>NC_039364.1:228882783-231510365 GCF_003573695.1 Papaver somniferum | reverse complement strand
CATGCTTAATAAGTACTTCATTTTTGTGAATAAAGTTCAGATCTAGAAAAATAATTATGTTATATGTTTTCGTAACTAGATTTGATTATAATAGTTACATTTTGATTTGATTTTAGATTATCTTGTTCTCATTTATTCACGGTGTGACTACTCGTTTTCCCGTAGTCTACGTAATGTGTACATCTCAGAGAATCAGATACTAAGTAGTATTGACGCCTCTGTTGAACTGATAATACTAAGTAGTAAAGGGTACTCAACATCACAATAACAACTAAAAATACAACGATAATGTAAAAGCTGCTAGGTTATCATGAGACACAAGAGATTACGTGGTTCGACTTTCGTCTACGTCCACGGGGTAATGAGTGATTGTTTTGTATTAAGTTATGGTGGTTACAAAGATCTTAAATGCTTCCCAAAGTAATAGAGAGAACCCAAGTTGAAGTAAATACTTAAGTTCTAAACATTAAAGAGGTATAAGCTTAAGACTAGATCTTCTCTCCTAGATATTGAATGCCCGTAGTTTGTTGGTGAGGCTTGGTATTCATAGCCCCTTCTGCTCCAAGTATATCTTTGCTGCCTCTGGGTCCATCGTTTCCTGATATACCTTTAGTACAGATGGTACCTTCGTTCGCCGCGTGCTCTCTCCAGTCGAACTATTCCACCTCAGCTGATCTACGTTCCTTCGGGAACTCCCCAGCCTCAGTACAGATTGTACCTTCGTTCACCGCCAGCCTCTGCCAATCTGGTTCCGCGACATCACCTCTCTCCACCTGCCTTGATTATGCGTGTAGATAAGAGATTTGTGCATTTAATGCTGATTAGATATGTCATCTACCTATGTCCCTTCGCTAGCTTCTCTTTCATAAACTAGGCTTTTACTTCTTTCATCTTAGCCGTCGAGACATCCTTTCTTGGGGCGAGATAAAGTAGATCTACGAAGGTATCCTCTGTCACTTGGATTCCTCTGTATAGTAAGGGCTACACAGTTATCTTGTATGCGACCACTGAGATCGTGACACGTGCTCCGCGGAATAAAATCTCTTCCCTTTTTTTCATTTCTACATTTTTGAAAATCGAGAGCTCTGTGCTCAGGCGATCTACGACGAAACTTTTGGCTCTCTATATTCCGTCGTTTCCTAGTTTATTCTCAAATCTCTGTTTCCAATCTCTCGATTAACCGAAATACTGCTGCTAAATCCATTGGTAAGCTAAGATTTTACGATTTTGAATTGTTAGGGTTTTTGAAAGAGGAATTTGAAGTTGATATTTGTGTTTTCGATTTGCATGCTTAATAAGTACTTCATTTTTGTGAATAAAGTTCAGATCTAGAAAAATAATTATGTTATATGTTTTCGTAACTAGATTTGATTATAATAGTTACATTTTGATTTGATTTTAGATTATCTTGTTCTCATTTATTCACGGTGTGACTACTCGTTTTCCCGTAGTCTACGTAATGTGTACAGCTCAGAGAATCAGATACTAAGTAGTATTGATGCCTCTGTTGAACTGATAATACTAAGTAGTAAAGGGTACTCAACATCACAATAACAACTAAGAATACAACGATAATATAAAAGCTGCTAGGTTATCATGAGACACAAGAGATTACGTGGTTCGACTTTCGTCTACGTCCACGGGGTAATGAGTGATTGTTTTGTATTAAGTTATGGTGGTTACAAAGATCTTAAATGCTTCCCAAAGTAATAGAGAGAACCCAAGTTGAAGTAAATACTTAAGTTCTAAACATTAAAGAGGTATAAGCTTAAGACTAGATCTTCTCTCCTAGATATTGAATGCCCTTAGTTTGTCGGTGAGGCTTGGTATTCATAGCGCCTTCTGCTCCAAATATATCTTTGCTGCCTCTGGGTCCATAGTTTCCTGATATACCTTTAGTACAGATGGTACCTTCGTTCGCCGCGTGCTCTCTCCAGTAGAACTCCGCCACCTCAGCTGACCCACGTTCCTTCTGGAACTCCCCAGCCTCAGTACAGATTGTACCTTCGTTCACCTCTAGCCTCTGCCAATCTGGTTCCGCCACATCACCTCTCTCCACCTGCCTTGATTATGCGTGTAGATAAGAGATTTGTGCATTTAATGCTGATTAGATATGTCATCTACCTCTGTCCCTTCGCCAGCTGCTCTTTCATAGACTAGGATTTTACTTCTTTCATCTTAGCCGTAGAGACATCCTTTCTTGGGGCGAGATAAAGTAGATCTACGAAGGTATCCTCTGTCACTTGAATTCCTCTGTATAGTGAGGGCTACACATTTATCTTGTATGCGACCACTGAGATCGTGACACGTGCTCCGCGGAATATTGGTATTCACAGTTTGCCCCTTTTCTTTCATATTCTACCGTTTGGTAGGATTAGAAGAAAACTCCCATAACGCCGCCATGTTTGCACGTACCGATTGGGTGGTCCCCGCACGTCCTTTCATATAATAACTTCCCCTTGAATTTCGGGACATCCAAATTTTTGGATTTTCCAGCCGCCTATAAGAAGGGAATAAAGAGGAGGAATTTTCATTAACTCGTTTTCCCCCTCTCGAACTGTCGCTCCCTGTCTCTTTCACGGAGATTTTCTTCCATCGTCGACTGTTGATCTTTCTTTCGATAACTCGATCATCATATACACGTAAGTGATACATTTGCTCTTTTGTTGTTGCTTTTCGCATTTCTCCATGCTTGGTTCTGTCTTCTCTTCTTTGATTTGTTGGAAGTTGCTGCTGTTCTTGCATGTGAGATTTCAATTCTCTTTTACTTGTTCATGTTGTATGAAAACTTGGGTTTATTCCTATTTCGTATTTTGATGATGATTCTGCCATGGTTGTGCCTCGCCTGCAATCTTATTCATGGTGATGAAAATCCTTTGATTTCATCTTATGATGAGTTTAAACCGCTTCATTTGGTTGGTTTAGTAAAATCCATGCCCAAAGTATGCTTGTTTTTACCCCAAATTTGCTTTTGAGTCGACTGTGATTTTCAACCCGCCATTGTTGATGATCCATTCTTCCTGCTGGTGTTAGGAATTATGAGACTTCCGAAGAAGCCTACGCGTAAGGGTAAAAGAACCTCTTCGTCTACTGACCCACCTCCGCGGATGGACCATTCTGATGTTACGCTGTCTCCACCCCTGAGGATCCAGAGGTACCTGCTGGCACTGAGGTTCCTGCTGGTACTGAGATGGTTGTTTTCCCTGAGGCTGCTGCGGATCCAAGGGTAGAAAAAGTTGATGTTGAGGATCTTCCACCTCCTCCTCCTCATTATGAACTTCAAAGGATGACACTTCGTGATAAAGATAGCTACGCCCATCTGTCCTTGGCTGAGATCATCAAGTCTTTCCGCCTCCACAAGTTCGAGATCTCCTTTGTCAATGGCCCCGATGTGCTCACCGATTCCCTGATCCGGAGTTTTTCTTATGAAGAGAATAACCTCCTGATTAGTGTTGGTCAGTTGGCCGCAAGTATGCTCCTCCCTTTGTTCAGTAGAAAGGATCCCTTCTACTATGACGTTTTGTATACTAGGGATGACTTGGTGAACAAAACTCAGGTCCGAGGAGGTATGCAATATACTGGTAACTACTGGTGTGCCCTTCATGAGAGTTGGTACCGTAGTAAGGGAAATACCACTTTGAAGTCTTATGACCCCTTTGCTGATGGAAGGTCTAATCAGAAGGATTATACCCCCGCCAACTTCAATGCTACATACGCTAATGCTATTTAGAAGAGCAATCTTCTTCCTTGGAGTGTAGGCCCTCGTCGTATCCATGTTACTCCTAAGCAAATCAGGGAAGGTAACATCCTTCGGCTGCTGGAGAAGATCGATAAGACTGGTTTGGCTGTTATCCCTTATTCTGCTAGGCTACCTTTGCCAAAGTCGGACCGTATCCGTCTTAATCATGATGATCGTTGGGCTCATACTCCTCTTCATGTGGTGGGTCCTTGGGCATATGGTTTTACTTCTATAGATCCTCACGTCCCCCGTACAACTCTTTCCTTGCCTGAGAAGTATGATGGATATCGGCCTTGGGTTTTCAACCCTGCTGCTTCTCATGAGGTAACCTTCGTTTCTGTTTGAAGGCTTTTGCTTTAATATATTTGTTTGATATTCTGATGACTTTATTTTGTAGTCTGCCACTGCTTCTTCTACTGGAACTGCTCCAGGTTCTGCTGCTAGGACTGCTCCGGGCTCTGCTGGTAATTCCGTAGCCACTAGGACTAGGAAGAGAAAGGCTTCGGATGAAGAAGCTACGCCAACACCTGCAGAGGTAAGGATTATTTCCATACCTTTGTGTTTGTAGGTCCCTTAGTAACTTTCCCCTGATCCTTAGCTGGTGCATGTGTTTTTCCACAGTCCTCCAAGAGAAAGGGAAAGTTGAAGGCTGTTATTGACCTTGAGGCATCGGATGAAGATCCCAAGGCTGGTGAAGAGGTGTCAGATGATGAATATATGGAGGATATTGAGGATACAGGCCTTATCCCTCATTTGGATGATATTGAGGAAGATTTTTCCAAGGGTAACCCCATCCCATCCGTGCTGGCTTAGTGGAGGGTGAGAACCTCGTGGCTGGTGGTGATGCTCCATTTGTTAACCCTGTTAGTGTTAAAGCTCCAGCTCCTATTTGTCTCCAAAGGTGCCTTAGTTTTCTGCCCCTGGCGGAGTATTGCCTGTTGTCTCGGCTGCTACTGAGGTTGCTGCTGTAGTTTTCAAGAGTCTTCCTTCGTCTCCTGCTACTTCGCTTCAATCAAGTGGTTCGTTTTCTAAGGTTGTTACCCCAGTGGTGAGGGTTAGCAGTTCAGAATCTCAGTCGAAGAAGAAGGTTGTGATTTCACTGGGCAGCTTCTCCTTCAATGCTATGCCAACCCCGTTCACTACGATGAATCTAGGGTTTGATGTTGCAGTGATGGTGGAAGAGATTTACTGAGAAGGAATCGAGTGTTTCAAGCTCAGTACTGAAGAATTAGGGTAAGAATTGAAATGGGTTTTCTTTGGATTCCATTTCTGAGGTCTTGTAGCTGCTGTCTTGGTGTTAGATTCAGATTTCTGTGGGTGAATTGATGATGAAGAGAAGTTTACAGTGAAGAGCTGCAGATGATGAATTGCTGACGCCTGAGAAGATTCAAGAGGTTGATTGATTTGTTTTTAAAGGGGGTCTGAAGAAGAAAAGATGAAATTGACGATGAGTTTTGGTCATAGTTTAAATCCATGGAATTGGGAGTTCGATGGTGATACATTAGTGGAGTTTGTGCTGATGTTGAATCAAGTACCAGATGGAGAACTGCCATTGCAGTTAACTGGTGGTTGTATGGACATGAAGTTGAGCTAAGTTCCAGCTGAAGTTACAAGCAAATTTGAGCTGAAGTTGCAGTGGTGGTTTGGTATGGGTTGAGCTGAGAGTTGAATGGTTCAGGTGGTAGTTAAGCTGGTTATGGAATGAGGCAGAATGAGTTGCAGTTGGAGATGACATAAAAACTGATGGATTAAAATGACATAAGCAAGAGTAGGCAGTGAACTGAGTTGCAGCTATTGCAGGTGAGACTTGTACTGTGGAGTTGCAAATGGAAATGGGAGATATGATGTTGCTGCAGAAGGGATGGTGTTTGGTGGTGCAGTTGAGCAGGTTCATTAGATGCATGTTTTAGGTTGAAGGGCATTGCAGGTGGATGGATGTTGAGTATGTGACACGAAATTGATGTTGTATGGAACTGTTGGAAGCGAGATGAATATTAGGACATGTATGAGCTACTGGTGGTCTGTGCAGCTGAACTGAAGCAAGAGGCATTGATGCTGATGCGGAGAAACAAACCAATTCAGGTGGTATGTGTTGTTGAGGGTGATTGCCAAGAGTTTGTGGAGTCGCAGTTGTGGTCTATGGATGAATTGAGGTTTGGCAGAGTCATAAGAAATCATCTTTGTAGGAATGTTGCATTACATCATTGGAGTTGTAAGCTGGGAACTCAGGTTCATTGTTCAGCTGGCGAAATTGGATGTGAAGCAACCCTGTTGCAGCTGTTGCAGTTGTGGTGATGACTGTGTAAGATGGTAATAGTTATTAGCTGAAATGGTGGTATTGAGAATGAAAGCTGGATAGTGTGCAGCTGTAACAGCTGAAGTGTATTTGGTGGCCTGAGGTGATATTGCAGGTGGTATTTGAGATTTGAAAAGAAGTTGTTTGTGTTGTTACCGTGGTGAGTTTGTGTAATATATGGCTAGGTGCAATTGGAGTTGAGGCAGGTGGAAGGTAGTGATGCTGAGATTGTAGAATAACAACTGGAATTGAAGCTGCAGATAGTGGGAGTGATGTTGCTCCATCACGGCCTGAGATGGAGTCGTAATGCACCATGATGATGCTACATTGAGTCTGGCCTGCGCAAATGGCCTAGGCCTAAGTGATTCAGCCTAGTCAGATGCTGACTCATTCATTTACCTGGCTGACTGTCTGGCTCACCTGACTCGGTATGACTCACTGAGTTTGACCGAGCTAACTCGGTTGACTTCCCGAGTTGAATGGGTTGACTCATTTGACCGGTGACCGGGTGGACTTTGCCGGTCATCTGAGCTACTTCCCGAACACTTTTCCGGCCAACTTCCGGCGGTGGACCCAGTTTTCTGGCGACCTCTTTTGGGACATATTTTCACTTGGGTACTCCTCACATATGGGCTTGGTGGATATCTTGTTATTGGACTTTGGAGATTGGACTTAATTTTAGAAGTTGGAGAAAAGCTACAAAAGGGAAAGTTTTCTACAACTTTGTATCACGTATTTTCTACTTGGAACTTTGGAGAGCGGCGATTCTACTAGGGTTTGATTTCGTTTATTTTTCATCTTCTTCAATTCATTTTTTATTATGATTATGATGAACTCAAAAGCTATGAGTAGCTAAATACAATTATTGGTTATGGGATAAAGTTGATTTCCAACATGTTATTTGATTCAATGAATTAGTTTTGTCTCAATACTTTATTGTTTATGATTCATTATTAATATTGTCATATGATTTGATTGTTGGTTTGGTTGAGTCCGGAATCAATCCGATTCACATTCATCTCTATTGCTAGATTAGGGTTTTCAATACGAAATAGTTGTTAATTCCTGATTGCAAGTAGCATAGTGCCATTATTACTTGTAATGATACATCTTTATAATCGCATATGAATCATAACCTTTGTTAAAACGAATTAGTGCTTTTACTTGTAATGATACATCTTTAGGTTGCTTTCTAGGTAGATTTCACAATAACATCTTTTAATGTTGTTTGTGATTAAATCGGAAAATTAACGGGATACTCTTGCGATCAAGATATCTTAGGACTTCTAATAAATGAGAGATTAAAATATCAATTTTAGCCATTGATGAAAATACATGTTTGTGAATGATACTATCCCGTGACCAATATCTTCTTCTATTAATTATTACAATTATTTTATTGCTTTCAATTACTTTTATTGCTTAGATAAAAACAAAAATCTCCCCCTTGGTTACTAAGAAACTGAAATTTTATAATAACAAAAGCCTCTCTATGGGAACGAACTCTTTCTTACCACATACTTCATTTAAATTTAGTTGAGTGAGAAAGTGAATTATTTTTGACGCATACGACAGCGATCAAATTTTGGCGCCGCTGCCGGGGAGGCGTCGACTTGTTATATAGTTTTGGTTTCTTATTTTTACATTGTTTTTAATTTCGTTTTGAGAATTATGTTTCAGGTACCTTACTGAAATACAAACTGGGAGAAGCAATGGGTGATGCACATCGCATGCTCAAGGAGCTAGCTTCTCAGAAGTTGGATCAACAACAATGGTGTATTGAAGCAACTTCCACTTTTGATATCAAGTCAGGGTTGATCAGTCAAATACCAAAGTTCCATGGATGTGTATGGGAAGATCCGAACAAGCATCTTATGGAGTTTCAATGGTTGATGACAAACATGATACCTAATGGGGCTAATGCAGATGAAGGAATGTTGCGTGCTTTTCCTTTCTCTTTACTCGATGCAGCTAAAGATTGGTTATATTACTTACCACCTGGTAGTATTACAACATGGAATGGGTTGAAGAGACTTTTCTTGGAGAGATATTTTCCTGCGTCGAAAACGACTCAAATTCGCAAGGAGATTTGTGGGATGAAACAAAGTGTGGGGGAATCGTTGTATGAATGTTGGGAACGGTACAAGAGATTGGTAGCAAGCTGCCCTCACCACCAATTTAGTGACGCAATGATTATCCAATACTTCTATGAAGGTCTCTAAGCAAGTGATAGGAATCTTATTGACGCTGCAAGTGGTGGTGCACTTATGAACAAGATGGTGATCTAAGCTGGAGAGTTGATTGAGAGTATGACAGCAAATTCTCAACAATTTTCAAGTCGTGGATCAGAACCACCTACCAAGGGAATTAATCAAGTTGACGAGATTATTGAATTACGTCAACAAATGAGCAATATGATGGCAATGATGCAACAAATTGCAGCAGTGGTTGTAAAACCATCACGCCCAGCTTATGAGAATGTGGAGCAAGTCAATGCTATTTTCTCAACTCAGCCATATGGTACCTACTCCAACACTTACGACCAAGTTGCAAGTACAAGTTCTGTTTACAACCATTCAGGTGGATTCCAACAACAAGTGCAACAACTGCAACAAGCCCAAAATTCAGAATTGGCAAAGATGACTACTTTGGTGGAGGCTCTAATGTCCGTGGTACAACAAAATCAACAACTAGCGAACTTAAATCAACAGAAAACGGATAATGTAATTAGAGAGTTGCAAGCACAAGTTGGTCAACCACAACCACAACAATCAATGCAAAATCAAGGTTCCGATATCGATGCAAGGCTTCAAACTTTTATACAAGGCATTTCTACTATGT
Organism: Papaver somniferum; assembly: GCF_003573695.1. Classification (NCBI taxonomy): domain Eukaryota; kingdom Viridiplantae; phylum Streptophyta; class Magnoliopsida; order Ranunculales; family Papaveraceae; genus Papaver; species Papaver somniferum. The sequence goes on along the minus strand of NC_039364.1, from coordinate 231,501,489 downwards.
TTAAAGAAAGTCAGCAGGAGACTAAGAGTGATATCAAGGAGTTGCAGACACAAATGGGCTCCATGACGATTGATATAAACAAGTTGAAAGCACAAAATAGTGGGAAACTCCCTTCTCAACCTATCAACCCAAAATAGGGTGTCAAAGCTATTACATTGAGAAGCGGTACACAACTTGTGCAACCTGAAATTACTGATTCGGGTAAAGAAGAAACCCCAAAGGAACTAGTTTTGGAGGAAAAGGATGTAGATTTCCCCCAAACTTCCGAGGTACATAAATCTAAGCCTAAACCTCTTGTTTCTACTTATGTTCCCCCTCTACCTTTTCCTGGAAGGTTCGCTAAAGCTAATAAGAAGGTGAAACAAGATAGAGATGTTTGGGATGTTTTTAAGAAGGTCCAAGTCAATATTCCACTCATTGAAGTAATTCGGCAATCTCCTCACTATGCAAAGTGTGTAAAGGAATTGTGCACTAACAAGCACAAGCTAACCGGTAATGAGGTAATGAGTGTGGGGGAAAACGCTTCGGCGTATCTTAAAAGAAACTCCCACCTAAATTAAAAGATCCCGGTAGTTTCACTATTCCATGAACTATTGGTAAAACAAGGTTTACAAAAGCTATGTTAGATTTAGGAGCTTCTGTTAATGTTATGCATACTTCTATTTATGATGCTTTAAACCTTGGTCCTCTTAAGAAAACCGGCATAGTTATTCAACTTGTCGATAGATCTAATATTTACCCGAAAGGGATTGTTGAGGATGTTTTGGTGCAGGTAAAAGGACTAATATTTCCAGTGGATTTTTACGTTTTAGACATGAGTGATGTGAATTCATCATCGTCTACACCTTTACTGTTGGGTAGACCATTTTTGAGTACCGCTAGAACGAAGATTGATGTCCACAATGGCACCTTGACTATGGAGTTCGCCGAAGAAGTCATACACTTCAACATCTTTGAGGCGAGGAAACACCCAAGTAACATTCAATCAGATTTCCATAATGTGTTGGAAGCCGGCTAAGGCGTAACAAATAAGGAGATAGTCGGGCCGACGACTTTAAACCAAGTGCTAAATGGGAGGCAACCCATAGGATGAGTATTTCTTGTCTTATTTTTATTTTCTTGTCTTGTTTTTAGTTTTTCTTGTCTTGCATTTACTTTTTCTGATTTCTTGTCACATTATCATGTAGGATTTCCCACCTTGACTTACTTTGGATGACTCAATTTACATTGAGGACAATGTAAAGTTTAAGTGTGGGGGAGTGGTTGCATTTGCATTGTAAATTTTTCATGATATTTTCAACTTTTTTTGTAAAATAGTGAATAAGAAAACTCCAACTTGTAGTTAGTTTAGAGTCACATAGTATACATGTCGCTAAGATTACATCGAGATTCTCATAAGAGTCACTGAACTTAAAGATGACAGAGAACATGATCAGGTTTCTTACTTGTATGAGAGTTAAAGTTGGATTTAACCATCCCAGTGGCGAATGAGGTGCAGACTGAACTCGGTATTAGAGTAGTTATCCCCTATAGTGGAGACTACCCATGTTACATCATGAGAGGCACCGACCTTCAATTCTTTGTACCTGTCTAAATTTGTGCTTTTAGAGTGTGTGTCACCGTACGTAAACTCCGGGTAGAATGGTGAGCTACCCAACCTCCCACTAATAGAAGCACTATTTTGATCTCTTGAGTGCTATTTTATCAATCATGAATGGTGACATCGAATTGCTAACTTACATACCACTTGTAGACTTGTTCGCAGTTAGCACCATCCACTTTATCTCTCTCTACACCAACATGTCCATAGAAACACCATCATCATCAACAAGAGGAGCATCACAAATTCGAAGGAAAGTTGAATACGTTTAAGGTTTACAAGCAACAATACAGAAATGAGCAAATTTCAGATTTAAGTATAGCAACAAGACAAGGAGCATAATTTTTACAAGTTGAAGACTATTGTACGAGAGCGAATATTATCAAGATGAGAGTCAAAAAGTTTATGATATCGAGACATACAAGTTGTGAAGAATCGAGCTGTAAAGTACTTATACCGTGGCCTTTGTATTTTATTTTATCTTTATTTTTATTTGTTAATTTGTATTTTATTTTCTATTGTCTAAAAAAAAAAGACAAGAGAAAAGTTTATTAGGTCCGTCATTAGTTTTAATTTTTTGTTTGTTTTTGTTTTTACTTTATTTATCTTGCATCTCAAAAAAAAAAATGAAAAAAATGAAAAAATTAATTGCATCATATTTTGGTTTGTTTAGTTCGTTTTTGGTTTTGTATTTATTCAATAAATCCAATGGAAGAAGAAATATCCGTAATGAAGTTTCAAGAAACAAGGAATTAGAGGAAAGAATCACATTGTCAAGATTCTACAAAGTTCAAGATTTCATCATCAAGAGTTGAAGACCGAAGACGAAGACAAGGATTGAAGACCGAAGACGTTTCTATGGATGCTGTGAGAGTGGTGCTAACTGCACGCCGAACAGATAACGAGGTAAGTAAGCATATTCCCACCTTCGTCAAGTGGTTGATTTCCTTTCTTAGAGATCGGCAGAAAAAAGGGGTTTTCAAAATGAATAAAAGATGTGGGTTTTCAAAACAATTCGGAGGGATTTTGCCTTCTTACCATTCAAGGTGTCGCAGGATTCTCTCTTCATTCCTACCTCGACACATGTGTGACCCATAAAGAGCTATTTATTATTGAGAGCAACTTCATAAAACCCTTTCTTGTGAGGCAGAGTCGAGACTTTTGATCACTCCGAACCCGAATTTCTTTCGAGAAGGGATGGTTATTTCTCTCTCAACTTTTAAGGATGAGATTGTGTTCATTTATGTGTCTAAATTCTTTTAAGGATGAGATGTGTGCAGAATTTTTATGTCTTCTTAGCGCGTTGGATACTGTCATTACGGAGAACTAGTACGTTGGAAAAGTAGGTTTTGTGGGTATATCTCTAGTAAACCCTCATGAGATGGAGTTGTATGTACCTTTAGAATAGGTTTCGTTTGATTTGCTCGAGGACTAGCAAAGTCTAAGTGTGGAGGAATTTGATAGGTGTTGTAAAACACCTAATTTTATATCTAGTATTTATGCTTTCTTTGCTATTATTCTTGTCAATTGCATCTCTTATGTTTAGTTTTGAGTTATTAGGTGCAATGGAGTCATTTGGAGCAAAAGAAGGAGAAACATCCATTTGGAACAAAAAAGAGCTAAAATATCATTTTATGTTCAAATGTTATCGGGACCGGAGCCAAGCCAAGCCAACGATAGAGGAAAACAACTACAGGTTAGTCTAGGGAAGCAGGGGAAGACATTATTGGTTACCCCTTATCCAATTCACCTGGGTGGTTATATCCACATTCATTACAAAAATCCTGGAATTCAGATAATAATCATTTTCTCTCTCTCACTCCTCCTGAAACCAAGAGAATGGCAGCACACAGACGAGGGGCGGCATCGTTAGAATTCGCAGAAAATGAAGCTGTTATCATTTGGCCAACCCAATCAAGAAAGAAGAGTTAGGATCTGATACTGAGAATCACTGAGAAATTGGTGAGATTTGAGATTGGTGGTCGCTGTTAGGACAGACGAATTTGAGTTGAATCTGGAATCTAGGGTTTGTCTCTAATTGGGATTTCAGGGAGGATCAGATGAAGCTGATCGTTGTGGTGATGAAATGTTTGGTACAAGTAGAAAATGGGTTGTTTTCGATATTGAGATTGACTGTGAACTGCAGCCATTAATGGAGTTTGAATCTCAACAGATGAACCTCAAGTTAAGGTTTGATGTTGCAGTGATGGTGGAAGAGATTTACTGAGAAGGAATCGAGTGTTTCAAGCTCAGTACTGAAGAATTAGGGTAAGAATTGAAATGGGTTTTCTTTGGATTCCATTTCTGAGGTCTTGTAGCTGCTGTCTTGGTGTTAGATTCAGATTTCTGTGGGTGAATTGATGATGAAGAGAAGTTTACAGTGAAGAGCTGCAGATGATGAATTGCTGACGCCTGAGAAGATTCAAGAGGTTGATTGATTTGTTTTTAAAGGGGGTCTGAAGAAGAAAAGATGAAATTGACGATGAGTTTTGGTCATAGTTTAAATCCATGGAATTGGGAGTTCGATGGTGATACAGTAGTGGAGTTTGTGCTGATGTTGAATCAAGTACCAGATGGAGAACTGCCATTGCAGTTAACTGGTGGTTGTATGGACATGAAGTTGAGCTAAGTTCCAGCTGAAGTTACAAGCAAATTTGAGCTGAAGTTGCAGTGGTGGTTTGGTATGGGTTGAGCTGAGAGTTGAATGGTTCAGGTGGTAGTTAAGCAGGTTATGGAATGAGGCAGAATGAGTTGCAGTTGGAGCTGACATAACAACTGATGGATTGAAATGACATAAGAAAGAGTAGGCAGTGAACTGAGTTGCAGCTATTGCAGGTGAGACTTGTACTGTGGAGTTGCAGATGGAAATGGGAGATATGATGCTGCTGCAGAAGGGATGATGTTTGGTGGTGCAGATGAGCAGGTTCATTAGATGCATGTTTTAGGTTGAAGGGCATTGCAGGTGGATGGATGTTGAGTATGTGACACGAACTTGCTGTTGTATGGAACTGTTGGAAGCGAGATGAATATTAGGACATGTATGAGCTACTGGTGGTCTGTGCAGCTGAACTGAAGCAAGAGGCATTGGTGCTGATGCGGAGAAACAAACCAATTCAGGTGGTATGTGCTGTTGAGGGTGATTGCCAAGAGTTTGTGGAGTCGCAGTTGTGGTCTGTGGATGAATTGAGGTTTGGCAGAGTCATAAGAAATCATCTTTGCAGGAATGTTGCATTACAGCATTGGAGTTGTAAGCTGGGAACTCAGTTTCATTGTTCAGCTGGCGAAATTGGATGTGAAGCAACCCTGTTGCAGCTGTTGCAGTTGTGGTGATGACTGTGTAAGATGGTAATAGTTATTAGCTGAAATGGTGGTATTGAGAATGGAAGCTGGATAGTGTGCAGCTGTAACAGCTGAAGTGGATTTGGTGGCCTGAGGTGATATTGCAGGTGGTATTTGAGCTTTGAAAAGAAGTTGTCTGTGTTGTTACAGTGGTGAGTTTGTGTAAGAGATGGCTAGGTGCAATTGGAGTTGAGGCAGGTGGAAGGTAGTGATGCTGAGATTGTAGAATAACAGCTGGAATTGAAGCTGCAGGTAGTGGGAGTGATGTTGCTCCATCACGGCCTGAGATGGAGTCGTAATGCACCATGATGGTGCTACATTGAGTCTGGCCTGCGCAAATGGCCTAGGCCTAAGTGATTCAGCCTAGTCAGATGCTGACTCATTCATTTACCTGGCTGACTGTCTGGCTCACCTGACTCGGTATGACTCACTGAGTTTGACCGAGCTAACTCGATTGACTTCCCGAGTTGAATGGGTTGACTCATTTGACCGGTTACCGGGTGGACTTTGCCGGTCATCTGAGCTACTTCCCGACAACTTTTCCGTCAAACTTCCGGCGGTGGACCCAGTTTTCCGGCGACCTCTTTTGGGACATATTTTCACTTGGGTACTCCTCACATATGGGCTTGATGGATATCTTGTTATTGGACTTTGGAGATTGGACTTAATTTTAGAAGTTGGAGAAAAGCTACAAAAGGGAAAGTTTTCTACAATTTTGTATCACGTATTTTCTACTTGGAACTTTGGAGAGCGGCGATTCTACTAGGGTTTTGCTTTCGTTTATTTTTCATCTTCTTCAATTCATTTTTGATTATGATTATGATGAACTCAAAAGCTATGAATAGCTAAATACAATTATTGGTTATGGGATAAAGTTGATTTCCAACATGTTATTTGATTCAATGAATTAGTTTTGTCTCAATACTTTATTGTTTATGATTCATTATTAATATTGTCATATGGTTTGATTGTTTGTTTGGTTGAGTCCGGAATCAATCCGATTCACATTCATCTCTATTGCCAGATTAGGGTTTTCAATACGAAATAGTTGTTAATTCCTGATTGCAAGTAGCATAGTGCCATTATTACTTGTAGTGATACATCTTTATTATCGTATATGAATCATAACCTTTGTTAAAACGAATTAGTGCTTTTACACGTTTGTTTGCATTGATTAGTCTTATTTCATAGAACTTATTGCTCTTAGGGAGTTAAACTTAATTGTGCTTTTACACTTTAGGTTGCTTTCTAGGTAGATTTCACAATATCATCTTTTAATGTTGTTTGTGATTAAATCGGGAAATTAACGGGATACTCTTGCGATCAAAATATCCTAGGACTTCTAATAAATGAGAGATTAAAATATCAATTCTAGTCATTGATGAAAATACATGTTTGTGAATGATACTATCCCGTGACCAATATCTTCTTTTATTGATTATTACAATTATTTTATTGCTTTCAATTACTTTTATTGCTTAGATAAAAACAAAAATCCCCCCTTGGTTACTAAGAAACTGAAATTTTATAACAACAAAAGCCTCTCGGTGGGAACGAACTCTTTCTTACCACATACTTCGTTTAAATTTAGTTGAGTGAGAAAGTGAATTATTTTTGACGCATACGACAGCGATCAAATTTTGGCACCGCTGCCGGGGAGGCATCGGCTTGTTATATAGTTTTGGTTTCTTATTTTTACATTGTTTTAATTTTGTTTTGAGAATTGTGTTTCAAGTACCTTACTGAAATAAAAACTGGGAGAAGCAATGGGTGATGCACATCGCACACTCAAGGAGCTAGCTTCTCTGAAGTTGGATCAACAACAATGGTGTATTGAAGCAACTTCCACTTTTGATATCAAGTCAAGGTTGATCAGTCAAATACCAAAGTTCCATGGATGTGTATGGGAAGATCCGAACAAACATCTTATGGAGTTTCAATGGTTGATGACAAACATGATACCTAATGGGGCTAATGCAGATGAAGGAATGTTGCGTGCTTTTCCTTTCTCTTTACTCGATGCAGCTAAAGATTGGTTATATTACTTACCACCTGGTAGTATTACAACATGGAATGGGTTGAAGAGACTTTTCTTGGAGAGATGTTTTCCTGCGTCGAAAGCGACTCAAATTCGCAAGGAGATTTGTGGGATGAAAAAAAGTGTGGGGGAATCGCTGTATGAATGTTGGGAACGGTACAAGAGATTGGTAGCAAGCTGCCCTCACCACTAATTTAGTGACGCAATGATTATCCAATACTTCTATGAAGGTCTCCAAGCAAGTGATAGGAATCTTATTGACGCTGCAAGTGGTGGTGCACTTATGAACAAGACGGTGATCCAAGATAGAGAGTTGATTGAGAGTATGGCAGCAAATGCTCAAAAATTTTCAAGTCGTGGATCAGAACCACCTACCAAGGGAGTTAATCAAGTTGACGAGATTATTGAATTACGTCAACAAATGAGCAATATGATGGCAATGATGCAACAAATTGCAGCAGTGGTTGTAAAACCATCACGCCCAGCTTATGAGAATGTGGAGCAAGTCAATACTATTTTCTCAACTCATCCATATGGTACCTACTCCAACACTTACGAGCAAGTTGCAAGTACAAGTTCTTTTTACAAACATTCAAGTAGATTCCAACAACAAGTGCAACAACCGCAACAAGCCCAAAATTCAGAATTGGCAAAGATGACTACTTTGGTGGAGGCTCTAATGTCCGTGGTACAACAAAATCAACAACTAACGAACTTAAATCAACAGAAAACGGATAATGTAATTAGAGAGTTGCAAGCACAAGTTAGTCAACCACAGCCACAACAATCAATGCAAAATCAAGGTTCCGATATCGATGCAAAGCTTCAAACTTTTATGCAAGACATTTCTATTATGTTTAAAGAAAGTCAGCAGGAGACTAAGAGTGCTATCAAGGAGTTGCAGAAACAAATGGGCTCCATGGCGATTGATATAAACAAGTTGAAGGCACAAATGGGCTCCATGGCGATAGTTAATATAAGACTTATTCGGTAGGATTAAGAACATGAGGTCATATAATGCATAAAATAAAGACTAAACTTGTTAACGATCTTTTACCCAAATTATCTTTAGCCCAATAAATGATTCACTAAATCACTAAATTATACACATGAAGTGATATTTATAATACTTGGATGCTTAGTACAAAATTAGACTTAAACGAGAATAAATTTACCTATTAATAGAAAAATCTAAAGACTATTAGGATATATTATAATTTTATGCAGACTCAAATTTAAGTCATATTAACTAAATTACCAACGCCAATATTTAACAAGATAGAGTATACAGATTCAATATGAATAAATAAAATATGAATTCGTTATATTAATCCTTACGTGAACGTAAAATTGTATTTAAAAGATTAAGGCTTAGTGTACCAATCAGACTATCAACTTGAGAATAATGAGAATAATAATACAGTTGATAATAGTATTCGAATAATTAGACTAGTAGGAAATCTAGAGTAGATTATTTTTGGAAAATTTATATAGGGTATTATAGTAAAGTTAATTATCAAATATTACAAATTACCATAAAATCGAAATGGGATTACTTATATTGGTAAAGAAATAAATAAATTCAGATGACTAAATTGCTTAAAAGGATGTGAACTATTTATATATTTTACGAGTTAAATTTATCAGACTTACACCAGTTACGATAAAAGTTAAGAGACTAAGTAATCTTAATAAATTAATACTTAGTTAATCCAGCACTGTGGAATAGTGAATATTGTGTTTTCTATGTTCGTAGGAAAACATTGTTGGGACTGGCCAACCTTGACAGGGCAACTGCATTCAGAGATGACCGGTCATAGAAGTTTGGTATAGTTCGTTAGGAAACCAATAATTACAAATTTACTTAGAAAGATTCATAGGAATCTCCCTTGTATTTAGAGAGAGGTATTTTATTAAATAAAAAATTAGTGTGAGGAGCTTAGAAACTAAAACTTATAGTTTTTCATTATAGAAATTAGTATAAGAAACTTAGACTTCCCAAATTAATAGAACTTAAATCAGCGTAATTGAATCTAGAGCTACAATTTTAGATTTTAGTTGTAGAGACATGTAGGTTTGTGCTTTTTTTTATGTTGTTTGCACTTAGACAAGAGATGAGATTATTCTATAAGGTGGGGAGTTTTTTTGAAGACCAGAAGGATGGTTTGATTTTCGAGGACGAAAATGTATAAGGTGGGGAGAATGTAAGGACCCTCAAGTTCGTCAACGCTATTAGACTAGTCAAGAGACGATTTAGCCGCCAAGGACTCGATTAGTTTAACATGAACAATAACTAATAGAAATTAATCTAACAACGATTTAGATACGAAACTAGTATCATTAGATAGATCTCGAAAAGTTACGTGGAAAGGACTACTCAAACGTGTCAATCGATTACCAGACGAAGAAGAAATCATCGGAATAGTGAGAAGGGAAAAATAGTACTTTAGCCATTAGACCGACTGGGGCTGCCCTTATCCAATTCAGCGGGTGTTTCATGAACTTCCTTTGGTCTTATCTAGACCGGGTTGAGAAGATAAACTCTATCTCTCTTCTTTTCTTCTTTATTTTACTTCTTTTCTTCTTCTCTTTCCTTCTTCCCATGTTCTTCTTTTTCTACCGACGTTTGAGAGATGAGTTTGAGAGTTCGATTTGAGAGATTTAATTGAAGAACGAGAATATGTTAAGTAGAAGATGATGATAATGTTTTGGTTAATTGAGCACGAGATGAAGAGGATTGAGTTTCTGCTGTGAATTGAAATTAGGGTTTTCTGGAAGATGAACTTTAATTGAGGTTTCGTGGATTTTATTAGTGTATTGAGTCCCTGATGGATGAAGATTAGAAGGGTTGAGGTTTGATTGAACCTGTAGATCGTTGTTTAAGGATTGAATCAGTAGTTAGGGTTTCATAAGAAGAGACTCAGAGAAGATTTAGAAGATGTATTGATGTTCTGGTGAGATGAATTGAGATAGGTATTGAATGATCGAGTGGAATTGAGTGGAATTGAAGATGGAATCAGGTTTCAAGTGATGAAGTAATAACTCAGAGAGAAGTTGGGGTTTCCAATTGAACTGGGGTTAATTAATGAGCCAGTGATGACAGGTTGCTGAATTGAATCAAGGTGAAGAGAAGTTTGGTTTCAGTTGCTTCAACAAGGTTAACCTGAGGTAACTTGTTCTTCTTAGTTAACTTAGTAATGTTTATTGATTTTCATTACTGAGTTCATGGGTTTGTTATTGAACTAAGAGTTGGGATGGAGGTGTATGTGTTGAGTGGACCTGAGGCTTTGAGAATGTTTGATGGTTTTGCTTTGACTGTGTTTGTGTATCTAGTAATGTGATTGAGATACAAAGTAGGATTGAACTGAATAGAATTAGATAATGGAATTGAATATGTAGTTAGTGTTGGCTGTGAGATAATGTATTTGGAAGGGTTTCACAGTTGAAGTGGATGGTCTGTTGAACTATATAAGTTATCGGTGGGGATGCAGATTATTTTAAATGTTGAATTGGCAGGGAAGAAGATTTAGTATTTGAAATGAAAAAATTTATGTTTTGCTGGAGTTATTGCACTTAAGTGGAACTGTTAGTGTTGAGATTCACAGATGCATAGGTCATTGGAGTTGCAGTTGTTGGAGTTTGAACTGAGGTTGATGTGGGTATTGTTTTGGAAATGAACTGGTGGTGTTGTTTATGAATATGAATGATGGGTTTGTTACATAGCTTAGTTGAGTTGCAAGTGATGGTTGTCAGTGGAGTTGGTTTTGGTAGTTGTTTTGGTTTTGATAGTGAATGTGAAGCATTGTGCTATAGTTACTGATGTAGGCAGTGCGTGTATAGGATAGGGAATTGAATAGTTGCAAATGAAGGTTGGGTTGGCATTGCTGTTGAAGTGGCATTGTAATACTGAGAATGGTTATTGTAGAGTTGTAAATAGTGATTGTTGTGAAAGCTTGGAACTGCTGAACTGCAGGTAGGCTGTAGTTGTGTTTATTGTAATTGAATTGTTGAATTCTATTTGAATGAACTGATGTATGTATAGTTTGAATTTGAATTTGAACTTGAGTTAGATTTATAAAGATAGAGTTATAGTTGTGTAAGAACCTTTGGCATTCCTGACTGAACTTACTCAGTCTGATTTGGTTTTGTTTAGCTGACTCAGTTAATCTGACTGAGTTGAATCGTTTTAACTCACTGAGTTTTCCCTAGCTTGGCCCGAATTAACTCAGTTGACCGATTCCTATTTGAATTTGACTTTGACCTTGACGGTTGACCTGACCTTAGATGTTGACTGTTAGAGACTTGTTGACTATTAGATTGACAGTTAATGACCGTTAGTTGGACTCTGGTGGACTGGGCTTTAGAGTAATGGATTTTTTTAGTGTACTTGGGCTTAGGGCAGTTTTCTTAATTAGATGTTTTGGACCTCTTGTGGTCCGAATTAGACATTGGTTTCTTCTACAAAGTTGTAAATATTCATAAGACTTAGCTAATGGACTATAGAATCAACCTAATTGGAATAGTAAACCCTTAGTTATGTTGCAGGTAGAGAATGAGATACCATAATGGGCATAGAACCATTATATAGTTCACTTAGCTTATAACTGGAACTTGTATGAATTATGTTATGAGCCTTGTGTGAGCCTTTTGGCTATACTCTTAGAGTGCTCGTATGATTAACAACTAGTTATTAACAACGACCGACTAAAAGGATGAACCAGTGGATCGTGGATCTCGAGGTAGGCATGGCTTGTCATCAAAAGAGGTGGGAATACTTTTAACTCTTCTGAAACCATTGTTGTCTCTTTTACAAAAGTTTATGTTTAACAAACTCATGCATTGTCTGTTCGTGCATTTCATGCATTGTTTAGTTTGTGTTATGATTGTTCTGTTGTTTCTTTGAATCTTTCCATGAATTGGAAAGGACTTGTAATGTATGTCATTATTGTTATGAGAAATAATAATTTCCACTTGTGGTATATAGGATACGCTCCTTGACATTTATACCTATTTACTTTCAGCTTTTATGCATATTAGGTGTGGAACAACCTGGCATCAACATATTATTAGGTGTGGAACAACCCGACATCATTATTATACATTGTTTGACGAAGGAGTTTGTCCCTATACATGTTTGTGTATTTCCAGTGACTTAGTCACTTTGATATTTGGGAAAACATGTATTGTTTTCCAAATCTTTCTCATGATTTCTTTAAAGTTAAATGTTATTCCTGCTGGGAACCCCTTCTAGGGATGATATGCTCACCCTTTCCCACTTTCAGTTTCAGAGACAAATCAGAGTTGCGCAGCGAAAGCTTCGAGGATTTGAGTCCGTTTGTTATATTACTTCCGCTATGTTTATTATGTTGTATATTTTATTTGCAAACCAAATGACTATTGTATATGTATCATTTGAAAGGAGTTCTTATATATATATTTCTGAGTGGGGCTAGTTTTGGGTTAAGTTTTGTGGCAGATTATCTTAATGAATGTTTAAGTAAATGATTTAGATTCTTAGTGCCTCTTTATTTAATTAATCTTTTGGATTAGACAGCTGCTAGCTTTGGGGGAGCTACATGAGCCTTCCAAGTTCTCATCATGTTGCTCAATTAGCTTATCAACCCCACAAGAATGCAGGGAAAGACTATTAGAGCATAGCTCGGTCGAACTCGCAAGCATTGCTATCTCAAGCTTGTTTGTCAAGTTTAGTTGCCAAAACTATAAGTCTTGATTTCTAGTCTACTTATAGCTAAGTCTCTGACTAGGATAGTAAGTGTAGTTGAGCTCTAGACTCCATGGCATTCATCATGCAAAGACGAAGAACTACTCAAGGAACTGGTGGATCTTCATCGACAAAAAGGTATGTGGAGACTTGAACTTATCTATCACTCAAAAGTCTATCTATTATATCTCCTATCTTGAGACAAAAGTCGTATTTCTATATACAATTCGATTATACACATTTGCTATTTCGAGCCGAGTTTATCTCGCTTATCTATTTCTCGAAATATATGTTGGTAAGATTTCTCTTTGGCCAAGTTCATTCGTTACTCGTGACGAAATTCATGTTGATCATTTCAATATCTTGCAAATCGCTTTGATGAAAAATAGTGTGTGAATAACCTCTATGTAATATCCTCTAAGAATGTTTCAATGATTGAAATGACAGTTTAGAATATATAACCTTGAATTGATATAAACATTGTATGTGAACTCATACTTGTGTAAGTCCAAAATCCTTGAACCAAAGTATGCGTACTTTACTGGTTTAGGATGTCCGAAAGCTAAGTCCACGTACCCGTACGCGTACTGCCGGAAGTTCACATCCCGTGATTTTTTGCTGGAGTTTGTGAACTGAAAACAAACTCAATTCAGATACTTAAGTATGCGTACCGGTATGCATACTTGAGTGGGTTATTTTCTAAAAACGATTTATTCGTGACTAAGACATTTATAAATTGAGGAATGAAATCTTTGCAAACTGTGGCTATCATGTTCGTGAATCGATTCGAGTGAATCAAAATCGTTTTTGCTTCGATTGTGTCTTATATACTTTTATGAGATCTAAGCAATTGAACAACTCTCTAACTAGTTCTTTTGAGTCATTTGAACTAGTTATGGTGAAGATGAATAAGGTTGATATGAAAGTGGTCATATGGCTAACCATTGGTTAACTATTGTTGAACCAACTAGGTGTACACGTTTAGGTACGGTTACCCAAACCTAAATGAAGTTACATTTCATTTGTGTATAATAATCTAAGTTCGATCTAACGGTTGAAATATATTAGCTTGAATCTAATCAGGTTTTCATCTAACGATGAATATTGAATGCTTTGTTACCAAGGTAACTTAGATTGCAAACCCTGATTTGGAGATTATATACATAAAGGAGAACTCTAGAAACTGGGAAACCTAATCCCCACACCTCCTGTGTGATACTAGTTGTAGAAGCTAGAGTGGATTCTCCTTTAACCTTAGGTTTCTACCGAGACCCTGTAGGTTAACGACTTGAAGACTTCATTGGGATTGTGAAGCCAGACCCAACTATTTTCTTTGTATTTGCGTGATCTGATCTTGCTGTTTATATCGTATTTGATTACAATCGTAAGATTGGCTTGAGATTAATTTCTCCGATAGGCAAGATAGAAAAGTAGTCACAAACACCTTCATCACATCGTTTGTGATTCCACAATATCTTGTTTCGCTAGTCGATTAAGATTATTATGAGGTGATTGATATTTCTAGGATGTTCTTCGGGAATATAAGTCCGGTATATCAATTGGTTCCTATTCACCTTGATTTATCAAAAGATGGAACAAAACTCGTAGGTATTTTTGTGGGAGACAGATTTATCTATTCCTGTATACTTCTCTGTGTGATACATATTTTTTTATTAAAGTCTTCAACTTTGGTTCCTAGCAACTCTTAGTTGTGGGTGAGATCAACTAAGGGAATCAAGTGCGTAGTATCCTGCTGGGATCAGAGACGTAAGGAGTGCAACTGTACCTTGGATCAGTGTGAGATTGATTGGGGTTCAACTACAATCCAAACCGAAGTGAGTTTGTAGTAGGCTAGTGTCTGTAGCGGCTTAATACAGTGTGTGTTCAATCTGGACTAGGTCCCGTGGTTTTTCTGCATTTGCGGTTTCCTCGTTAACAAAACTTCTGGTGTGTGTGTTATTTCTTTTCTGCATTATATTTTTTTATATAATTGAAATATCACAGGTTGTGCGTTGTATCGATCAATTGGTAAATCCAACCTTTGGTTGTTGATTGATCCTTGAACATTGGTCTTTGGTATCGTTCAAGTTATTTCTCTTGTATTCAATCAGACTCGTAGATTTCTATTTGTTTGAGTTGGGATTGAATCGAGAAATTAATAACTCTTTGATATACTTTTTATTAAGATTGAGTCTTACTGTCTAGTTGATTCTCTTAAAAGTATATTAGAGTTAGTCCATACAGATTGCTAAGCGAAATATTGGGTGAGGTTGTTAGACCCCCGATTTTTCAATTGGTATCAGAGAAGGCAAACACGTTTAAGACCTCATAAGTATGTATTTGTAGCAATATGTCTCTGTGGACGGAAGATCATCTCTTGCTTTTGCGCACACCAAAATATCCTCCAAAGCTTTCAATTATGCCAAATATCTTGGGATTACCTCAAAGGATAACTCCTTAGCTGATTCTTCCTAATTCCGAGGTAGAAATGATATTTTATCAAATTTTTATAACATTCCCTCAATGAGACATTTGACACTCTGTCAAAAGCTGAAATGGATCTCACCAGAATCTCAAAAAGAATACTGTGGCTATTGATTTTCATAATCATGCTCAGCTTATTGACGAATTTGAAAAGTCTCTTGGTCGAGAATGGGAACTCTATAATATAATTGAATCATTCTCCAACAATATCGAAAAACTTATTCAAGAAACTACCCTTCATCGTGAAAAAATTAGTGTTCTTGAGAATATTGTTAAAGAAGACTCAATTAGAGAAAAACGTTTGATCGAGACGCATTCATCTGATCTAAACAGATTTCGTGTTGAAAAAGAGAAACTAAGTGTTTCCCTTATTCTAGCCCAAGAACAGTGTAAATACTTGAAAAAGGAAAACTCTATTTTAATGAGAAGTTCTTCTGTACAGATGATCAATTCTCATACAAAATTACAGTACATGAAGAGATGCTCTCCAAAGGAAGTTTCTGCTGAGAAGTGTTTACATAACTTGCAATCTTATAATAGGGATATGAATTCAAAACAGGTTCTTATAAATGTTTCTCCTCCACGAACTTGATCCTTCTGTGGGAAAAAGAATCACTATGTTCATCATTGTTTTGCTAGAAATAAGCAGATTTATGATCTTCAAAATCTATTTCTTTTCACTGTCGATAGAGTAAACTCTCTAATCACCACTACAATGGATTTCATCCCTGCAGAAAAACAGGAATCTCATAAGATGGATTTCAATGGTCACTCATCTCGAAATCCCCACAGGAATCGTGTTCCTCCAAATGGTGCAAAAATACACATTCCCAGCATTTATGAGAGAAATTTTGGTAAATCTAAGTCTAGATGGTGGAGACATGTCTCTTCTGAATCTCTGGAACCGATTTCTAGAGGTCCTAGACTTAATCCTCAGAAAAATACTTCTGATGGATCACCTGACAAGGTTATGTTGAATTCTTATGGAATTAAAAATAACCAAAGGAAGATAAGAATTACCAGGTTCAAACCTTCAGATGGAATTTACAACTCATCTCTCAATACTCATAGTGAGGTTACATCTCACTTGACTTCCAAATCGTAGGCATTCTTATTCTTGTATCTAACTTGAGAGATGCAAGAATGACTTTTGGGAGATACTCAAGTCTACTGTAGTTTTCCATTTGTATTGTATTTGACTATGCTATTTTTTCTTTTGATGAGAAAGTAGAGTCACTTGATTCCTTGTTGTTATGTTTCTCACTCTTATGCTCTGATTAACTTTTTAATTATTAAGTCATAATGATGTGGGATATATGAAAACAGAGGTATTTTATTCCTTTTGAATCTCTTCTGTTCTGTTCAACCAGTCCATGAACGTCTGTGTCTCTCTTGGGAGTTTAGGGTTTCCACAACAAGGGTGTCACTCTCTTGTTTGAAAACATATATATATCTTATATTGTTTTATGTTCCCTAATAATATATAAAAAAAGGGTATGGAAAAATTCTCAAGACCTCAAGAAGTTGTGAATCTTGAGATGAAAGAAGACTCTAAAGGATGTGATTCGGTTCAAGAACTTGTCTTGAAAAGGATGATGGAAAGGAAAGAGTACAACTCATGGGTTGGAGAATCTGTCAAGGATTTAATTCCTTTTCAGAATGACTCTAGGGTCGAGTTTTCAAATCTTCAACTGCAAATAAATCAACTTATTGATGTACGGGACAAAATCCTTGATAATCAAAACACCTTGATCAGGAATCAGAAGAAGCTCATCATGGACCGTGTCAAAGCTAGGCATCTTGCCCGCATTGTTGATCAAAAGTTAAGTCCTTCATATGTCGATATGCAAGTATTGATAAAATATTGCATGAACTTTTGACAAACAAAATATAAGCCTATTATGTCATTATGCAAATATTGATGGAAGATAGGATGAGCTTTTGTTTACAAAGATCAAGTCTATTATATGTCATTGTGCAAATAGTGATAAAGAATATAATGAATCTTTGTTTATTCCGCAGTATTGATCTTCCCTAATCCATATTTTTATGTATATACCGTGCGGCTCCGTAAAGTTTTCTTATGAGAGCATTTCCGACTGAATTAATCATAGGTTCGCTTATGGTTAGTTTAATTGAGATTTTTGGATACAAATTCATATTCTTACGTGATTTGTTTATGTCCAAAGAAATCCTTATTTTCTTGTGAAAGTAAGGTCGCTCTTGTTGTTCTTTCGGGAATGACATTTTATGGGGGAGAGTTCTTAATTGAACTTGTGCTTAATTGCCAAATTTTTGTGGGAAGTTGGCTGGGGAATATTATAGGGGTTATCTTGTATCTTTATAAACTCCTTGATGAATGTATTTCGTTTCGACTATATGATTGCATCTAAAAAAGTTGATATGTGATTTCTTTTGGTCATGAAGTGTCTTTATGGAAATTTCATTAGGATCCCACTAGTTTTCGTACCTTTGCCAATTTTATTGACAAAAAGGGGGAGAATTAATGTGTAGTTCACACTATAAATACTTATGGTTTCGGATCATTATGTAAGGGGGAGTGGTTTCCATGTGAGATGAAGTATTGACTAAGGGGGAGTGATACATATCACCATAGTATTGTTGTCGAAGTTGTGATATAATTGAACTTTGATGTTGTGTAATAATACTATGACACTGTGTAACAATGATTGAGAGCTTTTGTTTTCTCATTGTTATGGCTACGGATCTTCAACAACGATGATGCTGATTTGATTATCTTTAGAATCATCGGAGTACTTGGAAGTGACGAAGATTTCGAGTAATGTTGAAGAACCAAGGAGATCATGCATGTGGATCAGAAGCTGCAAAGTTTATTTATTTTGTATTCCATATGTATTGATAGTTTTGTCACTAAAATTGACAAAAGGGGAGATTGTTAGAGCACTGCTCGGTCGAAATCGCAATTGTTGCTATCTCAAGCTTGTTTTTCAAGTTTAGTTGCCAAAATTATAAGTATTGATTTCTAATCTACTTATAGCTAAGTCTCGGACTAGGATCGTAAGTGTAGTTGAGCTCTAGACTCCACGACGTTCATCATGCAAAGACGAAGAACTACTCAAGGAACTGGTGGATCTTCATCGACAAAAAGGTATGTGGAGACTTGAACTTATATATCACTCAAAAGTCTATCTATTATATCTCCTATCTTGAGACAAAGTCGTATTGCTATATACACTTCGATTATACACATTTGCTATTTCGAGCCGAGTTTATCTCGCTTATCTATTTCTCAAAATATATGTTGGTAAGCTTTCTCTTTGGCCAAGTTCATCTTTACTCGTGACAAAATTCATGTTGATCATTTCAATATCTTGAAATCGCTTTGATGAAAAATAGTGTGTAAATAACCTCTATATAACATCCTATAAGAATGTTTCAATGATTGAAATGAGAGTTTAGAATATATAACCTTGAATGGATACAAACATTGTATGTTAATCTGGACTAGGTCCCGGGATTTTTCTGCATTTGCGGTTTCCTCGTTAACAAAACTTCTGATGTGTGTGTTATTTCTTTTCCACATTATATTTTGTTATATAATTGAAATATCACAGGTTGTGCGTTGTATCGATCAATTGGTAAATCCAACCTTTGGTTGTTGATTGAAACTGATTGATCCTTGAACATTGGTCTTTGGTACCATTCAAGTTATTTCTCTTGTATTCAATCAGACTCGCAGATTTCTATTTGTTTGAGTTGGGATTGAATCGATAAATTAAGATATAACTCTTTGATATACTTTTTATTAAGATTGAATCTGACTGTCTAGTTGATTCTCTTAAAAGTATATTGGAGTTAGTCCATACATATTGCTAAGTGAAATATTGGGTGAGGTTGTTTGACCCCCGCTTTTTCAAAGACTAGGAATTACTAGCAAGAGAAGATTGTCATCCATCATATTACAAATACTTACAGGACATCCAGAATAATAAATCCAAAAAACAAACTTGTCATCCAAGATATTAATACATCTTGTATTATAAACTAAAATCCAAGATATTAAGGCACATCCAATCACCAGAGAAAAAATAAATATCAAGTCTTATTTGTCTATAGGCAACACTTATCCCACCTGCGAGATGTTGGTAAGCTCTATAACCTCTCTTAAATACACAACCATCCTTAAGGTTATTCCCTAGAGAGCTACATCTCCAATAGTTTAAAATCCAGAACAAATTACCATTAGTGTTAAGGAAACTACTCAAAGTACATTCTGGATAATAAACCCAAAAGCAAATTCACCCATCAAGATAATCATACAGATAATAACATATTTCTTATGAAGAGAAAAGCTTATACTCTTCCACTCAGACGAGAACAAATAAAAATCAAGTATAATCTGTCTGTAAGCCTTGGTATAAGTTATGCAAAGAAGACCATAAAGGGGTATGCAGTACCTGTGAATTGCCGAGGCTCTAACTGTACTTGAAGATGTTAACAGTATGAAGTTTTGTAGGTAGATACCGAAGTTGACTTGACCCAACCTTTGACATTGACCAGACCAGCCATTGACTCAGCCAAAGCACTGACCCTTGATAGATCTGAAATTGACTTAACCAGCCACTAGGTCATCTGAGACTTTTGAGATGTTACCCGACCTCCCCAGAGGATTCAGGGTCAATATAACACCTTCCCTTGGGTTTTTACTTCTTTTTCTCATATAATAAGGCAGGCCCAACAAATCCCACATATAAAAGTAACAACAACAGGCTATAAAGTTCATCACAAGCCCATTATTCACATAGTTTATTCAATGAGTAAGACTTAAGTCAAAAGAAGAGACTTGACCTAAAATTAGGTTTCTTGAATCCCCATCTCCATATGCCGGAAAACTGTTATAACCCATTGGTCAGTTTATTATGCCGGTAGAGTTGCTTTCGCCAGAAACATTAAACTTGCAGTAACTTGAAACTTCATAACCAACAACATGGAGGGTATTACCCAGATCTTTACTCGCCGAGAAGTTATTACGCACTCTTCACAAAATTTCCATAATCATCATCAATAACCTTTAGGTTTTCAAACAGACAACAAAGAAGGTCCTCATCCACCGAAGGAATGTGATTCACATTTTTGAGAAGGATATCATCAAACTTGTGAGACAGAGTTTCGATCTTCATGACTCCCAGAACAAAAACCAACTAAAACAAGCTTACAGAAGCTAAAGTAAACAACAAGCTTTAGAAATTTCGAAAAGAAAAAAAATTGAAACCAAAACTTCCTGATGAAAAGTGGAAACGAAATCACGGTTCAGAACACGAAACGACCATTTAAATTAGACATATCCATAATCCATCTAGTATCCTTAAGAAATGAAAAATAAGTAGAAACAAAGGATTTGAAACGATCTACTACTGAAATACTAGAGGATCTGGTGGATACAATAAAGAAAATTGAAAAGGTTATGCGATTTCAGAGAAGAAGGGTGTGGTTTCAGAAATAATAAGGTGGTTTTAGATGAATAAGTAGCAGTATTTGACTAGTCAAAGGAGGTTTTGAGTTTGTGAGAGAAAAATTCTTTAGGGTGTGTGAAATTTGTACGACTCCATCTCTGTCCTCTAAAGAACATCTCTGTCCTCTAAAGAACTTTAGAAACTACTTGTAGTTCCAACCTTAGTTAGCAATTCGGCGGTCGACAAAAATTCGACGCGACAAAAGTCGGTGCATTATCTGTTTGAGTAAAATGTAAATTTGGTCAACTATGCTATCAATCATGCAGTAGGAAAAATTTGTAAATGCATTATTTCGCGCTTAATGCGTTCTTCATATATGAATCCTGCATAAAAAATTCGACACACACACATATCGTATAGAGCACTAATATTGGTGTCAGACATTACTTTGTAACTCAATTAGGTTGAGTTGGAGAAACCGTTAAAATTGGGCCGCAATTATTGCTTTATTTACATATACATGATAAACCACCGTTAAGGAAGTTAAAAGTAACAAATTTTGTTACTTGACAAAACTGTTTAAATAAAAAATACAAAACTAGTGAGAAAATCCCTAGGTGAACAAACTAGTGATAAGAAAAAACCGGTCATATTATTTTTAACAAATAAAAACCGTTTCAAACAAAACTGGGACAAAAACCCCAGTTCAAATAAAAATATTAAAATTCAGTTTTTATTTGATTTCTAAATTCCAAAATTAACCTTCCGCATATAAAAACACTTTCAAAGGAAAGTTTGGCGGAAACAAGAAAGTAAAAACGATTTTTTCCTCTCTGAACCGAACAAATCAGATTCAGAAAGAGTGTGATTCTTCTTTCCTAGTTTTCTTCGTTCTTTTCGTTTCAATTCAAAGATTCGTCATCGTCTTCTCCCAATTTCAATTCAAAAATTGAGAGAGCAATTTTAGGTTTGTTTGATTGAAGAACCGGAAGAGAAGCTACAAGTTTTGAGATCTGTTTATTCGAGATACGTAGAAGAATCCAATTCAGTTGTTCGAAGAAGAGAAGATAAACGTAGTTGTTCGAAGAAGAGAAGAATCCAATTCGTTATTCGATATCTGGTTGCAATTCAGTTTAGCTGAAATCATATTTCCGCTTTTCAAGTTGAAATTGAATCTCGAATTGAAGAATCCAGCTGAACAATCAATCAACTTCGTGTTGATCATCTTCGTCTTCATATTAATCTTCGTCTTCAAGGAATCAATCAACTTTTCAGGTATTCAATTCTATTTTTTGTGTTGATTTTTGATTTTGTTTGTGTGAATTTTCTAGTCACTCTTGTCGAATAAACTGAATTTATGTTAGCATATGATTTTTTATGTTTGTGTTGATGTTATTATGAAGGATTCCATCTCTTTGGAACTGTTTTTCAAAAAAAAAAATTGTTGTTGATATTCACATCTGGTGAAACTGTTTTTGGTTTCACCATTTTGTTCTGTAGATTATGAATTCTGTTCTCGCACTTGTATGTCACAAAGAAAATTGTTTAACTTTTCGTATTGGCCTCCAAGAGTCTTTTGCTAATTTGAAGACTAGTATATGCTCAAGTTGGTGTGAATTCTCTCCTTCTTCTATGGAAATTTTTCACATGGTTGATGATCAGCAAAAGATCATTCATTCTGATTTTGATCTTCAATGTTTGGCTCTATTTAGTCTGTATAATAAAGAAGGGATTATGGAATTACACGTAAGTCACAAAGCTGAGAGTTTTTGAATTATACCTTTTGAGAAGCCACAAAGTTCAGGAATTATAGCTTTTGATGACCAGCCACAAAGTTCTGGAATTATACCTTTTGAGAAGCCACTGATTGATTATGATGTTCCATATAAAATTAAGGAACCGTTGAAGTCTGCTCACTGGTTACATATTTTTCAAGGAGTTGAACAGTTGTTTCCGGGAGGTGTTGAACAAGTTCATTGTGATTTACAGAAGTATCACGCAGCAGCTGGTTATGAATACACGGTATATAGGAATGAGAAGTTGAGGATTGGTGCACGTTTTGCTAATAAGAACAAAGAGGAGAAATGTGACTGACATTTATATGCTGTGTCTGTTGATGGTGTTGTAGGAAGTCCTTTTATTATCAAGGAACTAAATAATCAGCATACTTGTGTTGGTGGATTTGTTAACATGTCACGGATATCGAAGAAACTAGTTAGTAGCTTGATTATTGATGAAATTAAACAGGATCCTAATAAGAAAACTAAGCATATTATGGAATCTTTTACGAGAGACTTCGGCTTTGACATTAGTCATTATTATGCATACGCAGGGAAGAAGCATGCACTGAATACTTCATGGGGAGAGAACGAGAAATCTTTATGTTCTTGAACTGGTATAAAAACAAGTTGATTGAAACCAATCCTGGTTCTCACATGGTTTTGGAAGTTGAAGAAGGGACCCATAAATTTCAGAGGATGTTTATCTGTTTTGAAGCTTGTAGTCGTGGATTCAATTTCTGTCGTCCTGTATTATTCGTTGATGCGGCTCACTTGAAAAGCAAGTACCTTGGTCATATGATGGAAGCAACAGGTCTAACCGGAAATGATGGTAAGGTTTTTATCATTTTTTTATGTTGGTTTCATCATTTTTTATGTTTGGTTTTCATCGCATATTATGCTTGTGTTATGCTTTCTGTTCATGTTACAGAAATCTTCCCTCTTGCTTATGGTGTGGTTTCATCGGAGAATGAAGCGAACTGGAAATGGTTTTTGGATAATTTGAAGAAAGTCCTTTCTCCTTTGCGACCAAAGCTTACTTTTGTGAGTGATCGAGGTATTGGATTGGTAACACAAATTCCTATTGTTTTTCCTGAGGCTTTTCATGGTTGGTGCTACTGGCATATGGAATGCAATATCAATACATGCTTACCAAAGAGTTGCAAAGTTTATAAAAAATATGTATTGGGACTGTTTAAGAAATGTCCGTATGCTTCTACTCATAAAGAATTTACAGGGAATTGGGATAAGTTGAGGAAGGTTCGAAATCAGAAGTTACAAGACTATCTAAGTAGAGCTCCTCTTGATAAATGGGCAAGTTTTTTCTTCAAGGGTCGACGATATGGTAGGTTTTGTTCAAATATTGCTGAGAGTTTCAATGGTTCGGTCGTTGAAGAGAGAGAGAAGCCTATAACCATCATGGTTGATGAGATCAGGGTGAAGCTAATTGACCAAATGTGTAAACATCGCGAGGACTCTGTTAACTTAATGAAATGGCGTCAAACTCTATATCCAGAATATGAAGCTCTGCTCCATGACAACAAGATGCATGGCTGTAACTACCCAGTCACCAAGTCGTCGGAATATGTGTTTGAAGTTCATGCTTCATTAACACAGACTGTCAATTTGAAAAGAAGAACATGTTCTTGCAACCGTTGGCGTATTGAAGGTTTCCCGTGTGCCCATGCTGTCCGTTGCATCATGGTGAATGGAGAAGATCCTTACAATTATGTTGAGCACTACTTTACAGTAAAGTTCTACCGAGAATCGTATAAACATGCAATCAATCCTGTTCCCACAGTCGAAAAACCCGTGACAGTGTCGCCGAAATCGATGGTTTTTGGTCCGAATAATGGACCACAACCAGGGCGTCCATCGAAGAAGAAGAGGATTCCTAATACATGTTCAGTTCCCAATAAGAAGATGAGAACCTGTGGTTCCTGCAAGTTTTTAACCACCCATAATAAACGGACATGCCCTTCTCGTCAGATTTCATGAGAACTTGTAGTCATTTCGACTACAAGTCATCGAATTTTACTCTTAGTTTCGTTTGCTAGACTACAATATGTGTTTTATCTACTATTTCAGATTTTTGTTTTAGAAGTTAATGTGCTGCAGGTGTTTTCATTTTATAATTTGTCTAAGAATAATAAGTTTGATTAAGTTTAAGTTTTTCAGAATTTTTACAGGCCTTTATAGTTTGGTGTAACCGAATTAGGTTTCATCATTTTTTTGATGAAACCAGAAAGGGTTTCATCATATTTTGGTGGAACCATTGTTTTATTGTCACTTTTTCTTCTATATTTTTTGACAACACAGTAGATGATGTTTTGTCTACTGTTTATTGGTGCCGCAAATATATAACACATCATTTATGGATATTGTTTTATAAAAATGAGACATCATATTTCTGTAGACATAAGATTTTAAGGAAATACAACTGAAATAGCACGAAATCGTTTTTTATATAAATTGTAACCATTTCACAAGTACTTTAAACTTCAACTAAAACTTGAATCTGCAAGAAGAACTGTATGTCAAGGAGTATCATCATTACAATAACCATTTCAAAAGTAATTTAAACTTCAACTAAAACTGAATGTTCAATAGGACGGGCACGACATGCGAGTATTATTCTATATTGTCAAGGAGTATCTTCAACGCCAACTTTGGTCTCATATTATGCACCTTTTCTCGTATATCATCTGTAGACATGTTTCCTTTCAAGAGGATCTTCATGTAATAGAAAACATGCAGGCCACAATCGTTCCTGAAAAAACCAAAACAATGTCTCAATTATTACAAAGTGACTAGATAAGAGTGTTATGATATTAGTAGCTATATGTAAAGCATTCGGTTACAAGTGATGTAATGATTTCAAGCATATGCATATGTGAACTATAAACTTCCAAACATAAATTACCCCATTTGTTCACAACATGTAGGGTTGTGCAAAGAGTATGTTGTTGGCTGACTTGCCTGCTGATCACAGGGGAGCTTTGCGTCGTGCTGATACTATACGTTGTTTCATGCTTTCAGCACTTTTTCTGCATTCCTCTCCCGTGGAAGCCAAGGAGTTGTAGTGATAAAATTCCCCGGTTTCAAAATCAAAAGAAAGCAATGTCCAATGGTTTACATCTCCAAGTGATGTCAGCAACGGAACGAACAAAAACCGCACGCTATAATCCATTTTGTCGATGAAGCCTTCTATTACAACACCACATTTCTTTCCTAATGAGTGACATGTCTGAAACAAAATACCAGATAAAAGCTCCTTAATTAGTTACAGACATGCATGTTTGATGAAACCAAACTTGGTTCCATCAAAATTAACCATATAAACAACATCATTTTTTGTTTTCCACAACTATTTTTTATGCCAAAAAATTTACATTAAAGAATTTTAACTTACATAGGCAAATGTGCTTAGAAACACAACTCTCTGGTACTTTGGAGAACCATCTTGTTTCAACTCATTTTTTTTGATGTTGTTTTGCAGCTTCAAAATGTAGAACTCTATGATGTCCCCTGCGACGTCACCCTTTCTCATCAAATTATCCATCATCTTCCCCGATATATGTAATTGAAGATTTAAATGCTCCCACGCCGTTGACCTGTTAATTTTATTTTTTAAAAAGCTAGTCAATGATGGATAAAAAAAGGAGAAGCAATGCATAACTTGGAACAAAATTTTGATGAAACCAGTCTTGGTTTCATCAGTTATTTCCCACTTACCTTTCATTGTTATTTCTGAAGAAAGTGGTCACGAGAGGTTTCTCATTTCTGTTGAGTAATTTCAAGATATTCAAGTTATCAACTGGTTTCAACTTCACCCCCTGTACTTCCTGCACCTCCTTGTTCTCCTTGCACTTACGAGCTGTAACCTTTCTTCTTTTTTTCACACTGGTGTTGTAATCCTGCATTCTGATAGGTGGAACCAAATTCCTTCTGTCTTCCCTCATTCTTTTAACCATGTTACTCATCCTTTCTGCAGCACTGAGTTCTCCATGTCCTTTCTCTTTACTGTCACACTGCGACGGTCCTAAATCAAATCCAGGTTGTTCATTTTCTAACTCAAGTAAATCCTTCGCCATCTTTACAGATGGGTAGTAGTATACTCTTCCAACATTTGGCTTTGACGACGAACAACCTTTCTTATTGTATTCGGATTCCATTTTCCTGATAACATCTTCATCAATTACAAATTGAGTTTCGTTTTCTTCTTGTTCAATAATTTGCTTTGACGAAGAAGCTTTCTTCATTTCAGATTCCACTCACTCTGCCACCTTGATATCCTCAACGGTATTTGGAGTCAACTCAGTACCCTCTTCTTCTTGTTCATCATTGGTGATTGGCATCGACGAAGAAGCTTTGCTCATTTCAGATTCCACCCGCTCTGCCACCTTGATATCCTCAACGGTATTTGGAGTCAACTCAGTACCCTCTCCTTCTTGTTCATCATTGGTGACTGGCATCGATGAAGAAGCTTTGCTCATTTAAGATTCAACCTGCTCTGCCACCTTGATGTCCTCGATAGTATTCGGAGTCAACTCAGTACCATCTCCTTCTTGTTCTTCCTCGGTGATTGGCTTCGATGAAGTAGCTTTCTCCATTTCAGATTCAATCCGCTCGGCCACCTTGATATCCTCGATAGTAGTTGGAGTCAACTCAGTACCATCTCCTTCTTGTTAATCATCGGTGATTGTCTTCGACGAAGAAGATATGAACTGTGTAGGATCAGAATCTCGCAACAGTTATGTCTCAGCGAAGTTAACAATGGTATTGCACAAAAGCGTCGCAGAACAATTTCAGAAACGATATCAGCAAGGATCATGAGAAAGGTGTGATAGTCTTGCGAAAGTTAGAAAGCTTGCGAAGTCAACATTTGTAAGGTTGCAAGAATGTCGCAAACCATATCCAAAAATAAAGGATAGATTAGCTGTCATCCACTATGTATTTCTCTTATAAATAGTCATTCGAGTTGTAAAGGAGAGAGAGATCTTTTTTGAGTGAGAGATAATTAAATAAGAGAGAGAAAGTTGAGAGCAGAGATCATTCTTGATTTCTTTATTTTCCTTGTAAGAATATTCAGAAATGAATCAATAAAATTAAGAGTGTAAACCTAAAAATAGGCTGATCAACGATAAAATCATACTAGGGGTGTATTGTAGGATTTCCTACAACTACATAATTGCGCTAGAAACAGGGAGATTGAAGATCGAAAGTTGAAGATTGATGATTGATAAAATTCAAATTAAGAAAGTGATTAAACAAATCAGTGAATCAGTTAGAGGAAAGATGAATAGAGTTAATGAAAATGGCAAAAAATTGGAGTGTAATATGATAACAAAAATCTTGGTTAATGAATTCCATGAAAACATCAAAGGAAAAATACATAAACGAAATTTTGAAGGAAAGAAAATTATGGCGGTAGAAAAAACTTCACCTTTGAAAGATTGGGAAAAGCAAAGAATTGTGTTCATGGCAGAAGAAACACCAAAAGAAAATTTGAATCATACATCTCCATTGGTTGTCACAATGCCTATTACACGAAGAGAGAAGGATACAACAATAAAATCCACAGGAGAATGGGTGTTGAACAGAACTTTAATTGATGCAGGAAGTTCAGTTGATATAATATTTTATCATGCATTTCGGGGAATGGGATTTAAAGATGAAGAAATGTCAAATTCAACATATTTTGTTCACGGCTTTGGAAAATCCACAACAAAACCTAAAGGAGAAATAGTGGTACGAATTCCACTTGGAGAAATTGAAATACATGTGATATTGTGCGTGGTGGATATGGAATCGCCATATAATATGTTATTAGGAAGATCATGGATACATGCGATAAAAGTTGTGGTATCAACGTTGCATCAATGTATTAGATTCCCCACTCCAAGTAGAATAGGTGAAATCAGAGGAGATGTTGATAACGCGAAATTATGTCATCAAATTGAAGTAAGGCGTTATGAAGAACAAGCAAAAAGGAAACAATTTCGCAGAAAATTGGTAAAGGAAGCAAAAAAGGAAGAAGAATTTATAATATATATGATAAGGGCGAAAGAAGGCAAAGGAATACCCAGTGAAATTTCGGAAGAAGGAGAAAGATCCATAAAAGCAATTAAAGAACCCACACCAATGGGAGAACCTAAACCCAGTTACACTGCCGCAGAACCAACAAAAGAAATAAATGTTGGGACTGAAGAGGAGCCTCTAGTGTTGAGAATTGGGACCAAAATGGATATAGAAGAATAAGAAAGAACTGTCAATTTACTGCGAGAATATAAAGATATTTTCGCAGGAAACATGGATGAGATACCAGGAATAGATCCAACAATTGCTTGCCACAGACTGGAGATTAACAAAAATGTGAGACCATTTAAACAGAGAATAAGAAAAATCACAACAACTTACCATTCCCAAATAGAAGAAGAATTACAGAAAATGCTGGAGGAAGGAATTATAAGAGAAGCTAAATACCCAGAATGGATAGCGAATATGGTCATTGTCCCAAAGAAAAACAAGGGAATCAGAATTTGCATAGATTTCACTGATTTGAACAAAGCTTGCCCTAAAGATAGTTTTCCGTTACCCGATATTCCTCAAATGGTGGAATATGCAGCAGGAAATGATAGGGTGTCATCTTTAGATTGGTACAAAGGGTATAACCAAATTCCTCTCGCTGAAGAAGATCAAGAACATACTGCTTTCTTTGCTCCTAGAGGTTTATATTGTTATACGAAAATGTCGTTTGGTTTGCGAAATGCGGGAGCAACATATCAAAGAATGGTAGAGAAGGTGTTTGCAAAATGGATACACAAAACATTAGAAGTATACGTGGATGACATGTTGGTAAAGAGTAAGGAAGCTAAGGACCATGTACAAGACTTGAGGGAAATTTTTGAACAAATGCGGCAGTATAACATTAAATTGAATCCCGAGAAGTGTACTATTGGAGTTGCATCGGGATATTTTTTAGGCTACATTGTATCAAAGGAAGGAATACAGGTTGATCCGGAAAAAGTGCAAGCAGTTCGTGACATGCCAACACCAGCAACAATAAAAGATGTAAATAAGTTGAATGGACTTCTAGCTTCGCTGGGGAGATTCATTTCGCGATCATCAGACAAATGCAAATATTTTTTCGATATACTCAAGAAGGGTGCGAAATTCAAATGGAGTGATGAATGTGAAAAGGCTTTTCAAGGAATCAAAGAACATCTTATGAATACAACTATCTTACAAAAGGCAGAACCATGAGAAGAATTATTGATTTACCTCGCGACAACGTCGCATGCATTAAGTGATGTATTATTGCGAGTAGACGCAGGAGTGGAGAAACCCATTTATTACATTAGCAAAACTTTTAATACCGCAGAGAAGAATTACTCAAAAATTAAAAAGTTTATCTTAGCATTAGTTTATGCATCATTTAAACTCCGCATATATTTTCAAGCACACAAGATAAGGGTATTAACAAAAGTACCAATTGAATCAGTGATGAAGAATTCTAAAAGATCAGGAAGGGTAGAAAGATGGAATGCACAAGTAGGCCATTTTGATATTAAATATGAAGTTTTATCTTCACCAAAATCACAAGTTGTTGCGGATTTCTTGGCAGAATTTCCTTTAGAAGAAGATGAAACAGTAGAAGAAATGATGGATGTAGAAGACGAACATGGAGATCCAAAAGATTTATTAATAGAACCAAATAGATGGGAAATAATGGTAGATGGATCATCAAATGGAGAAGGAAATAGAGTTGGAATTGTTTTAATTTCGCCAGAAGGAATAAAGATGGCTTTTTCATTCAGGTTGGAATTTGAATCCACTAATAATGAAACAGAATATGAAGCTGTGATACATGCATTAAAATTCGTAATAGAAATGAAACTAGAAAACGCCAGGATCACTAGTGATTCGCGGCTAGTTATTCGCCAAATAAAAGAAGAGTATACTACAAATGAACCATCCCTGAAGAAATACAAGAAGCTGGTTGAGGAATTGTCAACGAAAATCCCAAAAATAAAATGGAGGCACATTTCAAGAAAGGATAATAGACTCGCAGACGCTTTTGCTTTCATCTCAAGTATGATGACAGATCCAACTGCGAGATGCATAAAAATACAAACACTTCTGTCACCATCAGTCAATAAAGAAGAGGAAGATGTGGATGTGATGGTCATAGATAATGAAAAAGAAGAACAAATAAATAATGTCGCAGACTGGAGAATGGAGCTTCACGCATATTTGGAGAAAGGAGAAACACCAAGAAATAGATTGGAAACACACAAGTTAAAAATCCGAGCAACGAATTATGAATTAAGAAATGGGTTTTTATACCGAAAATCTTTTAGTGGACCATCACTCAGATGTTTGACACGAGAGGAAGGAGAAAAGGTGCTGAAAATGTTACATAGTGGAGACGCTGGCAATCATAGTGGAGGAAGATCTTTGGCACATAGAACAAAAATTCAAGGTTATTACTGGCCATATATGCATGAAGATGCAAAACAAATATCAAGACGTTGCGAAGATTGTCAGCGGTATGGAAAGAAGATACATGCACCCGGAGCACCATTGTCATCTTCAACCAGTGTGTGGCCCTTTGGAAAATGGGGCTTAGATATTGTGGGGCCATTTTTACCAGGAACTGGACAAAGAAGATACTTAATAGTCGCAACAGATTATTTCACAAAATGGACAGAAGTGAAGGCAGTACAACATATTCACGACAAAGATATCTTTACATTCATATTCGAAATTATCATTTGCAGATTTGGAATTCCTGTACAGTTGGTATCCGATAATGGGAAACAGTTTGAGGGGCAGAACATAGAAATGTTACTCAATGCATTCAAGAGAAAATGTGGAAAGTCCACTCCTTTATATCCACAGGCTAATGGGCAAGTAGAAGCAACAAATAAAACAATTGCATATATATTAAAGAAGAAATTAGAAGGACATCACAGATCATGGTGTGAACAAGTACATAATGCAGTATGGGCTTATAATACAACTAGAAGAGAGGCTACTGGAATGTCACCTTTTTGTTTAACATATGGAGTTGAAGCGGTGTTACCAACAGAAGTTGTTATTCCGACAACAAAAATAGAAGCTTGGGAGAAAAATTTAGTGCGGGTTTAATTCTAAACAAACTTGATGAATTAGAAGAAAAAAAGAGAAAAAGCTTTACAACATATGGAGAATTACTAGCGAAGATTGGCTCGAGAATATAATAAACGTGTCAAGATACGTGAATTTCAACCAGGAGATTTAGTTCTGCGAGAAACACCAATATATCAGCGAGAAAATGGTGGAAAATTAGCGAAAAAATGGGATGGACCTTACATCATAAAGGAAATAGTTGGAACAGGAGATTATAGATTAATGGACCCAGACGGAAAAGATGTTGGTCATAGATTAGATAGACCATGGAACATATTGTACTTGAAAAAATATTATCCGTAAGAATCTTTGAGAAGTTATGAATTCTGAAAGAATAATTGCAGGATTATTCATGACAAAACAAGATCATGATGTGCGAAATTTTCGCAGAAAACAATGACATAAAAGAAAGGGGCGAACCTTTATGGCGTACACCCTAGTTCGCGAATAAAATTTCGTAAGAGGCAAATGTAAGACCTAAAGTACGTCATATTAGGGGGTACCTGTTACATGACTCAGGAAAAGGCTATACCGCCACCGGAACCTGAGTCATGGAGATTTGGGGTCAATAAAACCCATCCGGGAGAGGCACCTTGGATTGTCAACTTAAGCATATGACTTAGGTTGGGCGACTAAGGTAATAAGGACTCTCCCAAGGAGTGCAGATCTGATCAAGGCACCGAGGTACACGGTTGAGTCAAGAGTGCCGAGGGCGTTTGAAGCGTCCTTTCCATTCTTGACAAGTCTTGGCTTATACTGCACTCGGCCTGAAGAAAACCCCACTTAGGGTGCATTCTCGTAACCATAAGCCCTATAGGTAAAAGGGATAAGAGGCTGCGAAAACAACTGGTTGTTGTTAAGACTGGATGGGAGGAGCTAACCTTGTATGGTAGAAGTACGCCTCCTTGAAGGGGCAACCAGGGGGAAGATAAGGGCGGCACCCTCCATTAGGGAGCCGATAAGTGTCTTAAGACGCAAATGTCATGAGGCTTATTATTCGCAAGGATAATTAAGGCTTGTCATATTTGTGCAACATTCCTGAAGAGGCAATAATACAAAAGAAAAAGTTAAGATGAGATGAATGGTTTTTCGCATGAAAGTGCGAAGACGTCCTG
Source organism: Papaver somniferum (assembly GCF_003573695.1). NCBI lineage: Eukaryota > Viridiplantae > Streptophyta > Magnoliopsida > Ranunculales > Papaveraceae > Papaver > Papaver somniferum. The sequence goes on along the minus strand of NC_039364.1, from coordinate 231,468,804 downwards.
CGATTTCATCGCAAGACGACAATGTCATGGGGATTTATTTTCGCAAGAATATTTAGGCCTGTCATATAGTCGCAACATTCCTGAAGAGGCCATAATACAAAAGAAAAAGTTAAGACAAGATCAATGGTTTTTGTATGAAAGTGCAAGGACGTCCTGCGATTTTGTCGCAATGACAAGAGATGGCATAATAAGACCTTTAATTAGGAAGGCAAAATAAGACCATATAATAAAACAAACTAATTATAATCATTTATAACAGATAATTTTTCGCAAGAAAGATAATGAGAGGCAAGTATGGGAATCGATATACAAGAAGCATTATCTTTCTTATCAACAAAATATTAAAAGAAATAGTTGACTCCAAAGTCGATTGAAAAATGCAGCTCTCAAAAGTAATAAAAATAAGACAGCTCAAGAAAACAAAGCTAGAAAAGAAGCTCAAGCTTCAATATCAATATCAGTAGTATGAGATGACAGAAGTTCTTCGCCAACATTCTCGCAAGCTTCATTTCGGCTTTGATCTTTGTCATGACTAATATTTTAATTATCACCAGCAATTACTTGATTAGCATCTTGAGTATCACCAACAACTACTTCTTCGGGAGAAATTTCTTTCTCATTCTGATTAACACCAGCAGATACTTCTTTAGAAGGAACTTCTTCTTCATCTTCCGGGAAATTATCCTCTGCACCGCTTTCATAATCGTAATCACTATCAGCAGGACGAGGAACTTCATCATCATCTACTTCTAAAGGATCAATTGATGTAGGAGGAAGACAGTTGGACAATAAAATGTCGTTTACAAGGACTTCAGCCCGGAGATGAACTTGGCGAAGAAGTGCTCTTTGATGATTCCTATCTTGAATATCCTTAAAATAAGCAAGATAATCAAGTCTTCTTTCTGCCCGGTCGCGAGAACCAGTAAGAGTAGAGACATGTAATGCATTCTCCTTGCGAATTTTAGCATATTTAGCCTCCAAATCAGAAATAGAAGAATGAAGATTCTTCTCAGACTCTGCGAAAAATAGAATACAAAATTTATTAAGATAAGGAATTCAGAGAGATATGACAAAGGAAAGATAATTAAGGCAGTCAAACTATTATGATTACCTTCCTTTTGCGAAATAAGATGTTGAACCAAGGATAGATAACTATTCTCCCAATGATCCATTGCGTCATAAAATTTATCTCCAACTAAACCTTTAAGTCGAGACTGAAGATTTTTCTCTTTAGAAACAAGGAAGGCATTTTTCTTCGCAAGAGAAGAATAAGATTCTTCTAATTTGGAATATTGATCTTTAAGCTGATTTTCCTTCACACTTAAAGCTATTCTACCTTGAATGAGTGAATCTCTTTCAGTGATAGATGATTATGTTACCTCTTTAAGTTCATTTCGTAAAGAGCGAAGAGATTTTTCTTGGTCAGCACATACTTTTTGGAGAATATTAAGTTGTTGCGAAGATATCGCCATCTTGTTTAAATAAACTCGCTTCTCTTGAGACAAGGTTTTATTCTCATCTGATAAAGTTTCCATCCCTAAATTAGCTTTGGTTAAATAATAAGAAAGAAGAGATACTTCATTACTTAATAGATCTTGTTTTTCAACTAATTGGGTATTTTCATTGGTAAGGTTATTTATTTGATCAAGAGAATATGAATAGAGATTATCTAATTGGTTATATTGTTCCATTAAGACTTCTTTATCAGCACAGGCTTCTTCAACAGCAGATTCAAATTGATATCTCTCCATTACTCGTTTCTGATTTAATGCTTAACATGCGAAAGAGGGATTTAAAGGATAATTAAGCGGGGGAAGGATAAAACCATCGAAAAAGAAAATTAAAGACATAGATGAGGAAATCATACCTCTTAACTCATCATTCTTCTTGCGAAGATTATCACGATCCAGCAAAACGTTCTGAAGTTTCTGATTTTCAAGACGAAGAGCATTACATTCTTTTTCTAAAGTTGTCTGCGAAGCAGCTTTGTCAGAACCCAAATGCTTGCTCAGAATTTCGTAAACATTAGACTTGATGGGATCAGTGGAAGACTTCTTGCCATCATATAGAATCTCAGATAAAACCTTGAAAGCAATATTTATCCCTTCCACGCTCTCTTTCGACAAAGGAGGAGACTTAGGAAGAGAACTGGTAGAGACATAAGGTTGAGAAGCATTCTCAATGGGAAGAGAAGAGACTTCATTCGCAGAAGGAACCATAAGGGGAGATTCAGTCATAGGAAGATCAACTGGAGAAATGAAATCAGAGGCAGCATTCTCGCGAGTTGGAGATAAAGGTTTATCTTGCGAATATATCGCAGGAGATTTGGAATAAATGAAGTCAGAGGAAGCGTCTTCATGAATTGGAGATAAAGGTTTATCTTGCGAAGATGTCGCAGGAGATTTGGAAGAAATGAGTAGATGGAAGGGAACAGTAGTTGGAATAGCCTTGAGGTGGCGAGATTTCTTGTGAGGTCATTCTCTACTTTGCAGAGAAGATATGAGAAGAGGCAAGATGTAGGATCAGAATCTCGCAACAGTTATATCTCAGCGAAGTTAACAATGGTATTGCACAAAAGCGTCGCAGAACAATTTCAGAAACGATATCAGCAAGGATCATGAGAAAGGTGTGATAGTCTTGCGAAAATTAAAAAGCTTGCGAAGTCAACATTTGTAAGGTTGCGAGAATGTCGCAAACCATATCCGAAAATAAAGGATAGATTAGCTGTCTTCCACTATGTATTTCTCTTATAAATAGTCATTCGAGTTGTAAAGGAGAGAGAGATCTTTTTTGAGTGAGAGATAAGTAAATAAGAGAGAGAAAGTTGAGAGCAGAGATCATTCTTGATTTCTTTATTTTCCTTGTAAGAATATTCAGAAATGAATCAATAAAATTAAGAGTGTAAACCTAAAAATAGGCTGATCAACGATAAAATCATACTAGGGGTGTACTGTAGGATTTCTTGCAACTACAACCTTCTCTTGTTCAGATTCTTGTTGATCTATCATGTTAACATCCCTTGTTATCACCTGCAATATTAAGATACCTAAGTTATTTTATTTTTCATCTTCCTGTGTCAAAACCTAATGTTGTAAAAATATAAAACTTCTGAAAGAATAAAAAGAACTGGCCAATTCATCAAACAAACATTAACTTGAAATGATGAAACCAAATCTGGTTCCATCAAAAGAATGATGGAACCAAATCTGGTTTCATCAAAAAAATGATGAAATGTATAAGAAAAATTGTAATATATGCGAGTAATTCAATTGTTACTAAGAAAAATCAAATCTATCTTTGTACCAGTTGTTGTTCCCTGTCCTCGGCATCATATTTTGCCAGCAGTGATTCTTCTTCTTCAGAAAGAACATATGTAGCATTGGTCCTAAGCTTTTCAATCAATGCTCGCGCAAATTGGTAGTTGGCTTTGAAGGAGTTAGCTTCACTGCTAGCACCAACATATTCTTCATCTTGCACTTTAACCGGCACTTCATTTTCTTCATCTGGCACAACAATTTCCACTTCATCTACGGGATCAGCCAAGCGCATTTCTAATTCGTCATACTGAAGCAAGAATGATCTCTTTCGGTGACCAATATTCTCCTGCAGTACACAAGAAAAATTGGTTTCAACTAAAAAATATTATGAATCCAAAACTGGTTTCATCAAAAAAGTAAATCTGAACAAGAAAATATTTACCAAAATTCGTTTAAAATAAAACAGACGACATACGAAGCATAACATTTTTAATGGTAACAAGTAATGGTAACAACTCATAGCAATAATCTAATAAAACCCTCGAAGATTTCGAATATTGTCTAACAAAAATATCAAATAAAACCCTCGAAGTTATCTAAGAAATAAAAATTCAGCTAGAATTTTTGATGAAACCAAAATTGGTTTCATCAGAAAAGTAAATCTTCTAAGTAAATATTTACCTTAGACCAAAGTTCTGTTTTTTCTTCAAGATTCTCGAAGTTAGACAATACTTGTTGGCAGATGTTGCTAAGGTTCCATCTAGCAAACCTCGGATACTTGTCTATCCCATGCTTTCTTTGTGCGATATTTGTCATCTCTGCCAACCAATACTGCAAAAAAAAAAAACAAAAAAACAAACAATATTCAAATTAATCATCAAAAACAAGTCGCTTATTAATCAACAACCAATATTGAAAAAAAAATACTTAACTTATGAAAAAAAGAACAAATCTTAACTTACCAGAGGGTATATTACACAACCAACAACATTTTCTACGTCTGTTCTGTTTGTCATTATCGAATCAAGTACATAGTCATGGAAGACTTCCGGCCAGCACACCTTGTTCATATCAAACACCATATACAAGTACTTTGCTGCGAGAGTCTGCCCACATTTGTTAGGGACAAATACTGAAACCAACAGAAACATTACGAAAAACTTGACAAAGTCATCCGCTCTGGTTTCATCATTTGCGGCTTCCAGCATACGCTTTTCAATATCGGTTTTTTTCGTCTTTTTATTTCCAGCAAAATTATTAGCCACAAAGACGTTAACCTTTTTAACCAGATCTTCATCAATGTCGTCTGCTTCTACATAATTCACCATTTGGAAACCAAAAGTCACAGCAAAATGTTCGGGAATTGTCCGCAAAGTCATTTTCCTTGATCTTGCTAATTTGAAACAATACGGAAGCTTACTATCAAGTATGTTTTCAATTGTACTTAAAACATTATTACTGCTTTTGTCTTTTTGATGAGCTCATCTTTGTTCATTACGCCATCATAGAACGGCTCAAAGAAACGTCAGAAAGGACATGATTTATAATCTTTCAAATGCAGTTGCTTGTTTTTTATCAACGCCTTAATTTTCACTGCTAGCTCGCACAAATGATGCAATGAGCACCTGTATGGTTCCTTATCTCCTTTTTTACCTATTGTGAAACCAAAATTAAACCATAAGAGAATAATAAATAATAATGATGAAACCATAAGACATACACTTGTAATGATGAAACCATAAGCACGAACAAAGTGATGAAACCATAAGCATAATTGAAACTTGTATGAAACCATAAGATTACGTAACATAGCGCCAATCTCCACAGTTTGAATTCAAATCAACAGCCAATAACAACTCTAGAAGTAAACCAATAACTAAAAATGATGAAACCAATTTTGGGTTTCATCATGAAACAGAAAATGAAATCTGGTTTCATAGCAAATCTGTTACATCATTCTTGCAAACCTAAACCTAACAAATGAAAAGTGATGAAACCAAAAATGGTTTCATCAAAAAGACCATATTATTATGATGTAACAAATTTACAATTGGTGGAACCAATTTACCAATTGGTTGTAAAATGATGAAACCCAGAATAGTTTCATAAAAAAAACAGATTTTACTTTGATTTCATCAAATAAACAACAAATGAAATATGGTTTCATCAAATAGAAAAAAAAATATCTGGTTGCATCAAATATACAAACAATTGAAATATGTTTTCATTTGGTTACATCAAACAAACTGAAACCTAAACCTAAACCTAAACCAAAGAAACGATGTAACCAAATGAAAATAGAACCTAACCTAAGAAATGAAACCTAAAAGCAAACAGAAAACCAACCCAGAAATCAAATGAAACCTAATAATCTTTTGAATTCAAACTCGAAATCAACTTGAAAGCAAATTCGATTTCTTACCTTTAGGAGATGGTTTCGCTATTTTCTTTAGCTTTTCATCTTTCTTTTTCTCCTGTTGATTTTGTAGCAGTGGTTGAAGTACACAACCATATAATAAGAGAAGAAGGTAAAATCGAGAAGATGATGACGAATACAGATTGATTTTGAACGATTTTGGCTTAGGGATGAGCAGATCTGAGATTTCTGGGTTGGTTTTTGAAGGAGTTACAGAGGAGCGGAGGTTTTAAGAAATTTTGTCCGTTACTCAGGTTGTAAAGTAATAAATTAGCAGGTCGTTTTTTTTCTCAGTTTCTTTTGGGTTGAATTAGGGGAGGGTAGTTTAGACAGTTTATGGTATTTAAGTTTTTTGTATCACTTTTGTTTGGATGGGTTTTTTGTGGATGGGTTATAACCCCTTTGAAATTATAACCCGCGGACCGTAAAAAATAAAACTAATTGGCGAACCCACCACCGAATTTTTCTGGCCTACTCAAAATATGGGGAATCCGCGTCTAGTTCTTTTAAGTTTTAAAAAATCGTTTTAAGACCTGGCTTCTAAATGAGCGTCGAATTTGATTGTTTCCAATCAATTCGCTCTTATTCGCCAATAAGTCGCGATTACATCCGCGACCTACTAACTAGGGTTCCAACCATGCTAAATGCGACTGTTGTTTTTTTTTGTTCAAAAATAAAACAATAAAAGAGAGTTTTAATAAAATGCCCACTCTTATTTATGTTTTTCACAAAGCATCCCCGTTTTTTCCAAAATATATAAAGTAAACCGATATTGACATTTTTTAACGTTTTTCTCAAAAGAGAGTTGACAGACGTTATTGTGTACATGGAAGTTAAATGTCATTATAAAAGATAGTTATGTCCCTACAACTCGTTGGAGATGGACTAGTTAACTGAGTTACAGTTCCTAAGTAACTAGTGACCAGTGCACCGAGTTAGCCAGATCCCATGTTCGTCCCCAAACGAAGAACCCCAATTAAGAAAAATCGCAAAATCATTCACAATGCCATAATTGAGCAAATCAAGTTTTAACAAGATGCATAAATACTCAACATAACCGATTATACCAAATTCAATTTACTTATAGAATCCTCATCATAAATCCATAAAAACTTATAGTATAAACCATCAATTCTTCTAGTTCAAAACTTAACTATTTTGAAAGCTACAAAAACTAAAAAATAAGTTGAAATTGCATTACCAAAGAAGAATAACAAGCCAAATTTGTCAACATACATGAATAATTCCTCTTCATCTTTGTAATTATAAGAGGTCGCTTAGGTTTTTTCTTATAAAATTCTTCAGAACCCCAAAAAAAACTCCTAAATCAATATGGTTTCAAAAACTAATTTCAGTTAAAAAAATCCTTACATTAAAAAAAGACCAAGTCAGTCATTTTTGACCATTTTGATGATTCCATTTAACTTGGCTGACGATGAGCCTATAAAATCAATTTAAAAAAAATGGGGTTACTTTATAACATCGGGATATATAATTGGGGTACTTTATCAAAATTCCCAACAAAAAAAGCAAGTGCCTTTCTCAATTTCTTCTCCTTTGTCACTCTTCTTAGCCTCTCTGACATTTTCCCATTGACCAATATCAGCATGAATATCCGATAAAGTCATATAATAACTTGTAATCTCTGGATCCAACTTTAATAGCCACCTCTCTGCAAATTCTGCAACTTCGACACCCTTTAACTGTTCTGCAACCAGCAATTAAACCTCCCTGAAAGTAACAACTGGATTGATATGACACCTATACAAGCACATAGAAAGGAGCAAATTAGAAGAAACCCACAACTGATGGAATAATCATAAGAAACACACAACAAATAAGACCAAATGAGCTAAAGAGAGAACTTATCGGAGAATGTAGTTAAGATCCCCAAGATCCATAGAAGATAATAGACACCAATGTTTTACTGATCATCATACATATTATCTTTTGTGAATGTACCTAATACCATCAAGCGCTATAGCAAAAAGATGAGAGAAACTTATGCATTACTTGCATAACCAATTCATTGCCAAAATATACCAACACGTATTCACTGTACATGGCAACGGCCATGAATAGTGAAGCAGACACCTCAAAAATATGACTAGGTGAATGTCAAAGTCCTCTTCCGGGTTAAGTTGTAAAAATGTCCTAAAGAAGTATATAGGGAGAGGTAGCTGGTTGAAGGTACATATACGGACTATGCACCAAGTGAGCTTCATAGCTTAGACGGAAGAGAGTAAATGATGCTTAGGCCTTGTTAATTTATAGTTGTGTAGCTTTGAGAATAAGGCATTATTATGCCATACCGAGGATTAAGTTACACACAATCTTTGTGCATTTTAACCGAACGACCTATACGGACCCGACCACTGTTGCAAGCCGTTGTCATGTATCTCTGAATAACCGTCGATGATAGTTTTGTTTACCTTATGGCCCATAGGTAAAATTCAATATTGCGCTATGATAGCTGTGTTTTACCTCGGTCATCCAGCTCCGGCATAGTGCACCACTGTTGTGCAATATTGGCTCTAGGCCAGTTCCAATATTTACAACTATGATGGTTGTACCTTATCTCGGCCAGCCTGCTCTGGCCAATTGCATTTTTGTGATGCGATATTATCCCTAGTCTAATGACCTTCATGACGTGTTATGTTAGCGCTACTTTGCTCAAGACCATCCTTCCAACTGGTCTGATGCACTATTTGATGAGACATTGGCTCTTGGCGAATATAACTTACGTAATGTGCCATACTTGGCGCAATATTGTCCCTTGGCCAATATGCCCAACATAATGCGTCATTTTGACGCGATATTGGCCTTTGGAAAATATGCCTTCACAATGCGCCATACTTGACGCAATATTGGCACTAGGCTAATGTACATCTTACGCAACGGAAACTTCATATGAAGCTTCATCTCGGAGCATGGCGCATGTCAAAAACACGGGGTGTTATAATTTAGGTCCGACATGATCGGTCTTTGCTAGTCGTAGTCTTCCTCAAAGATGAGGTCTTCGACCCATGTCTATGGTGTTGTCATTCTTACCAATGTTATCGTTTCCGCGTGACTACTTTCTAGCTGGAGACTGGATGCTAGTGTGTCTAGTGCATCATCATGTCTATTAGATACTCGATTCTTGTGTTGTATGATTACCTGTTTGAAATGTTTGATCAAATGTTGGGGTCGATCTCTATACACATCTAAGGTTGGCTCTTTAACTTGAAATTCCTCGTCCATCTGGTTGATTAGTAGCCGTGAGTCCCCTATGACCTCCAAGCAACATGTTTTCCATCAATAATGGTTAGATCAATTAGGAAGCTTTCATACTCCGCCGCATACATCGATAATCAAGCTTGAATGAGTATGAGCTACTTCCTCATTGGGGATTGATGAAAACATTGCCAGACCCATTATGCGTGTCATGTAACGATCCATTAAATTAAATCCGTCAAGCTGTGTCTTTTACTACCATGGTTATCTCCCTATGCAATTTTGTACCGATCTTTGTGGTATCCGGCCTTGGGAAGCAACTCGTAAATTTGCAATTGCTTGTCCTGGGCGAAGTGGGACAAACAAAAATTATAGTAATTGTAAAGCTCATTTTCCCATTTTACCGTTTTGTATTGGTTTTGTAGTCAGGTACACCACCTGGTTCGCTTCTGCAATAACATATGTTTGATGGACTAGCAAGTAATACCTTATTTTCTGTGTCGCCGTCATCAATGCAAGATAAGCCTTTTCAACTGGAGAGTAACGGAGTTTAATGTCTTTGAGAGCTTTGCTTACATAGTATAATAGGTATCATATGTGTATCGGCCATGTCTTGAGATAATAAAGCACCTATTGTTGTACTCGTGTTTGAGAGATACAGGTGTAGTGGATTCCCCTTGATTGGTGTTTTGAACACATATGGATGTGCTAGACACTGCTTGACATTGTCGAGTGCTTCGTCTTGACATGTGCTCCATACAAAGGTAACGTCCTTCCTTAGCAATGGAAAGAAATATTGTGTACATTGAGCGAGGTATGTAATGAATCTTCAGATACAGGTCTTCCACATCATATATTGTAGTTTTGTTTCATTCGTAGGTGGTACCGGTACCATGGTGATTATTGCTTAAGCCTTTCCCGGACTACTTCAATGCCTTATTGTTAGAGCATTGCTCGGTCGAACTCGCATGCGTTGCTATCTCAAGCATGTTTGTCAATGTTAGTGATCAAAACTATAAGTCTTGATTTCTAGTCTATTATAGCTAAGTCTCGGACTAGGATATGAAGTGTAGTTCAGCTCAAGGACTTCATGGAGATTCATCATACAAGTAAAAGAACTACTCAAGGAACCGGTGGAACTTCTTGACAAAAAGGTATGTGAAGACTTGAACTTATCTGTCACTCAAAAGTCTATCTACTTTATCTCCTACTTCTTGAGACAAAAAATCGTATGCTATATACATAGACTTAGATTATACGCTTTTGGTATTTCGAGCCGAGTATACCTTGCCTATCTATATCTCGAAATATGTGTTGGTAAGCTTTTCGCTTCGACCAAGTTTATCTTTACCTAGTGACGAAAGTCATGATATGTTTCAATCATCTTGAAAATTTCTTTGACGATAAATGGTGTAACAACTATATAACGTCCTCTAAGAATGTTTCAATGATTGAAATGAGAGTTTAGATTACATAACCAATGATGGACATAAGCATTGTTGTGGAAACACATTTATGTATAAGTCATATTCCTTGAACCAAAGTTTGCGAACTTTGTTGATCAAGAGAAACCGGAAGAATGGCAAGTGCCAAGCCCACGAACTGCCGAAGTTTTCAAACCCGAGAATTTCTGCCGGAGTTGAAAAACTACTTGCGCGAACTAAGTCCGCGAACCCAGTCCGTGAACCAGTGGAAGGTCTCTTGCCGAGATTTTCTGCTGGAGTTTGTAAACTCTGCCGATTGCTTAAGTCCGTGAACCTAGTGTGCGAACTTAAGAAGGTTATATATCTGAAGATGATTTCTGAACTTAAACTTTAAAAAGACTAAGGAATGCAGTTTGAAAACCGTGGCTATAAAATTTCATGAACCGATTCAAGTGAATCAAATGATCTTTGCTTCAATTGTGTCTTGTGTTGTTACATAAGATTTCCTTGCAATTGAACAACTCTCTAACTAGTTCATTTGAGTCATTTGAACTAGTTATGGTGAAGAAGAACATGGTTGATATGGAATGATCATATGGCTAACCTTTTGGTTAACTATTGTTGAACCAACAATGTACACGTTTGGGTACGGTTAACAAACCTAGAAGCGTGCAGTTCTTTTGTGTATAACAAGCTAAGTTTTCGATCTAACGGTTGAGAAATATTAGCTTGAATCTAAATCAGGTTTTCATCTAACGGTGAATATTGATTGCTTTGTTACCAAGGCAAAACCCTGATTTGAAAGACTATATAAAAGAGACATCTAGTATTGTGCAAAACGAATCCCCACACCTTACGTGTGATACTAGTTTGCGTACTAGAGTCGGTTCTCCTTTAACCTTTGGTTTTCTTCTTCTAAAACCAGGTTAACGACTTAAAGACTTCATTGGGATTGTGAAGCCAGACCGATACTACTTTTATCGTAGTTGTGTGATCTGATCTTGCATCTTCTATCGTACGAGTAGAATCAGATTGATTGGCTTGAGATTTGATATCTCCGATAGGCAAGATATAAAAAGTAATCACAAACATCTTCGTCTCATTGTTTGTGATTCCACAACATCTTGTTTCGCTACCATACGATTAAGATTGTTGTGAGGTGATTGATTAATCTAGGCTGTTCTTCGGGAATATAAGACCGGATTATCAAATAGTTCATGTTCACCTTGATTATTATCAAAATACGGAACAACAACTTTAGGGTTTTTCTGTGGGAGACATATTGATCCTTTGATATACTTGTCTGTGTGATACAAATTTGGTTATTGTCAAAGCCTGCGATTTTGGGTCGTAACAACTCTTAGTTGTGGGTGAGATCAGATAAGGGAATAAAGTGCGCAGTATCCTGCTGGGATCAGAGGCGTAGGGATTACAATTGTACCTTGGATCAGTGGGAGACTGATTGGGGTTCAACTATAGTCCAGTTCGAAGTTAGCTTGGAGTAGGCTAGTGTCTGTAGCGGCTTAATACAGTGTGTACTCAATCTGGACTAGGTCCCGGGGGTTTTCTGCATTTGCGGTTTCCTCGTTAACAAAATTTCTGGTGTTTGTGTTATTTTAGTTTCCGCATTATATTATTTTATGTTTATAATTGAAATAATACATGTTGTGTGTTAGATCATCAATTAGCATAATCCAACCTTTGGTTGTTGATTGTCATTGATTGATCCTTGGACATTGGTCTTTGGAACCGTCCAAGTTATTCCTTGTGTTTGGTTAAAGACTCGCTGATTTATTTTAGCTTGAGTAAATCAAAACAAGAGAGAGATATTAACTCCTTGAGATACTCTTACCTAGATTGAGTCTGACTGTCTAGTTGATTCTCTAGAAAGTGTTTCGGAGTTAGTCCATACAGATTGCTAAGCGAAATATTGGGTGGTGTTGTTAGACCCCCGCTTTTTCACTTATCATTACCTAAAACCCTAAGAACTTTCCTGAACCCCAAAAGCATACTTGGTTGGATTTGTCTCAAGTTATATTTGCGGCATTGTGTGAATACCTTTCGTACGTAGGTTAGGTATGTGGTCTTCCCGCTGTTTTGCCTCACCACCATATCATCAACATATATTTCCACAACCTCATGGTTTAAGTCATGAAAGAAGAAGGTCGTCGCTCGTTTGTACATGGCTCCTGCGTTTTTGAGACCAAAAGGCATGGCCACGTAATAGAAGTTGCCAATGGGGGTAGAGAACACAATTTTTGTCGCATACGATTCCTTCATTTAAATCTGATTATAGAAAATATCCCCATCCATGAATAATGAAAACATCTTATGTCCTGATGTTGTATCCACTATCATGTCAATGTTGGGAAGAGGAAAATCATCCTTAGGGAACGCTTGTTTAAATCCCTGAAGTCCACACAACATCATACTTGTCGTTCTTCTTCTCCACTGGCACGTGATGAATAAGCTTTAGGTATCCCGCATCCAATAGCTTGGTTACTTATTCCTTGATTTTCTCTTTGATCTTGTGGTGGAATTTCCTTTTGTGTTGTTTTACTGGCCTGCTTGTTGGAGCCACCTTGAGCTCATGAAATATTAGCTAGAGGTGGGTTCAGATCAGACATGTCTTCGTAAGGATTGTGCAAACTTGAATTAGGTCACCTATTTTAGAACAGAGGGAGTACTAAAATACAAATATTACGGCTGACACACATCTTTGAGTTTCAGATTCTTCTTTATGTGCTGTAATTCCTCATGAACCTTGTTATCAATTAGATTTTATTTTCAATCATGAGTTATAGTGAGAAATCAGATGCTATCACAATCCAAATGCCCACGAATTTACGAACAATATGAGATACCCCCTAACAGAGATAGACTTAGGCATTTCAGTCCATGTTGCGGCTCTTCCAAAGAAGGTTGTTTTGAGGCATACTCAAAACTTTTGGGGCATACTCAATAAAGACGAAATGTACCCACTAGGTAGTAAAACCAATAACCCCTTATTCATCATATTTCAATTAAGAAAAAAAAAAGGTAAATAAAAAATTAGTCATGGTTATCTACGTAATTTAACTAGCCTTAGAACACCCCTTATCAACCTACACTAGTTAGAGTAACAACTTTGTATACCTCAAATTTTTTGGGTATGCCTTAGAACAATCTTCCTTCAAAATTATTTTAAGCATCTAAGTGATCAAATTGCCCAGGACCAAGGTTCCTTATATACATACAGCCTGAGTCTCTAGTCCACATACCCATACCCAGACTTTTTGCAACCTTCAAAGGTCAACCACATGGAGTTTCCTTCTGCTCTTAATTCCCAAATTCTTCAACAAGGAGAAGAAGTAGTGAAATGTATTTGGTCGTTATAGTTTGTATTTCAGCTGTTCTGTATCTGTACGTGTCACATGTGCATTGTAAGTATGTGTGCATCATAATGCTTTTGATTTTCTTTATCATATATGTTATTCTGTCAGGTCTATCTGTATATAATAACAACTTTATTTTTAATTTTCTAAGAACTCTGAGATTTACTTTTTCTTTGATCAAATGTTTTCAAATTCATAATGTACCAATCCGATTCAAATGATTGAAGCTCTTTTATTCTCAAGTTTATATTAGGTTTACTAAGGTATCATTTGAGCAGGGAGCTTTACGATGATAATGTTCGATCCATCTTTTGCTGACTTCTTAAATCGATTGATTTCCTCAATTTTCTGGTGGTGTTTTCTTCTTCAAATCTGGTAATTACGTCAATTTCATCGTTTTTAAATCAATTGAGGAAATTTTTTCTTAAACTTCATCTGCCCATTTGATTCAACTACGTACAAAGCTTCAAACTCTTCGTCAAGGAAATCTTATTGTTTCTCAGTTTCTCTCCAAGTTGAAGAAAATTACAGATGCTTTGGCTGCTGCTGGTAGTGTGGTTTCAGACTCTGAAATTGTAGCAACTATTCTTCATGGTCTTCATGCTGATTATACTGCTTTTTCTACTTCTATTTGTGTTCGTTCTCCTTCTGTTAAAAGTAGAGAAATTCATAATCTATTACTTAGTAAAGAAATAGTAGTTACTGACAGATTGAACAATTTAAAACTCTCATCTGATAAGGCTTTTGTTGCTAGCTCTGATTTTCACTACACACCTTATGGTTATTATTCTGCACCTAGAGCTTATACCCAATCTTATCCTAAAGGAAATCCTAGTAGAGGTCGTGGTTGGACACCTTCATTCACAAAGTTATATAACTCTTTTTATCAACAATCTACATCACCATCTCCTGATGCCTTAAGACAACCTCCACCACAAGGTTGGTCACCAATGCCTTCTACTCAAAGACCACATATATTTGCTCAGACTTTTGCTCCAACAGAAAGATCAACATGTCAGCTTTGTCACAAATTTTTTTTTTGGCACCAACTTGCAATCAGCGACTTAATTTTGCTTATCAAGGAAGAGCTCCACCATCAAATATTTCTGCTATGCTAGAAAGTGCAAATGTATTTGGCGAAAATCCATGGTTTGTTGATTCTGGTGCTAATAATCACAATACTGCTGAGAGGACTCTTTAACTATTCATTCTCCTTTTACTGGCTCAGAGGTGATTTATGAAAACGCGGGGGTATAACAACCACACCTAACTATTTCGTTCGGCAATTTGTATGGACTAAACTCCAATATAATTCCGAGAGTACCAACTTAATGAAACTCAATCAAGAAAGATATCAAAGAGATTTTTCTATTTCTCAACACAATGTGTAAATCAAATAGATAGAAATCTGTGAACCTGATTGTTATGAGAATAACTCGGATGGTACCAAAAACCAATGTCCTAGTGTCAATCAAGTTCTATCCAACAAACAAGGTCGGATTTATCAACTGTGATTGAACAACACACAACCTATGATATTTCAATTATATATAATGAAAATATAATACGGAAAAGAAATAACACAGACACCAATAATTTTGTTAACGAAGAAACCGCAAATACAGAAAAACCCAGGACCTAATCCAGACTTGAATACCACACTATATTAAGCTGCTATAGACACCAGCCTACTACAATTTAACTTCGGACTGGAATATAGTTGAGCCCTAACCAAGTCTCACACCGATTAAGATACTGTCGTGTTCCTTACGCGTCTTAAATCTCGCAAGACTCTCCGTACTTGATTCCCCTAGTTGACGTCCTTTACAGCCTAGAAGTTGCTATGACCCAAATTCGAATACTTATAAACAAATCTGACTCCTACTGATAAGTATATTATACTTGTTGTTTCTGTCTTAAGATAAAGATCAAGGTGAAAAGGAAACTCAGCTAATAATCCGGTCTTATACTCCCGAAGAGCATCCTGGAATATTAGCCACCTCACAATAACCTAACTGATTAACTGAAGAAGTTATTGCGGAATCACAAGAGTATGAGACGAATGAACTGTTGTGATTACTTTTTATATCTTACTTATCGAAGATAAATCTCGAGAAAATCTTAGAGAATATTAAACTCAATATGATAGAAAAAGTAAGATCAGGATACGAAATTACAAAGAAAATAGTTGGACCTGGCTTCACGAATCCCAAGCGAAGTCTTTAAGTCGTTAAACCTAGTAATGGTTTTCAGAAGAACTGGAAACCTAAGTTAAGAGATAATTGACTCTAGTTTGCAACTAGGACACACAGAAGTGTCGGGATTAGGTTTCCCAGATGCTAGAGCTTCTCCTTATATACTATTTCAAATCAGGGTTGCTTACAATCAAAGCTAAGATACCTTATTAACAAAGAAATTAATATTCACCGTTATATAAACTCCTGCTTTAAGATTCAAGCTAAGTTTGCTTAGAAAATAAGTAATCAATCTCCACCGTACGTTAGATGGTTTAGCTTGATACACACAAATGAAATATACCTATATTTAGATATGGATGAACCATACCTAAACGTGTATAACAAGTTGACTCAATAATAATTAGCCGAAGTTAGCCATATGAACACTTTTAGCTTAGCTATATTTATCCAACACTTCTAGACTCAATTTGATAATCAATTAATCATGATATATTATCAAATGTATCTAAATGTGTTTAAGAGAGTTGTTCAAATGTTCACTATCTCATAGAAATATTCATGAAGCATTTGAAATATATTCGTCTTGGTTTGTAAGTGTACAAAGTACTTATACAAGAACCAATTCATGAACATAATGCCACGGTTTGCAAATCGAGTTCGCATACCTTAAAGCATTAAGAATCCAGGGACTTCAGTTTGCAAACAGAGTTCGCAAATGAACCTGAGTTCATGAGTATAGACAATAGTTGTCATACTTACCGATTTTAGAACCTAACCACTGAGTTCGCAAACTGAATTCGCGAAATACAGTTCCGTACCTTGCCTAGTTTTTTCGTTCGCAAACCACAGTTCCGGACCAATCACAGATAAACTCGTTCGCAAACCCGAACTAGTACTTCACAGTTCGCATACTGGGTACGCATATCGTGTTGTATCCAGACATTGGTAGTAGTTCTAAAACTCTCGTTAATCGATTTGAAATATCCTTAGAAGAAGAAAATGGTAATCTTACACATACCACTAGCTTCAAGTAATTTTCAAATGATTATTTGATCAATACGAAACATCCCGAGTTAACATCAAATGATTGTCTCACACAAATCATGTAAGATGTTCAAGGGAATTTTCACATGATCATCTTGACTTAATATTTGGTTTCCAACAAATGAATTGTTCACAAATAAAGTTGTCAAAGTAGATGATGAAGAATTCTAAGCTATAAACTCATATTTCGAGAATTATATAAACTCGACACGAAATGTCAAATGTGTATAACACAAAGTCTATATACCTATACGACTTAGTCTCATTAGAAGATAGAATTGAATAGACTTCTGAGTGATAGATAAGTTTTATCTTCACATACCTTTTGTCGTCGAAGTTCCTCCAAGCTCTTCAGTAGATCTTCTTCTTCAATTGGTGAACGTCGTGAAGTCCAATCCTCAACTACACACTTCTATCCCAATCTCAAGACATAGCTATAAGTAGACTAGAAATCAAGATATTGTTTTGATCAACTAAACTTGACATAGCAACGCTTGCGAGTTCAACCGAGCAGTGCTCTGACAATTTCCACTGCAAATGGCGAAGGTATGAAGATTTCTCATCTTGGTTCTAGTATAAAATACTCAAATAATCATGTTTGTGTGCTAAATAATGTGTTGCTAGTTCCTAAGTCTGCTCAGAACTTGTTTTTTGTCCATAAATTTACATCTGATAACAACTGTTCTCTGACCTTTACTTGTGATAGAATTACTGTTCAACATCTCTCCACTGAGAATTATGTACAAGGGATATCAAAGTAATGGTCTTTATCCCCTTCATTTCAACTCCATCCTTTCATCTGACATTTTTTATTTACCATCAGTATTCTCTGTTTCTGAAGTTTGGCACCGGAGGCTTGGGCATCCCTCCTTTCAGTCACTTCAAAGAATTAATAAAATCTTTTCTCTTACTGATTTCAAAAATAAACCACTCTTTTGTAATGTGTGTCAATTAGGATGTAGTCATAAACAACTTTTCCAGTTATCTTCCACTGTTAGTTCTACTCCTTTAGCTGTGCTTCATATGGATATTTGGGGACCTTATAATGTTACTTCAGTTGACGCGTCTTTGTATTATGCTGCCATAATCGATGATTATTCAAAATATTGTTCGTTATTTCCTTTAACACTTAAATTTGATTTCAAACATACTTTTATTAGTTTTCTTCATCAAATAGAAAATTTTCTTCAACACACACTCAATGTTATTAGAACATATGGAGGTGGTGAATTTTTGAATATATATCTCAAAGAATTATTAACCAATAAAGGTATTTTTCATAAATCTACATGCCCTCACACTCCTGAACAAAATGGAGTTGCTGAGTCAAAGCATAAACATATTTTTAATCTTAGTAGAACTCTGCTACTTCAATCTGGGCTACCACACTTTTATTGGGTTTATGCTTTCCACGCTGCCAATTTTTTGATAAATAGACTTCCCACCAAATCAATTTCTTTCGACACTCCTCTTGAGGTTTTTTTCAATGTTAAGCCTGATTATAACTTTTTGAAGTGTTTTGGATATGCTTGTTTTCCTTGGTTAAGACCCTATACCAGTTCTAAACTTCATCATAGAAGTAAACATTGTGTGTTTTGGGGTTATAGCTCTTTTCAAAAAGGATATCAATGTTTACATCCTTCAACTGGAAGGATTTATATTTCTAGACATGTCGTGTTCGATGAGTCTTCTTTTCCTTTCAAATATTTAGATCTATCTACCTCTAATGTTGTTCTCACAGATGAGTTTCATTCTCTTAAACATACAAAATCTGACACATGTCCAGCACTGGAAACTTCTCTTAATTCTGTAGATCCAACTGCTATTCGTCATGTATCTGTTATTTGTCCAGCTACAGATTTCACTTTCACTTCAGTTTCCCCTTCTTATGTGCCCAATGATTATGCTCATCGGTCTAGCAATATTACTAATGCACATAACATGATTACTAGAGCTACAAGAAGAGTACTAAACCAAAAACATATTATGCTTCTAAATATGTCTTGCCAAGTGCTTTTCTCAACAATATTTCAGATCCAACACCAACATGTTTCAGTCAGGCTAACAAGAAGCCAGTATGGAGAGTGTCTGAAAAATCGGGGGTCTAACAACACCACCCAATATTTCGCTTAGCAATCTGTATGGACTAACTCCGAAACACTTTCTAGAGAATCAACTAGACAGTCAGACTCAATCTAGGTAAAATTATCTCAAGGAGTTAATATCTCTCTCTTGTTTTGATTCACTCAAGCTAATAGAAATCAGCGAGTCTATAATCAAACACAAGGAATAACTTGGACGGTACCAAAGATCAATTTCCAAGGGTTAATCAATATCAATCAACAACCAAAGGTATGATTTCCAATTGATTGATTCAAATGCACAAATTGTATTATTTCAACTATATAAACAAATATAATGCGGAAATAAAAATAACACAGACACCAGAATTTTGTTAAAGAACTAGTTATTCTTCCAACTAAACCAAAAAGAAGACTTACTAGGCAACTAAACTCAGTTTTCCTTGATGATTTCATACCTCTGAAATGGTCCATCGAAATAGAGATCACTGATATCCTTGATCCTGTTGACCGTAGAGACACCATGTTCATACGTTAGAACGTTAGTTTTTTGATCAACAATGCGAGCATAATGACGAGCCTTTGCGCAGTCAAGGATAACTTTCTTCTGATTTCTGATCAAGATATTCTGAGGACCAAGGATTTTTGTCCGTCCATCAATGAGCTGGTTTATCTGCAGTTGAAGGTTAGCAAGTTCGCTCTTGATTTCATTCTGAACGGGAATTAGATCCTTGACTGATTCTCCAATCCAAGAGTTATACTCTTTCCTTTCAAGTTTCTTCTTCATGATGAACTCTTGAGCAGAATCACATCCTTTGAGATCATCCTCCATGTTAGGGTTAACTTCTTCTTTTGGAACAGTTTCCATCGAGTTCCTTTCTGAAGATTAATGAACACCTATAAGAATTATATGTGTTCAAGTATACACCCTAGATAGAAGCCCTAGAGTTCCTTGAGGAGATATGGACGTTCATGGTCCGACCGAAAAGCCAAAGTAACTAGACCAAATTCTGCATACTGTGTTCTTTTCAAGGATCCTTTGTCTCTAGAGAGTCATAAGAAAGAAATACAAAAAATATCAAACATACAAACCGAAAGAAAATCAACGATCATACTTGAGCATCTCTCAGACATCATCCTTGTATCTCTCAAGTTAGATACAAGAATGAAGATTTTCTACTAGGTAGTAGAGGGAGACATAGTCTCACCAAAGGTTCTGAGATAAAGTTGTGATTTCCTCCAAGATATCTGATTTCAGCATTTCCTAACTTTTCACGGCAGTCTCCATATTTAGAGAACTATCTCACAACCCTTCCTGGAAGCACATGAGAGGAATCTTTCTGATTACAAAGTCTAGGACCTCTAGAGATTGGTTCTAGAGGATCTTCGGAAATGGGTCTCCATACTCTAGACTTAGATTTACCAGAGTTATTATTATAAACACAGGACATGCTTTCATGGGTAGCACAAGAAATTTTACCACTAGAATGCAACCCAGTCCTGTAATGACTTCTAGGAAGAAGATCATTTTTATAAGAAGTTTGATTCCTTGTGAGCATGAGGTTCACTGTAGTAGTCGACTGACTATTTACTCCATTGACTGTGGAAAGAAGCAAATTACGAAGTTTAGAGATTTGTTTCTTCCTGGCAAAGCAACGGATAGCATAGTGATTCCCTTTTCCACAGAAGGTACAATTTCGTGGAGAAGACGCAACAGACGACATCTGTTTTAACTTTACAGCCCTGTGAGAAGATTGTAAGTTATATAAACTTTTCTTGACACAATCTTCTTTTGGAGGATATTTCTTCATGTACTGTATGTCAAGAGGAACAATCGGAACAGAAGAACTTTTCCTTAAAACAAAGTTTTTCTTTTCCAAGGTCACACACTGTTCATGGGCTAGTGAAAGTGATGCTTCTAGCTTCTCTTTTTCAAGATGAAGTCTGTCAAGATCGAACGAATGCGTCTTGATCAACCGTTTTTCTCTAATTGAGCCTTCTTTGATAATCCTTTCAAGATCACAAATCTTTTCACGCTGTAGATTATTCTCTTGAAGAATTTTCTCAATATCCTTAGAGAAGGACTCAATAATGTTATAGAGTACACGTTCTCGATCAATAGACTTTTCAAATTCATCGATGAGTTGATCATGATTCTGAAGATCCATAAAATCAGTAGAATTTTTTGCGATCTCCATTTCAGCTTTTGCCATTGTGTCCAATGTCTCATTGGAGGAAGAGTGATCAACACAGGATGAGTCAATCTTCCTACCTTGGGATTCGGAAGAATCAACTAAGGAGCAATCCTTTGAGGTATTCCCGAGACAACTGACATAGTTGAAAGCTTTGGGAGGCATCTTGGTATGCGTAAGAGATTCTGTCCTCGGATTCAGATTGCTACAAACACAGACTTGTAAGGTCTTAAACGTGTTTGCCTGCTCTGATACCAATTGAAAAAGCGGGGGTCTAACAACACCACCCAATATTTCACTTAGCAATCTGTATGGACTAACTATGAAACACTTTCTAGAGAATCAACTAGACAGTCAGACTCAATCTAGGTAAAAGTATCTCAAGGAGTTAATATCTCTCTCTTGTTTTGATTCACTCAAGCTAATAGAAATTAACGAGTCTATAATCAAACACAAGGAATAACTTGGACGGTACCAAAGACCAATGTCCAAGGATCAATCAATATCAATCAACAACCAAAGGTCGGATTTCCAATTGATTGATTCAAACGCACAACCTGTATTATTTCAATTATATAAAAAAATATAATGCGGAAATAGAAATAACACAGACACCAGAATTTTGTTAACGAGGAAACCGCAAATACAGAAAAACCCCGGGACCTAGTCCAGATTGAATACATACTGTATTAAGCCGATACAGACACTAGCCTACTCCAAGCTAACTTCGTACTGGACTATAGTTGAACCCAAATCAGTCTCCACTGATCCAAGGTACAGTTGTGCTCCCTACGCCTTTGATCCCAGCAGGATACTGCGCACTTGATTCCCTTAGCTGATCTCACCCACAACTAAGAGTTGCTACGACCCAAAATCGCAGGCTTTAACAATAAACAAATCTGTCTCACACAAACAAGTCTATCAAAGGATCAATCTGTCTCCCACAAAAAAACCCTAAAAGTTTTTGTTCCGTCTTTTGATAATAATCAAGGTGAACAGGAACCAATTAATAATGCGGTCTTATATTCCCGAAGAACAGCCTAGATTAATCAATCACCTCACAACAATCTTAATCGTATGGTAGCGAAACAAGATGTCGTGGAATCACAAACGATGAGACGAAGGTGTTTGTGATTACTTTTTATATCTTGCCTATCGGAGAACTCTCACGATCTCAAGCCAATCAATCTGATTGTACTCGTACGATAGAAGATGCAAGATCAGATCACACAACTACGATAAAAGTAGTATCGTTCTGGCTTCACAATCCCAATGAAGTCTTTAAGTCATTAACCTGGTTTTAGAAGAAGAAAACCAAAGGTTAAAGGAGAAACGACTCTAGCACGCAAACTAGTATCACACGTAAGGTGTGGGGATTAGTTTTTCACAATACTAAATGTCTCCTTTATATAGCCTTTCAAATCAGGGTTTTGCCTTAGTTACAAAGCAATCAATATCCACCGTTAGATGAAAACCTGATTTAGATTCAAGCTAATATTTCTCAACCGTTAGATCGAAAACTTAGCTTGTCATACACAAATGACTACACGCTTCTAGGTTTGTTAACCACACCCAAACATGTACATTGTTGGTTCAACAATAGTCTACCAAAGAGGTTAACCATATAAGTGTTTCATACCAACCATGTTCTTCTTCACCATAACTAGTTCAATTGACTCCAGTGAACTAGTTAAGAGAGTTGTTCAATTACAAGGAAATCTTATGTAACTACACAAGGCACAATTGAAGCAAAGATGATTTGATTCACTAGAATCGGTTCATGAACTTTAATAGCCACGGTTTGCAAATGCATTCCTTAGTATTTTAAGATTAAGTTCAGAAATCATCTTTAGACATATAGCCTTCTCAAGTTCGCAGACTAGGTTCCCGGACTTAAAACACCGGATAGAGTTTACAAACTCCAGAAGAAATTCTCGGGTCGAGAACTACGCCGGTTCGCGGATTTGGTTTGCGGACTGGGTACGCGTACTTGGCTCACGCAAGTAGGTTGTCAACTCCAGCAGAAATTCTCGGGTTTGAGAACTTCGGCAGTTCGCGGACTGAGTTCGCGGACTTGGCACTTTCCATACTTCCGGTTCTCTTGATCAACAAAGTTGGAAAACTTCGGTTCAAGGAATCCATTGGTTATGTAATCTAAACTCTCATTCCAATCATTGAAACATTCTTAGAGGACGTTATATAGTTGTTACACTATTTCTCGTCAAAGCAATTTTTCAAAGTGATTGAAACATTCATGACTTTCGTCACTAGGTAAAGATAAACTTGGTCGAAGAGAAAAGCTTACCAACACATATTTAGAGGTATAGATAGGAGAGGTATACTCGGCTCGAAATACCAAATGTGTATGATCTAGTCTATATATATAGCATACGACTTTTGTCTCAAAGAGTAGGAGATAGAATAGATAGACTTTTGAGTGACAGATAAGTTCAAGTATCCACATACCTTTTTTTCGAGATGTTCCACCGGTTCCTTGAGTAGATCTTCTACTTGTATGATGAATCGCCATGAAGTCCTTGAGCTCAACTACACTTACTATCCTAGTCCGAGACTTAGCTATAAGAGACTAGAAATCAAGACTTATAGTTTTGATCACTAACATTGACAAACATGTTTGAGATAGAAACGCATGCGAGTTTGACCGAGCAGTGCTCTAACAGTGTCTATGGCAGACGAAATTAATGGTCATGTTTCAGCTAGCACTTGGTCTTTGGTAGCACCTCATCCTAGTCAGAATGTTTTGGGCCGCAAGTGGGTTTTCAGAGTTAAGCATAAGGCTGATGGCTCTATTGATAAATACAAAACCAGGTTAGTTGCTAAAGGATTATATCAACACCAAGGTATTGATTTCTATGAAAAATTTAGTCATGTTGTTAAACCTACCACTATTAGACTCATTTTATCTCTTGCAGTCCAGTTTGAATCTATTACTCAGCTTGATATAAGCAATGCATTTCTGCGTGAATACTTGAAGGAGGAGGTTTGTATGCAACAACCTGCTGGCTTTGTTGACCCTGAGCATCCTGATTATGTTTGTTATCTCCACAAATCAATTTATTGCTTAAAACAGGCACCTAGGGCATGGATGATAAACTATATGATGCTCTTTTATCTTTAGGATTTCATGCTTCTATTTCAGATACTTCTCTTTTTGTGCTGAAGAAAGGAAAGTTACTGGTCACATGTTTGGTCTATATTGGTGACATTCTTCTCACAGGCAATGATTCTGCATTCATCAAATCTATCATCTCTCAGCTAAGTACTTCTTTTCCTGTTAAAGACCTTGGTCCGTTACACTTTTCTTAGGTCTAGAAGTCAAAAGAGATAAGTTTAGGTATTTCTCTCTCAATCCAAGTATGCTCTAGACTTACTCAAACGAACTAACATGGTAGGAGCAAAAACATGTCATTCTCCTGCTTGTCCTTCTACCAAACTTGTTCCTGGAGATGGTGATTTTCTTGAGAACCCCACATAGTTTAGATCTATTGTTGGTGGATTGCAGTACCTTACTTGGACCAGACCTATCAGCTTTGCTGTGAATCAGGTCTGTCAACATATGCAGAGACCTACCACTGCTCATATGATTGCTGCTAAACGTATTCTTCAATATATCAAGGGAACATTATATTATGGCATCTTATCCACTAAGGGGATGGTTGCTTTGCAAGGATTTAATGTGCTTATGGGGCAGGTAATCCAAGTGATAGGAAGTCCACTGATGGTTTCTGTCTATTTTTTGGTCCAAATCCAATTATCCGGTCTTCTTGAAAATAATCTACTGTTGCTAGGTCTAGCACAGAGGCTGAATACAAATGTTTAGCTCAAACTGTAGCTGAATTGGTTTGGGTTTTCAGCTGCTCAAAGATCTTCTTGTTTTCTTGCCTGTGCCTTCAATTGGTTGTGATAACATTTCTTCTATATCCCTGGATAGCAATCCAATTATGCACAGCAAGATGAAACATGTTACAGTTTATTTTCATTTCATAAGAGATTTAGTACATTTTGATCAACTAAGGGGTCTTCTACATTCCATAAGGGTCTTCTACATTTCCACCTTGGATCAAGTGACAGATGTTTTTACCAAAGCTTTGCATGGACCAAGATTTAATAAGTTCCGTCACAAGCTCAGAGTCCTTACTCCTCAGAGCAGGGGCTATGGAGTGAGGGTTCTCATCCAATATGAATGAGTTTCACAGGATTTGATCAATTTAGGTGTTGCTATGGAGTGAGAACCCTCACTCATTCATCTGAAATCACTCACACACTCATTGAGATGAATGAGTAGTCGAAAGTCTTCACTAAGCGGCTAAAAATCAGCCGTTTGGAGAAAAAAAACCTTGAGCGGCTAAAGATCTGCCTCCCAAATATTTTTTAGTTTTTTTATTTAGTCCGCGAGTTACAACACCAGAGGTGTCACTATCCATGCACAAAAACTTCAACAAAACAAATTGTTCATAAAAACCCCATTTAACATAAACTGTCTATATTACCCTTCTAGTTTAAATCACCCCAACAAAAACAAAAATCAACCCCACCTTTAATTTTATAATTGCCACCAACAATACACCATCGTGCCACCACCACTGACCACCATCGCCGCCAACCACCACCATCGCACCTCCACCACCATCGCCGCCGCGCCACCATCACCATCCACCACCACCGCGGCCACACAACCACCACCGCCGAAGACCGCCACCACCATCCACTACCACCGCCGACCGCCACCACCACCGTCTGCCACCATCTACCACTACGACCACCGCACCACCACCGCCGTCCACCGTCCACCACAACCGCCGACCGCCACCACCACCGTTCACCACCACCGTCCACCACCACCATATGCCACCACCGCCACCGCACCACCACCACCACCGTCCGCCACCACCTCCACCAGCCAGCACCACCACTATCGACCACCGCCGATCACCAACGCCGCCGACCACTACCGACCAAAACCAGCACCACCGCCAACACCCGCCGTACCGCCACCAGCACCACGACCGCCCACCACCACCACCGACCAAAAATTAGATGAAACCTATTTTTGTTTCATCATTAATACGATGAAACTGATTTTAGTTTCATCATAAAATAAGATGAAACCATAATTGGTATCGTGAGAATTCAACTTCAAGAAAAATTATAAGAGGTATTATACATGTTCATTGATAGAAAGACAACATTGAAATGTCATGATTGACATGGCATGCCTAAATGCTATTTCGCAAACCTTCGAAACACCAACGGATGAAACGTAACTAAACAAAGTGAACCTTAGTCGAAGATCGATCCTGTTTCTGGAAACGCATATATAAGCAACTATTGTAACCACAAAAATCTAAGAAATCCATTCAAAATAGACACAAAACTGCAGATATGCAGATGCTGCATAACAAAAGTATACAAGATAAAAATATATCAGAGCTAGGAAAAGCATCGGTTAACAATGAAACTTGAACGGCTCATCCAATACTGTACAATAAGGTAAGTGCATAGATGTGTTGTTTTGCATATATATCAGTCATAGTCTAAGAATGAGACAAGATGGTTAAAATTGTGCAGATCTTAGTTAAAAACTCACAGTGATGAATTTGCCAGTGTTTTGGCCATTAGCGCGATAGTATTTATTGGCTAGAGGACCTTGCACTACTCCTGATGGACCCAACTTATCTTTATACACTGGGGGAGAAGGGGGAGACTTGTTAACTGCAGGTACATTTTGAACTGTGGGGTCTGAGTAGAAGAAGCAGTTGAAGCAGCAGCAAGTGCAACAAGTGCGGATGGTTTTGGCTCCTCAAGAGCAGCAAAGACATATCCTAAAAACTCTCACCTCCTCCATAACTGACTCCACGACCCATTTATCTGAAACACCAACAAGATTGGTTTCATCGACATAAAATCTAGAAAAAAAATCACATATTAGATGAAACAAAAATTTCGTTCAAACCTCAGCAACATCATTAGTTACAACTAGAATTCAAACCACACAACTACCTAAACATTATCACATTCAGTTTCATAACATTCTGTAAAGCACCCACCAACAACATTTTGTAACTCAACTTTTTATGTTTCAGACTTAACGTAAACACAAATACCATTTCTTTGATTCAAAGCACATAATCTCCATCACAGCTAGCATTGTAAATCCTAATCCACGGATATCAAACACAACAACAATTCAAACTCATAAACAAAATTCAATTTAAGTAAGGATAAGATTAGATGGAACCAATTTTGGTTTCATTATAAATACGATGAAACCAATTTTGGTTTCATCATAAATAAGATGAAACCATAATTGGTTTCGTCAGATATAAACCATGATTCATTCTGTTTGACGACACCAATAGCAATAACCTGTGTTAGCTATAAAAAAAATAACTTAAAACTCGCATAAATGTTGTAAGGCATTGACACACATAGGTCTCAATATTCAGAACAGGGTCATTCAATTCATTCATTATAGTCAAAGCCCAAAGGTAAGTCATATAGGCAAAATAAGGAGGCATACTTCTTCACACTAATGGGAGAAACATAAGTTAGTCGCAATTTTCCGATAAAACATGCACACTGTACCTATATCCTATCAGTGATCAAAAATATTATGGTGTTTTTTCCATTACTAAAAATAAACACAAACCTCCTTCCCAAAAGACCATGGCTCATGATCAACCGTGCCCTTTTCAGAATGGCCTCGACAAAAAGGATGTTGACAGCAAAAAATTCTAAATTAGCAAAAATTAGATGAGATCCATTTTGGTTTCATCATAAATAGATGAAACCATTTTTGGTTCCATCATAGCTAATATGAAAATATAATTGGTTTCGTTAAAATGTCTATTCAACTGCAAGAAAAATTAGAAAGAGGTATTATACACGTCCATTGATAGAAAATGTCATGATTGACATGGCATGCCTAAATGCTATTTCGCAAAGCTTTGAAAACACTAACGGATGAAACGTAGATAAACAAAGTGCTCACCACCAAAAAATTACTAAGATGAACTTATTTTCTCCCCAGTTGTTTAAGTTGCAGGTAAGACTATACGAGCTGCAAATACTTTGCAAGTAGATACTACATTACCTATCTCTACATTTTTAGCACAAATAATAATATGGAGAAATTATGGAGCTACATTAACTTCACCACAAAAAAAATGAGAGAACTAGCTTTGTTATGCCCAAAGCTAATCGCATAACACATGCTTACCCATTATGTATCCAAGCATCCCTTCAAATTTTCAAGTACATACTGGATGTCAAATGTGAACTCGCAGAGTTTCACCTTCTTCTCTTCCAAGTAGTTACTTACTTTATAGATTGACCAGAACCTGCGAACACATAAAAGTACGCATCAAATAACCAAATAATAACAGTATTAATGTGACAAAACCGTATCAATGTGGCAAAACCGAAGAACAGGGACGACAACAACAAAACAATAATATGGTATATTAATGAGTATCAATATATGTCTAGCACATGCCAGGTAACTACAGAAGATTATCAAAAGTGAACCCTGAGCTTTGAAGCAGCATGAGGTCATATGCCCAGACTGATTCAAAAAAGGATGTCAGACCTGTAATGTTAATCAAAACAAATATAAGAAAAAGCAACACCCACCCTTTTGCATGATGAGATATAAACACGAGAACCTAATGATCTAGCATTGTATTGTGTGCGTCAGTTAATTTCATTTGTAAGACAATGATACATGGGCATACTCATAACAGGCATCAGCCAACTAAAAGGCATTCCCATAACACTTAGGTACATGTTTTCAGTTCTTCAGAATCAAGAGTCCATAATGGATAAGTAAAATCAGCTACCTCGTTGTGCATGATAAAATAAATATGTGTCCGTTCTTGTAATGCAAAGTTCTGAAAGCACATGTGCCGGAAGATGTGAGATTGATGCAAAAAACTAAGCTACTTCATAATCTAAGCAACATAAAAATAAAAAGTGATGGAAGATAATGGGAGAAAGGAGAGGGCTGAGATGGTAAAAAGTTCCCTAACAATGCATCTCTAATTGAATTGCAAATCTCTATCAGTAGAAAATCTAATGAAATGTTCAGCTGCTTAGAACTCATTATACAGTAGAAACCTACATATATGAGAGACTATCTATCTATCGATGTTGACCCGCATCTTTGATTTCTTTGGTGATGTACAGTAAGTGTAGGACCCTAGGTAACAAACATTGGATCTTACTTGCAGCTCACGAATAAAACTTCAACCTGCAATGTCAAGAAGCCTCTGGTTACCCGATATACAAAAACCACTGTGTAATTAGCACATTCCAAGACTAGTTTCCCAAACCACTCAATTTTGTGATTGACATCTCCAGTAATATTATTTCACCAACAAATCAATTAACACCAAAAAGAAAAAAATTCAACTTTTCTTTGGGATTTTCAATTCCCATTTTCAACAAAATTCACAACAAAACAAGATCCAATATCTAATTTAATTAAAAAAATCAATGAAATAATAAGATTTAATTACTTACCAACTTCAAATTACCATTAAAATTCATCGTTTCTCCCAAGACAAACACCAGCAGATGAAATTGAATCTCCGTCAATGGTTTATTTCCACCATGAGATCAATTCGCCACCATCACCACCTTGGTTTCGCTAATTGAATTTGTAATAATACTCAAATACATGAATCATTTCGGCTCACTCTCAGATTCAATCGTATTACTATCAATCAATTCAACTTATTGCTTGTGGTGGTGGAGGAAAAGGAGGAAGAAGAGGAGGTGTTGCTGGTGGGGTTGGGGGAAGAAGAAAACAAGGAGAAGAAGGCGTGGACTTTCTAGAGGTACAGAAGAAGAAGGAGAAGGTGTTGCTGCTGGTGGTGAAGGGGGAGGAGGATGGGATTGAGAGGATCTGGTGTTGATGTCAGATCTGAACGTCGTAACTGGTTGGTGGTCGCGGAGGTACTGTTGGTGGCGATGTAAATGGTAGTAGCAGAAAAAAGAAGCTTGGTATTAGATCTGAAACTGGTGGTGGTTTATGGTAGTACGGCGGTTGGAGGTGGTGGTGCTGTTAGGGAAGGAGGAAAAGGAAATGAATTAAGAGAGAAGAAGAAAAACTTATATGCATATGCATACAATGAAGGGCAAGATTGGAAAGTCAAAAGAGTAATGAAAACTAAATTTAATAATTTTAAATTGAAATGGAGTTTTTGTCTCATTTTTCGTGAATATGGTTTTCATTTATCCTAAATAATATGGCTGGTGTTTGTGTAACTCAAAGAGTATCACCTTGGTTTTTTATAGCTTAACTAGGGTATGACCGTGCCGTAACGGCCCGAGTTTTGGTTTGTTGTGAAAAATGGAGATCTCTGATTTGCCATTCTTGTACTGGTAGCTTCCAAATTCCAAATTGATATGTGGTACTCGGTAGTTTGTGGTATTTGTTTTCCTTATGAATTTATAATGCCATTGTCATAAGGCGTCGGATTTTGATAGTACAAAATGATTTTAGTAAAAATTGGTTGTTAACCTAAATGCGGTAAAGGGTTTTCCGGCTTAGATGAAAGGACTGTACGGCTTAGATGAATGCCATCAATTACTCACTTGGAGGCGAATCAAATTGAAAACAAATCACAGGCTCGATTTTTTTTAAATGTATCCAATCAAGTATTTTTTAGTGTATTTCATGGTTCATTTATACATCGAGTAGTATCATCCAACATTACACTTGCGTGGAAACAAAAATTAGAATTTCCGAATCCCTGTTTTCTTTCATTGTATACATCTAGTTCTCTTATTATTCAAAAACACACGTTGCAAACCAAATGGGATGAACTGAGACAAAAAAAGGAATAGAGAGTAGATTGAACCTTAAGCACGAAAAACGCATTAACTTACTTATGTACGCATAGGCCTGTCAATATATGTCCAATATCCGAAATCCGTTTCCGAGTATTCGGGATCCTATAGGATTTTATCCGTTTTATCGGATATCGGATACGGATAGTTATCGGATATTTCTTCCTTAACCTATCGGAATCGGATTAGGCTCTATCCATTTGGTTAATATCCGATAGAACATGGATTTATTTGTGATTTACCCTAACCATATTTATGATTTATTTGTGATTTACCCTAATATCTGATATCCGATACAAATATCCGATATCCGATATGAAATGTTTGAAAAATTGAACTTAAATTTCAATTATGAACATGTCTTAAAGGGTTTTTAACATTTTTTTTCAGAACCGGATATTATCGGATAAATATCCGATATCCGATATCTTAGCCTATCGGAATCGATATCTGATTTTGATATCCTATAGGATATTATCGGATATCGGATTTCTGAATATCCGACAGATATTCTTCCATTGACAAGCCTATGTACGCACTACACAGTAATTTATATTTTCTTTTTAAACACAACTTTAAAAATGAAAAGAAATGAATACAAAATTCCGGAAATTTCAAAGAAAACCAATAATCAACATCTAAAAACTAAAAATAAGGACAACATGTTCCAGATCCAATAGGCAAAACTATATAATGGAAACATGTCCCGTATACATCAAACAATTCCATTGTAAGGGATGTCAAGAACACTGCACAATAATTTGATACATAACCTGAGTTCAGAATCCACACTCAGGAAAAAATGTATACTTGGAGTGTGCATTGACAACACTGAAGGGATCATTAAGTAAATTAATATCCACATCTTGATTAAGTCACCTTTTGTCACCACTCATACAATCGCATGCCTGTAATTGGAAAGATGGGCACCATTGTTGAACTGCATCCAGTTTGACAAAATCAGTTCATAATAGACAGTACAAAAGTAAAATGAAGATAACAGAGAAAAGGGGCATCCCTCAATATTTCAACTCTAAATCATGTCAGAAAATGATACATAAACCTTTAATATACAGTTATTTTAATATGTTATGGATTACCTTAAGTTACCCAATAGCTATTATATTTTCACTCCAAATTATAATTAATGCACAATGGTAATCGATATTCGAGGGAAATGAGATATAGCATTCAGCCCCGTAAAGCATATACCTCTAAGGAAGGAAGCTTATTACGCTTGCCTATAATGCTACAGAAACCACCTTGGGGTTTAGGGAAGAAGACGTCCACAGATAGACATATACTACACTGCCATTATTGAACAACAAAAAATCTAGGAAATACTTGGTGTCAAGCCTCCTAAAGTAGCTTCAAGAATGGTCTAGCAGCTATAAACAATATTAGGAAGAAATAGAAACAAATGACAAATCCATTGCAAAGGCTTCACGACAATGACACCCCTAGAAACACAATATCCCAGTTACAGAAACACAATAAATGGCATACAATGTAGAATAAA
The DNA here is from genome assembly GCF_003573695.1 of Papaver somniferum. Taxonomy (NCBI): domain Eukaryota; kingdom Viridiplantae; phylum Streptophyta; class Magnoliopsida; order Ranunculales; family Papaveraceae; genus Papaver; species Papaver somniferum. Next base: position 231,436,210 of record NC_039364.1, on the reverse strand, counting down.
TAATTATTTTGAAGTCAGATTTGATGACAACGATTGATCAGTAGAAAAATACATACGTCTCCCCAGCTTTTATTCCACTGGTCGGCCAAGAGCTGCAAAAAGAAAAACGATGATAAATTCATCGGTTTCCATGTTGGTGGGCAGGGCAGAGCTTTCAAGTTTTAAGTCGGTAGAATCAATAACCAATTGCAAGCTCCCTCCACCTTTAACTTCAACTTCAGTAATAAAAATCTCCATCCATATTATCGATTTGCTGAAAGGTTTGCAACTAAAGGATTTTCACTGGTAATTTACTCAAACTGCCAAAATTTATTGAAGTGTGTCGAGTGATCTGAAATATAGCATGATCTGAAATATAACAAAGAAACAAAGTTCATTTTAACAATTTATAAATAACATCCCCAATAATTAAAGTGGGTAGATAAAATCATAAACTAATGTATGTCGTTGACCATTTCATGTGTAACTGGGCATCGATGAACTTTGCACCATCTAGATTATTGAAAAATCTTATAAATCACTGACGTCACCTCTTATAAGTCACTTACGTCATTGCGTTATGCTCCGACAAACATAATCTAATGAAAATTAAACCTCAAATATGGAAAAGGTATGTGTTTTTGCGACTCAATTTAGGAACCTTGAAGGACTCCACATTATCATTCTCTAAAATGGTTATCATAAACTTGCTTGCTGAATCATAGGTGTATCAATTATTTTTTATGAGAACTAAGCAATCCTTCTAATTTTGCTAGAGGAATTACTTGCTGGACTAATAGCTAACCAAATTGAACCACATTTTTAACCCGGTTAATCGATGATTTTTGCTCCACTAAAACTCAACAACTAAAATTCTAAAAAACCTATGTATGATTAGAGATTAAGAAAATGAATCAAAGATGGGAGAGAGAAACTTCCCCTTTGTCGTCGTAGAATTATCAAAAAACGAAAGATGAAATGAAAATTGCATTTCATGCAATATATTGCTACACCTTTATCCAAGATCATCTGATCATTTTAACTTAAAACAAAACATTTATCCACTTAACTAAGAACCATTGAAACGACAATTAACTAATTTAAAAACAAAAAGAGGAGGCAAGAGTACATGGATCCTTTCGAAAAACCAATACAGAGTTACTAATTACCTCTTGAATCTGGGAACTTTTCCATGGTTAACCATCTCCAGTTTTGTAATGCGAAAAACTGAAAGTGCGGAAGAAAAAAAAATCTATCAAGATGATTAGACCACTTGTTTTTCGATTCAGAATGAACTAATGAAGGGGTTTGATTCAGAATGTACTAATGAAGGGATTCCTCTCACGTAATGAGCAGAAAACACATAATAGCAATACAAAATACTAACTCTAAAATTATATTGGATTGTTACAATTAAGAATACTCATACACAGTGTGAAGTTACAATTAACTCTTACCGGTTGTACCACGTCCAACAATAGTTAGGTTCTCTTACAATCACTTGTTGATATTATGTATTTTTATATATCTCACTCATAATTTTGTGTGTTCTTCATGTTTATGTCTTTTGGTAACTTGTTTATCTTGATGAAATTTATGTTCATCCCATCATTAACTCTTCAGCATTGCATGTTCCAATCTATAAAATTCTGAATATCTATTTTGTAATTGATTTTCTGTTATGATTTTGTGTGCACAGTTCTAAATGAAGACTTAGTTTTGTGATTGCTGTAGTTTCTGTTAATGCTCGCAATCTATTCTGGTTCATTACTATCATTCTCTAGAATACCACTTTTTATATAGCTGCCTATTTGTTGGTTGAGTCGATCTGCATTAAGCTTCTGTTTGAACAATTCGTGTGTGTACTTAGCTTTTGCTTCTAACTTGTGGTGGGTAACAATACCTGAAAATGAGATTTCAGCAAGGGGAATCAATTTGTCTCATTCTTTTCCTACATTTAATTGATCTCTCTGCTCTGGAGTTAATCAACATTATACTTACGTATGGGTATTAAGGCCATTTTTGCATTAACCCAGGGCTCGCTCACCAGCCTTCTGCACTGGTACTCATGCAGCAGTCTTACCATTTGATGTAATGCTGGCTGCTGCTGTACTTCTTCCATGAACAGAAGAAGATGCGGCATCAGTGATAATGTAAGCCTCGGTGCCTTGGCATCTCAGTTAATGCTTGATTTGCAGCTTTTTCTTTCTGTGCTGTGCTGCCACCTCCTCTCTGCAATGCAGTTTCCTTGCCCTTCTCGTTCCAAGTTCCTGTAATATTTTCTTCATATCTCTTGAGACCTTCATGTTATGGATAGGCACAGCATCTTTCATTTATCTCCTTCAACCGCATATAGTAGACAAGTCACACCAAACTTAGGATACCCATCATCAAACCAACAGCATATCTCTGTGTAGGATCATTCTGAACAAGATCATGCTGATGATACACTCCTAAACCCCCAGAATTTGTGTCGACGTTCGACGATAAATATAACTGTTTCTTTCATTTGTAGTAGTGGTGGAAAATTCACATGATGTTCAAAAATGAACTTAAACCTGGTGTAATATCCATTCTTCGACGTCTTGCAGTTCTAGAATCGGGGTCACTATCACATGATGAAGAATTCTCACTGCTCACAACCCCGCGACATATTTCTGCCACATGAGAAATTATACAGGAAACTTTTAAATTCAATAGGCTTTTTCTAGCTAGTAGAATATCAGAGATTTAAATCTGTAATAGTTCCAGACTTGTTAACAGTTTAGTAAAGCATGTTCAATTACTTCTCTACCATAGTATTCAAATTTTTTGTCTGAAATTGCAAAAAGATTTGAAACTGAGAATAGTGTAACAAACTTATACCATGGGGGTTAAGCTAGAGTAGTCTTCCCAAGTTCTTCCCTATGAATTGGTGGTGAATGGGGGAGACCGGAAAGACTACATTTGCTCAACTCATTTACAAACACAGGGCAACACTATTTCCTGCTCAGTGAAGATGAATTCACAGAACATCTGCTGCTACAGGTAAATTCTTACTTTTGTTTAGTATTTTCTTTGTTTCTTTGGTTATTTCTTAGTGTAGGTAATTTCCTTCTTTATACACGACATATGGAACTAATCAAAAGACATCAGATTCGATTACGGTTCAGGCTGCTATTGTCTTGTTAGGTCATATAGGTGGTTTCAATGATTGCTGTATTAGTTGGTCTGGTTCAATGTCGGATGATTGAACTCTCGCAAAATCAGCTCTTGGAGGGTTGTTAAAAGATGTTTGGACTGCTGGGACGACTGGTTATCCATTTACAGATTAGGTTCTTGTTCCATACACTCAGCAATGCACATCAGTTTTTGCAAACCAGTTCAATTGTTCTCGCCAGTCATGTCTTTCAACTATAATAAGGATTGTTAGATGGGTCCTGTTAACATATGCACCCATGAAGAGAATAAGAAAGCATTTATTACCGTGGTATTCTGTGATATAATCACTGCTAGACTCGCGCGCCAATGAAAAAAGTAATTTCCGTTATTGCCCTATCGTTTATCTTCTTCCTTATCCATCCTTAACCTTTTTTTTTTGACGCAGAACTTTTAACTCTGTTCGTCTTCCTTACTATTCTTCTTACGAACCTAAAGTCGATGAAACAGATTTTGATTGACAAAAATAATCGATCAAAAAAAATTGGGTTGATGATGGTTAGTTTAAAAACAAATCAAAAAAATTAATCAAGACAATCCATAAACAAACTGAACTAAAGAAAAAAAAATTAATCAAATTATTCAAAATCAGCAATCTTTATTTTAACAGAAATTGTCATGACATAGATTAAACTGAATCAAATAGATTGATTGGATTAATTAAGTACATACGATTACATAAGACTGTTCTTATATACAAGAACTGAAGATACAAAACAGGAAAGATCCCTAACTTGGTCAGAAAGAAATATACAAGAATATACATAGAAGATATACAGTAACAACCTATCTATATCCGGAAAGAAAGATATCTTGGATATCTTGTAACACCCCCCCGCAAACTCAACATGGGATAGAGCACATGTTGAGTTTGGAGAGTAAAAGCTTGAGACGCACAGAGGACAATGCCTTAGTGAAAAGGTCAGCAGGTTGCAACTCAGAAGAAACAAAGGATAAAGTTATAGTCCGTTTCTTGTACTGATGACGAACGAAGTGGCAGTCAATCTCAATGTGTTTAGTACGTTCATGAAAGACATCATTATGAGCGATGTGAATAGCAGCCTTATTGTCGCAATATAGTGGAGTGGGTGCTGTCAGATGAGCTCTCATATCCCCTAAAAGCCAGCGCAGCCAAACTATTTCTGAAGTTGAATGTGCAAGAGCTCTATACTCTGCCTCAGCGCTAGAGCGTGAAACTACATTTTGTTTCTTACTGCGCCAGGATATCAAAGAATTACCCAGAAATAAACAATACCCTGTAGTTGAACGTCGATCTGTGATGTCTCCTGCCCAATCTGAATCTGAATATGCACGAAGACAGAGGTCAGAAGTGGATGAGAATTTAACACCTTGATACAATGTACCTTTGATATAGCGTAGGATCCTGAGAACAGCTGCATAATGAGTTGATCGTGGAGCTGCCATGAACTGGCTAACGATATGCACTGCATGACTGATGTCTGGTCGTGTAATGGTCAAGTAATTAAGTCTTCCCACAAGCCGTCTATACAAAGTAGGATTAGGAAGGAGTTTCCCATCAAAAGGACTAAGCTTACTATTCAATTCAAGAGGTGTAGCTGCAGTTTTATTATCCGTTAAGCCAGCACGCTGAAGAATATCTGAGGCATATTTTACTTGAGAAATAAAGCACTCATCAGATGAGTTATCAACCTCTAAGCCAAGAAAGTAACATAAAGGACCCAGATCCTTCATTTCAAAACAGGAGCTAAGATGAGTCTTAAGAGCAGTAATACCTTTCATATCATCACCTGTAATAACCATATCATCTACGTATAAGAGAAGAATGACCATACCCTGTGCAGTGGAACGAGTAAACATGGCTGAATCGTATGCACTTTGAGTGAATCCAAATTGTAGAACATCATTGGAAAATTTCTCAAACCAAGCACGGGGCGCTTGTTTGAGTCCATACAGCGGTTTACGAAGCTTACACACTTGGTTATAAGGATGGGTCATTCCAGGTGGGGGTCGCATATACACCTCCTCTTGAAGATCTCCATGAAGAAAGGCGTTTTTCACATCCATCTGATGTAAATTCCATTTACGAGCAACTGCAACTGCAAGCAGGGCACGAACTGTAGTCATACGAGCAACAGGTGCAAAAGTTTCTTCATAGTCGATACCGTATTCCTGAGTGTATCCCTGTGCAACTAAACGAGACTTGTACCGAATAATTTTACCTTCTGAATCATTTTTGACCTTATATACCCATTTACTTCCAATGACAGACTTTCCTGGGGGAAGCACAACCATATCCCAAGTGTGTGCTTCCTTGTGTGCAACTAATTCTTCGTCCATAGAGTTTTGCCAAACTGGAACTATAGATGCTTCCCTGTAAGATGTTGGTGCATGCACAGATAAGATGGAAGATAGAGAACAGTGATAGTCTGCAAACCTTACTGGTGGTCGACGATTGCGTGTTGGTAGAGTATCATTAGCAGGATCCCCTTCTTGAGAAGCAGTGTCAGGATGAGCCATAGAATGATCTGGTGTAGCCTCTAGATTTTCAATAAACATGATATCTGTGGTGGGATTGGGAATGATAGTGGACTGAGGATTGGGAATGACAGTGGAATGAGAATTGGGTGACTGAGAGATAGTTGAGGACACATCCTCAAAGGGATCGAGGTAAGAGAACTGCTCGAGGCTGGAGGATTTACTAATTGGAAGAGACCGAAAGGATATACTTTCCCAGAAGGTAACATGTCTAGAAACACGTAGCCTTTTACTCTCTGGATCATAACAACGGTAACCTTTCTGTTCTATGCCATAACCTAGGAATACAAATATAGCATTCTTATTGCTTAGTTTGGTTCTTTCTCTCTCAGGAAGGAGGACAAAACACGTTGATCCAAACACACGAAGCTCAGAATAGTCTGGTTTCTTGTTGTATAAACGTTCATATGGAGACATTCCTTCTGTAATTATGGATGGAATACGATCGATTGTGTAGACTGCAGTCAATACTGACTCACCCCAGAAATTGGATGGAACTGATGCTGACAGAAGTTGTGTTCTAGCTGTTTCTACGATATGGCGGTGTTTTCTCTCAGCTATGCCGTTTTGCTGTGGAGTTTCAGTGCACGATAACTGAAGAAGGGTACCTTCTGTTGCGAGAAATTCTTTGAAAGGAGTTGAGATAAACTCTCCCCCTTGATCAGCTCTGAAGGTCTTGATGGTTTTTCCGAGTTGAGTTTTGATCATTCTAGAGAAGGTTGTGTATAATTTTAAGAAATATGATCTAGAACTGAAAAGATATATCCATGTGAAACGAGAAAAATCATCAATGAAGATAACATAATATAGTGCTCCTCCCTTAGAGGTAACAGGAGATTTTCCCCAGAAATCTGAGTGAATGAGATCAAAAGGTTCCACAGAATGAGTGATACTGTTATTGAAAGGTAGAGCAGATTGTTTTCCGAGCTTACATGAGATGCAATAAGGTTCTTTATCAACCTGAGTTGTTCCCATTAATCCATTATTGATCATATAAGTGAGACGAGAGAAAGAAACATGGCCTAACTTAGAATGCCATAACATAAAAGGAGACACAGATGGAGATGCAGTTGAAGAGAGGGAATTGGCAGTTGAAGTGGCGGCAAGCTCACTCTTTGACAGTTGAGGAGAGATCAGTGTTTCAAGGAGGTACAATCTTCCTACTCTACGGCCTATCCCAACAAGTTTCTCTGTCTTGGGATCCTGTATCACACAACCATAAGAGAAGAAATATATGTTAAGTCCTTGATTGCATAATTGTCCAATTGATATAAGGTTCATTCTTATCTTTGGGACAAGTAACACATCGGATACATGTATCTTATCAGAGATTTTAATCTGACCAATGTGACTAGCATTTAGTTCAGATCCATCTGCAGTTTGAATTGTTGGTGTAATAATAGGACTCTTGTGTTCAAATATGCTAGAATTGAATGTCATATGGTTAGAGGCACCTGAGTCAAGGAACCATCCATTTGAGAAGCTACCTGTAGAAGAAGATAATGCAGATGCTGATGTAGCATTATTGTTACCCATTGAGAGTGATTGCTTGAGCATTTCTTGTATGTCAGCTAGATTGTTTGGTGTGGATGCAGCTGCGTAACTGGATGGTGCAGGTGTTGTGTAACTGGATTGTGCAGGTGCTGCATAACTGGATGGTGCAGATGTGTATCCAGTTCCATTAAACTTTCTTCGTTCTCTCATAGTTCTGGAAGTAGGGGATGTACAGTTTCCTACTGTATGCCCTGGTTCCTTGCAGTAGTTGCACTGGATTGGGAAGCTTGATCCTTGCTGGATTGTTTGTGTGTTTGATCTTTGTGATCCACTTTGCACTGATGGCACAGTGCAGTTCTTGGCTAGGTGGCCTGGTTTCTTACAGTTGTAGCACTGGATTTGTGAGAAATCACGATGAGTTTTCTGAGAGTTGAGATGAGTGTTAAAGTTTGCACGTGAATTGACTGCAAACACTGCCGGTATATCTGGTTTGATTCTTTTCCGAGTTTCTTCAGTGATGAGTTCTGACAATGCGGCTTCGACAGACGGAAGAGGTGATCGATGGAGGATTGAGGCTCTCAAAGTCTCAAAGTCATCTCTTAATGCCATTAAGGGCTGAACTAATCGAGACTCTTCTATGTAATTTTGCCATAAATCCATATCAGCTGTCCAGTTCGGTTCCATTAGTGCTAACTGGTTCCATATGATTGACATCTCAGAGTGAAAATCTGAGACAGATTGTTTCATCTGTTGTTTCATAGATCGAATATCCTGTTCTAGCTTACAACGTTGAGCAAAGTTTATCTGGGTATACCTTTTTGAGAGAAACTCCCATGCATCTTTGGCAGTCTCAAAGATTGTAAGTTGCATGCTTATAGATGTTACAACTGTGTTGCTTGTCCAGGTTAATATTTTGTGATTATTGATCTCCCAGCTCTCTGCAGTTTCTTCTCCTGCATCTTTTCCTTTGTCAGTGATAACGACTCCGTTTGCAGGCTTCTTAGCTTTGCCGTCAATATATTTCCACATGGCTTTTCCCTTAAGGAAACTTCTCATTAAGAAAGACCAATGATTGTAGTTTGTTCCATCAAACTTCACAGTAATGGGTTGATAATCTTCACGTGACATGTTGGGCTATGATGAAGAAGATATGACACTAGGATTTGAGTTTTGTGATTCTGATACTGGTTACTGGTTATCGTTTGTTTGTTGCAGCGGAAACACGATTTGATTTAGATCTTGATCAACTCTGATACCATGACAGAAATTATCATGCCATAGATTAAACTGAATCGAATAGATTGATTGGATTAATTAAGTACATACGATTACATAAGACTGTTCTTATATACAAGAACTGAAGATACAAAACAGGAAAGATCCCTAACTTGGTCAGAAAGAAATATACAAGAATATACACAGAAGATATACAGTAACAACCTATCTATATCTGGAAAGAAAGATATCTTGGATATCTTGTAACATATTTGACATGATCAAACATTAAGATCGAACAATGCAAAACCCGAATTAGTGTGAAGTACACAAACTGCTAAACTTCCCTTTACTATTACAAATTAATTTTAGTATTCTACCATTAGTTGATTTGTGTTTGGTGAGTTCGTGAGAGGGGGAAGATAGAGAAACGTGAGTGAAGAAAAATGATGAACATTTCCTCTTCCAAGGGTATTAACGTAAATACAATAATATTTAATAAGGAAATATTAATTAAGACTTAACCTCGAGAGAAACTTACAGTTTCGATACAAAAGTAACTCATTTAATGAGCTGTTAGCCTACGCATGGATGGATACGTTAACAATTGCCTTGTTTGATTATGAGATCATCTTGAGATATTAAAATTCTAGGAGAGATTTAAAATTTAACTCACTACGTAACCTACTTGTTAGCTATTAGGATGGATGCATGTTAGCTGCTATTATTTCATAGTTGAGCTACTACGATGCCTTAGCATAGAACAAAGTATTGGAATCCATCTTTACAGTTAGAGTTCCATTTGGACCCCGAGGGAAATAGGGCATTTTGTGGTGGAGTTTTAGGCTTGTAGCACTAGTCCACTTCCACAGCACACTACTATAAATAGAGCTCTTTGAATGCAGTATGTTCAACCTAATGTCGTGACATGTGGGACTCTTAGCAACTTTTATCGTAATTTGCTGAACTTTCTATTATGCTTGATTGTTCTACATGATCTATTTCAACGCATCCATCAGAATTTAACCTGTAATAGTGTTTTTTCCTTTTTTTTTGTTGGATTTGTTACACTTGTCGTATTGAAATTAGATTGATAAACGAATATCAATCCTGTATTCTTGTTGTCCTGTGCTCTGCAACGTTGAAAGAGGTTACAGAAGCTCGAGCTTGGATATTAGGGCATGTAATAAATATCAAGATCAATCGTTTGCCCATATCATCCTGTGGCTACGACGTGGTACCCTTATGATATCCAACGGGATGATCCTCTTGCCATGGCTCGTGATGAAAAAGCGTAATTATCATAATCATCTCTTTATCTAATTTATGTTAATCGGTCTTTGATTTTTGTTGCTGCTAAACTTGTGGTACATATATATGTTTTTTTTGTTGGGTGCAATAATCAAAAACAAGGAAAAAATCAAATAAGCAAAAGTTATTGATACTTAGCTCCTTTATAGTGGAAGTGATCGATTTGATGAAACAGACGAGCTCCCCAAATCCCCGCAACAGCAACAAGGCAAAACTTTGGAAAAACAGAGTGAGTCACGTGTTCAACACGTTGCCCTTAAGACATTAGCGCCCGGCTACACTCAAGAGTGATGCTATAGCCCTCACATGACGGATATCTCCAGGATAAAACACCCTACTACACCTACTACTAACATATGTAGTAGATGCTCAAACTTGAACTTGGCAACTCCGAGAAAACCGTTAAGGAAAATCGCGAACGCTTAAGAAACGCTATAAAATATTTTCCCTTTAGGGGTCCCTCTAAAATATAGAGCAACCCTTTTCCCATAGATTTTACAAAAGTAGTGAATTTGTTTATATAATTGACAAAAACAACTTAAGAAAAGGAACTCCCCGATGTGGGACTAAAAGGTTTATATAGTCTTTTAAAACTACTAAAAAAAGGAAACTCCACAATGTGGGACTAATAAGTCTCATTCACAAAGAAAACAAAATTAAATTTATTTAGTTAAAAACCTTAAAACACCAATTAATTAATATTGTTTCCAACAATCCCCACATGAATAAAAACCTCAATAAAACATGAAAGTACAGATAGATCTTGGTAAATGGACATCCCAATCTCACGACCCAAACATACTGAACAAATATACGGATCGTGCAAGTGTTGGAACCATACTGGTCCTTTCTACGTCCTCTCCCTTACACAACAGTGTGTTGACCCCAGGGTCATACTATGGATTGCAAAAATCATATAGTATAGAGAGCTTTCATCTTTAGTTCCTCACAAGTGAGACTAAAGGTTCCTTTCACCAAAGTGAAAAAGCATGAACTAGTGAACCCTTAGTGACCCTTAGGTCCCAAGTTCCGGTAATACCAAAACCATTAAAACGAAAATCACATTAAAAAGCTCAGGAAATACCATTTTAGTCAGAGGTGTCAATGAGGTCTTGAACCTTTGCTTAGTGAGATATTACCAGAATTACTTGCTAGAGACAGTGAACTATGTCTTGAACTGCTAGTGTTTGATGTAATTCGCGATAACAACCATGGATGATATCTCCAAGGGTGCTGCCAAGCTCGTGCCGTTTTGTCCAATTTGGCCCTGGACATATCCTGTTTCTCAGAATGCTGATATGTGTCTAATATGTCTCAATTGTACGTATTGTTAGTGCTCGATTTTGTATTTATTTTGTTATTTTATGTCTTTTTAGGTATTTATAGAGAAATAAGCTCTTGCGGCGAAATTGGCTCAAAAAGTGGTGTTTTATACCCCAGGATAAAGTACTAAAGGCACCCCATGGGAATGTGTTATTCGGACTCCAGCAACGGATAAGGGGCGACCACTGTATAAGGGGTGTCCTTCTTCTAAAATTCAAATTTCATTTTTGGCAGGAAAATTTCCTTCTTCACTGGCAGATTTTTGATCGAAGTTTTGAACGTGTTCTAGGGAGATTCAATGGATGATTTTTGGTAGGAAGTTGTGATATGGCATAGCAAACACGTTGTGGGATTTTGGTTCGATCAGAATTAGCTAGAATCGTCTAGGCAATCCACGAGTTGCAAACAGGGAAAACACGTACAGGGAGAAGATATCCACGGGTTCTGGAAGAATTTGTACGTGTTCTGATGATGTGTAATTACTTGAACGACTTGTTGGAGCGTGACAAAGATAAACAGGGATAGTTTTCACGTAATTGACAGCTGCAGATACGTGATCGAGATAAAAAAAGGAAAGAAAAATATATCGTTTACTGCCGAGTAATGGGAGAATATTTGGAGTGATTGAGCAAGATTTTATGAGGCTGTTGGGTATAAAAAGGATTCTCGAGAGTCAGAGAAGGGGGTCGAGAGTTTGGTGTCGAGAGTTTGGGGTTGAGAGGAGAGCTCAGGAAGCAGAAATCACGAGTTGCAGAAACTCGGTTCCTGCTGCTGCTGCTGAAGAACGCGAAGAACATGAAGAACGGACGTCCAGGAACCGTCGTTCTTCAACAGTGACAACGACAGGTCGGCGTGGGTCATAGGTGTGGGTCTTAGAACCACAACGACAATAGCACTTCTCTTTTATCGTTCTTTTGTGACGCTTCATGTGGGTCGCACATTAGCTGTTTACACCATTTTCTCTTCTTCTCTTCATTGTAAACACCATTTGAGCAATAAATAAATATTTTGAGCGTGTTTTTATCATGATGAGCGGCTAATTCTCCCACAACCAAGGCATTGAGGAAGCTATTTACGCACGAATAATTGGTAACTATTTTATTTTCTCTAATATTTAATTATAATTCACTCAATCACTGCTTTTGCAGAGTTTTAAATTGTTTGCGTAATTTTCCTAATCAGTTGTGATTCAATTAGATAGTTTATGCTTTGTTTAGATAATCTATGCTTAAGGGATACAATTGATGTTTGAGAATTTGCTTGATTATTAGTGAGTTAAGAAATAAAAGACTTAAAAGATAATTAGAGTTTTGGATTATTTACCATCATTAATTCATGTGTAATAGTGGAATCAATGTTTTGGTTGTTTTCTCATACCTCTCGCCCACTTTGTTAATATTTTTGTATATAATTTTATTAAATCTTTAAATTTAATCTTCACAAGTCCGAGAGTTTGAACCTCATTACTACAACCACAATCAAAAATTATTATCAAATGCTCTAGAGAATCAAAGCTCATATTCTCATAGGAAGCGGCCCCACTTCCTCATTCAGATAGGTAAGTTTCCATCAAGAGTGTTACTGCTACACCCCACTTCAATCTTAAATTGAAACTATAGAACTCATTAAGACTTCTTAAAAGTCATCTTTCACATGCAGTCACACTATCACGTCTACATCATAGGGAAAGGACAGAGAATGAAATTCTCTGATAGTGTTTACCTTTACCCACCACTGGTGGGCCGGGAAAGCGTGAAAAAATAAGCGTAATAAAACGCGGGCCTACAGTAATACCGCAAGTGCACGGTCGTCGGTTGTAGCTCGTGCAAGTACGGGTCGATCCACAGAGATTGGGAGTGTTTTGTTGTGTTTAGCTATTTGGGCTCTAAATTGCTAATGGGCTCTAAATTGCTAATGGGCTTAGAGTACTAATGGGTTTGATAACAATAAAATGAACTGAGCTTGGGCTCAGTTGGTCTTTGAAGTGTAAATGGGCTTTGGGCCTTTGAATGATGAACTGAGCCTTGGACTCAGTTGGTTTGGTCTTAAACTTAGGCTTGGGCTCAGTGGACTATGGAATTACCAGTGAGTGGGCTTTGAACCTGGTCTTTTAGCCTTTGGTTTCAATGAACTGAACTTGGGGTTTGTAACTTATGAGCTTTGGGGCATCAGCAGACAGGGAAAAGGCAGCAGCAGTGGAGCAGCACAACAACAACAACAGCAGCAGCACAAGGCAAAGAAAGCAATGCAGCAGTGCAAAAGGAAAGTGCACAGCAGCTGCACAAGCAATGGAAGGGAGGCAGCAAGCCAAGGGGAAGAAAAGGCAGCAGAACAAGGCAAGGAAGAAAACAGTGGGAAAACAAGGCAATAAAGCAAAGGCAATGCAGTAAATAAAACAAGACAATGAAGAAAATGAAGAAAACAAGCAGAGAACAATGCAAATGAACCAAGGCCTAAGCCAAGGGCAGGGATGTGGAGAAGAAGTAACAAAGCAAAGCTAAGGCATTCATCTAGAGTGGGAAGAGAACTAGCTTGCTCATTGTCACTAGTGAGCACTAGTTTCTCCCCACTACTCAATCAACACAATGCACCTAAGCATACAAAAATGGAATGGCAAGATAATCAGCTTGCTATGAGCACTGATTTCTTCCATTACTCAATCAATTCAGTGCTTCAAAGGTTTCTAGCCTAGCATTCCATTAAACTAACAGTAGTGAACTAAACATTAACATTACACAAACATCAACAGGAACATGCACATTTAACAGGAACATCAACAGAATATGAAAACAAGCACATTAACAGGAACATTAACATTACAACTAATGGAGAAATTGAACAATACACAGAACATGGAAAAACATGGATAGCAAACACATGAATTGAAAACATGATGAACTAAAACTGAATTTGGAATTAAAATTGCAAATTAAAATTAAGTCTACAAATACAGAACAGGGAAGAAAAATCTATCCAAGAGGAACTGGCTAGTCCAGCCCTCATGGGGATACACTGGCTAGTCCAGAGATAATCCATTACACCCACCACAGTCCCCTTTTTATACCCAATTACATGATTAGGGTTTACACCCTTTTCACCCAAAAATCCCCAAAACAGTAGACATTAGGGTTCTACCTAATGTGACAGAAAATCACAGTTAAATTCAATTACCTACCCTATATCACCCACTTTATCTTCTCCATGCTCTATCTCAACCTAATTAGGATTTATGTAAAAACCCCCAAATTGACAGAACTAGGGTTTGGTAAATTCTTACCCAAATTGATGTGATTTGACGAGTTTTTCTTCGACCCATTCTTCTCCTTGGTCCTCTGTTCCATTCCCATGCTTCAATTACTACTCGAGACTCACCTATTTGACTGATTTCTCACCTAGGGTTTCAGAGAAAAGAATGGTGAGAAATCAGTGAAATAGAGGGCTAGAGAGAGGGGTATTAGGTGGTTTAGGTAATATGGGTGGTTGTGATGACGGTATGGTGGTTGCATGATGGTTGTAGCAGGTGAAGAAGGTGCTGGTGATGATGGTGGTGCGGCAGGTGAAGAAGGTGGTTCTGCAGAGGGAGGTGAGGGAGGAGAGGTCGATATGGGTTAGGGTAGGTGGTAGGCATCTAAAAGGTCCTACAAATTATAACCGCAAGTGCACGGTCGTCAGTTGTAGCTCGTGCAAGTACGGGTCGATCCACAGAGATCGGGTGTGTTTCGGAAGTGTTTCTTGCTAATTGGGTTCCTAAATTGTTGTTGGGTTTTGAAACCTTTTGGCTTAAATTGGGCTTTGAGTGCTAATGGGTTTGTTCAAAATAAAAAGAACTGAGCTTGGGCTCAGTTTGGTCTTTGAAATGCAAATGGGCTTTGGCCTTAAACAACTGGGCTTTTGTTTTAGTAAAGAGTCTGGGCCTTTGGGCTTTACTGATTTGAATTGGGCTCAGTTGGATTGGAACTTGGGTTCAGTTGGCTGCAGGAGAAGGAGTGGCAGGGTAGCAGCAGCCTGACAGCAACAGACAAGGCAGCAACAAGAGCAGCAGCAGCTTGACAGCAGTGGAAGTGGTAGCAGCAGTAGCAACTGCACAAGCAGTGCAGCAGCAGTGCAACAAGAAAAGAAGTAGCAGCACAAGCAGCAGGAGCAAGAGTGGCAGCAGCTTGGCAGGGCAGCTGCACAAGCAGTGCAAAGAAAGAGCTGCACAGCAGCACAAGAGAGCACACAACAGGGGACAGCAAATAGAATGTACAAGCAAGGAACAAAGCAACAGCAAAATAAAAGTGAACAGAAGCAAATGAAAATTACAGTGGACAAAACAATGCAAAAGCAACAGAAAATAAAATGAAAGATACAACAGGGCAACAGCAAAAGCAAAGAACAAAACAAGAATGGACCAAGGCCTAAGGCCAAGGGCAGGGGTGATAAAGAAACTGACAAGAAGCAATACTAAGGCAAGAATGGCATTCCTATAGAATGGGTTGAAGACTAGCTTGCTATAAGCACTAGCTTCTCCCAATGCACAATCAACACTACAACCTAAGCATACAAGGAGAATGGCAAGAACATCAGCTTGCTATGAGCACTGATTTCTTGCCATTACACAATCAGCACATTGCTTCACAGATACCTAGCCTAGCATTCCTTCAGATGACAGTAAAACAAACATGACAGGAACATTGATACTAACAGTGAGCATTTAAACTATGAACTAACATGACAAAACAATGAGTCTAACTAACAACAGGAACATCACACATTAACATTAATCAGGAAACAAACAGGATATGACAAGTCTAACATGAACATGAAACTAAGCAACAAATTGAACTAAAAAAAAAATCAACATTAACAGAACATGGAAATTGAACTGAACATGAAATTGAAATTAAGTTGTAACTGAAATTTAACAGGACATGAGAGTCCTGGATGTGGGCTAATCCCAACATAGTTTTTACAACACAACCCATAGTGCTATTTATAGTCACAGACCCAAATTCCCTAAATTACCTAATTCCCCCAAAATTAGGGTTTGTTCTTCCCCAAATTACAACAGTTAAAATTAGCTCACCTAAAAGTCCAATTGATGCCGACCCATCCCTTCTCTGACTCCCCTGTATCACTCCATGCCTTCAATTTCACTCTAGCTCAACCCAATTTATCAATTTTGCACGCCTAGGGTTTCTGAAAGAGAATGTGCAAAAATTGAGAAATTAGATGGACTAGGGAGATGGGAGTAGAGGGTATTAGTTGTTGGGTGATAGGGTGATGATGGTGGAGGTGTGGTGGTGGCAGTGAGTTGGTGGCAGAGGTGGAGAAGGTGGTGGTGTACGGTGGTTCTGTGGAGAAGATGGTGGAGAGGGTATGGCTCGATAGAATGGGAGAAAGGGAGTGTTTGGGTAGGTGGTATAGGCTCGGTTGCTAGGGTGTTAGGCGGATCCATCGAGTCGGATGAACAGCGAGGATGAGCCGTGGGATATGGAGCTGGTAGGTAGATCGGACGGTGATGCGGAGGCAAGCGATGAGAGACCGTTGGATTATATGATACAACAAAATGAACGGTACTTGATGGAGTTAGGTACTGTAGTGTAAGGCAGAGATATCAAACTTCGATGAACAGCAAGGTAGCGACCGTTGGATTCAACTACCATCTAATCTGAAGGCTTGGAATTTCAGCGCTGTGGTGCTCGGCAGAGACATCAGATTTTGATGCTCAGCAAGGAGCGACCGTCGGATGCTTCTGAGAAATGATCTGATGGCTGAGAACGGAGGCGCTTTTGTGTGTAGAAAATGAGGTTGTGCGCACCATTCTTCGCGGTTTCCTTGCGTAATTTCTCCCGGCTTTTCACTACTTTTCTGCTCTTTTCGCTCCGCGACTCATCCGAACTTTATTTACTACCTAAAAATGCAAAATTAATTAATAAAAATATTTTCTTGAAAACAATGAAAATACAGAATATGGGATAAAATGTAGAATTAATGCATAAAAGATGAGTTAAATGCCAACAAAAAGGGATATAATACAATATTTGGCACTCATCAAATACCCCCAAACCTGAATTTTACTTGTCCTCAAGTAAAACAAAACTAGGAAATCCTAACTATACCACTGTCGCTGGTCTCTCGAATGCATTTAGCGTATGCACTAAGCCTTTTAAACCACTAAGTGTCCCTAGTGGACGAGTGAAGTCTCGTGAAGGTTTACCAGAGGTGTGCCTACAAAACCTAAGGACAAAATATAAGCTCAGATTCCATCAAATGACATGTGCAAAACAGTTAAGCTCACAGCAAAATGGAGATGTCAATCTAGCTATCGAAGGCACAATCCTAGCACTGATAACAAAAAAGACATGTGATAAGAGTGTAAAGTGTATCTACACATGTGTAAAGAAAGATCTGAAGTCATGACTACTAATCACCAAGAGATAGTTTCTCAGGCTAAGAACTGAGGTCGAAATCTAGCTAGCTGTCCGGACTTTACGAGAATTGTGAATGAGTTGGAGGTATTTCACAATTTCTCGCGTTGTACATCAATGGCATACACCCTCCTTGCTTATTACAACGAAACAAAATACTCTTTACATGACTCTTATTTACATTGACTAATCTCTTTTATTTTTGGAACAAGAGATGATGGAATTGATAAATACTTGATTTTTTTGTATTTTTCTGATATTTTTTTTTTTTTTTTTTTTTTTTTTTTTTTTTTTTTTTTTTTTTTTTTTTTTTTTTTTTTTTTTTTTTTGACAAACACTTTTGACATAACAAAAAGAAACAAAAGATTACATGACACTTTGCAAGAGGTAGCCCTTTTTGATGCACCCAGTTAAATTCGATGGTTGTCTTTCTTAATGTAACCTCCATCTATCCAACCAAAGAACAAGCTAGTCAGTTTCGTTCAGTATTCTAAAGTGATTGGCAATCGTAACTTCCTATCCAACACCTTGAAGATCGAGGCCATACATGTATTGGTAGATCGTGCGCGTGCAAATTTCTTATCACTATGTGAATTGTGCTAGAATCAGGGTGCCTAAATATCTAGACTAAGACTCCTAATAAAAATACATATTTGCACAAGAGTCAACATTTCAAGGTAAATGAGCTCCATTTTTATGATTTTTCAATTTTTTAATTTTTTTAATTTTGATTTTTCAATTTTTTTTGGAATTTTTCAATTTTTTCAAAAAGAAGGAGTTCGTTTTCAATTATGCATATTATCGTGGTATCTACTCTATACCCCCAAACCTAAACTAAACATTGTCCTCAATGTTTCAAAATATGGAAAGAATTAAAATGCAACATATGGAAAGGGACATGCTGAGTAGAGTAAAAGGAGAGAGAATACCCGATTTCGGCGAAAGCAGAATTAAAACTCCGTTATTCAAGGCAAAAATCCAACATATTTTAGCCGAGATCAATTGGATTAGCAAAATATATACAAAAGGAACAAAAGTTTTTTTTTTTTTTTTTTTTTTTTTTTTTTTTTTTTTTTAAAAAACGGAAAAAAGTAAAGTAAATTTTTTTTTTTTTTTTTTTTTTTTTTTTTTTTTTTAAATAAATAAAAAAAATTTGGTTTTTGTATGGGGCAAGCCCACTGTGCAAGCCTCTAATGAAATGGATGGAAGGCTGCGGCCCACGAAACACTAAGTTTTAATTTTGAAAGTTTAATTTGGCCCAGTTGGTTAAGGCCCGACGTTTGTTTTAAAACTTTGGTTTCGAGGTCCACTTTCGAGTGGAATACAAGTCCAATTGATGCTTACAAGCTCAGCTGGGTTTAAACCCAGAGTTCAAAATACAAGTCCAATGAAAGAATTTAAACAAGCCCACAAAAAATAAATACAAGCCCACAAATAAATTATTACAAACCCAAAATAGAAAAATAAAAAGCCCAAAAAATTGGGTTAATTATTACAAGCCCACAAAAAAATTTTGGAAGCCCACAGGTTGGGTTCTCTCAAATGGAATGGGTTTAGGCTTACCTTTTTAGCACAGCCCAGCTGCTCTGATATTGTTGCAAAACCCAGTTGGGTTTTGGTTCTTTTCCTTGGTGGCGTCCCAGCAGAGGAAAAACAGGTTCAGAATCAGCAGGTCCAACAGCAAATGAAATGAAGCAGATGCAGATGCAAATGCTATGAAATGAAATACAAAATAGCTAAGAAAAACACAGATAAAACACAGCACCAATCCCCGGCAACGGCGCCAAAAACTTGGTAGGCATCTAAAAGGTCCTACAAATTATAACCGCAAGTGCACGGTCGTCAGTTGTAGCTCGTGCAAGTACGGGTCGATCCACAGAGATCGGGTGTGTTTCGGAAGTGTTTCTTGCTAATTGGGTTCCTAAATTGTTGTTGGGTGTTTGAAACCTTTTGGCTTAAATTGGGCTTTGAGTGCTAATGGGTTTTGTTCAAAATAAAAGAACTGAGCTTGGGCTCAGTTTGGTCTTTGAAATGCAAATGGGCTTTGGCCTTAAACAACTGGGCTTTTGTTTTAGTAAAGTCTGGGCCTTTGGGGCTTTACTGATTTGAATTGGGCTCAGTTGGATTGGAACTTGGGTTCAGTTGGCTGCAGGAGAAGGAGTGGCAGGGTAGCAGCAGCCTGACAGCAACAGACAAGGCAGCACAAGAGCAGCAGCAGCTTGACAGCAGTGAATGGTAGCAGCAGTAGCAACTGCACAAGCATGCAGCAGCAGTGCAACAAAGAAATAGCAGCACAAGCAGCAGGAGCAGAGTGGCACAGCTTGGCAGGGCAGCTGCACAAGCAGTGCAAGAAAGAGCTGCACGCAGCACAAGAGAGCACACAACAGGGGACAGCAAATAGAATGTACAAGCAAGGAACAAAGCAACAGCAAATAAAAGTGAACAGAAGCAAATGAAAATTACAGTGGACAAAACAATGCAAAAGCAACAGAAAATAAAATGAAATACAACAGGGCAACAGCAAAAGCAAAGAACAAAACAAGAATGGACCAAGGCCTAAGGCCAAGGGCAGGGGTGATAAAGAAACTGACAAGAAGCAATACTAAGGCAAGAATACAGGCATTCCTATAGAATGGGTTGAAGACTAGCTTGCTATAAGCACTAGCTTCTCCCAATGCACAATCAACACTACAACCTAAGCATACAAGGAGAATGGCAAGAACATCAGCTTGCTATGAGCACTGATTTCTTGCCATTACACAATCAGCACATTGCTTCACAGATACCTAGCCTAGCATTCCTTCAGATGACAGTAAAACAAACATGACAGGAACATTGATACTAACAGTGAGCATTTAAACTATGAACTAACATGACAAAACAATGAGTCTAACTAACAACAGGAACATCACACATTAACATTAATCAGGAAACAAACAGGATATGACAAGTCTAACATGAACATGAAACTAAGCAACAAATTGAACTAAAAAAAAAATCAACATAACAGAACATGGAAATTGAACTGAACATGAAATTGAAATTAAGTTGTAACTGAAATTTAACAGGACATGAGAGTCCTGGATGTGGGCTAATCCCAACATAGTTTTTACAACACAACCCATAGTGCTATTTATAGTCACAGACCCAAATTCCCTAAATTACCTAATTCCCCCAAAATTAGGGTTTGTTCTTCCCCAAATTACAACAGTTAAAATTAGCTCACCTAAAAGTCCAATTGATGCCGACCCATCCCTTCTCTGACTCCCCTGTATCACTCCATGCCTTCAATTTCACTCTAGCTCAACCCAATTATCAATTTTGCACGCCTAGGGTTTCTGAAAGAGAATGTGCAAAAATTGAGAAATTAGATGGACTAGGGAGATGGGAGTAGAGGGTATTAGTGTTGGGTGATAGGGTGATGATGGTGGAGGTGTGGTGGTGGCAGTGAGTTGGTGGCAGAGGTGGAGAAGGTGGTGGTGTACGGTGGTTCTGTGGAGAAGATGGTGGAGAGGGTATGGCTCGATAGAATGGGAGAAAGGGAGTGTTTGGGTAGGTGGTATAGGCTCGGTTGCTAGGGTGTTAGGCGGATCCATCGAGTCGGATGAACAGCGAGGATGAGCCGTGGGATATGGAGCTGGTAGTAGATCGGACGGTGATGCGGAGGCAAGCGATGAGAGACCGTTGGATTATATGATACAACAAAATGAACGGTACTTGATGGAGTTAGGTACTGTAGTGTAAGGCGGAGATATCAAACTTCGATGAACAGCAAGGTAGCGACCGTTGGATTCAACTACCATCTAATCTGAAGGCTTGGAATTTCAGCGCTGTGGTGCTCGGCAGAGACATCAGATTTTGATGCTCAGCAAGGAGCGACCGTCGGATGCTTCTGAGAAATGATCTGATGGCTGAGAACGGAGGCGCTTTTGTGTGTAGAAAATGAGGTTGTGCGCACCATTCTTCGCGGTTTCCTTGCGTAATTTCTCCCGGCTTTTCACTACTTTTCTGCTCTTTTCGCTCCGCGACTCATCCGAACTTTATTTACTACCTAAAAATGCAAAATTAATTAATAAAAATATTTATTCTTGAAAACAATGAAAATACAGAATATGGGATAAAATGTAGAATTAATGCATAAAAGATGAGTTAAATGCCAACAAAAAGGGATAGATATATACAATATTTGGCACTCATCAGTAGGGGCTGTTTGTTTGAGGTCTAGGGTGTTCGACACTTGGGTGTGAGGCGAGTTCATCGATTTTTGATGTTCAGCGAGACTAAGCCGTGAGATGTGGAGCTGGTAGGTAGATCGGACGGTGATGCGGAGGCAAGCGAGGAGCGACCGTCGGATGAAGGGATACAACGAAACGAACGGTGCTAGATTAGGTTAGGTGCTGTAGTGTAAGGCAGAGATATCAAACTTTGATGAACAGCAAAAGAGCAACCGTTGGATTCAACTACCATCTAATCTGAAGGCTTGGAATTTCAGCGCTGTGGTGCTTGGCAGAGACTTCAGATTTTGATGCTCTATGAAGGAGCGACCGTCGGATGCTTCTGAGAACTGATCTGATGGATGAGAACGGAGGCGTTTTTGTGTGTAGAAAATGAGGTTGTGCGCACCATTCTTCGCGGCTTCCTTGCGTGATTTCTCCCGGCTTTTCACTACTTTTCTGCTCTTTTCGCTCCGCAAGTCATCCGAACTTTATTTATTACCTAAAAATGCAAAATTAATTAATAAAAATATTTATTCTCGAAAACAATGAAAATACAGAATATGGGATAAAATGTAGAATTAATGCATAAAAGATGAGTTAAATGCCAACAAAAAGGGATAGATATATACAATATTTGGCACTCATCAACCACGAATTAGTTGTCTCATTCGAAACCTTGATCTTGGGATCTCCAGTCAGTAAGGTTGAGTATCCTTCATGGAAAGTTTAATTTATGAGCTTAAGCCTCATCCCCCTCGATGCATTTTTAACTATCTCTTTGGGTAAACCTTTCGTCAAAGGTTACGCGATATTCTCCTTGGACTTTATCCAATCAATGGAAATAACGCCGATTGAGATTACTCATTTGTAGCTTTAGCTACTATAGTTTGGCTAACACAATGTATAAATATAGCTGGCACAGGCCTATGCCAGAGAGGAATGTCTTCTAAAAAGCATCTTATGCACTCGACCCCCTCTCGTGCTTTATCTAACGCAATACTCTCAGATTCCATAATGAATTGAGCAATATATGTTTGTTTGTAAATCTTCCAAAAACAAACCCTCATGCTAGAGTGAAAACATATCCACTCGTAGACTTATACTCCTCTGAGTCAACTATCCAGTTTGCATCACAAAGTCCCTCAAGGACAGCAAGATACCATTCATAAATCAAATAAAAGGTAATGGAGTATTTTAGGTACCATAATACTCTACTAGTGCATCTGAATGCTCTTGCTCTGGACTACAAGTATATCTACTTAACTTACTCATAATATAGGAAATGTTTGGACTCTTACAGATCATTGAATTTATCAGACATCCCATAACTCCTGAGTATTCAAGTTAAGATACTCCATTACCCTTATTTTTCTTGAGTCTACAAGAAGAATCATATGGAGTAAAAGCAGGCTTACAATCAGACTGATTGTATCTCTTAAGCACAAATTCAACATAATGAGAATGACTAAGACTATAAATATTTGATTATCTTATAATCCTCATCCCTAAGATTACATCAAAAGGGCTTAAGTCTTTCAAGTCAACGTTCTCATTCAGTGCATGTTTTTAGTGGAATTAATCATATCTATGTTTGTATCAAGTATAAGCATATCATCAACATACAAGCATACAATCACACAGACATCCTTAACAAGTTACTTGTAAATATACTTGTCAGATTCATTAACTTAAATCCACTACACATTATCACATGATCAAAATTTCCATGTCACTGTTTACGTGCTTATTTTATAAACCATACAAAGATTTGTTCAACTTACAAACTTTATCTTCATAACCTTTCACTACAAAGTCCTCATGTTGGTCTATGTAAATTTCTTTATCTAATTCACGGTTTTAGGAAAGCTGTCTTAACATCCATCTGATGTATCCCCAAGTTGCTTATGGCAGCAATATCAATTAGCATCTCAACAGAAGTAATTCTCGTCACAAGTGAATAAGAATCAAGGAAATTTACACCTTCTTTTAGTTTATAGACTTTAGCTACCAACTTAGCCTAATATTTTCCACAGTTCCATATATCTAACGTTTCCTCTTAAAGACTCATTTACATCCCATGGTCTTACTCCCTAGAGGTAAACTAGCAAGCTCCCAAGTCTGGTTCCGACGGACTGAGTCCATTTCACTAAATGAAGATTCTTATAGTAGATATCAAGACTTCTTACAAGTCCGGGGCTCAGACTAAGCTAGGCAAGTTATGAAGTCGGTTTCATAAGAAGTCTCCAGTATAATTGTTTTACTTCTCTTAGGCTCAACCTTAACTTCATCTTCCTTTAAGATAAGTTCTGACTATTTGAAAATAAATCTAGGGGATCAACAACACATCTCTAGTGAGGTACATGATTAAAAATAAACATGTTCAAAGAACTCAGCATCCCTAGATTCCGCAATAAAATTCACACCAAAGTCAGAAAAAATAAGAACACACAACCAAAAATCTATATGTAGAAGTATACTCAGCATACTCTATATAAAGACACAATCGACATTTTTGGTTTCTATCTAGTTCTTTTAGGAAGAGGAATGACAATCTTAGTCAAACACCCCCACACTTTGACGCATTCATAAGAAGGTCATTTACCTTTCCATACTCATCTGATCCTTAAAAGGGTACTGTATTCAGGATATACTAGTTAAGAGGACTGCCTCCCCCCCACAAAGCCGCAGGTAATCCTGAACTAATCAACATGGTAATTGTTATCTCCTTAAGGATACAAATATTATGTTCAAGGTTTCCAATTGGTTTTCAACTTCAAGTTTATACATCTTAAGGCTTCTTAGGCATCATCCTATCCCTAAGCAAGTATACAAGATAGTACCTCGTACAATCATTTACGAAAGTTATAAACCATCTTTTACCACAGAGGTTTTGGGTTGAACTCATGTCAACTAGACCTAACTGAATTAATTCTAAGGGATTAGAATTACTCTGAACATTTGTGCTAAAAGATTTTATATCATATTCATTTTACTTTTGTGTTCAAGATCCAAACTAAATTTGGGTACGCATCTTATGCTAGGTAGTTTATGCATTGACTTATAATTTTATGGTTCCAAGTCTACCATGCAAAACATTCAAAGACACACAAAATAAAACACAAGAATCAATTATGTTCACTTCATCAGATTTTCCTTTAAGCTTATATAGACCCTAAGTCCTATAACTGTTGCCTAAAAAATCGTTTCCCTTAGTTATAACAAGTTTTCCACATTTAATTAAGATCTTCAATCTCTTACCATCTTCAAGAGAACAAGATACAAGATTCTTGCATATGCTCGGAACATGAAAACTTCATTCAGTGTGAGAATATTACAGATATGAGCTTATGCTCGACCTTTCCCTTTTATGCAACCTCTGTCGCAGATGAGTTACTCATATCGAGTTTCTCGACATCCCTTATCCTATGATAAGAGGTGAACAGGTCTATGTTTCAATAAACATACTTAGTGGCTCCAGAGTCCACCCACCAGTCTCTCACATTGGTTATTAAAATAACTTCTGACATCATGTCAATGAACTCGTTTTAATTTGTTTCAACTAAATTAGCATTAAATTTCAACTTATTAAGGTTTTATGTTGTCTACACTTTAATAACAATCACCCTTAATTAAAGTAATGCCAGATTCATTTTTACGAAACATACCTTTCCTATGAAGACTATGCTTAAGTTGTATTTGATGTTCTCGCCTTTGTCAGCTTTGGAAGACTTGTGTTCATCCACATGCGCCTGGTAGCCATGTTCCTTTTCAATTTCATGTCATAATCCTCGTTTATACTCTGACCACAGACACGGTAATTTACCAATCACCTAATACACCACATCTCACAAATAATATATGAGTTTTGAAGATAAAATCTAGATCTACAAACTTCGTTTGAATCACCATTTCAAAAAACTCATGGTTACCCCATAAAAACTACTTTAGTTAACAACAAATTTCTGCCCGTCAGAATTTTTCAGGAACGTTTCTCTGCTTTGGAAAATATCAAAAAAAATACTTTTACAACTCCAAAAATTCTGAAATTTTACGTGGGTAACTATCAGGATTGTCTATTACATTGTGTCAAAAGGGTTCATCAAAATTACTTCTAGGTTGAGAGATAAATTCGAAACCCTACAGCTGACCAAAAATTCGTTTTTGTTTTTCACTCCTTAATTAACATCCATGATTATTACAAGTTATAATGTCTTAAGATTGTTCGGTGCAATAATCAAAAACAAGGAAAAAATCAAATAAGCAAAAGTTATTGATACTTAGCTCCTTTATAGTGGAAGTGATCGATTTGATGAAACAGACGAGCTCCCCAAATCCCCGCAACAACAACAAGGCAAAACTTTGGAAAAACAGAGTGAGTCACGTGTTCAAGACGTTTCCCTTAAGACATTAGCGCCCGGCTACACTCAAGAGTGATGCTATAGCTCTCACAGGACGGATATCTCCGGGATAAAACACCCTACTACACCTACTACTAGCATATGTAGTAGATGCTCAAACTTGAGCTTGGCAACTCCGAAAAAAACGTTAAGAAAAATCGTGAACGCTTAAGAAACGCTATAAAATATTTTTCCTTTAGGGGTCCCTCTAAAATATAGAGCAACCTCTTTCCCATAGATTTTACCAAAATAGTGAATTTATTTATATAATTGACAAAAACAACTTAAGAAGAGAAACTCCCCGATGTGGGACTAAAAGGTTTATATAGTCTCTTAAAACTACTAAAAACAGAAACTCCGTAGTATGGGATTAATAAGTTTCATTCACCAAAAAACAAAATTAAATTTATTTAGTTAAAAACCTTAAAACAACAATTAATTAATATTGTTTCCAACACTTTTCATTGCTTTTCGCTTCCGTGTTCTTTTCTATACAAAGAGCTCTACGTTTGATATTATTTAGCTCTTAGAGTGTCCACATTTCTATCTGTATTATGATTTGGGTTATAATGGGTGTGGAGGGTATATGTTTATCGGTTCAGCCAAAACTAGCTTAGGTTTCATTGATCCTCAGAATCACTTGTCTATACAAAGTCAATATTTTGTAATCTTTCTTTAATCTACATTGTCGAAATGTGCTAGAAATCCAATATGGTTAATTGTTTTGTTTTGTTGATTTGTTTTATGAGTGCAGTTCTTAATTTAAATAGATAGGGTATATATTGATAATACTAGATAGGGGTGTTCTGGCCTCTGGGAGTGTGCTGGAAGGTTACTTTAGCCTTGTCAAAGTTAAATCGTGACTTTGTGTTTACGCAAAATGTGTCATAATCATGTCTTGTCTTACCAACTGTTATAGTCGAAGGGCCTACTGTACCTGACACTATCCCATGAATTACAATTAGTGGAGTTGGGGATTTCTCGTCATTGCTAATGTCTACAAGACTGACTGCAGAATGTGCCAGCGCTACCTCATAGTAGTTGACTTAAATCACACCTCAGTGATATTTGAGCAAACCATATAGGTAAGGGATGACATCAGCACTCCATTTAATATTCAATATTCAACCTATGGTGATTATATCAAAGTAGAACTAGAACCCCCTTTCCCAAGCTTAAGCTCCTCAAGGTATTATAATTTGGTGAAACCACTCAGATCTGATCATAAGCAAGAACAAAATGGAAGAAGAATCGTCAGTTGAACTGCTAGGGGCTTCGCCCAGTCCTTTCAGTGAGAGAGTCATTTGGGGTTTACAGTTAAAAGGCATCAAATATGAGTACAAAAAAGAAGATCTAAAGAACAAGAGTGAAATGTTATTAAAGTACAACCCAGTTCATAAAAGAACACCAGTTCTTGTCCATGGAGAAAAACCCATTTCAGAGTCCATGATTATCCTCGAATACATTGAAGAAACATGGCCGGAAAGTTACCCACTACTACCCAAGGATCCTTACGAGAAATCTGTTGCTAGGTTTTGGATTAAATTCATAGAGGATACGGTATATCATTATTAAACTCCTATCTTCCTAATTAAGTTCAAAGTCATTTTCTTGTTTCAATTTAGTTGATCATTTTTGTGGTTTGCTTCTTTGTATATACAGGCTCCAAATGTTGTAACACTGCTTGTAACAACAGGGGAAGAACAAGAAAAAGCACAAAATGAAATTTCAGAAATGCTAAAAACTATTGAAGAAAAAGGTGGTCTTGGCGAAAAGAAGTTTTTCGGAGGTGATAGAATTGGAATGGTGGATTTGGCAATTGCACCTGTAGCTTACTGGTTGGGAGCAATAGAAGAAGTAGTAGGAGTCAAAATATCTGAAGCACATAAGTTTCCAAAGTTTCATGAATGGATTGAAAGTTTTAAGCAAGTTCTTTTGATCAAAGAGAACCTCCCAAACTATCATAATTTGTTGGATTATCTCACAGGCATAAAGGAAAGGGCGATAGCAGCGTCTCCGTGATGATATGACTATGAGATAGTGTAGTCTATCTGGATTTAGTATCCTTGTCATTTTATTGAAATCTCTAGTCTTTTTGTCGTGTGTCTGACAATTATCTCATTTTTTTCTGGTTCTCGTTTGAATTTGAGCTTGGATTTAGTAACTTGTGAACAATTGTGAAACAGAAAATGGGCTATATTGCCAAAAAGGTGAGTTTTCTGGGCCATATAGACAGTTAGGATTCTGCCTGGGTGAAATAGCCAATGTAATCTTTAAGTGAGGAGTTTACGTTATTATCCTTTTGGAAGGGATATCTTCTTCTCGTCTTCTCCGTCAATCATAAACCAGATCTAAAAAAAGCCAACACCACCATCGATCTATTTTTCCCATTTCTGTTTTCTCCCAAACAATCATCTTGTTGCAACGCTGAAAATGGTTTCTCCACCGTCTTCATCATATATTTCCACCGTCTACATCAACAGTATCATCATCTTTGTCCCCCTTCTACATCAACAACATCATTACAGATGAAATTGAAGACTTCATTGTTGAAAATGGTTTCTCCGCCGTCTTCAAACACCCAACACCAACTCCAGCATGATAATTAGGGTTAAACCGATAAATTTCACAAGATGTCTCTTAAAACTCGTAAGTTTCCAAACCCTAACTTTGTATTGATTTTATTTTCAGAATTACATGATTGATTCATCCAGTTGGTTGATTTCATTTTCATTTAATTAAGCCGGATGTAATTGGATTTCTTTATTTTAGTATAAATTTATGGGAGTTATGTGTTTGAAGTACCCGGTGATTCTAATCCTACAATGAAATTAGGATGTTAACTAAATGGTTATCTGTATTGGATGAAACTGATTTGCATCATGTTGTTGTAATGAAATTATTAATTATTTTTATTGTATGAAACTGGTTTTCATCCGTTGGTGGTCTTAATTTTAATGCTTCTCTATTGGATGAAACTAACTGCTTTTCATCTGTTGGTGGTCCTAATTTTAATGATTACCTCTATTGGATGAAATTGGTTTTCATCTGGATAATCCCATTCTTATAGTGTCTCCAAAGGTGAGATATAAAAATTGGGTTTCATCTAGATGTAAGGTACTAAGGTAGGATGTAACTGGTTTTCATCCGATACATGCAGAAATTGGCTTTCGTCTAGCTTTAAGATAGGATGTAACTGGTTTTCATCTAGGTTTAGTTTGTGGTGCATATTTTTTCAGCATGTTTATACTAGGATGAAAACCAGTTTCATCCAGGTTTAATATAATATAAACTAGGATGAAACCAGTTTCATTTAGATTTAATTTGTGTTGTATATAATTTCAGCATGTTTAAACTATGATGAAAATGGATTCATCCAAGTTTAGTATAATACAAACTAGGGTGATATCAGTTCTATTTAGGTTTAATTTTTGGTGTATATTGTTTCAGCATGTTTAAACTAGGATGAAACTGGTGGTTATATGCTACATGCCTGAATGTTATTCCAACCAAATGGTTTTCAGGATACCTGGAAATCCTTAACATATTTCTGATATGGTGAAATTAAGAAGCTGTAATGTCTCTCTTTTTGTCTGCCAATTTCAGTGGGACTTTAAGTTATATCTTCAACAACTTTATAGAAGATCGGGCTTTTAGCGAGGTCGTTAGAGAAGCCAAGAATGCTGGTTATACCGAGCCAGATCCAAGAGACGATCTGTCTGGAATGGATGTGGATAGAAAGGTAATTGAATTCCTTTCCCTCCCTCCCTCATGTCAGGACTCCGGAGCCTCCAATCAGGAGACGGGTTGGTTTATGGATAGAAACCTTTGTGCCAACCCCATCCTTATCCTTATCCACTGACTATCAGGTTGTAGCCTTTTTTGCACGCTCTGAGTGGTAAGATTCTTATAAGGTATCTATTTGATTGCAGGTCATAATTCTAGCTAGAGAATCTGGTTTAAGACCGGAGCTTTCTGATATCCAAGTGGACAGCCTTGTGCCAGAACCATTGAAAGTAAGATGAGAAACTTATAGATGTATGACTGCTTATTGCTGAGCTACTCAATATAAACTTTATGAATTTTTTCCCTGGTATTGCTGCTCCAGTCAAGTGCATCAGCTGAGGAGTTCCTGCGGTGTCTACCAGAATTTGATCAGGAAGTCGCAAAGAAACGGCTTGATGCGGAGGCTGCTGGTGAAGTAAGTATCTTAAGACATTTTTCAATGGATTGAAACTGGCTGCATAAGTGGTCAGAATAACTGGATGAATTTAATCTGAGGAATTCTTTGTGTAGACATTTGTCTTACATTTCATGGTTTTGTTTGTGGCATCTTAAGGTTCTGAGGTATGTTGGGGTAGTAGATGTTGTCCAAAACAAGGAATGAATGCAGGGGATGACATTATAGATGTGCAGGTGATGGTAATTGTGGTTGGCATGAGGCAGAGGTGAAGGATCTGCAATGGGTTACGTAATCTGTTTTTAGTTCTGTTTCACGCACTATGTTTTGCTCTGTTTCACGCACTCTGTTTTGCTCTGTTTCAGACACTCTGTTTTTTGCTCTGTTTTAATTCGTAAAACAGAGCAATTAATTCTGTTTTTTTTTTGTACTCTGTTTTTATTTGTACTATGTTTTTATTTGCTCTGTTTTTTTGTACTTTGTTCTTCTCCGAAGCAGTAAAGATTTGTAAAAGATAGGGACATATTTGTCTCTTCAGGTTAATAAATAAAATATATTCTGGGTCAAATGTCCTTTTTGGCTAAATGAACAGTATATTTCTGTTTTTTGGCTATATAAACAGTATCTAAAGCTAAGAATATATTTCACCCAGGAATCTTCTGGTTTGATCTGTTTGACCAATTTTGCGATTGTGAAATGGGTTTGGTGTCAAATGAGATGTTGAAGATTGTGAAACTGTTCGAAAAATTGTCAACAATTTTCATCGTCAAGTTTGGAACAGATTACCTGTGTGGTAATATGCCTGACAGAGATTATATAGAGCTTATTAACACTACTGCTGTGAGCCTGTGACCGTTTCTTTTCCTTCAAAAGGTGCTTCAAGAGGTAAACTTTAATCTTTAAGCAAGTTCCTTTGATCAAAGAGAACCTGCCAAACTATCATAATTTGTTGGATTATCTCAAAGGCATAAAGGAAAGGGCTATGAGATAGTACTATAGTTTATCTGGATTTAGTATCATTGTCATTTTTTTGAAATATTT
This sequence comes from Papaver somniferum, assembly GCF_003573695.1. NCBI lineage: Eukaryota > Viridiplantae > Streptophyta > Magnoliopsida > Ranunculales > Papaveraceae > Papaver > Papaver somniferum. The sequence continues at coordinate 231,404,928 of NC_039364.1, read as the reverse complement.
AGTCTTTTTGTCAGAGTCTGAATAAATTATCTCGTATTGTTTGTTTCTGGGTCTCGTTTAAATTTGAGCTTGGATTTAGTAACTTGTGCACAGTTAGGAAATGGGTTTGGTGTTAAATGAGATGCTGAAGATTGTGATACTGTTCGAAAAATTACAATTTTCATTTTAAGCTTGGAACAGATTAGCTGTTCGACAATATGCCTGACAGAGATTATAAAGAGCTTATTACTGCTGCTGCCACGCTGCCACGAAGAGGTAAACTTTGCAAAACCATTCCATGAGGGTTCTCATAAGTCAAAAGTTTTGTTGTTTTGGGTTATCATAATATAATCAAATTTGGTAGAAAAGAAGATAGTGAACTTGAATTATCAGTTGTTACTGTTTTAAGTAATGATATTGAAAACTAGCTGCACACATTAGGAATGTGGAAATTTAGATAGTACCGATCGCTCACTGAATTCCTTCACAACTAGATGACTTCTCATTGTCAACAATATTCATCTAAGGTTATGCAAAATGTGATAGATTCATAGATGCAAGAAATCTTTTTGATCAAAGTGCTGGTGATAAAATGCAATATTATGGAACTCTGTGATTGCTGCTGCCAATAGTGTATGCTCAACAGTCAAATTTTGCACGCATGCATCCAACTGCAAATTCAGACTACATTACTGATGAATTCAGAAATCAAACTAAAATTACACAAAATCTTACGACTGTGAAGCATGGATTTTACTATTCCTAATCTAGATGCTAAAGCACAAGTAATTTACAAACACAGGCAACACCACACTATTTCCTGCTCAGTGAGATAAAGTCACAGCACATCATCTGTTACAGGTAATTTCTTACTTTGTTTGGTATTTTGTTTTTTTTGTTGTTATTGAATTGATTCATTTCAAAACAGAGCAGCCAATCGTGCATATTCATTGATCAAAACAATTTATATTGCAGACACTTTGTTTCATCATCTGAGATCAGGGATCCAATAAACATATTCCTGGTGGTCAGCAGTTCGGAAACTTCTATATGAAGAAACATAAAAAACTATATCCTATATGCAAAGGTTAGGTCAGGGATGACATCAAAGCTCTATTTAATATTCAATATTCAACATTGACATTCACTAATCCACTTATGGTGATTATTGTATCAAAGTAGAAACTTATTTCCAATTTCAGAAGATCGTATTATAAATTTAGTGAAACCACTAGTCTGACCATTAACAACAACAAAATGGGAGAAGAATCATCAGTGAAGCTGTTTGGGGTTTGGTCCAGTCCTTTCACTTACAGAGTAATTTGGGCTTTAGAATTAAAAGATATCGAATATGAATTCAATAATGAAGATCTGAGAAACAAGAGTGAAATGCTATTACAGTACAATCCAGTTCATAAAAAGACACCAGTTTTGGTCCATGGAGGAAAACCCATTTCAGAGTCCTCGATTATCGTCGAATACATCGATGAAACGTGGCCGGAGAGTTATCCACTACTACCCAAGGATCCTTATGAGAAAGCTGTTGCTAGGTTCTGGACTAAATTCATAGATGATAAGGTAAATCTAATATCATTAAACCTCATCTTGCTAAGTTAAAGCTAATTATGGTCTTGTTTTGATTTAGTTGATCATATTTGTGTTTTGCCTCTTTTTTATACAGTGTATAAGCATCGAAACATGGCTTCTAACAACAGGGGAAAAACAAGATACAGCCGAAAATGAAATTTCAGAAATGCTAAAAACTATTGAAGAAAAAAGTGGTCTTGGTGAAAAGAAGTTCTATGGAGGTGATACGGTTGGATTGGCAGATTTGGCAATTGCACCCATGGCTTACTGGTTGGAAGCAATTGAAGAAGTAGTAGGAGTGAAGATATTTGAAGCAGATAAGTTTCCTAAATTTCATGAATGGACTGAAAGCATCAAACAGGTTCTAGTGATCAAAGAGAACCTCACAAAGTATACTGATTTGTTGGATTATATCAAAGGCTTAAGGGTAAAGTACACAACAGCCTCTTCGTGATCATTTTCATGAGAAAAAACACAGTTTATCTGGTTAATATCCTCATCATTTTCTTAAAATCTCTAGTCTCTAGTCTTTTTTACCGCGGGTCTGAATAAATTATCTTGTATTTATTTCTGTTTTTTGTTTGAATTTGAGCTTTGATTTAGTAACTTGCAAACGTTTGTGCTATGGGTTTGGTGTCGAATGTGATATTTGGGTGACAACATACGGAGTAGCAAACTAATGCATTACAAGTAAAGCAAAAGCAGAAATTTTCATAATAACAAATGCCGAATGATGCTCAAAATGATACAAATTACAACAAAAATAAAAAATAAATCATATCACAACAATATAATCTCTCATTTTCTCTGTGGTCTTCAGAGAAGTCATAAATCTGACTGCTGCTTCTTAGTTAACAAAAGCACAATGTTTCCTAATCTCACCAGCATTACCAGTGAGAACTTCAATAGCATTCATCTTCTCCATAGACAATGCAAAATCCTTGAAGAAAGTTGGTCCGTTGTTTCTTGCTTGACTCCTAACATAAGCCTTAGTCTCAGGGTCGTCAAGAAGAGTTGCGTCAGATGTAAATAATCCCCTTCTCTTAGCAACAAGCTTATAGTAGCTTGAGTCAAATGTTTTGAAACTCCCAGGATCCATCTCGGCTGTAGTCGTGATATCGTTTGGCTTGCATTTGCTCTTCAATCGTGGTACATATTCGCTGTCCAGTGATGGGTCTGAATCTCCTTTGCCAGTGAAGTTGTACAATCTTTGTGAAAATGATGCACAAGCGGAAATTCCAATTGTATGTCCACCTGTTGGTACATTCATACACATATATATAAACAAAATTGATTAGTTTTTGAACCTCAAACTCAATGGACACGGTTTCGGAGTTTACCCGCAAACTGATTCATAAATATAAGCATCTGTACCTGATAAGACTGCAAGGTCTTTCGCATTCAACCCCTTTGATGCAAATGATGCCTTCAGTTGAGTGACGTTGAAGAATGGTGGTGGTAGATGTATAAAAGCATCTGCAATGGTCGATACTCGCCCATCTCTTCGCCCAGTGGGTACATTCCACCATGGTCCTTTAATCTGTATCGATTAGTTTAAAAATGTTTATTTAGAGTATGCATGTAGATCAATCTGTACATTATAATTAATCAATTAGCTGATTAGTTACCATAGCAACTGAATCTCTTGCAGACAATGCTAGGATGTCTGCACATGAAACAACTCCGGGGCACACTTTTTCAACTGCAGCCTTTGCAGCGTCGATAATACTGAAGCCTCTCAGGGATAAGTTAGGAATTGCGGCTTTCTCAGTTTGATTCGTGCTTGTCGAATTAAGAAGAACCGAACCATCACAACCCTGCATATATATACAATCACAAATAGAGATTAATTTACTTAACTCAAATTCATAATACAGAAAGTAGCTACGAATACATTACGCGATAATATATTAATGCATACCCTGACAAAACAATCATGGAAATGCATCCTCAATAACGCGGCAGGGAAAGTAGGATTGTAGGAAACATATGAAGCGACTGTTTTGTGAATAATAGACTCGGCATTGGGGCATGTCTTTGCGTAGAAACCCAATTTCAGACCTTGCCCATTAGCTGCGTCTATAACAAGAAAAGCAAGAACCAAAACTGAAATACATTTTAGAGTACTAGCCATGGCTGTTTGATGATCAAGGAGTTGATGAAAAAACTCCTAATAGAGCAGTGTAATGCAACGAATTGAAATGATAGTAGTGATACTGATGAAGATGATAACAATTCATCATGTATATATAGTACTAACATGGGTTTTAAAACCTTAGTAAACTTCTTTGAATATGTCACAGTGGAATGGCTGTCATCGTGGGTTAAAATATGATTAATAAACTTCTTAATAAATATGATAGTGGTTTAATTATCATCTTCTGGGGTTAGGTAGAGAGGTTAACATTCTGCAGTATAAATATACTCACCGGACTAAAGTAAATGGTTTGACTTTTAACATATGGGCAGGGACCAGGGTACTGACGAGGATTTATTGTCCATCGAAAGAGAACTATGTATGAACTATGTACCTACCACGGTGCAGTAAACTTATCATTTACCAATAATGCCGTAAAATTCATGGGAAAATGGCATCCACCGGATCGAGCCAAATTAAGGGTGTCTCGCTTAGAGGAATAATTTAAGCCAATGAACATCATAAGACGAGCAGCCAACTTAAATTATATCCTATTGGCTAGTTTGTAACATTGGTAGTAGGTAGCTGTAGTCAACGAGACATTCTAGGCTATTATTGGTTGTAGTTGATCATCAAGACTGGTAATGGGATTTTATGATATAATTAAGCAACATTTATGTGAAGCATATAGTAATTGTTTCATTTGGTATGTGGCTGCAAGCTTGCACTATGATATATGAAAAATATTAGTAGGAAAGTTCTATGTAGATCTGCCCATTCTGGTTTCTAGCCCTTTATCTGAATTGGTGGCTAGATATTAATACCAGTTTAACTCTGGTTAGGATTTAAGACGTGAAGGAGCCAAAAAAAAAAAAAAAAAAGATGGAGTTCCTGGCGCATGGAGAAATCTAAAACGAACAAATTGTAGTAGCTAGTCGGGAGGTGAGGATTTTTTTTTTTTAATGATAAACAAGGAACCTTTTTATTATTGGAAATTTGAGATTATAATGAGTTTAAGATCGAAAATACAAAGTAACAAAAACATACCGTCCCTACTTGTCCTTACCTAATTCCACCCGTTCTGCAAGTCCGACTTTTTAATTTTTTTTATTGTTGAGTTGTAATTTCTAACCTGGTGATTAGTTTTCCGAATTAATGAATTCCGTTTCAAATTTTCGTGTTTGATCTCACATAATATAATCATTTATTTATATGAACAACAAATAAATTAGAGCTTGTGGTAGCCACGATCAATGATAGAATAAGGTAAAGTGGTGACAATTCAAATAGTATAATAAACAAATAAAAGGACCAAGGAGATGTTAGTTGTGAAAATTTGCACTATATTATACTCCCTTATATTCCTTCCTTACTTTTTTAATAGGCCAGTTTTGTTTTTAACGAAATTTAAGAAAATTAAGTGAACTAATCATTGAAAGTGGTCCTCATGACACTTGTCAATAAAAGAAGTGAAGTGAAATGGTCCCCATGACACTTGTTAACAAAAGAAGTAAAGTGAAGTGATCCACATGACACTTGTCATCAAAATAAGTTAAGAGAAAAGTGGTCCCAAAAAATTAAAATAACATTTGACTTTCCCAATTAGGAAACTGGCCTATTTTTTTGAAACTTTTATTTATAGAAACTGGCCTATTAGAAAAGAACGGAGGGAGTAGTAGGTAACAATTGGATTATGAAACCTAAAATACTACTTGATATTTTGAGCAAACCTCTGGAATATTACCTATTCCATCTAAAGGTCATTTAAGGAGGCTAACTTTTTAAAAAGCCTCAACCATGTGGGTGTTGGAGAATAGGGTGGATCGACCGAGTTTATTCACCCTTTTACCTATTTAACCTCCCTGGTCGAGTAAGTAATAGTTAGGTTATATTAGGTTAGGTTTTACGATATATCATGCTATGACATATTCGGAGAAGTCGAAATATATTGAGCCAACCATCTTTTTTTCCCTTCATTAGTTCCTACCTTTCTCTTTCAGGTTCCCCTTCATCTTCATCTCCTTCATTTGCAAGTTCGCAGAGATGTATAGTGATGATTGTATCATATCCAGATGGTATTTATACACTTCCATTTTGTCCTTCATCTTCATCTCCTTCATTTTCTACTTGAAACCCTAACCCTCTATGTTATGTAATTATCTTGTTAAATCGACCTATTTACATCAGAATTTTGTTTTGATTTTGTTTCATTTTCACTTTCTTGAATATGAATCTGAGATTATTTTTTTTAGTTATATGGTACTTGAGATTTTGAGCTATTATTTTGGTAAGAAGGTCTACCAAGGAGTGAGATTTTTTTTCTTCTGAAATTCCTAAACAACCATATAACGATGATAATTAGAGAATGAATACACATAATCTAAAGAATAAATACCTAAAAGAGATGTTTGAAGAAATGAAACTGCACACAGTAGGTGGCACTGGCATAGATCTAAGTAACTCATTGTGGGTGCAGAATTATTAACTGCATTTTTCTAGTCAGTATCATTATATCTCTTGTGAACTTATGTTTGAAGCATTGGTTTCTTACTAAAGTTACAGAGTCATGCATACACTCAATTAAGAAAATGTCGATCGATTTCTTTCACATTTACGCATGTCCTAGTCGAATAAGATGAAAATTCTGCAGCCATACCGAAGCGATCTACAAGTTAGCGAAGTGTTTCCATCTCTATGAGTTATTGGCCAGAAATGTCGTCACCCGGTTGATCTAAGGGATAAATACGGTCTGAAATTGTATCCAACATGTAAGGATAGCTTCAACAATATTTAATCATGATATTGAGTTTGGAGATAGAAAAAAGATATTGTGGAATCACAAACGATGAGACGAAGTGTTTGTGATTTCTTTTATATCTTGCCTATCAGAGATATCAATCTCAAGCCAATTATTACAATTGTACTCGTACGATAGAAACAACAAGATCAGATCATACAACTACGAGAAAGTAGTATCGGTCTGGCTTCACAATCCCAATGAAGTCTTTAAGTCGTTAACCTGGTTTAGAAGAAGAGACCAAAGGTTAAAGGAGAATCGACTCTAGATTAGCACAACTAGTATCACACAGAAGGTGTGTGGATTAGGTTTCCCAGTTGCTAGAGTTCTCCCTTATATAGTCTTTCAAATAAGGGTTTGCAATCAATGTTAGCTTGATAACAAAGCATTCAATAGTCACCGTTAGATGAAAACCTGATTAGATTCAAGCTAATATCTTTCAACTGTTAGATCGAAAACTAGCTTGTTACACACAAATGAAATGCACGTTTCTACTAATTATCGGCAGCCACTGCACTTGCACCTGTACATGATAGGCTCAGTTTATGTCATGGTTAGTACCTAAGTCACCTCTAGCTATACCTCGCTGGATGTGATAGTGTATAATCTTTTCTTCATGTGCATGGTTGGATTGCAAACTGTTTGGTGTTAAATGATGGACATTTATGGAAACTAAATGAACATGTAAGACTCATGAGGTATACTTGGGATTGCGTATATGATTCTGAAATCTAATTTTTGTTTTCGACAAGGTTTCTGTATTCAGCATAAAATGGATTTGGCACAATTTTCATATTTTTTTTGATTCTGACATTTGTGTTTAAAATTCTAGGGATAGGCTAGCGAAATTTAGGTTGTTATGACTTAACATCCTGGACCATTTGGGTTGGCATTGGTGTTAAACGCTATGTACAACAGCGCAAAGATGCAACATTGGTAGAAAATGCCCGCAAAGATGGCTGCGACATCATGTTTGTACCAGAATGCTTCAAATGAAACATTGATTACAATCATAATGTGTATGAAAAATATTGTTGTTCGCCGACGTGCAACACACGTGCACTCTACTTGTCTACTTAAAGAGTTGGACGTGCATATGACAAGACAACAAGAAATACATATCATGATCAAGCAGATGCAAGGGAAACAATATGGAGAGAACTCTCCAAGGGAGGAAGAGACACCATGCCAGGAATGGAAGCGGACAACATTAAATAGACATTGCCATCACTTACCTCAAAAGACGCAATTTCCAAATTCCTTGAGGCACATTACCATATGATCAAGCATGACTGTCAACAAGCTATGGAGTTACTGTCCCCGGTACAAGTGACATAGTATTACTTTCCAGAAGATTACACACATCACCAAAATTCAAAATGTATAATGGGGCAAAGGAACGCTCGAGAACACATCAATCATTTCATATCTTCCATGGATGCCTATGTGAACGACCACAACGTGTGTTTGAAGAAGTTCCCAAAGTCCCTCTCAGACACCGCGTTTACATGGTATGACAACCTAAAGCTGAGAAGTATCAAAACCTGGAAAGAAATGGTCCATCCATTTCTAAATAAGTTCTACTCGGCCTAGAAGAAAATCACCGTGATTGATTTGGGAGGATGCACTCAGCGTCCCGACGAAAAAGTGTGAAATTTGATTACCCGATTTAAACATCTATTACTAGATAGATGCATACGTGGAATGGCTATAGCGTTTCACTGGAATCTAGTTAATTTCCAGTTTCTAGCCTTCACAGAGCTTGAAGAAGAAGAAGCCAAGGTCTTAGATTGTGCAGATCTGCTTAACCTTACAAGGACAGAACAAGCGTGGCAGCACTCTATCAATACGATCTCCGCAGGGACACAAGCTCCAAGGAAAAAATAGACTTCGTATCCCGGAAGTGATAGGTTTACCGAGTCTATCTCCCGAGAGAAAATCCCATGTCAAACATGTAATGGGCCCCACTTTCACTCATTACTAATCCCGATGTTATTCTAGAACAGCTGGATTATCAATCCCGATGTTATTCCTCATTCACTTTCTCTCTCTTCAAAAATCCTTTGAAATCTTGACTAGTCATGTTGTCTCCTTCACAAACCCTAGCTCTAGTAGTCAGGGGCGGAACTGTGTAGAGACTTGGGCTGGCTTAAGCCAGCCCAAAGTCTAAAAAAACTTACATTTTTATAGTGTATTTGTGTTTGGTTAACAAAGATCAACCCTAAACAATAGGTTGAAGCCATCCCAAATTAAGTCAAGTTGTTTTCAAGCCGCGCATCATTCATTTTCTATTTCCGCCACTGCCAGTGGTGACAGAAGAAAGAGAAGCAGCTGATACTCAGCTCTCATCTCTCTCGTCTATGGTAAACTATCCTATTCAAAAAAACCTCGCATTAATCTCGTTTGATGTTTCAATTTCTGGTGATTTTTCGTTATATGTTCTTTAAATTATACGAAATCTTGCTCAATGTTTTACGGTTGAAAGTGAAGTGGTTGATTTTGAAAAGTTCAAACAATTTCAACAAATCAGGGAAGCTTTGATGAACTTTGTTTTAAATTTTGAAAATTTCACCCCCAAGTTCGTCAAATTTAGGAGGATTTGATGAACTTTGTATCAGATTTTTTAAATTTCTGGTTGAAATTTGATGTGTAACAGTTGCTGAGATTTGTGAGGATTTTGTTAATAAGTGAAGATTCAATGTTTTTAGGATTGTCGATGAACATGGATTTAGATATTGAAGCACTTTGTTGTGTGATTAGATGTTCTATTGGGTTAGCCAATCTGAACATAGATTAGTAGTTAATTAGCCTATGTTCTTTAAATTAAACGAGTGTCCTAGTCCCTGAGTTTCTTTAATCTACTTTTGGTGACTGGTGTCATGTTTGATGTTGTTTTGTTTGCTTTCTTTTGATGATTGCAGATGTCTCACAACAAGTGCAAGTAGCAATGGAGAACATGCTTAAGATGACTAAGTAAGTCATATCTCATACTTGCATGTAACTGTATGATTTGTATACTTGGTCCTCCCGTTATCTAATATTCCAATTGTATCATCGGAAGTGTTGGATTAATATCAGTGTTGCAGACTCCGTTGTGTAGATTATCAGTTCACCCGACCCAATGAGAGCGTTGTACTTTATTGTTTTAGAACCTTAGATATGATTTTTAATGAGTCTTAAAAACTGTGAAATAGATCAGAGCTCAAGCGGAATAATAGAAGAAATTGAAAAGTGCAAGGAGTCTGCAACTGAAAAGAAGAAAATGTTAGACAAGAAAAAGAACGTTTCCAGAAAGCTGCTTACATGGCTTTAGATATGCTCAACAACACTGTAAGATATGTTTCTTATCATTTCTCTGTCTTAAAGAAATTTCATTTCATAGTGAAGTGAAGTGTTTCATGACACATATCAGTCATTGTAATCTTGCTCCCTGTTTTATCCATTTTTTTCTCTGCATCCAGTAGACAAGGTTAAACTTACTAGGCATTCATTGAATTATTGTCACTGATTAGTTTCATATTTCATATTAGCGCAAGTAAAACACATTTTAGCAGGGGCGGACCTATCACTGGGCTAAAGGAGGCTTTAGCCCGGGTAGCTTTTGCAGTCCACAAGCCAAAAAAAAAAAAAAAATCTGCTCGACCAAGCCTTCTAGCGCGGGCCTTAAAGGGAAATTTATCCTTCTTGGGTCCGTCCCTGATTTTTAGGGACATTTGAGGTGCACTTTTGATTTTTGAGTATCACAATGAACATGTCTACACGTGAGATGCATAACCTGCACACCCTTAAGGAAATTTGCAGAGGCCTTTTAATAATGAAACTGCAATGCTAGCAGTTTAGCATCTCCATATTCTTATAACTGGCATTGTCTTTGTTTTTGTGATGCTTATGTGAGCTAGAACTATAGTCCTTTCACAACATCAATGAAACTATTAGTTAAATCTGTTTTGTAGTTTTTTTTCTAGAGGAAATTCTGCTGCTTTTGCAACTGTTCGCTATATCCTTAAAATGTATCGAATCTATTGAGTCTTGTGTGCAAAATTGGCCATTGAGAATCTTTTGTAAGTATATTGAATCTGCTTTACCTGCCAATTGGAAAAGTGGTTAGTGAATAAGTTTTCCAGGCTTGCTGCTTTTTGTTGTATCTGTTTTGTCGGAATGATGCCAGTGGATTTCCAACCTCAGGAAATGTGGCCTAGTAGAACTTACTGGTGCTCCTGCCTGACGATACTATGAATTTTAGATATTTCAAACTTAATATATGGAAGTATGGCCCATGCTATGCGTCCGTGCCTCAGTGTTTAACTGTACATTTGAAGAGGCATGTGCATTTAAGTTGAATTCATAATTTTAGTTTGAATTCACATTTTATGGCAACACATTAGATAACTTGTTCAAATGAGCATAACGGTACATTGTGTTGCATCAAATTCCAAATGAAGTCTTTTCACTTCTCAGTATTCAGGATAATTGTCTTCGTAAGATGCGTCACAGTTGGAGACAGGTGCATACAGATTACATGCTTTTCTCAGGATGCCACTTTATACTGCATCCAACACTTGGTTTTTGCACAAAAGACAATGGCTGCCCACTGAGAGCAGAATCTATTGCCATGCTCAAGTCCCTTCCAGTAACTCGCATATTATTACTTGGCCGTGAGTCATCAAACTGGCCATGATATACGAGCTCAAATGGTCTTCTGCCAACCTTTTTGTAGAGTAGAAATTCAGGTGTGCAGACAGCTCCGAATGCTCGTGCAACATCTTGTGACTCGTCATAAAGATACGGAAACGGGTACTTGAATAACTTTGCTTCTTCTGCCATGAAGTCAGGACCATCCTGTGGATGCGTAACTACAGAATTTGAAGAGATAGCAACAACTGCAAGCCCCTTCTTCATGTAGTAGTTGGTAAGTTTCACGATGTCTTGCTTCAAGTGTATTACAAATGGGCAGTGGTTACAAATAAACATAACCAGTAACGCAGGATGAGAATCAAAATCGTCCAATTCCCAAGTTTTTCCGGTAAGGGGCTCTAAAAGCTGGAAATCAGGAGCTCTAGATCCCAATATAACCGCTTTAGACTCTGTTCTTGCAGCCTTAATTACTGGTCTTCTGGGTTGCCTACATTTTTTGAATTGTAGAGAAGAAGAGAAAGCAAAATTTGAAGAGACGTGATGTAACGGTGAGAAGAATAGAGCTCTTTTCCTGGCTAACATACACTTGGAATTGGGAGGCAGTAAATATGATGATGTAGCTGAAGTCAGAGAGATGACTGTAGCAGTTGCCATGACTTCTGTTAGCTGAAAACCGAAGTCTGAATGCATCGATTCTATCGAATCAGAACCAAACCATTTTGGACCCTTCCTTTTCTGTTCTTTTTATGATAAGGTTATCATCCCTCTTCTTCTAATTTTGGACGGTAGGAAACATATACTATTGTGCCCACTACCATGTTCGTCGAGTTCTTATTCCTGACCGTTGATCATCCTCGATATTGTTAAGCTGTAAATTTCTTTAAAAAAACTATATTAAGATACGGAGTATTAGGTCCTGTTTGGTATAGTTTTCAAAAACAGTTTTCTTAGGTCCTGTTTGGTATAGTTTTCAAAAACAGTTTTCTGTTTTTAAAAATAGAGAAAACAGAAAACAAGAGAAAACGCGTTTGGTAAGGACATTTTCAGAAAATGTTTTCTATCTGTTTTCTGTTTTTAAAAACAAAAAAATGAAAACAACGAATTATTGTTTTCTGTGTTTTCTGTGTTTTTCTTTTCTTTATTCTTTTCTTCTTTTCAGAACAAAGTAAGAGATGGGGAATGACTGCAAGTGAGTCATGGCTAATATCACTATCTCTTAAACGAATCTTTACATTTGGTCCGATTTAGTTGGTTTTCCTTGTTTTCAAAAACAGTTTACCAAACAATTTTTAGAAAATGAAAACAAGGAAAAAAGGGTATGTTTTTAAAACAGTGGAAAACTATTTTTGAAAACTGTTTTTCAAAACTGTACCAAACAAGCCCTTACTTTTTCCTTGTTTTCTGATAGAACAAATAATCACCAAAACAAAAGATATTTAGTACAGAAAATAATACTCCCAAAAGTCTCACAATTCCAAGTCTTCGGCTTCTGCTTGTAGTTTCATCCTAAGAATACACTCTGGATTTCCCTCATTCCACCACCCAAAATTTTTGCCTTGGGTCTTCGAGCTAACGTAGTGCGGTATGATACGATACCGGCTAGGGTTTGGCTGATATTGTATCAGCCTACTGCTACCGAGTAGGCATTGTGTAAATTATTGACGGCTCAAGTTTTGAGACAGCATTACCGTGCAAGTTAACCAATTTACTTTTACATTTCACTTGCCGTCTGAAAGTTTTACTGGTTCCTCTCTCCTCACGCGAAACACCTCCTAACTTCTATTGTGCGCTGCTGGTGTCATATCATTAACCCTCGCTACACTTTCTTTCCCTCCAATAAAGGAAAGAAAAAAAGCAGAATCGTACCTACACATTCATTTTTGGGAATTCTCATTTCCTGTCATTCATTTTCTCTCTCCAAAAATCCTTGGAAATCTTGACCAGTCATGTCGTCTCCTTCACAAACCCTAGCTCTAGTAGTTACAGAAGAAAGAGAAGCAGCTGATACTCCGCTCTCATCTCTCGTCTATGGTAAGTAAACCATCCTATTCAAAAAAACTTCACAGTACTCTCGTTTGAATGATGTTTCAATTTTTGGTGATTTTCCGTTATACGAAATCTTGTTCAATTCTTTATGGTTGAAAGTGAAGTGGTTGATTTTGAAATTTTCACCCAATTTCGACAAATCACGGAAGATTTGATGAACTTTGTCTTTGTTCTGGATTTCGAAAATTTCACCCTCAAGTTCGTCAAATTAGGGAGGATTTGATGAACTTTGTATCTGATTTTGAAGTTTTTGGTTGAAATTTGATATGTGACAGTGATAGTTATTTGTGAGGATTTTGTTAATAAATGAAGATTCAATGTGTTTGCTTAGAAATGCTGTCATTAGATTGTCGATGTATATAGATTTCGAGATTGAAGCACTTTGTTGTTTGATTAGCTCAAATTCAACACAGAAGTGTACTTATTAGCTCCTGAAATGTTGATAATCCTGCCAAATTTGGTTCGATTTAGTAGTTAATTGGTCTTGCTTCTATAAATTAGACGTATCCACTAAATGTTCCTGATTTTCTTAATCTACTTTTGGTGACTGGTGTAATGTTTGCTGTGTTTTGCTTGCTTTCTTTTGATGATTGCAGATGTCTCACAACAAGTGCAAGCAGCAATGGAGAACATGCTTAAGATGACTAAGTAAGTCAGATCTCATACTTGCACCGAACTGCAGGATTTGTATCTATAGTCCTTCCATATTCAATATTCCAATTATATCATCGAAAGTGTTAGATTATTCTCGGTATATTAGTGTCGCAGACTCCGAACATGTAGATTATTGTAGATAAGATTTTTGATGATTCTTGAAACAGTGAAATAGATCAAAGCTCAAGTGGAATAATGGAAGAAATTGAAAAGTGCAAGGAGTCTGCAACTGAGAAGAAGAAAATGTTAGACGAAGAAAAAGAACGTTTCCAGAAAGCTGCTTACTTGGCTTTAGATATGCTCAACAACACTGTAAGATATCTTATCATTTCTACTTTCCTTTGATCTAAAGAATTACATTTTATTTTAGTGAAATGTTTCATGACACATACTGTGGTTAGTTACACTAATATGCATTCCTGACGTCAGCAAAGAACTGTATATGTGGAAATTTGGAATGATACGAAGCAAAATAATTTTTCTCTCAACAGTAGAAAAGATGTTACTCTCTCTTAAAATACTCAACTCTTCACTTCTGACCCATCAGTCATTATAACCTTGCTCCCCTTTTTTCCAATTATTTTCCCTGCGTCCAGTAAACAAGGTAAACTTTGTAGGTATTCGTTGAGTTTTGCGACTAATTAGTTTTATATTCCACCATTAATGCAAACGAAAAGACAGATTTGAGGGATTTTTGAGATGCAATTTTGATTTTTAAGTATCATAATGAACATGTTTCATTCTAAACGCGCATAACCTGCACATTCTTATAAAATTTTGAGAGGCCTTTTAGTAATGAAACTGCAGTATCAGCAGTTTCTATAGCATCTCCATATGCATATAACTGGCGTTGTGTTTTGCGATGCTTTAGTGAGCTGGAATTGCAGTCCTTTCACAACATCAATGTTAGCTGTTAGTTAAATCTGTGCTAAAGTAGGTTTTTCTTGAGAAAATATTGGTTCTGCTTTTGCTAATGTTCCCTAATGTTCTTAATATGTATTGTATCCATCGAGTTATCTGCAATTGGCCATTCTTTTGAAAGTATATTGAATCTGCTTTACCTGCCAATCCTAAAAGATCTTCAGTTGATTCTGGTAAGTGAATAAGTGTCCAGGCTTGCTGCTATATGTTGTATCTGTTTCGTTGGGATGATGCCCATGGATTACCAACCTCATCAGTAAACGTAACCTAGTAGAACTTACTGGTGCTCTTCCATAAATGATACTTTGAGTTTTAGATGTGGAAGTGTGGCCCACTTGCCGTGCTTTACAGTACAGCTGTACATCAGAAACACATCTTGAACAAACTATATTTGAATACCTTTCCCTGTAAAATTCATTTTGAATAACTGTAGCTTGACAAACTTGTATAGATAGAAATCGTGGAACAAATAGTAAGCATAGTTTCTGATACCATGTTTTTTCTGTGTCAGAAGCTTTTATGAATTAGATTATGTTGGCCTTTCCTTGGCATAACTGAAACATCCATTGTGGTTACGCTATGCTTAAAACTGTTTCCTGTACGTGTTTTCATCCTGTATTGGCTAGAGTCCAAAACTTTTAAGAATTGCAAATACTCTTTAGGATACAAACCAATCTCCTAGGAGAAATCAAACTGAATGTTGCAATTATTCGTTGTTTGAGTAGTTACGTTTCCCAGTAAGTAACTCAAACTCACAGCGTCTTCACCTAATGAGTGTTGGCACTGTGGTATTCTGAGGCCGACGGGAGCTTGTCATTTGTGTTATAAGTTACAACTAATCAATTAAATTCTCCAGGTGGTTGGCAAATGTTTGACGTTTGACATGCATATCTTTTATACTCATATGAGTTGGCACAATTACATCATAATAGTACTAGGTTTGAGTATGAAACCTTTACATTTGGTGCTTCCATCCTGAACTACTGATGGTGCTTCACCCTCATGTACTTTGTCCTTCCGAATGATTTGCTACCATCAAATATAATTAGCATTTGTCGCTATACAAGCTAGTTGTTTTAACTTTAATATTCCAAGGGTGTGACGTATTGATTGGAGAGAACTACGAATATGAAAAGAAAAAGAACAGCATTGTACATAAATTCTGCTAACATTTTTCCCATGTTACGTCAGTTGCATGAATCAGGCTATCTAAAAGTTCTGTTACAGTTGGAATTTCATATACTATACAAATACCACTTATATCTGCTATTGTATATGTTTTGCACTTCTGTTGCTTGATGTAAAGATCTTTGCAGACACTTCTGTATATGTATGCAGCCTTAACATTCTCATTGGGACCGAATAAATTATCCTACTCACATATTTTTTTCATTCTTTGTAACAGAATTCTGTCGTAGCTTAAGAAAATAGACTTCAGTCATCTAAAGGGTATGCAGTTCAGACGTTATTATGTTGCACAGTCAGAAGACAGAGTAGGGAAATTTATCAGCAATCAATTGTAAAGTTTTTTTAAAACCAAGGTCAGTTAAAGTTGTGCTTTTTCACAATGGAGGGGTTAAATCATATTGTGTCCCCTATGACTAGTGTGCTTTTTTGGTGCTACTAGCTTACGTGGTGCTTATCGCATTATAATGGTTAGACCATCTCAATTGTGAATCAATCTAAATGCTGTTATTGTGAAATCCAAATGCTTTTTTTGATTGTCGTAAAACTTTAATATTTGTGACTTAAGAACATAACTATTTCACAAAGACGAGTCTCCTATTGTTACTCTATGGAAGATTGGTGTGCAAGGTTGGTTACACCAATTTAAGATTCAAAATCTTTAATTTCAACTAAAAAATGATATTTGAAACATTTGCATGCATCTAGTGTACGTATATGAAATACTTTCAACGGTGAAGAACTATCAGAAGATGCTAAGACTTGCCTGTTCTGTTCCATCCCTGTAAACTAGCAAGTCCTGCACACTAAGATACAGTAGTTAGGGTCGGCACTCAGGTAAATTTTGTCATGTTTTAGGTATCTAAGAGGGAGATAAGTATATCCTACCAGCTGTCCATAAATAGATAAACTACTACAATACTGAAGTCTTTTGGCATGTCAAAGTTTAAATGTTGCCAGACCTGAATGGTGTAGCTACATTTCATGAATAGGTGGGTTAGAGATTCCTGATCCTCACCACAAAGATTGCATTTTGTATCAATTTCCGGGAGTGATGGCTGCGATACGCGTACTGTTTGGTAGTGTGGCATGAGCTGCTTTCCAAGTGAAATGTTTAACAGATGGTGGAGTGTTCATGTTCCAGATTTCTATTCAGTATGACTTTTACTGAGAATATCCCTTTTTCATTGAACTTCCAGTGGGCTGTGTCCTCTCTGTTTTCAGAAGATATGTTTAGCTTCTTAGTTTTTTCAATTGTCTGGTTATCAAACATTTTGTAAGCTTCTCTATGTCCCAAGTGTTGTTGTTTGTAATCAGTTGCTTGACTTTTGTTAAACCTTCAGTATCATTAGTATGTTAATGAATCAGTGTACTTGTTCCTGGTATCCATAAATCTTCCCATATATCAGTAGTTTCTCCATTTCCTAGTTCTAGTAACAGCCCTTTCCAAAACTATCTTTTCTGTTGGGGGTATTATTTATGTAAAAAATGTTACTATTTGGTAGTATTTTGCTTTGAGGACTTGGGTGCATAAAAATCAGGTTTCTCTTTTAGCCTCCAGCCAATCTTAGCAATCATCGTCATCCTGAACTTCTTTTATGTCTTTTATTCCTAGACCTCCTCCTTCCTCCAAAGGTTTACAAATCGATTTCCAGTTTTTTAATAGACTTCCTTTTTAATTTTTTCCCCACCAGTAATCTCTTTATAGATTAGTAATACTGTTATGTATATTAACTGATTTTAAAACAATTCATTTGATAAGCATACAAGAAAGTTGATTTATTTTTACCATGATAATTTTACCAGCCATATTTAGGTTTCTTCGCTTCGAATTGAGCAGTCTATTCTTCATTTTTTGAACTAAAGGCTCGGAACATTCAGTTTAGGAGTATAGGCTTTAACACATAAGATTTGTGGAGCTCTATGACAGATGTGTGTTTCAGTTTTTGGGCTGAAGATACAAAGGTGTGGCAAGTCTTGTTATTCTGGACGTAAGAAATGCGTGGCACCATCTAAACGTTAAACGTTAGGTCTAAAATGTGAACCCTTTGAAACGATGGGTCTATCCATCTGATCATGAACCACGAATACAATTACTACTAACTTTTATTGTCATCATTCCAGAAGGGGATATAAACGAAGTATTGAGTTGAGTTAGCCCCACGGCCCACCCACATCAAGGTGAAGCCATCCTTGATAGACCTCAGTTCAGGATTATGGTTTAACCAGAGATAAATTTGGTTGGAAAAGTTAGCAGAAGTTTGGCGAAACTTTAAGCTTGAAACTGAGTATGCGTTCGGAGTTGGGACTACCAGCATTTTAAAACTTAAGAAACTGGCCACAAATATTGTTTGATATAAGTATCTCTACCCACTGTAATAATAACTCAGAATTGAAGAGAAATTTCTTGCCAGTACTTGTCTTAACCATTTACAATCTAAATCACAAGCAATGATTTTTACTAGAAACATGGTCGATCCAGCAAATGGAATCAGTATGGCTATCAAAAATTAATTCTGAAATCAATCTCGAAGTTAAAAATATATTTCCCTTGATTTTATTGTCGTCCTAATCGAGCGGAGCTGATTTATCAAGCACAACAGATAGGAAAAACAACAGAAAATGGACCATATATGTAAATTGCAATTGCATCAAACAACGGGACAAACTGAATTCAAGGCGGACGAAGGTGAAGGTCGATGAAATGTGACTTCATAGAGACCATGAAAGAGATCTGGCAAGTAAGAATTGGTGGGGTGTGCTGCAATCATTTTATGGAGTGGGGATGAGACTATTAAAGATATGCTTCAGAGACTTGGACATACCGGTCGGAACTTTGTCGTGCGCACTGAGTGAATCTCTTCAGGGATGCAAAAGATCAAGATTTGTTTAGTGTTGGATTTAAGTTGTATTTACGTATTATTATTAAAGCAAGATGGTTATAGGAACTTATTGAAATTAGGGTCTGTCCCTTACCTTTGGACAGAAGCGAATATCAAAAGTTTCCAGCATGTTGCAGTGTGAAACTGCAACTTCAACTGCTTCTTCAGAAATGCGGCAAGACTAGAACCATCCCAACGATGTCAATTAAACAAAAAACACCAAAAATTAGAAACTGTCAGGAAGAAATATCAATAGTACATCACTGTATATTACCCCAACATACCATGATACTGCACATAAATTCGTATCCATATTGTTATGAACGGGAGGGAGAAGAGAGAGATGCATACCTGACGGAATAGGCTTATCAATCTGTGACATTTGAGCCTCAGTATTTCTAGGGAACAACAATTCCTGAGAAAAGCAAAAGCAAAGTGGAATACAGTTCAGAAGAAATCCAGGAGATAATAATGGCGGATGAGGATTAAAACTAATATGATACCAACAAATAAGGCTAGTACCTTAAACTGGGGAAGCCTATGTTAAAACAAGCAGCATCAACTTCCTTGAGATTTGCACACTGAAAGACTCAGTAAGGACAAATGAAAACACAGTGCAAATTTCAGGAATAACTACTTTTTGATATTAGAACAACCAACGCAGTTAAGATTCTGTAATAAATGGTCAAGCTGTTTGGTAGGTCGTTAATTCTCCCCAGACAATGGGATATGATGCTCTGTAATTCAGAAAGAGGGCCACCTCAAGAAGATCCCCAATGCATATTGTTGCCACCGTTCAGCTAACATGAGTCAAATGCGTACAACAAGAAAGAAGCTCCTCTATGGCAGACTGGCATATACTACCATATGAGAGGTCCAATTCTCTGAGGGATGGAAGAACGCCTTCTTTTAAGTCCTCTAAATACTTGCAAACGTGCACTTTTAATACCTACAGAAGAAAAGAAAACCCTACTATATCAGGGTCACTAACCCGTTGTAGTTTCACATTATATGGCGGGATAATCTGTTTCGGAAAGAACAAGCAGCTTCTAAAGATGCATGAAGAGGGATCAACGCTGGAAGCTACTTTAACTGCAAACAGGAAAGCATCGCATAAATCAAGGAATCTCAAATGTGATAGCCAACACAAAGAAGAGAGACTATCAGAACCAACAAATTGGCAAGACACCAAAAAGGCAAAAACATTATGTGGATAAGAGAGCACGCAACGGTTGTGGCAGACAAGCAATCATCTTTAAATTGGATGCATTATAATATTACAGATTTTAGACTAAGCAAAGCACCTTAATGAAAGAGCACAAAGGAATAGAGAGAAGAAAAAGTATTACCCACAAGATGGAATCTAACGACATAAGACGAGGACAACGAATGGATGCTTCGAATAAAACACCACATTCCTTCAGTTCTAGCGACCCCATCTAACGTGCGTCAATGTCAAGTGCCTCCAATTTAGGGCATAGGCCTAGATTAAGCGACCGAAGACCAACCTACAGCAAAAAATAATAATTCTGGTTTGTAAGTAGGGTGTAACAATTGAAGACACCATCGTCGAAGGGATGGCTGAGCTTTAAATTTTGGTTCTCTTAATCTACCAGAGTAGGCACCCACTAAACAGTAGAATCTGCATTAAGAGAAATGTAAAACAACCCCATTGAAAGAAGGCAAATCAGAATTTCATATTCACTCACTCACAGGGCAAAATTATGCGCGTTAAGGTGTCAACCATCTAGATGAACATGTTCAAGATAAGTCATGGCACGGAAACCAACACGAAGATAAACTAGGGAACTACTGCTGAATCTTACTACTGTTAGACTCTGTACAAAGTTAAATCTATGTTTAGCAAGTACTAGGCACGTCAGGATCAGTATCTAGCAAGTTGGTGTCTATTACTAACCACGTCGCATGCGTAAACTTGAACAAAATAATAATGAGCACTGAGTTAGATGCAGGATGATTTCTATGCCTGCCAAATGTAAGACTTTTCATGATAATGAGAAATATGAACTTAGTAGTTTACACAAACCTTGCAGTTATCGAGAGCCAGTGACTTGAGTACCGAGCAACCACCCCCTCAGCTTAAAAGTTCACAAATACAGTTCCCCGGAAGCTCCACAATCAGTAATGTTCACTTCTTGCAAACAATTGCAACACAACACCAGAGATTTCCTGCTTTTTGCAAGACCAACTTCTGCACAACCAGAAAAGCACAACTTCTGAGTCCCAACATTCTAGGACTTCCAAAAAAGAGAATATAGGAGATATGGTAGCTTTCACTTAGACAAACCTGAAGTGAGGTTGATGCGATGAAGAGCGGGGAAATTAGAAACGGTAACAGAGGAGGTGTTCGCAAAATTCATATCAGCAAATCTGTAAAAAAAGAAAACAATGGCGGTTCAGGAAAGGGAACAAAAAAGAACCTCTAGCACGATGGAGGAAATATAAATAAGAATTCTACTGTCAGCAATGCACTAATCTGATGGTATGCAAGTGAGGTAGGTATAGCGACACTGCTGTTAAATAACCCACAGCTAAAGGTTCCAGCAGCCAAAACAAAAATTGAAGTTCTACTTTAGACAGAGAAAATCACATAACAGAAAACTAGAAGAATACTGTAAAGATGGTGGATGATCCAGTTTCTGTGACAAAAGACTAATTTTCTCAAAGAGTCACCAGATGTAAACCCAAGGCCCCGGCAAAGAACTAAAAGCTATGGTGGCCATTGAAGCCGAAGTTATCCCTTGACAAGCTTCAACACTGGCAGTCTTACAGACTTACACACAAGACAACAATCATTCAAATAAATCAGACCTTCCACCCAGCAGAGAGCGACAAAATCTAAGTGGAGATATAACAGCACAAAAAATACTGACCACAAGAACACAGATGTTCTGGATGTAGGATGCATTGAGAACGTAAAGATTGGCACAAGTTTCAATAATTTCAAGAAGTGTCTCACCACTAAGACAGTAAATTACTTTTAATAATAACACAGTAAAGTACTAGAATAACTGAATCTATTTTTTCTGTTTACTTTAGGACTTACACAGTAAACTGTCTAGCTTCTTTGCTATTGATCCGTCTACAATGTTCTCAAATCGATCTCTTCAACCACACCAAGATGGATGCTGATCAATCCACACTACACCTCTTTCTGTTATCCATTGTCTTAATTTATAGCATGGTGTAATCTGTCTAAGCATGTACATGAAGGACGCAATCCAATGTTTCATTAGCACCCACCTACACAACAAAGAAAACACTTGCTGCTTCAAAATTGTGTATGTCCCTAAACCCAAGTTGCAGCAAACATATGAGTCAGATGTAATGCAAGATTGTCCTAATAAAGAACTCAAATGCAGTAATTTCCTATTTGAGTAACACCATTCATATTCCGGAAAAGAACCTTTATGATGAAAATAAAACAAAGTATGTGGAAATTAAACTAAAACTCCTCAATAGTCACTTATTTTACTGCATTCCAAGAAATACCTTCATTCGAAGGCACATGAACTTAAGTGGTTCAGTCAAAGAAATTCTTTCCTAAATAAGAACAAGAATTTTGATTCTTAAATAATAATGCAAATAAATTTATGGAAGTAAAATGTTGTTTGTATTCAAACAAAAAATTAGCTTATACGGTACCTTTTCCTCTTCTTCCATTGAAGAAGATCTTCAGAAACCCAATAAAAGCCATTTTCGTGTGAGATAAAATTTACAGAATTCAACAGCAGAGCGTATCGATCCTGATGAATTAATAATAACAACCTGTTGATTAGTTCAATTTTGTTCCCTCAGTTCATATACAGAAATTTCGTACCGATTGAAATAACTTTCTATAGACCCTAGAAAGTAGAAACAACACCTCCAAGGGTTTTTGAGTAAGTCCGGAATATCTTATGAAAGGTAAAAGTGTACTAGGGACTAAAAAAATAAATACGTTATGAATATTAGGATCAAAACGTAACAGTGAAAAATTACAACATTACTAATCTTTCGTAACCCTTATTTCGAAAATGTAACCTGGTATAGGGGCGGATGATTCTATTAGAGGGACTAACTCATAATAATAATGTCCACCAAATTAGTTAGGGGGTGTCCTATTGTAATGTTAAAGGTCTAGATTACCCTTCCATCTTTAAAGGACTAAATTACCCTCACCTCATCCTTGAAAAGACTAAATTACCCTACAATGTGTTTAAACCTAATCAATAAAATAAAAAACTAAAAATCAAAAACAATTTTTTTTCTTCATATTTTCTCTTCTCCTTTAATCTTAAATCTCCATTAATTTCTTTTCAGACCCTTAAATCACTAGACAGATTAACCCGGATGAGTTGTGTAAGGCATGAGTTGTTTTTTTGTGTTTGAATTAGGTTAGATCAGATGCATTCAAATTTAAATTAAATTAGGGTTGCATTTGGGGTTACAGTTGGTTATTCTTCAATTACCAACCGTAAACTCAATTTCTGAAGGTGTTACGGTTGGTGATTGAAGAACTACCAACCGTAAATCTTAAAAAACTATTTGAAATATTCAGTTACGGTTCATTTTGTAACCATAAAATTATTTATGGTTTGTTTTGATTTTAACAGTACCAACCATAAAAATTCCTGAGCAAAATAATTTAAGTTTTTGAGTTTGGTTACGGTTGGCTTTGACTTAAACGTTAGCAACCGTAAATAGTTACGGTTGGATACTAGCAACAAACAAACGAACCGTAACTTACGACTTGACTTAAATGGTATCAACCGTAAACGGTTACGGTTGGATACTAGCCATTAAAAAACGAACTGTAACTTAATTACGGTTCGTTTCGAAGGAAAACAATCCAACTGTAACTGGTTCGTGATTGGGTTTTCCCAATTTTAACCAGTTACGGTTGGATGTTCTTCAGATACTAACCGTAAATGGCCCCTACAGTTGGCTTTTATGGATAATTGCAACGGTAAATGACCCCTACAATTGGCTTTTATGGTTAATTCCAACCGTAAATTGCCCTGAAACGGAAATTTGAGCTAAGAGATCAACCATGATAGGATCTCCATCGTGGGGTATCTGTAAAATATGATTTTTCTATCATATAGAGATTCACCCACCTCCAATTTGCCACTGAAATCACTCATTTTGGTTGAATAAATCAAAATCTAGGTTTTTGAAATAAATCTCAAAAAAAAAAACTTTATATTTTATCTCTCCACCAAAACTAACTCTTAACCTGATTTAATTTTTCACCAAGTATAAAAAAAGTTCATTAATCTAACGATTAGCTATTCAATTAACAACACTAACTAAATAAGGGTTTTTTAGCCATTATGAAAAAATATATAGATAAGGGGTTTTTGAAATTACTAAAAGATGACCCTTTTTGTCATATTATATCAGCCCCTCTAATAGTTTCATCATCCCCTGTAACAGGTTACTCGAAAATATCCACTATTGGGGATTTCATACCTATTAAAAATTCTAGGGAATAGGTTAAACCGTTAAAGCCCGTTCTAACAAAATAATATTTTCCAATCAATCGGCTTTTTTTCTTGGGAGACAAATCACAGAAAATATTATAAATTAGATCACTCAAAAGCTTTGATATGGTGTAGTGAATTTTCACAAAAAAAAGAAGGCACTATTTATATTCTGTTTAATCAATGCATCTCGACGACCTCATTCTCTATCCTTCTCAATGGTTCACTCGGACCAAAGTTCAACACTTCAAGAAGATTAAGACAGGGTGATTCTCCTTCGCCTTACCTCTTCCTTATCAGCATGGAAACTTTTACAAGGCTCCTTCAAAAAGAGATTGAATATTAAAAAAAAAAAAAAAAAAAATCCGGACTTCAAGTCAACAAAAACGCCCTGAATATCTCTTATTTATTCTTCGCCGACGACGATTTCTTATTCACCAAACCAAATCTGGGGGATGCTAAAAATCTTCTTGACATCTTATCTTTATCCGAAGATGTCACAGATGAAATGTTAAACCTCCAAAAATCCAGTGCTTATTGTAGCCTTGCATTCATGGGGAAATAATAGCTAGCAAAAATTCTAAAAAAGTCCATTTGATGACTAAAAATGATAGATATTTTGGTACCCCTCTCTTCTTTGATAAGAAATAAATATTGAGCCTCTTCTCCAAAAGTATTACTCCACTCTGCAAGGATGGAAATCTAAACTCCTCTCTCAAGCTGGTAGGACGCTTTTGATAAAATCCATTTTACAAGCTTACCCAACTTATCAAATGCAAGTTCTTGCTCTTTAAAAAGAAACCTTTGATCAACTGTCTGTATTCAAAGAATTTTCTGGTGGAAAAAATACGGGATAAAAAGACAGGGAGCGTTTAACAAAGCTTGGGCTAGTACCTACAAGCCTATTGAACAAGGAGGTCTAGCTATTAATTAATTGAAAACCCTTACCAATTCAATACACCGTTGCTCACAAAACTTGTCAGTGGACTTATTACTAAACAAGATCAATTATGGGTCCAACTTCTTAAAGTCAAACACTTTTCAAATACGCGAGTTACCTCTAGAACCTCGAATTTATCGTGGATTTAGACGAGCATCCAAAAAGGCTTAGACATGATTAAGGGTAATTTTATCTGACAAGTAAAAATGGAGCTTTGGCTAAAATACGGGAGGACCGATGGATACCTAATAGTGATACAATCTCACAACCAACTAATCTACAAGAACCTGCACCAAAAATGGTTCAAGAGCTGATAACGGAAGAAAATAAATAGTATCAGGAAAAACTAAACAAATACTTCCAACCAGAAGTCAGAGAATAACTCAAAGTCAGAGGAAATTTTTTTAACCAATAACTCCAAAAAGACAAAAAAAAGACAAAATGATATGGAGGCATCACCATACAAGAAATTTCTAGTAAAGCAAGAATATCAACAACTTAATAGTAAAGCAAGACCAAGATAATGATAGCATAACGAAATTTCTTTGGAAAAAAAAGTTTGGAAAATACAAGTTATTCAAAGAATAAGATTATTTATATGGAAATTATCGCAAAGTCCCTCCCAACTTCATCCAGACTTCGAGCCCATAATACAGCTATCGATGCCCACTGCTAGATGTATAATTCCTAAGAGAAAAAAAACGAACAACACCTTTTCAGTTTTTGTCAGTTTCCCAGAGTTGTTTGATTAGGACTATCTTTAGAAATATTATCTCGAGAAGTATTACGGATTCGAAGAATACTTGGATTAAAGGTTGGCTTCCAGACTCTTACTTAGTTCCGTTCGCAGAAAAAACAACCACAATCCTCATATATAAACATATATGTTGGGTAATTTTTGAAAAAATCAACGCAGGATAAATCTAATTAATCAGATTAATAGGTACCTGCAATCTCCCCCCTAAAATTATCCAAAAGGGAATTAACCCACAAAGTCTGACATAAACACAGATTGGATAATCTTTATTGACGCCTCTTTTAGGAAAGATGGCACTTCCATGGTGTTAGAGCATAGCTCGGTTGAACCCGCCAAATGTTGGTATGTCAAGTTTGGTTGTCATATTTTAGTGAATCAAAACTCATCTAAGAGTTGCTTGATTATGTACTAGAGACAACTTTGTATAGGTTAGACTAGAAAGTCTAGGAATATGAGACATACAAGTATTACTCGAAGACCTGAAGAATGTGAAGAAGAAACGAGCTATAACGACGACATCATCCTTCCTCTTGAGGTAATTAGTAATATTGACTTGAAGTGTTTCATTCCTATCGTATCTTTCAAGTCGTGCTATATTGAAAACATAACTGCAAAGCTGTGAATGATTATTATACTCTAGTAGTGAGACATGATCATAGTGTTAAGGAATTAAAATACGAAGTATAATGCTTATCTTTTGAACTTCGTAGATATGAAATCGACACAATCGTATGAATGTTATTGTGATTATGTGTATGGGTAAAGGTGAATATTTCATCCTAGGAAACAATGTTTAATTTTTTTAAAGGAAGTACATTCATGAACTTGTTTTATGAATCGAAAGGGAAGTCGCTAGGCTTATTGGTATTGTTATTCATTGCATATCTTTGGATTACCAATATGTGTGAGTTAGTATAACGACCATAACTTGTTATGTATCTTGGTATAACTAATCACAATGCCTGACTTATGATTTGGTATGACTGACTTTGATTAATTAGTGTAACCGATCCTAAGTAATCACCTGATACGGTATGATCGCTATTTGTAATTGGTGTGACCGATCACAAAAGAATTGTGTAATCGATCCTTGTAATTGGTGTAACCGGTCCTAGTAATTGGTGTAACCGATCCTGGTAATTAGTGTAACCAATCCTAGTGACTTGTGTAACCGATCACAAGCAATACCATGAGTATATGGAAACCGGTCCTGGTAATTGACGTAACCGGTCCTAGTAACTTGTATGTTCGATCACAAGTAATCCATATTAAGGTATAACCGATCCTAGTGATTGGTAGAACCGATTGAACCCATGATTATGATTTGATACTTGATCAATCACATAGTTTTCTTGGAATACAGATGAACCAATTCTAAACTTGTTTAGAAGTGTGGTATAATCGATTCCAAGATTGTAAATATGAAAGAGGATTTACAAAGAAAAGATGACAACATACTTTGAACACGAACAATAACTCTTATCTTTTATTGTTCAAAGTTATTCCTTAATCACTCAAGGAGATCCCGATCCGAAATAAATTAAGAATTAGTTTTATATGCTTTAATTACCAGCAATTAAATGCATATCTCTAGAGAATAAAAATTAGTAATGTGCATTTACTAATTGGAGATTTTATATTGAGAGATTTTGGAAAATATTGGACAAAGCATTTCCAGGAATTATGAAAACTGATTTGGCCATTTATTGCATATCTTGAGAATATTCGGTTTTGAAAATTCCTTGGTGTCCAAACATCCTTGGTCTATAAATACCTAAGTTTGCATTTCTAGCAAACTATCCTAAGAGCCAGGCAAACTTCATCTTTTTGTTGTTTCTGGTGGATTCGTCTATCCGGAGAGGAAAGTACCCTAATTAGGAAAAATCTCTTACGATCGCTCGTTTAAAGACTTCTGTGGGATCAAGAAGCTCTACGAGTACCGTTGGTGGGAAACTAGATAATTGCAGTTTATTAGTTTTCGGTTGGTTTGATTGACTAACGGTTGTTGAACTTTGGTTGCACCTAGTTTGTTTATTCTTGAGAATATTCTCTTCTGATATAAGATTCACTCAAACTAAATCGAAGTGTCGACGGGATCCTTAGAACTGTTTGTAGATCTAAAGACATCTTGTGATAATCCATCGTGAACAGACTCCATTCTATGCATGATTGATCACAAGAGATTCAAGTGGTGTTGTGCAGGTTTAATTGAAGATTAAAGAAGATTTGAAGATGAGGAAGATTTCTTATTGGTTTCTCATATCTTTGTGTAGCACAAACCTTGATCGGATGGGATCCAACTAGAATCAGATTTATTAGATTGATTAGTTACGTGAGATCGGTAACACCTAATAGATCTCTTGAGTTCTATTTTGATTTTTATAAACCCTAATCTTATTACTTAGATAATAGAGATTGGATTGATCTAACCAGTCAAATGAGTTTACTTGTTTAAATGGAAGAGCCTTTGCATATGACTTGAGATATCTTTATCTGGAATGAATCGATAGAGTTGTTACCAAACATATTTGTTGTTCCTTTACTGTTTGGAATACGATCCAAAGGAATTTTTCCAGTGCGTGCACTTATTGAATGTCGAAAGCACAAGGATATTGAAGAAACTAAGTGAAATAGATTTAGTTGCTTGGTCTCAACTATACGAAGTTGGTTTAGATTTTGTATAGCAGCTGAATTATGAGAGTATTCAATTCTGGACTTGGTCCCGGGGTTTTTCTGCATTTGCGGTTTCCTCGTTCATAAAATATTGATGTGTCTTTTACTTTTTTATTTCCACAATTATAATTGTTTATTATAATTAAAAGTAAAATACACAAACGTTAACTCTGTATTACTTGATAGTGATCTTATAGAGTTTGGTTAATTCCGAACCTATTATCAAGTAATCACACTTTGATTGTTGTATTGTCTCGATCTCGTATCCATAGACGATCACACAAAGTGTGAATACCGATTTGTCGTATTGTCTCAACTTTGTCCATAGACAATCACTTTCGATAAGAGGACTTATAGGTGGATATTTTAAAGATTATGGTGTATTTGGGTACCCTCGTCTTTTCACATGGGTTTTGCATTTATTCTCTACTCGGTGGACCATGAAACTCTCACGCACATATCTGCGGGGTCGAAATGTGCATCTTCAGATTTTCATGTGGAAAAAAAAATCCTTACTTAAGGAAGTTACATGGTTAAAGGAGAACATTCTGTCAATCATCTCCATTGTCACCGACTAAAAAATTCTGGCAGACAACTTCAACAAGACTAGCATATAGATTTCTTGGACAATAGAAAACACTTCGCAGGAAGCTACAATATTTTAAGTGAATTACTTTAGCGCAGGTGAAGTATATAAGTAGGAGATATAACTCAACATCGGACTTTATTGCTGAGGAAGCGAGGATAAAAAGCCTACAACATATATCTACACAACTGCAAAAAAGAGTACATAATTTTAGTCCAATGTTTTTGACAAAAATGAAATTGTAAACTCGTTGTACTACATTTTTTACTGATCGTTCCATCGAATAAATAAAAACATTACTTTCGTTTAATTTCTCATCGATCTACTATTAGTTTAATAAATTATTAAGTAATCAAAAGAAAAATATCCTTCTGCTTCTATCGATTCTCATGAGATCATTGAATAATCATAAATTGTTCTATATGCTTTTGTCTGATTCACACTCGTGTAGTCTAAGCTGTCGTTGAATTCTGGACACTATAATGAGTTTGACCAACTATTATGTTGATGTTACCTCGGTTGGGTATTCAAAAAAAAACAAGAAGAAACCAATAAATGGTCTATATGACTGGTAACAAAATGTCAAAATTCTACTTAAGTTTTATATGTTTCAGGGGCACAAGAATGGGTATTGAATAACTAATCAAACATATCTAAAAGAAGTATCATTACCTGTAAACATGTTCATCTCTGTTCGGATGAGAAGAGAAGTTGTTGCTATGTTGATTGTGTTTGTTGCTGTAGGGCCATCAAAGCAAGAAGTCTAGTCATAAAAAAAATCTTGTGGATAATATCAATTTCTAAAAGGAACAGAAACCTAATGAGAATATTTAAGGACAGTTGAAGTTATTTTTGGAAAAAAATTATGAACTCCGGATTTCGTTTATTTTTTTATCTCTTAATTCCTAGTTTAAAGAACAAAAATCTACGGGTACCTAGATGGGATTAAATTATATTAATTGTAATTCATTATTAAAAAAAAGAAGCAACTGAACATTATGATAAACTAATCCATCATAAAATATGTGATAGCATAAAATCATCAAACTTGTATTATCACAATTATCACATTCAGAATCGACGAAAGAAAAGATATAAGTATTAAGTTGTGCACAAAAAATCAAAAAATCCATTTTGAAGCAAAATGAACTTGTAAAATTGTTACAAAAATCTCTTCATCTTAAAATTTGAGTATGAGAAGAGCTATATTACAATGTCAATTATTCTTATATGGAGGTAGGTTCTTTAACATGGGACAAGAAAAAATTATGTCTTATTCCAATATGGGGATTATTCTTAAATATAACTAGCCCAAGGTGGGATCATAATTTTTATTCTTACATGGAGTTTATTCCTATATGGAGTATTCCTCCGGAGAGACTTTACTGTATCGTGAAATTTGACTGATATTTGGGGGTGAAACTACATTCAAATTATAAGGATTGAGAAGAAGTGGAAATTTTGAAAACAAATTGAGAATGGCGATGTTGTTTGTCAGAGTAGTAGTGGAAAGAGGAAACACGTGCCTTAGAGGAATTGAGAATACATGTGGGATTTTCTTGGAAACAATTTGAGTGTGTTGTCGGAAGAATTTTGAAAATGAATTTTGATAGTGGTATTGCTGGTACTAGTAAGTGGGTAGAGAAAATTGGAAGACAGAGAGTGGTCCAGAACCTTTCAAGGCTTAGGTGATGAAGATTTTATGAGAGAATTCAAGATTAAGAAGTCCACGTTTTATTTTATTTGTTATAAAATGAAAGATCACTGGAACCATGACTTGATGCATTATTCTCTTGAAGAGTGTATTGTTATGATTATATGAAAGCTCGCACATGGGAAATCCGGGCCCAAAGTTGCAAGAAAATTTGGTATAGACGCGATCACTAAAATGGCTGCCTTATTCCATAGAGGATTTTTTTTTTTCTGAATTCTAGTAATTTTTTCTGCAATAAAAGACAAACAGTAGAAGCTCAATTATATTAGTTAATATTATCTTTGGACTACATTCACATTATATTAGCTAATATGATCAGATTAACAATAATGGAGACGATGTTTAACGTTGTTCGGTCAACTCGACATGCATCCACAAGTTACCCCGTAGGGTGAATAATAATATTGATCATCAGAACATTCTGAGATCCATACATGATGTTTTGCGATAGTCAAGCACTTGAAGTCCCAATACCTTACATTTCTCAGTACAAAAACTAACATGAGGAATACAATTAAGAAGAGATTTAAATATAAATCACAAATTCTTAATATCGTCGGAACTATCTATACTACACATCTCAAGATTAAGAAAAACACGTCGAGGAAAGATTTCTCAATCATCGAATGGTAGAACAATACCCGTTAACAAAATAAGTATATTCCATGTCAGTTCAAGGATTTGTCGACTCCATGGGGATCTTTCTCGATATATTTATGTGATGGTGGAATTGCTGGAGAAATTGTATATCAGGAAGTTTTCGTGGAGTCTGATCAATACAACAATCCTTCTTCGTATTGGTCCAAGGCGAGATATTGATCGGCGGACATTCACTCCCGCTGAAAGAGTGGCTTTTGGTACCTTACCAAATAGATGCAGGGACTTTATAACAACGGTTCCTTAATAATACAATTTCATATATTCATGACATTGCCAGGGAAGCTTTTGGACTACTCATAGGGAGATGGTCTTATTTGTACAATGAAATAGATAGTGACCAGAATTTATACCAGATATCATCCGTGCAAGTTTCATTTTGCACAACATTTATGTTGAATTTAAGCATGTAGGCAATGATGTTATTGTCCCAAGGGGTCGTGCACCAACTCCGAGTGTGGTTGATGCAATAAATATACTTGCTAATGAACTTTGTTCATGAAGTATAAGGTAACTATTTTGTTTATTTTGGACCTTATTTAAATGCTAGTTAGTTTACTCCGTATTACTCTTTGTTGGGAATATGTTTTTAAAATAATATTTTATTTTATTTTTAATACTCATTAAGTTTTTCATAAAATAAGGTATTTATTTTGTTGTGAATGTATTGACCGTTTCATGTTTAATTGGTGTAAATTGTGTGAGTTATAGCATAATTAACTTTCATCAAACTCTTTAAAACCTTTGACTATAAATCATATTTTTGGTTGGAAAAATGATAAGAGTTTTTTCTCTTTATGTTTTTCGAGTTAGGAAAATAAAAATGCGTTTTTAGAAAGTTAACAAAAGTGTGAGTATCTTTTTGTTTTCTACAAGAGTGATTATGAGCAAGAATGAAAACGTAGAAGTTTCACATCCTCTCACCGTGCAAGAGCGATTGTGTAAAAGATTGATCTCAGCTGTTTTATCTTGGAGACGACGCGACATCGACGAACTGCGTGCACAATCTTATACATAGTTGTGAAAGTCTTATTGAATTATTAACAATGTAATTTTTCTTTCACGATTTAATATGATGCTTGGAAATTTTAGGTTACTAGATACCTTGAGTTAAATTTTATGTCTAATCTTAATGGACTATGATTGTAACATGGCTAGCAAAATATTGTTGATGATAAACCGATATTTTTCACATGTTGTGCATCTTTTTAATAAAAATGAATTGGGACTAAAAATTTTAACTTTGGATATATTAGACACCATGAGGATCATTCCCTCCAAATTTCATAATTTTTGGAGTCCGAAAAGTATTTTTAAGGTATTATACAAAATTGCACAACGTTGCATTAGTTTTGGTTGAATTTGTTTGTCCTAATCTTTCTATAGAGATTTGGATTCTTGTGTAACATGAAACTTGTAGATCGGGAACTTATCTTCCAAACCCATTTGGAATTTTCTATTTGGATTTTTAGTTCGAGAGATGTGATCATTTCAAAATCGTCGTGTATATTTGTCCAAAATATGAAACGTGATACGTGAGATTAGAGATGTAAGAAATTACATTTAAAATTCATGTTTTGATTCTAGTACTTTATATTCTTATTTTGGTAATGAAAAATAAGATTATTGATAGAAATCAAACTAGTGCAATACATATGTTTAATAATTTGCTTAGTAGAAAGTGATAAATTAAACATGTTATAACTATAAAACTTTGAGTTTATATTTGACACTTAAGAGCAACTTGGAGTACTAACTTTTAATTTTTAGTAATTATATAAGTGTATACCTTACTTATTTTTGGTTTCAAATGCTCACATGTAAATGATTGTGACAGGTGAGAATTCACTTACTTGAGCAAGTTTTTATTTCCAATGAAATAAACGTACGGGAGATTAATTGATGTGTGGAGCAATGTTTTTGCTGATTTCTTTGTTGGTGTACAAAAAGTGGATCATGTTTTATGACCAGTTAAGATTTCAAAGCAAATGAGGTATGTTTGATGAACTATTTGTAGTTATTGTAGTGACCAAATAATTGTGTTCTAGATTGAAAATAAATTGATTGTTTAATCTTAGAATAAATTTAGGGAAATAAGATATTGAGAATTATTATGTATGACAATAAATGTGTGACTCATATAAGTTTGGAACTTATGAGATAGATTTTGATACGAAAATAAAACCGAAATTATTAGAAACCTAGTCAAAACAAATGTAAATATCAACACTCACCAAGAAATGAACATAGTATTAATTATGAAGTTATTTTCTATGCTTGGACGGCGTTGCAAGGATATCAAACCCTATTAACAACGCTTTTCAAGCTAAGTTAATGTGAATTGTAGATACGGTGAGAGGTTGATATATATTGGTGTTTTACACCATATTTGTTTTGATAGGTTATGGTTCAACAATTTAATCGAATCGTTTTGAAAGAAAAAGGTGTTGAAATATACTCACATCACTAGGAGTTTCGGTATTGGTAAGGTCTCGAAGTATACTTCGGGTAGAACAATTTTATTAAAGATGTTCATACTTCCGAAATGAGAAAGAATCTAGTTTCTGTATATCTTGTTATTAACAATATTGAGATTAGAAATTTTTTGAATTTGATTATTGCACTACTACAAATGATATGTTGTGGATAACATGTTTGAATATAATATTACAATTTTATCATAACATGAATTGAATTTTGGATATTTTGAAATATAAGATTTTGTCATGCTTTTAAGAAATCAATGAGTTAGTGATGAATATGAGCATGATATATTTTCTTATAAACTTGGTGAATTTTTTGAGTAACATGTATGTAATATTACCTAACTCATAAAAGCATGTACATTTTCAAATCTTACGCAACTTGCAATGATATTGGATGAAATAAAATATTTGAGAATTTTATAAAGATGCTTCGAGTAACTTGTCTTTGATATCAAATATGATCGTTTGAGTAGTGAATTATGAAATTTTGTTTTCACGAAAATTGTTTGAATTTTTATTCTCTATATTGTGTAAAACGTTTTGGGTTTAGATCATTGGTTCATTAGTTTTTCACAATTTTTGGAATCTTTGGATATTGTTTTGAAATTCGTGTTTGAGTCAAAAAAAAATAGTGGGGGTTCCATACCCTATGTTTTACCAACTTTGATTTAAATTAGAGGAATTAGAAAAATGAATGTGACAAGTAATTCACTAAGAATGAACCTAGAAAAGCATATATAGTGAGACTAAAATTTAGTCACGAATATTTTGTTGTTTATAATTTGGAAGATAACTTCTCATAAAGAGTAACTTTGTTCTTCAAAAACTTAAATCTTTGGCAAAATAAATTTATGAGCCTATTATTTTTAGATAAGAAAACAGAGAATATACATTTCGTTGACACTTTCACTCATGTCGCTAAATTAACTTACATTATTTTTTTGTTGATGTTGTTTTTACCATGTATGATTTGTTATAGTCATAAGAAGAAATGTATACTTGATTGTCAAAGTTAAAGATAAGAATCTATGTTGACCAAGTGGAAAACTTTGTAGTTTTTACAAGAAAGGAATGCATATAAGTTAAATAAGTCATCATTTATATTATGAAACAACTTCGAATCAATTATAAAAATGTTTACTTGATTAGTTTGAATGATTTTAGAATTGATGAAAGTGAAATGCACAGTACTATTGGTTTTGTATGCATAAGTAATTTCTTGAATTTATATTCTAACTTAGATGATGTAAATGAAACTAAGAACATGCTTAGTTTACTATTTGACATGAAAAGCTTAAATGAAGATGGTGCATATTTTTTTAAAATGAATTTGTTCTTTCTTTGGATCTATTTCACTATAATGAAAAGATATTTTTAAAAGAAATAGAAATATATATAGTCTGGATGTAAGATCGTTTTCACTCTTTTGATTTAGTGATAATGCTTTTGAGATTGTGTTTGCTTGCAGTAGATCACATGAGTATGGTAGCTTAGTATGTTTCTTTGCTACTTATTGACAATATATATATATATATATATTTTCAGTAGTGTGGGTTTACTATATTGCTTCCATAGTGGGGGTTTTATTTGCAGATTTACTAATAATTCTTGTATGGAAAATTAGTAAAATATTGAGAAGGTTATGAGGTGTTTGAAATGCATCTCAAACCTGAAAATACATTTTCTAAATTGTTGTATCCTTTATGGATATTACGAAGCTGATTGGAATTATCCTTTCAGGTTAATCCTCTAAAGGATGGAGCAATTCAGTCCTCTACTAGATAAAGGAATATTAACAGATATATTAATTCAATGTGATAGTACCGCGGCTATTGCAAGAGTTGAGAACTAAAACTATAAGAGTATGTTATAAGAATGGATTATATAGTGTCTGAAAATATTTTTTGATCCTTTGACGAAAGGATTAATAAGAAGATGTAAATACATCTTACGGGATGAGAATCATTGAGATTGAGTCATCTGTAATTGATACCCATCCTCGAAATATGTTCAGAGGGACTAAACGAAGTCATGGATGATATGTATTATTGATATCGAGTTATTTATGACGCGGTTACCAACCTATAACTCAAGATATCAAAAGTAGGTTCAAAAGGGTAACCTTTACCTATGGAGTGAGATCCCAAAACATCGGTTCAAATGGGACACCAAGTCATAGATAATATGGACATGCGAGAATCATGCTTTTGAAGAATTCATCACATGGCATGATATCCTGGAGTGACTAAAGGTTGACTTTGATTTTTAAACTCTTAATGAAGTTTATATCTCTATTTAGAGTAGGGGACTTTCAGGAGTATTCTTGATAAACTCACCTATATGAATGTGAAAGTGTGGCCGCTTTCTATGAAAATATGGGCAGTTCTCTAGATCATTCATTAAACTGGGATACAAGTGCAGGGCCGTAATGTGCTGACTTTAGACTTTACACTAGTATAGTCGTGTGTGTTAAGAAATCTTTTTATCTCCTAGATTTCAAGACTTATGTTCACTCTTTAGTGAGACTTTAAGAGAGCCTATTAACACTATGTAAAGGTTCAAGTCGCAAGACACCTTTGCTTATGCGCAACTCTATAAGTTCTTGCTCAATGTTTTAAATATACATTAAGTGGGAGATTGTTGGGATATATGTTTTTAAAACAAAAGTTAATTTCCCATTAAAGTTATTTTTAATACTCATTAAGTTTTGCATAAAAGAAGGTATTTATTTTGTTTTCAATGTCTTGACTGTTTCATGTTTAATTGGTGTTCCTTGTGTGAGTTATAGCATAATTAACTTTCATTAAACTCTTTAAAACCTTTGACTATAAATTATATTTTTGGATGGAAAAATGAAAAGTGTTTTTTCTCTTTATGTTTTTTGAGTTAGGAAAATAAAAATGTTTTTTTAGAAAGATAACAAAAGTGTGAGCATCTTTTTGTTTTCTACAAGAGTGATTCTGAGCAAGAATGAAAGTGTAGAAGTTTCACGTCCCCTGACCGTGCAAGAGCGATTTTGTAAGAGATTGATCTCGAT
Source organism: Papaver somniferum (assembly GCF_003573695.1). Classification (NCBI taxonomy): domain Eukaryota; kingdom Viridiplantae; phylum Streptophyta; class Magnoliopsida; order Ranunculales; family Papaveraceae; genus Papaver; species Papaver somniferum. The sequence continues at coordinate 231,367,769 of NC_039364.1, read as the reverse complement.
TATTTTATCCTGGGGACGACGTGACATCGACGAACTACTTGCACAATCTCGGACAGAGTCGGAAAAGTCTTAAAGAGAGCGACCTAGTCCGCGACTCAGCCATAACATTTGCTCTGTGTTTGATTTTTATTGTTTGTGCAGACATAATCCAGCAATTGTTCCAACACTCTTATTCTATGTTAATGGACCAGTGATTAGATTGTACTCTTGTGTATTCGCTGGCCATCCCTAATATTTTGCATGATATGCCGATTTTATAACATATTGGTGCACTAGATAGTTCTTCCCGCTCATATCATCAGACATGAATAAGTTCATGTCCATGGTTCTTAAGCAATTCGTCAAGAACTAATAAAGGAATGTCTTCCTTACCCGAATAGTTTTAATCTACTTTAAAGTTTCTTTATGTAGAAATAGTCTACTTTAAAGTTTGTTTATATAGAAAATTATAGCTCATGTAGAAAATTGTTTTTGCAATGCTACAATACTTTTGATTGTTTAATTCTTAATTATACTTATTTTGTACACTTTAAGGTGTTTGCATACCAGAAAAAAGAAGAAAAAAAAGGGATGAAACTAATTTACCAACTCTTAAAATACTTGAATGTACAAGGCTCGAACATAACCCAATATTTTCATGTTTCCTTTCAATCTTTATAGAAGATCCTCATCTCATGGCACAAAGTAATGTATCAAAAATGTTCATCTAATATATGTCTGGATATACATAACACAGGAAAATGGTTACTTGGAATATTATGATGAATAATAAGTAAATCAAGCACAAGCAATAATGATAAATTAGAAAGTTGTAGAATCTGAAAGAGTTCTCTCTTAATAGAGAAACACTACTATAGGTTCGTCTCGAGTAAGATGTTGTAACTATTTAATAACAATATAGAGAACAAAGAAAGAACAAACAACGATTCGACAAACAAAAGATTACACTAATTATTTGAAGAACTCTTACAAAGTGTTTACCTCACAAGAACTAGTCACTCAAAGCTCTTTCACAATAGGGACCATAACATTTATTTTTTCTCTCATAAAAAAAATGCTTAATTAATTCTCTAAGAAGAAGATACCTATAACAATCACCCTAAAGGTCCTTGAATAGGTTACACAACCTTGTCACCCCAAGAAATTGCTAGACTAGTTTCTACCTAAATTAGGTACCTCGGCTCAAACTAAGAAACTACATAACTTGGGGAAACATCCCAAGTAATGTTTCTGAGCCATTCCAGAACTTTATTTACGGAAAAAAAACCCTAACAATCACCAACTTTTGTGACGTAAACAAAATCAACTGCTATTTGATCTTCACTTTGACATACCGAAATCTTCTTTTGTCTCACCCTTATTCAGGACGCCCTCCCATAAGGGCCCTCAATTATCTAAGTTGATAATTAATCCATGTCCAAAGAGGATATAATCACTGGCACCTTCCGTTGAGTTATCTTGAACTTACGTCTAAAAGCACCACCTAAGCCTAACTTCCTCCTTGTTGCTTCAGTACCACTAGAACAGATATTTCTTAAACTTCTAACACCACCACAAATAACTCTTCCATGTAATCTATAAAGTTCCTGCATCGTCTATCCATCAACATTAAATTATTATCATGATATACACTCATTACTCCATATATTATAGAGGATCTCATCCCAAGTGATTCTGATCTAGGTAAACTAATTAAATTCTACTTCATCTCCGGCACATGTCTATTTGAACTGATCCATCAAAAAATTCTAGGCAAACTTCGCTGGATCCATGAACCAGCAATCTGGAGCCATCCCCCATGTAGACAAACCCATTGCAATCTTCATAATTGTTGTATAATTAACGATTGTTACAAACATGCACATCAACGCCACAGTCCAATACACATCCTCCCTGACTTTTAAGATTTCCAGGCATTAATAGGACCTCATGACGATCACAATATTTCGATAGCATTGTTAAGGCTGCAGTATCTTTAGAAAAGTTAGCCGAAACTTTCCCAAAACCATCCTTCCTCTTAGGATAATCCCTTGCGCGATGCCCTGACTGATCACACTTGTAGAAATCACCTTTGAAAATTGTTCGTTAACCTTTGTTGCTACAAAATTTCTTCTCATCAGCTACATATGCATCTTCATAAATATTATTAACACGATATTTATTTCGCATCATCTTCTCAGCTAAAGCATTGCATACTTTTAATGTAGTAAACGAAGATCGACTCATAAAATTCTATGACAAATTTTTGTATGATTCAGGAAACGTCCAAATCATTTGTAGGGATTTGTCTTCATCGTCCAAGTTCTCACCAACAGCTTCAAGTTTCAATATTAATGAATCGAAACGCAGAAATATGATACATCATCGGAGTATTCCCTTCCATTCTTATATCATATAAAAGACCTTTAATAAAGATTCATTGTTCGTATATCATGTAAAAAACCTTCAACAAAGATCTTACTAGTCATTGTTGTAGCCATGAACAAACCTTCAAGAGACTCTCATAGTTTTTTTGATGATGTAGCATCCTTGATTGCAACATGAACTTGTACCTTTCTTGTGAGATGAAGCCGAATATCCAATAAACACTTTTTATCCATCTTGATCCATATATCATTAACATCTTCAACCTTTTCCATATCGGCTGAATCTTTCTTTTTTTGTTCCTTCGTTGTTGGACCTTTTAGGGAATCATTCAAATATAGCACGACAACATAGTCTTTCTTATTCATCTGCCAAAGACTGATATCAAAATCCCATCAAACCTATCCATACGATAAGACTTCAATTATCCATATTTCTCCATCGTAACAACTCCTTATCGAATATCCACCTTCACCGCACCAATTGTAGAATCTGATAGGGGTTTCCCTTAATACAGAAATATTATTATAGGTTCGTCTTGAGTAAGATATTCTAACGATCTAATAATAATATGTAGGACAAATAAAAAATATGCAACGATTCAATAAACAAAATATTTCACTAATTCTTTGAAAAACTCTTACAAAGTGTTTACCTCACAAGAAATAGTCACTCGAATTCCTATGACAAAACTCATTCAAGTGGCTTCATATTGGTCGAGGACCAATTGCATGCTAATGAACTTTCTTGTTTTGAAAAGTATAACCTTAGCGACATCTTTGATGGTCATGTTTGGGATTTGATGTTTTTACAAGAGTGTTCTATGCAAATGTTCATGATGTTAATCTTGAAAAAATAATTTTAGAACTATGATTGGAAGAAGAGTGTTTGAAGTTGATAAAGAATTATTGGCTACCATCACAAGTATTCCTACGGGAATTTTTCTTTTCCTGGGCCAAGGAAAGAGAAGCCATCATGTAACCATCTCAAATAAACTTATTGGAAGAAACATTAGTTGGGAGAATTGGATATTTCCTACTAATTAAGGATCTTTCTATGGCCTTGGAGTTCTTTGAAAAGTTTGGAATTACAAATATTTATCCCTATACTATTAAGCACAATCGTTAGAGTCGAGATTTTACAGAATTATTGTACTTTATTTGGGGGGGGGGGGGGGGGGGGTCAAGGCCTTGATGTATGTGGTTGGATTATCCAATAAATAGCCACTATGAAACTCTACGATAAGAAAACTAGGTTTTCCTTGTCTTGTTCAAATAATTTGTCAATACTATGATATTTTTCCTATTGGAATGTCAATTGGTACTCCCACTCCCATTCTCAACCGTATGAGAAGTAATGATCTCAAAAAAATAATAATTATTTCTCCATCCTCAATCGGTACTTGCAATTATACTTCCTTAAAACTTTTACACAAGATTCTCGAAAAGGTTGAGAATGTCGACAACAAGGTAAAATGTGTACGTGAACAAATGTGTTTACTTGGCATAAATTTTCCCGAGATTAAGGATGAAATGGAGAAAATTCAAGCTCCTTGGAGTAAGTGGGAGAGTGAAGATGATGATGATGCTTAGCTATTCATTTACTTTTTACTAGTTAACTCCTTGATGGAATTTATTCTTATTGTTTAAGGAGGAACACTAGCTTTTGAAATAGTTCTTATGTGTTACTTTAGCTATTCCAAATACTATCATCTTGCATGTTTAAAGTTTATTTAACTATATTTTATTTTGGAAGATGACGTGCAATACCTAATCTTCATAGATTATATATATATTGCTTATCTTGTGAGATTTGTTCTTTGTTATCATATTCCGGTGATTAGAACATATATCTCATATTTTCTCATTGGTTAAGCTCTTAACTCTTGCAAAGGAGGATATAACTATTTTGGGAATGACAATATTGATCTCTCCATGATTACACTTTTATGAATATACTGCTACAGGATTCCGTAAGATGTTCTTTAGGAATTTGCTTACTTTCTTGATTGCATGTCCGTCAAGGAATAAGTGGTGAACTTTAATCATATTTGTACATGTCTAGAAAAGTTATAATTCTTATGTTGAGTCATATCGCAATAAGTACTCTCTTGTGATAACTGAAGTAGAGAAGATTTTTGTCCATGATTATTTTTCTTATGAAATTCTTGTATCTTAGTGCCTCTAAGTCTAGCATTAAGATCATTATTTTTAACTTCTTTCTTCATAACTGGTGAGAAGGGAGAAAATATTGGGATAATCTACTTTGTTCGTAACTAGTGAGTATGTTTTCTAATGTCCGAAGAAAATCCTTCTATTGTGATTAGAGTTAAGGACGCTCATGTTGTTCTTTCGGGAATGACATCAAACCAGGGAGAGTTCTTTCAAACTTATGCTTAAACGTAATATCTTTGTGGGAAGAGCGGATGTGGAATTGTATAAGATTCTTGTACATATACGTCTTCTTGACGCAAAAAACGAGTTTTATTGGTGAAATCGTCTAAACTAAAATATGGTATGAGTTCTCTAGTCTTGACTCCTTTGTTTAATTCACAGTGATCCCTGTTTTTTTCCTTTGCCAATTTTGTTGACAAAAAGGGGAAGAATTATTAAGTAGTATACTACTGTTACATATGGCTTTTCGGAGAATTATGTATAGGGAAGTGAATTATTATCTATAGTTTTTACCTATTTTTCAAAAGATGTAAGCATTGACTAAAGGGCAGAACATATCACCGTAGTATTGCTTTAAAGTTGTGGTGCAATTGAACTTTAAGGTTGGTAACAATACTATGTTTATATATAACAACCAATGAGTAGAGTGGGTATTCACTCTAACAAAGCTCGTTTTGAGTATTATCATACTTTTTATCACTATGGATCTTTAACAACAAAGGTGCTGAACGAACACATGCAGGACCATAAAAGAACATGAAGTACGAAGAATTCAAGACGTTTGTTGAAGAACCAAGGAAATCAAACATAATGAATTTTAAAATGAAAAGTTAATTTATTTCGAATTCATATGTATTGAATAGTATTATCACTAAAATTGAAAAAAGGGGAGATTGTTAGAGCAATGCTCGATTGAACCCACACTTTTTGCTATCTCAAGCTTGTTGTCAATGTTAGTTGATCAAAACTATATCTTGATTTTTAGTATACTAAGTCAAGTCTCGGACTAGGTTAAAATTTGGTAATTGATTATAAGAGATCACCCTCGAAGACTGAGATCGAAGAAGACATTTGGAGAACTTCCGTGTCAGGTATGTGAAGACCATACCATTATATTTTACTCATTATCTTACCATTTGATCTGAAAAGAAGAAATTTCAATTCAAGCTTGTCTTGTTAAAAATCTTGAAATGTGACTCTAGCATAAGATGTTCGACGGACAAAATTAGTTTGAAACAATTTATTGTTTGAGAATTAATTTGTGGATCAATCGAAAATTTCCCATACAATTGATTTTATCATCTGGGAATGTTTCAAACATCAAAAGAAAGAATTATGATATTTCTGCTCAGGGTAGGTTGGCGAATCACTTTGCAAACCATAGATATCTGAGTTTCATAAATACAAGGAAGGTTGGTAAACCAGTTCGTAAACCGTAAGTTCAGTTGGGGATAGTTCACGAACCTGGTTCACGAATCGTTGCGAACTGAATTTTTATACTGGTATTAAAAGGCTAGAAATTGGCCAACCCTATTCACGAACCATAACCATCCGAGTCTGAGAGTCTTGTAGGTTTCGTGAACCCGGTTCTAAAACTGTAGCACCATGACTCGTGAACAAGTCTAACGGTCCAATGGTCCCAGTAGAATTTAGCAAATGCTCGAAAACATACTTTTAAATATGTTTATCATTGCTATGACTCTCTTAATAAACATTTGTGAGACTTCATTGATCAATCAAACACTTATGTGTGTTTGTCATGATTAAATTCTTAGGTATTTAAATGAACATCAATTTGCTTACTATTCATATGGAATATTTGCCAAACCGAACAATCATTATACACGGAGCCGTAACCGGACCATACTGTATATTCTTCTTTTATATTTCCAAGACTAAAAGTGTTTTCTAGAGTTGTCCTATATTGACCAAAGTTTCCTCTGAGAAATATAATTAGGTCTATGACTTAATAATTTCTTGGGGATTCGTGAAGCCAGGTCCGACTATTTTTACCTTGATAGTTCGTGTATCCTTATCTTGCTTTTCTGTTATCGAGGTTTTTGTAATCTCTTTCGTGCAAGATAGATAGAATTTGCAAAGTTCTTTTCGTCTCAGACTTTGTGATTCCTCAAGATAAATATCTGAAAACTAGTCTTAAATGATAAGTTGAAGATTGTCCTTGAGAGGTGGTAAGAGATCCAGGATTCTCATCTACGTGAGTCTAAGTGTTCCGTATTTTGAGGTTTGCTAGCTTTGTCTATTTCTAACAGATTTTCATGACTTGATCTTTGATCTAAACAGAAATAAAATAGGCTTATTTGTTAGAGGAAGATTTTCATTAAAAGTCTTCATTTTGGATGAAGAAATTCTTAGGCTGTAAAGGACGTCAGCTAAGGGAAACAATTACGTATATCTTTTGTGAGGTTTAAGAGAGTAAGGAGCGCAACTGTAACTGAATCACTTGGAGGTGGATTTGGTCTCAACTACATCCCAGTCTGAAGTCTAATAGTAGGCTAGTGTCTAGAGAGGCTTGATACAGTTTAGTGTTCAAATATGGACGAGGTCCCGAGATTTTTCTGCAGTTGTGGTTTCTTAATTAAGAATACTTCTGGTGTCTTGTGTTTTGTTTTTTCGCATTGTATTGTTTATTATAATTGGATTTATGCATGTAGTACGTATTCAATCTTAGTAATACGTCCATCTAATTGTGATCAATTACGAGAATCGTTTCTCGTAGAATTCGTATCTTGAAAGATAAATTACAAGTTTTATTACTTAGAAAAATTCCGATTATATTATTTGGGTACGACTAGAATGATCTTGGATATTGATTTTTGAGATCATCCAAGTACTCTTCTTAACAATCAGGTTCACATATTGATTGAGAACAGGTGAAATATAAATTATATATACATATTGTCAAGGATCATTAAGTTGGTCTGCTTGCAATTGTGTTAGGTTTTGTCCATACATGTTGTTGAAAGAATAAATTGGTGGTGTACTTGGAATCCTCTCCTTTTCAAGGTGCACAAAACTGTATCTTGATTTTTACTATATTAAAGTCAAATCTCAGACTAGGATTAGAGCATGGTAGTTGAGTATCAGATACAACTGAATAACCCTCGAAGACTAAAGACTAGAAAACAAAATAAGATATTCGCGAGAACTTCATTAACAAAGGGGTTTGTGAAGACTGACTTATCATATTTACCCATCGTACATGTCTTGTTTAAAATCTCGAAATATGATTCAAGCAGTGAATGTTCATAGATCCTTAACAATCTTAGTTAGAATCATTTATTGTTCACAAACTATTTTTATTTAAGTTGATCATTTGGAAATTGCCCAAGAAAACTGTGCAAACAGTCTATAACTATTAGGAATGTTTAGAATTTGAATATATGAGAATGTCAGAAACTACTTAGACATATACGTAACCCAATATGCATACCCAGTCAATTTGCATTTTGTGAACTGGACATGTATGCATATCCTTTCCATCTAAGTTCGGGAATGGAGGAAGGTATGCATACCCGGTATGCATACCTTTTGATATGACTTAGTGAACTGCCTTGCGGTACGCATACCCGGTATGAGCACCCTTTGGATCCGAATTCGCGAACTGCCGAGAGGTATGCATACCCAGTTTACGTATATACCTACCTAATTTCAGATACCGGAAGCTCTCGTACATCTTGTATGACCAAGTTTGCTTTTTCCACAACTCTCATAGACACTTCTAAGACAACTTTATTCATAAAGTCACATTGGTCTTGTGAATCATTGTTTAGTCTTGAGCATTATTGAACATTATTATTGCTTGTAAATTCACAGGATTTCTTAGCCGCTATGGACTATCATTCTCCATGGTTCTATAACTAATCATACCATAGTGAATATTCTTATGTGTAATTTCAAGTCGTACTTTTCGCATGCTTACATGAATTCTTAACTTAGAGTTTCATCTAAATTAAGAAAGTGTTTGCTTGAATCTCTAGCTACCTTAGCTTGAATTCAAAGCTACATGTAGCCTAGAAAATCTATAAATAGAGAGACTTTTGCAGTTGGATTTCTTACTCTCTGCTACTCTTATGTCCTAGTAGCAAAGCTAGAACCATTCTCTGTGACATAAGTTTATTTACAGAACTGAATTAGGCTACGACTTTGAAGACTTCACTTAGGTATTCGTGAAGCCCGATCTTACTATCTTTTTTACCTAATAGTCCTTGTATCCGGATATTGTTCTACTAGTTATTGAAGTTCACGAACTTTAGATCAGGAACAATATAGATAGAAATCACAAAGTTCTCTTTGTCTCAGACTTTGTGATTCCTCAAGATAGATGTCTAAACTTTTCTTTGATTTGTTTGAATTGTTCTTGAGAGGTGGTTAGTGGTCTAGGCTTCTCTTTGATAAGAGAGTAACTGTTCTAGATCCGTGAGGTTTTCTAGACTTGTCTACTGCAAAAAGATTTTTAAGCCTAGATTGAAACGTATCAAAAGGGAAATCAAATAGGCTTGTGTGTTAGATGAAGATAGGTATCAAAAGTTTACACTGAGGTTGAAGCAACTCTTAGGATGTAAAGTGTATCAGCTAAGAGAAACAAGTGCGTAGAATCTTGCAAGATTCAAGAGACATAAGGAGCATGACAGAGCTGAATTTCTTGGAAGGATAATCCGGTTTGTACTACATTCCAGTCCGAAAGTCTGATAATAGGCTAGTGTCTGTAGCGGTTCAATGTTCAAAGCTGGACGAGGTCCCAGAGTTTCTGCCAGTGCAATATTCCTCGTCAACAATGTCTTGTATTATTTCCTTCTCCATATTATATTGTTTATATTTATAATAGGAATATCACAAGTAGTACGTAATCAATCTGGATATTTAAAGCCTTATTGTTTGATATCAAACCAAGACTTGGTCTTGTTGAATTCAATCTTAAAAAATAAATTACAAGTATTAGAGCATAACACGGTTGAACTCACCAAGCGTTGGTATGTAAAGTTTGGTTGTCATATTTTAGTATCAAAACTCATCTAGAGTCGCTTGATTAAATACTAGAGTCAACTTCGTTCAGGTTAGACTAGAAATTCTAGGAATGTTGAGACATACAAGTATCACTCCGAAGACCTGAAGAATGTTAAGAAGTAACGAACTACAACGACGACATCATCCTTCCACTTGAGGTTAGTAATATTGACTTGAATTGTTTCATTCCTAACGTATCTTTCAAGTCGTGCTATATTGAAAACATAACTGCGAAGCTGTATATACTGTACATATTGTATAATACTCTAGTGATGTGACATGATCATAATAATATGATAATAGTATTAGGTAATTAGACTACGAAGTATAACGATTATCTTTTAAACTTCATAGATATGACATCAACATAATCTTGTATATATTTTTATGATTATGTGAATAATTTATGGTGAAGATTTTATCCTAGGAAACAATGTTTTATATTTGTTTAAAGGAATTACATTCATGAACTTGTTTTCGTGAATCAAAAGGGAAACATTAGGCTTATTGGTCCGGCTATTCATTGTAAATCTTTGGATGACCAATATGTGTGAGATGATAGAACTGATCTTAACTTATGTTATCTATCTTGGTATAACTAATCACAATGCATGACTTATGATTTGGTATGACTAGTTTTTATTAATTGGTGTAACCGATCCTAAGTAATCACCATGTGATGGTATGATCAATCCTTGTAATTGGTGTGACCGATCCTAGTAATTGGTGTGACCGATCATGAGTATGTGTAACCGATCCTTGTAATTGGTATAAACGGTCCTGGTAACTAGTGTGGTCGATCACAAGTAATACCATGTATAGATGGAACCGATCCTTGTAACTGGTGTAACCGATCCTAGTGACTGGTGTGACCGATCACAAGTGTTTCCATATTTAGGTATAACCGATCCTAGTGATTGGTAGAACCGACTGAACCCATGTATGTGATTTGGTATTTGATCAATCACATATTTTTCTTGGAAAACATGCGAACCAATTCTAAACTTGTTTGGAACTGTGGTATAACCGATTCCAAGAATGCAAATCTATGTAAATATGAAATAATGATTTGTAGTGAAAATATGTCAACATACTTTTAACACGAGCAGTAACTCTTATCATTTATTTCTCAAAGATATCTTTAGTACTCATGGTGATGTTGTGCCGAAATAAATTAAGAATCTTTTAATTAAGGTTTTTGGTTTTATATGCTTTAATTACTAGCAATTAATGCATATATCTAGAGAATAAAAATTAGTAATGTGCATTTACTAATTGGAGATTTTCTATTGGGAGATTTCAGAAATATTAGACAAGCATTTATTGGAATTATGAAAACCGAATTTTGTCATTCATTGCATATATTGATAATACTTTCGGTTTTGGAAATTCCTTGGTGTCCAAACATCCTTGGTCTATAAATACCTAAGTTTGCATCTCTAGCAAACTATCCTAAGAGTAAGGCAAACTTCATTTCTTGTTGTTTCTGGTGGATCCGTCCATTCGGAGAGGAAAGTATCTTAATTAGGTGAAATCTCTTACGACCGCTCGTTTAAAGGCTTATGTGGGATCAAGAAGCTCTACGAGTACCGTTGGTGGGAAACTAGATAATTGCAGTGTTATTAGTTTTCGATTGATTTGATTGACTAATGGTTGTTGAAACTTTGATTGCACCTAGTTTTTTTATTCTTGAGAATCTTTTCTTCTGATATAAGATTCACTCAAACTAGATCGAAGTATCGACGTGATCTTTAGAACTGTTGTTAGATCTGAAGACATCTTGTGATAATCCATTGTTAACAGACTCCGTTCTGTGCGTGATTGATCACAAGATATTCAAGTGGTGTTGTGCAGGTTATTGAAAATTAAAGAAGATTTGAAGACGAGGAATATTTCTTATTGGTTTTCGTATCTTGTATATTGTGTGCAAAAATCTTGATCGGCTGGGATCCAACTATAATCAGATTTATTCGATTGATTAGTTGCGTGAGATCGGCATTGTCAATATATCTCTTTGAGATTTATTTTAATTGAGTGCGAGTCTGTACTTGACTATTTCGGTAGTTAAAGTTAAATTGATCTAACCAGACAAAGGAGTTTATTAGATTAAACGGAAGAGCCTTTATCAACGACTCATCCAAATCTTATAGCAAAGATTGATTAGAGTGGTTACTAAATAAATTTTTCCTTTGTTGTTTGGAATACGATACAAAGGACTTGCTATTCACATGTGTGACTCTAGAAGTTGAAGGCGCATGGATACTGAGGGAACTAAGTAGCTAGGGGTAGTCTGCTTGGTCTCAAGTATACGAAGTTGATTTAGATTTTGTATAGCGGCTTAATTCTGAGAGTATCCAAAAATGGACTAGGTCCCTAGGTTTTTCTGCATTTGCGGTTTCCTCGTACAAAATCTTGTTGTGTCTTTTACTTTGATTCCCGCATTATAATTGTCTATTATAATAAAATAAAATACACATATACATTAACTCCACATTACTTGATAGTGATCCTATAGAGTTTGGTTATTACCGAACCTATTATCAATTAACATACTTTCTTGTTGTATTGTCTCGATCTTGTATCCATAGACGATCACACAAGTTATTTTGTTGTCATATTATCTCGATCTCGTATCCATAGACGATCACACAAAGTGTAAATAGAATTATCGTATTGTCTCGACTATGTCCATAGACGATCACATTCGTTAGAGGATTTATAGGTTGAAACGAAAATATTGTACCTTCGTCTTTTCAATTGGTATCAGAGCAGGAAAACACGAAAAGATCTAATAATATGTGTTTGGTGCGATCCAACCTATAAAACATGAGTCAAAGTAGAGTTAAGCGAGAAAGAAAACTAAAGAAAGACTCAGTTAACGTATCATAAGACTTTGGAAGTTTTGATTTTAAAAAAAATGCTTAGAAGGGACTTCCTCATCGAGCTCTATCGGCTCAATTGGAAATATTTCTGAATATTCTCAAGATGAGATTAAGTTAAGTCCTGTACTGATGATCAATGACCACGATTCTGAAAATCTTTCGTAGGAGATGAAAAGTTTGTTGATCATGTAAGTATAAAAACTTCCGAGCTACCAGATTTAAAAGAAAACTTTTTATCTTGTACAAGTGAACTCACTCTTGGACTAACAAGAAAAGGAAAACTTCTAGAAGATCTAAGTAGTTTTCAAGATGAAAATGAACAACTTGATCGTGATCTTTCCTGAAAAAGCGGAGGTCTAACAACGCCACCCAATATTTCGCTTAGAAATCTGTATGGACTAACTCCGAAATACTTTCTATAGAATCAACTAGACAGTCAGACTCAATGTAGGTCAAAGTATCTCAAGGAGTTAATATCTCTCTCTTGTTTTGATTTACTCAAGCTAATAGAAATCAGCGAGTCTTAATCAAACACAAGGAATAACTTGGACGGTACCAAAGACCAATGTCCAAGGATCAATCAATGACAATCAAACAACCAAAGGTTGGATTATACCAATTGATGATTTATACGCACAACCTGTATTATTTCAATTATAAATATAAACAATATAATGCGGAAACTGAAATAACACAGACACCAGAAATTTTGTTAACGAGAAAACCGAAAATGCAGACAAACCCCGGGACTTAGTCCAGATTGAATACACACTGTATTAAGACTCTACAGACACTAGCCTACTCCAAGCTAACTTCAGACTGGACTATAGTTGAACCCCAATCAGTCTCCCACTGATCCAAGGTACAGTTGTACTCCCTACGCCTCTGATCCCAGCAGGATACTGCTGCGCTTGATTCCCTTAGCTGATCTCACCAACAACTAAGAGTTACTACGACCCAAAATCGCAGGCTTTAACAATAAACAAATCTGTCTCACACAGACAAGTCTATCAAAGAATCAATATGTTTCCCACAGAAAAACCCTAAATTTTTTATTCCGTCTTTTGATAATAATCAAGGTGAACAGGAACCAATTGATAATCCGGTCTTATATTCCCGAAGAACAACCTAGATTAATCAATCACCTCACAACAATCTTAATGGTATGGTAGAGAAACAAGATGTCGTGGAATCAAAAACAATGATACGAAGGTGTTTGTGATTACTTTTTATATCTTGCCTGTCGGAGAAATCAAACAAGCTCTAGCCAATCAATATGATTGTACTATTACGATAGAAGATGCAAGATCAGATCACACAACTACGATAAAAGTAATATCGGTCTGGCTTCACAATCCCAATGAAGTCTTCAAGTCATTAACCTGGTTTTATAAGAAGAAAACCAAAGGTTAAAGGAGAACCGACTCTAGCATGCAAACTAGTAGCACACGTAAGGTGTGGGGATTAGTTTTGCAGAGTTGGTAGATGTCCCCTTATATAGTCTTTAAAATCAAGGTTTTTCCTTAGTTACAAAGCAATCAATATCCACCGTTAGAGTGAAAACCTGATTTAGATTTAAGCTAATGTTTCTCAACCGTTAGATCGAAAACTTAGCTTGTCATACATAAATGACTGTACGCTTCTAGGTTTGTAAACCGCACCCAAATGTGTACATTGTTGGTTCAACAATAGTTTACCAAAAAGGTTAACCATAAGAGCATTTCATACCAACCTTGTTCTTCTTCACCATAACTAGTTCAAATGACTCAAATGAACTAGTTGAGAGAGTTGTTCAATTGCAAGGAAATCTTATGTAACTTAACAAGACACAATTGAAGCAAAGATGATTTGATTCACAAGAATCCGTTCATGAACTTTAAATAGCCATGGTTTGCAAAAGCATTTCTTAGTCTTTTTAAGTTTAAGTTTAGAAATCATCTTCAGATATATAACCTTCTTAAGTTCGCAGACTTGGTTCGCGGACTTAAGTTACCGGGCAGAGTTTACAAACTCCAGCAGAAATTATCGGGATGAGAACTTCGACGGTTCGCGGACTGGGTTCGCGGACTTGGCTCACGCAAGTATTTTGTCAACTCCAACAGAAATTCTCGGGTTTGAGAACTTCGGCAGTTCGCGGACTTGGCACTTGCCACACTTCCGGTTCTCTTGATCAACAAAATTCGAGAACTTCGGTTCAAGTAATACATTGGTTATGTAATCGAAACTCTCATTCCAATCATTGAAACATTCTTAGAGGACGTTATATAGTTGTTACACCATTTCTCGTCAAAGCAATTTTCAAAGTGATTGAAACATTCATGACTTTCGTCACTAGGTAAAGATAAACTTGGTCGAAGCGAAAAGCTTACCAACACATATTTCGAGATATAGATAGGCGAGGTATACTCGGCTCGAAATACTAAATGTGTATGATCTAGTCTATATATATAGCACACAACTTTTGTCTCAAAGAGTGGGAGATAGAATAGATAGACTTTTGAGTGACAGATAAGTTCAAGTCTCCACATACCTTTTTGTCGAGAAGTTCTACCGGTTCCTTGAGTAGTCGTTCTACTTGTATGATGAATCGCCATGAAGTCCTTGAGCTCAACTACACTTACTATCCTAGTCCGAGACTTAGTTATAAGAGACTAGAAATCAAAACTTATAGTTTTGATCACTAACATTGACAAACATGCTTGAGATAGCAACACATGCGAGTTCGACCGGGTAGTGCTCTAACATTTCCTCCTTGACAACGGAATTATATTCTCTCAAGAATACATCTTCCTTAAAGATTCAATCGTTGGAAGAGAAACTTGCTGAATCTGATGCAAGGAATAACTCTCAACAAAAGAGTTTTGAAAAGAAAAAAGGTGAATATATCTAACGAGAAAAACACCTTGAGGCTGATCTAGCTGGTGCTCTTCATAAAATCAAGACATTGGAAAAAGAAAATTTTTACTTGAAAAAAATCCAATGATAGCACAAATAATTTATCCTCATTGTTAGAAGTAGGAAGATTTCATGGTGATACACGAGGATTAGGATATTGTAAGGAATCAAGTGCTTGTTGGAATTCAGACCTTGATAATTCAGATACAACTGTATTAATCTTGGATATTGATTTTTGAGATCATCCAAGAACTCTTCTACATAATCAGGAACAGGGACCTCTGGTCTATACATATAGATTGTGTAACATAAAGAGACTTTATATACAATCTTATTCAAGGACTTAGTTGTTGACCTACTTATGATTGTATTAGGTTTTATCCATACAGTTTGCCGAACGAAAAATTTGTTACTTGCTACCCTCTCCTTTTCACTATGATTTTTAGGTTTTGTAAAATATAAATGCCACCAAGAATATCTTCGGGCCCTATCTCTAACAAAAGGGGGAAGGTAATCGAACGCTATTTGGAACTTAGACCACCCACCTTTTAGAGCAACTGAATTAACTCGCTATGAATGGCTAGATATATGTAAAAGGAACACCATGACCAACTCGTTGTCTAGCACTTTGAAACTCATGTTCCTTATTCTGCTCATAATTTAATCAACCCATCGCGATGTTGGTTGATATTTTGACTTTTGTATCTCTTTTTGCTCTTGTTTTCTTCATTTTGGAGAAAATTTTAGTACCACAAAAATTTGGAGAAAAATAATAAGAACATGGGATCACAAAGTTATCTTATTTTTAGGATAAACTATGAGGAGAAAAATAGAGTAGAAGGTACGAAAAAATTTGGAGGAGGTGTGTTTATGTCAAGAAACGTAGATTACAACGTCACCAATAAGACTCTATCGCTGCATACTTTTCTCGTAGCGGCACAACTACTTTTCCATGTCAGATCAAATTTTTTGATAATTTCCATGGGAACCGACCCAAAGATATTTTCCAGCTGGTGGAATAGCTATTCGAGAAGAGGGATTTCCTGTTTAGTCCACTAAACCCGACCCGGTTTAGTGACTAGTCCAGTGGGGAAAATCATTTAGTGGCTGGTCCAAAAAAGTTTAAAAGAAGTTCAAATTACTAGGTTACCCTTTAAAAACAGTTTTCAATCCTACAACAGACCTAATTCAATTCATCTCGGTTTCATCTCAGAATCTAGGTCATTTTCAAATCAAAATTGATCAGTTTCATCTCCTATTTCAGTTCCTGACCTAATTCAATTGAATAAGAAATGGGTACAATTAAGAGGACGATTACAGAAGAAATTACTGAAGTGTCTCCTACACCAGCGACACCAGCGAAAAGAAGAAGGAAATACGACGAAGATTCACCAACAGAATCCTCACCTGCTGCTAAATCTCCTTCACCAGCGAAAAGAAGAAGGAAATCTTCAGATGATTCACCAACAGAATCCTCACCTGCTGCTAAATCTCCTTCACCAGTGAAAATAAGAAGGAAATCTTCTGATGATTCACCAACAGAACCCTCCCCTTCTAAATCTCCCACAACAAGAAGTATGACTAAGATTCCCCAGAAAGAAGGTAAATCAATTCAAAAGCCTAATTTGTACTTTATATTGACATGCAATATTTCCAAAACCTGAAATATGTACAGTTACATATTGAAATATAGTGTTGTTTAACTAATACATACTAAAATCTAGTATGTCAATTGATATGTGTACTACATATCAATATGTTGTCTTCAATTTGTACTTCATAGTGACAAGTTATATGTAGTACACATTACATATTGAAAAGTAGTGTTGTTATTTAATATGTAATGATATCATCTCAAAAATGATATGTGTAGTACATTTTGAAATGTAGTGCTGCTTAACTAATACATATTAAAGCGTGTCAATTTATATCTGTACTACATATCAATATGTTGTCTACAATTTGTACTTATTGATATGTAATGATAGCATCTCAAATTGATATGTGTGCTACATATTATTATCTGCCTGTAATATGTAATGTGTACAAAACTTTTGGTTTACAAAAACAGCAAAAACCAAAGGAAAGAAAGCAGTTGCTGCTCCTGAAGCAAAAAGAAAAAGAAAAACAGCAGCGGCAACTAATAAAGCAAAAGGAAAAACAGCGACAAAGGCTGCTACTCTTTCACCACCAGCAAAGGGGAACAAAGCACTTGTCCTGAGAGCTGCTACTCCTTCTCCGAAAGGAAAGGGAAAATCAAAAAGGGGAAAATCAAAAGCGCTCCTGAAAGAAGGTTTGTAATGTTAAAAGTGAAGATAATTCTTAATAACGAGGGCTGCCCCCTCGACCCCCGTAAATTGTGGTTCATATGTAGTTACCAGTATGTAGTTATAAAACTACCAGTATGTTGTGGTATCTGATATGTAGTTGTTTCATGTTCATGGTAGATACATTAAATACATATTTGATATGGTGTAGGGGAAGAGAAGGGGAAGAGAAGGGGAAGAAAGCACTTGCCCTGAGAGCTGCTACTCCTTCACCAAAAGCAAAAGGGGGGAAAGCAAATGTAGAAGGTATGTAGTACAACTACATATAAGAAAAAAGCGTATGAATAATATGTATCCTTAATAACATATGTTTATGAGTATGTAATGATGCATTGTTGTGCTTGTTTTTAGTATTAAGTGTTTTTACATTTTTACTGTATCAAAGCATATACATATGCCATACGTACTATTACAAATCGATATGTAGTTAAAATAATACGTAGTGGTATCTACTATTACATATCAATATGTAGAGGTAAATACTTATACTCTCATAACATATTACATATAAATATGTAGAGGTAGAGGTAGATACTTATATTCTCGTATGTACTGTTAATAATATGTAGTTTCAAGACTTGGTAGATATTACAACTACATATTGATGATGTAACTACATATTTGATATACCATATTGATATGTACTGTAATAGTTTTTGGTTCTTGTTATTGTGTAGGTGCTAATAAGCGTAAGAAAGGAGATGGAAAACCACGAAGTTTATACCGTGGCGGTTTCAGGGGCTTGTGGGGGCTTGCGAAGACTATTAGGACCACTAAGAAGGCTATTGCGAATTCCACTGAAAACCTTGAGTTGAGTGAGTTGCAGCTGAAGATGATTTCTGAATCATCATTCGGTAACCTGTTCCTAATGTTCTGGTACACAAGATTTGAGTTGGAACATTGGTTGAAGATTGAAGATGCAATGACGAAAATGTTACGCTGTTACGTTAGGGGTCAAGATCCAAACAAGCTTAGATTTGTCTTTAAAAGGCATGGCCAACCGAATGATCTGGTATCCACACCAGAAGAAATGGCACTTATTTATGGGATGCCGAGAATTCCAAATAGGGAATATCTTGATTATAGACTTACAAAAGTCAATAAAAAAAGTGGATGGCGTGAAACAGAATTTTTCAAAAGGACATTTCCTGCTGATATGAAAGCTGGTGATAAAGTGACTAGGCCAATGATTATGAAGGCAATCTTGAAAATCCTTAAACGAACACCGATTAATCTGAAAAAGAAGAAGTCTGATGAAAAGTCTCTGCAAAGCGTGGGTGATCAATCAAATAAAGATTCTGAAGAAGACGAGGAATACGAGGAATATGCCGAAGATCTTGTTAGGCTTATCTTCCTGTATATGTGCACTTCATTATTTTTCGTTGTGTATCTAATATGTAGTTCAATATGTAGTTCTCCCTGTGTATCTAATAGAGAAAGAACTACGACATTTTTTTTTGGTAATATCTAATATGTAGTTGCTTTTTTATATTTATTTGATTTGTACCAGTTCCATGTTGATTTCAAAGACGAGATCACACACGAAGAAAGACAAATCCTTAATCGTATTTCAAGAAGGATTCAACAGGAAGCAAATGATGATGCTTTTTGTTTAGATGACAATTCCGAATCGGAAGAAGAAAAAGAAGAAGAGGAAGAAGAGAAGGAAGAAGAGAAAGAAGAAGAGGACTCATTATTGGGGGGAGAAGATTGGAAGATTAAATACGATTATTTGAGGAGTACAATATCTGCCAAATGGAGTGAATTCAACACAATGCAGCAAGAGGGCGAACCGGTTGACGCTTCAAAGCTTGAGTTCATGTTGCATGATATTTACCGGAAAACTTTCCCTTTGCAGAGAGAAGCCAGCCAGGAAGATTATGTTAGCTTGGGATGTACACCTACTCCAAGCAACCCCAATGAAGAGTTGAATGTGGACCAAATAATTGAGAACGAAATGCAAGGTTCTACGGAAGATCAAACAGATGCTAATGTCAACATTCCTGAAGTTGGTTTGTCAACACCGAAAGCTCAAACTCATGCTAATGCCACCTCTGAGGTTGAATTGACAACAACTTCAGTATTGAAGTTCCATGATGTTGAATTTCAGCGTTCTGAGGTTAAAAATTGGGCTAAATCTAATTTGGAGAAAAAAGTCAAAGAGATACAAGAGAAAAAGGGGAAAGAACACACACAGGTAAGTAGCATATCAGTACGTAGTTTAAGTAGCATATCAATATCTATCTGTTACATATCAATATGTAGTGGTATCTACCATTACCTATCTGTAGTGGTATCTACCACTACATATTGATATGTAACAGTACATTCTTGTATACCACTATCTATCTGTTACATATCAATATGTAGTGGTATCTACCACTACATATTGATATGTAACAGTACATTCTTGTAGTGGAACATATTTATATGTAACAGTACATTCTTGTGGTGGTAGACATAGCAAAAACTCAAGCTAAGTAGGTTTTTGTTGACAGTTTCAATTGATTTTTGCAGGTTGATCAACTTGAAGTTAGGCAGGAAGCAGCAAAGGAGTTGCTTACAACTATGTTAGAAACGAAGGCTTCAATTGTAGTTAATTCGCAGAAATTTGCAGAGTATAAGCCGGATTTGCGGCGGAAGAGTTTCATTTGCTGGATGTACCTTTGTTTACTATGATGTCGAGTTTGGAACACATTGAAAAGCTGTCTATGCCAGAGTTTATAGAAATGGCGAACTATGGCATTGGTGTTTATGTCGAAGCCATAAACTATGTCTAGCCAGTAACCGCACTTTGGTTATTTTCTTAGATTCCTAGCTATTCCCTTCATCTGATTACCAGTCCCGTTTCTTGATGATTCTCATTAACATAACTCTAGCCTGATGTTTTTGATTTTGTTTGGTTAGCTCTTGATATGCTTGAATGGTATAACAGCTATGTTTTCAAAATGGACTCTCTCTTTCAGTTCACTGACTAATATTGTGTTAGCAGTAGGTTAGTTATCGTGGTGATGATTCGTGATTGACCATCTATCAGTTCAATACCCATGACTTTCTGAAAAATAGTCCATATTCTAGTCTGTGTGCGTATATAGTCCTTACGTTTGAACAAATTTACACTCTAATGAGTTTGCCTCTTAAACCTAGAAATATTTAGTTCAAGCTAGAGTTAGACTCGTTTGCAAACTGAGTGGGCTCTTGTTCCATTAGGAGAAAAGAAATCAGGTTAAAACAAAGTGAGTAGGGGGACATGTATTGCCTGAATACGAAAGGAGTGTCCGTGATTTCAAAAGAATCAATAGACGAAATAGTGTGGCTGTAGTTTTATGTAGCAACTGTTTGCACACTCTAGATTTTGCTGAGGTTCTGTTCCCATATTTAAGAGTTGGCTACGTGTATGTTTGATTTGATGTTTGGTTGCTCATGAATCAAAATATATACCAAAAGCATTACTAAAAATCATTGATGTTTGTATGTGAATGAGTGAAGTATAAGATGATATAGATGGGTGAATCATAGATGTTCAACTTAACTAATGCTGAGATTTATTCGCTCCAATTTCCAGATATCCAACTCCTAGAGGATGAAGTCTTAAACTTTAATGGAAGAAATGTGAGCAGTACTATCCTAGACGGTCTAATTTTGGAAGCATGGGTTTTGATCAGGAAAATGGAAATGTAGGAGTGTTTCCAAGGAATACTATACAGCAAGGTACTGGGTATCCTGCACCTAAGACTGGTATGTTTTCTTTCCTTGGGAAGAATACAAATGACTGAACAAAAGATCTTCGAGTTCTAGTGCTTCCCCTGTTTCGAAAGGAGGAATTCATGTCTTCAGAGGAGGTGCTGATTATGGTCATGAAAATGGTGGAATTGGAGCTCATAAAATTGAACCAAACCCAAAAGGTATATCCTCAGTTCCTGCAGTCTTATTTATAAATGCATGAATGGTTTTGTTTCTTGATGCTAACACAACAGTAAATGTTGAGCTAAAAATTGGAATAAAATCTTGCTTATCCATGTTCATTTCCTCTTGTAGAAGGAAGCTGCTCTGTTTCCATTTATAGTTACCGATCCTTAAATAATGCGAGTCAAAATACATTGTGAAACCTAATTTTCTATTTCAAGCTTCCAGTTTTGGATAAGCATCTTTTCTTGCCTTATCTTCATATGTGTAGTATGTATACTCACTTATAAATGCTTGGGTTCTTCTATTTGTGATGTTAACTGCTTTTAGCCGTGTTACACCGATACACCTAAAAAAAAAAAATCAGCCGTATCGATACGTATTTACACGGATACGCGTACTAATACTTCCAATACTTCAAGATACAACTCAGTTAGAAAACTTTGACTAAATATTAGATCTCAATACCTTAATATTGTAAAATTAGGTATTTTACTAGATTCTATGAGAAGTTTTAACTATAGTGACAAAATATTAGTTCCAAATCTGTCCACTGATCTTGCTCTAGACTTTCTTCCTTGTTATCCAGACTTTTTTTATCCAGTGAGGTTAATCATACATGTATGTATTTTGTTAAGTTTCTATCTTATATATAATATATTCATGTTAAACTACTGATATGCCGTATCGCCGTATTTTAGTTTTTCAAATTGGTGTATCATAGTAGCGTATTGGTATCTTGTATCCGATGATCAGTTGTTTGGTAATGCATCTGCGTTATCTAAATATGGTTACTTGTGATAAATTTCAGAGTTTGAAGAATATCGCTGAGATGATCTGTTCACTTTTGGAAACGGACAAGCCATAAATGCTGGTGAATGAGAAGCACCAAATTTGACAAAACCTCGTTCTAGCTCAACTACTGACTACTGAGCTTCACCCTAAATGGGGCGCTTATGGAATGGCGAAAACTCATCAGAAATCCCAGCACTTGCTCGAGTCTCATTGGTCTCACCTGGTCTCTAGTTTCTCTTTTCTCTTAGGTATAAGCACATCATTGATCAATATAGAATATACCATTTCAATTCTAATGACTGTTTTTTTACTTTGTTTATTTGCAACCTCTAACTTTTTATTCATGGACAGGTGGAATATCATTAATCATAGCTAATAAATACTCCCTCCGTCCCACTCCTAAGTGACCTATTTGATTTTAGATTTTGTCCCAATGATAAGTGACCTATATCACTAAACAATGAGATATTCCGGAATTATCCTTTTAGTTAATTATAAATAATATATGAAATATGTATAATTTGATAGGCATGTTTATATTCGTTACGTAGGTGTTTTAAAATGCTTTTCAATTGTATGAAATTTGCGAACATCCGTGGAGTATTTTGAGAGATAGACTATTTTTAAATTTCACTAGTTATTATTCATAAGGGTATAATTGTAAAAAATGATTAAAAATACTATTTTCCTTGCTTGCCTTAAAAATTGTGCAAATTTCAAATAGGTCACTTAGGAGTGGGACGGAGGGAGTATCAATTTTATCTGATGCTGGTCTTGGAACGGTCATGTTCAGTATTATCTTCATTCGCATACCCCATTTGGGCTATCCCTTAAAAATAAAGAGCTTTTGTTTGCTTTACCATCAGTAGTTAGTTCATTTGTTTTGTTGTATTTTGCTGAATTTTTAATTTTCTGGTAGCAACAATTTCTCGCCTCCCTGATTATTTCCTTTGTCCAATTATAGGGAGCTTCAGCAGTTTATTTTCAGGATCTGAATGCAGAAACAGTAAGATGTTCAACCATACCAAACAGGCTCGTGTTAGACAAAGCCGGCAACCTTGAGACTGATGGCCCAATAACTCCTTCAAGGCAGTCAGTGACTGCTGAGGTCCATTTTTACGCTGGTAATTTGAAAAACTCGATGCTGTTTTATCCATTGTTAAGAAGGATGGTATTATTACTGGGATGAGTGATGAGTCAGTATTTCTCTGAAGAAGATTTCTTGAATGGTTGCAGCAGTCAAATAGAAGCATTTGATTGGGGCAAGAATCGTCCTCAAGGACGTCTAGGAAATGTGGAGGCCGAGCAAGGGATAGGGAAAGCGAGTCTAACTTAGGAGGCGGGTACCATGTGATTTGCTTGAATAAGTTATATGCTCCCAGCCTCCCATAAAGAAGGTTAGTTTCATCAAATTTTCCAGCTTCTAAAAAGTAGACTGTTTGATCCATTTCAGTAATCTCAGGCAATCTAAATCTCCTCAACAACTTGCCGCTGCTACGCTCAACTCTATGCCACTTGTCATTTTTCTCTTCACTTTCTCTACTTGCTTTTCCATTTATCCGTAGAACTCTTCCTTGTTTCACCTGTTCTTTTTTTAACACCAGGAAGATCAGCTCTAAAGAGACACGAGCTTCTGAGGTTTTTCTTTCCTGGTGTGTTTGCTGATGTCTCTCTTGCAGCATCAGAGCGAGCCACCTTGCTGCTCAGTCAGCTGTAGAGAAAGGAAAGCCTTGGAAAGGATCCCAAATGTGAAGAGAAAATGGATCAAAAACATAGTCCTTCGGTTGCTAAAGAAACTTCAAATTGGGACAGGACAGGCCGCCCGGCCCTAATTAGTTGTCAGCACTTTAGTCGGAACCCTAATTGCATTTTCTTCCTTTTTCACCGGGATGTTTCTGTTTTTTTACCGCCCTTTTAACAAGGTAGAAAAATCTTGTTATGATTTATGTTCGGCATTAACATTTATCTCAAATAATCTTAAATCTAATACCGAAAGGCTAAGATTAAGCCACTTAGAATCCTTTATTTTTGGTAGAATATTGTTTTATAATTAAAATTTTGATATTCATTGATCCTTGATTTAGGTATGATAGACTTATCCTCTCTAAACAATAACGTTTGTATGATTAGCTATTTAGCTTCTTCCTTTGGATTAAGCATCTTCTGTTTTATTTTGTGTAGTCTGCCATCATTTCTTCGGTAAAGCCTAGCAAGATTTATTCTTTTCAGCTAAAAATAGGAAATGGTGAAAACCACAATACCATTTTTTATGAACTAGATCCACTAAATGATTTTCACATAAGGATCTAGTTCGTAAGGAATTGTATCGTCGAATTCGCCATTTTACTTGCACTAATTTGAATCGATGGAAATGGTGAAAACACTTTCATACCTTTTACTTACACCGATTCTTAATTTGTGTTTACTTTGTTTATTTCTGTCTCTGATCACTTGGCAGTATTCCTGTCTCTGCGGAACGGAGCAATTTTCCATACGAAGAAGCTGAGTTGACACTTGCCTTTACAAGTCAAGTTAAACCCAATAACATAAAAGTAGTATGGTTAAAATGAAAAATTGATAGTATCTTTGTTTTTTTCTTTTTTTCAAAAACGGATGTAGTATGGTTTTTCTTCTCTTTTAAATCGCTTTTGAATATTATTAATTCAGTCTTCACAAACCCGGTGCTCAAGATTCACCCTACGACATCGATCCTAGACTGGGAATTAGGAATGTCAGATTGATTTTAGTGAGTTGAAAATCTAACGAGTATCAAAATACTAGCTAACCACATTTGTATTAGAGTTTATGTCTAAGCCTTGGCGAAACTCAGATTACGAATATTACAGAATTATGTAACTGCGGTAGCGGAAGTTGATTCAAAGATAAGTGAAAACATTTATTTACAACACCAAATTTACGAAACGGAAACGAGAGACTCCATTCCCTCAAACCGGGTAAAGACACAGTACCAAATTAAGAAATCGAAAATCCATACAACCTAAGAAAAACAATAATAATTAGAAAACCCATATTAATCAAACAAGCTGAAACCCATATCATCAGACTCTTCAGCAGGTTCATCCTTCTTCTCTTCCTCTTTGGCAGCAGCAGCAGCTGGAGCTGCAGCAAACTTGACCGTCAAATATTCCTTGAATGAGTACTGTGGCAACAGCAACAGCCAAAAGATTCTTGTGAGGAGCAGCAGCAAGAATGGGGTATGCAATAGCCAGAGAAATGGAAGTAACCATGGAAACACCAGCAGCAAACTGAACCATTGTCTTAGACACTAAGGATAACTAGCTTATATACTCTATGACATTCCTAAAGACCATAAGAAAAATGCCCCTGATACCCAACTTACAAAGCAAAGCAGCCTCAACTGGGGCAACAAGCCCAACACAAGCAGGAGCTCCAACCTTGTACTTAGCCACTTCCACACTGAGTTCCTTCAAATCTCCCTTAGCAAAGGTCAATCCAACATTTCCAACAAGGAGAGGAATGAGTTAAAGAAAGCCTGATTTCTAGCCTTTTCAGTTTAACATATCGTTTCATCATAGTGTTCTTTCCTATTAATACAACAGAATCACCACGTAGACCTTTACGGATACCTTGTAACTGTTTGGCTCCAACATTATCAGCGGCGATTACCAAAATCTGAGGATAATCATCAAGAAGTTGACGAAGCTTCTTATCGTAAACAATCTTCTTATCTGTATTTGATGGTTTTGGTGTCATTTCTGACAAAACTACGAATCAAAAAAACCCTACAAAAAAGTAAAAAACTAAATACTGTATATCGGAGTTAGGAGGTCCAAGACTATATAACTTTCAAATAGATCAATATTAATAGTAAACCAAACAAGCACATAATCCGTATTCATATGCCCACTGTATAAAGTTCCGAACAAGGCTATAGTCATTGCTTCTAGGTTTCATTTTTCAATTCACTGGCCAATAAAAAAATTACTAGTAAACTGAATTAAAAGTAATAATGATAAAGCTTATAAAAATTAGTCGTAAATAATAATAAAAGGAAGCCCTTTCCTGATGCACAGTTCAAACATCCAATCTATAAGGGACTATGTGCAAGTCTTCCACGAATTAACAAAAAAACAAAATGGGAACACGGACAATCCATCAGCTCTCGCAGAGAACTGTAACTTTAAGATGTATGATTAGCTAATTAGAAACCCAACAGAGAGATGC
Organism: Papaver somniferum; assembly: GCF_003573695.1. Taxonomy (NCBI): domain Eukaryota; kingdom Viridiplantae; phylum Streptophyta; class Magnoliopsida; order Ranunculales; family Papaveraceae; genus Papaver; species Papaver somniferum. The sequence continues at coordinate 231,341,195 of NC_039364.1, read as the reverse complement.
TGACTACCAAATAGACTACCTACTTTAGAATCTGGACTATCAGTTGACAAATTTTTGTGGTTTTTAGTTCCTCCTTTGGGATAAAAAAAATACTCTTTATTTTGATTGCATATACCCGCTTCGTTTTTAAGTTAGTAGTTGATTGGTACACAGGTACTTCTCAAATTCTCAATCACAACAATGGACAGAGCAAATGGAATTTTCTAAGCATCTGACATGCGAATACTCGGGTGGTTAGGATGCAAGAATTCCAGAAATTTAAAATTCAGATGCACAAAATAACCGAACAATAATTTATGATCACAAAGCACATTCATAGATGGTCAACCAACAGTAAGGAACTTGTGAACATCCGAGAAAAGAAAGTACTCCCTCCGTTACTTTTTAATAGACCAGTTTTTTTTTTTGAAAAAATTAAGGAAATTAAGAGAACTAATTATTGAAAGTGGTCCTTTAGACACTTGTCGATAAAAAAAGTGAAGTGAAATGGTTCCCATGACACTTGTCAGCCAAAGAAATAAGTGAAATGCATGGTTCACATAACACTTGTCATCAAAAGAAGTTAAAAGAAAAATGGTCCCAAAAAATAACATTTGACTTTCCCAATTAAGAAACTGGCCTATTTCTTTGAAATATTTATTTATAGAAACTGGCCTATTATAAAGTAACGGAGCGAGGAACAAAAAAGAATAACTTTGGTCATGACAACTAACGAGAGAGACCAAGAGAACAGTCTCTCAATCGCAATCCGTCTCAATATTTATTTGGTCCATAACGTGTACATCAATGTTTGAACAGATAGGCAAGTAAAAAAATTTCCTACTTGAGTTAGAGATTTCACATGTATATATATAGACTATCAACGAAAATAAATAAATTAAAAGACAAAAACACCACTACCTACCTCTATGATCATCATATACCCCAAAGAAGGATGTCGAATTGCCCAGATCAGGGCTGCATGAGCATCATACAAGCTAGCACGCCACCTTGCATAGAGGACAATCCGAACCTTAGTTCGCCATTCTCGCCATCTTCTGAAAACTTATCAGTTTTGGGAGTGCTGAGGTAAATGCCTATTAATATGTTCCATGGTGAATCCTTATGAGTACCTTTCTGACCCTCTGACAAATCCACCTTTCATATATATTTGAGGAAATTATGGCCAATAGCAACATGTTAAATAACATAGGATTAGTAACACATGCAATTGGTGGCAATATTCTAAATATCTAAGATACAAGCAGTATCTATGTTTAACACTAGGGTTTGACAAAGAAACATAAAATTTTCTACCTAAAAGTTTTTACAGCATTATTCAGCTCATGGTATTCCAATACATTTCTAGCACTTAAATGAACATCTGTAAAGAAAAACCATCGTAGAAAACACCGAATAATTACATTTAGTGCCAAGTTCTATAACTAACAGCAACATAAAGTGGCTGAGGGAGAGGGACATCTCATGGGATGTCCTACAAAACTTATACAGACATAAATACCCAATGTGTCCCATTAAGTCGTGAATGATTTTCAATGCAATGAAGGATGAACAACGTACTTGATTCCAATCCACAAGTACTCTTACAGACAGGAAGCTGAATCCACACCGAGGTTGCTCAGGAACTCCTTTCATGTAAATCATAAAAGAATTTTCCATGATATCCTATTTGACCATATTCATAAACTTAACCAATGAGCGAGGAACTACATAAACAAGCTCTCCCTCAAGTAGAGTTACAGGTCCGTCAATGGGGGAAAATGATGACAGTCAAGTACGTTCAACGATATCCTTCAAAGAAATATTGGATTCCGCAGCCTTGTTGCTTAGTCTGCAATCCTCATATTTGTCGGGATAGCCTGGCACAGTTGTGGAGTATCACATACCTTCACGGAAAAAAAAAAATATCCTGACACCTACACCCACTAATTTAGGCAAAAAAAGAAAAGAAAAGAGCACAGCAACATCAACATCGCAATGAAGAAACAAAAACATTCAGGAAAAGAAATAGAAAAGCATGTACATCAAGTACTTCTCGAAGGATACACTCAACTAACTGTCCTCTAATAATAAACGTAGATAGGTCATATAGACAATTTGTTAGTATGGTATCCATGGGTTGTGAATATCAAAGTCTAGAGATTAGTAGATTGCCACAAAAAAGAATCTTAACTGAGGAAATATTGAGAAATTTCAATTTAAACCTTGTATAGCTATACAGAAATGATAACAAACTGAAGACAGCATCACAACCTAAATCATTACAATTTGAAAATGAAACTGAAACTTAGGCTCCTTATCACAATTCAAAATTAGAATCTAAATTAAAACTCTCGAACCTCTCAAATGTTCCCATAATAAGATAACATAACAAAAGATCATGTACAATAGAGAAAGGTAATAAAAATTTGTTGGAAAAAATTGGGTTTCACAAAGGATGAATGAATCAGAGAAGAAAGTGTTGCACTCCAAAACTTTCAAGGCTTGTATAAATTTCTTTTAGACAAATATTTCTACCCTCCCAATAACAATTGGCGATTACAACAGGTATGCGAAATATTGCCTTCAGGATACAATGAAAGCCCTGCAACGAAAACTGAATTCAAGGTTTGTACCCCTTGATTCAATCAAGAACACACAAAGAGATTTCTGATTTCTGATGATGCTTTTTGAAACAGAGAAAACAGATTGATTTTTCTTATATGTTTAAACGAAACTGGGAGAAGCTATTTATAAAGGGTTTTGCACCTGTTGGGAATAGGTTTTTATTCGCCAACAGGTTTCTATTCACGAAACGTCGGGTTCCTTCATCAACAGACATCAATGGTGTCTTTTGGATTCGAAATTTTCGAACAGGCTTTTATCGGCCAAATAAAACCGTTAGTTCAAAAAATTCTTCCGGGGGCGTTGCCCCCTTGAAACCCCCACCAGGGGCGGTCTCCCCTGGACCCCCACGACCTGACCTGTCAGGTCGACCACAGCCTGGGGGCGATGCCCCCCAGGACCCCCCTTTGGTAAGCGGTGTTGAAAATATTCCAACATTCTCCCCCTATTTTCAAAAACCATAAAACAAAGTTAAAACTTTTAAATCAGAGTGACTGCATCACCGAAGTGACTGCCTACGTACCCGAGTGGGATCAAGCCAACGTAGTTCAAGCACAATTGAGACTAAGCATCATCGTTGAAATCAACACATAAATGATAGGTATCTTTTGGATTTGAACCTTCACTTAGTGTAAGAAACTCAAAGCCTTATCGAGGTTCTATGGTGAAACCAGTCTTGAACCAAGTACCCCTTATGATAAAACCGGAGTCTCCACACATATTGATTTCATAAAATCATGTGTTCTGTAGCCAAGCACGTTAATGGCCATGTGCTTATATCCTTGTTCATGAGTCTTCTTTAGAGAACGGTCTTCTTCTCTTAGGAACCGGCCTTATTTCCATACTCATATAGGTAAGTCTCGAAGGTGTTTCTGCGATACACCTTTTACTAATCATAGACTCATTAAGGATTTACATCCATCCTATTTTCTTGCAGAAACCAGCACTAATAAGAAATGGGAAGTTTTTATATTAGTGCTCCATAATCCACATCCATAACTTGTTGGTACCACATTGAACCTTGTTTATCCTTTTCAAAACATAGGTTGGGTTTCTGCTATGGGAGATCAAACTTCCTTCACAGACCTTAGTCCCATTTCTTTCCTTTTTATTGAAACCACTGAACTTGGTAGACTTTTCGTAAATGGGTCTGCCAAATTCCTCTTTGATTCAATAAAGTTAACCGTAACTACTCCCCTCTTGAGTAGTTGCCTAACCATGTAGTGTCTAAGACTTGCATGTCTAGACTTTCCATTATAAGTCTTATTAGAGACATTATAGATTGTAGCTTGATTATCACAATTAATCAAGACCGCCGGAGTTGGCTTCTTCCAAAAAGGAATCTCCATAAGTAGGTTTCTAAGCCAATCTGCCTCCTTACATGCATCAGTTAAAGCTATCAATTCTGACAACATTGTTGAATCAGAAATACAAGTCTGCTTCTTGGAACTCCAAGACACAGCAGCACCCCCTAATGTAAAAATCCATCCAGAAGTTGACTTGGAATTTGATTCTACATTGTTCCAGTTAGCATCGCTGTACCCCTCTAGTGCAGCGGGATAGCCTTGGTAATGCAAACCAAAATTTATTGTTCCTTTCAAGTAAGCCATAACTCTTGAAACTGCTTTCCAGTGTTCATATCCTGGATTACTTGAGAAACGACATAATATTCCCACGGCTTGGGCTATGTCCGGTCTTGTGCAATGCATAGCGTACATAAGACTCCCAATAACACTAGAATACTCAAGTTGAGCATGAGTACGGCCGGTGTTCTTCATTAACTTGATAGTATGGTCTAAAGGAGTAGGTGCTGGATTGTCATCAAAGTGACCATATTTCTTGAGAAATTTCTCAATATAATGAGATTGAGTTAAAACCAACTCATCTCCCTTTCTTAGGATCTTAATTCCCAAGATTACATCAGCCTCTCCTAAATCCTTCATATCAAAGTTAGAACTAAGAAACTTCTTTGTTTCTTCCACAACAGATATGTCAGACCCAAAGATTAACATATCATCAACATACAAACAGAGAATCACACAACCAGAACTATCATGCTTACTATAGATACATTTGTCCGCATCATTCACCACAAAACCATATGACAAAACTACTTTATCAAACTTCTCATGCCATTGCATAGGGGCTTGCTTCAAACCATAGAGAGATTTCACTAACTTGCAAACTTTCTTCTCTTGGCCTGGTGATATGAAACCTTCAGGTTGTTCCATATATATCTCTTCTTCTAAATCCCCATTTAGAAAAGCAGTTTTGACATCCATTTGATGCACAACCAACTTATGAATAGAAGCAAGTGCAATCAAGCAACGAATGGATGAGATGCGGGCAACAGGAGCATATGTATCAAAGTAATCAATACCATGTCTTTGTTTATAACCCTTGGCAACTAGCCTTGCCTTAAACTTATCAACTTCACCATCAGCTCTCAACTTTCTCTTGAATATCCATTTACTTCCTATTGCTTTAGCACCAGGAGGTAAATTTACTAATACCCAAGTCCCGTTAGTCAAAAGCGAATGCTTTTCATCATTGATGGCTTCTTTCCAGAAATTTGCATCTCTAGAACTCATGGCTTCAGCATAAGTTTTAGGGTCATCATCAGTATGCATAACATACTGGTTAACACTAAGAATTCTATTCTTATTTGCCTCTACAAGGTAATAAATAAAGTTTGGATCAGGCTTTTTCTCAATCCTTCCTCTCTTACTCCTTCTAGGTTCGATATCTTCAGTAGGCACTGAAATATCATTGTCATGAGTAGGAGAGGGATTTTCATCATTGTTATCAATCTCCATAGGTTCTAGATCAGGTAACAATGGATTCTCCATGGGTTGCATTTGAGAACTGTTCCTATTTAAGTTCTCAAAGAATTCCACATCTACAGATTCTATAATCTCAAAAGTGTCAAGGTTTATAAATCTGTAGGTGATACTATTAAGTGAGTATCCCACAAAAGCACATTTATAAGCCCTGTTTCCCAACTTTGGTCTTTTGGGATCAGGCTTTCGAACATATGCTAAACAACCCCAGACTTTAAGTCTTCTCAAGTTTGGTTTCCTCTTAAACCACAACTCATAAGGAGAAACACTCTTCTTTTTCAAAGGAATTCTATTCAAAATATAACATGCAGACAACATAGCTTCACCCCACAAAGAATTAGGCAAACCAGAACTTATAAGCATGCAATTAACCATATCAATCAAAGTTCTATTTTTCCTTTCAGCCATACCATTTTGTTGAGGTGTGTAAGGTGCAGTACGTTGATGAACTAAACCATGCTCTTGAAAAAAGGAATTAAATTCAGTAGGAAAGTATTCACCACCACGATCAGAACGTAAAATCTTAATTTTGTGCTCTAATTGTGTCGACCACAGCCTGGGGGCGATGCCCCCCAGGACCCCCCTTTGGTAAGCGGTGTTGAAAATATTCCAACAAAATTGAGATACCCCAAAAACATTGTAAACCCTCAGAAATTCACAAAGTAACACCATGGAAACAAACCTTAATCAGACAAATTGAGATCGATAAAACAAAAACGAACCCTAGCAGTAATTTCTAGAAGGTCATAAAGTATCAGCATGACATTCTCCTGGTTATGGATGAGTTCTACTACAACAACTCGATAGATTGGAGACTCAAGTCAACTTTTCTTGTTCTCATTCCGAAAGTGCAAGACTTAGAGTTCATGACTGATTTTCGCCCAATTAGCTTAATGAGCCGCATAAACAAGATTATATCAAAGGTCATTGCCACCAGACTCAAAAAGGTTCTTCCTATAATTATAAGTCATCAACAATCAGCTTATCTAGAAGGTCAACAAATAGTGGATGGAGCAATCATTGCGAATGGATGCATCAATTCCTCTCAAAGGTTTCAACAAGCAGGTATTCTCCATAAAAATCAATTTTAAAAAAGCTTATGACAATGTAGCTTGGTCTTTTTTGGACTATGTGTTGAAGAGAATGGGCTTTGGAGTTAAATGGAGATGATGGATAAAAGCAGCTATCTCTAATGCGAATTTTGCTGTGCTCATCGATGGTTCCTCCAATGGTTATTTTAAAAGCTCGAAAGGTCTTCGTCAGGGAGACCCGTTTTCTCCATTCTTATTCTTGATCATTGCAGAAGCTCTAAATTTACTTTTTGAAAAGACAACGCAATTTGGTTGGATCAAAGGTTTCGAGATTGTTTAAGGTGGAGCTAAAATAACTCATCTCCAGTTCGCCGATGATACCCTTGTTTTCCTCCAAAATGATCAGCAATGCATTTCCAATCTGCGCAATATCTTGAACTGGTTTGAAATAATTTTAGGCCTTAAGGTGAATTTCCACAACACGTCGCTTATGCCAGTTGGGGAAGTCCATAACATCAATTCTTATGTTGTTTCTTTGGGGTGAAAAGTGCAATCTTTTCCTACTTCTTATCTTGGTTTGCCTCTTGGGGACAATTATAGATCCAATCTTAAGTGGAACAAACTAGAAGAACTGATGAAATCTCGCATATCAACATGGAAAGCTATAGATCTATCTAAATGAGGTAAACTAACCATGATAAATTATGTACTTTCATCCCTTCCCTTTTATCATTTCTCAATCTTTGAAGCTCCCATGAATGTCATTTGTAAGCTTGAAACAATAATCCTTAACTTCTTATGGGATGATGGTGATGGAGACAAGAAATATCACCTCGTTAAGTGGCAACGTCTCATAAAGCCTAAAGAGAAAGGAGGATTAGGCATCCAACAACTGCATCTGATGAATATTGCCTTGCTAATGAAGTGGTTGTGGAAATTCGGTTTAAAAGAGAATCCTTTATGGAAGAAAATTATTGCACAAAAGTACGGCATGGTGATGCGTGTCGTAACCACAACAAATTAATCGAGATATTTCCCACATAGAGCTGTGTAATTGATATGTTATTTAGATAACAAAACAAAGTAAAATGGGGGTTGGTTTAAAAGTAAAATAAAAAGAATAACAAATAAAAGAAAGATGATCAAGGAATCCTTCACCATTACCAAGCGATAACTGGATTAGTATACTTATCATATCTTCGTTAGAACCATTCATCACCAACCATAGAATAGCAGCTAGCTCAGTGCTATCCCCAAAACTCCTTCTACCACGGATACAGAAGCTCTCCAATATCAGATACTATCCAACCCAACCACCAAATAGTAGCTCACTCAAGGTGTAATCCAATCGAACGTTTTAGGCTTTGTGAATTAGGTTGATCCCAGTAGTTAAACTCTTAGCTCAAGGTTCACTTGCTGATGTTGTCTTCACTCACAATTGCTCCACAGAATCCCTCTGCAAGGTCTCGCGATTTCTACTTGTGTATGATTATTCGACGATTACTTATCTCCTAACCCAATACTAGCAATAGAACAATTAATAGATCAATCTAGCGTGCACTCCAAATCAATCCAATTAATCAATCATAAACCCTAAAAATAGCGAAAGCAAATGATGATGTGATTAAAACTCCGAACAGATTTATATAATTAATAAAGCTTCACATGAATTCATCCTCGATAAAAGTTTAGCTTCTCATGATTACACCGTTTCTCGGTTTCCCCCTAAAGGGGTAAACCTTAGGTTTTTAATGAAGAACAAAGTATATCATGATAAACTTAGAACATTGAATTCATCCTCGATAAAAGTTTAGCTTCTCATGATTACACCGTTTCTCGGTTTCCCCCTAAAGGGGTAAACCTTAGGTTTTTAATGAAGAACAAAGTATATTATGAGATGTAGAGATGATGTATGATATTTAGGTTAAGAAGTCTCTTAAATAATCTCCAAGTTGTAGCTGCACCCTTGCTCGATTCCGTGCGAAGTAGGTTGCCAAAACTCGATAAATATCCAAAAATACGCCACTTCCAAAAGCTGGCCGTGTATTGACATGGTGAAGATTTTTTGGGGACCATGGTTTTTTTGGGGGGACCATGCTTTTATTTTGGGTAAAGACATTAGAAGTAAATCCAGGTCACCCCTTATCTAGATATTTATATTAATACCTAAATTACCCTCCTGATTAATTTTGGGTGATGAATAGTGAATGATTTAGTTAAAAATAATTAGTGAGATTAAATTAAAAGATGGGTTTATTATTAGTTGAGTGGAATTATTGAGAGAGTAGAGTTAGAGAAGATGAAGGAGAAAAACATGGAAAATAGATTTTTTTTTCCAATTCACTTAGTTTGAGTATTCAAATGATGAAAACTCATCTGATTCTTCATCTCCATCCTCTCCTAGAATATTTGTTAATCTTCAAAATGATCCGGATTTGAACTGGATTTTGAACAATTCGGTTACTTTATATGAAGAACAAGTAACCGAACTCATCTGAAGCTGTAGTCCGGTTACTTTATATGAAGAACAAGTAACCGAACTCATCTGAAGCTGTAGTTCGGTTGCCCCGTGAGATGAACAAGTAACCGAACTCATCTGAAAGTGTAGTTCAGTTACTTGTTCCAAACACGCAGGTTACCGAACTCTCTAATAATAGAATTTCTAGGAGTTACAGCGTTATGTTTGGTTGGTTCTCAACTAACCGAACTTTGGTGTACAAAGTTCGGTTGGTTCGCAAACTGCATGCACTTTTGATATAACCGAACTTTACGTAATATAGGAGTATATAAGTTTACAAAGTTCGGTTCTTTCGCAAACTTGAACCTAACAGCTAACCAACCGAACTTTGAGTTCGGTTTCTGCGATAAAATTGTAAAGTTACCGAACTTAACAAACAAACAAAAATGTGAAGTTCCAGCGCCTATTGGCTAAGTTCGGTTACTTTGTAGTTTTAAAATTTTTTGCGAAAAAACCGAACTCTATTGGCTAAGTTCGGTGATTTTGGAACTCAACATAGTGGCCACAACAACACAGTTCGATTAGACTGGATTCGTTTTTTTTTCGGTTCTAAGGGTGGAGTTCGGTTACTTTGTAGTTTTAAATTTTTTTGCGAAACAACCGAATAGAGAGTTCGGTGACTTAGTTTTAAATCCAATAGAACCGAACTGTTCTTCGTGTTCTTCATTTTCAAGAAGTTCGGTTAGTAAACTAGGGTTTTTTGGAAAATCGGCCTAACTGAACACGGCTCTGTAACTCCTACTAAAACCCTATTTTGATGATTTCTAATCGATTGAAGCAATCAAAATCAAATTAAAGTGAAGGGTTTGTTGGAAAATACCTCCGGAGTGGTCCCATGGCAGAATCAGGCTGCGGCTGACGTCTTTTATACTCGACAAAATTATCATGTAACATAACTTAATTGTGATTGCATTGATGTTGTTACATTTCTTAAATAGGCGGTGGTGGTGGTGGTGGGAGGAAGTGGTGGTGGTAATCGGTGGTTGGTGGTGGTGATAATCAGAGGTGGTGGTGGTGGTAATCGGCGGTGGTGGTGGTAATCGGCGGTGGTGGTGGTGGTGATAATCAGAGGTGGTGGTTATATATATAGGTGGTTATTAGGTTGGTTTTAAATTAAATTAGGTTAAGGGTAGGTTAGTCATTTCAACGTTTTAGGACACCCCTTATCACTATAGGGAAGGTGTCCTAATAAACCCACGGTTCCCTCAAAAAAATCATGGTCCCTAAAAAATCATTCTCGTGAAGGTAGACAATGGGCTTGCTCCCAATCCAGCCCAAGTCCGTTATTAGCTAAATGGCCTGTCAGTTCTGTGGAACTGACACCCTATTTTCCTCTTTTCTTTTACGTCCCGGACTTTCAAGCCGTAAGTTTTCCTGGATGTTTTCCTACTTTTCTAAACAGTTTTACGGCTGAAACTTCTAGCCGTTAACTCTTCTGTAGCTTTTCAACTTCTTTTCCTTCTCGGCTTTTCTAACTCCAACTCACAGTTCCAACTCTTCTCGTTTTCCACAGCTAACTCCATCAACAGCTATTATCTTCCACGAAGCCAACAGCTCAAGAAACCTTCCATTCTCGGCTCCAACTCTCTCCATTGCTGCATTATCGTCACAGCAAATCTCAGATTCCAATCCAGCACCAAACACGAGCAGCAAGCTTCTCTGATCATTAATCATCACCGAGCCATCACTGGCTATCATCAGCAGTTAATCCCTGTATGATCCGAGTTCTTCTCAATCGACAGCAAACAACCATCCATTAGTATCACCAGCTCTTCACCTCGGTCATCAATGGCAGACCCCAGATCGAACTCAACCTTCATCTTCCCACTGCCATTGTTCCATCATCACTGCCAGTGAAGCATTACCCATCTCGGTAACTCAGCTTCCTTTCTGTCCATCTCCTTCCTTCGTCGATCTCGGCCAAACTCTGAACAGCACCAAAGCTCGTCTCTGCTTCCATCATTCAGTCTCGTCACTGCCATCAAGCTCGAAGCATCATCAGGCTCTTCCATTCAACTCCCATCACAGAAGGCGCATCATTCCCAGTCACCACTATCCCTGCCAATGAGTTCCGACGGCAACCGTCATGATCATTGATCGACTAAAGCAATCCCAAGACCAAACCTCTCCGATAACATCAACCACAGACCTCTTTAACCTAGTGTAGCTACTTCAGAACCCATTCAATCTTCTTTTCTGCTAAACCCACAGCCACAGCATCTTATCTTCATAGCTGGTGATGAACTGAAGAATAACTCTCCGATTTGATTACGTGGATTGGGAGGAGAAGACGATGGTTCCCTGAACGAGTTGTCTGGTGCCTTTAACACTAGGGCTGCCTCTTAACAGAATGGACGCCCCCTTAGTAGTAAAGTGGGATGCCCTTAGCGATCTTGTCTTTCCCTTGATAGTTCCAACATCTTTCTTTAGCACCTCCCATTTAACTGCCAGTTTAGGACAACCGACAGCTTAACTTTTCGTTTCGCTCATTACTTCTTCATATGTTGTCGGATTGAGCTCATTCTTTCGCCATTGGCTTTGTCTTTTCGTCTCTTTGAGATGATAGCAAGAACTCCTAGATTCGAACGAGCTTCACTTGGTCTTTAGCCCTTCTCCACTTGTAGCTAACTTCTTTTATTGCACAACTACGTGCAAATTCACTTCTTTTGGACGATTCACCTAGCAAAACATAAATAAGAGAACACAAGAGTAATATACAATAATTCGCAAGAATATATAACAACTACTAGCATGGATTCGACACTAAATATATGCAAAATATGCACTTAACACATGGCGCAAGAAGAGTGGTCCACCAAGAATACCAAACAACCTTATGGTTGCAGCATATGGAGAGGCATCCACAAGAACTACGAAGCTTTCAAAGCTAACTGTTCTTTTTAAATTGGGTGATGGAAGTAGAATAAGTTTCTGGTGCGACATTTGGATTGGTGAGCAGTCCTTAGCAAACTAATTTCCTGCAGCCTGCAATGCCTCAACTACGAAGACGCTTATTATAAGTCAAGTATACTCGAGTATCTATGAAACATGGAATTTTGGCATCACTAGAAGAGTCCACGATAACGTCATAAGATATATAGCTGCACTACTTCACTTGCTGGACTCTAATGGAGTAGTTCCATCCAATAATGAAGACGTAAGATTATGGAAAGATTATCAAAAAGTTGGAGAGTTTACTGTTAAAAATGTTATCTTTGGCTGGTAAAGACTAATGGTGTTGATGATGATTGTCAAGAGCATGTTCATCCTAAGATAATTTGGTCGAAGTTATGGCCTTCTAATGTTAGTTTCTTCTTATGGCTAGCAGCTAGACACAAAGTCTTAACGCAAGACCAGTTGATCAAGAAAAGATGGCACACATGGGTCAATCATTGTTACTTGTGCACAAGTGATGAAAAAAAATGTGCACATGCCCCTTCACTGCCATACTGCAAGCCACATTTGGAATTTCTTTCGAGTTGAATTCAATCTCGCATGGATGCTTCCTCATACGGTTTCCATCGCGGTGAGCACATGGCCTAGACCTAGTACTATTTCCAGGAAATCCTCTGTCATCAAAGCTTTACCAGCTGCTATACTATATGGTCCTTGTGGAAAGAGCGGAATAAGAGAGCTTTCGACAACAAGTCTCATACCACCGACAAGATCATTCAGAAAATGAAACACACCTTAGCTTACTGGTTGCACCTCCAACCCGAGTTCCAGAACATTACTCTAAAAGATTTCATGCTTAATTGGAAGATTGTGGTTTTCGAACCACCCTGAATCGTACTTGATATGTTTGTTTTGGCTTGCTTTGGGCCTTTATTTTCGATGTAGTTCCTTGTACTGGTAATTCTCAGTTTGTTTTTCTTTGGGTGGATATAATGTCCTTCCTTGGTCGGAATTTCTAACCTGTAACTTTTTCGGAAGGCCAGTATTACCTATCAAAAAAAAAATTAATGAAAAAAAAAATCTACTTTTTGGCATTGTGACAATGCCAGTATTAGCATATCTGATAGGTGTGATAAACATCTAGATTTATATCTATTCTTTATGCTTTCTTTGCGAGTTTTCATGTAAATTATGTATCTTATGTGTGCTTTTGAGTTATTTAGGTACTTTGGAGTCAATGGAGCAAAAAGAAGTGGAACTCGCTCAAATCCTGGATTTCTTCTCATCAACTTGAAGAGGACGAAAAGACGAAGCCAACGGTGAAAAAATGAGGCCATTCCGATTTCATATGAAGAAGCTGCAAGCTTTTGAAGCATAACAGAGTTGCGGAATTTGTTAACTGAATTGAGTTGAACTGTCAGTCTCGCAGGACTGACAATGGAAATGAAATCACTAAGGGGTTGTTGCTTCAGTTGGTGGCCCTTATCCTGATGAGTGGGTGTCAATTATCCACCCATTCCCCTTATAACCCTAAATCGAGAAGCACTCTCTTCTTAATCATTTGGGTTGTATGAGAAAGAGAGGAAAGAGACGCAGCAGTTAGGCTGCTGAATTTCATGGCGATAAAGCTGAAATCGAAATGGAGCAGTAAATCAATTGGACAATCACGTGATGGAAGATTAAGAGTTGCTTCTGGTTTGTGAACTGAAGTGAAGATTTTCATGGGGATGTGTTGATTGTGCTGATAATTAGGTTCTGAAATCAAGGGTTAATGGTTGATTCAATTGAAGAATAATGGTAATAAGCAGATCGATTTTAGAAGGATTGCAGGGTATAAATGGCTGAATTCGAACTCTCAATTGAGAATTCAGTTGAAGAAAGAATCTGAAGGTGATGTTGAGAAGCAAGAATGCAAGAATGGTCATTGAGCTGCAGTTGTATGGTGGTAGCTGTTAGGTTTGATTTGGAGTTTGAAATCGAGAAATGGAAGAATGGGTTTGATTTGTGGTGTGCAGTGAATTGAACAAGCTTTCTGTTGCAAGGGAGCTGTAATGGAGTAGTTTTGGTGGTGGAATGGCTTACAGAGCAGCAGGGTAGAGATGAGATGATTTGCAAGCACTGATGGTGTTTCTTGGCTCGAGTTTATGAAGATTGTGGATCCCATGGAAGTCAGATAAGTGTGTGCCTGAGATGGAGCTATGAACTGATGCTGGATGGCAGTATAGCTATGGTACTGAGCAATTCAGGAAGAACAAGGATCTGAATTATTGTTGCAGTTGAGCTGAATTGTAATCTGGTGGCTGTGTGCAGCTGGAGAAGTTATGGGTTCAGTGTGCTTGAGATTGTGTGCTGTGGTGGATGAAGAGTAAGATGGTGATTGAAGCAACGACAGTTCGAACGAGAATGCAGTTGATATGGATTAGCAGATGCAGTTTCTGGTAGTTGCAATGGTCCTGGTGGTGTTGTTTTGGAGATGCAGGGACAAGTTTGTGGTGGTTGAATGGTTCGTGATGGAATTGCAGGTGTGAATTGCAGTGGAGGTGATGTTCTAGTGAAATGATTGAAGCTGCAGTTCAAGTAATGGCATTGCAGGTGGTAATGGATCTGGAGATTGTTGTGACAGTGCAGTTTAGAGATTAAGAAGACTACGGGAAAATGGTGATTATCATGGGTCAATGCAATGTTGATCTGAGGCTACTAGAAACTGTTAGATGAATGTGTAGGATGTTGCAGGTGAACTATGTTTTTCAGCTAGTGAAGCTTAAGTACTGGATTGAGCTTGAACTACAGGGAAGAATTGATGGTTTCGTGGGTGTTTGATCGAATGCAGAGAGCTGTTGTTGCAGTTGGTATGCTACTGGTGATGTTGTTGGTGGTAAAAAACAAAGGTATGAGCTTGTGGCTGCAGTGAGGGTGATACTGATATTGAAAGAAGGCAGGTGCAATAGATGAGGTGGTGTTTGAAGCTACGGAAGACCGGAGTAAGTTATGGCTCAAGAATGAGGATGAGATGTTGAACTAGTGTTTGCCTATGAATTAGTGTTGAGTATGAGCAGGTCTGATTTTGCAGGAAGTATGGCATGAAGGAGATGCTCAGAGGGATTGAATTGGCGCAATGGAGATGAGAGTTGAGGTCAAAACACTGGATTAGCAGTCGTGTAAGCCAAGGCAGTGGTGGAATTGGAGCTACAAGGAAGAGATGCAGCTAGTGATGAATATGGATGATGCTGCTACGAGAGTGATGTTATCGAGCACGCTGTTGATGAGCTACTACTGCTGATAGTGTTGTTTGTGGTTGGATGCAAGGAGAAGAGAGAATATGGAAATTATAGGGAACTAGGAGGAGATCCGTAAGCAAACACAGATAGGAAATCTGGCTGAGAGAATGAATTGTATTGTTAGTCTTCTTTAACTGACAGACACACAAGGAAACGGGCTGGACTATCCAGCTTTCTGAGGCCCAGTAGTAAGATTTCTTAAAGGGATTGCCGAGACAGACTTGGACGTGAGATGTTTATGGCATGATGGCGAGTTTTGAAGACTGGGATTTGGCACACGGGCACTTCTACAACTTTGACACTTATATAAGAGACTTCTTGACCGGGGCTCTCGATCTTATCTTTACTTCTACTTCATTTTTCTAGGGTTTAGAAACATGATAGGTTTTATCTTCCTCCTTGTTATGAACTCCATGAATATGAGTACCTAGTTTTTATCATTGGTTATGGATAAAGTTGATTTCACATAACATGAATTCTTGTTTGATATATTAGTTTTGTCTCAGTATTATCGTTTATGATTCACCGTTAATATTGTTACATGATTTGAATGCTTGTTTATTCGAGTCGCGAATCGATTGAGTTTGCTTTCATCTTTATTGCTAGATTAGAGTTTATTATACGCAAAAGTGATAAATTTCTTATTACAAGTAGCATAATTGTGAGTATTGTTTGTAGTGATACATCTTAGTAGTCACAAGTGAATTATAACCTTTGTTAAATCGAATTAGTGCTTTTACACGTTCGATTGCTTTGATTGGCCTGATTTCATAAAACTTAATGCATCTAGGGAATTAAACTTGATTAGTGCTTTTACACGTTAGGTTGTTCTCTTAGATAGAATTCATTTTCGCATCTTTTAATGTGTTTATTGATGACTCTGTGGGAACGATCCTTTCTTACCCTTGCTATATTATATATTTTGAGTAGTGAGAAAGTGTAATTTGTTTTTGATGCCTATGACAGCGATCAAATTTTGGCGCCGTTGCCGGGGAGGCAGTGATTGTCACTTGTTTTTGGTTTCTTATTTTTGTTTTTAGTTTTGTTTTTCTTTTTATTTTCTGGTTCTTAACATAGTTTTGAGAACTCTTGTTTCATGTACCAATTTCTATGGACGGAGCATATTGGAACAATGGATACGGTTTTCAACCTCCTCAACACTATGACGATTTCCCACCATCTACGGAATACGATCAGAACCAATTTATTGGCTATGATCAATATCCAAGAGCTTATGGTGATTTTCATACATACCAACAACAACCTTGCAGTGGGTATGTAAGTCAAGCACCTAGGTGGGACAATTCTACTTCCAATTTGCTTTATCCGAGATGTATGAATGCTATAAATGGACTGAACATCGCACAAACCGATTTCTGCAACACTTTTTCTTACCCGACTCTAGATCGTAGTTATGATCATTCACCCATTCAAAGGGAAGAGTCATGGGAAATAAAACCTATTGTGGACAATGGTGGTAAGCGTGTTAACGTTAGAAAACTTGCACTGAAATTATACAAGTTGGAAGATGATGGAGCCTCAGAAGAGCTTGTCGATGAAATTAGTAGGACCATTTATATGGAGCTTAAACGGCGTCGTGATAAAGGTTGGGAAACTGACGACGATTCTTATTATGGTGAGTCTGAAAATGAAGATTATTGTGTTGAAAAGGATCAACCTTTGGAGATATTTGATGACATTAGTGTAGTTGACTCAACTCTTGATCTTTATAATGATCAAACACCTATTCAAAAGGTACATGAGTATGATGAAACTAGTGTTTTACAGAGCTTCCTTGAAACAAGGTTTGAGCCTAATGATGACGAGTGTGTTGAGAATGTGACCGATTTGACCATTATTGTGGAAGACCCAATTGAGCTTGCAAAGAATTGTAATGATGATGTTTATGTCGAGACTTTGGTTAAGGCAGAAATGGACGAAAAATGGTTACAAGGTTTGATAGAGGACCGTGATATAAAAGAGGTGAGTAATTCACTTGAGTTTTTCAAGGATGAAGAGGATTATGTGATACAAGAGATTGTGCATGGTTTGTCTAACCCTTTGCATATTGTTTCTTCTCCTTTACCTCTTATTGGTTCAAATGTATGTGCTTCGAGAATATTGTTGAATGACTTTGTTTCTCGATTTCCGTCATTAGAAACATTTGATTCTCATACTATGCAAGTTTCCAAAGAAGAAACCATAGAAGTTCTTGAATTTTATATTCTTTACACACTTCCAAGTGTGGACAAGAATAAGTGTGGGGGAAACTTCGATTGGGCTATAGCTTCACTTTTGCTTTATTATACTAATGTTTGTGTGAAGTTACTATTTGCAAAACAGGTTCTATGGGTGGATCCCCAACTTTTCAGATTATTGGTGTATGGGGAATTCGTCTTGCAAGTCGGGCTGACGACTTTAAACCAAGCGCTGCATGGGAGGCAACCCATACGATGAGTATTTCTTGTCTTGTCTTATTTTTATTTTTGGTTCTTGTCTTGTATTTATTTTTTCTTGTCGCATATCATTATAAGATTTCCCACCTTGACTTTATTTGGACGATTCAATTTACATTGAGGACAATGTAAAGTTTAAGTGTGGGGGAGTGGTTAAGCATTTGCATTGTAATTTTTTTCATAATTTTTCAACTTTTGTGTAAATTAGTGAATAAAAAACTCCAACTTGTAGTTAGTTTAGAGTCACATAGTATACATGTCGCTAAGATTACATCGAGATTCTCATAAGAGTGACTGAACTTAGAGATGACAGAGAACGTGATCAGGTTTCTTACTTGTATGAGAGTTAAAGTTGGATTTAACCATGCCAGTGGCAAATAAGGTGCATATTGAATTCGGTATTAGAGTAATGGTCCCATATAGTGGAGACTACCCATGTTACATCATGAGAGGCACCGACCTTCAATTCTTTGTAGCTGTCTAAATTTGTGCTTTTAGAGTGTGTGTCACCGTACGTAAACTCTGGGTAGAATGGTGATCTACCCAACCTCCCACCAATATAAGCACTATTTTGATCTCTTGAGTGTTATTTTATCAATCATGAATGGTGACATTGAATTGCTAACTTACATACCACTTGTAATCTTGTTCGCAGTTAGCACCATCCACTTTATCTCTCTCTACACCAACAGGTCCATAGAAACACCATCATCATCAACAAGAAGAGCATCACAAATTCGAAGGAAAGTTGAAGACGTTCAAGGTTTACAAGCAACAATACAGAAATGAGCAGATTTCAGATTCAAGTATAGCAACAAGACAAGTTACAAGTTGAAGACTATTGTACAAGAGCGAATATTATCAAGATGAGAATTCAAGAAGTTTATGATGTCGAGACATACAAGTTGTGAAGAATCGAGCGGTAAAGTACTTACACCATGGCCTTTGTACTTGCATTTTTATTTTATCTTTATCTTTATTTTTATTTGTTAATTTGTATTTTATTTTCTCTTGTCTCAAAAGAAGAAGAAAAAAAAAACTTGGGATATGGTCATCATTGTGCTAGATCCCTTGTCAAAAAACAAAAAAGAAAAAAAAAAGGAGACAAGAGATAATTTTATTAGGTTCATCATTAGTTTAAATTTTTTGTTTGTTTTCATTTTTTATTTGCTTTATTTATCTTGCATATTATTAAAAAGAAAAAAAAAAGGAAAAAAAAAGGAAAAAAAAAGAGAAAAAATATATATTCATTGCATCATATTTGGTTTGTTTAGTTCGTTTTTGGTTTTATATTCATTCAATAAAGCCAATGGAAGAAGGAATATCCGTAATGAAGTTTCAAGCAACAAGGAATTAGAGGAAAGAATTACATTGTCAAGATTCTACGAAGTTCGAGATTTCATCATCAAGAGTTGAAGACCGAAGACGAAGATGAAGACAAGGATTGAAGACCGAAGACGTTTCTATGGATGCTATGAGAGTGGTGCTAACTTCACGCCGAACGGATAACGAGGTAAGTAAGCATATTCCCACCTTCGTTAAGTGGTTGATTTCCTTTCTTAGAGATCGTCAGAAAAAAAAGGTTTTCAAAATGAATAAAAGATGTGGGTTTTCAAAACAATTCGGAGGGTTTTGCCTTCCTACCATTCAACGTGTCGCAGGATTCTCTCTTCATTCCTACCTGGACACATGTGTGACCCATAAAAAGCTGTTTATTATTGAGAGCAACTTCATAAAACCCTTTCTTGTGAGGCAGAGTCGAGACTTTCGATCACTCCGAACCCGAATTTATTTCGATAAGGGATGGTTATTTCTCTCTCAACTTTTAAGGATGAGATCGTGTTCATATATGTGTCTAACTTCTTATTATTAGTGTGCATAATATCTATGTCTTCTTAGAGCGTTGAATACTATCATTTAGGAGAACTAATAAGTTGGAAAAGTAGGTTTTGTGGGTATATCTCTAGTAAACCCTCACGAGACTATAACTCGTCCACTAGGGACACCTAGGGGTTTAAAGGCTTGTTATACGTGCTAAGTGTAACCGTAGCCTCGACGACACGGAGTTGCATGTATGTTTTAGAATTGTTTTGTTTGATTTGCTCGAGGACTAGCAAGGTCTAAGTGTGGGGGAATATGATAGGTGTGATAAACACCTAGATTTATATCTATTCTTTATGCTTTCTTTGAGAGTTTTCATGTAAATTATGTATCTTATGTGTGCTTTTGAGTTATTTAGGTACTTTGGAGTCATTGGAGCAAAAAGAAGTGGAACTCGCTCAAATCCTGGATTTCTCCTCATCAACTTGAGGAGGACGAAAAACGGTGAAAAAATGAGGCCATTCCGACTTCATATGAAGAAGCTGCAAGCTTTTGAAGCATAACAGAGTTCCGGAATTTTTTAACTGAATTGAGTTGAACTGTCAGCCTCGCAGGACTGACAGTGGAAATGAAATCATTAAGGGGTTGTTACTTTAGTTGGTGGCCCTTATCCTGATGAGTGGGTGTCAATTATCCACCCATCCCCCTTATAACCCTAAATCGAGAAGCACTCTCTTCTTAATCATTTGGTTTGTCTGAGAAAGAGAGGAAAGAGACGCAGCAGTTAGGCTGCTGAATTTCATGGCAATAAAGCTGAAATCGAAATGGAGCAGTAAATCAATTGGACAATCACGTGATGGAAGATTAAGAGTTGCTGCTGGTTCGTGAATTGAAGTGAAGATTTTCATGGGGATGTGTTGATTGTGCTGATAATTAGGTTCTGAAATCAAGGGTTAATGGTTGATTCAATTGAAGAATAATGGTGATAAGCAGATCGATTTTAGAAGGATTGCAGGGTATAAATGGCTGAATTCGCCTCTCAATTGATAATTAAGTTGAAGAAATAATCTGAAGGTGACGTTGAGAAGCAAGAATGCAAGAATGGTCATTGAGATACAGTTGTGTGGTGGTAGCTGTTAGGTTTGATTTGGAGTTTAAAATCGAGACATGCAAGAATGGGTTTGATTTGTGGCGTGCAGTGAATTGAACAAGCTTTTTGTTGCAGGGGAGCTGTAATGGAGTAGTTTTGGTGGTAGAATGGCTTACAGAGCAGCAGGGAATAGATGAGATGATTTGCAAGCACTGATGGTGTTTCTTGGCTCGAGTTTATGAAGATTGTGGATCCCATGGAAGTCAGAGAAGTGTGTGCCTGAGATGGAGCTATGAACTGATGCTAAATGGCATGATAGTTATGGTACTGAGCAAGTCAGGGAAGAACAAGGATCTGAATTACTATTGCAGTTGAGCTGAATTGCAATCTGGTGGCTTTGTGCAGGTGGAGAAGTTATGGGTTCAGTGTGCTTGAGATTGTGTGCTGTGGTGGATGAAGAGTAAGATGGTGATTAAAGCAATGGCAGTTCGAATGAGAATGCAATTGATATGGCTTAGCAAATGCAGTTTCTGGTGGTTGCAATGGTCCTGGTGGTGTTGTTTTGGAGATGTAGTGGACAAGTTTTTGGTGGTTGAATGGTTCGTGATGGAATTTCAGGTGTGAATTGCGGTGGCGGTGATGTTCTAGTGAAATGATTGAAGCTGCAGTTCAAGTAATGGAATTGCAGGTGGTAATATATCTGGAGATTGTTGTGTGATGTAGTCTTGTAGTGGTAAGTAAAGTGTTCGTTTCTCGGACTTGTTGAGATTCGATTTTAGACTTAATATAATATGTACAAGGAAAGCTGTCACAGTATCGAGAGGTACTGAGATTCAGGATTCCACCAAATTCCATTCATGTGACTCAATTAATAACTCCAATCAATTATAGCTCAAATATTAAAAATATGGACTCTTATTCTTTGCCAAAAATAGATTTTTAAAACTTTAGATGTAAATCACAAGCATGGTGTATCAAAAGCTCTTACGTCTAAGCATACACCATCAAACGATATCACAACTAATTAGTGAAAATCATGAATCAATTAAAATAAGTGCAAAAAGTCATAAAGAATTGTTAAAATTACTACATGCGTGAAATAGGGTTTCCTCCGTCATCCCAGTGTTGGGGTTTAGCTCCTAATATTAATCATGATCTCAAAATACATGTATAAAGCTCAAAAGTTGATTAAAAGGGAGTAAAAAAATTGAACAGAAAAATCGCAACAGAAATAATTGTTGAAAAGGTGTTGTTCACTGTTACAAGAAGAACGATATATATGAAGTGCTGTTGAGACTGCAGCTGCGACCCCCACAACTTTGTCGTAAACACTGTTGAAGAACGACTGTCTTCGGACGTCCGTTCTTCGTGTTCTTCAGCAGCAGCAGCAGCAGAAACGGAGTTTGACTCCTCAGGTTCCCAAACTATCGACACCCCTTATATATGACCCAACCAATCTATTTATATCAAAAAGGCCGATTAAATCTCTCCAAAATCTTCTCGAAATCTCTTCTTTTCTTTTCTTGGAAGTTACGGCAATAATCTTTTCTCTAAATTGATCCACGCGATTCTGAGCTTTCCCGATTGTGTCAAACTCTTCCTTAGATAGATATGTATCTTTGGAAAGATTTTTAGGTCTTTAGTCTCTCTAGAACTTCTAAAAATAATCTCAATAGGGTGCGTGTAAAAACACTTTCCCTGTTTAGCTCCAACTCGGTTTCTAGCCCAATTCGATCCAAACAAACGACTATACCGGGCTTGTTTAGTTGAATCACGTCCAACCCAATCAATTATGGCGATTGAATCTCACTAAAACACCTTCGAAATCAATCCCCAACTCTGCCAGTTGCAGGCACAAAATTTTCCGCCAATTTCAGTTTTTGAACGTGAAGGGGAAAGGTTACCCCTTATCCAGTGGTTGCCCCTTATCCGCTTCTGGAGTCCGTATAACACTTGTCCCTTGGGTGCGTTTAGTAATTTTTCTGGGATGTTTTCCACACTTTTCTCGGGGTTCCTCCGGGGTATTTCTGGGATGTGACTGGTACGTCTGCTACGGAGGTTCAAATGCCACGTTTTGAGCCAATTTCGCCGCAAAAGCTTATTTCTCCAAAAACACCTACAAAGAGATAAAATACCAAAATAAATACAAGAATGAGAACTATCAATATATAGAATCGAGACAAATTAGACACAAAAATGTGTCTATCAAATACCCCCAAACTTATTATTTGCTAGTCCTCGAGCAAAACTAAAATAGAAAACAAAATCCTAACTCACTGTCGCAGGCATCGTCGATTGCATTTAGCGTATGCAATAAGCCTTTAAACCCCTAGGTGTCCCTAGTGTCTGAGTTATAGTCTCGGGAGGGCTTACAAGAGATATACCCACAAAACCTTTACTCTAGACCCTAGCTATCTACGCAGAACCTTGGAAGGCACTAAAGAATCTCCTTGGTTGGCATACTTATTGACTATAAGAGGAAGTACCCTGATGCGAAATTCCAATTGTTGTACACGAGTTTGCACTCAAGCATACTAAAATTCATATAAAGTGACAGAGCTCTACTCAGATAGTTGCACTATGGACATCAATATTCGGAGTCAAACCAATCACATGGATAGATTAAGAGATGGATATAGAAAAACATAGATGGTTTTGATGTTTACTAAGTGAACGGCGTTTCCCATATCTGTCTGAAGGCCTCCGCCAAAATGAACCTATCCTAATGGATTGAGATACTAGTCTGACTAATATCAACACACTGGCATATACAAGGGTACCATTGGTCGATAACCTAACTCTAGGTCAACACAACTGGCATATACAAGGGTACCAGTGGTCGACTTTATTGAATTTTCCTTTTGGTCAAATGGTACGGCCTCAATTTTTTTTTCTCTTTTTTTTTCAACTTTTTTTTTTATTGGTATCTCAATCACTCTAATTCACCCTAGCATTGGTAAAAACTTGAATCGTGGGCCCCACCTAATCACTTAGAGAAACATAGTTTAAAAACAAAACAAAATAAAAATAGAAGTGAAAAGGACTCAAAGAGATATGGTGAAACTATCATGTTATTTCTAACACCTGAGATCTGTGCTTTTATGAATAGACTCTTTAGATGTTGCCATCTAATCAGATTGGTTCCTCCACTCCTACAACCAACATGATTCCATCCACTTAGATTAGTTAGTGCAATCCTAAATAGGCATAAATTTCTAAGCTCTGGAGTTTATTTATTGCAACTAAAAAGTTTCTCCCATACCCCCAAACTTAAATCTAGCATTGTCCTCAATGTTCTAAAGATAAAATTAAAAGCATGAACAAGGAGAAAATGTTACCATTTGAAGCAAAAGAGATAAGGAAAGATATTACCGTGTTGCATGAATGTTAGGTTACCTCCCAAGAAGTGCTAAGTTTAAAGTCTTCAGCCAGACTAAGAAAGGATTAGTCACCTCATAGAATCATAAAGTAATAGCCGAAATTTCTGTGGGTCATCAAAACCAAATAGATCTATCACAAATAAAAGAAATCTGCAACCTGTCAAGAAAATAAACAAATAAAGCACACCCTTGTCTAGTTTCCTGTTTAAGACAACTACATCTAGCTGTGGTTCAGGTTCTATAACTGGGTCCAAATAAAATATTTTCATGGGTTGGCATTCCTCAAAGCTAAGATCCGGTTCAGGTATTAGAGTCTGAAGAAACTCAAGTAAAAATTTAAAAGCACATAATAATAACCTGAATAATTGAGGATCCTTAAAGTCAATCAGTTTTGACTCACACAATCGACCACGATGAAACTGGTGGTCAATCTTAAGCAAATGTATCGACCCTAATCTCTTAAAGTAATTAGGTTTAGTCTCAAAACTAAATAATTGACACATCTGAAATTTATACGTTCCCACAATTGGTTGAAAAATATTTGGTGAGAAAACAAAGTCGATGTTGGTATCATAGCCTGGTCTAACCTCATCAACCAGAGGATGGGTTTCTAACAACTGAACTTCCTTATGAACATCACTAGGTTCAGGAAAACGTGTATGAAGATAATCTTGCAAAATGGTTGAGGCACATATGTCAAGTCCGAAGTGAGGGACCTTTCTAAGAGTTAAGGCACATGGAGAATGATAATCACCCCCAAACTTAGAGTTTTGGGTATCTCTAAATAGACTAGCTACAATTTCCTTAATTTCTAGATCGTTGGAATCCTGAAAATAGTCAATTTCTTCTTCTAGGTTATACTCAAGTGACGCATCCTCACACATATTTAATAGCTGTACGAGTTCATTTTCTTCGTCTAAGACCATTGTTTCTAAATCGCTAGACTCTAAAACGGTATTCTCAGAATAAACTCGTTCCTCTAAACCATTATCGACTTCGTAATCAAAAGGAAATACTACATCATCTAAAGAAGTGGTATCTCTAATCAAATCCTCGTCCTTTTGAATAGGTGAATAATCATTAAAATTATCGGGATCTGAACCATAAATAACACTATCATCATAAAATTTATTTGGAGTAACAAATTCCTGATCACTATGCCTACATATTTCAAATTCTTCATCAACACTATCTACATCATAATCATCATAATAACATGAAAATGGTTGAACCTCATCTAAACAAGTAGTGTTACCAATTTTATCCTCGTCATCTTGCTTATGCAAATAACTATCCTCATTTTCAAGGGTACTATTGGAATCACTGTATTGGAAATTAAGATTATTTCGAGCAATTCTTTCGTTCGTCTCAGCTATCTGCTTGAAGGATTCCTCTATAGAAGTTCTCTTTCGTCATAAACTAAGTTATTCATCTCAGATAACTTACGTGTCGACTCCTCTAATTTCCTGAGGGACTCTTCTAAAGGAGAAATATAAGAATTTTTCTCGTATGACCGGTGCGTGTGTGGATAATCATTGGGCTCATCAAGGTATGAGCCATAACCTTGAAAAGGCTAATGTTCCCAACCACTATTCACATTATGGTCAAAGTAGTAACGTCCATTTTGAAACTCAGTCGGATTTTCGTTGTATTGGATCTTGTAATACCAGTTAGACATTATATTACAGGGGTGTGAGTTGTCACACAAAATAAAACCCACTGACAGGGGATTCGTGGGTGGATAGAGTCTTACCTCCTGTACCAGACGGGCGATGAACCGTTGAAGTCGACTCAGGCCACCGACTCCGATGTCATTGTAAGAACCCGAGGGGACGAGACAGTATCGTAACTGTCGTCCTTTCCTGCAAACAATTTATATTTAATTTTTAACCTTCCTTAGGGTTTTAAAAATAATGTCCAGTCCAAAAATAAAGTCCAAAAAGTTTCCTAAAATAAAAAGAAAAATTACAAAAACTAAAACCCTATTTAAAGTTTCTAAAAATAAAACAAAATAACTATATACAAAATATTCTTCTTCACTCCTTTCGGATTCCTCTCTTCTTTCCTTCTTTGGCGATGCTTTCCTTTTATAGTACTTTTTTCTTTCCTTGTAGCTTCGCTCGAAATCTGAAAAGAATCAAAAAATACCAAAGGCGTAAAAAAGAACAAAAATAAAAATAAATCTAAAACCTAAAACCTAATAAAAATCCGCGTCAGCGGCGCCAAAAATTGATGTAGTCTTGTAGTGGTAAGTAAAGTGTTCGTTTCTCGGACTTGTTGAGATTCGATTTTAGACTTAATATAATATGTACAAAGAAAGCTGTCACAGTGTCGAGAGGTACTGAGATTCAGGATTCCACCAAATTCCATTCATGTGACTCAATTAATAACTCCAATCAATTATAGCTCAAATATTAAAAATATGGACTCTTATTCTTTGCCAAAAATAGATTTTTAAAACTTTAGATGTAAATCACAAGCATGGTGTATCAAAAGCTCTTACATCTAAGCATACACCATCAAACGAAATCACAACTAATTAGTGAAAATCATGAATCAATTAAAATAAGTGCAAAAAGTCATAAAGAATTATTAAAATTACCACATGCGTGAAATAGGGTTTCCTCCGTCATCCCAGTGTTGGGGTTTAGCTCCTCATATTAATCATGATCTCAAAATACATGTATAAAGCTCAAAAGTTTATTAAAAGGGATTAAATCAATTGAACAGAAAAATCGCAACAGAAATAATTGTTGGAAAGGCGTTGTTCACTGTTACAAGAAGAACGATATATATGAAGTGTTGTTGAGACTGCAGATGCGACCCCCACAACTTTGTCGTAAACACTGTTGAAGAACGACTGTCTTCGGACGTCCGTTCTTCGTGTTCTTCAGCAACATCAACAACATAAACAGAGTTTGATCGAACTCTGATTTCTTCTTCTCTGGCCCTCGTCAAGTTCCCAAACTCTCGACACCCCTTCTATATGACCCAATCAATCTATTTATATCAAAAAGGCCGATTAAATCTCTCCAAAATCTTCTCGAAATCTCTTATTTTCTTTTCTTGGAAGTTACGGCAATAATCTTTTCTCTAAATTGTTCCACGCGTTTCTGAGCTTTCCCGATTGTCTCAAACTCTTCCTTAGATAGATATGTATCTTTGGAAAGATTTTTAGGTCTTTAGTCTCTCTAAAACTTCTAAAAATAATCTCAATAGGGTCCGTGTAAAAACACTTTCCCTGTTTAGCTCCAACTCGGTTTCTATCCCAATTCGATCCAAACAAACGACTATACCAGGCTTGTTTAGTTGAATCACGTCCAGCCGAATCAATTCTGGCGATTGAATCTCACTAAAACACCTTCGAAATCAATCCCCAACTCTGCCAGTTGCATGCACAAAATTTCCCGCCAATTTCAGTTTTTGAACGTGAAGGGGAAAGGTTACCCCTTATCCAGTGGTCGCCCCTTATCCACTTCTGGAGTCCGTATAACACTTGTCCCTTGGGTGCGTTTAGTAATTTTTCTGGGATGTTTTCCACACTTTTCTCGGGGTTCCTCCGGGGTATTTCTGGGATGTGACTGGTACGTCTGCTACGGAGGTTCAAATGCCACATTTTGAGCCAATTTCGCCGCAAAAGCTTATTTCTCCAAAAACACCTACAAAGAGATAAAATACCAAAATAAATACAAGAATGAGAACTATAAATATATAGAATCGAGACAAATTAGACACAAAAATGTGTCTATCATTGTGACAGTGCAGTTGAGAGATAAAGAAGACTACGGGAAAATGGTGATTATCATGGGTCAATGCAATGTTGATCTGAGGCTACTGGAAACTGTTAGATGAATGTGTAGGATGTTGCAGGTGAACTATGTTTTGCATCTAGTGAAGCTTAAGTACTGGATTGAGCTTGAACTACAGGGAAGAATTGATGGTTTCGTGGGTGTTTGATCGAATGCAGAGAGTTGTTGTTGCAGTTAGTCTGCTACTGGTGATGTTGTTGGTGGTGCAAAACAAAGTTCTGAGCTTGTGGCTGCAATGAGGGTGATACTGAGATTGAAAGAAGGCAGGTGCAATAGCTGAGGTGGTGTTTGAAGCTACGGAAGACCGGAGTAAGTTATGGCTCAAGAATGAGGATGAGATGTTGAACTAGTGTTTGCCTATGAATTAATGTTGAGTATGAGTAGGTCTGAATTTGCAGGAAGTATGGCATGAAGGCGATGCTCAGAGGGACTGAATTGGTGCAATGGAGCTGAGAGTTGAGGTCAAAACACTGGATTAGCAGTCGTGTAAGCCAAGGCAGTGGTGGAATTGGAGCTACAAGGAAGAGATGCAGCTAGTGATGAATATGGATGATGCTGCTGCGAGAGTGATGTTATCGAGCACGCTGTTGATGAGCTACTACTGCTGATGGTGTTGTTTGTGGTTGGATTCAAGGAGAAGAGAGAATATGGAAATTACAGGGAACTAGGAGGAGATCCGTAAGCAAACGCAGATAGGAAATCTGGCCGAGAGAATGAATTGTATTGGTAGTCTTCTTTAACTGACAGACACACAAGGAAACGGGTTGGACTATCCAGCTTTGTGAGGCCCAGTAGTAAGATTTCTTAAAGGGATTGCCGAGACAGACTTGGACGTGAGATTTTTATGGCATGATGACGAGTTGTGCCGACTGGGATTTGGCACACGGGCACTTCTACAACTTTGACACTTATATAAGAGACTTCTTGACCCGGGCTCTCGGTCTTATCTTTACTTCGACTTCATTTTTTTAGGGTTTAGAAACATGATAGGTTTTATCTTCCTCCATGTTATGAACTCCATGAATATGAGTACCTAGTTTTTATCATTGGATATGGATAAAGTTGATTTCACATAACATGAATCCTTGTTTGATATATTAGTTTTGTCTCAGTATTATCGTTTATGATTCACCATTAATATTGTTACATGATTTGAATGCTTGTTTAGTCGAGTCGCGAATCGATTGAGTTTGATTTCATCTTTATTGCTAGATTAGAGTTTATTATACGCAAAAGTGATAAATTTCTGATTACAAGTAGCATAATTGTGAGTATTGCTTGTAGTGATACATCCTAGTAGTCACAAGTGAATTATAACCTTTGTTAAATCGGATTAGTGCTTTTACACGTTCGACTGCTTTGATTGGCCTGATTTCATAGAACTTAATGCATCTAGGGAATTAAACTTTATTAGTTGTTTTACACGTTAGGTTGTTCTCTTAGATAAAATTCATTTTCGCATCTTTTAATGTGTTTTTTGATGATAAGAGGAGATTTGTTGGATATACTTGCGATCAAGGTATCCTAGGGCCTTTGATAATGAGAGATTAAATATCAATTCTAGTTATTAAGACAAGAACATGTTTGTGAATGAAAACAATATCCTTAACCAATATCTTTATATCTTGATTTGCGTGTTGCTTTGTTTTGTCTGCTTTTAGTTTAATTTCCTTTACATAAAAATCAGAAATCCCCCCTTTGTTTATATAGAAATCGAAGCAAACGACAACCTAGATCTCTCTGTGGGAACGATCCTTTCTTACCCTTGCTATATTATATATTTTGAGTAGTGAGAAAGTGCAATTTATTTTTGACGCCTACGACAGCGATCAATATCTCTGCCGGAAGATTTTAAAACTGCATAAAACAATACCTTACACATACAATAAATCAGCTTTACCCCTTTAACAAGAAAGAAAAACAATATTTGCTCAAAGAGCAACTAAAACTACACCATTTCAGCATCAACATGATATCCTTCCTCTGCCAATAACATACTAATGCATTATGCAAACAACTATTTCAAGATATATGCGATCAACAACTTTTGAATATACGTACACAAACTTTTAGTAAGGCACAACAAAATTTCAAAAAACTACACATTGCATGAATGATTACTATACTACACTCCTACTGGAAACAACTTGAGTAACATGAAATTGCGATTAGCAACTTGACCCATCTGCTTTGGATATAGGGTTGTAAAATTCTTCTAACCTTCCTCGTTTGCATAAAAATTTACAATTTACAAACCTAGAAACCCTAGTGATAGTATTATCAAATTAAGAAACACCCATCCCCTATTCATGAATTAAGCAAGTAAGGTGATTGAATTCCATCTGATCACCCAATATATGACATCAAATTGTACTCCGTTTTTCTGTTTCCCCTGTCTTTCTCCCTCTAAAACTAAGACATGGAAAAAAAAACTTCTTTCTCTTTTAGCATAAAAGGAAACTCTTATGGGTGGCTTGGATTGGGCTTGACAAAAATTTCTTTCTCTTTTACCCTGGCTTGGACTGGGCTTGACGAAAATTTGGCTTTGATTTACTACTAAGTAAGCGAAATATTTTTGGCTAGGGGTGGCTTCAGCTAGTCCTAGTCCGGGCATAGTTCCGCCCCTGGGTTGAACTTCACAACTGGAGGTCTCTTCTATGTTGGATGCTGGATCATTTTGAAAGAAAGATGTCCTTTTATCTCCTAGTTTTGCTTCTAGATAAAGATTTAGGCAATAGATAACATTGCGGGGGGATCTGAATACTCGGTGAATGAAGACGATATGGGGAAGGAGTCTACAAAAATCTCAACAAGAGGAAGACAGGAAATGGAAAATGATGTGATTCATAACCTGCAAGATATAAAAACTAAGAATATTTCAGATGAAGTGGTGATTAAGAAAACATTGGATTTTTTTGTCAGTTTATCTTGTAGCTATGGTTCCATAAATAAACAACATAAGTTATTATTAAGACAGAAAATGACTTGTCTAGTGTTACAATACAAAGATAGTTAATTATTCTAAGTCTGTGGAAGAACAAAGACAAGCAGTTGATGACGAGAGAGATGATGCTAAATTTTTTAATTACAATAATAATAAAGATTTTGATACTGTTTATTCCTTGGATGATGGAAGCAACAGAACTATGGAGGAGGATTTGGATGATTCAGCGGATAATGAAGTAGGAAGGAAGGAAAACAAGGGAGGAGAAATTTTAAATGGACTTTAAAATCATATGTTGGAATGTTAGAGGCTTGAACAACTATGACAATATAATTGATCTGAAGAATATGGTTGCTACTCAAAGATGCGACATTTATATCATTCAGGAAACTAAGCTGACGCAAATTACTAGATGAATGCTAAGAAAAATCTGGCACGATAACAGTTATGAACGGTCTTATCTCTCATCTGTAGGAGTCAGTGGCGGTCTCTTGACTATTTGGGCCAACAGTAGATTCTTGAAAGAAGATGAAAGAATGGGACTCCATAAAAAAAATCCCCTTTGTTTTCTTTAAGGAACAATGTTTTCATGTGGATGTTAACAAATGCTTACAGTCCTTGTGATTATAACTCTAGAGAAAATTTTTTGGGGAGATCTAGAGGAAATAAGACATCGGTGGAGTGGACCTATTTATCTAGCCGATGATTGGAATGTTATGAGATCTTCTAATGAAAGAAATAAGGGTGACGGGGATGCTAGAAACAACTCTTTCTTGAATAATTTTATATTTCAGCAAGAACTAATCGATTTTCTGTTGATCGGAGGATCATATACTTGATCATACAATCATTCGGATCCTATTTTGTGTAGATTAGATAGATTTCTTTTCAGTATGAGACGTATGTTTAGCAATGAGTACATCAAGGTTTCTCATGCTCCGCTGGGCCCTTATGAAGGATGGATGATACATATGTTGAGCAATGAGTACATCAAAGATAACTTGACCAAACCGCAAATTATTGATGTAGCTTGCGTGTTGAAATGGCTCGAGAGGATGTTAAAGTGGCTTCTGGTGCGAACGTTGAACCGGCTCCTGGAGAGAGTGTTGAAGCAGGATTCTGAAGCGAACGTGGGTCCCAGGGAGAGCATTGAGGCGTCTCTTAAATAGAACATTGAAGCAGCTTCTGAAGAAAATGTGGAGGTGGCTCCTGGAGAGAGCATTGAAGCAGGATTCTGAAGCGAACGTGGGTCCCGGAGAGAGCGTTGAGGTGTCTCTTGAATAGATCATTGAAGCAGCTTCTACTGTAGGGAGCGTTGAAGTGGCTTCCTCTTCAGTTGATTTACTTTTGTGAATTCCATGCTTCTTGATTGACCATCTCTCTCGTGTTGAAGAAGTCCTTGACTGACGGTGAATGAACTTCGTGCTGAGCCTCAGTCCCCAAGCGTGGTTTACATGGTTCTATCTTGTATGCCCGATGGGTCTTTTGTACGTAATGGTCGTTGATATGGTGAAGCTCTAGATTGTATCAATCGACAAGCAACAACAGTTCTTGGAAGCAGCTGTGATCAGAAGAGACTGGCAGGGAGAGGCGTGGTGGAAACTTGTACGAACATGGCACCCTCTTAAGTCCCAGGTGCAATCTCTTTTGGTAACAGAACTACTTTTTCCACGGGAGACAAATTCTGAAAGCGTCTCTCATTGACGTAGTTACCGCCGATCCAGATATGGAATATCTTGGATGTTGTTTCATTATTGCGGCAGTCGTGCATGTGGTACTAGAGTTGAAGTTGGCAATTTTGGACGCGCAGGATGTTGTATCTCGGTGGCTTTCCTCTTGCTGCTTCAGCGAAACTGGTTCTTTCTAGCAAGGCAGATGTTGTTGTAGATGAGCGTTCAACAGCTTCACGAAGTCCAGAGGATGACCAAAAGCACAGATTCTCCAACATATCACGATAGACATGCACCATCGTCTGATAGAGTGTCTCGCCCGTATTTTGCTCGACATGACGCGTGGACATCGTTATCTTCTTGAGGCGGCTCTCTTGAGGTATCGGCTCCAGTGGAAGATTGCCGTCATAGAGCGTTGATACGTTGCACCAGCATTCTTTAAATCAAATGGCAGTACAGTATAATAAAAATTTCCGAGAGGAGTTCGAAAAGCTATCTTACTTTCGTCATGCTCGTATATCTTATCTGGTTGTAGCCGCTACATCCATCCATGGAGGAGAACATGTCGTGTCCGCTGGTTGCATATGCTAACATGTCGATGTTAGGTAGAGGAGAATCTTTTTTGGGGCGGCATCTGTTCAAGTCTCTGAAATCCATGCAACACCTGATAATGTCCAAATTCCTCGTATCTGAACTGCAACCGTCTTGGATCCGGGTATGACATGTAGATGATGGGTGACCCATCTAAATTTGGCGTTTCTTCATACGTCCAGGAAAATATGTCCTGGTATTCCTTGAGAAGTTGCACAAGTATCGTGTGTTCCTCCGCAGACAAGGTCGAACTGATGGAGATAGGCCTAGGATATTCCTCATCCCCGATGTTGACCACTTCGAGCTCATCAGTTGTGGAATTGGTACCGTTCTGCAGCTTTCGTGGAGCATCCGGTACTTCCTCTCGTGGCTCGTCGTTATAGTAGGATTCCGTACGACCTTTACTTGGCGAACCTTGGATGTCCTGAGAGTCTTGAGAGTAATCACATTCATTCGAAGATGCTCCTGTGTCGATAAGGGCCCTCTTGAACTCTGAATCCTTGATGCATGCCGGGACATGTAGGGCACGGTTGTGACCTTCCTCTGGTTGATTGGAGCGCCCGCTGATTCTTCGAGAGGTGTAAAAGTTCGCATAAACGTTCCTAGAGAAACTTCTTCCTGATCCGGCCTCTGGTTCATAGTGAAACTATTGACTTGAGGAGGATCGTTGTGAGGATCAATCCCTGGTGTAGGAGTCTCCATGACAGGACCGCTCATATCTGATGTTGCTTCTTTGATCAGGTCCATGTAGGCCCGCGTCGCTGAAGTACCTTCTCCTGGTGCATTGAATGCGTTCCTTGTTGGCTCCAGGGGTTGTCGCGGCTCTTGTGGCAATCAATCAGTTAATGTTTGAAGAAAAGTGAGTACATCTTTCTGAGTTGTATCCATATCCGTTTGAGTCTTAGAAATAACTTCCTTCCTCTCCATCAAGTCTGCGATGGTAATGGGAGATGATCCTCCTCTCGTCCCTCCGGATCCTCGTCCTGACGAAGGAGTGGAATCTGTTGTTCTGGTGACCACCGGAGGCGTACACTTGAGGAATGTCGGGATTCGCGGCTTCTCTGGCTCTGGTGATGGGAGGCGTTACACTTACTGGAACATCTCCTGCTCCGCTGGCGTTGGTGGTAGAAGTGACGTCTCCAAGAGATGTATTGACTACAGTATCTCCACTGACAGGTACATCAATACTGAGTGTGTTATCCACACTAGCTCCATCAGAATTGATTGTTGATACAGACCTAAGTTCTACCATCTTGAAATGGATTGATGATTGAATTGGTCATAAGATCTACCCTATAGAAATTGATAAAGTTGAATCGGATTTTGAAGAAATTGACTTTACGACAGAGAGATTAACCTCTCACTGTGGTCGCCAATTATTTATGGGTGAAAACTGTTTCTGCGGTTTTTGGTAAATGTGGGTGTGTGTGGATGAGAAACGAATCTAAACCCTAAACAAATGCACTGCACGGGAGTGCTTTTGATTCGAGAAATCAATCTGTAAAACTCTGGCCTAAACCAAGAAATGGTTGTTCCAGACTTGCTTCGGTCATAAAGTGAAGGAGATGGGGTTGATCTTAGGGAGGGAAGAGAATAAGGTGTTGATATTGTGAAGGTGTTGGCTGTGTATGACTTGTATCAGAAAGCTGAACTGGCTTGCAGAATGTAAGCTATCAGTTCTGGTGTTTGGATACGGTTGTATCAACACTTGGTTTCTGTCTTGTCTTGGAAATAGGGAGGAGAACCTATTTATACAAGTCATTGAGCCTTACCCACGTCTCTCGTGGTAAGTGGAGGAAGTGGAGTGATGGAGTAGTGGAGTTGCGTGTGTTAGTGTCACACGATCAGTCTTTCCCACTTCTCCCATCATCACTAAGCGTCCATGTCTTCCTGACACGTTCTTGTGATGGCGCGTTGTGCGCTGCATACTGTAAACCGCCAGACCAATACCCCAGTATGTATCCCCCAGTTTGTGACATGTTTGATGTCTCGAATGTGTGGATCGTGGGACCCACAGAAAGTAGCATGTGATGCTAGATTAAATAACTAAGTTATTTAGGAAGTCCATATTTATGAAATATCGTGTGTATTATATGCATATAATGCATCGAAAATATTCAGCATGTATGAAGCATCGCTGTTTTGAGGCTTAATGGAGTAAGTCACGAATTAAGCGTCTTAAAATATCATCACGTCCATCCATCTTCGAGTGATCGTTTGGAGGATGTACAGGTAAGCCCTGACTTGGCCGATCACTCTGTGTGGAAGAGTGGTGGACGGTGATCGTGGTGATGCATGACTGGTCGCCTAACTCCTATCTTAGGTTGTCGGTACAAACTGTCGAAGTTGTACGGACGAGATGACTTGCGACCCACATCTGTGACCGTCGGATTAGGGTTTAGGAGGTGCGCAAGTTCCCCTATTCAGTTTGGTCGAATCCAAGCACGGGAGAGGCTTTTGGCAAAACCGATCGGGCATGCGTGTAGACGGCTAGCCAACGTTCGTGTATGTACCTCATTGTCCCATGGAGATGTGATCTAAGCCACTCAATTTGTCCGGCGAAGTTGAGTGGTCGAGATCGTTTTGTGATTGGGACCGCACGACCATGCCTAGTTTGGGCGCACGAATCGAGGCACCTAGTCATGGTCGGCCTTGGCCGATTGGTCACACATGTAGACGGGACCACGGTTATTGTGTTGGCATGCTCTGGGTCCTTTGAATCTACATCTACACCCTCCATCTATGCCAGCGAGATGGATGGTTGAGACTGATTTGCGACACATGTGATGTGCCGCAAACCCTAATTAGGGTTTCACGTCCACGCTACTTTGGATGGACGAATTAGCAAGCCACACTCCTCTTTAGGGGACGCCGACCATGTGGGGCCCACATTGGGCCGGTGATAAACACGTCAATACCTGCCTGACGGCTATGGGTCCGATCTAAGCCATCCAATCATGACGGTGAAGTTGGATGGTCGTGATCAATTTGAGACCTTTAGTGGAATTTCCTGCGACCTTTAAGCTTTCACGCCGGCCCAACTTCGGGAAACCGTACATGGTTCTGAGGCTAGGTCAGGGGAGGTTCGATTATGCAGGCGTGAAGGGGGGCCGTTAGTGTGCAGGAAAAGCTTTATCCAACCGGTCATGGGATAATCCACGTTGTCCAATAATGATGGTGAAGTTGGACGGTCGTGATGAATTTGAGACTTCCGCAGGCGGTCTTGTGCGCGCACAAGCTTTTCCAAGCTTTTCCACACCAGCCGAACCATCTCATTCTAGGATGGTGTTCGGTGGCCGTTTGGGAGGCGTGGTATGTATTCGAATGACCAGGGAATAAATGGGCCCGCTGCTGGTCATTAAGGTGGTAGACTGCTCCTTCTGAGGATCGTCTAGGCTGGTTAAATCATGCGGCCAACTTACATGGTCGTGATTGTTTCTGAGACTGATATGGACAGTCCATATTCAAATATGCTCAGTAGGACTAGTATAACACACCGAGAGATGTAGCATGTACGGGTATTTCGTGTATGCTTCATTATTAACACTTGGAGATTCGTGTTACTCTGCTGAGAGCAACACTCAGTCGTCATGCCGCACTAATAATGAGAGTTCTGCAGGAAATACAGGGCTATGCATGCATTAATAATGCTATAAATTCACAGGGTACATGGGATTGTTGCCACATGCTCCATTCTAGGTAAATTGGCGAAGTGAAGAAGTATTCATAATTTTATCAGTGGCTTTATCCTTTGCAGGATGTCAGCGCATAAGTTTGGTTTCACAATTTTAGCCCTGAACTAAAATCCACCATCAACACATCGATAAAGCATCTCGACAAATGAGTGTTTATCAGTGTATTCCGGGTCATCGAATGAACAAGCCATCAGTTGAGCATATGAAGGCTCTCTTGGATTGCATCCATGTGGAAGGAAATAATTATTTATTCCCATGATTTAACCGAGCTACCTGCGTAAGTCCGGGTTACATAGACTTCTGGCGTCAACAACTTGAGCGTTTGTACAAGTTTGCGATGGATGTTAAGTCTCTGGCACGAGAATTTCCTTCCCTGGCATGATTTCTAATCGATCAAGGTTGAGATATATTTGTCGTGGTGACAAAAGGAAAACGCCTCCAGAATGTGTACAGGTAAGTACTTTCATCATGATTTTGACAAAAGTATGATAATTGCGCCTTAATTATCTTTTGATTTTGTGATAGGATGGTTGTGATGTGAGATCTCGAATCCATGTAAACTTCTCAGACCTTCAACAAAGTCCCCAGGGAGGAGAAGGTAGAAGCAAGACATCTTATTGGATGATACCGAATAACGTGCAATCTCCAGCCGCTTCTTTGGTGAGTTGTTAGCACTTCCCCTATCATTGCGATTTTCTTGTCCATGTAATTAGGAACCCAGAAAAATATTGTTAATTTTTTTTTACTCAAAAAGGGAAAATTTTATTAAAATCCAATACATCACTAAGGAAGTAATGGTATTGGTGAATCAAAATACAAAAAATTAAACAAAAATTACATAGGCTTATTGAACCACTGCCTCCCAATTATGAAGAACCATATCCAAGGTGATACCCTCAAAAATTTGAGTACCCATACACCAATTGTAAATCAAAGGTTTAATCCATCTTTTAAGTTGTCTACTGAATTGGATCTGCCATTAAAAGTTCTTGTGTTTCTTTCAAGACAAACAACCCACCATATAGCAAAAGGAATTATGTCCCAAATCTTGGTTTTTAAACTTACATTTCCCCCTTTTTTCCTTCTCCATTCCCATAAAGTATCCCTAACACTGCCTTGAAACACCCATTGAAGATTGTAGTGACTTAAGAAGTAAAACCATATCTCTCTAGTTGTGTCACAATGCAAAAACAAGTGTTGGTTTGATTCAGCACTTTTCTTGCATAACAAACAACCATTCACATTATATGTGTTTCTCACAGAATCCATTGTTGGTGCAGCATTGTAACAGAGACACCAGACAAACAAAATCACCTTCTGTGGTATTTTTGGATTCCACACACTCTTATAAGGAAAAACTAACAAACCATCCTCCTCCAAAGACTTATAACACTCTGCCACTGAGAACTGTTTTATACCATTCTGCCAAACTCTTTCATCCTGACCTTCAACTATGTTAAAAGTTGCTATCAGCTTCAACAGATGAATTATGTCTTCTATCTCAACTTCCCTTAAATTCCTGCAAAATCCAAAATTCCATTTGTTTCCTGCATTATCATCTAACATCTCCTGAATATTAGCATCTTGGAATCTGCTCAAACTGAATAAATTTGGGAACATAGCTTGCAAAGATTGTTCAGTCAGCCAAATATCCTTCCAGAACAAAACTTGTAGATGGTGGATTTTCGAAAAGGGCTAAAATCGTAAACTCATAATTATACGAAGATCTGATCCAGCAATAAGACGTGAGTATTGAGACAAGGGTCTCTCATCGAATTCTCAACGGAGAGTACTTTCTCTCAGAGTACATGTAGATATGTAATCTCACGACTGGACAACGACATATCTCATGAATACTGAACACTTTCAGTGATTATTTCTATATAGTATCACGAGATGAACGGCTCCTAGACATCTTGCTCTGCTAGTATAGAGCGATAACGTCTTCAGGAACAAACAACGAGTTTACCCTGACTATATAAAGGATATGACTTACCGACAAGCTCATATCAGGATAATTAATGCTCCTAGACAGCTTGCTCAGCTAGTATAGAGTCACAAAGTTAATTATTCCTAATTACAATTGCTCCTATTCCATGGTCAAATCCACGACTGGTCCCATGGAATGGCAATAACAATTGCTCCTATTCCATGGTCGAATCCACGACTGGTCCCATGGAATGGAAATAACAATTGATCCTATTCCATGGTCGAATCCACGACTGGTCCCATGGAATGGCAATAACAATTGCTCCTATTCCATGGTCGAATCCACGGCTGGTCCCATGGAATGGCAATAAAAATTGATCCTATTCCATGGTCGAATCCACGACTGGTCCCATGGAATGGCAATAACAATTGCTCCTATTCCATGGTCGAATCTGCGACTGGTCCCATGGAATGGCAATAACAATTGCTCCTATTCCATGGTCAAATCTGCGACTGGTCCCACAGAATGGCAATAAACAATTGTTCTGATTCTATGATCGAATCCACGGCTTGATCTCATAGAATATCAATAACTATATTATCTCATTACTCCGATTTCCTGATCGAATCCACAACTGGTCTCATAAATGGTAATAGATAAATCTTAATTACTCCGATTCTATGGTCGAATCTACGATTCCATGGAATGGTAATGCTCACTTTATTATTCTGAATTCGTAGTCGAATCCTCAAGTGATCCTATGAATTAATAATAAACATCTTATTACTCAGTTTTGTGAATTATTCTCCACTGAATTCCACAATTAGTAATAAATAATCAACAAACGGGCGTCTAAGCTACTCTAAGTAAGCCCCGATACAAATGGTGAAAGTGTATTCAACGACGATACACTAACAGTCACCGCACGAACGAGTATTTCAATATACAACGAAACGATGAACCTATGCAAAATAGGGAAGAAAATAATAAATAATTAAAAATATTGGCCAAGGTGCTGGGAACATGGACACACGACCTACCGACTGTGTCATGGTCAGTTCAACGCCGGTTTTATATTTTTAATACATTTTTATTATTTTCCATGATTTGATGAAAATTCTCTCATCTGATCA
Source organism: Papaver somniferum (assembly GCF_003573695.1). NCBI lineage: Eukaryota > Viridiplantae > Streptophyta > Magnoliopsida > Ranunculales > Papaveraceae > Papaver > Papaver somniferum. Next base: position 231,301,510 of record NC_039364.1, on the reverse strand, counting down.
ACTCTCCTTCGTCTCGAGTAAGCTCCTCGGTTTCATGGTACTTCCATAAATCCATAACAAATAATATAAAATTAAGGAAAGGAGTGTGGGGCGTGACCATTGGCCAATCGGCCATGCCTTGGTCCCAGTCGGCCCCACACCCCACGGTTCCTTATTATTTTATTATTATTATTATTATTATTTCTCTAATTTCATGAAAAACTCCTTGATTTCATGGTATTTTTTGCACAAATCATCATATAATAATAAAATAAAATAAAATTATGAAAACTGGTAGGACCGGGCCACTAGCCGGCCGGCCATTCCCTAGCTGGTCCCACACGCCCTTTGCTTTGTTATTTTATTATTATTTATCCTATTTTTCCTTGAATTCATCAAATTCCTTGATTTTATGGTATTTCTCTCAAATTAGGAAAAATTCCCTCAAATCATCAAAAATACCTAAAAGTATTAAAAAATTATGAAAAACTCGTGGGACCGGTCCATAGCCGGCCGACCATGCCTCCATGGTCCCACACGCTTGTGTTTTTATTATTTTAATATTTTTCTTCCATGAACTCATGAAAACTCCATCAATTCATGGAAAATCCCTAAATTCATCAAATTTCTCAAAATTCATGAATTTTTCATAAAATCATCAAAATATTATAAAATTAAGGAAAAGGCACCACAGGACCGTGATCATGACCGGTCGACCATGCCTTGACCACGGCGGTCCCACTCCTCCTCATTCCTTATTTTATAATTATTTTTCATCATCTCATGGTGTTTTCCTCAGTTTCGTCGAAACCCTAATTTTGGCATATTTTCTCGAATGGATGCTCAATTGCACGCCAGAAAATATCAAAATTCTCAGGACTGAGACACGGACGCCTTGGGGACACGATCATGCTATCTTGACCAACCAAGATTGGCTCTTTGGCTCACGGAAGTCGGTCCCATCAATTTTCACAGTTTTGACCTAATTTGCACAATTGCTCATATTAGGTCCAAAACTCTTCCAAACACTTTGGATTTTCATGAAGTGATCGTCAGGCGGTCACGTGACAACCCAGGGACGGTTTCATGACTCCATGGTCGGTCCCTCTCCTCGTCATAATTAATTAGGTTTTCTCACCTAAGGCTCAGACGAGCATTTTTGAATAAATGATTAAGCCAGCATTTAATCATTCTTCCACCAAAAAATCGTCAACTCTTCAGGAGTTCTTCGTATTTGCTCACGTGAGCATATGTACAGTACATGGTTGATCCAAGGTCCCATATAGTCGCTCCCTCCTTCGTCCTATGGTTAAACTTCTGACGAACCATAAACTGATCATCAATTGATCAAATTAGGTTTTCTGAATCCAAGGATCATCATTCCAGATTCCAACCTTAATAATTTTACGACGGACTCATGGTCATTAATTTTATTAATTATGCTCGGTTCAACGACCAGTATTCTAATTAATATTTTTGGTACGCTGCCAATAATCCATCAGATGAGCAACACATGCTCAGACGATCAAATATTTAACAATTCATCACATGAGCAACACTTGCTCAGATGATAAATATTTTCTCAAACCAAGGAATATTGGATCAACAATCAATATTCAACGATCCATCGAATGAGAAATACTTGCTCACTTCATCGTAAGAACTATACCTCTGTCTCATGACATGTTCAATTCATGAGTTTCAGAACATCATGTTCAACCCAGCAACTACATGGACTCATCGTCCCAGCAAACCACAAAGTCATCAATTGACTAACATACCACGAGACGTCAATCGTGTCACTTTGGGGGGATATCACTTAGGGTTTTGGTCTGGAGGTCTACGACACGTGTGTTCAAACACACGATGAAATGTGAGCAAGTCGTGCAATCAGTTGAAGGAATTCACGAGGTAGTGGGTGGAAAATCGACCAAGTCTCCACACGTTGAGAAACTGGTTTCAAACACGATCTCCACTTCCCCACTCCTTGATTCCATCAACTGTCACACTTCATGGGATCATGGTGTCTAAAATTCCAGCAAGATAAATAAGTCTATGAATCATGATTGAATCATCAGCATCAACAGTATCATCAATCTCACGTCTCTCATTGACAACACGAGATCATCGACTCATCAATTGAGCAATTTCAATCATTCAGAGCTTATCATATTCGGAATTCACACACCCACAGTCTCGATCACCATTGATCTCACACATTTCTCAGCTTCCCTCCTACAGATCAACCCATCCTCTCTTGTGACCGAATTTACTCTGGAACGGTCATTGTCTTGATTTAGACCGGAGTACTACATATTGATCTCTCGAATCTAAAGCACCCCCTTTGCAGCAGTGCATCTGTGTGAGGTTTAACATTTTGCTCGGTTCGAGGAGTCTCATCCGTACGGTCGTCTCCTCAATTCCTTAAAAACCAGCAAATCGTTTTTCCCCATCTACAAAACTCTATCACCACTGTTCACCTGTAATGTTGAATTATGCTCCCCATGACTCCTACTCTTCAGAATGCCAGTCCACAAACTTTTCCCAACTGATTTATTAGTATTTGGGAAAAAAAGATTTCTCATTACCACCAAATTTAAGTCTCACAATTTTTCTCCACGGTGCTTTTTCCTCATTACCATACCTCCATATCCATTTGGCATGTAAAGACCTATTCATTAGTCTTAGCTTCTTAATTCCAGTGCAATCACCTTCTTTTGGTAAATTTATCTTTTTCCAACCCACCCAACCTTTCTTAGGTTTGTTGTTCACAGAACCCCAAAGAAACTGTCTCATAATCTTCTCCATTTGCTTCAAGAATATTGTTAATTTGTTTCAGAATTTTGCTCCATTGGTTATTGACGGTATTCAACTTTCCTCTATACTAACAATCCAGGAATCCAGCATCGATGGGAGGCTGATGTGAGTATCCTTTTGTGTAAGTGATTATGGCATTTATTTGAATGAAGTAATGATAATTGTTGTTGACGCTTCCAGGAGGAGATTGTTGTGTTAAGCCAGCATGTCCAGGTTACTCATTCGTCTTCGAATAGCGGCGATAAATAGAATCTTCAAGAATTAGGACCAAATGGAGGCAATGGTGCTCCCAATGTTGATGTCGACCATATTAACCCTTCAAATGACTTGGAAATCCCTCAAGTAAGTATCCACCTCATATTCTCTTTATAAAAATATAATATTGCTGATTTGAGATTGAATGAATGAGAATCCGCATGAATGAATGAAGAAACTTTAGTGAAATACGTCACCAGAAAATTCAGAATTCAGCCTTTTAGCAAAAACTCCATAAAATCTTCATACGATGTCATATTTTCGGGAGCTACTTATGTATCCTTATGCCCAGGAAATTTCCAAGCTTTTTCAAAGAAAATTTTTTAGTTTTGAGCACGTTTAGGGGCGAAATTAACGAAACAGTAAACTTCCAGGAGACTTTCAGGAATTTTTCAGCTGGCATGTAGTCCAATGTTTTGGCTACAACTCCTTACTTGTGTTATCCGATTGCCATGAAATTTTGATATGTTATAGAAAACATCCATACGAAGAGAATGGTATATGAGTCAACCTTAGATTCCTTACCAATTTCTCCCAGTTTGTCATCTTATACAGGGAAGTATAAAATCTCTTCAGTTGGACTTATTGAAAAACGTGTTTCATGACTTCCACACCATTTGCTCATGTCTTTGATGCATAATAAAGGACTTATATAGTTAGTTCACTTACATGCTGGATTTTATGATTGTCTTTGGTTTCCATGCTTGAATTGCTCTAATCTCATGTAATCTTCGTATTAGGTACCAAATACCGAAGTTGAGAATAATGGAGCAAATGATGATTCGAACTGTATGGTGAATCAAGTTGATTATGTTACAATCTCTGAACATCAATGCCATGAGAATATTGCTACTGAAATTGTCGAGGAAACTGAGACTCCAGTTGTTATTGCTCCGACAGAAGAAACCGAGGCAAGAGTAGAAGAGACTGTGCTAGATGAAGTTGTTAGCATGATTATGGAAGTTGTTCCGGTAATTGAGAATCTCATAGTGATACACGAATATCCCAATGCAGGTATTGTTTGTGAGCATCCATTTGGTGCTTTACTCCCATATCATGTATCTGTTGGCGGATTCAGCGTTCCCACTGAGTATGCCAATATGTATGAGAAGTTGTGGAAGATGTATGGCCATATTGTCGTTACAAGAGATCATGAATGCATCTACTTCTTGACAATGCAATTAGGAAACATATTGCGTGTCATAGATGGTATTCGTACCAGGGCCAGAAGTACTGTCACTCGGGATGTACTCTTTGATTGGGAGTACAACTTGGAGAAATCTGAAGAACTTGGTTTTAACTTGAAGTGGCTTCGTCAGAAACACCATCAAGGATGCAGTAATGAATAATATACCCTTTACCAGTGATGTTGTGGTGGAGAAAATGGCTAACATTGCCGAGTTGACTGAAAAGCTGGAGTTGGAGAAAGCGGCTTTGCAAGTTTTGGAGAATGCTGAGAAGCAGAAATCGTACTTTGATGGCTTCATTTAGTTTTCTTTTCCATAATCTTTTGAATCTTGAATTACTGAGGGACGCGAGATTTTTCTTTGGTGTTGATTTTTTGATTGGTTTTGAACAAGTGAATGACTGAGGATTTTCTTTTGGATTTTGGATTTGACAGAGATTTTTCTTAAATAAAAGAACTTTTGATAAATTGTTGAATTCAAATACTGGATACAAGTATTGCAAACGTTTTGGAGGAAAATTGAAAGGTAAAAGAAAATCCTAAGATGCAAACGTCAGATGTCTTGAGTGTTTGTCTTGGGAATAAAACACCTAATGTTGAATGTTTCAGGCGTCGAAAATCTTGAGCCAATTCTCATGAATCACTGGTACACTTGTCTTGCCGTTCATGTCAGCCAATTTGTAGTATCCTCCAACTACTGACTTAGCAATCATAAAAGACCCTTCCCAGTTAGAACTCTTTGTGGAATGAAAATTATGTTTAGTTTCCTTAAGAACCAAATCTCCTTCATGGAACTTGTTAGGCTTGGTTGCTCGTGCCCTGAATATCTTCTGTTGGTTCAGAATTCCTCGTATAGTGGGATTACATGTTGGTGGAGCTTTCCAATTCTGTGGCACATGTGGACACTTGTGTAAGGGAGAATATTTAGGATATTGATTGTGAAATTCGGTCATTATTCCAGCAATGACTGTGTTAGTGAGACGATGGATTCGGAGAGGTTCCGCGTCTAACCATTTGGTGAAGTATTGCGGAGGTGATACTAACCACTCATAACGTTTGGTGACAGCTTGGTTATGAGTATAATTGAGTCCCCGGACAAAGGTAGCATATTTGAAAGTTGATAATATAGACGTACGAGGGGGAATAAGACTTGCCTGAGTGTGGAATCTTTTGACGAATTCATGTGCGCTCTCCTCGGGTTTTTGTGCAAGTCCTATCAAGGCTTGGACTTTTTCTAGATGGTCGAATGGTGGAGTGTACTCTATTTCTTCTGAGACGGAGCTTTCCTCTGAGTCAGAGATTTCTTCAACAGAGAAATGTGCAATTGAAGGTGTTGCAGTTACCTTCTCAGCATGAATCCATGTCCGTCCAAGAACCATGCCATATCCTGGATCTTCTCTGATTATGTGAAACTTGGTTTCTGACCAGGTTTCCCCAACTTTCATTTTGAGGATGATGTAACCATATGCGTCTCTGGATATTGCTTCGTGGTCTATGACTGAGACAGGAGCATGAGTGGATTCTTGTCGAGTGATGCCCGCGGCTCTGAGAGTCTTCAGAGGAATGATATTAACAGCAGTACCAACATCGAGCAACGCTTGCTTGAATTCATTTCCTTTGATATGGACTGTGGTGAGAAGTCCCCAGTCGTACATATCCTTGTCTGTTGCTGGAGGCTCAGGGAGTGTTTCTTGAATTGCTAATGGTTTGCCTGACACAATGTGGTTCAATGCAGCAAACATATAATTTCTCCGAGCTTTCGACAAGTACAGCAATTCATAGACATGTTCGATCAGGGATTGAACTGATTCTTTGACAGGTGGTTCAGAGAATGTGAAGGTTCAGATCGGGAGAGGATTCTTGTGTACTCCTTCAGTCCCCAGTTCTCCTGAATCGGCATTTTCCTTGAATATGCATTTCAGAGTTTGCAATCCCTGGTCGGATGACTGACATACCTATGAAAGCGGCAGTAACGTGGATTCTCCACTTCTTCGTATGTCGGTTCTCTCTTGACGGGAAGGTAAGTTGATTGCACCATCTTGGATCCAGACTTCCAGTAACTCGATCACCTCTTCAATAGGAAAAGGAAAGTCTGGCACTTCCTGATCATTCTGATGACGTTAAGCCGGCGCTTTTGCATTTCGAGTTTGGTTGTCCTTCCTTGGCGCTTTTGGAGGATGAGACCTTGGAGGAGCATTTTTATGTTGTTGTGCTTCAACTTTTCTCTTTCTCCCTTCAGAAACATTCATGGAAGCCTCAACATTATACTGCTTTTTGATAAAACGCCTGGTGGTGCTGTTTTTCGGCTCCTCGACTTTGATGGTTTTCGTTCTTTCTAGCAAAGACAGAGCAGTAGTTGTTGATCGCTTGTCCGCTTCATGAAGCTCTGAGAAAGTATGAAACTGGAGATTTTCCAGTAAGGATCTGTAGACGGGGATCATCCTGTTAATGCACAGTTCCACCAGTTGTTGTTCAGTAACATTAGGATCATGACAATCCAAAGCTTGAGTTTTGAACCTCTTCACATAGTCGTTCGGGTTTTCAGTATTCTTCTAAGACATCCTTCCTAAGTTGGAAAGAGTAATATGCTCAGAAACAAAGAAGTATTTCCTGTAGAAAGAATTAATCATTTCTCCCCAATTGGCTATGCTTCCTGGTGCAATGTTATTATACCAAGTATATGCTCGACCTGTCAGAGATTTCGAGAACTCCTTCAAACGGACAACATGATTATGTTCATGCTCTCCTAATGCTAGAATCGAGAAACATGTTCTCGGGCATTCCCCGTTCCATTGTAGAGTGTGAACGTTGGAGAAGTGTAACCTTTTGGGATAGGGATTCTTTGTGTAGAAGCAGGGTATGGAGGTTGATGGCGGTGCACGGACGGTGCATGACCCTTCCCTCGATTCTCCATAAAATGTTCCAGGTCTTCACAAGTGATGAAACCAGCAGGTTCTGCAGTTTTGCGGACTTCGTCATCGTCGTGGACTGGAATAACTTCAGGATCGGTGGTTGAAGATGTTTTCTTGTCTTTTCCCTTCTCCTGGGTTTTATCCATTTTGTCAGTAAGGGTTTTGAGATAATTGCATAATTTCTTCTGAGTAGCAGCCATATCAGTTTGATTTTTGGCGAGAACTTCCTGGACTTTCATGAGATCAACAATGGTGGGTGGATTTTCTCTGACTTCCTCAGGATGTCGGCCGAAGAGAGGATGATTTTCAACATTGGTTTGAGGAGGAGTGATATCACCATCATTGTTGGAAGCAGGAATGGTTTATGGAATACCATTATTGTTGCTAGTGTTAGCGTTGTTTGGGTTAGGATTTGTAACTGAACCTGACCTAAGATCAACCATTTTGTGAAAATATGAGATTGCACTAAAAAAATCCCAGTCAATAGTGTCAAAGGCTTTCCTGATGTCAAACGACCCGAGAGATTAATCTCCCACTGTGGTCGCCAATATGTAGATAGGGAAAAACGGTTTGCTTGTTTTTCAGGGATTTGAAGAGACGAGCGTGTTGTCGAGACTCCTCAACCGAGCAAACTGTTCAACCTCACACAGATGCACTGCAAAGGGAGTGCTTAGATTCGAGAGATCAATTTGTAGGACTACGGCCTAAACCAAGTCAATGGTTGTTCCAGAGTCAATTCGGTCGCAAAGAAGGAGATGGGTTGATCTGTAGAAGGGAAGCTGAGAATTTTGTGGGATCAATGATGATCAAGGATTGTGGATCTGTTGAAGGTTTCTGCAAGTTTTCTGTGAACTGATAAGTTCGAATAAGTTCTGGGAGATTGAAGAATTCTTGAGAGTAGTTGCTCGAGAAATTCTGTGTAGAAGAATGTTGTCTTATCAATCATGGATTCAGAGATTTATTTATATTTCCAGAATAAACACATTGATCCCTGTAAGTGTGATGGTTTCTTGAGTGCAAGAGTGGGAAAGTGGGAGATCGTGGTGAAACCAGTTCCAGGTCGTGCGGAGACTTGGTTAACCGTCCACCCACTATTTTGCTAACTCTTTCAACTGTTTGCACGACTTACTCACATTTCTCATCGTGGATGAATTCACGTGTCGTAGGCCGCCAGACCAAAACCCTAATTGATATCCCCCATGTGACATGATTGATGTCTCACGAATCGTGGAGTCTGCATTATAGACGTGTGTTAATTAGTCTGTTGTTGACTGATTAGACAGTGAGTCTAAGTTTTGTTGAATTGAGCATGAGTGACGAATGCTCAGTGATTCGTGGATTGAACATACCTGTTCTTATGTTGATATTGCTCGTCTGAGCAAATACTGTTAAATTCGAGTAACTGAGCAAGTATTTCTCGATTCTACGAATTACTGAATATTGATAGTTGGATCAATATTCGAGCCACTGAGCAAGTATTGACGAATTACTGAATATTGATAGTTGGATTAATATTCAAGTAACTGAGCAAGTATTGCTCAATTCAACGGATTACTGACAAATTACTGAATATTGATATTGATAGTTGGATCAATACTCGAGTAACTGAGCAAGTATTGCTCAATTCGACGAATTATTTTATTGGTGACGTGACCCAGTAAAATATTAATTAAAATACTGATAGACTACCAAATATTATATAATTAATCCAGATGCTGATTGCTGGATCAACATAAATTTTATTAGTGTTTGAACTTGCTCAGAATGATGATTTCGTGGAGAGTTTGTTCAAAACCCTAATTTTTTTTTATCAATTGTTCGTCAATTGATGAATTGCTGAAAATATATCACTGAGTGAGGGAGGTACCGACCACATGGGATGATGGACGTCCATGTGGTGCCTGAGTTCTCGAATGAGCATGCACCAGGTTCCTTTGTTGACTGGTTGGTGAAAGAATGATGATTAAATGCCGGTTTCATCATTTATTGAAATATTGCTCGATTGAGCATTAGGTGATAAAACATAATTATGGAAAAGTGAGGGACAGACCAAGAGGGCACGAGACCGTCCCTTGGTGGTCGTGGGACCAACTGATGGTCGTTTGAGCAAATTCATGTTGGTTGAAAAGAGTTTGGGCCCAATATGAGCAATTGAGCAAATTAGGTCAAAATTGTGAAAACGTGTGGGACCGGCTCTTTGCAATCCCTAGGGCCGGACTTGGTCGGTCAAAGAAGCATGACCGTGTCACCATAATGTCTGTGTCTCAGTCTTGAGAGTTTCTGTATTTTCTGATGTGCATTGGAGCAATATTTTGAATTTTTTGAAGAGTTCGATCTTTGACTGAAATACTTGATTTTGCTCGAATGAACAAGTAGAACTTTGCTCGTTTGATCAAAATTTGGGAAAATATTAAAACAATAATATTTTAATATTTGGCGTGAGAAGCGTAGTCAGTCATGTGACCATCTGGGTTTTTGGCTTTTTCATGGTTTGAGCAATATTTGAGAAAATATGAAGAAATCATGATATTTTGCTCAAACAGAGGAGGTTCATGAGATGAGGGAAATAATAATTATGAAAGGCTAGGGATTGTAAGGTGTGGGACCGGCCACGACCAGGGCATGGCCGGCCGGCTAGGTTGCCCGGTCCCACGATATCTTTTCCTATTTTATATTATTATTTCTCATGAAACCATGAAAATATGGAGAAACCGTGAGTTTTGCTCAAACAAGGAAAGTTGCTAGAATGAAGGAGTTTTCATGAATTCATGAAAATAACAAAATAAGGAAAATAATGGAAGAGGCATGAGACCGTCCACGGCTAGGGCACGGCCGGCCAGCCGGTGGGCCCGACCCATGAGCACCTCTTTTTATTATTTTAATATCATTATTTTGTCTCTCCTGTTTTGTGTAGGATTCCTCGTTTGTCCATATTTTCGAACGCTCGTTCGTGCATTCGGGTGCTCGGTCGAGCATCATTGTCGAGTACTCTTGCACCATTTTCTTGGGTCTTACTCAGTGAGAGTCCAGATGCCGGTTGTTGAGTATTTATTACTAATTTATGAAATTCAGTGGAGAATGATTCATGAAACTGAGTAATAAAGGTGAGTAGTTATTTATTATCAATTCATAGGATCAGCCGTGGATTCGACCATGAATTTGGAATAATAAAATGAACATTACCATTCCATGGGATCGTGGATTCGACCATAGAATCGGAGTAATAAAATTATCTATTACCATTCCATGAGATCAGTCGTGGATTCGATCATGAAATAGAAGTAATGAGATAAGATAATTATCTATTACCATTCCATGAGATCAAGCCGTGGATTCGACCATGGAATCAGAGTAATGAGATAAAATAGATTATCTTCTAGGAATTCGGTGATGAATGTCACGGTAGAATTAATCTATTGCAGAAGGGATATTAGCCAGTTAAAGCGTCATACCCGTTCTGAAAGATGCATAGTCAGGAAACATTGAGTGTTTCCGAAGTCCTGAAGGCGTTAATGCTCTCAATCTTACGGATAACTGCCTGGATCTCTACACGGTCTCTCTACATAGTCAGGGAACAATGAGTGTCACAGACGTCCTGAAGGCATTATTGCTCTCAATCTTATGGAGAACCACCCAATTGTTCTTCTATGTAGAGGGGGGTCGCTCTCATGTAGTCAGGGAAGAACGAGTATCACCGACGTCCTGAAGGCGTTAATGTTCTCAATCTTACGGAGAACCGCCCAATTATGTTATTCTACATAGAAGGCATTATGAAATGCGAGGCATCGAACGCTCAGCTAATGGAGGCTTTTCGAGAAACATGTTCATCATGGCTCGTAAAATATGAATCATCACATGCCTGAAAGCCGTGTCAGAAACATGCAGTATCATGATTTTACTACTTTTGTTGAAAATCCACAATCTACAACTTGTAATGATCAGTGCAAAAACTTCTTTGAAAACTATATATGATGTCTTATGCTAGAGTGAGCGTGGAAGCAGATTCAAAATGTCTTTTCCTGATGTTCTTCCTAATCAAATTGACAACGAGAGATTCTAGATGAAGGCAAAATACCCATGGACACCTTTTTTTTATCATTGTAAAACTTGGTTATCCATATTAGTGATTTTGCTAAGATGAAAGTGGAAAAAGAGCTCCCTATCTTTGCTATTTTTAAAGGGGGAGACTGGTTTGATGGAATTAATCGGTCCGTATGTTTTCAAGGACTTGACTTACATTAGAAAATTTAAGATGACGAGGGGAAAATAATTCTTGCACAAGCAGCTTCTTATTTTCCTTTAGACCTTTTATCATGTTTGATACATAGATTACAGGCTTTAACTTTCATGAAGTGTTGTAAAAGAACAATGCTTACAAAAATGATACCAATGATGGAAATATTTTTGATAGTGGTAGATTAAAGGTAAAATCTCTAAAAGAATATATACCAAGTAGAATTTATTTATATAATGCACAACATGTAGACAGATTAGTGAAGGTCAGTGTTCTAATCGGTCTAAAGAAAGAAGGCAAAGCAAATGAAGTGATGAATATGCTTAGTGTTATTGTCGAAGGGCATTCTAAATTAAAACATATGGAGTCGAGGTATTTCTTATAGTCAAAATCAAGATCTAGGAAGAGGTAAAAGATCATTGGGTGAAAAGAAATTTGGGTTTTAGTTTGTTCCCAAGTTGGGGCATGTGGATGGTTTTTTTTTCCTTTATTTTTTTCGGCAATGTATATGACTTTTGCTTTCTTGTATTTATTGCACTAGTTTTTGTTCTTTTTTTCTTGTTGACTTTTATTTTATTTTCTACTAAAATCATAACCTTCTTAGCTAAAAATAAATAATATGAAAAACCTAGATCCAATTGACCACAAAACCAAGAATTTATGTTGGGGAAATAAAAATAGAATTTCCATAATACTCAAACTTTTTTTTTATTATTATAATAAACCTAGAGTTCACATGAATCCTTAGCTGATTTTTCTAGGCGACCACACGAACGAACAACGCAGGAAAACCTTCTCTGATTACCACCTGATATGACACAAGCGGAAGTGATAAAAGAGAAGGAAAATCCACTCCTTAAGGTGATGATAGAACACTCCAATCCAGGAGCAAAAACTCTAATCCAAGAGTTAATCGAACAATCCATGGTATAAACCAAAAAAACGTAAGAGTTTCATTAATCAGATAAAATGAGCTAAACCAAGCTCCATAATACTCAACTTTACTCATTTTATTTAAGGTAATGATCATAAATTCCGGAACAGACATGACAATATCATATCCAATCCTATAAGAATATTTGGATATCCAATATCCAACAGGTATTTAAATCTGACATCCGTATCTGTTTTTATAAGGTTATTGGGTATCAGATGATATCCAATAGTTATCCAAAATATATATCCAAAGCAAGAAAAAACAGAATTTGCTTATTTATATTAAATCACTTTTTTTCCTCTCGTGATTTATTTTGTTGAAGCATTTCTCTCGTGATTCTATAATTGTAATATCTAACTAATCTCCGTGAATATGTCATTCCTTCACTTCTTTTCATTCAAAATCATCAATACATGTCTAAAACCAGGTATTTCTTTATTTATAATAGTAGCTTATATATATACACATACTTTATTAGATGTTGGATAAATATCATAGAGGATATTTATTATACCGTATTTGTTTCAATAAAGAGAAAGTATATCTGATAAGATATCTATATCTTAAATTTCGGATAATATCCTAAATTTATTATACGGATCCAGAAAAATATCAGGTAATCTGTTAACCATTTACAAGCCTTTGGATACTGTGACATTGTTTTTGGACCAAATAACAATAATTTTTGAAAAAATGAGTACAATTAACTGATATACAATCATATAAATAAATAACAATAACAAAACTGAGAACGATTAATTACTCAACTCCCAAAAACAATCGATTCAAAAACCAAATTTCCTCCAACCATCAATAGCAACTTACATTCTAATTTCAAATTTATGAAGTACGACTCGTACAAAGAATAAGCGGAAGATAAAACTTCTGCTAAGAAGGACTATGCTAGATGTCAAGTGACTAATTCTAAGAAAGCGAAATATAATTAGAATAAATATTGTATACTGATATAGCCAAAAATGTAGAATGAAAAACAAATGTGGGGTTTTCTTTTTGTTACTACTATCTAATATGAATTTATAGTTGAACAAATATATTTATTTTTGAAATGTTACTAGAGTTTTTACTTGATTGCACGGTAAGAAATGGAAAAATCGGTTGAATACAACATAATCCACATACCTGATGATACATGAGTATCGTAGCAGAAGAAGAATGCTGTGAAGATTAGCTTCACAGTTAGAATTAGATGTGCAGGTCATATGCACAGGACTTAAGTAGCGTGAAGATTATATTCACACAAGCAAAGTAACAGAAGTAGAGGGACAGCTAAGGTTGTTAGCTGAGGCTAATCATTAGCCTAGATTTAATTGAGCCATATTACGGCTAGAGAGTATCTAGAAGATACTAGAAGAGGTGTAAAGTTTGTTAACTTAGCCTAGAAGTTTGAGGTTTCCTAACTTGAATAGGATTCCTAGTTTAGATGAGTTCTAAAAACTCATAGTTTTATTTCTTTTACATCAAGTTCTCGCTCATATAAAAGGAGGAGACTTGTAAGCTAGAAAGGTAGAGAAAAACGAGAGAGAGCAGCCAGGTTATTGGTTTGTAGAGTTTTTCTTTCAAAGAAATAGAAGAATAAGAAGTTAGTGGCAACAATCGTATTCTTTTATGTTTAGTTCTTTTTCTTTGTGCTCTTCCTATCTTTGTTCAGGGAAGTACTGACTCTAGGTACCACTGATCGATTACGTATCAAGTGGTATCAGAGCCACATTCTGACTTCTAGGGTTAGTTGTGGTGCATGGTCTTAATACGTGAACAGTATACGCGATCAGGAGAAGCAACTATCTTTCTACCAGACACAATAAAACCTAGAGTAAGTACTAAAACCAATATGGGAAGTGAAGATGATAAGAATCCTAAACTGTCAGATGAGGACAAATTTGCTAAACTTGAACTCAAGATACAAGATTTAGCAGATACTCTTGCCGCGTTTATGAAGGAAAGTACTTCTAAGTCAAAACCTAAGCATAGGAAAGAAAGTACAAAGGGAGAAAAAAAGGATTTAAAGGAAGATGATGAAGAAAGCTCATCAGAAGAAGAAGAAGAAGATGACATAATCAATAAAAACCCATATGGAGGGTTGAAAATTGAACTCAAGCTCGAGATATCTGACTATGATGGAGTCATGGAAGCTGAAAAACTTGATGGATGCTAGATAAGTTGGAAACGTACTTCACAGTACATCAACTTGTGGAATCACAAAAGATCAGTTTTGCAAGTCTGAAGTTATCAAACCATGCCTCAACATGGTGGAAGGCTTACAAGAAGAGGTATGTTACAGAAAACATGACTTGTCATCAATTTAAGAATCCCATGAGGAAACACTTTTATCATGTGGGCTACTTGGATGAAAGATGGTATAAGTGGCAGCACCTTCGACAGCGGTATCAACAAAGTGTCCAAGATTACACTACAGAATTCTACAATCAAGCTTTAGTTTTAGATGTGGATATTACTAGTGATGAGACATTCCGGAAATACAATGGTGGACTCGTATATTATATACGAAGAGAATTAAAACTTTTCAGTGACATTGAAGATGCCATAAACAAAGATGTGCCCATTGAACAGAAGGTTAAAGGTGCTTCAGGATCAGACAACAATAGACTTGTTACGAGAGGGGAAGATATGACTCAAAGAAGGGTTGAGACTAATAAAAACAAATCTCTATTAGATGAACAAGAATAAAATGTGTGTGAGCATTGCAAGGAGAAAGGTCACATAAAAGACACTTGCTGGACTCTTTATCCTAATCTCAAACCAAAGAAATTGTGTGAGGCTGAAAGACAAAGAAGTTTTGAGAAGAACACTATGATTGCAGAAGCTGTGGATACCGAAATAATATCTGAAATAGATCAGCCAGACCCAAAGCTTTTGTTGATGACCAAGCTAACATACGCAGGACAAGAGAATCTACATGAAGAATTGTTCCATGTCAAGATTCAAGTAAAACAAAGCATCGTCGAGGCTATCATCGATTCTGGCAGCCAAAAGAACTTAATTTCAAAAAAGCTGGTGGAACAAATGGGATTATCAACAACTCCACATCCAAAACCCTACCCATTAGGATGAATACAGAAGGATACTGAACTTCAGGTATCAATGCAGTGTCGATTCAAATTTGCTATCACTGACAAGTTCATTGATGAGATTGTCTGTGATGTTGTGTCATTGGATGTAGCACAAGTTATTTTTGGAAATCCATATTTATGGGAACGTGACGTTGTTCTCTATCATAGAGAACGTGTATATTTGTTCAAGAAAGATGGAAAATATTTTCGATTTCAGGCTAGTAAAACCCATTTACCCATGAAACTGGTTACCACTAACCAAGTCAAGAGATTGATCAACGCTTGTGGGAAGTTCTCTTTAGTCATCAGGCCTGTGATCAAAGAGGAAAAGAAAGTGGTATTACATACTACACTTTCCACCAGGAAACAAAGTGAACCAAGTTCTCTAAAGAAGAAGTCATTATACCACCCAAGAGAGGTGTTAAGCATGAGATTGCACTTGTTGGAGATGCAATGTTCTTTACCAAACTTGATCTCGAATCTGGTTATAACCAAGTGCGAATTAAAGAAGAATGCACTAGAACTCAAAGATTTATTGAGGAGAAAGGTAAAATACATGCTTTAGCAGAAGACTTGTGGATAGAACGAGAATAAGTTCTTGAAGAAGATTGTATTATTGAAACAAAAGTGACACCCACCAGAAGAGGAGACTGTATAATGTTTCGTGTAGGGCGAGTCGGACAAGTGCCAAGTAAAGCAAGATGGTTCAACAAGAAACAAGGGGAGGCTGAATTCCCCACCTGCAATTTAGAGCTTACACAGGAGTTCCAGCTTCCTAAAATGGGGGAGCCATGATACAGGAGTATCGTAGCAGAAGAAGAATGATGTGAAGATTAGCTTCACAGTTAGAATTAGATGTGCAGGTCATATGCACAGGACTTAAGTAGCGTGAAGATTATATTCACACAAGCAAAGTAACAGAAGTAGAGGGACAGCTAAGGTTGTTAGTTGAGGCTAATCATTAGCCTAGATTTAATTGAGTCATATTACGACTAGAGAGTATCTAGAAGATACTAGAAGAGGTGTAAAGTTTGTTAACTTAGCCTAGAAGTTTGAGGTTTCCTAACTTGAATATGATTCCTAGTTTAGATGAGTTCTAAAAACTCATAGTTTTATTTCTTTTACATCAAGTTCTCGCTCATATAAAAGGAGGAGACTTGTAAGCTAGAAAGGTAGAGAAAAACGAGAGAGAGTAGCCAGGTTATTGGTTTGTAAAGTTGTTCTTTCAAAGCAATAGAAGAAGAAGAAGTTAGTGGCAACAATCGTATTCTTTTCTGTTTATTATTGTTCTTTTTCTTTGCGTTCTTCCTATCTTTGTTCAAGGCAGTACTGACTCTAGGTACCACTGATCGATTACGTATCACCTGAGTTAGTTGAAATTGACCGGGTTAGATGTTTAAAAAGGAAATTAATTTTGAACTAACTTAAGTTTTGTATACCATAACTAGTAGTAGGGTGATTTTATAACAGAAAAATAACATAATCATGTCGATAGAATCCCTTATTCCACTGTCCAGGATGTTTTTAACCCAACAGCCCCAAAATAATCGACATCGGGCTCAAAAAAATCTTGAGGCTTGGTCCTATGGTCTTCTAATCTAGCATCTAGATTGGAATCCCACGTCATCTAGGACAACCTCCTAGGTCCTATGGTAGTTCTAATCTAGCATACTAGGTGTGTTGAATCACTCAGCGAAAAAATTTAAGAAGTTGCGCTAAATCAGCAGTCATATCAAAAAATAAATCTAAATACGCTGAACCATCTGTGAAAAGGTGATTTTGATTGCGCTGAACCATTCAGCACAACTATCTCGCTATTGGTTCACATGCGAGCAATTGGTAGGAGAGAGAACTAGTGTTAACAAATAGACAACACTTTCTTTCTTTTTTGAACTGCAACATTTTTTGGCTAATCTAACAATCAAATCTAGCTGATAGGACTTAGTCGTAAGATGACCGCCCACGAGCCTACATCAATTTGCAAATCTAATAACTATTTTAGTTTGCAAACCAACCGTAATAGCTATTAGAGAACATAACCGTTATTGTAAAGTTTTCAAAAAAACAATAATATCATTCAGAGTTACCGTACAATAGTTAAGAGAATTACTGTGTCGTGACCATAACACCACAAAGCAGTATAATGGAGTTTACCTGTTGTAGGACCTCAAATGTTAATGTGTCCTCATAAAAACGCATTAAAGTATCACAGTATCAATCCAGAATCTCTTCTTTTATTTCCTTTAAAAGACACCCAGAAACAACATTACACACCCACAAACATTAATGTCCAAAATAAACTAACTCATTCATTTATTATGAATCCATATTGCTCGCTCACATCTTTTCTTCCTCCTCCCATTCTGTTCCCTAAACTCCCATTTTCTCCGATTCATGTAGATTATCCTCGGCCAAAAAATTAAACTGTTATTAGTAATTTGTCTGCATACATTTCACATACGTTATTTTGCAAAAAAAAAAAAAAAATCTTAATGAAGTCGCTTATATGGTTGTTGGTGTCGATGATACGGAGACAGCTAAAATAAGTCATGTAACGTGACAGAAATAGATAAAAAGAAATCCATCCAATAAACGCATACAAATCTTGGGAAAAATATATAGTAACTACTCGTAGCAGAAATTAAAACAATACATTAAATTTGAAAATAACTCCACGACATTTATGTACTTACGTACCGTACTTGGCCATTACTTCTCAATGCAACTTTATCTTTCTATAAAATCCTTTCTTCCTCTCAACAACTTTCACTGCCCACATTCAAAGGGGAAAAAAAACTCATCCAAAAGAATGCCTAAAAACCTTCATAAATCCATTCATGTCTGTCTTTCAAAGCTCAAGAGAGCAAAGCAAAACAATCATCACAATCATTCCTCTCCAAGTCTTGTCAATTCTTCTCCCAAGAAATGGATTCTATCTGGTTGCAAACACTCTAGAACTCTTTCTTTCGCAGTCGAAAAAACACCTTCATCGTCTTCGGGTATCAAGAGTCGCCAAGATGGTGCAGCAACACTATCCGATACCAAGAGTCGCGAAGATGGTGCAGCAACACTGTCTGATATTGACCGTTTCCTCTTTGAGAACTTTAATTCATTATATCATAATGAAAACGACAATCTCGTGGTTGATGAGAAGGGTACTAAGATGATGATGAAGAATAAGAAAAATGAAGATTCTCGTCGTGATAATGGGAATAGCAATAGCGACTTTTTGTTCGAATCGCCTCGCCTTATGTATCCGCCACCGGATAGGATTCGCGCGTCGAGC
Organism: Papaver somniferum; assembly: GCF_003573695.1. Classification (NCBI taxonomy): domain Eukaryota; kingdom Viridiplantae; phylum Streptophyta; class Magnoliopsida; order Ranunculales; family Papaveraceae; genus Papaver; species Papaver somniferum. The sequence goes on along the minus strand of NC_039364.1, from coordinate 231,282,815 downwards.
CGATTCTTTGTTTCTCCGGGTACATCAGGTTCATTGGTCGAAGAAAATAGGTCGAGTACCGGCGGGAGTAGTTCTACGTTTGATGATATTGGTTCTTCCAGTTCTACTAATCATCATACCTGTACTACAACTCCTAGTGATCAGTCACTTGAGGTTAAAAATGGTACTGACCATAACTTAGCCGAGGATAGTGTTGCCGTGTTAAGGAATTCTCCGAACCCGTACGACGATTTCCGGCGTTCCATGCAAGAAATGATTGAAGCTAGATTGGATCAAAATCAGTCTGTTGATTGGGATTTCATGGAAGAACTACTGTTTTGTTACTTGAAACTGAACGAGAAGAAATCATACAAGTATATATTAGGTGCTTTTGTTGATCTAATCGTAAATTTACGACAGAATAATACAGGTAAATCTCAGACGAGATCACGTCGAGTCTCAATGAAAAGGAAGGAAATCAAGAAGATTGTGAAGAGGAAAGATTGTGTAACGTAAGATTTTGGTAATTACTTTCTTAATTAAGTTTTAATGAGAAAAGCGCATATGGTGGGGTGTCGCCATGTGTGTAAATATATACCAGTATAATATCCTGTGGGTAATTAATTAGTAATTACTAATTGCCTCATTTGAAAGAAGAAAAAATGTTTTACTTTTTTTGTTTTTCTTCAAGGGATTGTTGGTAATTCACAAACATTTAGGCGTATTGACGCCGGGATCTACAGGCAATTAGCATATCAAGAAAAAGATTCTTGATGTGTAACAATGGGGCTCTCAGCTCTCTACTTCTAGGTGTTATTTTGTTTGAAATGATATTTGTTTCAACATTCAAATTTGAAATCATATACATGGACCACGTCTTTACATGGGTAGTTTTGCAGTTTCGAAATACACTGTATTCTCATGTAATCACGGGACTTCTTAGAAACTCTCCAGCAGAAGGTGAAAGATTTAAATTTTAATACACGTTGTTAAAGTTTATTATATGTAAGGAGACAAAGCTTTAATGGAGAAGAAACCAAAATAGAAGAGAAGGAGAATCAGTGAGTGTTTTATTCATTCTCTTGTTTCTCTTTAAATACACAAAACAAAAAGGAGATGTAGGAAGTAGTGTTGCTACATGTGTTGGTGGTAATAGAGAAAGTATTACATGTGTCAAGCATGAAGATAAAAGTACATGCACAATGCCACCTCAATTGGTCAACCACTCATATTACTACAACACCTCCCCCCTGGATGACCACCATGATAAACTCATTGCTTTGTGAAAACCTTCCCAAAAAACGTCAGTTGATGAAAAACCGTTCGAAGGAGAAAGGCACTTGAGCGTATGAAATGGCGTTGCTTGTCAATAATTTTCTCCTTTGTAGAACCGTGTCAGGAAAAACATTTTGCACAAAAAAAACTGAACACTCGTAAGGAGAACAACAACCTCAACCGAAGTTGTATTTCTAGTGTTTTGTTGTCTCATTAAAAACCTTACCAAGTAACAAAACCCTGTGGGAAAAAGTAACCTCGATGAAATAGTACAACACTCTTTGGCGTCATCGTTCCATTGTCGGATGCTCCCCGTGATGTCGACATCTCCCCATGATTTGCATTTATGGTGTTATTGTTGTCTCATTAAAAACTTTTCCAAGTAACAAAACCCTGTGGGAAAAAGTAACCTCGGTGAAGGAAACGAGTTCAACATTTCACTAGATGCTTTCCCTAACATAGGACAATTTCTTTATTCCAATACAGTTATGGGAGCTTGGACAATTCCATTAGTCCTATGTGGTCGGACACTTCCTTAGTCCAATGCAGTCAGACACTTCCTTTAGTCTTTTGTATTCATGCAATCATGGGAGTCAGACAATTACTTTAGTCCGATGCATTTGGGAAATTCATGCAGCCATATTTATGTCAACATCACATTGTTAGATGCTCCCCCTAATGTCGACATCTCCTCATGATTGCACCTATAGTATTACTGTTGTCTCGTTAAAAACCTTGTCGAGTAACAAAACCTTGTGGGAAAAAGTAACCTCGAAGAAGGGAAAAAGAGTTCAACATACCATTAGAAGCTCCCCCTGATGTAGCGCAATTTCTTTAGTCCATAACAGTCATGGGAGTTTTAGACGATTCCTTTAGTCTTACGCATGCAATCACGGACTTCAGACAATTCCTTTAGTCATGTACTTTTCACATGAAGTCATGGAAGTTCGGACAGTTTCTTTAGCCATATACTTCTCACATGTTTTTCAAATGTGGACTTAGGCAATGACTTAGTAAATAAATCTGCAACATTTTCGTCAGAATTTACTTTACTGACTTGAATGTTTAGAAGACATTGTTGTTGTTGATTGTAAAAGAACTTCGGTGATAAATGTTTTGTATTATCACCCTTAATGTACCCTTGCTTCATCTGTTCGATGCAAGCTGCATTATCTTCGTAAATGCAAGTTGGATCTTTAGTGGTATAACTCAAACCACATGTCCCTCGAATATGTGTAATGATAGACCTTAATCATATACATTCACGAACCGCCTCATGTAGCGCAATGATCTCAGAGTGGTTCCTGGAGGTAGACACAAGGGTTTGCTTGGTCGATCTCCAGGATATCGTTGTATTCCCTATGGTGAACAAATATCCAGTTTGGGATCAACTTTTGTGTGGGTCTGAGAGGTACCCTGCTTCAGCAAAACCAACCAAAACATTATTTCAGGTTTCGGTGTAAGGAGTCGCAATTATATTAGCAGCTCTCCTTTCATCTTCGTAAGGATAAAACAAACCCAAGTCAATGGTTACTTTTAGGTATCTAAAGATATTCTTTATACCATTCCAATGACGTTGCGTTGGCGCTGAGCTATATCTAGCTAACAAGTTCACTGAGAACGAGATATCTGATCGAGTAGATTGTGTTAAGTACAATTATGCGCCTATTGCACTTAGATATGGACATCCTTCTCCCAATACCTATTCGTCACCTTCTTTGGACGAAATGGATATTTATGTACATCTAAATTTCAACCATTCATGGGAGTGCTAGCCGGCTGCACTTTGTCCATATTAAATTGCCTGAATATCTTATGGACATATGCAGACTGGTGAATTAATATTCAACAATCTCGATGTTCTAGTTTAAGTCCTAGACACATCTGAGTTTTCCCAAGATCTTTCATCTCAAATTCGGATTTCAAATAGCTTGTGTTTTCTCTTACTTCGTCAAGAGTACCTACTATGTTCATATCGTCGACGTAGACAGATATACTTGCAAACCCGGAACTCGTTTTCTTTACAAATACGCGGGGGAACAATTATTTATTTGTATATCCCTTGTTAATCAAATAATCACTTAGACGGGTACACCGCATCCGACTGGATGTCATAATCCATAAAGTGAGCGTTTCAACTGAATTGCAAACGCACTATGTGGTTTAGAGTTACTTGATTTGGGAAATGAAAGGCCCACCTAGCACTTTCATGAATATCTCTGTATCTAGATCCCCATAGAGATATAACCACATCGATAAGATGCATTTCAAGCCCTTCTGAAAATTTCCAAGCTCATATAATTAGCAGAACATTATGATGTTCACTACAAAAGAATAAGCGATCCAGGGGTTTGTGGGAAACCTCGCGCCACAAGGTGAGTCTTTATACTTTAAGACTTCATTCCTCTCACGACGCTTTGTGATAAATAATCATATATGTCCCACAGGCTTTACAAACTTGGTGGGTTAGCACTACCATACCAAATACCTGTATATTTGTCAAAAAACTAAGTTCTTCCTGGATTGCGAAGGCCAAATATGCTCTTTTTTTGAGATTAATCGATATAGAGCATGGTTCGATATCATTTTGCTCTACTTTTGGAGCAACTATGTATGAATTATATCATCAACATCCATGCATGATCCTTTCATTGACTCATGCACATTATCATAATCCAATAGGATTTCATTGTTCTCTACAATCAACTAAAACTTCGGAGCGTCCTCCAGTATGATTCATGGACATATTTAGAGACAATATCATGAGATGATTCCGGATGATATAAACATTAGATTGTTCCTTACTCAGCCACTTCCTTTCTAGGTGAGCATTAGTCGAACCTGGTGGTCTCTCCAACTTCCTTTTTGGAGTCACGGACTCAACCACACTTCCACAAAATGTAGTTGCAACACCTTAGTTTATGGTTCATATCATATATTAAGGATTTCTAACCTTGCATGCATGCTTGCAGTTTGTATGTGTGATCTCGTCACTTTAGCGATATCAATAAATGCATCAGGCAATAGAATCTGCCACATTCAAAATATTGATAATTCTTTTCACTTCACTTTCACATTGTGGAGTGCGGGGATCAAGATGAGATAACGTGGGAATACACCACGATAATTCATGTCGTTCCCTTTGGAAGACCTTTTCCATACCTCCCCCTAACGACGGGAAGGTTGTCTAATCAAAGTGACAATCCGCAAATCTAGCGGTAAAGAGATCACCTGTCAAAGGTTCTAAGTAGCGGATAATTGTTTGGGATTCGTATCCAACATAAATACCTACTCGTCTTTGTGGACTCATCTTAGTACGTTGTGGGGGCGTAATAGGCACGTATACGGAACAACCAAATATGCGTAAATGTGAAATATCAGGCACATATCCAGTTACCAACTGGTACGCAAAAAATGGTTGGCTAGCAGTGGGTCTAAAGCGAATAAGTAATGTTGCATGCAATATGGCGTACCCCTAGGCAGTAATAGGAAGGTTGGAACGCATAACCAATGCCATAGCTATCATTTGTAACCTTTTGATAGTAGCTTCTGCGACACCATTTTGAGTGTGTACATGGGGTATGGGATGCTCTACGTCAATTCCATTAGACATACAGAAATCATCAAATCCTTTAGATGAAATTCTCCAGCATTATCAAGTTTGATAGACTTGATTAGATAATCAGGGTGATGAGCCCTTAATCGTATAATATGTCCTGGGAGCTTTGCGAATGCAACTTTTCTTGTGGACAATAATGCAATGTGTGACCAACGGGTCGAAGCATCATCTAGAACCATAAACTACCTGAATGGCCGCATTCTGGATTATATGTCCACAAATATCACCTTGCTTTGTAAAAATGGAATATTTTGTTTGGTACCTTTAGCATAAGATGGTCTCGATCCTATCTTTTTCTAAATAAAAATCTTAGCAGAATGAGCGATGTGTCTTCAATGAGGACATCGAAGAAGAATGGGACAACGGGTGCGCTTTAATTACTTTTGAAGACGAAGGTTGCGCTTCTCTTACTTTAGAAGGCATAAAATTTGCATCATTTACTTTAGAATGCACATCATTACTCTGCATTGTAACAATCTTTTGTCCCATTTTCTTTTTCATTCGAAAGAAAGGATGTCCATGTAATTTCTTCAACGCACGGATCATCATATCACGACCTGGGTGCCCTAGTCGATCGTGCCAAAGCTTATATATATAAGTCACTGGTCAACAGTTCCTTGTTGGCAACCACATGGGATTGGATAATCCTAATAGTGGTGATATACAATCCACTAGAGTGACTCATTAGTTTCTCTAAGATGCGCTTCCTTCCGCATTCACTAGAGGTCACATGTATGTATCCAATTCCATTTTCACATTGAGTTTCCAAGTGATAGTACCATTTGCACGGATATCCTTGAAACTCAACAAATTGAGGATAGCTCTTGGTGCATATAGAGCTTCTGTGAATTTAATTATTGTGTTGTTTGGCAACAAAAATTGAGCCATACGTCGCCCAATTATTACTTATGATGATCATATCATCGTAGTCACAACGGTATTACAAGGAGTAAGATCAACAAATAATTGTTTATTTCTTAGGATAGTGTGGGTGCTTCCACTATCAACTAGACATTATATTTCTCCTTAAGACATTCCTACAAGTACATTATACAGGAATGTTATAAAAAGGAACAATTTATCTCACTTTCTTTAGAGATTTCTGCCCCATTAGAATGATGCCCTTTCCATTCTAATATGCATGCTAAATAATAGAATACCATAAACACAGTATGGTTATCAAAGGTGTAAAGAATAAACCAAATTTCGTTATGGATATTAGAAGTGCAAACCATAAACCAAATTTCGTTATGGTTATCGAAGGAGCAAACCCGTAAACCAAATGTTGTTATGGTTATTGAAGGTGTGAACCGCTTGTAAAACAAGCGCTCCGTTTGCGAACCAATTTTCTTTATGGTTATAACGGGGACCAATCGTTTGCTAACAAACTTTCTTTATGGTTTAAAAATTGCAAACAATTTGATAGTAAGGCTGACAAAATGGTCAACTGAAAATAAGCCCATTAAAAAAATACAGGCTCATTCATCATTTACATGTGCATAATTATTAGGATTTAATTTGCAATTTGTTTGCATGTTTTAGTAGAAAACCATTTGTGGGGGAAATATTTAAAGAAAATTTGATAAATGATTTTAGGTTAAGATTTGGAACATCCATTATTAATACCAAACCAAGATATAAAAATAAGCTTAAATAACCAAGATATTTAAATAAGCATAATATCACATCATTACCAACAAAATTGCATTGTAAAGCATAATATATGATGGGAAAAATAACATGCATACATACATACATGAAATATATTTGATGGATAAAAGATAAAGGTAAAATATTCATTGCATGCTTATAAAATGTAAAGGAAATGGTAGTACAATAAAAGAATAGTACAACTTCTTTTGGTCATAAACAAATGATTTTAATTAATTAATTAAAAAAATTCTTTTAAATAAAGGTAAATAAACTTTTGTCTATTAGGAGACATTAAAATCGTTTCATGTGATTGTTTGTGGGTGAAAATTGTGTTGGTTTTGGTAAATATGGGTGTGTGGATGAGAAACAAGTCTAAACCTAAAACAAATGCACTGCACGAGAGTACTTTAGATTCGAGAGATCAATATGTACAATCCTGGCCTAAACCAAGAAATGGTTGTTCCAGTCTTGCTTCGCTCACAAAGTGAAGGCGAATGGTTGGTCTTAGGGAGGGAAGCGAAGAAGGTGTTGAGACCAGAATGATTAATTCTGAAGGTGCGGCTATTTTATGACTTGTATCAGAATTTGGAACTGGCTTGCGGAATGTAAGCTATCAGTTTTTTGTATTTTTCTGGATATTGTGTTGTTGTTCTAACCAAAACTTGTTTTTGGTTGAAATAGGTAGAACCTATTGATACAAGTCATATTGAACGCACCCTGATCTCGTAGAAAGTGGGAATGATTGAGTGATGGAGAAGTGGGGTAATGTGTAAATGCCAGAGACCACGTTCCCACTACGAAGGAGACGGGTTAGTTTACACCCACTACTTCTTGCTGCCACTAACTTCCCTGCTTTCTGACACTTTCTTGTAATGGGCGTGTTGCACGCCGCATGCTGTAAACCTCCAGACCAATACCCTGATGAGCATCCCCCAGTTTGTGACATGTTTGATGTCTCGAGTGTTTTGTGGAAAACGTGTAGCAGTTTGCTATGTGTGACAAGTCAAAGTCAGAAGACTTGCCGCAGGAAGATAGCACGTGATGTTATTTAGGCTTGCCTTGGCTGGTCGCCTAAGACTTGCCACACGCCTGTTAATTAGGTGGCGAATTTGGACGGCTGAGATTGTAACTCATGAGAAAGGGTGGTCATTGATTATGGACACATTCTATTGGCGCCTGATGGTAGCACAGTGGCATCATTGTCACATGCCAATGGCGTAGTGGCATGTAGCCGCATGCCAGTGGCATAGTGGCGCCTGGTGTTAGCTATTTTGGCATATTGGCCCTGGAAACATTGGCCATGTTGCTATATCAAACTTAAGGCCTTAGGAGAATTACTTGACTTAGTTGGCGTGGCAACTTTAGCTAAATTAGGGTTTAGCATATCGAAGCCCTAATTAGCGCGTATGGCATGGCCGCGACACAATGGCGCTTTATGCAATCAGTGCCATGGCCACATTAAAGGAATCATGGCAGGCCTAATATGGGAATAACCACAGGCGCAAGGATGGCCATGGGTGATTATAGAATGGCGTCGTTTTAGGATTTGGCGGGTCCCACATGGCTCGTGGTATGTTGTAGGGCCAAAGTGGCGTAATTGGGTCACGACTGGAAATTAGGGTTTCGACTAATGCCACTAAGGTAGAGCCGTGTTTGGAACACCCTAATTGGAATATGTTATGGCGTTTGGCCATGAACAAGAAGTGGGTTAGCACGTTGGCGTGCTATTTATGGCATGTTGGCATGATCGGCATGCTACTGCGGAAAAGTGGCACATTTGGCATGTTCGGCATGCTAATGCGGCAAAGTGGCATGTTTGGCATGCCAATTAGCGTATTGGCGCGGCTTTTAGAAAGCCAATTTGGCATTGTGACATTCTGGCGCAACTTTGCCTCTTTGAATACCGTGGAAGGTTTAGAGTGACCTGATTGGTCGATTAAAAAGAGGGTCCGGACAAGCATGGGCGTGGCCACACTTCTTGTGTGTGTGTGGCGGATTTAAAGCGACCTGATTGGTCGATGGGAAATAAGGACGGCAAGTATGGGCCCGGCCACAACTCATGTGCGTGCGGCGGGTTTAAGGCGACCTGATTGGTCGACGGGAAATAAAGGTCGGTCGAGCAGCATGGGGTGTGGCCACTTGCAAGTGGCGCCGGCTGGCCTATGGCATGGCCACACCTCCCTTTGTTACTGCTCCTATTCCGCGGCTCCTTTTATTCCTTGTGTTTATGGGTGAAAATTGTTTCTACTGGTTTTGGTAAATTTGGGTGTGTGTGTGTGTATGAGAAACGAATTTAAACCCTAAACAAATGCACTGCACGGGAGTACTTTAGATTCGAGAGATAAATTTGTACAATTCTGGCCTAAACCAAGAAATGGTCGTTCCAGACTTGCTTCGGTCACAAAGTGAAGGAGATGGGTTTGATCTTAGGGAAGGAAGCGAAGAAGGTGTTGAGATTATGAAGGTGTTGGCTGTTTATGACTTATATCAGAATGTTGAACTGGCTTGCATAATGTAAGCTATCAGTTCTGGGTGTTTTCTGGATATTGTGACAACACTTGGTTTTTCTGTCTATGTGTTGTTTGGAAATATGTGAAGGACCTATTTATACAAGTCATTGAGCGCAACCCTCATCTCGTAGGAAGTGGAGGAGGTGAAGTGATTGAGTAGTGGGGTCGTGTAGGAGTGGTGATTATCACACGATCACACCTTTGCCCACTTCCCTCATCACTGTTAACCGTCCACCTTTTCCTGACACGTTCTTGTAATGGCAGGTTGCACGTTGCACGCTGTAAACCGCCAGATCAATACCCCAGTAAGTATCCCCCAGTTTGTGACATGCTTGATGTCTCGAATGAGCGAATCGTGGGACCCACCGCAGGAAATAGCATATGGTGTTATTAAGTTCAATAACTAAGTTATTTAAGGAATCGATATTTATGAAATATCATGTATTCTCGATGCAAGTAATGCATCGAAAACAATCAATATGTATGAATCATCGTTGTTTTAAAGCTTAACCGAATGAGTCGCGGATTAAGCGTCTTAAAACATCATTACGTCCAACCATCTTCGAGTGATCGTTTGGAAGCCACACGGGTGAGCTATTCCCTGGTCGATCACTCCCTGTGGCAGAGTGGCGGACGGTGATCATCGAGATGCTTCATTGGTTACCTAGGCTGTCCGACCAATCTGGCAAAGTTGGATGGACGATATGGTTTACGGCATATATTTGCGACCGTTTGATGGAATTTTAGGGTTTTTAGGAGGTGCACAAGCATCCCTCTTTGGCTTGACCAAATCCACACATGGGCGCCGATCTTGGTGGGACCGACCGGTCATGCGTGGATACGGCTCGTTGTTGTGCACGCCTATACCTCTCCGTCCCGTGAAGGCTTGATCTAGGCCACTCAATTTGACTGGCAAAGATGAGTGGTCGTGATCAATTTGTGACAGAAATACATTGCCGCAAAGGATTAAAGGTTGTGTGACATGCCACTTTGGGGGCGCGTTTCGAGTTGTCGAGTCCTAGTCTGCCTAGGCCGACCGGCTACATGCAAAGGTGGGCCCATAGTGATCACGTTGACACTCTTGGGACCTCTTAAGTCTATATATAACCCTCCATCCAGGCTGGCGAAGATGGATGGTCGTGATCGAACTACGACAGATATGCAACGCCGCAAACCCTAATTAGGGTTTTGAAACAGTCACATATACGTGACTTTGGCCAAACGGTTTGGCGAGCTATGCTTCTCCTTTGTAAAGACCGATCGTGCGGGGCCCACGTTGGGCTGATGGTGAACATATGTGCACCTCCCTGATGTTCCTAGGTATGATTTAAGCCATCCAAACATGATGTCTAAGTTGGATGGTTGTGATCGATTTAAGACGTTAATGGAATTTCCGCGACCCTTAGAAGTATCACGCCTGTCGTGGTTTGAGAAATCATTTCATTTCTCCACGGCCTTGTCGTGAGAAAATCGATTGGGTGAGGGAGAATTGGGCCCGCTAACGTGTGCGTTACCGCTTCTCTGATCATTCATGGGATGATCTAATCCGTCCAACTAGGCTGGCGAAGTTGGACGGTCGTGATTGTTTTAAGACTGTTCTGGACAGTCCATGCTCGATCGAGCTTTCTTCCACAGCAGCGCCGCCACCTTATTTTAGGGTTGGCGTTTGGTGCGCTGGGAAGTATGGCGTGGTGTTTGACCGGCTGGGGCATAAGTTGGCCCGTCGGCGGTCATCACGGTGAATGCCGGCTCCTGCTAGGGTTTGGCTAGGATGGTTAAATCACGTGGCCAACTTGCGCGGCCGTGATTTCTTCTGAGACTGATACGGACAGTCCATATTTCCTTTAAGGAAATTAAATACATTCGATCGAGTTGTTTCGCGTCGATTCGAAATTCTCTTTGTCAGATAGTGATGCAGCATGTACGGGTATTTCGTGCATGTCCCAAAATTGGCACTTGGAGATTCATGTTACTCTGCTGAGAGTGAACACTCAGTCTTCATGCCATGCTAATAATGAGAGTTCGGCTAGGAACAACACAGGAAATACTAGGAAAATCATGCATTAATAAATAATATTAAAAATCACAGAATATTTGGGATTGTTGTTGCATGCACCATTCTGGGTGAATCTGTGTATTTATTGAATTGCTTCTAATAAATAAAGTGAAGAGGTACTCATCACTTATCAAACGGCTTGACCCTTTGCAGGATGTTAGCGCATTATCAAACGGCTTTACCCTTTGCAGGATGTCAGCGCATTAAATTTGGTTTTACAATTTTAGCCCTGAACTAAAATCCACCATCAACATTAAGTCCCATGCATAGCACGCAATGGTTGCACTATTGTGGGTATGTATTAGATGGTGACAAATAAAGATAAAACTTATGAGACAAAGTTCGATGTTACCAGGAGAGATGGGTCGTCCTATCCTTGGAGCATGTCACGTTCAAGAGGCGTCCAGGTGAGCGTTCCCCTAGCATGATGTTGGTTGGCCCCAGGTAGATTAGGCATATGGTTGGTTGGATTCTCAAACTATTCATGACGATGTCGTAATCCCCGACTCTGATGAGGACGAGCCTTATCATGAGTAATATCCTTAAAAGGCTGCTGAAGCAATTTCTGAAAAATATGTTGAAGCAGCTCCCAAAGAGAACGGTGATGCATCTTCCGGAAAGTGTGTTGAAGCGGCTTCTGAAGCGAACGTCGAGGCGGCTCCTGGAGAGAGTGTTGAAGCAACTTCTGGAGCGAACGTCGAGGCGGGTCCTGGAGAGAGTGTTGAAGCAACTTCTGGAGCGAACGTCGAAGCGGGTCCCGGAGAGAGTGTTGAAGCAGCTTCTGAAGCGAACGTCAAGGCGGCTCCTGGAGAGAGCGTCAAAGCAGCTTCTGGAGCGAATGTCGACGCGGATCCCGGAGAGAGCGTTGAAGCATCTTCTGGAGGGCGGCTCCTGGAGAGAGCGTTGAAGCAGCTTCTGGAGCGAACGTCGAGGCGGGTCCCGGAGAGAGTGTTGAAGCAGCTTCTGAAGCGAACGTCGAAGCGGGTCCTGGAGAGAGCGTTGAAGAAGCTTCTGGAGGGCGGATCCCGGAGAGAGCATTGAAGCGGCTTCTTCTTCAGTTTAATTTTCCCTTGCGAATTACATGCTCCTTGATTGACCATCTCTCTTGTGTTGAAGAAGTCCTTGACTGACGGTGAAGGAATTTCATGCTGAGCCTCAGTCCCCAAGCGTGATTTATATGGTTCTATCTTGTATGGTCGGTGAGTTTACCATAATAAAGATATCACCATATCTCCTCCGTGACTCTATTACTTCTCCGTTGGAAAATAAAATATGCAGAAGTTCGGATTACCTTTATAGTGGTTGTTGCTATGGTGAAGCTCGGGCACTGGTATCAACAAATGAACAACGGTTCTTAGCTGCAGCTGTGATCAGAAGAGACTGGCATGAAGAGGCGTGATAGCTACGGGAACGAACTTGGAGGTATTCATATAGTGGTAGAGCTTGTCTCGAGGGAGAAGCTAATGATGGAACCGATAGCTTCCTTGATGTTTCGTCATGGAATGAAAAAGAGGGAGACATTCCCCTGCCCACGAGTATCCACTGAGCCTTCGACTTGATGGATGTTGTCACGCTAGGTTCATGAGGCCGTCTTTACATCTGCGTTGCGTTTTATAGACGTCCAGGAATATCACTGGTCTTTGACAATACGTCTGCTCTCTTGAGTATATCCTCGTCTTAGGACATCTTGGAATCATAATGATAGCGTGCTTGCATCTCTCTAAATTCACCATCTTTGAGATGGGCAGCGCTAAGCAGTCCCCAGTCACACTCCTTTGCTTTGGATCGTGTCTTTGAGGAGTAGGGAAGTTCCTTCATGCGAATGACTTAACTAATAGGCTCTGCAAATATGATGAAGCTCTTTTCATGGAGAATTTGTATGTACCTCTTAAGTCCCATGTGCAATCTCCTTTAGTAACGCAACTACTTCTTCTACGGGAGACGAAATTCTGAAAGCGTCTCTCATTGATGTTTCTGCCTTCGATACAAATATGGAATATCTTGGACGTTGTTTCATCATTGTGGCAGTCATGCATGTGGTACTGGAGTTGGGGTTGGCGATTTTGGACGTGCATGATGTTGTATCTCGGTGGTTTTCCTCTTGCTTCTTCAGCGAAACTGCTTACAGAAGGCTGAAGGTTGTATTGCATGTTGGTGAGATGTATGCTTCCACGAACATCATGAGGCTCTTCATTACTGGCAGGCTTGTTCTTTCTAGCAGGGAAGGTGCTGTCACAACTGAGCGTTTAGCAGCTTCACGGAGTTCAGAGGATGTCTGAAAATGTCTGAAAGAGCAGGTTCTTCGACAAAGCACAATAGACAGGTAATATCCTATTGATGCACAATTACACCACTTGTTGTTCAGTCACATTTGGATCGTGACCCTCCAGTGCCTGAATTCGGGACCTCTTGACATAATCATTTGGATGTTCGTTGTTTGGATGAAGCATTCCTCTTAAGTCTGACAGAGTGATTCGCCCAAGATGCGGATTCTTTCTCGACATGATGATGTGGAGATCGCTATATTCTTGAGGCTGCTCTCTTGAGGTGTCGGCTCCAGTAAATCTGAAGATGTCCCAGGCTCGCTCTCGTCCGGGCTGACATAATAGGTGAACCCTTTATGATGATTTGGAGATGACAATATTCGTTGAATCTTTTGAAACGCTTCCTGTTGTAGTGCAGTCCAGATGAAATTTGCTCCTTTCTTTAGCAAGGGGGTGAATGAAGCAACAAGCTGGGCTAAACCAGGTATAAAACTGTAGTTCACCTTGCCCATGAATCTGTGGAGTTCCTTCACATTTCGCGGAGGCATCATCGTGAGGATAGCTTGGGTCTTGGATGGGTACACATTGATTCCCTCAGCAGTCACCTTTCGAACACTTGTCTTAAAACTCCTGTGTGGGCCGCCCGAGCTTTTGATTTGACTACTATATCATCCATGTAGTCTTCAACTTGCTTATGCATCATGTCGTGGAAGATTTCCATCATAGCGCGTTGATACGTTGCACCGGTATTAACCAAATGGCATTACAGTATAATAAAAATTTCCGAGAGGAGTTCTAAAAGATGTCTTACTCGCGTCATGCTCATACATATTTATCTGATTGTAGCCGCTATACCCATCCATGAAGGAGAACACGCCATGTCCGATGGTGGCATCTACTAACATGTCGATGTTAGGTAGAGGAAAATCATCTTTGGGGCAACATCTGTCCAAGTCTCTGAAATCCACGCAGCACCTGATCTGTCCATTTTTCTTTTTTACCGGAACCACATTAGCTAACCAGGTTGGATGATGAATGGGTTTGATGAAGCCGACAGCTAGCAACTTCTGAATCTCAGTCTTGATTTTCTCTTCTACCTTATGTCTGAACTTCCTCGGAGATTGTTTAACCGGCTTGGATCCAGGTATGACATGTAGATGATGGGTGACCAATTTTTCATCTAAACCGGGCATTTCTTCATACGTCCAAGCGAATATGTCCTGCTACTCTTTGAGAAGTTCCACGAGCTTCGTACGTTCATCCGTACACAAGGTTGAGCTGATGGAGATAGGCCTAGGAGATTCCTCATTCCCGATGTTAACGATTTTGAGATCATCAGTTGTGGAGTTAGTGCCATCTTGCAGCTGTCGTGGAGCATCTAGCACTTCTTCTTGTGGCACGTCGTTGTTGTAGCATTCCGTTGGGAGGAGAGACTGGGTAACAGTCTCCCCTGCTAATTTCTAACAGGTACACGTTTTTCCCTTTATGACCACGGCTCGCCACAAAAGTTCGCTTCCTCTTAGTGTGAGCATGGGTCATGGCTTCACATGATGAAGAAGAATTGGTACGTCTTGTCAGCAAAGATGCATCGTGGGACTTAGCCTTCGATGATGCAAGTCGGTCCTCTTCCTGGATTGACGCCCATGTGGAGAGTGGGGTGCAATGAACTTTGTCTGATTTTTCCCTCAGAGATTCTCTTGGTTCAAACAATTCTGCTCCACATATTGGTGCATAAGGAGACAATGATGCAGGAATACGAACGACTTCTTTATTCAGCATAATCTTCAGGCATTGGTGATACGTCGAGGGGGCGATCCTATTGTCATGAAGCCATGGTCTCTCCAGTATCATATGGTAGTCCGACTCCTTTTTTATGACTTCAAATTTCACCTTTGATTGGACGGGCCCTACAGATAAATTCAGATTGACATACCCGTACGTGTTGGTTTGGTTTCCTTCAAAGTCTTTCATCGTGGTAGGCTGTCGCACGATCTTGCTTGGGCGAAACTTGGCCGTCCTGAGTTTCTTGAGAGTAATCACATTCGAAGATGCTCCCGTGTCGATGAGATCCCTTTTGAAATATGAATCCTTGATGCGTGCAGTAACGTGTAGGGCCTGGTTGTGACCTTCTTTCGCCATCATGTCTTCTTCTGTAAATGTGACATTATTCACAGACATCTCTGGTGTTTTCGAGGCTTCTGTACGCAAAAGAGTTAAATGCACGTCCAGGTCTATCTAGTTGATCGCAGCAAACGTCTCCGCCCGATGATTCTTCGAGAGGTGTAAAAGTTCGCATAAACTTTCCACTAGAGAAGCCACTTCCTGGTCCACCGGCCTCTGGTTCATAGTGAACTATTGACTTGAGGAGGATCGTTGCGAGGATCAGTCCCCGGTGTAGAAATCTATGTGACAGGAGAACCACTCATATCTGATATCATCTTGATGAGGAGATCGAGTATGTCGTTTATTGTTTCTTTGATCAGGTCCAAGTTCTTCGTGTGAATCTCCTGAACCCGTGCTAACTCGATCAATGTTGGGATTCTTCTGGATACACCACAAGATATACCGTTGGGAAAAGTGGCATCTTCATTGGAGGAACTTCCACCGGGATCTGTAGTTGTTGGGGCAGTCCTAAGACCAACCATTTTGAAAATCAGCCAAATGGGATTGGTATTGAAGAAATTGACTTCACAACCGAGATATTAATCTCCCACTGTGGTCGCCAATTGTTTATGGGTGAAAACTGTTTCTACTGGTTTTGGTAAATTTGGGTGTGTGTGAGTGAGAAACGAATTTAAACCCTAAACAAATGCACTGCACGGGAGTACTTTAGATTCGAGAGATCAATCTGTACAATTCTGGCCTAAACCAAGAAATGGTCGTTCCAGACTTGCTTCTGTCACAAAGTGAAAGAGATGGGTTTGACCTTGGGGAGGGAAGCGAAGAAGGTGTTGAGATTATGAAGGTGTTGGCTGTTTATGACTTGTATCAGAATGTTGAACTGGCTTGCATAATGTAAGCTATCAGTTATGGGTGTTTTCTGGATATTGAACACTTGGTTTTTCTGTCTGTGTGTTGTTTGGAAATAGGTGAAGGACCTATTTATACAAGTCATTGAGCGCAACCCTCATCTCGTAGGAAGTGGAGGAGGTGAAGTGATGGAGTAGTGGGTTCGTGTAGGAGTGGTGATTATCACACGATCACACCTTTGCCCACTTCCCTCATCACTGTTAACCGTCCAACTTTTCCTGACATGTTCTTATAATGGAGGGTTGTACGCTGCACGCTGTAAACCGCCGGACCAATACCCCAGTAAGTATCCCCCAGTTTGTGACATGCTTGATGTCTCGAATGAGCGGATCGTGGGACCCACCACAGGAAATATCATATGGTGTTATTAAGTTAAATAACTAAGTTATTTAAGGAATCGATATTTATGAAATATCGTGTATGCTCGATGCATGTAATGCATCGAAAACAATCAATATGTATGAAGCATCGCTGTTTTAAAGCTTAACCGAATAAGTCGCGGATTAAGCGTCTTAAAACAGCATTACGTCCAACCATCTTCGGGTGATCGTTTAGAGGCCACACGGGTGAGTTATCCCCTGGTCGGTCACTCCTGTGACAGAGTGGCGGACGGTGATCATCGAGATGCTTTATTGGTTACCTAGTCTTTAACCTAGGCTGTCCGACCAAGATGGAAAAGTTGGACGGACGAGATGGTTTACGACATATATTTGCGACCGTTTGATGGAATTTTAGGGTTTTTAGGAGGTGTGCAAGCATCCCTCTTTGGCTTGACCGAATCCACACATGGGCGTCGATCTTGGTGGGACCGACCGGTCATGCGTGGAGAAGGCTCGTTGTTGTGCACGCATATGCCTCTCCGTCCCGTGAAGGCTTGATCTAGGCCACTCAATTTGACTGGCAAAGATGATTGGTCGTGATCAATTTGTGATAGAAATCCATTGCCGCAAAGGATTAAAGGCTACGTGACATGCCACTTTGGGGTGCGCGTTTCGAGGTGACGAGTCCTAGTCTGCCTAAGCCGACCGGCTACATGCAAAGGTGGGCCCACAATGATCACATTGACACTCTTGGGACCTGTTAAGTCTATATCTACACCCTCCATCCAGGCTGGCGAAGATGGATTGTCGTGATCGAACTACGACAGATATGCAACGCCACAAACCCTAATTAGGGTTTTGAAACAGTCACGTATACGTGACTTTGGCCAAACGGTTTGGCGAGTTTTGCTTCTCCTTTGGAGAGATCGATCGTGCGGGGCCCAAGTTGGGCTGATGGTGAACATATGTGCACCTCCCTGATGGTTCTAGGTATTATCTAAGCTATCCAAACATGCTGGCTAAGTTGGATGGTTGTGATCGATTTAAGACGTTAGTGGAATTTCCGCGACCTTTAGAAGCATCACGCCTGTCGTGGTTTGAGCAATCGTTTCATTGCTCCACGGCCTTTCCGCGAGAAAACTGATCGGGTGAGGGAGAAGTGGGCCCGCTAACGTGTGCGTTAGCGCTTCTCTGATCATTCATGGATGATCTAATCCGTCCAACTAGGCTGGCGAAGTTGGACGGTCGTGATTGTTTTAAGACTGTTTTGAACAGTCCATGCTCGATCGAGCTTTCTTCCACAGCAGCGCGACGACCTTATTTTAGGGTTGGCGTTTGGTGCGCTGGGAAGTATGGCATGGTGTTCGACTGGCTGGGGCATAAGTTGGCCCGCCAGCGGTCATCACAGTGGACGCATGCTCCTGCTAGGTTTTGGCTAGGCTGGTTAATCATATGGCCAACTTGCACGGTCGTGATTGTTTCTGAGACTAATACGGACAATCCAGATTTCATTTAAGGAAATTAAATACATTCGATCGAGTTGTTTCGCGTCGATTCGAAATTCTCTTTGTCAGAGAGTGATGCATCATGTACGAGTGTTTCGTGCATGTCCCAAAATTGGCACTTGGAGATTCATGTTACTCTGCTGAGAGTGAACACTCAGTCTTCATGCCATGCTAATAATGAGAGTTCGGCTAGGAACAACACAGGAAATACTAGGCAAATCACGCATTAATTAATAATGCTAAAAATCACAGAATATTTGGGATTGTTGCTGCATGCACCATTCTGGGTGAATTCTGTGTATTTATTGAATTGCTTCTAATAAATAAAGTTAAGAGGTACTCATCACTTATCAAACGGCTTTACTCTTTGAAGGATGTTAGCGCATTATCAAACGGCTTTACCCTTTGCAGGATGTCAGCGCATTAAATTTGGTTTTACAATTTTAGCCCTGAACTAAAATCCACCATCAACACCTTTTTTTCTGATTGTGGGTAGGATTTTGCACCTACTAATCCATGGCGGATTAATTGCCTAGTTCGCCTAGGCTTAATTTCGACAGGCATGGTCTATTATACTGCGCAGGGCGCAAAACCCTAATTTTTGCAAATTAGTCAGGGTAATACCTGAATCTTGTGGATTATCATAAAATTGATTGAATTATATGTGTTGACACAGAGTTCTTTAATTTTATTTCCAGAGAGCAGTATGCTTTCCTATTGAGTACTTTTATGCAAGGACCTTAACCTTGATACTTGGAAATTCGTGCTACTCTGCTGCGAGTGAACACAAATTGTCATGCCATATCAATATTAAGGGTTCAGCCGGGGAACATAGCATAGGAAAAATACTCGGCAGGCTCCGGCATTAGTGAGTATGCAGGTAGGAGCTTATACACTCATTAGTCTCTGTACTAGTGAATTATTCATCTAAGAGCTTGAGTTTCAATATAATATGAAGAGAGACATAGGCACTCATCAGATTTTGATATATTCTCCAAACTCCCTGCGGAATATAGACATATCAATGTCTACTACATCTGATGTCTGCTCAGGTAGATAGACTTTTACAGTTTTCGCCCTATACTAAAAACCACCTATAGATGGTGGATTTTTGACAAAGGCTAAATTCGTAAACTCATAATTATACGAAACTCTGATTCAGCAATCAGACGTGAGTATCGAGACACGAGTCTCTCATCGAATTCTCAACGGAGAGTACTTTCTCTCAGAGTACATGTAGATATGTAGTCTCACGACTGAACAGCGGCATATCTCATGAATACTGAATACTTTCAGTGATTATTTCTATATAGCATCATGAGATGGACAGCTCCTAGACAGCTTGCTCTGCTAGTATAAAGCGATAACATATTCAGGAACAACCAACAAGTTTACCCTGACTATATAAAGGATATGACTTATCGACAAGCTCATATCGGGATAATTAATGCTCCTAGACAGCTTGCTCTGCTAGTATAGAGCCACAAAGTTAATTATTCCTAATTAAGATTGATTCCGCCGTCACATTCACTACTGAATTCCCAGAATAATCTATTATTGCTCATATTCCATGGTCGAATCCACAACTGGTCCCATGGAATGGAAATAACAATTGCTCCTATTCCATGGTTGAATCCACGACCGGTCCCATGGAATGGCGATGACAATTGTTCTGATTCTATGATCGAATCCACGGCTTGATCTAATAGAATAGCAATAACTATATTATCTCATTACTCCGATTTCATGATCGAATCCACAACTGGTCTCATAAATGGTAATAGATAAATCTTAATTATTCTGATTCTATGGTCGAATCTACGATCCCATGGAATGGTAATGCTCACTTTATTATTCTGAATTCGTAGTTGAATCCTCAGCTGATCCTATGAATTAATAATAAACATCTTATTGCTCAGTTTTGTGAATTATTCTCCATCGAATTCCACAATTAGTAATAAATAATCAACAACCGGGCGTCTGAGCTACCTCTAAGTAAACCCCGATTCAAATGGTGAAGGTGTATCCAACGACGATACACTAACAGTCACCGCACGAACGAGTATTTCAAAAATACAACGAAACGATGAACCTATGCAAAATAGAGAAGAAAATAATAAATAATTAAAAATATTGACCAGGGTGCTGGGAGCACGGACACACGACCAACCGACCGTGTCGTGGTCAATCCCACGCCAGTTTTATATTTTTAATGCATTTTTTATTATTTTTCATGATTTGATGAAAATTCTCTCATTTTATCAAATTTCCTTCGTCTCGAGGAAACTCCTCGGTTTCATGGTACTTCCATAAATCCATAAAAAATAATATAAAATTAAGGAAAGGAGTGTGGGGCGTGACCGTTGGCCAATCGGACATGGCTTGGTCCCGACCGGCCCCACACCCCACGGTTCCTTATTATTTTATTATTATTATTATTATTTTTTCTCTAATTTCATGAAAAAACTCCTTAATTTCATGGTATTTTTGCACAAATCATCAAATAATAATAAAATAAAATAAATTATGAAAACTTGTGGGACCGGGCCTTGGTCAGCCGGCCATGCCCTAGCCGGTCCCACACGCCCCTTTTTTATTATTTTATTATTATTAGTTTTCCTTGAATTCATCAAATTCCTTGATTTCATGGTATTTCTCTCAAATTAGGAAAAATTCCCTCAAATCATCAAATACTTAAAAATATTTAAAAAAATAGGGAAACTCGTGGGACCGGGCCCTAGCCGGCCGGCCATGCCTTCCACGGTCCCACACGCCCTTGTTTTTATTATTTTAATATTTTTTGCTTCCTTGAACTCATGAAAACTCCTTCAATTCATGGAAACTCCCTCAAAATTCATGAATTTTTCATAAAATCATAAAATATTATAAAATTAAGGAAAAGGCACCACGGGAACGTGGTCACGACCGGCCGACCATGCCTTGACCATGGAGGTCCCACGCCTCCTCATTCCTTATTTTATAATTTTTTTCATCATCTCATGGTGTTTTCCTCAGTTTCATCGAAACCCTAATTTTGACATATTTTCTCGAATGGATGCTCAATTGCACGCCAGAAAATATCAATATTCTCAGGACTGAGACGCGGACGCCTTGGGGACACGAGCACGCTATCTTGACCGCCCAAGATTGGCTCTTTCGCTCACGGAAGCCGGTCCCATCAATTTTCACAAGTTTTGACCTAATTTGCACAATTGCTCGTATTAGGTCCAAAACTCTCCCAAACACTTTGGATTTTCATGAAGTGATCGTCAGGAGGTCACGGGACAACCCAGGGCCGGTTTCATGACTCCATGGTTGGTCCCTCTCCTCGTCATAATTAATTAGGTTTTCTCACCTAAGGCTCAGACGAGCATTTTTTAATAAATGATTAAGCCAGCATTTAATCATTCTTCCACCAACAAATCGTCAACTCTTCAGGAGTTCTTCGTATTTGATCAGGTGAGCATATGGACACTACATGGTTGACCCGCGGTACCATGTAGTCGCTCCCTCCTTGGTCCCATGGTTGAAATTCCGACGAACCATGAATTGATCATCAATTGATCAAATTAGAGTTTCTGAATCCAAGGATCATCATTCCAGATTTTAACGTTAATAATTTTACGATGACCTCATGGTCATTAATTTTATTAATTATGCTCGGTTCAACGACCAGTATTCTAATTAATATTTTTGGTACGCTGCCAATAATCCATCAGATGAGCAACACATGCTCAGACGATCAAATATTCAACAATTCATCACATGAGCAACACTTGCTCAGATGAGGAATATTCGCTCAATATTGGTTCAACAATCAATATTGAACGATCCATCGAATGAGCAATACTTGCTCACTCCATCGTAAGAACTATACCTCTGTCTGATGACATGTTCAATTCATGAGTTTCAGAACATCATGTTCAACTCAACGACTACATGGACTCATCGTCCCATCAAACCACGAAGTCATCAATTGACTAACAAACCACGACACGTCAATCATGTCACTTGGGGGGATATCACTTAGGGTTTTGGTCTGGCGGTCTACGGCACGTGTGTTCAAACACACGATGGAATGTGAGCAAGTCGTGCAATCAGTTGAAGGAATTCACGAGGTAGTGGGTGGAAAATCGACCAAGTCTCCACACGTTGAGCAACTGGTTTCAAACACGATCTCCACTTCCCCACTCCTTGATTCCACCAACTGTCACACTTCATGGGATCATGGTGTCTACAATTCCAACAATATAAATAAGTCTCTGAATCATGATTAAAGGATCAGCATCATCAGTATCATCAATCTCACGTCTCATCGACAACACGAGATCATCAACTCATCAATTGAGCAACTACTCTCAATTGAGCAATTTCAATCACTCAGAGCTTATCGTATTCGGAATTCACACACCCATAATCTTTGATTACCATTGATTCCACACATTTCTCAGCTTCCCTCCTACAGATCAACCCATCCTCTCTTGTGACCGAATTTACTCTAGAACGTTTATTGTCTTGATTTAGGCCAGAGTACTACAGATTGATCTCTCGAATCTAAAGCACCCCCTTTGCAGCGGTGCATCTGTGTGAGGTTTAAAATTTCGCTCGGTTCGAGGAGTCTCCTCCGTACGGTCGTCTCCTCAATTCCTTAAAAACCAGCAAATCGTTTTTCCCCATCTACACCACCATCAATATTAAGTCCCCTTCTTAGCAAGTAACAGTGGCATTGTTGTGGGGTAAGCATGAGATGGTGATAGTCAAGGATAACAAATCAAAAGGGTGGGACATGAAGAGGTTACCAGGAAAAAATCTGACTGACCTTTGGCAAGAGGCATGAACAGTCTGTGATCTTTGTGTCAACGCGCCTCTGGATTGGCCACGGAGTACTGGTGTTATAGAGTGCTAGCGCTTGGCATACCTCTGGCTTTTCTACGGCACTGACGCTTGGAGTACTTCTGGCTTGGCCACAGGGTGTTGATGCTATGGAGCGTTAGCGTACTTCTAGTTTGGCCACAGGATGCTGGTGTTGTGGAGCGTTACAAGTTTAATTGGATGGTGATCTTGGCACGCTGCTAGTTATGTCGTGGAGCGGTGATCTTCGTGCGCTGCTTGTTCGGCTATGGAGCGGTGATCTTGGCGCGCTACTTGTTCGGCTATGGAGCAGTGATCTTGGAGCGCTACTTGTTCGGCTATGGAGCATGAGTGTGGTGAGCCCAGTCATCTATTCCCTTTCATGGATCAAGAAGGAATCCTTCTTCTGTTCAAACTCTATAAACTCCGTTCGTATGAAAAGGGGTATCAACCCTTTTCTGTTTTTGTTGCTCGTTCGGCTCCTTGCTTTCATTTGCAGCGTCTGGATCCTCTTCGTCATTTGTTAGCGGTGGTAGAGAGATCATTAACGGCAACAAAGAAATCTCCAATAGTTATAATCAGCAGCAAGGCGATCCAGGAGAACTCAAGGTAGGTACTCTCTCTTATTTTGCGCATGAAGTCACCCAACAGTACCATCGATCTTCTCCAAAATGTGTAATAAGGTTCTGACTCCAGAAGAATGAGTATCTAACCTCTCCAGTGGATTTCAAAATTTACCAAACTCCATTGCACTCTTGGGATGGATAGATGAAATATATGCTCGGCAACGATCATGTCAGAGCTAATCTTGTAGATTGTGGTTGCGTTGTTGGTCCATCCTTGACTTTAGGTTATTTGGTGCCTGGACTTTCTGATTGCGATGATGATCTGTTGTGGATGCTTGTACGGTCAAAATCTTCCGGAGCCATTGGGTGAAATATATGAGCTGAGAGGCGTTCTGTTGCCGATGTGCTTCTCTCAAGTCTTCAAGGACTTCGTTCCAACATCTTATGAATCTTGGACTATTGTATGGAATGGGATGCGATGAGCATCCCCAGTTATACTTCTGTCAGATCTGATGGCGTGGCCGGATATGTGAATGTATCTCTGTGGCGTGCTTTTGGAGTCTTTGATGCACGTGTATGGCTTCATGTTGAGAAATTCATGCGGCTCGTAAAGCTTCGACAGTGATGATGTTGAAATCAGAAATAACCTGGCTGAGGGAAGTGAAGGCATCCCATGCTGGTAGTCCCCATGTGTAATTATCTTGAGCCTATTTTCTCGCGGAAGATGTGTTTCTACTGCATTCACTGGTAAGGTGGTGACTGCGTTTAAACTTCTAAACCTGAAGGAGGCTTCAGTCCCCAAGTGTGGCCTACTTTAATTGCATCGCCTTGAATCCACTCCTATGGGATTTGATACAAGCTTATTGTACTCTCCTGGATGTGATGCTGGGATGCTTGGAATATCACATGGACAAAATATTCTGGATAACGAAAAGTTAGAAGTGAGAGAGTTATGTCGTTAATCGTGGCTCCATCTGTCTTTTCAAGAAAAATGTTTCAGCCGCGTCTCTGTAGTTATCTCATGAATGCTTGATTGTTGTCGGGAATGGACCGCGATGAGCAGTCCCCAGTCAGACCTCTCTTCGGTCACCGAAGTTGTTTTCTCTGAGTAGGCTTGGGATCCGTCGTGGGCCTCGTAAAGTATTGCAGGCGCCTTCCAGACGGAGAGGTGATGATATCCTTACATTACACCTTTGAAGAGTAGATGACATTGTCGTATCTATGTCTTTTGGGTTGAGCGTATCTCCTGAGCTTTGAAAATGAAGGGATTCCGTGTAGAGCCTCAGTCTCCAAGTTTGGTTTACATGTTTCTATCTTATATGGTCGGTGAGTTGACCATGATAAAGATATCAACTTGCATCCGTACTGGTGACTCCATTACTTATTCCATGTGAAACTAAAATATGGAGAAGTATGGATTACCTTTGTAGTGGTTGTTGTTATGGTAAAGCTCTGGCTGGTATCAACAAGCGAAAATCAACAGTTCTTGGAAGCAGAAGAGACCATATTGTCATGGGAACCAAAATAGGTTGGCTGGAATTGCATGGGCGTCCATGGATGCAAAAGGATTGGCTGGATGCATAGGCGAGTAAACTATCCACGACCACGATCTTTGGCGAGATGGATCAAAAGTGGCCACAACTATGAACCTTAGCTAGCTGTGATCACGATCCTTGACAGGTAGGAGTGTGGCGGCTACGGCACGATCCTTGGTCGGGAGGAGTGTGGCAGCTACGGCACGATCCTTGGCAGGGAGGAGTGGTGACTTCTGGAGAGAACGTTGAAGCGACTTATGGAGCGAAACGTTGAAGCGGAGCGGATCTTGGAGCGAAACGTTGAAGCGGCCTATGGATCAAAACTTTAAAGCGGAGCGGCTTCTGGAGCGAAACGTTGAATAGGCTCCTTCTGAGTTGTGGCCATGTCCGTCTGAGTTTGGGAAAGAACTTCATGTATCTCCATTAAATCTGTAATGGTAATGGGAAGGTTGGTTTCTATGGCTCCTCCAGTCTCTCGTCCTGACGAATAAGTGGAAGCAGCCCTGGTGATGATTGGAGGCGTCATGCTCGAAGAAATATTAGGAGTAGTGGCGGCTCTGGCTCGGTAATAAGAGCGTCACGTCATAGGGGATGCTTCCGGTGCTGCTGGTGTTGGTGGTAGAGGATGTAACGCCATGGGACGTGTTTACTGCGCTTGCGGATGGTACATTGGTGTTGGCCATTCCTTTTTTTCTCTCGCCCGATACGGCCATATACTCTATTCGCTTAGGGATCTCTCCACAAAACTGAATTTTCAGGTTGCAAATCAGAGTTTATTGTGTGACGCAATCCTGGACGCGAGAAGTCCCCAGTCATCCTTTATTGTCTCTGTAACATCTCTATGTCGATCCGTGGAAAGGCGGAGAACCTCCAGTCCCCAGGCGTAATTACCCTGAATCAATCTTTTCCCGGAAAATGCGGTTCAGAGCGTTGCATTCGTTGGTAGGATGATGAATAAACCTGTGATAGTGGTAATATCTGGAATCTAGCATCTCTTGATCAGTTGGTGGACGCCTTACCGGGGGTAGTTGGACTACTCCCTCTCGTACCCAAATTTCCAGTAACTCTATAACTCTTCTGATAGGCAACGGGAAGTGTGGATATTTTGAGTCTGGCTTCTCCCGCATCAGTAGTTGTTGTGGCGGAAATTCTTGCAGGCTTTGGCATGAAGCTCTCTTTGAGGGCGGAATTGACGCTTGAGCGATCATTGATTCATGAGCGGACCATTTACTTCTACCGTATTGCTGAAAGGTAATTTCTCTTGAGGGGCCTACGTCAGCGACGGCGACACGTGGTGGCTGAGACGGATATTGTTCATTGGCGTAGTGTTTGTTTTCATAAGCGTGTTGGTAGATTTCCCCCTCTTCAGGTGCTTCTCTTTTCAGCAAAGCAGACGTGGTTGCGGACTGTTGGATAACTCTTTGAACTTCTGCGAGGGTTTGGAGATAAATGTTTTCCAACAAGGCTTCATAGGCAGGCTCTTTACCTTTATCTTGCAGATGTTGTGGAGCACCTGGCAAGTCTCCTCCCCCGGTCTTGTGAAATTGTCTTGGCTCTCTATGTTGGCAGAATCCAATTGGCCACTCTTCTGCTGCTCCTTTATGATGTGTCTACGTGATCCGTCAGCATCCTCATTGGTAGAGGCGCAGGCTTTAGCCAAATATTTAACATACTTCGTATTACTCTTGAAATTGGCGGGATACTCCGGATAAGCCTTTGATGATTCTTTCCACAATCGTCTTATTATACTCTTCAGGATACGAAGCGTCTCTTTTTGCCGCCTGATACTATCGACTTGTCTGGCAACCATATCCTCTAGCATTTTTGTCATTTCTTCCATGGTAGTTGGCTTCCAGCTATTCATTGCTTTTGCAAGGTTCCAATTAATGATTGAATTGGTCCTAAGACCAATTGGGATGGAAATGAAATTGATAATTGAATTTGAAACCGAGAGATTTAATCTCCCACTGTGGTCGCCAATTATTTGTGGGTGAAAACTGTTTCTGCTGGTTTTGGTAAATTTGGGTGTGTGGATAAGAAACAAGTCTAAACCTAAAACAAATGCACTGCACGGGAGTACTTTAGATTCGAGAGATCAATCTGTACAATCCTGGCCTAAACCAAGAAATGGTCGTTCCAGTCTTGCTTCGGTCACAAAGTAAAGGAGAAGGGTTGTCTTAGGCAGGGAAGCGAAGAAGGTGTTGAGACCAGAATGGTTAATTCTGAAGGTGTGGCTATTTTATGACTTGTATCAGAATTTGAAACTGGCTTGCGGAATGTAAGCTATCAGTTCTTTTGTATTTTTCTGGATACTGTGTTGTTGTTCTAACCAAAACTTGTTTTTGGTTGAAATAGGTAGAACCTATTTATACAAGTCATATTGAACGCAACCTGATCTCGTAGAAAGTGGGAATGGTTGAGTGATGGAGAAGTGGGGTAATGTGTAAATGCCAGAGACCACGTTCCCACTATGAAGGATACGGGTTAGTTTACACCCACTACTTCTTGCCGCCACTAACTACCCTTCTTTCTGACACTTTCTTGTAATGGGCGTGTTGCACGCCGCACGCTGTAAACGCCCAGACCAATACCCTGATGAGCATCCCCCAGTTTGTGACATATTTGATGTCTCGAGTGTTTTCGTGGAAAATGTGTAGCAGTTTTCTATGTGTGGAAAGTCAAAGTCAGAAGACTTGCCGCAAGAAGATAGCACGTTATGCTATTTAGGCTTGCCTTGGATGGTCTCCTAAGACTTGCCACAGGCATTTTAATTCGGTGGCGAATTTGGACGGATGAGATTGTAACTCATGAGAAAGGGTGACCATTTATTATGGCCACATTCTGTTGGCGCCTGATGGTAGCGCAGTAGCGTCATTGGCACATGCCAATGGCGTAATGGCATGTAGCGGCATGCCAGTGGCGCCTGGCATAACCACGGCAGCAATTTTGGCATATTGGTGTTAGACCCAAATATGGCTCTGGCAACATTGGCCCTGTTGCTATATCAAACTTAAGGCCTTAGGAGAATTACTTGACTTAGTTGGCATGGCAACTTTAGCTAAATTAGGGTTTGGCATATCGTAACCCTAATTAGCGCGTACGGCATGGCCGCGACACAGTGGCGCTTTATGCAATCAGTGCCATGGCCACATTAAAGGAATCATGGCAGGCTATAATATGGGAATAACCACAGGCGCAAGGATGGCCATGGGTGATTATAGAATGGCGTCGTTTTTAGGATTTGGCGGGTCCCACATGGCTCGTGGTATGTTGTAGGGCCAAAGTGGCGTAATTGGGTCACGACTGGAAATTAGGGTTTCGACTAATTCCACAAAGGTAGAGCCGTGTTTAGAACATCCTAATTGGAATATGTTATGGCGTTTGGCCACGAACAAGAAGTGGGTTAGCACGTTGGCGCACTATTTATGGCATGTTGACACGATCGACATGTTACTGCGGCAAAGTGGCACGTTTGGCATGTTCGGCATGCTACTGCGGCAAAGTGGCATGTTTGGGATGCCAATTAGCGTATTGGCGCGGCTTTTGGAAAACCAATTTGGCATTGTGACCTTCTGGCGCAAATTTGTCTCTTTTGGTACAGTGGCAGGTTTAGAGTGACCTGATTGGTCGATTAAAAAGAGGGGTCGTGGGGTCTTGGAAGATCTGTTGATCCATAAACTTATTTTTTGTTGTTTTAACTTTTGATTTTCAAAACGGTTTTTCAACTTAATATTCCCTAATTAATTCTATTAATTTTTGGTAATTATAATGTTGTCGTTTTATGACTGGTATGGAGGATTTTCAGTGCGCATTTATTGAAAATTTATTTTCATTAAAACCGTACTGATGTTTTTTAAGTTATATAAGAAAAGTTTCTGGAGAAGATGAATACGTTGTTTTTTCATCTATTTTGAGTTCTGAGCAAGTGTTAGAGAGAGTATTTGTTAGTTCGATTTCTCATAGTGCAGAGAAATCGAATAAGAGAGTCATCAACTGTTTTATCCCATAGGGTTTTCGACAAAATTTGACTGCTAGCACTATCAAGAGGCAGAGTCGCGAAAAACCTTAAAGATAGCGACCTAGTCCGCGACTCAGCTGTTTGAGATTTACTTTTTTTGTAATTTTTTGTCTTATTTCCAACAATTTCAAGGTGATCGTTTCTACTATGGTGAATGAAAGAAAGCGCGTCGATGATACCAACAAGCCATTCAAGTTTGAAGGGGTGCATTTCAGAAGATGGAAACAAAAAATGTTCTTTTATCTCAAACTCATGAAGCTTCATATGATTGTGTCGACTGTTCATCCTGGAACCCTTGAGCCTGCTGCTGATAAGACAAGTACCCCTGCTGGTGCTGCTGCTGATCCACCTCCTACCGTCGGTGCCAAAGAAGTTTCTCAAACTCCTGAGGAGAAACAGAAAGACATTGACAAATGGGTCGATGATGACTTTGATTGCAAAAACTATATTCTCGATATTTTGTCTGACGATTTATATGAATATTACTCCACGTTTTATACTGCTAAAGATGTGTGGGATGCTTTACAGAAAAATACGACACTGAAGAAGCCGGATCGAAGAAATATGTTGTAAGTCTCTACATGAAATATCAAATGGTGGATGATAGATCAGTTGTTGCACAGGCTCATGAACTTCAGAAAATTGTCCATGAAATTCTGACCGAATGTATGAAAATTGATGAACAATTTCAAGTTGTTGTAATGATTGACAAGTTACCACCTAACTGGAAAGATTTTCGTAATTCTTTCTAAAGAATTTTCTCTTGAAAGTTTGATTGTTAAGCTCAGGGTTGAGGAAGAAGCTCGGAAACAAGATAATAAGGAAGAGATCCTCATTGTTTCTAACAATAAGACTCATCCTAGTTTGAAACCTAAGAAAAAAGGATATGAAACCTAACCCGACCAGAAGAAAGGAGGAAGGCCTAATCAAAACAAGAACCAACACCCATCAAGAAATGGACAGAATTCCAATTCTGAGTTTCTTTGTTATACCTGTGGTAAACCAAACCACATGGCTAGGAATTGCAGGTTTAACAAGGAAAAGAATAACGCACAAGCTAATGTTGTGGATAGCGTTATAATATCCATAGTCTCAGATCCTGAGTTCTACATGGTTGGTGGTTCTGATGGGTGGTGGATATAAAATGGTGCTTCGCGTCACTGTTGTTTTGATAGGTCCCAATTTAAGAGTTATGCTGAAACCAAGGATAAAAAAGTGTTATTGGGAGACTCTCACAGCACTATGGTGAAAGGTTGTGGTACGGTAGAATTGAAGTTTCCTTCTGGGAAGACACTAATGCTTAAAGATGTTCTTCATACTCCAGAAATGAGAAAGAATCTTGTTTCCGTCTATCTTCTCAACAAGGATGGGTTGTATCAAACTATCGGGTCTGATGTTTACACTATAACTAAGAATAAGATATTTGTAGGAAAGGGTTATGCTACTGATGGCATGTTTAATCTTCTGCTTATATGGTGTGAAATTTTAATGTTTATAACATGGGCATGTTATAAACATGCTCATGTTATGAATAAAATTGAATCTTCTGCTTATATGGTGTGCAATTTTAATGTTTGGCATGGTAGACTTTGTCATGTGGGTAAAAAGTTAGTGAATAACATGAGCAAGTTAGGTGTCCTCCCTGAATTTTCTGAAAATGAATTTGAAAAATGTGAATATTGTAGTCAAGCAAAAATAATTAAAACTTCACATAAATCTATTTTTAGAGAATCGAAACCTCTAGACTTAATACATTCTGATTTGTGTGAATATGAAGGTATCCTAACTACAAATGGCAAAAGATATATCATGACTTTCATTGATGATTGTTCTAATTATAAGTATGTTTATTTGTTGAGCCACAAGAATGAAGCTATTAAAAAGTTTAAGATTTTTATTGTTGAAATTGAAAATCAATTTGGTAGGAAAATTAAGAGATTTCGTAGTGATGGAGGCACTGAATATGATTTTGCTCCATTTTCTGAAATTTATCAAACAAATGGCATTATACATGAAAGAATTGCTCCATATAATCCTCAAATGAATGGGAAAGCTGAAAGAAAGAACCGTACACTTAATGAACTTATTGTTGCTTGTTTGCTTAGTTCTGGTGTTGCTTCTCATTGGTGGGGTGAATGTTTGTTGACTGTTTGCCATGTTTTGAATCGCATTCCCAATAATAAAACCATGATATCTCCTTATGAACTTCGGAGAAATAGAAAACCTAATGTCTCTTATTTTAGAGTTTGGGGTTGTTTGGCTTTTGTTAGGAAACCTGATCCTAAAAGACATAAGTTAGAAAGTAGAGCTTATGAATGTGTTTTTATTGGTTATGCTCAAAACAATAAAGCTTATAGGTTCTTTGATATTAACAATAAGGTTATTATTGAATCTATTGATGTTGATTTCTTTGAAGAGAGATTTCCTTTTAAATCTAGAAATAGTGAGGGTTCAATACCTAGTACTTTACCTAGTGCTGATTCTGAACCTAGATTAGAAGAACCTAGAAGTGAAGAAACAAGGATCACTGAAGTTGAACCTAGACGCAGTAAAAGAGCTCGGACTGATACAAAAGATCCCGATTTTGAATTTTACGTTATAGAGGAAGAACCTTCTAATTTACAAGAGGCGTTTAGTTCTGTAGAGTCTAGTTTCTGGCAAGAAGCTGTAGATAATGAATGGGATTCTCATATGTCTAGTGGAACTTGGCGTATAGTAAATTTACCTTCTGGTAGTAAGCCTATAGGTTGTAAATGGGTTTTGAAAAGGAAACTCAAACCTGATGGAACAGCGGATAAGTATAAGGCTAGACTGGTTGCTAAAGGATTTAGACAACAAGAGAATATAGACTTTTTTGATACTTATTCTCCTGTTACAAGATTAACATCTATCCGTGTTTTGATTGATGTTGCTGCTACTCATAATCTTGTTATTCACCAAATGGATGTTAGAACTGTTTTTTTGAATGGTGAGTTAGATGAGGAAATTTGCATAGAACAACCTGAAGGTTTTGTAATTCCTGGACAATAAAAGAAAGTATGTAAGCTAGAAAAATCTCTTTATGGTTTGAAACAAGCTCCTAAACAATGGCATGAGAAATTTGATAACTTAATGATTTCTAATAATTTTAAAATAAACGAAGGTAACAAATGCATCTACTATAAATCTGAGAATGATGTGTGTGTGATTGTTTGCTTGTATGTAGATGATTTGTTGATATTTGGTTCCAATTTATCTGTTGTCGATGAAACTAAAAGCATGCTTAGTTCGAATTTTGATACGAAAGATTTGGGTGAAGCTAGTGTAATCTTGGGAATCAATAACTAGAACTAGTAGTGGTATTTCTTTAGATCAATCTCACTACATTGAAAAAGTTCTGAGAAAGTATGATTATTTTGATTGTAACCATGTTTGTACTCCTTTTGATCCTAGTGTGAAATTGTTTAAGAACACTGGAGAAAGTGTTAGACAATCTGAATATGCAAGTATAATAGGCAGTCTGCGTTATGCAACTGATTCTACTAGGCCAGACATTGCATATGCAATGGGAGTTCTGTGCAGGTTTACCAGTAATCCTAGTTTAGAACATTGGGATGCTATTGAAAGGGTTATGCGGTATCTGAAAAGAACCACAGACCTAGGATTACACTATCAGAGGTATCCCGCAGTCCTTGAAGGTGTTGATGGTGGATTTTTGTTTAAGGCTAAAATTGTAAAAGCCGAATTTAATAGGCTGACATCCTGTAAAGGATAAAACCATTTGAGTGATGAATACTTCTTCACTTTATTTAATCACCTAGAAGTGAGCATGTGGCAACAATCCCTGTGAATTAAATACACCCAGAACAGAGCATATAACAACAATCCCGATTTTCTGTGGATTTATAGCATTATCAAATAATGCTTTATTAGCCTTGTATTTCATGTGTTGTTCCCGGGAACCCTCACTGTTGATGCGGCATGAGGACTAAGTGTTGCTCCTAACAGGGTAACACGAATATCTGAGTGTCAACAGTGAGGCATGCACGAAAAGCCCGTACAGGCTATCTCTCGGTGTGTTATACTAGCCCGATTGAGTAAAGTCTCTCGGTGTGTTATACTATCCCAATTGAGCATTCCTCTCAGTGTGTTATACTAGCCCGATTGAGTATAATCTGGACTTCCCGTGCCAGTCTCGGGAATAATCATAACCACGCAGGTTGGCTGCATGATTCGATAGCCTAGACGATCCTCAGTAGGAGCAGGCTATCACCACAATGACTACCAGCGGCCCGGTTATGCCCTGTATGGTCGAACGCATGCCTTACCCCCAAATAGCTGCCAAACGCCAGCCCTTAAGAGGATGGTCGAGCAGGAATGGAGTGGCTAGCATGCGCAAGACTGTCAAAAATGGTCTCAAAATAAGTCGCGACCGTCCAACTTCGCAGGCATGGTTGGAAGACTTGGATTGTCCCGCGATCAATTGGTGAAGTGTTGGTGCGCCCATTGGCAGGACCACTTTCCACCTACCTGATCGGTTCTCCCACAACCAAGCTATGGAGCAATAAACGATTGCCCAAACATGGCTGGAGTGATGCTTTAGGAAACCGTGGAAATCCAAATTGATCACGACCATCCAACTTCGCAAGCATGGTTGGATGGCTTAGATTACACCCATGACCGTC
Organism: Papaver somniferum; assembly: GCF_003573695.1. Lineage (NCBI taxonomy): Eukaryota > Viridiplantae > Streptophyta > Magnoliopsida > Ranunculales > Papaveraceae > Papaver > Papaver somniferum. The sequence goes on along the minus strand of NC_039364.1, from coordinate 231,248,970 downwards.
GGTCAGGTATCACCATGTTCACCACCGGCCCAATGTGGGTCCCACGTGGTCGTACAGTCCATACGAAGAGCATAGCATGCAAATGCGTCTGTCCAAAGTAGCATGCGCGCACCTCCCAAACCCTAATCCAATGGTCGCAGATGGGGTCGCAAGCCATCTCGTTCGTCCAACTTCGCTATCTTGGACGGACGGCCTAGGATAGGAGTTAGGCGACCAGTGAGGCATCACCATGATCACCGTCCGCCACTCTTCCCTGCAGAGTGATCGGCCAAGGCATGGCTCTCCCATGCAGCCTCCAAACGGTCACTCGAACATGGCTGGACGTGATGCTGTTTTAAGACGCTTAATTCGTGACTTATTCCGTTAAGCTTTAAAACAGCGATGCTTCATGCATATTGAATATATTCGATGCATAACATGCATAGAATACACACGATATTTTATGAATATCGACTTTCCAAATAACTTAGTTATTTAACCTAGCACCGTATGCTACCTTTTGTGGGTCCCACGATCCACACACTCGAGACATTAATCGTGTCACAAACTGGGGGATACTTACTGGGGTATTGGTCTGGAAGTTTACAGCGTGCAGCGTGCAACGCGCCATCACAAGAACGTGTCAGGAAGACATGGACGGTTAGTGATGATGGGAGAAGTGGGCTTATACCTGATCGTGTGACAATCATTAGCACGACTCCACTACTCCATCACTCCACTTCCTCCACTTCCCACGAGATACGTGGGTTAGGCTCAATGACTTGTATAAATAGGTTATCCTCCCTATTTCCAAAAGAGAGGGGAAAACCAAGTGTTAATACAACGTATTCAAACACGCAGAGCTGATTGTTTACATCCTGCAAGCCAGTTCGGTATTCTGATACAAGTCATAAGCATCCAACACCTTCACAATCTCAACACCTTCTTCGTTTCCCTCCCTAAGATCAACCCCATCTCCTTCACTTTGTGGGCGAAGCAAGTCTGGAACGGCCATTTCTTCGTTTATGCCAGAATTGTACAGATTGATCTCTCGAATCAGAAAGCACTCCCGTGCAGTGCATTTTTTTAGGTTTAGATTCATTTCTCATCCACACACACCCCAAAATTACCAAAACCAGCAAAAATAGTTTTCACCCATAAACAATTGGCGACCACAGTGGGAGGTTAATCTCTCGGTTGCAAAACTCAATTTCTCAATACCCGTTCAATTCCTTTCAATTTCAAAGGGGTAGATTTTAGGTTCAATTCAATCATTAACCCATTCATCCTTTCACCGATACCGGCTTCATCTCCCAATGTATTCTCTCCCGCTAGATTCTTCAGAAGCCATGGATGATTCAGACATCATCGGAAGTGTGGCTAGGATGCTGGATGATGTCTTAGAAAATCAAGTTGGTATTGCTAGGAGGCAGTGCGAGAAGTTCCGCCTTTTGAACGATATAGCAGCTCAATTGCAAGAAGAAAACAGTTACCTGGGAAGTATCACAAATGATATAAGAAACACTAAACCCTTATCTGAAGGTCATGTCTTTGCCAGCGAAGATGCAGAAAGAGCACGTGGTCACAGGGGACTTAGCAGAGACGGACAACATGGTTCAGCTGGCAACGGAGACTCAAGACAACTCGACTTATCCGAGGTACCAAAACGCTTGCCAGATAAATAAAGGAAGCCAGCAGCTTACGAAGCCTAGTTGGAAGATTTGTACCTCAAGGCCCTTGCCGAAGTTCAGAAGACCACTCAATTTCATCCAAGTGAAGAAATGCTCGAAGAGGGAGAAATCAATCAAATAGTATGCGAATACAGGGGTTGGGAGCGTTCAATTCACTCACCCAACAGTGATGTCATCCCCAATATGACGCCTTCTGCATTCCGGCAAAGCCGCGCAGCTAAGCGGGTCGCGCATATGATGACACACGCTGGTTTTTTAACTCCCTCTCTGAAGCGTGCTTCACATCAAGGCTCAAGGGAGGCGTCACGACGTCCGCCAGTACAATAAAAGCTAGACTCAAGGTATCCACAATCACCATTCCCAATGAAGAAGATATTGGAATTGCTGGAGGCATGGGTACGAGACGGAGAAGTGCAACTGCCATCTGTGTGGCATCCACCGACCAGTCAAGAAATGGCAGACCCTAGGTATTGTCATTACCACCGATTTCTTCACCACCCTACTAGCGAATGCAACGCCTTGAAGCGCATTGTTCAGGAGAGGCTTAATCCAGAGAAGCCGCCTTTCCCCTCTGAAAATTAGCGCGCATACTCCTTTTGAAGAAAGTATCCATGAATACTCATTTTCATGCAGATGGAGTTTCAGGGAACAAAAAATCAATTGTTCACGAAACTATCTCAAAAATGATCCAATTCAGAATTCAATTACCTATAAGTTCAAGAACTAAAATCAATACGTGGAAGAATTTCCTCACATCACTCAAAACAAAGGGAAAGCATGACTAAAAGAAATAAAGCATTCAAGGGAAGTCCTTCAACAACAACTCGTTCTGCTGAGAGAAAGCAGCTTTCATGTTCTGGAGGGCAGCCTGCTTCAGCTTCAACTCATTGGAAAACCTCTCGATCTCTTCTTCTTTGCGGGCGATGCAATCTGCAAAAGGAGCTTCACGCATCTCACCTTGTGGCTTCTAAAGCTTCTCGATTCTGAGAGCCCCTTGTAGAACCAAGAAGCATTGAACTCATATTTCTGGAACACATCCCGGTGGAATTCCCAGTTGGAAACTATCTCTTAAGTAGCTGAGCGGCCTGTTACGACGCGCATACCATGGATGGAAGATAAGGCTTCCTCAACACGTTTGGCTAATGGGAAGCGACTCTTAAGTTTCCTGGTAGTAGCAATGTGACCGTGCTTCTTCCATATCTCGGTATACAACTTCTCATACTTGGTCGGCACGCTGAATCCTCCAACTAGCACGTGGTATGTATAAGGAGTGTCGAAAGGGAGCTCGAAGACAGCTCCAGGGACGACGGGCTGCACCACCAACACTTCTTCAGAGGCCTTCTCAGCTGCAAGAGACCCTGCAATTGCTTTATCGGTCGCAGGATCTTGCTCAGGAGATTTTTTAGAAGGAGCTACCTCAACAATCGCGGATGTTAGTTATCTCTCCTACGTTCCTCGTGATGTTTGTGTCACTCTGAAGACTGATTTCTGCCACAGCCTCATCTACAATCTCACTGAGGTTACCGCTCTGGGAGACATTCTTTTCAGTCGAGCTTGCACCATCTTTGTCATTATCTGGGAGAGGATCAGTATCACCATACTTCTCAGTATGAAGATCAGTATCGCCAGACTTCTCGTTATGGCTATGTGCCAGTCTTGCAAAAGCATTTATTTTCGGGATTCCCTGATCGCAAACAAGGAATTACCTTTAGTGAAAGTTGCTCAGGAGGAACGAAATTAAAGGATCAAGCAGAAAGAGATTTAAAATACCTGCATATTGGAGGAATTGAAGATCACGGAACCACATGCCTGCTTCTTAGACTTCACTCCTACCTGGGGACTGCAGTCGTTAGCTCTAGTTCGTTTTCCTGGGAGTGGCTTCAACAGAGAATGCTTCTTCAACGTTTCAGAAGAGGGTTCGATGCGGGAAATTGTTACAACCTCCTCCGAGAACTTCTGAAAATTAACAATTGTCCCCTCCAAAAATCGTTATACCTGTCGGTTACCACTGGATTTCTTCCAATAGGCAAGAAAGGAAGACTCTGCACTGATGAAAACGTGTCAGCATTAAGAATGTCCGGGAAAAGTTCTTTTGGAGCCTCAAACGGACGAAGAAATGGAACACCCTGGTCAAAGCCCATTTGCCGAGCAGCCCTGTCAATATTGTACGGAGTCACGGTAAATGCTTCATCAAATAAAGATGGGACATATCCCGGAATGCATCTTCGCAAGTAAATGAGTTCTCCAAGACTCGCGGTTTCAGCATCAGTACGCATCACAACATCAGGAGCAATGGAAAAAGTCTTTGGCTGAACAATGGAAGGGTGGATCGTCCCCTACGGACGGAAATCTATGGATTGCAAATTTTCGAAGACATCCACGAGCTTCACACCGATCTTGGGGCGTCTTCTTTGCCAATGAAGTATCCTTGAGCCACCATACAGATCGTTGAGTGAAGTTGCAAGAGCAGGAGCATAGCTTTTGAAATGTTCCCACAAACACGCCTGGAGGAAAGCGATGTGGATATGCGACTCCACCTTCTTATACCCGTTGGAAGCATGCATGTCCGTTGCTAAGGCGTCCAGATGAGAATACAGTGATCCAAGAAACAAGGCACCTAGAGGAAGGACCTCACCTTTTGCCAGCCTTATAGCAAACCTAACGAGATCGCCTCTTATAGTCTTCCTTCCAGAGCCATCATCAAATATGTCCCTAGATATCCACAAAGACAGGAATGCAATCACACTGAGCTCATCTTCCAACTCCTGATCTGGTTTCGGATATGTAGGAGACCACTCCGACACCCACCAAGTATAGAAGCATTTTGTCTCTTTCTTCTCCAGGTCATCGAATTCTTCCGCCTTTCGAAGTATGGCATCATAATCACGACGTTCTGCACCAGAAAGTTTATAAAAGAAGATTCCAGCGACAGGCAGGTTCATTAATGCAGCTACGCTTTCCAGAGTAATGGACATCTCTCCCCATCTACATATGTTTGTATGAGTAGAAGGACGCCACCGAGAAATGAAAGTGATCAAGCCTGCAGCATCTTTCTTAATTTGAAGAGTGGCGAATGCCATGACCGCATCAAGGATTTGCGCTTTGATCAAATTAGCTTTAATACTCTTATTATTCAGCATGCGTCTCATCCATCCTTCATAAGGACCCAACGGAGTATGACAAATCTTGAAGTCAATAGGTGAAGGTGGATATTCATTTATCCGAAGACAGAATCTCATCACAAGTGCTGAAGAAGAGGATGGATCAGCTTCCATATTTTCTGAACCTGAGAGCAGGACTATTTTATGAGAAGGATGTTTTCTGACAGTCGGGAATGGAAAAGTGAACAACTCATCATATATGTTTGGCATATCTTTGAAACTGTCAACACTGCCTGACTTGGCATTAGAATTATCCCCAGAAGACATCTTAGCATGAGCTCTTTTGTTCATTCTACAATAAAAGCGGGGGAGTCAGTACTTGTACGAAAACGTGTATCATGAGATGTGTAGTCACGGCCGAGCAGGACATACATTCACGTTAAAATACACCAGGCTGGGAAAAGCACGCAAGGCTGGTATTAGGTCACGTGCAAACAAGGCTAGTATTGGGCCACGTCAGCAAACGAGGTCGGTGTTAGTCAAGTCCACGAAGCCGGTGTTGGTCGAGATCGCAAGGCTAACATCCCGTCACACAAGCAAGACTGATATCACATCACGCAAGCAGGCTGGTATTAGGTCACGTCAGGCCGGTATTGGTCAAGGCCGATCAAGGTCGCAAGGCTGGTATTGGGCCACGTCAGCAAGCAAAGATGGTCGAAGTCACGAAGCCGGTGTTGGGCGAGGTCATAAGGCTGGTATAGGGTCGATGTTCAATCAGGCGTACACGGTGGGACCCACGTTCAATCAAGCATCTATGGTGGGGCCGCATTCACGTACACATCATGACACGATTTTCTATGGGAAACTATTCATGGGAATCGTGTCTACGGAATCTAGACCGGGGGTTTTTATCAAGTTATAACCTAAGGCTAGGTTTTGCATGCAACGAGGGAAAAGAGGAGCAAAAAAAAAACATATTCATGGGATTCATGGTTTGTTTTACTAAGCAATCCTAGCAATATCAGCAGTGGAGGAATTAATCATGGTATATTTTACAAAGAAGTTGCGCCTACAATTCTCTCAAGAGCAAAAGGATTCTACCTAAGAAATTAGGGTTTGCAAAAAAAAAAACGGGACGCTTACCTGACGGACGGCTGCAAGCTCCGGCGGCTGCGGCGAGCTCCGGTGGTGGCGGCGGCGTGATCGGCAGCAGCTGCGGGCGTAAGGAGCTGGACGAGAGAAAAATAATAAAAAAAAGAAGGGGTCGGTCCCCTTTTATAGACAAAAAATTGAGAATCCCGATGGAAAAATGATTTCTTTTTTGTTTCGAACACTCAAGGAAGGAAACCGGTCCCACCCAAAATTCCATGCTTGCACCGGTGCGTTCACATGGGAAATTGATAGCGGTTGATCAAGGCTTTTCCTGGTAATCTCCTTCCATCTTGTTTTTCTCACGTGTATTTATCACCATCTCATGCCTACCCCACAACAATGTAATCATTATGTGCTAGGCAAGGGACTTAAAGTTGATGGTGGATTTTCATTTAAGGATAAAATTATAAAAGCCGAATTTAATAGGCTGACATCCGGTACAGGATAAAGCCATTTGAGTGATGAATACTTCTTCACTTTATTAATTCACCTAGAATGGAGAATGTGGCAACAATCCATGTGAATTAAATACACCCAGAACGGAGCATGTAGCAACAATCTCGATTTTCTGTGGATTTATAACATTATCAAATAATGTTTTATTAGCCTTGTATTTCCTGTGTTGTTCCTGGGAACCCTCAATGTTGATGCAGCATGAGGACTGAGTGTTTCTACTAACAGGGTAACACGAATCTCCGAGTGTCAATAGAGAGGCATGCACGAAAAGCCCGTACAGGCTATCTCTCGGTGTGTTATACTAGCCCGATTGAGTAAAGTCTCTCGGTGTGTTATACTATCCCAATTGAGCATTCCTCTCGGTGTGTTATACTAGCCCGATTGAGTATAATCTGGACTTCCCGTGCCAGTCTCGGAAATAATCATGACCACGCAGGTTAGCCGCATGATTCGATAGCCTAGACGATCCTCAATAGGAGCAGGCTATCACCATAATGACTACCAGCGGCCCGGTTATGCCCTGGATGGTCGAACGCATGCCTTACCCCCAAATAGCCGCCAAACGCCAGCCCTGAAGAGGATGGTCGAGCAGGCATGGAGTGGCTAGCATGCGCAAGACTGTCAAAAATGGTCTCAAAATAAGTCGCGACCGTCCAACTTCGCAGGCACGGTTGGACGACTTGGATTGTCCCACGATCAATTGGTGAAGTGTTGGTACGCCCATTGGCAGGACCATTTTCCACCTACCTGATCGGTTCTCCCACAGGCAAGCTATGGAGCAATAAACGATTGCCCAAACATGCCTGGAGTGATGCTTTAGGAAACTGTGGAAATCCAAATTGATCACGACCATCCAACTTCGCAAACATGGTTGGATGGCTTAGATTACACCCAGGACCGTCGGTCAGGTATCGCCATGTTCACCACCGGCCCAATGTGGGTCCCACGTGGTCGGCCAGTCCATACGAAGAGCATAGCATGCAAATTCGTCCAGCCAAAGTATCATGCGCGCACCTCCCAAACCCTAATCCAACGGTCGCAAATGGGGTCGCAAGCCATCTCGTCTGTCCAACTTCGCTAGCTTGGACGGACGGCCTAGGATGGGAGTTAGGCGACTAGTGAGGCATCACCATGATCACCGTCCGCCACTCTTCCCTGTAGAGTGATCGTCCAAGGCATGGCTCGCCCATGTAGCCTCCAAACGGTCACTCGAACATGGCTGGACGTGATGCTGTTTTAAGACGCTTAATTCGTGACTTACTCCGTTAAGCTTTAAAACAGCGATGCTTCATGCATATTGAATATATTCGATGCATAACATGCGTAAAATACACACGATATTTTATGAATATCTACTTTCCAAATAACTTCGTTATTTAACCTAGCACCGTATGCTACCTTTTGTGGGTCCCACGATCTACACACTCGAGACATTAATCGTGTCACAAACTGGTGGATACTTACTGGGGTATTGGTCTGGCGGTTTACAGCGTGCAGCGTGCAACGCTCCATCACAAGAACGTGTCAGTAAGACATAGACGGTTAGTGATGATGGGAGAAGTTGGCTTATACCTGATCGTGTGACAATCACTAGCATGACTCCACTACTCCGTCACACCACTTCCTCCACTTCCCACGAGAGACGTGGGTTAGGCTCAATGACTTGTATAAATAGGTTCTCCTCCCTATTTCCAAAAGAGAGGGGAAAACCAAGTGTTAATACAACGTATTCAAACACGCAGAGCTGATTGTTTACATCATGCAAGCCAGTTTGGTATTCTGATACAAGTCATAAGCAGCCAACACCTTCACAATCTCAACACCTTCTTCGCTTCCCTCCCTAAGATCAACCCCATCTCCTTCACTTTGTGACCGAAGCAAGTCTGGAACGACCATTTCTTGGTTTAGGCCAGAATTGTACAGATTGATCTCTCGAATCAGAAAGCACTCTCGTGCAGTGCATTTGTTTAGGGTTTAGATTCATTTCTCATCCACACACACCCCAAAATTACCAAAACCAGCAGAAATAGTTTTCACCCATAAACAGAAGGATTTAGCGATGCTAATTGGAACACCCTTTTAGATGATTCCAAGGCCACCAGTGGATATGTTTTTACTATTGACGGGGGCGTTGTATCTTGGAGATCAAAGAAACAGACAATTATAGCCCAATCTATGATGGAGGTTGAATTGATGGCACTAGCATCAGCTAATGAAGAGGCAGGATGGCTGAAAAGTCAGTTATCAGACATTCCAGCATGGGAAAAACCGATATCATCCACTTTGATCCACTGCGATAGTACCGCGGCTATCGGAGTAGTAGAGAATTGTTATAATAACGATAAGAATCGACAGATACGTCGAAAGAACGACACAGTTAGAAAATTTCTCACAACTGGTGTTGTTAGAGTAGATCATGTAAGATCTGAAGGAAATATTGATGATACTTTGACGAAAGTATTAACAAGATAATGGTATGGAATATCTCTAAAAGTACGGGACTTTTTCCCGTGAGAAGTTGAGTCATTTGTAATGTATACCCAACCTACAAATAGGTTCAAAGGGACTAGACGAAGTTACAAATGATATGATAGAGCCATGCACTCCCATAGCATGATATCCTGAAGTGGGAAACAGGTTGAGTGTTTAAACTATTAATGATGTCTATAGCTCTTAAGTTGGAGTGAGATACACAGGAGTATTCTTGATAAACTCACCTATATGAATGTGAAGGTGTGGTCGCCTTCTATGAGAACTTGGGAATTTCTCTAGATCGTTCGTGAAGAAAGGGATAAGCACATGGCATTAATGTGCAAAATTAAGGACATTACTCTAGATATAGTTTTGTGTGTTAAATAATCTAATATTAGTTAGAGTTCAAGACGTGAGTCACTCTAGTCGCCTGGTACTTAGAAAGTTTAACACTATGTAGAGGTTCAAGTCGAAAGGAACCTTTGCTTATGCATAACTATATAACACTTGCTCAATATTTTTTAAAATATAAGTGGGGGATTGTTGGGATATATATTTAAAAACATAGTTTTGTAATATTATATCAAATTTAGAGAAATAGTGTGGTGGTATAATTTGGCACTGTAGACTTGGGTTCAAGTCTCACCCCCTGCATTTGAATAGGTATATTTATATATCTATAATATTTATTAAAATCCGGGAGAGCGGGGCCTTGGGGTCTTGGGAGATCTGTTGATCCAGAAACTTATTTTTTGTTGTTTTAACTTTTGATTTCCAAAACGGTTTTTCAACTTAATATTCCATAATTAATTCTATTAATTATTGGTAATTATAATGTTGTCGTTTTATGACTGTTATGGAGGATTTTCAGTGCGCCCTTATTGCGAAATTTATTTTCATTAAAACCGTATTGATGTTTTTTGAGTTATATAAAAAAAGTTTCTGGAGAAGATGAATACGTTGTTTTTTCATCTATTTTGAGTATTTGTTAGTTCGATTTCTCATAGTGCATAGAAATCGAATAAGAGAGTTATCAGCTATTTTATCCCATAGGGTTTTCGACAAAAGCTGACTGCTAGCACAATCAAGAGGCAGAGTCGCGAAACACCTTAAAGATAGCGACCTAGTCCGCGACTCAGCTGTTTGAGATTTACTTTTTGTGTGAATTTTTTGTCTTGTTTCCAACACTAATTGTATTAACAGTCGTCGCAACCGTTGTGGTCTAGTATTGTTACACCCTTGTGATGTGATGCAGTTAGATCACTTAGAATAAGTACACCGCTACAACACAAAATACAGGCGTAAATGAAGTGTGAGATAATAATAATGAAATATGTATCGCTTGTGTAAGTTGTATTGATCATACAAATCGATAGTCACATTAGTTTTATTTCATTGTTTATCAAATTAATTTCAATGTTTTTTTTCCTTTGAAAGTGACAATTTCAATGATATTATTTATCCATGTTTTGATGTAATTGTATATTCTATCTGGTGCTATATATCTAGCTTATCTCGTTGCTTATTTCAATATCCATTGAAAGATGATTTAAAATTAACTAAATGGGAAGTTGGAGAAAACTAATGACCTTATGTTTTGTTTCGAGGATGATTTTTGGATGCATCTGGATGGTACTAAAGACCAATATTCAAGTGCCAATCACATCACTATCCAACAAACAAGGTCGGACTTATCAATGGTGATTGAACTATGCACAACCTATGATATTTCAATTATATAAGAAAATATAATACGAAAAAGAAACAACACAGACACCAGAAATTTTGTTAACAAGGAAACCACAAATGCAGAAAAACCCCAGGACTTAGTCCATACTTGAACACCACATTGTATTAAGCCGCTACAGACTCTAGCATATTACAAGTTAACTTCGGGCTGGAATGTAATTGATCCCTAACCAATCTCCCACTGATTAAGGTACAGTCGCGTTCCTTACACATCTTGAATCTCGCAAGACCCTACGCACTTGATTCTCTTAGCTGATCTCACCTACAACTAAGAGTTGATACGACCCAAAGTCGAAGACTTTATAAACAAATTTGTCTCCCACATATTTGACTATTCTGATAAACGAATTTGTCTCCCAGATATATTTATGAAGTTTGTTCCGTCTTTTGATACGAAAATCAAGGTGAACATGAACTAACTAATAATCTGATCTTATACTCTCGAAGAGCAACCTAGAAATATTAATCACCTCACAATAACTTATGTATATGATTATAGATGAAGTTATTGCGGAACCACAAAGTTTGAGATGAAAAACTTTGTGATTTCTTGTATCTTACCTATCGGAGATAAATCTCGAGAAAATCTTAGAGAAGATTAAACTCAATACGATCGAAAGTGTAAGATCAGGATATGCAACTACGAAGTAAAATAGTTGGACATGTCTTCACGAATCCCAAAATAATTCTTCAAGTCGTTAACCCTATAATGGTTTTCCAAAGAAGATGAAAATATGGGTTAAAGGAGGATCGACTCTAGCTAGTGTACAACTAGTACACACAAAAGTGAGGGGATTAGGTTTTCCTAGTTGCTAGAGTCCTCCCTTATATAGTCTTTCAAATCAGGGTTGCTTACAATCAATGCTAAGATAACTTAGTAACAAAGAAATTAATATTCACCTTTAGATGAACTCCTGATTTAAGATTCAAGCTAAGTCTGCTTAGAAAATAAGCAATGAATCTCCACCTTTAGATGGTATTCTTAGCTTGTTACATACAAATGAAATATACTTTCATTTAGATATGGGTTACCGTACCTAAAAGTGTATATCAAATTGGCTCAATTATAATTAACCGAAGTTAGCCATATGAACACTTTCATCTTAGCCATATTCATCTAACACTCTTAGATCAAATATGATGATCAATCAATGACGATAGATAATCAAATTAATCTATTTGTGTTTCAATAGAGTTGTTCAATTGTTCATTATCTCATCGAAATATTCATGAACAAACTGAAGCACAATCAGTTTGATTCGTAATTGTACAAAGTACTTATACACGAATCAATTCATGAACATAATGCCACGGTTTGCAAAATTAATTCGCATACCTTAAATCATTAATCGTTCCAGGGACATTAATTCTAAAACATAGTTCCCAAAAAATCATTTGTTCATGAGTACAAAATCGTGTTATACCGATTTCAGAACTTAGCCACTGTGTTCGCAAACCGGGTACGCGAACATCAGTTCCGGACCTTGGCCTAGTCAAGCCGTTCGCAAAACCGGTTCACGAACAACCGTTTCGGATCCAACTCAGGTAAACCCATTTGCATACTAGGTATGCAAACAAGATTTCCGAACTTTCTTAGGTAAATCCGTTCGCATACTAGGTACGCCAACAAGAGTTCCGGACCTAAATCATCACAATACAGTTCACATACTAGGTATGCATACCGTGCTGTATCCAGACATGGGTAATCGTTCTAAACTCTTATTTCAATCATTGAAACATCCTTAGAAGACAACAATGGTAATCTCACACATGCCATTAGCTTCAAGTAATTTTCAAGTGATTAAATGATCAATACGAAACTTCCCGAGTTAACATCAAATGACTGTCTCACAAAAATCATGTAAGATGTTCAAGGTAATTTTCTCATGATCATCTTGACTTAATATTTCGTTTCCAACAAATAAATTATTTATAACTAAATTCGTCAAGTAAATGGTGAAGTTAAGCTTAGCATATGAAAGCTTCCAACTTGTATTTCGAGAAATAGATATACGAGTTAAACTCGGCTCGAAATTGCAAATGTGTATAAACACAGAGTCTATACAGCTATATGACCTAGTCTCATTAGAAGATAGAATAGAATAAACTTCTAAGTGATGGATAAGTTTTAGTCTCCACATACCTTTTGTTGACGAAGTTCCTTCAAGCTTCTCAATAGAGCTTCTTCTTCAATTAGTGAACGTCGTGAATCCTAATGCTCAACTACACAGTTCTATCCTAATCCGAGACATAACTATAAGTAGACTAGAAATCAAGTATATAGTTTTGATCAACTAAACTTGATAAACAAGCTTAAGATAGCAACGCTTGCGAGTTTGACCGAGCAGTGCTCTAACACATCTAGCTTCTCTCGCTGCTTATTTCAAATTGAAAGAAAATTTAACATTAACTAAATGGGAAGTTGGAGAAAACTGACGATTTTACTAATGATCTTATGTTTTGTTCCGGGGATGATTTTTGAATGCATCTATCAGGAAAAGGTTCAATGCAAATGACCAAGATCGTTAGCAAGCTAATGAATACCAAGTTCCTTAACCAGATCAGATCTGTGAGAAGCATTATTTTCTGTGATTATAATGTTAACCACATGCAAGCTTTTGAACAAACAAAGAAGTACCCGGCAATGAAGGAGAAAACCAAGTGAAATGAAAACATCAACGAACAATCATGAATACGAGGAACTTGTTTTAAGCTGTATACAGTGTTGTGAAATTTACAGATATGGTCAAGATGAGCTTTATCTTCAAAATCAAGTGGTTGAGCCACAAGAACAATTTAATTTAGTTTTTCATGAAGAAGGACATTTGCAATATCTAGTTGATAATATTCTAATCAGAAAAGGAATTAATCCAAAAGTTATGGGTTTAGCTATAGGGATAAATACATGTTTGGGCTAAATCAATCCCACATTAATTCAAAAGTTAGGGGAGACGTCTATCTAGAATTCTTGTAATAAAAGATACAAACTCAAAAATAAGGATTTGATACTGGATTTGTATGCACGTGGCATATTTCTTTTAATTTGGTGTGCACGGGACTTTTCCTGGCCTCGTGGGAACACAATTGATTTGGTGTGTGCGGGGCTTCACCTTGCCCCGTGGCGATGTATTTTTGATTTGGTATACATTAAACAGATGGAGAATATGTGAAGATTTTATTTATTTTTTCTTTTTATTTTCGCATAAAATATGTGGATTTTTTTTTTCCTTCATATATTAATTTGGGAAAAAATAGTCTTAATATAGTAGTTATTCGATTTCCAAATTGAATTTGAACTTCCATAAAATCCCAAACACGATAAGTTAGGTTTTCCTTTTAAGTTTGCAATTTTTAAATCAATCATCTATTGTCAAGTGTCTTCACCTAAATATTGAATTTGGTTTCTTATTTTTAATCTTTTTTCTGTTATTTTTAAATCAATCATACGTTACCAAGTGTCCTCGCCAAAAGGCTCATTTCACAAAAATTTGAAAAAATGCCTATTTCGGTCAATAGGAAGCGAGATTAAAAAACACTTATTTCAGCAAATATGAAGCGAAAATTTCCTCACCCGTTGAACGTGGAAGCTTTATTTGTCTAGGCGTTCAAATCTTTAGAAGATGTTGATGTGTTGCTGATGGTAATGGCCGAATTTGGGTGTAAAAGGAGTGTAATGCTCCAACAAAGATGCGAGCACTTTTATAGTGTGGGTGCATACATTTACGCTAAAAATATTAGAATAAATAATTGAGGTTTTAGAGTTGCAAATATTTGCAGTCTTCACTCAGATCTAAACCCATTGTTGTCCCTCCTTTTTCGTATTTCTCAGTTTCTTCTTCTCCATTTCAGATCTGGTTTGTGGTTTCTCCTATAGAGCATCGAATCTCCCATCTTCATCAATCTGCGTAAGTCTTTTTCTCTCCCAATCTCTATATCTAATGCATCTATCTAAAAGTAAAAAGTCTGGGTTTTTGTTTTTTCACTTTAAAACCCTAGCTTTAGCCTCTTCCTTCGATCAACCAATATTTTCTTCGTACTTCTTAACTCATTTGATCAAAATCCAATTGATTGAAAACCCATGTTTTTATACTACCTTTTGTTTAATGTGATATAAAGAGGCGATGTTAGGAGCGGACTGTACAACCGTTCATGTGCATAATTGCTGTTAGAAACGAATGCGAGAATTCGCTCAATGCGATGCTCAAAAATGTCATTGGAACTCTGGATTTCCGCATTAATTACCTATTACAGGGGGAGACCTATCCTGAGGTGCATTATACTTCGATAATTTGCTAGTTTAAGTTTGTGGCTTAACTGTGTGTGACAGTTAAGAATCACTTCAAATTTGAATTCCTTGATTGCCCAGGAAGTTGTGAAGGCTAACATGTTTACCACCGTGTCATTTTGAACTGTAGTTTATGGGAATTGATATGCACTTATATACTGAGGGCCCAGAATATGGAATTCTGACCATTCTTCAATCCGCTTTCCTTCCATTCAGTGCTCGCCTTATGTTGTCCGTCGATACTTATGTCTGTGACTTTCTGTTCAAGTTGAGTCTCAAGCTCTGACAATTGAAGTTTCCCAGGACTAGCAAAAATGAAGTAAACTATGCCTATGACTTATTAGGTTAGAAGTGTTGTTTGTTGTGAGTTGTATATGCCATATATTTGCTCCTCTCTTGTGATGGTGTCAACTTCAAGGTTTTTACTGCACGAATTTACTAGGAGTGTAGTAAAGATCAGCATTGAATTCTACCTCATTAATTGTTGTGCTGAATATACTAGGAGTCTAGTAAAGATCGGCGTTGAATTCTTCTTGTAAAAGATTGGGGCTTGGTAGGCTGATTTGATAGTGAAAGAGTTGCTGTATGTGTATTTCCTAAAAGATAGAATCTGGGATTGAAGTCAATAGTGGTGGGTTTTGTGGGAGAAAAGATAGGAATGATGGTTTTTACGTACAAATTTAGATTGTTTTGCCAATGTAGTTTAAATTCAGATTGTTTTGCAAATGTTGCTTTCTTGATTTTCGGTCTGGTTAGTTTCTTAGTCGTCCCCCCACTGCGGCAGCAGTCATCTAGTGATTCTTATCTTCAGTTCCTTGTACTTGACCTGTAATTTCTTTTTCTTTCTTTTTTTTTTTTTTTTTGTATAGATGGGTGGCGTATCTTGTTAAAGACTGTTGATTAAGAGAGTTGTTCTTAGTGTTTTGCAATCATGGGGGGTTGGCAAAGACATATACAATCTATCATTCGCCACGCGGGTAAAAGGTTGGAGCAATGTTGTAGTCCGCCACTCAGTTTACCAAGTGCTCGTATAAATGCCTCTTTTACTTTAGGTACATCCACTACTTTAGTATGTTTTGCTGGAATGCTAGTTTGTTGTTCATTTGAAATAGGATGGTTTTGTAACATGGGTTTTTGTTGCAGGTCAATTTTGTTATCTACACAGAACATCAAACACATCTCCGACAAACATTCTCAGGCCTCTTCACCAGTATCTGAAGCAATCGGTAATATAATCTTAATGTTACTCGCAATCCTCTTAACATGGATATGCTAATGATGAAATTTCTTAGTTTAAGGAAACTGAATATGCTCCAAGATGGTAATGGGTAGAGTACTTGGTTTCATTAGATACAATTTCTAGGAATATTTTAGTTCATTTATATAAGTTTCAAAAAACTCATATAAAGATTATGCTTCGGCATGTTACTATGTTGTTATATATGTTATAAGCTTACTGCGTGCAAAGTTCTTTACATCATTTGCGGGATCAGTTTAGTGTATGACGTTTATGTACAGTTGAAGATGGTTGACAAATATTAAATATGCAAAACTTGTGGACTTTATCTAGGGTTCTCATTACGATTGTGTGTCAAACAAACTGACTCCACCAAACCTCAAATTCTTTTACATTCCGCAGCTTTTGCTCTACTATTTTTTCTTAATTTACCGTAGTTCAGTTTATTAAAATAAGAGAAATGGTAGTAAGCTGCCCCTTAAGAGAGTTGCATGGTGCAACCACTCATGCTATCCGCTAAATCCTACAACTAATTTGTTCCTTCTTTTATACTGGCATACTGTTAAATTTAAATTACAGGGAATTTCTTCTTCAAGGAAGTTGCTTTCAGAAGCATCCTCTGACCAGACGCCTGTAGCAAATCCACTGTCGTCACCTGTTTTGCAAATAGGTGACGGGACAACTGAAACCCAAGCCGTGGTCCCTAAACGTGCCAGTGTTCAGGCGGTGTTGAAGGACATAAAACAGGTATGGAGTTGTTATGTTTGAGTGTATGGATTTGTATCTTGTTCGATGTGAATTTATTTCAAATTTGGAGATGATACCTGATTGGAGATTATATTTCAAAAACCATAATGATACTCATGATTACTTTCTAGTCATACGGAGATATTCAATTTAGAAATCTACTGATTTACAATAATAGGTCCTTCATTGCTACTTATAAGTGACGCCCTGGGTCTTGTACAACCACTTTCAAGGTCGAACAGCTCCATGCGTTGCTGACATGTGTCTCGTGGTATTTAGATTGTAGTTTGCTTTACAATAATGGTGCCTCATTCCATACATCCCTGCTATTTATGTAATTTCTCGTTAAGTCATTTTAATAGGCAACCTTGTAATATCTCAATAGTATGTGGCGGTTCAGAGTCCCAAGAAAGTAATCTGGTTGCTGCATTGGTTCGTGGAATGTGAGTGGAAGATGCTCTGTTGCAACTGCAACTTACAGTAAAGCGAGCGTCAAAGACCATCTATCAGGTAAACTTGTAACTGTTCAATTAAACTTATGCTTGAATGTAGCGAGGTAGCGGAGGAACCATTATGTACTGTTTTACATTCTTTAGGAATTATCTGTCAAATGCCACATGTGAAATCCCTCGCCACTAATTTTCTTAAGCTTTTACAAACTCACAGTTTATGCTGTCTCAGATCATTGCAAATGAGCACATTCTATCCTTGCCTTTGTGATTTTGCTAAAATTTCAAGCTCTTGTATTTTCACTGATGTGTGTTCATTCCAATTTTATTGCTCGAGGGTGTATGAAAGTGATGTAATAGTGACAGCTAGGTATTGATTCTATCAGTCAATCATACGAGTGACACTGCTCAACTTGAACTAATATTTGTTCATGCAGGTTATACACTCAGCCCGTGCCAATGCAACTCATAATCATGGGTTGGATAAAGATCGGCTCCTAGTTGGTAAGTAAATTGCAAGAACTGCTTTTGTTCTTTCTTTGCCATTTCCTTCTCCTTTGATACACTAATTAAGAGATGCTAAAATAGCTATGCTAATAATACTTTCCCATATTGTTGTGTGACAGCCGAGGCGTTTGTAGGAAAAGGGTTGTTCAAAAAGAGAGTTTCATATCACGCAAAGGGAAGATCTGGAATGAAGGTACGAGCAGAGTGTAGGTAAACTGTTGTTGTTAGAGAGATGACCCCTGAAGAGGAGGCTGAGATAGCCAGACTAAAGAGTACACAATTTCCGCAAGCTCTCAAAGAGGGAGAGGCGATTGGTTCCACATAAGCTCCTCGAGACTACCCCTGTATGGGGCCCCAAAAGCAAGGCCAGCAACTCAGAGAAGAGTTTCATGGCTTGAGGTAGAATTTTCAGAAAAAATCTTCTTGCAAAACCAACCACCTTGGTCTGAATTTGATTCTATAGGTGGACAGTTTTGCTTCAATTTAAGAGAAGTAGTTTGTTTCTGTACCTAGGGTTTTAATTATTCTGCTAGTTGGTTGTTTACTCTTCTGCCAGAGTAAGGGTTAATTCAGAAACACCTGCTTGCAGAACTTATATTGGAGTAGTACTGACATGAATTTTTGCTTCACAATTTTAAGAGCAATAAATTTTGTATTTTTGAGCCATTAAATTTTCTTCTGTTCCTTCTGGAACTCCTGCGCTCCATCTTGTCATGTTATTGAAAACTGTCAGATCTCATCAAGATTGAAAAGATTTTGTTCCCCATTATATCATCTCAATGGCTACAGGATGTTCATGGTACCAAGGGTAATTGAAGTACCAAGGAACACGCATGGGTCTTGCTCTGCAAAAGAGCTTGGCATTGCACCAAGTCGTAGCTGTAGGTGGCGCTGGTGCAAAGGAGATACGGTGTTGGCGCACGATGGAATATAGGGGCGCTAGGTAATGTCATCATTGGACCTAGTCGTAGGTAGGTATAGGTGTTTGTTAAAATACCTGGTTGTTCTTAATTTGGCTAGGAACCAAGCGTCAGGATAATTCATTTTCTAGACGTGGAAAGGTTTACGGCTATGAAATTCTGACTACGACCCAGCTGTAGGTGCACCTGAAACCAAAAGAACTTAACTTTAAACGAATATACCCTATTTCAGCCATCAAAAATAACAAAAAATAGTGGGTTCGTTCTTTTTATTCTTACCCAACAGAAGTTGCGCCTGGATGATTAATTGGTTGCTGGGGTGTTTCAAGTTTTTTCTTTTTAATCAATAAAAAATTGGGTGGTGACAAGTTTCAAACTCAGATCAATGTTATTATCACCGGTACTATAGTAATCTCGACGGTTCTTAATCGATGTATTCTTCATTTTGTCGTAGTGGTTGATCAAATGGACAAGTAAATAGTTTTAGAATTTTGTTTGTGAACAGTAATATGGTAATGTGATTTGATCAAGGAATTACTTGCATTTTTCTTTCTTTTTTCATGATAACCATTTGCTATGCATTAGATAACTATTTGCAATTCATCAAGGAATTATATTGCAGCCTCCCTTAAAATAGATTTCTTTTCTTTCAAGTGAGCTCAATTCAAGGCTTCTCAAGCCCAAGGTCACGCAAGTAAAGGCCAATAGGTCAAACATGAAACACCAGATCCCCACTATATCGAAATTGAAAAACTTCTCGACAAATCTCAATAGAATGAGCAAAAGGCAGTTCTCAATATTAACTTCATAATTGAGCTTTAAGTTTCCAAAAGCCAGATCTCACTATTTTATGGCTCCAAAAAAAAAAAAAACTAACTATTTAGAGAGTACTTCTAGCGAGCAAAATATGCTGAAAAGCCCACCGTGGCAATGGATTTACAAAGGCAAAATATGCTGAAATGCTTTGGTTTTTCCCTGTGATAATAAGAAACTTAAGGAAGACAAATTGGTGCAGTTCAAAATTACTCATCAGATGCGAGTTCTATTCTCTTTTTCTTCCTCTCTACCCTAGGTCCATAAAGGATAGCCTGAGAGACAAATTTCACCACCAAAAAACTATGCTCATTGAATTCCTTACGAGTTCTCATCTTCGGAGTCCTAGACAACTTGAGGATTGTCCCTAGTATTACCAGGGTGTCTTAACCTCAACGTTCTCTTAGAATTAACATGATTTCCTGACTCCATATTTGTCTGCCTTGCTGTTCTCTTACTTCTGCGTAAGCTTACAATATCATTTGCTGATAGACCTTTCCTTTTTTGTGGACGATTTCTAAGACGGGTCCTCGCATCATGACCAATATTTTCCTTTTCAGAACCGCAGAAGTTTTCATCACTTTCATTATCATTGTCGTTTTCATTTTCATCATTATCCTCCTCGTCAGTTTTGTCATCGTAGTTGTGATCATCACTGTCATCCTCACCACCACTTCCTTGAAACTTATCATCAATGTCGTTGATGCTATCGTTCTCGTCTTCAGTATTACCCTCTTCATCATTTTTGTCGTCAACATCACCAACTTTTTCCACGAGGCTACTACTTTTTGCAGAACTGTCACTAGAAGAACCCTGCTTGCCTTCTTGGCTACCGTCTTTCTTTTCAACCTCTTTCTGCTCTCGACGTCTATTGCTTGTCCTGATCCACAAACCAAAATTTGCAACAGTCAGGGAGAGGAATTGGAGTCTTCTCAGTCTTTCGTACAGTAAAAAGAGATAGTTATCACGACATCTGGTGTGCCTTAATTGCAGTATTCACCAGCAAATGATATAATCTTCACAGGAGACGATCACTACCGGCTGCAACCAAGCAAAACTTGTAGATGGAAATGTACCAACAAAGCTGCATATAACTTACCTCCCTATCTGTAGAGCTTCATCAATAGATTGGTCATAGTCATCTGGCAATTAAGAACCAATGTTTAGAGAAGCCCTTGTTAAGACATGGAAATGACATGCAAATAGATACATAATGAACAATGCATAACTGAAAGCAAAAACGAAATTATGGTGGCAGGTGTAACAGTTCCGCAACAATGACACAAGTAAATAATTAATCGACATATCTTCTATTTTCAAAAGGGATACTAGACTTCCCCAATACATGTCGACCATCATGCTAACTATTGCTGCTGTAGCTCTTATTATCCAGTTCACTCTTTAGTGTTGTTACTTTAATCATTTTTAACAAATAGCTAATTAGTTTAAACCTACTTTAACAGATTAAGTAAGAACAAGAAGCCCTTGATGTTGTTGTATGGAGTGTATTAACAGCAAATGAGAAATATAGCGCTTGGCTACAAAAACAAAAACAAAAAAAGAAAAAAAAATGTCTCCAGAAAACACAAGGAAATCTGTACATACCAAATGTGTAACTGACTGGTTTACGGTTTCGCTGGGGACGATTTGCCCCTATATGATGAGAATTTAATAAACCATGCAGAAGCATTACTTGCGTTTGTTGGCGCTTCAACGCCCTTTCTTTCTTCTGCAGAAAAGCAAGAGTACAGGCTAAAAGACACATACATAGAACTGATAATGCATAAGCGATAACCATGCAGATGCTTATCTTCAAAAGCCTCCGACAATTATTCAGGACCTTCACTTTATCCGCAAAGAAAATGATACTCAGCGTTGTAACCGGTGCAAGAGCAAAAACTCACCTTCTGAAGTTTCACAAGAACAGGAATGATATCGTTCTCAACAACCTTTCCCACAGCTGCTTCCACCAGAACCTTGCTAGAGGAGAGTTCACTCTGCCATTACCAGCAGAAAATTAAAAACGTTTTTACAATTGCCTCAAAATACAATTCAAGTATGTGCACCTACTGATATTTTCCCAAATTCCTCGAGGTTGGTCGCTAGTGTTTCCCATTGAGAACTGTTTGGTGGTGGTGCTAAGCGTCCCTTTCCTTTTCTGGGAGTATAGTTGACCCTTGTTACTTCCTTGTATAACCTAAAACCAATAACTGAATCTCCATCGTACCTTTAATAAGATACCAAAGAAACTCAACATAAGGTACAGGTGCTCAGCATAAAATATGCATACAATATAATTGAAGTATAAGCCGGTACTCAGAAATTACCAGTAAGCAGTTCCTTTTCCATTTTCTCCTATCTGATCCTTACGGAAAGTAGAAACCTCCGTTCCAGTTTTCAGTGCGTCATGAACATAATCCAATGCATCATTTTGCTGTTAAAAAAGTGAAGAAGGTTATCATCCTTACTTTATACAAGGAAACTATACTGTCGCTAATATATATTCCAGCTTGACAAACACCATTTTCAAGCAATTCATAACCAGACTGGAAAGTAGGAAACAAGATAGGTAAGAAGGCATCAGTGATCAACATGTGAAGCAACAAACATAATTATAGCATACCAAGAGAGCACTATTCCCGACAAAATAAATATGCAATAAAACCAATCACTTCAACACGAAGAAAAGTGGGAAGTATCTATTTACATCAGCACGGACTTCACAGAGCGCTTTCAGGATAACTAGACGAACTGTAGGGTCAAGGTCTTTGTATCTAGAAATCTCCTCCCTGCATAAACAAGACCAACAGAAAGACATCAGGGCCACAATAAAGAATTAACATACGACTAAAAAGATTAAGAATTTAAGCTTACCCTCCATGAAATGCACCAAGTGGAAACTTCCCTTCAGCCACCTGTTCCAACAAAAGCAAATAAGTAAACTTAGCAAAAGAGAATATCCATAGATCAAAATTACAGACTTAGTAACTCTAGAATGACCTACCCATTGCCACCATTCATCCAGTTTCTTACAGAGGATTGTAACCCATACATCGGGATCAGTCAACGTTTTGCTTACCGGTGGTATTCCCTAGTAAAAAGAAAAATGTCAGCTCAAAATAAACTAAGGTAACTGTTGAAGTCTGTTGCATGTGTTAGAACACTTTTTTGGAACACAAAGCCTTCAATATTGAAAGCAAAAGTTACTATTTTTATCTTTCAGATATATTAAACAAAGACAATACTAGTAGAAAACGGACCTTTTTAGCACAAGGGATATGTAATAAAGATATACAACTCATCAGAAAAAAATTCCACACTACAATTTTCAGACTACAAGAATATATACACCCCCATGGATTTCCTCAAGGGTGACCACCGCCTTAAGTGCCTGACAAGTCTTTTGTTATCAGTAGCATAATTTAGCGCACCTACAAGTAGTGGGGCATAATCATGGCAGAAAGAAGCACCAAGGTCTTGGTTATATGGTGTTACATAAAAAATTAGTGGTAACAGATCTACTTAAATAACCATAAGTTGTTATTACCTTAATTAGCGGCTGGCAAAGTTCTATTTGACATCCTTTTAAGTTCATTAACTAAGTGATAGCGAGAAAATGTTTACAAACATGTGAAATTAAAATCTACCATATTTATACCACAATAGTGAGAAAAGAAGAGGTGCTATGACTCATAAGGATAAAGTAGTTAATGCTGTCTTATACTTCAAAATCAATATAGGTCTTTCTCTGTACTTGCTGTTGTTACTGGGAGTAGTGTATCCAGTTATTAGAATTATTGCCTATTAGCGAACTAGTACAGAACAATTGATGTTAGTTCCTTAAGACCGCAAACTCGGGAATTCCCAAATTCCAATCACAGGACGTAATCACCACATGAACATTGCTCTTCAGCAACCACAAGAACACCATAACGAATTACAAGGTGTTTCAGAAAACAAGTACTACTCTCACCACCATGCATTTGCAGAGAACACAAATGAAAAGTATTATAAAAAATTGAACATTTCAACAGGTAATAATACCTTTTTCACAATAGATTCTACTACAAACCAAAGCAAACAATGAAACCCTAATTTCATTCACAAATGGAAGTAAACCGAAACAATGTACCTTCAATAGCGAAATATGAAGCTGAGACAGAATATCATTAGGTCTAATAAGACCCGTTTCAATATCTTCAGCTGATATTTCCATATCAATCTCAAGAACAGGCTTAAAAACCTACAAAAACGTTATCAAAAATTACCAAATTAATCCAAAAAAAAAAAAACATAAAATGCAGAAAAAAAATCAAAAATAAAAAAATACCCTAAAAATCATACTTGTAAGAAATTAAGAACAGAAGCTAACTCCCATCGCTCACGAAGACGGTTCCTAGCAATCTGCGACTCAGAAAGTGCAGATTTTTCAGTCGCCGGATCTTCATTTTCAACCTCTATCACTTCTACTTCATCTTCTTTTTCAGTTTTTTTGGGGGGTTTTCCTCTCCCGCGCTTTTCGGTCATGGTGGTGGTAACAATAAGCTGAAAGATCTAAGAAAACGATTAGATCTTCCAACAAAAAGTTGAAAAGTGAGAAGAGATTTTTAGGGTTTTGATTTTGAGGAAGAAGAAATGAGGGTTTTCTTATGGTTTCAGAGGTAACTAAAATGGAAAGAGAGAAATAAATGAAGGAAAGAAATAGAGAGATACTCCCGCCTTATAAGAAAATCAAACCCTTTTTACGGTTTAATTTAACCATGGTTAATGTTTTACCTCTGTGGTTTCATTGATTTCATCTATCCATATTTCACTTTTTAGTTTTTACTAAACTCGCATCACATGTGTCATGTATGCAAGGGGCGACCAAGGGGGTGTCCCTTCATTACCCAACGAGTATAGGAAGAAGAGGGTTTTCTTTTTTGAAGTATGAGAAACCCAAAAAAAAAAAAAGTATGCCTGAAGTGCTATTACACATGGGTATTTTGTACCCACAAAATTTATAAGTGAAAATGTGAAATTGCATGGTCCCATATTGTTGTTGATAAGATGAAAATACCTGAATGCTTCTACACTTGTGAAAGATGTGGGTTTTAAATCAAACCTGTTATAGGGGCGGCAGGTTTTATTAGAGGGGAGGCCCCTAATAGGACAAAAAGGGTCATTACATGGTAATTTCAAGTGTCCCTTATCCAAAAAAAATTGAAAATGACTAATTAATCCTTACATAGTTTAGGGTTTATAATCTAGTTTAGTATTGATACTCTAGTTTAGTGTTAATGATTAAGTTTCACTTCAATTAACTCTAAATCAAAATAAAATCAGATTTTAGAGTTTAAAAAAAAAATAGAGATGGTAAAGATGTTTTAACCCAAAGTGAAGGCCAAGGTCAATCTCAATCAATTGAAGAAATTAACCAACAAAGTGAAGAACCAGTGCTTGAAAATGACCAGATATATTTCTAAATTAGTCCCAACTAGCTTTTTGTTTCAATTTCTTTACATTTTCAGAACTAATTACGGTTGGAATTTTGCTTGTAACCAACCGTAAATCATAGTTACGGTCCGTAAAAGATGAACTACCAGCTGTAACTGGTTAAATTTGGGGAAAACCCAATCGTAAAACCAGTTACGATTGATAACCAAATACTCGAGACGAACCGTAACTTTCGTAAACTAAAATGGTTACCAACCGTAACAGTATTTACGGTTCATCTCGAATTTTAGTTATGAACCGTAATTGGTGACCTTTCTGAACTTTGGGTTTCAGGGTTATTTGCGGTTCGTAATTATGGTATCGACATCAACCGTAAGTTCACTTACGGTTGAAAAAAAACGTAACTGAAGAAAATTCTCATATATAAGAACATACGGTTGGTAATAGTTCAACAACATCAAAATCTCCAGTTACGGTTCGTAATTGAGTTAAAATCAACCGTAACTCACATAACCCCAGAAATTTCAATTTTAATTTTCATCTAAAACCCTAATTTTTGATAGAAATTAAACTTAAATTGAACAAAATAAACTAAACCCTAACTGGGTTTTTCAAAACATACCTCATATAAGTCATTGAGCTTGATTAATTTTCGAATCGCCGATTAATCGAAGACGATAAAATTTTCAGTTTTATGGAGGTTACGGTTGATGGGTGGAGGAGAAGAGAATAAAAAAGAAAACAAATTTTCAATTTAGCTTTGATTTAGGTTAAAAATTGGGGAGGGTAATCTAGACAATTTACAATACCATTTGGACACCCCCTAACCAATTAGAGGGACATTACTATCATAGTTCCGCCCATCTAATAAAACCTGTCGCCCCTATAACAGGTTTGTTTTAAATAGGTTGTGAATTTCATCACACTGGTTAAGGTAATTTCATTAGATTAATCTTTGATGGGTTTTAAGTAGGCTGTGAAATTTTATCACACTGTTAGGATAATTTCATTGGATTAATTTTTGACAAATGATATAAAAACTACTTGGCAAAAAAGAATCATTTTAAGAAGACACCAAAATTCTCGGAACATTTTATCTACTCCCTCCGTACTTATTATATAGGCGGAATTTTCATTTTTCCCTGTACCAATATATAGGCGGAGTCCAATTTTCTAGATGAATATTTCCATATATCCCTTATTTATGGTACATAGATAATAGTGTTATGAATAGGACAAAAAGTAAAACATGAAAAAACATTAAAATTTATTAGAGCTAATCATACCTCAATTGTATTGTCTGTATTCCCAATGCAAATGAAATAAGTGTTCCCACAGTTCAACCACTTACTTTTATTTACGATTTCTTAGGTGACAGTGTGTTGGTTACTTGGTCGGGAGATAGGAAATAAAATCCGACTAATATGTTTTTTTTTTTTAGTGTATCAGATAAAATTATTAGTTATGAAAGTTTTGTATCAACGTCGATTAATTTTTATGGCCAACAACTAGATTTACCAATGAGATATTCTCGGGGTTAATTATTTTTGTTGTTCGAGCCGACGAACAGTTGTGGTCAATATGCAGTTTAGTAAAGCAAAGGTTATTTATAGGTCGTAAAAAGGGTCAAACACTAACCCGTGTATAATAATAATAATTAATAAACTGCATTTAATTTCACCGTTGGATTATCTAGGGTTAATCCTATCCCTACGTTTAAGGTATAAAAAGCTAAACCTAAAACTGAATGAATAGACATCGTTCTCTTTCTTCTCTTTTTTTTTTCTTCTACTCCTTCTCTTCTTCTGCGTTCTTCGGCTGGTGGAGAATTAGAGATGATAATGGTGAGATTGGGACAGAGAGTTGAGGTAAAATGTTCAGTTGGTGTTAGTAATAATAATGGTGTTATTGAAGTTAATTAAGTAAAAAGAAGATGAAGAAGTCGTGAATTGAAAGGGGATCTGTGGTGTTTTCGGATTGAGATTCAAGCCAATTGCTTCAATTCTCTCAAAAACAGCGATTACATTTGGGGGTTTTGTTTGAAATGGTGTTTTAGTTTGAATTTAAAGGAATAAAGATTTGCTGGAAAAGGTATTGATTTGTTTAAATTGAATAGAGATTTGCTTAATTGAATCATTTTTACAAATCGGGTTTTTTGTTGAAATTTGATTTGCTTAATTGATTTAGATTTTGTGATATTTACAGATTTGCTTGGAGATTTGGACTTGAACTATGGGTGTAGTGGTGATGCGGGCAGATTAACGAGGATGGAACATAAATTGTTGTTTCAAGCTTGATAGGGTCTAAGGTTAACAGGGTATGCAGTGGTGAATGACGGAGTGGTTTGCTGCTGCCATTGAGGTTTGAGTCTCGAGCTTGAATGGAGCTCTAGTCTGTGATGTTAGCTGCTGTAATCGATGAAGTTTGCTGCATTGCTGATGAGTTTTTACTGGCGATGATGACTCCATTTTGAGCTCGTGGTTGAACTGTGATTATGATGCTCTATAGAAGAAAAAGGTGATGCAGTTGGATGATGGATTGAAGTTGAAGAAAGTGTTGTTGTGGTCGTGAAGGCTCCGGAGATAGAAATGCTACTCGGTTTTTAATTCCTTTGTTCCTCAATAGCTCTGAGGTTTTAATACCTCGGTTATGTTTGTCTTTTGGTTTTTGATTCTGGGTTTGTGTTAGTTTTTTGATATTTTTGTTTAATCACCTGATCTGATTATGGAGATTTCCGAGAAAGAGAGAAGAACAATGGAGAAACTGAGGTTATATGGCTCTTGATCAAAGAACTAGGAGAATTGAGATGTCAGGGTTTGATAATTTTTGTCTTTTGATGAAGATAATGGCTGGATATGGACCTCAGGATCGCAAATTAACTTAATTAAATTTTATTTTTATTTTTAATTAATTAAACCGGGCTAACCAGTGAGCCCGCAAGCTTTACTCGTTACGGGCGCGGGTTGAAGAAATGACTACCCGTGAAGAATAACAACCCGCAAGTTTTCGCCTGTGTTAACCCGTACCCGTGGAACCCGTAACAAGCCATCCCCGGCCCGCCCGTTTGCCAGCTCTAAATACAATACTCGGGTTGATGTTTTTATTTGGGTTTCGAAACGATCTTATTTAGATCTTGTTAGCATTATTTGATTGAACCCACCAAGCGTCGGTATGTCAAGTTTGGCTGTCAAATTTATTTTCATAATTCATAGTCGCTTGATTTGATTATCGGGGTCAGCTTCGTCGATTAGACTCGCAACATAGAAATTTTGGGACTTTCTTTTGTTGCTCACGAAGAACCTAAATACGTATCGGTAACAACAAAAACACCATCCTTCAGTTCGAGGTTAGTAACATCAGACCTGACTTGTTTCATTTATATCTTTTGTTATTTCAGGTAAGTATTTGTTGAAAACATAACTTACGAAGTAAATTTTGTTTACAATGTCTTTAGTATTGGTGAATTGGTCAGTATATATACTATGATCAAAGTATCAAGGAAGGATCTTTCATAAGATTTCTGGTGTTGTGTGATTGATAATATTTTAGTCTTATTTGGTAATTGCATAAATTGCTTGTGTAGGTTTCATATTGTGCATAGCGTCCCTAATCGATAATTCTCTCAATAGTTATCAAGATTGTTAATACGATGAGGGCTTATGGTGAAGTAATTTCTAATCAAAAAATCGTGAAAAGGGTATTACGTTCTCGTCCTCACAAATGTTGTTGATGCCATTGAAAAGTCAAAGATTTGTCAAAATATACTTTTAATGATCTTATTGGTTATCTGAGCAAAGATTTAAACAAGTTGGAAGATGTTGGATTCGAAGATAAAACACTTCAAGCAAAGAATAATGAAAATTAGTTTTGTTCAATTTGTAAAAGAATTAATCATGCTGCTGAAAATGTTATTTCAAAGAAAACAAGAAAAAAGTCAATGTAGTGTATAACTGTAAGAAATTCGGTCATATCGAGAGAAAAATACTTTGTGACAAACCAAAAGAGAAGAGTGCATATTTTTGTATGGGAGCCGTTGATGATGAAAAAAATGTAATTTTATTGTAACGATAAAATGATGATGATAATGAATAATGATATGATGTGATAATGATTGGTATACTGATGATGATAAAAAAAAGAACATATGTGGTTTACGCATTTATGGAGGGAGGGTGTTGGAAATTGAATGTGTCATAGACGTTTAAATAGTAAACGCATTTTGTGTTACTTTCTTTAATTGATTTGGTATTTGGATGTAAGTAGTATTAGTCCTGGTATTTAGGTTATTGTTAACTGTTTTGATTAAGTATTATTAGATCCGAAATATTAGGAATTTATGTTATTCGTGGTGTAGTGTTCAACGGAAATGTTAGCCTATAAAAGGCTTTTGTTATTTAATGATAACTTAATTGAATTTAGCAATAAATCTTCACATCTTTTGTTTTAAGCCTATTTTTATTTCCATATATTCTTTGTTCAAATTGTTCGATTCTTCCCATTCTTATTTGCTTCTAAGTGTTGTTGTTATAACCAAAGAAATAAACTAATAATTTCACTACCAAATCAACTTTTGAAAACTTGTAGCTAGAATGTTCAATTAAGTTTTTCCAATATTAAGTCGTTCATTCTTGATATATTTCCCTATGTATAACACCTCTTAGAAAAACTATACATGCATTCACAAACCCTAACAAGAAACATTAATTGTAACCTTGTTATCATGAAGTTCTCTAGTATGTTCATCCTTTTCTATACTTTTCTTTTGGCTCAAACTTGTCAATTTTCTTCAGCCAGCCAAGGCCTTGCATCAGTACATGCAAAAAATAAACTTGTACCAGCGGTATATGTGTTTGGTGATTCTTTGGTTGACAGTGGCAATAACAACTATCTTAAAACATCAGCCAAAGTCAATTACACACCTTATGGAGTCGATTTCCCGAATGGAGTAGCCACTGGAAGATTCACCGATGGATACACTGTCGTAGACTTTTTAGGTATTTGTGCATACTAGAATTCACATGTTTAAAGAAATATTTGTTACTAGATCCTCATGCATGGGTTATGTCTGACGTTTAGAGTTGTATTTCGAACCAAACATGTACCTTGTTAATTAACACATATATAAGACATTGTGATTTATCTACTTGGTTTCTTTTGGCAGCTAAATGGCTTGGATTATCATACATACCACCATATATGAGTTTATCCGAAGAGGAGAGGAGCCAAACAACCACCGGTATAAATTATGCATCAGGAGCAGCTGGCATCCTTCCATAATCAGGAACTGCAATAGTAAGAGACATTTTTCTCAGTTCTCGCTGGGTCATCTTTGAAAGGAATGCTTAACATGTTTAATTACCCTGCATTTATATATTACTTTTGAATTTGTAGGGAGACATCTTGAGCTTGGAAGAACAAGTCAATTACTTTAATCAAACTGTCAAAACCGATTTACCGAAGTCGTTTTCCACTCAAGAAGAGATTTCCAGCTACTTGTCTAAGTCTATATTTGTATTCTCAATTGGTAGCAATGACTATATTAACAATTATCTTCAACCAAAAAATTACAATAGTAGCAATACATATACTCCTCAGCAATACGGAGCACTCTTGATATCAACACTCAAACAACATCTAATGAGTTTGTATAACTTAGGAGTAAGGAAATTTGTGATATTTGAATTGGGTCCAATTGGTTGTTTACCAGCAATTATAAATGCAGCTAATCCAAAACCAATTACCCCTTGCTTAGAAAGTGTTAATCTTATGATTAAGATTTACAATTATGAAATTCCAAGTATGATTCAAGAACTCACTTCTACCTTGAAAGGCTCTATATTTGTTCGTGGTAATATCTTTGATAAGAGTCATCGACAAAACATATTTCCACTTACATATGGTACGTTTACGGTTTCTCCTGGTATTTTTCTATATAGGTGTCGTTTTTATTTTGAGACCTTTAAATCTTACTAGAACGTTCTAAATACTAAACAAATTTTTGTTTTTAACATTTTTTAGGTTTCTCTGGAGGAAATACACCATGTTGCGTGGTTGGAGGAAATGGCACCACTGTTTGTCTTCCAAATCATATGCCTTGCAAAAACAGAAATGCTCATTTGTATTGGGACGCATTTCATCAGGTTCAGAGAGTAAATTATGAAGTCGCTAATGAATGTTTTAGAGGTTCATCGACTTGCTTTCCGGTCAATATTCTCCAATTAGTACACATATAGTTGTTTCTATTAAATTTTTACTTTGCTGGTAAATATATATATGGGAACTAGGCTAAGTCCTAAGAACAAAAAAATCCTATTGTCAGATGCAAAATATTTTTCAGTTTTGTGACACCCATAATTATTTGAAATTATGAAAATTGTCTACATAACTCGTCTGCTCCTATTTTTTCAAGGGTACAATTGGCACGCTAACTTAAATATGGTGTATTTAAAAATCCGAGTCTTGGAATTTTACAAATTTTACCTCGTTAAAAGAATTTTAAAGAGATCTACACAACACGTACAAACAACAATATCAAATTTAAATATTGAAGGTGGTTGTTCTTTTCGGCAAAAAAATTGAAACTAAATACATATTCATTATGCATCCTCCACAAAACATGCATGACACGTTATGCAACCATATTTTGGTTCATGCATCCATTAATTCCATTAAAACAATGTATATACTTTTAAAAAAAAATAACACACCAATAGAAGAAAAATGATGTATAATGAATGATGCATCTACCACAAAATATGTATAACTCCGTATTCAGTCATATTTTACTTCATGCATCTACTAATTTGGTTATGCAACCACTAAAACGACGTATACGCCTAAAAAGTAGCATCACAATGTGGTCTTTTTCTCAAATTCATATCAAGTTATACAACCATTTTCTTGACTGCATGACAAGTTATGCGGCCATTTTTAGTTGATTTCAATGCTCACAAAAAAAGTTGATACATAATACGTTATGTAACCATTTTTCAGATATATGTTTATGCATCTATTTTCTCAAATGTATGATTATGTATTCGGGAATTTTTTTTGATATAAACCATGCATCCATTTTCTTGCATTTTTGTCATCAATTTGTTGACTAAATTGCTGAAAAAAATATGTTTATGTTTATACTCCTCCATTTACTAAACAATAAAATAAATTCATTCAAACTTGTGTTGTTGCTTGTTATATTATTTGTTTTGGAGGTAATTAAGCTTCCATGCCTCTCTTAGTGTGTTTTGTTAGAGCATTGCTCGGTTGAACCCACTAGCGTTGGTATGCCAAGTTAGTTGCCAAAATGCATTCTTGGTTTAGCATAAATGCATTCTTGGTTTAGCATATTAAAGATAGTTTCGGTCTAGATTAGGTCTAAGAAGTTGAATCGAAGCTATCCTCAAAGGATGAAGATTGAAGACTACAAGAAGACATCAACAAAGGTATGTAATTGATTTCATTTGGATTCTTGTTCAATTCTACCTTTCTAATCTATCTAGATAAGTGCTCACTCTATGGAACAATTCATGTGACGGTAAATGTACATTTATGTATATATACTTAAGGTTATTTGATTCATGACTTTGGTGACAATAACCTTTATCCCTATAGAGGATCTCATGTTATATTGAATGAGCTTACGAATTCAACGAGCCAAGAATCACTCAATTCCGAGTTATAACGATGAAGTTATGAGTGATTTATTAAAGTAACAATTATAAGTGTTGTTGTAATTGTTACAATTCGTTAGTAGGAAACAATCCATAACGGTTCACGGACTTGTGCCCAATTACGCGACTAAAAGGCATTTTTGGTCAAGTTGGTGATGTTTCCTTATCTAGGCAAGATGGCTATTACTCCAAACATCTTTGATTACCATATTAAAGTGTTTGTGATTCCTTCCTAATTTAATTTGTGATTTATTCACATAAATACAATTTTGCTAAATTAATTATTTATTTAATTATTTTGGCAAGAGTTGTAACTTAGGAAAGACTCCCAAAATTAGGAGAGACTTGAAAAAAGAAAATAGCTTTGCGTAACTTCCAAGTTATTGTTCACTATAAATAAAGGGTTCATGAGTGCTACACGGGTTTCATCCCCTTTGAAAAATTTGGTGTAAGATTCATAAGGTTGTTTTCCATGTCTTGTGTTCTTTGTGAACAAGAGTGAGATAAAAATCTTTGTATTGGGGATCACAAAGCCGAGTTGGATTTAAATCTTCGTGATTGATTATACAACTTGTAATCTAGGTTTTTCACCTCTTATATATTCTAAGGTTTTCTCTTTTGATATAAAACCATTCAAGAGTTGTTGATCATAAACCCTAGGTTTTGATAGATTTCAGTTTCTGATCGTATACCAACACTCGTTAGTCGAAATCGGAAGCTAGAAAGAAAACTTCGATTAAGGCATCTCGTAAATCCTTAAGAAGTTTTAAACAAGATATCTCTAGATTTATCTAGTTGTTCTTGTTGTAGAATTATTAGGGTTTTCTTAACTTGGAAATTGATCTTTGGAATCACCCAAGTTCACTTATAAAAATCAGGTTCACGGACTTCTTGTGAGTACGCATACTGATTGTAAGTTAAAACCCTAATCTACAAGTTTGTTTTGCTATTACTTTTACCTAGTGATTGTTTTTATCAAAATAAACACAAGATTTCCAAAACCTTGATTCACATCTAAAGGGAATCAAACCGGTGTTTTGTGCAAACAAAATATCAAATCATATCAATCGTGTTGTTGTATCTTCTAAAGAGAACCTTGGGTTCTGCTAGAAGATTTGCGTGAGGAATTTCTAAAGAAAATCGGTATTCTGCTAGGAGTTCTACAAGTGCTGAAGTAGGTATTACATCTAGTCCGAATAGGTAGTAGGAACTTGGTGTAACAGCTTATAATCAGTGTGTGTTTATTATGGACTAGGTCCCGGGGTTTTTCTGCATTTGTGGTTTCCTCGTTAACAAAATTTCTTGTGTCTGTATTTTTTTTCCGCATTATATTGTTTATCTTTATAATTGAAATATCACAGGTTGTGTGTAAGTTCAATCAATTGGGAATCCAACCTGTGGTTGTTGATTAAATTGATTGACACTTGGATATTGGTTTTTGATACTGTCCAAGTTATTTCTTATATTCAATCGGGCTCGCAAATTCCTATTTGTTTGATTGCGGATTGAATTGAGAAATATAGATATAACTCTTTGATATACTTTTCTTAAGATTGAGTCTGACTGTCTAGTTGATTCTCTTGAAAGTATATTGGATTTGGTTCATACAGATTGCTAAACGAATTATTGGGTGTGGTTGTTATACCCCCGCTTTTTCATGTTTTATGTGCGTGTGTTTGTGTTTTTTTTTATATATGTTTTAGTTATTTGCATGTGCATTTGGGTCTTTCTTATTGGGATTGAACAAAAGAACATACAACAAAACTGGGTTTGGTACTCTAGGGAGGGTTATAAGGAACCATGAATTGCATGGATGATTGCATCTCTTTTTGTTACAAGTTTTGTTTGGCTTTTATCTTTGGTTCCTCTTAGGAAGATATATAGGTATAAACAATAATTGTTATAAGTCTAGATGCAGATTATTTTGAATCAATTAAATTAATTATTCTTTAGTTTCTATTCACGAGTTTGTCGGAGTCTTTACCAACAATAGACTTGGAGGCGTTCTTGGTTGACTACGCCTGAAGTATTGTTCTGGTGACATCTACTTCATGAGTGCCTTCAGATATGCGAGGTTCTGCTTCTGGGTGGTAATCATGCTTGCTTGTATTTTAGCAAGAGATTCTTTTATTTTTATCATATTTAAGAGCTTGGTGGCGCTTAGTCATCCATGGCGTTTCCAGTAGCATGGATTGAAAGAAAAGTATTGGTGTTTCCAGTGGCGGTGTTTTGAGATATGGTTTCTGACACACCACTACTAGTGTCGCCGAAATTGAGGTTGGCGGTTGGACCTAAATTCATGTTAATGACTGGACCAGATCTAAGATCCACCATTTTTTTTCCAGATGGTTCACGAATTGAATTTGTAGCCAAGAGGTTGATCTCCGGCTGTGTTCGCCAATTATTAATACCCAAAAATTACTCCTAGGTTAAACGATGTACCGTCGAAGTACTTTCTTTAGGTTTTATAATCAAAATCGCACAAAACGATCCTAAACCAAGAAATTGGCAATTCACTTTTTGCTTCGGATACAAAGAGAGAATATAGGTTGATATTAGGGGAGGGAAAACAAAGATAGTTGAGGAAATCAGTGTTGATTGAATTGTAGTGTGTGAGGTTGTCGAACTATAAAAAAAAAATAGAGATTAAGAATGATAAACTTGTTCTCTTTTTCTGAATAGGAAAATCTGTTTATTTATAGTTGAAGGGAACACTCGTTGTTTCCTCATAAGTAGTAGAAATCGTGAAGATATTGGGATATGGAGATAGCGGAGGTAATGGTAAAGTTACCCCCATTATGCTAGGGAAGTTTCCAGTATCCTATAAGTCATTACTCCATTACTCATTTAACCGCTCTCAACTGTCGCCATTACTTGTTACTTCCTTATCATGAGGTGTTTCCGCGTCGCATGTTGTTGTAAACCACCAGACCAATACCCATAAATAATTTCCTCATGTAACATGTTTTGATTTATTTTAGGAATTTGTAGAGTCATGAATTATCTCTTGTCTTGACCAGGTTGCCACGATGCATTTGACTGAGTAATCAGCCTACGCTAGCCTGACCTTGTCAAAGTGACATAGCTTGAAGAGATAACTTAGATCCAAGGTTATGTGTTACCAATAAGAAGTTTGTTGTAAGATGAAATTATTCACACGTAAACTTTTCCACTTGTAGGTTTCTGGGTGAAAAAACGAAAAAATGGGCTTGACAGTAGTTATCACACACACACATATATATGTATTATTTTCTTCAAATAAATTTTATTAAATGGGGGAAGAAAAAATAATGAGAGCTACAAGGGCAACTCCACAATAGACAAAGAAGATGAGAGGAAAAAAAAACGAGAAAAATGTATGACACGAGTAATCTAAAATGGTAAGCAGACAAACTCGGTCTGTGATAGGTGTTTGAAACACCTTGATATTTATCTATTGTTTATGCTTTCTTTGCGAATTTTCTTGTGAATTATGTATCTTATGAGTGAATTTGAGTTTATTAGGTGAAATGGAGTCATTATGAGCAAAAGAAGGAGAAATTAGCTAATTGGAGTGAAAAGGCCAAAAGGTCAATTCACACGAGATATTTAGAACATGTCAGGTCGTGCAAGAGGAGTTATGCAGGAATTAAACATAACTTACAGTTGCACAGAGAACTAGGCTGTCGGTTTTCTCAAACCGACAAGCCAAATAACTTCATGGTGGCCCTTAATGGAACACTGTGTGCCTAAGTCATGTTCCATTTCTATACAGGAATTCCCGATTCGAGAGAGGACATTTTTCTTCTTTCCTTTCATTTCTTTCTTCTCACCTGAGATGCTGTAAATCTGAGAGGAACGAGGTGGTCACTGTTAATGAGATGAAAAAGATGGGTCGGTTACAAAATTGGGAGGAGAAGGCGATTCCATTAATGGAGAAGAAGGAATTGAAGATGGTGGCAGCTGTTGATCAATGGTTTCTGAGTTGAGGTCTGAATTGAGACGATTTTAGGGTTAGAGATGAAGTTGTTGCTGCTGTACTAAAGAAGGAGGAATTTGTCTGTCGATAAGGGTATTTGATGGCCGGAAAATCATGGATTTGAAGTTGTTATTGAGATGGATTTCTGATACTCATGTAATTCAAGAATGGGGTTGAGCTGAAGAGAGAAATTGAAGTCTGTGGTGAGATAATTAATGGGTATGACTCAAATTTGGGTTTCATTCATATTATAAAGGGAAGGAGGAGATGCTAGTGTATCCGTTGCTATGAATATGGTGATGTTTCAATGGGTCTGCAGTAAATTGGGTTTGTAATTATGTTGCTGATGGTCGAAATGGTAATGCAGTCAAATGGGATTTGTGAACTGGTGGTTGTTGCAAGTTATGTGCAGTTGGTCGTATGCCAGAGAAGAGATGAATGAACAGGTTATGCTCATGGTAGTTTATGTAATTGCAGTGGCAGTTATAATTGCTGAGAGTGGAGTTGGCTCTGAGATGTTTGAATAGTTGCAGATGAAGCCACAGAGATAGTGGTGGTTGCACTAGAGCTAATGGATGCAGTATTGACTTGATTCCGGTGTTGCTACTGAGAGATTGTGATGATTGCCATGAAGGTTTGATCTGAAGTGTTAGATGTATGTCTAGGACAGGTTTGAGCTCAATGTGGAGTTGTTGGTGGTGCAGAACAAGGGAACTGAGAAGATGGCATGGATTTGGCATGAAGCTATAGCTGCAGGTGGATATGCAAGTACTGAGATGAAGCGGTAGCATGGGTTTGAACTGACAGAGCTAAGAAAGAAGTTGAGATGGTGCTGTTGCAGCTGAGCACAAAGAGATGGAGTTTTTGGTGTTGTGTGTTGACTGAATTGATGCCGCAGCTGCTATTGAAATTGCAGGTGACAATGGGTTTTGATTAAGAAGTGGAAGTGTTTATTGGTGGTACTACAGTGTCAGAATGGTGGTCGATGGTGGTTGAGAAGCTGGGTTATCTTGATATGGATTTTAATCTTAATTCAGGGAAGACAAGGATCTGAAATAGGCTGGCACCTTGGCTGTGTTGCAGAAGTGCAGGTTGTGCTGAGAACTGGTGCTTAAGAAGATGTAATGTTGATGCTGTTGTTGTTACTTTGATCAGATAGAGAATGGGAGCAGTTTTGCAATCTGAGTAGAAGCTGGTGGCGCTTGAACTGAATGGTGGTTGGTTGCTGCCAAGGGAAGTTCTAGAGCAGTGGGTGCTGCAAGAAATGTTGCTTCAGGTGGTTAAAGTTACGGCTGCTAGTGGAAATGGAGCAGAATGGAAATGCATATGAGAAGAACGGTGGTGGTTTGTCAAGGTCTGTGTGTTGATTTGAGCAGAATTGAAGTAGTGAGTTTGTTGTTGGTTGATATTAGTCGTGCAGCTTTGGTGCTGAGATAAGGTTGTGCAAGAATGAATGCTTGATTTGTGATGTGAATGTAAAGACTTGCAGAGAAGGAAAGTGAATTATGCCATTTCCTAGTGAAGGTAGAAGGCTGAATTAGCTTGTGAGTTTCGCACAACTGACAAGCCTAACAAGTTATGGGCTTAATGGGCTCTGATTAAGGCCTAAATTGTGGTCGTGATTATGGGCTAGACAAGCTCAGTCTTTGCTTCGGCGGGCTAGCCAAGAATTGTGGGTGATATGGCCTGAATTTGGAGAAAGAAGAAAATATATAAAAGGGGATCTTTTTATCTTCTTCTACTACTTTTATCCTAGGGTTTTGAACATGATAGTCTTATTTCTTCTTCTTGTTTATGAACTTCATGGATATGATTAGATAACTCTATTTTGGTTAAGGAATAAGTTGGAGTCCCAATCATTATATTTATGCAATGAATTAGTTTTGTCTCCATATTTTGTTGATTATGATTCACTTTTAATATTGTTATATGATTTGAATGCATGTTTAGTCGAGTCGTGAATCGGTTGAATTAGTTTTCATCTCTATTGCTAGATTAGGGTTATTATACGCAAAAGTGATAATTCCTGATTGCAAGTAGCATAATTGTGAGTATTGCTTGTAGTGATACATCCTAGTAGCCACAAGTGGATCATAACCTTTGTTAAAACGGATTAGTGCTTTTACACGTTCGTTTGTATTGATTAGTCTTATTTCATAGAACTTAGTGCTCTTAGGGAGTTAAACTTAATTGTGCTTTTACACTTTAGGTTGCTTTCTAGGTAGAATTCACATTCGCATCTTTTAATGTGTTTGTTGATGACAAGAGGAAATTAGCGGGATATTCTTGCGATCAAGGTATCCTGGGACTTTTGATAAAAATTGAGATTAAATATCAATTCTAGTTATTGTTACAAATTCATTTTTGTGAATGAAAACTAATCCTTGACCAATATCTTCATCTTATTGATTTGCTTGTTTATTTCATTATTTGATTTTAGTTTATTTTCCTTTACTTAAAAATCAGAAAATCCCCCCTTGTTTATATAGGAAACCGAAACAACTTGACAACCTAGATCCTCTCTGTGGGAACGATCCTTTCTTACCCTTGCTATATTATATATTTTAAGTTGTGAGAAAGTAATATTATTTTTGACGCATACGACATCGATCAAATTTTGGCGCCGCTGCCGAGGAGGCAGCGGTTGTCACTTGTTTTTGGTTTCTTATTTTCTTGTTTTTAGTTTTGTTTTATTTTCTGGTTTTTAACCTTGTTTTTAGAATCATGTTTCAGGTACTTATTTCTTATGGATGGAGCATATTGGAACAATGGATACGGTTTCCAACAATCTCAACAACATGACAACTTCCAACAATTCCAAGGGTATAATCAAAACCAATTCATTGGCTATGACCAATATTCCATGGATCCTTATGGTTTTCCTCAACAACCTTATGGCGGGTATGTGTGTGAACAACCACAAGGATTGGAGGATTCTTATGCTCGTGAACAACAAGTCTCTAACTTGTTAGACAACTTTTCCAACTTTTTACGACAAGAGTTTCAAAAAGATAAAGAGGCTACAAACGAGCAACTCCAAGAACTTCGTGAAGGTATGGCTATCTTACGAAGAAGCATTGATGAATACAAGGAAGAAAGGTATGAAGAAGAATTTTGTTTTCAAAGCAATAATTATTCTAATGTGCCTGTGGTGTGTGATGAATATTTGATTGATGCTAATGTTGAAAAGGGCCAACCTTTGGGGACTTTCGTTGATAATTGTGTAGCTAACTCAACTCTTGATCTTAATAATGATCATTCGCCTAATCAAAAGGATGAGTTTGAGGTTAGCAACACTAAATTCAGCGACAACCAATCTTATGTTAGCTATGAAATTGACGATGATTATGAAGATACGTCGTTTGAAGCAACTCATGGTGACATTACCCAAAGGTGTACAATGGAATTCTGGGATCAAGATGAAGATGAAAAGGACTATGATGACACTTGTGTAGATTCCTCAAGCATTGATCTTAATAATGATCAAGAGCCTACTCAAAGGGTGGAGCTTGAGGATGATGCATTTTTGAGTCTTCTAAAAAAGTTCCTTATAGCGAAATTTGCAGCCGCAAAAGAGTTTGAGCCTAATGATGACGAATATGTTGAGAATGTGACCGTTATGACCAATATTGTGGAAGACCTAATTGATCTTGCAAATGATTATAATGATGATGTTAATGCCGAGACTTTAGTTAAGGTAGAAACGGATGAAGAATGGTTGCAAGGTTTGATAGAGGACCATGATATAAAAGAGGTGAGTAATTCACTTGAGTTTTTCAAGGATGAAGAGGATTATGTGATACAAGAGATTGTGCAAGGTTTGTCTAACCCTTTGCATGTTGTTTCTTCTCCTTTACCTCTTGTTGGTTTGAATGTATGTGCTTCGAGAATATTGTTGAATGACTTTGTTTCTCGATTTCCACCATTATAAACATTTGATTCTCATATTATGAATGTTTGCATAGAAGAAACCATAGAAGTTCCTGAATTTTATGTTCTTTATACACTTCCAAGTGTGGACAAGAATAAGTGTGGGGTAAACTTCTATTGGGCTATAGCTTCACTTTTGCTTTATTATACTAATGTTTGTGTGAAGTTACTATTTGCAAAACAGGTTACATGGAAGGATCCCCAACTTTTCAGATTATTGGTCTATGGGGAATTCGTCTTGCAAGTCGGGTCGACGACTTTAAACCAAGCGCTAAATGGGAGGCAACCCATAGGATGAGTATTTCTTGTCTTGTATTTATTTCTTGTCTTGTTTTTAGCTTTTTCTTGTCTCGTATTTACTTTTTCTAATTTCTTGTCGCATATCATTATATGATTTCACACCTTGACTTTCTTTGGACGATTCAATTTACATTGAGGACAATGTAAAGTTTAAGTGTGGGGGAGTGGTTAAGCATTTGCATTGTAAATTTTTCATTTTTTTTTCAACTTTTATGTAAATTAGTGAATAAAAGAACTCCAACTTGTAGTTAGTTTAGAGTCACATAGTATACATGTCGCTAAGATTACATCGAAATTCTCATAAGAGTGACTGAACTTAGAGATGACAGAGAACATGATCAGGTTTCTTACTTGTATGAGAGTTAAAGTTGGATTTAACCATGCCAGTGGCAAATGAGGTGCAGATTGAATTCGGTATTAGATTTGTGATCCCCTATAGTGGAGACTACCCATGTTACATCATGAGAGGCACCGACCTTCACTTCTTTGTACCTGTCTAAATTTGTGCTTTTAGAGTGTGTGTCACCGTACATAAACTCCGGGTAGAATGGTGAGATACCCAACCTCCCACCAATAGAAGCACTATTTTGATCTCTTGAGTGCTATTTTATCAATCATGAATGGTGACATCGAATTGCTAACTTACATACCACTTGTAATCTTGTTCGCAGTTAGCACCATCCACTTTATCTCTCTACACCAACAGGTCCATATAAACACCATCATCATCAACAAGAGGAGCATCACAAATTCGAAGGAAAGTTGAAGACGTTCAAGGTTTACAAGCAACAGTACAGAAATGAGCAGATTTCAGATTCAAGTAAAGCAACAAGACAAGGAGAAGAATTTTTACAAGTTGAAGACTTTATGTACAAGAGCGAAGATTATCAAGATGAGAGTTCAACGAGTTTATGATATCGAGACATACAAGTTGTGAAGAATCAAACGGTAAAGTACTTACACCATGGCCTTTGTACTTGCATTTTTTTTATTATATTTGTATATTATTTTCTCTTGTTCCAAAAAAAAAAAAAAACTTGGGACATGGTCATTTTATGCTAAGTCCCTTGTCAAAAAAAAAATGAAGAAAAAAAGAAAAAAAAAAGAGAAAAAAGAGACAAGAGAAAATTTTATTAGGTTTATTATTCGTTTTACTATTTTTTTGTTTTTTTTTATTTGTTTTATTTTTCTTGTCTCAATAAAAAAAAAACAAGAAAAATCTTTTGTATTATATTTTGGGTTTGTATCATTTTGGTTTGTTTTTAGTTTTGTTCTTTCAATAAAGCCAATGGAAGAAGAAATATCCATAATGAAGTTTCAAGCAACAAGGAATTAGAGGAAAGAATCACATTGTCAAGATTTTACGAAGTTCAAGAATTATCATCGACAGTTGAAGACCGAAGACGTTTCTATGGATGCTGTGAGAGTGGTGCTAGCTGCACGTTGAACGGATAACGAGGTAAGTAAGCATATTCCCACCTTCGTTAAGTGGTTGATTTCCTTTCTTAGAGATCGTCAGAAAAATGGGTTTTCAAAAATGAATAAAAGATGTGGGTTTTTCAAAACAATTCGGAGGGTTTTTGTCTTCCCACAATTCAAGGTGTCGCAGGATTCTCTCTTCCTTCCTACCTGGACACATGTGTGACCCATAAAAAAGTTATTTATTATTGAGAGCAACTTCATAAAACCCTTTCTTGTGAGGTAGAGTCGAGACTTTCGATTACTCCGAACCCGAATTTCTTTCGATAAGGGATGGTTATTTCTCTCTCAACTTTTAAGGATGAGATTGTGTTCATTTATGTGTCTAACTTCTTATTTCTAATGTGCATAATTTCTATGTCTTCTTAGCGTGTTGGATGATATCATTTCGGAGAATTAGTAAGTTGGTAAAGTGGGTTTTGTGGGTATATCTCTAGTAAACCTTCACGAGACTATAACTCGTCCACTAGGGACACCTAGGGGTTCAAAGGCTTGTTATACATGTTAAGTGTGACCGTAGCCTCGACGACACGGAGTTGTATGTATGTTTTAGAATTATTTTGTTTGATTTTCTCGAGGACTAGCAAAGTCTAAGTGTGGGAGAATTTGATAGGTGTTTAAAACACCTTGATATTTATCTATTGTTTATGCTTTCTTTGCGAGTTTTCTTGTGAATTATGTATCTTATGTGTGAATTTGAGTTTATTAGGTGCAATGGAGTCATTATGAGCAAAAAAAGGAGAAAATAGCTAATTGGAGCGAAAAGGCCAAAAGGTCAATTCACACGCGATATTTGGAACATGTCAGGTCGTGCAAGATGAGTTATGCAGGAATTAAACTGTCAGCCTCACAGAACTTATAGTTGCACAAAGAACTAGGCTGTCGGTTCTCTCAAACCG
Organism: Papaver somniferum; assembly: GCF_003573695.1. NCBI lineage: Eukaryota > Viridiplantae > Streptophyta > Magnoliopsida > Ranunculales > Papaveraceae > Papaver > Papaver somniferum. The sequence continues at coordinate 231,205,740 of NC_039364.1, read as the reverse complement.
ACAAGCCAAATAACTTCATGGTGGCCCTTAATGGAACACTGGGTACCTAAATCCTGTTCCATTTCTATACAGGAACTCCCGATTCGAGAGAGGACATTTTTTTTTTCCTTTCATTTCTTTCTTCTCACCTGAGCTGCTGTAAATCTGAGAGGAAAGAGGTGGTCACTGTTAATGAGATGAAAAAGATGGGTTGTTTACAAAATTGGGAGGAGGAGCAGGCGATTCCATTAATGGAGAAGAAGGAATTGAAGATGGTGGCAGCTGTTGATCACTGGTTTCTGAGTTGAGGTCTGAATTGAGACGATTTTAGGGTTAGAGGTGAAGTTGTTGCTGCTGTACTAAAGAAAGAGGAATTTGTCTGTCGATAAGGGTATTTGATGGCCGGAAAATCATGGATCTGAAGCTGTTATTGAGATGGATTTCTGATACTCATGTAATTCAAGAATGGGGTTGAGCTGAAGAGAGAAATTGAAGTCTGTGGTGAGATAATTAATGGGTATGACTCAAATTTGGGTTTCATTCATATTATAAAGGGAAGGAGGAGATGCTAGTGTATCCGTTGCTATGAATCTGGTGATGTTTCAATGGGTCTGTAGTAAATTGGGTTTGTAATTATGCTGCTGATGGTCGAAATGGTAATGCAGTCAAATGGGATTTGTGAACTGGTGGTTGTTGCAAGTTATGTGCAGTTGGTCGTATGCCAGAGAAGAGATGAATGAACAGGTTATGCTCATGGTAGTTTCTGTAATTGCAGTGGCAGTTGTAATTGCTGAGAGTGGAGTTGGCTCTGAGATGTTTGAATAGTTGCAGATGAAGCCACAGAGATAGTGGTGGTTGCACTAGAGCTAATGGATGCAGTATTGACTTGATTCTGGTGTTGCTACTGAGAGATTGTGATGATTGCCATGAAGGTTTGATCTGAAGTGTTAGATGTATGTCTAGGACAGGTTTGAGCTCAATGTGGAGTTGTTGGTGGTGCAGAACAAGGGAACTGAGAAGATGGCATGGATTTGGCATGAAGCTATAGCTGCAGGTGGATATGCAAGTGCTGCGATGAAGTGGTAGCATGGGTTTGAACTGACAGAGCTAAGAAAGAAGCTGAGATGGTGCTGTTGCAGCTGAGCACAAAGAGATGGAGTTTTTGGTGTTGTGTGTTGACTGAATTGATGCCGCAGCTGCTATTGAAATTGCAGGTGACAATGGGTTTTGATTAAGAAGTGGAAGTGTTTATTGGTGGTACTACAGTGTCAGAATGGTGGTCGATGGTGGTTGAGAAGCTGGGTTATCTTGATATGGATTTTAATCTTAATTCAGGGAAGACAAGGATCTGAAATAGGCTGGCACCTTGGCTGTGTTGCAGAAGTGCAGGTTGTGCTGAGAACTGGTGCTTAAGAAGACGTAATGTTGATGCTGTTGTTGTTACTTTGATCAGATAGAGAATGGGAGCAGTTTTGCAATCTGAGTAGAAGCTGGTGGCGCTTGAACTGAATGGTGGTTGGTTGCTGCCAAGGGAAGTTCTAGAGCAGTGAAAGGGTGCTGCAAGAAATGTTGCTTCAGGTGGTTAAAGTTACGGCTGCTAGTGGAAATGGAGCAGAATGGAAATGCAGATGAGAAGAACGGTGGTGGTTTGTCAAGGTCTGTGTGTTGATTTGAGCAGAATTGAAGTAGTGAGGTTTGCTGTTGGTTGATATTAGTCGTGCAGCTTTGGTGCTGAGATAAGGTTGTGCAAGAATGAATGCTTGATTTGTGATGTGAATGTAAAGACTTGCAGGGAAGGAAAGTGAATTATGCCATTTCCTAGTGAAGGTGGAAGGCTGAATTAGCTTGTCAGTTTCGCACAACTGACAATCCTAACAAGTTATGGGCTTAATGGGCTCTGATTAAGGCCTAAATTGTGGTCGTGATTATGGGCTAGACAAGCTCAGTCTTTGCTTCGGCGGGCTAGCCAAGAATTGTGGGTGATATGGCCTGAATTTGGAGAAAGAAGAAAATATATAAAAGGGGATCTTTTTATCTTTTTCTACTACTTTTATCCTAGGTTTTTGAACATGATCGTCTTATTTCTTCTTGTTTATGAACTCCATGGATATGATTAGATAACTCTATTTTGGTTAAGGAATAAGTTGGAATCCCAATCATGATATTTATGCAATGAATTAGTTTTGTCTCCATATTTTGTTGATTATGATTCACTTTTAATATTGTTATATGATTTGAATGCATGTTTAGTCGAGTCGCGAATCGGTTGAATTAGTTTTCATCTCTATTGCTAGATTAAGGTTATTATACGCAAAAGTGATAATTCCTGATTGCTAGTAACATAATTGTGAGTATTGCTTGTAGTGATACATCCTAGTAGCCACAAGTGGATCATAACCTTTGTTAAAACGGATTAGTGCTTTTACACGTTCGTTTGTATTGATTAGTCTTATTTCATAGAACTTAGTGCTCTTAGGGAGTTAAACTTAATTGTGCTTTTACACTTTAGGTTGCTTTCTAGGTAGAATTCACATTCGCATCTTTTAATGTGTTTGTTGATGACAAGAGGAAATTAGCGGGATATTCTTGCGATCAAGGTATCCTAGGACTTTTGATAAAAATTGAGATTAAATATCAATTCTAGTTATTGTTACAAATTCATGTTTGTGAATGAAAACTAATCCTTGACCAATATCTTCATCTTATTGATTTGCTTGTTTATTTCATTATTTGATTTTAGTTTATTTTCCTTTACTTAAAAATCAGAAAATCCCCCCTTGTTTATATAGGAAACCGAAAAAACTTGACAACCTAGATCCTCTCTTTGGGAACGATCCTTTCTTACCCTTGCTATATTATATATTTTAAGTTGTGAGAAAGTAATATTATTTTTGACGCATACGACAGCGATCAGTCTGCCTCAAACGGTAGATGAACGAATAAAATATGACGACTCATTCCAACATTGAGAGTCGGATAAGCTCCCCACTTCTCTAATAAATCCGCTACAACATTACCTCTCGATAGATATGCGAGTATCTGAATTAAATTGTGGATATAAACTTCACATAATTTGCCCAATGAATTTTTATCCTATGATAGAGCCCTAAAAACATGTATTAAATTGCACTTAAACCAAATCCGGGTGTTACTCCAAAGTGAGTGATCCTAAAAGTGAAATATGCCTCCCCCCTTATAATTCAACCGAGACCGAGTTATTTCCACACCGATAGATTGGGCAAGATTCCAACTACCAAGTAGTTGTTACATCGAACTACTATAGAGCACTGCTCGGTTGAAACCACCAAGTGTTGATATATATCAAGTTTGATTGTCAAGTTTAGTTCCAAAAATCGAAGTCCCTTGATTTGGTTACTAAAGTCAACTTGAAAAGAATAGGGAACAAAGTACACCACCAACTTTTTTTATTCAGAAACCTGTATGGAGAAAACCTAATAATACGATCACAAGCAGGTCAACTGTAAATATGTTTGAAGAAAACTGTATAAGTTTTTATCATTGTCTTCCGCAATCAATATGTATAGACTAAAGGTGTGAGTACCTAATTGTGTAAAAGAGTTCTTAGACGATCTCATAAATCAATATCCAATATCAATCTAGTATGTACCTGAACCGAATAAGATCTGAATTCTAACAAGTAAGAGACTTGCAATATCTACTTATGATACTTCTATTATAAAGGAAAACAATATAACATGGAAAACAAGAACACAAGACGCCAGATTTTTGTTAACGATGAAAGTTGCACTGGCAGAAAAACCACAGGTCCTCGTCTAGCTTTGAACACCACACTGTATTAAACTGTTATAGATATTAGCCTATCATCATACTTTAACTAAAATGTTGTTAAGACGGAATTAATCCTCTAAGAAAATCATTGATAGTCGTGTTCCTTACGTCTCTTGAATTTCGCAACATTCTACACACTTGATTCTCTTAGCTGACGTCCTTTACAGCTTAAGATTTGCTTCAACCTCGGTGAAGACTTTTAATACCTATCTGCCACTAACAGACAAGCCTATTTGATTTTGTTTTTTTAGAACATTGCTCGGTTGAACCCGCCAAGCGTTGATATTTAAAGGTTGGTTGTCATATTTCAGTATCAAAACTCAAAGGTTGCTTGATTAGATTACTAGAGTCAACTTGGTTAGGTTAGACTATGAAGTTTAAAAACGTTGAGACATACAAGTATTACTCTGAATACCTGAAGATTATGAAGACATATTGACATCATCGAAAACATCATCCTTATACTTGGGGTTATTAATACAAGACTTGACTTGTTTCCATTTCTATATCGCTACTTTCAAGTCTTTTAGACAGAAAACATAACATGCGAAGTTATATACATGAAACTCTAGTATTAGAGACTTGATCATCTTATTATGCTCAAAGTTTCAAAGAAAAATATATAAGTTGTTTTACAACCTTGGTATATTGAATTACGAAGTATAACGTTTATCTTTTGAACTTCGTAATTGTGACATAAACATAATCTTTGTAACTAGTTACCTGATTGTGTGATGAACTTAGGATTGATTCCACACCTACAAAACTATGTGTAATTTCATGAGTTTAAGGAAGTAAACTTCCGAACTTGTTTCACAGTTAAAAAAAAAACAAATGGATTGGTGGTCCGATTTTCATTGAAGATCTAAGGCAGTAACGATTAATACTTGTGTTGGGAATCATGGTAGTACGGATCCTACTTATGTTGGGAACCATGGTAAAACCGATCCTTACCTATATGGGGAACTAAGATAGAACCGATCCTTACCTACATTGGAAATAAACACATTTTTAAGGTTGATGGGAGCATCTCCAATGCAAGGGGTCAAGGTCTTAAAATTGCATGACACTAGGATTTAAAACCTTCTACACCAAATTTTCATCTCCGATGCAAGGGTGTCATACGCAAAAACCAATTTTCATTATCACGTACACTTTAGGTTTGTGTGATTTTGGAAATTGGGTTTGCAAAATAGAAAAGCTCAAGATACTAACATAGTGAGTAATTTGAACATGTGCACAAATATCATATTTTATTGTCAAAGATATTCCTTGATACTCAAGCTAAGATCCCAAACTGAAATATCTGAGAATCGTTTTATTGATATTTTTCAAATATATATGTTTTGTTTTTCCATCAAGAAAAAAATATCTTTCGAAGATATGTTAGTTAAGTATATTTCTTGCTAGATAATGTTAAGTTGTAATCCAAGAAGGATTTCTGCATGACAGTTGGATATTGGTTGGAATTATACAAAACCAAATTCACTTGCTTATGCATATCTTGAGAATGTTTTTGGTTATGAAAATTCCTTGGTGTCCAAACTACATTGGTCCAAATACTGAAGTTTGTTCTTCTTACAAACTTATCCTGAGGAAGGCACTTCATTTTTTAGTCACTGTTGTAGCCGACTAATAGTATTACTTGTAATATTATCTTGGATAGGGGATTAACCTAATTAGGCGAAATCCCTTACATTCACTATTTTAAAATCTTATGTCGGATTATGAATCTCTAGTGGTACCATTGGTGGAAAACTAGAATTTCATTGTTATTTTAAGTTTTCGATTATTGACTTGATTGACTAACGGTTGTGAAATCTTGATTGTACATTATTCTTGAGAGCCTTTTCCTTTGACATAAGGTTACTTAGACTAGATCAAGGTATTATCGATAGTTCAGATTTATTTTTAGATATGATGTTGAGTTATGATCATCCATTCTTAACATACTCCGATCTGTGTGCGATCGATCGTAAGTTAGAATCAATTTTGGTTGTGCAGGTACATAAAAAGATATCAAATATTTGAAGACAAGAAGATTTCTTATTGGTTTCATATCTTTGTGATTTAACTTCGTGCATAAACTTGATCAGTTGGGATTTTGATAGACAATTGATTAACTAGTTGTATTAGATCAACAAGCTATTATTTGATGGTATTCTTCAGTATCTGAATTTGATAGACCTAGATCTGGTTATTTCGATAATCGAGATCTTGGTAGATCTTATCAAACAAAGAAATCTGTTAGATTAAAAGGAAGATCCTTTGTTGATCTCATCATAAATCTATGATTTACTTCTTGAGATTGGAAAAGTGGTTACCGAGAAAATTAGTCTTTTACTGTTCTAAAAGACGGTCCAAAGGAGTTGAGTGATTAAAGTCTTCAAAAACGGTTGAAGAAACTTAAGATGGTGGATTTTATCTTAGAGTTTGTGTGCATTATCCAGATTGTTTATAGGCACGAGGATACTGAGGAAACTAGGAAATTAGGGAAGTTTAATTGGTCTCAACTATACGAAGTTAGTAGTAGTCTTTGTATAGCGGCTTAATTCTGAGAGTATTCAAAACTGGACTAAGTCCCAGGGTTTTTCCGCTTCCTCGTTAAAAAAAAATATTGTTGTGCCTTTACGTTTACTTCTACAGTTATAATTATTGTTTTAGTTATAATTAAAAGTAAATAATTGTACATTAATCCAACACTTTGGTTGATCCATATAGTTGTAAACTAATACTATATACCAAGTGTATACCTTGTGGTTTGCTATCTTCTTGACAGTCTCTGTCTATATTAGATCACCCAAGGTATCAGAATTATAGGTTGACATCAGAAAGATTATGGTATACTTGGTACCCTCGTCATTTCACTATTTGATATATTTCAATCTATATTTAGAAATCTGTTGGTAGTAGACAAAGTTCAGCAAACATCACAAATCTGGAACACCTACATTCTTATCAAAAATAAGCTTAGATCACTAACCACCTCTCAAGAACAATCCAAATATACCGAAGAATAATTTAAATATATCTATGTTGAGGGATAATAAAGTCTGAGACGAATAAAACTTTGTGATTTATATCTATCTTGTTCTTAATTTAAAATTTGTAACATCTAATAACCAGTATAACAAGATCCGGATACAAGAACTACCAGGTAAAAAGATACTCTGACCTTGTTTTACGAATCCCTATGTGAAGTCTTCAAAGTCATAACCTAATTCAGTTCGTAAAGAAACCCTACGTTATAATAGAGAATAACTTTAGCTTTAAAATTGGGATACAAGAATGCCAGGGATTTATATATCTTGTTGCAAAAGTTTCTCTATTTATAAACAAGACTATATATAACATTGAATTGAAGATAAGTTAGCTTGAGATTCAAGCAAACACTTTCTTAGTTTAAATAAAATTCCTAGTTAGGCAATTATGTAAACATCTAAAATGTCCACCTTGAAATTACACAGAGGAATATGCACTATGGTCCAGAGGTATGGAACCGTGCACAATGATGGTCCTTAGATGCTAAGAAGCCTTTGAAATTACTAGTACCAAAGGTGTTCAACAACACTCAACACTTAAACAATGATCCACAACCCCAAAGAGATTTTATAAATAAAGTTGTCTTAGAAGCGTTTATGAAAGTTGTAACAAATGCAAACAATGTCATAGAAGGCAGTTCGCGAGCTTCTATTAATATGGAAATGGATAAGTATGCAAATTGGGGTTGCAAACCTTTGGAAGTTCGCAAATTCAGGCTGAAGGATTATACAAACGGGGTTTGGAAACCACTGGTAGTTCGCGAATTTGGGTCGTATGGGTATACAAACCGGATTCACAAACCTCCCCCTTATCCCAAACCCAAATGTAAAGGGTTTGCAAACCTCTATATTGGACTGACTAGGTATGCTTTAGGGACCCATAAGCTCGTCAATGCTATTTGATCGGTCAACTAACGATTTAGCCACTTGATTAATTAAATATGAACATTAATTAATAGAAACTAATGAAACAATAGTTTGGAAATTGAATTAATACCATTAGATGTATCTCCAAAACTTACGCAGAATAGACTACTTGAACGCATCATTAAGATACCGGATGAATAAGAAATCATTAAATTGTATGAAGGAAAAAATAGTTATTTTGTCTACCTAGTCGTTAAGGCACCCAAGTTCTTATTCTCGGAACCCGTCTGTCCACATCCAAATTTATGGGTGCTCTAGTAAAACTTTATTAAAACTAAATTAAGAAAGTTGATTCAGCATTTGTTTATTTTTTTTAAAAGAATGATGCATAATATTATTAAGTATGAACTTCTATGGGGTAAGGGATCCCCATTGAATCATTCGTTACAATTACATTTAAGAAATCTGGACAGGTATGTTCCCAGATATTTGTGGAATGTTGTTGTTTCCTACCTGTAGTTGTTTCTTTGCTACCTGATTTGCCATTCCATTTGCCGCATGGTTCGCCTCTCTGTATATGTGTATGATTAGATATTGTCCTATATTGTGGAGATGGTCGTGTATCTCTCTTAGCATAGATTGAATGATCCAAGGAGCCTGTGAAGTTTCCTGCACAACTAGAGTCAACAGAGTTGTTGAGTATGTTTCAAAATGGATACGGTGCAACCTTTAGTAATTGCCATTCTAGGAGATCGATTGGAGATGAGTTTGACAGTAAATAAGGTAGAAGGTTGATGAATAATTCAAATTTGTTAGTTAGGGTTAAGAAGTTTTGAGTCTGAAGTTCAATTGAAGTTGATAATGTGAAGTGGTTGATGGAATTACGACTTGATCCTGTTAATAATAAGATGATGGGGTTGTTTGGTATTGAATTGATTTTCATAAAAGCAAAGCAAGGAATCAACATCATCTGCTTCACTTCTAGGATTTAATTTAAAGGTAGAGTAATCTTACCCTTGATTGATTAAAATCTGTTAAGTTTTTTACGATGCTGTCATGCTCTGTTATATATGGATTTAAGTGTTTATTGTGTTAGCGGTGATTTAAATACTATACATCTTGAATCATAAAAATAGAATTAGTGTTCAAGTTGAGTTTGTATAAGGTATTTTGTTACAGGTAAACTGATGGTGGAGGTAATGAAGATTCAAGAAGATTGTGTTCATGGGTATTCTGTGATGTTATTGCCGTAAACAGATGCTTGCATATTCAGATTAAGAATAATAGAAGATCTGTTCATGTGTTGGTGTTTGATAAAAAAGTTTGGTGGCGGATGTTGGATGTGAAAATGAGCTCTGGTGGATGGTGGTAACGAGAATGCAACTAAGGGGCTAGGTTAGAGTTGTATATCAAAGGGAGTTGGCCTATGTAGAGAACGGGCTAGAAATCTAATAAATTTTGGTGATTGGGTTGTTGTGATTTTTAATGTAATGTTGTTGGTATATGGTTCTCTAATTTGGTTTAGCTGTAATGTTATTGGTGCGTAGCCGCTAGTAACAACAATAATAATGGAGTTGGAATGAAATGCTTGAGTGACAAAATTATAAGACTGAAAGTTAGATCAATAGTTTTAGTTGAATCTGTGCAGTGAAAGCTTGCAACTGTTGTTTACATATGGTAATTACACGTTCAAGAGGACGGTGATACTATAGATTTGTAAATGAAAATTCTCGAAGTAAGCGTGATTTGTCATCAAATGAGTATTTTTCAGTTATCATAAGAAATGGTGCGTGCGAAGATATTTGTTTTCGTAGCGTTAAAGATTTATCGAATCTAGATTTGTTGTATATCTTTTGTACATGTATTCTTTTTTAAACAACATATTATTATATTCATATCACTTGAGAGATTTTTATTTATACATTATCAGAGGGTTTTGGGTTTTATTGTTTATATTTCGTGTAATTATGAATCTTAAAATCGATAATCTAGATTTGATGCTTCAATTAGGTTGTAATCTTTATTAGCTAAGCAGGTTTATCTGGGGCGTCAAAAATTGGTTTTAGATCTTACATGAGCACCAATATATAATAGTTGTTAGAGCAATGCTCGGTTTGAAACCACAAGTTTTTCTATCTCAAGTTTGTTGTCAATGTTAGATAATCAAAACTATTTTCCGATTTCTAGTATACTAAGTCAAGTCTGAAATATGTTAGAATTTGGTAGTTGTTCAAACATCACCCTCGAAGGCTGAAGATCGACAAAGACATTTGAAGAACTTATGCATCAGGTATATGAAGACTGAACCAATCTATTTTACTCATCATATTACCATTCTATCTATTGAGACCATGTTATATGACTTCTAGTAGATTTACAAAAAAGAAATTCAAGTTAAGCTTGTCTTGTTAAAAATCTCAAAATATGATTCTAGCATAGATGTTCAAAGGTTCTTAACAATAGTAGTTTGAAACAATTTATTGTTTGAGAATTAATATGTGGATCAATTGTGATTTGATCATTTGGGAATGTTTCAAACACCATAAGAGAGAGTTTCATGAACTTCTGATATTTTTTTTCAAGGTAGGTTGGAAAACCCGTTTGCAAACCATAAATATCTAATTTCAAAAATACAGGAAGGTTGGGGAACCTGTTTGCAAACCTCAAGTTCAGTTGGGAATAGATGACGGACCCGGTTAGAAAACCATAATGAACTTATTTTTATAATGTTGGCATAAAAGGCTCAAGGTTGGCGAACTCGGTTGGAAAACTGTGTCCAATTGATTTCATAATCTAAGAATGGATGGTGAACCCATTTCATAAACTGTATCCATCTGAGTTCTCGAGCCGAGTAAGGGTTGGCGAACCCGGTTCACAAACTGTAGCTCCCTGACTCGTGAACTGACCTTAAGATTGGCAAACCATCTCACCAATTGTCTTAGTAAAGTTAACATATGCTCAAAGATTTATTTTTTAAAATATGTTCAACATTGCTATGAACCTCTTAAACACTTCTAAGACTTCATTGATCACTTAAACACTCATGTGTGTACATCATGATTAACTCTTAAGTGTTTTAATGCACATCATATTAATTATTGTTCACATGACATATTTTCCAAACCGAACAAGTCATTATACACGATTCCTGAACCGGACCACTGCATGTTTATATCCTTCAATTGTATTTTCAAGACCTAAAGTGTTTTCTTAAATCCCATGTCATCTTAGCTTGAATTTTAAGCAACCCTCAATTTATAAATAAAGATGCTCTTTCAACTTGGGAATTCAATCCCTGACACTTTGTGTCCTAGTTGATCCAGAGTTTGTCCTCTATGAATCCAGGTTTACTCTAAGAAACATAATTAGGTTTACGACTAAAAGACTTCGCTTTGGGGATTCGTGAAGCCGGGTCCGACTATCTTTTACCTTGATAGTTCGTGTATCCTGATGTTTCTTTTCTATTATCAAGGTTTTCGTAATCTATTTCAGGAAAGATAGGTAGAAATCGTAAAGTTATTTTCATCTCAAACTTTGTGATTCCTCAAGATAGGTATCTGATAATTGATCTTAATTTATCTTTTGAAGATTGTTTTTGAGAGGTGGTTAAAAATCTAGGCTGCTCTTAGGGAGTCGTAAGTTCCGAATTTGTGAGGTCTGCTAGCTTGTCAATTGCAAACAGATTCCCATACCATGATTTTTCGACCTAAACAAAAATCAAATAGGCTAATCTGTTAGAGAAAAATTAGTATCAAAAGTTTTCACTGCGGCTGAAGCAACTCTTAGATTGTAAATAAAAAGCGGGGGTATAACAACCACGCCCAATAATTCGTTCGGCAATCTGTATGGACTAAACTCCAACTTAATTCTGAGAGCACTAACTTGAAAGCGAGACTCAATCAAGAATTAAATTAAATAGTTTATATCTCTGTATCAATACAATCGGCAATTCAAACAGATAGAAATCCGCGAGCCTGACTGATATGAGAAATAACTTGGATGGTACCAAAGACCAATGCCCAAGTGTGAATCAAGTTCCATCCAACAAATATCAACTGATTGAACTACACACAACCTGTGATATTTCAATTATATAAAAACATAATGCGAAAAAGAAATGACGCAGACACCAGAAATTCTGTTAACGAGGAAACCGCAAATGCAGAAAAACCCCGAGACCTAGTCAGATTGAACACCACACTGTATTAAGCCGCTGCAGACTCTAGCCTACTACAAGTTAACTTCAGACTGGAATGTAGTTGATCCCTAACCAAGTCTCATACCGATTAAGGTACAGTCGCGTTCCTTACGCCTCTAGAACCACGTCGGATTCTGCGCACTTGATTCCCTTATCTGATCTCACCCACAACTAAGAGTTGCTACGACCCAAAGTCGAAAACTTATAAACAAATCTGTCTCCCACAGATATATCTATTCTTTATTCTGTTTTTGTTCCGTATTTTGATAAAATCAAGGTGAACAGGAACTAAATAATAATACGGTCTTATACTCCCGAAGAGCAGCGTAGAAAATATTAGTCACCTCACAATAACCTAACTGATTAACATGAAAAGTTATTGCGGAATCACAAAAGTCTGAGACGAAGAAATTTTGTGATTACTTTTTATATCTTACATATCGGAGATAAATTTCGAGCAAATATTAGAGAAGATAAAACTCAATACAATAGAACAAATAAGATCAGAATACACAACTACATGGAGAATAGTTGGATCTGGCCTCACGAATCCCAATGTAGTCTTCAAGTCGTAAAACTATAATGGTTTTGGAATAACCTAGGTTAAAGGAGAACCGACTCTAGTTTGCAACTAGGAACACATAGAAGTGTGGGGATTAGGTTTTCACATTTCTAGAGTTCTCCCTTACATAGTTTTTCAAATCAGGGTTGCTTTCAATCGAAGTTAAGATATCTTAGTAACAAAGCATTCAATATTTACTGTTAGATAAAAACCTGATTTAAGATTCAAGCTAAGTCTGCTTAGAAATAAATCAATCAATCTCCACCATTACATGGTCTTAGCTTGTTACACACATAAGAAATATACCTTCATTTAGATATGGATTGTCGTACCTAAACGTGTATATTGAGTTGGTTCAATAATAGTTAACCGAAGTTAGCCATATGAACACTTTTGTCTTATTCGTATTCATCTATCACTTTTAAATCAAACATGAAGATCAATCAATAATGAAAGATAATCAAATGAATCTGATTTGGTTTCAAGTAGAGTTGTTCAATTGTTCAGTGTCACATAGAAATATATATGAAAATTGAATCGAAATCGGTTTGATTCGTAATCGTACAAAGTACTTATACAAGAATCAATTCAAGAATATTAAGCCACGGTTTGCAAAGATTGCATTCCTTAGATCATAAATGTTTTAGTTCATGAGTATGAGAATCATACATGACCGATTCTAGAACTTCACCACTGTGTTCGCCAACCAGGTATGCGAACAACAGCTCCGGACCTTGGTCTAGTCAAGCCCTTCGCAAACCTGTTTCGCGAACAACCATTCCAGACCCAACCCAGGTAAACCCGTTCGCATAATAGGTACACAAACAAGAGTTCTGGACCGTCTCAGGTAAATATGTTTGAAAAGGCGGGGGGTCTAACAACCTCATCCAATATTTCATTTAGTCAATATGGATGGACAAACTCCAATATAATTCCAAGAGAATCAACTAGACAGTCAGACCCAATCAATGAAAATATATCCAAGAGTTGTATCTCAATTTCTCAAATCAATCTACAACTGAACATATAGAAATCTGTGAGCCGGATTAATATGAGAAATAACTTGGATGGTGCCAAAGACCAATATCCAAGTGGCAATCAATTTATATCAACAACCAAAGGTTGGATTATCTAATTGATTGAACTACGCACAACCTGTGATATTTCAATTATATAAAAAATATAACGCGGAAACGAAATAACACAGATACCAGAAATTTTGTTAACGAGGAAACCGCAAATGCAGAAAACCCTCGGGATCTAGTCCATATTTGAATACCACACTGTATTAAGCCGCTACATACACTATCCTACTTCAAGTTAACTTCGGACTGGAATGTAGTTGAGCCCTAACCAATCTCACACTGATTGAGGTGTTGTCGCGTTCCTTACGCCTCTGAATCCCAGTAGGACTCTACGCACTTGATTCCCTTAGCTAATCTCACCCACAACTAAGAGTTGCTACGATCCAAAGTCGGAGACTTGATAAACCAATCTGTCTCACATAGAAAAGTCTATTGAATAGATAAATTTGTCTCCCACAGAAATACTTATGAGATTTGTTCTGTCTTTTGATAAATCAAGGTGAACAGGAACCAATTGATACACCGGTATTATATTCCCGAAGAACAGCCTAGTAATATCAATCAGCTCACAATAATCCTAATCGTATGGTAGCGAAATAATATATTGTGGAATCACAAACGATGAGACGAAGATGTTTGTTACTACAGAGAAAATAGTTGGGTATGGTTTCACAATCCCAATGAAGTCTTCAAGTCGTTAACCCACAGGGTTTTGGAAAAAACCTAAGGTTAAAGGAGAATCGGCTTTAGTCGCAACTAGTATCACACAGGAGGTGTGGGAATTAGATTTCCCAGTTGCTAGAGTTTTCTCTTATATAGTCTTCAAATCAGGGTTTGTAATCAATGTTACCTTGGTAAAAAAGCATTCAATATTCACCATTAGATGAAAACCTGATTAGACTCAAGCTAATATCTTTCAACCGTTAGATCGAACTTAGCTTGTTATACACAAATGAAAAGTGACTTCATTTAGATATGAGTAACCGTACCTAAATGTGTACACCATGTTGGCTCAAAAATAGTTAACCGCAGTTAGCCATATGAACACTTTCATATCAACCTTATTCATCCTAACCATAACTAGTTCAAATGACTCAAATGAAACTAGTTCTAGAGTTGTTCAATTGTTTATATTCTCATACAAGTATACAATACACAATTGAAGCAAAATCGATTTTGATTCACTCGAATCAATTGATGAACATTATAGCCACGGTTTGGAAAAGATTGCATTCCTTAAGATATAAATGTATTAGTTTATGAACAAACTGATTTTAGAACGTAACCTACTCAAGTACGCAAACGAGTACGCATACCTAAGTGGTCGGACTTAGTTTGGGTTCGCCCTATGCGAACGGGTACACATACCTCCAAACTCAGTTGAATTTATGGACATGAATTTTACACTAGTACGCATACGGGTATGCATACTAACTTCTCGGACTTTCATTAAACCAATCAGTATGCATACGGGTATGCATACTATGGTTCCCGGACTTGGAATAACATGCAACAGTTAGCATACAAGTATGCATACTGTGCTATATCCAATCATGGTTAATTTTTCTAAACTCTCATTTCAACCATTGAAACATTCTTAGAAGGTGACAATAGCTGTGTTTATACCCAAAATTACTTATAGGCACTAAACACTATGATTTGATGATGATTATTGAAAATTAGGGCTAAAAAACGATAAATAAAGGAGACAAAGAATTTAACGTGGTTCGGCAAGTTGTGCCTACATCCACGGAGGAATCCCTTAGGGAGTGATTTTATTGATGATCATGATACAACTGTATTTCTTTGGGTTAGATAACCTAGGATTCCATATCCTCTTAGGGTTTAGGATACATATATTTATAGTGTTTATGTAACCCCAAATCTGATATAAACTTGATATGCAAGCAACTTGGGCAACAAGTCTTCCGGAAACTTCTGGAATCTTCCTTCACGGGCTAGACGAGCTTGATTAAAAGTGTGGAAGAAATCATCCTGAGGTTCCATAGAAAACAACAAAAATCTGCATGTGAATCCATACAAAAAGAAAAATGTTAGGGTTTAGAAGAAAAATACGAAAAAGTGTTGCGAATGGCTAAAGCGTCGCAACTCAGACGCAGATAGCGTGGTGAAAGACAGTAGTAGAGGCGTTACAGTATCCAGAAAATAGTAATAATTATAACAGTTGCAGAAACGTTGTAAAAGATCCTTGGTCATCTGTCCAATCTCGTCCATCAGATCCATGATTCCGTTCAACCAGGATCAGCTAATAAGAGATCGACACGTGTCAACACTCAGTTGACTGTCCAGTCACCTACCACACCAGCACTTTGTCCACCTCAGCAACGACTGTGCAACCACCTTCTGACACATCAGCTGAAACGGTACAGTCAGCACCCGTCATGTCAGCGACGAAACCTGCCACATCAGCATTGGTTCGTTTCTATCCAGCTTCCCAGTCCAGTCATCGGCTCCACGTCAGCAACTTCGTCCAATTAGTAACTGCCACGTCAGCGTTTTGCACTGTAGACAGTTCCATGCCAGCATGTTGTGCACAATCAACACTGCCATGTATGCAACAACACGCGCACTTCGTTCAAATCTTGTTTCGTCAATAACTTCTTCGTTTTAAGTCCAAATTGAGCGATTTTTGGCTCGTTGGAATCGTCTTTCAATCCCCTACAACATGGAAGAAAAAATTCCAGTGTTAAAGATAACTTTGATGTGCTCTTGGAGCAGCAACATGATTGAGTTTGAGGTTCGTGGATAGCGACATGATCAAATTTGAGGTTCGTGGATAGCGACATGATCGAGAGTTCGAGATGAGGATTGCTTAGACCCTTCAATGTTTCGCCTTGCATCACTTAGAAAACACATAAAGCCTCACCTTGCACGTGAGCACATAAGTCTAGCTCTTATCGTAAGTATGAAATCTCGCCTTGCACGCGAGTATGAAAGACTTGCACCTTGGCAAGCATAAAGTCTCGTCTCGACCACTAGCCAAATGCCCGATATTGGTCCAAAGACTCGTACTCAACACAAGCAATATAACCAGCCTGCCCGAGCAGCGAGTGCTACAGCCTTGTTACGTTGCGAGCAAAAAGCCTTGCCCCAGCCACAAGCACAATACATTGTACTCAAGACTCGACTAGCTCTCGAGCATCACAAGTCCACCACGTGGAAAAAATCTCACTTAGTACGTGAGCAAATTTTATTGCAGGTTATTATAGTTGGGGGCGTCTTTGTAATATCTTTACTCACGCTAGGGGCGAGTTACGTCATCAACGGTCGACACATAAGGAAAAAAAAACTTCTTAAACCCCAACAAGTTGGCGGTTAAGAGGGGGCAATGTTTGTACCGTGTGTAAAATACACGAAAGGCCCACAAATCAAGCCCGTAAAGGAAGATTCCAGAAGTCTTGTTATCCAAGTTGCTTGCACATGAAGTTTATACTAGAATTAGGGTTACATCAACTATATAAATACATATATCCTAAACCCTAAGAGGATATGGAATCTTAGGTTAGCTAACCATACAATATCTATTGTAACTCATATCAATGCAATACTTTCTCTATGGGATTACTCATTGGATGTAGGCAACACTTGCCGAACCATGTTAAATCTTTGTCTTCTTAATTTATCACTAATATTCTCATAACCCTAATTTTCAATAATTATCATCAAACATGTTTAGTGCCTGGAAATATTTCTGGGTACAAACAAGTTGTCTCACACAAACTTCCAAAGCAATTTTCAAGTGATCGAATGATCAATACGAAACATTCCAAGTCTACATTAAATGACTGTCTCACACAAATCATGTAAGATGTTACTAGGCGATTTTCACATGATTATCTTTTGACTTTCGTCATGAATATAAGATGAACTTGGTTAAAGACAAAGCTTACCAACACATATTTCGAGAAATATGTAAGCGAGTTAAACTCAGCTCGAAATATCAAATGTGTATAATCGAAGTCTATATAGCTATACGACTTTTGTCTCAAATAGGAGATAGAGTAGATAGACTTTTGAGTGATATATGAGTTCAAGTCTCTATATACCTTTTGTTGATGAAGTTCCACAAGCTTCCCTTAGTAGTTTTTTGTCTTCAATCGATGAATGTCGTGAAGTCTAATGCTCAACTACACTTATTATCCTAATCCAAGACTTAACTATAAGTATACTATAAGTCAAGACTTATAGTTTTGGCAACTAAACTTGACAACAAGCTTGAGATAGCAACGCTTGCGAGTTCGACCGAGCAGTGCTCTAACAATCTCCCCCTTTGTCAATTTTAGTGACAAAACTATCAATACATAAGGATTATAAAATAAATAAACTTTGTAGTTTCTCTACCAATTGCTTGATTTCCTTGGTTCTTCAACATTACTCAGAATCTTCGTCACTTCCAAGTACTCCAGTGATTCTGAACGTTTTCAACTCAGCATCATAGTTGTTGAAGATCCGCAGCTATAAAAATATATAAAAACAAGATGTTTTCGTATTGTGATACAGTGTTATAGTAATATTACACAACATCAAAGTCCAATTGTATCACAACTTTGACAACAATACTATGGTGATATGCATCACTCCCCCTTAGTCAATACTTCTGTTTGTACCATGAGTAAAAATGCCACAATATATGCTTTGGAACCACCAGTTGTCCATCATTCAAGTCTGACATTCAGCTAACTGACGTAGCTACCAGCTAGTCCAGTGCTCCATGAAGTCAGTGAACGGTCAACGGTCAAAGTCGACTATCGGTCAGCGGTCGAAATCAATATCATGCGGTCAAGATTCAGCTCCCCGGCCATGTCCCGCGGCGATGCTCCCCGGCGATGTCCCCTGGCCAAGTCCGTCGACCAAGTCCCCCGGCGATGTCCCCCGGCCAAGTCCGCCGGCCATGTCCCCCGGCGATGCTCCTCGGACGCCATGTCCCCTGGCGATGGTCCCCCGACATGTTGCCCAGCCTTGTCTACAGGGGAAATCCTTCATCCATACTGCCAGCCCGTTATGCCTGTCAACCAGTCAAGTCAGTCTGCCAGCAGGTCTTACCATTTAAAGCTTGACAGTTGCAGTCAACATCAAAAAGGAGGCATGCAGAATTAATACAGGGAGGCATGCAGGACAAATTAATACAATTTATGTCAGGAGGCATGCAAGGAAAGTTAATGTCATTTAAGTTTATCTTGAAATTAGGGTTTAACCCAGGTGTATAAATAGGGACGCCCTGATAGAGAAAAGTGGGAGGCTAGCTAAGAGAGAAAAAATCCATTATAATTCTGACATCAATAAAACATCACTCCCCAAGGGGATTCGTCCGTGGACGTAGGCAAAATTTTCCGAACCACGTTAAATTCGTGTGTCTGTCATTCTTGATTATTTCCTGTTATTAACCCTGTTTTCATCAACAACACCAGTTTAATCGTGTTCTATGCCTGGAAATATTTCTGGGTACAAACATTGGCGCCGACTAAGGGGACTACGATAAAAGGAATCGTGTTTTCCCATTGAGAAAAGTAGTACAAAAACTTCAAAATCGTGTTCGTGAGAAAGCAGTTGGGAAGCCGTCAGCGTAACTGCTGCAGTCCAATTATGATCGCGATTGCTGCAGTCCAGCTGATCGCAGCTGTTGTGGTTCAGTCAGTCGCTACTATTGCAGTCCAGTTGATCGTAACTACTGCACTCCAACTTCGCAAGTCGGGGTTTGCTGAAACTATCACCTTCGGGAACCACCGAAACTGCATCACTACAAAGTTCGACGAAATTGTTGTCAGGATGTTAGGTCCGCAGCAAAAGATGGAGTGAAAATACCATCAGAAATGTTGCAGGATGTTCGATCCCCAACATGTTAAAATCCAAAGTTCGAAGAATTTTCTTCCCAGATAACGCAACGTCCACATATTCGCATTGAAGCATGTCAAAATCGCTACCGTCATGTTCGCAGGGTTGTCTAGATGCTTACATCTCTAGGCGCTTGCAAACCCTAGAGAAGACCTCCAGAAAAGCATCACAAAAATTTCCTGAAAAGGTCCACAGAGGCATCTAGAATAACCGTTACAGAAAACTATTTCAGAAAGTTCGTGAGAAAAAGTAACAATCACAGAAACTGTTGCTGAAAGTTCAAGTAGAAAGTCGTTGCAAGAAGCGTTGATGGGAGAGACAACAGTTCCCTAAATCTGCCATAGAAAGTCCGAAAGCAAAGACCACGGTTCTAGAAAAGCGTTGCGGAAAGTTTCAAACATAAAAAAAAATAAAAAAAAATCAGGAAACAACCGGCGGCCATGCCCGGTGGCCAAATCCGGCGACCATGCCCAACATCGAAGTTCGGCAGCCTGTCCGGCAGAAACAAAGTTGCTCACCCACGTTTTGGTGATTTTCACCCACGTCACGACTGTCATTTACCCGCGTTAATATCTGTCTACCCATGTTAAAGTTTCCAATCACCCACCTTATGGTTCTATCACCCACGTCAGGGTCTTGTTCACCTTACTCAGCAAAACCGAACTGGTTTATCATCAGGATCAACCGAGCCAATCCGTTGATCGAACCAGATCGGTCCAACCAGCTAAGTCATCAGCCACATCATGTGCCACGTAAGCCTCCACAACATCATGACACGTCAGTTGCCACGTCAGCGTCCATACTATTCAATATGACGTGTGCCAATATCCTAGTGCCACGTCAGCACCGCCACTGTCACGTCAACTGAGTCCATCCAGTCAGTAGTACCACGTCAGCAAGAAGGTCCTGTCGGCGGTGCCACATCAGCAAGGTGGTCCAGTTAGCGGTGCCACATCAACAAGTTGGTATAGTCAGCAGTGTCATGTCAGCTACAGCGTTCGCTAAGTGGAAATCTTGTTTCGTCAATAACTTCTTCGTTTTAAGTCCGAATTGAGTAATATTTGGTTCGTTAGAATCGTCTTTCGATTCCATACAACGTGAAGGAGAAAAATCATGAGTTTCAAATAATTTATTTTTGAGGTTCCGAGCGGCACATCAACCACTATCTAGTGAAACTACATATCATATTCAATGTTCGCGAACGCTGTTACGACGCTTTTCTATCTACAACTTGCCCGTGTGAAAAGTTCGTGAGTGCTGGTTCGATTCGTAAACCTCAACACGCTCGTGTTCGGTGCTAGCTAAACTGCTACAGACCAGTTGACCGAACTGCTGCAGTCCAGTTATCTTTAGCAACACTGCAGTCCAGTTGATCGAACTGTTGTTGTCCTTTCCCACAAAACTGCTACAGTCCAGTTGTTCGAACTGTTGTAGTCCAGTTATCCTCAGCAATGCTGCAGTCTAGTTGATCGTAACTGCTACAGTCCAGTTTTCGTCACAACTGTTGTAGTCTAGTTCTGCAGTAACAGCTGCAATCCAGTTCCAATATAACTGCAGCAGTCCAGTTTTGATTCAGCTGGTGCAATCCAGTCTGGCATAAAATCTAGCGGCTAAGTCGAGCTAAGACGAGACACCAAGCTAACTGCACCAGACATAGCCGATGCTGCAAAGCCAAGATAATTGGGTCATTTTCTTCAACATGACATCGTCGTGAAGCTACCCATTATTCACCAGAATAGTATCAGCACTCACAGCGTGACGTCGTATCTCACACGATAACACTTTTAATATGGTGCGTATACAATTTAAATATTTTCGCATCATTTCATCTATTCATGCATACTTTTGTTCAATGAGACATCTTCGATGTGGCGAACATTTCAATGTGGAGATGCACACATTTCAATTCTGCGCGCATCTGGAATAGTGGAATTGGCCCCCTGCGCGGATTCCAGATAGAAGACACCTTCAACTTCATTCCATGCGTGAGCAAGATGCAGAAAGGATGTGCACCCTTGTGCTAGCATCGAGCAGCATGACAATCACTATCTTCTGGGGGCGAGTTGCATATCACTTCAACGTGGATGACCATCACTTGGGGGCGAGATATGTAACACCTCATGGTCAAAAGAAACTCTTTTGGGGAGAGCTGCGTAACACTCCACACGCTTGGGGCCGAGTTACGTAGCACCTAAATGCGATGCGAAATTCAGCTGATGGAAATCAAAACAAAGGGTAACCCGAACTTCTTAATCCTCCAACGAGATACAGGATTAAGAGGGGGGGGGGGGGGAGCATACACCCTAATATTTTGATGAAATTATCGCAAATAGAAAGGTTAATAACTGCTACAGTCCAGTTGATCGAACTGTTATAGTCCAGTTCCTAAGCAACTGCCGCACTAAGTTGGACGCAACTTATGCAGTCCAGTTTTGCTCGCAACTGCTGCACTCAGTTGGACGCAATTGATACAATCCATGTTTTGCTCGCAACTACTGCACTCAGTTGGACGCAACTGATCAGGTTTTCATCTAACGGTGCAGTCAGTCCATGTTTTGCTCGCAACTGCTGCACTCAGTTGTAACAAGCTAAGTTTTCGATATAACGGTTGAGAAATATTAGCTTGAATCTAATCAGGTTTTCATCTAATGGTGAATATTGAATGCTTTGTTACCAAGATAACATTGATTGCAAACCCTGATTTGAAAGACTATATAAGGGAGAACTCTAGCAACTGGAAAACCTAATCCCCACACCTTACGTGTGATACTAGTTGTATTAGCTAGAGTCGATTCTCCTTTAACCTTTGGTTTCTTCTCTAAACCAGGTTAACGACTTAAAGACTTCATTGGGATTGTGAAGCCAGAACGATACTACTTTCTCGTAGTTGTGTGATCTAATCTTGCTGATTCTATCGTGTTGAGTACAATCACAATGATTGGCTTGAGATCTTTATCTCCGATAGGCAAGAGAGAAAAGTAGTCATAAACATTTTCGTCTCATCGTTTGTGATTCCACAATATTTTCTTTCGCCGCGTCAATTAAGATTATTGTGAGGTGATTGATAATACTAGGTTGTTCTTCGGGAATATAAGTCCGGGTTATCTATTGGTTCCTGTTCACCTTGATTTATCAAAATACGGAACAAAACTCGTAGGTATATTCGTAGGAGAGGGATTTATCTATTCTGTAGATTTTTCTGTGTGATACATATTTGTTTATTAAAGTCTTCGACTTTGGGTCGTAGCAACTCTTAGTTGTGGGTGAGATCAGCTAAGGGAATCAAGTTCGTAGTATCCTGCTGGGACCAGAGACGTAGGAGCATAACTGTACCTTGGATCAGTGTGAGATTGATTAGGGCTCAACTACAGTCCAGACCGAAATTAGTTTGAAGTAGGCTAGTGTCTGTAGCGGCTTAATACAGTGCGTGTTCAATCTGGACTAGGTCCCGGGGTTTTTCTGCATTTGCGGTTTCCTCGTTAACAAAATTCTGGTGTCTGTGTCATTTCTTTTCCGCATTATATTTTGTTATATAATTGAAATATCACAGGTTGTGCGTTGTTCAATCAATTAGAATATCCGACCTTTTGGTTGTTGATTTAAATTGATTGACACTTGGATATTGGTCTTTGGTACCATCCAAGTTATCTCTCTAGTATTTGATAAAGAATCGCAGATTTCTATTTGCTTGAGTATATATCAAATCGAGAGATTGAGATATAAACTCTTTAATATACTTTTTATCTAGATTGAGTCTGACTGTCTAGTTGATTCTATAGAAAGTATATTGGAGTTTGTCCATACAGAATGCTAATCGAAATATTGGGTGTGGTCGTTGTACCCCCGCTTTTTCATTTGGTATCAGAGCAGGCAAACACCTTAAACCTGATAAGTTTGTGTTTGTTCGGTTCTTGAAATTTTCTTATGGGATTTTTTTTTGGAAAACTTGCTCTTAGCATCTGTATCAGGATTCCTTAAAGATTGTTCAAAGATTATTATGGATAAAACCTCCGGTTTTTTATAATAATCTCAATTCATCTAAAAAGGATAAATTAGATGATGAGATTCAGTCTAAAGGAAAAAATAAAAAGAAGGGAAGATTGAGGAAACGTTCGTCACGCTTAAGGATATGGACTCTCACTAGATTAACTCTCGATCTCTTTGAGGAATACTATCGTAATGGATCAATTGATAAAGATCTATTCAGAGCATTCAAAGGCGTTTTTAAATTCTTAGAAAAACTTAGTTCTGTTAAGTCTAAGAATCATTCCGAAAAGGGTTCTGTACATGTTAAATCATCGAATAATAATGTATAGCCTAGGAATCGGAAGAATCTTCCTTCTATCCAAACCAAACGAAGGATAGAAAGCTCTGACTACCCTGATTATCATCACTACGTTGATTATATCACGGGGACTGTTCACACATATCAACCAGAAATGTGGCATGCGAATTTCTCTGCACATTATACCGCTTGGTAACAAGCCTGGCACTACCCCATTTGTATATATCTTGGAATGGGGCAAGAAATGGTTTGAGTTGTGTACAGTTTTGTTATTCTCTTTTAGAATACCCAATAAAGCTTTCTACTGCATCCATCGTCTCTCACAGATGATGTTGTCACGGGATGCATAACCTTTGATGTGCAAACATCCAAGAAAATCCCACTTTTCTTTTGTGGGTCGCGGTTCACAAACGGGTCCAAGCCCATTATTGGTCTTATAAAGAAGAAGTTCGCGCACCCTCTTCTTCATCCCATCAGTCCGCGTACGTGAACCTCTAGGGTTTTGTGTGTTTCCTCCATTGAAGCCTCTTTGGAGAAATCAAAAGAAAGGGTGTTCAAGGTTTATTCCAAGTAAGTGATTTCATCTTGGTCCTTCTTGATTTTAGATCTTATGATCTAAGAGCTCAAAAAGAAGTTCTAAAAGCTCAAATACCTCTAGCATGGATTTTTCTTATGACCAAAATTCTCTTAGGATTAGGTTTGTGAATGATTCTTGTGCTGGAATTTTTGAAAAGATTTCATCTAAAGGTTTTATCCTAGAAAAGAAATTGGATTTTTCTAGTGGGCATGAAGAGGATTTAGTTTGATTTAAAAAATTCAATCTTGGAAACATCTTTGATGGTCTTGGTCAAGGATTTGATTCTCTTACAAGAATTTTCTATGCCAACATTCATGATGTTGATCACAATAAGATGGAATTCAAATCCATGATAAATAGAGAAAGATTTTTTGTTGATAGAGAATTAATTTCGAAGATTACCAAAATTCCATTGGGAAATTTTCGTCTACCTAGACTGAGTGATGAGCAACCATCACGTGATGATATCTCTCTTGGGCTTTGCGGTAAGAAGGTGACTTGGAATCAAGGAAAGTTTCCTACTAATGATCTTAGTATTACTTTAATGGATTTTGGAAAACTTGGTATCTCCAATTTGTGTCCCTCCACAATTGAGAATTCTTGGTGGAGCCATGAATTTGCGGAATTGGTCTATTTCCTTAAATTAGGTGTCCCAAGTCTCGATATTTGTGGATTCATCATATCTCAAATGATATTGATGACTTCACCCATCAAGATGTTAGGTTACCCATGCTTGATTGGTCAAATTTGCCATGATCGTGCGTTTGATTCAATTGGAAACTATCTCGGGTTTCCCAAACTAGTTCGTCCTTGTACCTTCAGATGCATAAGGGAAAATGCGTGCAAAAGACAAAGAGATGCTTTCCTTGACGATTGTGACCCTACCACCTTGAGTCTTCTTCAAAAATTTCACAATGGTGTGTGTAAGGTCAATTCAAGCGTGAAGTGCGTACAAGAACAATTGTCAGTGGTTGCGACTAAGTTTCCAGAGATCAAGGAAGAATTGAACATGATTCAAGAATGTTGGAGTGTCTCTGATGATGAAGATGATGAGTAGCTTGTTTTTGCCTAGTAAATCTTTTATTTCTCTTGTTTTGTTTAGAAGAATAACTAGAATTTGGAATAGCCATTATTGTGATTACACATAGCTATGTCCAACGTTTTCATCTTCATGTTTTTAGATTTATTTGCTTAAATTCTAAATTGTTTGGAAGATGATTTTTGCAATATTAATCTTTATGGTTTTATATATTAGTTTTACACCCGTGCTACGCACGTGTCTGTTCTTTGGTTATGAAATGTTTGAGTCATCTTCTAAAGATAATTCAAAACAAATATTATCAATTAAAAATTGATAAAAAAAAATATGAAGCACTAAAAAACCCCATGCAACAGAATAAATAAAAACAACTAAAAGGCTTGTAGGCCTGTAGTGTAACATTTTCAAGGTACCTTCACAAATTAATTAAAAGTTTATTCTTCTGCCGTCTCTTTTGCAAATTTTGATATTCATTATACTTTTAAAGCGGCTGCTTTTTGTTAATCCACATATTCATTTTTTGTCCACTAAATCATTATATGCCTTCACTATATCAGCAGAGTTTTATCAAATTCAATACGTTATCATATCAGAAAATCTTGTTTATCTACATGATTTTGTATAAATTCTCCATCTCAATTATATCATGTGATCCCTGTTAGTATTTTAGTAAGGTAAAATAAATGTTGTCAGTAATTTTCTTCAATAGCTTAATGGTTTTTTCTTATTTTCCTTTAATATGCACAAAGCTAATTTGTTTACATAAACTAGATATCGAGCAGCGATTTACTTAGCAACTTAATAGTGTTCTTTTGATTTTCCTTTTCTCTACACAAACCTAAAAATATAGAAATCATCAAATATAAAATAAAATAAAGATAAATAACGTAGAGAAAATAGATTAAATATAAAATGGAAACAAAAGATAAAGATAATTATGTGAATGACCTACATAGTGTATTGAATTATCTTCTAGTTCTGTTAAATTTTATATATGCGATGGAATATTTCCATCGTCTTTGGTAACCATGGCAGTGTTTGATCGGTGAAGGGAGATTTTCCATTTTCTAGGGACACACTTATATTTTCGGCTGAAAATTGAAAGCAAAATTTTTTTCATAACTATTACTCCCTCCATTTAAAAATAATATGCTTGTTTGTGTGTAAATTTGCACATAAATAATCCTATTATTTTAAAATAGAGGGAGCATATTTTACTTCTTAAGCAATTTCAATGTGATTTTTGAATTTACTTTACTTCTTAAGCAATTTCATTGTGATTTTTGAATTGACTTATTGTGATATGTACTTGTTGTCTCTATATATTGATATCAATTACTAAAACAAAGTCATGTTTACCCTTTGTTCGCTTCTCTCGTATTATGTATTCTGAGTGTTCTGAATTTTGTAAAAGCTACGATCCTCCGCTTGTCATGACTTGTTACCATAAAAAACAAATGAGTTGGTTGTCAAAATAAGACAATAAAATAATAATTGAAGTCGGATAATATTAATATTAATTTGAGATAACAGAAGAATAATTTCATCAAAATACATGGAATTAGGCTTAAATTTCTGATAATATCACTAAATTTTAGAGATAGTTTTTCTTACTCTCATTTTATCCTTTTAGTTACCCGGGTCTGAAAAATCCCATGTAAACATTTTATAAGTGTAGTTATAGTTATCACCAGTTAACCACTACTGACTTCTTATAGATAATAACAGTCTAATTAGAGACACAATTAAGATGTATCCAGAAATACCCAATACACAAGTGAAATAAATTTCCCGAAGTGCCTATTTTAATGGAGAACTCCCATCGGCTCCCTTTACTTCAATTTACTTCAAATAAAAAACTCTAGCCTTGAACACTCAAAAACTTTATCCGGTGCATCTTCCACACATTGTCGCGGTATTAGGTCTATCACTACTCTTTTTCCATCTCAGACTCTCAGTCCTTTTTGGATTGCAAGTGAACTTTATAAATAGATCCGTAACACCCATATGCCTACAAATTGTAATGATAACATATCTTATTATAATAAAGAAAAGGGGGGATTTTCAACCGTGACCCCCCTTTTTTACTAAGTTACCTCTGCCTTCATCGCCGAATTGCGAAACCATTTTTCATCTTCGTTTCTTCTCTCGCTCCGCTTTTTTCTTCCAACACCACCATTAATTGCGTAATAGAAAAGTACAAATCGTCAGAGCTTACGATTCCAATTTCAATGTATCTCTAGCAATCAATATTACTCAACTATGAATAACAATCTAATTCATTAAAATTTCTCAACTGCACTCTCAAATTAGGGTTTCAATTGACTTATTTTGAACACTAAAAACTTCGCCACTCTACATCGATATATTTTGAACAAAAATTGAATTGCAGAATTGGAGAACATATTCAAGCTAAATAAATGGTTTGGGTTAAAGTTCAGCTTTTCAATTGAATTGTTAGTGCCAGAGTTGAGGTTTTTATTCCCTCGAATCAGGTTAGTAAGATTAAACCAATCGAGTTACGAATTTCATATTTTTATTAGGAATAACCTATTTAAATGATTGGGTTATTGTTAGTTTTAAATTATGCACATACAAAAATTCGAATGAAGTGGCTATTTGTAGGTTCTGAATTGGCACACAGAGTGTATAAAGAAGTTTATGGAAGATTATCTAACATGTTTAATAAAAGAACAAAGAATATGAGCTTATGAATATGTGCTTGCTTCCGGTGTCATGGGGTGAACCTGATTATAAGAAAATGTTACTAATATGCATTATGGGTGAATAAATATCCATGTAATGTAGCTATGTTGGAATCAGGTGTCAAATGGATATTTTTTTTTTTTGGTTTTGACACAAAAATGGAGATTTTATATGTAGCTTTAAACTCGCATATACTATAGATTGGGTTCATGTTTCAGAATTTTAGAAGTTTTTGCTTTGGTAAGTTCTTTGGTTCTATTGTATAAGTATGGTTTGATCGAAATGCTTCCAGTCATAATTTTATTTAAGCTGTATATACATTGACATGTATCTGCATATACATATGCCATATGCAAGTTCACTTTTCAGTTAAATGCTTCTGTTCATGAAAATGAAATCTTTTCTGTCGTTTTGTTTGTCGTGTATTGTTCAACAAGTTTACATAGTTATTGTCGTGATATTAATGGAATTTATTTTTTATTATTAAACTTTGGAGTCCTAAACAAGGGTCATTTTCATGCAACTGATAATTTGGCAAGCACAATGACTTTTTTTATACTACTATTAGATTTGTGGTTTTCTATCATGTTGCACCAAATAGTGTACTTTTGTGAAATGATACTGGTACAAGGTATAAATTGAAATGCATAATCATGTTCAAGGTGTAAATAACTAGCCACGGGAGAATGTCAGTTTCTCATTGTGATCCCAACTATACAAAGAATGTTACTTTGTGATTTCCCAAAGCTTGAGAAATTGTTGCGGCACTAAAACTTGAGAGATCGTTGCAGTTGGTGTGACACATTGAACTTGATTTAAGCAATTTGTCAAGGTAATATATCATACATCTCTGCGAGTTTCAACTAAAAATCATGGTTTTTATTTAATCAAACTCATAAAGGATTCATCAAAGAGTCTTAAATTTCTGTTTCAGGGGATGGTGTTTGCTCAACATTTCAAACCACATATCTCTTCTCAGGCAACCATCCTCAATCATTTTTCTCTTATAATTTTAAGAAGGATGCATATGTAACATAACTGGTAGTGGATTTAGTACATAAATGAGAACGATTGTGTAGCATATTTGATAGCATATATAAGAATGATAACAATAAATTGTCTATGATATGAATTTAGCCTACCCATGTTTTCACACTTTTAAGCAAGCCGTGAATGGAAATGACTATATCAATATGAAGTTGTATTTTCTAAATTTTTGGTGCATCGTAGGCCCGTAGGCAAGCGCATCGCGCATGCGATTTCATTAAGAACCAAGACTAATTGATCAACTTTCCGGTCATTGTTGCTCTAAAAAAATATTAAGTGATGTTATGGCTTATATATGCAGATGATCAACTACTTTCCACAACTTGGATGGTCACCGCAATAGGGTATGACAATATTCTCTGGGGCACAAGAATCATAGACCAACTTCAGCATCAAGCATTAGCAGGTACATACATTGAAATAGGCAAAAAAAAAAAATGCCAGCAAAAAATTGAACCAGTATTGACACTACTATTGAAAACGCAATATTACTGAAAGCCATTTGTTCTGAGTCGCCACATATTTGGTTAAACTTAATGAACTAAACATGAGCTTCCCAGTCAAGTTCTTTCCGTTCACCTGAAAGATTTCAACCTCACTTCGTCAACAATTTGGGGTGGCGTGGCTAAGGAGTTTAGCCGTAGCCTGGATTAGCTGGCATGGAGTTTAGCAAATACATGTTGCCATTGCTGTTTCATCAGCATATGTCAAACAATATGTAGGTCTCTCTTCGGCCCCGTTATGCCGAAGCTTTGGCATTTCAAGCCAATTTTAGTTGTTGGAGGCATACCATCTGAAGCTAACTTCAGCCGTCCTGTACTCGTCAATACGAAACACGGAAGCATTTTTATATAATTTGAGTCCTCATTGTCAGATATCGATACTAGAGGATACTGGAGTGACATTGATTCTTTCACACTTTGTCAAAAAATTTCAAACAAAAATTTATTAAAACACTATTGGGAGATTTTGTTTCATTAAGAACCCTCGGCTAATATTATTGTTGTTGACATTTTTTTCCCTATGTAGAAGCCACAAACATTTGTACCCTTTTACTTATGTTGCTGCTGCAATGTTTGATTGTATATACAGTATTAGTTTTCAATAAGATAGTGCATTGCTTTAAACGAGCCTCTAACTGAAGTTCTAACGGGTATTGTATAAACTATAGCTACATACATGAGGTAAAATGCCAATCATAGTTTGGAATGCATAACCAAAGATACGTTTGGTGGTCTTTTGGTGCATGGGTATTTATACTGTGTTGCTTTTAATGGCGTACTTTTCCACACAACTACTTTAGTTTGTTACTTCAATGTTTTATAGATTTTGCAAGGTAAAGGCAAGTCGGCAGGTGCATCGCACGTGCGTCTTTGCTAGTTCTGGATAATGTATCTTGGACCACCTATTAAAATAGAAGACACTATAATTCTATTTCCATTCTGAAAAAGTATCGACCTCTAGCCTTCTGAAAGCTTTCGCGAACATGAAGATCAAACTTTTCATCACACTTATATCTGTTTCATTGACTTTCTTTTTGTTCGAGGATTTCTCAACATGAAAATTAAAATCTAACAACCATGTCATTGCCAATACTAACATAGTTGAATTAAAACTTGTTTGGTTTTCCATTTTAACTTTCGGTTTTTTATTTTTAATTAAATTTTTTGGATTATGGTTAATAAATATGTGGGCTATTTAAAAGAAGCCTTTTCTTATGCACCCGCACAGGTGCAAAATCAATCGTTGTAAAGATATCTAATCAGTTTTTTAGCAAATCCACCAAACATTACTGCAAATTTCTGAGAAGAAGTACTCCACACTCAATTTCGCTCCTCTCCTCCATTATCCGGTCAGTAACACTTCATGTTGTTAAAATTTAAGTACATCTCCCAATATTTTTAAATAAATTCATTAATAAAAAAATTATCTACAAAAGAACTATTAGAAAAACATTCCCCATGTATTTAGATTTTTTTGCCGGTGAGTGTGCATTATTTAACTGAAATTTAGAAAATGCAAAAAAGAGTACGAAAAGGATAATGAGAAATCCCATGTTTTTTTAGTGGACAGATCCGATGTTTTTGTAGTGGGTATGTAGAAGGAGGGAGAACATCAGGAGACGGGGATCTTTAAGATTTTCCGAAATGGAAGCCTTTCAAGGTATACTTTAATTTGTTTCTTACTAAATGTTTTTTAATTTATTCACACAAAAGGAGAATTGTTAGTAATGTTTGATATCAGTCTAAGGTATACTTTAATTTGTTTCTTACTAAATGTTTTTTAATTTATTCACACAAAAGGAGAATTGTTAGTAATGTTTGATATCAGTCTCAAGTCCTTATTACTGTAGTTGAAGGCTTCCTAGGTAGTTTATATACCGGTATAGTTGTCATAGACTGTTCGTTGTGTTCCAACAATCAGAAATGAGGTAATTTAGTCTGTTAAGTGTATTGATTTTTACATGCACATTTACTTCCTTGTGGTTACGAATGGTTACGAATTCATGAAAGCAAAAAAAAAAAAAACTGACTACAAACATGGATCCTACATACCATTCGTAAACTTGTAAGATATTAATAATCCAAAATGTATGGGCGATTTCATTATACTACAGACCAGTCCAAAACATTAAAAAAAAGATCACCCTTCTTTTCATCGCGAAAATAAGGTTAGAAAATAAGCATTAACAACTTAGAACATTGATAAAAAAATAAATAAAAAATCCATGTTCGACTGTAAAACTAAAGTGACTAATTTTATTTCAGAATCAATTACTCTCCACCCGGATGACCAGGACATCATAAAGCCAAGGAGATATATTATTAACTGCATTAGTTACTCTTCATATGCAGTTGAAAATGTTAGAAGTTAACTATGAGCATAACAAAATTAAGGAAGAAGATTCAACTACAGAGTGATGGTTCAAAAACTGTCAGAATGAGCACGCGCTTGCACACATGGCCATCAAATTGTGCGACGTCGCGTCAGAAATGACATCTGAGGACGCAAACTTTATCCAAGGATTTCAAAACAAATTTCAGTAATCTTTAGCCTACACATAGTTCTTTCGCTGCAACTTCCTTCTCTCTTGGCTATCTTTAACAGTTAGTCTTCTGTCAACCTTAGTGGACAGAAAAATCATAAACCATGCATTTCCTTTACAATTTGTAAGTCAACATGTATATGCAGAATTACTCCAAATTTAAAGAGTTCAATAATACAACAATACATATGAAAAACTTAATCCAACATTTTCTTCAATTTCCCGTGTCAGGTTCAAACTAAAGGTGGAATGTGAAACATCCAAAATAGAGATAGAAAAAAGAATACATCAATTAGAGTATGCCAATTACCAAAATACCTTAATACATACTAACATGATAGGTTTTTACAGACAACAACAACAACATAGTGCACATACAAACGGGATCCATCCGTCTGTCTATGACATCCTGGATAATAAACATCATCACCTGGTGCTGGTTCAATATAGGAGATTATAAGCAATAACCGTACACAGTTTTTGATCTTGAATCTTAATCTAAATGATATAAAACACACCAAGATGCTAAAGCACAAACACATAAAGGTATAAAAAAAACAGTACTTAACCACCTGGTATTGGTTCTTTTGAAGCTTCACATTAGTGCAGTTCAATGAGAGACTTAAGCAACGGCCGTCAACAGTCGGTGATCTCAAATCTAAAACAAAAAGCAAAAAAGCATGCCAAGTTGTAAAAGTAGAAATAAAGAAACACAGATAAATAAATAAACAAAAGAGCACCCTGGAAACTACAGCCAGTTAAAAGACGAGGTTTTAATGTTCTATTAGTTGTATGCATGCATAGTGAAATACGATAAGTTCGAGTTGCAGAACGAAACACAATGGGTTCGCCTAAATTAAATAAGCGTCGATCACAACGATCTGATGATCCGCAAACACAAAACCACAACCACGGTCAGAAGAATGTTTATCAATGTGTGTATGGAGCAGGCAATAAAACCCTATTGAAATGCTCTTTATGACGATCTGCAAACGCAAAACCACAATCACAGATCAGAAGAATATTTATCAATGTAAATATGCAGCAGACAACAAAAGCCTATTGAAAAAAAAAGTTCAAATTGAAGGAGAGAATCACACAGAATCAATGAGATTTGTGTTTTGATGGGAGGTTTTTATAGAGCAAAAAAGACAAACCCAGCTGACAAAAAAGGGTATCTTTTGTAGTAATATATGAAACGATTTTTGTGTTTACCAAAAAAACTCGAGAAAAAATGATTTTTACCCAAAAATTGTATTTAAGAAAATATTTACAATTTATGTTTCCTATTACTTTCGTATTAGAATTTTGGGAGATTTTGTGTTTCCCCCTCAAAATAAATAACCATTTTGCATTACCCCCTTTTAAGATTGGTAATAGGTGAAACCCCCTCTCCGTTATAACTTCTGTAACCGTTCCCTTAACTGGGCACGTGCAGTTCACGGGTGCATCATAAATACATAATTATTTTTAAGATCCATAAATTACTCTTTAACCTAAAATAAAAAATAAATACGTGATTAAACATCACCCGTCGATAGAAAATAGACGGTGAGTAATCCATCTGGTCTTGACGTTCTTTGTCTCTCACTTGCAGAAACTCACTTCTTCTATAATAAAAACTATATCTGCCATTAATATGTATAAGCTAAACCTTAAATTCTAAAATTCATGAAATTGAAGGCGATGATGATGGAGACTTCACAAAGAATTTTATGTTTCTAATATTCCTCCACTGTAAGCACCTTCAGTATCTTGTTTCATTGTTGTCATATGTGGTGGTTGCGGCTGCTAATCGAGTTGAATGAATAATAGATATTAATTGGTCCTCGGGGTTTATGAATTTATAAGGAAGGAGAAGATATAAAAGGTCTCATGGATCAGGTGCAAACTCATTCACCATCACCATAAAAGACGCACATCAACTGTTTGAAGAAAAGCCACAACCTCCTTTCATCAAAACTTTCCCCATCCCAGACATCCCTCACAGTATTCTATCTGATTCAACATTCCATGGAAACCCATTTAAGTTCTCAATCTGATTTATGATGGGAAACAAATAGTTTGAATGAAGAATTAAGTAATTTTGACAAAAATTGTACGAGTCTACTTGCTGCATATGTGTCACTGCCTAACGGAAATTTGGATATTTCAAATCCACGATCACCCATTCAAACATTTCCAACAATCTTCTGACAATTTTGATTAACTGGTTTTGTATTAGATCTCATCTTTGTTAGTCTCCTAAATATGCCATAAGAAAGCCATGCCCTGTGTATAACAAAAAAATGGTTTTGTTTTTTATTCTGTTTAGATTCACATTTTAAGGTTTTGTATTTGATGTAATAGTTGGTGGACTAATTCTTTGAGTTTCTTCTGAACAAATATATTTTTTTGGTCGGATTCAGGGAGAACGAAGACGGAGAAGAAGAAGAAAGATATTTATATCACACACTTATGTTGCACGTGCACAGTTAACTGGTCTCTTACGGAAGTTATATTGGGCTGTTACGGAAGTTATGACGGAGAGGGGGTTTCACCTATTACCAATCTTAAAAGGGGGAAATGCAAAATAGCTATTTATTTTGAGGGGGAAACACAAAATCCCCCTAGAATTTTTATTATATTTCTGGAATATGGAAATTTCTAAGAAACCCAAGTTTGAACCTTCTTTCTTCAAGAAACCCATCAATAAGATGACATATATGCCTAGTCCAAAACATAAGATCTACGGTCTAGATAAATAGTTTTAAATTGAATTTGTATTTTCAAGTTTTCAACAAGACTAAATTAACCTTCTATCAATAACAAACTCTTAACAAAAAAGAATTTTTTTTTTCTTTAATTAATTTACGGTCAAATAGCTGTGGGCGTACTTATAGGCGTTATTGGTGGACCTTAGTAGGCTTAGATAAGGATAATCGAGATTTGGCCTTTCTTTAGGCTGGTTGCCGTGATTTTATTTTTCTTCTCTCTTCTCTTATTTTTCCTATTTCTTCTCTCTTCTCTTATTTTTCCTATTTCTTCTCTCTTCTCTTATTTTTACTATTTCTTCTCTGCTCCCATTAATATTGGTGTGTGTGTGTGACTCTTTGTAGGGTTATGAATATTTTGTTTCTTCAGCTGTTTGGTCGATTAGTAATGAAATTAGTGGGGGAGGTGCAAGTGAAACTGTTAAAGTGATTATGTTTTTGTCTTTCTTGACTCTTTGTTGCATTTATAATTAATGATATGATTTTCTCATGAGATGCTAAAAACAAAAGAGAGAAAGCTATGAGAAAAACGACATTAACCCACACATACGAGACAAATTTTGAATGATGTTCATGAGCTCTCGAGATACATTGATTTTCCTATGGAAGATGTAATTGTGGTGGCTACTGCTCATCTAAGCCATATGATAACATTTTCATTGTCAAATCTCGTCGCACATTCGTCCAGTTAAAAGAGTGAAGATTTGAAACTTCCGTTTGATCCTTTGGGATGCAATGAAAACATGAAATCACATGGTTACCTGGTACAATTGTTTCATATGAAATACTAATTCATAAGTTACGCGTGAAAAGAAGCAATTGTGACAAAACTTTTCAGTTTCAGTTTCTTGAGTATAATTTGTAAGTTATTGCTGCTAATATCTTGACAAGGAGTTTCAACAGAGTGGTGAAAGTCATGGAAATTGAAGAAAATTTGTTTTATCATATGGAAACTTGGTGATGGTTGGAATTTTCACATGACATAGAGAGTGAGAGTTTGATGTTTCACCTCAAAAAATGTGATTTTTCACCTGGAAAGTAGGTGATAGTTACAATTTTCATAATAATTACAGTGAAATTTTGTACTCCCTCTGTACCTATTATATAGGCGGAATTTTGAATTTTCTTTGTACCAATAGATAGGCGGAGTCCTATTTTCAAGATGAATTTTCTCACAAATACCCTTATTTATTGTACATGGAAAATTGTGTTAGTAATAAGACAAAGGGTAAAACAAGAAAAAACATGAAAAATGATGAATTCAAGGTAGTTTTCCTAATCTAAGATATTTGGTCCCTCCGCCTATATATGTGGTACGGAGGGAGTATCATGGAAGTAGGTGATACGTAGAATTTTTGAGTGAAAATTTATGTTTTCATTTGCATGAAATGTGAAAATTTCCGTTTTCACGCAAAAAGGTGATTTTGTACTAAAAGTTGATTTTCAACCAACGTGGAGACAAAAAAGAGTCAAAGTCCGTTTTAAAGAGATAAGTTTGAATTAAGAGTTATTTAAGGAGATAATTAAATTTGAACGGGTATATGAAAGAGAGAATTTAGGGAGTCAAACAAGGAAGAATAAGGAGTAATAATAGGATTTTTTTTTTTGATGATAATTGCTAAAACTGTTTTTTTGTTAATTAAAGGATTTGAAATTTATTTTTCATATTCAAAAGAAAGGTTAGTTTGTAAACAACTTCCATAATAGTTAAATTATGGGTTTCTAGTATATGTTATCTTATTTATGGGTTTCTAATATATGTTATCTTATTTATGGGTTTTTAATATAGAAAATTAATGTTTTGGGCTACAAATATTTTTCCCCTTTCCGGAATGTTTTTTCTCTAGTGGGATACAATAATATAGGTATTTACCAAAAATAACTCAATTATTCGTTTGTTTTCACCGTGATTGTAATATCTAGCGTTTTATTATTTTTGTCCGTAACTATTTTTGTGCATAGAATAACTAAATCATTTCCTATTCTAAATATTTTTTATTTTTAATTATGGAAAATACAAAGCTAAGAAAAGTAACGGTGAAATCATGATGATTATTGGTTGCTTTGATTTTTTCATGCTTGTTTTCTATTAGCTTATTCTAGATCATAATTTTTTTCTCAATTATTTCTCCAAAATACTAACAAAAATTTCAATTGTTTTGCAGGACCACTAACAAAGATAAACGCAAAAGAGATTCATCGACGGATCAAAAGTTTAGTACCCGTGACCAGGCTAATCAGTTTTTTTTTTTTATGATTTTTCTATTTTGAAATTTTAATTCATAGTTTGGGGTTGTAATTAGGAAAATTCTTTTTTTTAAGACTGTAAACGGACATTGGACATTGAGCATTTTTCGTTATTTATTTATTTATTATGTGATGATCATTCGATTTATTATAGGATCGATGCATAATTGATTTAATTTGTTGATTATTATGATGAAATCGTCAATTTTGTGATTTAATTTGTTGATTATCATGATGAAATCCTTTTATATATTTTTGGCATGTTATGAGATTTTTAAGGTTTAGCTATTTTAGGTTAAAAGAATTTTATTTTAGGTTATAAGAATTCTTTTATATGATTGGCCGGAAATATATTATGGGACAAAAAAAATATTTTCCTTGAATTTTATTCCCTAAATTTAATAACTTTACAAAAAAAGAAAAATTGGTGGGGCCAGAATCAACCAGAAGTGAGAATTAACGTGGAGCTCCGGTGAATGAGAACGCTTTAAAAAACTCTGTTATTATATATAGAATTGCAAATTGTTTATGGGATATGTGTGCTTACGTCCGTGAACTATGATTGTCCCATACCTTGTCAAAAGTAAAGTCTTTCGTAAGTCGATATGCATGTATTGATAAAACAATGAATGGACTTTTGACAAATACAAAAGTTAAGCTTATTATGTCAATTATTGATGGAAGATAGGTTAAAATCTTTTGTTTACAAGGATTATGTCTATTGTATGTCATTGTGCAAATGATGACGGAAAATAGAATGAGTCCTTGTTTATTCCACGGTATTAGGTCGATCTCCGGTCCTCAATTTTTGTGTATATACTGTGTTGTTCCATAAGGTGTCTTATGTTGAGCTCTATCGACTGAGTTATTGTTTTGGCTTAGTTGTTGCTCCGTGAGGCACTTTATGTCGAGCATATTCAACTAAATTAATCATCTTATCTGGTTATTTAGTTGTTGCTCCGTAAGTTTTTCTTATGACGAGCATGAATAATCAAATTGATTACTTTTTGTGATTAGTTTGGTTGTGTATTCCGATTAGATTAATTATGAGTTCTCTTGTGATTAATCTAATTGAGTATTTTTAAAGTCTCCATAAGTTCATTTATGTTGAGCATTTCCGATTAAATTAATCATGGGTTCTCTTGTGGTTAATTTAATTGAGTATTTTGGATTCAAATTCATACTTGTATGTGATTTGTTATGTCCAAAGAAATCCTTCTTTTCTTTTGAAATTAAGGTCGCTCTTGTTGTTCTTTCGGGAATGACATATTATAGGGGAGAGTTCTTAATTGAACTTGTGCTTAATTGCCAAATCTTTGTGGGGAGTGCGGTTGTGGAATAATATAGGGGTTATCTTGTATCTTTAAACTCCTTGATGAATGCATTTATCTTCGGCTTTATGATTGCATCTAAATAAGTTGATATATGCTTTCTTTTGGTCATGAAATATCTCTTTCGAAAATTTCAGTAGGATCCCGTTCTTGTACCTTTGCCAATTTTATTGACAAAAAGGGGGAGAATTAATATGTAGTTCACACTACAAATACATATGGTTTTCGGATCATTATGTAAGAGGAGTGGTTTCCATGTGAGATGGAGTACTGACTAAGGGGGAGTGATACATATCACCATAGTATTGTTGTTGAAGTTGCGATACAATTAAACTTTGACGTTGTATAATGATACTATGACACTGTATAACAATGATCGAGAATTATGTTTTCTCATTGTTATAGCTACGGATTTTCAACAACGATGTTGTTGAACTTACAACCTTTGGGATCATTGGAGTACTTGGAAGTGACGAAGATTTCGAGTTTGTTGAAATAGACATGTGGAATAGGAGCTACAAAAGTTAATTTATTTATTTTTTGTATTCCATATGCATTAATAGTTTTGTCACTAAAATTGACAAAGGGGGAGATTGTTAGAGCATTGCTCGGTCAAACTCGCATGCATTGTTATCTCAAGCATGTTTGTCAATGTTAGTGATCAAAACTATAAGTCTTGATTTCTAGCCTACTATAGCTAAGGTCTCAGACTAAGATAGAAAGTGTAGTTGAGCTCAAGAATTCCATGGCAATCATCATACAAGACGAAGGACTACTCAAGGAACTGGTGGATCTTCATCAACTAAAAGGTATATGGAGACTTGAATTTATGTATCACTCAAAAGTCTATCTACTCTATCTCCTATTCTTGAGACAAAAGTCGTTTTGTTATATATACTTTGATTATACACATTTGGTATTTCGAGCCGAGTTTATCTCGCCTATCTATTTCTCGAAATATGTGTTGGTAAGCTTTCTCTTTAGCCAAATTCATCTTTACCTAGTGATGAAAGTCATGCTATGTTTCAATCACTTTGAAAATTACTCTGACGAAAAAATGGTTTGTAAATAACAACTATATAACGTCCTCTGAGAATGTTTTAATAATTGAAATGAGAGTTTAGATTATATAACCATTGGTAGATATAAGCATTGTTGTGGAAACACATATATGTATAAGTCATTATTCCTTGAACCGAAGTTTGCGAACTTTGTTGATCAAGAGAACCGGAATAGTGGCGTGAGCTAAGTCTGTGAACTCAGTCCGCGAACTTGCGGAAGTTCTCGACCCGAGAAAATATGCTAGAGTTTGTGAACTCCTTCCGGGAACTTAAGTCCGCGAACCCAGACCGCGAACTTGAGTTGGTTATATCTAAAGACGATTGTTCTTGAACTCATGTTTATATAAACTAAGGAATGCTTTTGCAAACCGTGGCTATAAAGTTCATGAAGCGATTCGAGTGAATCAAATCGTTTTTGCTTCGATTGTGTCTTGTGTAGTTACATAAGATCTAAGCAATTGAACAACTCTCTAACTAGTTCATTTGAGTCATTTGAACTAGTTATGGTGAAGAAGAATATGGTTGATGTGAAATTGCTCATATGGCTAACCATTTGGTTAACTATTGCTGAACCAACAAATGTACATGTTTGGGTACAGTTACACAAGCCTAGAAACGTGCATTTCATTTGTGTGTAACAAGCTAAGTTTTCGATCTAACGGTTGAAAAATCTTAACTTGAATCTAATCAGGTTTTCATCTAACGGTGAATATTGAATGCTTTGTTACCAAGCTATCATTGATTGCAAACCCTGATTTAAAAGACTATATAAGGGAGAACTCTACCAACTGGGAAACCTAATCCCCACACCTTACGTGTGATACTAGTTGTATTAGCTAGATTCGATTCTCCTTTAACCTTTGGTTTATTATCTAAACCAGGTTAACGACTTAAAGACTTCATTGGTATTGTGAAGCTAGACCGATACTACTTTCTCGTAGTTGTGTGATCTGATCGTGCTGATTTTATCGTGTTGAGTACAATCGTAACGATTGGCTCGAGATCTTTATCTCCGATAGGCAAGATAGAAAAGTAGTCACAAACATCTTCGTCTCATCGTTTGTGATTCCACAATATCTTCTTTCGCCGCGTCGATTAAGATTATTGTGAGGTGATTGATAATACTAGGTTGTTCTTCGGGAATATAAGTCCGGGTTATCTATTGGTTCCTGTTCACCTTGATTTATCAAAATACGGAACAAAACTCGTAGGTATATTCGTTGGAGAGGGATTTATCTATTCTGTAGATTTTTCTGTGTGATACATATTTGTTTATTAAAGTCTTCGACTTTGGGTTGTAGCAACTCTTAGTTGTGGGTGAGATCAGCTAAGGGAATCAAGTTCGTAGTATCCTGCTGGGACCAGAGACGTAGGAGCATACTGTACCTTGGATCAGTGTGAGATTGATTAGGGCTCAACTACAGTCCAGACCGAAATTAGTTTGAAGTAGGCTAGTGTCTGTAGCGGCTTAATACAGTGCGTGTTCAATCTGGACTAGGTCCCGAGTTTTTTTTGCATTTGCGGTTTCCTCGTTAACAAAATTCTGGTGTCTGTGTTATTTCTTTTCCGCATTATATTTTGTTATATAATTGAAATATCACAGGTTGTGCTTTTCTCAATCAATTAGAATATCTGACCTTTTGGTTGTTGATTTAAATTGATTGACACTTGGATATTGGTCTTTGGTACCATCCAAGTTATCTCTCTAGAATTTGATAAAGACTCCCAGATTTCTATTTGCTTCAGTATATATCAAATCGAGAGATTGAGATATAAACTATTTGATATACTTTTTATCTAGATTGAGTCTGACTGTCTAGTAGATTCTCTAGAAAGTATATTGGAGTTTGTCCATACAGATTGCTAATCAAAATATTGGGTGTGGTTGTTGTACCCCCGCTTTTTCATCAATAAATTTCCACCATTAGATGGTCTTATCTTGTTACACACAAATGAAATATACCTTCATTTAGATATGGGTTACCGTACCTAAGCTTGTATATTGAGTTGGCTCAATAACAATTAACCGAAGTTAGCCATATGAACACTTTTGTCTTAGTCGTATTCATCTAACACTTCAGATCAAATATGAAGATCAATCAATCATGAAAGATAATCAAATGAATCTAATTTTGTTTCGAATATAGTTGTTCAATTGCTAACTATCTCATAGAAATATATATGAACAATTGAATCGTAATCGGTTTGATTCGTAATAGTACAATGTACTCATACAAGAATCAATTCAAGAACATTAAGCCACGGTTTGCAAAGATTGCATTCCTTAGATCATAAATGTTTTAGTTCATGAGTATGAGAATCATACATGACCAATTCTAGAACTTCACCACTGTGTTATCCAATCTCATATCTTGAAATCAAATTTTGAGTTAAGTTTTCTTTATTTTAAGTTTTATTAAGTCTAGAATCTTTTGCTTTCACAAGCCTCAACGAACGTTTTACTACAACATTATTGAGATCCTATCAATTTTTGGCGCCGCCGACGCGGGCTTGTCTTTAGGCTAGAGTTTTTAGATTTTTTTTCTTTTTTAGGTTTTTTTTTCTTTTTTTTTTTGTTTTTCTTTACGTTTTTGGGTTTTTGTCTTTTCCTTACAGAATTTGGAATTTGGAGCGAAAGAAAATTTTGCCAAAGCTTTTGGTGAATACTTAAAGACTTGGAGTAAAAGGCAAAGCAAAAGGAGCGAAAGAAGAGGATTTTTTTTTATATAAAAAAAGAGAGAGAAAAAAAGAGAGAGACATTTTTAATTGTTTTTATTTATTTTTTTAGACTTTCCTTTTCCCTTGTACTTTATTTTTTGGACTTTGGACTGTAAACTTTGGGACATTATTTTTAAACCATACGGAAGGGTAGTTTAAACATTAAACTGTTTGCAGAGAAGGACGGTGATTACGATATCACCTCGGCCCCTCGGGTTCGTACATGACATAG
Source organism: Papaver somniferum (assembly GCF_003573695.1). Lineage (NCBI taxonomy): Eukaryota > Viridiplantae > Streptophyta > Magnoliopsida > Ranunculales > Papaveraceae > Papaver > Papaver somniferum. The sequence continues at coordinate 231,163,303 of NC_039364.1, read as the reverse complement.
GAGTCGTGGCCCGAGTCGACTACAACGTTTCATCCCCCGTCTGGAACGGGAGGTAAGTTTGTCGAAACACTCGTGAATCCCTTGTCAGCGAGTTACTGTCTTCCTATGTCGAGGAACTGAAAACAACTGCTTTAATTTCCTAGTAAAGGGAAAGGACTGGCCATACAAGATAAGGGTTCAGATTTCATCACCGTTCTTTTCTTGCCCGCTTTAGGAAAACGATACTTAGCGCGAACCTAAGCTTTAAAATTTGGAATAAAACGATACCTATAGGGTAACGAGCTTAGTAGGAAAGTCGTTCGAAAAATATTGGTTACTCTTTTAAGCATACTTCGAAGTTCATGATGGTTTCTGTGAGTTGAATGCGTGACTGTGCCGCCTTGTAATGCCGGTGAGGCCTTGGGAATCAAAGTTCCACTGAGCTTCCCTCGCCTCTATTCAACTTACTTTGACTCGGATTGATTCCAGGGGGGTTTGCTTAAATTGTAACGAATTCCCTTTCGAAGGATTAGAAGCTGGTCTAGAAACAATCTAAGTGGAGCCATCATGCTTTTTGTTTGCTAGAAATATTTAGGTTTGTTTTGGTGGAGTCAGCCTGCTTTGTGTTTGCTTAGAACTTCCCTTCCTTTTAGGATTTTTTTTCTTTTTCTTTTGTTTTTCTAGTGTATGCCCGAGGTCATTAGAGAACGGGCTTGGAAAAGAGACAATCTAGGTCGATTGATTAGTGAAAAACCTAGTATTTCTTCTTGTGAAGGCGGGGAGCTCGAAGACTCTTCTTTTGAGAGCCCCGTTTTTGGAAACTTCAGTTTTGAAAATCTGTCTCTTCGTGAGGAAGGTACCCCTAGTACGTCAGTTGTGCCAGCGATGAAAACTTTGAAAGATTACATGTTCCTAACTAGGACCAACCGAGCTTCGTGCATTAAATTTCCAGCCAATACGGCTAATTTAGAGATAAAACCTAGTATTCTTCAGATGATCCCTATATTCTTAGGAAAAGATGACGAGAACCTATTTTTTAATATTAGGGACTTTGAGGAAATCTGTGGGACGGTTAGAATAAAAGACCTCACTGATGAAGTTTTGAAACTTAAGATGTTTCCCTTTTTCCTTGAGAGATAAAGCCAAGACCTAGATGAACAACCTACCACCTGAGTCCATTGAAACATGGCAGGAACTTGTTGCTGCTTTCTATATGAAATTCTACCCTAAGCATAAAACTGCAGCTGTTAGGCAGAAAATTAGTGCTAGTGTGCAACAAGAGGGAGAGTCTCTTTATAGGTTTTTAGAGAGATTCAATGATCTCCTATCCCAGTGTCCTCACTATGGATTTGATAAGATGAAACTTGTAGAGATTATTTATAATGGTTTAGACTATTCGACCAAAGCCATGGTCGAGTCTATGTGCGCTGGTGAGTTCACCAGTAAAAATGCTGATGATGCTTTTACCTTCTTAGGAGCTATTGCTGAAAAATCCCAAGAGTGGGAGTCTTGTGTTGAACCCCCTAAAAGACTCTTGGTCAATAAAAGTAGCACCAATGTAGTAGATACAAGCTTCGGGTCAGATGCTAAGTTTGCTACTTTGTCTAGAAGGTTAGAAGCTTTGGAATTAAATCAACCTAAACATAGGTCTCTTGTTGAACCCAATAAAGCCTCTCAAGTCTATAGTTATGGAATAGAGCCCGATAACTCATTTTGGGAAGGTCAGGTTAGTGAAGAGCAATCCTATGTTGTCTATAACAATGCTAGGTTTGAGAACCGTCATAAGTTTGACCCATACTCAGAGACCTACAATCCTGGTTGGAGAAACCATCCTAATTTTTCTTGTTCTAAGGGCCAGAATCAAGGTCGGTCTAGTAATTCTCAGCCTCCCCCAGGTTTTGGTTATGCTAAGAACTCTTCAGGTCAAGCCCAGTTCCAGAACCCTTCTGAGAATAGAATGACTAGCTTAGAGGAATCTCTTAGTATATTAAAAAAGAGCCAGGATATGCTATCACAAAGCCAGGAAATGTTAATAAATAGCCAGGTTAATTTTCAAGAGGAAACCAAGCAGAATTTTAAGAATAATTCCCAGTCTCTTGCTAAATTAGAACTTAAAGTTGGCCAAATAGCTAAGTTTCTCACTGAGAGAGAAGATGGAAGGTTCCCTAGTCATACTGATCCTAATCCAAAAGGAGAGAAATCGTACAATCATGTGAATTATGTTACAACCCTTAGGAGTGGGAAGAAAGTTGACAATAAGGTCACCATGCCTGAAAGTGAACATGCTGTAGTTCACCCTTCTGAGCCAGAAAATGAGGAGACTGATAGAGTCTCTAAAGAGACCAATGAGGGTCCTGTTGAGCTCGGCTTTGTTCCCAGAGCTCCGTTCCCCCAGCTTCTAGTTCCAACTAAGAGGGAGTCCAACTTTAATGATATATTGGAGGTTTTTAAGGAGGTAACTATCAACCTACCATTGTTGGATGCGATTAAGCATATTCCCGCTTATGCCAAGTTTCTTAAGGACTTGTGTACACGAAAGCATAAGCTTAGTGTCCAAAAGAAAGTCTTCCTAGCTAGTCACGTGAGTTCCATTATTCAGAATACCACTACTCATAAGTATAAAGACCCAGGGTCCCCTACCATTTCTTGCACAACAGGTAAATACCGTGTTGAGAAAGCTTTTCTTGACTTAGGAGCCAGTGTGAATTTACTTCCATACCATGTGTACCTCAAGCTAGGACTTGGTGATATGAAACCTACCCAGATGACACTTCAGTTAGCTGATAGATCCGTTAAAATTCCTCGTGGTGTGATCGAGGATGTTCTTATTGAGGTCGACAAGTTTATTTATCGAGTGGATTTTGTTATCCTAGATACCCAACCTGTCCCTGACCAAGAGAACTAGATACCAATGATTTTAGGTCGCCCATTTTTTGCAACATCTAATGCGATCATTAATTGTCGAACTGGTATTATGAATTTGTCTTTTGGTAATATGACTATTGAGCTGAACGTCTTTCATATTAGTAAGCTACCCTCTGAACTAGATGACTCGAGCATATAAGAGGTAAACATGATAGGAACATTAGTCGAGGAGTCATTACCAAACACTTTGTTAGAAGATCCGTTAGAGAAATGCCTAGCTCACTTTGGGATTGATTTCAATGATGATAATGTGATTAATGAGGTGAATGCTTTGTTAGACACTAGTAACGGATGGAAACTTAAGTTCGAACCACTACCAGTTTCTAAGTCTACCCTAGTTCATTCGTTAGAAGATCCTCCTAATTTGGACCTAAAACCATTGCCAGATACCCTGAAGTATGTGTTTTTAGGCCTGTCTGAGACTTTACCTGTGATTGTTGCTTCCGACTTGGATAGGGATCAGGAAAGTAGGCTAGTGACCGTCCTTCAAAACAACAAGGAAGCTTTAGGGTGGACCATAGCAGACATTAAGGGTATAAGTCCTAATGTTTGTACGCATCAGATCTATTTAGAAGAAGATACCAAACCTTCTAGGGAGATGCAATGAAGACTAAACCCTAATATGAAAGAAGTAGTTCGAACCGAGGTTCTTAAGCTATTAGATGCAGGCATTATCTACCCCATTTCAGACAGTAAGTGGGTCAGACCCGTTCAGGTTGTTCCCAAGAAATCCGGTATTACTGTAGTCCAGAATGATAACAATGAGTTAATCCCGACCCGAGTGACCACGGGTTAGCGTGTTTGTATTGACTATAGGAAATTGAACAAGGTCACTAGGAAGGACCACTTTCCCCTTCCCTTTATCGACCAAATGCTAGAGAGATTAGCTGGACATAGTCATTACTGTTTTCTAGATGGCTACTCAGGCTACAATCAGATCATTATTGCCCCAGAAGACCAAGAAAAAACTACTTTTACTTGTCCCTTTGGTACCTTTGCATATAGACGCATGCCTTTCGGGCTATGTAATGCCCCTGCGACTTTTCAGCGTTGCATGATGAGCATATTTTCCGATATGGTAGAAAAGTTTTTAGAGGTCTTTATGGATGATTTTTCAGTGTTTGGTTCGTCTTTCGATGAGTGCTTGCATCATTTGTCATTAGTGTTGACTAGGTGTAAGGAAAAGAATCTAGTGTTTAATTGGGAGAAATGTCATTTCATGGTTCGATCAGGAATTGTTTTAGGGCATATCGTATCTTCTAAGGGTATAAAGGTAGATAAAGCCAAAGTTGACCTTATCAAGACTTTACAGGTCCCAAAAACCGTAAGAGATATTAGGTCATTCTTAGGGCATGCTGGTTTTTATCGTCGATTCATTAAGGATTTTAGCTTGATTGCTAGACCTCTTTGCAATTTGCTTGCAAAAGATGTTAAGTTTGTCTTTGATGATGCTTTTTAGAGGCTTTTGAGAAGCTTAAGACTTTACTCACTACCGCCCCCATAGTCCAGACACCCAACTGGAACTTACCCTTTGAGATCATATGTAATGCTTCAGATTATGCTATTGGTGTTGTGCTAGGTCAGCGAGAAAACAAATTACTTCATGTGATTTACTATGCTAGCAAAACTCTGAATGATGGCCAGTTGAACTATACCACTACCGAGAAGGAACTGTTAGCCATTGTGTTTGCCTTAGACAAGTTTAGACCCTATCTCTTAGGTTCTAAGATCGTCATATATACTGATCATGATGCTTTGAAATATCTTTTGTCTAAGAGGGATACAAAACCTAGATTGGTTAGGTGGATCCTTTTGTTTCAAGAGTTCTCTCCAGACATTAGAGACAAAAAGGGTGCCGAAAATGTAGTAGCATACCACTTGTCTAGGCTAGTTGTTGATTCCCCTGATGATTCCCTTCCTATAAGGGATAGTTTTCCTGATGAACAACTTTTCTTTGTTACCCAAGCACCTTGGTATGCGAATATAGTGAATTATATTTTTACTGGTCGAATGCCCCAACATTGGGGTAAACAAAATCGTTCTAGGTTTTTATCAGAGGTTAAGCACTTCTTTTGGGATGATCCTTATTTTATTAAGTATTGTCCAGACCAGATTATTAGGAGATGTATACCTGAGAGTGACCAGTCCAGTATTATTTCCTTTTGTCATGATCATGCTTGTGTGGGTCACTTTAGTGCTAAGAAGACTGCTGCTAAGATATTGCAGTGTGGATTCTATTGGCCTTCGTTGTTTAAAGACTCCCATAGTTACTGTGTTACTTGTGAACGTTGCCAGAATTAGGAACCATTTCCCATAGGAACATGATGCCCTTGAACCCGATTCTAATCGTTGAGGTCTTTGATGTATGGGGTATTGACTTTATGGGTCCGTTTCCTAATTCTTTTGATAACCTATACATCCTTGTCGTTGTAGACTATGTCTCTAAGTGGATTGAGGCGGTTGCGTGTAAAACCAACGACCATAGGGTTGTGATTGAGTTCTTGAAAAATAATATACTTACACGTTTTGGTACACCGCGAGCTATAATTAGTGATGGAGGGTCGCACTTTTGTAATGGGCCTTTTAGGCTTCTGATGAAAAAATATGGTATTACACATAAGGTAGCTACCCCGTATCATCCTCAGACTAGTGGTCAGGTTGAGGTTTCCAATAGGAAGATAAAACGTATATTAGAGAAAATAGTTAATCCTAATCGGAAAGACTGGTCGTCTAGGCTTACTGATGCCTTATGGGCTTACCGTACTGCGTTTAAGACCCCCATTGGAATGTCACCTTATCGGCTTTTGTATGGAAAGGCACGTCATTTACCTGTTGAGTTAGAACATAGAGCTTGTTGGGCTGTTAAGCAGCTAAACTTTTCACTTGACAAGGCAGGAGCCCATAGGAAACTCCAGCTCAATGAGTTAGACGAGATTCGTATAGATGCTTACGATAGTGCGAAGGAGTATAAGAACAAAATTAAACTTGTGCATGATAGAAATATTTTACGGAAGTCATTTTCTCCAGGTCAAAAAGTTCTTCTGTATGATACCCGCTTGCATCTTTTCCCTGGGAAGTTACGTTCTCGGTGGACGGGTCCTTTTATTGTTCGCACTATCTTTCCTCATGGAGTTGTTGAAATTGAGACACCGGATGGTAGTAGTTCTTCGAAGGTTAATGGTCAGAGATTGAAACCCTTTTTAGAGCCCTTTCCTACAGGTGATGTTGAGGAGGTCCCTCTGGAGGACCTTGTTTACCCTTGATTGACCATCGAGGCAATTGTATGTTGTATATTAGTCTTTGATTTCTCTTTTCACCCAGGTACTATCTTTCCGACTTCTCTCTTTACTGATTCCTCATGTTACTTTACTTTTTGGTATTGCTCTTTGATTAGAAACATTGAGGACAATGTTAGATTTAAGTTTGGGGGTGGGGAAGAAACTTTTTCCTGCAATAAATAAACTCCAGAGCCTAGAAATTTATGCTTATTAAGGTCGGCACTAACCAATCTAAGTGGATGGGAACATCTTGGTTGTTGGAGTTGAGGAACCAATCTGATTAGATGGAAACATCTAGAAGAGTCTATTCACAAAAGCACAGAGCTCATGTGTTAAAAAAAAACATGGTAGTTTCGCCATATCCTCGTGATGAAACATCGAAAGAATCTTAATCACTTCTTTTTATTTTTATTTTTACCATTGATAGGGTGAAATAGAGTGACTGAGATAAAAAAAAAAGTATTTGAGACCAGACCACCAGACCAACCGGAATAAATACAATAAAGTCGAGCACTGGTACCCTTTTATATGCCAGCTGAGTTGACCTAAAGTAGGATTATCGACCACTGGTTCCCTTGTATATGCCAGTGTGTTGATATTAGTCCAGACCAGTATCTCAGTCCATTAGGATAGGTTCACCTTATTCAACATCATCCACGTTTTTCTCTACATCCATCTTCTTAATCTATCCATGTGATTGGTTGACTCCGCTTTATGATGTCCAGAAACTATCTGAGTAGAGCTCTGTCACTTTATATGAATTTTAGTATGCTTGAGTGCAAACTCGTGTACATCAATTAGAAATTTCGCATCAAGGTACTTCCTCCTGTAGTCATAGGTATGCTAACCAAGGAGATTCTTTAGTGCCTTCCAAGGTTCTGCATAGATAGCTAGGGTTTGGAGTAAAGGTTTTGTGGGTACACCTCTGGTAAACCCTCCCGAGATTAACTCGGTTTTATTTTTATTTTTAGTTTTGCTCGAGGACTAGCAAATAATAAGTTTGGGGGTATTTGATAGACGCATTTATGTGTCTAATTTGTCCTCAATGTTTTGTATTGTTAGTACGCGTTTTCATCCTTATTATGGTGTTTTGTGTGTTTGTAGGTATTTTTTGGAAATAAATATTGTTGGAAAATTCGGCTCGAAAAGTTGCTCGGAGCACCCCCGGAGGACATTTGCTATACGGACCCCCACTTTTGCTATTTGTCACCCACGGCTATGTGTAGCCCATTTGTCCACAACACCCATTTGTTATTCGGCACCCAGGACGTTGGATAAGGGCTAACCGTCTTCTTCATTTCAAAAGTTATGTTTTGGCGGGAAATTTTTGGTTTCAATGTCAGAACTAGGGTTGCGAATTTGAGCTTGTTTCGGTGAGACTAAAGAGCTGGAACAGTTTGGGTATCTTCCTTTGAGCCTAACAGGATTGTTTTGGGTCTTTGGTTCGATGGATTTTGGCTAGAACTCGAGTTAGAAGAAATCAGGGAGTTACGGGTTTTGCATGAGAAAACCCGAGAGTTGATGTTTTTGATCTTGGAGACTTATGGAGTGATTCAATCACTCAATGGATTGATATGGGCCTGTTACATCTAAACAGGACTGGTAAGTCCATCAGAACCGGTGAAATTGGGCTGTAATTGTGGATAGAAGAAAACAGGGAGGTTTGTTTGGCCGAGAAGACATTCACGGGAAATAACGTGAAGATAATGTTCTTGCATGAGTTTTACTTCACCATGGACTGATTCTAAGCGTGTTTGGAGCATGACTGAGATTAACAAGGAAGGTCGGACAGCTGCAGATGCATGATTGTGAAAGAAAGGAAAGAAAATATCTCCAAAATATTTTATTTTACTGCCGAATATTGGAAGGATTTTTCGGAGTAATGAGTGAAGATTCTTGTCCCTGTTGAGTATAAATATCCTATTAGGGTATCACTGAAGGGAACAAAGAGAATTGGGAGGATTTAGAACATCACAGAGGCGAGAAATTGAAAGTTGCAGAGAGTCACCATTTCTGTTGCTGCATAGCTGAAGAACACGAAGAACAGACCAGCAAAGACAATCGTTTTTCTATAGTGATAACGACTCACAACCGAGGGTCGTACATCAGAGGCAGACTTATTTTCTACAGTATCAGTGACACATACTATGTATCGTTCTGGTTTCATTATATTTCTCCCTTTTCATCATTTATAAACCATTTTTGAGCAATAATAATGAATTTCGAGCGTGTTTCCAACATGATGATGTGCTAAATCTCTCACAACCAAGGCAATGAGGAAGCTATTTACGCATGAATAATTTGGTAACTATTATATTTTCTCTAATATTTAATTATAATTCACTCAATCACTGCTTTTGCAGAGTTTTTAATTGTTTGCATAATTTTCTTCATTAGTTGTGATTCAATTAGATAGGTTATGCTTTGATTAGATAACTTATGCTTAGGAGATACAATTAATTTTTGAGAATTTGCCTGATTATTTGTGAGTTAAGAAAATAAGGGACTTAAAGATAATTAGAGTTTTGGGTTATTTACCATCATTCATTCATGTGTACTAGTGGAATCAGTGTCTTGGTTATTTTCTCATATCTTGAAATCAAATTTTGAGTTAAGTTTTCTTTATTTTAAGTTTTATTAAGTCTAGAATCTTTTGCTTTCACAAGCCTCAACGAACTTTTTACTACAATATTATTGAGATCCCATCAGATTCTAAGTGTGAAGAAGCTTTTCAGGAGCTTAAAACTAAGTTTACTTCGGCACCAGTTTTGACCTTACCTGTAGAAGGAAAGGAGCTAGTGGTTTACACAGATGCCTCACTTCTGGGATTAGGATATGTTTTGATGCAGGAAGGTAAGGTTATTGCTTATGCATCTAGGCAATTACGTGTCCATGAGAAGAATTATCCAACCCATGACTTGGAGTTAGCAGCGGTAGTTTTTGCTCTGAAGTTGTGGCGTCATTACTTATATGGCGAGAGATTTGAACTTTTCACTGATCATAAGGGTCTCAAGTATCTGTTTTCCCAGAAGGATTTGAATATGAGACAACGTCGATGGATGTAGCTCATCAATGATTATACTTTCGGCTTACAATATCACCCTGGTAAGGCGAATGTTGTAGTTGATGCCTTGAGTCGAAAACCAAGGGGTTTGTTAGCTTGCATGATGGTGGAAGAGTGGAAGATGTTGGAGACAATTGCTGAATTTGACTTAAGCGTCAAGAATTCATCTACTTCGCAAGCATTTTTGGGTAATCTTGTGGTACAACCTGCACTTATTAGCCGTATCATTCAGGCTCAATCCAAGGATGATTGGTGTGTGAAACTACTTGGATCTGGAGACTTAAGTGAAGATTTTGATGTTGGGATGGATGGTGGGCTCAAATTCGAGGTCGGTTATGTGTACCCGTAGACGCTCAGTTGAGACGTGAGGTGTTAGATGGAGCTCATCGCAGTCGCTACACTATCCATCCTGGAGCTACAAAAATGTATAAGGATTTGCGTAGACAGTTTTGGTGGAAAAGTATGAAGCGAGATATTGCAGAATATGTTTCTAAATGTCGAACATGTCATCAAGCTAAGATTGAGCACCAAAAGCCAGCTGGAGAATTACAACCACTCCCAATACCAGAATGGAAATGGGAAAATATTTCCATGGATCTTATAGTTGGACTACCGATATCAAAGAGAGGACATGATTTTATTTGGGTAATAGTGGATCGGTTGACTAAGTCGGCACACTTCTTACCAGTGCGTACTACTTACAACGTAGATAGACTATGCAAGCTCTATGTAGAGAAGATTGTGGTATTGCATGGAACACCAGTCTCAATAGTTTCTGATAGGGGTGCTCAATTCACTTGCAAATTTTGGAGAAGCTTTCAGCAAGCTTTGGGTTCATATTTGAATTTTAGTACTTCATTTCATCCTCAGACTGATGGTCAGACAGAGAGAGTTAATAAAATATTGGAGGATATGCTTCGAGCGTGTGTGCTAGATTTCCAAGGAAATTGGGATGATTATTTACCATGGGCAGAATTTGCTTACAATAATAGTTATCAGTCGAGTATTGGTATGGCTCCTTTTGAAGCTCTTTATGGAAGACCTTGTCGTTCACCGGCATGTTGGGTGGAAGTAGGTGAAAAGAGATTTTTGGGGCCTGATTTGGTTCAGATCACTACGGAAAAGATCCTAGTGGTTAAGGATTGTCTTCGTAAAGCTCAGAGTAGACATAAAAGTAATGCAGATAGGAAGCGTCGATCATTACCTCTTGAAGTCGGGGATGAGGTATTACTCAAGGTGTCTCCTATGAAAGGGGTAATGAGGTTTGGGAAGAAGGCTAAACTGGCTCCTAGGTTCATTGGACCTTTTCCTATAACTAAGAAGATCGGAAACGTGGCATTCCAGTTAGAGTTACCACCACAGTTGGCTGGAGTACACAATGTATTTCATGTTTCAATGCTACGTAGACACTTAGGAGATGAGGAGCGAGCTCAGCAAGCATATCTTAGTGAGTTGGTTGTGAAACCGGATGCCACCTATGAAGATAAGGGTATTCATATTTTAGAACGACAAGTTAGCCAACTACGATCTCGAGCAATTTCATTTTTCAAGGTGTAATGGAATCCACTAGACGAGCGAGAGTCTTCTTGGGAGCGTGAGGATGTTATTCGTCGGTCTCACCCGCATCTTTTTCATAACGAGGTAAATCTGATTCCGGGGACGAAATCATTTTTCTAGTGGGGTAGACTGTCATACCCATCGATTCTATTTTCCTTCCGTATATAAAATTATACTAGAATAATTTGTTATCGGTCACATTAGATGTTGATAGGTACCCCATATCAATTAAGGGTGTCTTGTTTAGTTGACCCTAAAATTTTGACTTAGTATTAATAATAGGGTTAGTGGAATTCATATATTGCTTCTAAGGCAATAGGATTTACATTAATGCGGCTAATTAAACAGAGAAGAGATGGAGAAAATCAGTACAGGAAAAAGGAAGATCAGTGAATACGTGGTAAGGAATTGATTTAAAGATTTTTGTCTTTCTCTTTGTTATTGATTTAGACTTGTATTTATGATCTTTCTTCCCTGTGTGATATTTTGGTATGTTTGGGATTGATAGGTGAAGCAAATCCTACGTAGATTGATCAATTGTTGCTGGTCACGATCTCAAAAAAAATCCAAGGCAAGTTTACTGCGTATTTCATGTTATGGGAAGATATAAAGGGTGTTGATCTGTTTAGTCAAAAAGAAAAGAAAAAGGAAAGAAAGAAATCAAAATGTGTCTAGATTGTTTGATGTGTACAGACCATGCATAAAATTTTGTCTTTTTATGGTTGATCTCTTGATTTGTGTTCATATGCTTTTAGTGAGATTGATGAGTTGATAGTGGCAGACAAATGTTGTTTGAGCAGGACTAGTTTATAGCTAGATAAGTGGTTGTTGTGTGGGAATGAGTTATGGTTATTATAGAATACTGGTCACTTTGGATTAATTTTATTATAAGAGAGTACAGTTTGTCCTAGTTTGAGATGTGATGTTCAATTCCTCGTATAGACATCCTAGGATTTAGCTTCTTATGTCTAATCTCTAGTGGAGGAATACATGTGAAAGGGTAGAAATGATTTCAGTATAAGTAATAAATATTAGGGTGCAAAGTCACTGCATGTTCAAGGATTAAATTCTTGATGGCATTTTTGGACGTGTGGACTAACTTATCTGACATATATGCACCAAATGAATTTGTATCCAAGAGCGTTACATAGTGAAATTGGAATAAGAAAAACTATCTACATTTGCTGATGCTTCGAGTGTAATTTATTTGATGCGGCTAAGAATAGATGGCAGTAGATAAGCACTTACTTCAACAATGTGGTTCAGTACCAGGTGGAGTTCCTAGATGTGCATCTACTTCGAGAAACATGGTTGAGTACCGGGAGGTGTTTCTACTTTCATTTTATCTATACAGTTTAGTTAACGATGTGTAGATTATTAAATTTATTCTGAATAAAAGAATAAATTGCCATAGTGGGATGCGTTCCTAGTACGAGTGTATTACGGACTTGATGGTAAGAAATCAGGGTGCGAAGGATTAAGTTTTGTACTTTCGTTTCCTTGATTTAGGATTTGTTAGGCAAAGATTGGGAATTGTCCACTATTTGCTCTTAATAGGTTGATTCGCTATTATTTTCGTAGTTTTTTTGTTCTCCCTTTAAGAATTTTCCTTTTGTCTGTGAAAATGTTAGTCGACCTACTGGTAGATGACCGTCCTTATTTTATGAGATTCATTCTTTATATTTCTCCATTTCTCGAATGCGAAGTGAACTTGCTCGGAGTTTAACTCTTGTTCATTATCTTTTCAGGTGTTGTTAGGGACCGTGAAGGAGTTTGATTGATTTCAGTTTCGGTGGATATTCTGAAGATATCTAAATGAGGGTGGACATCTATACTTCTTCTAATATTTGTTTTCGTTATGTAGTTGTGAGGAAGTGGGGATACTTTCTCTGGGTAGACTCTTTTTATTACTTTTCTTTTGTTAGTTCGTTTTAAAAGTGGATTATATTATTCAAGTCTAGTACACCGTTTCAATTCTTTAGACATCTTCATTATTTTTATTAGGAAATAAAGTTCCCTTCTGTATATACAATTGTAACGGAACTGTGTTCCTAGTTTTCTCTGGTTATGTACCTTGTTAAAAAAAATTAACGACATACTTTCTATTTAATCATCGGTCGGGGTTAAGTGGAAAGTAGGTTTGTTACAGTTACAACTAATTGGATTACGCAGAGGAGGAGCATTGCTCTCACTGATTAGTAAATCAATCTCAACCTCAACATAAATATTATTCATCATAACTTGATTTAGCCTGTCAAGAGATTCTTGTTCTTTATGGAGAAATAAATCAACATCAGAAGATAAGCTTTCAAGTTTCTTTTCAAGCCCTGATAAAACTTCAAGGGATTTTAAACCTGGTGAAGGTTTAGACAGAATTTCCTCCACCGATTTTATTAAATCAGTAACGGAAGAAAATTCTGGAATCCCTGGATCTGGTGGTGCATTTATAGAGACAACACTTCTGTTCATATCAGATACACAGACTTATAAGGTCTTTAACGTGTTTGCCTGCTCTAATTCCAATTGAAAATGCGGGGGTCTAACAACCACACCCAATAATTCGTTTGGAAATCTGAGAGGACTTACTCCAATACACTTTCTAGAGAATCAACTAGACAGTCAGACTCAATCTAGAATAAAGTATATCAAAGAGTTTAATATCTCTAACTCTTAATTCAATCCGCAATCAGCAAATAGAAATATGCGAGCCCGATTGAATATAAGAGAATTACTTGAACGGTACCAAAGATCAATGTTCAAGTGTCAATCAATATAAATCAACAACCAAAGGTTGGATATTCTAATTGATTGATCTTAATGCACAACCTGTGATATTTCAATTATATCACAAAATATAATGCGCAAAAGAAATAACACAGACACCAGAATTTTGTTAACGAGGAAACCGCAAATGCATAAAAAACCCGGGACCTAGTTCAGATTGAACACCACACTGTATTAAGCCGCTACAGACACTAGCCTACTACCAATTAACTTCGGACTGGACTGTAGTTGAACCCTAATCAATCTCACACTGATTCAAGGTACAGTTGCGCTCCTTACATCTCTAATCCCAACAGGATACTACGCACTTGATTCCCTTATCTTATCTCACCCACAACTAAGAGTTGCTACAACCCAAAGTCGAAGACTTCATAGACAAATCTATCTCACACAGAAAAGTCTATAAGATTGAATAAATCTGTCTCCCACAAAAATGCAAATGAGAGTTTTTGTTCCCTGTTTCGATAAACCAAGGTGAATGGGAACCAATTGATAAACATGACTTATATTCACGAAGAACAGCCTAGTATTATCAATCGCCTCACAATAAACTTAATCGACTAGCGAAACAAGTTATTGTGGAATCATAAACAATTAGACGAAGTTTGTTTGTGATTATTTTTCTATCTTGCCTATTGGAGATATAAAATCTCGAGCCAATTATTTCAATTGCACTCAACACGATATAAACATCAAGATCAGATCACGCAACTACAAAGATAATAGTTGGGTCTGGCTTCACAATCCAAATAAAGTCTTCAAGTCGTTAACCTACAGAGACTCGAGAAGAAACCTAAGGTTAAAGGAGAATCAACTCTAGTTATGAAACTAGTAACACACAAGAGGTGTGGGGATTAGTTTTCCCAGTTGCTAGAGTTCTCCTTTGTATAGTTTTCAAATCAGGGTTTGCAATCCAAGTTACCTTGGTAACAAAGCATTCAATAATCATCGTTAGATGAAAAACCTGATTCAACGAAGCTAATATATTTCAACCGTTATATCGAACTTAGCTTGTTACACACAAATGAAATGTACCCTCATTTAGGTTTATGTAACCGTACCTAAACATGTACACCAGGTTGGTTCACAAATAGTTAACCGAGGATAGCCATATGATTACTCTCATATCAACCTTATTCATCCTAACCATAACTAGTTCAAATGACTCAAATGAAACTAGTAAAAGAGTTGTTCAATTGTTTAGAAAACATAATTGAAACCAAATCAGTTTGATTCATTTGAATCGATCATGGAAATTATAGCCACGGTTTGCAAAGATTGCATTCCTTATGATTTAAATGTTTAAGTACATGAAATGACCGATTTAACAAAGTAACCAGCTTAAGTATACGTACGGGTATGCGTACTTATGCAACCGGTTTTGAGTTTGTAAAGTTTCCAAACTCAGCAGAAATTTTCGGTTCGAAAACTTCCGCCAGTATGTGTATGGGTACGCATACTTAAGGTGACTAGTTAAGAGTTTGTCAAAAACCAAACTCAGCAGAAATTCTCGGTTCGAGAACTTCCACTAGTATGCATACGGGTACGCATACTTAACCTGTCTCCTTCACCAATTTCGTATATACGCATATGCATACTCTTGGCTTCTGGTTTATGGATTTATACACTAATGTGCGAACACACTATATATGCTTATATCCAAAGATGGTTATATCATCAACTCTTTATTTCAATCATTGAAACATTCTTCTATAATGACAATAGTTGTTTTCACACACTATTAGCATCAAAGCAATTTTCAAGATATTGAAATAATCATTATCGAAACATTCCAAGCCTACATCAAATGATTGTATCACATGATGAGTGCCAAATATTGTATATATTTATCCCTTTTTGTTGGCATTTAACTCATCTTTTGTGCAGTAATTCTACATTTTATCCCATATTCTGTATTTTCATTGTTTTCAAGAATAAATATTTTTCTTACTTAATTTTGCATTTTTAGGTAATAAATAAAGTCTAGATGATTTGCGGAGCAGAAAAGTAGTGAAAAGCCGGAAGAAATTACGCAAGGAAGCCGCAAAGAGTGGTGCGCATAAGCCCAAAAGACTAGAAATGGGCTCAAGAAGGAAGAATTGTTCTTAAAGAAGATATGGGCTTGGCATACCCAAGGCCCAAAACCCTTACCCAAACCCATTTTCTATAACCAAAACTGCCTCCATTCTCAGCCGTCAGATTGGATCCAACTCATCATCCTACGGTCGCTCATTCATAGAGCATCAAAATCTGAAGTCTCTGCCAAACACCACAACGCCTAAATTCCAAGCCTTCAGATTAGATCACATTTAGATCCTACGGTCGCTTCTTTGCCTACGCATCAAATCTCGATACTTCCGCTTAACACTTCAACACCTAACCCCATATAGAGCCGTTAACTTCGTTGTATCAAGACATCCGACGGTCGATACCAGCCTCTTCAGGCGGAGCCGTCCGATTCACCTACCAGCTTCGATTCCAGTGGCTCAGCTTCGCCAACATCTAACTTTGATGCGCCCGCTCAACACCCTAAAAACGGATACCCTATACCCTAAACTGTCGATCCATTCTTCTCATCTTTCTTTCTTCTTCTCCTCCACCCGACAGTTGCAGAGCTGCAACTGCAACACCCATTCCGCCACCATACCTCTGCCACAACCACACCACCTTCTTTATCATCACCACCACCTACCGCACATGGTAACTTTCAATCAACATCATCAACATCACACGATTTCAGTGACGTGTGGAATTGATGATAATGATTGCATGTTATCAATCGAAGCTAGAAAAGGCATGGGAAGGAGCAGTGATGTCAGAGGAAGGATGGGTCAGCGATTGATTGAAGAAATTGCGCCATCAAAGTAAGATTTTACGAAACCCTAATTTCTCAATTTTTGGGATTTTTATAGAAAACCCTAATTTCTGTTAGGAGAAGCAATGAATTAGTTATGGGTTCAATTTGTACTGTCAAAAATTAGGTAAATCATATACCTAATTTCACTTTTTGAATTTGGGTATTTTTCTATAAACCCTAAATTGGGTATTGGGTATAAAGGGAACTGTGGGTTTGTGTGTAATTTTTATGTTGGACTAGCCAGTGTCCAGGACTGTGAAGTTCTGTTAATGTTCAATTTCAGTTTCAAATCAACAATTTTAGTTAATTTTCAATTTCTGTTTTATTTCATGTTTAATTCCATGTTCATTTAATTTATGTTCTTATAATTTCTGTTTGTTTCTAATTTCAATTTAGTTTTGTGTTTAATGTTAGTTCATTGTTATGTTTAGTGTTTAAGGTTTAGTTCCTCAACTGTTGTTTCAATTCACTGTCAAGAAGTGATGGAATGTTAGGCTAGAAGCCTTAGAGCATTGTGTTGATTGAGCATTGGGGAGAAACTAGTGCTCACTAGTGACTGTGAGCAGACTAGTTCTCTTCCCACTCTAGTAGTATGCCTAGGCTCACCTTCACCATTTCACCTTCACCATCTCCCCTGCCCTTGGCTTAGGCCTTGGTTTACTTCCATTGTTCTTGTTTAGTTTCATTGCACTGTCACTTTTCCTCATTCCTTCACTGCCACTGTTTTACTTTCACTTATCCTTCATTTTGTTTGCTATTTGATCATGCTACTTCAACTACTCCTTGTTCTGCTGCTGCTACTACTTGCTGTTGTTGTGCTGCTGCTGTGCATTGCTTGTGCTGCTGCTGTGCACTGCTTTCTTTCCCCTGCTGTGCAGTACTGCTGCTGCTGCTGCTTTCTTTTCCTTGCTGCTGCTGCTGCAACTGGGCTGCTTTTTCTTTTCTGTTTTCATTTCACTGTAAATAGCATTGCATTGTAAATAGCATTGTCTTCTCTAGCTTCCTTTGCCTCATTAGAGCCATTGTCTTGGCTTGTTAGCTTACTGCCCTGCCTTGGCCATTGTCTTTTAATTGCATTCTGTTTTGCGAAGGACCAGCTCATTGTAAGGCCAAAGGCCCAGTCCACTGTTGAGTCAACCAAAGCCCACTTCATTACCAAGCTCAGTTCATCCCATTTCCAAGGAAAGGCCAAGTTCAGGTGTAAACCAAAAGCCTAGCTTAACCTGAGGCCCATCCAACTGAGCCCAAGGCTCAGTTCACTTCAAGAATATTGAGCCCAGACCACTTGAGTACAAAGGATCAGTTCACTTCATTGGTACTCAAAACTCATTGGTACCAAAGCCCATAGCCCATTGTTATCACCTTAACTCAAAAGCCCAATAGCAATTTAGAACCCAAAATAGCTAGAAACTCCAAAACACACCCAGTCTCTGTGGATCGACCCGTACTTGCACGAGCTACAACCGACGACCGTGCACTTGCGGTATTACTGTAGGCCCGCGTTTTTATTACGCTCAATTTTCACGCTTTCCCGGGTCCACCAAGTTTTTGGCGCCGCTGCCGGGGATTGGTGCTGTGTTTTTCTTGTAGTTTTATTAGCTATTTTTGCATTTCACTGCATAGCATTTGCATCTGCATCTGTTTCACTTCATTTGTTGTTGGACCTGCTGTTCTGAACCTGTTTTTCCTCTGCTGGGACGCCACCAAGGAAAAGAACCAAAGCCCAACTGGGTTTTTGCAACAATATCAGAGCAGCTGGGCTGTGCTTAAAAGGTAACCCATTTAAGAGAACCCGAATTGTGGGCTTCCAATTTTTAATTGTGGGATTGTAATATTAAAGCCAATTTTTGGGCTTTTTATTTTCTGTTGGGTTTGTAATTAATTTTTGTGGGCTTGTTTGTTTAATTTGTGGGCTTGTTTAAATTCTTTCATTGGACTTGTATTTTGTATTCTGGGTTTTTAAACCCAGCTGAGCTTGTAACCGATCACGCTAGGTTAACTCGTTAGTGGGCCGAGTACCCAAATTCTAGGCCGAGATTTTGGACTCAGTTTCACCAAACGTTTTCAAACCAGCTGAGCCAAAGCAAACACAAAACCATCAGTGGGCTTGCTCCCATTCAAAAACCAAATTTTATTTTCTTTTTAAAAAAAAAAAAAAAAGTTTCCAAATGTCTCCCGACAAAACCAAATTTTTCCCACAAAGTCCAATCCCATTAAAAAACAAATTTTCTTGTAGATAATGTGTTAGTTAAAATTCCTTTTGTATATATTTTGTGCTCATCCATTGTGACTCCGAATATGTTGGAGTTTTGCCTTGGATAACGGAGTTTTAATTCTGCTTTCGCCGAAATCGGGTATTCTCTCTCCTTTTACTCTACTCAGCATGTCCCTTTCCATATATTGCATTTTAATTCGTTCCATATTTTGAAACATTGAGGACAATGTTTAGTTTAGGTTTGGGGGTGAAAAGTAGATACCATGATAATATACTATAATTGAAAACAAACTCCTTCTTCTTTTGAAAAAAAATCGAAAAAAATTCAAAAAAATTAAAAAAATGAAAAATCATAAAAATGGAGCTCATTTACCTTAAAATGTTGACTCTTGTGCAAATATGTAATTTTTAGGAGTCTTAGTCTAGATATTTAGGCACCCTGATTCTAGCACAATTCACATAGTGATAAGAAATTTGCACGCGCACGATCTACCAATACATGTATAGCCTCATCCTTGAGGTGTTCTATCGGAAGTTTTAGTTGCCAATCACTTTAGAATACTGAACGAAACTTGACTAGCTTGTTCTTTGGTTGGTTGGGATAGAAGGTGGAGGTTACATTAAGAAAAACAACCATCGAATTTAACTGGGTGCATCAAAAAGGGCGACCTCTTGCAAAGTGTCATGTAATTTTTTGTTTCTTTTTGCTTATGTATCAAAAGTGTTTCCTTATCAAAAAAATAAAAATAAAATAAATAAATAAATAAATATATATATATATATATATCAAGTATTTATCAATTCCATCCTCTCTTGTTCCAAAAATAAAAGAGAGTAGTCAATGTAAATAAGAGTCATGTAAAGAGTCATTTTGTTGTTTCATTGTAATAAGCAAGGAGGGTGTATGCCATTGATGTACAACGCGAGTAATTGTGAAATACCTCCAACTCATTCACAATTCTCGTAAAGTCCGGACAGCTAGCTAGATTTCGACCTTGGTTCTTAGCCTGAGAAACTATCTCTTGGTGATTAGTAGTCATAACATCCGATCTTTCTTTACACATGTGTAGATACACTTTACACTCTTATCACATGTCTTTATTTGTTATCAGTGCTAGGATTGTGCCTTTGATAGCTAGATTGACATCTCCATTTTGCTGTGAGCTTAACTGACTTGCACATGTCACATTTGATGGAATCTGAGCTTATATTTTGACCTAGAACTTTGTAGGTACGTTCTAAGCAAACCTTCACGAGACTTCAACTCGTCCACTAGGGACACTTAGTGGTTTAAAAGGCTTAGTGCATACGCTAAATGCATTCGAGAGACCAGCTACAGTGGTATAGTTAGGATTTCCTTAGTTTTGTTTTACTTGAGGACAAGTAAAATTCAGGTTTGGGGGTATTTGATGAGTGCCAAATATTGTATATATTTATCCCTTTTTGTTGGCATTTAACTCATCTTTTGTGCAGTAATTCTACATTTTATCCCATATTCTGTATTTTCATTGTTTTCAAGAATAAATATTTTTCTTACTTAATTTTGCATTTTTAGGTAATAAATAAAGTCTAGATGATTTGCGGAGCAGAAAAGTAGTGAAAAGCCGGAAGAAATTACGCAAGGAAGCCGCAAAGAGTGGTGCGCATAAGCCCAAAAGACTAGAAATGGGCTCAAGAAGGAAGAATTGTTCTTAAAGAAGATATGGGCTTGGCATACCCAAGGCCCAAAACCCTTACCCAAACCCATTTTCTATAACCAAAACTGCCTCCATTCTCAGCCGTCAGATTGGATCCAACTCATCATCCTACGGTCGCTCATTCATAGAGCATCAAAATCTGAAGTCTCTGCCAAACACCACAACGCCTAAATTCCAAGCCTTCAGATTAGATCACATTTAGATCCTACGGTCGCTTCTTTGCCTACGCATCAAATCTCGATACTTCCGCTTAACACTTCAACACCTAACCCCATATAGAGCCGTTAACTTCGTTGTATCAAGACATCCGACGGTCGATACCAGCCTCTTCAGGCGGAGCCGTCCGATTCACCTACCAGCTTCGATTCCAGTGGCTCAGCTTCGCCAACATCTAACTTTGATGCGCCCGCTCAACACCCTAAAAACGGATACCCTATACCCTAAACTGTCGATCCATTCTTCTCATCTTTCTTTCTTCTTCTCCTCCACCCGACAGTTGCAGAGCTGCAACTGCAACACCCATTCCGCCACCATACCTCTGCCACAACCACACCACCTTCTTTATCATCACCACCACCTAACGCACATGGTAACTTTCAATTAACTTCATCAACATCACACGATTTCAGTGACGTGTGGAATTGATGAGAATGATTGCATGTTATCAATCGAAGCTAGAAAAGGCATGGGAAGGAGCAGTGAAGTCATAGGAAGGATGTGTCAGCGATTGATTGAAGAAATTGCGCCATCAAAGTAAGATTTTACGAAACCCTAATTTCTCAATTTTTGGGATTTTTATAGAAAACCCTAATTTCTGTTAGGAGAAGCAATGAATTAGTTATGGGTTCAATTTGTACTGTCAAAAATTAGGTAAATCATATACCTAATTTCACTGTTTGAATTTGGGTATTTTTCTATAAACCCTAAATTGGGTATTGGGTATAAAAGGGAACTGTGGGTTTGTGTGTGAGGTTTTATGCTGGACTAGCCAGTGTCCAGGACTGTGAAGTTATGTTAATGTTCAATTTCAGTTTCAAATCAATTTTAGTTAATTTTCAATTTCTGTTTTATTTCATGTTTAATTCCATGTTCATTTAATTTATGTTCTTGTAATTTCTGTTTGTTTCTAATTTCAATTTAGTTTTGTGTTTAATGTTAGTTCACTGTTATGTTTAGTGTTTAAGGTTTAGTTCCTCAACTGTTGTTTCAATTCACTGTCAAGAAGTGATGGAATGTTAGGCTAGAAGCCTTAGAGCATTGTGTTGATTGAGCATTGGGGAGAAACTAGTGCTCACTAGTGACTGTGAGCAAACTAGTTCTCTTCCCACTCTAGTAGTATGCCTAGGCTCACCTTCACCATTTCACCTTCACCATCTCCCCTGCCCTTGGCTTAGGCCTTGGTTTACTTCCATTGTTCTTGTTTAGTTTCATTGCACTGTCACTTTTCCTCATTCCTTCACTGCCACTGTTTTACTTTCACTTATCCTTCATTTTGTTTGCTATTTTCTCCTGCTACTTCAACTACTCCTTGTTCTGCTGCTGCTACTACTTGCTGTTGTTGTGCTGCTGCTGTGCATTGCTTGTGCTGCTGCTGTGCACTGCTTTCTTTCCCCTGCTGTGCAGTACTGCTGCTGCTGCTGCTTTCTTTTCCTTGCTGCTGCTGCTGCAACTGGGATGCTTTTTCTTTTCTGATTTCATTTCACTGTAAATAGCATTGCATTGTAAATAGCATTGTCTTCTCTAGCTTCCTTTGTCTCATTAGAGCCATTGTCTTGGCTTGTTAGCTTACTGCCCTGCCTTGGCCATTGTCTCTTAATTGCATTCTGTTTTGCAAAGGACCAGCTCATTGTAAGGCCAAAGGCCCAGTCCACTGTTGAGTCAACCAAAGCCCACTTCATTACCAAGCTCAGTTCATCCCATTTCCAAGGAAAGGCCAAGTTCAGGTGTAAACCAAAAGCCTAGCTTAACCTGAGGCCCATCCAACTGAGCCCAAGGCTCAGTTCACTTCAAGAATATTGAGCCCAGACCACTTGAGTACAAAGGATCAGTTCACTTCATTGGTACTCAAAACTCATTGGTACCAAAGCCCATAGCCCATTGTTATCACCTTAACTCAAAGCCCAATAGCAATTTAGAACCCAAAATAGCTAGAAACTCCAAAACACACCCAGTCTCTGTGGATCGACCCGTACTTGCACGAGCTACAACCGACGACCGTGCACTTGCGGTATTACTGTAGGCCCGCGTTTTTATTACGCTCAATTTTCACGCTTTCCCGGGTCCACCAAGTTTTTGGCGCCGCTGCCGGGGATTGGTGCTGTGTTTTTCTTGTAGTTTTATTAGCTATTTTTGCATTTCACTGCATAGCATTTGCATCTGCATCTGTTTCACTTCATTTGTTGTTGGACCTGCTGTTCTGAACCTGTTTTTCCTCTGCTGGGACGCCACCAAGGAAAAGAACCAAAGCCCAACCGGGTTTTTGCAACAATATCAGAGCAGCTGGGCTATGCTTAAAAGGTAACCCATTTAAGAGAACCCGAATTGTGGGCTTCCAATTTTTAATTGTGGGCTTGTAATATTAAAGCCAATTTTTGGGCTTCTCTTATTTTCTGTTGGGTTTGTAATAATTTATTTGTGGGCTTGTTTGTTTAATTTGTGGGCTTGTGTATTTAATTTTTGTGAGCTTGTTTAAATTGACTTGTATCTTGTATTCTGGGTTTAAACCCAGCTAAGCTTGTAACCGATCACGCTAGGTTAACTCGTTAGTGGGCCGAGTACCCAAATTCTAGGCCGAGATTTTGGACTCAGTTCCACCAAAAGTTTTCAACCTAGCTGGGCTAAAGCAAACACAAAACCAACAGTGGGCGTGCTCCCATTTCAAAAACCAAATTTTATTTTCTTTTTTTTTTATCATAAAAAAAAAAAAAAAAAAAAAAAAAAACCAAAATTTTGCTCCTAATTTCAAAAACCAAAACTTTTCTCCCATTCAAAAACCAAATTTTACTTGCTCCCATTTTAACAACCAATTTTTTTCTTCTTTAACCCATTAAAAACCAAAACTTGCTCCCAAAATTTTAAAAAACCAAAAAATGTCTCCCGACAAAACCAAATTTTTTCCCAAAAAGTCCAATCCCATTAAAAACCAAAATTTGCTTGTAGATAATGTGTTAGTTAAATTTCCTTTTGTATATATTTTGTGCTCATCCATTGTGACTCCGAATATGTTGGAGTTTTGCCTTGGATAACGGAGTTTTAATTCTGCTTTCGCCGAAATCGGGTATTCTCTCTCCTTTTACTCTACTCAGCATGTCCCTTTCCATATGTTGCTTTCTAATTCTTTCCATATTTTGAAACATTGAGGACAATGTTTAGTTTAGGTTTGGGGGTATAGAGTGGATACCATGATAATATGCTATAATTGAAAACGAACTCCTTTTTCTTTTGAAAAAATCGAAAAAATTCAAAAAAATTAAAAAAATGAAAAATCATAAAAAATGGAGCTCATTTACCTTGAAATGTTGACTCTTGTGCAAATATGTAATTATTAGGAGTCTTAGTCTAGATATTTAGGCACCCTGATTCTAGCACAATTCACATAGTGATAAGAAATTTGCACGCGCACGATCTACCAATACATGTATGGCCTCGATCTTCAAGGTGTTTGATAGGAAGTTACGATTGCCAATCACTTTAGAATACTGAACGAAACTTGACTAGCTTGTTCTTTGGTTGGTTGGGATAGAAGGTGGAGGTTACATTAAGAAAGACAACCATCGAATTTAACTGGGTGCATCAAAAAGGGCTACCTCTTGCAAAGTGTCATGTAATCTTTTGTTTCCTTTTGTATTTGTATCAAAAGTGTTTTCTTTGCAAAAAAAAAAAAAAAAAAAAAAAAAAAAAAAATCAGAAAAATACAAAAAAATCAAGTATTTATCAATTCCATCCTCTCTTGTTCCAAAAATAAAAGAGAGTAGTCAATGTAAATAAGAGTCATGTAAAGAGTCATTTTGTTGTTTCATTGTAATAAGCAAGGAGGGTGTATGCCATTGATGTACAACGCGAGTAATTGTGAAATACCTCTAACTCATTCACAATTCTCGTAAAGTCCGGACAGCTAGCTAGATTTCGACCTCGGTTCTTAGCCTGAGAAACTATCTCTTGGTGATTAGTAGTCATAACATCCGATCTTTCTTTACACATGTGTAGATACACTTTACACTCTTATCACATGTCTTTATTTGTTATCAGTGCTAGGATTGTGCCTTTGATAGCTAGATTGACATCTCCATTTTGCTGTGAGCTTAACTGACTTGCACATGTCACATTTGATGGAATCTGAGCTTATATTTTGACCTAGAACTTTGTAGGTACGTTCTAAGCAAACCTTCACGAGACTTCAACTCGTCCACTAGGGACACTTAGTGGTTTAAAAGGCTTAGTGCATACGCTAAATGCATTCGAGAGACCAGCTACAGTGGTATAGTTAGGATTTCCTTAGTTTTGTTTTACTTGAGGACAAGTAAAATTCAGGTTTGGGGGTATTTGATGAGTGCCAAATATTGTATATATTTATCCCTTTTTGTTGGCATTTAACTCATCTTTTGTGCAGTAATTCTACATTTTATCCCATATTCTGTATTTTCATTGTTTTCAAGAATAAATATTTTTCTTACTTAATTTTGCATTTTTAGGTAATAAATAAAGTCTAGATGATTTGCGGAGCAGAAAAGTAGTGAAAAGCCGGAAGAAATTACGCAAGGAAGCCGCAAAGAGTGGTGCGCATAAGCCCAAAAGACTAGAAATGGGCTCAAGAAGGAAGAATTGTTCTTAAAGAAGATATGGGCTTGGCATACCCAAGGCCCAAAACCCTTACCCAAACCCATTTTCTATAACCAAAACTGCCTCCATTCTCAGCCGTCAGATTGGATCCAACTCATCATCCTACGGTCGCTCATTCATAGAGCATCAAAATCTGAAGTCTCTGCCAAACACCACAACGCCTAAATTCCAAGCCTTCAGATTAGATCACATTTAGATCCTACGGTCGCTTCTTTGCCTACGCATCAAATCTCGATACTTCCGCTTAACACTTCAACACCTAACCCCATATAGAGCCGTTAACTTCGTTGTATCAAGACATCCGACGGTCGATACCAGCCTCTTCAGGCGGAGCCGTCCGATTCACCTACCAGCTTCGATTCCAGTGGCTCAGCTTCGCCAACATCTAACTTTGATGCGCCCGCTCAACACCCTAAAAACGGATACCCTATACCCTAAACTGTCGATCCATTCTTCTCATCTTTCTTTCTTCTTCTCCTCCACCCGACAGTTGCAGAGCTGCAACTGCAACACCCATTCCGCCACCATACCTCTGCCACAACCACACCACCTTCTTTATCATCACCACCACCTAACGCACATGGTAACTTTCAATTAACTTCATCAACATCACACGATTTCAGTGACGTGTGGAATTGATGAGAATGATTGCATGTTATCAATCGAAGCTAGAAAAGGCATGGGAAGGAGCAGTGAAGTCATAGGAAGGATGTGTCAGCGATTGATTGAAGAAATTGCGCCATCAAAGTAAGATTTTACGAAACCCTAATTTCTCAATTTTTGGGATTTTTATAGAAAACCCTAATTTCTGTTAGGAGAAGCAATGAATTAGTTATGGGTTCAATTTGTACTGTCAAAAATTAGGTAAATCATATACCTAATTTCACTGTTTGAATTTGGGTATTTTTCTATAAACCCTAAATTGGGTATTGGGTATAAAAGGGAACCGTGGGTTTGTGTGTAATTTTTATGCTGGACTAGCCAGTGTCCAGGACTGTGAAGTTCTGTTAATGTTCAATTTCAGTTTCAAATCAACAATTTTAGTTAATTTTCAATTTCTGTTTTATTTCATGTTTAATTCCATGTTCATTTAATTTATGTTCTTATAATTTCTGTTTGTTTCTAATTTCAATTTAGTTTTGTGTTTAATGTTAGTTCACTGTTATGTTTAGTGTTTAAGGTTTAGTTCCTCAACTGTTGTTTCAATTCACTGTCAAGAAGTGATGGAATGTTAGGCTATAAGCCTTAGAGCATTGTGTTGATTGAGCATTGGGGAGAAACTAGTGCTCACTAGTGACTGTGAGCAAACTAGTTCTCTTCCCACTCTAGTAGTATGCCTAGGCTCACCTTCACCATTTCACCTTCACCATCTCCCCTGCCCTTGGCTTAGGCCTTGGTTTACTTCCATTGTTCTTGTTTAGTTTCATTGCACTGTCACTTTTCCTCATTCCTTCACTGCCACTGTTTTACTTTCACTTATCCTTCATTTTGTTTGCTATTTTCTCCTGCTACTTCAACTACTCCTTGTTCTGCTGCTGCTACTACTTGCTGTTGTTGTGCTGCTGCTGTGCATTGCTTGTGCTGCTGCTGTGCACTGCTTTCTTTCCCCTGCTGTGCAGTACTGCTGCTGCTGCTGCTTTCTTTTCCTTGCTGCTGCTGCTGCAACTGGGATGCTTTTTCTTTTCTGATTTCATTTCACTGTAAATAGCATTGCATTGTAAATAGCATTGTCTTCTCTAGCTTCCTTTGTCTCATTAGAGCCATTGTCTTGGCTTGTTAGCTTACTGCCCTGCCTTGGCCATTGTCTCTTAATTGCATTCTGTTTTGCAAAGGACCAGCTCATTGTAAGGCCAAAGGCCCAGTCCACTGTTGAGTCAACCAAAGCCCACTTCATTACCAAGCTCAGTTCATCCCATTTCCAAGGAAAGGCCAAGTTCAGGTGTAAACCAAAAGCCTAGCTTAACCTGAGGCCCATCCAACTGAGCCCAAGGCTCAGTTCACTTCAAGAATATTGAGCCCAGACCACTTGAGTACAAAGGATCAGTTCACTTCATTGGTACTCAAAACTCATTGGTACCAAAGCCCATAGCCCATTGTTATCACCTTAACTCAAAGCCCAATAGCAATTTAGAACCCAAAATAGCTAGAAACTCCAAAACACACCCAGTCTCTGTGGATCGACCCGTACTTGCACGAGCTACAACCGACGACCGTGCACTTGCGGTATTACTGTAGGCCCGCGTTTTTATTACGCTCAATTTTCACGCTTTCCCGGGTCCACCATCACACAAACCATTAAGATGTTACTCAGCAATTTTCTCATGATATAAGATGAACTTGGTCGAAGCGAAAGCTTACCAACACATATTTCGAGAAATATGTAAGCGAGATATACTCAGCTCGAAATCTAAAATGTGTATAGAGAAAACTATATTGTAACACGACTTATGTCTCAATATAAGAGATAGTAGAAATACAATTTCCAAGTGATAGATGAGTTCAAGTCTCCACATACCTTTTGTCGAAGAAGTTCCACAAGCTCCCCTCAGTAGTTCTTCGTCTTCAAAAGATGAACGTCGATAGATCTAAGCTCAACTACACTATCTATGTCCTAGTCCGAGACATCTATAAATAGGCTAAAAATCAAGACTTATAGTTTTGATCACTAACATTGACAAACATGCTTGAGATAGCAACACATGCGAGTTCGACCTAGCAATGCTCTAACAATCTCCCTTTTGTCAATTTTAGTGACAAAACTATCAATACATATGGATTACAACAAAGATAAAAAAAATGTAGCTTCTCATCCACATGCTTGATATCCTTGGCATCTTCAACGCGACTCGATATCTTCGCCACTTCCAAGTACTCCATGATCCTAAAGGTTGTAAGTTCAGCATCACAGTTGTTGAAGATCCGTAGCTATAACAATGAGAAAACAAAATGCTCTCAATCATTGTTATATAGTGTCACAGTATTATTACACAGCATCAAAGTTCAATTGTATCACAACTTTGACAACAATACTATGGTGATATGTATCGCTCCCCCTTAGTCAATACATATCTCAACATGAAAACCGCTCCCCCTTACATAATGATCCGTAAACCATATGTATTTGTAGTCTGAACTACACATTAATTCTCCTTCTTTTTGTCAAAAAAATTGGCAAAGGTACGAAAATTAGTGGGATCCTAATGAAATTTCCACGGAGATACTTCATGACCAAAAGGTGTATTAACATACCAACAAATTTAGATGCAATCATAAAGCCGAAGCTAAATGCATTCATCAAGGAGTTAATAAAGATACAAGATAACCCCTAAATATTCCACAGCCGCACTCCCCACAAAGATTTGGCAATTAAGCACAAGTTCTAAATGAACTCTCCCCCATAAAATGTCATCCCCGAAGGAACAACAAAGGCGACCTTACTTTCACAAGAAAAGAACGATTTCTTTGGACAAAATTAAATCACATGAAAACATGAATTTGAATCCAAAGTATTCAATTGAATTATTCATAAAATAATTCATGATTAATCCAATCGAAATGCACAATTAAATTAATCACAAGAAAACTCATAACTGATTCAATTGGAATACATAACCAAATTAACCACAAAAGTGATCAAATCAATTGGTCATGCTCGACATAAGAGAACTTACGGAGCAACAACTAAAATAACCAAAAGAGAATGATTAATTTAGTTGGTTATGCTCGACATAGGGAACCTTACGGAGCAACAACTAAGTTAATCATAAGAGAATGATTATCTCAGTCGGTTGTTCTCAATATAAGAAACCTTATGGAACAATCACAGTATATGCACAAATATGTGGATCGGAGATCGACCAAATATTGCGGAATAGACAAGGATTCATCCTATTTTCCATAACTATTTGCACAATGACATACAATAGGCTTCATCCTTGTAAACAAAAGTTTTATCTTTTCTTCCATCAAAATATGACATAAAAGGCTTTAACTTTTGTAATGCCAAAAGATCATTCTATCTTCCATCAATACATTCATATCAACATAATAGAGATAACTTTTGAACAAGTATGGGACAGTCACAGGTTCACGGACGTAAACAACATATCCCATAACAATTTGTCAATATATAAAATCATAAAGATTAAAATTGCAAAAATCATCTTCCAAAAACTTAGAGTTAAAATACATAAATCTAAAAACCTTGAAGATGAAAACTGTTGGACATAGCTATGCGTACTCACAATAATGGCTATTCCAAACCCTAGTTATTCTTCTAAAAACACAAGAAATAAATTCTCATAAGAAGTTTCCTAGACATCAAGACAAACTCGTAATGCACATATAAGATGGTTTGTCCTTAAAGGGTAGAATCAATCTTTTTCGCACGGATTTACACCAAGAATAGCTACCAACGGCGTATAAAAAGATATTCTTAACAAAGAAGAACATACAAAGTCCTTAATGACCATGCACCATAGTTCACATAAGATGATTGTGAACATTCAAGAATCACATAACAATGCGTACTACTGCCCATTCTTGAACTTCCTTCTTTGTGATTAACCAACAACATTCTTGTAAAAGCTATAAATGAGCTTAAAAGAGTGGTACTCCAAGAATCCAAGTGCCCAAGCCAAGAGAAGTGGAACAAGTGCGACAAAATGGAGCAAAACACTCAAAAACAAGAGACGAGACAAAGACCAATCTTTACTCATCCAAATTCAAAAATTCTCATCTCCATCTTGAAGAGAATTCAAAGAGGAAGAGAATGCAAAAAGAATGAGGTCATTCCGAATTCAGTTGAAGAAGATACAACCAAAACAGGTTTACCGAATATCGACGTCTACAGGCAAGTATGCATACGGGTATGCAAACGGATTTTCAGTATGCAAACTGGTATGTGATGAGCGTCGTTTACTCAACAAAATAATAAGATATTTTCCACTAATTAAATAATAATATATTGGTAGTAAGGATCGTTCCCACGAGGAGTAATGCAATTGATATGTTATCTAAATCGGCGAAAATATAAAAGTAGGATAAAAAGGATAATAAGATAAAGAGGATGAAGAAATCCTTCGTCGTTACTAACCGTTAACTCAACATTGTACCCGTTTATCTCTTGTTAGAATCAATTGTCACCAACCGTAGAATAGCAGGTACGCTTAGCTATCCCCAAAACTCCTTGTATCACCGGATACGGAAGCGCTCGACTACCGGATTCTATTCAAAAGAACCACCTTGAGGTTCGCTTACAAGATGTAATTCCCCGAACGCATTAAGATTTATGAATTTAGGTTTTATCCCAGCAGTTATACTCGGTACGCTCGGTCCACTTACTGGTGTTGTCTTTACTCGCAATTGCTCCACAGAATCCCTCCGCAAGGTCTTGCGATTTCTACTTGTGTAGGAGGTAAGCGACAATTACGGATCGACTCAACTCTCTACTAGCATTAGAATGATTAATAGACTAATCTAGTTGGCCACCCAAACCAATCTAAGAATCAATCATAAACCTTCGATATAGTAAAAACAATCCACAATGATTAACTTTAAAACTTGAAATAAACTTGTAAATAATTGAGCTTCACAATTAGAACTTTGAATTCATCCTTACAATAAAAAGAATATAGAAAGAGATAGTTCTCCCCCCTTGGGGGAGAAAAACGGTGGAAAAAAAATATATCAAATTGTAGCTAAGCTTCCCTATATATAGAGTTTTATAACCTCTTCTTGAAGAAAACTAGGAAACCTAACTAAGATAGGAAAGTGCACCTCCTTAACTATGTCCCGTGCATCAATCCCCGGACAAAGTGGCTGCCAAAGTCGTCAAAATCCCCAAAGAGAAGTCAGGTCCAAGGCTGCTTGCGCATGAAGAAGTAATTTAGGCGGACAAATGGGCCTCGCCCATTAACAGTAAAGTCCAGCCCACCTAAATTCGTTCAACTGTCAGTTCTATGGAACTGACAGTATACCCTTCAGTCTTCCCTCGTTGTAATCTCGTTCTCCGTCTTCATGGCAACAACAACTAATTACCATCATTCGAACATCACCTGCAGTTCCCTGTTAACCTCCGACCTGCCAACAACTTCCATCACTGAATTCCCTTCATCCCCAGACTCAACTCCGATACTCTAGCTTCTCTAGCTCAACTCCTCCTCGTCACTGCCATTCTCGACTTCATTAGCTCCAGCTCTTTCTCCATCTACGATGAAGCTTCTAATATCAGCAGCCACTTCCATTGATCTCCATTGTCAAGACCAACTGCCAATAATGGCAGCAACAGCCTGGATTCACTGTCCTTGTACAGCTCGGTAAATACCATTGTTCATCTCGACCACAGCAACGTCCCATGCATTATATCTTCCCTGTTCGATCTCGAGTTTACAACAACTCCAGAGTCCAAGCTCATCATCCACTGCCATGGATTCTCCATCTCGTTAACCATCACCATATTCAATACTCTTCCCTTCTTTCTCGTACTCATCTTCAAATCCATTAACGGTATCAGCGGCAATGACCAACGAAGACCCATTCGATCTCATCAGTTACCTCATCGTCCACCGTCAACCATGAACAACATACAGTACCCACACGAACATGCTGGTTCAGATTTTCTATCGAACAGGTAGTATGCACAACCTGATGGTATTATGCATCAATGAAATCATCTTATGAAGCTCCCCATTTCCTGCAAATTCAATTCGACACAAACCCATTGTTCTAATCTTTCACAAACACCCGTAATCTCTTCCGCTCATTACTGTAAATAGAAGGCATCAAATCTCTCTTCTCATACTCGACCCAACAGACCGCAACTCCATTTCCTGTCCAGCGGCACCTCCATTATCGATCATGGCAGCAGCTTTCAATCTCCATCATCGTCATCACTATTACTGCCATCGAATTCTCGAGTTCAACTCCATTAATAGCAGCAAACTCGAGTTCACCGCTCACCATCATTTTCTGCCTCAAGACCCATTCTCTCTGTTTCAGTCATCAACAACGCCTCCACCATCTCTGCCAATCACCGTTAACAGTGACCACAGCTTCATCCAAACACTCGAGTCTCAGCTGCCATACGTCCCAAAAGACCACGAACCTTTAATAGCTCCCATTCAACTGTCAGTCATAGAAGACTGACAGTTTAATTAATATTCTGTGGCTGCCCTGAGTAGTAGAAACTCGGGTGCCTATAACAGTTCTGTAGGTCTCTAGTTTTCGACAACTTCAGCTTGCTTCAAATGCTTCCGGATTCTTCATACGACGTCGGATTGACTCCATTCTTTCGCCATTGGCTTCGTCTTTTCGTTCTCTTCGAGATGATATCAAAGACTCCTAGATAATTCTGCCTCTTTCATGGACAATTGGACGATTTCTTGTTCTTTTCGGGAATAAGCTCCAAAATTCCCATAAAATATAAAAGAAAGCTAATAACACAATTTCTCAAGAAAACTAGCTAAGAAAGCATAATTAATCAATAATTAGAGAGGTGTTTCTAGACACCTATCAGTATGCAAACGAATTCCCATGGATATTATTACAAAAATTCATTTGTAAACTGGTATGCAACCTGGTATGCATACTTGAAGTGTACCATGAAGGCCAAAACATCCCGAACAACTATTTTCAAACCGGAACGTTTAAGAACCTTAAACACAAATCAAGTTAGGTAGACATGAACGATACACAAGGTACATAGATCATCATAAAACTTGCTCAAGTTTAGAGACATACCTTTTTAGAAGAATCCGATCGAATTCTACAACATTACCAATCAATCAAAATCATACCGAACATAATATGTGTGCCCCAGTTCTTGTGCTTCCATTACCGTATACATAACATGGCATTTCTTGGTGAGGATGCACTTTCAACACAATCAAGTTGTGTTGAAGTGAACAATGTCTTGCTCACCATGGCACCAAGAAAGAGTTTATTTCCAGCAACTCTTACATCTTGTAGTGTTGAGAAAGACCCAAGGAACTATTTTTATAAGTCTATCAAAGAACTTCAAGAGAACCCAAAAAGATTTGTGTTTCTGATTTCCCGATTTCCAACTTATAAAAAACAGTTTTTGCAGATAGTTTTTAGTATTGCGAAGGGAAACTCTTTTGATAAAAAGAGACGTCCTAGCTTCTTCATAAAAGAAGACAATACCACTATCTTGATGGGAAGCATCAGGAATTGAGCAATGAATAGATTCATGCTTTGAGGTGATATACTCAGATGGCTGAGATTTAAACTCCTCTTGTAATTTATTTAGTTTGTTACAACTAATTGGATTACGCAGAGGAGGAGCATTGCTCTCACTGATTAGTAAATCAATATCAATCCCAACATAAATATTATTCATCATAACTTGATTTAGCCTGTCAATAGACTTTTGTCCTTTCTGGAGAAATAAATCAACATCAGAAGATAAGCTTTCAAGTTTCTTTTCAAGCCCTGAGAAAACTTCAAGGGATTTTAAACCTGGTGAAGGTTTAGACAAAATTTCTTCTACAAATTTTATTAAATCAGTAACGGAAGAAAATTCTGGAATCCCTGGATCTGGTGGTGCATTTATAGAGACAACACTTATGTTCATATCAGATTGCTACAAACACAGACTTATAAGGTCTTTAACGTGTTTTCCTGCTCTAATTCCAATTGAAAATGCGGTGGTCTAACAACCATACCCAACAATTCGTTTGTCAATCTGAGAGGACATACTCCAATACACTTTCTAGAGAATCAACTAGACAGTCAGACTCAATCTAGAATAAAGTATATCAAAGAGTTTAATATCTCTAACTCTTAATTCAATCCGCAATCAGCAAATAGAAATATGCGAGCCCGATTGAATATAAGAGAATTACTTGAACGGTACCAAAGATCAATGTTCAAGTGTCAATCAATATAAATCAACAACCAAAGGTTGGATATTCTAATTGATTGATCTTAATGCACAACCTGTGATATTTCAATTATATCACAAAATATAATGCGCAAAAGAAATAACACAGACACCAGAATTTTGTTAACGAGGAAACCGCAAATGCATAAAAAACCCGGGACCTAGTTCAGATTGAACACCACACTGTATTAAGCCGCTACAGACACTAGCCTACTACCAATTAACTTCGGACTGGACTGTAGTTGAACCCTAATCAATCTCACACTGATTCAAGGTACAGTTGCGCTCCTTACATCTCTAATCCCAACAGGATACTACGCACTTGATTCCCTTATCTTATCTCACCCACAACTAAGAGTTGCTACGACCCAAAGTCGAAGACTTGATAGACAAATCTGTCTCACACAGAAAAGTCTATAGAATTGAATAAATCTGTCTCCCACATAAATACCCAAGAGTTTTTTTTCCTTCTTTGATAAATCAAGGTTAACAGGAACCAATTGATAAACCAGACTTATATTCTTGAAGAACATCCTAGTATTATCAATCACCTCACAATAAACTTAATCGACTAGCGAAACAAGTTATTGTGGAATCATAAACAATGAGACGAAGTTTGTTTGTGATTACTTTTCTATCTTGCCTATCAGAGATATAAAATCTCGATCCAATTATTTCAATTGCGCTCAACACGATATAAACAGCAAGATCAAATCACGCAACTACAAAGATAATAGTTGGGTCTGGCTTCACAATCCCAATGAAGTCTTCAAGTCGTTAACCTACAGGGTCTCGAGAAGAAACCTAACGTTAAAGGAAAACCGACTTTAGTTATGCAACTAGTAACACACAAGAGGTGTGGGGATTAGTTTTCCCAGTTGTTAGAGTTCTCCTTTATATATTTTTCAAATCAGGGTTTGCAATCCAAGTTACCTTGGTAATAAAGCATTCAATAATCACCGTTAGATGAAAAACCTGATTCAACCAAGCTAATATATTTCAACCGTTAGATCGAACTTAGCTTGTTACACACAAATGAAATGTACCCTCATTTAGGTTTATGTAACCGTACCTAAACGTGTACACCATGTTGGTTCACAAATAGTTAACCGAGGTTAGCCATATGATTACTCTCATATCAACCTTATTCATCGTAACCATAACTAGTTCAAATGAAACTAGTTAAAGAGTTGTTCAATTGTTTAAAAAACACAATTGAAACCAAACCGGTTTAATACACTTGAATCAATCATGGACATTATATCCACGGTTTGCAAAGATTGCATTCCTTATGATTTAAATGTTTAAGTACATGAAATGACCGATTTAACAAAGTAACCAGCTTAAGTATACGTACAGGTATGCGTACTTATGCAACCGGTTTTGAGTTTGTAAAGTTTCCAAACTCAGCAGAAATTTTTGGTTCTAAAATTTCCGCCAGTATGCGTACGGGTACACATACTTAAGATGACTAGTTAAGAGTTTGTCAAAAACCAAACTCAGCAGAAATTCTCGGTTCGAGAACTTCCGCCAGTATGTATACGGGTACGCATACTTAACCTGTCTCCTTCACCAACTTCGTATACACACATATGCATACTCTTGGCTTTCGGTTTATGGATTTATACACTAATGTGCGAACACACTATATATTCTTATATCCAAAGATGGTTACATCATCAACTCTTTATTTCAATCATTGAAACATTCTTCTATAATGACAATAGACGTTTTCACAAGATATACCAGCTCGAAATCTCAAATGTGTATAGAGAAAACTATATCGTAATGCGACTTATGTCTCAATATAGGAGATAGTAGAAATAGACTTTCCAAGTGATAGATGAGTTCAAGTCTCTACATACCTTTTGTCGAAGAAGTTCCACAAGCTCCCCTTAGTAGTTCTTCTTATTCAAGAGATGAACGTCGAGAGATCTAAGCTCAACTACGCTATCTATGTCCTAGTCCGAGACATCTATAAATAGGCTTAAAATCAAGACTTATAGTTTTGATCACTAACATTGACAAACATGCTTGAGATAGCAACGCTTGCGAGTTCGACCGAGCAATGCTCTAACACACTTCTTAATAATTAGGTTCACAGACGTATTCTCTTATACATACTGATTAAGAAGAGGTATAGATTTAAACTATATATACATATTTTAAGGATCATTAAATTGATCTGCTTGACATTGTATTAGTTTTATCTATAAAGGTTTTCGAACAAATAAGTTGGTAGTGTACTTGGTACGCCCGCATTTTCAATAGCCAGTGCCAGTTAGTGAGTTAGATTAGTTTAGAACCGGGTTGGTTTGTGAGATAAATCTTATTCAGTACAAGTTATCAAGAACTAAAAGATTTATTTGGTTGATTAATTTGTTTTCTTGTTGTGTGCACATATTATGAAATGAAAATGGTAGGTTAAACCAATTACATTAAGGTTTAGAAGCTGATAAACATTAGAGAACAATCAGTGTAAGATTATGAACACGTAGTCAATTCAACAATGGAGAGATAGTGAGGTTAGTAAATCTAACAGATTCCAAATTCATTTTGAAACTTATTGAGTACCTTTACATATACTTAGAACCATTAATATATTGAAATAGAGATTAGTGCGAAGAATAAAGACTTACTTATCTTATTTGTTGAAATATAATCAGTATAGTTGAACCCAGAACCAAAGTTTCAGATATTAATAATGTACATGTCAATATATTTCTGATTTTTTAAGAGCATAGTTGACAAAACATAACTAGTTCTTTTAGTTAATGTCACAGATAGTAACACTAAGTCAATTTGAAACATCAAAATTTAGATAAATTGCTATCGGATTTTAAGGCTTATAGTTAACATATATAGAGAATCTTTAGAATTTAAGGAGAATGTCTATGTCATAATAAATAAGAAATATTTGAAATACACTTAAAACTATTAGAGATATTGTCAGCATAGTATAACTTCTTAAAATTATTCCTCTATAAACTTTAGTGAATTTAAGGACGATAGAAATATTTTGCAGTTTATAGAGTTAAATATTGCTCTTAGATTGTCAAGTGTAGAAATAACTATATGTCATATTGCAGTTTGTATTTTGTTAAATAATCTGGATGTTAGAATTATAAACTTTAGAGCAATGATACATTGCTTCGAACTCATTTGAAATTATTTAAATTTCACTTGTTTGTAAGTACGAGCAATACTTACATTGAGAGGTAGAATGATTTAATTTTTGAGGGTAGAATATAGAGACATATAAGCTCGTCACCGTTGTTTGATCGGTCAAGAGACGATTTATCCACTAATGACTTGATTAATTAAATATAAATATTAGTTAATAGTTTGGAAATGGAACTAGTACCATTAGATAGATCTCGAGAAGCTACGCAAAATGGACTACTTGAATGCGTCATTCGGATACCGGATGGAGAATAAATCATTCAAAGTGTATGAAGGCCAAAATAATCATTTTTGTTAGAGCATTGCCCGGTTGAACCCACAAGTTTTCCTATCTCAATTTTGTTGTCAATATTAGTTGAAAAAAACTATATCTTGATTTCTAGTTAGTCTACTAAGTTAAGTCTCCAACTAGGTTTAAAATTTGGTAGTTAAGTATGATACATTACCCCCGAAGACTGAAGATCGACGAAGACATTTGGTGAAAACGCGGGGGTATAACAACCACACCCAACTATTTCGTTCGAAAATCTGTATGGACTAAACTCCAATATAATTCCAAGAGCACCAACTTAGTCCTCGGTTTTTGAACAATATTTCATTGTTTGATAGTGCCTAAAGGAAGTTTTTTGTTTTCTGAGCGCTTTTAGAGCGCTTTTATGGGTACTTCCCACAGACTTGGTAGATATCCATTTTGAAACCCATGACCTGGGATTAGTAAAAAGACTCAGGAGGCATCTATTTTGATGGGAAATAGTGTTCAACTTTTTTCATAATATTGCATACAAAGACCCATTTTACCGATTTGAGTAGTAATTTTACCTAATTCTGATCACTTATAGCACTTTTGAGTTTTGTAAAATCGCTCAAGAGTAGTGTATTTTGATGGGAACAGGTCCAACGATCAAGACATGTCACTACGTCA
Organism: Papaver somniferum; assembly: GCF_003573695.1. Lineage (NCBI taxonomy): Eukaryota > Viridiplantae > Streptophyta > Magnoliopsida > Ranunculales > Papaveraceae > Papaver > Papaver somniferum. The sequence continues at coordinate 231,125,101 of NC_039364.1, read as the reverse complement.
CATGGTCCTCAGTTTTTGCGCAATATTTCATCGTTTAAGAGTGCCTAAAGGAAGTTTTCTGTTTTTCGAGCGTTTTAGAGCGCTTTTATGGGTACTCCCCACAGACTAAAAAAAATATCCATTTTGAAACCAATGACCTGGGATTAGTAAAAAGACTCAAGTGCCATCTATTTTGATGGGAAAGAGTGTTCAGCTTTTAGGATTTTTTTTCATAATATGGTATCCAAAGACCCGTTTTAACTATTTGAGTAGTAATTTTACTAATTTTGATCACTTATGGCACTTTGAGTTTCGTAAAATCGCTAAAGAGTAGTGTATTTATATGGGAAAGGGCAAGCGATCAAGACATTTAACTACGTCACATGGTACTTGGTTTTTGAGCAATATTTCTTCGTTTAAGAGTGCCTAAAGGAAGTTTCTATTTTCCAAGCGCTTTTAGAGCGCTTTTATGCGTACTTCCCACAGAATTTGTAAATATCCATTTTGAAACCAATGACCTGGGATCAGTAAAAAGACTCGGGAGGCATCTATTTTGATGGGAAATAGTGTTAAGCTTTTAGGATTTTTTTTCCATAATATGGTATCCAAAGACCCGTTTTAATGATCTGAAAAGACGAGGGTACCCAAACACACCACAATCTTTTATTTGTCCACCTATAAGTCCTCTACCGAAAGTGATTTCCTATGGACAGAGTCGAGACAATACAACAAATCGGTTCGCACTTCGTGTGATCATCCTTGAATACGAGATCGGGTCAATACGACAACAAGATAACTTGTGTGATTGACTATGGATACAAGATCAAGACAATACAACAACGAAATATGATACTTGATAATAGTTTCAGACTTAACCAAACTCTATAGGATCGCTATCAAGTATATGCAGAGTTTAACGTTTGTGTAATTTACTTAAAATTATATAAACAAATATAATTGCGGAAAATAAAAGTAAATCACACAACAAGATTTTGTTAACGAGGAAAACTGCAAATGCAGAAAACCCCCGGGACCTAGTCCATAATTGAATACTCTCAGAATTAAGCCGATATACAAAATCTACACCAACTTCGTATAGTTGAGACCAAACAACTACCCCTAGTTCACTTAGTTTCTTCAGTATCCCTGCGCTTCCGACTTCAATGAGTGCACACGTTGGAACAATTCCTTTGGATCGTGTTCCAAACAGTAAAGGAACAACAAATCTGTTTGGTAACAACTCTTTCGATTCTTTCAAGATAAAGATATCTCAAGTCATACGCAAGGGCTCTTCCGTTTAATCTAATAAACTCCTTTGCATGGTTAGATCTATCTTACCAATAACTAACAAAGTAATCAAGTTTAGATTCACACTCAATAATCTCAAAAAGATATATTGAGAATGCCGATCTCACGCAACTAATCAATCGAATAAATCTGATTCTATTTGGATCTCAGCCGATCAAGGTTTGTCCACACACAAAGATATGAGAACTAAATAAAAAATCTTTTTCGCCTTCAAATCTTCTTTAATCTTCAATAAAAACCTGCACAACACCAGTTAAATCTCTTGTGATCAATCACACACAGAACGGAGTCTGTTAACAATGGATTATCACAGTATGTCTTTAGATCTACAAATAGTTTTAAAGATATCGTCGATACTTTGATTTAGTTTGAATGAATCTTGTATCAGAAGAGAAGATTCTCAAGAATAAACAAACTAGGTGCAATCAAAGTTTCAACAACCGTTATTCAATCAAATCAATCGAAAACTAATAACATTACAATTATCTAGTTTCCCACCAACGATACTCGTAGAGCTTCTTGATCCCACATAAGTCTTTAAACGAGCAGTGGTAAGAGATTTCACCTAATCAGGATACTTTCCTCTCCGAATAGACGGCTCCACCAGAGACAACAAGAATGAAGTTTTCCTGGCTCTTAGGATAGTTTGTTAGAAATGCAAACTTAGATATTTATAGACCAAGGATGTTTGGACACAAAGGAATATCCAAAACCCAAAATATTCTCAAGATATGCAATGAATAGAAAAATTTGGTTTTCCTAATTCAATAAATGCTTGTCCAAAATTTCTGAAATCTCTCAATAGAAAATCTTCAATTAGTAAGTGCACATTACTAATTTTTATTCTCTAGATATATGCATTTAATTACTGGTAATTAAAGCATATAAAACCAAAAACCTTAATTAAAAGATTCTCAATTTACTTTTGCACATGATCTCCTTGAGTACTAAGGAATATCTTTAAAATAACTGATAAGAGTTATTGTACGTGTTCAAAGTATATTGACATCTTTTCACTGTAAATCCTTATTCATATTACATGGAATTATAATATTGAAATCGGTTATACCTTTCTGAAATCTCTCAATAGAAAATCTCCAATTAGTAAGTGCACATTAGTAATTTTTATTCTCTAGAGATATGAATTTAATTACTGATAATTAAAGCATATAAAACCAAAAACCTTAATTAAAAGATTCTCAATTTATTTTGGCACAGGATCTCCTTGAGTACTAAGGAATATCTTTGAAAAATAATGATAAGAGTTATTGTACGTGTTCAAAGTATATTGACATCTTTTCAATGTAAATCCTTATTCATATTACATGGATTTACAATTTTGGAATCGGTTATACTACACTTCCAAACAAGTTTAGAATAGGTTCACATGTTTTCCAAGATTACTATGTGATTGATCAAATATCAAATCACATACATGGGTTCAATCGGTTCTACCAATCACTAGGATCAGTTATACCTCAATATTGGAAATACTTGTGATCGTGTCACACAAGTTACCAGGACCGGTTACATCAGTTACCGGGATCGGTTACATCAATTATCAGGACCGGTTACCATATTCTCATGGTATTGCTTGTGATCAGTCACACCAGTTTTCGGGATTGGTTACACCAGTTACCAGGACCGGTTACCAATTATAAGGATCGATTACACAACACTCTGTGATCGATCACACCAATTACTAGGATCGTTCATACAATTTAAAAATATCGATCATACAATCTCATGGTGATTACTTAGGATCGGTTACTCTAATTAATAAAAACTAGTCATACCAAATCATAAGTCAGGCACTTGTGATTAGTTATACCAAGATACATAACAAAGTTACGATCGGTTCTACCATCTCACACATATTGGTAATCCAAAGATTTGCAATGAATGACCGTACCAATAAGCCTAATGATTTTCTTTTGATTCATAAAACAAGTTCATGAATGTGCTTCATTTAAACAAATGTAAAACATTGTTTCCTAGGATGAAATCTTCACCATAGCCCATTCACATAATCAAAACAATATATACAATATTATGTTGATGCCATATCTTTGAAGTTAAAAAGATAAGCGTTATACTTCATAGTATAATTCACGTCACTAGGGTATTATACAATATGTACAATATATAGCTTCTCAGTTATGTTTTCAATATAGCACGACATGAAAGATAAGTTAGGAATGAAACAGTTCAAGTCAATATTACTAACCTCAAGAGGATGATGTTGTCGTTGTAGTTCGCTTCTTCTTCACATTCTTCAGGTCTTCAGAATAATACTTGTATGTTTCAACATTCCTAGACTTTCTAGTCTAACCTAAACGAAGTTGACTCTAGTATATAATCAAGCGACTTTAGATGAGTTTTGACACACTAAAATATGAAAACCAAACTTGACATACCAACACTTGGTGAATTTAACCGAGCTATGCTCTAACATGATCACTTATGGCACTTTTAAGTTTCGTAAAATCGCTCAAGAGTAGTGTATTTTGATGGGGAAAGGGCCAATGATCAAGACATGTTACTATGCCACATGGTCCTCGGTTTTTGAGCAATATTTCATCGTTTAAGAGTGCCTAAAGTAAGTTTTCTGTTTTCCGAGCGCTTTTATGGGTACTTCCCATAGTCTAGAAAAATATCCATTTTTAAACCAATGACCTGGGATTAGTAAAAAAAGACTCAAGATCCACCTATTTTGATGGGAAATAGTGTTCATCTTTTAGGAATTTTTTTCTTCATAATATGGCATCCAAACCCGTTTTACAGATTTGAGTAGTAATTTTACCTAATTTTGATCACTTATGGCACTTTTGAGTTTCGTAAAATCACTCAACAGTAGTGTATCTTGATGGGAAAAGGGCCAACGATCAAGACATGTCACCACGTCACATGGTCCTCAGTTTTTGCACGATATTTCATCGTTTAAGAGTGCCTAAAGGAAGTTTTATGTTTTCCGAGTGCTTTTAGAGCGCTTTTATGGGTACTTCCCACAGATTAGAAAAATATCCATTTTGAAACCAATGACCTTGGATTAGTAAAAAGACTTAGGAGGCAAATATTTTGATAGGAAATAGTGTTCAACTTTTAGGATTATTTTTTATAATATGGTATCCAAAGACCCGTTTTAAATGTCCCTTTCAGGAATACCCTTACCCAATGCAAAAGATGCATTAAAAATTTCAAACATTTTGTGATTAAACTCATCAAATGAATCTTCATCATCCATACAAAGGTTTTACCAATCATAATTTAGGTTTTATGGGTACTTCCCACAGATTAGAAAAATATCCATTTTGAAACCAATGACCTTGGATTAGTAAAAAGACTTAGGAGGCAAATATTTTGATAGGAAATAGTGTTCAACTTTTAGGATTATTTTTTATAATATGGTATCCAAAGACCCGTTTTAAATGTCCCTTTCAGGAATACCCTTACCCAATGCAAAAGATGCATTAAAAATTTCAAACATTTTGTGATTAAACTCATCAAATGAATCTTCATCATCCATATGAAGGTTTTACCAATCATAATTTAGGTTTTGAATCCTAGCTTCCTTTTTAGAGGTATTCCCTTCAAATAAGGTTTCTAAGATATCCCAAGCATCTTTAGACCGAGTGCACGTAGTCACATGGTGCTGAAGATCTGGGGTAATGGCATGTATAATAACATTTAATCGGTCAGAATTTTGCTTTGCAGCAAGAATCTCATCAGGCTAATAAGAAATTTTCAAGTAATCGAATGATCAATACGAAACTTTCCACGTCGATATCAAATGACTGTATCACGCAAATCATGTACGATGTTTCAAGGAAATTTCCACATGGCCATATTTTGACATAAAGTCAAGAATAATGACGAATGTAGCTAAGACCGAAAGCTACCAACACGTATTTCAAGAAATAGATAAGCGAGTTATACTCAACTCGAAATATCAAATGTGTATGATACGAAAGACTATGTCGTATACGACTTTTGTCTCAATATGAGATAAGTAAGAATAGAATAGACTTTATGAGAATAGATAAGTTTTAGTCTCCACATACCATTTGTTGATGAAAAGTACCTCCGGGTTCTTCAGTAGATCTTCGTCTTCAGTTGTAAGCGTCGTGAAGTCTAAAGCTCAATTATATAAACTATCTTAGTCCGAAACTCCTATAGGTATACTAGAAATCAAGACTATAGTTTTGATCAACTAAACTTGACAAACAAGCTTGAGATAAAAACGCTTGTGAGTTCGACCGAGCAATGCTCTAACACTCGGGAATGACATTTTATGCAAGAAAGTTCTTAAATGAATTTGTGCTTAATTGCTATATCTTTGTGGGGAGTGTGGCTGTGGAATTTTAAAGGGGATGCTTGTATCTTTTTAATCTTCTATGATGAGCGCTAAGTATTTATTACTATGTGAAATCATCTGAATAAGTTAATATGAGGAGTTGCATTTTAACTATGTTATTATGTAGTATCTCCATCTTCCTTAAACTTGAGATATCTTTTGGTTGTATTCATTATGATCCAGCGGTTTTCGTACTTTTTTTAATTTTATTGACAACAAGGGGGAGAATTATTTAGTAGTTTCATACTACATATATGGTTTACGGATCATTATGTGAGGGGAGTGAATCATTTAAGCAATATGTTTACCTATTATATAAAAGATGTAAGTATTGGTTAAGGGGGAGAAACATATCACCATAATATTACTTCAGAGTTAAGATCCAGTTGGACTTTAGAGAGAAGATAATAATATTATGTTTATGTATAACAACAAATTGAGAAATTTTTTTCAAAGTTGTTATCGCTATGGAATCGGTTCTTCAACAACAACGATGTTGAGTTGAACACGTTCAGAATCATTGCAACTTGGAACTGCGAAGAGTTCAAGGAGAGCTGAAGATACCAAGGAAATCAAGGTATATTGGATCTAGGAGTTTTTAAAACTTTAATTTTTGTTATCCATTTGTATTAAATAGTTTTATCACTAAAATTGACAAAGGGGGAGATTGTTATAGCATCGCTCAAACTCATAAGTGTTGCTATATCAAGCTTGTTTTCAAATTTAGTTGTCAAAACTATATCTTAATTTCTAGTCTACAATTAGTTAAGTCTCGGTCTAGGATAGAGGTAGTTAAGAAAATAGTCAGTCATCATTTGCGTTTTACCATTTGAAGACGAAGATGAACCGAAGCTTTTGGAGAACTTCATCAACAAAAGGTAAGTGAAGACTGAACCACCTATTTCTCAAGTTATATTCACCTTTCTACCCTTGAGAAGATTGTCGCATAACTAATTAGACTAGCATGCATAAAAAAGAATTTTGAGTCGAGAACCAATTATTTAATTTACGAATTTCTCGAAATATAATGACTAAGCTTAATGAAAATTTATTCATACTTGATCAAATTTCGGTGGAGAACAATTTATTGTTCGAAACTGAATCATGGTTCAAGTTTATCATTCAAAAATAGCCTGGAACAATGATATGTGTCATTGATGATATTCAGAAAAGTTTTGAATTAATTTAGAGAAATATAGAACTACTATATTCGGAATACAAGACAGTGCTATCAGTCTTTCAAACTGAGAAAAATGTTATATGTCTGAAGCCGTATTACATGTACTTGTACACGTAGCGGAGTAGCTATATATCGACTTTCAGATTTGTGTGATTTGCATATTCGTATGTATATCATGGAAAATCCAATTGTTTCGTGATCCAGATAGGTATGTATATTCGTACACAAACCATTTAGGAACTGTGGTAAGGGAACCGTGTTAAAATATCAAACCAGTATGCGAGCCAATACAGTTCTATGTTCTAGAACCAGTTTATTACCCAAACAGGTACGCAAACTGAAATGTTCTGTGAACTCCAAAACTGGTAAAGGTCTTGAGTTTGCAAACCGGTACGTAAACCAAAAAGTTACGTAGACTCCGAAACTTTGAGTTGGTTCATAGTTTTCAAACCGGTATGTGAACTGAAAAGTTCTGTAAGAGTCCGAAACTCTGTAATTGCGTAAGTTTGCAAAACGATACGTGAACTGAAAAGTTCTGTAGAATCCGGAACTCAATAATTGCATATAAGTTTGCAAACCGATCCGCGTACTGTGACTCAGCCGACTCACGAACGGTTCAAGTATTTGTACCTTGTATATTTACAAACTACGTCGATTATGATTCAATTGAGATTAAATTATTTCTATGAAGTAATTAACATTTGATCAATTCTCTAATTAATACTAGACTCATTTGATCACATAATTGTGACTCAATATTAATGTCTTAGTGAACATGAAAATGAGTGCTAAACTTTTAAGTTCAAACCGGCTAGTTTCGACTAGCCATGTTGAACATAGTCTTTATACACGGTTCGGTTATGGTTTACCTAACCAGAGTGTATATCTTTTATATATGAATAAGATTCAAAGCTTTCATCTAACGGTGGATATTGTTTGGTTGGCTCGAAAGCTATCTTAGGTTAAACCTAAAGCAACCTAGGCTTTGAAGTCTATATAAGGGGAACTCTTTGCAACTAGGATCTTCGAATCCCGACACTACTTTTTGTGTGTCCTAGTTGTATCTAGAGTCGTCCTCTCCAAAAACCCTTGTAGGGTTTAACGACTAAAAAGACAAGTATCCTGATCTTGATTGTTTATAGAGCCTTGCTCCAACGATCAAAATAAATACTAATCAACAAAGTCTCTTCATCTCATACTTTGTTGATTCCACAAGTTTTATACTTGTGAGGTGAATAATAATCTAGGCTGCACTTCGGGTTGCATAAGTCCGAGTTTTAAGGATAGCCAGACTTTTGTTAAGTTATTATCGATTTTCGTCACATGGATCTACCGTTTGATCTTTTCATCCGTTTTAATCTGTGGGAGACATATTTTGTTTAAAGTCTTCAATTGAGTTGAAGCAACTCTTAGTTGGTGTGAGACCGTCTAAGAGAATCAATTGCGCAGAGTCCTGCTGGGATTCAAGAGGCGTAAGGAGCGCGACTGTACCTGAATCAGTGTGAGACTGAGTTCGGTCTCAACTACATTCTAGACCGAAGTTAATTGGTAGTAGGCTAATGTCTGTAACGGCTTATACATTGTGGTGTTCAATCTGGGCTATGTCCCAGGATTTTTCTGCATTTGCGATTTCCTCGTTAACAGAATTTCTGGTGTCTGTGTTATTTCTTTTTCCGCATTATATTGTTTATCTTTATAATTGAAATATCATAGGTTGTTCGTTTATCAGATAGGTACGACCTTGTTTGTTGTATAAGATCGACTTGATTGATCCCTTGACATCGGTCTTTGATACCGTCCAAAACTTCTCTTTGTATTTAGGTTCACGGATTCAGTTTTGTAAACGTTCTAACAACAAGAGAGAAAAGAGATATAATTCTAAACATTTTCCTTCATTGAGTTTTCACTCTCGAAATTGCGTTGAGTTAGTCGTATAGGCACTTAAGAAAACCCGGCTCCTAGTAATTTTCATTTCAAGCCGGCCCAAAAAGCCTGCACCATCCATACATATTGTAGACTTGCAGTTGAAAAGTAAACTCACTCAACTTGTTATTTACCATCCTTGACTTCACTACCTGCTAACCCCCCAACTCTAACGGCTAACACTACCGTTTCCCATTTTAGATCTTTCTAGAACTTCACAGTCCAGTCCGGACTATTCACGATATTTCCAGGGTCATCAAAGTGACAGCACGAGAAAACAGGAAACAAATATTCAAGCATTCATACCAAAACACATCCTTAAATAATTGTTTTCTTTACACATCTACCCTCAAACAATCTCCTAAAATCCTCCAAACCCCTCCAAACAAAGGCTTAACAGAGGGTTCTAGAACACAAAAGAGATTTCGTTTCTATATAAAGTCCCTCCTTTTTCCCCTCAGTCTCTCTCTTAAAAAATTCTCTTCTCTCTCGTGCTTTCACGACTCAAGAAAAACAACAACTTCTCTAAACCTAAAAACGGAGGCATAAATACTTCTCTTCTCCTTCAAAAACACTGTCAGATTCTCTTTTCTGTGTTGCCTCTCTTTGCTCATTCGCAAAGGTACGGTTTCTCCGAACCTAACTTATGTTTCTTCATTGTCTTTGTTTTTTACGGTTATAGATCTCTTGTGAAACGGTTCGATCTTGTTTAAGATTCTTTGTCAGGGTATGTTTTTATGTCATTCGATTAGTTGATGATCTAGGAGGTATTAACCATAGAGTTATCTGTACGTTTTTAATTTAGATCGGCTTTTGTAATGTTTTTTGATTTGAATCTTATTGTTGTGATTTCGGGGCATTAGATTTGATTGGTGAATTAGATTTTGGATCTGTTATTGATGTTGTTATTGTTTTTTTTTTTTTTTTGGCAGAGATAAATTAGACGAATAAGGGTTATTTAAATCTCGGCAAGTATGAGTGTTGTTGGATTTGATTTTGGTAACGAGAGTGGCATTGTTGCCGTAGCAAGACAAAGAGGTATTGATGTTGTTCTCAACGATGAATCAAAGAGAGAAACACCAGCAATTGTTTGCTTTGGTGATAAACAAAGGTTTATTGGGACAGCTGGAGCTGCTACAACTATGATGAACCCTAAGAATTCGATTTCTCAGATTAAGCGATTGATTGGTCGTCAATTCAATGATCCAGAGCTTCAACGTGATATTAAAGCTTTGCCTTTTTCAGTTACTGAAGGTCCTGATGGATATCCTTTGATTAACGTGCGGTATTTGGGAGAGTCTAGGGCTTTTACTCCAACCCAAGTTCTGGGGATGGTGTTTTCAGACTTGAAGGTTATTGCAGAGAAGAATTTGAATACAGCTGTTGTCGACTGTTGTATTGGAATACCAGTTTATTTTACTGATCTTCAAAGAAGGGCAGTTTTGGATGCTGCAACCATTGCTGGTTTACATCCTCTTCGTCTCTTTCACGAGACTACTGCTACTGCTTTGGCGTATGGTATTTATAAGACTGATTTGCCTGAGAATGATCAGTTGAACGTCGCCTTTGTTGATATTGGTCATGCGAGTATGCAAGTGTGTATTGCTGGGTACAAGAAGGGTCAACTGAAAGTGTTGGCTCATGGATTTGATCGTTCACTTGGTGGCAGAGATTTTGATGAAGCTCTTTTCCAGCATTTTGTTGGGAAGTTCAGAGATGAGTACAAAATCGATGTGCCTTCGAATGCAAGGGCCTGTTTAAGGTTAAGGACAGCGTGTGAGAAGTTGAAGAAGATGTTGAGTGCTAATCCAGAGGCACCTTTGAATATAGAGTGCTTGATGGAAGAGAAAGATGTCAGGGGATTTATTAAGAGGGAAGAGTTTGAACAGATAAGTATCCCAATTTTGGAGCGTGTGAAGAGGCCTCTGGAAAAGGCTCTTTTTGAAGCTGGGCTAACTGTTGAAAACATTCATTCAGTTGAGGTTGTTGGTTCAGGTTCTCGAGTGCCAGCAATCATGAAAATCTTGACAGAATTCTTTGGGAAGGAACCAAGGCGTACCATGAATGCCAGTGAGTGTGTTGCCCGTGGATGTGCTCTTCAGTGTGCAATGCTTAGTCCCACATTTAAAGTGCGGGAATTTCAGGTATAGTCTCCTATCTATATTTTAGCCGTGTCATGTTGTATTTGAACTATATGCTCTTTAGTATGATGGCCTATGTACACTCCGTAGGACAACAGTTTTTCATATTCGGTCCTTGTATCTAGCTCTAGAGGCAGATCAATATATTTGTTTCTTGTGTTTAGCTCGAGAGGCAGCTCAATATTTTTGCCTTCCTAGACCATGTGTGTTTGGTTAACTTTGAAATTTTCTCTATTTTGATTGTTATTGTTATTGTTTATTTATCGCATGCCAAATTTTATGCGTGTATGACATCAAGCTAGCCACATTGAAGTAGTGAATCATGGAATTATTAGTAGGAGAGTATAGTTTGCTGACGCATAAGCTTTTATCATCTTGGTTGTTATGTGCTATTAATGGTTTGCTTTCTCTAGAAGATTTCTTTTGTATATATGGATTCGTTAATGAATGTTCATTCTGTATTGTTTGCAGGTCCATGAGAGCTTTCCGATGCCAATCGCCTTGTCTTGGAAGGGTTCTTCACCAGATTCTGATTCCGCAGCTGCAGATCACCAACAGAATACTATTGTCTTCCCAAAAGGAAACCCATTGCCTAGTGTTAAGGCCTTGACATTCTTTAGGCAAGGAACATTCACCATTGATGTTCAGTATGCTGATGCAGCTGAGTTGCAAGTACCAGCAAAGATTAGCACGTACACGGTAACTGAACTGCCAATAGTGCTTAAAATTGTTTACAGTTTCTGATGCTTATAGGATACACTGCTAACCTTGATTTGTTTTTTTGATTTTGATAGGTTGGTCCTTTTCAATCCAAAAATGGTGAGCGTTCAAAGCTGAAAGTTAAAGCCCGGTTGAATCTCCATGGGATTGTCTCTATTGATTCAGCAACGGTAAGTTTTGTACACCATGATAATTCAATGCTGGTATGCAAAATTATGCATATGTCAATTTATTCGTCCTAACTTGGAAATTCATTTGGTTCTTCCAGCTTCTAGAAGAAGAAGAGTCAGATGTTCCAGTTTCAAAGGAGCCTGCCAAGATGGAGACTGATGCATCACAAGATGCAGCACCTGCCGGAGTTGATGTCAATATGCAAGATGCCAAGGATGGAGTTGAAAATGGTGCACCCGAGTCTGGAGAGAAGCCTGTGGAGATGGAAACTGATGCTAAGGTGACAGTCTCTCTACGGTTTTATATTTGTACGATGTTCTCTTGGGTTGAGCAATTAAGTTCTCAAGTTCTCAACTTGGTGGAAACTGGAAAGACATGCATTTGATTAATCTCACTGTGATTTCATCTGGAAGTTAGGGGTCATAGAATTCTTATTTGTTGATTGCTTTTGCAGGTTGAAGCTCCTAAAAGAAAGGTAAAGAAAACAAATGTCCCAGTTTCGGAGTTGGTTTATGGGGGGATGTTGCCTCTTGATGTACAGAAGGCAACTGAGAAGGAATTTGAAATGGCTCTGCAAGACAGAGTCATGGAAGAAACCAAGGACAAGAAGAATGCTGTTGAAGCATATGTTTATGACATGAGGAACAAGGTAAGGACCAGTTTTTATAATTAATTTGCTATCGACCATGTTTCTAATTCTTTATCATTGATTGTATATTTTTCTTCTAATGTTCAGCTTAACGACAAGTATCACGGATTTGTTACTGAGCAAGAGAAGGAGGAATTAATTTCTAAACTTCAAACTGTGGAAGACTGGTTGTATGAAGACGGTGAAGATGAAACAAAAGGTGTTTACGTTGCCAAACTTGAGGAACTAAAGAAGGTTAGCTTTTCTCTTCTCTCTCCCCAATAGTATGTGTTTTAATCTGTTTTTTTTTTTTAATCAATATGTTCACTCGTGTTATGGATGATGGAACTAACAGCAAGGTGACCCTATTGAGGAGCGTTACAAGGAGTCCACTGAAAGGGGACCAGTCATTGACCAACTTACATACTGCTTCAACAGCTTCAAGGAGGCAGCTATGTCCAATGATCCTAAATTTGAGCACATTGACCTGGCTGAGAAAGAGAAGGTAATCCTTTTTGGTACTCTGCTAGTAGCTGGAATCTGGATGACATGTTGTTCTTTCTCTGCATGAATCATTGTAGCACACCATCTTATATTCCCTGTATTCCTTAATGTGGCAGGTCATTAAGGAGTGTGTCGAAGCAGAAGCATGGTTGAGAGAGAAGCAGCAGCAGCAAGACTCTCTGCCTAAATATGCTAACCCAGTGTTGTTGTCTGCTGACGTTAAAAGGAAGGCAGAAGCCCTTGATAGGTACATTACAATTTCTCTGCATGTTTACTTTTTTTTTTTTGAAATAAATAAATAAGTCTCCACTTTGACAGATCTCATGAATGGATGGTAATTGCCTCATCTCCTTTCTCCTGCGTTGTTTGTTCTGTTGGAACAGGTTCTGCAGGCCAGTGATGACGAAACCCAAGCCAGCAGCGCCAAAGCCACCAACTCCAGCGGAATCACCATCACCTCCACCACAAAGCACTCCCGAACCCCAAACCAATGGTGCTGAAGTTGATGAGAGCGCAGCAGAGGGTGAATTCGCTGAAGGCGAGCCAATGGACGCAGACAAATCTGGAACTGCTCATAGTCCCGCATAAGTTTTGCATATAGCCCTGGGTTTTTTCTTTCAATTTACGGATTTTCTTCTATTCATCCAGTCCGTACATCTGTCAGTTACAGTGTGATTCGAATATGGTGGTCCTCCCACTGACTTGGAGTGGAATAGAGTTCCTCTAGAGACTAGATGCCATGATTAGGGTGAAAGATGCTTCGTTTCTACATCGTGATATAGTGTTTAATGTGTACAACTCTCATCTTCTGCAAGTTGGGTTCTTTGTTATTTATATTTATCTAGGAATATCTCTATAATCCAGTTTTTCTGGATGGGTTTAAGAGAAAAAATACTAGTAATTAATTAGACTTTTTTTTCCCCTCTCTGTTTCGTTACCTATTTTTGTGGACCAGTTACTCTTTCGGAAGGCTAGCCACTTGAGCTTAGTACAAATTTTCGGATCCCTACTCTTTTATCTTTTTTTTTTTTAAGCTTAATGCATCTCTTGCACGTTCACCTTTAAATGTATCTGGACATCTGAGTTTTAACTGTTCCAGACAATCATCGGCAACTAATCGTCTATGCGGTGCCCATATCTCACATTATTTCCTTTTGGAACCGGCAGCTTCCATATCTAGAAATTTATTGGAAAATTTCTTGTTTGGTACTAAGCCCATAAGGTTCCATAAGGTTATTTATAGTAGGGTCCAACCAGAATTTTCTTTTATCTGAAGGTCCACAATTAATTAAAACATGGAAATGATCATAATACCCTGACTACCAAAAGTGTGTGTCTACATGCTCATTATATCGAGTACACAACTGCTACACTGTTTATGAAATTCGAGTACATATCCGCTACACTGCTTATATAATTTGAGTACATATCTGCTACACTGCTTACAGGTTAAAAAAAAAAGGATCTCTCTAGTGCTCCACTCCCATTGGACCATTTCCTCCAAAAAGCGCCAACACTCTTAACATCAGACATATTGAACCTGTAAATGTGACCAAAATGTAACAATTAAAACACAACAACAATCCATATATGAATAACAGAACAAAAATGAATAGTACAAGTAATATGACAACATCAAGATTAATACTACTTAACGATGGTTCAGTTTTATTTCGGTATTTCATATATGTACTGAAAAAATCATAAGAATTAACTGACTAAAATCTATGTATAAAACAGATTCAAAGAGCAACTTTTTCAGTATTCAATATATGTACTGTTAATTCACTGTCTAAAACAACTCCATGAAGAAAAATAACTAAATCGAGAGAGTCTTATTTCAGTATCGCATATATGTACTTATGGATGAAACAACAACAAGTGATAAAACTAAGAATAAAACATAATCAAAAAGCAGTTTATATCAGTATGCCACATATGTACTGCTGATTCATGAACTAAAAAACAACTGCATGGAATGAATCTATAAAAAAACAGAATCGAAAGAGTATCATTTCAGTATGGAAGATATGTACTTATGGATCAAACAACAACAAGTGATAAAACTAAGAATAAAACAGAATCAAAAGTAGTTTGTACTAGTATGCGACATATGTACTGCTAGATAATACCCCTGAAACAATAAACAAGCATGATTTTCTTAGAAAATAAAGAACGAAAATAACAAGAAAATCAAATTGAGAGTTCAAATAAGCTAAAAACATCATAATCTAATCAAAAAATCGAATAATTACGATTAAGATTCATACAAATAGTACGTCATATACGTACTGATGGTTAATACACAAGCAAAACATATAGATGCATAGTAAACACAGAAAATCAGTACGTCATATACGTTCTGATGGTTAATACACAAAACCAAACAGAAACAAAACCAAAAGCCAACAAAATGAAACTAAAATATCAGTTTCCAAATGAAACGAACGTAAAACATGATTTTATAACTAGATCTGGACTATTTTCATCAAAAACCACCAATACATCATATACGTACTGATGATTAATATACAAAAGCAACTAAAAACAAACCAAAGACCAACAAAATGAAACTAAAAAATCAGATCTACTAATGAAATGAACCTAAAACATGATTATGTATCTAGATCTGAAGTATTTTTATAAAAATTGAAGTAAAAAAATTAACGAATCAAGAATAAAGACACAAAAAACCGAGTTCAATTCCTCTTTCCATAACCCAAAAATCTTAATTCTTAATTTCTCTCCAAGGAATCAAGAGATTTGGATCTCAGATTAAGATTGAATCAAGATGAAACCTGAGTTAAAGATCAATAATAGGTAAATCAACTTACAAGTTACAATCAATCGAAACTTGATTTCCCAAAATCGCATGATCTCAATAAAACATTCGTTGCCAGAGCTCCTTCGAGACGAAAAATGATCAGAGAGAAATGAAAAGAAGGTTATGATAAGATTTTTTCTTACATTCCTACATATTAAGGATATTATTGGTATTTCGATCAAAATTCACACGTGTGCTAGGACCTGTTGATAAAAACATGGGTCCATAATTTTCCTTTTTATGAAAAAAGGATCTCCGGTTATTGGGCTTTAGTGGGTGGACCTGCCACTAACTAATACCATTATAATAGGATCTATAGATAATTCCTACAAATTTATTCCCTGAAGCGGCCAATACAATCTCCATTTATTCCCTGAAGCGGAAATTCGTCGTTTGACCATTTACTCCCACAAAGACCTATGCCTTTTGAAATGAATAGTCGCATGGGAACTTGGCTGCCGACTCCAATTAGCCTGAGCTATCAAAGTTTTCAAGTAACCAAGGTGCAACCATAAGGAGCTAATGATAGCACCTGGATTTGGAACGAGTCATGGGGGTGGTGTAGCTCAACCACGCTTCTCTATTGGCCATCGGGGAACCTCTTGGTGCAAATTGACGATCACAGAAGGTGGACCCTCAGCACTGACTCAGGTGTCAAACTGACACAAGTCTTCTCCGAGTTTGTCAGGACACCTTGCGGGGATGGACGAGCAAAACGGGAAACAATTTTCAGAAAAATTGGAGTTCTTTTCCGTTTGCAATTTGGCTTGAGAGAAGTAATGGGTTTTATGAAGGTAAAAGTCTACTGAAATGTTGATTACAGCGGTCAAGTGTACAATGTATGCTGTATCCTCACTATTGCTCGATGTTGTTGTATTTTTCTAATTTTTCCTATCTTGGATGTGGCATGGAGAGGAGAGTCACTGTCCCTTGTCGACTCTATGCAGCTTTCTTGTTTTTCTTTCTTGGTGCTGTGGCCGTCTAACAGGTTCTCGTTCTCGTACTTTAAGTTCGGGTAACATTAGCCTTCAGAACATGAAGTTGCGGGAAATAAACAGCAGAAAGCTACATTCCGCAAATTGAAAAAAGTTTAGTTGACGGAAGAAATTGGAGGAATACTTTGTTATTGTCATGATGCATTAAGATTCAATTATTCCATATATACGCACTTCTGGCTTTGACAATTGGTTTGGGAACAACATTTAGGCCAATTCAAAAGAACAGTTCTTGAGTGTTGTGCAACAGCATGACTGTACAAGTACAGGTGACACGGATCGTTCTAGATTGAAGTACTTAGCATGTATTAAGATTATCGTCCCTATACTTGCAATGAATTTCCAAACCTACACTATCATTTTGAAGTTTAACATGCCGCATTGTCTATCAAGGGCACGCTAAAAAGAAAGAGAAACACCAAACAAACCACGTTTAGACAACACCGGAGCCTCGTCGTCTGCTGGCATGCACAAAGGTCCGCCTCATGTAAATTGAACCATGGAGTGTATTGTAAAAAACTTTAGAAGGAAATCAATGATACAACAGGTAAATACTCCTTTTTTACTATTTGTTTCCAAAGATGTTCCATCTTCATATTCAAAGCAACTTTATTCGCTTTGTTTTGGATGGTTTGATAGAAAATAAGTACCAACCCTCCTTAATTTAACCTTCCACGGTCACTTATGAAGATGTTTAAATCCAAATCGAAGAAGAAACAAGAGGTGAAACAATGCAAAGGAGAATACGTTTTGAAGTTACACTTCCGAGCATATCATGGTGGAAGAAGAAGGATGAGGAGGAGATGCACACTGCATCAACCGGATGTATTCACAGATCAATCAGGTCTTTCAGTGAAAGTTTATTCTTCCCAATAACTAGAAGGCTGGACTTGCTTATCTCCTGGATGAACGTGTTCAATGTGTTCTTTGGAGTTTTCACGTTCTTCTTTGTGGTTAAGGTTATTGCTGAAATTATTAGGGGTTAAGGTTTCTCGTTATAATAAGAAAAAAAGAATGGTGGTGTATTTACAGTTTCAGATTAGTTAAAAGAATTTTTTTTTTGATGTCGTACTAAAAAGCTTTATGTGATTCTCATGATAAACACTCAATAATTTAACTGGAATCCAATCAAATAGAGCTCTAAAATAAAGGCAAAAACAGGTATAATCATCATACACACAGACACAACCAATAAACTTGCTGCACAAGAGAATATGAATAAGAGGTTTAATTTCTTAAACCCTTTACAAAATCCAAATAGGGATCAAGCATTTCATTGTGTTTCAATTACATTAGATTACATCTGATGCACAAAGCAAAAATGGAAGGAAGAAAAGAAAATCAGAATGCCATCAGGAGATTAGGCTTGTGGACTGATAGATGTTTAATTTTCCGAACCCCTAGATGTTTGCTTTTCCACTCTATGCGCGCCCTGACGCTGTCTCCATGGTTCTTTTTAGCACACTTGCTCACCTGCAGCTTCGGTTTAGCAGTAATCTTGTTCCCTGCCTTTTCTTGTCTTTCCTCACAATGTAATTTCCTTTTAG
The DNA here is from genome assembly GCF_003573695.1 of Papaver somniferum. NCBI lineage: Eukaryota > Viridiplantae > Streptophyta > Magnoliopsida > Ranunculales > Papaveraceae > Papaver > Papaver somniferum. The sequence continues at coordinate 231,106,827 of NC_039364.1, read as the reverse complement.
CAGCTTCAACTTTGGGCTCCTGAACTACATCATCTAGTCTTTCCTCACAATGTAATTTTCTTTCCGCTTTATTAGCATCTTCAACTTTGGGCTCCTGAACTGCATCATCTTGATTTTTATATGAAAGGTTCTTATACATATTGGTCCCTGGAATCTTTCTCACTCTAAGCCTGAGAATACATCTTTCTTGCGGTTTTGTTTGAACAATAGGAGGACTTGGAAGTGGTTGTTCATCTTCAAAATCACTACTACCAAATAAACGATGGTACCAATACTGTTTTTGATCAAGTAAGTCACCACCCTCTGCCATTCTTTTTCTTCCTTAACTAACTGACTTTTTTCTGGTCTGAATCAAAGTATTCTTGATTACTAAAGAAGAATAAAAAGCAAAAGAAGAGAAACTCTAGCACTGCAGACGAATATTACCAGAGAGATACCTGATTAATTTTGTTACCGGGCTTCTTCACCGTCTCCCTGAATATTTTTGTTTGTTAGGTTTCTGGTTGAGACCTTGCAGGCTGCTATTTGTAGTGTTACTGAGCACAATATTTAGAAGCCAACTTCACCTTCTAAATCTTAGCTGCGATGGTATAGTTTCCTAAGTTAATACGGCAAGTGCTAAATACCAGAGGTTCAGTTCAGTAATGTCATGGAACTTAACCGTGTGAACTCACGCGGTTCGAGTTAGGATTGAATCGTCAAATCGGGGTACACCGAATACAGTACAGATGGCGTACATATTGATTTGTAGGTCCGTCCCGCTTTCTTTTCTCAATTTCTTCTCTCTCTTCAGTTTCTCCCTCCTTCTGCTTCTTCATACTCTCTAGGTATATGGCTAACCCTGAGATTCACTGCTGGTTTTCTCAGGTCTTGAATCTCTCTTACACATATAATCTTTTTGATTCTTTTAATTTTTGTTTATTTTGATTTTTTGTCATGTCATTTTCTGGTGAAAATTTGATCAGTTTTATGAAATTGTATCAGGTGGAACTGAAATTAATGGCGTCGTTGAAGATATGAAAGAGCTGACAACTACGTGTTTCTGATGAAGGACTGCAGAAATTGTTCAGTGTACTTGGTGAATTTTAACAACTTAGATTTCTTCAGCTAATATTATGATGTTTGATTGTATTGTATTGAATCGAATAGTTTGTTTAAGATGATAGAAATTGATTTTGTATAGGTGTTGGAGGCATTAGATGAATTTCGATCGAGACGTTTGAGATTGCATGTCAGATGAAGTCACTGAAGCTCTTGCTATATGAAGATTGCTTGGACACAGTTACATCTTGATTGAGAACACGCGAAATCAGAATGGTACTAAGATCTAATCTGCCTTTCCCTATTCAAAACTAGGCTGGTTAATTTTGTTTGAAATTTGAATAGTGTATGATGAGTTTCGTTCGTTTCAGTTCACTAAAGACTTTAACCTCCATTTGATGTCTACTCAATTTGAAGCTTAATGGTGCACATTTTTCGCCATAGTTTTGGAGAGCCTGTCTAACCCTCTTAAGCCGCTTTTACCTTTTCCACTTTAATGTGGCAAGATTTGCAATAAATGTCATTTTGAGCCAGGTTTCTATGTTGACTGTTACCGCTATTGGGAGAAGTTACCATTTAGAAATATCTTTTGCTTGACTGGTCGAAGAATACCAAAATCACGATTTGCTTCTTGATTAGCTTTTGATAAATCTTTTCTTTACACAAAATTACTTACACTCTGAGAATATCTTGTTGTTTCCTGTTTTTTCCTAGCATGGTTTATCTTCTTCAGTCGATTTTATGTAGTGGGGTTATCAAGTCAAATCATGCCTTCAGATTGTTAATATTAGATTTCTGTTATTGTTTTGCTAGGTTCCGTGGTCGTGGGACTGTTGAATTAGTGTGCCGAGTTCATAATTTGACAGGTATGATATTGTTGAAGGAGAGCACTCTCTATTGAATGGTGTATCAAAACCCCACTGAGAAAACATCAGAGCCTTTTTGGCTTATTTCCAAAATCAGGTATCCAGTGTTTGACTTCAGTTTAAAAATTGAAAGAAAGTTTTAGTTATTTTTTCAAATGAGTTCTCTTTTTCCATTGCAATTGTGTTCAATGACATTGTCCTTCTAGTTAGTAGATTTTTGCTTCTTCAAAATTTTGACCCTAATATTTGACGCTTTCTGATAGTTGCACATTACACAGATCCTCCGGCGGGCAAGGGGAATAGTTTTGTTTCAGCAATAGAAGGTATTATTTTTTGCTTGGATGGATCAAACTCAGATCATGCTTTTACTTATCATAAAATGATACCTTGGTGTTTGGCTTGTGGTAATAATTCCTTTTTCATTATTATACCAGTCGTCTCCACTAAACCTAGGCGAGGTTGTTGAGTTGGTTATGGAATAAGAAAATCTATGAAATCAATTTCAATTTTGTTAGGTAGTGGATTTACACTTAATGGACCAAGGGAAGCTCTATGGAGGAATGGTTCTTGGCAATTGTTATAGATGTTTGAGAAACCGTTGAGGTTGTTGTGGTCTTGATTTAATGCTTGGGGTGGTATAATGGTTCCCTTTTGTGAGGCAGCAGATTAGTTTGTATAGAGTCTAGAAACACAGTGATAGAATTATGGTATTAGTAGTTTCGTTGTTATCTGATAGTGTTTCTGGTTGTGGAAGCTTATAATAAATGCGAGAAAACGTAGTACTTCAGGATTAAAAAAAGAAGTGGATTTTATTTGAAAAAGGAAAGAGATAGTTAAAGCTTGTGTAGGGGTTGCTAGTGACCTAGTTGTGCTATAAAAAATAACACCCATGGCACCTCTATACCTTGCTTTTCGGTTTTCTGTAAGGACCCTATAATTTAAGAGTATTGCATACTTAATATTACCAAAAGGTTTGCATGTTGAACTGCGCTCTTGCTCTTGGGTCATTGCTGCAAACTGACTTCCATTATGCTTACAGCATTGCAAATTTTTTCTTTGCAGGTTCCCAAATATTCTTCCAGTCTGTAGATGCTGCAGTACTCATGTTTTCACGTGTTACAAATATTCCGACAGAAAGTCTCATTCTCCCTGTGATATCCACAAATGACAGACTTACGTTGGGATGTGAATTATGGGTATGGTTGTCTGCTAATGTTTTTCATCTTTTTTCACAAATGCTGGTGCAACATATAATTTTTCTGTTCCAAATGAGCAGTGAACACGTATGTCGATTTGCTGATCTCAAGTTTGTTTCTGGCTTTGTAGCATTTGTGTTTAGGATGGAACCATAATACATGGGCAACAACAAATATTGCATCTATTGGATCTATTCAACCTGTTGATAAGGTAATTTTGGTAATAAATTATTTTTATTTTTCTTCATTCTTCCCTGCTCTGTTTAAATAATTTCTAAGCCATATTACCAAAGAGCTCAGTCAGGCCTCAAGTTTATCATTTTATCTGCCAGTATGCGTGATAGTACCATATCGAGCAGTATAATCATCTTTTGGCCCATATAAAAAAATAACTTTATGAACCTTGATTCATTGTTTCTTTAGTGGTCATGGTTTTTTATGTACTAAAAGTTCTGTTTGATACCCTTTTTTTGATGATTTGTTACCTAAAGAGTCGGCTTGCAATATCCAGCAATCAATATTGGGGATAAATGCTGAAACATTTGATGTGAAACTTAATCGTATTTGATGTTGATGTTGCATATCCTGCATTACTTTTTGCATTAAGATATGTCAAAGGAGACATGACTATAAAAAGTTGCTGAATTATGGTTTCAGTATAGTGGTGTTTTTTAGGTTGGTGACTGCATATTAAATTTGGTTGATAGACATTATTGACGACGATTTACTTTATGCACATAAGCTATACCGTGTATCTACTGTTAACATAGTTATTCTTTTGTATGTGTTGACATATATAGCTGCTTATTTCGTTGTTTTATTCTTGTGGATAGAAAGGCTCCTCCATTCCAGCATTGGCTTCAAGAACAAAGAGAATATTCTACATGTCAAGTGAGGGAAGAAACTTGTTACACGAGGTTAGTGATTTTTATGGTTTTTGGTTGTCTGATTCACCACCCCACCCCTCAGATCTCTTATATTTTACGCACGTTAGTTTAGACTCACCAACTTCCTACTAAATGTGCTAATCTTTCGGTAACACCCGTCCATGTCTTATGCCATTACCTGACACCCACTCTTATTTACTAAAAGCAAGTGAGTTCCCCTCTTTGCGAACCCCCACATCAAATCCACTGACTGTTTTATGAGGGGCCACGCCTCCCACCTCCTCGGAAGAAATTCACTAGCTTAAACTGATTACCGTGTCCCTAATCTCACTTGGGACTACAATACACCTCTCCAGATCTCGAGCACGCTTGTATCCAGAACAAAGGACAAAATGAGTTTGAATGGGTAATATTGAATAAAGTTAGTGTGTCTTTTTGGATTAAATAGGAGGCCTTCTACATATAATATTTTCGCTGACACCCACACCCACTAATACTTTTAATATCTTCATGATTCTGTCTCTAAATTTGAAATCTGATTTTTAGCCAAAATACATAGAAAATCTGTAGATAGAAATTTCACAAGAAAATAGAAAGGATTTCTGTCTTTTAGTATAACTGATAGGTAGTTACACTAAAAGACAGAAAACATTATGACACAGAAACCCTTTTTCGATTTCAGAAAACATCCAACAATTCGTGTCAGGAATTTTCTTCTTAAAGCTGAGTATCATTTTTAAGCTTCAAAGAATTCTTTCTTCCAGATTGTCTGCTTTAGAATGAGTTTCAGTTTGATAAGAGTCCTCTTCTATACGAAGATGGCGTTGTAAACCTTCAAAAGCGTAATTGTCTTCATCTTGCTTAAGTTTCTTCTTGTGCTCATTCCAGAAAGGGGAAGTCAGGAGCTGAAAGCTTTAAAATGATTTAGTATGAGCATATTTGGGCATTTATTAGTGTTCTGACTCAAAATGGTTTCATTTTATTAAACTGTAAAGACAGTTATTTCAATTGTACGTATTAAAAATATAAATATAATTTAGCTGCCAGTTATTTTGGTAAACTATGTCTTGAGCTAACCTACATTTGTTTTCTTTCAGAAACTAATGGTTCAGTTTTTAAATTAGTCATGGTTTTCAATAGCTTGCAACCTTTGATACCAGATTGTTTCATTTGATTAGGTCTTTCCCACAGTAAATCCTAGTGCTCTGGAGCAGTTGAGTAAAGGGGTCTGCCTTGTTTATGCAATGGGATCCCTTTTTACTTCAGTTTGCCCCTCACTGGTAAGCTTCGATGACCATATATTTGATTGTTTATGAGGCATATGTTCAATACTGCTACAAGAATTGACCATGATTTTTGACAGTTGGTTCGCTTCTCCATACTAGAGCCACCTAATATGAACATTTCTAATTTTAGCTGGTTTTCCCATATGAACTATGACCGTATACCACAATTGTAAACCTGCACCCTTTTGTACTAGACATTTAATTTAGAAATTGTTAATCCTATATGCATGGTCCGGACCTCCTTTAGGGAGGTCTCGTATTTGGTGCAAGCTACAAATTAGCACGCAACACAAACAATATATTCACATTAGGCATTAGGTTATGGCTGAATGGTACTAACGATGAAGTCCTTTGTTGGGATGCCGTAGGGTGAAGTCCTGGGGTGGTTGGCCTATCAGGACTTTTATCTTGTGATCATTTGGCCACTTTTAGGCATCTGTATGTTTTAAGAATACTAAACATGACCAAAAGATAAAGTGGCAGATTGATTTACGGATACTCATATCTTTATTTTAGTTATTGTTATGAAAACCAAATTTATTAAGGATCCTGAAAATGAGGGGTATTTATACAATTCCCTCATTTATTAACTGATACGATTTACAGTTCCCTGAAGAGGAAGGATAAAGCATATTTTTCTTTTCTTTTTTCTATCTCTATTTATGTCTGGATATATGTAGGTATTGCTTGGCTCTGGGGAGGTCATTTTCTCAAGGTCTTGTCCTAACTCCTAAGGTAATTTTTTCCATCAAGTGCTGTAGTGTTTGGTTGCCCGTTCAAAACTGAAAAGAGTTCTCCGATAATTCGTGTCTTTACTATGTCGCTGTAAATTATCGATGATGAGATTCTTTTCAGTAAGGAAATTTTATCTCCATGCCGTAGCAGCTTGACTTGTTCGTAAGAAGAGTAAAATTCAATTAGTAACAGTAGTTGTTAACTGCTTTCCCAAATGCAGGTGTTTTTGTTGAATGGTTCACATGACCGAGAAACTAGTGGTTTATCTATCTCTGGCTTCATTACTGCCATTGCAGATGCTTTAAATCGAACTTTTAGAGATCCTCAAAATTGTATGAAGAACCCTGTGAGTGAACGTTTTATTTATTTATTTATTTTAGCATTTGCTCCTCCTTCCCTCCATTACATAGAATACTTTTTTTTTCTTCTAAAATATATGATTCAACATAAATAATAAAAAATAGCATTGATATAATAATGGAGGGAGGGAGAGAATCTTCAGACTAGGCCATAGGCCTTCAAATTGCCAGCTTAATTCATGTTGATGCTCCTTTGCTTAGATAGGATCCAACATGGGTACCTGTAAGTTGGATATATCATATTTGACATTTCCAGTTGTACTGCTTGAAACCTTTCTTTTTAATGAAATGTTTTTGATTCTCCCATTCACAAAATTTGCAAGTGTTTAAATGCACAACCTTGAAACACTGGAAGTTTCATGGTTTAATCATGGTTTAGCTGCCTGATATGTATTGCTAAATGATGCCTTAATTGAGATTGTGTGTATGTGAAGATGAATTGATGTAATAATGCATCGGGACATAAGTGTTATCTTCTTAAGAAGTTTCCTTCTCTTGTTTGCAATACAAGTATTAGTGTATCACCACCACCGTGTTTTTATTGTTACCACAAATGGGTTCTTTAATTCCAAAAATTGGTGAATTGCATTTCGTTATTGTCTATATTATAAATTCATCTTATCCGTAACTCGGAAAAGTCATTTTTTTGTGCAGCAAGTCGGTATGTTATTGCCCTGTTGGTTCCCAAGGATGGTCAAATTCCAGTAGATGTTCAGAGTTTGTCTAAGCAAGGAATCTTTCAGGTGCTATTGTACTTTGTACTTAACTTTCAAGCTATATTCTTTGTTACTACATAATAATATCCATGCGCCTGCCATACTTATCCTTTTTGGAACAGTATAATTGCAAGACAGTATTCCATTCTTCGTGGAGCCCTTCAATGCTTTTAAAATTAAAACCTTAAATAGATTTTTTGCTTCTTTGGAGCATTTATTTATTGTCTGAGTGATGTTATTAATCGCTTGAATGTTATTTTCTGATTCTTTATCTCTTTCTCATTTGTATCTTTCTGTAATTGGTTCCCTAAAAGGGTGTGCTTGACAATAAAATCCATTGTCAAGTTCTTCAATTATTGATTTGGGTAGACAGCAGGTTATTTTGTCATTATTTTTAATCCAAGGGCCTTCTTCATAAAGCTTCTTTGAAATAAGCTGTTTTCTGAATATATATATTTGATGTGTCTGAAAAAAGAGTACAACAATGTGGTCGTGCCGGAGTGGTTATCGGGCATGACTAGAAATCATGTGGGCTTTGCCCGCGCAGGTTCGAATCCTGCCTTCCGACCACGTTTTTTTGTCTTGTTTTTGCACTCCAATCCTCCTCCTGCCGACCACAATTTTTTGGTCTTGCTTTTGCAGCTCCTCTTTGTGTAATATTTGCAGGCCTACTGAAATGGAAAAACTGATTGCTGTATAATCTCTCAACAAACATATTTCGGGGATCACTTCGCTTGAAGGTATTTCAACGCAACAGTATCCATTTCCATTTTACTGACCATAAAGTTAAATAGCTTACTGAATTTTATCAATCAATTCAATGCAATTTCATTCATATTTTCAACAGTCAGGAACTCTATTTTTCTTAACAATCTTGTGTTCCACTTTAGGGACTGTTACATTAGAAGGCAAACATGCATAAGGTACTGCAGATGTTACAATACAGTAACTTCTATGGGATCTCTGCAACATTTCCACATTGCTTGGAAAATATTTTCCTCAAAGATTGGATTTCGAGTTCTACAGGCTTAGGAGGTAATTTTTCTTGAATAGTTGTTTGTCCCTTGAGTATAAGTTAGAACATTTCGATTCCGGAAAGGTGTCACTGATGTCCACCATGTCCATCAATCTGTGAATTATGACAACATGTTATCATAATGTCTTCTGATGCATTTGAGGCACTACTTTCCCTTCTACTTACTAGTGGATTGTTTTATATATTTTCTTTCCAAGTTTCGTATATTTTCAGTTCTGAAACTTTCAGGTTAGTACATCCAATCCAACACATTCCTTTTCCAGAAAGCAGTTTGTAGTATTTAGTATAAGGAAAGGATAAACATAGATATATCAAGAGGAAATATTCATCTATAATTGTGTTTCTTCTTATGCAGTTGGGTCGGAGGCTTCCATGGCAGTACCACATAGACCTTCATTAGCATCAACATCTCTTTGCATCCTTATGTATCCGTCCTCACCCCATGATGTTCACCATGAATTCTTCACGAGCCAATACTTAGTTCCATCACTATCAGTCCCGTACCCTACTGTGGTAACCCTAGTGAGCCAAAGCAGCCAAAATGATGAATAAGGCCATAGTTAAACTAAAACTTGGTTGATGAGGAAGCCATAGTTAAGATCTAAGATTGGTTCGGGAAAGTAATAAGTTGGGATGCTTTCAAAACTCAATTTAGTGAAAGTTTATATAGGGAGAAGAATTATTGTTTTTTTATTTGAATGGTTGCGTAATTGTTCCGACAGGGAGTACATAATACGTGCCGGTGAAATTGAGTTGCAAATGATTGCTATATTAACTTGGAAGTTCTGGAAGTACAATTTAACATATAACTAGATGACCATAGTTTTGTTTTGCCTGCTTGTGCATTGATATTTCTTCAATAGTACACTGAAAAAAAGAAAAAAGATTTATTATTACAAATTTACGCCGAAGTACACCAATGTCTTGTGAAATTCAGTAACTCAACCAGGCTTGTGTAGTAATCAAGAGCTACATTTTGGCCAAGAACGCTACGAATCGTACAAATCCCATCGATGTCCAACTGCTGCAGCATCAAATAGTGTATATTCGGCTTTACTCTCACCTCGTAATTCTGGGATGCGTACGGAATCCTACAATTTTCAGGTACCTCCTACCAACTTCTTCATCGTGCACGTTAAACGTTACGACGACGGATCCATACACGAGAATTGGTAAGGTGGACAAATCTGAGAACAACATAACTGCCAGTTCCAGGATATGAGAACTACATTTTGATGTCAATGCCGCAGTGCCATATTTTTCGGCACCAGAAAACTTCAAACCCGAAAAATATGACCCATCAGTGACGGATCCTGATCCGGATGGGGACCCGTCTCGACCTACCCAAGTCCGGCAGACGCCTTCCTTTTCCTGTTAAAGACTTAAACCCTACACACGCCAAATTGCAGTATCCCTCACTGCCTCCTCTTCCTCCACCTCCATTAGAGGTTTGCAGAAATTTCTTCAATGGCAACAACAAATCTCTCATCTGTCCGATCATCAATAACATCTTCAACACAGAACCCTCATTATACTTTCAAAACCCCAGTTTTGGTTAAACCCTTGTTGAACCTTAAACCAGCAAATCCAAGCTCATCACCACCATTATGTCAATCACTGTCTATAACTAATCAAACCCAAAAAAGATTCAATCTTTCTTGCAAAAACCAAAAACCCACATCTGATTTCACCATTGCAGCTAACCAAGATGATGATTTTGATGATAAACTTAGAGAAGAATGTGGTGTTGCTGGTATTTATGGCGATCCAGAAGCTTCCCGTCTTTGTTATTTGGCTCTCCACGCACTTCAGCATCGTGGACAAGAAGGTGCTGGTATTGTTACTGTTGATCAGTCCGAATTCAAGTACATTCGTGGTGTTGGTTTAGTTTCTGAAGTTTTCAATGAATCAAATCTTAATCAATTACCTGGTGATTTAGCAATTGGTCATGTACGTTATTCAACTGCTGGTGCTTCGATGCTTCAGAATGTCCAACCTTTTTTTGTTGATTGTAAATTTGATAAAGTTGCTGTTGCTCATAATGGTAATTTTGTCAATTATTCTTCACTGAGAGCTAAGCTTGAAGAAACTGGTGCTATTTTTAATTCTAGTTCTGATACTGAAGTTGTTTTACATCTGATTGCTCATTCAAAAGCTTCAAATTTATTGCTTAGTATTGTTGATGCTTGTGAACAAGTTAAAGGTGCATATTCTTTGGTATTTGTTATTGAAGAGAAATTAGTTGTTGTTCGTGATCCTCACGGGTTTAGACCGTTAGTTATGGGTCGTAGAAGTAATGGTTCTTATGCTTTTGCTTCTGAAACTTGTGCATTAGATTTGATTGAAGCAACATATGAGAGAGAAGTGCATCCTGGTGAAGTAATTGTGGTTGATAAAGATGGTCTTCAAAGTTTTTATTTAACGCCTCAGTTTGAACGAAGAGCTTGTATCTTTGAGCATATTTATTTTTCTCAGCCGAATTCGGTTGTTTTTGGTCGATCAGTTTATCAATCGAGAAGGGAATTTGGTGAGATTTTAGCTACAGAAGCTCCTGTTGATTGTGATGTTGTCATAGCAGTGCCTGATTCAGGGGTTGTTGCTGCACTTGGGTATGCGGCTAAAGCCGGGGTTCCATTTGAACAAGGTTTGATAAGATCACATTATGTTGGAAGAACCTTTATTGAACCTACGCAGAAAATTAGAGATTTTGGTGTGAAATTGAAACTTGCACCGGTTAGGGGTGTTATTGAAGGTAAAAGAGTTGTCGTCGTTGACGATTCAATTGTTAGAGGAACAACATCTTCGAAAATTGTTAGGTTGTTGAAAGAAGCTGGAGCAACAGAAGTTCATATGAGAATCGCGAGTCCGCCAATGGTTGCTTCTTGTTATTATGGAGTTGATACACCAAATGCAGAGGAGTTGATTTCGAAAAGGTTGAGTATTGAAGAAACTAGGAAGTACATTGGGTGTGACTCGCTTGCTTTTCTTCCATTTGATAGCTTGAAGAAATTACTCAAAGAAGATTCATCTGGTTTTTGCTATGCTTGTTTCACTGGGAATTACCCTGTTCCACCAGAACGCAAGGCGGTTAAAGTGTAAAAGGTAGGTGATTTTGTCGACCGTGTTGAATGGAGAATTTAACTGACAAGGGGTTCTTGTGGTTTTAATTTTTGTTTGGATTCTAAAACGGTTGTTTTGTTTTTAGTTATTGGTAGGCAGAAAATCAAGAATACAGGTTAGAAGGAACCGGGTATCTTTTGAATATCTTCCTTTACAATTCAATTCTTTTATATGATGCTCTATCATTCAGGTCTCCAAATCGAATTTGATGATTAAAAGTGTATAACATTGATGAATGAAATGTCTACTTTGTTACTTGTTTGTTCTTTGCTGTTATATCCGGATTGTTTCTCTAAGTTCTCTGTTTGTTGGGTGCTGAATGCTGTTGATTCTCTTCATGCTGAGTGTTTGTACCAGAAAAGGCAATTTTATCATGGAGATTACGCCATAGAATTTTGGCTTTTAGAGATAAATGGGGACAGTTTACCAAGCTTGAGCTTTTAGGGACCATGATTGAAGATGCAAAATTGCATAAATTGTCAAGAACGGTAGCTATTAGCTAACATAAACCCTCCTGCAGAGACTAAATAACAATTTTTGACCCCAGAACGCTGAACCATTCAACTGGCTGTCCGGTACTTATGAAACAGCAGATGCAAAATTGTTTACGTCAGAGGAACCGCACAACCATTAAGAACCTAAGGCCCAAGTGTCGTCTCGTTTTTTTCTTTATCCTTCTTCATCACACAAATCCATTCTTCCGCAAAACCAAGTTCTTGCGGTACAATACGCCGTCCATTTCCGCCACTAGTTACCATGTCTAAACGAAATCGAGATTCTTCAAACGCGAACCCTATTTCTTCCGCTATGGAAACTAGTACTGGAACCACGAGGACTAGTTTTCCTGAGAATTTTAGGTCGAAACTGAAACAAGAATGGTTGGATTCATGTACCGCAGAGTTGAATATCTCAAATCCTGGTTTTGATAACTTCGATCTTGCTGAGAAAGAGAAACTCATCTTCCAGCGGTTTCTGTTTTCTGATATGAGATTTTCTTGTAGGGGTACGCTTCCTAAAAATACTCATACTTTTGATCTAGCTCATCATCCTGATCCATTAGTTCTCCAGGTATTAAACACAGTGCTTGCTCTTAGAAGTAATCTAGTTACTGTTTAACCATGTTTGAGAATATGTCGCATATTTGACCTTGAGTAACAATTTTTCTGACAGGTTAACCAGATGGGTCATATAAATCATCATCCAGAAAATAGGCGTCTTCTGACTATGACGGATGGTGTTGAATACACACTTGGAGTAGAGATCAGACCTATCAAAGATGTTCAAGTTTCTGCACCTGCCGGTTTCAAGGTTTGTTCTACTGGAATGAAATGAATTTGGTTTTCTTTTGTTATTTTTTTATATGGGCTTTTTACAAAAATAGGTCTGTTTTTTGGTGCTTTTCAAATCTAGGCCACTTTTTTATTTATTGCTAGACTAGGCAAGTTTTGACCAAAAGTGATGGATGAAAAGTTAGCACCGTTAGGTGCACTTAAAATGACAAGATAGTCCTTTGAATCGGTTATTTCGGCCCAACCAGCTACTGTGACTCTTTATACGTCGTCACCCAGTGCGTACGTGGCACAGGTTACGTGGCAAGGCCCATGTGGCACTGCTTACGTGGCACTCTTATCTTCTTCTCCATAAATCATAAATGAACATCTCCACAACCACATACTTCTGCTTCTCTTCATTTTCAGATCTGAAAAATGGGTGGTGGTATGAATGATAAAGCAAGTTCTTCAACTAGTATGGTAGTGTGTTTAATGTGTGAAATGGAAGAAGATCATGAAACAAAAGCATGTCCATGGGTTTATTCAAGGTGCAAACATGTACCTTGTAATGGAGTAAGAGCTTTGTTGAGGTCTAAAACAGATGTAAGTAATGGAAAGTTGTTCTTGAAATGCTTGAATCCTACCTGCAACTACTTTGAGTGGTTTTCTCAAGCTTCTACCCATTCTTCAGCACTTCCAATCAAGCTTCCATCAGGTCATGGTTGTATTGCCCGTGGAGAAGACAACCACAATGTTACAAGTTGTCCACTGAAGGTTCAAAAATGCTTTAAAGACAACTGCAACTCTCAATTAGAACTGAAGATATGCAAAAATCAACATAATTTCAACATAGCTTACCTTGTGTGCAAGAAGAAATCCTGTGATGCATTCATATGGGATTCAGATGCTCTTGTCATTGAAATCAAAGACACAATGAAGGGTAAAGTGTATGAAATATGCAAGGAATTTAAGAAAAATCTGAAAATGTAGCCTGCAACAATTTTATAATAAAATTTATCCCATTTCAGAACTTGCATTGTCTTACAAAAACATCCGTTCATCCATTCACAAAAGATAACCAAATTGAAACATAAATAGTATCAACCATATTGTTCAGATCCAGTCACAGAACAAAAACAAAAGAGACAAACACAAACATAGAATCCATCATACTTTCATGTACTTCTTTGGTTTCTTCTTTCCCTTTGGATCTGCAACTGTGAAGGTGACTTGTTGTTGACAGATCCAATATGTTTATTAGTCTGATTGAAAGCAGGTTGAGAAGAAGCCTTTCTCTTTCTCCCTGACCTCATACACCCTTCCCCTTACAGCTCCAGTTAACTCAAACAGATGATTTAAGTCCCGCATCTTTGTAATCAGCTTCATTGCCTTTAGAACTATCTCACCATCCTGCCATTTTTCACTTTCATTCCTCCTCTTGAAGAAAAGACCCATCACCAGTTTATTATACATTTGTACAAGTGTAATGATTGGCTTATCTCTAAAGGGCTTGGCCATGTTGTTGAAAGACTCTGAGAAATTATTGTTGATGTGCTCACACTTGCTGTCATTTGAGAAATGAGACCTAGACCAGCTTTCAGGTTTTTGATCTATGAGATACAATGCAGCTTTTTCATCCTCAGCAAATAATTTATCCATGTGTTGCTAAAAACAAACATGACATAAATAATATCAAACTCATGTATGAAATACTTGAAATTACATTATATTGTTTTGAGAAATGAGCATACCTGATAGTGTCTCTTCTTGTAACATTTGGCAGCATTCGAGAAATGAACATGTAAGCTGTATGACTTGAAATACTTCTTGAAATTCTTCATCAAATTTCTGTCAATTTATCAATAAGAAACAGTTAGTTATTGAACTTATATTATTAGGAAATATTAAGGATATAAAAAAAGGAAATGTTGAAATGTATGTCAAGTAAAAGTTAACCTGAAACATAATCTGTGCTCATCCAAGCAGAAGTATTTGTCACAAGCTTCACTAATCCCCTTCTGCTTGTCTGATATAATGGTGAAATGCAAGTCTTCACCCAGTATATCTTTCAAGTCTTTGAGAAATATCTTCCAGTTCTCAATGGTTTCATTCCTACACACCATTATACCAAGAGGTGCTAAACCATTCTGACCATCTAGACCTGTTGCAACCAGTAACACACCACCATACTTCCCATACAAATGGCAAGCATCCAATCCAATGATTTTCCTACATCCAGCCAAGAATCCTTCTATAGCAGGCTTGAAGCAGAGTGTCATTGACAAGAATGTGTTGTCTGTGCTTCCATATGAGAAACTAGCTACACTGTCATGCATTTTTTCCTGCAACAAAGTAATGTTACCTTCACCATTTCACAGAATGCAGGAATTTTCTTGTACTGCTCCTCATAGCTGCCATGAAGATTCTGCAACACAATATTTCTTGCTCTCCATGCTGTATGGTACTTAATGTTCACTTTCATTGTTTTGTTGAACTCATTTGCCAATGACTCAGGATCAGGGATTTTGTTTTTGTAACCAAGAGTCTCCAACCTTTGCATGTACCAGTCAGCTACAAGTTCTGGATTTGCACATCTGTTCTCCCCTTTAACATTTCCATTGCATGTGTGCTTGACATTCCAACTTCTCAGAGTAAATGTAGTTCCTTCACCCTTCAAAACTCTTCCATAAATGAACATAGGACACTTGGTCTTCTCGTGATGAATGCACTTCACCCTAATCTTGTAGTTGTTTGAATCTTTAAACTTGACCTGATGTTTATGCTTCACACAGTAGGCCCTCAAATGCTTCTTGAAAGTATTCTTGCTGACAAACTTGCTTCCCTTCACTAGGCTGTAAGGATCCACTTGTTCAAAAGTAATTCTCTCAGGGAACATCTCCTCATCTTCCTCATCCTTAAAATGTCGTGCATGCTCTTCCTCAAACTGTGTGTTATCATGAGGCTTTGAACAATTAGGCCCATCAGACTTGTTGCTTTCTGATACTATAAGTTCAAGCCCATCATTCTTGTTGGTTTCTGATACAAATTCCCAAAAACAAATGATTCAGTTAGAGCCCTTCAAACAAACATAACAATCAAACATAACAAACAAACAAAGAATAAGAAAAACAAAAGACTACAAAACAAATGACAATTTACCTTCTTCTTCTCTGTCAGAGACCAAGTCCCCATAATGGTCCTCTACAAAACCACAGAGATAAGGGCATTAGTACTAAATAAATGGAACAAATCTACAATCAAACACAACAAAGTGTAAAAAGAGACAGAAGCAATCACATACCTTCCTTGTCATTCTCAACCTCCACCTCTCCAAAGTTTGGATCACCAGCATCACTATCAACATTATCACCATCACTTGCAGCATCATTATCAACATTATCACCATCACTTCTCTCACTTGAAGTACCATCTGAAAGATACCCATTCTCAACTTTTTGTAGAAACTTATTGTAACTCTTGATATCTTTCTCTTCACTGTCATTGTCATTCATCTTCAGGACATCTTCATCATCAGGGTTACATTCATCTTCTTCTACATTTTTCAAGTGCATGATTTACTCATCACTTTTCTTGTACTCTTGGGCAACTGCAAACAAATCTTCCACCACTTCTGCCTGTGTTGTAGCTTCAACCCAAACGTCATGATTGAAATACTCATCAAATCTAGGTATCTCATTACCTTGTTCAGCTCCACTAGCCTCCAAGACAGGATTATTCTCAGCTACACTTGCTTGTGTTTGTTGAGTAAACTGTGGAACTGATACACCTCCATCATCAACATATTCATCAGAAACATCTTCTTCACTACCAGCTAAATCAACAAACACTTTAGTAGGATTCTTCTTCTTCATCCTTGGTATTCTTTGACTTCTTCTAACTGACTTGTCATGCCATCTCTTAGGTGATGAACCACTAGTAAAAACTGGTTTAGGTGGAGTCTTAGAGACTGGCTTCTTTGGAGTCACATTCTTTTTGGGTGTCATCTGTGGTGGAGGAGGCATTGAACCTACAGTAACCTGAGATACATCTATCTCACCATTCTCATCTAGTGGCATCACTTGTAAATACAATGTAATCCAACCATGTTCATCTTGAGTTGCATTTTCCCAGAAAAACCAAAATTCTTCATCATTAATGATGTTTGATGGTAGGCATGGATCAACAAACCATAGAAGGTCCAATGTCTCCCTACTGGTTAATCTCAACATAGGACTAATCCTAGACTTTAACTGATTTATACCCATACCTTCTCTGGACAAACCCTTAAACTCAAAACACATAGCAGTGTTGATTAGATCCTTGACCTTAATATCTCTGTTTGGAAATATTCCCTGTTGAACCTCATTTATAACCTCTTGAACCACTTGCTTTCTACAATTAAGAACAACAAAATATGTATCAGGAAAATTATGGAAAACCCATTTCAGATAAATCGTGAAAAACCCATCCTAATCTAGAACCATAAAAACCCTAGAAATCAATTATCACAAAAACCATAAAAAACCCTAGAAATCAATTTCAATTTTGAAATCAATCAGCAAAACCCAATTTTGAAATTAACAAACCCTAGAAAATTATCAGTACAACTTCATTATCAACATAACACATTCAAACTTCATAAAAATTTTATAAACAGAGAAAACCCTAGAAATCTAAACACCCACAAACCCAAATAAATCAACCTTACAAACAAAACCCATAGTATGTTCATCACTGAAACGTTAAAAACAACCATGAAAACAGATTAGGGTTTTTTTGTTACCTCTCATTAGAACGCTTCTTCCGTCTCGTCATCTTCACCAGCAGGAAATCTTCAATTTGTTCTTCAAATCTCAACTAACAAAATACTATTTCACTGATTAATCTCTCTACTAGAAACAATTGAATCGATGTTTTTCTCTGCCTTCTCTTATTCCTTCACATTCCCGCGCTGTCGATAATAACAATGAAGAACTATCTTGGCCGTTCAATTAATCCTCGAGATGTCGTGTTAGTTAGATTAGGCTCTGAGATAGCAACACGTGGAGATTATATCGAGACAGGTGGACATCTTATCTACTGCTGGTGACACACACGTGTGAAGGACATTTCAGTAATCTTACCACATGTATGAGATCTCCCTATATGATATTTTGGCGAGATATTGACAAGTCAACGCGATAAATTGACCGAGATGGTTAAAGTGGATGGAATCCGTTTAACTTGCCTAATTTTGCAAGAAATAAAAAAAGTGGCCTAGAAATGAAAGTGAGGGTCCAGACCAGGCCTACTTCTGCATATAATCCTTTTTATATTCATGTAGAGGTTTCTTGTGGGATAACTTGAGGTAGCTTTATTGGGGAAGCACAACTCAGAATTCATATTTTCTGGCATATAGGTTGTCATTCACAAGGGAAGATTTGTGGATGGGCTCCTAAGGCTGGAGCCTGAAGGCTTGGAAGTACTTGGTGGAATGGTGGAAGATTTGGGAGCTGCACACCAGAAATCAGTAAAAGAAGTAATCGAGTCTCCTAAGGGTGAAAGGTATATATTGGATATTCGATAAGCCTGTATATCGTTCAAAGCTGTCATTAGCTTCAAAGTAGTTCCAACCTTTGAATAATCTACGTGTTTGATATGGTTCACCTGACAGACACTACCCTGATGCAGAATGCAAACAGATGATGCTGCTTTGAAACCCAAGGATTATGATGAAATTGTCAAAGACAACTCAAACAGATTAACTGATGAATATAAAGCGCTGCCATGCACATATTTGGCTAGTTTGTTGGCAGAATGGGAGCAGCGGAAGAAGGCGGATGGCAGAGCACCCATCCGGCGTAAAATCCAGGTATCTCGCTCATCCATTCAAGTTGCAGTAGAATTTTAATTAATTAATTTATTCATTCATTTCTTTCATTTTATTTTATTTTTGACTTGCAACACGATTTCGACCTGTGGAATTCTAGGGTAGCATGACTGGCCTATCTAGATTTGAGTCTCATGGAAGGACTTATGAGCTTGTTGTTCGTTTTTCTGACGGGAGTTGCATTTCCGAGGTTCTCATCACCACGATGTGAGTCTAAACTTGAACCTTGTGTTACTCTCATTTCTGGCTACCTCTATCTCGAGGATAATCTTATGCAATGAGTTTTAAAACTATATATGCAGGTTGTGCAACGTCAATTAGGTTTAACTCCAGCTCAGCTCGGTGAATATTTCTCTTCTGTCTCTTCTGTCTCAGATGATGAAATGTGGGAAATCGTGACGGATATTGAGGCCAGGTTGTCCACTTTACAGGTATATACACTATTTCTTTAGTTTCAAATCGCTTAAAGTGGCAATGAGAACCCTAAGTAGGAGTTTTGTTATCTGAGTTTTATTTCAGTGTACGTTGGTCGTAGAGATGGATAATAACTCCACTGTCCCTGTTGCTGTTGAGGTGGATTCTACATTTGATTTGAATTGGGTTATGGAAAAACGACATGAAGTGATGCCATGAAAAGATATCTCATGCCCAAGTTAGCTGCTTTTGGTGTGGACGCCACATTTGATATCTCGTGGGTTATGGAAAACTACATGAAGTGATGCAAAGAAAATGGATCCCTCATCAACAAAAGATGATTTTTCCCCCCTTAACATTAAAACAAAAAAAGGTTAGAGATACTAGTACCCAAAGCAGACCTTTTTTTTCTGTTGTTGCAGTGATCCTACTACGGCTCCGAACACTGTACAATACACCGTAACTCATTTCAATTGCATGAGGGGTTCCTTAATCCAAAAAAAATATACAGCTCTAGATCACAACCATTAAGGGTCATCTTGTTTTTGTTTTTTCTTTATCCTTGTTTATCTCGTAAATCCATTCTAGTTTAATGCTTAAGATTAAGCTACAGAATTTTGGTTCTTAGAGACAAATTTGAGCTTTTAAACCCTCCAGCAGATTTTGACCCCAACCAGGTGAACCATTTAAATATTGATTGCAACACAAATACTCTTCACCAGCAAAAACCACTTTAAGTTTATCTTCGGGTCAATGCCACTCATTTCATTTCGATAGCATGAGGGGTTCCTTAATACAAAAAGATACAGCTCTAGATCACAACCATTACGAACCCGACCTACGAATTAAGGGTCATCTCCTGATTCTCCTCTTTATCCTTGTTTATGACGCAAATCCTTTCTTCAGCAAAACCAAAGTTCTTGCGGAAAGAGTAAAATCCGCCGTCCAGTTCCGCCGCTAGTAACAATGTCTATACCAAACCCTATTACTGGAACAACGATGGATAGTTTTCCTGAGAATTTTAGATCGAAACTGAAAGAAGAATGGTTGGATTCATGTATCGCAGAGTTGAGTAACTCAAATCCTGGTTTTGATAACTTCGATCTTGCTGAGAAAGAGAAACTCATCTTCGAGCGGTTTCTGTTTTCTGATATGAAACTTTCTTGTGGTGGTCTGCTTCCTACTTTCGATCTAGCTCATCTCCCCGGTCCATTAGTTCTTCAGGTATTACGTGTAAAGTAAACACAGTGCTCGCTCTTAGAAGTAACCATGTTTGAGAATATGTCGTTACAACCTTGAGTAACAATTTTTTCCGGCAGGTTGATGAGATGGTTGATATGAGCGTTCATCCAGAAGATAGGCGTCTTCTGCTGACAATGACGGATGGTGTTCGATACATACTTGGAGTAGAGATCAGACCTATCAAAGATCTTCAAGTTTCAGCTCCTGCCGGTTTCAAGGTTTGTTCTACGGAAATGAAATTGGGCTTTCTTTTGTAACTCAGAATTCATATTTTCTGGCATATAGGTTCTCATTCATAAGGGAAGTGCTTTAGATGGGCTCCTACGGCTGGTGCCTGAAGGCTTGGAATTACTTGGTGGAATGGTGGAAGATTTGAGGGCTGAACGCAAGAAATCAGTAGAAGAAGTAATCGAGTCTCCTAAGGGTGAATGGTATATATAGGATTCATTAATTTCATATCTACGGGTAATTCAGTGTTAATTTAGGTTATCTTTCATTCTGATATGCGTGTTTGATATAGTTCACCTCACATACACTACCCTGATGCAGAATGCAAACAGATGTTGCCGCTTTGAAACCCAAGGAATATGATGAAATTGTTAAAGACAACTCGAACAGATTAACTGATGAATATAAAGCGATGCCTTATACATACTTGACTAGTTTGTTGGCAGAATGGGAGCAGCGGAAGAAGGCTGATGACAGACCACCCATCCGGTATAAAATCCAGGTTTCTCGTCCATCCATTTGTTTCCAGCAAGTTGCAGTAGATTTGAGTTTAGTTCTTCCATAACTTATATATTTGTTGACTTGCAATATGATTTCAATCTGCTAGGGTATGATGACTGGCCTATCTAAATTTAAGTTTTCGGGAAGGACAGAGTATGAGCTTGTTGTTCAATTCGATGACAGGAGCTGCACTTCCGACGTTGTCATCCACCACGACGTGAGCCTAAACTTGAACCTCATTTATGGGTTCCTCTATCTCTCGGATGATCTTATGAACTGAGTTTTACTAACTATATATGCAGGTTGTGCAACGTCAACTAGGTTTAACTCCAGCTCAGCTCAGTGAATATCTCTCTTCTGTCTCAGATTATCAAAGCTGGGAAACCATGAATGACATTCATGCCAGGTTGTCTACTTTACAGGCATATGCAGTATTTCTTTAGTTTCAATCGCTTAAGTTGGCAATGAGAACTATAAAGATGATCTAAAATGTTATAATTTTATTTCGGAATGTTGAGTAGTAAATGACCAAGAATATTAAGCAGGAGTTTTGTTATCTTGAGTTCTGTTTCAGTGTACGTTGGTCGTAGAGATAGACAATAACTCTAATGTCCCGGTTGCTGTTGAGGTGGATTCCACAGTTGATTTAAATTGGGTTATGGAAAAACGACTTCAAGTGGGTTATGGGCAAAACTACATCAAGTGGGTTATGGGAAAACCTACATGAACTGATGATGCCACGAAAATGAACAAAAGATGATTTTTTTTTCTTTTTCGAATTCGATGTGATGTGGGTTATCGGAAAACGACAAGAAGTGATGCGACGGAAAGATGTCTGGCGTCGCAGTTGCTTTTGGCGTGGACGCCACGTTGGAAAAGCTACATGAAGCGATGCCACGATTATGGATCCTTATCGATAAAAGATGATTTTTTTTTTTAAATAATTTGATGGCATATTAGTTCGTAAGTAATCTGTTATAGGGCTGATGAATCTATTAGAGGGCTACTATAATAAGATAAAATAGGGTCACTAGTAAATAATTCTTAAAGCCCCTTATCTAAATCGTAAAAAGTTACGGTTGTTTTTTTTATTTTTCGAAACCAATCGTCACACTAAAACCAACCGTAACTCATTACGTCCAACCGTAACTCATGTTTTTAGTTTTTCGAAACCAACTATAACTCATTAAATCCGAACGTAACTGATATATTTGGTTTTTCGGAACAACCGTAACTCACTAAATCCAACTATAGCTAGTTACGGTTGGCTTCTGAAAACCAAAAAGCCAACTGTAACTAGTTGAAAAGACGAGGATACCCAAATATACCTCAGTCTAACACATTTTCACCTACAAGTCCTTTCTCCGAAAGTGATTGCCTATGGACTGAGTCGAGACAACACAACAAATCGGTTCAAACTTCGTGTGATCGTCTATGGATACGAGATCGAGACAATACGACAACAAGATAACTTGCGTGATTGACTATGGATACAAGATCGAGACAATACAACAACGAAGTATGATTACTTGATAATAGGTTCGGACTTAACCAAACACTATAGGATTGCTATCAAGTAATTAGAAATTAACGTTTGTGTATTTTACTTCTAATTATAATAAAAAAAATTATAATTGCGGAAATAGAAAAGTAAAAGACACATCAAGATTTTGTTAACGAGGAAACCGCAAATGCAGAAAAATCCCAGGACTTTGTCCAGAATTGAATACTCCCAGAATTAAGCCGCTATACAAAATCTAAACCAACTTCGTATAGTTGAGACCAAGCAACTAAACCTATAGTTCACCTAGTTCTCTCATTATCCCTGCGCCTCCAACTTGCAATAAGTCACACACTTGGAACAATTCCTTTGGTTCGTATTCCAAACAGTAAAGGAATAACAAATATGTTCGGTAACAACTCTTTTCAAACAACGTGATATGAGTTTGACAAAAGGCTCTTCCGTTTAACCAATAAACTCCTTTGTCGGGTTCTTAGACCAATCTATTCAACAACTACCAAAGTAATTGTTTAGACTATGCAATCAATACTATGAATCACAAAGAAATGTATTGATGCCTATCTACACAACTAATCAATCCAATCTATCAAAAGATAAACCGTTTATAGTTGGATCCCAAGCCGGTCAAATTTTGTGCACACCAAAGATTATGAACTCAAATAAGAAATCTTCTTTGTCTTCAAATCTTCTTAGATCTTCGATAAACACCTGCACACAAACAACTTGAATCTCTTGTGATTAATCACACACAGAACGAAGTCTGTTGACGATGGATTATCACAAGACGTCTTTAGATCTACAAACAGTCTAAAGATCCCCGTTGATACTTCGATCTAGTTTGAGTGAATCCTGTATCAGAAGAGAAGATTCTCAAGCATAAACAAACTAGGTGCAATCAAAGTTCAACAACCGTTCAAATCAATCGAAAACTAATAATAAACTACAATTATCTAGTTTCCCACCAACGGTATTCTAGAGCTTCTCAACCCCGAAGAAGTCTTTAAAACGAGCGGTCAAAAGAGATTTCGCCTAATTAGGGTACTTTCCTTTCCGAATAGACGGCTCCACGAGTAACAACACAACTTGGTAGTTTTGCTGGCTCTGAGGATTAGTTTTCTTGAAATGAAAACTTCGATATTTATAGACCAAGGAAGTTTGGACACCATGGAATTTCCAAAGCCGAATATTCTCAAAGATATGCAATACACCCAAAATCCTTTTTCATAATTTCTGGAAATTTTTGTCCAAATATTGACCGAAATCTCAGTAGAAAATCTCCAATTAGTAAATGCACATTACCAATTTTTATTTTATAAAGATATGCATTTAATTGCTGGAAATTAAAAGCATATAAAATTAAAACCTTAATTAAAAGATTCTCAATTTATTTCGATCCGGGATTCTCCTTTAGTTATTAAGGAATATGTTTGAAAAATAATAGATAAGAATTACTGCACATGTTCAAAGTATGTCGACATCTTTACTTTGTAAATCCTTTTTCATATTTACAATCTTGGAACCGATTTGTCACACTTCCAAACGAGTTTAAAATTGGTTCATCTGATTTCCAAGAACTATGTGATTGATCAAAAACATCAATCACAATTCATGGGTTTAACGGTTCTACCAAACACAAGTTCGGTTCTACCTCCAAGTGGCTACTAGGATCGGTCACACTAGTTTCCATAAAATGGCTAACTAAGTACTAGGATCGGTTACCACTTATTTATGGTACATACTTGTGATCGGTTGCACAAGTTATAGGATTGGTTACACCAATTACTAAAACTTGTTAACCTACAACAAGGATCGATTATACATCTTGTGATTAGTCCCACCAAGTTCTAGGATCGGTTACCCAATGACTAGGAATGGTCACACCAATTACAAATATCGATCATACCATCTCAGGTGATTACTTAAGATTGGTTTCCCTAGTAAAAGTTATACCGATACATAAGTCATGCATTGTGAATAGTTTTACCAAGATACATAAACAAGTTATGAGTGGTTATACTAAACACACATATTGGTAATCCAAAGATTTGCAATGAATAAAAATACCAATAAGCCTAGCAATTTCCCTTTCGATTCATAAAACAAGTTTATGAATGTACTTCCTTTAAACGAATGTAAAACATTGTTCATATGATACGAAGTTCAAAAAATAGTTCAAAATATAGGCGTTATACTTCGCATTATAATTCCTTAATACTACGTCTAACTAGAGTATAATCATTCATAGATTCGCAGTTATGTTTTCAATATAGCACGGCTTGAAAGATACGTTAGGAATGAAACAGTTCAAGTCAAAATATTATTAACCTCAATAGGAAGGATGATGTCATCGTTGTAGCTCTTTACTTCTTCACATTCTTCAAGTCTTCGAGTAATACTTGTATGTTTCATATCCTAATAACTTTCTAGCTAACCTATACGAAGTTGACTCTACTAAATAATAAAGCGACTCTTTAAATGAGTTTTTGTTCACTAAAATATGACAACCAAACTTGACATACCAACGCTTGGTGGGTTCAACCGAGCAATGCTTTAACAATCTCCCCCTTTGTCAATTTTAGTGACAACTCTTACATCATATGGATAAAAAAATTACAAGAATTCATTATACACACGCTTGATTCCAAGTTTCAACAACACAATAACTTGTATACATTCAATCCACAAATTCCGCTGTTGACATTATAATAACAAAGCTAATTCTCCCCCTAAAAGTAAGATAGGTAGATTTTCAATCCGCACGTCTCTGTTATTCCCTTTGTAGTTAAGATAACCACAAGTATCAATATGATATGTTACTCCCCCTTAGTCTATGATTTACTCTTTCATTAGATATAACGTTTAAGCACCATTGTCCTTTCCTTTGTGATACCAAATCACTTGTTTACTCCATATATTTCTCCGCATTTTTTTCGCAAAATGACAAAGGTACGAGCAAATAAAGGACAAGCCGAAAGGATCTTACAAATCTTAAAAGACTTGCAACCTGTAAGAGTTAAGCACGAGGGTTCCACACACCATTTTAGATAACCAATATCAAAACTGAAACTACAAAGTAATTTTGTTTTGATATGTTACCAAGGAAACAATTGCTCGAAGCAATTTTTCCTAATAATTTAGCAAATTAAAAATTTACTAAGCACCTTAGTTCTTTTGCTAAACCGATTGTACAAATACAATCGCTTTTTTGATAAGACCAAAATAAATATCAGAATTAACTATATTTTTCTCATTAGGTTCTAATTATTCGAACAATAACTTAGATCTTTCACTTTAAACAAGACAAGTACTAGGTTAGTTAACTAGTATTTCCTGTTAAGGCATTCAGTTAGACTTGAATAACCGAATCCTCAACTTTGATAAGTCTAACTAAGATCAAAATTAACTTAGTTTCTCTTATCCAGAATCGAATTGGACTAAACAATTGATCCTGAAAACCTTTTTGTTAAGCTATAAACAATTCATACAAACCAAATAAATCAACTTTCATAATTATTTATCTCAACCGGAAGCAATTGAAACAAACATAGACATTAAAGCACCGCAATTGCACCGAAATTTCGTTAAGTCTAAATAATTGATACCAAACAATAAAGAAAGATAACAATAGTTTTTCTCAACCAGAAACAATTGAATCACACTCATCCATACACACATAATGGAATAAATCTCAATTGTACGGAAATTTTGTTAAGCAAAAGAAAAATATATGAAATAAAATCAGGCTTTTCTTAAACTAGAAAACGTCGTTACCTCATATTCCGCATCCTCTTCACCTCCTGAAAGATATATCATTAAGCGCAAGTTCAAGTTAGAACTCTCCCCTATTAATGTTGTCATCATCTCACAAGAACAAAAGAACAAGAAGAACAACAACAACCTTTGAATTTTTTTTTAACTAATGCGATGCAAAAGTTGAAAACCCGAAACACATACGCTTTTATGCTAAACCAAAAACGATTCAACATATTGTGACTTTTTCACACATGAGTTTCAACCGGAACCCCTTATGATCCTTTGATAAAGCCTACCAACATGGTCTAGAACTCAATCCCGTTAAATCAAAAGTCACCCAAACCATAAGGGTTCACACCATATGAGATCGAATATTAAGGTTATGAAAACCGAATTCAGACATCCCATAAACTCAAATGCAATACATCATAAATATTAAACAAATAATCAAGTATTGCAATTACCTCAATCTTGTAGGAAACTAAATTACGAAATCAACGCAAAAAGAATGAGGTCATTCCGAGTTTGGACGAAGAAGTTATAGGTAAAACAGTTTTACACTTCTTTGTATGAACCAATCACTAGGACCAGTTATCGTACCAGGTTATGATACATGGTTATACCAACTAGGTTATGATACCAACTAGGTTATGATACCAGGTTATACCAACTAGGTTATGATACCAGGTTATGATACCAACTTAGGTTATGATACCAGGTTATACCAACTAGGTTATGATACCAGGTTATATAAATCACCAGGACCGGTTACAACATGAATCCATACACGAAACCTTTTTAGACATAACTTTTGCATACGATGTCCGAATTCAGTAATTTTTGGCTCGTTTTAACCATGTAAACAAGAGATACACATATATGATCAGTAGATATAAACATCATAAAATTCAAATTACCGTTTCTATCAAAAGTTCAAATATAGATAAAGAAGGTATGAGTATAGAAGAAAATAAATCTCCCTAAAGATGTTAATTAGTCATATAATAACCGAGAGATATTGTGCTCAGTTTGTCATGCTTCCTAACCCTTCATATGATTGATCACAAAGGTGAACATGCACAATTCAACACAACTAGATTGTGTTGAGTTGATCCTTTTCTTGTTCGTCACGAGTGACTAAGACAGGATCATCATTCTTGACCTTTTGCTTGGTTTGTTTTCTCTTGTTCCATCTCTTGTTTTTCTTCTTTGACTTGTGATGAAGAGTGTCATTATCACAACATTTACTAGTACAAGAAATTTTAGACATGATGTCTCTCTTTAGTCTTTCAAGAAAACTCTTGTAATTATTATCACCAACAATTAAAAGCTGCGAGTCATTCTTGTGACTAACTTTTGGTCCCTTCTTGGATATGGAGGACTTTGGGACCCATTTAGAGTTGGGTTTCGCAGGAGAAACTTTCTCTTTCATACCATTAGGATCATTGTCCTTTTGGATATTTTGCGAAATAACCTTTCTCCAATTTGGAACATCAGATCTTGTCTTCGTATTTGCAAAGTCATCTCTTTTCCTATAGTAGGGTCTTTTATGAGATGTCCTTGACGAGCGATGGGCAAAACTTGAACTATCATTATAATAATTATTTTGCCTAAACTTTGGACAATAGCGATCCGAGTTCCTTTGGGGAGCAATCTTAGCAAATTTGTTTGATAAAAAAGAAAGTGCATCTTGCATCTTACGAACTTCGCATCCCCATTACAAATGCCCTTTATTACCACAATAATAACAAGCTTAGTAACATACGAAGACTGAGTTTTAATGTTACCTTTTTGTGTATCCTCTTGCATTGGAGCTCGACGAGTTTTCTTCTTCTTCTTCTTCTTCTTCTTCTTCTTCTTCTCTTTTTTCAATGTTGTTGCTTTCTTGACATTAGCAGAAATGCCTTCTTTGATTACTGCTGGTTCAACACAATTCTTAGGCTTGACAAATTTTTTTTCTTTACAAGAAATAGGAGCATATTTTTCATCAGTGGAAGCCTCTGGTTGATAAGAATTTGTAGATTTAACAAATTTTATCTCATTGTTATCATTGGAAGCACTTGATTCCTTATATCCCAGTCCACGTGTATCACCATGATATCTTCTTGCTTCTAACAATGATGATAAATTGTTTGTGCTATCATTGGACTTTTCCAAGTACAAATTTTCTTCTTCCAACATCTTGATTTTATCAAGAGCACCAGTTAGATCAGCCTCAAGGTGTTTTTCTCGTGAGAGATATACACCTTCTTTATCTTCAAAACTCTTTTGTTGAGAGTTAATCCTTGCATCAGATTCAACAAGTTTCTCTTCCAACAAGAGAATTTTTTCAAGAGAAGCATCATGCTCTTTTTCTAACAATTTTGTTTGAGAGAGACTAGCACTGACTTTTTCTTCAAGACCCCGTATTTGTCGAGAATTTACCCTTGCTTCTGGTTCAACATGTTTCTTTTCCGACAAAAACAGACCTCTTCGAAGATTTTCACATTCTAATATCTAAGAATTTAGATCGTTTGTACGATCTTTAACAAGATATTCAGTGGATATTGTCCTTGAAAAACTTTTCTCAACTTCTTGTTCTGTCGACAGAGAGGAGTTAAGATACCAATGACATCAGAAGTTTTGAGTTTACTCTTTCCCAAAGGCTTCAATACCTTGGAGTATTTTGAGATATCACCATCCACATCTCGATCAAAATCTGAGTCACCATCATCAGATATTTCATCCAACTGATTTTCTAGCATGATTCCCAGTTATCACCAGTTTCTACATCATTAACAAGATGAACTTGTCTAGTAGATTCCCTTTTATGAAGGTTTTCAGATATTAAATCGTAGATTCCATCATCAAGTGTTAATTCAAAACTCTTGATATCTTGTTTTACATTAACTGAATCATTCTCAGGTTCTATAAAAACCATTTTTAGATTCTAGTCTTATAGGTTGGATCGCACCAAACACAGATTGTTAGATCTTTTCGTGTTTGCCTGCCCTGACACCAATTGAAAAGACGAGGGTACCCAAATATACCTATATCTAAAACTTTTACACATATAAGTCCTTTCTCCGAAAGTGATTGTCTATGGACTGAGTCGAGACAATGCAACAAATCGGTTCACACTTCGTGTGATCGTCTATGGATACGAGATCGAGACAATACGACAACAAGATAACTTGCGTGATTGACTATGGATACAAGATCGAGACAACACAACAACGAAGTATGATTACTTGATAATAGGTTCGGACTTAACCAAATACTATAAGATTGCTATCAAGTAATTAGTAATTAACGTTTGTGTATTTTACTTCTAATTATAATAAAACAATTATAATTGCGGAAATAGAAAAGTAAAAGACACAACAAGATTTTGTTAACGAGGAAACCGCAAATGCATAAAAACCCCGAAACCTTGTCCAGAATTGAATACTCTCAAAATTAAGCCGATATACAAAATCTAAACCAACTTGGTATAGTTGAGACCAAGCAACTAAACCTATAGTTCAACTAGTTCCCTCAGTATCCATGCGCCTCCAACTTGCAATAAGTCACGCACTTGGAATAATTCATTTGGTTCGTATTCCAAACAGTAAAGGAACAATAAATCTGTTCGGTAACAACTCTTTTCAAACAACGTGATATGAGTTTGACAAAAGGCTCTTCCGTTTAACAATAAACTCCTTTGTCGGGTTCTTAATTCAATCTATTCAACAACTACCAAAGTAATTGTTTAGACTATGCAATCAATACTATGAATCACAAAGAAATGTATTGATGCCTATCTACGCAACTAATCAATCCAATCTATCAAAAGATAAACCGATTATAGTCGGATCCCCAGCCGATCAAGTTTAGTGCACACCAAAGATCATGAACTCAAATAAGAAATCTTTTTTGTCTTCAAATCTTGTTAGATCTTCAATAAACACCTGCACACAAACAACTTGAATCTCTTGTGATCAATCACACACATAACAGAGTCTGTTAACGATGGATTAACACAAGACGTCTTTAGATCTACAAACAGTCTAAAGATCCCCGTCGATATTTCTATCTAGTTTGAGTGAATCTTATATCAGAAGAAAAGATTCTCAAGCATAAACAAACTAGGTACAATCAAAGTTCAACAACCGTTCAAATCAATCGAAAACTAATAATAAACTACAATTATCTAGTTTCCCACCAACGGTACTCGTAGAGCTTCTCAATCCCAAAGAAGTCTTTAAAACGAGCGGTCGTAAGAGATTTCGCCTAAGTAGGGTACTTTCCTCTCCGAATAGACGGCTCCACCAGTAACAACACAACTAGGTAGTTTTGCTGGCTCTGAGGATTAGTTTGCTTGAAATACAAACTTCGATATTTATATACCAAGGAAGTTTGGACACCAAGGAATTTCCAAAACCGAATATTCGCAAAGATATACAATAAACCCAAAATCGGTTTTCACAATTCCTGGAAATGCTCTGTCGAAATATTGACCGAAATCTCAGTAGAAAATCTCCAATTAGTAAATGCACATTACCAATTTTTATTTTCTAAAGATATGAATTTAATTGCTGGAAATTAAAAGCATATAAAATTAAAAACCTTAATTAAAAGATTCTCAATTTATTTCGATCCGGGATTCTCCTTTAGTTATTAAGGAATATCTTTGAACAATAATAGATAAGAATTACTGCACATGTTCAAATTATGTAGACATCTTTAATTTGTAAATCCTTTTTCTTATTTACAATCTTGGAATCGATTTTCCACACCTCCAAACGAGTTTAGAATTGGTTCATCTGATTTCCAAGAACTATGTGGTTGATCAAAAACATTCAATCACCATTCATGGGTTTAACGGTTCTAGCAAACACAATTTCGGTTCTACCTCCAAGTGTCTTCTAGTATCGGTCACACTAGTTTCCATATAATGGCTAACTAAGTACCAGGATCGGTTAACACTTATTTATGGTACATACTTGTGATCGGTTGCACAAGTTATAGGATCGGTTACACCAATTACTAAAACTTGTTAACCTACTACAAGGATCGATTACACATCTTGTGATTAGTCCCACCAAGTTCTAAGATCGGTTACCCAATGACTAGGAATTGTCACACCAATTACAAATATCGATCATACCATCTCAGGTGATTACTTAAGATTGGTTTCACTAGTAAAAGTTATACCGATACATAAGTCAGGCATTGTGAATAGTTTTACCAAGATACATAAACAAGTTATGAGCGGTTATACTAAACACACATATTAGTAATCCAAAGATTTGCAATTAATAACAATACCAATAAGCCTATCGATTTCCCTTTCGATTCACATAACAAGTTTATGAATGTACTTCCTTTAAACGAATGTAAAACATTTTTTCCTAGGACGAAATCTTCACCCATATCCATACATAATCACAATAACATTCATACGATTATGTCGATGTCTTATATACGAAGTTCAAAAGATAGGCGTTATACTTCGTATTATAATTCCTTAATACTTCGTCTAACTAGAGTATAATCATTCATAGCTTCGCAGTTATGTTTTCAATATAACACGACTTGAAAGATACGTTAGGAATGAAACAGTTCAAGTTAAAATATTACTAACCTCCAGAGGAAGGATGATGTCGTCGTTGTAGCTCTTTACTTCTTCACATTCTTCAAGTCTTCGAGTAATACTTGTATATCTCATATCCTAATAACTTTCTAGCTAACCTATACGAAGTTGACTCTTGTAAATAATCAAGCGACTCTTTAAATGAGTTTTGGTTCACTAAAATATGACAACCAAACTTGACATACCAAAGATTGGTGGGTTCAACCGAGAAATGCTCTAACACTAGTTACAGTTGGATTTTGAAAACCAAAAGCCAACTGTAACGAGCTAAGGTTGGATTCTGAAAACCAAAAAGCCAACTGTAACTGGTTCTGAAATCGGTTTTTTCGAATTTGATTGAGAAAAAATAACATACTTCAATATCATTTGCAATAGATTGGTTTTGGATCGTTGATTAGAATTAGAGAATTAGTTTTTTTTATTTTTTATGTTTGATTGATGGAAGGGTTATTGATGATGATTGATTTTGAATTGTTGTTGATGATGATTGATTTTGGGTTATTGTTGAATTGTTGTTGATGATGATTGATTGTTGAGTTGTTGTTGATGAGTATTTATTTTTGGTTGTTGTTGATGATTATAAATAAAGAGTTTTTTTTCCTTTTTTCTTTTTTAGGTTTAATTGATGAAAGGTCACCCCCTAACCAACTAACTAGACATTAGGATCATGGTGATGCCCCTCTAATAAATTCAACAGCCCCTATAATAGGTTTCTTTATTTTAGAAAAATACTTTTTCTTTTTTAACTTTCAAACAAGAAAAAAGTATATAACAGAGACTAGTACCCAAGCATACTTACTGATCCAAAGAAGAAGGAAAAAAGCCAAGCAGACTTTTCTGTTGTTTTGCACTAATCCTACTATGTCTGGAAGATGGTTGCAGAGCTTTATGGACCGGGGATTCTTGCGGCTAATAAAAATGATATCTAAGCCGGAGTCAAACTGCATTGGTTAAAATTAAACTGCATCGGTTAAAATTAAAAATGGTAGCCAAACAGACATTGTTCAGAATGTCACACAAGATTTCTTTTTTAGTTTCTATTACTCCCTCCGTCCCACTATTAGTTTTATATTTCACCCCATAATAAATGAACTATATTTCATTAAACAAGGGGACACTTTCAAAATTATCCTTCTAATTGATTTTAGTTAGTATAAGAAATATATATAATTTAATAGGCATATTTATATTCGTTATATAGGTATTTTAAAATGTTTTTCGATGGTATAAAACTTGCGAATATCTGTGGTATAGTTTAAAAGATAAATCATTTCTAAATTTACTAGTTATTATTCATAAGGATATAATAGTAGAAAACACTTCAAAAACACTCATTTTCCTTCCTTGTCTTAAGAATTGCACAAACTTAAACTAGGTCATTTAATAGTGTGACGAAGGGAGTATTTTTTAAGTGGTAACTAACCAACTACTAAATAGTCAACTTCCAAAGGG
This sequence comes from Papaver somniferum, assembly GCF_003573695.1. Taxonomy (NCBI): domain Eukaryota; kingdom Viridiplantae; phylum Streptophyta; class Magnoliopsida; order Ranunculales; family Papaveraceae; genus Papaver; species Papaver somniferum. Next base: position 231,073,719 of record NC_039364.1, on the reverse strand, counting down.
AGAAGCTACCCATCACCTTGGTCCAACGCCCTAAAAAGAGTCAAGGCCACTAATATCACTCTTAAAACTAACTAATACCTTACATTTCCCCTTGGGCAACTACATAGTATTCTTTCATATACTGAAAATGAGTAAAGAAATGGAAACCTAACTAAAAAAGGGAAAAGAACGACAAGGTCCAGCTTGCGGATTTCAACCAGATTTTTGCATCTCGACCCGATGTAAGTTTTTTTTTTTTTTTTTTTTCCTTTTTTCTTGACACGAAAAAGACAAATTTCATTAAGAAACAAAGATGTCACCAAGAGTAAGCACCAAAGTTGCAAAATAGAAGAAAAACAAAAGAAAATTAAAGCGAGCTCACGAAGGCCGTAACTTAGAATTTCCAAACAAAAAGTCCATAACACAAGCTAAAACAAGAACTATCTGACATTCCTTACATTTAAGAAACCCTAAAGTAAAATAAGAAATGAAAAACGATCACTCTTCAAAAATCCGATTTTATTTATTTTATTTTACCTATATAACTAAAATATTTTTTTTATTTTACCTCTATAATGTAAATGTAAAATAAAAAAAGTTACCTCTATAACTAAAATATTAAAATAAAAATATTTGAAATGAACATGTGACAGTGTTAGAGCAATGCTCGGTTGAACCCACACGTTTGCTATCTCAAGCTTGTTGTATATGTTATATGATCAAAACTATATCATGATTTCTAGTCTACTAAGTCAAGTCTCTGACTAGGTTAAAATCTGGTAGCTAGTTGAGTATCATACATCACCCTCAAAGACTGAAGATCAACGAAGACATTTGGAGAAATTCTGTATCATGTATATGAAGATTGAACCATTCTATTTTACTTACTGTCTTACCATTATATCTATTGAGACGATGTCGTATTACTTTTAGTAGATTTACAAAGAAGAAGTTTCGAGTCAAGCTTGTCTTGTTAAAAATATCGAAACATGATTTTAGCAAAGATGTTCAACGACCCTTAACAATACTAGTTCTAAGAAATTTATTGATTGAATTAATTTGTGGGTTACTTGAATTAGTCAATTTATTGTCTTCACAACATGTGAAATAACATGAGACAGTGGAATTTATCTTGGGATTCACGTGTTTAGACCAGATTAGTTGTAGACGTAGGGATACTGAAAGAACCGAATAACGGATGAGTGTTTACTTGGTCTCAACTATACAAAGTTGTTGTTGTCAATATATATAGTGGCTTACAAAGTTGTTGTTGTCAATTTGAGAGTATTCAAACTAGACTAGGTCCTAATTAAGGTTTTTCTGCCTTACAGTTTTCTCGTTAAAAAAATCTTGTCATGTGCCTTTACTTTAGTTTCCACATTTTAATTATTGTTATAGCTAGTTATAGTTAAAGTAATACTACTATCCGTCAACCAACACTTGGTTTGATCTCTTAAATTGGTTCGTATTGGAACTTACTGTATATATATGTATATACTAATTAAGTGTACATCTTGTTTGAGTAATTTCCTTGATAGTCTGTGTTTGTATTAGATCACGCAAGGTGTATCTTGCATAGGTTGATATTGAAAGGATTGTGGTGTACTTGGTACCCTCGTCATTTCAGAATCCGCTCAAGGTCCTATTTTTAGGGGTCATCTTAGCAAAGTTTGAGTTGTCATGAGGGAACTATATAATCGGAGATCAAGTATATGAAACTGAGATATACTGATTATTTATGTTACGAAATTCCCCAACCTGAAGTATTTATCTGTATGAAACTGAGATATACAGATATACATCATATATTATTCCTGTTTGGGAGTTATTTATGCTCCAAATCCGACTGAACCTTTTCAAATAGGCAAAAGCCACTTTGCATCTGAAACAACAAGACAACTAAAATTTCTCGATTCCGGGGTATCTTATTACCGAAGTAAGCATGGATAATTTACATGTATCTTATTTTAGGTGTGTTTGTTATTTTTAACACAGCATATTTTCTTAAGCTTAATGAACTAAACATGAGCTTCCGAGTCAAGTTCTTTATGTTCACCGGACATATTTCAACCTCACTTTGTCAGCAACACTAATAGAAAAATCACCCTGTTCGTGGAGAATAAATTTTTGATGGGAACAAATACCGATGGGGGCATGAGGACAAATAGAGATTCGACACTTGTTTTTTTTAATTACCGTTTTAAGTTAATTAACATCTTTATTTTCTACGCAAGATTTACCCTTCCACAAATCTTGTTAACCTTATTAATTGTTTATGCCACTTTTTTACTATATTAATGGTAGTTTTATACATCTTAAATACCGACGTAATATGGCTAAAAAAGGAAAACAAATATATTGTCCAACTATTTTCACTCATAATCACCTATTCTCGAAACATGCAAGCTAATTAAAGTGTTAGATACTCATAATAAATATTTAAAGTTTTAGATCAAGAACTTAACTATGACTTGAAAAATTAAAAATTCAAGAGGAATCCTGAACAAAAAGGAAAAAGGGGAGTTTGGTCTCAAAAGTTTAAAATTTCAGATTTAATAATATTAAGGATTTTTAGTAATATCGTACGTGAGATATATATTTCACACAAAAAAAGGAAAAAGTATTTCGTGTTATTTTTATTCCATTCACAATTAACATTAATATCTTATCTTTAACATTATTATTAGGTTGGATGTGAATTAAGGGAGTGGTTAGTTATAACACTTGCAGATAATTAAAAATATTTGATTAAATTTAGGGAAGGGAAATTCGGGTTTCCAAAGTGAATATATTAATTAGTTAAAAACAGTAATAAAAAGAGAGACAAGTGTCGAATCTTTATTCATCCCCCATGCCCCCATCAATATTTGCCCCGTCAAAAATTTATATGTTGGTGGAGCGACGAAAGAGCTTAGCCGTAACTTAGATGAGCTCATGAAGCTGAGAAAACACATGTGGACGTTGTTATTTCATCAGCATGGTCCTTTTTTTTTCTCTACTATACCTATGCTCTTGTATTTCAAGCCAATTTTAGTCATTGTAAAACTATTATCCGAAGCCAACTTTAGTCGTCTAGTCCTCATAAAATACGAAGCATGGAAACAGTAAGTTGCCTTTGAACAATTAGAGTCTTCAATCAAATTTCAATACTTGAACAACATCTAATACTTTCACACTTTGTAAAAAGAAATTAAACCAAAATGTCAAAGCATTGTTCGGTTGAACCCACCAAGCTTTGCTATGTCAAGTTTGATTTTCATATTTTAGTTCCAAAACTCAAGGTCGCTTGAATAGATTACTAGATTCAACTTTGTTAGGTTAGACAAGGAAGTCTAGAAAATTTGAGACAAACTCGTGTTACTCCGGAGAACCTGAAGACGTGTCGGCATCAAAGAACACATCGTCCTTCTATTCGAGGTTAGTAATTTAATACTTGACTTGTTTTCATTTCTATCAAATCATTTGTATTGAAAAAATAACATGCGCAATTATATATATGAATCTCTAGTATTAGACTTTTTCTCCAGTTTGAAGCATCAAATCTTGTCGTTGTATGAACAAAAGTAGACCTGTCATGGCTATGCTTGGAGTGGAATTCCACGGTGTTTTTTTAACCAATTAACAAATTCGAAAGATACAACATTATATCTATGCTTGTGTTGGGACTTGATTACTAAAAAATCAGGTGGCGTTGGATTCTGTACTGCGTTTATAATTTACATCTACTTTTTTCTATTAACATATATTTACATTTTCACGTGTAGGTTGAATCTATAGCACCAACACCACCAAGTTTTCGTGATGTTTTCCGGTCTAAAAGTATCATTACTCTAGCACCGTTATCGCTTCTAAGAATCATTACTATATTATTACTTGGTCATTCACGTAAGGATGTGAAAAAGAAGGTATATGATCATTCTATTCTATGTTTAATAATAATATTTCATTTGTTAATGTAGGAATTTGATTTCGTAAAGGTAGTGGGAAATGTAATGGCCCTGGTTACTAGTTGAAGTTTATAGTGTTTTGGACCTGTGTTTAGTTGAAAAGGTAGTGACATTAAGTAAACTAGGAAGTTGTGCGTTGCAAGGGTTATGTTGGTTACGAACTGAAGTAGCTCTTATTAAGAAAAACCCTACAATGTACATGTGAATCTACTTTGCTGCATAGGACCCACCTGCCATGTACCAGCGAATATTTTTTGCTGCACCCATGTGAATTAAAAAGTTATCATTTTGACTAGAACATAAGACCCTTATGTCACTTTTTATTTTTTCACAAGAAAATGTTGATTTTACGTTGAAATATGGTAATGATGATTTTACAGGCTCTTGGGCTTCTCTGCAAAACTGTTGAGGCAAATGTTGCAGTTGAAGAGTATAATAAGGTTTATCATCGTTATCGTATCTTGTCTAGCTCATGTGTTTCTTCTGATGAAATGTGCTTAGAAATTTATAAATCGGTTTGGGATTGTACCAGTGAGCCTTTCTTAAGGTCATCTGCACTTTCAACTTTAGAAGTTTTAGTAAAACAACTTTCAGCCAATCATTCTGTCTTGATGCATACTTAAATATTGTTTCCAAACAATTTGAATCATCAAGCCCTGATATTTGTCTTCCCATATTTCTAACAGCATGTGGATTGACTCTTATCATTGGTGAAGAATCATTTACTGAGCCTTGTATTCTCATGTTATGAATGGCACTTGAAGGTTAAACTTCTTCAATGTTTAGAAAAATGTTTCCATCATGATCGAGGGAGATTGGAGTTTCTAGATGCGCAACATTTTCAGGTCAACATTTCTCATGTTACTTATCCATATACTAATGTATTGTAAACTATAATAAATTACACTTTAAGGCCAGCTCCTATGGTGAACGGCGAAAAATTAGTTTTGGCATGCCAGATAGAGTGGCAAATGGTGCACATTACTATACAAAAATGTAATAAGCGACATAATCTCTATGTCTGGATAGAGTAATCATCGCTCAATTGTACTTCACATGATATTATATTAATATTATAATAAATAAAACGAATAATTCGAGCTTGGGCGGGATTTATAACTCTTTGTCAGTATAGATAATGACTTGGACAGTGTTTAGTAATAAAAAAATAGAGAATATAGGTGGGTAGTGTTAAGAGTCGATGATTTTATTAATACTTTGTCTTCCAAAGACTTTCTCTAGAGTTTCCTGGCCAAAACCCTAAACTAATCTCTCAATTTTAATCTGTTTTCTTGTCTGTTTAAACTAATCTCTCAATTTTAATCTGTTTTCTTGTCTTTTTGCTTATTCTTTCGATTCCAATGGTAGTTATGATGAGCCCAAAACTCATCAATCAAATATCATTCGTGAAATAAGACGAATCAAAAGAGAAAGGGAGACGAATACAGATAGAAGGTAGAAGAATACATAGAATCAGACAAGAAGATTACAGACACAAGAGAGGACACTCAATCCATTATCATTCTTCAACATAACTTCATCACACTTACGCACACACATATATATATATATATATAGGCTGCACAACCGTACAACCCTAAAACTACCCAAACTACCTAAATAACAGGACACCTAACCATTCGTACATATCCATAATATATGGGCGTATCAAGTTAATCCGTGGATTTATTTGGTTTTCTTTATGATTGGGTGTTATTTTAAATCATTAGATTGAGTTAACAACTTAAACTAGGGTTTTGTTTTCAAATGTTTAACTAATATTCTTTTCTCCCCCATTATATTTTGCAGACTGATTTATCCCCTAATGGCGTTTTCCGCACTCTAAATGTTGTTATCGCGTTTGCTGTTGTTGTTACTGCGTTTGTTGTTGTTGTCATGCTTTTTGAATCTATTGAAGCCATGATTGAAAACCATGTCAGGAAGAAGGTCAAGGAATTGGGCTATCTCAACTCCGATTTGCACTGGTTTAAGCAGCATCATACCACTCGCATGTACTGGCCATCTCACAACTGTCTTTTTTCTCCCCTACCTTCCAATCTTATTCCTTCTCATCAACACTGATGTTACAGACAAAAATATCGTCTTCAACCATATGAAAATGGTGGTTTCAAAAAATCAACTAATCATCAATAATTATGTCAAGGTAGATATGGATCATTATCACCCCAAACCCATCAATTTTCTCTGTGTATCATATTGACCCGATTACTCCGATAATCAAACTCTAGAAATGGGAATCGCTATTGCAAAAAAGTTGAAGTCAAATTTACATGGGAAACATACTGGGGTGTTTGTGGATCATAATAGTAAAAGGCAGAATCTCCCACTATGGAAAGAGAATGTGAAAATCAAGAATAATGAATACCCAGAAGACAATCCTTGGTGTTTTGGTGGTAATGTACCTATGCTCAAATTTTATGGTTCATCAATTAATTACAATTTTTTTGATTGGAATAAAAACCAATGTTGTTGGATCAAGTGGATCATTATACTGATTGAGGGAAAGAAGAATCATCAATTAATTACAATTTTTTTGATTGGAATAAAAACCAATGCTGTTGGATCAAGTGGATCATTATACTGATTGAGGGAAAGAAGAATCTTTGAACGACTAGTATAGGGAAGACATTGAAAGAGGTAGAAGATAATAAATCAAACTATTATAAACCACGACAAGATGGCAACTCCGTTTGGCAATGTGCATAAGAAGAATGTGAGTTCTCTCTGTTGGGTAATAACAATTAAAACTGAAAAAATCAAATAACTAATCAATAAAACGAAGCACTTATCTGATTTTTGTGTTGTCTCCGATTCAATGGTTGATGTCTTGCACATCCCTGTTAAACATCATAGAAAGAAGAAACTGGTAATAGTAGATTGAGGCGCATGTTCAACATACTGTCCTTAAGACAAGAATGCCCGGCTACATTCTAAAAAGATGATGCTATAGCCCTACGGGTACATCTGCCTCCAAGATACAACAATCTTAACAAGCTTGAATAGCACATTCAAACTTGTCCTTCTAGAACTTGGCAGCGGAAAACTCACGAATCGTTAGCACTTAAAACCCTCGTATCAAACATCGAAAAAACGAAGAAGAAGTACTTAAAAAACCTTAGGGGAAAAAAGAGAGGTTTTACTATATATATATACAATAAAAAATAATTCTTCATATATATAAAACCCTAACCCGATAAAATTTGGAAGGTGTTTTTATTTTTTGGAAAAACCTTTTTATTAGTAATTTTTATTCATATAAAACTGTATTTTTTCCAACAATCCCCCACATGAATAAAAATACGATAATACACGGAAAACAAGGAATATCATGAATAGGCATATGTGTCCATAAGGTCTTGAACCTTTGCTTAGTGAGAGGTTACCTGAACTACTTATTAGCCAGTGTCCATTAGGTCTTGAACTGTCTAACATTTGGTGTAACTCGCGATAACAACCACACATGATATCTCCACGGTAGCTGCCAAGCTCCGCCGTTGTGTCCATTTTGGCCCTGGACGTCTTGTTTCTCAGAATGCTCTAGAGAATCAGCTCATATTCTCATAGAAAGCGACCCACTTCCTCATTCAGATAGGTGAGTTCCATTAAGAGTGTTCACTGCTACACCCCACTTCAATCTTAAATTGAAACTATGGAACTCATTAAGACTTATTAAAGTCACCCTTCACATGCAGTCACACTATCACATCTACACCATAGGGAAGGAACAGAGAGAATATAATTCTCTGATAGTGTTTACCTTTACCTACCATAAATTAGTTGTCTCATTCGAAACCTTGATCTTGGGATCTCCAGTCAGCAAGGTTGAGTATCCTTCATGGCAAGTTTATTTTATATGAGCTTAAGTCCCATTCCCCCTCGATGTATAATTACGAACTATCTCTTTAGAAAATCCTTTCGTCAAATGATCACTAATTTTTCTGTTGACTTCCCTAAGTCTGTGAGGTTCTCTTTTGACTTTACATGTCTACTGAGACCTCTTTTTGACTTCACGAATCAACTAAAATTACTTCATTAAAGAGTATAGTTGTCTTACCGAATTAGCCTTCTTCGAGTATGTCTAGACTTTGTCATTGCTCATTTACTTTAGACTCACATAGTCAATTGAGTTTCTGCAATGATGGCCACAGGCTTCGGTCACAGAGGAATATCTTCTAAGAAGCATCTTAGTAATCATTCGTCTTCCTCTTATGCTTGAATTAAAGCACACGAACTTTGATTTCTTCAATATACAAGTTCAGCTTGTCTGTTTTAAGGACTTCCTTAGACAGACACTCCTCAAGAGGATACACACATAGGCTAAGATTTATCCATAGCCTGAAACAACAACATCTCTTAAGGTCAATACAATATGTATTACATACACAATTTAAGATGTACCTCAAGTATCGCAAATATCTAATCAGATCATCCAGTAATTCTCTTGAGATACATGGGTATTTGTATACATCTGATATACTGCACATTTACAACACACATTAAACGCATCGAGTTTGACAAAAACCATTTCCTTCAGAATTTCTTCTGGATCCTTTCGATCATTTAGATCATATCAGCCATCTTGGTCTTTCAGTCAAATCATAAACATATCACATGTTTCATAGGTGGTTGTAAAGAATATATCACATAATTGAAATTAATTATGTATCTCATGCATTCCAATCTCTGGTCTTCTAATCAGAGCATCCCTGTGATTTCCCAGGTTAAACGCGGATATGCACATCTGTTTTGCAACACGTACTAAACACGTTAGACAGAAATTATAAAAAAAAAAATATTTGGTTACCTACTGATCCTTTAGACCATGTCAACCGCATATTAGTTTCCTGTCAAATCTAAAGTGGTCCATAATCACGTGTCTTTCATATATTCTTCAAGGTTGTTTTATGCATTCATCATATACCTCTCATCGTCATCGTTGATGGATTGCAAGATCACATGTCTTATCCCCCACATTTAAATACTTCTCTTAAGAATTATTTAAGACTTATCTCTTGGTTTGAGCAAGTGCAAACCGATAGCAAATACAAGAATTAAGCATGAATAGGTGATGCTCTTCCCCTGAAACGAGCTTCACTATACCTTTGCATGCTTATTCAAAAGAATTGGCAAATTAATATTCTCATACCGACGAGTACCGTTGTACCTTTCGCATGATTTTATTGATGGAGAAAACACTTTGATTCGCACAAATCTAGTGATTCCAGTTCCGGCATTCATCGCTTCGTCTTTGCACGTAAATTGTTTCCCCTCTTAACAAACCCGATGAAAAAATTTACGCCGCTTAACACCATCACTGGCCATCATGAACGGTATTTTGGACTCCTCATCATGCTCGTGTGATGCCAAATCTTCTACTAAAACGGAATAGGACCTTCTGGATCTCATCCATACGCTCATGAGTGTGTCTGGCATCTAAGAAAACCATGATTAGACGAGCTTCTTTGGAACTTCCACAACCATCCAATATGTAGTGACATTTCTCCTCCTTGATCTCTCATACGACTCATGAGAATCTTCACAACATCTTTCCCAGACACGGTATTACGGTCACGATCTGAGGCAGTATACCTCTTCTGATCAATCTTGTACTTGATATCTCTTAACTTCACTACTGCAACCACAGGTCTATCTGTATCTGGTCAGCAAGTATGACAAGGTCATGTAACTCATTCTCTACACGTATAATTACCCCAAAGCTCGTGTCAGCAAGCATGGCAAAGACATGTAACTCATAATCCCAACTCTGGTGGTAGCTCCAGAAGTTACTTCAGAGCTTCATGAGTACCAGAAACAACCTTCACATGATCCTCAAGCTTGAAGTAATTGCAAACATGTTTTTCATATGAAAAACTCAATTCTGTAGTACAGATCTGGGTAAGGATATGCTCGTCCCGCAGCATGTCCGTCTTAATAGTTAGGAGGCATCATATACTCCACCCAAGATGATGCCACACCAGGATGTAAGATTCCAGGTACTGGGGTGTCCAATATATGCTCAACGTTTCAAACAACAACTCCTTCAGGAATTGATCTCAATGGCAAAACATTACCAACCATCAAACCAGCTTTCTTCCCGCAGTACAAAAACTGACCAGTGTACATACCCTCAGCCGCAACGAACAAGTCCTTCTGATGCTTGTACCTGAATGGATGACGGAAGGTAACTCTAGCTAATGGTGCACCACTTCCTGGATCATGAATGATTTCGGTAACTACACCTTTCAAGTAACCATTCCTTTCACCAAAATCCAACCTCCTGAATTTTGTAGCTCCCTTACGATGATGAATATGGGATCTGAATATAGATCCAGCTCCCTTACGCTGAGCTCTGATAACTCTACCCATCTCTCTCGATCGGTCGGCGTTCTTCTCTCTGTGTTTCAAAACTCCCCAAATACTTCCACGGACAGTCTGGTCACCGTGAGAACTAATTTCTTCTGAGTTTCAAAATCGGTCAGCTCTGCATTTTCTTTCCCTGTCTCTAACTTTGTTCATAGCTCAGCTTCTCGTCACTTCCAAACAATAGTTTCCTCCTTCCTTCGCTGCTAACAACCAGCCGCCTGCTCAGCCAAATTCCCCTGCACAAAATCCTCTCCTGTACAAGCAGACGCCTGCTCAACCAAATTTCCCTGCACAAAATCCTCTTCTGATCAGCCAGAAGCATGAGCTTCAGACACTCCCTCTTTACGAAGGGGTCCGCTAGATCCATGCACCTAGCTTTATTTGCCAAAGCAGCAGCTGCTACCAGGTCACCTGCGTGCTTCAATATATTTCCCTTGGCTAGGTGAAATTCCTTAACAGTTGGAGCCCGCTTAACAGCCTCGTCTATTCTGGCAAGAGATGTCTCATATTTGCATGTCTGTCATAATACTGAGCTAACAAAAACAACGTCCACGTAAGTGTTGAAGGGGTCCCGTTGTCTTCCCTCCTTGGATATCCTCCAGTTGTGTGTATGAATCAATTACTCGACGATATCTCCCTTGCTAGGGTGCTCGTAAAGAATGGCATAGGTCAGAGAACAATGTCGGAACTCCCTAAGTGGAGTACATGTTACTCTACATGTTTCTTCATTTGATTATGGCAGTTGAACGACCATAGTTTGTATCTCATTAGTCATATCAATGAAAGGAACACAAGGATATCTATTCCTTGCGAAAACGCTAATTTTTCCGGTATTCATTTGTCATCTCTTTAGCATGCGTATCAAGTTGGATTTCGGAACATCAACCACCTAGCTCGTTTAGATACTCTAGCCCAGATGATAGCTTGGTGCTGTCAGCTTTTTCTCCCAAATATCAAGTTCAAATGTTGATACACCTCTGAAGGTACCAGACATGTCGTAGCTTTCTGATAATCAATGAACCGAACACCAACTGGGAACTGAAACAACATTATTAGATTAACCCATCAACATTAGATCATGAGAGCAATCTTCCTTCAGGTAACCGATTAAGTCGTAGCTTGTTCTTGAGGACATCCACTGACAAACAATGAAGCCGTCACCACACATTGTCAACTCCCACGTATGATGTCCGTATGTTACTACACTTTCCACTACACACTTGTAGAAACGCCGGTATGTACCGTGCCCGATGATAACTTTCTTCTGTCAAAGGAATCAACCACTTGATTAATTAACAGATGCAAAAACATTCTCAATTAATTTAGCATCCCACACGCCACATGGTTAGCTCATGAGACAAATTAAAAGCCTGACTCATGATCTTAACCGAACAACATGATGGTTTCAAGTTTCAAATTCGGTATGAGAACAGTTCCTCGAGGCAAGGCATCAAACATCTACGTGACATAATTAAATTTAGTTTCCACTTTATCATATTACCCGTTTAACATATTTGGTAAAACAAGGAAACGAGAAACGAGAAACGATCAATTCCAATATACTTTTAAATCAATAATTAGGTCTCAATTACCCACTGTAAGTATTTTTTTCTTCTTCGGGTTCATACAAATTTTAGATTCATGATTATCAAGACCGACATTCAGCTTTAATTGTCCTAGTTATTAAATCCAATTCCGCAATTTTAATTGTTATTAAAAAAGTATCTTGTCTTAAGATTGTTGGGTAATAACAATTAAAACTGAAAAAATCAAATAACTAATCAATAAAACGAAGCACTTATCTGATTTTTGTGTTGTCTCCGATTCAATGGTTGATGTCTTGCACATCCCTGTTAAACATCATAGAAAGAAGAAACTGGTAATAGTAGATTGAGGCGCATGTTCAACATACTGTCCTTAAGACAAGAATGCTCGGCTACACTCTAAAAAGATGATGCTATAGCCCTACGGGTACATCTGCCTCCAAGATACAACAATCTTAACAAGCTTGAATAGCACATTCAAACTTGTCCTTCTAGAACTTGGCAGCGGAAAACTCACGAATCGTTAGCACTTAAAACCCTCGTATCAAACATCGAAAAAACGAAGAAGAAGTACTTAAAAAACCTTAGGGGAAAAAAGAGAGGTTTTACTATATATATATACAATAAAAAATAATTCTTCATATATATAAAACCCTAACCCGATAAAATTTGGAAGGTGTTTTTATTTTTTGGAAAAACCTTTTTATTAGTAATTTTTATTCATATAAAACTGTATTTTTTCCAACACTCTCCTCTCACTTTCGTCTCTAACAAGGCTTCAACAACAAAAACAATAACAACAACTTCCAAAATGGTGCGAGCTTTTGCGGGGGTTAAGCAGTTTACAAACACTAATGGGGAGTATCATGTTTCTTACAAAAACACATCCTTTTACAAGAATTATCTTAAATTTTGTAAACACTACTTTATATTCCTATTTTAAAAAGTTTCCTTACGTACAAAAATTGTTTGCATAAAATGAAAGTTCTCTCATGAAATGTATTTGGCTTTGGTAACAAATTTACTAGAAATTATCTGAAGGATCTTATCAGATCAAATGATCCTGACACCACTTTCCTCATTGAAACAAAAAATACCACCTGAAAGATGACACAATATATTGCGTCTTTTAGTTACCCAAATTTCAGTTTTCTTGATCCTATTGGCTAGTTTGGAGGCCTACGCTTGATGTGGAAACATGGTGTCGATTTGAAAATTGTTGAATCAAAATTTAACATTTTACATTGTATTATAAAATTGGATTCGATAACTGATTACTCCTTCTTGAGTTTTTTGTATGGTGCTCTTGATGATAATCACAGGAAAATGCAATGGGATTTAATGCAAAATATAGCTATCCAACTGGATATGCCTTGGATTGTAATTGATGATTTAAACTTCATTCTTAAATAAGAGTAAAAGGAAGGTGGTAATCATGTATCTCAAACCCAGTTTGATATAACAATTGAGATTTGAGATTGTAATGATTTGCATATGTAGGCAACCTATTTACTGGGTATAATAAGAGACGAGGTCAAGAATTAACCCTTGAGAGACTAGATAGAGTTGTAGCTGATTAACATGGATTAATAATTTTCATGACTCTGTAACATATCATTTAATGCCTTTGGCTAGCGATCGTTGTAATATTTTGCTTACTACTTCTAGAATGGATTCTAAAATTCATAAGCCTTTTATGGTGAATATACCGTGGTTTAAACATCCTCCTTGTAAATACCTTATAGCTAATAATTCGGATGCTAGTACGAATGGCTCAACAACTTTCAGGTTGTCTAGAACTTTGTTTAATACCAAACAAATTCTTAGAGGTTGGAATTACATTCATTTTGGTAACATAAATACTAAAATCAGTAAGGCTAAAGATCAGATATAATTATTTACTGCTCTCAATGCTACACTACAAAAAAGAAGGCTTCTAGGGACTTTCAGTTTTGAAAAAACCGTCCCTAAAGAAGGATATTTGGGACGGTGATGGCCTGACCGTCCCTAATAATCATAAAATATTTAAATCAAGGCTAAAATATGTCCGTCCCAAAAAGAAAACATGGCTAAATAGTATTAGTGACGGTGGAACAGGGGACGGTACATAAACCGTCCCTAATACCTCTTGGGACGGTTTTTTGTCCTCTTGGGACGTTTTTTGGTCGTCCCAAGAGGCCTTCTGTTTTGTAGTGCTAATCCTGTTGATCCTGAGTTGATTAGGTTACAGGATATTCAAAATCATTGGTACGATGTTGAAGCTGACTACCGGAGACAGAGAGGTAAGGAAGATGATTTATTACTAGGTAATAGAAATACTGCTTATTTTCACCACAAAAGAAATTTTAGAAGGAAGACCCAAATTGACTCCCTAAAAAATGAGATGGGCTTTGGTTATCTAATACACAGGACATTGTTAATTGTCTTAACTCTCATCTTTTAAATATGAGCAGAACCTATAGTCCTCCTCCATCTGATAGATATGTTGATTTTATAGAACCTTGTATATATGATGATGATAATGCTAGTTTAGTTGTGATGCCTAGTTATGATGAGACAAAGCGAACTGTTTTCGCTATGAAACCTTGAACCACCCCTGGTCCAGATGGTTTTCTACCAGGTTTTTACCAAATCATGTGGGACACAGTTGTAAATGGTTTAGTTAAAATGGTACAAGCTTTTTTTTCCATTCAAAGCATATTTTGAATCAAATGAATCATAACTTTATCTCCTTAAAAACTAAAAATAGTTGTCCTAAGAGTCCTGTAGATTTTAGACCAATAAGCTTATGTAATGCTTCTTACAAAGTTATTTATAAGCTCTTAGCCTCTAGAATCAAAGTCATCTTAGAGAAAACTATTACCTCTTATCAAACTGCTTTTGTTGCTGGTAGATGCATTACTGATAATATAGTGATTGCTCATGAATTTGTTGACTCTATGAAAAATACCAAAGCTAAGAAAGGGTGGATGGCCATCAAGTTGGATATGTCGAAAGCATTTGACAGGGTTTAATGGCCTTTCCTCCTTAACACCCTTAAGAAGCTGGGTTTTGTGATGATTTTTGTACTATGATAGAATAATGTATAAGTACTGTTTCTTCTTCCATCCTTTTGAATGGATATCCAGGTGAGTTGTTCACTCCTCAAAGAGGTCTAATACAAAGGGACCCCTTGTCCCCTTACCTTTTCATTCTCTATATGTAAGCTTTTTCTAGAGCTTTACTCTTTGCTGAAAATCATAATCTTATTCGTGGTATAAAAATCAATGAACATTGTCCTGCAATTTCTCACCTTTTATTTGCAGATGATTATCTCATTTTTGCTAGAGCCAACGCTGAAGAAGCAAAAAATCTAGTTAATATCAATGAACAATTTAGCTGTTTTTCAGGCCAGTCTTCAAATTAGACTAAATCTGGTATTGATTTTAGTAATGATGTTCCTAATAATATTAGGAATGAGGTATCTAATGTTCTGATATATCAAGAAACTTGCCATGAATGAAAATTATCTTGGAATTCCTCTACTTCTACAAAAAAGTAAAGTGCAATCATTTTTTCCTCTTCTTGATATATATGGTGATAGGCTTGCTGCATGGAAACCTAATTTTTCTTAAACTTCCAGGTAAAACTATTCTGAATCAATCTGTGTTAGGAAGTTTAGCTTCACATCATATTCTTGTTTTTCAGGCCAGTCTATCAGTTAGACTAAATAAGGTATTGATTTTAGTAGTGATGTTCCTAATAATATTAGGAATGAGGTATCTAATGTTCTGAATATCAAGAAACTTTCCATGAATGACAAGTATCTTGGAGTTCCTCTACTTCTACAAAAAAGTAAAGTGCAGTCATTTTTTCCTCTTCTTGATATATATGGTGATAAGCTTGCTGCTTGGAAACCTAATTTTTCTTAAACTTCCAAGTAAGGCTGCACAGGAACCGAGCCGAAAAACTGGACCGTCCCGGAACCGGTGGAACCGTACCTGTTTTTGTACCGGACCGAGGAAGGGGATACATGTACCGGTACTAAAACTGAGAACTGAGCCTAGAGAGGTACAGGTACACGGTCCTAAGCATATCTCATACTGTCCCGTCCCGATTGTACCGAGTAATAATAACCATTGGATTTAGGGATTTAATTTATTACAGTTCATTTCCATGATTAGTGTACTTTCATCTTTCCAATTATTCCATCAAGTTGCCTAAGTCATAATTTACTCCTTATAAGAATTTCAGGTACAAAAGATAAAGTTGAACATTGAAAAATTCCATGTGCATATATAGGTGTGTCAGTGTTATAGTCATTTTGGCTTTGACTAATCAAAAAACAATTGATGGATGCTAAATTGCAGACGTGCGCTGACAAAGATGCAACACCAGAGAGGGATGAGCTAGATTTTGAGTTCTTGGGAAAAAAAACAGGTGAACCATACGTAATTCAAACTAATGTATACAAGACTAGCGTAGGAAACAGAGAAATGAGGCACAACCTTTGGTTTGATCTAACAGAAGATTTTCACACTTATTCAACTCTTTGGAACAGTCACCAAATTGTTCAAGTTAACTCAATATTATAACTTCTAAAGTGCCTGGATAGTACATTGCTTAATTAGTCTATGACAGTATTCTTCAGCACGACCAAAAGTCCTGAAACATTTAGTTCCTTCTTTTCAGGTCGGATCTTGGGAAAAGTTAAAGGGAGAGATGGATTGTCAGATTTTTGTAAACAACTGAATAGAGCACCCATTAGTGAATAACCATCCCCCAAAGCATGATGAAGCTTGAAAAAAAGTGTCCCAACATCATTTGTTGTTGGGTACTTAAATATGTGAATTTCCCACAATGGTATACTCTCTGGCAGTTGTTCCGTAGCTATCTTTATCGAGTATTCTTGAAAGCACTCGTCGTAAGATTCTAATGAAAACCCGTCAGGAAAAATGGGAACCTGAACGTGGTCTTCGAGTTTAACTCTAACCTTCTTCTAGTGTTTTCCCCCATTCTCACTATTTTTGACCTTCGTCCCGATTGTACAGAAAGTACCGACAGGTACCGGAACCGTGCATGGTACCGTACTTGTCCCGAATGGTACCGGAACAGAGGACGCAGGTACCAGTCCAAATTTAAGAGCCGAGGCTAGGGAGATACAAGTACTCGGCCTCGGCAAGAACCGAGCCTAACCGTACCGTGTGCACCCTTACTTCCAGGTAAAACTATTCTGACTCAATTTGTGTTAGGAAGTTTAGCTTCACATCATATTCATATCTTTCATATTCCCAAAACTCTGACTGATAAAATGGATCCAAATGACGTTTTGGTGGAACAAACAGAAAGGAAAAAAAAGTTGGTTATTTCAAAAAACATGGAAAACTATTGCTCAGCCTAGAGACTTAGGAGGTTTAAACATCAAACAACATGACATAATGAATTTGGCTTTATTAACCAAATTGGCATGGAGAATGTTACATTCTAGAGATGCTTTATGGGTGCAGAGTTTAGATGGGAAATACTTTCATAATTCCGATCCTTTGAATGATAGTTTAACCGCCGATAGGTCCTGGATTTGGAATGTCATTTGTAGGGGTCTTGAAATAGTTAAGAAATATGCATGATGGGAAGTTGGTGATGGAAACTCTATCACTATCTGGAAGGATAGATGGATTCCATCAATAATTTCCATTGTGAGTTCGCAATTTTTTTTCCTCGAATATGATTCATATATCCCAATTGATTAATTCTAAAACTAAACAATAGAATTTGCAGATTCTTAATGCCTTGTTTGATGCTAATACCATTAGTATAATCCAAGACATTAGAATCCCTTTAAATGGACAAGATTACCTCTGGTGGCAACCTAATTATGATGGTTCTTTCATTGTCAAGTCTGCTTATAAAGCTATTTTAAATGATAGGAATCAAGAGACATGTTTTGTTAATACTGTACCAATCTCTTGGAACTCATTTTGGAAAACCAACCTGTTAGAGCACTGCTCGGTCGAACTCACAAGCGTTGTTAGGGATGAAAACTTTATCAGATGAGAATAAAACCTTGTCCCAAGAGAAGAGAACTTATTTAAACAAGATGGTGATATCTTCGCAACAACTTAGTATTTTTTAAAAAGTATGTGATGACCAAGAGCAATCTCTCCGCTCTTTGAGAAATGAACTTAAAGAAGTAACAGAGTCATCTATCGTTGAAAGAGATACACTCATTCAAGGTAAAATATCTTTAAGTGTAAAGGCGAATTAGCTTAAAGAACAATATTCCAAATTAGAAGAATCTTATTCTTCTCTTGCGAAGAAAAATGCCTTTCTTATTTCTAAAGATAAAAATCTTCAGTCTCGACTTAAAGGTTTAGTTGGAGATAAATTTGATGACACAATGGACTGTTGGGAGAACAGTTGTCTGTCCTTGATTCAACACCTTATTTCGCAAAAGGAAGGTAGTCATAATAGTTTGACTGCCTTAATTATCTTTCCATTGTCATATCTCTCTGAATTCCTTATCTTAATAAAATTTTGTATTCTATCTTTCGCAGAGTCTGAGAAGAATCTTCATTCTTCCATTTCTGTTTTGGAGGCTAAATATGCCAAAATTCGTAAAGAAAATGCATTGCTCGTCTCTGCCCTTACTGGTTCTCGCGACCGAGCAGAAAGAAGACTTGATTATCTTGCTTATTTTAAGGATATTCAAGATAGGAATCATCAGAGAGCACTTCTTCGCCAAGTTCATCTCCGGGATGAAGTCCTTGTAAATGACATTTTATTGTCCAACTCTCTTCCTCATACATCAATTGATCCTTTAGAAGTAGATGATGATGAAGTTCCTCGTCCTGCTGATAGTGATTATGATTATGAAAGCAGTGCAGAGGATAATTTCTTAGAAGATGAAGAAGAGGTTCCTTCTAAAGAAGCATCTGCTGGTGTTAATCAGAATGAGAAAGAAATTTCTCCTGAAGAAGTAATTGCTGGCGATAATCAAGATGCTAGTCAAGGCGAAGATCAAAACCGAAATGAAGGAGAGGCTTGCGAGAATATTGGCGAAGAATTTTGTTATCTCCTGCTACTGAAATTAATACTGAAGCTTGAGCTTCTTATTAGCTTTGTCTTCTTGAACTGTCTTATTTTTATCACTTTTGCGAGTTACATTTTTCAACCAACTTTGGAGTCAACTTTTCCTTTTAATATTTTGTTGATGAGAAAGATAATGCTTCTTGTGTATTGATTCCCATACTTGCCTCTCATTATCTTTCTTGCAAAAAATAATCTGTTACGAATACTTATAAATATTTTTTTTATCATATGGTCTTATTTTTCCTTCCTAATTAAAGGTCTTATTATGCCCACCTCTTGTCATTGCGACAAAATCGCAGGACGTCCTTGCACTTTCATGCAAAAACCCATTGATCTTGCCTTAACTTTTTTTTTGTATTATGGCCTCTTCAGGAATGTTGCGACAATATGACAGGCCTAAATATTCTTGCGAAAATAAAGTCCCATGACATTGCCGTCTTGCGACGAAATCGCAGGACGTCTTCGCACTTTCATGCGAAAACCCATTGATCTCGTCTTATCCTTTTCTTTTGTATTATTGCCTCTTCAGGATTGTTGCACAAATATGACAAGCCTTAATACCTTGCGAATAAAAGCCTCATGACATTTGCGTCTTAAGACACTTATCAGCTCCCTAATGGAGGGTGCCGCCCTTATCTCCCCCTGGTTGCCCCTTCAAGGAGGCGTACTTCTACCATACAAGGTTAGCTCCTCCCATCCAGTCTTAACAACAACCAGTTGTTTTCGCAGCCTCTTATCCCTTTTACCTATAGGGTTTATGGTTACGAGACTGCACCCTAAGTGGGGTTTTCTTCAGGCCGAGTAGTATAAGCCAAGACTTGTCAAGAATGGCAAGGTACGCTTCAAACGTCCCTGGCACTCTTGACTCAACCGTGTACCTCGGCGCCTTGATCAGATCTGCACTCCTTGGGAGAGTCCTTATTACCTTAGTCGCCCAACCCAAGTCATATGCTTAAGCTGAGAATCCAAGGTGCCTCTCCCGGATGGGCTTTATTGACCCCAAATCTCCATGACTCAGGTTCCGGTGGCGGTGTAGCCTTTCCCTGAGCCATGTAACAGGTACCCCCTAATATGACGTACTTTAGGTCTTACATTTGCCTCTTGCGAAATTTTATTCGCGAACTAGGGTGTACGCCATAAAGGTTCGCCCCTTTCTTTTATGTCATTGTTCTGTGATTATCTCTGCGAAAATTTCGCACATCATGATCTTGTTTTGATATGAGTAATCTGCAATTATTCTTTCAGAATCATAACTTCTCAAAGCTTCTTACGGATAATATCTTTTTAAGTACAACCTGTTCCATGGTCTGTCTAATCTATGACCAACATCTCTTCCTTCTGGATCCATTAATCTATAAGCTCCTGTTCCAACTATCTCCTTAATGATGTAAGGTCCATCCCATTTTTTCGCTAATTTTCCACCATTTTCTCGCTGATATATTGGTGTTTCTCGCAGAACTAAATCTCCTGGTTGAAATTCGCGTATTTTGACACGTTTATTATATTCTCGGCTAATCTTCGCTGATAATTCTCCATATGTTGTAAAGCTTTTTCTCTTCTTTCTTCTAATTCATCAAGTTTATTTAAAATCAAGCCCACAAGATTTTTCTCCCAAGCTTCTCTTTTTGTTGTCGGAATAACAACTTCTGTTGGTAACACCGCTTCAACTCCGTATGTTAAACAAAAGGGTACATTCCAGTACTTCTCTTTCTAGTTTGTATTATAATCCCATACTGCATTTGTACTTGTTTCGCACCATGCTCTGTGATGTCCTTCCAATTTCTTCTTTAATATATCTGCAATTGTTTTGTTTGTTGCTTCTACTTGCCCATTAGCTTGTGGATACAAAGGAGTAGACTTTCCACATTTTATCTTGAATGCATTAAGTAGCATTTCTATATTCTGTCCTTCAAATTGTTTCCCATTATCAGATACCAACTGTGCAGGAATTCCGAATCTGCAAATGATATTTTCGAATATGAATGTAAAGATATCTTTGTCGCGAATATGCTGTACTGCCTTCACTTCTGTCCATTTTGTGAAATAATCTGTTGCGACTATTAAGTATCTTCTTTGTCCAGATCCTGGTAAAAATGGCCCCACAATATCTAAGCCCCACTTTCCAAAAGGCCATACACTGTTGAAGATGACAATGCTCCAGGTGCATGTATTTTCTTTCCATGCCGCTGACAATCTTCGCAACGTCTTGATATTTGTTTTGCTCTTCATGCATATATGGCCAGTAATAACCTTGCATTTTTGCTCTATGTGCCAAAGATCTTCCTCCACTATGATTGCCAGCATCCCCACTATGTAACATTTTTAGCACCTTTTCTCCTTCCTCCGTGTCAAACATCTGAGTGATGGTCCATTAAATTTTCGGTATAGCAACCCATCTCTTAATTCATAATTCGTTGCACGGCTTTTTAACTTGTGTGTTTCCAATCTATTTCTTGGTGTTTCTCCTTTCGCCAAATATGCATGAAGTTCCATTCTCCAGTCTGCGATATTGTTCATTTGTTCTTCTTCTTCATTGTCTATTATCATCACGTCCACGTCTTCTTCTTCTTTATTGATTGATGGTGACAGAAGTGTTTGTATTTTTATGCATCTCGCAGTTGGATCTGTCATCATGCTTGAGATGAAAGCAAAAGCATCTGCGAGTCTGTTATCTTTTCTTGAAATGTGCCTCCATTTTATTTTTGGGATTTTCGCTGACAATTCTTCAACCAGCTTCTTGTATTTCTTCAAGGATGGTTCATTTGTAGTATACTATCCTTTTATTTGGCGAATAACTAGATGCGAATCACTAGTGATCCTGGCATTTTCTAGTTTCATTTCTATTCCGAATTTTAAGGCATGTATCACAACTTCATATTCTATTTCATTATTAGTGGATGCAAATTCCAATCTGAATGAAAAAGCCATTTTTATTCCTTCTGGCGAAATTAAAATAATTCCAACTCCATTCCTTCTCCATTTGATGATCCATCTACCAATATCTCCCATCTATTTGGTTCTGTTAATAAATCTTTTGGATCTCCATGTTCTTCTTCTACATCCATCATTTCTTCTATTGCTTCATCTTCTTCTAAAGGAAATTCTGCCAAGAAATCTGCAACAACTTGTGATTTTGGTGAAGACAAAATTTCATATTTAATATCAAAGTGGCCTACTTGTGCATTCCATCTCTCCACTCTTCCTGATCTTTTAGAATTCTTCATCACTGATTCAATTGGTACTTTTGTTAATACGTTTATCTTGTGTGCTTGAAAGTATATGCGGAGCTTAAATGATGCATAAACTAATGCTGAGATTAACTTTTCAATCTTTGAGTAATGCTTCTCAGAAGTATTAAAAGTTTTGCTAATGTAATAAATGGGTTTCTCCACTCTTGCATCTACTCGCAATAACACAACACTTAATGCATGCGACGTCGCCGCAAGATAGATCAATAATTCTTCTCCTGATTCTGCTTTTTGTAAAATAGTTGTATTCATAAGATGTTCTTTGATTCCTTGAAAATATTTTTCACATTCATCCGTCCATTTAAATTTCGCACCCTTCTTGAGTATATCGAAAAAATATTTGCATTTGTCTGATGATCGCGAATCTCCCCAGCGAAGCTAGAATCCCATTAAACTTCTGTACATCTTTTATTGTTGCTGGTGTTTGCATGTCACGACTGCTTGCACTTTTTCTGGATCAACCTGTACTCCTTCTTTTGATACAATGTAGCCTAAATTTTTTCCCGATGCAACTCCAATAGTACACTTCTCAGGATTCAATTTAATGTTATACTGCCGCATTTGTTCAAAAATCTCCCTCAGGTCTTGTACATGGTCTTTAGCTTCTTTACTCTTTACTAACATGTCATCCACGTATACTTCTAATGTTTTGTGTATCCATTTTGCGAACACCTTCTCTATCATTCTTTGGTATGTCGCTCATGCGTTTCGCAAACCAAATGGCATTTTCGTGTAACAATATAAACCTCTAGGGGAAAAGAAAGCAGTATGTTCTTGATCTTCTTCAGCGAGAGGGATTTGGTTATACCCTTTGTATCCATCTAAAGATGATACCCTATCATTTCCCGCTGCGGATTCCACCATTTGAGGAATATCTGGTAACGGAAAACTATCTTTGGGGCAAGCTTTGTTTAAATCAGTGAAATCTATGCAAATCCTGATTCCTTTGTTTTTCTTTGGGACAATGACCATATTCGCTATCCATTCTGGGTATTTAGCTTCTTTTATGATTCCTGCCTCAAGCATTTTCTGTAATTCTTCTTCTATTTGGGAATGATAAGTTGTTGCAATTTTTCTTATTCTCTGTTTAAATGGTCTCACATTTTTTTTAATCTCCAACTTGTGGCATGCAATTGATGGATCTATTCCCGGTATCTCATCCATGTTTCCTGCGAAAACATCTTTATATTCTCGCAACAAGTTAACAGTTCTTTCTTCTTCTTCCATATCCATTTTGGTTCCAATTCTCAATGTTAGAGGTTCTTCTATAATCCCAACATTTATTTCTTTTGTTGGTTCTGCGGCAGTGTAAGTGGGTTTAGGTTCTCCCATTTGTGTTGGTTCTTTTATTATTTTCATAGGTTCTTCTCCTTCTTCCGAAATTTCGCTGGGTATTCCTTTGCCTTCTTTTTCCCTTATCATATATACTCTAAATTCTTCTTCTTTCTTTGCTTCCTTTGCCAACTTTCCGCGAAATTGTTTCTTTTTTGCCTGTCCTTCATAATGCTTTACTTCAATCTGATGACATAATTTCGCATTGTCAACATCTCCTCTGATTTCACCTATTCCATTTGGTGTGGGGAATTTAATACATTGATGCAACGTTGATACCACAACTTTTATCGCATGTATCCATGGTCTTCCTAATAACATATTATATGGAGATTCCATATCCACCACGCACAACGTTACATGTGTTTCGATTTCTCCAAGTGAAATTCGTACCACTATCTCTCCTTTAGGTATTGTTATGGATTTTCCAAAGCCGTGAACAAAATATGTTGAACTGGACATTTCTTAATCTTTAAATCCCATTCCCCGGAATGCGTGATAAAATATTATATCCACTGAACTTTCTGTATCGATTAAAGTTCTGTTCAATATCCATTCTCCTATGGATTTTGTCGTTGTCTCCCTCTTTTTTCGCGTAATAGGCACAGTGACAACCAATGGAGATGTGTGGTTCAAATTTTCTTTTGGTATTTCTGCCGCCATGAACGTAATTTTTTGCTTTTCCCAATCTTTCAAGGGTGATGTCTTTTCTAACGCCATAACTTTCCTTCCTTCAAAATTTCGTTTATGTATTCTTCCTTTGATGTTTTCATGGAATTCATTGATCATCGTTTTTGTTATCATATTACACTCCAATCTTTTGTCATCTATATTAATTCTATTCATCTTTCTTCTAACCGATTCACTGATTTATTTAATCACTTTCTTGATTTGAATACCCTCAACAACAATCTTCAACTTTCGATCTTCAGTCCCTGTTTCTAGCGCCATTATGTAGTTGCAGGAAATCCTACACTACACCCCTCATATGATTTCATTGTTAATCAACTCATTTTTAGGTTTACACTCTTAATTTTATTGATTAATATTTGAATGTTCTTATAAAAAAGATAAAGAAATCAAGAATGATCTTTTTTCTGAACTTTCTCTTTCCTAATTACTTGTTTCTTACTCAAAAAAGATCTCTCCCCTTCTTTACAACTCGAACGACTATTTATAAGGAAATACATAGTGGATGACAGCTAACCTGTCCTTTATTTTCGGATATAGTCTGCGACATTCTCGCAACGTTATAAATATTAATTTCGCAAACTCTCTAATCTTCGCAGGACTATCACATATTTCTCGTGATCTTAGATGACGTCATTTATTTTATCATTTCTAAAATTGTTCTGCGACGCTGTTATGTTGTGTCATTGATAATTTCGCTGAAACATTGTCATTGCGAAATTCTGATCCTACACGCTTCAACCAAGTTCATGTTATATTCTTGACTAAAGTCAAAAGATGATCATGTGAAAATCGTCGAGTAACATCTTACATGATTCGTGTGAGACAATCATTTTATGTAGACTCGGAATGTTTCGTATTGATCATTCGATCACTTGAAAATTGCTTTGAAGCTAATAGTTTGTGTGAGACAGCTATTGGCGTCTTCCAAGAATGTTTCAATTGTTTAAATGAGGTCTTAGAACATGTAACCATGATTGGATATAAACATAGTGTGTGCTCTCAATTCCTCTACCACTACTTATTGCATCAGTTCCAAAACTATCATCATCATCCCTTTCATAACCGCGCTCATCAGTTCCTAGTCTTGCAGCTACCTCTGGTGATTCAGATGCTCCTGTATTGTGTTCTTTAACTTGTTCGCCCATCTTACTCACAGCAGGGCTCTCCATTCCAGCACAAAAACTACCTCCACCACCAAAACTACCTCCGTCAGTTCCAAAACTCTCTTCTTCATCTGTTTCATAACCACGCTCATCAGTTCCTAATCTTTTAGTTACTTCTGCTGAATTAGTTACTTTATCCATATTCTCAGCGACTTTCTCTAGAAACTCTTCTTTTGGTTTATGCATAACTTCTGAGAACACTTCTAATAAGGGTTTGCCTTCGTCAGCATAACTTAACTTTTCTACCAGAGAATCCTTCACTGATCCGCCTGTATTGTGTTATGTAGCAAAGCCTACTTCCCCAGCACCTATACCTGCCACAGAACTTGTATCCTTTTCAGTTCCCTGAAAATTTGACACATCAGCATGTATGTGACCCATGATCGGAACTATAATATGCATACACGTATGCGTACCTGTTAGTTGTGAAATTCCGAGTACCTAAGTACACATATCCGTACGCGTACTGGCGAAGAGTTTGGGTCTTGGAATTTCTGCTGTGTTTGAAAGCATGCATACCCGTTTGCATACTAGCGAACCCAAACTCAGACCGACTACTAAAATATGCATACCCGTTTGCGTACTTGAGTGGTTAAAGTTCTAAAATCGGTTTGTTCATGAACTAATACATTTATATAATAAGGAATGCATTCTTTGCAAGCCGTGGCTATAATGTTCATGAATTGATTCGAGTGAATCAAACCGATTTTCCTTCAATTGTGTTCTTGTATACTTCTATGAGAATATAGAAATTTAACAACTCTATAACTAGTTTCATTTGAGTGATTTGAACTAGTTGTGGTTAAGATGAATAAAGTTGATATGAGAGTGTTTGTATACCTAACCTCGGTTAATTACTGTTGAGCCAACCTAGCGTACACGTTTAGGTACGGTTACTCAAACCTAAATGAAGATACATTTCATTTGTGTATAACAAGCTAAGTTCGATCTAACGGTTGAAAGATACTCCCTCCGTCCCACTATTAGATGACCTAGATCAAGTTTGCACAATTTTTTAAGGCAACAAATGGAAAGGAGTATTCTAATGTATTTTTTACAATTATACCCTTATGGATAATAATTTGTCAAATTTAGAAATGATTTATCTCACAAACGATTCCATGGATTTTCGTAAACTTTGTATCATTGAGAGGCATTTTAAAACACCTATGTAACGAATATAAACATCAATACCAAATTATACATATTTTTGATACTAATTATAATCAATTAAAAGGATAGTTTTAGAAATATCCCATTGTTTAATGAGATAGGTCAACTAATAGTGGGACAAAATTTTGAACTAAATAAGTAATCTAATAGTGGGACGGAGGGAGTATTAGCTTGAATCTAATCAGGTTTTCATCTAACGGTGAATATTGAATGCTTTGTTACCAAGGTAACTTAGATTGCAAACCCTGATTTGAAAATTATATAAGGGAGAACTCTAACAACTGGGAAACCTAATCTCCACACTTTCTGTGTGATACTAGTTGCGACTAGAGTCGATTCTCCTTTAACCTTAGGTTTTTCACGAAACCCTGTAGGTTAACGACTTGAAGACTTCATTGGGATTGTGAAGCCAGACCCAACTATTTTCTCTGTAGTTGCGTATTTTGATCTTACTTTTACTATCGTGATTGAGTATTATCTTTGCTAAGATTTGTTTGAGATTTATCTCCGATAGGTAAGATTAAAAGTAGTCATAAACATCTTCGTCTCATCGTTTGTGATTCCACAATATCTTGTTTCGCTACCATACAATTAGGATTATTGTGAGGTGATTGATAATACTAGGATGTTCGTCGGGAATTAAGTCTGGTTTATCAATTGGATCTTGTGCACCTTGATTTATCAAAATACGGAACAAAACTCATAGGTATTTCTGTGGGAGACAGATTTATCTATTCCAATAGACTTTTCTGTGTGAGACAAATTTGTTTATCAAGTCTTCGAATTTGGGTCGTAGCAACTCTTGGTTGTGAGTGAGATTATCCAAGGGAATCAAGTGAATATAATCATGCTGGGGTTCAGAGACGTAAGGAGCGCAACTATACCTTGATCAGTATGAGATAGAATAGGCCTCAACTACATTCCAGTCCGAAGTTTATTGGTAATAGGCTAGTGTCTGTAACGGCTTAATACAACGTTCAAAGCTGGACTAGGTCCTAGGGTTTTTCTGCATTTGCGGTTTTCCTCGTTAACAAAATTCTGGTGTTTGTGTTATTTCTTTTCCGCATTATATTTTTTTATATAATAGAAACATCATAGGTTGTGCGTTAAGTTCAATCAGTTCTTGAATCCGACCTTTGGGTTGTTGATCGAATTGATTGACACTTGGATATTGGTGTGTGCTACCGTCCAAGTTATTTCTCTTATTCAATCGGGCTCGCAAATCCCTATTTGTTCTTTGCAGATTGAATTGAGAAATTGAGATATAAACTCTTTGATATTTTTCTCTAGATTGAATCTGACTGTGTAGTTGATTCTCTTGAAAGTATATTAGAGTTTGTCTATTTAGATTGCCGAACGAAATATTGGGTGTGGTTGTTAGACCCCCGCTTTTTAATACCCGTATGCGTACTGATTGGTTTAGTAAAGGTTCGGGAACTAAGTACGCATACCGGCACACGTATTGGGTTCAAGTTCCGGGACTTAACTAAGTTTGGTGGTATGCATACTCGTTCGCATACTGATGAACCCAATCTTAGTCCGGCCACTTAAGTATGCATACTCGTTCGCATACTTGAGTAGGTTATGTTCTAAAATTGGTTTGTTCATGAACTAATACATTTATATAATAAGCAATGCAATCTTTTGGAAACCGTGGTTATAATGTTCATGAATTGATTCGAGTGAATCAAAATCTATTTTGCTTCAATTGTGTGTTGTATACTTTTCTGAGAATATAAACAATTGAAAAACTCTATGTTAGAGCACTGCTCGGTCAAACTCACATGCGTTGCTATCTTAAGCATGTTTGTCAATGTTAGTGATCAAAACTATAAGTCTTGATTTCTAGTCTACTATATCCAAGTCTCAGACTAGGATAGAAAGTGTAGTTGAGCTCAAGAACTCCATGGCGATCAACATACAAGACGAAGAACTACTCAAGGAACTGGTGGAACTTCATCGACTAAAAGGTATGTGGAGAATTGAACTTATCTATCACTCAAAAGTCTATCTACTCTTCTCCTATCTTGAGACAAAATTCGTTTTGCTATATAGACTTTGATTATACGCATTTGCTATTTCGAGCCGAGTTTATCTCGCTTATCTATTTCTCGAAATATTTGTTGCTAAGATTTCGCTTTGGCCAAGTTCATCTTTACCTAGTGACGAAAGTCATGTTAAGTTTCAATCACTTGAAAATGGCTTTGAAGAAAAATGGTTTGTGAATAACAATTATATAACGTCCTCTAAGAATGTTTCAATGATTGAAATGAGAGTTTATATTATATAATCATTGTTGGATATAAGCATTGTGTGGAAACACATACAAGTATAAGTCCTTATTCCTTGAACCAAAGTATGTGTACTTTGCTGCTCAGGAAAATCGGAATAGAGTCCGCGAACCCATTCCGCGAACCCTGTCCGCGTACTGTCGGAGGTTCTCTTCCCGAGAAAATCTGCTGGAGTTTGTGAACTATTTATAAACTTATTCTGGGTATTTAAGTCCGCACACCTAGTCCGCGTACTTAGGTTGGTTATTTTCTAAAAAAGATTATTCGTGAACTTATACTTATATTAACTAAGGAATGCAAGTTTGCAAACCTTGGCTATAAAGTTCATGAATCGATTCGAGTGAATCAAATCGTTTTTGCTTCGATTGTGTCTTGTATACTTCTATAATATCTAAACAATTGAACAACTCTCTAACTAGTTCATTTGAGTCATTTGAACTGGTTATGGTAAAGAAGAATATGGTTAATATGAAAGTGCTCATATGTCTAACCATTTGGTTAACTATTGTTGAACCAAAAACTGTACATGTTTGGGTACGGTTACACAAACCTAGAAACGTGCATTTCATTTGTGTGTAACAAGCTAAGTTTTCGATCTAACGGTTGAAAGATATTAGCTTGAATCTAATCAGGTTTTCATCTAACAGTGAATATTGAATGCTTTGTTACTAAGCTAACATTGATTGCAAACGCTGATTTGAAAGACTATATAAGGGAGAACTCTAGCAATTGGGAAACCTAATCACCACACCTCCTGTGTGATACTAGTTGTATAAGCTAAAGTCGATTCTCCTTTAACCTTAGGTTTCTACCGAGACCCTATAGGTTAACGAATTGAAGACTTCATTGGGATTGTGAAGCCAGACCGATACTACTTTCTTGTAGTTGTGTGATCTGATATTGTCGTTTCTATTGTATTGAGTACAATAGTAACGATTGGCTTGATATTGATATATCTGATAGACAAGATATAAAAGTAATCACAAACATCTTCGTCTCATCGTTTGTGATTCCACAATATCTTCTTTCGCCATGTTGATTATTGATTATTGTGAGGTGATTGATAATACTAGGTTGTTCTTCGGGAATATAAGTCCGGGTTATCAGTTGGTTCATGTTCACCTTGATTTATCAAAAGACGGAACAAAACTCGTAGGTATTTCTGTGGGAGATAGATTTATCTATTATCATAGACTTTTTTGTGTGATATAGATTTGTTTATTAAAGTCTTCGACTTTGGGTCGTAATAACTCTTAGTTGTGGGTGAGATCAGCTAAGGGAATCAAGTGCGTAGTATCCTGCTGGGATCAGAGACGTAAGGAGCGCAACTGTACCTTGGATCAGTGTGAGACTGATTGGGGTTCAACTACAGTCCAGACCGAAGTTAGTTTGTAGTAGGCCAGTGTATGTAGCGGCTTAATATAGTTTGTGTTCAATCTGGACTAGGTCCCGAGGTTTTTCTGCATTTGCGGTTTCCTCGTTAACAAAACTTCTGGTTTCTGTGTTATTTATTTTTCGCATTATATTGTTTATCTTTATAATTGAAATATCACAGGTTGTGCGTTTGAATCAATCAATTGGGAAATCCGACCTTTGGTTGTTGATTGAAATTGATTGATCCTTGAACATTGGTCTTTGGTACCGTTCAAGTGATTTCTCTTGTATTCAATTAGACTCGCAGATTTCTATTTGCTTGAGTAAGAATTGAATAAAGAAAGAGAGATATAACTCTTTGATATAATTTATTAAGATTGAGTCTAGTTGATTCTCTTGAAAGTATATTGGAGTTAGTCCATACAAATTTCTAATCGAAATATTGGGTGTGGTTGTTGTATCCCCACGTTTTCACTCTAGAACTAGTTTCATTTGAGTCATTTGAACTAGTTATGTTCAAGATGAATATGGTTGATATGGAAGTGTTCATATGGATAACTTCGGTAAACTATTGTTGAGCCAACAAAGGTGTACACGTTTAGGTACAGTTACGCATATCTAAATGAAGTCACTTTTCATTTGTGTGTAACAAGCTAAGTTAGATCTAACGGTTGAAAGATATTAGCTTGAGTCTAATTAGGTTTTCATCTAACGATGAATGTTGAATTCTTTGTTACCAAGGTAACATTGATTGCAAACCCTGATTTAAAGACTATATAAGGGAGAACTCCAGCAACTAGGAAACCTAATCCCCACACCTCCTGTGTGATACTAGTTGCGACTAGAGTCGATTCTCCCTTAACCTTAGGTTTTTCAAAAACCATGTAGGTTAACGACTTGAAGACTTCATTGGGATTGTGAAGCCAGACCCAACTATTTTCTCTATAATTGCGCGTTCTGATGTTTTCTATCGTGATTGAGTACTATCTTCTCTAAGATTGGATCGAGATTTAATCTCCGATAGGAAAGATAAAAAGTAGTCACAAACATATTCGTCTCATCGTTTGTGATTCACAATATCTTGTTTCGCTATCATACGATTAAGATTATTGTGAGGTGATTGATATTTCTAGGATGTTCTTCGGGAATATAAGTTCGGTATATCAATTGGTTCCTGGTCACCTTGATTTATCGAAAGACGGAACAAAACTCGGAGGTTTATCTGTGGGAGACAAATTTATCTATTCAATAGACTTTTCTATGTGAGACAGATTGGTTTATCAAGTCTTCAACTTTGGTTCGTAGAAACTCTTAGTTGTGGGTGAGATCATCTAAGGGGATCAAGTGCGTAGAGTCCTACTGGGATTCAGAGTCGTAAGGAGCGCAACTGTACCTTGATCATGTGAGATTGGTTAGGGCTCAACTACATTCCAGTCCGAAGTTAACTTGGAGTAGGCTAGTGTCTGTATCGGCTTAATACAGTGTGGTGTTCAAATCTGGACTAGGTCCCGGGTTTTTCTGCATTTGTGGTTTCCTCGTTAAAAAAACTTTTGGTGTTTGTGTTATTTTTTTCCGCATTATATTTTCTATATAATAGAAATATCACAGGTTGTGCATAAGTTCAATCAACTGTGAATCCGAACTTTGGGTTGTTGATTAAATTGAGTGACACTTGGGTATTGGTTGTTTCTTATAATGATCAGGCTCACAGATTTCTATCTGTTTGATTTGCTGATTACATCAAGAAATAGAGATATAACTCTTTGATATACTTTTATTAAGATTGAGTCTGACTGTCTAGTTGATTCTCTTGAAAGTATATTGGAGTTAGTCCATACATATTGCTAAGCGAAATATTGGGTGTGGTTGTTAGACCCCCGCTTTTTTACAACCTCCCTCGTAATATTCTGTTTTTTATTTGGAAAAGTTTACAGAATTGTCTCCTTGTTGGTGAAAATTTAGTTAGGTTTCGTAATAATAATTATGTTAATTGCCCTCTCTGTAATAATTATATTGAAAGTATGCAACATCTTTTTATTATTGTTACCTTTCTAGAGTGTTTGGAATGTTGTGATAAATAATGTTATCAATGATATGGGAAGTGTTCAGTATAATGATTGGTTGTGTAGCATGTTTCAGGTTAATAACCAATGAAGGCACACAGTAAGTATT
This sequence comes from Papaver somniferum, assembly GCF_003573695.1. Taxonomy (NCBI): domain Eukaryota; kingdom Viridiplantae; phylum Streptophyta; class Magnoliopsida; order Ranunculales; family Papaveraceae; genus Papaver; species Papaver somniferum. The sequence continues at coordinate 231,041,351 of NC_039364.1, read as the reverse complement.
ATATAATGGTTTGGATTTGTTATGTGGCAGGTATGCAAGTGTATATGCAAAAAAGTGTTCGAGAATATCCAACCTAACTCTCAAAATGTGGTCAATCTTATAAAATATGACTATGCTGGGTGTCACAGGATAAGAAATGCAATTTTTGTATTTGTTACTACACCTGTTCAACCTTTTACAAAACTTAACTTTGATAACAATATTATGGGAAGTGGACTAATATTAAGAAATTTTGCAGGCACAACCGATGGGATTAGATGCAGCAGGAATGGAGCACTAGATCCTGAACAGGCTGAAGCTAAAGCTCTTCTAGATGTTGTTCTATGGGCCAAAGATAAAGGTGCAGCAGCTTTGCACCTTGAGGGAGACTGTCAAAATGTCATCAATGTTGTTAATGATAATTTTGAAGCAATAAAATGGACAACCAGAAACATAATCATGGATGTTTTAAAGATTTTATCTTCTTTTAATAGTTGGAAATGTATTTATGTGCAAATAGATGTAAACCATGTGGCTCATGCATTAGCAAAGCATGGTATCTTAAATTATCAAATTATAGAAATGTCTTCTAATTTCCCTGCTTGGAAAGCAGAATGCATTCATAGGGATGAACAAGTGTAACCTTTTCTCTTAATAATAAATCACCTTTTGTATTAAAAAGAAAATGTTAAGAGTTAGATAATATTAATAAAATAACGGAAAGAATTTGATCGTAAGTGATAACAACTAGGTCGAGCGATCAACACATTATCGTTAGAGCTATACTCTATCGTTCAATAAAATGTTTGTCTCATGTTCCTAAGTGGTATATTTGACGCTTAGACATCACCAATTGGTCTTGAAAATTTTCTAAGAGGACCACAAATTGGCTTTGTACGATTGATTGGCTAAGTGGTATATTTGACACTTAGACCCTGCTCTTTCTCTTTCCCCTTTCTCTAAACGAAAACCATTTCTTTACAGCCGTTTCCTGTTCAGATGGGCTCCTTAGGAGCAGATATGAGCAACCATGTTACCCTGGTCTTCAGCCTCTCATCTATTCTGTTTTTAACTTTGATTTTACTTTATGCCATGTCTTAATTTCGGTTCTTTATATTTTAAGGTTTGTTGTGATGCAATTTTAGTTCTGTTTGTTTGAGTTTGGGATTGTTTGGGTAACTATGGGTTTGCATCTGATGAAGATAAGAGGCCAGAGGTTACCACCATATTCATCTCGTCACAATCGGCAGTTGGCAGTTTCAGCATCTCTTCCGGCGTCTTTGTTCAAATCGGCGATTAATGGCTACGGATATCCTCTGACTTTTCTGTTAGGGGTTGTATTTGATTTATTTTCAAATGCATCAAGTTTTGTATCGGCTGTTAGTTTTAGTTTTAGGTTTACACTAATTTTGTTCTTTCACTGCTTAATCCCTGTATCTTTTGTTCCTGTGGTTCATCTTTTGGATTGGGTCTCTGGGTTTGTTATTTGGTTTGTGATGTTTGCTTACCTCAAGGGTAGTGTTGAATTTATTCTTTTTCACTGGGAAATAAAGATCTGTCGAGTTCTCCGACGAACTTTCTTTGTACCGGCAGGAAAAGTTGAGATTCAGTATGAGACTTTTGGTACCTCCTCTTCTTTGAGAAGAGGGTTCCATCTTTTGGAAATTATAAAAGTTGTTGTTCTGACGAGCTGTGAATCTAGCTTCACCGATTCAAGTTCTCCCGTAAAGGCGGGTGTTACTGTTTTATGGTTACGTTTCAATTTTCCGGCGGAGTTTCTGGTTGCGGGATTCGGGTTACAGAAGATTCTGGTTACGGAATTCAGATTACAGGATACAGATTACAGGATATGATTTGGAAGTCAATTAATTGTAAGTTTTGTTTGTTTTTGATTCTCTGTGTAACACCGGGGTTTTCCCCGTTTATTTATTAAAAAAAAAGAGGCTTTGTACAATGATTGACACTTTGCACTTTAAGAGCATCTCCAACAGTAGGTCAAAAAAATCCTACGTGGATGTCATTGCTAGACCCCCATTTATTTAGATTTTATCCCTGGATCTTAATAACACCTTTTATACTAAAACTCATCTCCAGCAGTTAAGGTTATACAATGAATTTTAGATTTAGATAAAATATTAAAAAAAAAAATATTTAGCTTGATTCCATATTAAAAAATATTTTTTAAAAATAAAATTGATGACATGGAATTAGTTAAGGGTCATCCCGAAGGTGTAGTTAAGACTTTCTTTAACACCTTGGTATTTAGTATTTGATCCCTCCTAGTTTATAGGACCTAACCATTGGAGATGCTTTTATATTAAATGGGAGTTTAAAATCCTGTGTGTCATTTAAAAAAGAATATTTTCACCCTCTGTTAAAAATGCTCTAAAAGGGATACTCCAAAGGGGTATTATGTTCTGTGGAGCGATACAACCCACTTGGTAAGTCTTATGACATGAATAATAGTTAAATCAAGATTTTGAAAGATGTGAACGATGAAGTGCTCATTTCTTATTCAATTTATATCCGGTCTTTGAAATCAGGAGTTTCCTTTTGTCTGGATGTTTTGACCCTGCCTCTAACCCCCTAAAATCTTTATAATCGTATATAGACCCCTAAAATTTATATCATATTCTGCATTTAGCCCACCTTATGATTAGTTTTTAGTCCATTAAGTCCAACATATTTATAAAATTTTATTTTAACCCCCTTAATCTTAATTTCTGGCCCGCCACCCGATATAATATATTTTTTTGTATTTCTGCAGGTATTTAAAGTTATACAGGAGGTTGAAGGGACAACATGGTCGCTAGGATTGCGTTTTTGAGTGACTTGTGATGGGTTGTTTTTGTTGTTTAAAATGGTTGCTTTGGGAATTACATTTTTGAGGAAATCTATTTTGAAGCATACTCATTTTTTTTGAGGCATACTCATTCATTATATTATTTAGGGTGGGTTCATAGTGGTAATTGAATATTTGTCCCTACTTTTGATGGTCTATACAAATATCCTTATCACACAATAAATATGTCCCTCTTCATCCCTAAGCCCATCAGGGGTCCAATAAGGTTTTTATTTCTTCCAAATTTGCCCTCATATCTATTGTTTTTATCTATCCCTACTTACTTCTTATTCTTCTTCATTTAGCAGCGAACCCTCCATTGTTCCACCACCATCGGCAGCATCTTCATCGTCACCACCACCACCATCTCCATCTCCGTCACCACCAGCAGCGAACCCTCCATTGCTCCACGGCCACCATCACCATAACTACCACCACCATCTCCTTAATCACGATATACATCTCCATCTTTCCAGATTGAAAATTACTTTCTCCTTCTCTTCTTAGAACAGCCATCGCCACCATCACCACCATCTCCGTTGTTTTTCCTGCTTTTTTCGCCGCTGTTACAATCGAAATATCGATTGAGAGAAAGATTTTCGATTGAGAGATATTTCAATCGATATTTCGATTGAAATTTATTTTAGATTTCATTTTAGGTTTCAGATATTTGTCAAAATTGATTTTGTGTTGATTTCAGTTGGGAAGAACACAAATGATTGTGGATCTAAGATGATTCATGAAGGAGATGTCGCTGTTGTGTGTCAATTCAGCTTGATTTCATGACCTTGTGCTGAAGTTGAGAATGAAGCATAAATGGTGATTTAGTGAAATTAGGATTTGATTTTGTGATTTTGAAGAAATTGAAGCTAGGGTTTGAGATCATGGTGGTTCAGATGGTTTGAATTGGTGTTGAAGTTTCAGAGCAGACAATGGTGGTGATGCTATGGATTATAGATGGTGTTTGATGGTTTTGTTGGTGGATCTGAAACTGCATCTGGTGGAAAAATGTGTATGTGTTTTAGCATATATGAATTGCTGCTAATGTATGCCAGAATGGATTGGAGATAAATAGATGTATGTTAGGGTGCAGTTGAGCAGAGGATGATGTTGGTGGCTACTGCAATGAAGGAGATGAAACTGTTGTTGTTTATGAAGCTACAAGTGATGATAAATTTTTGTTTGTTTATATGTTTTTATGGGATCAACTCCTGTTGTTGACCCAATTTTTTATTGGATCAACTATGGTTGTTGATCCATCTATGGGATCAACTTCTGTTGTTGACCCAATTTTTATTGGATCAACTATGGTTGTTGACCCAATTTTTTATGGGATCAACTACTGTTGTTGTTCCTTTGAACTCCTATTGTTGACGATATTTCCTTGGATAAGTATAATCATGCTTGTAGTTTAAATCATGTAAATTTCTTCCAGTATTGAACTTGTGGTGCAATGGTAGTATGACTGACTTCATGTCAGATGATGCGTGTTCGACTCAAGCCAAGTTCACTCCATTTTACATGGATCAACTTTCATTGTTGATCCAATTTTAGTGGATCAACAACCATTGTTGATCCACTAAATTGGATCAACTTCTACTGTTGATCCTTTTTTTTGGATCAACTTTCGTTGTTGATTCCCTAAACTAGATGAACTTCTACTGTTGGTTCTATTTTTATTTGGATCAACTATTGTTGTTGATACAAAAATATCTGAACCAGTGGCGACGGCGGCGGTGGCGGCGGTGACGAACTAGTAGTGGTGGCGGCAACAGACTAGTGGTGGTGGAGGACTGGTGGTGGTGTAATGATGGTGCTTAAGGAGTGGTGGTGAAATGTTAGTGGTGGTGGCAGTTGGTAGGTGGTGTTTGTTGAACGGTGGTGGTGGAATGGTAGTTGAATGTTGGCGGTGGTGGTGCTACTGGTGGTGGTGAAGTGGTAGAGGAAAAAATTTGTTCCATTTTGAAATAAAGAAAAATATTATATGGGTGAGGGTATTAAGGTAATGTAATATTAAATGGATAAGGTTATAAAAAAGTAGGGACATATTTATTGTTGAATAAGGATATATTTATTGGGTGTCAAAAGTAGGGACATATAATTAATATACCCGGGTTTATAAGGGGTGTCTAAAGGTAGTGTAATTACTTATATATCCCTAAATAATTTCAATTTGTCATAGTTCCGTTATCCTCAAAAACCTAAAATTAAAAATCAAAATAAACTTTAAACTTAAACATCTAGGACTCCATTTCAATAAAAAAATTAATCAAACAAAGGAAACACGAATCGAAGTGAGCGATGTTGGTATGCGAAATCCAAATCTCAATTGCTCTTAGATGTATTTTAGAATGTATGCGTAACAAACCCATCTTGTTTTTGATTGATTTTATTTTGTATGATTGGTAGAATATGATTTCAAAGATGAAATTAGGGTTTTCAGAAGATCAGTTCGGCTGATCTTGCAGTATCAATTTTGAGTTGAACTTAGTGTATGATTTAGAGAAACACTATGTTTGGATAATGCGACTTTACAATAATTTCAGCCGAACCTCAATTTTCCAGCCGAACCTCAATTTTCCAGCCGAACCTCAATTTTTCAAGCCGAACCTAGTGGATGATTCAGTTTCTGAGTGAAGTTCGACTGATAACTTTTGAGCCGAACCTCTGTTTTTTGAAATTATGCCTAGGTTCGGCTGACAAGTTATCAGCCGAACCTAGGTATAATTTCAAAAAAACAGAGGTTCGGCTCAAAAGTTATCAGCCGAACTGTTCATCTGGTCAGCAGATCTGGGTTTTAAAAATTGAATTTTTTGGCAGATTCAATTTATAAAAAGAAATTAAACATCGATAGAAGTTTACCTCTGATTTGAATCACACATTTTGGTCACTTCTAATCACTAAAATCTCAAAAGTCAAAACCCAAGCTTTTTTTCTTCACTTCTTCTTCTTCCTCTCAAAAATCCCAACTCTCTCACATAAATTTGATTTTTCTACTAATTCACCACTAATAATTTAATGTTTAATCAATCCATAAAATTCATAATTAAGGATTCGCTTAATAGGTTTCTAGTATGCCTCAAAAAAATCTAGTATGCCTCAAAATAGGTTTCTTTTTGAGTAAGATTCGCTTTTGTGAGTTTTGCCTTTATTGAAGCCTTTCTCTCAAGTGCGTAATCCATTGGAAGCCCAATAACAAGTAACAAATTTGTAGATAGATTTGGAATTATTAAGGTTAAGAGCTTCCTATGATTTGCCAACGAAGGTCCTTGCATTAATTTCAAATGGTCCAGAGAATGCTAGTTGGCAGACGCTTTCAGATTTGGGTTAAAGGACAAAATGCCCCAAAATCGATCCCCTAGATTTGAAAATGCCCCGGACGTTAGGCAAGAAATAAAAATGCCCCATTCCCTTAGTTTTCTCTATTTTGGTCAAAATGGGGCATTTTGATTTCCTTTGACTAGTCAACTGTTAGGTGAAATGTCTTTTTTTCCCTTTATCCCAACGAAGCGTGTAAGTCTCTTTGACACGTGTGCCCCAAAATCGATGACACGTGGGCATCCAAGGTCCCGACACGTGCACCTTAATCGACACATGTTCCACCCGTGTGGTTCGTACGTGTGCACCAGATCTTATCTTCCTCCTGTTGAACCTAAACCACACAGACCAGAGATAGAGAGAGAGGCTGAGAGAGACAGGCGATTGAGGAGAGAACCCATGAGAGATTGAGAGGGTGGAAGAAGAAGAGAAGATCTTTATCGATTAGACGGATTGGATGCAAGGAAAGGTGTTCGTGGACAGGTGAAGAACAGGTAAAAGTTAACCTAACTTTTGTTTTGTATTTTGATTACGAGCAAGGGTTTTCACCATTGTTCTTCAACATTTCAGAGAGAGATTGATAGACAGGACGGCGATGAGCTTCAGGAAGACGATGTACACAGGAAGACAGTGAGAGACAAGAAGACGGTGAGAGATTGAGAGACAGGAAGACGAATTGGGTAACTTCCTTCAATTTTTTTTGGTTTTACGATTTAGGGTTTGGGTTCTGTAGGATGGGTTTCTCGATTTACGAATTTTTTTGGGGTTTTATGATTTAGGGTTTCTGTAGTAGAGGAAAATTAGGGTTTGACGAATTTGGGGATTATAATTTGGGGGTTTTCAATTTTTAGGGGATAATTGAATTTGGGGATTACTGTAAAAGCCCCATTTGTAATTTTATTAGGGAACAAAATTAAAATTGCAGAGCTATTATTACTGTATAAGTATGAGCTATTTGAGCTAAAATGGAAATTATTACTGTGATGGTGTAAAAGCATGAGCTATTTGAGCTATTATAACTGTAAAATTGATTGATTGTGTGGTGATGTTGAATTGTGTTGTAGTCAGGGTGGAGCAATTGGTTTACTGTATAAGCATGAGCTTCTTGAGCTATTATTACTCTTTTCAATATCACTGTGATTGTGAACTGTGTTAACTAGAATGGAAATGGACATTAGCATAGTTGGGTGATGTTGTTGTAGTCAGGGTGGAGCTGAAGTGTTGTGACATGTTGTTTGTTTCATCTTATTGACATGCCAATTTGTTATACTAAAAAATGAACTTGATTGTTATGCTAATCCATATTTGAAGTGCATGGTTTATATGTTGATTAAATGCATATCCATATTTGAAGCTATATATCCTTGTTCCTGCTGCTTATCCATATTTGAAGCTGAAGTTAGGTGAAATATCTTGTTTTATCAGCATTAACTATGTATTACTTATCCATATTTGAAGCTCAAATACAATGGGCTTATCAGTATTTGAAGCTCAAATACAATGGGCTTATCAGCATTCTGTATGCATTGCAGTTCTCACTTACAATGGGCTTAACCAAAAAAAATGGGCTTAACCAAAAAACAAAAAACCAGTCTTGTATTTGATGTGTTACACTGTCACCTGCATTGCCATTTGTAATGGACTTGTAAATTTTATACAAGAGCATTGCCATTTGTATTAGATAATGTATATGCCATTTTAATTGATTTGTTTCATTATTGTTAACTGTTTCAGAATGGGGAGTGAGGATAGGAATTTCTAGTTATAAGTGTGAATCAGAGGAAATGTTTATTTCATTTTGGAACAAAGGTAAACCAAATAAAGATGATTTGGTAAGACTGTGGTTCACTCCAATCATTCCTACACAGGAATCTGTTGCAGCCAACCATGTACAGGGGTATGAAGATGACCAGGTGAATTTGCCTAATGTACATCAAGATGAGTGTCATCCTGATGACATGCCTGACTTTCTATTTAAGGACTATGATGAGGAAGAGGATGGTGAAGATGAAAGTGAGGATGAGAGTGGAGATGATAGTGAGGAAGAAGAAACACAAGAACAGATGAATTATGAAGATTGGGTTTCTATATGTCATAAATGGATGGAACATTTGAGACTTGTTACAAAAAAACACCACAAATGGTCATAGCTGCTACCTCATTGAACCCAGGGAGCATAGGTCATTTCAGCTGGTCCAAAGATGATAAAGATAACAGATTTGAGAGTCTCATTTTGGCGTATAATGCACAGATAAAAGGTTTTATGAATGGTTGTAGAATGGTTATTGGGTTAGATGGAGCTCACCTAACTGGTAAGTTTGGTGGTGTGATGCTTTCAGTAACAAGTATAGATGCTCAGAATGGGGTATTTCCTTTATGTATGATGATTTGTATGAGTGAAACTGAAGAAAATTGGTTTATGATGTATAAATACCATTACAAGGAACTAATTTACACCTTGTGTAGATCCAATGACAATCAATTGATTGATGATTTCTTTCATTGCACATCTCACATTCCTGGCTTGATGTAGCAGCCATTATGAAGAAAAAAAATATTTTTACTGATTTTTGGTTGGATCATCTTCACAATTTATAAGTCAGGGGAGACAAAAAAAAATGACCGTTATTACAACGGTCGGAAAATCTAGCCGTTGATTAGCTAGGATGTTCCACGTGTCGCGATCCTAGCTAATAGGACACCGTGGTCATTTAAAAAAAATATCGGTAAATGTAAAACCCAAAATCTCTCGCCGTCCATTTTTGTAATCGACACATGTCGCAATCTCAGTAAATGACGAAAATACGACCCTAAATTTTCATCTTGGTGGACAGAAGGGTATAAATGTCAATCGATTTCCACGTGCGGGCCACATGCTTACGCATTTGACCACTTAACGCTCTGAAACGGAAAACATAACAGAGTAGGGCATTTTGATATGATTTTGGGGCATTTTGATTTCTTGCCCAACGTCTGGGGCATTTTCAAACCTAGGGGGTCGATTTTGGGGCATTTTGTCCTTTAACCCTTCAGATTTATTTTCTTTTGATGGAAAGGCTCCGGAACACTGCAGTTGGTAAACAACTCTTTGACTGCGGAATGAATATATAGCTCCTGGCTTTCCTGAATGTTAAGAGTCATCCTGATGACTCTCCGAACAAGTCTCAACAACCATGACTATGACTTAGTATCATTCAAATATTCCTAGTCTAGAATAACGGGTTGCAAATCTATCCCTATTTTATATGTTTCTTAACAAACTTTGTAACTGTGTTGAGCAGAATATCTCGTTATAAATAAACAAGCTCTCCATACGCATTTGGTGTGGAAGCATTCATCCTCATTATCATTTTCTAACTTGGTATCAGCCTTGATCCAAGCCATCTTCCGCAACATATCAAAAAAAAAAATACATATCATTAGAACCCTATCAAAAAAAAATGGCAGAAACCACAAATACTCTTCGACAGGTGCAGATCCATCACCTTGTCACTTTGAAGCACACATAAACCAACCACATCCTATGGAAGGCTCAATTCAAACCTATTCTAAAAGGGTATGATCTTAATGGATTTGTGGATGGAACAAAACAAGTTCCTGCTAGAACTTTACCTAACGATGAAGTTGTAAATCCAGAGTTCACAGCATATGAACATCAGGATTCTTTAATTGTGGGATGGCTGAATTCCACATTAACACCAGAGGTTCTAAGCAATGTAGCCCATCTTGCAACTGCAAAAGAAGTATGGGACAAACTCGAGTCTGAATACGCACCAAAAATATTTCATCATCAGATGAATCTGAAGAAGCAACTACACAACATGTCGAAAGGTAACAAATCACTAAAATCATATTTAAATGATGCTAAATCTCTATTTGCTCAACTGGCAGAATCAGGCTGTGCTGTTACAACGAATGAGAAGAAGCAGGCTATCAGTAATGGTCTTAACCAAAACTATGATACAATTGTCACCGCTTTAAGTACAGTTGACAATATGGATATAGACAGTTTCTATTCTCATCTTGTCACCTTTGACATGCGTCAAGAACAACAACTATCCATGTTACAAACTCCGGTTGCAAATGTGGCTGTAGCTAACTCTGCATCTGGATCCAGAGGAGATTCAAGAAAATTTAATACCCAATATAGACCTCAGTTCAACAACAATCAACCAAACTTTCCCCAACAACAATATCAAAGGAATCCTCAGTTCACAGAAAAGTGTCAAATCTGTAAGAAAAAGGGACATCTTGGAGACAAATGTTGGTTTCGTTGTGAGAAATCATCCAGCCAAACCAAACGCACTCCTGCAGCCTATATTGCTTTACCTGGTGAGCATGGAGAACAACAATGGGTGACGGATACAGGCGCTACTCACCATTTAACGGCTGATATGCAAAATTTATCCATTCCACATGAGTACAATGGCACTGAACAGGTTCATGTGGGGAATGGTAATGCACTGGATATCTCTAATGTTGGTAATGCCTCTTTTACAGTTAATTCAAGAAATTTTAAGTTGAATAATATATATCATGTTCCTAAAATTCGAACTAATTTATTATCAGTCTCACAGTTCTGTAAAGACAATGATGTCTACTTTGAATTTCGCCCAAAATTTTTTGTTGTAAAGGACATGTGCACGGGAACGCTGCTGTTGAGAGGCTTCACTAAGAATGGACTGTATGTTTTCAACGGATTTAAACTGCTGGAGAATGCAATAAAACCGCAGGCATTGACTTCATCTACTCTACCTATATGGCACCAGCGTTTAGGTCATCCCATGCTGAGCACTGTGTCTAAAATTTGTCGTCAGTATTCCCTTCCAATAAAAAATAAGTCTTTTGACTTCTGTCATTCTTGCCATGTGAGCAAAAGCAAGAAGTTACCTTTTGTTTCAAGTAGTACTGTTTACACTAAGCCATTAGGTTTAATTGTGTCAGATATTTGGGTTTCTCCCTCTTTATCAAGAACTGGATATCGGTATTATATATTATTTATGGATGTGTTTTCTCATTATACCTGGGTATTTCCTCTTGTTCAACGTTCTGATGCTCTGCACACTTTCATTCTATTTCGTAAACAAGTTGAAAATCTTACTGATTACAACATTAAAGTTTTTCAATCTGATAATGCACTTCCTATCTCAATGATTCGGGTATCCAGCATCGTTTCTCTTGTCCACATACTTCACCCCAAAACGGCTTAGCAGAGAGACGTATTAGACATGTGACTGAATCTGGTTTAGCTCTACTCTTCCATGCACATATGCCTACTTCTTTCTGGGCGGATGCTTTTGTCACTGCATGTTATCTTATTAACAGACTTCCTAAATCTACTTCAGATACAAAAACTCCATTAGAATTGTTGTTCAACAAGCTTCCTGATTATTCCTTCTTGAAAGTGTTTGGCTGCTTAGCTTATCCATGCTTGAGGCAATATAACAGCCATAAACTTGAACCGAGATCCCTTTCTTGTGTCTTTATTGGATACAGCAATGCCCATAAAGGGTACATGTGTTTACACAGAGAATCAAACAGGATTTATATTTCTAGGCATGTTCGTTTTGTGGAAAACTACTTTCCATTCTTACCTCTCAAGCAGCATTCTCCGGAGCCAAATCCAGGTATGGCTACCTCCAGCACTAGTGTTTTCTTTAAGCACCCTTTTCACAACAGTTGTATTCCTGTGCATCAAAGTGCTGTTTCAGAGCAGAGTGGTAATCTACAAGAAAATGAGAGTATCAGTGCTCCATCACCAGTTGCTTCTTTGGGTGGTACATCAGATACCGCGGGGTCTGTTTCACAAGTGGGATCTCCAACAAACAATAACTCAGTAGCTGAGTCTTCACTACAATCCTCAGCTTCTACTGCTCATGCAGACTTGCAGTCTGATAATGTCAGACATCCAATGGTGACGCGGGCAAAGTCTGGTATACATAAGCCAATCCAGAAACTGTGCCTAACAGCATCTAAACACCCCTTGGCTGATGACGACTTTATGGAACCAACATGTTTTTCAACTGCAAGAAAAATTCCAGAGTGGAGAAGTGCGATGGATGTCCAGATAAATGCATTGATTCAAAATGGTACGTACTCTCTTGTTAAATACGAAAACGGCATGAATGTTGTGGGTTCAAAGTGGGTGTATAGGGTAAAGCAAAATCCGTACGGTACTATTAACAAGCGTAAAGCTCGTTTGGTTGCCAAGGGTTATACACAACAGCAGGGAATTGACTATGGTGAAACATTCTCGCCGGTGGTTAAACCTTGTACTATTCGGCTTGTGTTGTCTATTGCTATGATGCGTAACTGGGATATCAAGCAATTGGATGTGGAAAATGCATTTCTGCATGGTGACTTGAAGGAAGATGTATATATGCAGCAGCCTCAAGGTTATGTGGATGAATCATATCCTAACCATGTGTGCAAACTGCACAAATCCCTCTATGGGATCAAGCAGGCACCTAGGGAATGGTTCTCTAAGCTAAGTAATTACTTAGTTCAGTTGGGGTTCAAGGGTTCTATTTCTGATAGTTCTCTTTTTATTCGTCATTCTCATAATCACACTTTATATGTTATGGTGTACGTCGACGATATTATTGTAACTGGTTCAAGTACTGCTCAGATTACCAAGTTGTTTGAGGATCTTGCTGTTGTGTTTGCTCTTAAGGATTTGGGTGATTTGTCTTTCTTTTTGGGGATAGAAGTGCTTAGAAAGGGGAATGAATTAATTCTTACTCAGCGTAAATATATAACGGACCTTCTGCGCAAAACAAAGCTGGATGGCGTAAAACCGGTGAACACTCCTTTGTCGGTCAATGCAAAAATCCAGAAGCAAGGTTCTACTAGATTTCATGATTCCACATTGTATCGAAGTGTTGTTGGTGCACTTCAATATCTGCATTTAACAAGACCAGACATCTCTGTTGCTGTCAATAAGGTGTGTCAATTTATGCATGACCCTTATGACGAGCATTGGGATCTCGTAAAAAGATTATTCGATATCTCAAAAATACAATTGATTATGGTTTGCATATCAGTCCGTCGAAGGATTTTTCGTTGCAGGTCTACACTGATGCGGATTGGGCTGGGAGCCTGGATGATAGACGATCTACGAGTGGATTCTGTGTGTACTTTGGGGGCAACTTAATTTCATGGAGTGCAAGGAAGCAAAAAACGGTATCCAAGTCCAGCACTGAAGCGGAATACCGTGGCATTGCTATTGCCACTTCTGAAATAATATGGATCCAATCTTTACTTCAGGAGCTGGGTGTGCAGTTCTCACCACCTATCCTTTGGTGTGATAATTTAGGGGCAACATATTTAACCTCTAATCCGGTCTTCCATGCACGTACTAAACATATCGAAATTGACTACCATTTTGTTCGGGAGCGGGTAGCGGCAAATCTACTCAAAGTCAGGTTCATCAGTTCAAGAGATCAGGTCGCTGACATCTTCACTAAAGGTCTTCCATCACCCAGGTTTCATATACTCCGTGCCAAGTTGAAACTGCGCCAGCTACAGTTCAACTTGAGGGGAGATGTTAAGAGTCATCCTGATGACTCTCCGAAAAAGTCTCAACAACCATGACTATGACTTAGTATCATTCAAATATTCCTAGTCTATAATAACGGGTTGCAAAGCTATCCCTATTTTATATGTTTCTTAACAAACTTTCTAACTGTGTTGAGCAGAATATCTCGTTATAAATAAACAAGCTCTCCATACGCATTTGGTGTGAAAGCATTCATCCTCATTATCATTTTCTAACTCTGAACATACGGTAAAGAAATTTGTGAAATTTGTATACCATTTTTGATGTAGAAATTTTATAGGAGTATTTCGACCCTAATAAATAAGACAAGTAAGGCAGTACCAAATCCTAATCATTAATGGAATCAAAGTTCTACGTCCTTCCCTTTTCCCTTCTCAAGTAATTAACCTTCTAAAATCAAGAAAGGCCGGCTTTACATACTTCTAGTTTTCAGTTACAACTTAGCTTGGGGATTAAGCTGAGGGAGCTCTATAAATAGAGAACCCTGACTCCCTATCAGCATCACATCAATAGCACTTCTCGTTTTCATCATACATTCTAAATTTCAGCTACAACTTCTTGAATTACTACGTTATTAGGTTTGTTCTTTGTCATTCTCTGCAGCTAACTACATCAGGAAACTCTTAGTCATGTCTCTTAAAAATTGGCTGGCGACGTGGGTTACTCCCATGCACAATGCAAATTTTTCTTTTTTATGCAGGGACCAAAAGGTGGAAAATTCATCGTTACAAACTCAACTGCTAGTAGAGATTCAAGTACTACGATCAAGCCAGTTTTGGGACGCAAAGACTGATGATGATATTGTTGGCAAGATCACGAACCATTACTTGTGAAGTTGTTTCCGATAAGTTTCGGTGATTTATTATCAGCGTCAGATGTATTTAGCCAGTCCAGTCTAGTCCCAACGAATTTTATTCCTTCTGATTTTATCGAAGACTTGGAAGAAAAGATTTTTGACATTACTACGTACCTGGCTGAAGATATTGAAACAGAAAAGTTTGATTTCGTATCAATTGTCATACCTAAACAAGTCGTAAGAATAGTGGAAGTATTACCAGATGATTACTGTGATTGCGAAGGATGTTCTCGACTGAGACGCGGCCTTAATATGGAGTTTGTTTCGGAGATGGTTTCATCAAACTCAGTAATTACGCATTCTTCATTATTTGCCACAAATTTGAAAAAATTCGACGGTGGTGCCCAAGGAGAAGAACGGGATTTATGTGCGATTTGCTTGAAAGAATTTGAGGTTGGGGTCAGTAATGTATTTTTAGGAACCATAATATCTTGCACACCCGGTGCATCACCAGATGGTTTGCTCAACATATTAGTTGTCCGCTCTGTCGAGCTCTGGTTCAACCTCAAGCTTCGGCTCAACTGCCATTGTAATGAATTTGGTTACAGAGTTAAATTAAGAAGTCTATTATTGGGGCGTCACACTCCAATAGGAGGGCTTCACTTGGATTCTTAATGTCCAAAAAAGTGGTTATGGGATATCCTAACAAATATACAAAATGTCTAGAATACCCTTTAACTAGAAGTGATTTTACGTCCAGGTTTGGATTAATTCCAACCGTAGAATTTTATTTGCATGTAATTTTACGTCCAGGTTTGGATTAGTTCCAACCGTAGAAGCTCATTTTACGTCCAGGTTTCTTTTAATTCCAACCGTAGAATCCGATTTTACGTCCAGTTTTCTTTTAATTCCAACTGTAGAAGTGACTTTACGTCCAGGTTTGGATTTATTCCAACCGTAGAATTTTATTTGCATGTAGTTTTACGTCCAGGTTTGAATTAGTTCCAACCGTAGAAGCTCATTTTACGTCCACGTTCCTTTTAATTCCAATCGTAGAATCTGATTTTATGTCTAGTTTTCTTTTAATTCCAACCGTAGAAGTGATTTTACGTCCAGGTTTGGATTATTTCCAACCCTAGAAGTGATTTTACGTCCAAGTTTGGATTATTTCCAACCGTAGAAGTTTATTTTACGGCCAGTTTTTCTTCCCACAAAAACTTTGTCCCAAAATTCACCAAGTATACAACAAAATTCATTAATTTAATTTTTATCTAATTAAATTAAATTAAAATTAACTAAATAAGAGTTGTTTAGTCATTACAAAATTATTTTAGATAAGGAGTTTTTGGTATTACTTATGGGTGACCCGTTTTTGTCCTATTAGGTGACGCCCCTCTAATGGAATGTGACACCCCGATAATAGCCTTCTAAATCAATAGAATCCTACATTATGTATGCTATCAATTTTCAGTGTTAGTATATTTCTTTTTCTGTTTGGAAATAATTTTTGTTTTAGTTCAAAAATATCTAGATTTTGTTACAAATCGAGCTCATCATGGTGCCTTTGGAAAGCTAGCAATTGTTTTGTGTTTGACAATTTTGAACCGAAGTTTAACGCTTTCATTTAACAACACAATGAGATGAAATCAAAAACCATATTTTGTTAGGATTCTAGACCAAAACACAAGGTTTATGTGATAAAAATAGGTATAAAACCCGGATAGTTGAAGAATTAAGATATTTAGAAGAAGATTAAGAAGAGAATAAGAAGATCAAAGAGATTTAAAGATTTCTTATATTAATTCTTGAGTCTTTTACAAAGCTCATGAGTTGTATTTATAATTAAGTATACTTGTGAAACAAGTAATGCTAACTATGGAGTTTAAACTAAACAAGGGAACTAATATAGAGAAACTAAATAAGTAAACTAATATGAATAGCTGTTGGTACCGCAACATCCCACCCTTCTCGAAAAATGGCTTGTCCTCAAGCCTGAAATTCTGGAAATACATCACGACACAACGAATGCGGCGTGTCATGTATTCTCCATATAATTCTCTTAAAAACTTATCACGATCAAACACAAAAGTCACTTCATTAGTGGTGGTCATGAAAACTATGCCAACAAGTACCACAATGAGTACATCATGGATATCTCCCAACTTCTAAGCTATACCATGGAATGCACAACCAATTGACTCTGTACCATGGAATTCACAACCAATTGACTCTTTCCTCTGCTGGTCCAAGAAATGGAATAACTCCTTTGATTCATTAACTACATTTCTGTCTTGAGATAAAATTGACCAACCAAGTCTTCTAATTTCGACGTAACGTCTAACGTCAATTGCATCATCTAGAAGTGTCTCAACCGACGGTGCATCAATAGGTGCTGAAAAGACTATGATGTCATCTAACAATCTCCCTTCGGTATAAACTGATTCAAGAACACTTATATTTTGTCCGCCAAAAGGAATTATGTCAGTACACATGTCAAAGTAATTGATCCAATCTACCCTGACTCTCAGGGCTCTAATCATTAAAAAGATCAGTAGCCTAAGATACTCCACTCCAAGTAAATTATTTGTTATAGCTAGGAAAAGTGGCACACATTGCCAATCATTACCAGACTTACGTATTTGCATCAACTTAGAGATCTTCTCGACCAGCGCCTTAACAAAATTATTTTTTCCAAGAGATTCCTCTATTTGTAAAATTTTATGCCCATTATCTGAGTTTAAAAATTCTAGAAATACTTTGTCTCCTTTTGCGTCATGTTCACTAACAATTCCCGGGCTTTTAAAAATTTCCATAGTGGTTATGACGGAAGATAACAAAACTTGGTGTTCGCCGTCATCGGTAATACTAGATTGTAGGAAGAAACCAAACATCACTTTTTCCCTAAACATCCACTCACTGGATTTAATAACCCGTACTTGGACAACTTGGGTGGTAGGGATCTTTCGCAGCTAATGACTAGTGATATAAAATGACAAATCAATTGTCCACATGCATATTTGCCCTGCACAGCTCCCATCAAAGCTTGCACAACTCTTTTTCATACCACTACCTTCTGTTAGAACATTACAATGTACACATGGAACACAATTCTGAGCCAAATATATATAGGCTTCACAAACATTTAGCATCTCAAAAATTTCCACAGGTTCAAACGGCTGACATTCATTAGAAGGTTCAAACACGGGGAAAGTTAGAGTTGCCCAGACCTTATGGTTCGAAGCATGAATAAGCCGTAGATACTCGTTCTTGCTGTAATACTTGGTAGTTCCAAGTTCAAGTAGTTTCTGACGAAAACGTCATAACTTCTTTTGGACAGACTAAACCCTGTAGACTTGGTGAATATGAGCAGCAGTTTGAGCACTTAACGAATCCTTCAGTGAAAAATCCGGAGTACCAACAGTGTCTAGCGTTGGACCGCGCTCTGAAAGTGTTTGTACAGCTATCACATTAGAGAAGGTCTCTCGATGGTTCTTCCCTTTTCTTTCCTTCAAATCAAACGTAGAATCAATAATTCCTTTGCTTCTGCAGGCAGAAACAAGATTAGTTGTTCTACTAGAAGGAAATTTCGGACTAGGACCTGATAATTTTCTAGGAGCATCTGCTAACGTTACTAGAGCACCAATAGTACTCCGCTTTCTTCCACAAAAAGCATCCCAGTGAAGTGCAGTCCATTCATTGACATTACCGAAAGTGAGACTACCAGATTTATCAACATTTTCATATACAGTAGTTGAAGATTTCCCTTTAGGCTCCAAAATAGCTTGTTTAATGTTGATTTTTGCTGAGAAACAAAGTATTATTTTTCCAGTAGAAGTTGATCTCGTGAATGCATCCTTGTCGCCGTCCATGTATCTGGCAGGAACTCCAATTACGAAGATAACATTTCTCACTATTTTGTCTTGAGCAACAGAAATTTCTCCAAGAAGGACTTCAACTTTTCCATTAGTATCAGCATTAAGGTTTGGAAACTCTGGATTTATGGCGCCACATACAACTGACTCCCAAATATCAGGTTCATATGCCTTTCTGCTCAAAAGCTGTGTAATTATCTGCACATTTTAGCGCTGAAAAATCCATAGATGGATCTTTTATATAAAGAGAAATTCCAGAACTCTGAGCAGCTGTTTGTAGTGGCAGTACTTGTGGAATAAGTAATGTAATCAGTGAGTTAGCTGGCTCCCGTCCAATATAATTATGTTTGTTCTTCTCGAAACTTGCAAATGAAAGAAATGGTTCCGAATATAGTACTGAATGCATGTCCATCACCAGTTTTCGAATACCAACTTTGTGGGCTTCTACCAGCACATTCGTGTAATTGCAAGACTTTTCCTTGTAAAATTCTTCATTGTAATAAGCAACAACATCGCGTATGTGCACAATAACTCCAAGAAGATTTGCGAAAAGAAGAACATAATTCTCATAGTTACAGTCCACCAAATCTAACTTAGTGTTAGCATCGTATTCATCAGTTTGTGTTAAAAGTCCAGGCTCGAACAAAGATGAATGATTTGAAACCGAAAGGGTAGATGCGCAGCTGTCCAACTTATACTTATTGCTGGTCGCAATCGAGTATCATTCATGCAAATACCAACGTCTTGATTGAAAGACATGTTTCTTCTTACAAACTATTTTGTCGTACCTTGTGCCAACGATACTCTCTCGGCGTTTGAGAAAATTCTACCACGAAATCGTCCATTGTAATTCTCTATACTTATATTTTCTTGAGATAGGTAATCAAGCTTATAGTCAGAATTATAAAGCAATGATATATAGTTTATTCCCTTAGTTGGATATACCATGAAAGAAATCTCAGGAGTTAACTCAACAAGATGATCCTTGTTAGGGTTTACATGAGAGACGATTGTACGTGTTTCCCCATGAGTAAGAACTTGATCATTCTCAACAGTAGACGAAGAAGATAAATCTATATCACGAACTACTAAATCATTAGGTTTGTCGAAATTTGAAGACTCACCATTAACTTCTAGCGGAACATGTGAAACCTTGTCGTCTTGATTTTCTTCTTCTTCTTCTATAGAAACAACGTTCGCTTCATATCCAGCTGATGTGGTCGAAACAGCGATAGTATCATTAGAAAACAATGATTCCTCTTCAGTTGACAACGAAACATGTTTAAACTGACTGTCATCTTGCTTTACCGAAGTAGCTTGTACATTCACATAAACTGATGTATTAAACTCTTGCGAAACATATGGAACCTCATCGACCTGTTGTTTTACTTCTTCCTTTTGAGAAGTAGTTTTGGTTTCTGCACTAACTTTTGTTGTGGAAATCATATGAATGCTGTTTTGAGTTGAAGATCAATCTGTTTGTTTAGCAACAACAAATCTCTCAAGACCAAAACGAGCACGAACTAAAGAGCAAAACTCTACCCACGTAGTAACAGTAATCGTGGTCTTCTTCCAACGATACCAAGCATAAGCATCACCTTAAAGATGCACGGAAGCGATAGTGATTTTTTGATTGTCAGCCACCATGTGTAAACTAAAATATTGATCGGCACTAAAAATCCAATCATCAAGGTCATCTCCATCAAAAGTAGGAAATTTCAAACTAATAGCTCCAACATGAATAGGGTTTTCAAGAATTCTATCACCAATATTAGGGTTAGTAGTAAACTGATGGTTTTGTTGATGACCAGTACCATGAGCAATAGGCTGGGAAAAAATTCACGAAACACAGTACGTAAAGAGTTTTTTAGTTCCGATCTCAGAGCTTGTGTCAAACTCGATGTCAGAGATTTTTCATGTTCAGCTAGGTCAAGTTTATGCTTAGCTCTGTCATCTTCACGGGCTAACTTTTCTTCTATGCGAAATTCGCGTAAAATCTTCTCAGTGTAAAACATTGTAAAAAAAAATTGGTCGAAAATTGAGTATAATCGTGGCCTGCTCTGTACCAGATGTTAGGGTTCTAGACCAAAACACAAGGTTTATGTGATAAAAATAGGTATAAAACCCGGATAGTTGAAGAATTAAGATATTTAGAAGAAGATTAAGAAGAGAATAAGAAGATCAAAGAGATTGAAAGAGTTCTTGTATTAATTCTTGAGTCTTTTACAAAGCTCATGAGTTGTACTTATAACTACGTATACTTGTGAAACAAGTAATGCTAACTATGGAGTTTAAACTAAACAAGGGAACTAATATAGAGAAACTAAATAAGTAAACTAATATGAATAGGTGTTGGTACCGCAACATATTTTTGGTCTCCTCCATGGGATCTGAAAAGTACATGTCAATTATGGAGGTTATGATTTTTTCAAGATATTCGGCAGCTGCTGAAGTTAGAGACAGTGCATATGGTGATGTTGGAGGTAGTCAATCTACGACATCATGCACTAGATAGCGGCTCACTCTTTAGCTAAATTTGCAACTGAAAATAAAATTTTCTACTAGGATTCTTTTTTGGGGGGATTTGCGGCTGGGCGTTTGCAGATTGGGCAAGCATTCTTCGCTCTCAGCCATTGTTTAATGCAGTCCACATGGTATTCGTGATCACAATTAAGAGTTGCAACTTCTTCCCCGCTCTCATATTCTGCCTGTAAAACGAACAACAAAAAGTATATGTTAGATTGCATATTCTTAATTTGCATCGTAAAATCTTTATTGCTCAAATATTACGGGAAAATTATGCTGCAAACGAGTTTTAGTCTTAGATAATTGATAATAACGCTTAATGAGTTTACCCCATCCAGTCTCAATATTTACCTGACAAATAGTGCAGATCTCAGCCTCCTCGTTCCAATCTTCAGAGGTCGGAGACTCAATGTGAATTATTTTTGTTTTCAAACTAGCTGAGATGGTTTCTTCTGATAATACACTTTTTTGGACACTGTGCCTCTCATCGAATTCTCGTAGTATCTGCAGTTTGCAATGTAAAATAACATATTAGTTTTTACTAAGAAACAATTGCGGTTAAAGTGATGCATGCAACTTATTATTTCACGGAGAAGTTATGTCACAGGATTTTACCTCATCTATGTCTATGTCACTCAGTTCCAAATCCCATGGTAGTACAAGATTATTAGCAGATCTTACGGTTCCTTCAATTGGTGCTAATCGTTCTTGACGACCAAGTGGGATGCAAAGACGAAGCGTACGTGTTATCCAACCCATTGTCTTTGAGACTATCCGCACCTTGACAAACTATAGTTTAGCAAAAACGATCTGCTGCATCCGACAATTACATAAATTTTTATCAATAAGAAACTATAATTCGACAGTGCATGTCAGACAAACATTACAAAAAAAGATGTTTAAGAAAGCAACAGGAAAATATGATATGCCTACCTCGGTGATATTCACAGTATGCCTGCCCGAGGAAGAAGATTGTGCAAACTTGTGCTTCTGTTTAGTTAATAATCGGGTATATATACTGGCAGATGCTTCATGTCAGTGTTTAGGTAGGAAAAAGAAAACGAGGGGTTAATATTTGGAACCCGTGATTCCTAGTCAGGCTCAAATTGAGTAACAAAGACCCAATGAATTACAGGCCCTTACTAATCAATAGAGCCAGCTTCAAATCAACAAAGAAGGCACACCCTGAAACACCACATGAAGCAGCCATGAACACAAACAGCTGCAGCGGCTAATAGGGCCCTCCAGAGAAATTTATTAATTGGCCGTCTGATCCCATACCGTTGAACAAGTTATGCCTCTCAACTGAATTGCGTAGTGTGCAACAAAAGTTTCTTTCTCAGTCATTACTGGCAATTGTTGTCCTCAAGGTAATTTTGTAGGGGTTTGCAGTGAAGTTTTCCATATCACCACACTTGTTCATTCTCTGCAGCATGAAAGGGCAGCATTATTAACAGTGATTCATATTAACAACCATGCACCAACCTTCTCCCATTTAGTATTTACTTTCAGTTGCAGAGCAAGCTACGATTCAGTCAAGGGGAATTAGATTTTGTTGCAAATTTAGCTTATCATGTCAAGGACTCTGCTTTGTTAAAAAAAACTGTAATGGGATTTTTTCTAGGAAGAAACTTTGCCTTTATTAAAAAAATGAGATATTTACAAATGTGCAAGAGAACTAACAAACAACCCATAGTCGATGTTTGTGAAGTCCTTTTTATGCCACACTGCTGGGCACATGGTCAATCATAGCACAGCTAGGCATTTGCGGCTGGGTGTTTGCAGCTGGGCGTTTGCAGATTGGGCAAGCATTCTTCCCTCTCAGCCAAGGCTTAATGCAGTCCACATGGTATTCATGATCACAATTAAGAGTGGCAACTTTTTCCCCGCTCTCATATTCTGCCTGTAAAACGAACAACAAAAGTATATGTTAGATTGCGTATTCTTAATTTTCATCCTAATAATTTTCTTGCTCAAATATTATGGGCAAATTATGTTGTAGACGAGTTTTAGTCTTACTTTACTAATAATAACGCTTAACCATCCAGTTTCAATATTTACCTGACAAATAGTGCAGATCTCAGCCTCCTCGTTCTGATCTATAGACGCCGCAGATTCAATGTGAACTGTTCGTGTTTCTAAACTTCTTGAGATGGTTTCTTCTGATAATCCACTTCTTTGGACACCGAGACTCTCATCCAATTCTAGTAGTTGCTGCAGTTTGCAATGTAAAATCACATATTAGTTGTACTAAGAAACAATTACGGTTCAAGTGATGCATGCACCTTATTTCACGGAGAAGTTATGTCAAAGGCTTTTACCTCATATGTCATAGTGTTTTCGCTATCCAGAATCATACTCAAATGTTGTAACATATTAGCAGATCTTACAGTTCCTTCATTTGGTGCTGATCGTTCTTGACGACCAAGAGGGATGCAGAGACGGAGTTTACGTGTTATCCAACCCATTGACATTGGGACTATGCGCGCGTTGACAAACTGTACTTTAGCAAAAACGATCTACTGCATTCGAGAAATAAAATAGTATCGATAAGAAACTATAATTCTGCGGTGCATGTCAGACGAACATTAATATTTTCATGAACATAGTTAATTGCGGGGAGGAAGGAACACAGACGATCAAAGCATTATATGAGAAGATGAAAAATATTTTTACGCAAAGGGAAATATGATATGCCTACCTTGGTGATATTCACAGTATTCCCCAGCCCGAGGAAGAAGGTCATGCAAAGTTGCGTGGTAAGTATAAAGTTCTGTCTGATAGTCGGGTATATATATTGGCAGATGCTGAGATACTTTCAGTGTTCAGGTAGGTATCGGGATTCAAATTTAAGAAACAAGGGTTAATATTTGGAATCATGATTCCTAGTCAGGCTTAAATTGAGTTCTTCCACACACACACACACACAAAAAAAAACGCTTAAAAAAAAGGAAGTCGCTTCCCTTTCTTTTTTGTTTTTGTCATTGACATGTGAAACTCGTGGCTTGTGGTTACGGGCCTTACGGGTATCAACGTTTGTCTTCTGATCATACAGATTGTGCAACTTTTTTCGTGCCTAGATGAGATAAGCCTAATGAATGGGCTCGCAATTCTGAGTACATACTGTGTGGTCTTTACAAGCGAGTCAAGCAACCAATGATCATCGTCCAAGCAGCCGGATTGCAGCATCAGATTCCCAACTAACAGTTGGATGGTCTCTGTTGAACAACACAGCCTATGTACAATGTGCAGTGGTCAAACCATGATATGTTGGGAGTGCTGTTTTGGCTTTCTTCTTATTCTGAATCTCCCCACTGCTAAAGCAGCATGTGGCACTGTTGAGTTCAGGTTTTTGAATTAATTGGATGATCAGATTGTACTTTACTTTCCACCTACCTCATTCAATGCAACAAAGTTTCACTTATCATCTCCACCAACTCCAAACAAAATTCGAACTCTAATTCAATAAACACCCAATAAATGAAACTGGAATTTAACCTAAATTGAATTCTACCTTGTAAGGGTTCCTGTGAAATCATCTAGGGTACTGGTTTTGTGTGTTTCTGTGTTTCTTAAAGAGAGGACGGTATCCTGGTTTACAATTAGCTCAAGTTTGCAAGGCATTTAGTCAAATTTCCATCAACGAAACATAAATTAAAGCAATGAAATCAACTAAAACTCAGATTTACGCAGATTTAAAAGAAACTAATATTCCTTGATTTCCATTAATTCATCACCAACACATTTCAGTTTTCAACTCCAACATCTCATTACACCCAGAAGTAGCAGAAAACACGAAATTAAAGCGATGAAATCAACAGAAACTTAAATCTAAACGAACCTAAAAATTCCATTCATCAACAACACATTTTAGTTTCCATACTCCAACATCTCATTACACCCACATTCACAAACACTTTCAGAACACACTATTTTGTTTTTCCCCTTTTTTTTTTTTACAACTTTCCACATCTAAACCCTAAAAACATGAACCTACCAACACCTCACACCCCAGATCTGAAACTCCTCCTCACTTTCCATGATGAGTTTTGCCTCTGAGCTTAACACCAAGAACTCTCTCAAGTTTCCCCAAAACAATCTGGTTAGGAATAGCCTTCCCACTTTCATACTCTTGAATAACATGAGGTTTTTCATTAATCTGTTTTCCCAAATCAGCTTGACTCATCTTCTTCTCTAATCTTGCTCTCTGAATCGCCTGTCTAACTTCAGTTGAAACTCTCTCTAACGCTGCTGGTTCACCTGCTTCATCAAGCTTCCTTGCATCTATGACTGGAACTGCTGATGATGATTTCTTGTTAGAACCAGCGTTTGATTTCTTCACTGTTGATACTGAAACACCTGCTCTTAATGCTTGATTCACAGCTTTTGGATCTCTGAGATCTGATGGTTTTGGCTTTGATTTGTGGAGTACTACTGGTTCCCAGTCTTGAGTGATTGCACCTGAGAATCGTGACGGCATTTTTTATTTTCTGAAGGAAAATTTGGGGATGAGGATGAAATATAAGTTTCTTTTCAGATTTTGTCTGATTGTGGATGAGAAATGAAATGAAGTGGAGTGTTTTTATAGAAGAAGAATGAAAGTTCCAGACTCTTTCTCGAAGGTTCGAGCTTCTCTTGGTGGGAAAGTTAGGATCATCTAATCTAATGGTGGAGATTGTATGCGAACTTTCCAGAAACGTGACTGGGCTGTGTATGTGGGCTTAATTATCTCAAATAAGTCCACCAATCAACGATCGGATTTTCAGGCGCCCGAAACTTTGCACAAGGTGTACTAGTGGAGGTGAATACAACAGTGCACGTCGCAGCTTACGTATAACACCAATAGAGAACATGGCAAATGACACAAGGTAATGGAAGGTAACCGGTGGGGGAGCCAGGTTTTCAAACCAGGGACTTAAAGAAAAATTACAGTAAAACATCGAGGCGGCCGAAGGATGTGGCAAATTTTTTTGGACATGATGGACTAAACTAATGAAATCTCATGTTTTTGGGAAGGTTGTATCCAGGAAGATGAGTCGGCGTAAAAACTTATCTGTACTTTTATGAGATAAATCCACACGAGATAGTTTGTATTCCTATACGAGACTTGTTCTTGGACAAAAGGGCTTTCAGTTTTCAGACTAAACTATGAAAGTGGTAAACTAAATATTTTAGCACTTTAAACTTTTCCCCCTCGGCCTCTCTTTCTCTTTTCTTCCTACTCGGAAAATGTAACCATCAAGGCATAAATAAATTCTTGGTTTTAGAAGGTGAATATTTAGGTTTTGGTTGATTAAATTACTTGGATTAACTTAATCGACCTGTTGGAGTAACTTGGTAGATTTTATTTTGTAAGGGGTGGAATAATAACATGTCGTTTTGGTGGACTAAATCATTTGGATTAACTTAATCGATCTGGTGGACTAACTTGGTAGATTTTATTTTATAAGGGATGGAATACTAACATGTCGTTTTGGTGGACTAAATCACTTGGATTAACTTAATCGACCTGGTGGACTAACTTGGTAGATTTTATTTTATAAGGGGTGGAATACTAACATGTCTTTTTGGTGGACTAAATCACTTGGATTAACTTAATCGACCTGGTGGACTAACTTGGTAGATTTTATTTTGTAAGGGGTGGAATACTAACATGTCAAGGTTTTTGTAAGGAAAGTGGTGATATTAACCCTCCTTTAGTTCCACCGTTAAAGACAACAAATTGGAGATGTTATTATTGTACTGTCGTGAAGTCATTGAATGATGATATATACGATTTGAGTTTATAACTCGTTAGTAAGATGCGATAATAATTTCTTTCTTCTTTGCGTAGCCGTTTGGGGTCATAGATAGCAGATCTTTTCTTATAAAATAAAAGAAGTTTTTTGAAAAATATTGGGGGTTATAGTTAGCAGACTTTTTCTTACAAAATAAAAGAAGTTTTTTGAAAAACTATGACAATAATAAATGTGAAACAAATGTTTTTCTATGGTATAAAATAGGGGTAATTTGCATTACCTCCCCCGCCGAAGATTATAATTTGAGTTACCTCCCCTACAGAAATAATATTAGCAAAACCTCTCCTCGTTAGGAATTTCGTCCATTCAAAGTTAGTTGACTCAACAAAGTGTCTGCGTGGCTAAATTATGCACGTGCAGTGCACCTGTTTCTCATCAATATAAATACTCATTCTTAACACCCTAAAATACCCTTTGCATAAAAAAAACAGGACCACCATTGGTATACCTTCTTCCCTCCAGGTTCGGACTCCATTTTGTTCTCTGTAAGTATAATTGAAGTAATCCAATAAACCAAACTAACTCATCTTTAATTCTACATCATTCACTCATTTTGTCTTCTCCAGTATACAGCAAATTAGACATCATCATTCATCCTCTTTAAAATCCCTAAATCTCATCCAGCTAGCCCTAATTTCAAAATTGATAAGAAATTATTGCTGATTTTTGAAATTAAAGTCGTGGGTTTAGGTAATTTTTGTTTTAGATGACGGGTATGGGAAGAATCAGACGAAGGGTTTGATTAAGTTGTAGCTCTAAATTTTGTGAAACCTAAAACCCTAACTTCAAATATTCATTCAGGGAACAAAATGGGAAGATCCGTTTTGGATTGATGGTGATGATGAACTCGGTGATCAGAACAGAGAATGATGAGATTTTATCTCCTTCAAATATGAAAGAGGAGAACAGCTTGAATACGAGCAGTGATAATGCCGTTGATTTATCCTCACGATGATAGTGATTCGAGTTGCTACTGTTGACGAGAATGATGCGTGGGTATTGAAGAGAACAATGATTAATGGTTGCTTCCGGTTTTGGTGATGGAGCATAGTTTTTGATGATGCTCTGTTCTCGAACTCAGATAGAGTAATGAAGCTGTGATGGTGGTTCTCGGTAATTCAGGTATGGCCGGAACATGAGAAGAAGCTTGGTCACTGGTGAGACCCGTCTAGCTTCTGCTTTCATGTGCAGTAATGGAAAGTGAGATTATTAATCTGGTTTAGGAGAATTAAGGTCTGGAATTTGTGTTTGGATTTTGATTTGTTCCTCCTATTAGTCAATCAACCAATTTCAATGTTGTTTTGGTTGCGAATTTTGATCGAATCATAAAGCTAAAATTGGGTCATCAAACAGTTGTGAATTTGATCGATGAACTTCTCTTGCTCTCGGTGATTGATTGATGAGGATGCTGCAGGTGAAATTAAGAAAATATCTCGTGTTGAAGATGAGGGTATTTTGGGTACCTGAGTACCGCGTTTCTGGTGTCATCCACCTGTATATAGCTGGTGACTCAGCTAACTGACCTTTGGACGGAATACTAACGAGGGGAGGTTTCACTAATTTGATCTCTGTAGGGGAGGTACTCAAATTATGATCTTCGCCAGGGGAGGTAACGCAAATTACCCCGATAAAATATTTAACATGTACTAGCTAAATTAAACCTTTTCGTTTCTCAGAAAATATAACCGAGAAAAATAACATCAAGTCACCATTTCATCGGTTAAAGGAAGATTGTAATCTAGAAACGTTTCACCGTCAAAGTGAGCACCATCGTCGCTTACGAGCAACGCCACCATCCATCGAAAGAAAAAACCGACAACTAACCAGGTCTGGTCCCGACATTTTGGTGATTTTGTATAATTATTTTGTGGTGGCCTTATTGTAAGAAATTTTACTTGTTTAAAAGAAAGAAAAAAATAATAATAATTGTACATTTTTCATATAATATTAAATTAGAATTTCATTAGAAAACTAAGATGTGGTCTAAACTCTTATTTAAACCTGAAACTAGTCAATACAATACTCACATGTATGCAGAAGAGTATTGTCAGCGTATTTGCTTCGGGGAATTCAAGGCTCAAGAAATATAAGCTAGTAAGGTTCTAAATCGAGAATTGGATTTTTTAGAAATCTGATTTGCTTAAAAAACTCGTCTTTCTTGTACAAGTCAAAGAGTACAATGGAAACTGATTTCAACTGAATCAATAATATTTTTGTAGAATGTCTTAACTACCCTTTTAAATGAAATATTTTTTCTAAAATTTTCACTCATTTTCTAAATTTATAATTGTTCGCACCGATGATTATGATCGAATTAAACAGATCCTAGTGGTTCAGAGTTGCCGAAGCCTTGTACAATAATGTCAACAATCTCCTCTCAAAGATGAGAGAATAAGCCACAATTTCACCACTAGGACTATTATCATCATGCTCACTCAGAATCAATCAAAGTTCAAACAAAGTACTTACAAAACTTCCTAAGTTCAGTTCATACAAACTTATAAAATTTCTAAGCTCACAAATTAAACAAAATAGTCCTAGTGGTTCAGGGTTGCCGAAGCCATGTACAATAACGACAACAATATCCTTTGAAAGATGAGAGAATAAGCCACATATTCACCACTAGGACTATAATCATCATGCTCATTGAAAATCAATCGAAGTTCAAACAAAGTACTTACAAAACCTCCTAAGTTCAGTTCATACAAATGTTTCTGAAGCCCTGCAAGTTAATGACAAAACATCCTCTCAAAGAAGTGAGAATAAGCTGCAAGTAGCTTTTGCGAATCACCACTAAGACTATTATCATAATGCTCACACAGAATCAAGGTTTATATTATAAATCAAGACTATTATCATCATGCTTCAATATAAATTTGAAATTTCAATCAAAATGGAAATTCAGCAAACACCCAAATCTCAACATGCTAGCTTCTATTATCGTTCAAAAAAACAACCAAAACAATCAAAACAACTTCACATGCTAGTTCATAAAAAAATATTCCTTCTCAGTTCCAACTTTGACCAGTTTTTCAAGTCCAAATTCTAATGAGCAACAACAAACCCTAAAATCATAAAACAATTACCCATTTTAGAACAACAAATCCCAAAATAAATTCATATTTTTAAACCCTAAAATAAAATTAACATAAAACAATATATCAAAATAAATCAAACTTATACCTTTTAAGTTCAGTTCTTTAGAGTTCTTCAAAGTTATTAAGTACTTCAAATATATTTCTGACGAACCCTATATTGAAATCAGAAAAATAAATCGTATTAGATTTAATAGATGGTTGAAGAAGAAAGACTAAGATTAACATATTCATAGATGATTGAAGGTTAATAGAAAAAACAGATTCACAGATGAAACCATAAAAAACAGACAATAAAATCCTAAAATTGAAAAATTAGTGATGATGAAACACATACCCAGATCGAAACTGCAATTGAAACCTTAAGATCAACAGATGATTAAAGATATGTTCTGGAAAGAAAGAGATGAGAGGCGTGAGGAGGAAAAAATAGAGAGAACTAGAAATGAAAAATGAGGAATACTCGGGAGAAGAGTGGGAGAAAAAATCAAGGGGAGGAATTATCCTCTAGTAAAACCAATCTTAGGTGGGAAAAAGTGGCACCTATGTGAATGGAACACGCACAAGTATACGTGTTACCACCCTTGTGTTCGTAACGGCTGCTGGGGCGTTACGAATTTTAGTTGCAATATCCAAAAAATGGTGTAGTGTTTATTGAACTTAATTCTAACAACATAAATAAACGAAACAAACAAAGTAAACATTTTTAAAATAAATAAGTGAGAGTAAGATTAAGATAAATAAGAGGTAATAATCATGATAAAATCATAGTGTAATACTATTTTACAAGAAGACTCTTATATATATGAAATACATTTTCAACATGTGAATAATACACATGGAAAGACATGTTGTACTTACTTGTTTTAAAAGAAAAATATTTCAATTTTATTTTTTCAGATCAAAATTCAAATTTGCATGCTCGTGAACATGTTCAAGAATTTTGTTGTAAAAGAATTTTGTTGCTCTAAGTTTTTTTTTATTTTATTTTTTTGTAAGAAACATAAAAGGTCCAAATTGACATATATAATATAACTACTACTGAAGATATGTAAATTATTTTATATCTTTCTTTGTTTAAGGAAACAAGGTAAGAACATTTTGACGTACGTATTTCAAAAAGGATCACAACTGGAACTTATAAATTACAATTTCCCAACTTAAAACGGAGTAACAAAGAAATTTAAGAAATTTTTAGAAGAGATTACTCTAGTTAACTTGGTTGTTGCAGTAGATAACAGAAATTAATTATGCTTGTTGTGTTTATGAGTATGTTTGGCTGTAAAGTTAAATAAAAGACGATAATATCGAAAGACATATAACAAACATATCAAGCACACAACTCCACATCATATTCCCGATATGCATATGAAACCTTGAAATTTACCTCAACTATTAATCAATCCCATAAAATCGACTAGTTGTGCTCCGAGCTCTATAATAATGGGACGGGAGTTATATAAAAATGCACCATTAAAACCTAATTAAAGATTAGGTACGTCTTAAAAATAAGTTTTAAAACACTTACCCAATCTGAAAGTCTGTAATAGCAGTCAAAAATATAAGAAGGTTTGTGACTACTCTGCACCACAGTTCGATCAATTCATATCAAGAGAACTCCGTATTGACACCCGCCATCTCTTAATAGTTCCTAGAATTCCTTCCTTAAAGTCCCACATTGATAAATTGTATAGATTGGTTCCGTATATATATATAAGTTTCTTCGATTTTTCAAGAAGGCAACACTTAAAGAGGACTTGGTAGAAGTTTGTCCGACAAAGTTCAAGACCGAGATCTCATACTTGTTTTTTTTTGTATGCAATCCATCACGCACTTGATGGGAGCACCGTGCCAACTTCATAAACTCCGGATTAGCCAATAAAAGATGCTTTATTTGTTCATCCTCATCTTCTTCATGGAAAATCGTTAATTATTCTTCTCCCCCAAATACATTAATTGTTGCATGTGGTCCATTTCCTCCCATTTATCACTTTTCAATTTTTCTTTTGCGTTGTAGATAGTCTTCAAAGTAAAAACATTATCTGAGATTTTATGCTTCAAGAGACCGAGGATATCAATAGGTTTCATACGTTTTTGGGTCATGGAATCTACGATCACTATTTCTTCATCAGTCAGCCGTGCTGCATAATAATGTTGTAGCAAACTCTCTGATATTAGGTGGTTATGACGACCACATAATTTCTTCGAAAACCACTCTTTTTGATGTTGAGCTCAAATCGAAGCTTGAAAGCGCATCAGGTCTTCTTAATGAAAGTAGTATTCTTTTTCCTTGTCTTTCCTTTATACACGATATCCTTTTTCGCGTGAGTTTTATTCTCACTCGCAAACCATCCCAAAGCAGCGGTCACTCACTTAATTGTTACAAACTATCACACATAAGTTCTCCAGCCCACTGCTTTTGTGATCTTTATTTTCCTATGTTTACATGGTCCAAGAACACAAAGTTAGAAAAAAAAAAACCCAGCAATATGGTCCAAATGAACGAGCATCATATCTTTTAGAAAAACCTACCAAGCCATTTAATAACGATGAGTAGTATCTTTAGTTTGAATATTGTTCACTTCAATTAATCATTAATTGCCCGAGGTACAAACACGATATATCAACCAAAATATCAAAACATTAGTCTAAACAAAGATGCTAAAATGAAGCTTACGGTTGGTAATATAAAAAACGAACCTAATCGTAAACTATGATGCTCAGCCGTAACTATTTAATTTCCAGCCATAGAAACAAAAACCAACACACATGATTATTTACGGCTGGTAATATAGAAAACCAACATAACCGTAAGCGGACCTACGAGTTTACTTTTTTTGAATACTCAATCGTAACTGTGCAATAAATAACATTATATAAATCCATACACCTAATGAATTATGGTTGGAATAGAAAAACCAAAAACCCAACCGTTTCAAATTTTTCCCGGTGACGGTTAAGATTTCAGGGTCACCTAATAATAAATTTGGGTTACGACTGGTTACAAAGGGAAAAGGCCAACCGTAAACCAAACTGAAAAGCTAAAAATCCAATCTTTTAACATACTTTAACCAATTTTGAGCAATAAAAAGGACACTAGAGCTAAGTTGGAGGTATACCTGACTATTTTCAGCAATTGTTTGTTTCTTCATTAGGTCGAGATTCACCTTCACTTTGGGTTAACAACTCTTACCATCTACGAGATCAGCCATCCTCGGATCTATATCATGAGATATGTAAAATTGGTTTCGATATCATATTAGGATTCACCCACCTCAAATTTCTCTCTTGAATCACTCATTTTAGTTGAGTAAATCAAAGTCTAGGTTTTTCAAAAAGATCTCCAAAAAAAATCTTTTTTTCTCTTGTACCTTTTCTTCCCACCAAAACAAATAAACAACACACTTGATTTGGTTTCACTAACTATAAGAGAAATTCATTAGGTAAATCTATTATCTAATTAAATAGTTACCACTAGTTAAACGGGGACAGTTAATCCATTATGAAAATATTTTCGATATGGGACATTTGATTTTACCACCCGGTTATCCTATTTTGTTTATATGGAAAAACTGTGTTTGTCCACCCCCGTGGCAGGCTAATTATTTTGTATGATATGGATATTGGATTTGGACTTGCACTACCTTTTCGAGTGTGATAAGGCAAGACATGTTGGTCACTTCTATGTACACATCTGGTTAGAGCACTGCTCGGTCGAACTCGCAAGCGTTGCTATCTCAAGCTTGTTTGTCAAGTTTAGTTGTCAAGACTACAAGTCTTGATTTCTAGTCTACTTATAGCTATGTCTCGGATTAGGATAAAAGTGTGTAGTTGAGTTTTAGACTTCACGGCGTTCACCGATTGAAGACGAAGAACTATTAAGGGGATCTTGTGGAACTTCATCAACAAAAGGTATGTGGAGACTTGAACTCATCTATCACTCAGAAGTCTATTCTATTCTATCTCCTATTGAGACAAAGTCGTATAGCTATATAGACTTTACATTATACACATTTGATATTTCGAGCTGAGTTTAACTCGCTTATATCTTTCTCGAAATATGTGTTGGAAAACGAAAGTCAAAATATGATCATGTGAAAATCACCTGGTAACATCTTACATGATTTGTGTGAGACAGTCATTTGATGTAGACTCAGAATGTTTCATATTGACCATTCAATCACTTGAAAATTGCTTATAAGCTAATAGTTTGTGTGAGACAGTTATTGTCGTCTTCTAAGAATGTTTCAATTTGAAATGGAGTTAAGAGCTAAAACCCATGTCTTGATACATTACGGTTTTTGTACTTAGTGTACGAACTGGTTCAAGACTAGGATCACCGTAGATCATCACCGCCTATGAAGGCGATGATGATCAATCTGATAAAACCGTTACCCCTTAATTACTCAACTCATTAACTGTTACTTAAAAAAAAATTAAACCTAAACTTAACTCCCCTTCTTCTCTCTTCTTCTTCTTCTTCAAAAAAGAAACCAAACCGAGCTCTCCCCCTGTTATTCTCAAAATCTTATTTTTCGACTAAGTTCTCGATTAAATCCATGTATGGCACCTCGTGTTAAACGATGTCCTAGAAATACGGCGTCAAATCCTGGTGTTGCTTCTGTAGCATCTCAATCTAGGGTTTTGTAAAACATGGAGATGAAGAGGAAACTGAATTAATTGGCGTTGGAGAGCGAGAAGTAGACCCCGATTCCTTAAAATTGCACATAGAAAGGTATTTCCCACAAACCCATTTCTTTTTTTTTCGTATTTCATTGATTTAATGAAATGTAATCAATGATTCCTCGCGTTTTAGGTAGTTACAATGTAGTGTTTGGCTGACAATTATCAGCCGAACTTGTTTTTTTCTACAGACGAAGAACAGTTCGGCTGAAAAATATGTTATGTTTTGAAAATCGAATCAGCCGAACCTACATACTCAAACTTATCTTAACCATGTTTGGCGTATAATTAATTTTCATGATCATTAGCCGAACTTAAATACGTTTATTTAAAAATCCATCTTACATTCTTCGGCTCATTTGGATAAATTTCGAATGTGTCGAACTTTACTCTGTATATGGCTAATAGCTTCCTATAAACTTGTCCATTTATAGGTGACTTATCACATTATTTAATAGAATCATATTTATTTATTTTATAAAATTAATTAAGGTGACTTATCACATTGTTTTAGCACCCATCCGAGAAAATTCAAAGAGAAGCTTAAAAGGAGAACAATGGAAGTGACTCATTCTAATTCTAAAACTCCCAAACCTCGAGGTGGTGGAACCAATAACTTGCATGCAGGGAAAAGGGGAACTGACACGACTGCCTCTTTGCCTGTAGAACAAGAGAATGACAATGATGAAGATAAGGGTGTAGGAGGAGTAGTAGGTGATGATGCATATGGTGGTGGAGGGGATGATGAAGATGGTGGTGAGGAAGGTCAAGAATAAGAAGAAGAAGAAGAAGAAAGGAAAGAAGAGAAAGTAAAGAAGAAAGTTGTTACATCAAGGGAGATAGGTACGTTCCTCATCCGGATAATGTAATACGTGATCGCAAGGATGTTTTGCCCCATGGTTTCCCGGAAGATGGTGGAAGAGTGTTAATTGGCTACAAGGAGTCATGGGAGAAGATAATTTACGAGACTCCGGATCACAGGGATGCAGTCCGCGTACTTAGACACCAAAGTGCCGCATATTGGGATATTTTCAAAGAGACTCCTGAGGTGGTGGATTTAGTACAAGGCTCTGGTTTATGGCCTGCTATTTTCTATGCACAAGAGGAATTTGATGCAGTTACAACCTCAGCCTTTTGTGAGAGATTTTGTCCGGAAACTTACACATTTCATTTCTCCTTTGGCGAGATGACAATCACTCTTGATGATGCTCAGAAGATTAGTGGTCTTAAAATGAAGGGGGGAAATATGAAATCTGTGGTTTATGACATGTCTTGGGATGAGTTGTATGTACTGGCTGAGGAAACTCTTGGTTGGTCAAAAGACAAGACAAAATTGGAGTTTTGTTGGCTGCTAAAGAGGTGAAGTTTGAGGATTCTAGTACAAATAAGTTGAATAAAATCAAGTTCACCGCTTTGAAAAAGTATTTTGGAGACACAAATGAGAAAATTTCAAAGGGAGAGTTGGTTATGGACGATGTCACAGCTAGGCGCACTGCTACCGCGTATTTGTTGTATACTCTAGGAAGTGTTATATTTCCTGATAACAGTGGGAACATGGTGAATGCTCAGTATATTCAATTGTTAATGGATTTGAAAACCTGCCAAAAGTACTCTTGGGGAACCGCGACCCTTTCTTTCCTATTCACGCAACTTGGAAATACCTCTAGGTTAACAAGTACCAATATTGGAGGTTATTTCACCATGCTTCAGGTAAGTTTACACACTACAGTTCAATTTTTATGACTAAGCTCGTCTTAAAATTAACTTTTAGTTTTATGTCGAACCTACTTTTAACAAGGTGCGGATTTTGCGATTTTATATTTGTAAGCTGAACCTTACTATGTGACACTATTGTTGATCTACTTAGTTGGTTCGGCATATAACTGTGTTATCTATATGAGCCGAACTCTTTTCTGTTTCCCAAATTTTACATCCCCAATGGTCCAATTCTATTGATTTTAATAAATGAATTTTGGTTTTTTTTTCTTCATATTGTTGATGTAGGTATGGATATATGACCATTTCCCGGAATTAAGTTTGGCCAAAGAAGATGACAAATGGGTGGATACATTCCTTACCTCGGCCAAATGGATTTTCAAAGGAAAAATAAGAAGAGGAATAAAAAGGAAATCTTGATAGCTTTGAGAGAAAAGTTAGACTCTTTGACTGTTGAAGACGTTGTATTTCAACCTTACAAAAATGATGAAGAACGAGATGAAGTTGTTGAAGATGAATATATGTCATTGGAGATGTACTACGGGCCTTTGTTTTCTCCCGAAGGCTTTATATTGTTTTATTCTCGTCGAGTACTCCGTAAATATGGATTATCCAAACAATTCTGGTTCTAGAGGAATCAAAGTTCAAGTTGTTACCCAAGGGTTCTAAGGGAACTAAGAGTACGGATAGTTCATGGAATGCCGAATATGATCCCGATCCTATTACTGATTGTTGGGATAAATTGAAAGAGAACAAATTAAGTTGGGTTAACTTAGAAGAGTTGCATGGCGATCCTTGTGAAGTTGACCCGGCTTATATAGATTGGTATAACCAAATTTCACATCCCTTAATCATTAATAGGGAAAGTCAAGCTTTGGTAGATTGTAAGAGGTGAAAGCATAAACAAAAGGAAGTGGAGCCGAAGACGAGGAAGAACTCAAAGGGCACATCTTAACATCATTTTATTGTAAAAGCTTTTGTGCGAACTTGTATTGGTTCCTTATGGTTATCTCTGGCTCATCTTAACATCATTTTATTGGATTTCTCGATTGTAAAATTTCAAGTGACTGAAATCCATCTACGATAAGTACAACGAAAACAAAAATATAGTTACACAATCGGTGTATAGAATAATATATGTAATCATATTCTGTCTATAAAAACACACATGAAACTGGAATCATAGGAGTCGGTAGATAAGACAAATAAATAAAAACTAATTCTGATGTGAGAATCTCAAAAGACAAGAGGCATAATAGGTGCATAAACCACGTATTTAAAAAACCGATTGTAAGAGCACAGAATTCAAAAAAAAAAATAATACACCGAATGGGTTTATGACACTTATAAACATATTCTGGTGATGCCTTTATACATTCTGATTTCTACCCAGAACTGGTCGATAATATGGATCCACAAAAAACGATCTTGGGTAGAAATCACAGATTTTGATTTCCTAAAACAAATTTGTTAGAGCATAGCTCGGTTGAACCCACCAAGCATTGGTATGTCAAGTTTGATTTTCATATTTTAGTGTATTAAAACTCATTTAAAGAGTCGCTTGATTAATTATATGCTGGAGTCAACTTCGTATAGGTTAGCTTGAAAGTATTAGGATATAAGACATTACAAGTATTACGTGAAGACTTGAAGAATATGAAGAAGTAAGGAGATACAACGACGGCATCATCCTTCCACTTGATGTTAGTAATATTTTACTTGAACTGTTTCATTCCCTAACGTATCTTTCAAGTCGTGCATATTGAGAACATAATTGCGAAGCTATGAATGATTATACTCTAGTT
The DNA here is from genome assembly GCF_003573695.1 of Papaver somniferum. Lineage (NCBI taxonomy): Eukaryota > Viridiplantae > Streptophyta > Magnoliopsida > Ranunculales > Papaveraceae > Papaver > Papaver somniferum. The sequence continues at coordinate 231,003,363 of NC_039364.1, read as the reverse complement.
AGACGTAGTATTAAGGAATACAATACGAAGTATAACGCTTATCTTTTGAACTTCGTATACAAGCCATCGAAATAATCGTTTGAATGCTATTGTGATTATGTATGGGTATGAGGTGAAGATTTCGTCCTAGGAAACAATATTTTACATTCGTGTAAAGGAAGTACATTCATGAACTTGTTTTGTGAATCGAAATTGGTATTGTTATTCACTGCAAATCTTTTGAATTACAATTATGTGTGTTTAGTATAACCGCTCATGACTTGCTTATGTTCTTGGTAAAACTATTCACAAGGCATGACTTTTGTATTGGTATGACTTTTATTAGTGAAACCGATCTTAAGTAATCACATGAGATGGTATGATCGATTTATTGTAATTGGTATGAACAACTCTAGTCATTGGAGAACCGATCCAAGTAAGAGGTTCAACCGATCACAAAAGGGGAATCGATCCTTGTAAGAGGTGCAACAAGTTTCTAGTTATTGGGAACTGATCCTATGAACATGTGCAACACGTTTTTAGTTATTGGGAACCGATCCTATGGACATGTGCACCAAATACAAGTTAGATACCATATATATGTGGGAACCGATCCTAGTACCTAGTCAACCAAGTTTTGGTAACTAGCGTGACTAATTCTAGTACCCACATGGAGGTTGATAGACGCATTTATGTGTTTATTTTGATCTCAATTTTTTATATTGTTAGTACCCATTTTTGTACTTATTTTGGTATTTTATCTCTTTGTAGGTATTTTTGGAGAAATAAACATGTGTTGAAAAATTGGCTTGAAAAGTGCTATTTGCGCTCGTGGGAGAAAATCACTAAAGGCACCCCTCATTTGGATAAAGGACACTCAATTACTAAGGGGCGACCACTTGCTATTTACACCCCAGGGCACCCAGTGTTAAAGGCACCCGAGTTTTGGGTGGAAACTGCTGCAGTTGAAGAACGGAATTAGGGTTGATGATTTGGACCACTTTTAACGAGATTCAATTGTTGATTTTCATGGGATAGGTCTGTTAAGGAAATACAATGCTGGTACGGATATTCAGTTGGGCTAGATTTGGCTGTATTATCGTGTTGAAGCAAAACAAGGGAAAAAACTTTTCTCGGGTTTATTTTGATTTTTGGGCCAGTTCTAGGGAGATTCAATTGCTGCTTTTGTTTTGGATAAACTCGTTTGGGCTAAATAGAGATTGAATGGGTGTTCGAATCGAAAAACATGGACCAGATCATCGGAGATTGAGTTAAATAGGGTCTCGAATTTTCTTGGTTTTACGTGGGACAGAAGAAAGAATTATTCTCGGGATTTTGTGAATTGTTTGGAAATTACGCAAAGATTGGGAAGATATCTACCAAATCTGGGAAGTTTGGATTAAACAGAAAAGCGTATGAAGATAAAAAGGAAATAGGAAAAAAATTTGGTAACTTTGCTTGAAAGAAAAGACGAGATTTCTTCGAGATTTCTTGTCCTGAAGGGTTTCTGTGTATATAAATAGGAGCAGGGTGAAGCCATACATATTATCGAGACCTTGGGGGGTACTACGTAGAGTTTGGGGAAGTTTAGAGAAGAAGAGAGCCGAGAAGAAGAAGTTGCAGGAATCTCTTCTGCTGTTGCATCATCAAGAACACGAAGAACATTATACTCACACAAAGTGTCGTAGAAGCAGTCGAATACTCAACAAAAGTCTTTTATCGTTTTAACTGTAACTGTTTAAGATTTTCAGCAACTACATTGACTTTCCTTGCAAAAGGCTTTCTGTAACTACAGTTCATTCTTTTCATCATATACCTTCAATAAAAACACCTTTTGAGCTATGAATTATTATTTTGAGTGTGTTTTGAGCATGAGGAGCTGAACCCCAACACTGGGATGACGGAGGAAGCCATGTTTCACAATTGTTTAGTAATTATAATTGATTCTTATGACTTTTTGCATTGATTTTTAATCGAAATGTGATTTTCATTGATTATTTGTGATTTTGTTTGATAGTGTATGCTTAGTCTAAGAACTTTTGATGCACTATACTTATGATTTACATTTAATGCTTTATAAAATCTACTTTTGGCAAAGAAATAGAGTCTAGAAAAGAGCTAAAATTGTTATGAACCAATTGATTGTGAAGTTTGGTGGAATCCTAAGTCCCAGTATCTCTCAACTTTGTTAAAATCTTTTCTTTGTTTTTAGTATTTTTGTTTATCACATCTGAAATCAAATCTCTACAAGTCTGAGAATCGAACATCTTATTTACCACTTCTACAACACATTAATTTTTGGCGCCGCCGACGCGGACTTATATTTAGGTTTAGGTTTTAGGTTTTAGGTTTTGCATTTTTTTTGGGTTTTGTATATATTTAATTATTTTTTTTCTATTTTACGTCTTTGGTATTTTTTTTTTGCTGTGCAGGATTGGCTTGAAGTGAAACGTGTAAAGTTGAACTTGCCTTACAAAAAGGGAGGATTTGAAATTTTATTTTTAAACTTTTATCTTATTTTTAGTAGTTTCTTTATTTTTTTGTAATTTTTGTTTATTTGTTTGTTTATTTTTAGTATTTTTTAATTGTAAAAAAAAAAACACTGCACACACCAATTGCATTTTCGTCCGGCACCGATTTTAGGAAAACAAGTGGTTTAGTAAGGTGAACCCTCTGGGAGTTATCACCCAAAACACTACAAGCCTCAGCCTCGTACCTTTGGGTATATTTTTTTGTAGGTAACCCAAGCTTACCTAAATTAGTGAACCCAGCATTTGCATGTGCACAGTTTTTGGTTGAATTCTTATATGCCAGAACGTAAGAGAGACGCTCTAGGATGGTTTATGCGTGAAAAACCTAGAAGTGATATTTCAGGAAACAAGAATCTTGATTACCTTAATCTAGAGAGTCATATTTTTGGACGTTCTTCTCACAATGAGGAAAATACCCTTAGTACTCATATAGTGCTTGCAATGACAACTGTGAGAGATTACATGTAGCCAACTAGGTATTCTCGACCATCGTGCATAAGATTACCAGCCTCTTCGACTAATTATGAGTTGAAACCTAGTACTAATCAGATGATCCCTGTATTCTTAGGGAAAGATGATGAGAACCCATACTTTCACGTAAGGGACTTTGAGGAAATTTGTGGAACAGTTAAGATTAAAGACCTTAGTGATCAAATTTTAAAACTTAAATTGTTTCCTCTTTGCTTATGAGATAAAGCTAAATATTGGCTAAATAATTTACCATCTGAGTCCATAACAACATGGGATGAACTCACTTCTGTGTTCTTCCAAAAGTTTTACCCAAAACATAAAACCTCGTCTATTAGGCAGAAAATTAGCACTAGTATGCAACAAGAAGGAGAGTCTTTTTATAGGTTTTTAGAGAGTTTCAATGATCTCTTAGTGCAGTGTCCCCATCACGGGTTTGAGAAAATGAAATTAGTGCAAATTCTTTTTGACGGGTTAGACTACTCGACCAAATCCTTGGTTGAGTCATTATGTGCTGGGGGGTTCTTAAATAAAACTGCTGATCAAGCATATTCCTTTTTAGAAGAAGTAGTTGACAAATCCCAACAGTGGGAATCATGTGTAGAACCCCCTAAAAGACTTTTGTAAATGGAAACAAGTACTAATATGGTAGACTCAAGCTTTGAGTCGGATGCAAAATTTGCTGCCTTATCTAGACGGTTAGAAGCTTTAGAATTAAGTCAGTCTAAACATAAGTCCTTTGTTGAAACTGATATTATGATTAGAAACTCCCAAATCTCTAGTTGTAGAATAGATCCCAATAACTCATTTTGGGAAGGAAAGATTAGTGAAGAGTATGTCTATGCTCTTTATAACAACTCTAGATTTGATAACCGTCAAAGGTTTGATCCATATTCAGAGACATACAATCCCGGTTGGAAAAAGCACCCGAATCTATCATGGTCCCAGGGTCAAAATCAAGGTCAGACTAGTAATTTCCAAGATCCACCATGGTTTAGTCACCCTAAGAACTCGTTAGATCTAACTTACTCTTTCGATAACAGGATGAGTCGCTTAGAGGATTCTTTTAGTACGGTAACAAAGACCCAGGAAATGTGAGCAATGAGATATAATAGTTTTCAAAAGGAAACCGAGCAGAATTTTCAAACTAATGCCAAGACTCTTGCTAAGTTAGAACTTCAAATAGGTCAAATAGCTCAGATTCTATGTGAGAGAGAGAATGGAAAGTTCCCTAGTCAAACCAATCATAATCCCAAGGCAGATAAATCATATGCTCAAGCGAATTCTGTCACTACCCTTAGGAGCGGAAAAACGGTAGACAATAAGGTAGCCAAGCCTAATAGTGGACATATTGTAGGCCCACCTTCTAGTTCCCATGAGGCCCATGAGGAGTCTCTAGCTGAAGAGACTGACAAAGTTTCTAGTGATGCCAATGCGGTTCCTCATAGGTATGACTTTATGCCTAGAGCCCCATATCCGCAGTTGTTAGATCCAACAAAGAGATAGTCGACCTTCAACGAGATAATGGAAACATTTAAGCAGGTGAATATTAACATCCCATTATTAGAAGCAATTAGGCAAATTCCTGCTTATGTCAAGTTCCTTAAGGATCTTTGTACGCGGAAGCGTAAGCTTAATGTCAATAAGAAAGCCTTTTTAGTCGGTCAAGTAAGTTCAATCCTTCTGAACCAAACAACCCCTAAGTATAAAGACCTTGGATGCCCCACTATATCTTGTGCGATAGGTAATCACTCAGTTGATAAGGCATTACTTGACTTAGGAGCTAGTGTGAACTTACTCCCGTATCATGTTTATAACCAGCTAGGTCTCGGTAAGTTGAAACCGAATAAATTGACCCTACAGTTAGCCGATGGGTCTGTCAAATTACCTCGTGGTGTCATAGAGGATGTTCTGATTGAGGTTGATAAATTTATTTATCCAGTGGATTTCGTTGTTCTAGATACTCATCCTATTCAGGACCCTAGTGCTCAAATTCTGGTGATTTTAGGTCGACCATTTTTAGCCATAGCTATCGCGCTCATCAACTGTAGGACCGGACTTATGAACATATCCTTTGGTAATATGACCACTGAACTAAATGTATTTAATGTTACTAGACAACCTTCTGATGACTTGGAGGAAGTGAGTATGATCAAAACTTTAGTTCAGGATAATTGGGACGACACTTTATTGGATGGTTCTTTGGATGAATTTGATGAGAGTCTCTTAAGTCAGTTAGGTGACCAAACTGCTGAACTACAAGAATCTCTCGAGTACTTTAAAGACTCTACGGAGCCTGAAATTCAAGCCATAGTGCTAGGTCTAACGAAGAGTAGTGTTGACCCTAAGTTTGGGGGTAACGATCTAGAAGAATCTCTTGAGTATTTTAAAGACTCCGAGGATCCGGAAATTCAAGCCATAGTTAGAGGTTTGTCTAAACATATTGACTAACCTAAGTTCGGGGGTAGTGATGGTCAAATATCTCTATTAAAAGTCCCTAACTTGGGACTCGAGACTAGTATGCCTGAGGTATTACTTGAGTCTCTTCCGACTCCACAACCTGATCCTCCTGACACTGTCCAGGAGGAAATCCAACCATTAGAGACACATTGTTTGGATAAATATATTTTTCAAGACACTCATATGAAGCCCAAATGGGAGCCGCAGAAAAACCCAATTGTCTTGCAAGAAATTTTGGATCAGGTTGTGCTTTGTCTGTTTATTTTTTTAATCCGGTGTAGTTATCTCATAATTGTGGTAGTTTTATTTGGTATTGTTGATCCACAGTTGTTTTGGATATTGATATATGATTTAAAAGGTAATTAGCCATTTTGGGGATATTTGACGTCTAGCTGAAGACTTCAAACTTAACACTTTTTGGGAGGTAACCCATGCTCATGCAACACGGTAATATCTTTCCTTAACTCTTTTGCTTCAAATGGTAATTGTTTCTCCTTGTTCATGTTTTTAATTTTATCTTTAGAACATTGAGGACAATGTTAGATTTAAGTTTGGGGGTATGGGAGAAACTTTTTAGTTGCATTATTAAACTCCAGAGCCTAGAAATTTATGCTTATTAAGGATGGCACTAACCAATGTAAGTGGATGGAAGCATCTTGGTTGTAGGAGTTGAGGAACCAATCTGATTAGATGGAAACATCTAAAGAGTCTATTCATAAAAGCACAGAGCTCAGGTGTTAGAAATAACATGGTAGTTTCGCCATATCTAGTTGAGTCCTTTTCACCTTCTGTTTTTATTTTCTTTTCTTTTTAAAATATGTTTCTAAGTGATTTGGTGGGCCCCACACATCGAGTTGTTGCCACTGCTCGGATGAAATAGAGTGATTGAGTTACTAAAGAAAAAAGACCAGACCAAACGTAATAATTTTCAAAAATAAAAATAAAGTAAAAGTAACACTTTGATAGCAATATGTGTGTGTTCTCTCTGTCTCCGTCGCCTAAACAAGTGTGGAACGCAGGATCCACGGGAATTACCATGTAATATGTTGACAAGAAGCATGCGCTTGGAGTCACAAGATCTAATCATGTTGTTGAAAAAAAAATGTTAATTGTTAATGTTCAGTGAATAAATTGACCGCTGGTTCCCTTGTATATGCCAGACGAGTTGATCTAGAATCAGGATTATCGACCATTGGTTCCCTTGTATATGCCAGTTGTGTTGATATTAGCCAGACCAGTATCTCAATCCATCAAGATAGGTTCATCTTGGTAGTGGCCTTCAGAAAGATATGGGAAACACCGTTCACCTTAGTCAACATCAAAACCATCTATATTTTTCTCTATATCCATCTTCTTAATCTGTCCATGTGATTTGTTGACTCCGGATATTGATGTCAATAGTGCGAGTATCTGAGTAGAGCTCTGTCGTTTATATATGAATTTTAGTATGCTTGAGTGCAAACTCGTGTACAACAATTGGAATTTCGCATCAGGGTACTTCCTCCTGTAGTCAATGAGAGTATGCCAACCAAGGAGATTCTTTAGTGCTATTCCAAGGTTTTGCGTAGATAGCTAAGGTCTGGAATAAAGGTTTTGTTGCTATATCTCTTCTAAGCCCTCCCGAGACTATAACTCGGCCACTAGGGCCACCTAGGGGTTTAAAGGCTTGTTGCACATGCTAAGTGCAATCGTGATGCATGCGATAGTGAGTTAGGATTTTATTTTATGAATTAGATTTGCTCGAGGACTAGCAAATATTAAGTTTGGGGGTATTTGATAGACGCATTTATGTGTCTATTTTGATCTCTATTTTCAATATTGTTAGTACCCATTTTTGTACTTATTTTGGTATTTTATCTCTTTGTAGGTATTTTTTGAGAAATAAACATGTGTGGAAAAATTGGCTCGAAAAGTGGTATTTGCGCTCGTGGGATAAAATCACTAAAGGCACCCCTCATTTGGATAAAGGGCACCTTAGTTACTAAGGGCGGCCACTTGCTATTTACACCCCAGGGCACCCAGTGTTAAAGGCACCCGAGTTTTGGTTCAGGGAACTTCATCTTCAATATTTGAATTCTGGTTTTTGGCGGGAAATTGTTGCAGTTGAAGAACAAAACTAGGGTTGATGATTTGGACCACTTTTAACGAGATTCAATTGCTGATTTTCATGGGATAGGTCTATTGTGGAAATACAATGCTGGTACAGATATTCAGTTGGGCTAGATTTGGTTGTATTATCGTGTTGAAGCAAAACAAGGGAGAAAACTTTTCTCGGGTTTGTTTTGATTTTTAGGCCATTTCTAGGGAGATTCAATCGCTGCTTTTGTTTTGGATAAACTCGTTTGGGCTAAACAGAGATTGAATGGGTGTTCGAATCGAAAAACATGGACCAGATCATCGGAGTTTGAGTTAAACAGGGTCTCGGGTTTTCTTGGTTTTACGTGGGACAGAAGAAAGAATTATTCTCGGGATTTTGTGAATTGTTTGGAAATTACGCAAAGATTGGGAAGATATCTACCAAATCTGGGAAGTTTGGATTAAACAGAGAAATGTATGAAGATAAAAAGGAAATAAGAAAAATATCTGGTAACTTTGCTTGAAAGAAAAGAGAAGATTTCATCGAGATTTCTTGTCCTGAAGGGTTTCTGTGTGTATAAATAGGAGCGGGGTGAAGCCATACATATTATCGAGACCTTGGGGGGTAGTACGGAGAGTTTGGGGAAGTTTGGAGAATAAGAGAGCCGAGAAGAAGAAGTAGCAGGAATCTCTTCTGCTGTTGCATCATCAAGAACACGAAGAACATTAGACTCACACAGAGTGTCGTAGAGGCAGTCGAATACTCAACAAAAGTCTTATATCGTTTCAACTGTAATTGTTTAAGACTTTCAGCAACTACAGTGACTTTCCTTGCAAAAGGCTTTCTGTAACTACAGTTCATTCTTTTCATCATACACCTTCAATAAAAACACCTTTTGAGCTATGAAATATTATTTTGAGTGTGTTTTGAGCATGATGAGCTAAACCCCAACACTGGGATGACGGAGGAAGCCATGTTTCACAATTGTTTGGTAATTATAATTGATTCTTATGACTTTTTGCATTGATTTTTAATCGAATTATGATTTTCATTGATTATTTGTGATTTTTTTTGATAGTGTATGCTTAGTCTAAGAACTTTTGATGCATTATACTTATAATTTGCATATAATGCTTTATAAAATCTACTTTTGGCAAAGAAATAGAGTCTAGAAAAGAGCTAAAATTGTTATGAATCTGAAAAAGTGGGGGTACAACAACTACACCCAATATTTCGCTTAGAAATCTCTATGGACAAACTCCAATATACTTTCGAGAGAATCAACGACAATCAGGCTCAATCTACCTAAAAAGTATATCAAAGAGTTTATATCTCGATTCTCGATTTGATCTTTACTCAAGCAAATAGAAATATGCGAGTCTTTATCAAAGAGAGATAACTTGGATGGTACCAAAGACCAATATCCAAGTGTCAATCAATTTAAATCAACAACCAAAAGGTTGGATATTCTAATTGATTGAACAACGCACAACCTGTGATATTTTAATTATATAACAAAATATAATGCGGAAAAGAAATAACACAGACACCAGAATTTTTTAAAGAGGAAACCGCAAATGCAGAAAAACCCCGGGACCTAGTCCAGATTGAACACACACTGTATGAAGCCACTACAGACACTAGCCTACTCCAAACTAACTTCGGTCTGGACTGTAGTTGAAACCCAATCAATATCACACTGATCCAACGTATAGTTATGCTCCTACGCCTCTGATCCCAGCAGGATGCTACGTACTTGATTCCTTAGCTGATCTTACTCACAACTAAGAGTTGCTACGACCTAAAGTCGAAGACTTTAATAAACAAATCTGTTTCACACAGAAAAGTCTATGGTACTAGATAAATCCATTTCCCACGAATATACCTACGAGTTTTGTTCCGTCTTTTGATAAATCAAGGTGAACAGGAACCAATTGATAAACCGGACTTATATTCCCGAAGAACAACCTAGTATTATCAATCACCTCACAATAATCCTAATCAACGCAGCGAAAAAGATATTGTGGAATCACAAACGATGAGACGAAATGTTTGTGATTACTTTTCTATCTTGCCTATCGGAGATATAAATCTCAAGCCAATTATTACAATTGTACTCGTAACGATAGAAGATGCAAGATCAGATCACACAACTACAAGAAAAGTAGTATCGGTCTGGCTTCACAATCCCAATGAAGTCTTTAAGTCGTTAACCTGGTTTAGAAGAAGAAACCAAAGGTTAAAGGAGAATCGACTCTAGCTATGCAACTAGTATCACACGTAAGGTGGGGGGATTAGGTTTCCCAGTTGTTAGAGTTCTCCCTTACATAGTCTTTCAAATCAGGGTTTGCAATCAATGTTAGCTTGGTAAAAAAGCATTCAATATTCACCGTTAGATGAAAACCTGATTAGATTCAATCTAATATTTCTCAATCGTTGGATCGAAAACTTAGCTTGTTACATATAAATGAAATGTCCAATTTTGGGTTTATGTAGCCGTTCCCAAACATTAACATTTGTTGGTTCAACAATAGTTAACCAAATGGTTAGCCATATGATCACTTTCATATCCACCATATTCTTCTTCACCATTACTAATTCAAATGACTCAAATGAACTAGTTAGAGAGTTGTTCAATTGCTTAGATCTTATGTTACTACACAAGACACAATCGAAGTAAAAACGGTTTGATTCACTCTAATCGGTTCATGAACTTTAGCCACGGTTTGCAAAAGCATTCCTTAGTTTATATAAACATGAGTTCAAGAACAACCCATTTTAGATATAACCTGCTCAAGTTCGTGGACTGGGTTCGCGGACTTAAGCTCACGGAAGGAGTTCACAAACTCCAACAGAAATTCTCGGGTCGAGAACTTCCGCCAGTTCGCGGACTGAGTTCGCGGACTTGGCTCACGCCACATTCCATTTCTCTTAATCAACAAAGTTCGTAAACTTTGGTTCAAGGAATAAGGACTTATACATATATGTGTTTCCACAACAATGCTTATATCCTACCAATGGTTATGTAATCTAAACTCTCATTTCAATCATTGAAACATTCTCAGAGGACGTTATATAGCCGTTATTCACAGACCATTTTTCTTCAGAGCAATTTCCAAAGTGATTGAAACATAACATGACATTCGTCACTAGGTAAAGATGAATTTGGCTAAAGTGAAAGCTTACCAACACATATTTCGAGAAATAGATAGGAAAGTTAAACTTGGCTCGAAATAGCAAATGTGTATAATGAAAGTCTATATATCAAAACGACTTTTGTCTCAAGAATAGGAGATAGAGTAGATAGACTTTTGAGTGACAGATAAGTTCAAGTCTCCACATACCTTTTAGTCGATGAAGATCCACCAGTTCCTTGAGTAGTCCTTCGTCTTATATGATGATTTTCATGGAGTCTTGAGCTCAACTACACTTTCTTTCCTAGTCCGAGACCTTTAGCTATATAGGCTAGAAATCAAGACTTATAGTTTTGATCACTAACATTGACAAACATGCTTGAGATAGCAACACATGCGATGCTCTAACAATCTCCCCCTTTGTCAATTTTAGTGACAAAACTATTAATACATATGGAATACACAAAATAAATTAACTTTTATAGCTCCTATTCCACATGCCTAATCTTCAACATTACTCGAAATCTTCGTCACTTCCAAGTACTCCAATGATCCCAAAGGTTGTAAGTTTAGCATCATCGTTGTTGAAAATCCATAGCTATAACAAAAAGAAATCAATAGTTCTCAATCATTGTTATACAATGTCATAGTATCACTACACAACGTCAAAGTCCAATTGTATCATAACTTCAACAACAATACTATGGTGATATGTATCACTCCCCCTTAATCAATACTCCATCTCACATGGAAACCACTCCCCCTTACATAATGATCCGAAAACCATACGTATTTGTAGTGTGAACTACATATTAATTCTCCCCCTTTTGTCAATAAAATTGTCAAAGCTACAAGAACGGGATCCTAATGAAATTTCCGAAAGAGACATTTCTTGACCAAAAGAAAGCAAAAATATATCATCTTATTTAGATGCAATCATAAAGCCGAAGCTAAATGCATTCATCAAGGAGTTTGTAAAGATACAAGATAACCCCTAAAATATTCCACAGCCGCACTCCCCACAAAGATTTGGCAATTAAGCACAAGTTCAAAAGAACTCTCCCCCATAAAATGTCATTCCCGAAGGAACAACAAGAGCGACCTTAATTTCGCAGGAAAATAAGGATTTCTTTGGACATAACAAATCACATACAAGTATGAATTTGAATCCAAAATATTCAATTAAACTAACCACAAGGGAATCCCATGATTAATTTAATCGACAAATGCTCAACATAAGTGAACTTATGGAGACTCAAAAAATACAATTAGATTAATCACAAGAGAACCCATAATTAATCTAATCGAAATACACAATCAAACTAATAAAAAAAGTAATCAATTTAATTGGTCGTGCTCGACATAAGAAAACTTACTGAGAAACAACTAAATAACCAAACAAGATGATTAATTTAGTTGAATATGCTCGTCATAAAGTACCTCACAGAACAACAACATAGCTAATCATAAAAATAATCAACTTGGTCGTTCAATGCTCAACATAAGACACTTTACGGAGCCTCACAGTAATACATAAAATATGGATCAGGGAATATCAATTACTGCGGAATACACAAGGATTCATTCTATTTTCCATCACTATTCGCATAATGACATTCAATAGACACAATACTTGGAAACAAAAGATTTTAACATATCTTCCATCAATAATTGACATAATAGGCTTAACTTTTGTATTTGTCAAAAGTCTATGCATTCTTTTATCAATACATGCATATCGACGTACAAAAGACTTTACTTTTGACAAGATATGGGATAGTCATAGTTCACGGACGCAAACACACATATCCCATAACAATTTTGCAATATATAAAACCATAGAGATTAATACTGCAAAAATCATCTTCCAAACAATTTTAGAATTTAAACCAATAAATCTAAAAACATGAAGATGAAAACGCTGGACATAGCTGTGTGTAATCACAATAATGGCTATTCCAAACTCTAGTTATTCTTCTAATAAAAACAAGAAAATAGAAGATTTACTAGGCGACATAAAAGAGAATAAAAGTTCGTTAAGAACCTCATATCTTTCAATGAATCCATCAAAGAAGGTATCACTGATTTCCTTTATTCTCTTGACTGTAGACACACCATGTTCATGAGTTAGAATACTAACTTTACGATCAACAACCCTAGCAAGTTGTCTAGCCTTGGCGCAGTCCATGATGAGCTTCTTTTGATTCTGTATCAGAATATTCTGATTAGCAAGGATTCTGGCCTGACCATCCAAGAGTTGGTTTATTTGCAGTTGAAGATTTGCAAACTCGACCTTTGAATCGTTTTGAACACGAATCAAATCCTTGACAGAATCATCAATCCAGGAGTTGTGATCCTTTCTTTCAAGCATCTTCTTTAGGACCAGCTCTTGAATTGTCTCACATCCTTGAGCGTCTTCCTCCATATCAAGATGCACTATCTCTTGAGATTTTGCAGAATTCTCCATATAATTTTTGTTAGGGATGGAGACACACAATATAGAGTAATATATATGTGTATAAAAACAGGAGAAGAAAACTCTTGTTTTTGGAAACCCTAAGAACTCTCAAGAGGAGGACGCGGACGTTTGTGGACCGTCAGCACAAAAAACAAAAAAAACTCAAATTGAAATTATATGCAACATACTTGAGAGATTCTCAATAAATTTCCTTGCACCTCTCAATTTAGAAACAAGGAAAAGAATACCTGGAGTCAGGTGGTAGAGTGGAAATTAATTCCACTGTGATCATCGAGAAAGGAGTTGTATATATCATCTGACAGTTTGATCTTCGTGTTCTTCGCCTTTCTTTGGTTTTCTTTCATCCCAGAAGAGTAAGACACGGTGTGTTTATCATATCCGTCATAATGCTTTCTCTGAAGACTAAATCTAGGACCTATTGAAACTGGTTCAAGAGGATCAGAATAGATAGGAATCCATTTTCTAGACTTAGATTTACCAGAAAGAGTCTTATAAACACAGGGAATGCTTTTATCAGCAGCAAAAGAATTTAAACCACTAGAATGCATTTGAATCCTGTGATGATTTCTAGAAAAGAGATCACATTTATAAGGTTTCTGGTTTTCTGTGGGCATGCGATTCACTGCAGTAATCAACTGACTATTTGTTTCACTGACAGTGGACAGAAGAAAATTATGAAGGTTAGAAATTTGTTTCCTCCTGGCAAAACAATGGATAGTATAGTGATTCTTTTTCCCACAGAAGGTACAGGTTCGTAGAGGATAAGCAATACACGGCACATGTTTTAACTTCATAGCCATATGAGAAGATTGCAAGTTATGTAAACCTTTCTTGACACAACCTTCTTCTGGAAGATCCTTCATGTACTTCAATCCATTAGTTTGTACATAAGAATTTATCTTTAAGACGGAGTTTTCCTTTTCCAAGGATCTTCACTGTTCATCGGCTAGAGTAAGGGATGCTTCTAGTTTCTATTTTTCTACACGCAACATGTTAAGTTCTGATGAATGCGTCTCGATCAAACGTTTCTCACTAACTGAGTCTTCCTTAACAATATCCTCAAGAACACTAATATTTTCATGTTGTTGAGTAGTTTCTTGGAGAAGTTTTTCAATATTCTTAGAGAAGGACTCAATGATGTTGTAGAGTTCATGTTCTCGATCAAGAGACTTTTCAAATTCATCAATAAGCTGATCATGATCCTGAAAATCAATGATCTTAGTAGAATTTTTTGAAATTCTGGTGAGCTTCATTTCATCTTTTTCCATAGTGCCCAATGTCTCATCAGAGAGAGATATGTCATCACAAGATTGAACAATCTTCTTACCTCGGGATTCGGAAGAATCATATAAGTTGTAATCCTTTGAGGTATTCCCAAGACATTTGGCATAGTCAAAAGATTTAGAAGACATCTTGGTATGCGTAAACGTCAGAGATTCTGTCCTCAGACTCAGATTGCCATAAACACAGACTTGTAAGGTATTTTAAGCGTGTTTGCCTGCTCTGATACCAATTGAAAAAGTGGGGGTATAACAACCACACCCAATATTTCGCTTAGCAATCTGTATGGACAAACTCCAATATACTTTCTAGAGAATCAACTAGACAGTCAGACTCAATCTAGATAAAAAGTATATCAAAGAGTTTATATCTCAATCTCTCGATTTGATCTTTACTCAAGCAAATAGAAATCTGCGAGTATTTATCAAAGAGAGATAACTTGGATGGTACCAAAGACCAATATCCAAGTGTCGATCAATTTAAATCAACAACCAAAAGGTCGGATATTCTAATTGATTGAACAACGCACAACCTGTGATATTTCAATTATATAACAAAATATAATGCGGAAAAGAAATTACACAGACACCAGAATTTTGTTAACGAGGAAACCGAAAATGCAGAAAAACCTCGGGACCTAGTACAGATTGAACACACACTGTATTAAGCCGCTACAGACACTAGCCTACTCCAAACTAACTTTGGTCTGGACTGTAGTTGAACCCCAATCAATCTCACACTGATCCAAGGTATAGTTATGATCCTACGCCTCTGATCCTAGCAGGATGCTACGTACTTGATTCTCTTAGCTGATCTCACTCACAACTAAGAGTTGATATGACCCAAAGTCGAAGACTTTAATAAACAAATTTGTATCACACATAAAATTCTATGGTAATAGATAAATCCGTCTCCCACGAATATACCTACGAGTTTTGTTCCGTCTTTTGATAAATCAAGGTGAACAGGAACCAATTGATAAAACGTACTTATATTCCCGAAGAATAACCTAGTATTATCAATCACCTCACAATAATCCTAATCGACGCAACGAAAAAAGATATTGTGGAATCACAAACGATGAGACGAAATGTTTGTGATTACTTTTCTATCTTGCCTATCGGAGATATAAATCTCAAGCCAATTATTACAATTGTACTCGTAACGATAAAAGATGCAAGATCAGATCACACAACCACAAGAAAAGTAGTATCGGTCTGGCTTCACAATCCCAATGAAGTCTTTAAGTCGTTAACCTGGTTTAGAAGAAGAAACCAAAGGTTAAAGGAAAGTCGACTCTAGCTATGCAACTAGTATCACACGTAAGGTGTGGGGATTAGGTTTCCCAGTTGCTAGAGTTCTCCCTTATATAGTCTTTCAAATCAGGGTTTGATATCAATGTTAGCTTGGTAGCAAAGCATTCAATATTCACCGATAGATGAAAACCTGATTAGATTCAAGCTAATATTTCCCAACCGTTGGATCGAAAACTTAGCTTGTTACACACAAATGAAATGTCCAATTTTGGGTTTATGTAGCCGTTCCTAAACATTAACATTTGTTGGTTCAACAATAGTTAACCAAATGGTTAGCCATATGATCACTTTCATACCCACCATATTCTTCTTCACCATAACTAGTTCAAATGACTCAAATGAACTAGTTAGAGAGTTGTTCAATTGCTTAGATCTTATGTAACTACACAAGACACAATCGAAGCAAAAAAGGTTTGATTCACTCGAATCGGTTCATGAAATTTATCCACAGTTCCCAAAAGCATTCCTTAGTTTATATAAACATGAGTTCAAGAACAACCGACCTGCTCAAGTTCGCGGACTGGGTTCGCGGACTTAAGCTCACGGAAGGAGTTCATAAACTCCAGCAGAAATTCTCGGGTCGAGAACTTCCGCCAGTTCGCGGACTGAGTTCGCGGACTTGGCTCACGCCACATTCCCTTCTTCTTGATTAACAAAGTTCGCAAACTTTGGTTCAAGGAATAAGGACTTATACATATATGTGTTTCCACAACAATGCTTATATCCTACCAATGGTTATGTAATCTAAACTCTCATTTCAATCATTGAAACATTCTCAGAGGACGTTATATAGCCGTTATTCACAGACCATTTTTCGTCAGAGCAATTTCCAAAGTGATTGAAACATAACATGATATTCGTCACTAGGTAAAGATGAATTTGTCTAAAGCGAAAGCTTATCAACACATATTTCGATAAATAGATAGGCGAGTTAAACTCGGCTCGAAATAGCAAATGTGTATAATGAATGTTTATATATCAAAACGAATTTTTTCTCAAGAATATGAGATAGAGTAGATAGACTTTTGAGTGATAAATAAGTTCAAGTCTCCACATGCCTTTTATTCGATGAAGATCCACCGGTTCCTTGAGTAGTCCTTCGTCTTGTATGATAATTTCCATGGAGTCTTGAGCTCAACTACACTTTTTATCCTAGTCCGAGACCTTTAGCTATTTAGGCTAGAAATCAAGACTTATAGTTTTGATCACTAATATTGACAAACATGCTTGAGATAGCAACGCATGCGAGTTTGACCGAGCAATGCTCTAACAGAATCATTGTATGAACCAATTGGTTGTGAAGTTTGGTGGAATCCTAAGTCCCAGTATCTCTCAACTTTGTTAAAATCTTTTCTTTGTTTTTAGTATTTTTGTTTATTACATATAAAATCAAATATCTACAAGTCTGAGAATCGAACATCTTATTTACCACTTCTACAACACATCAGAGGTAGAACCGAAACTTGTTTTGGTAGAACCGTGAAACCCATGTTTGATGATTTGATATGATAATCAATCACATAGTTCTTGGAATTCTAATGAATTCTAAACTTGTTTGGAAGTGTGTAAAAGGTTCCAAGACTGTAAGTATGAAAAGGACTTACTAAGTAAAGATGTCGACATACTTTGAACATGTGCAGTAACGCTTATCTTTTATTGTTCAAAGATATGCCTTAATTGCTAAAGGAGAATCCCGAATCGAAATAAATTAAGAATCTTTTAATTAAGGTTTTTAGTTTTTCATATCTTTATAAAATAAAAATTAGTAATGTGCATTTACTAGTTGGAGATTTTCTAAGAGATTTTCGGTCAATATTTGGACAAAGCATTTCCAGGAATTATGGAAACCGAATTTGGAAATATATTGCATATTTTGAGAATATTTTCAGTTTTGAAAATTCCTTGGTGTCCAAACTTCCTTGGTCTATAAATATTGAAGTTTGCATTTCGAGCAAACTAATCCTCCGAGCCAGCAAAACTATCTAGTTGTGTTGTTACTGGTGGAGCCGCCTATTCGGCGAGGAAAGTAACCTAATTACGCGAAATCTCTTATGGCCGCTCGGTTTAAAGACTTCTTTGGGATTGAGAAGCTCTATTAGTACCGTTGGTGGGAAACTAGATAATTGTGGTTTATTATTAGTTTTCGATTCATTTGATTGACTAACGGTTGTTGAACTTTGATTGCACCTCGTTTGTTTATGCTTGAGAATCTTCTCTTCTGATATAAGATTCACTCAAACTAGATCGAAGTTTCGACGGGGATCTTTAGACTGTTTGTAGTTCTAAAGACGTCTTGTGATAATCCATTGTAACAGACTCCACTCTTCGTGTGATTGATCACAAGATATTCAAGTTGATTGTGTGCAGGTGTTTATTGAAGATCTAAGAAGATTTGAAGACGAAGAAGATTTCTGATTTGTGTTCATATATTTGGTGTGCACAATACTTGTTTCGGCTGAAAAGGATCCAACTATAATCGGTTTATCTTTGTGATAGATTTGATTGATTAGTTGAGTAGATCGGGATCAATACAATTCTTTTTGATTCAAAATATTGATTGCAAAATCTTGACAATTACTTTGGTAGTTGTTATTAGATAGATCTAAGGACATGACAAAGGAGTTTATTGTGATAAACGGAAGAGCCTTTTGTCGAACTCATATCACTTGATTGAAAAGAGTTATTACCAAACAGATTTATTGTTCCTTTACTGTTTGGAATACGAACCAAAGGAATCGTTCCAAGTGAATGACTTATTAACAAGTTGGAGGCGCAGGGATACAGACGGAACTAGGTGAACTATAGGTTTAGTTTCTTGGTCTCAACTATACGAAGTTGGTTTAGATTTTTTGTAGCGGCTTAATCCTGAGAGTATTCATTTCTGGACAAGGTCCCGAGGTTTTTCTGCATTTGTGGTTTCCTCGTTAACAAAATTTTGTTGTGTCTTTTACTTTTCTATTTCCGCAATTATAATTATTTTATTATAATTAGAAGTAAAATACACAAACGTTAATTCCTATTTACTTGATAGCAATCCTATTGTGTTTGGTTAAGTCCGGACCTTTTATCAAGTAAACATACTTCGTTGTTGTATTATCTCGATCTTGTATCTATAGTAAATCACGCAAGTTATCTTATTGTCGTATTGTCTCGATTTCGTATCCATAAACGATCACACGAAGTGTAAACCGATTAGTTGTATTGTCTCGACTCAGTCCATAGACAATTAATTTCGGAGAAAGGACTTATAGGTGGAAAAGTTTTAGATTGATATATATTTGGGTACCCTCGTCTTTTCAATTGGTATCAGAGCAGTCAAACAAGAAAAGATCTAACAATATGTGTTTGATGCGATCCAACCTATAAGACATGAGTCAAAGTAGAGTTAAGCGAGAGCGAAAACTTAAGAAAGACTCAGTTAACGTGTCACAAGATATGTGCTCAAAAGGAGATAGTTCTTCAATTTCATGCGATCAAAGATATTTGAATGAGCCGTGCAAAAAAAAAAACATCACACCTGTTAAAAGTAAAAGGAATTTCCAAATTAGTTAAAAGAATCTATTTGTCTTAAACTGATGTACGACATGACCTATATTATCTATATACTATTATGAGTTATTCTTATATGGAGGTAAGTTTCTTAAGACGGGACCGGAAACAAAATATGACTTATTCCAATATGGAGTTTATTCTTAAATATAACTGCCCCAAATCGGGACCATAGATTTTTATTCTTATATGGAGGTTATTCCTATATGGAGTATTCTTATACAGAGGTTTTGTTGTATTAGTGTTTCATTTCACCCACTAACTTTTGAATTCTTACCATAAAGGGTTTGAGTTTTGTTTTACTGAAGTTAACATGGGAATTAAAATTTTAATACATATATAGTCGTATTAAATTAATTATCATTAACTGAGAGTAAAAAATGTTGGGTGCAATAATCAAAAATAAGGAAAAATCAAATAAGCAAAAGTTATTGATACTTAGCTCATTTATAATGGAAATGATCGATTTGACGAAACGTACGAGCTCCCCAGCTCTCCACAAAAGCAACAAGGCAAAACTTTTAAAAACAGAGTGAGTCACATGTTCAACACATTGTCCTTACATTAGCGTCCGGCTACACTCAAGAGTGATGCTATAGCCCTCACCGGACGAATATCTCCATGATAAAACACTCTACTATACCTACTACTAGCGTATGTAGTAGATGCTTAACTTGAGCTTGGCAACTCTGGAAAAAAAAAACCTTGAGAAAAATCGTGAACGCTAAAAAAAACAATATAAAATAATTCCCTTGTGGGTTTCTCTAAAATATAGAGAAACCCCTTTCCCATAGATTTTACAAAAGTAAAGAATTTTTTTTTATATAATGGAATAATAAAACTTAAGAAGAGGAACTCCCCGATGTGGGACTAATAAGATTTTTATTCACAAAGAAAAAAAAAATTATTTTTATTTAGTTACAAACTTTAAAAATAAAATATTGTTTCCAACAATCCCCAACATGAATGAAAACCTCAATAAAATATGAAAACACAAATAGATTTTGGTAACTTGAACCTTTGCTTAGTGAGATATTACCGGAACTACTTGCTAGAGATATCTTGAACTGCTAGAATTTGATGTAATTCGCGATAACAACCAAGCATGATATATCCAAGGTTGTTGGCAAGCTTGTGTCGTTGTGTCCGTTTTGGCCCTGGCCATATCCTGTTTCTCAGAATGATCTAGAGAATTAGCTCATATTCTCATAGTAAGCGACCTAGTTCCTCATTCTAATAGGTGAGTTTCCATAAAGAGTGCTATTGCTACACCCCACTTCAATCTTAAATTGAAATTATAGAATTCATTAAGACTTCTCAAAAGTCATCCTTCACATGCAGTCACACTATCACGTCTACACCATAGGGAAGGGACGGCGAATAAAATTCTTTGATAGTGTTTACCTTTACCCACCACTGTGTAGAAGATGTCCCTCTCATCTTTATCTCTCTCCTAATCTTATCCAACTGTAAAGCAGCGGACGCATCTTACAATGTTTATCTAGCTGTGTAGCGGATATCTCTTTATCTAGCAGTGTTGCGGATGTGTCTCCTCTTTTCTTCAGTCAGCTTTAGAGCTGACACCTTTATTTTCTCTAGCATTCTAGTTACTTGGAGATAGGTTGAGAATATGTATGTCCTCATAGCTCTTTGGATATTTGTGACCAATTAGAAGTAATGGTTTTGTGGGTACACCTTTGGTAAACCCTCCCGAGATTAACTCGGTTTTATTTTTATTAGTTTTACTCGAGGACTAGCAAATAATAAGTTTGGGGGTATTTGATAGATGCATTTATGTGTCTATTTTGTCCTCAGTGTTTCGTATTGTTAGTACTCATTTTCGTCCTTATTATTGTGTTTCGTGTGTTTGTAGGTATTTTTTGGAAATAAATATTGTTGGAAAATTCGGCTCGAAAAGTTGCTCGGAGCGCCCCCGGAGGACAATTGCTAAGCGGACTTTCATTGTGGATAAGGGGCATCCAAATGATATTTGCACCCAAGCAGCTGACCAGAGGCACCCCTCATGGCATATACTATTCGCACCCCCTGCTCTGGATAGGGGGCATCCTTCCTTCTTGGTTTGAAAACTAAGAATTGGCGGGCAAACTTTGTGTGAAGAAGGCAGAATTAGGGTTGGAGTTTTTGTGTGATTCAGTGAGACTCAATGGATGTAATTGATTGGGAAGACTTGTCTCGGACTCACAGGCGTGGTATGGTCTTGCTTAGTTATCAGAATTGGCTAGAACTCGAGTTAGAAGGAAACAGGGGTGTGGAGTTCACGGGATTGCTGAGATTTACTGAATCAAGTTTTGGGCGAGTTTACTCGATCTTTTTCACGGAGTTGAAGCAGTTTGGACCTGTTACATCGTAACAGGATGGGTAATGGGCTTACGCTCGAAAATAGAAGAAGATATCCATGGATTCGCATGAAACAGGGATAACAAATTTTCACGGGATTTTATGGGTTATATTTGGAAGATTTCTGTGGATATTGTTGGAGATTTTCCAGAGCTTCAGACAGTATTTCATTGATTACCATGTACACATGTCGTCACGTGTTTTGAGAAGCAAAATTCTGTTACATTTGGTGCTCGTTCTAAAGCAGGGAAGAAAATAATCTTCGTGACTCATCTGCTATATATTTGGGAGACCGGCGCGTATGTAGAGCGAGTTTTCTTCTAACTAATTGTGTACACAACATGCTCCGGTGGAGTTCAAATGCAGATAACACGTGAGAATGGAGAAAAGAATATAAAGAAGGAAACAATACCCGTGAAGATTAATGAACTTAATGACAAGATATTTTAAAGATTCAAGGGGCCTGTCGAGTATAAATAAGGTTATGGGCTGTCTGAGAAAGGGATGGAGAGTTATGGGAAGAAAAGAGAGGAGTTTGATCGAGTTGCAGAGTTGGTTCTGCCGCTGCAGAAACCCTAGAACACGAATAACAGACTGCCAAAGACAGTCGTTTTTCTACAGTGATAACGACTCACACCCGAGGGTCGTACATCAGGGGCAGACTTATTTTCTACAGCGTTTGCGACACAGAGTCGTGGGTCTTAGAGAAACAGAAACACATATAACTGTTACAAAGGCCCTGTTTTATACCTTTTCTGCTTGTAAACACCTTTTTGAGCAATGAAAAATTCCTTTGAGTGTGTTTTCACCATGCGGAGCTAGACCCCATCACCGGGACAACGGAGGAAGCAACTTTTCATGATTGTGGTAAATGAATTAATTCTTTTATTGACTTTTTGCATAGATTTAATTGTTTTATGATTTAATTGTTTTCATGATTGTGGTAAATGAATTAATTCTGAAATCGGATTTAATTTTCTAGAAAAGGGCAAGGCCTGGCCAAATCAAGAAAGGACTCGGATTTCATCACCGTTTCCTTCTTGCCCGCCTTAGGAACACGTAACCTACGCGAACCTAAGCCTAAAATTTTGACTAGAACGAGACCGATAGGGTAACGAGCTTAATAGGAAAGTCTTTCGAGAAATATTGGTTACTCTTTTAAGCATACTTCGAAGTTCATGATGGTTTCTGTGAGTTGAATGCGTGACTGCGCCTCCTTGTAATGCGGTGAGGCCTTGGGTATCAAAGCTCCACGCAGCTTCCCTCGCCTCTATTCAACTTACTTTGACTCAGATTGATTCCAGAGGGGTTTTCTCAAATTGTAACGAATTCCCTTTCGAAGGATTAGAAGCTGGTCTAGAAACAATCTAAGTGGAGCCATCATGCTTTTTGTTTGCTAGATAAAATAGGCTTGTTGTGGTCGAGTCAGCCTTCTTTGTGTTTGTTTAGAATTCCCTTGCAGTTAGGATGTCGAACTGGTACTATATTAGCCAATACAATGAGTATCCGACTGAGTCACAACTTCTTTTGTTTGAGATATATTGTCTAGAGTTAACGACTGAACCACAACAATATGAAAAGTAGTGAAATCCCGAGTCCCGGTCTCTCTTCATCCTGTGACATAATTTGTATATTTTTAGTGTTTTTCCTTTATTAATCCTAAAAACAATTTCAACAAGTCTGAGTGAACGAATCATCTTACTACAACATCTTTGAAAACACATCAACATCTTAGGCACTCGGCCCCCTCTCGTGCTTTATTTAACACAATACTCTCAGATTCCATAATGAATTGAGCAATATATGTTTGTTTGGAAATCTTCCAAAAACAAACCCTCCTGCTAAAACATATCCACTCGTAGACTTAGACTCCTCTAAGTCAACTATCCAGTTTGCATCACAAAGTCCCTCAAACACATCAATATGCCTTTTATAAATAAAACAAAAGGTAATAAACTATTTTAGTTACCGTAATACTCTACTAAGTGCATCACAATGCTCTTGATATGGACTACAAGTATATCTTCTTAACTTACTCAAAATATAGGCAATGTCTGGACTCTTACAGTTCATCAAATTCACCAGACATCCTATAGCTCTTTAGTATTCAATTTAATATACTCAATTACCCTTATTTTTCTTGAGTCTACAAGAAGAATCGTACAAAGTAAAAGTAGGCTTACAATAAGACTGATTGCATCTCATAAGCACAAATTCAACATAATGAGAATGACTAAGACTATAAATGTTATATTATCTTATAATCCTCATCCCTAAGATTACATCAACATGGCCTAAGTCTTTCAAGTCAACGTTCTCATTCAACGCATGTTTTAGTGGAATTAATCACATCTATGTTTGTATCAAGTAAAATCATATCATCAACATACAAGCATACAATCACACATGAATCCTTAACAAGTTTATTGTAAATACACTTGTCAGATTCATTTAACTTAAATCCACTACTCATTATCACATGATCAAATTTTCCATGTCACTGTTTACGTGCTTATTTGAAAATAATATAAATATTTGTTCAACTTACAAACTTTGTCTTCAGAACCTTTCACTACAAAGTCCTCAGGTTGGTCTATGTAAATTTCTTTAACTAATTCACGGTTTTAAAAAAGTTGTCTTAACATCCATCCGATGTATCTCTAAGTTGTTTTTGGCAGCAATAGCAATTAGCATTTCAACGGAAGTAATTCTCGTCACAGGTGAATACGAATCAAGGAAATCTACATCTTCTTTTAGTTTGTAGCCTTTATCTATCAACCTAGCCTCGTATTTTTCCACAGTTCCATCTACCTTATGTTTCCTCTTAAAAACTCATTTACATCATGTGGTCTTACTCCCTGGAGATAAGCTAGCAATATCCCAAGTTTGGTTCTGACGGAGTGAGTCCATTTCACTAAATGAAGCTTCTTACAAGAATAGGGTTTCAGTAGATTTTATGGCGATTCTGGAGCTCAGATTAAGCTAGGCATATTATGAAGTCAGGCTTGTAAGAAGTCTCGGTTTCTAATCCATTTACTTCTCCTAGGATCAACTCTACTTCATCTTCCTTTGAAGGTAAATTCTGACGGGCTGAAAACACATCTAGGGGATCAACAACACATCCTAAGAAGAGACAGGTTTCAAAATAAACATGTTCAAAGAACGCAACATCCCTAGAGTCCATAAAAATATTCACACCAATGTCATAAAAAGCAGAACTCAAAACCAAAAAACTATACGCAGTCGGGTACTCAGGATATCTTATCTAAACGCCCCCACACTTTGACTACGCATAAGAAGGTTGTCTATATTTCCATAATCATATGGAGTTTTAAGGTTACTCTATTCATGATATAACAAAATTAGAGGATGACCTCCTCCCACAAGTTGGCGGTTAATCCTTTAATCAACATGGCATAAATCATCTCCTTAATGGTTCTGTTATTACGTTCGACTATACCATTAGACTATGGTGAATAAGGAGGTGCGATCTCATGAATAATGCCATTTAACGAGTAAAGTTCTCCTATATGAATTTCATACTTGCTGTTATGTTCATACCTAACCCTTTTAGTGGTAACATATAGTTCGCTTTCAATTTCAAGTTTATACTCTTAAGGCTTCTAAGGCATCATCCTTACCCCTAAGTAAGTATACAAGATAATACCTCGTACAATCATCTATGAAACTTATAAACCACCTAGGTCTAACTGAATTAATTTTAAGGACTTCGAATTACTCTGAACAATTTTGCTAAAAGGTTTTATGACATATATTGATTCTAAGAAGATATAACTTTTTTTTTCAATATCCAAACTAAATTTGGATATGTAACCTACGCTAGCCAGTTTATGCATTGACTTATAAGTTTACGGTTCCAAGTCTACCATGCAAAACATTCAATCACTCAAAAGAAAACATAAGAATCAACTATGTAAACACTTCATCATTTTTTTTCCGTTAAGCTTATATAGACTCTAAGTCTTATAACCGTTGCCTAAAAAATCACTGCCCTTAGTTACAACAAGTTTTCAGATTCAATTAATATCTTAAATCTTTTACCATCTACAACAGAACAAGATACAAGATTCTTGCATATGCTCGTAACATGAAAACTTCGTTCAATGTGAGAACATTACAGATATGAGCTTCTGCTCGACCTTTCCCTTTTATGCAACCTATGTCGCAGATGATACACTCATATAGAGTTTCTCGACATCTCTTATCCTCTGATAAGAGGTGAACAGGTCTTTGTTTCAACAAACATGTTTGGTGGCTCTAGAGTCCACCCACCTGTCTCTCAAATTGGTTATTAAAATAACTTCCGACATCACGCCACTGTGCTCGTTCTAGTTTGTTTCAACTAAATTAGCATTAACTTTCTACTTATTAAGGTTTTTATGTTGTCTACACTTTAGTGCCGTATAGCCAGGAATTTTACAAACATAACAATCACCCTTAATTAAAGTAATGTCAAATTCAGGTTTACGAAACATACATTTCTTATGAAGACTATGCTTAGAGTCGTGTTTGATGTTATCGCCTTTGTCATCTTTGGAAGACTTGTGTTCATCCACATGCGCCTGTTCACCATGTCCCTTTCCAGTTTCATGTCATAATCTTCGTTTATACTCTAACTAGGGAGACGGTAATTTTCCAATCACCTAAAACACCACATCTCACAAACCTTAGTTCCGAATTGAAAATAAAATATGAGTTTTGACGATAACATCTATATCTACAAACTTCATTTGAATCACAGTTTTAAAAAGCTTATGGTTACCCCAGAAAAACTAATTTATTCAATAACATTTTTCTGCTCTTCAGAATTTTTCAGGAACGTTTCTCTGTTTTGTAAAATATTAAAAAAAAAAACTTTTACAACTCCAAAAATTCTGAAATTTTATGTGGGTAATTATCAGGATGTCTACTACATTAGGTCAAAAGGGTTCATCGAAATTCCATCTAGGTTAATAGATAAATTTGAAACTCTACAGCTAACCAAAAATTCGTTTTTGTTTTTCACTCCACAATTAACATCCATGATTCACAAACCAATCAACCATTTTCGATTATTACAAATAATAATGTCTTAAGAACAACGTGATAACATAATCTCAAAACTGCTTGTAGAGGGGTTGAAAGTGCTACTTCCTTCAATTATTTCAGACTATCGAGGAGCGTTTATTGATGGTAGACAAATCCACGATGGGACTTTAGTTGCGTCCGAACTTATTGATTCAACACAAAATTGGTTAAAAAGACCAAAATCAACAATTCCTGGGTGAAATGGACAGTTAGATTTTGATACTGTTTAAATGGCCAAAAATATAAAAATTGGCAGGATGTAACCAATTTCATGGTGCCTATTTTCAAATATTTTTTCTTATTTTTAATTCAAACAGGATGTATCCAGTTTCATCCTTGCTATTTTTTAAATTTAAGCTAGAATGAAACCAGTTTCATCCTTACTATTTTTTTTTGGCCATTTCACCAAAACTATTTTTTACCCGTCCATTTGAACCGTGATTTAAAAATATTTGGACAAATGACCCATTTTCAGATGATTCAAAGCTATTAGAAAACAAGAAACAGGCATTATATGCAAAGTTTCCGTTGATTCAAAGCTATTAGAAAACAATAAGGTTGATGGGGCATTAATTGTAACCACGAATTCAGGAAACGACAAAAGTCTACAGAAAACATTCGACTCTATAAGTCACAATGCAAAATTGTTAGCGGCAATATGTTTCATGAAGAGGTTCTTATAGTGACACGTGGTGATACATAACTCAGTTCCGGTGGCATGTTATGGATCCGGGGCACGATATGCTAAACTCTTAGTAGAAGCTGATGGAGACGAAATTGCTGGCGGCGATATGTGTCATGAAGAGGTTCTTATAAAGATGCTGGAAGCCTTTAAATCAACTTCTGAAAAAGATGTGGGCACAAGTGGAAATATTCTAGGTAAAGCTCTGCTGGTAAACTCTTGGATTACTGTGTATTTTAGTTAACTTAATTTGCTTATTTGTCTCTACACAGTTTACTACATTGCAAGGAGAAATTTTGTAAAATTGCATGATGGACATGTGGATAAAGTGAACGAAGATGTAAAGGCCTTGAAGGAAACCATAGAAACCAAAAAAGATTGATTACGACATACATCTACGTTTTTCAATTTACATTTTTCTTTCTCTTTATTAAAAAGAAGATTTTATTTAGTGGTAATTGAATTATTGTCCCTACTCTATACAAATATCCTTATCACATAATAATTATGTCCCTCTTTATAATTAAGCCCATCAGGGGCCCATCAATAATTTAGGGACTTACAAATATACCCCAACCTTTATACCTTATTGACTTCTGCTTCTTCTTATCTTCTTTATTTCTCATCCAGAGAAAAACGATCGAGCTCACCACCATTTTCATCTCCGTCGCCACCACCATCTTCATCTCCGTCGCCACCATAACGAATGCAACCAACACCAACACCAGCACCACAATCATCTCAATCGTCATCATCACCATCTTTAACCTCAAATCTTAATCGTCATCATCACCAGATCGAGAAACGAATTGAGAAAAAAATTGAGAAACGATTTGGTGGTTCGATTCGATTAAGAAAAGGGGATCTGAGAGCTGCTACGATAAAATTGATTTGGAGATGGTTTTGGTGTGTGAATCAATAGGATATGTTGGAGATAATGAACTTGTTTTTGCTGAGAAGTAATGGGTTTGTTCGAATCTGAAACTGTTGATGCTTCTAATGGATTGTGATTAAAATGAATAGATGAATGTGTAGGAATTATAGTGAATATATATAGAATTATGAAGAGAGAAGTAATGATGATAATGGTAGAAATGGTGGTGGTTCTGGTGGCGACGGTGGTGGTGGTTCGAATTGGTGTTGAAGCTTCATAGAAAACAGTGACGGTTGCTGTTATGGATTATAAATCGTGGTTGATGGTTTTGTTGGTGGATCTAAAACTGCAGCTGGTGAAATGGTAGCATTTTTCCGTCAGCATGGATAAACATCCATTGTTGATCCAACTAAAATGGATAAACTTATACTATTGATCCAACTGTAATGGATAAACTTCTACTGTTGATCCAACTGAAATGTATCAATTTCAGTTTTACGCCACTTAATGTTGATCCATCATCATGGATAAACATCCACTGTTGATCCAACTGAAATGGATAAACATCCATTGTTGATCCAACTGAAATGGATAAACTACTGTTGTTGATACAAAATTATCTGAACCGATGGTGGCGGCCGCGACGGTGGCGGTGGTAGCTGCTATGGATTATTAATGGTGGTTGATGGTTTTGTTGGTGGATCTGAAACTGCAGCTGATGAAATGGTAGTATTTTTTGATCGCATGGATAAACATCCATTCTTGATCCAACTAATATGGATAAACTTATACTGTTGATCCAACTGCAATGGATAAACTTCTACTGTTGATCCAACTGAAATGTATCAATTTCAGTTTTATGCCACTTAAAGTTGATCCATCATCATTGATAAACATCCACTGTTGATCCAACTGAAATGGATCAACTATTGTTGTTTGTACAAAATTATCTGAACCAGTGGTGGCGACGGCGACAACGGCGGACTAGTGGTGGTGGCGGGGACGGACTAGTGGTGGTGGAGGACTGTTGGTGGTGTAATGGTGGTGGTGAAGGAGTGGTGGTGGAATATTGGTGATGGTGGCGGTTGGTAGGTGGTGGTTGTTGAACGGTGGTGGTGGAATGGTAGTTGAATATTGGTGGTGGTGGTGCTAGTGGTAGAGGAAGAAATTTGTTCCATTTTGAAATAAAGAAAAATATTATATGGGTGAGGGTATTAAGGTAATGTAATGTTAAATGGATAAAGTTATAAAAAAGTAGGGACATATTTATTGTTGAATAAGGATATATTTATTGGGTGTCAAAAGTAGGGACATATAATTAATATACCCTTTTATTTAAAAAGAAGAAAGGAAAGTTTTTACAAGAAACTAGATGGGAGCCTAGCAACAAGTTGGGTTCCAACACCTTTTTGAATAGCTAACCCTATTCTCTTTATTATAATAACTTTTATCAATTCATTAAGTTATGTTTCGGTTTGATGAATCAGTAATGTGTTTTGAGTGATTTGTTGCAGAATCTACATATATATATATGGAGACTAAGATAAGATGATTTGTTGGAGTCTAGAAGTAAGTTGATAGTTGCATTCTTATCCCGTGGTTATAAAGAGGAAGCAAGTGTGTTCCTGCATTTGAGTGGTACAGTAGAATCTCTATAAAAGAATACTCCATATAAGAATAACTTCCATATAAGAATAAAAATTTCTGGTCCCGATCTGGGTCAGTTATATTTAAGAATAAACTTCATATTGGAATAAGTCATAATTATTTTCGGTCCCGTCTTAAGGAAGTTACCTCTGAAAAAGCGGGGGTCTAACAACCACACCCAATAATTCGTTTGGCAATCTGCATGGACTAACTCCAATATACTTTCAAGAGAATGAACTAGACAGTCAGACTCAATCTTAAGAAAAGTATATCAAAAAGTTATATCTCAATTTCTCAATTCAATCCGCAATCAAACAAATAGGAATTTGCGAGCCCGATTGAATATAAGAAATAACTTGGACGGTATCAAAAACCAATATCCAAGTATCAATCAATTTAATCAACAACTCAAAGGTCGGATTCACAATTGATTGAACTTACGTACAACCTGTGATATTTCAATTATATAAACAAATATAATGCGGAAAAAAAATAACACAGACACTAGAGATTTTGTTAACGGGGAAACCGCAAAAGAAGAAAAACCCCGAGACCTAGTCCAGAATAAACACACACTGATTATAAGTTGTTACACCAAATTCCTACTACCTATTCGGACTAGATGTAATCACTCCTTCAGAACAAATAAAACTCCTAGCACAACACCGATTGTCTTTAGTAATTCTTCTCGTAAATCTTCTAGAAGAACCCAAGGCTCTCTTTAGAAGATACAACAACACTATTAGAGCATTGCTCGGTCGACCTCGCATGCGTTGCTATCTCAAGCATGTTTGTCAATGTTAGTGATCAAAACTATGAGTCTTGATTTCTAGACTACATAGCTAAGTCTCGGACTAGGATAGAAAAGTGTAATTGAGCTCAAGTACTTCATGGCGATTTATCGTACAATGACGAAGATCTATACAAGGAACCGTGGAACTTCATCAACAAAAAGGTATGTGGAGACTTGAACTTATCTATCACTCAAAAGTCTATCTATTCTATCTCCTACTTCTTATGAGACAAAAGTCGTATGCTATATAGACTAGATCATACACATTTGACATTTCGAGTTGAGCATTCATTGCTTATCTTTTATCTCAAAATCGTGTGTTGGTAAAGCGTTTCGCTTTGATCAAGTTTATCTTCACCTAGTGACGGAAGTCATGAAAAGTTTCAATCACTTTGAGTATTACTATGACGTGAATCGGTTTGTGAATAACGGCTACATAGCGTCCTCTGAGAATGTCTCAATGATTGAAATGAGAGTTTAGATTACATAACCATGTATTCCTTGAACCGAAGTTTTCGAACTTTGTTGATCAAGAGATATCGGGAGGATTGTGGAATTGGCTTGCCAAGTCCGCGAACTGTAGGAAGTTCTCGACCGAGAATTTCTGCTGGATTTTCCAAAACTCGTTTGTGTGCTAAGTGCGCGAACTGGCGGAAGTTCTCTTTCCGATAATTTCTGCTGAGTTTGGAAAACTCAACCGATTAACTTAAGTCCGCAAACTTGTTTGTTAACTTAAGAGGTTATGATCTAAAGATGTGCTCTGAACATGAAACTTAAATTACTAAGGAATTCTTTATGCAAACCGTGGCTATAAAGTTCATGAGCCGATTCAATCGAATCGAATCATCTTTGTTTCAATTGTGTCTTGTGTAGTTATATAAGATCTCATAGCAATTAAAAAACTCTTTAACTAGTTCATTTGAGTCAATTGAACTAGTTATGGTGAATAAAGAACAATGTTAGTATGAAATGCTCATATGGTTAACCTTTTGGGTTACTATGTTGAACCAACATACACGTACACGTTTGGGCATGGTTTTCGCAAACCCAGTAAACGTATACCCAAGTGTGTGTGACAAGCTAAGTTTTCGATCTAACGGTTGAGAAATATTAGCTTGAATCCAAATCAGGTTTTCATCTAACGGTGAATAAGGATTGCTTTGTAACTAAGGCAAAACCCTGATTTGAAGGCTATATAAAGGATACATCTAGCTTTGAGAAAAACTAATCCCCACACGTCTGTGTGATACTAGTGCGCTCGCTAGAGTCGATTCTCCTTTAACCTATGGTTTTCTTCTCTAAAACCAGGTTAACGACTTAAAGACTTCATTGGGATTGTGAAGCCAGACCGATATTACTTTTATCGTAGTTGTGTGATCTGATCTTGCATCTTCTATCGTACGAGTACAATCGATTGATTGGCTTGAGATCGTGCGAGTTCTCCGATAGGCAAGATAAAAAAAGTCACAAACATCTTCGTCTCACTGTTTGTGATTCCTCGACAAACCGCCTGTGTAGTCAGGAAGGATTGTAGAGAGGTGATTGATTAATCTAGGATGTTCTTCGGGAATATAAGACCGGATTATCAATTGGTTCCTGTTTACCTTGATTTCATATCTTAAGACGGAACAAAACCTAGGGTTTATCTGTGGGAGACAGATTTATCCTTTGATAGACTTTTCTGTGTGAGACAGATCTGTTTATTATCAAGTCTGTGATTTTGGGTTGCAACAACTCTTGGTTGTGGGTGAAATCAGCTAAGGGAATCAAGTACGCAGTATCCTGCTAGGATCAGAGGCGTAGGAGTACAATTGTACCTTGGATCGGCGGGAGACTGATTGGGGTTCAACTATAGTCCAGTCCGAAGTTAGCTTGGATTAGGCTAGTGTCTGTAGCGGCTTAATACAGTGTGTATTCAATATGGACTAGGTCCCGAGGTTTTTCCGCATTTGCGATTTTCTCGTTAACAAAACTTCTGGTGTCTGTGTTATTTCTTTTCCGCATTATATTTTTTATATAATTGAAATAATACAGGTTGTGCGTTAAGATCATCAATTGGAAATCCAACCTTTGGTTGTTGATTGATATTGATTGATCCTTGTATATTGGTCTTTGGTACCGTCCAAGTTATTCCTTTTGTTTGATTAAATACTCGCTATTGTTTTAGCTTGAGAAAATCAAAACAAGTGAGAGATATTAACTCCTTGAGATACTTTTATCTAGATTGAGTCTGACTGTCTAGTTGATTCTCTAGCAAAGTATTTCGGAGTTAGTCCATACAGATTGCTAAGAGAAATATCGGGTGGTGTTGTTAGACCCCGCTTTTTCACACACGATTGATACGATTCGACATTTTGTTTGCACAAAACACCGGTTTGATTTCCCTTTAGATGTGAATCAAGGTTTTGGAAATCTTGTGTTTATTTTGATAGAAACAATTACTAGGTAAAAGTAATGTCAAAACAAACTTGTAGATTAGGGATTATTATACTCTTCAATAAAGGAAGAGAAACCTAATTATTCTACAACAAGAACTGCTAGAATAAATCTAGAGATATCTTGTTTAAAACTTCTTAAGGATTTTTACGAGATGCCTTAATCGAAGTTTTCTTTCTAGCTTCCGATTTCGACTAACAAGTGTTGGTATACGATCGGAAACTGAAATCTATCAATACCCAGGGTTTATGATCAACAACTCTTAAATGGTTTTATATCAGAAGAGAAAACCTTAAAATAGACAAGAGGTGAAAAACCTAGATTACAAGTTGTATAATCAATCACGAAGATTAATCCAACTCGGCTTTGTGATCCCCAATACAAAGACTTTTATCTCACTCTTGTTCACGAAGAACAGAAGACATGGAAAACAACCAATGAAGCTTACACCAATTTTCCAAAGGGTATGAAAACGTGTAGCACTCACGAACCCGTTATTTTAGTGAAAGGTAGCTTGAAAGCTAAGCATAGCTATTTTCCTTTTTCAAGACTCTCCTAATTTTGGGAGTCTTTCCTAAGTTACAACTCTTGCCAAAATAATTAAATAAATAATTAATTAGCAAATATTGTATTTATGTGAATAAATCACATTTTAACTTAGGTAGGAATTAAAAGTTATCACAAACGCTTTAATATGGTAATAAAATATGTTTGGATTAATAGTCATCTTGCCTAGATAAGGAAACATCACCAATTTGACCAAAAATGCCTTTTACTCACGTAATTGGGCCCAAGTCCGTGAACCGTTACAAACAGTCCATGGATTGTTTCCTACTAACGAACTGTAACAATTACAACAACATTTATAATTGTTAGTTTAATAAATCACTCATAACTTCATCGTTATAAATTGAGTGATTCTTGGCTCGTTGAATTCGTAAGATCATTCACTATAACATGAGAACCTTTCCAAGGATAAAGGTTATTGTCACCAAGGTCATGAATCAAATAACCTCAAGTATATATACATAAATGTACATTTACTGTGATAGGAATTGTTCCATAGAGTGAGCATTTATATTGATAGATTAGAAAGGTAGAATTGAACATGTAGGATCAGAATCTCGCAGCAATAATGCCTCAGCTAAATTATCAACAACACAACACAACACAACAGCTTCGCAGAACAATTTCAGAAACGATATAATAAACGACGTCAGCTAAAATCATGAGAAACATATGATGGTCCTGCGAAAATTAGAGAGTTTGTGAGATTAAAATTTGTAAGGTTGCGAGAATATCGCAAACCATATCCGAAAATAAAGGACAGATTAGCTGTCATCCACTATGTATTTCCTTATAAATAGTCGTTCAGTTGTAAAGGAGAAAAAGATCTTTTTTGAGTAAGAAATAAGTAAATAGGAGAGAGAAAGTCTAGAGCAGAGGTTATTCTTGATTCTTTTATCTTTTCTTGTAAGAATATTCAAAGATTCATCAATAAAATTAAGATTGTAAATCTAAAAATGAGTTGAATATTAATGAAATCATATGAGGGGTGTAGTGTAGGATTTCCTGCAACTACATAATGGCGCTAGATACAGGGACGCATCGAAGATTATTCTAGAAAAATTTGAAGATTAATATTGAGATTTGTAAAGATTTGGAGTGATTGATTAAGAATTTTACATAATTTCTTGCAATTCGTTAACATTAAAGAAATGGCTAAGAGAAGAAATACATCAGAACAACCAACTACTGTTAGAAGAAGCAAGAGAATTGCTGGAAGAGAAAGAAGTGAAATGGGAGAATCTACTAGAATGATAAATAATGGAGAAAATCAAATTCAACCACCATTTCAACAAACACTAGTACAAGGAAGGAATATAGATTATGATAGGGTGAGTATACACACTTGGCAATCAAATTCCGCAGAAGAAGATAAGAAGAGCAGCAAACCAGAAACCATAGACAGGTAGAGAGAAATCAAGAAGCAGATGAAGTAATAATTCATGGAGATGAGGAAATTGGAGCATTAGAAACGTTGAGACGAAGAATACATGAAGAAAGAAGAGTTGAGGCAGAAGAACGTGCAAATCTAACAAGGCAAAATCACGAATTGAGGATGGAAAATATGAGACTGCAGAGTAGAAGATCGAGAAGTATTACAAAATCATATTCAAGATCGACTAGAAGAGAAATGAGGCGAAACTCACCCACAATTAATGCTGGAAACAATATTCAAGAAGAAATATCAAATCCTAATGAAGAATATCGCGAAAATAGAGAAAGCTGATGATCGTTACGTTCCACAAAATGAAACTTTTGATGATGGGAAAATGGTAGAAATCAAGAGAATGGACAACGTCAGGGACGAAATGACCAAGATGGCGAAGGAAATCGAGAGGAAGGAAGAATTTTACATGAAAGAGAAACTCAAAGAAATCAACAGACGATTGAAGAAGAAATTGAAAGACATTATGCTGAACAAGCACGTTTAATTTGCGAACGTGAAAGATTGAGAGCGGAAATGGAAGAACAAGAGCTTCAGGAGACAATTCGCCAGAACAATCACGACAATCGAGAAAGAAGGCGTACACAAAACCGGAATAACGGTAATATCAATGAAGAGTATGATAGAATACAGAGGATGGCTGAAAGACCGAATGGAATTAATAAGAAATGAACAAAATCATGAAGGGGAAAATGAGAGACATAATCATGCGAATTCAAGATAGAGATGAAGAAGAACTCGCAGAAGAAGACGAGATGAGGATAATGAAGAAGAAATGCAAAATTTCGCGAGAGAAGAAAGACATGAACGCAGAAGAAGAGAGGCGAAATTAAAAAGACCAATGGATCAAAATTCAGGTGTAAATAAACAAATCTTGAAAGATTAGAAGAAATGAGAGGAATGCTAAATAATAGAGGAGAAGTAGGCAGAAGACAATTGGATGAAGCTATAGAAGAAGCTGCGAAAACTCCATTTACAAGGGAAGTACAATTAGGAGGAATACCACCGAAATGCAATTTGCCCGCATTAACCAGCATTTTTGATGGAACAACTTGTGCAATTCAACACATTAAAGCCTATGTGAGGTGCATGTTGCAATGGGAAAATCATGATGCGTATTATGCAAGTATTTCGCATCCAGCTTAACAGGGAGGCGTTAAAATGGTTCGAAGGTCTACCAAAGAATACAATAACATCCTTCAATCATTTGCAGACTACATTCCTGGGGCATATATAAGTAATAATTCTTCGCGACCTGGTATAGAAGATGTGTTTGGATTAAAACAAAGGATTGGCGAAAGTTTGAAGCACCTGACTAAAAGATGGAGAACTATGTGTAGCGAAATGGCTGGCCGTGTAGATGAGAGATATCTTATATTATCATTTATCAATGCTATGTTTGCAACAACCTATTGTATGTCCAAATTTTCAGAGTCAAGAATACGATCACAATGACTGAATTGCGAGAACTTCAAGAAGAATACATTGCTCTAGAGGAAAGGCAAAATGAAATGGAATCATACCAGTTGCGAACACCATCACAAACAGCGAATGCAAGCTTATTACCCAAGCTAATAAAACAGTAGCGAATACTTCGCAAGTACAACAAGAGAAGGTGACGGTAACAATCAACAGAAACTGGTGGCTATGGGAAGCCGAGATCAAGAGGAGTATGAAGAGAAAGAAATTTCTACAATCGTGGTGGAAATAACAAGATTCAAAGACTCGATCAACCACAAGAAACTTATGGAGGTCAAAGACAAAACTATAATAGAGGACAAGGAGGTCACAAGGTAGTATGGGAAGAAATCAAGATGCCACCTCTAAATGCAAGTGTGGAGAAAATATGGGAAGCTATAATTTTATGGAGAATATACCAACACCATGGAACATGGGAACGGAACCACCTCCAAACCACAGAAGCCATGAGTTTTGTTCTTATCATCATTTTCATGGACATACAACAAATGATTGCAGAAATGTAAAAAGAATTATTTGAGAATGATAGATCAAGGAAAACTAAACCACTTTTTGGTAGGACACCCACAATCTCAACCATTACCACCACCACCAGAGCATCACAAAGTAAACACGATGAAAAGAAGGAAACATTCTTCATAGAAGTTGGTGCAAAAGCAAAGAATCTATTCTGTCACTCTATCGTACATTCGTACAAGACAATTGAGATTTTCATGACAATGTTTTAAGTAGAGTGTTCGCAAGAGATAATGATGGAAGAGAATTATGAATATGCGAAAATCTCACCACTAGAGGAATGGCAGAAACAGATCATTTCTTTTACCGCAGAAGAAATCCCGAAGGTGAAGAGGTACATGATAATCCATTGGTAGTAAAATTAGAAATTAATCCAAAACCGAAAGAAGATGAGGATGATGAAGCTGAAGATTCATGGGCAATAATAGAATTCTAATCGATACTGGAAGCTCTGTGAACATCTTTTTTATCATACTTATAAAACTATGGGAGGAAGAGATGATGATCTTATACCATCAACATATAAGATATATGGTTTTAATGGTACTGCTAACAAGCCTAAAGGGGAGGTTACTATGCGAATTCCATTGAAGGGAATATCTTCGAAATCTTATTTGTGTCGTTGATGTAGAATCACCCTACAATGCATTAATTGGTCGACCTTGGCTACATGGGATTCTAGGTGTAGCTTCAACTTTCCACCAGTGCATCAAATTCCCTCACCCCAGCGTGTAGGAATCATAAAGGGAGATTGGGTTGAAGGAAAGAGGTGTTACGAAACTGAGATAGAATCTTGCGAAGGAAGAGCAAACAAGAAGGAAAATTGGCGACACAAAATCAAAGAGACACAAGAAGTGAGAGGTTGATGGTGGATGCAATCGAAAGAAAAGAAGAAGAGATGTCGCGAGACTAATGCGAGCTCAGAGTAAAAATGATGAACATACCACTACCAAGGAAACAGTAGCAGAAAATAATAAAGAAGCAGAGGATGGCAAAGGTAATAAAAACAAGACATGTATGAATAATTAATTTTTTGCGACACTCTCGCAATAAGTAAAATTCTCAAAAATGCATTTTATTGAGTGACAAAATTGAGATTGCGAAATGCAAATACAATATGATGATGTGCGAGACTCTCGCAGAGATAATAAATTTTACAGAAGACAATCAGAGAAAAATGACAAAAGAGAAAGGGGCGAACCTTTATGGCGTACACCCTAGTTCGTGAATACAATTTCGCAAGAGGCAAATGTAAGACCTAAAGTACGTCATATAAGGGGTACCTGTTGCATGGCTCAGGGAAAGGCTACACCGCCACCGGAACCTGAGTCATGGAGATTTGGGGTCAATAAAGCCCATCCGGGAGAGGCACCTTGGATTCTCAGCTTAAGCATATGACTTAGGTTGGGCGACTAAGGTAATAAGGACTCTCCCAAGGAGTGCAGATCTGATCAAGGCGCCGAGGTACACGGTTGAGTCAAGAGTGCCAGGGGCGTTTGAAGCGCACCTTGCCATTCTTGACAAGTCTTGGCTTATACTGCACTCGGCCTGAAGAAAACCCCACTTAGGGTGCAGTCTCGTAACCATAAGCCCTATAGGTAAAAGGGATAAGAGGCTGCGAAAACAACTGGTTGTTGTTAAGACTGGATGGGAGGAGCTAACCTTGTATGGTAGAAGTACGCCTCCTTGAAGGGGCAACCAGGGGGAGATAAGGGCGGCACCCTCCATTAGGGAGCTGATAAGTGTCTTAAGACGCAAATGTCATGAGGCTTTTTATTCGCAAGGGTATTAAGGCTTGTCATATTTGTGCAACAATCCTGAAGAGGCAATAATACAAAAGAAAAAGATAAGACGAGATCAATGGGTTTTCGCATGAAAGTGCGAGACGTCCTGCGATTTCGTCGCAAGACGGCAATGTCATGGGGCTTTATTTTCGCAAGAATATTTAGGCCTGTCATATTGTCGCAACATTCCTGAAGAGGCCACAATACAAAAGAAAAATTTAAGACAAGATCAATGGGTTTTTGCATGAAAGTGCAAGGACGTCCTGCGATTTTGTCGCAACGACAAGAGGTGGCATAATAAGACCTTTAATTAGGAAGGAAAAATAAGACCACACAGTAATGAGATTTTAAAGAGAATCAAAATTCACTTCGCATAAGATTGCGAAATTATATATAATTATAAAATCTCTCATTTGGATACAAATAACAGAGGCAAGTATGGGAATGAATGAAATTAGAAAATGTTATTTGTCTCCATATGATAGATTTACACAAAAATTCAAAAATTAATGATTATATTGATTAAATGTATTGCAAGGAAGAATTTTTTTAATGAATGCAAGTCAAAATGAAAGAAACATAAATATACAGAAAGAAGGAATAAATGTACAAGTATTACAGAAGATCAAATAAAGAAGCAAAGACTAATTCTTAGTTGATCCTTCATCATCTTCATCAGACTTGTTCCCTTCTTCGTATGCGTCAGAATCTTCAACACCATCAGAACCTTCATCACCATCATATTCCTCATCATCAGCTTCGCTATCAAAAATAATCAGAATGGGAGTATTCTGTGAGATCTCCTCCAAGAGACAAGGATAATCAGAATGAGGGATACTATGGTCGTCACAAACCATTTGGATAGTTTGATTGCGAAAATGCATAGCATCATTCTTAAAGTTCGCAACAGTGATCTTGATTTGATTCTTTAATCTAGAATACTTGTCGTTGCGAGAAGAAAGATTCTTTGCAAGTTCCTCTTTCTCAGCTTCAAGTTCCTCAATCTTTTCACGATATCTACTTTCAGAATCTGCGAGCAAAAGACAATCAATTAATAACTTGATGAAAATTCATAAGAAACAAAAGATTAGTAAAGAAGAACAGTTAATAACCTTCTCTGTCAGAAATCATATCTCTAATCAAGGTTGTATGCTCAACTTGGAGACTAACATTTACACCTAAATCTTTTCTGGCATCATCTAAGATTTTCGCAGCCCAAACAAATTCATCCTCATTACTTATAAGAAGACGAGAACGAATTTGGTTTTCTCTTTCGCAGAGCTCGATGTTCTTGCGGCTAGCTTCATCTCGTTCAAGTTGAACTTCAAGAAGAGTCTCTTGGAATTTCTCCAAAGCCTTAGCACCTTGATCAGAGATGCGATCCTTATCATCTACGAGACCGCTAATTTTGGTCCTTAACTCATTGATTTTCTCTTTAGAATCAAGAAGGAGACGCTTAAATCGGTTGGCTAAGCCTAAACTAGATCTATGGTCAATTTCTAAGAGGCGAAATTTAGATCTAAGCTCATTCAGAGAGAGAGATGAAATTCTATCATTTGAGAAACTATTTAAAGAATTATTAAGACGCTCAAGAAGGGTATCATTATCCAAGGAATTAGGAAATGAACGAAGAATGGTAGCTTCATCAGAAAGACCATAAATGTCTGCAAAAAGGATCAATTAAATAAGATAAAACAACAAGATGAATGAATGAAGGGAAAGGAGAAAAATAACATACCATAGAGATGATTATTAGCTTGCTGAAGACTGGAGATTTTGTTCTTATATGAAGAATAATCAATTTCTAGTTGTCTGTTTTTCTCGCGAAGACATTTGACTTCAGCTTCCAATTCTTCATTCTTTGTGCGAAATTGAAGATTCTTCTTTTCAAGATTTTCGTGTCTCCTCTCTAGATCTGAGGAAACAGCGAAAGAAGCTTTTTCAGCCTGCGAAAAAATATAAAAAGTATTAATATAGAAAGAGATTTTTAGTTATGAAAATGAAGAAGTAAAAGGATGAAAGTATACCAGACTATTAATAGAATGCAGGAAATCGGGAGTCACTGATCTAGAAACTCCACGAAGAGAACTATCACCATCTAGTAAAGGAACATCGCAAATTGTAGCGAGAGCTTTGCAGGTATTAGCGAATTGGTTATCTCCCATTCCTTGCAGAGAATCA
Organism: Papaver somniferum; assembly: GCF_003573695.1. Lineage (NCBI taxonomy): Eukaryota > Viridiplantae > Streptophyta > Magnoliopsida > Ranunculales > Papaveraceae > Papaver > Papaver somniferum. The sequence continues at coordinate 230,962,240 of NC_039364.1, read as the reverse complement.
GAAAAGAGGCCAGAGACCTTAGCCATAGAAGATTCAGGTGGAGAATCTTCACTTGCGGCAAGGTCATCATTGTCCTCATCATCCTTGTCACTCTCGGAATTTTCATGAGAAGGAATAGTTGAAGGAGAATAAGAACGGATTTTTCTTTTCTTTGAAGGAGGATCAGTTGATTTTTCTCTGCGAAGAGAACCTTTGCCTTTATTACCAGTCTTCGCAACATTGGCAGGTTCTTCTATTTCAGCAATAATCTTCACACACAAATAGAAGTAAGAAATGGAGGCAAAAATATACTGTTTAAAATCATAAAAGGATATTTCTTACCTCATCTGTGTATGAGCGAAGATCTAATAAGGTACTAGTCTTCCCAGTCCTGTTATAGCTATCTTTCAGTTTTTGGATCTGTAGAATTTCGCAAGAGTTAGCGAATAAAAGAATAAAAATAAATAAAGAGATGGACATGAGTGAAACTGGAAGAAACATACATCTTTCTCCTTCTCGGGCCAAGAGAATACCCAAGGTTGATAAGTAGCGAGATTCTCAGGAAGAACGTTTGACCCAGCAATGTAAGGTCCTTTCAGCATCAAAGAAAAAACACACCATTTATCATCTTTGGAATGGCGAGGAGTTGTATTCTTACCAGAATGCCAATCAATGTCTTGCATGAGTATTTTAGCTTCATCAATGTTATCTTTCCTTTTCAAACGAATACCCCAGCGAGTATTCTCTTTCTTCATGGAAATCAACTCATAATTTCCAAAGAAACTCGCTACTGTGTATTTCTCAGCAATTATCTCCAAGTCTGCGAATTTAGGATCCCTAAGTTATTTGGAGTACAGATATCCTTTACCAGCACCACGGTTAGCGAATTCTAGCATCAGACGGATGCAATCCCCACTCAACTGGAAGATAGCTCACGAAAATCCTGAATGAGCGAGAATTTCATATAACAGAGGAATATCTGGGTCGTAAAGAGGAATGGGGAGACCTGCGAGAATATGACCTAGCGAAATTATGATTGATTGATCATCACAATATTGATCAGAAAACAGTTTGGTAGAAAGAATTGACTTGGCACTTTCACCAGGAATGGTAGAAAGTGTGAAACCTTTCTCTGCAAGATCTTTTTGGACATCTTTTAAGTTTTTCTCATGTTTATGGCCACTTGGAGGCATATTTGAATATAGAGTATGGGAATGAATGAAAAGTAAGAAGATTGAAGAAGGAAGGATTATAGTAGTGGAACTTACGGAAGAACAATAGAGTTGCAGAGATGAGAGAATAAAAAGAGATGAGAAAGTAAAAAGAAAGTGAAAAGAAGAGTAAGAAGAATATATAAAGAAAATTTTTTACTCGAAGAAATAAATACCATTAAGACGAAAAGACATGAGCGGTTGGAAAGTAGAGGTTACAGAAGACGTGTTAAGAAACAGATGGAAGAAAGAATACGTGTGATAAATGCAGAATATGAAGAGATGAACAGCTGCGGCATTTCTCACATCATTCTATACTTTGCAGAGAAGATATGAGAAGAGGCAAGATGTAGGATCAGAATCTCGCAGCAATAATGCCTCAGCGAAATTATCAACAACACAACAACGTCGCAGAACAATTTCAAAAACGATATAATAAACGACGTCAGCTAAAATCATGAGAAAGATATGATGGTCCTGCGAAAATTAGAGAGTTTGCGAGATTAACATTTGTAAGGTTGCGAGAATATCGCAAACCATATCCGAAAATAAAGGACAGGTTAGCTGTCATCCACTATGTATTTCCTTATAAATAGTCATTCAGTTGTGAAGGAGAAAAAAATCTTTTTTGAGTAAGAAATAAGTAAATAGGAGAGAGAAAGTCTTGAGAAGAGGTTATTCTTGATTCTTTTATCTTTTCTTGAAAGAATATTCAAAGATTCATCAATAAAATTAAGATTGTAAATCTAAAAATAAGTTGAATATTAATGAAATCATATGAGGGGTGTAGTGTAGGATTTCCTGCAACTACAGAACAAGAATCCAAATGAAATCAATCACATACCTTTATTGATGAAGTACTTGTTGATGTCTTCTTGTAGTCTTCAATCTTCATCCTTTAAGGATAGCTTCGATTCAACTTCTTAGACCTAATCTAGTCCGAAACTATCTTTAGTATGCTAAATCAAGAATGCATTTTGGCAACTAAAATTGACAACTAACTTGACATACCAACGCTAGTGGGTTCAACCGAGCAATGCTCGAACAACCTCCGTATAAGAATAACTCAAAATAGTATATAGATAATATTAGGTCATATCGTACATCAAAATTTAAGACGAAGAGATTCTTTAAACCAATTTTAAAAATCCTTTTACCTTTTAGCGAGTGTTTTTTTTTTGTACGAATCATTCAACTATGTTTGATCATATGATTTCATTTGTCAATTTTTCATATCATTGTTGAATTTTGTGTGGATTGTATTACATAGAAAACTGAAAAGGCGAGGGTACCCAAATATACCTCAAGCTAAAACTTTTCCTACATATAAATCCTTTCTCCAAAAGTGATTTTCTATGGACTGAGTCGAGACAATACAACTAATTGATTCACACTTCATGTGATCGTCTATGGATACGAGATCGAGAAAATACAACGACGAAGTATGTTTACTTGATAAAAAGGTTCAGACTTAACCAAACACAATAGGATTGCTTATCAAGTAAATAGGAATTAACGTTTGTGTAATTTACTTTAATTATAATAAAACAATTATAATGCGGAAAATAAAAGTAAATGACACATCAAGATTTTGTTAACGAGGAAATCGCAAATGCAGAAAAACCCCGGTACCTTGTCCAGAATTGAATACTTTCAGGATTAAGCCGCTACACAAAATTAAACCAACTTCGTATAGTTGAGACCAAGCAACTAAACCTATATTTCACCTAGTTCCGTCTGTATTCCCACGCCTCCAACTTATGAATAAGTCACGTACTTGGAACAATTCCTTTGGTTCGTATTCCAAACAATAAATGAACAACAAATCTGTTTGGTAGCAACTCTATTCAACCAAGTGATGTGAGTTCAACAAAGACTCTTCTGTTTATCTCAATAAACTCCTTCGTCAGGTTCTTAGATCTATCTTATGTTCAACTACCAAAGGTAATTGTTAAGATATTGCAATCAATACTTTTAGTTACAAAGAATTGTATTGATGCCGATCTACACAACTAATCAATCCAATCTACCACAAGGATAAACCGATTATAGTTGAGTCCTCTATACCGAAACAAGTGTTGTGCACACCAAAGATTATGAACCCCAAATCAGAAATCTTCAATATCTTCTTTGTCTTCAAATCTTCTTAGATCTTCAACAAACACCTGCACACAACAACTTGAATCTCTTGTGATCAATCACGCACAGAACGGAGTCTGTTAACAATTGATTATCACAAGATCGTCTTTAGAACTAAAAACTGTCTAAAGATCCCTGTCGAAACTTCGATCTAGTTTGAGTGAATCTTATATCAGAAGAGAAGATTCTCAAGCATAAACAAACTAGGTGCAATCAAAGTTCAACCACCGTTAGTCAATCAAATCAATCCAAAACACAAGATAAACCGCAATTATCTAGTTTCCCACCAACGGTACTAATAGAGCTTCTCAATCTCAAAGAAGACTTTAAACTGAGCGGCCTTAAGAGATTTTGCCTAATTAGGTTACTCTCCTCTCCGAATAGGCGGCTTCACCAGTAACAACACAACCGAGGAAGTTTGTTGTCACGAAGGATTAGTTTGCTAGAAATGCAAACTTCAAGTATTTATAGACAAGGAAGTTTGGACACCAAGGAATTTCCAAAACCGAAAATATTCTCAAGATATGCAATATATTCCAAATTCGGTTTCCATAATTCCTGGAAATGCTCTGTCCAAAGTATTGACCGAAAATCTCTTTGGAAAATCTTTAACTAGTAAATGCACATTGCTAATTCTCCTTTTCCTATAATAAAATTAACAACCTTAAATAAAAGATTCTTAACTTATTTATCTTTCGATCCTGGGATTTTCTTCCTTTAGCTATTAAGGAATAACTTTGAACAATAAAAGATAAACATTACAACAAATGTTCAAAGTATGTCGACATCCTTACTTTGTAAGTCCTCTTTCATACTTACAACCTTGAAACCGATTTGCCACACTTCCAAACAAGTTTAGAATTGGTTCATCTGACTTTCAAGAACTATGTGATTGATCAAGAACACTCAATCACAAATCATGGGTTTAACGGTTCTACCAAAACAAGTTTCGGTTATACCTCCATGTGATTACTGTGCATAGTCACACTAGCTTTCCAAAATTTGGTTGACTAGGTACTAGGATCGGTTCCCCACATATATATGGTATCTAACTTATATGTGTTGCACATGTCCATAGGATCGGTTCCCCTTTGCCTAAAAACTTGTTGCACATGTCCATAGGATCGGTTCCCCTTTCTGCTAAAAACTTGATGCACCTCATACAAGGATCGATTCCCCTTTGTAATGTGTTGCACCTCTTACTAGGATCGGTTTCCCTTTACCCAGAGTCGGTCATACACAAATCACAAACTCGATCATACCATCTCAGGTGATTACTTAAGATCGGTTTCACTAATAAAAGTCATACCAATACATAAGTCGGGCCTTTGTGAATAGTTTTACCAAGAACACAAACAAGTCATGAGAGATTATACTAAATCACACATATTGGTTGTTCACAAGATATTTAATGAATAACAATACGAATAACACCTGGCGATTTCCTTTTCGATTCATAAACAAGTTTAAGAACTTACTTCCTTAAAACACATGTAAAACATTGTTTCCTAGGATGAAATCCTCACCTCATACCCATACATAATCACAATAGCATTTAAACGATTATGTCGATGTCTTATCTACAAAGTTTAATGGTTAAGCAATAAACCTCGTATTGTATTCCTTAATACTATGTCTATCTAGAGTGTTCATGCTTCGCAGTTTTGTTTTCAATATGCACGACTTGAAAGATATGTTAGGGAATGAAACGGTTCAAGTCAAATATCACTAACCTCAAGTGGAAGGATGATGTTGTCGTTGTAGCTTCTTACTTCTTCACTTCTTCAAGTCTTCCCAATACTTGTAATGTCTCATATCCTAATACTTTCAAGCTAACCTATACGAAGTTGACTCTAGTACATAATCAAGCGACTCTCAAAATGAGTTTTGATTCACTAAAATATGAAACCAAACTTGACATACCAACGCTTGGTGGGTTCAACCGAGCTATGCTCTAACAATATCCCCCTTTGTCAATTTTAGTGACAAAACTCTTATAATCATATGGATAAACAAATTACAAGAATTCATTACACATACGCTTGATTCCCGATTTCAACAGCACAATAACCTGTATACATTCAATCCTTAAATGCCGTTGTTGACATTTTAATAACAAAGCTAATACTCCCCCTAAAGGTAAGATAGGTAGATATTGTCAATCCGCACGTCTTTGTTATCCCTTGGTAATGATATGTTACTCCCCCTTAGTCTATGCTTTCACTCTTTTGTTAGATAAACGCTTAAGCATCAATGTCCTTTTCCTTTAGTGATACCAATCAATATAAAATCAATGCCAGTATCACTTGTTTACTCCATATATTTCTCCCCCTTTTTGTCACAAAATGACAAAGAAGCGAAAAAATAAAGGATAAACCGAAAAGAATCTTACAAATCTCAAAATATACTTGCAACCTATAGATTTAAGCACGAGGGTTCCACACACCATTTCTGATAACCAATATCAAAACCAAAACTACAAAGTAATTTGTTTTGATATGTTATCAAGGAAACAATTTCCGAAGCAATTTTCCCTAATAGTTTAGCAAACCAAAAATCAAGTAGGCACCTTAGTTCCTTTGCTACACCGATTGTACAAATACAACTGCTTCGTTCGATAAGACCAAAATAAAGATAACTCTATTTTTCTCATCAGGCTCTAATTATCCATATAACTTAGACCTTTCACTTTTAAACAAGACAAGTACTAGGTTAGTTAACTATTATTTCTTGTTAAGGCATTCGATTATACTTGAATAAACGAAACCTCCACTTTGATAAGTCTAACTAAGATAAAGTTAGTTTCTCTTATCCGGAATCGAATTGGACTAAACAATCCATCCCGTAAACTTTTTCTTTCTTTAAGCCATAAACAATTCATACAAACCAAATAAATCAACTTGCATAATTATTCACCTCAACCGGAAGCAATTGAAACAACATAGACATCATAGCACCGCAATTGCACCTAAATTTTGTAAGCCTAAACAATTGATACCACACAATAAAGCAAGATAACAACAGTTTTTCTTAACTGGAACCAATTGAACACACACATCCATACACACATCATGGAATAAAACATCAATTGTACCGAAATTTTGTTAAGCAAGAGCAATAAATATATGAAATAAAAATCAAGCTTTTCTTAAATAGGAAAACAATTAACTAACAAGATTGTTACCTCAAATTTCTCATCCACTTCTCCAATATGTTTGCATCTTCTTCCAGGGAGAATTGATATCGAAATATCATTATGTTGTCATCCTTATGCAAAACAAAAGAATAACAACAACCAACATTTACCAGAGAAGGGTTGAAAACTGGTTTTTAACTATTGCAAGCAAAAGTTGAAATCCACCGAAACACATATGCTTACATGCTAAACCAAAACCGATTCAACATATTGTGACTTTTTCACATATTGTTTCAATCAGAACCCCTCATGATCCTTTGATAAAGCCTACTAACATGGGATAGAACTTAATCCTGCTAAATCAAAAAGTCACCCAAACCATAAGGGTTCACAACATTATGAGATCGAATATCAAGGTAATAAAACCAAAATCAAACATCCCATAAACATCCATAGCAATAATAAAACATTCAAGCACGGGCTATGTAAATCAAAAACTATCACAAGAAAAATTATATATCAAATAATTTTATTCATAATATACTTAATACAATCATACTTTGTGTTATCAAGAATATTATACAACCTGGTGAGTTACATTCTGAGTCTATAGCTATTATATCTTTCAATAAATTTAACCCTATTGCTGAAGTAGAAGAATCTATGGACTTTTCAAGCTCTGAGGATGGAGAAATCAAAGAGGTGAATAATGCTACTCTTCATAATATTAGTTCAATTTCACAATCTATTACCATTTTGAAACCTTCTTCCTATGTGGAACATACTGTTCTTACTAAACACACAATCATTGAAAAGAAGAAACCTCCAGCTAAGATTGTTAAGGCTGCTCCAACTACTAGAAAAAATAGAAGAGATCTTTTGAAACCTGTGCCAAATGAGAGGAGTCCCACACCTCCTCATTCCTCTTCTTAATATGAGACTTGTCTTATGGAATATCAGAGGCATTCTGAGACAGAAGGACAAAGATAAACTAAGAGCTTTAGTTACACATCATAATCCTTCTTTAGTTTTTATAGCAGAACCCAAAATTCATTATAATTCTAAGAATAGGATAAAGCTCCCTGGGATGAGCCATAAAATTATACATAATACTGTTGATGGTAGGAAAGCCAAGTTATGGCTTTTTTGGAATAACTCAATAACTGCCCCTATAGTGATTCATTCTTCTAGACAAAGTATTACAGTTGAAGTGGGGGGTGTCTTGGTAACTGGAGTTCATGTTGATGTCTTATGTATCAACAAAAGAGCTTTATGGGCTGAATTAGCTCCTTTCAGTACTTCAAACAAACCTTGGATAATTTTGGGTGATTTTAATACTATTTCTACTTTAGATGAAAAAAAGGGTGGCAGAGTTCCTCTTAATTCTTCTATTGCAGAGTTTAATGAATGGATTGATAATTGTGAACTTTTACATGCTGCAAAAACTGGGCTTCAGTTTTCTTGGTCAAATGGTAGATGTGGAAGGAAGAGAATTTTATGTAATCTGGATAGATGTCTATTTAACTCACAATGGTTAGAGAAATATCCATGGTGGAAATATCATGTAACTGCAAGAGGCATTTCAGATCATAGTATTCTTATTGGCTCTAATTCAGAAATCCATAAGCCCTTAAATTGTCCATTTAAGTTTCAACAAATGTGGATTACTCATCCGGGTTTATTACAAGTTTTAATTGACGCATGGAAATAATTATTTGTGGGAAATCCTATTTACATTTTCATGTTCAAATTAAAACACTTGAAAAGTATTCTAAAAAAGTAGAATTGAGAGATTTTTGGAAATGTTCAGGTTACTCTAAGTGAAGCTGAGAAGAAGGTGACTGAAACAAATAAACTTTCTGATGCAGATCCTCAAAATATAAAACTTCTAAATGACTATGTCACAGCTAGGGGTGTAAGAGATATAGCAGCTCAGAATTATCATACTATGTTATGTCAGAAAGCAAGGATTAACTGGATCAAATTTGGAGAAGCCAATACTTCCTTTTTCACACTTCCATCAGGTTGAGACAAACTAGAAATGCCATTGCTGGGCTGGAGGATGCTTCAGGTACTTTGATAACTAATCAAAATGAGATTGCTTCTAATCTTATCAGCTATTTCTCAGACAAATTCAAAGAGCAACCAGTAGAAATTTCTGACACTATATTAAATGTTACTCCCCAAGTTATTAATGATGATGATAATGCTCTACTGGATTGCATTCCTTCTGGAGAGGAAATTAAAAATGCAGTCTTTGAATTAAATCAAGATGGATCCCCTGGTCCAGATGGGTTCACTGGCATTTTTTATAGATTTGCATGGGACATTATTCAAGAAGATTTGGTTGAAGCTTTAAGATACTGTTGGAAATTTCAAGTGATTCCTCCTGGAGTTAATTCAAATTTTCTTGTGCTTCTTCCTAAGATTAAGGGTGCTAAAAGGGCTGATCAATTCAGACCCATTGGTTTAAGTAATTTCTTCTTCAAAATACTCACAAAGATTATCACAGTAAGAATGAGTACTCTGCTGCATAAATTAGTATCTCCTCAACAATGTGCTTTTGTTAAGGGCAGAAATATCCATGAACAAGTACTTCTAGCTTCTGAACTTGTCAATAAGATGAAAACAAAGAAGAGGAGGGGGGATTCTTGATTTAAACTTGACATCTCACAAGCTTATGATACATTGAACTGGAAATATATTTTTGCTGTATTGGAGAAATCTGGTTTTTCTACAAGGTTCCGTAACTGGATTCTAGTCCTTCTCAACACTACAAAAATATCCATAATTCTTAATGGTGGACCAGTAGGTTATTTTGGTGTAGGAAGAGGCCTTAAACAAGTAGATCCCTTATCTCCCATTCTATATGTGATTGCAGCTGATGTTCTTAGCAGAAATATTCTCAAGTCAATTCAGGCAAAACAATTGCAGCCAATGGTTATTAGAAATGGTATCCATCCTTCACACTTATTTTTTGCAGATGATATCTTCATTTTTTGTAATGGTGGTAAAAAAAGTCTTCAACATATTAAACACCTCTTATTTGAATACCAACAAGCTTCTGGACAAATAATGAGTGCTACTAAAAGCAAATGTTTTGTTGGAGGTACTTCCATTATAAGAGGTAATCAAATTGCTGACTTTATGAGCATGAAATTATCATCATTTCGTGAAAAATATTTAGGTGTCATGCTGGTTCAAGGAAGAGTTAAAATTGAACATTTATGGTCATTTGTGGAAATGCTACAAAAAAGACTAGCTTCATGGATTGGTAATTTATTAGCATTTCAAGCAAGACTAACTCTTATAAGATTTGTGTTAAGTAGCATTCCCCTGTATAACATGTCTATTTACAAGTGGCCTAAGAAAGTAATAGAAGCTTGTGAAAGAATTATTCGCAATTTTCTTTGGAGTGGAAATGCAGAAGACAAGAAGTGTGTAACTATTTCCTGGGATCAAGTCTGCTCTCCTGTAGAAGAAGGTGGTCTTGAATTAAGAAAATTTGAAGATATCAATAAAGTATTGTTGATGAAACTTTTGTGGAGAATTTTAAATTCAAATGAAGAATAGGCCAGGTTTTTTCATGTTAAATATAGTGATAAACATGATTGCTGGATTTCATACTATAAACAATCTTCTGTGTGGCCTGGAATCAAATGGATATTACAGGATTTCCATGAGCATACTAGATGGATTGTGGGTAATGGTGAGCAAATTTCTGTCTGGAGGGATAATTGGATTATGGAACATAGTATCATCAAACTCTTCCCTGATAATGCATATATCAGACATCATATCCATATGAAAGTCAGTGATTTAATTGTTAACAACAAATGGATGATCTCTGAGGAAATGCTTCAGTTCTTCAATGCTTCTGACTTGCCAATTATTCTTCTTGGTAAAGATAAATTGATCTGGATTGCTTCTCAAAATGGTAAGTTTTCTGTGGATAGTGCAATCTCTTTTATTAGAACTACTTTTCCCAAACTTAAATGGTATAAGCATATTTGGAAAAAATGTGTACACCCATCAACCTGTATTAATGTTTGGAAGATCACTAGAGGTGCTTGTGCCACAGATGAAAATTTAAATAAAAGGGGTTTTCAACTAGTCTCAAGATGCTATATATGTAATGAATATCAAGACTCCATGAATCATCTCTTGTGGGAGTGCAAATATGGTCAGATCCTTTGGAATTGGCTTGGTGGCATTTTTGCTTTCAAGAATCCAAAATCTTTTGAAGACATTCTAGTTTGCAGCAAATTAAAAAGTATAGTGGTGCATGAGATATGGTTCATTGCTGCTTATAATGTTATGGTAGATATTTGGTTCACAAGAAACAGATCATTCTTTGACAGTGTAACTCCCAATGTGGAAAATGACAAAAAGAGAATACTCAGAATGATCAAAGATTGTGAAGTGAGGCTTAAGGTCTATACAAATAATTCCATATATGATAATTACAGGAAAATGAAACTGCCTAAAATAATTCAATGCTTCTTTCATCTGCCTGAGGAGAACTACATCTTGCTATGTTGTGATGGAGCTTCAAGAGGTAATCCTGGCATCTCTGGTTATGGTCTTGTCATTAGAGATTGTTATGGACATTTTGTTGCTGCTGAAAGTGGTGGTCTTGGCATAACAACAAACTTTGTAGCTGAAGTAATGGGAACCCTTTGTGCATTAGAATGGGCAGTACAACACAATAAGCTTCAGGTAATTGTGAATGTTGATTCAAAGGCTTCCATAACAGTTTTCATAAACAACAACTTGCCCTGGTTTGCATTGGCTAGATGGGAACTGGTATGCAAAGCTTTAAAGAAGATCCATTTTAACAATGTGTACAGGGAAGTAAACTTCTCTGCTGATTTTTTTTGCAAAGAAAGGGTGCCATCTTCAAAGAAAGCAAGTAGTAAAATTCTCAGCAAGACCTGCAAATATGCAGAGGATTGAGCTACCTGACACTACATACTATAGATTTGCATAATTCCTTAACTGCCTACTTCTGCTCTTACTTTTGATATTTTGTATTTCAGCCCAATATTAGTTTGTTGTTCTCTTTTATTGGGCCTTGGACATGTTGTCCTCCTTTGCCCAGTTTCAGCCTTCTTTTTAGTTTTGTTTCAGTTTCCTTTGTAACCTTTTTTAGTATTAATAAAATAAAGGTTTTTTGGTAAAAAAAAAGACTTAATACAATCATTGAAAGAAATAAAAAATTGATGTCTATTTTTCCTGGATTAAGTATTACAGCATATAATTTAATCTCTAGTGGTGCTTTCATTGTTTACCGACGATTCCTCGGTGTTTTGATTCTTGAGTCTTCTTTTCTCTTTCATATGATTGAGTCTTTGTTTCAGAAGATTCAATTCCACAATCGACTTCAAGAGGTTTGACTCGAGCAGTTTTTCATTCACCACTGCAGTTTCCAAAAGATCACGAGCAACTTCAAAATCTCCCATTAGCATAAGCATAAGCTCAAAAGAAATATGATTCTTTTTATGTTCGTTTGAGAAGTAGCATTTGAACTCAAATGGAAAGGTCTCAAGTTTTCGAAGTTGAGATTCAATGTCAATAGAATTTTCACCCATCTTTTACCGTGGATATAAGAAGGATCGGTCCTATAGATGGTTTATATAATAACCCAAACTTGGTTACCAAGATTGAAATACCTAATCATGGTATTTTTATTTGTGAAAATATAAACTTTCGGAAACATCATAGAGTTTTTTCCGAACCAGTATAACCTAGGAGTTCTGAAAATATTTTTCCCAACTTTTCTCATGGACTTTCCAAATCTAAAAATAGAAAAGATATTCCAAGTATAGAAAAATACTTTAGATATTCAAGAGTATGATATTATACGATCTTCATATTCTTGTGCTCTTCTAAAGAATTTCCCTTTTTATTTGAATTGAGCACATCTAGGGAAATTCCAAAGACCAACATCAGTTGTTGGAGTGACCTAGTGATAGCTCAGAATTTATGGAACATGATCCTTCATGATATTTTTGAATATCTGACCTTATGGGATTCTTCCAAGAGTAAACTTCTTTCACTGTGTCACAGCTGGAGTGATCTGATTTATCAGAATGATCAGATTGATGATCACAATCATAAGCGTGACTTGGATTTTTTGAGTTGTGAAACCAGAACTCTTATATTGACCCAGGAATTCCTTGGAATATGACATCATCATTTGATGAGATTGTTTCCTGGATTCTATTTTAGACACTTGATCAACAACAAAGCAGCATGATCTGAAATCATTTGTTTTTGTATTCATGAGTTGATCTTTTTCTTTGTTTAAGAGATAATCATCATTGGATGATGTTGACTGGATACTAGTCAAAGGATTATCCCTTAAAACACATCTATCTTGATTTTTGTAGGTGGTTAGACTATTAGAATCACGATGTAGTATATTAGTTAAGAGATAATGGAGATTAGAATCACATATCCTTGTTTTAACTAACATACTCCTTTTGGCTTGAACAATATCAAGTCTTTTGGATTCAGCATCTTCATGAATCAATGATTCTCTGATGAGCTTCTCGGCAGAAGGGTAATATACATTATCTTTTAGATTGTATTTTTCAGCAAGCTTTATGAAAAATTTAATCTCATTACTGTCTTCTGAATCTGACTTGTTTGTTACAAGTATTTGTTTTCGTATTAACTCATCATGGTTAATATTTTCTGAGATGTGTTCAACCAGAGAACTAACAGTGCTAAGCTGTTTATCAGGTTTTGAAAATAAACATCCTTTCTGAAGTATATCTTCTTCTTGCTCTACGTTAACTGAATCATACATAGATTCAATTCTTATAGGTTGGATCGCACCAAACAAAGATTGTTAGGTCTTTTCGTGTTTGCCTGCTTTGATACCAATTGAAAAGGAGAGGGTACCCAAATATACCTCAAGATAAAACTTTTCCTACATATAAGTCCTTTCTCCGAAAGTGATTGTCTATGGACTGAGTCGAGACAATGCAACTAATCGGTTCACACTTCATGTGATCGTCTATGGATACGAGATCGAGACAATACAACAACGAAGTATGTTTACTTGATAAAAAGGTTCGGACTTAACCAAACACAATAGGATTGCTTATAAACCAAATAGGAATTAACGTTTGTGTAATTTACTTTAATTATAATAAAACAATTATAATGCGGAAAATAAAAGTAAATGACACATCAAGATTTTGTTAACGAGGAAACCGAAAATGAAGAAAAACCCCGGGACCTCGTCCAGAATTAAATACTCTCAGGATTAAGCTGCTACACAAAATTAAACCAACTTCTTATAGTTGAGACCAAGCAACTAAACCTATAGTTCACCTAGTTCCGTCTATATTCCCACGCCCCCAACTTATGAATAAGTCACGTACTTAGAAAAATTCCTTTGGTTCATATTCCAAACAGTGAAGGAACAAAAAATTTGTTTGGTAGCAACTTTATTCAACCAAATGACGTTAGTTCGACAAAGGCTCTTCTGTTTATCTCAATAACCTCCTTCGTCAGGTTCTTAGATCTATCTTATGTTCAACTACCAAAGGTAATTGTTAAGATTTTGCAATCAATACTTTTAATCACAAAGAATTGTATTGATGCCGATCTATACAACTAATTAATCCAATCTACCACAAGGATAAACCGATTAGTTGGATCCTCTTATACCGAAACAAGTATTTGGCACACCAAAGATTATGAACCCAAAATCAGAAATCTTCAATATCTTTTTTGTCTTCAAATCTTCTTAGATCTTCAACAAACACTTGCACACAACAACTTGAATCTCTTGTGATTAATCACACACAGAATGGAGTCTGTTAACAATGGATTATCACAAGATCGTCTTTAGAACTAAAAAAAGTCTAAAGATCCCTGTCGAAACCTCGATCTAGTTTGAGTGAATCTTATATCAGAAGAGAAGATTCTCAAGCATAAACAAACTAGGTGCAATCAAAGTTCAACCACCGTTAGTCAATCAAATCAATCGAAAACACAAGATAAACCGCAATTATCTAGTTTCCCACCAACGGTACTAATAGAGCTTCTCAATCTCAAAGAAGACTTTAAACTGAGCGGCCGTAAGAGATTTCGCCTAATTAGGTTACTCTCCTCTCCGAATAGGCGGCTTCACCAGTAACAACACAACCGAGGAAGTTTGTTGTCACGAAGGATTAGTTTGCTAGAAATGCAAACTTCAAGTATTTATAGACAAGGAAATTTGGACACCAAGGAATTTCCAAAACCGAAAATATTCTCAAGATATGCAATATATTCCAAATTCGGTTTCCATAATTCTTGGAAATGCTCTGTCCAAAATATTGACCGAATATCTGTGGGGACTCAAAATATCTTCGGATCAATCTCTTTGGAAAATCTTTAACTATTAAATGCACATTACTACTTCTCATTTTCCTAAAATAAAATTAACAAACTTAAATAAAAGATTCTTAACTTATTTATTTTTCGATCCTGGGATTTTCTTGCTTTAGCTATTAAGGAATAACTTTGAACAATAAAAGATAAACATTACAGCACATGTTCAAAGTATGTCGACATCCTTACTTTGTAAGTCCTCTTTCATACTTACAACCTTGAAACCGATTTGCCACACTTCCAAACAAGTTTATAATTGGTTCATATGGTTTAACGGTTCTACCAAAACAAGTTTCGGTTCTACCAAACCAAGTTTCGGTTCTACCTCCATGTGAGTACTGTGCATAGTCACACTAGCTTTCCAAAATTTGGTTGACTAGGTACTAGGATCGGTTCCCCACATATATATAGTATCTAACTTACACTACACCAAATTTAGGGATTAGCAACGATAAGTGGCAGTTGCAAAGTGGTGTTGCAACAGTTCTCCTATGTTGCGATAGTCGATGTTGCAATTTTTCGCAACAGCTACATTACCGTTGCTATTTTTTTCGCAACAGTTTGAAATTGTTGCAACGTCAAAAATTCGTAACAGTTTGAAACAGTTGTGAAACTTTAAACTGTATGAAACGTAGCAACAATTTCAATTAGTTACGAAATTTTTACCCAGTTTTTCAAAAGAACGGACAATATTGTCCGATCCGCTATAACAGTTCTGGTATAAAATTTGCAACAGTTCTAAGCAGTTGTGAAATTTTTGTAACCTGAAAAAAATAGTTCCAGGTCAATTTTGACCTGGTTAAATTTAGGGTTCCTGCAACAGTATATACTGATAGACACATTTTGTGTCTAATTTGTTCTCAATACTATATATTGTTGGCACTCGATTTTGTACTTATTATGGTGTTTTATGTGTGTTTAGGTATTTTTGGAGAAATAAATACTTATGGAAAAAGTTGCTCGAGAAGTGGTTTTTGGACCCCCGGAGAAAATTACTAAGGGAACCTTCATTTTGGATAAGAGCACCCCCAGGCATCCCAGCTGTTAAAGGCACCCATGTTTTGGATCAGGGCACTTCATCCTCTACATTTCAAACATTCAGTTTTGGCGGCAAAACTGGTTGTTTCCTGCAGATTTTTTCTCATCGATTTTGGGAGGAATTTAGCAAGACTCAATGGCTGGATTTTCGTGGGAAGACTTGATTCAGTCAAACAGGCGTGTTAGAGTCGTTTGCATCGATCCAGTTTGGCTGGATAATCGAGTTGAAGAAAGCAGGGGAGTACGTGGAAAAGAAAAGATGTTCACGGATATTCACGGGATTGTACGTGTTTTTCTGTGCATGGCGTGAGATGGAAGTGTGATTGACTACATCTGAGGCGTGTACATGACGATTTGGGACTTTATGGAAAAAGATTAACGCGTGTTGAAGATAAAAATGAAAAAGAAAATATTCTTAGAATATCTTTCTTTACTGCCGAGTTATGAAGATTATTTGGAGTAATTACGCAGGATTTTCTTCGCCTGTTGAGTATAAATATCAACCTGGGGTAGCACAGAAGGGACGTAGAGTTTGGGGAGAGTTTTAGAGCACCACAGAGCTTAAACACCAAAGTTGCAGAGCTGCCGTTTTCTGCTACTGCATTTCTAAAGAACACGAAGAACGGACTGCCAAAGACAGTCGTTTTCCAATAGTGACAACGACGTTTATCGTGGGTCTTAGAGAAACAGTATCAGTGACACATATTGTGGGTCGTAGTTCTCTGGTTTGTAACACTTATAACTGTTACAAACCCGGTTTTATTGTATTTCTCATATTCTCATCATTTGTAAACCATTTTTGAGCATCAATGAAATTCTTTGAGAGATTTTCCAACATGATGAGCGGCTAATTCTCTCACAACCAAGACAAAGAGGAAGCTATTTACGCATGAATAATTGGTAATTATTTATTCTCTCTAATTTATAATTTATAATTCACTCAATCATTGCTTTTGCAGAGTTTTTAATTGTTTGCAAAAAATTTCTTCATTAGTTGTGATTCAATTAGATAGGTTATGCTTTGTTTAGATAATCTATGCTTAGGGATACAATTAATTTTTGAGAATTTTCCAGATTATTTGTGAATTAAGAAATAAGAGTCTTAAAAGATAATTAGATTTTTGGATTGTTTACCATAATTTATTCATGTGTAAAAGTGAAATCAATGTCTTGGTTGTTTTCTAATATCTTGAAGTCAATTTTGTAATAAGTTTTCTTTGTTTTTAAATTTTTATTAAGTCTAAAATTCATTGCCTTCACAAGTCTTAAAACAACCCTTTTATCACTATCTACAACAACTTTGAAAACACATCAATTTTTGGCGCCGCCGACGCGCGGACTTGTCTTTAGGCTAGAGTTTTTAGATTTTTTTTTTAGGTTTTATTTGTTTTTATTTTATTTGTTCTTCTTTACGTTTTTGGGTTTTTGTCTTTTCCTTACAGATTTTGGAATTGGGAGCGAAAGAAAATTTTGCCAAAGCTTTGGTGAATACTTAAAGACTTGGAGTAAAAGACAAAGCGAAAGGAGCGAAAGAAAATTTTTTTTTTTTTTTAAAAAAAGAGAAAAAAAAGAGAGATTTTATTTATTTTTATTTTTTTAGACTTTCCTTTTCTTTTGGACTTTGGACTTGGACATTTGGACATTCTTTATTTTTAAACCCTACGGAAGGGTAGTATTAAATATTAAACTGTTTGCAGAGAAGGACGGTGATTACGATATCACCTCGGCCCCTCGGGTTCGTACACGACATTGGAGTTGTGGCCCGAGTCGACTTCAGCGGTTCATCCCCCGTCTGGAACGGGAGGTAAGTTTGTCGAAACACTCGAATCCCCTGTCAGCGAGTTACTGTATTCCTTCGTTTGCATATATGTGAGGACTTGAAAACGGCTGCTTTAATTTCCTAGTAAAGGGCAAGGACTGGCCATACAAGATAAGGGTTCGGATTTCATCACCGTTCTCTTCTTGCCCGCCTTAGGAAAACAAAACCAAACGCGAACCTAAACCTAAAATTTGGAATAGAACGAGACCTATAGGGTAACGAGCTTAATAGGAAAGTCGTTCGAAAAATATTGGTTACTCTTTTGAGCATACTTCGAAGTTCATGATGGTTTCTGTGAGTTGAATGCGTGACTGCGCCGCCTTGGAATGCGGTGAGGCCTTGGGTATCAAAGCTCTACGCAGCTTCCCTCGCCTCTATTCAACTTACTTTGACTCGGATTGATTCCAGAGGGGTTTGCTCAAATTGTAACGAATTCCCATTCGAAGGATTAGAAGCTGGTCTAGAAACAATCTAAGTGGAGCCATCATGCTTTTTGTTTGCTAGAAATCAGTAGGTTTGCTGTGGTGGAGTCAGCCTTGTTTGTGTTTGCATAGAACTTCCCTTCCTTTTAGGATTTTTCTTTTCTTTTGTTTTTTAGTGTATGCCCGAAAGGGCTTGGAAAAGAAATACTTGGTCGTTTGATTAGTGAAACCTAGAAGTTCTTCTTGTGAAGCGGGGAGCTCGAAGACTCTTCTTTTGAGAGCCCTGTTTTTGGAAACTTAGTTTTGAGAATCTGTCTCTTCTGAGGAAGAAACCCCTAGTACTTGTTGTGCCAGCGATGGCAACTTTGAAAGATTACATGTTCCCTACTAGGACCCGAGCTCTTGCATTAAATTGCCAGCCACTACGGCTAATTTCGAGATAAAACCTAGTATTCTTCAGATGATCCCTATATTCTTAGGAAAGATGATGAGAACCCTTATTTTCATATTAGGGACTTTGAGGAAATTGTGGGACAATTAGAATAAAAGACCTACTGATGAAGTTTGAAACTTAAGATGTTTCCCTTTTCCTTGAGAGATAAAGCCAAGACCTGGCTGAACAACCTACCATCTGAATCCATTGAAACATGGCAGGAACTTGTTGCTGCTTTCTATATGAAATTCTACCCTAAGCATAAAACTGCAGCTGTTAGCAGAAAATTAGTGCTAGTGTGCAACAAGAGGGAGAGTCTCTTTATAGGTTTTTAGAGAGATTCAATGATTCTATCCCAGTGTCCTCACCATGGATTTGATAAGATGAAACTTGTAGAGATTATTTATAATGGTTTAGACTATTCGACCAAAGCCATGGTCGAGTCTATGTGCGCTGGTGAGTTCACTAGTAAAAATTGATGATGCTTTTACCTTCTTAGGAGCTATCGCTGAAAAATCCCAACAGTGGGAGTCTTGTGTTGAACCCCCTAAAAGACTCTTGGTCAATAAAGTAGCACCAATAGTAGATACAAGCTCGGGTCAGATGCTAAGTTTGCTGTTTGTCTAGAAGGTTAGAAGCTTTGGAAATGGGTCAGTCTAAAATATCCTTGATGAACCAATAGAGCCTCTCAAGTCTCTAGTTGTGGAATAGAGCCCGATAACTCATTTTGGGAAGGTCAGGTTAGTGAAGAGCAAGCCCATGCTGTCTATAACAATGCTAGGTTTGAGAACCGTCAGAAGTTTGACCCATACTCAGAGACCTACAATCCTGGTTGGAGAAACCATCCTAATTTTTCTTGGTCTAAGGGACAAAATTCAAGTCAGTCTAGTAATTCTCAAGCCTCCCCCAGGTTTTGGTTATGCTAAGAGCTCTTCAGGACAAGCCCAGTTCCAGAACCCTTCTGAGAATAGAATGACTAGCTTAGAGGAATCTCTTAGTATATTAAAAAAGAGCCAGGATATGCTATCACAAAGCCAGCAAATGCTAATAAAGAGCCAGGTTAATTTTCAAGAGGAAACCAATCAGAATTTTAAGAATATTCCCAGTCTCTTGCTAAATTAGAACTTCAAGTCGGCCAAATAGCTAAGTACCTTACTGAGAGAGAGATGGAAGGTTCCCTAGTCATACTGATCCTAATCCAAAAGGAGAGAAATCGTACAATCATGTGAATTCTGTTACTACCCTTAGGAGTGGAAAGAAAGTTGACAACAAGGTCGCCATGCCTGAAAGTGAACATGTAGTTCACCCTTTTGAGCCAGAAAATGAGGAGACTGATAGAGTCTCTAAAGAGACCAATGAGGGTCCTAATGAGTCCGGCTTTGTTCCCAGAGCCCCGTTTCCCAGCTAGTTCCAACTAAGAGCGAGTCGAACTTTAATGATATATTGGAGGTTTTTAAGCAGGTTACTATCAACCTACCATTGTTGGATGCGATTAAGCAGATTCCCGCTTATGCTAAGTTTCTTAAGGACTTGTGTACACGAAAGCGTAAGCTTAGTGTCCAAAAGAAAGCCTTCCTAGCTAGTCACGTGAGTTCCATTAAGAACCACTACTCCTAAGTATAAAGACCCAGGGTCCCCTACCATTTCTTGCACAATAGGTAAATACCGTGTTGAGAAAGCTTTGCTTGACTTAGGAGCCAGTGTGAATTTACTTCCATACCATGTGTACCTCAAGCTAGGACTTGGTGATATGAAACCTACCCAGATGACACTTCAGTTAGCTGATAGGTCCGTTAAAATTCCTCGTGGTGTGATCGAGGATGTTCTTATTGAGGTCGACAAGTTTATTTATCCAGTGGATTTTGTTATCCTAGATACCCAACCTGTCCCTGACCCAGAGAACCAGATACCAGTGATTTTAGGTCGCCCATTTTTAGCAACATCCAATGCGATCATTAATTGTCGAACTGGTATTATGAACTTGTCTTTTGGTAATATGACTATTGAGCTGAACGTCTTTCATATTAGTAAGCTACCCTCTGAACTAGATGACTCGAGCATAGAAGAGGTAAACATGATAGGAACATTAGTCGAGGAGTCATTACCAAACACTTTGTTAGAAGATCCGTTAGAGAAATGCCTAGCTCACTTTGGGATTGATTTCGATGATGATAATGTGATTAATGAGGTGAATGCTTTGTTAGATTCAACCCCTTTGTTAGACACTAGTAACGGATGGAAACCTAAGTTCGAACCACTACCAGTTTCTAAGTCTACCCTAGTTCCTTCGTTAGAAGAGCCTCCTAAGTTGGACCTAAAACCATTGCCAGATACCCTGAAGTATGTGTTTTTAGGCCCGTCTGAAACTTTACCTGTGATTGTTGCTTCCGACTTGGATAGTGATCAGGAAAGTAGGCTAGTGACCGTCCTTCAAAACAACAAGGAAGCTTTAGGGTGGACCATAGCAGACATTAAGGGTATAAGTCCTACTGTTTGTATGCATCAGATCTATTTAGAGGAAGATACCAAACCTTCTAGGGAGATGCAACGAAGACTAAACCCTAATATGAAAGAAGTAGTTCGAACCGAGGTTCTTAAGCTGTTAGATGCAGGCATTATCTACCCCATTTCAGACAGTAAGTGGGTCAGCCCCGTTCAGGTTGTTCCCAAGAAATCCGGTATTACTGTAGTCCAGAATGATAACAATGAGTTAATCCCGACCCGAGTGACCACGGGTTGGCGTGTTTGTATTGACTATAGGAAATTGAACAAGGTCACTAGGAAGGACCACTTTCCCCTTCCCTTTATCGACCAAATGCTAGAGAGATTAGCTGGACATAGTCATTACTGTTTTCTAGATGGCTACTCAGGCTACAATCAGATCGTTATTGCCCCAGAAGACCAAGAAAAAACTACTTTTACTTGTCCCTTTGGTACCTTTGCGTATAGACGCATGCCTTTCGGGCTATGTAACGCCCCTGCGACTTTTCAGCGTTGCATGATGAGCATATTTTCCGATATGGTAGAAAAGTTTTTAGAGGTCTTTATGGATGATTTTTCAGTGTTTGGTTCGTCTTTCGATGAGTGCTTGCATCATTTGTCATTAGTGTTGACTAGGTGTAAGGAAAAGAATCTAGTGCTTAATTGGGAGAAATGTCATTTCATGGTTCGATCAGGAATTGTCTTAGGGCATATCGTATCTTCTAAGGGTATAGAGGTAGATAAAGCCAAAGTTGACCTTATCAAGACTTTACAGGTCCCAAAAACCGTAAGAGATATTAGGTCATTCTTAGGGCATGCAGGTTTTTATCGTCGATTCATTAAGGATTTTAGCTTGATTTCTAGACCTCTTTGCAACTTGCTTGCAAAAGATGTTAAGTTTGTCTTTGATGATGCTTGTTTAGAGGCTTTTGAGAAGCTTAAGACTTTACTCACTACCGCCCCCATAGTCCAGGCACCCAACTGGAACTTACCCTTTGAGATCATGTGTGATGCTTCAGATTATGCTATTGGTGTTGTGCTAGGTCAGCGAGAAAAAAATTACTTCATGTGATTTACTATGCTAGCAAAACTCTGAATGATGCCCAGTTGAACTATACCACTACCGAGAAGGAACTGTTAGCCATTGTGTTTGCCTTAGACAAGTTTAGACCCTATCTCTTAGGTTCTAAGATCGTCATATATACTGATCATGCTGCTTTGAAATATCTTTTGTCTAAGAAGGATACGAAACCTAGATTGATTAGGTGGATACTTTTGTTGCAAGAGTTTTCTCCAGACATTAGAGACAAAAAGGGTGCCGAAAATGTAGTAGCAGACCACTTGTCTAGGCTAGTTGTTGATTCCCCTGATGATTCCCTTCCTATAAGGGATAGTTTTCCTGATGAACAACTTTTCTTTGTTACCCAAGCACCTTGGTATGCGAATATAGTGAATTATCTTGTTACTGGTCGAATGCCCCAACATTGGGGTAAACAAGATCGTTCTAGGTTTTTAGCCGAGGTTAAGCACTTCTTTTGGGATGATCCTTATTTGTTTAAGTATTGTCCAGACCAGATTATTAGGAGATGTATACCTGAGAGTGACCAGTCCAGTATTATTTCCTTTTGTCATGATCATGCTTGTGGGGGTCACTTTAGTGCTAAGAAGACTGCTGCTAAGATATTGCAGTGTGGATTCTATTGGCCTTCGTTGTTTAAAGACTCCCATAGTTACTGTGTTACTTGTGAGCGTTGCCAGAAATTAGGAACCATTTCCCGTAGGAACATGATGCCCTTGAACCCTATTTTAGTTGTTGAGGTCTTTGATGTGTGGGGAATTGACTTTATGGGTCCGTTTCCTAATTCTTTTGGTAACATATACATCCTTGTCGCCGTAGACTATGTCATTAAGTGGATTGAGGCGGTTGCGTGTAAAACCAATGACCATAGGGTTGTGATTGAGTTCTTGAAAAATAATATACTTACACGTTTTGGTACACCGTGAGCTATAATTAGTGATGGAGGGTCGCACTTTTGTAATGGACCTTTTAGGCTTATGATGAAGAAATATGGTATTACACATAAGGTAGCCACCCCGTATCATCCACAGACTAGTGGTCAGGTAGAGGTTTCCAATAGGGAGATAAAACGTATATTAGAGAAAACAGTTAATCCTAATTGGAAAGACTGGTCGTCTAGGCTTACGGATGCCTTATGGGCTTACCGTACTGCGTTTAAGACCCCCATTGGAATGTCGCCTTATCGGCTTGTGTATGGCAAGGCATGTCATTTACCTGTTGAGTTAGAACATATAGATTATTGGGTTGTTAAGCAACTAAATTTTTCACTTGACAAGGCAGGAGCCCATAGGAAACTCCAGCTCAATGAGTTGGACGAGATTCGTATAGATGCTTACGATAGTGCGAAGGAGTATAAGAACAAAATGAAACTTATGCATGATAGAAATATCTTACGGAAGTCATTTTCTCCAGGTCAAAAAGTTCTTCTGTATGATACCCGTTTACATATTTTCCCTGGAAAGTTACGTTCTCGGTGGACGGGTCCTTTTATTGTTCGCACTGTCTTTCCTCATGGAGCTGTTGAAATTGAGACACCGGATGGTAGTAGTTCTTCGAAGGTTAACGGTCAGAGATTGAAACCCTTTTTAGAGCCCTTTCCTACAGGTGATGTTGAGGAGGTCCCTCTGGAGGACCCTGTTTACCCTTGATTGACCATCGAGGAAGTTGTATGTTGTATATTAGTTTTTGACTTTCTTCACCCAGGTACTGTCTTTCCAACTTCTCCTCGTGTTATTTTACTTTTGGTATTACTTTTTCATTAGAAACATTGAGGACAATGTTAGATTTAAGTTTGGGGGTGGGGAAGAACTTTTTAGTTGCACTTTTGAAACTTTTAGCGTCACATGGTATCCGATTAGCTAAGTTTACATACTGTTTCTCACCGAAAAGATAGAAATTGGAATGCTAGGGATAACAACCTTTTGAGACATTAGAGAAAAAGACATTGAGATCCTTGAAATTCAGGAGAGAACTTGTTCCTTTTAGAGGGTAACCGTGATGGACCTAACCATACATGATGGAAAGGCAAGTAGGTCAGGAAATGCCAGAAAGACAAAAGCAACCTCACAATGTAGTCTTGGTTACTGGATTGCGACTCTCTCTCAGTAGAAACTTATCATCATCAACAAGCGGAGCGACATCAAAATCAATGAAGAAAGTTGAAGACGTTTTAGGTTTAGAAGCAACAATAGAAAAGAATGATTCAAAAATCAAAGTTGAAGTTATAAGAGCAAATGATATAAGTTGTTAGAATCCATGATACCAAGATATCAAAAGTTGCGAAGATCCAAGTTTTGAAAGTCCTTCTCTCATGGCCATGAAAAATTTTGTCTTGTATGTTTCCAAAAAATAAAAAAAAATAAAAAAATAAATGAAAAAATAAAACATTACGTTCTTTTTGTTCTATAATTAGTTTTTTTTTTAATAAGGCCATAGGGAAGTAGAAATTTTTAAGTCAAGCAAGAAATCGAAGAGAAGAGTTAATTGTCAAGGTTCTATGAGGTTCGATAGTTTATCATCAACAGTTGAAGCCCGAAGAAGACGTTGTTTCTACTGAGCACTATGAGAGAGTCGAAGAAAGATACATTTGGTTTCTTTGTTAGTACGCTTTCAATCTGGCACAAGATCTTTCTAGCACTGGTTTAACTCATCACACGTAATTAGTCCAGCTGTGTAGCAGATGTCCCTCTCATCTTTATCTCTCTCCTAATCTTATCCAGCTGTAAAGCAGCGGACGCATCTTACAATGTTTATCTAGCTGTGTAGCGGATATCTCTTTATCTAGCAGTGTTGCGGATGTGTCTAACCTTTTCTTCAGTCAGCTTTAGAGCTGACACATTTAATATCTCTGGCATTCTAGTTACTTGGAGATAGGTTGAGAATTTGTATGTCCTCATAGCTCTTTGGATACTTGTGACCAATTAGAAGTCATGGTTTTGTGGGTACACCTCTGGTAAACCCTCCCGAGATTAACTCGGTTTTGTTTTTTTTATTAGTTTTGCTCGAGGACTAGCAAATAATAAGTTTGGGGGTATTTGATAGACACATTTTATGTCTAATTTGTTCTCAATACTATATATTGTTGGCACTCGATTTTGTACTTATTATGGTGTTTTATGTGTGTTTAGGTATTTTTGGAGAAATAAATGCTTACGGAAAAAGTTGCTCGAAAAGTGGTTTTTGGACCCCCGGAGAAAATTACTAAGGGCACCCTCATTTTGGATAAGGGCACCCCCAGACATCGCAACTGTTAAATGCACCCATGTTTTGGATCAGGGCACTTCATCCTCTACATTTCAAACATTCAGTTTTGGCGGCAAAACTGGTTGTTTCCTGCAGATTTTTTCTCATCGATTTTGGGAGGAATTTAGCAAGACTCAATGGCTGGATTTTCGTGGGAAGACTTGATTCAGTATAACAGGCATGTTAGAGTCGTTTGCATCGATCCAGTTTGGCTGGATAATCGAGTTGAAGAAAGCAGGGGAGTACGTGGAAAAGAGAAGATTTCACGGATATTCACGGGATTGTACGTGTTTTTCTGTGCATGGCGTGAGATGGAAGTGTGATTGACTACATCTGAGGCGTGTACATGACGATTTGGGACTTTATGGAAGAAGATTAACGCGTGTTGAAGATAAAAATGGAAAAGAAAATATTCTTAGAATATCTTTCTTTACTGCCGAGTTATGAAGATTATTTGGAGTAATTACGCAGGATTTTCTTCGCCTGTTGAGTATAAATATCATCCTGGGGTAGCAGAGAAGGGACGGAGAGTTTGGGGAGAGTTTTAGAGCACCACAGAGCTTAAACACCAAAGTTGCAGAGCTGCCATTTTCTGCTACTGCATTTCTGAAGAACACGAAGAACGGACTGCCAAAGACAGTCGTTTTCCAATAGTGACAACGACGCTTATCGTGGGTCTTAGAGCAACAGTATCAGTGACACATACTGTGGGTCGTAGTTCTCTGGTTTTTAACACTTATAACTGTTACAAACCCGGTTTTATTGTATTTCTCATATTCTCATCATTTGTAAACCATTTTTGAGCATCAATGAAATTCTTTGAGAGGTTTTCCAACATGATGAGCGGCTAATTCTCTCACAACCAAGACAATGAGGAAGCTATTTACGCATGAATAATTGGTAATTATTTATTCTCTCTAATTTATAATTTATAATTCACTCAATCACTGCTTTTGCAGAGTTTTTAATTGTTTGCAAAAATTTTCTTCATTAGTTGTGATTCAATTAGATAGGTTATGCTTTGTTTAGATAATCTATGCTTAGGGATACAATTAATTTTTGAGAATTTTCCAGATTATTTGTGAATTAAGAAATAAGAGTCTTAAAAGATAATTAGAGTTTTGGATTGTTTACCATAATTTATTCATGTGTAATAGTGAAATCAGTGTCTTGGTTGTTTTCTAATATCTTGAAGTCAATTTTGTAATAAGTTTTCTTTGTTTTTAAATTTTTATTAAGTCTAAAATTCATTGCCTTCACAAGTCTTAAAACAACCCATTTATCACTATCTACAACAACTTTGAAAACACATCATATACCAGAGTTTCCCTACAAGTTTCTCAGCAAACCACTCTCACCATTTGGGTATTTAAACAAACAAATCTTTCAATTCTTATATATAAGCAGTTCATAAAGAATGTGAAAGCATGTAACTCGCAAAATATAGAGTCAGTTCCTAAGTTGTGGAAGGATGTAACTAGCTACATATAGAGTCATTTCCTAAGTTTTTTTTTTTTTCAAATTATGGCAAGTAACAACCACAAAATGAAATCTCGGTAGAGGATCATACGAGTGAGCAGGGAGTAGTTGGTTATCGTCCAGTTGAAGTACTCTATCTAGACAACAAAAAACAAATATAAGTATTATGTTTATTTCTTATGGGAAATGAGAAAGTTTGATTTAAAACTAGGTTAAATGCATAGATGATTCGATAGATAAATTAAGATATACTTGAATGTTTTGTCTAAGACATAACAAACTGAACAATGCAACAGTGATTAGAGAAAACTTACCATCAGATAAACTATAACAGTGCTCTTCTCATATCCAGAAGATCCAACTTCATTCTACATCCTGCAGAATGAACCTCCATTCATGAGACATAATCCATGACACATCTAGCTTCAATAACAATATTATTTTTATACTCACGCAATTCATAACATTCAACATATCAGCATTCTCACCACCTACAAAAACAGTTCTCATTCTAAGCAACATCTCCTTCTTAAGCCTCATTCCACTCCACCTGTGACAGTTCATACCTCTCCTAATTCATCTAACTTTTACTATAACTCTCACTACATTCAACCAACAACTTATGTCTTGTCTAAGACATAACAAACTGAACAATGCAACAGTGATTAGAGAAAACTTACCACAAGATAAACTATAACAGTGCTCTTCTCATATTCTACTTCCTCAACTTTAACCAGAAAATCCAACTTTATTCTACATCCTGCAGAATGAACCTCCATTCATGAAATACAATCCATGACAGCATTACGAAGAAAAACTATTCTAGTCATATGGGAAAGTCAGATATGCTAAGGAATGGACCCTAACTATTGTATCAAGTGGAATAAGATGGAAAAAAAAATCATAAGACTTACCAAGTGAGCAGGGACTTTTTCCTTGTTCATTATCGGACCTTGGGCCACTGTTTAAACATCCAAAAGAAAGACATAAGTTCTTCAGTAAAGATAGTTGTGTTAAATGACTCCTCAAAGGAATTCAGAAACGTAAAGAAAAATTATACCAGCACAAGTTGATGGTGATCCTACTGCAGTGCACTTCTCACTCAGCAAAAGTGAACATTAAGTATAAAACCTCGCAAGTAAATATAAACTCAAGGTCAGATTCCACAAACATAAACCTAATAATATAAGTGAAAGCAAGTGGAGTACTTACCAGGGGTTGATATTTCCCCGGGTGACTACTACTTCTTCAATTGACTTTAAATGAATCCACCTGCGCAATCACATACAACAGAAAGACCACCCACACATACATATTTACGATTAATAGAAACCAGGCAATAAAAAGTAAATATAGATTCATAAACCGTTCTGTTCACATATACATATATCAAAAAGATCAGTTGTTTCTAGGTAAAGTTAAAACCTCTTATGCGCAACTGCGTAATAGTCTTCCTTAAGCACAATAGGATAAAACTCCTCAAATGAATTCAGAAACGTAAAGAAAAATTATACCAGCACAAGTTGATGGTGATCCTACTGCAGTGCACTTCTCACTCAGCAAAAGTGAACATTAAGTATAAAACCTCTCAAGTAAATATAAACTCAAGGTCAGATTCCACAAACATAAACCTAATAATATAAGTGAAAGCAAGTGGAGTACTTACCAGGGGTTGATATTTTCCCGGGTGACTACTACTTCTTCAATTGACTTTAAATGAAGCCACCTATGCAATCACATACAACAGAAAGACCACCCACACATACATATTTACGATTAATAGAAACCAGACAATAAAAAGTAAATATAGATTCATAAACCGTTCTGTTCACATATACATATATCAAAAAGATCAGTTGTTTCTAGGTAAAGTTAAAACCTCTTATGCGCAACTGCAAAATAGGATAAGACTCTTCTGTATTCACAAATGCATAAGGGTATGCATATTAGAGTGTTCAGCATACATACAAAAAACATAAGAGTATGCATATTAGAGTGTTCAACATACATACAAAAAAGTGTGAACAGAAGCCAAAAAAAAAAAAGACTAAAGTCATGTGTTAGCTAGACATTTATATAAGTGATGCAAAAGATCGCTGAGATATCCATGAAGAACTCCATAGCATATCTCCAAAAAAGTAGTGAAGTCGTCTTAGTTATAACTGATGGACCTTTTTGGATGAACCACTTCAAACATCTTTAAAGGTCTTCGTGAACCTGTTAGCTTTTACAGTTGGTTCATCTGGCATGAGAATGTCGTCGATCAACACCTTCAAATGAGTAGTAGGTACAGGTGAGCCGTGAGTTATAAGTGCAGACGCACCAGTACAAACTTTACCAGTTGCAACTATAAGGCATATTGTTCCCAAGCCTTTAATAAGAACTCCCACCTTGCCACCTAAATCATCCACCTTATTAGTAAGAACTCCATCTTTAGACTTCAGTTCAGTTACTTTAGCACGAGCAGAAGCAGATAAATCAACTTGCGTACGAGAAACAGGACCTACAGCACGAACCCGTCCTCTTGAATCCTTCCCAAACAATTGAGTCACTGCACAAGTTTCTTCTACTGGAGTACCTGCTACCAGTTTTCCCTTGATGTCCTCTAACACTTTCGTAAGTTGTTCCTACAGTATTGAGCATAAGAATCACTTGCTTATAATACTAATTACTAGCTAGCATATATACAGTTAAAGATGAATACATATAACTTCTCAAACAATTGACTTACATAGTATGGTTGCGCACTAGGTTAAATCACCCCACCCTCATGTGAATGAGCTTTAATCCACACATCAGAGGTAGTGATTTCTGGTTCAGGGTTCGCCGCCTCTTACATTTAAAAATACAATGAGTATGAATCAACCATTGTGGACAAAAGTTAGAGGTAAGTTGCATCATTGAAATGAAAGACCTACCAGTTCAGCTTTCACCAAACAATGTGGCTTGCGACCATAGGTATGAGAGTAATCATATTGTTCTATTTTCCTCTTATTAGCAGCTCTTTTACTTTGGACAGCAACATTGTTCTCATGTTCACAGAATTTTATCCAATCATCTGACTTTACGCTTGGAGGAGTATTATCAATCCTTTCTTGATGAGTAATCCAAATATCATAATGGTCTTGTCGTAATTCACACTTGAATCTCCTCCATAGATCAGACATCCCCTTCACCATAATAGTCTTGGAAGTCTCAGGTAAATCAAATGCCAACTGAAAATACAAAGCTAATCAGTGGCATCCTAAATGTATATCTCCATCAACTGAAGTTAACTAAAGAATGAGCAGAAATCATGTCATGAGGTAGATTTTGTACCTTAAGTTATTTCCAAACATCATCCTTGTACTTGTCAGGCACTTTCCTCCAGGTTTCGTACGAAATAGGCACATGGGTATGAACCAAGGAACCCTTCATGTGGCCGAGTTTTGTTGCGTTGGTAGAAATGGGTAATCCATATTCGTCGACATCCACTGGTGCTTCCATAAGAACCCGTAAAATACCAAATATGAAAGATTAAGATCGATCGGTAGAAAATAAAAGCTAAAACAGAGAATCAATAGAATAAAACTATCCACATAAATAGAACGTATTAACATAGCACAAATGATCAAACCAAACAATTCAGAAAAAGAGGGTTTAATTTAAAGATAGATAAGAAAGATTGGAAGATTGCAGTGTAGCGCAGTGTCTTTCCAATTTAAACTACAGAATCAACACAAATGAGATCTTCTAAACTCTCTTTATCAGTAAGAGCTGACTGATAAACTGTCGGATATTCAAGCTTATCTACTGTGGAGGTTAACTTCTGAGATGAATGTAACACCACAGACCATCCCTCAGGTGAAAGATCCGTTGAGTAGAACATTTTGGATGCTTCAGATGCGAGTATAAACGGCTCATCAACCACTCTATTTATACTTTTCATCTTGGACAAGTTAACCTTTATCACACTTGAGGTTGCATCAACTTGGAACCCATTAGTTTTATCTTCAACTCTGACCCAATCATAGTAGAAAATAGTTTCTTCAAAATCCAAGTAATTCAAATTGATAATCTCTTTAATGACTCCAGAATAGGTTATTTCAGATTCAATGTAATTTGTGTCCGTCGACTTAGCTCTTTGTCTTGTAATAGCTTTCATTGACACACCACTATTTTGAGATACCCGCTTCGCATCACAATCTTGTGGGGAGAAATTAAAGCCATTGACTTGGTATTTTGTATATGATTGTGCCTTGAAGACAGGTCCTTGCACGAGTCGCCAGAGAATTGAATCAGTTTCATTGGATTCTAGCAATTGTAAAAGATCATGCTCAAGTTAGTTGCATAACCAAAAAAACACATGGTTTTTTACTACAAACCATAAACATATTTTCAGAAGTCAATATACTGAAGGAAAAAGAGAAAAGCAATATAACGAAACAATATTAGGTTATAATACAAAGAAGACAGCAAAAGCACCCAGGATTGAGAATTCAAGGGAAATGCTGGTTCCATCTAAACCCTAGTACAACGCTGGTTCACACACACTACCATGTGCAGGACAAAATGACAAACTTTCAACTGATAAACTTTTAAAAAATCGCAATTGATATTGTATTAACTGAGATAACACCAATGTCACACTACCAATGTCAACTGATAAACTTTTAAAAGATGCAGAGAGATGTAGTGAAAGATAATGCACATGATGATCCTAGTTCTTAACCATGGAGCATGATAAGATTGCATCTAAGAAATAACAAGTATGAGCTAAGCAAAATACCTACCTTAATACAATATCACTTGTACATAATAAGTTCAGATAGAAAAATGTTATGATTCTTATGAACCTTTAGATTGTAACTTGGTTATATTTTTGTAAATACACAATAAGTTGCAAAAGATATTGTGTTCATTACCTCGTCGCATAACCATAAATGATAAGTCTTTGGGGTCTTGTTGGACGCGTGAGACTTGACATGGCTAACATAGGAGGCATACTTCCTACAAATAACAATCAAGCAATATTAGACCGATGATCCCAATTATCGACAGCAACTCAACGATGTGAAACTATTTTTTTTTACCTTTGCCAGTATTCGATTCCAACAAACTTAGAAAGTATCCATATGCGAGCTTGTTCAAACTGCACTTGGTTCAGGTGAAAGTCCTTAGCAGTACTTAACGGCATCTCATCAGCGAACTCTCCAGAATCATACAGAAAGGCCTGTCGAGTATGTTTATGTAGGGCTGGCAATGGATAGCCGAAATCCGATATCCGTTTCCAAAAATCCGACATCCTATAGGATTTAATCCGACATATCGGATATCGGAATCCGATAGCTTATCGGATAATACCTCTTATCGGAATCGGAATCGGATTGGGGTCATTCCGTTAGGTTAATATTCGACATCCGATAGCCTAGGGGTGTACTTGTAATTTCCTACCCCTAGGTATTATCTATCGACTGTAGGGAGAAGTGAGAAAGAGAAACTATAATCTATCTTCCGTTTTTCTACACCTAACACACGAAAAACCATAACCTAACCTGATATAGGCAAACCCATTTTACGGAAATCAAATCTGTCTTTGAAGAACCCATTTTATAGAAATCAAACCTATCTTTGAATAATCTGATTTCGCAAACCCTAGAGTGTATATTTTGAAACCCTAAGAAGAATCAAATATAAACCCTATAAAGCTAATTTTTCAATTTCTGAGAGGTAGAATGATATATTTTTCTTTTGATTTTTAATTTTTGAAAGCTAATTTTCCAATTTCTGACGTTTTGATTTTTTCGGTGACTTACAGTGGAAGAAGCTAATGAAGAATTGGGTATAGGTAGAAAAAGTTTTCGTTCTGGTGCGAGATACTAAATCCAGCAAGATATCAGATGTATGTTAATACCCTTTTCCCCTGATTCTTGTTTTGTTTGTTGATGTGGTTGTTAAATTCATGGATTGTTATTGATTAATGAGATCTGAATTTTGTTATCCATTGATCTACTTTATGTGTGAATTATATATATATCCGAAACCTTAGTTTCGTGAGTTTGTTGTTTCTTCTCTTTATTTTTGGCGGATTTTTGATGTTCTTAGATTTGCATTTCTCAGTTTTGATATAGGAATATATTTTGTATGAAGCAAATTGAATTTCGCAAACACCATTGGTCTGAAATTCTTGCATATGGATTTGGATGTCGAGATTTTAAACCAGAATCCATAAATTTTAGTTACTGAGTCCCTTTCAATTTATGCTCGCATGCGAAGTGATTGTTAGTATTCCCATTTCTTAGAATTCGTCCTAGTCCTGCATATATCATTTTAAGCCTTCTTCACCCTTTTAACTTGGTTAATTATTTCAAGGAAGTGTTTTTAGTATTGCTGGCCTTTAAAGCTCCATTTTGTGTCGACTTCCGGTTTCCTCCCTGCGGCCTAACTATTTTGGGTTTGTGTCGGATGGATGAATTAAGGTCTGGTTTTTTTCTTCTGGTAAAATAGTTATCACCCAGTGGGTTATATTTGTTTTAGTGTCTCTGTTCTCTCATTCAGTATTACATTGGTTCTGTTTAGTTGACGATTTAAACTTTCCCAGTTTTTTTAGAACTTTGCTTTTTCTTTGGCCAATTTGGATGCAGCTTTTAGACATTACATTTTTAATTACAATTCCCCTTAGTCCCCTGGTGATGTCATCTTTGAGATCGACCTCCCCTTGGTCCTTTGATCTCAGCATTGAGGTTGGTTTTCGTGGCAGATCATTTTATTTCTGTGACCAGTTTCAACATTTTAGTTCAAGGATTATTATACTAGATAGAGACTATAATGTGGTGAAATTCATCTCACTAGTTACTGAGTTTTTGGGGAATGGTAAGGAAAGGTTTTTTTTGTTTAGGCCACTAGTTCTACTTTGAAAATTATAATTGGAATCTGCTAGGACCTTTTTAAGATATTAAAAGATTCAGCGCATACTAACGTAATAGCATTTCATATTTTAACTCATTAATCTTCTGTGTAATTATGAATGTAATGGATTTTTCTTATAATAACTAGTTGTAAATGTATCCACCATTAATGTACCAATAGCATACATCATAGCTATAAAACCAGTAAATGGGAAACCCCATGGGCCATGGATTTTTTTCAGACATGGTGATGTTAAATTCTCAAAAGCATCTGGCAGAACATGTATAAACCCTGTTGCTAGTATAACTCCACCTGCAAATGCTTTTATCATAAAGAATATATTGTTTTCTGGTCTTAATGCTGATACTCTTTTACCATAATTCGTATACAAACACCAATTCCACTTGCTACTAATATTGATGCTATTGCTGTTAATTTGTATTTCAGAGCTTCTCTTTTGTTTCGTTTTTCCCCATTTCCGTCACATGAACACTCCGCAGAGACCAGTACTGGAACAACCAATAATATGAGAACCTAAATATACACTGCTTTGAATTCATTTTTTGGTGTTACAATGTAGAAGATGTCTCTCATGTTTAAGACTATTTGTTCTTCTTTTATAATTGATTGTTTGTGAATGCAGATATGGAAGTCATCGACTGAAGTTGATGCAATGATGCAACATGTAACCAGACAGCCAAGGAAGATCATCACTAGCAAGTTGTTTGACATTATTGTTAAGTCTGTGTATAAGAAGACATGGTTTTTTCTTTTTTGTTGTTGTGTACTTTAGTTTGCAGACTGTTTGGTTGGGTGTTTGTAGTTTTTTTTCATGTGTGATGTGACTGAGACACAAGAATAGTGTTTGTGTGGGTTTCTGTCTTTCAGTTAAGTTAAACACTTGAAAATTCCGTTAAATTTCAGCTTTTGCTTCTGTCCAACAGAACCGGATATTAACGGATAAAAATCCGATATCCGATAGGTTAACCTTAACCTTATCGAATTGGATTTTTGATATCCGTCGGATGTTATCGGATATCCGATAACTCTTAACCTTAACCTTATCGGTATGGCCAATATCCGGCGGATATTTATCCATTGCCAGCCCTATGTTTATGAGTGCCACCACCACCTCCTGATATGTCCTTCATACAGTATAAGCTAGCTTCTCGCAGCGTATAGACTCTTGCAATGCACCTGTCAATGTACCTTCTATTACACATCAATCCTTTGAAACCTTTCATTAACCTGTAAAAATCAGTGGCAAAAATTTCGATTAGTGTTCAATATCGTAGTTCAATAATGCCAACTTCTCAAATTATAAATTCTAAAACAAAGTAAGTTGGGTAGTTACCTCTCTCTCAAAGGGGTACATCCACCTAAATCTGATCGGACTGCATATTAAAGATTCATCCGCTAGGTGCGCCATCAGGTGGATGCTAATAACGAAAAATGATGGAGGAAAATGCTTTTCCAGTACACACATTGCTTCCACCAGACTTGATTGTGCTTTTAAGAGATGTTCTCTGTTAATTACCTTCGCACACAGAACTTTGAAAAATATACTTATCCGCATAAGTGCAATTCGGAGATCTTTAGGTAGTCATGTCGTGATATGAACCAGTAAAGGAAATAGATGTTGCATTAGAAAATGGTAATCATGAGACTTCATATTCCTTATCTCCGGAGGATTGATGCTGATGTTGTTGCAAATATTGGAAGAGAATTTTGAATGGACCTTCAAGTTCTTCAAGATAGTACAAAAAGCAACTTTCTCTTTTTTCGTCATTGCGAAACTCCATCTTCCATTGATTTTTTACCAGTCACTTCATCTTCTTGCATCCGTAACTTCCTTTTAATTCCCATAGCCTCCAAATCCTTACGCGCATTAGGACCATCCTTTGAATTGTTATTCCCCATTATAGTATTTATAATATGCTCTGTTATATTTTTCTCCGTATGCATAACATCAGTGAAATTTCGAATAGAGTTTGAACTCCAGTTTGGAAAATCATATAAAATGGACCTTCTTGAAAACAAAGAGTGCTCAGATACCTCTTCTTCTTCATCAGCACCGTATTCAGTTCCTCTTTTACGTTTCTTTGCTGGTTGTTTTTCTTTCCCTTGTCTGCATTTCAAATTATGTACCATCTCTTGAACCTACTGCCCTGTTAGTGGCCATGGAGCTGTACCGCGTTCTACCCCTCCAGCGAAATTCAATTTATCATCTCTATACTTATGTTATGCTGCCACCTACGATGTCCCATGTAATAGATCTTCTTGTTGAACGGCAGACACTCAGCAAATGTATATTCTCCACAAGTTGGGCATGCATAATACCCATGAGTCACACATCCAGAAAACGTACCCAAAGCTGGGAAATCATGGATAGACCACAACAGCCTCGATTTCATCATAAATTCTGTCTTACTGAAGGCATCGTATGTTATAGCACCTACATTCCATAATTTCTTCAGCTCATCTATCAACGGCTCTAAATAGACATCTATATCCTTGCCTAGTGCTCTTGGGCCTGATATCAACAATGCCAACATCGATAACTACCGCAACATGCAGTACGAAGGAGCAAGGTTGTGAGGCTGGAGAATTACCGGCCAACAACTATAATTCAGACCAAAACATCCATTCGGGTTGAAGCCGTCTGTTGCTATCCCGAGTGTAACATTTCGTGGATCCTTAGAAAACTCTGGAGAAAACTTATCCGCACACCGCCAAGCTGCAGAATCAACTAGATGTCGCATCACATTTATATCTGACTGCGCTTTAGAATGCCAAAGCATTGCCTCTGCTATCCATGGTACACTGTAAAACCTTCTCAGCCTTTCAATTATTTGAAAATGTATTAATGTCTTTTGTGCAACTTGGATAAGTTTCCTCTCATCATTGAAAACTTTTAGATATCTTGGTTCTTGACAAACATGACACTTCACCAATGTACTTCTATCCTTACAGTATAAGATGCAGTCATTTACGCACGCATCATACGTTATATAATCCATACCCAGTTCTTGAATCATCTTCTTAACTTCAGGGAACTTGCACGGAAACGTGTTTCATTCAGGAAGAAACTCTTTCATCAATTCTAAGACTGCGATTGCACCGTTATCTGAAATTCCATACTGGGTCTTGATGTTATTCAGACATATAGAAGCGTATAGAGCTGTTTTTCCTTTAGGACATAAATCATACAATGGTTGTCTTGCACGCTCATGCAGATACTGTCTTCTCTTACTCCTGCTTGTTCCATCATTTTCATCTACTCTGCTTGTTCCAGCATTCTCATCTACTCCATCTCCAGCATTCACACCAACACCTTCTTCAACATTCTCATTTGCACCATATGTTGTAGTATGATTAACTGAGGGATCGAATACAGGTTCAAAATTGTCAGGTGCATCTTCTACATTGACATCCACACCTTCTGTTGAAGTATTACCCCTATGTTCTTTTACCACGGATCTTTCACCATGAAAACGCCACATTGTGTACGAAGATTCAATCCCATGTTTGAGCAAATGTAAGGAAATCTCACCAAGTGGCACTAAACCGTTACAGTTGATACAACGCTTACAAGGGCATGAGAACAACGTACTCCCACCACCATTATTCTTGACAAACATTATAAATGACCGGAAACCTTCTATGTATTCTGTGGACTTACGGGCACAATTCATCCACCTCTTGTCCATATCAGATGACATGACACCCTTCAAGATACATATTTTACAAGATTAAATTAAGTAGCCCTAGTGGTATTAAGGGTTGCCAAGGCCCTAATAGTTAACATAAGAACTATCGTCTTATGTATGCGACAGAGTTAGCTACAAGTAGCCAATGTATAACCACTAGGACTAAATAACCACAACATACATAGGACTGTAAAACATACCATATACCTAGTAACTGACTACAAGATAGCAAGGATACAATATTGAAACATCTTTCACCTAGTTTCGATTCGGTTAGTGCTTTCAGTTTATAAAATCTTCTTCTTTTGTTTGTATTTCAAAGAGTTTCATCTTGATTTTCTTAGTTTCTATGTGACCTTTTCATATTGAAAATAATTCAAGATCCAAAATAAACCAAATCTAAAACAGCTTAACATAAAACATTTATTGTATTTCATCAATCAAACACCCAAATCTGAAAAAAAAAAATAAGTTGAGAGAGAGAGAGAGTACTTTCAGTGTTCTATTCCCTAAAGAAAGTTTTTAATCTTATTTTGTTTTCTATTAGAGCTTTATCTTGATACATCTTAGTTTCTATTTGATTTTTTTTCTTATTTTGAAAAAAATCCAAATCAAAATTGAAAATAAACAAATACCTAAATCTATCAAACACCCAAATTGAAAACATCTTAACATAAAACCACATGCAAGATCTGATTTCATCTATCAAACACCCAAATCTAACATACAAGCAATTATCAAACACCCAAATCTCAACTGACCTAAATTTCAGTTTGAAAGAAGAACAAAAAGAGGAAACTTTATACCTAAGATTATCACGATTAGCTGTTAGCTGATGTTGATGACTAGTTCTTCGAACTGCAACAGTACAACAAATACAAGTTTTACCTAACAATTGAAAAAGTAAAACGAAAATCAAAAACAAAATATGAATCTAACATATGGTAAAGTGAGAGAGAGTTACACAGTGAGTATGTGAGAATATGATTACAGAAATGAAGTCTCTTCTTCACTCTAGATCTAGTTTAAAGGAGAGAGACATAAGAGATAGAGAACGGGTGGAGGAGAAGAGGTCGTACAGGGGAAAAAAAGGGGGAAGGAAAGAGATGTCCCGCCCAAAGGTATTAGGGTAAAATATCTTGCACATTAACCTTTCGCATGATGGGCTGAAAATGTGTTTAGAAGTGTAGGCAGCCACACGGTTTATTGGCACGCGTACAACAGGGTTTAGTTGCAAATCACAACAGAATCGAACAGTTGCGAAATTTTCGAAACTGGAATTCGCAACCGAAAATTCACAACAGCTTATAAGTTGTTGCTAATCTGAGTTGATAATCCCTGAATTTGGTGTAGTGTAATATGTGTTGCACATGTCCATAGGATCGGTTCCCCTTTGCCTAAATTTTTTTTGCACATGTCCATAGGATCGGTTCCCCCTTTCTGCTAAAAACTTGTTGCACCTCATACAAGGATCGATTTCCCTTTGTGATGTGTTTCACCTTTTAAAAGGATCGGTTCCCCTTTACCCAGAGTTGGTCATACAAAAATCACAAACTCGATCATACCATCTCAGGTGATTACTTAAGATCGGTTTCACTAATAAAAGCCATACCAATACATAAGTCAGGCCTTTGTGAATAGTTTTACCAAGAATACAAACAAGTCATGAGCGGTTATACTAAATCACACATATTGGTTTTTCACAATATATGCAATGAATAACAATACCAATAACGCCTGGCGATTTCCTTTTCGGTTCACTTCCTTAAAACACATGTAAAACATTGTTTCTTAGGATGAAATCCTCACCTCATACCCATACATAATCACAATAGCATTTAAACGATTATGTAGATGTCTTATATACAAAGTTTAATGGTTAAGCAATAAACCTCGTATTGTATATACACCATTTCCATGATTTTGCAACGTTTCGTTTTTCTAGTGTGCAACGTTTATTAACGTTTCAGATCATTATCCGTTGCTCATAACCAATAATAGGTTGCATTAAATCCGGAATATTAGAAATGAAAATGAAAACGGGACACGCTTGCCTTTATTAGAATAGGTGGAGTGCTTAAATGTCTATCCGAAAGTGATAATATCTAATTATTCTCCCTTTTCTTCTATTTTTTTCTTTTCTCTGTCCATCACCCAAAACTTATCTTGTTCTTTCCCATTTTTATTCTCTTTCACACCGAGATCTTAGAAATCAAAAACCCTTTGTCCCTCTCCCTCATCCAACAGTTATTTGTGAACCTCTCTGCTTCTCCTCTTTTCTTTTTTTATCTTCGTTGCTAAACCTAGATTTGTTAAAATCAACCTCAATCTTCTAAAATCAAACTATTTTTTTTTATTGTAAACATAAATCAATTAATCCAACTTGATTTGCTGTAAAGCAAAATCCATCAGAAATCAAACCAGACTTACCCAAACTTAAATCAATTAATCCAACTCGATTTGCTGTAAACCAAAATCCATCAGAAATCAAACCCTTCACTTACCCAAATTTCGTTTTAAACCCTAGATATGTGATTTTATCTGATTTGAAATGAGTTCCAGTGAAACCCTTATTTGATTGTTATTGATTTTATGAGTCGAGTCTCAGATCTGAAATTTATCTATGTGAATCATGTCTTACATCAGGAAAAAGATGAAGAAGGTAAGTCAATAATTTATTTATTTATTTGGTGATTTTCAATGTTCTATCTCACCCTACGTCTTACTTTCTCTCCTCATCTTTTTATGTTTGGAATTGATTAATGGGTTGTTCTTTGATTTGGGTTGTTTCTGGAAATAGTTTAAACCATAAGCTTAAGATGTTGCTGTTCTTTTTTATTTATGTTTTTTTTTAATCTACTTTTTGATCTGATTCCACTTTACAACTTTGGGATTTTGTGTTTTATTTCTCTTCATATGGCAATACTAGCTGCAAAGACGATGTTGGTAGCAATATTTTTGGTAAAGATTTTGTGTTATTTGTACTTTTAAAAGCATGGGTAAATTTTAAATTCAGTTCTCGAATTCTTAGGTTCGAGGTTTTGCTGCTTTAGTGGGTGGAGATCTTGTTGATGGAGGTGGTAGTTTGACGGCGAAGCTGGCGGTTCTGCAGTTGTTGGCATTATGGGTGGATGTTGGCGAAAATGCAGACAGTGAGTGTGGAAGGGTAGGTATGGTGCTCTGCAAGGTTAATAATCTGGTGAAGGTGAGCTCAACTGTAACTTGTTCTTATTTTAGGAATCATGTCATGACTGGTTTGGTTGTATGTAACAAATCCCTTGTTCCACAGACAGCTTGTTCTTAATGCTCTTTTGCCTCCGTTCTTGGAGGTACTTGTGCCATTCCTGGAGCATTTGGTTGTGGAAAGACGATCATTATTAGTCAAGCTCTTTCTAAGGTGGATTTGTTGTTTACTCTTGATTTAGGTGTTGTAGATGTTGGAAGCTCTTATCTGATTTATATTGTTATAAAGCATAATTTCTCTGTTTATATGCAGTACTCTAATTCAGACACCGTGGCTTATGTTGGTTCTGGAGAAAGAGGAAATGAGATGGCTGAGGTGTGTAAACTTTTGTCAACTTTTTGAAATTCTCAAGTTTGTTATTCACTGGTTACATGATTTGGCTAAAGCTAAGTTGGTGCTACCTTTTTTTTCAGCTTATGCAAAGGGATTACAAGCTGAGCTCATATTCATTCAACTCTGTTTTAGCGCACTTCCTGGGAGAGAAGGTGATGCTTTTTATTTTCTTTCTCATACATCCTATCACTAGGAAACATATCTTTGTTCAGTCATACGTGATCACCTTCTACAATTTCTAATTCGCTTGAGCTTGTTTTTCTGGGGAGGAGAAATTTACTTAACATTAGGTTTGTTGAATGTGTTGTTCTGTAATTTATGGTACATAAACATTTTTATGGTCTTCGGGTGTGATATTCATTTCTTAAAAGTTAAAACACTCCAATGTTAAGGGACACTCCATTTCTTGGGATACCATGCTGATTTTATGTCATTAAGTGGAACTGATCAAGATGAGTAACTTGTTGTACGGCCAGAGTACGCTGGACCTTGATGTAGAGATCTAACCACATGCCAGTTAGCTGATCAAATCTCCTGAGCCTCATTTGACATGAAAATTGACATGATGTTAATGTTATGATTATATCGAACCTTAGCTTGAATTCTTTGATTCTTAATTCTTACACAGTTTTTTACCGACGTCTAATTCTTTGATTTCATTTGCAGTACAATGATGGCATGATCCAGTCGATGTTTCATCTTCTGCGGACGTGCCAAGGACTCGTGATTAGCAGATGAACTCGAGATTAATATTGTATCAAACTGGCAATATATCAGAGTTCTTGCCGAAGGTGACTTGGGTAAGGTCAATAAGTGATGCTCATATGCTTATTAAAATTTTCAATGCAACACTTGTATGGAGCAGGAACATGACATAAACATTTTTACACCGACTAGATGTTATGCTAGAAAGAAATTATTGACTTATGCTAGATGTTGGATTACCTGTAAGTTCATAATGTTGTAAAATGTTTGTAAGGATGAGTGACTGTCTTATCACGTCAGGGTTCTACGTTATTTGTGTTACTGTAATTTTGAAAATTCAATACCAATACAGGTTTCGTAATTTTTTTCTATTTTTTTATTTTTGATAAAATATTTATATATGTGTTACTTAAATTATTTTATAGGTTGTATTAAATATAATTAAAGCAACGGATGAAGCAACGTCTGAAACGTTGTTTTAATTGATTTAAGCAACGTTAGTAAACGTTGCCAAAAGTTTGTGATGCCGTGTGAGCAACGTTTTGCATAAATTGTTAGCAACGAAAATAAACGTGGGAAATTTGGGTTTTTTGGTGTAGTGATATTCCTTAATACTATGTCTATCTAGAGTGTTCATGCTTCGTAGTTTTGTTTTCAATATGCACGACTTGAAAGATACGTTAGGGAACGAAACAGTTCAAGTCAAATATCACTAACCTCAAGTGGAAGGATGATGTTGTCGTTGTAGCTTCTTACTTCTCCACTTCTTTAAGTCTTCGCAATACTTGTAATGTCTCATATCCTAATACTTTCAAGCTAACCTATACGAAGTTGACTTTAGTACATAATCAAGCGACTCTTAAAATGAGTTTTGATTCACTAAAATATGACAACCAAACTTGACATACCAACGCTTGGTGGGTTCAACCGAGCTATGCTGTAACAAAAACTTTGTATATTTGACTAATACATGTGAAACTAAACCAAATTTATGTTTTCCTAGGTTATGTACATTGTGTTGCATAGCAAACTTCCTATATTTATCTTACGTATCATACATGTGAAATTAAACAAAATTTAAATAGTATTTGTATTTCCTAGGTAAATTGTGATGTTTGTTGTGCATAATTATGTTTTCTCCTAGACACATATATAACAAATTTTTATTGATCATTTCAAGGTAGATCTCCATATAAGAATAACCTCCATATAAGAATAATTTCTTGCGGTCCCTAAGATTTTCTTATATAGAGGTTCTATTGTATCGTGACTTGTTTCGCCCAATTACATTGATAGTGTTTGGTATATGGAAACTTAGGTATCTTTATTAGTTC
Organism: Papaver somniferum; assembly: GCF_003573695.1. NCBI lineage: Eukaryota > Viridiplantae > Streptophyta > Magnoliopsida > Ranunculales > Papaveraceae > Papaver > Papaver somniferum. The sequence goes on along the minus strand of NC_039364.1, from coordinate 230,919,177 downwards.
AGTCTGAAAGGGGTTGTTCTTTTACAACTTAAGTTATTCTTAACTTAAATATCCCAGTTTCTTTTTGAATAATGTGTTCATCCGACTTGGAAATTATCCAGCCTATGCTTTTTAGTTTTCTAAGAACATGGCATATGAACTTTAAGCCGGGTGTGGGTTTAAACAGAGTATACTAAATGTGCAAGATTGACTTGATCTTGACTTGATCTTGAATGTTCTTTGTTCACTAAATTGGTCAAAACAAGTCACGATACAGTAGAACCTCTATATAAGAATATCCTAGGGACCGCAAGAAATTATTCTTATATGTAGGTTATTATTATATGGAGATCTACCTTGAAATGATCAATAAAAATTTGTTATATATGTATCTAGGAGAAAACATAATTACGCACAATAAACATCACAATGTACCTAGAAAATACAAATACTATTTAAATTTTGTTTAGTTTCACATGTATGATACGTAAGATAAATATAGGATGTTTGCTATGCAACACAATGTACCTAGGCAATACCTAGGAAAACATAAATTTGATTTAGTTTCACATGTATTAGTCAAATATACAAAGTTTCATATGTAACACAATCCACAAAAAATTCAACAATGATATGGAAAATTGACAAATGAAATCATATGATCAAACATAGTTGAATGATTCGTACAAAAAAAAAACACCCGCTAAAAAATAAAAGGATTTTTTAAATTGGTTTAAAGAATCTCTTCGTCTTAAATTTTGATGTACGGTATGACCTATATTATCTATATACTATTGTGAGTTATTCTTACATGAAGGTAACTTCCTTAAGACGGGACCGAATGACTTATTCCAATATGGAGTTTATTCTTAAATATAACTAGCCCAGATTGGGACCAGAAATTTTTATTCTTATATGGAAGTTATTCCTATATAGAGTATTCTTATATAGAGGTTCTAATATATCGTGACATGAACTAACTTTATGGCCATTTTATATTGTGCTCTTAGATATCTTGTTTTGCTTTGTAAGTTTATGATATGGTTATCTTAATTACTGTGTCATAAAGTTATGCATATAGCTTATTCACATACACTACTTTCTTATGGTTGTCTAATCAATACATTTATTGGTGGTAGATGTCATGCTTGTCTGCATCCAAGAGCCATGAACTAGAGAGAAGATACATATAAAATGGGTTGGGATTAGGAATGTATTTGTTGATATATAAGATGATATCACTCTTTGGGATACAACATACTCTTTTCTTCCTTCTTTTTTCTATCTCTCTTTATGTCTGGAAATATGTAGGTATTGCTTGGCACTAGGGAGGTCACTTGTCCTGAGGTAATTTTTTTTCATCAAGTGCCGTAGTGTTCGGTTGCCCATTCAAAACTGAAATGAGTTCTCTGATAATTCGTGTCTTTACTATGTCGAAGTAAATTGTTGATGACGAACTTTTTCATGAAGGAGAAATTTTATCACCTTGTCGTAGTAGGTTAACTTGTTTGTAGGAAGAGTCGATTCACGCATTATCAGTTGTTGTTACACTGCTTTTCTAAATGCAGGTGTTTTTGTTGAATGGTTCACATGACAGAGAAACTAGTTGTTTATCTGCCTATGGTTTCATTACTGCCATTGCAAATGCTTTAAATCGAACTTATGGAGATCCTCAAAATTATTTGAAGAACCCTGTGAATGGACATTTTTTTAATTTTAGCATTTTTTCCCATATACATTATTTTGCTATTTCTGAATTCGTTTTATTAACGTATATATTTTTTTAATATATGAGAAAATAAAGAAAGATTAATGTTGATATAATACTGGAGGGAAGAAGAGAATCTTCATACTAGGGCTTAGGCCTTCAAATTACTAGCTTAATTCATGTTGATGCCTCCTTTAATGAGACAATATCCAACATGGATAGTTTGATACTTGACATCTCCAGAATTCCAGTTGTCAAACGGCTTTCTTTTTAATGAAATGTTTTTGATTCTATCATTCATAAAATTTGCAAGCGTTCAAAATGCACAACCTAGGAACGCTGGAAGTTTCATGATATATTGTACTGCTAAGTGATGCCTTAATTGAAATTGTGTATATGTGATGTAATTCATGTATCGAGGACATAAGTGTTATCTTCTTAAGAAGTTTCCTTCCTCTTGTTTGAACATCGTTCAGTTCAAATAGTAGTGGGTAATATCTTTAGTTTGAATATCGTTCCTTCAGGGTGATTATCCATTGCATGGAGTATAAGCACGATCTATCAACTAAGATATCACAACATTAGTCTAAATAAAGATGCCAAAATGAAATTTACGGTTGGTATATAACAAACCAATCTAATCGTGAGCTATCGAACCCAGTCGTAAGCTATGAGTCTCGGCCATAACTTTTAATTCCCAACTATATAAACTAAAGTCAACACACATTACTATTTACAGTTGGTAATATAAGAAACTAACATAACTGCAAGTAGACCTATATTTTTTTTTTGAATGCCCAACCATAAATAGTGCAATAAATAACATTAATGGTTGGGTTAGAAATACCAAAAACCCAATCGTTTCTTATTTTAGTCGGTTACGGTTAGGAATTCATCGTCGCCTAATCATAAATTTGGGTTACAACTGGTTATGAAGGGGAAAATCCAACCGTAAACCAAACCGAAAAACTAAAAAGTTCAATCTTTTTACATATTTTAACTAATTTTGAGCAATAAAATGGACACTCGAGGTACAACTGACTATTTTCAGCAATTGATTGTTTCTTTATTAGCTAATCAGATAATAACCATTATGATTTTTTTTTTGGACATGGGAGTTTTGATTTTATGTTATCTTATTTTGTTTTATATGGTAAAACTCTGTGTTTGTCCACCCACGTGGCAGGCTGTGTTTTTTTACGAACCATCGCTGCGGGCTAACACCTTGTTTGTTTGCAGCGGACTCGGCGTCTGGGTCTGAGTCAATCCCTGACTCGCGCTGAGTCAGCAGTTAGACTGTTTGTTTTCTATTTTGAGTCAGATCTGACTCGACCTCTGACTAAGACCTAACCTCTGACTCGGACCTGTTTGAGCCAGATAACAAAATATCCCTGATTCATAGGACCAAACCACTCACTCACATATTTTTGAGTCAGTTGAGTCAGATCTGACTCAAAACAAACATATTGAGTCAGATCTGACTCAAATCAGGTGATTTCACTCCAAATGACTCCGACCTAGGTGACTCATATGAGTAAACAAACAAGGTGGAAGTGTTTTTTTTACGAACCATCGTCATTGGATCTGCCCTGGCTACTTTTTCATTTGGTGCAAAGGAAGGACCAAACTGTAAATGAAAGTCAAGATCAGGGTGCTTCATATTCTAGTACTATCGTCTCAAGAAAAACAAATGCCTAGATTTTACAATGAAGAAAATTATGTTGATGGGTTCTTCTTCTACTTCAGTGACTTCATGCCAAGAATTATCCAATGAAAGAATTGCTCAAAATAAGGATTTCACGGTGGATCTTTGGTATGAAATTTTTCTTCATCTTCCAGTTAATTCAATCTTTGCATTCAAGTGTGTTTCTAAGACATGGTTTTCCATTCTTTCAAACCCAAATTTTATATACAGATGGAGTAAACTCAACAAGATTAACACATTTCTTCCATGGACACTATATCATGCTGCTGATTTACCAGAAAACTATACATTCCGAAATGAACCATTTCGAAGAAGGTTTTCAATTGCATATCCTGTTTCGCATTCCAAATTCATGACGAATAATCTCAATGGGTTTTCTTTTAGGTTCATAGAGCCAGCTCATTTTCCAGATACAGAGACGAAAACCTGTTTATATCTGTTAGGTTCTAGTTATGGTTTGGTTCTCTGCACAACTAGCTTGTTTAATCAGATGCTTTATGATGTCTGTAATCCTCTTACCAAAAAATGGGTTTCACTACCTCCCCCACCAAAAGTTAGTGAATATGTAATGGCTGGTTTCGAGTGTGATGGGAGTTCATCATCACTCATCTCTACTAGTTATAAGGTCGTTCGTATACCCAAATTTGAAACTGGGCGAATATTTGAAGTTGAAATATTCACTTCAGATTCGGGTGAATGGAATGTCTATGAACTTTCATGTCCTCGAAATGTTAGTTGGATGAATTTCTTTCAAAAAATTGTTGTTCTCCATAATGGTGTACTACATTGGATAGACCAAAAATCAATTGTAGCTTACAATCTAAACAATGGTGAAACATCTGGAAATCAATGTAGATTGATTAACTTGCCTTATGAGGAGTCATACCTTTATAATCATTCACAACCTTATATTGGAGTGCTGGAAGGGCTGATCTGTTATGCCTGTCTTAGGACGGGGAGGAAGTCTATGGGTTCGAAGGTCTTTTTGTGTGTTTGGGTGATCGAGGAGGACTGGCATAGGTTGTATGACTATGTCTTACTTGAAGATATGTTAGCAAATCTAGATATCAAACCTTATAAACCAATCCAGGTTTTAGGTTTCGATCCAGTCGACCGGAATGTTGTTGTGTTTGGCTGTGAAAATTATGTTTGGGTGTACAACGTTTTCTCAAGAAGATGGGAAGAGCTCTTTCATCCTTTTTTGCTTCATAATAATCGTCCATTTAATGCTAAATTCATGTCCCTGGCGTTTGTGCTACAACCAAGGCCATCAGTACTTCCACCACCATCCTGGAGAAACCCTTGATGCAATGTGGTCGGTACAAGGAACCTACTTTCATAAGGTGAGCTCTTTTTGCCCTTCCTAATTAGCGTATATGCCACCAATTGCCTCTACTGCCTCATCATGTGAAATGTGAAACTGTGCGAATGCAACTATGCTTGAATTTCATTTGATGATCCACTTCTACTATTATACATGTGTAACAGTCCTTTCTTTGTTAATCCTGAATTTACTCAAGAAACTTAGATGTTTATGTTTATTGTTGATGTCAGCTGCTTTTTTGCATTAATGCTAAAACCTCTAAAGGAATCAGAATTTACTATTGTCATTAAGTGAGAAAAGTAAGTTTGAATCTCTTACTTTCCAAAAAAATCACTTATCCAGAACATTTTCCAAGAACTTGTATATATATATATGGATTCAATGTTTGAAACTGTATCACTTTAGTTAACTCAAAGGTTTCTTTGGATGAGGATATTTCTGCCTTTTCTAGATGAACCCAAACTCGTACTGTGTTTAATGTGTCCTCTCGTTAGAGGATCTTAACATGAAGTGTATTGTTCATGCAGTATAGGTACTTTTCTTTGGGTCAAGATGTAGTTCAGTAGCGTATTTCATGTGAAAGTTCTCTTTAGCACTATTTAGACTTCCCAGTGTCTACTCTTCAATATGCTATTTGTTTATCCTTGCTTCTCACTCACCGTCAGGAGTTTTCGTATATGTTTGGGTGTGATGCATATTTTACTTATGACGATGTCTACTCTTCAGTAGGCTGTTCTTGCTTGTGAAGCCAGTAAACAGCTTATTTCTGATGAAACACGATTCTGTTGATAAGAACAAGGTTAGTAGCTGTGTTCTAATTCTCTGAAATGGTGCGGCTTTTTCTGTATGGTGTCTTTCTGTAAAGTCCGTGGTTGTCCTCTTTATTGTGCTGTAAATAACAACCCAAGCGACCTATAAATACCAGCAGCTGAATTAGTATTTCGGTGCCTCAAAGGTGGAAGCAGTTCTTCTAATCAGATATTTGTTTGAAGAATGATACTTTTGCTGCATCATGTTGTTCTGATATTTTAGTCTTATTAGTTAAGCAGGGAGTTCAATTTTGGTGTGCTGGTAAGAATGAATTTAGAGTCTGCTGGTATATCCGTAGGTTCCATACTATGTAGAATCTAGTTTTTAGCTTCATATTAACTTTCTTTTGTAACACCCTTCTCTTAATTTGGCAGTGAGTGCATTGAAAATTTTGTGTTCTCTTCACGTGCCATTTCTTCTCAGTCAACTAATATTTGATTACGTTGATGCAGGTGTTATTGGTCGGCATTACTACACCCTTCTACACGTGGATGGCATCATCTCTCTTAACTTGACTCAATGTATCTTCCTCATCAGTTATACTGATTCCCAATGTAAATCTACTAGGAAACTAGTTGATGCGAGTGAATCATACGAGGGGGGAAGCAAAACTGTAGTTTCTTTAACTGGATGCTACTTCAGATATTGCACATAATTTTACCTTCAGCTGGATTTTAGCAAGAGAACATGTTTAACAGTGGTATGACTGCCGGTGGAAAACAGGCTCTAGAGTTGAATATTTCCGCTTGTATGCATTGACAAAGGGTATCATGTAATTTTAATCTGGAGGCAAAACCTCTCCCGTAGACGCAGTTGTTAGTGCTGAATCACGTTACACCGTGCGTCTGTCGTGTTATATTTCTCTTAATCATCCTTGTGATCTCTTTTAGATCATCTTTGTGGTTACTGGAACATTATCTGTGTATGTATTTCTCTCTTTATAGATCTTTGTAAAACTAAACTTTCCACCTACAAAACACAATCACGCTGTTGCAGCAGTCGTCGCGGTTCGACCATGTTCGTCAGTCCATAGACCCAAATCACTGGGCCTGGCTACATGTTGAAGTGGTAAACTAAGTTGTCGGTCATACCAAACTGACATACAAACTACAAACATTTAAGCGTGAGGGATATTACAGTCATTTCGCCTAAAAACTCGAATTCCCAAAACGAAAAGAATAATTAAAATGGCGCGAAAATTAAAACCCCATAAACCTCTAAAAATCTCATTTTCTGTTCTCAAAATAATCTCTTCCTCCCTCTCTCTCTCTCTCTTAGGGTTTCAAAATGAATCGACAGAAATCTATTCTTTCATACATGCAAAAGAAACAAGAAGACCAGAAATCTACGATTCCTTCCAACGCTAACAATGTTCCTTATCAGTCCCAAAAGCAAAATCAAACCAGATTTGAACAATTTGGTATGGCGAAAAATCATCTAGAAGATGATATTATAGTGGTAGGAACTGATACTCCACCAGAGAAGTTGCCTCGTAAGATTCTCCCTTCAAACTTTAAAGCTAATCCTACTGATGCCGCCGGTGCTGCTGGATCTTCTTTGTTTTCAAGTATATTGCACAAATTTTCAAGGGAAGGTCATGAAAAACCGAATCAAAGGTATGATTTACAGATTTTTTGTTTTTTTATTTTTCATTTTTACTTGCTTTAGGGTTTTTGTTGGTAATCGATTTGAGCTACGGATTTTAGGGTTTTAATAGGAGAAATCTACATGTCGGACTGATTTTGTGTATATTGCAGGAACCAAGGTGATTGTGGTTTATTTAATAGTTCATCGAAAATTAGCAGAAATGATGAGGGATTATTTAAACAACAAACACCTGTGAAGAACTCACAAACAACTAGTATTGAAGCCAAGATCAGTGATAATAATTATGGTTTGGGCGATCTTTCAGACTGTGGAATTTTGGATGATTTTTTTGGCCCGGAAACACCAGCTAATACACGACCTCTTGTTCCTCGTTTCAAAAGAGTTCAACAAGATTTTATGGGTTTCAATGATGATGATGATAATATGAAAAGTAAAAGAGTGAAGTTAATTGAAGAAGAGTCAGTTAACGAGAACAAGAAATCCACAATGAAAACATTTGAAGCTAATATCAGTAAGTTTGAATGGCTTAATAATAAGAATGTATCTGATTTTTCGGATTTAAAAACTAAAGGAGTTAATTTATTTGAAGAAGAACCAGTTAGTGAGAGCAGGAAATCCACGATGAAAACATTTGAAGCTAATAAGAGTAATTTTGAATGGCTTAATGATAAGAATGTTTCTCCAATTCCGAATTTGAAAAGTAAGAGAGTGAAGTTCCTTGAAGAAGAACCAGCTAATGGAAGCAAGAAATCCACAACAAAGACATTTGAAGCGAATACGAGTAAGTTTGAATGGCTTAATTCTTCTTCGATTAGAGATGCCAGTGGGAGACGACCTAGCGACCCTCTGTATGACAAGAGGACACTTTATATACCCCCTGACGATATGAAAAAGATGTCTGCATCACAAAAACAGTATTGGGGTGTTAAATGTCAATATATGGATGTTCTACTCTTCTATAAAGTGGTCAGTATTCCGACTTAGCATATTGCTGGTTTATTGCTGTTGCGTAAATGTTAAGTTATGCACATCTTTATTAGTTTATGACCATAAGATTTGCTTTAGAAACTTTAGATGTCTTTAATCTAATACAACCTGTGTCTTATGCTAAATAACTTTAGATCACGGGGATTAAATCTTCGGTGGAGAAATTGAAGAAAATGGGTAGTACTGTAGTAGGTGATGGTACTGATCTAAGTCGTATATACTTCATATAATTGAAAAAGGAATAGTATCCAACTGTTTTTTGTCTGCTCTTGTTACCATTCATTTATTGTATCCAACTGTTGTTGCTATTGGCTAATACGCTTTCAGACGTGTTTGTGCATATCTGCTGCTTTCCTTTTTTGCTTATCATATACTAACTTGTTGAAGATGTATAATGTATCTTACCAGTAGATGTACTGTATGATTACAAGTAGAGTTTTCAGTTTAAAATAGCTTTTAATCTATTGATTTTATTTGGCAAAACAAATAGGGTCAGTTTTATGAGCTATATGAATTAGACGCCGAAATTGCCCATAAGGAGCTTGACTGGAAGCTTACATTTAGTGGTGTCGGGAAATGCAGACAGGTAATGTAGAGTTGAGCATGTGATTCTTCTGGATGAATAAATGTTATTTTGATTAGTTGTGCACTGATTTATATGTCATATCTAATAGCAGCTCTTTCTGGTTAGGTTGGTATATCTGAGGCTGGAATTGATGAGGCTGTTCGTACGCTGATTGGTCGTGGGTAAGAGGGGCAATATTCCTGCTGTTATTTGAGTTTAACTAGGTGTAGACATGTCATATCTTGTAACATAATGCTTCTATACCTTCGAAATGACTTAGGCTATTGTGAATGCTACCTGTGTCTGAGCCTCCCTCGACCATTGTAGCACCCTTGCTTTCATGGTCGGGTTAGTATTTCCAACAGCAACATGGCAGCTAATAAAATCCATATCCAGACTGACCTCATCTTACATAATTATGCATGCTCAAACAACTGTGCTAGAAACTATTATTAGCTGGTGGGGCTGATACTTCTATGTGATGGTGATGGCTTCAGAGCCCTGTATCTTGATCTTTTCTCCTATACATTATATTGTGGTTAATTGGCATCTTATTTTATTTATTTTATTTTTTACTTAAGGTTTAAGGTTGGACGAGTAGAACAGATAGAGACATCAGAGCAAGCCAAAGCTAGAGGAAGAACTGCGGTAAGTATGTTATGAAGTCATGAGAAACAGGAACACTAAAAGTTTCGATATTTCTTGATGGTCTAGTAAGAAAACAGTTGGCAGTTTCACGGCTGTTAGGTTATTTTATGTAGACTCTGTAAAGGTTGTTACATCTGTTTTTTTTTTCTTTGCTTGTGTTGTGCTTCTATGTAAGAATTTATTAAAATTGCATAGAAAATTATCCGGTCAGTTGTTACTAACGGTGCTTGGTCTGACTTTATCGTTGGGTTTCAGATTATTGAAAGAAAACTAGTTCAAGTTGTCACACCAGCAACTACAATAGATGGTAACATTGGGCCTGATGCTGTCCATTTACTTGCGTTAACAGAGGTTTGCACCAGAAATTAGTTTTTTTTCTTGCAATGAAATCAATTATCATATCTGTCTTGTTTGTTCATAACCAATTTTTTTAAAGCTTAAATCTATATTAGTTGCTTGCCTCAGTTATCTGTTCAGTTGCTTTCTTAAGTTCTTCTAATCTGGATTTAAGAACTTGCACATGCAAATTCATTGTAAGGATCAATCACGTAAAGGAATGATGGCTCGCATTAAACTATTGTCAAGTGATGAAAATAGCTTCATGTGTAGCACCTTCAAAGTGAGGGGTTAACGTCATTTTAGTAATCCGTCAGTGTGCTGTGGTACTACCCGAAGAAAGTCTTATAGCAAATAATTATCTACAGCATGCAAGTTAACTGATAGGAAAAAACTCGTATGCAATGCAACCACTACGTAACCAACCAAGCCTCATTTTCAGATTTCAGAAATCAGAATAAGCCAGTTGATGTCTTGACTCTTGTGGTAAAATAAGAGTAAGAGGTTTGTCAGGTTCTAGAAGAATATAACTGAAACATCTTTTGTAAGTTTAGCTCTAACCAGATAAGAAGCACCTTCTTCATTGCAAATATCACAAAATAAAAGAAAAAACAAAATAAAATTTTGTTGCGATTCAATCACAAAATAAGCAGTGTACCATATCTGACTAATGCCTCAAGACAGTTGATAGACAAACATAATTGAACTACTACTTATTATTAAAGTTCTAGTCGTGTGTGTGTTTTATGTTTCTGCTTATTTATTTAGATGACTGTTCCACATATTCGGAACTCTGAATCCATTTTCCATCATGCTATTTCATGAGACTCATTTCTACTGGGTACATGAGCCAGAAATCTTCTTTGTATCTCTGCCTATTAAGGTGCACTATGACAATATTCACTGCTAATATGTTATTTTTATGCATTCTTGCGCTGCAGGAGCAATGTGACACCGAAAATGGTTTGATTGTATATGGATTCGCTTTTGTTGACTGTGCTTCGTTAAAGTTTTGGGTTGGTTCCATAACAGATGATGCTTCCTGTGCGGCTTTGGGGGCTTTGTTGATGCAAGTAAGCTGTTATGACGCCTTTCTCTCTTCCAGACCTTCCTTATTAATTCCTTTAAACAAAAGCAATCTACTTTATTCTTTTACTTTTAAGTAAGCCGTTCTGCATCTGATTCTCTTCTCCAGGTGGCACCTAAGGAGGTTATATATCAAAGCACTGGTAGGTTTCAGGGTAGAGGTGTTTTTGGTAATTGTCAATGTTTTTGAGCTGTATCTAGAAGTGACCTTGAACTCTGGATCCATGTTATGCAATTGTTTCAGGGATATCTAAAGAAGCTCAAAAAGCACTCAATAAGTATTCATCTGCAGGTAATAAATCAAGTACTTCTGATCCAGATATTTTGTAGCTGAAATGTAGGTTACCTTGCTGTTTATTATAAACACATATTTTATATGTTGAAGCCTTGAAGGTTGCTATTCCCAAGACCTAGTTAACAATGTGATATCTGGGGCACCAGCTATAGACTTACTTGTAGATTCTCATTGTCTCGTCTAGCAGCTAGCAAACAAGTCTAATTCTCTCAGCAAATACCATAGCATGAGCACAATTTCTGTCGAAATGGGCCTTTTTTAGTTAAGTGCAATAATTGAACAGGTCCTAGGTACATGGGTTTTTCATTCTGCTCAATACTCATCATAGTAGACGTATTGTTAAAGAATCCTACTTACATACTTCGAGTTATGAGCAGGAAGTAGTTTTTTTGTTTAGAAAGTTGTGTATTACCAAAACGGATATAAATTGTTAAGGATGTTAATATGGTAAAACTCAGTTTAATTGCCATTAACTTTTCTAGTGGATAAAGAGCTTTGGGACTTACTTACCTGGGCTTAATGGGAGTTTATCTTACTTTCTACTGGGTAGTAACTGAAAATTATCAAAATTCTATTAGCACCAGACACTAGCTTTGATCATGATGAATCTGCTTCTGCTCCGCATTATTATTGCCATTGAAGGATTAAGTGGAATGGTTTCCTTTCGTCTTTTGATATTGTGTGACCTGATTACCTACTCGTAATTTTTTTATTGAATTGCAGGATCAGCTAAGTTGCAATTGACTCCTTCACCATCGGACTCAGATTTTATTGATGCTTCCAAGGTCAGGCAAATGATACATTTCAAGGGGTACTTTAGAGCGTCTCTTAATTCCTGGGGTTCTGCACTTGATGGTGTTATTCACCGTGATATAACCATCTCTGCGCTTGGGGGACTTGTTTGCCACTTATCCAGGTTAAAGGTAAGCTTATTCATATGCTTTTCTTTCCATGCTCCTGTATTTTGTTCCTTTTGGTGACTGATCTTTTGGATGCAAAACAGCTTCATGATGTTTTGTCCAATGGAGAAATTTTACCGTACCAAGTCTACAAGGGTTGCCTCAGGATGGATGGACAGACCCTGGTAAACCTTGAGATTTTCACTAATAATGTCGATGGCGGCTCCACAGGCAAGTTGTAGCATGTCTCTCGCTTTAGACCAGATAATTTTTCATGGATGAATTAGATTAATTTCAGAAAACTAAATACTACACTTATATTAATCCAGTAAAGGCGTTGGTTGATTTTCAGGTACTCTATATAAATATCTTGATAACTGTGTGACATCATCTGGTAAACGACTTCTACGGAGCTGGATTTGTCATCCATTAAAGGACGTGGGGGAGATCAATAACAGACTTAATGTAGTTGAGGAACTAATGACACATTCAGATATAACACTTGTTGTCACTCAATGTTTGCGCAAGCTTCCTGACCTAGAGAGATTACTTGGCCGCGTGAAGGCTATAGTCCGGTCATCGGCTTCTCTTCTTTTACCCTTACTTGGAACCAAATTACTAAAACGACGAGTATGTTATCCTTTCTTCACCTTAACCAGTTATGTGTTTTCCAATTGACTTGATCTTGAATTTCTTTGTACACTAAACTGCAAACTTGTGATCTCGTACTATTATAGTGATGAAATCTTTTTTGCATGACACAGATCAAAGCATTTGGCTCACTTGTGAAAGGGCTGCGGATTGGACTTGACCTTTTAATGATCCTACAACAAAAAGAACGTGATATTTCAGCATTGTTAAATTATCTGGTTGTACCGCCGTTATGCGGTAGCAATGGGCTTGACGGACACCTTACCCAATTTGAAGCAGCAGTGGACAGCGACTTCCCCAAATTCCAGGTATGCTTATGAGAGACACAGCACCGTGTCAGGTTCTAATTCATGGATAAAATATCAGATTGCTTTGAGTACTTGTATCAAGGATTCCTCTTTTTCTTAGATTGGGAGCTCCTTGATTACTGAAATGAGTAGGCAGTTGTGCAGTATCAAGCAGCATAAGAAATGGATCTTTGTTATGCTGGAAAGACATTAAAAAAATTCACGCATCTTGAACTTTATGAAGTTGGCGCTGTTTATTTCTCGAAGTTTTTAACTGTGTTCTTCAGTCACAAAAGAATTTCTATATCTTTTGTACATTTATTTACTTGTGTCTCCTTCTTACATATATGACTTTCTGTATCTACACTGGAAACCTTATGCAGATTTAGAACTATTCTAATTCTTAAGTCTTTCAAATTCGTATGCAGTAACTCAGATATATCTTTTGTTGTCCTCGTTATTGGAGCCTTTAGAAGTCCCAGATAAACCTTTTGTGCATCTCTTGAAATTCGTTTTGGGTTGGTTAAAGAAGTAACTTATGTGCATTATGCCTTTTACAGGATCATCAAGTTTCAGACTGCAATGCTGAGACTCTCGCTGTTCTAATTGAATTATTTGTTAAAAAAGCTATTTTATGGTCTCAAGTAATTGATGCTCTCAGCTGCATTGATGTGCTAAGATCCTTTGCAGTGACTGCAAACTCTTCATCTGGGTCTATGTGCAGACCTGTTCTGCTGCCTGTCAATTCTGGACCCATGGTCTCATGCCAAGAGAGAGGACCTACACTTTCAATCAAAGGGCTCTGGCATCCATATGCTTTTGGAGAAACAGTGGGTGAAGTAATTCCAAATGACTTGCATCTTGGGGAGGACGCAGACAGATCTTTCCCTCGTACTTTGCTGTTGACAGGTCCAAACATGGGCGGAAAATCAACCTTGCTCCGATCAACATGTTTAGCAGTGATCTTAGCCCAGGTTAGTTTCGGGATCCTGATGAAACCCTTTGTTTCTGATGAATTTGTAATAGTGCTCCACTTAACTTTTTAATCTATTTAAACCCATACCCGGCTTAAAGTTCATATGCCATGCTCTTAAAAAACTAAAAAGCGTAGGGTGGATAATTTCCAAGTCGGATGAACACATTATTCAAAAAGAAACTGGGATTTTTAACATCGATGATGGATAATTAACTTCTTAAGTTGAGTGCTCTGATTTATTCTTCTCTTGTCTTTTTGTAATCCTTTCTCCTTTCCTCTGCAGTTAGGCTGCTTTGTGCCTGGTGAGACATGCATATTATCACCTGTGGATACTATCTTCACACGGCTTGGTGCAACTGATCGTATCATGACTGGCGAGAGTGAGTTCTTCTAATCTATTATCCAAAAAAAAGTTCTAAATTGGTTGTAGCTCTACTTTATATCTGTTTAAGTCATCGACACATGTCATGGGAATGGTTGTGCCATCAGTCGCCTTGGACACAAGCTTATTGCATTGTCTTATTTAATTTTGGCTACGGAAATCTTTATCTTGTAGGTACCTTTTTTATTGAGTGTATGGAGACAGCTTCTGTTCTTCGAAATGCCACTGATGATTCCCTTGTTATTCTCGATGAACTCGGTCGGGGAACAAGCACCTTCGATGGATATGCAATAGCATATGCTGTGAGTATCAACTCTTCATACCTCATATATATTCTCTGCCTTGTGATATCAAGGCTTCTGAGTTCTGTCTTCTTATTTCACTTCATACCAATGTTAATAGTGACATTTATATGCCATTATGATGAAGCCGTATTTAAACATTTTATTTGTAGGTATTTCGCCACCTTGTTGAAAAGGTCCACTGTCGTTTACTCTTTGCAACTCATTACCATTCTCTCACCAAGGAATTTTCTTCCCATCCTCATGTATCACTCCAACACATGGCCTGCTCCTTTAAACCCAGTACCAGCAAAAGCATGTTTAAAGCCGATCAAGAGTTAGTTTTCCTTTACCGTCTCACTTCTGGAGCATGTCCAGAAAGTTACGGTTTACAAGTGGCTCTAATGGCAGGGATACCAGAAAAGCTAGTCAGAGCTGCATCAAAAGCTGGTCAAGTGATGAAAGCATCTGTCGCAGAAAACTTCAAGTCGAGTGAGCAAAGGGCTTCCTTTTCGACGCTTCATGAACAGTGGCTGAAGACTGTATTGGCTTTAGCAAAAGGCGCAGAAGAAGAATGTAGTTCGGATGAAGATTCTTGGGATACATTACTTTGTTTGTGGCTTGAGATGAAGAGCTTATATAAAGACTGAAAGAAAACATGAACAGATTGGCCTATGTATGAGCCTTGTACATCCAAGGAAATTAAGAAGACTTTGTGATCAATTTTGTAAAGAAATGGAAAAGTTATGTTTGTTCCAGAGTTGGTAAATTAGTTTCTATCCCTATGTAATTGCGTTACTCACCCCTGTAAAGTGTAATGTCATGTTGCTATTGTAATTGTGATCAGTACGTAATTCCCATCAGAATGCAATTCGGTATTGGATTCTTTAAATGTGGCTACTGTGAAAGCACATGGGACTAGTCTAATAGAGCTACACGTCTAGCAAACACTCAACGTCACCGTACTGCACGAAGTCAGTGGTATTGGGCCACCTATCCTATAGTTATAAGGTGTGTCCTAAAGCATTGAAATGACTAACCTACCCTTAACCTAATTTAATTTAAAACCAACCCAATAACCACCTATATATATATATATATATATATAACCACCACCTCCTCCCACCATCGCCGATTACCACCACCACCTTCGATTATCACCACCACCGATTACCACCACCACCGCCGATTACCACCACCACCTCTGATTACCACCACCACTATATATATAGCTTAATTTAAAACATTAACAAAGATATTCTCACAAACCCATTACTTGTCATTTGTTTTTGGTTGAATAAATGAGAAGTAATCATTAAAATGAGTTGAAGATGGAAGTTGTAGAGAGGTTTAATGGAGGTTTTTTTTTTCAGAGAAAAGTTCGGTTATCAAGAATTAATTTTTTTCTTAATCGAACTCAGAGTTCGGTTGATTCGCAAAAAAATACTTTTAACCGAACTCCTTGTATTAGAACAACACAAGTCCATAAGTTCGGTTCCTTCGCAAAACAAGGATATTACCGAACTTTAGTTTACGAAAACAATGAGAAGTCCACAAGTTCGGTTCGTTCGCAAAAATGTTAAGTTTTCTTTGTAACCGAACTCTACCTTTGAAACTTCGTAACCGAACTCTACCTAATTCGCCAAGAAATAAATTTCGTAGTAACCGAACGTTTGCCTAATTGCATATATGCATATATAAGCCCAGTTCGGTTGATTCGCAAAATGTGTTGAAGTTTGCGAACCAACCGAACTTCTAACACTAGGTTACTTTTAACCAGCAGTTCGGTTGGGAACTTGGTTGCATTGAAGTTTGCGAACTAACCGATCACACAAGATGTGCCCAAATAAATTGTTAAGTTCAAAGTTCGGTTACCTACCATTTTATCCTAGGTAACCGAACATTACACAGTACGACCAAAACCTCAATTAACGAGCGAGTTCGGTAACCTGCGTGTTTGGAAAACGTAACCGAACTACACTTTCAGGTGTGTTCGGTTACATGTTCTTGACATATGGTAACCGAACTGGCCCAAATCTACATAAAAAAATTCATTTTTTTTGAAAGTTTGGAGCAATTCAACCAACATTATCTAAGTTTGAAGCCTACCTGGGTACCCAAATACCCTTCCTCCGATTGTGATTGGTAAAATCCATCGTTTTTCATGTTTTCCTTCTTTATCTTCTCTAACTTTACTCTCTCAATAATTCTACTTCTTTAAAAAAAAACCATCTGATTTTTTAATCTCACTAATTATCTTTAACTTAATCATCTCACTAATCATTATACTAACTATTATTAACACTAACTAATCATCACCCAAAATTAATCAGGAGGGTAATTTAGATATTAATATAAATATCTAGATAAGGGGTGACCTAGATTTACTTTTAATGTCTTTATCCAAAATAAAACCATGGTCCCAAAAAAAATCGTTCTTTACTTTTGTTTGTGCCCCAAACCGGAATAGTATTTTTTGCATTATATATATCTTGGGCAGCTTGTTGGATAGGATGATTTGCATTTTTCACCAATAAAAAAGATAAAAAGAAAAAAAGAGAAGATATATTGGAATACTGGAGAGAAAGAGAACCAAGCAAAGCACCTTTAGTAATTCATGGTGCATAGTAAAAGAAAGCAACAAAACGTAATTCAATGTATATTATTGACTTTCCAAACTATCTTGATTTCAGACACAATTTGGAGTGAGGCAGTTATCTTGATTTCAGACACAATTTGGAGTGAGGCAGTGAGCAGTCCACTCATGAAAGATAAATATAAGGTTAAAAGTTTATTTATTGTTCAGTGTGGGGTGCTAAAATCTGAAAGGTGAGCTAGCGATACTGTGATATATAGACCGACTGTTCACTTGCACACTTGCAATTTTGCAAAACACGGCGGCCCACATCAAATCAATCTCTTGTTTGGACAACCATGCAATGAAGGACTTGGGGGTAAATACAACATGCCATGCCAAGAATGCCTTTCAATAATGTGTCTGTTATCGGAGGCACGTAACATCACAGTAATCGTGATTGGTTACGACCCAGATATGAGATTGCTGAATTATCTTGAAATATGATCCTTATATCTCGTGGCTGGCACTTAAGAAATTATCTCAATTAAGAGGAGAAGACCCTTCTTGTGAGAGATAATAAGTATATATCATGATTCATGACATAGCATAGATCTAGCTTCAGATATAAACCCCGCACCCGAAAGGAGGACCAGGTGATTCAGACGATGATCCGAGTGGTAGGTGAATACCTATGATGCACTTGGCAGAGAACACAATCAGAGCTGCATAATTTGTTGATTTTAACAACTCATATTTCGAATGAGATAAGTTTAGCCACTTTGCCCATTTTACTGCAAATGATTTAGAAACTTCACAAAATTTTTGGGAAAAATGTGTGTTCTTACAGCAAAATCAAATTCTTCAGGTCGGGTTGTTTGTTTTCTACTCATCCCCGACTCTTAAATATATAAGAGTTACTCGGCATGTCTAACATCAGAAAATGAAAAAACAAACATATCCAAACAAATAAGGTGTAAATGTGCTTGTAAGATAGATATTGGACAAGACAACCGGAAATGGAAAGACAAGAAGGTTCCTCACCAAAACACATTTCAGCAACTGACCCCTTGGAAGCATTGTTGTGTCGCTAATTGCAAGCACACTGACCCTCTCTGCCCACTAAATCTCGTCCAACTCAGTTCTATCTTCTCTTCCATGATCTCTGCCCCATAAACAAAAAGACCAATTTTATCATCCACACGATCAAGAACTATATATATAGCTGTTTATCATCAACATTTTATCATCAACAACCATGTCTAACACAAGATATCCTGATCACCATTACAATGCAGTCCACAAGATACCTAACCACCATTACCACCACCACTACAACCTCAACCAAAGAAATGATTCTGATGATGAAATCGTTGTCTTTGAAGCTACTAAGTATTTTGCAGCAGGAGCCAGTAGTATTCATCAAAAATCAATGCTGAACACCAATAAGAATAATATCAGGAACCAAGATGATCAACCAGTAGGAAGAAGATCAAGAATTAGTTTAGACTCTAGTCCTTTTAGAAGTAACCAAAGCTTTTCATCATCACAATCTCACCGTCAAAAACAGACCAAAGATCAGAAGGCTTATTTAAATAAAAATAAACAACCCGTTTCTCCAGGTGGAAAATTAGTAAGTTTTTTAAATTCTCTTTTCAACCAAACTTCTTCGTCGAAGAAGAAGAAACCCACAACATCATGTATCAAATATGAAGACCAAGAAAGTCATCGTGAATTAGGTTATGGCAGAAGGAAAAGAAGAAGTAGTATAAGCCATTTTCCAAGCTTCAATAATAACAGCAACAAAATAACTACTTCTACAGCTGCTTCTATTTCTGATTTGAAATCATCACCATTACTATTATATTCTTCTTCCCTCACTAGTGGTTTTAGAACACCTCCTCCATTCAGTTCCAAAACAAAGATGTATCAGAATTCATCATCAACATCAGATCTAGTTACAACCTCAAACCAAGAATTTATGTTTTCTAATAACTTATCAAAGCATAGTGGAAGAGGTAGTTCTATATCATTACAAGATCAGAAGATGATTAATAGAGATATGGAAACACTTGATGTGCTTTATGAAAAATATAAGAAAATAAACTCCTTATCAGAAAAACAACATAGTAAAGATAAAGATGGGAATACGGTGATGAGGATGAGGAGGAGGAAGGATAACGATAATCAACACGGTCTTGATATGGATGATGATAATGGTGGAGAAAGTGATTCAAGTTCAGATTTATTTGAATTACAAAATTATGATTTGTGTAGTGAATATTGTTCGGTAAGCGGTGTAATTACCAGTTTATGAAACTATAATACTTAAGACTTAAGTAGTAGGATCCCAATAATCATTGTTACCCTCTTGTTGATTGTTTTCATCAGATTAAGTAAACAAGCTAGTGAAATTCACATGGGTTGTGTCAAGGGACGGAACCAAGAATTATGGTTGGGTAGGGCTAAACTAATGCAATTTTTTTCTTTATTTCTTTCTTCTTGGTTCCACGAGATGTTGAAAGTTTGTACAAAAGAAGCTCTAAAGTAATACCTTTTTCTTGATGTGCAAATATGTCATATGCCGCTTGGCGGTTGTCCCACAGCCAAATCCTAAGCTTTGCAGCAATTGGTGGACTATATCACCTGCAACATGAATCACCAGAAACCTTGCAAAATTCCAAGTGGTTAGCTCCATAAGATTAAACAGCAACCTTAGTCTCTATGACTGGAGTCTGGACGACTGAAGTTATTAGTAAGACCGTTTCGAGTACAATTTTATTAGAGGGGTCTTTGTTTTTTGGTCCAGATGTGTTATTCACACCTAATGTAAAGAAAGTCTGAGTACATTCTTAAAACCAACTCTCGCAACTTCCCTAAAGGTTCTGATATATATGAGGCTTTCAAGTTACTAGGCCAAGCTATCTTTACTGTGATGCCGATTTATGGAAAAAGATGGCTACCACAGTTTTTGCAGCAAAAGATTTTAGAATCACGGTTTGAATGTGGATAACTAAGAGAGCAATTAAAGATTCAACAGGGATTGAAGCATTTCTCATCGAGATACAATAAAGGCTTCATAATCGATTTACAAGATGTGTTCTTGAGACATGCTTTTGATATCACACTTGGTATTGTGGTCGGTATAAATCCTGCCACCCTTTTTTACAACAGTTAGGCCCCGGGATCTTGTTGATTGCCTTCAAAAACATAACAATTCACTTGATTTACATACTTAATTTTTAAAGGTGTAATATCTAAAATATGGTGGTAAATTTTGCGCTGGATGAATTTGGGTTCGGAGAAAAGAATCTCGTATACAAAGAAAATTTTGGATCATTGTGTAGCACATTTCATGGCATTAAAGCGAGAAAAATATCGTCACCCCACAAGTGAGGATAGTATGTACATGAAGATTGTTAGCAGCAGTAGTAGTTCAGATGAAAGTGAAGATGGGCAGAATGAGAAATTTATTATGCAACAATGAGTTATGCCTTAGGATAGTCTGTTTTTTTCCTTGAATAAAATAAAAAACAACTCTGCAATAAAACTTAAATAGGAGAAAACTACCTAAAAGAAAACATACCATTCTGCTGATATCAAATTCAACAACTTCTTCTCCTTTAGGAATGAAGTTTATTCAGCGAAATGATGTTTTCCACTTGTGCATGCAGCTGATAATCAATAAGGGGACAAACACATTCAGAATCATCAACATCCTCCTCGTCATAATCAGGGTCTGGATTGATCTCTTTCATCTTATTCTTAAAAATATTACGAGTTTGCTTATCATCAGAGTGGAAGCCTTCTACCACGTTATGATGTTCCAAATGGTAGAATATAAGACATCCCCCATCAAACCAATACAGTATCATTTGATCAGAGAAACTGAAGATACGTGTAGGACAGGCATCAGTGTGGCTAAAGTACTGAAGGAAAGGATTCCGATAATCTTCACCGGGATCAAAACTGTCTTCCTTCAATCTAACATCGAAACTCTCCTGGTTTTCCCATTCTTGGTTGACCTTGTCCTTCAATATATAAAATAGAATCTCAAAACGATAATGACAAAATTTATTGGAGTCTGTCCTATTTATCAATCGCTTTGCAGAACGTGCAACACAAGGATATCCTTTGAACTCTAGAAGATGATGACGGATTTCTAGATAATCATCCCTTTTTAACGTCGATTTCAGAGAATTACATTCTTCAGGAAGTCTAATGAACTGAATTTTTTCATTATGAATGTCGAACGAAAGCAACATTTCAATCTTATTACCATCAAGACTACCAGTATGTGTTGGTCTCCATAAAAGATCACCTCCACAAATGGAGGCGGATCTATGATCCTTTTTCCACAATGTTGTCACCATTTGACTTGGAAAATGGGAGTATCCTGGTGGTGGCAACAGATCACTAGTACTAGTAACTACCTTCCTCCAAAAACTTATTCCCAATGTGAGAACCATGCATATGAACCCCCGGTCACCTTCGCTTGTTGAAGTTGTATAAATAAGTACAACCTTATATTCTTGTGACAATGAATCAAAACCAAAACCATGACACAGATATTTTAATGAACCCCCTCCTCCACCAATCTTAGGAATCAAACAGGTGAGATTAATAGCGCGTTTGGTTCAAGTTTTTGGACGTCCAAGAATTGGATTTCGAGGGAATCCGCGCAATTACCCCGAACCAAACGGTCCATATAATTTGGTAATTGGATTCCTGGGTAATCCAATTCCCCCCAAAGCCTTCTTTTTCATTGCATCCCTATACCAATGGAATGCAAACTTCCGGGAAGAAAAAACAAGGGAAAAAGGAAATTACGAGGCTGACCCTGTAACAAAACAAAATCTCGTTTTCACATTTCATTTCTAAACTCGAGCGACGGGGAGAAGAAAAAAACCCCTAGAGAATCCATGGAGATCGACAAGGATTGAACTGTTAATCGTTGATTATTCTTCTACTTCGACAAGAAACCATATCATATTCTAAAACAAATCCATCTCTGATTTCGAGGGTGCAAAATCCATATCTGATTTTGGAGATATAGGGTTAGGTAATTCCTCACCTCTCTTTGATTTTTTTGATTAATTCTTCTGATTTTTTGATGATTTCAGTTTAGTTGGTTGTTAATTTTGTTTCTTAATTCTTATCCTAATATATACTATCAATTGCCGTCCTCTACTGATTTATGGGTTCAGTTTAGTTGGTGGTTAATTTATTAGCTTGTTGGGTGTTTGTCAAAATGCCCAAAAGAGAAATAAATCAAGATTTTGAATGAAAACTTGCATTAACTATAGTTTTTTATCTTGTGTTTGCTCAAAAGATACATGTTGATTTGTGGTTAGCTGAAGTTTCACATTTCAGGGGATTATATATATGTTAGGTCACTGATATGAGTTTCTGCTGTATATTGGGAATATCTTGTTGGCTTATTGGTCATACAACTTACCCCAAATCATAACTACGAGCGGTAGTTCAACTGGTTATTGCAATGTTAACCATTCAGATTTCCAAAAGGCGTATCACTCCAGCTGTATTTGATTTTTTTTGATTTTCTGATTTAAGCTTTTATTATTATTATTTTTTACTTTTTTTATTGAAGCTTTACTGTATTTGATTCTTATGTCGCCAAACCGTCCAAATCCAATAATACCAATACATGGTCAACCCCTCGTTTAACACGGCTCGACATAAGTTGGTCATTTGTTGGTCATTAGTGATAACAACCACCTAGTAATTTATGTCGTTCATCTATCTACCAATCCAGATTCAAGCAATATGTTGTTCATCTATAGCTAACGTTTTCTGTCTATTTTTCACATATAGGTCATTGTTGTTCTACTACCAGTTACACAATCAAAAGGGCATTTCGATTTGCTTTAACTTTTCTCGTAAGTACTATTATTAGCTTTCGTGTTCTGTTTTTCTTGTTGAGTCTGCACCATAAGACATTACTTTATACACTCGTGATATCCTCGTAAAGAACAAGTACGATTACACCTAGGCTACTATTACACAATCAGTTTAGAATCATTGATTTTGATTGCTTTGCTGTATTCTGTATATGTGCATTATATTCTATCTGAATGTAGCTTGCCTCCAACCTGGAAATACTGTACATGTGTTTATTATGCTTGACTGTTCTTTTCTTATGCTTGTTGAACTCAGACCAACTTCCAGTATGGCTCCTCTAGTCTTGACAAAGAAAAGAAAACTAGAAATGATGAATGATAATATCAGAACAACGTTGGATGCTGTAACTTTATTTTACGTCTACTTTTATTCATATGTTCTGCGTTATCAAAGTTGCGTGTTAAGATCAAATGATCGTTTTGAAATGACTACTGTACGACTGTGGGTGATGCAAGATTAAGTTTACAAAAGCGACACAAATTGTAAATCGCAACTTCGCCTCGATAGACGTACTTTTCGAATACTTTGCCATAAGCTGTCCACAATAAGCGGACTAGAAGATAATAGGAATTCTGATGTTGAAGAAATGGTTGCGGTATTTTTGTATGTAATTGCACATCACCATAAGAATAGAGTTGTAGGGTTTATGTTCAAGCGACCTGGAGAAACCATTAGCAGATATGTAAACACGGTATTGAAAGGAGTTATTAGACTTCAAGGGGAGTTGCTTAAACAACCAGTTGCAGTGGCTACAAGTTCTGTTGATGAGAGATGGAATTGCTTCAAGGTATGAACTCAAACTTTGATGTTTCATGTCTTTTAAGAATATACCCCGTATCCTTAATGAATCAGTAATACCTTGTTTACCTGTAGAACTGCCTAGGGGCATTAGATGGAACACATATTAGTATCCATGTGGCAACCGAAGACAAGCCTAGGTATCGTACAAGGAAGAGCTCGATTGCAACTAATGTATTATGTGTATGCTCCCATAACTTGGAGGTTATATATGTGTATCCTGGCTGGGAAGGTTCAGCTGCCGATTCTCGTGTTCTTAGAGAAGCAATATACAAAAAGAATGGCTTAGAAGTTCCACAAGGTAAGTTCATTAGTGTATTAAAACTTAAATCTGTGGATTAATGGGTGTTTCTAGTGTTCTGTAGTGAGATAATGATGGTTTTGCATGCTGACTTGTCTAGGTTACTATTACCTTGTCGATGCCAGTTATCCGAATAGTGGAGGATTTCTTGCGCCTTTTAGAGGCCAACGTTATCATTTAAAGGAATGGGGGCAAGGTCGTTTAGAACCAAGGACAGCTGAAGAACTATTCAATATGAAACATTGTAGGGCTAGGAATGTGATTGAACGCGTTTTTGGATTGTTGAAAATGATATGGGCAATACTTCGGAGTCCTTCATGGTATCCAGTAAACATACATTGTCGTTTTATCATTGCTTGTTGTTTAATCCATAACCTTATTAGGAGAGAAATGCCTATGGATGAATTTCTAGAGGAAGACAATTATGAAGATGGACCAGTTAATTTAGTTTCTCCTCAAGAAAGTCGAATGATAGAATTTGTTGATTCCTCAGATTATTGGGCTTTTCAGAGGAAAGAGTTAGCTGATCAAATGTGGGAAAGATGGACTGCACGTAGACGTAGACGCGTAGTTAGTTAAAAAACTTTGATTTTCCTGTATTAGTCTACTTTTTAATAACTTTCGTTTGTTACTGTATGTTTATTGAACTCCATTGCAGTTATAAGGATTTATGTTTGAAAAACAAGGATTTCGTTTGTTACTTTGATTTTCCTGTATTAGTCTATTCTATTTCATACTTCATTATTTTATAATTGTGAATCTCATTGATGCTTTCCCTTTTTTGTTACAAAAACAAGGTGATATTTGAGGTATATTTTTCTTCCATTTTTCAGTATTGCTTCATTTTATCATGTGTTTGGAATACATTCGTACAACTTATAATTGTTAACTTATTTTGTATGAATGCTTGTAAACAGGAAATTAATGGCACCTCATCGGAGTTGGGTAGAAGCTGAAGATAACGTATTGGTTGATATATTGACGAAACTTACGCTCGATGGCAAGTGGAAAAGTGATACCGGATTTAAATCGGGCTACTTGAAAGTTATTGAGCAGAAACTAACTGAGAAACTACCAACTTGTGGGTTAACTACTACCAACATCGATTCTAGAATCAAGACTTTGAAGAAACATGCGATGGCCATCAATGAAATGGTAACTATTGGCAGTGGGTTTGAATTTGATTATATCAACAACAAGCTTGTGTGCGAAAAAAGTTTATTTGATGATTGGGCTAAGGTATTTTCGAAACTACTGAGTTATTCATTCATGTTAAACTATATGTCAGAGACTGTTTTCTTCTTATTTCATAACATCTAATCCATAATAACTAAAGCGGCATGTTAGTATAAGTAGCACATGTCTTGTAATCAACTGTTAGGTCCAGTTTTTGTACCCTCCTCCAGATAAAGCGTGGAACATTTTCAACTGTTAGGTCATGTATAAGTAGCACATGTCCTGTATAAATGTAATCCGTGTTGTTATGCAATGTTAATTACAGTTTAGTAAGTTCTGAGTTAGTATCGAAGTTGTTCTGGAGTAGATTATATAATGGTTTAATGAATGTAGATGTGTATGAATCTGTGGTGGTTTTATGTATGTTGTTGGATTCATGTATGAGTAAGTTTTTGTTTGTCACCTAGTATGGTAACAAGTTTTTGTTTGTCGCTTTTGTTCTTGCAGTCTCATACAAATGCAAAGGGACTGTATGGGAAAGCATTCCCTCATTTAGATGCATTAGTTGAGATATTTGCTGAAGATAGGGCAAATGGTAAAGGGGCTGCTTCACTTGCTGAAGAGCTAGAAGAGATCGAGAAAGAAGGCGAACAAGAAAAGGAAGAAGAAAATGATCAACAACAAAGTAATCAGTCCGAGTCAAACAGTGGTAAAGGTAGAAGGAAAAGGGTACGTTCATCATCCTTTGACATTGTATCGGGTGAATCAAGTGGAGATTCAAATGGCCTTAGTTTGATGGCTAATTCGTTTAGCAAATTTGTTACGGGTACACTTGATCACTTTGAAGCGGTTCGTGTGTCCCTTACTCAAGAAGACGATGTCAATAAACGCTTGTTTGAGGAGTTGAATAAGATAGATGGCCTCACTGAAGATGAGGTGATAGATGCCGCATCTATTATTCTCGATTCATCTACAAAAACAAAGGTTTTCTTCGGCATGGGGGAAGAAAAACGATCCAACTATGTGAAGAACAAGATTCTTAAGTAATGTAGCTTATGTTTGTGAGTGATGTTAGGAGGAACTACTAGAAACAGTACTTTTTAGTCCTTGTTGTTTTTGGTCAGAGAATGACAACAGTTTTATGATTGTGATGACAGTTGTTTTCATTACTTTTCAGTCCTTGCTTATGACGACAGTTGTGACTATACAACATATGTTTTAGTATTACAACTTGTTTAGAAATTTGAAATTCAAACTTTTAGAATTGGTTTGTTCTTAGCTATCAAAGTTTCAAAGGGAAGGAAGGGTAGTAAAGTGATTTGGCATTTATTGATTACCCTGTAATAGGATTATGTCAACCAAACAATAATATTTGAATTAGGAATCTCATTCTTAGGAATCCAATTCCTGGAATTGGATTACCTTGTAATTGTATTCCTAGACTCCCAAAAACTTGAACCAAACGCGCTATAAGTTTAAGAAGAAACAGCCGCAGACGGAGAGAACAACAAAAAGAAGAACGAATGGGTTCTCCTGTAGAGATTCATTTCCCCATTTCCCTTTTAACCCAGTTCCTAAAATGACTCTGTTAGCCCCAAGTTGACAAGTGTCGAGCTGCATGTTAACTTTTATAGCACCATAAGATTGAGACAAGGCCAAATTTTCGATTTTGGCAATACGAATTATGATTCAAGCACCCTAAAAGTGAAAAAGACGCTCACATGTTCCAGATTTAGGCATTCTAAGTACAGAAATTGGTTAACAAGTACAGTTAAACCCGAGAAAAAGGAACGTACTGCTACAGGACTATAGTTGAACCCCTATCAGTCTCCCACTGATACAAGATACAGTTGCACCTTTACGTCTCTGATCCCAGCAGGATACTACGTACTTGATTCCATTTGCTGATCTCACCCACAACAAAGAGTTGCTACGACCCAAAATCACAGGCTTTGATAATAAACAAATTTGTCTCACACAGAAAAGTCTATCAAAAGGATAAATCTGTCTCCCACAGATAAACCCTAGGTTTTGTTCCGTTTTCTGATAATAACCAAGGTAATCAGGAACCAATCAATCAATCCGGTCTTATATTCCCGAAGAACAGTCTAGATCAATTGATTACCTCTTAACAATCCTTCTTGAATACAAAAGCGGATTATCAAGGAATCACGAACAGTGAGACGAAGATGTTCGTGACTTCTTTATCTTACCTATCGGAGAAACAAGTTCTCAAGCCAATCAAATCGATTTTACTCGTACGATAGAAAAGTAAGATCAGATCACACAACTACGATAAAAGTAGTATCGGTCTGGCTTCACAATCCCAATGAAGTCTTTAAGTCGTTAATCCGAATTTGAAGAAGAAACTCAAGGGTTAATGGAGATCGACTCTAGCGAGCGCACTAGTATCACACAGACGTGTGGGGATTAAGTTTTGCTCTAGATAGATGTCTCCTATATATTGCCTTTCAAATCAGGGTTTTTGCTTAGATATTAAGCAAACTCTATTCACCATTAGATGAGACCTGATTAGATCCAAGCTAATATTTCTCAACCGTTAGATCGAAAAACAAAGCTTGTCAAACACACTTTTTGTGAACGTTTTCCAAGTTTGTGAAAACCTGCCCAAACATGTACACTTATGTTGGTTCAACATAGTAACCAAAAGGCAACCATATGAGCTTATCATATTGACCGGGTTCCTCATTCATCATAACTAGTTCACTTGACTTCAAACGAACTAGTTAGAGAGTCATTCAATTGCTATGAGATCTTATGTAACTACACAAGACACAATTGAAGTAAGATGATTCGATTCGATTGAATCGTCTCAATGAACATTATAGCCACGGTTTTCATTAAGCATTCCTTAGTAATTTAATGTTTATGTCCAGAGCACATCTTTAGATCATAACCTCTTAAGTTCACAAACAAGTTCGCGGACTTAAGCATCGGTTTGAGTTTTCCAAAACTCAGCAGAAAATCTCGGGAAGAGAAGTTCCGCCAGTTCGCGGACTTAACAGCAAACGAGTTATTTGGAAATCCCAACAGAAATTTTCGGTTTGAAAACTTCCGTCAGTTTGCGGACTTGGTTCGCGGACTTGGCAAGCCAATTCCACAATCCTACTGATTTCTCTTTCTCAACAAAGTTCAAAGAACTTCAGTTCAAGGAATACATGGTTATGTAATCTAAACTCTCATTTCAATCATTGAGACATTCTCAGAGAACGCTATCCTAACCGTTATTCACAGATCGTCTTCAAGTCAGAGGAATTCTCAACTTAGTGATTGAAAGATGAAGATAAACCTGATCAAAGCAAGATGCTTTACCAGCACATGAATTTCGAGAAAAAGATAAGCATTGAATACTCATCTCGAAATATCAAATGTGTTTGATCTAGTCTATATAGCATACGACTTTTGTCTCATAAGAAGTAGGAGATAGAATAGATAGACTTTTTAAGTGATAGATAAGTTCAAGTCTTCACATACCTTTTTGTTGATGAAGTTCCACGGTTCCTTGTGCAAATCTTCGTCGTTGTCGTTTAATCGCCATGAAGTCCTTGATCTTAACTATACTTTTCCTATCCTAGTCCGAGACTTAGCTAATAGGCTAGAAATCAAGACTTATAGTTTTGATCACTAACATTGACAAACATGCTTGATATAGCAACGCATGCGAGGTTGACCGAGCTATGCTCTAACAAAAAGCGTCAGAGATGTCCATCAACAATATCACGTTTACCGACGATGACATGATGGCAGAGGAAGGACATAACCGGGCCCTACACGTCACGTCCCGTATCAAGGACGTAGAATTCAAAAGGACTCTCATCGACACAGGAGCGTCCTCCAACGTTGTTACTCTCAGGACGCTCAGGATGACCAATGTATGGCCAAGTGAAGTCGTGCGACTATCCACTACGATGATTGATTTCGAAGGCAATCAAACCAACACATATGGGTATGTCAACCTGAATCTTTCAGTAGGACTCGTCCAGTCAAAAGTAAGGTTCGAGGTAATTGAGAAGGATCCAGATTATCATATGATACTGGGAAGACCCTGGCTCCACGACAATAGAATCGTTCCTTCGACGTATCACCAGTGTTTTAAAACCATGATAAACTGAGAGATGATTCGCATCGCTACATCGTTATCTCCCTACGCGCCGATATATGGCATGGAGATTTTTGAGCCAAGAAAGGGCCCACCAGCTACAACCGACAAGGCTCACCACACTCCGCTACCAAACTGGACATCCATTGAAGAAAGTGATAGCCTTGTACCGCTTCATGGAGAATCCCGGTCTCACGTCGCTCTTCCAAAAGAAAGACACGCCAGCCTCAATTTACCAAACCAGAGTCCGTCTTGCACTCATAACAAGCGAAGGCGGGCCTTTATCATGGGTCATGACGAACAAGGGAAAACCATATATCAGAGCCGCTATTAGCAATTAACAGGGGAGACTACCACACAGTCTCTCCGCCCAATGGAACGCAAACGGGATAACGAGCCACAAGAGGAGGTACCTGATGCACCACGACAGCTACAAGACGTGACCAACTCTACCATGGACGAGCTTGATATTGTTAACATCGGGAGTGAAGAATATCCACGACCAATCTCGATCAGCTCGACTCTATGCGGGGACGAACGTGTAAAGCTGGTAGACCTTCTCAACGAGTATCAAGACGTGTTCGCATGGACATATGAGGAAATGCCCGGTTTGGACGAGAAGCTGGTCACACATCATTTACACGTGATACCCGGATCCAAACCAGTCAAGCAAACACCGAGACAATTCCGGCACGATATGGAAGAACATATTAAAGTAGAGATCCAAAAATTTCTAGCGGCCGGGTTCATCAAACCGATTCACCACCCTACCTGTCAGGCCAACGTGGTTCCAGTAAAAAAGAAGAATGGTCAGATCAGGTGATGTGTCGACTTTAGAGATTTGAACAAATGTTGCCCTAAAGACGAATTTCCGCTCCCCAATATCGACATGTTGATAGACGCCACCAGTGGGCACGGTATGTTCTCTTTCATGGATGGATATAGCGTCTATAACCAAATAAAGATGTACGAGCATGACGCGAATAAGACGGCTTTTCGAACCCCTCTTGGAAACTTTTACTACACGGTGATGCCCTTCGGTTTGAAAAATGCTGGCGCAACATACCAACGCGCCATGACTACCATTTTTCATGATATGATGCACAAACAAGTCGAATATTATGTAGATGACATAGTGGTCAAGTCCAAAACCCGGGCAGCTCATGCGGAAATTCTGCGACAGATGTTCAAAAGATGTCGCGAATACAAACTGAAGATGAATCCGTTAAAGTGTGCTTTTGGTGTTTCTTCGGGCAAGTTCCTAGGTTTCCAGGTGATCGCCGCGGGAATTAAAGTCGACCCATCCAAAACACAAGCCATCCTTACAATGCCACCACCGCGGACCGTGAAAGAACTCCAGAGTTTCATGGGTAAAATAAACTACATTCGCCGCTTTATACCCGTATTAGCTCAGCTGGTGGCTTCATTCACCCCCTTACTGAAGAAAGGAGCAAACTTCATCTGGACCA
This sequence comes from Papaver somniferum, assembly GCF_003573695.1. NCBI lineage: Eukaryota > Viridiplantae > Streptophyta > Magnoliopsida > Ranunculales > Papaveraceae > Papaver > Papaver somniferum. The sequence continues at coordinate 230,888,289 of NC_039364.1, read as the reverse complement.
CGTTACAACATGAAGCATTTCGGAAGATCCAGCAAACGTTATCCTCCCCAGCCATCATGAGATCTCCTATACAAGGAAGACAGCTACACCTCTACATTGCTTTTAGCGACACTGCCGTCGGAGATCTCCTCGCTCAAGAAGACGCCGAAGGAATTGAACATCCCATCTACTACTTCAGTCGAACTTTAAGAGATGCCGAACTCATATATCCCAAAGCAGAAAGGGCGTGCTTGGCCTTGATCCATTCCATCCAGAAATTCAGGCATTACCTACTTTCCAATAAAGTGGTACTGGTATCTAAGTCCGACCCCGTGAAGTTCCTCCTCTCAAAACCGGCCCTGATAGGAAGACCGGCCAAATGGCTCCTCCAAATATAGGAGTTCGATATAACATGCGTTTCCCCAAGAGCCATCAAAGGGAAAGCAGTCGCGGATATACTGGCGGCATTCCCAGGATAAAGTACCGCAACACTACAAGAGGACCTCCCTGGAGACTTTCCGGAAGTCTCTTTCGTTCAAGAAGAGACATGGCTGTTGTTTTTCGATAGCTCCGCTACTCCTAATAGCGGTACTGGAGGAGCAGGCGTAGTTCTGGTATCCCCAGTTGGTGAAGTATCCTCGCACTCCTTCAAGCTAGACTTCCCCTGCACCAATAACTCAGCAGAATATGAAGCCTTACTCATCGGACTGTCCTTGGATAAACGAGCTGGAGCCACATGCCTGGAGATAAGAGGGGACTCTAAATTACTCGTCAACCAGGTGAACGGAGTATACACACAGAAGGAAGTAACCTTGGCCCCATACAGAGCTGAGGCACAAAAATTGCTAAACTACTTTGCCGATGCAACCATAACACATGTTGGACGCAGCAGCAACCGGCACGCCGATTTCCTAGCTACGCTAGCATCAAAACTGCAATTTGAAGTTTTTGAGGAAACCCTAACGGTAAAGAGACGAACTGTAGCTTCAACATGGCTTTCGCAACCCGAAGAAGATGAAGCCGACTGGAGAACGCCAATTATCCAAGAGCTTAGTAGCTCTCTTTTTCACGGAAAGGTCAGTCTCAAAACCCTACAAAACTTCTTCACGCTTCGGGGAGTGTTATACCATCGAAACCCATACGGTTCCTTGTCAAGATGTCTCGGAGAAGGAGAAGCGCAGCAACAGCTCAATCGCATCCATGATGAAGTATGCGGACAAACATTAGTGGTGAGACTCTATCGTCGTTTGCAACGCCTAGGCTACTACTGGCCAGAGATGGAGGCTCAATCTCGTTTACTTCAAAGAACTTGTCCCAACTGTCAAGCACCGCCGCATCAATTAGAAGTTTTTAATATTGGTCACACTGGGGACCGGCGGAAGCCGTATATCAGTTACTTGCGCGACGGAGTACTCCCCACCAATAAGAAGGATGCGACCAAGATAAAACAAAGATCAAAGAGATTCGTACTCCACGAGGGAATCTTATACCGTAAAATCTTTGGAGGAAGTTTGCTACGGTGCTTGAACGAAGCAGAAATTCCAATCATGCTGAAAGAGATGCACGAAGGCGAACATCAAGGAAAACAGAAGTTATTTCTTCAGATACACGAGAAGTATTACTAGCCAACCATGGAAGATGATGCGGCTGTTTTCGTCCTGAGGTGTAAAAAATGCCAGATTCATGGAAACCTTATCCACGTACCGTCGACTCCCCTACATTCGATAAGCAGTCTGTGGCCCTTTCACAGCTGGGGACTCGACATTATTGGAAAGATCAATCCGACGTCCTTGAAGCATCACGAGTACATAATCACGGCGACCGAATATTTCACCAAATGGGTCGAAGCGATACCTTTACGAGGAACTACCGGAACCACGATCGCGGTATTCATAAGGGAACACATCATCTGCCGATTTGGCGTACCTAAACATATCATCACCGACAGCGGTACTCCTTTCGCCAACAAGCAAGTAGGGGACTTACTTGAAGGGTATGGAATTAAGCAAGTTTTCTCCACTGTGTATACTATCCCCAAGTAAACGGACAGGCGGAGAGCACTAACAAAACTTTGGTATGAATCCTTAGTCGGACAGTGCACGATAATCCTCGAGCATGGCATGAGCAATTACCGATGGAACTCTGGGCATACCGGACGTCAGGAGAAGTTCCACTGGCGCCTCTCCCTACTCCCTTGTTTACGGTGCAGACGCCATCCTCCTAGTAGAAATTAAAATTCTGTCGGCCAGGATTGCTGAAGCAAGTGGAGTCCGATGGAGTGAAGATGAGGCATCGAACGCCAGAATAGCAGAACTGGACACTATAGATGCCAGAAGATCCAAGGCATAAGAACACGCACAAGCACACAAAAATAGGGTTTCCAGAGCATATAACAAAACTGTAAAGCCTCGGGTTTTTCAAGTGGGAGATTTGGTACTGAAGACCGCAAAACACATCCAACAAGACGCATCGGCACCAAAATTCTCCGCAAAGTGGGAAGGGCCTTACATAGTCACCAAAGCATACAACAGTGGATACGACAAATTCATTAAAGAAGACGGAGGAAAACTGGAAGCAGTCATCAACGGAAAGTGGCTTAAAGCATACTATGCCTGACCACCACCTTGCGCCTCGCCATGTCTCCAACACGGATAGCCAGGCACCTTTACACTTTCTCCCACATCTCAATTATCAAACTTATTGTCCTTTGTTTGATTAAAGCAAATCAATAAAGTTCTCTTATTCATTCAAAAAAAGAAAGACAATACAAAAGAAAGACAAAACATGTCTAAACTCCCGGAAAGATCTCCCAACTATATAACACAGAAAAGCCCATCCAGCAGATTATAATCTCTCGAAAGCATCATATTTAACCGGCTTTGATACCTTTCAGTCCTACTTCTCAAGTTCCGAGTTAGCTCTTCCACCTTCTGTGACTCCGCGTCCAGGGCTGTCTCCTCTTCCAAAATAACTTTCGTGGCGGGAACCACCCCAGCAAGAACACCGGATCTGTCAACTTTCACAATGTCAAGGCGGTGCCGCAACCAACTGATGTTGAACTTTAGGTATTCACAGGTAGACACCATGTTCTCCCATTTTTGAATAGTTGATTCCGTGACAATACAGATGGACATGCCTTCCATCTCGGCGACCATCGGCATAAAGAAGTTCACTACGGAGACTAAAGCCGACGAACAATATTGCACCATATTCCTGGTAGCGATGTGGCCATATGTCCTCCATATCTTTGAGTAAAGATTCACGAATTCTTTCCGTACCAGAAACCCACCAACGTTCCGGTAGTTAGAGGAAAGACATCTCATACGAGTTCCAAACGACAAACCTGAGTTGGGATACTCATGGCAAGAAATCCCCAAATCGGCGTCCTCCAGATCCGCAGCGATTGGCGAGATCGGACTCGAAGAAAAGGGGGCAGCCGAATCATCCTCATCAATGATGGTGACGCACACCCCGACGGGATATGTCTACACAGAAGAAAACTTTTGTCATTCATCGGCAAACAATGAAGCACCTGTTGATCAATAAAAAAAACGTACCGGTATGATCTCTTAACTCGAATAACCCGGACGGGGGAATTGCCGCAAGAATCCGATCTCAGACATTTGACTGGGGAATCTAGCTGGCTCGAGGATGATTCATTTCTGGTCGGCATGGTGAAGAAATACGAAGTCATCCAGATGGAAGCCTTGTTATAAAACAAGGAAGACGATACAGCCCCACTGGTATAAATACCAAGGAAACCCTAGAGAAGGGAAGAAAAACGGAACATGACTACATCATGACCGGGAAAACAGCCTCAAATGGATCCCCTATTCAAAAACTTAATGAAAGTCGGACGAGGCGGAGGGATGCGATGTTTGGCAACAATACAAGGCGATCAATTCCTGTTTGAGTCAAAGTGAGGAAAGGAAACCGGTCCCTCGGGGACAAGTTACAACGCCAAGACAGTCCACACCATGCTTGCCTTTTCAAGACCATGTCATGCCTTGGCCCCACATGCCAAAACCTTCCGTCATGCTTTGCCTCTCCAAGACTATCCACGCCATTTCCCTAGTCCCACGTGCCAAAGCCGTCCGCGCATGCTTTGTCTTGGCCCCACCTGCCAAGCCGTCTGTCGTGCTTTTCCTCTCAAAGTTGTCCGCGCTATACCACACCAAGTCCAAACCAACGCAACGCATGCGCCCCCTTTACAAATCATACTGACACCAACGGCTCGCCGACCCAGCGGCACGATGTCCCCTAGCTCAGCCAAGGTGATGCATAGCCAGACTAAGCTGATAATCTTCATCTCGCCACACCAAGATCCGCACTACCAGTACGATTTATGCAAGGCCGACAACACGGGAAGCGAAAACTCTCTTTGCCTATCGAAAAGGTTAGTCGGACTTTCCTGACCACCCTGTCACGACTTGCTTCGATTTCTTGTCCTAGTCTGGCACCATCCTATGCTTACCTCGCAACGATGCTCCCGTTCCGAGCTAAGCAGGGGACTTAATGTTGATGGTGGTTTTTAGCCTAGGGTTAAAATCGTAAAACCGCATATCTAGCATGACGTCATTATAATCATTAGTGCATTTATCGAATCGATCAGCATGCTTACGTAAAAATTACCAGGGTACCTTTTTTTTTTTCTGTGTATCATGTTCCACGGAAGAACCCCTAACATTGATTGACATCACTTGAACGAATCCCTGAAATTCTCATGCTACCACGCCAAGGCAAGCCGCACCTTGCCTTGGACCTAGCCATGCTAGCCGCACCATGTGCCAAATGGCATGCCTAGCTATTGGCCCCACGTCCCAATCCAAGCCGCACCTTGCCTTGGCCCTAGCCATCCTAGCCGCACCGTGTGCCAAACGACATGCCTAGCTATTGGCCCCACGTCCCAATCCAAGCCGCACCTTTCCTTGGCCCTAGCCATGCTAGCCGCACCGTGTGCCAAACGGCATGCCTAGTTATTGGCCCCACGTCCCAAGTCAAGCCGCACCTTTCCTTGGCCCTAGCCATGCTAGCTGCACCATGTGCCAAACGGCATGCCTAGCTATTGGCTCCACGTCCCAAGCCAAGACGCACCTTGCCTTGGCCCTAGCTATGCTAGCCGCACCATGTGCCAAACGGCATGCCTAGCTATTGGCCCCACGTCCCAAGCCAATCCGTACCTTGCCTTGGCCCTAGCCATGCTAGCCGCACCATGTGCCAAACGCCATGCCTAGCTATTGGCCCCATGTCCCAATCCAAGCCGCACCTTGCCTTGTCCCTAGCCATGCTAGCCGCACCATGTGCCAAACGGCATGGCTAGCTATTGGCCCCACGTCCTAATCCAAGCCGCACCTTGCCTTGGCCCTATCCATGCTAGCCGCACCATGTGCCAAACGTCATGGCTAGATATTGGCCCCACGTCCCAAGCCAAGCCGCACCTTTCCTTGGCCCTAGCCATGATAGCCGCACCATGTGCCAAATGGCATGCCTAGCTATTTTCCCCACGTCCCAAGCCAAGCCGCGCCTTGCCTTGGCCCTAGTCATGCTAGCCGCACCATGTGCCAAACGGCATGCCTAGCTATTGGTCCCACGTCCCATGCCAAGCCGTACCTTGCCTTGGCCCTAGCCATGATATCCGCACCATATGCCAAAACGACATGCCTGGCCACTGGCCTTGGCCCCACATGCCAACCTAGCCGCGCCACCATGGCTGGCCTTCCCTATGCGACTACTAAAACGAAGGCGTGCGACAATCAGAGGTCGCCCTTCGATCCCAGGATCTAATCCTAGCCATCCAAGGTTACCAGACAATGCATGGTAACCTTTGGCCCTAAACCCTAAGTTTGGCCACGCCAAACCGCGTCAAGGCATGCCATGCCAACGGCATGCCAACCTAGCCGCGCCACCATGATGGCCTTCCCTATGCGGCTACTAAAACGAAGGCGTGCGACAATCAATGGTCGCCTTTCGATCCCAGGATCTAATCCTAGCCATCCAAGGTTACCAGACAACGCATGGTAACCTTTGGCCCTAAACCGTAAGTTTGGCCACGCCAAACTGCGTCAAGGCATGCCATGCCAACGGCATGCCAACCTAGCTGCGGCACCATGCTAGCCTTCCCTATGCGGCTACTAAAACGAAGGCGTGCGACAATCAACGGTCGCCCTTCAATTTCAGGAGCAAATCCTAGCCTTCCAAGGTTAGCAGACAACACATGGTAACTTTTGACCCAAAATCTAGTTTGGCCACGCCAAACCAGACCAAGGCATGCCATGACAATGGCCTGCCAACTTTTCCGTACCATCATGCTGGACTTCCCTACACGGCTATCAAAAGAGGAGACGCGCAATGATCAACGACTACCTTTTTAAGGTGCAAAATCTCGACCGTCGAAGGTCACCAAGCTAGCAAGTCTCCCAGGCTCGACTTTCCAGGAAACAAACATGTTACATGTTTTCACGAAAACGTTCGAGACATCAAATCACAAACTGGGGGATCTTTTTTGGGTTTTGGTTTGGCGGTTTACAACGTGCGGCGTACACTACACCCGCAATAAGAAAGTGTAATAAGGATGAAGCGGTTAAGTAAATAGGGAAGTAATGGTGAAGCGCTTTTCTTTTATGGAACATCAATTCCATGCGTTAACGGTTACCACCTCCTCCCATTTACTCACCCATTATTCCATTCCTTAATGAGACCAGAGTACGTTCCACTCCGATTTGTATAAATAGGTCTTACCTATTTCCACAAAACAACAAGTTCAGTCAGGAGCAACACAAAACTCAGAAATATTTGCTAGCTTTCCATCTGTTAGCTTCCCATTTTCTGATACAAGTCGTGAAACCACTACTCTTTCAGAATCAACCTGGTCTCAACACTTCCTTCGCTTCCCTCCCCGAAACCAACCCATTCTCCTCCTCTTCGTGACCGAAGCAAGTCTGGAACGACCATTTCTTGGTTTAGGCCGGAATTGTATAGATTGATCTCTCGAATCTAAAGTAATCCCCTGCAGTACATTGTTTATGGTCTAACTTCGTTTCTCACCCACACAACCGAATTTACCAAAATCAGCAGAAACTATTTTCACCCTCAAACACCTATATAAATAGGTGTACAAGTCCTAAAGAAAAACACACACAATACAGTTTAGAGAAGAATTCTCACAGTTAGAGATTTAGGGTTTAGAATGTTTCTTCATAGGGAATTAGTTTGGTGTTTGTGGACAACAACCTGTTGCTCATAGTTTTGTTTTAATTCTCTGTAATTTGTTCTATAATAAGAGTTGATCGTAGTCGTTTGTGGACGTAGGCATATTGTCGAACCACGTTAAATCTTGTGTCTTTCTTGTTTCGTTTAGTGCATCTAGTTTCTGTTTTCTTTAGTTCTACATTGATCCAAAGAACTAGTGTCTTGTGTAGAGGTTAATCTTAAGGCATTAATCCTAACAGTAATATAGCGCCAGACTGAATTTGATCACGTATATAATGACAATAAATCTCAATATGCTTGGTGCGCTCATGAAAAACAGGATTAGCAGCAATATGAAGTGCGGATTGACTATCACAGTAAAGACGCATAGGCTGAGAGTGAAACACACCTAGAGATTTCAACAGTGCCTTTTTCCACGTGAGTTCACTACAAGTATGAGTCATGGAATGGTACTCGGCCTCAGCATAAGAACAGATACGGTGTGTTGCTTCTTTGTATTCCGAGATATAGGCGATCCTTCCAAAAAAAAAAAGTAACCAGTAAGCGAACGACGACTAAGCGGGCAGGATGCCCAATCAGAGTCACAATACGCAGTAAGCTGAAGAGCACCATCCTTGCGTAAAATAATCCATTGGCCTGGATGGCCCTTTAGATAACGGAGAACTCGAAGAGCATCTTCCCAATGAGACACCCGAGGAGACTGCATAAATTGAGCCAAAACATGCACCGACTAACACAATTCAGGACGAGTTATGGTCAGATATATCAAACGTCCAATTAGTCGACGATACTGGGATGAATCAGAATATAGAGGTCCATCATCTAGAGCTAAACGGTGATGTTGATCAATGAGTGATGAAGCTGGTTTGACTCCAAGAAGTCCAATCTCAGACAAAATATCCATGGTGTATTTTCGTTGAGATAAAAACAGACCATCAGTTCCTCGAGACATTTCAATACCAAGAAAATACTTGAGATGACCCGGATCTTTCATATGAAAGCAACGATTTAAATATGCTTTAAAAGCAGTAATAGCAGCGGAATTGTTCCCAGTAATAATTAAATCATTCACATATACAAGTATGTTAATAGAATTCTCACCTTGTCGCAACGTCAATAAAGAATAATTAGCATAAGACTGTACAAATCCAAAAGTCTTTACCTGCAAGCTTAGCAAACCAATTACGAGGCGCTTGACGAAGACCATACAAATATTTATGGAGGCGACACTCTTTACCAGGAGAATTAAACGAATATCCTGGAGGAAGTTGCATATACTTCCTCATCAAGATCGTCATGTAAAAAAGCATTGTGAACATCCATTTGATGTAACTCCCAATCACGAGCAACTGCGACTGCTAAAAATGTTCTAACTAAAACCATTTTAGCTACGGGAGCAAATGTTTCATGATAATCCACACCTTCCACTTGTCTATTACCGATGACAACCAAGCGAGCTTTATACCGCTCGACAGTACCATCAGAATTATATTTAATTTTGTAAACCCATTTGCAACAAATAGCCTTCTTCCCTGGGGAAAGATCCGTAACAGATAACGTATCATTCTTATCAATAGCATCAAATTCCTTAGACATAGCTACACGCCAACCCGGAAGACGAAAAGCTTCAGCATAACTTGTAGGTTCTTTAAGAGCAGTAATGACCGTCAAAAAATGAGTATGAGTACAAGAAAAATTTGCACAAGACACATAATTAATTATGGGATAAGACGTACCTGAGGACATTGACGAGTGAGAAGCGGAGGGGGCTGGGTATATTGCTTTGATAGTATTGCATGCGTAATCATTTAACTGAGTATTAATTAGTTAACCGTGTCCGAACACTTCATCTAACTACCTTATCAGAAATGTCACCGGTAGCATCACTTTCCGTTGCAGGTGATAAAGCCGCATCAGAAGTATAACCAATTTTTTCTGTAATTGCTGACATATTCCGTTGCAGCCCAAATGATCATCACTTTCCCTTAAAGCTATTGATGATCCAGTGACCTTTGGACTTCCATCACTTCCTGTGATTGTTCGACTTCCGCCACTAAGAAGCATATCACGTAAATTAATCCCTGGAGTAGTAGTCTTGTCACTACCGGGCAAAATATGTACATCCCTTTCCACTGGACTTTTGTCACCATTAGACAGACTTCTGTCACCATTGAATAAATCATGGACATCACTTCGTGGGTAGTAACAACTGTCCCTTTATGTAGGGTGTAAATAATACGCGAAAATACTCGGCCTGCCTGTATCCGTCCGGGCCCGCCTGTTCCCGAAGTAGCCCAAAGCCTGTTATGGCCCGTCATGGGCCACCCGGCCTGGATTAATTTATTAGGCGGTCTCGGGCTTGGCAATTAATTATGATGCCCGGCCTGATACCCGGCCTGGTGCCCGGCGTGAAAGTCTTATATGTGCCATTAATCATTTAATATCCTCTTAAAAAGACTTAAAAGTTACAATTTATAATTGTCAATTTTGTGTCAAGAAAAATAAAATATATAGTTGTTTTTACTTATAATTAACCTTTTCAAAACATTAATGGTAATATATTTTCTTTTTAAAAAGTTTATTGTACTCTAATTAATTATTTATTATAGGCTAAAATTAAAAATTTATCATTGTAATTTAAATATAAAATAATACTATCATTTACGGTATGCAATGTAAGAAAGGAAAGGATATTGTATTAAAAATAAATAAATTTAATACCGTTCATTTGAAAATTTAAACTTAAAAAAAGAATATATTCAAAATAGTGGCATGTCCGGCCCGATCTGGCCTGCCCGTATAAAAGCGGGCTTTGGGTAGCAAATTATCTACTTTTGCCCGGCTTGCCCGACCTGAACTTTTTTACGGGCTCACAAATATTAAACCTGGCCTGCCCGAATTTACACCCCTAACTTTATGTGAATTAACTACAGGCATGCTACCTGACACATCCTGTTGGAAAATGATTAATAAAATATGATTTTTAAAGTTTTAATAAAAATTATAAATTATTGTTTTTTTTTGTGAATGAAAAACTTATTAGTCCCACAACGTGGAGTTTCCACTTTTTAGTTGTTTTAAGAGATTATATAAGCTTGTAGTCCCACATCGGAGAGTTCATCTTTTTAAGTTGTATTATTCTATTATATAATGAAATTCACTACTTTTGTAAAAGTATCTATGAGAAAGGGGTTGCTTTATATTTTAGAGGGACCCCTAAGGGAAAATATTTTATAGCGTTTCTTAAGCGTTCGCGATTTTCCTTAACAGTTTTTTCGGAGTTGCCAAGCTCAAGTTGAGCATCTACTACATATGCTAGTAGTAGGTGTAGTAGGGTGTTTTATCGTGGAGATATCCATCGTGTGAGGGTTATAGCATCACTCTTGAATTTAGCCGGGCGCTAATGTCATAAGGGCAACGTGTTGAACACGTGACTCACTCTGTTTTTCCAAAGTTTTGCCTTGTTGTTGTTGCGGAGATTTGGGGAGCTCGTCCATTTCATCAAATCGATCACTTCCACTATAAAGGAGCTTAAGTATCAATAACTTTTGCTTATTTGATTTTTTCCTTGTTTTTGATTATTGCACCCAACAATCTTAAGACATTAGAATTTGTAATAACCAAGAATGGTTGATTGGTTTGTGAATCATGGATGTTAATTATGGAGTGGAAAAACAGAAAATGAATTTTTGGTCAGCAATAGAGTTTCGAGTTTATCTCTTAACCTAGAAGGAATTTCGGTGAACCCTTTTAACCTAATGTAGTAAACATCCTGATAGTTATCCACATAAAATTTCGGAAATTTTGGAGTTGTAAAAGTGTTTTTTGATATTTTACAAAACAGAGAAACGTTCCTGAAAAATTCTGACGAGCAGAAATTTATTGTTGAATAAATTAGTTTTTTATGGGATAACCATGAATTTTTTGAAATGGTGATTCAAACAAAGTTTGTATATCTAGATGTTATCTTCAAAACTCATATCTTAATTTCCCATTTAGGATTGTGGTTTGTGAGATGTGGTGTCTGCAAAAACGTCGCGCATGTGGATGAACACAAATCTTCCAAAGCCGACAAAGGTGAGAACATCAAACGTAATTCTAAGCGTAGTTCTCATAAGAAAGGTATGTTTCGTATACCTAAATCTAGCATTATTTTAATTAATGATGAGTGTTATGTTTGTTAAATTCCCGGTCATGCGGCAGTAAAAGTGTACACAACATAAACCTTAATAAGTAGAAAGTTAATGTTAATTTAGTTGAAACAAACTAGAACGAGTTCAGTGGCATGATGTCGGATGTTATTTTAATAACCAATGTGAGAGACTGATGGGTGGACCCTGGAGCCACTAAGAATGTTTGTTGAAACAGAGACTTGTTCACCTCATATCATAGGATAGGGGATGTCGAGAAACTCTTTCTGAGTAACTCATCTGCGTCAGAGGTTGCATAAAAGGAAAAGGTCGAGCAGAAGCTCATATATGTAATATTCTCACATTGGATGAAGTTTTCATGTTCCAGGCATATGCAAGAATCATGTATCTTGTTCTCTTGTAGAAGATAAAAGATTTAAGATTTTAATTGAATCTATAAAACTTGTTGTAACTAGGCTGTTGTTTTTTAGGCAAGGGTTATAAGACTCTGGGTTTATATAAGCTTAACGGAAAAAACTGATGAAGTAAACATAGTTGATTCTTGTGTTTTCTTTGTGTAATTGAATGTTTTTCATGGTAGACTTGGAACCGTAAACTTATAAGTCAATGCTTAAACTGGCCAGCATAGGCTGCGTACCCAAATTTAATTTGGATTTTGAACACAAAAGGGAAATCTGTGAAAATCAAAATATGCTATAAAACCTTTTAGAACAAATATTTAGAGTAATTCTAAGCCCTTATAATTAATTCAGTTAGGCCTAGTTGACATGAGTTCAACCCAAAACCACTGTGGTAAAAGATGGTTTATAACTTTCGTAGATGATTGCACGAGGTACTATCTTGTATACTTGCTTAGGGATAAGGATGATGCCTTAGAAGCCTTAAGATATATAAACTTGAAGTTGAAAACCAATTAGAAGACTTGAATATAACAACTGTATCCTTAAGGAGATGAAATTGCCATGTCGGTTAGTTCAGGATTACCTACGGCCTTGTAGGGGGAGGCAGTCCTTTAAATAGTATATCCTGAATAGAGTACCCTTTTAAGGATCAGATGAAACTCCATATGATTTATGGAAATGTAGATGACCTTCTTATGAATGCGTCAAAGTGTGGGGGTATTTGACTAAGATTGTAATTCCTCTTCCAAAAAGAACTAGATTGAAACAAAAAATGTTGATTGTGTCTTCATATAGGGTATGCCTTATACTTCTACACATAGATTTTTGGTTGTGTGTTCTGATTTTTCAGACTTTGGTGTGATTTTTCTGACTTTGGTGTGAATATTATTACGAAATCTAGGGATGTTGAGTTCTTTGAACATGTTTATTCTAAACCTGTACCTCATTAGAGATGTGTTGTTGATCCCCTAAATTTATTTTCAAATAGTCAAACTTATTTTAAAGGAAGATGAAGTTGATGTTGAGCCTAAGAGAAGTAAAAAAATTAGACTTGAGACGTAACCGACTTTATAACATGCCTAGCTTAGTCTGAGCCCCAGACTTGTAAAGAAGCCTTGATATCTACTGAAACCCCATTCTGGTAAGAAGCTTCATTTAGTGAAATGGACTCAGTCCGTCGGAACCAGACTTGGGAGCTTGCTAGTTTACCTCCAGGGAGTAAGGCCATGGGATGTAAATGAATCTTTAAGAAGAAACGTTAGGTAGATGGAACTGTGGAAAAATATTAAGCTAAGTTGGTAACTAAAGGATATAAACTAAAAGAAGGTGTAGATTTCCTTGATTCTTATTCACTTGTGACGAGAATTACTTCTGTTGAGATGCTAATTGATATTGCTTCCATAAACAACTTGGAGATACATCAGATGGATGTTAAGACAACTTTTCTAAAACCGTGAATTAGATAAAGAAATTTACATAGACCAACCTGGGGACTTTGTAGTGAAAGGTTATGAAGACAAAGTTTGTAAATTGAACGAATGTTTGTATGGTTTTAAAATAAGCACGTAAACAATGACATGGAAAATTTGATCATGTGATAATGTGTAGTGGATTTAAGTTAATGAATCTTACAAGTGTTTTTACAAGTAACTTGTTAAGGATGTCTGTGTGATTTTATGCTTGTATGTTGATGATATGCTTATACTTTATACAAACATAGATGTGATTAATTCCACTAAAAACATGCAATGTATGAGAACGTTGACTAGAAAGACTTAGGCTCTTTTGATGTAATCTTAGGGATAAGGATTAGAAGATAATAAAAAAATTATAGTCTTAGTCGTTCTCATTATGTTGAATTTGTGCTTATGAGATACAATCGATCTGATTGTAAGCCTGTGTGTACTCCATACGATTCTTCTTGTAGACTCGAGAAAAATAAGGGTAATGGAGTATCTTAACTTGAATTTAATGAACTGTAAGAGTCCATACATTGCCTATATTGTGAGTAAGTTAAGCATATATACTTGTAGTCCATAACAAGAGCATTGGGATGCACTTAGTAGAGTATTATGGTACCTATAATACTTTATTGCCTTTTGTTTGATTTATGAAAGGTATCTTGTTGTCATTGAGGGACTTTGTGATGCAAACTGGATAGTTGACTCAGAGGAGGCTAAGCCTACGAGTGGATATATTTTCACTCTAGCAAGAGGGTTTGTTTTTGGAAGATTTTCAGACAAACATATATTGCTCAATTCGTTATGGAATCTGAGAGTACTGCGTTAGATAAAGCACGAGAGGGCGCCGAGTGCCTAAGATGCTTTTTAGGAGACATTCCTCTCTGGCATAGGCATGTGCCAGTTATATCTATACATTGTGTTAGCCAAGGTATAACAGCTAAAGCTAAAAATAACTAATCTCAATCGGCTTTATTTCCATTGAGGATAAAGTCCAAGGAGAATATCGCACAACCTTTGATGAAAGGTTTATCCAAAGAGATAGTTAGAAATTCATCGAGGGGGATGGGGATTAAGCTCATAAATTAAACTTGCTATGAAGGATACTCAACCTTGCTGACTGGAGATCCCAAGATCAAGGTTTCGAATGAGACAACTAATTTGTGGTAGGTAAAGGTAAACACTACCAGAGAATTTCATTCTTTGTCCCTTCCCTATGGTGTAGACGTGATAGTGTGACTGCATGTGAAGGATGACTTTTAAGAAGTCTTAATGAGTTATATAGTTTCAATTTAAGATTGAAGTGGGGCGTAACAGTAACACTCTTTATGGAAACTCACCTATCTGAATGAGGAAGTGGGGCCGCTTCCTATGAGAATATGAGATTTGATTCTCTAGAGCATTCTGAGAAACAGGATATATGTCCAAGGCCAAATTGGACAAAACGGCACGAGCTTGGAAGCAACCTTGGATATATCATCCGTGGTTGTTATCGTGAGTTACATCAAACGCTAGCAGTTCAAGACATAGTTCACTGTCTCTAGCAAGTAATTCCGGTAATATCTCACTAAGCAAAGGTTCAAGACCTCATGGACACCTCTGCCCAAATTGGTATTTCCTTCGCTTTTTATGTGATTTTAGTTTTGATGGTTTTGATATTACTGGAACTTAGGACCTAAGGGTCACTAAGGGTTCACTAGTTCATGCTTTTCACTTTGTTGAAAGGAACCTTTAGTCTCACTTGTGAGGAACTAAAGATGAAAGCTCTCTATACTATATGATTTTTGCAATCCATAGTATGACCTTGGGGTCAACACACTGTTGTGTGAGGGAGATGACGTTGGAATGGCTAGTATGACTTCAACATGCACGATATTTCTGTCTGTTCACTCAGTTCGGTTCGTGAGATTGGGTTCGTGTTTTATTGAGTTTTCATTCATGTGGGGGATTGTTGGAAAACGATTAATAAAATATGATTTTTAAAGTTTTAATAAAAATTATAAATTATTATTTTCTTTTGTGAATGAAAAACTTATTAGTCCCATACCATGGAGTTTCCACTTTTTAGTTGTTTTAAGAGACTATATAAGTTTTTTAGTCCCACATCAGGGAGTTCATCTTTTTAAGTTGTATTATTCCTTTATATAAAGAAATTCATTACTTTTGTAAAAACATCTATGGGAAAGGGGTTGCTCTATATTTTAGAGGGGCCCCTAAGGGAAAATATTTTATAGCGTTTCTTAAGCGTTCGCGATTTTCCTTAACGGTTTTTTCTGAGTTTCCAATCTCAAGTTGAGCATCTACTACATATGCTAGTAGTAGGTGTAGTAGGGTGTTTTATCCTGGAGATATCCGTCATGTGATGGCTATAGCATCACTCTTGAGTGTAGCCGGGAGCTAATGTCTTAAGGGCAACGTGTTGGACACGTGATTCACTCTGTTTTTCCAAAGTTTTGCCTTGTTGTTGTTGCGGAGATTTGGGGAGCTCGTCCGTTTCATCAAATCGATCACTTCCACTATAAAGGAGCTAAGTATCAATAACTTTTGCTTATTTGATTTTTTCCTTGTTTTTGATTATTGCACCCAACGCCTCCATGTTCGGAAACAATATAGGTGTCTACCCCGGCGTTTTGAATCATGTCACGTTCTAAGGATCCACATGGTACTCTGCGAGAATCATCATAGTGTACGGCACTCCCTCTTCCTGACACTGTCTGCAAACCCGTATGTACTATGTTACTCCCTCTATCTTCTAGACTTATAGTAGATGTGTCACATAATAAGAAATATGACTGTTCCGTAGGGATATCTAACTCAACTTGGAATTCTTCATTATTTTTATCACCAGATGAAACAACTGCATAAGGAAATTTATCTTTAAAGAAAACTACATCACGAGATACAAAAAATTGTCTCGTTTCTAAATCAAATAACCGCCAACCTTTTTTTCCATAAGGATAACCAACAAATATACAACGTTTTGTTCGTGGATTAGACTTGTTTCGATCACGGGGGACGGCACTTGCGTAACACAAGCATCCAAATACTCGAATAAGAGAATAAATATGAGGCTTTCCATGTAACAGTTCATATGGAGTTTTACCGTTAAGCAAGGTAATAGGCGTCCGATTAATAATGTGAACCGCACTTAGAATGCATTCACCCCAAAACCGAAGAGGTAAATTTGCTTGAAATCGCAAAGCACGCGCCACATTCAATATATGGCGATGTTTGCGTTTGGACTCGCCCATTTTGTTGTGGTTTATCTACACAAGAAATTTGAATTTTATTCCGTGTTCATAAAAAATTGGAATCAATGGACGAAACTCCGTACCATTATCACTGCGAACCTACTTAACCTTATCTATCAAATTGTGTCTTAGCTATAGCACAAAAATTCAGAAAATTCTGCACTACCTCAGTTTTATGTGCCATCAAATAAACCCAAACACAGCGAGAATAATCATCAACAATAGTAAGAAAATAATGTGCACCATAGGAAGACAAAGTATGATAAGGACCCCATACATCAACATGAACTAAATTGAAGATGTCATTAGCTTTATTCTCACTAATAGGAAAAATAGCACGATTTTGTTTAGCCTTAAAACAAGTATCACATGGTTCATTGAGAAAATTCTAACAATCAACTTTATTCATACCATGAAGTAAAGAAATAATCTTATTAGAAGGGTGTCCCAAATGCCTATGTCGTAAGTAATAGTCTTCACCAGTAGTAACTCGATTTGTCGTAATCTGTGCTCCAATGTGGAAGATATAGACCCCGTCTCGTTCCTCACCTACACCATCCATCGTCCTCGTAGTGCGTCCTGTATCATACATAATTTATCAGTCAAAGTGACAATACATCTCAAGTCTTTTATTAAACATGCTAAAGAAATAAATCAAATTGCAGTGGAGATCAGGAACGAACAAGACACGGAATAATTTCATATTGTTTCCAAACACTACAATGCCTTCGTATGTATCATGAGAGTATGTGTCGTTCGGAAGCTTTACAGAAGAGACACCTATTTCATGAGTCTTAATTAAAAAATCTTTACATCTTGTCATATGTCTTGAAGTCGCTGTATCAAGTATCCATTGACCAGAAAGCTTCTCCTTCGAATCATTATTCGAAGTTTTAAGTATTTGCACTATGTTTTTCCATTGGGTATCAGTAAGAATATTAGCAAGACCTAATCGATATTGTGACGATAGAAATCTTCCACCAGAGTTCGTGGTTGTGATTTCTACATTAGCTACAACAGTCATGGTGCTAATCTTCAACACAAATTTCTGATTTAAATTTAAAGAGAATCAGTTTTTTCTGGCTCAGATGCCATGAAACGACAAGGTAGAGAAGATGAAGATTTTGTATTATCAAAAGCTTGATTATACAACCGGGTTTTCCCTTTACTAAATAGGTAAAAACCAAAACAAATTAGGCTAGTAGAATAATATCTTTCCTAACTAATTTAACTAATTTATGAGCTAACCATATATACAATATACACAAATATATTACGTATCTCATAATATCAGTTTTTCTTTGGTTGCGATCTTGCTTTGATTGACGACTGATATCATTTTCAGTTGTGCTTTATAGCTATTGAAGCGAGTAGGAGGTAATGGAATTTGCATTGGGTTGAGAAGTTCAGGTGGGGGTTTAGTGACATTCTTATTTGAGTACTTCATAGTAGGTCATTGATATCTCTTTGAATCTTTCTACGTATAGTGCACTCTAGTCATAACTCTTCGCATAAATGCATAAAAATCTTTGGTAGGTAGTGCAGAATTTTGGCATGCCGAATTACTTGAATTTGATATCTTTAATCTGCATACAAGTTTAATACCATGTTATATTGTTGACTTGATATTTAGCTTAGTTGAGCAGATATTGACACCCAAAAGGAACACATTAAACTATAGGATATGGGTTAGTAAATCAGTTGGTATGATTAAATTACGTTTTTCATAAATTTAGTATGTAATGGGATGCAAACTAAATCTACGTGCAACGTTCTCGATGTTTGCAGTTAACTACAGGAAATATAACCTGCGTCATTTGTTGCTTACTTACAAATGCAACCATGAGTATATCAGTGATCAGTCTATATTTTAGTTTACATGGGAAAATGATAGCAAAGATGTTTTGGACTAACCCGGCACAAATAGACTAAATTCTCATCTCAAAGAACCCATGATGGCCTCACTGTGGTTAAAGGAAGTTATTAAATATTACAACAGAATGAGGTGATCTTGGCTGAAAAATGGTATTGATGAACATGCAAACCAACATGTAATATTTTTATTTTGCAGTTGAATATTCTACTTGCTGCTTACAAGTATCCACTTTAAATTGATACTTTTATATCATTTTGCAGGTTGCGAGATTATCTTGCAAGTCCTACCCTGCCCAAATGTTAGTTGAAAGAGAAAATAGTTTGAAGGTAACTACCATTTTGGAATGTTATGAAATATGGTTTTTATATATACTTATAACAATGGAAGTGTAGGTCGAACAATCAAAAGTGAAAAATATATAAGTGTTAGAATATCTTTTAGAGATTGAATTTATTGATCATCGTCTATGTATTCCACAGAATTTACTGGATAGACTACAAATAGAAAACCTCAATTGAAGGATGTTGATGGGATAAAAAAGATCCTGACCGCTGAAGTGTATATGGACATTTCTCTTCTTCGCCCCATTAATCGTTATATGAATTATTTTTGGTTAATTTGTTGTCTTGCCCTTTTGGATGTTATTAATAACTTGAACGTGTCTTTTCTATTAAATGTTGCTTACACGGATTATGAAGTGGCTGCATGATTGTGTAGTAGTAGCTGATCATAATATTTTATTAGGCAAGGGATAAGATGATTTGTCTATTCATCTAATTGTTAACTTACATTTCTATAATTCTTTCAGATATTTAAGCGATGGAGAATGTTCCTCACAACCTTAGAATCATCGAGCAATCTTGACTTCATCAGTGGATTGATACCAAAACAGATGGAAGTCAACAACCCTTGCTCGATTTTGACAGTTGATTTTTTTTATGCTGACAAGTTCCGAACTCAGGTCACCTGTGTCGTCACCCAATGACTTTGAAAATTGATTCATACCACAGTGGATGACAGTCAACAATCCAGTCTCCGTTGAAGCCATAAAATAATTTATGTAAACTTTTTGAATCAAAAGTTCAATTCCTTGGTCTTAATGTTTACCAGTGCAGAACAAGTAAATGCAATGAGATTATATTTCTTTTGGAACTGCTTATATGTGTCGCCTGTGCCTGCGTTTATTTTTTACAAACTATTTAACAGAACTATTAGCAATGCGCAATCTTAGGTTCAAGCTCACGCTGCAGGCGCGTCGCGCGTGCGTTTCACTAGTGTTTAGAAGAAGAACGGTTTTTTCGGAACCACCCTATTTTGGTGGGATCATGATTTTATTTTTGGATTAGATATAAGAAGTAATTCTAGGTCATTCTTTATTTAAATATTTATGTTAATACCGAACGTACCATTTTTAGTCAAATTAACTATTAATTAGTGTAATGACTAGTTAAATAATCAAGTTTAAGGGTGCACACCGTTCGGCTCGGTTCTTGCCGAGGCCGAGTACATGTACCTCCCAAGTATCGGTTCTTAGTTTTTGGGACGATACATGTACCTCTTTCTTCGGTTCCGGTACTATTCGGGACGAGTACGATACCAGGGACGGTTCCGGTACCAGTCGTTACTGATGCTGAAGTAGAAAACAATAATGATGGATGCTCAAGTGCTGATGTTCAGTTCGTCTCTCAAGGATGTAACGCAAACTCTATTAGTCATTGTCATGCAGCTGAAAGAGTTCTATTAGCTCCGGATATCCTGCTTGGTAACTCTGATGATCGTCCAAGTTCACAGGCTGATAGTGAACAACTCGAGAAATCTCAGGAGATCGTTTGCCGTGATTCTGATAATTCCCGTTCAAGAGATAAAATGGAGACTAATCCACAAGTAATTACCAACGAGGAGAGGTCTTCCCAGGAGGAGGATATGAAGATACCCTGCAGCATGGAATTATCCAACAATCACGACAACGATATGCCCCAAGATGAGGAAGAACAAAAACTAAGTGCTAAAAGCTTCCATGCCTACGACGGAAGTGTCTCTTCTTATGATGGATGGGATGTGAAAAAGCGGGGGTCTAACAAAACCACCCAATAATTCGATTAGGAAATATGTATGTACTAACTCCGAAATACTTTGCTAGAGAATCAACTAGACAATCAGACTCAATCTAGATAAAAGTATATCAAGGAGTTAATATCTCAATCTCTCAATTTGATCTTTACTCAAGCAAATAGAAATCTGCGAGTCTTTATCAAAGAGAGATAACTTGGACGGTACCAAAGACCAATTTCCAAGGATCAATCAATATCAATCAACAACCGAAGTTTGGATTTCCAACTGATGATCTTAACGCACAACCTATATTATTTCAATTATATAACAAATATAATGCGGAAAAGAAATAACACAGATACCAGAAGTTTTGTTAACGAGGAAACCGCAAATGAAAAAAAACCCGGGACCTAGTCCAGATTGAATACACACTGTATTAAGCCGCTACAGACACTAGCCTACTACAAGCTAACTTCATATTGTACCGTAGTTGAACCCCAATCAGTCTCACACTAATCCAAGGTACAGTTGCACTCCTACGCCTCTGATCCCAGCAGGATACTACGTACTTGATTCCCTTAGCTGATCTCACCCACAACTAAGAGTTGCTATGACCCAAAATCGCAGGCTTAATAATAAACAAATCTGTCTCACACAGACAAGTCTATCAAAGGATAAATCTGTCTCCCACAGATAAATCCTAAAAGAGTTTTGTTCCGTATTTTGATAATAATCAAGGTGAACAGGAACCAATTGATAATTCGAACTTATATTCCCGAAGAACAACCTAGATTATTTAATCACCTCACAACAATCCCAATCGACTAGCGAAACAAGATGTCGTGGAATCACAAACGATGAGACGAAGGCGTTTGCGATTACTTTTTATATCTTTCCTATCGGAGAACTCTCACGATCTCAAGCCAATCAAAGATTGTACTCGTACGATAGAAAATGCAAGATCAGATCACACAACTACGATAAAAGTAGTATCAGTATGGCTTCACAATCCCAATGAAGTCTTTAAGTCGTTAACCTGATTTTAGAGAAGAAAATCAAAGGTTAATGGAGACCAACTCTAGCGAGCGCACTAGTAGCACACAGACGTGTGGGGATTAGGTTTTCTCAATGCTAGATGTCTCCTATATATAGTCTTCAAATCATGGTTTTGCCTTGGTTACAAAGAAATCCTTATTCACCGTTACATGAAAACCTGATTTAGATTCAAGCTAATATTTCTCAATCGTTAGATCGAAAACTTAGCTTGTCACACACACTTGAGGTATACGTTTACGGGGTTTGTGAAAACCGTTCCCAAACGTGTACTCGTGTATTGGTTCAACATAGTAACCCAAAAGGTTAACCATATGAGCATTTCATATTAACCTTGTTCTTCTTCACCATAACTAGTTCAAATGACTTCAAGATGAACTAGTTAAAGAGTTGTTCAATTGCTATGAGATCTTATGTAACTACACAAGACACAATTGAAACAAAGATGATTCGATTCGATTGAATAGGCTCATGAACTTTAGCCACGGTTTTCATAAATCATTCCTTAGTAATTTAAGTTTCATGTTCAGAGCGCATCTTTAGATCATAACCACTTAAGCTCACAAACAAGTACGCGGACTTAATTTAATCGGTTGAGTTTTCCAAACTCAGCAGAAATTCTCGGCAAGAGAACTTCCGCCAGTTCGCGGACTTAGCACACAAACGAGTTTTGGAAATCCCAGCAGAAATTCTCGGTCGAGAACTTCCGACAGTTCGCGGACTGAGTCTGCGGACTGGGTTCGCGGACTTGGCAATCCAATTCCACAATCCTTCTGATTTCTCTTGATCAACAAAGTTCTAAAACTTCGGTTCAAGGAATACATGGTTATGTTATCTAAACTCCAATTTCAACCATTGAGACATTCGCAGAAGACGCTATATAACCGTTATTCACAGATCGTTTCCTGTCAGAGCAATTCTCAAAGTGATTGAAACTTTTCATGACTTTCGTCACTAGGTGAAGATAAACTTGATCAAAGAGAAACGCTTTACCAACACATGATTTCGAGATGTAGATATGCAATATTACTCAGCTCGAAATATCAAATGTGCATGATCTAGTCTATATAGCATACGACTTTTTGTCTCATAAGAAGTAGGAGATAGAATAGATAGACTTTTGAGTGATAAGTTCAAGTCTCCACATACCTTTTTGTTGATGAAGTTCCACGGTTCCTTGTGTAGATCTTCGTCGTTGTCGTTGAATCGCCATGAAGTTCTTGAGCTGAACTACACTTTTTTATCCTAGTCCGAGACTAAGCTATAATAAACTAGAAATCAAAACTTATAGTTTTGATCACTAACATTGACAAACATGCTTGATATAGCAACGCATGCGAGGTTGACCGAGCTATGCTCTAACGGGATGATCAACTCCACCATTAGCATATCCGCAAATTTACTTACATTAAATCCCTAAATCCAATGGTCAATATTATTCGGTATAAACGGGATGGGACGGTATGGGACATGATTAGGGCCGTGTACCTGTACCCCCTAGAGGTCGGTTCTCAGTTTTTGAACCGGTACTTGTACCCCATTCCTCGGTTCGGTACAAAACAAGGTACGGTTCCACCGGTTCCGGCACGGTCCGGTTTTTCGGCTCGGTTCCTGTGCACCCTTAATTAGGTTAAACTAATTATTAATTAGTGAGGTTAGATTAAGGATATTTGACTTTGGGCCACAGAAAAATGACCCGAACAGCGTTTGGGTCACGGAAAATTTTTAATTAGAGGTCGTCATTGACCGTCTTGAAAGTTATGTAATTCTTTTTTTCTAAAAATAATTTTAATATATTTAACTTTACAAATTGTCGTTTACACATTTCATCCCACCTCATTCACCTCCACCTCCCTTCCTCCTGTGAAGATGAATAGAGGAGTACGAAGTATAAAATCCAAGCTGAATAGAGAAATTTTGCTCAACTGGTTTTTTGGCGATACTTAAGTCAAATCTCTGCCAAATATGAATTCAATTGAAACCCAATTTGCAGTACACTTCCAACCCTTGATAAACAACCATTAAACCCATGACTGGAGCAGCAGAAAGAGAATGAATGGAGTTGTATGTGACAAGGCATGATTGTGGTTTAGGCATTCTGTCGAACATTTGTTAGACCGGGTCTTAGGATATGCCCAGCATCTTCCCATACGCCTTTACACATCAGCCTGGAAAGGGCCTAGGTCTAGCGGTATTTCCCTCAGAAATCCAGAGACGGCTAATGGTTAGCCATTCGATGAAGAAAAAAACTGGTCAGTCGTTCTTGATAATTATAAGTTATCAGCCGTTCTTCACATGACGGTCAGCCATCACCCGTTTCTGAATAAACGGTTATTCATTACTCGTTCTCCTGATCTTGACCAGTCAACCACCCGTTGAGTCGGCTAATGGCTGCCCATTTTCAAACTTAGCCTAACTTCCAGAAAAAATGACCACAGTTCATTCATTTCATTTGTTCTTCCCCAATTTTTTCCTTCCTTCTCACACAAGAGACCGTAAATTACCAAAGAATCATCAGCTTCATACTTTCTCATACATGGTTTGTTGAATAAGCTCTACATTACAAGTTGGACTTCTTTTTGAAGAGGTTAATAATCTCAATAATCACTACGCCAAATATGGGTTTTAGCAACTCACAGTCGCAACTGAAATATAGCTGTTGCGAATTTTCCTGTTGTTGTTGCTAATTTCGCAACTGCTGAAAGTCAGTTATTATTTGCAACTGGTTTACTTCCAGTAAACACCTGCAAACACTTTTTTTTTCTCGAGAATGCAATTTCATGTGTGCATAATCGATTTATCCTTCGAAAAAAATCCTTCTCATGCCAGTTCATATGGGCATAGTAAACTGGATTATTTGTCAGTTTTGCACCCATTAAGGAGCTGGCAAACAAGCAAACTGGCTTGGCTAAGTGGCAAATATGCCACTTAGCCAGGCTAGGTCAAGTTTCTACCGAGCGGTGTAATTTCTACCGAGCGGTGTAATTTCCACCGCCAGCCGTCTAGACTCGACCGCTTATATCATCTCATCTAACGGTCATCATTTCATCATCTTTTAAATACAACCAATTTTCATTTCAACTTACACCATTTCTTCAATCTACATTCTTTCACTCCACAAATCCAACATGTCAGTTCGAGGTCGAGGTCGTAGATTTAACACAGCTGAAGATGAATCCATTTGCATGCATTATGTTTTTGTTATACAAGATATGGTCAATAATGGACAACAAAAACAAGAAGTTACTGTATGGAGTCGCATATTTCAGAGATTTAAAGAAGAAACATTGAACCTCAATAATTGAGATGCAAATGGGTTGTGTCGACATCGCTTCGGAATAATCCACAAGAATGTGAAGTTTTTTGTTGCTGCACTTACTGAAGGCTATCGAAACCGATAAAATGGCCAAAATGCATTTGATGTGGAGCAAATGTGTCGGCTCGAATGGCGCAACAGAGTGGGAAAATATTTTCAATCGATGGTTGTTATCTTATATCGAGGGTGTTTCCCAAATATGAGTTTAGATTAACAGCACAAATATGATGCATTTTTCATTTGTATAAAATTTCAAATTTAAGATATTAGTAATATAAAACTAGTGCATTTTCATAAAGTTTAGAATTTTAATTTACATTAGTACCATGCCTCTTTCGTTCATCTTGATAATATAAATTAAACATAACTTATAATTATCAAGAATACATACCACAGTTTGGATAACTTGGCCTATGTAAAGAGTGGTCAGGATCTGTCCTTGGGAAAGATAAATCCATAGCCGTGATTTCCCAGATAACACCTTTTTTCTGCACATGTGCCTTATCTTTTAATGGGAGGAATGAGTAACCGTGGCGCTCAATCGTCTTCTATAGCTATCTCAGACCCAATTCTTCATCTTCCAGCGTCACATCATTAAACATGGAAAAGATAAATCCTTTGGAAAGATAGGTCAATGGCCATGGTTTTTTTAATTTCCACTAAATCTGTCATTCATAGCATATTGAAACAAAAAGCCCAAATCTTAAGTTCATTCATCTCTTTCTTCCAAATCCGAATCAACGCTGCAATATTGAGCAATTGAAAGTAATCCAAATCAAAAATTGGAGTATATAAGAAGCACGTTTTCATTTCAAAAGTCCTTTGAATCGTTAGCCACTCCTTTATAATTAACTATAATCAAGACTTCGTGTATTCCGATAAGCTCTAATATTCTAGGGTCTTTGGCATTGTGAAAATTTGGAATTTTAAATTCGAAACTGATTATTGTTTCTTGCATCAGCTAAACCTTGCGATCATCTTAATCTCCAAGAGATGCTTTAGAGTTGTTTTTTCTTCTGGGAGTGTATTCAGAAATCAAAGATAATCTTTTGTTTACGGGAAAACTTTAATAATAATATGGATAGGGAGATTAATGTTCGTGACTTGGGAAGAATAACATCATTACATGTTTTCCTTAAAACACAATCTAATATTTTTTTGATGGCCGATTTTTTTATGTCTGAAACAGCCTTAAAAGGAGGGGGATCAAACCCTAGCTGAAAAAAATATTCAGACAAAAGGAATAATCAAACCCCCGTCAAAAAGGAGGTAATTATTCAAAATTTGTTTGGTTTCGCTTTGAATTTCATGGACTCACTGGTAGTTTTTTTATTTTATACCTATATTTTGATACAATTATGTAACTCTAAATCTGATTATTTGTGTATTTGGTTTTATTAATCGACCATAAAGGATGATGCAAAAACTCTGCTCTAGTACAGAGGCACAAGAGGAACTTATTTTTCCAAACTAAGTTTTGTCATGAATCCATATTGGGTAAATCAGATCATGCTTCCAATATATGTTTCTGTTGTGGATTTCTCTTCTGTTAAGGTTTAGGGGTTTAATTACAAATAAAATAGGGATTTGTCGGTCGAATAGTTTAGCATCCTAGTGAAATCATTTAAATTTGGATTTTGATTGAGTTCAGAATTTATAGTTTTTTCATTTATCATATATGACACAACTTAGAAACTTTCAATCGATAAAATTATATAACCTAATAAATTAAGAGTGGGCGTGAATAATTTACATTTAATCTTTAGTGTCTTTGTGGAAATTCATAAGTTTTGAAGTTTTCGATTTTACCGTTCTTCCATCCAGTTACTAAGAAGAATGTGGAAAAGAATTGGAAGATCATGGAACCAGTATAAGGGGAGAAGAAAAAGTCTTCCTTGATAAAATGGGGAAATAAGGTTAGAATTCTCCTTGAATTTTAGGTCGTTTTAGATGTTATTTTTCATCTTTTCTTTTTTTAATGTTCTAATTGGTCCTTAGTTGGTTTAACTGAACTCATAGATGGCATTATTTATGTTTTGAATGTAAGGATTATAATTAAGCCATAAACAGTTTGCAGTATGAGGAGAATGATCTTTTTTTCCTTTTGTCGATCACTTAATATTCATCAACATCATCCAACATCAGTATTTCCTATTGTAGTGCTTCTTCTATGTATTGTTTTAGTTCTCAATCTTGGTCGCTAATGTATACTTTGCTCATAATATGAACAATTGCAAAGTCATTAAATTCACATTTGGTATGTTGATATATACCATCGGACTTGCAAACGACGTTAACCTTTGAATAAAATGAAACGTTTTTATCTTCACAATTATTTGGATTTCACATTGAATTCTTTACATTTCCATTTTAGGTATATCTTATGTTCGGTCAAATGCATTATCACATGGATCTGATTGTACAAGCATATTTCACAACGTATTAATTATGTTAAATCTAAATCTTTTTACATATAATGAATGATTAAAAAAATCTTATTATCCATATGAATGTCCAAGCAATTATGAATCTGTGTGTAAATTTCAGAAATCAATCCAAATGATGGACATGATTCGAGCATATACTTAAATTTGTCTGAATATTTATGTGTTTTGTAGCGCCCCCTAAGCTAGCAGCTGACTAATCCAAGAAATTAACTAAATAAAGAGGCACTACGAATATAAATCAAATACTTAAGCATTCAATTAAGAAAACTGATACAAACCTTAACCCAAAACTAACCCCGCTCAGAAATATATAAACAAGAAATTCTCTCGAATGATACATATGCATAGTCATTTTGTTTACAAAACAGAATATACAACATAATAAACATAGCATAAGTTAACTAATTAACGGAGTCAATCCTTGAAGCTTTCGCTGCGCAACTCTGATCTGTCTCTGAAACTGAAAGTGGGAATGGGTAAGCACATCATCCATAAAAGGGGTGCCCCGCAGGAATAACATCTAACTTTCAAGTAATCATAAGCAAGAGTTGGAAAACAAAACATGTTTTTCCGAAACATTAAACAGTGACTAAGTCACTGAAATAAACATACACGTATATGGAACAAACTCCTTCTTTCAAACAATGTATAATATTCGTGCTAACCACACTCATTAGCTATTGATATCACCAAGACCATGATGACCCACTCTAAGCATAAAAGATGAATTCATGTAGATATAAATATGAAGGAGCGTATCCTATATACCACAAGTGGAAATTCTCATTTCCCATAACAATTCATAATGACAAACAAACATTACAAGTCCTTTCCAAATCGTGGAAAGATTCACAGAATCAACAGAATTATCATAATGCAATTTAAACAAAGCATGGAATGCACTGACAGACAATGCATGAGTTTGTTAAGCATAAACTTTTGTAAAATAAAACATCAATGGTTACAAGAGAGTCAAATGTATTCCCACCTATTTTGATGATAAGCCACGCCTACCTCGAGATCCACGATCCACAGGTTCATCCTTTGAATCGATCTTTGTTAATGAAGACTAACTGTTAATCACACAAGAAGTCTAAGAATCTAGCCAAAATGGCTCATACAAGAAACATACAATTCTATCTAATGGTTCTAAGCTCATTATGGTATCTCATTCTCTATCTTTAACATATCTAATGGCTTACTAATTCAATTAGATTAGGTCAATAGTCTATGAGATAAGACTTAAGAATATCTACAACTTGTAGAAGGAACCAAAGGCTAAGTTAGACTATAAGAATCCATAAACTAAGAATACATAACACTAAGCCCAAGTCCACTAGACTCAGCCCATTACACAAGTGTTGATCCAACTGGGTCAATGATGGTCAGATGGTTCAACTAACAGTCAACGTCCATAGTCAAGTCAAGGTCCTGGTCAAATGGTCAAAGGAACCAACTCAGTCAAGGTTTACTGAGTCAGTACTGGGTCAAACCTATACGGTAGAACAACTTGTCGACTCAGTCAGATTGACTAAGTCAGCTAAACAAAGTGAGTCAGATAAATTGACTAGGATGACTAATAGGTTTAATACTAAAGAACAGAAGTTTATACAATTACTAAGCATTTCATTCATTCAAATAAACTTCAAATTGAATTACAAAGATAACATCCTACCTGCAATTGCAGCTCTTCCAAGCTTTCACTGCAAGTACTAACTACAGACCTACAACTCCCATTATCCCCCTTTCTCACAACAATTCAACTTTTCTCAACCCCATCTCCACACTCATCAGAACACAACAACAGTTCGTGTATTCCACACATCATTCATATCCGCAGTACCACAACCATTGCCATCTCATCTAACTATCCATGATATCTCCACCACATACACTACCAACAGTAACCAACCCTGTACAACCATCTGACCTCAATAAGTAAAATCAACTTCAATAGAAACTCAACTCAGTCTTAGTTCTACTCAAGCCATAATCCATTAAGCAATATTATAACAACCTGCAATATCATCCAACCATTCATTTACACAAGTACATTCACCCTGCATCTGACAATTCCATTCCCAATTTCTCATTATATAACCACTCCACTCTCAACAACAATATCATCAGTAACTCAGGATGAACACATCATTAACCACACTAACCACCACTTGTAACCTCCCCTGTATCAAACTTCCTTGTAATAAGACTCTGCATTACTTAGCCCATCATATTCATACTAATTAACCAAACCAATTCATAACGGCTGCAACTGCATACAAAAATCATTCATATTCAATCTCAACTATCCACAATCTCACCATCTCCCTAGTTCCCTGCAATGATAATTGCTCGTCTCAAATCAACAGAACCATTATCCTCACAAACTACACCAACCACTGTAATAATTAGCTTAACCTACATCTATAATTCATTGCAGATTCGCGTATCCATTTCAATCTTTTCTCATTAACAGTCTCCTAAACCCAAAACCAGAAATAATAACTTTACCAAATTTACATAGGAAGAAAATTACCTCAAGATGACTTCACTGAATCAATTGATTCAGATTCTTCTTTACTTCGACTTGAATCGGCAAACTACCTCAAATCCACTATCAATCCATCATCTCAACTCAACCAACTCTCACCAATCCTCATCTTCTTCACTGATTCTCAGAAACCCTAAAATCGATTCTCGATCCTCTATAATTTGTGTTCAAAACATAACTCTAACTCCTCATATCCATCATACCCATCTATAATCTTCTCATTATACCCTCAATTTCATCTTTTAGTTCTCTTTTTGAATTTTCATGAAACCCTAATTATTTGACTTTCCCCTGTGAGTTGAGATGCAATTGAAAAGTCTTCTTCTTTGTCTCAAACACCTAACACCCATCGTTAATTACTTGATCTTACTCTCAATTTCACATCAACTCACACTCAACTTCATCTTCAGAAACCCTAACTTCAGATTCTCTCCAATCCACTATTTCTTATCCATTTAAATCTAAACCAACTTCATCATCATCACCCACAATTTGTTCTTAAAGTTTCTCGTAAGTTTCTGATCTCACAATCATATAATCTTCTCACAGAATCAACAGAGCTGAAGAACAGAGAAGAAAAGAGAAAGACGAAGAAGATAAGAGGAAGAAAGAGAAATAATATCAAGTTTATCTTCTCAATCGGTTTTGATAAGGCCAAGGACGAATGATAAAGTCACCCCCCAGAAGATAAGGGAAGGAAGGTCGATTTTGTAAGATGAGTGACAATCCTACCCTTCGTATTAATATGATGATATCTTCTTCGTCCGGTGTCCGAATGACACACTCGGGTAGTCCGTTCTGCGCAACTTTTCGAGATATATTCAGCATTACTAGTTTCGTATCTAAATCGTTGTTAAATTAATTTATGTTAGTTAACGTTCGTGTTAGATATTAGCGGCTAAGACGTCTCTTGACTAGTCTAATAGCGTTGACGAGCTTGATGGCCTTTACATTCTCCCCACCTTATTAATTTTCGTCCTCGAAAATTGAACCATCCTACTGGTCTTCAGAAACTCCCCACCTTAAAGAAAAACTTATCTCTTGTCTAACGCAAACAACAAGAACAAAGCACAAACCTATAAGGCTCTCTACAACTAAAAATTTGGGGCTCTAGGTTCAAAAAACTAGTTTCTGTTTCAAAAAGATAATGGTTCTAATTACGAGAGAAGATACTCTATCATAAAGTTTCGAAGTAAAATTTGGGATCTATTAGTCGACTAACAAAAGCACGTCTTCCTAATATAAATGGTAATCCATGCTTGCAGTTGGCTTGTCCAGGTTAGCAAGACCCGACGATGGTTTCCTACGAACAAAGACAACACAAACACACCATAATTTCCAACCTCACTATTCTCCAGTGCTAGATTAATTAAATGTCATTTCAACAAGACTAACAAATCTCTGGTTTTCTATTTAAAATTTCTAAACTATAAGGTATCTGGTTTCAACCTACAATTTTTACTTCATAAGGATATACACATAAAACAAGAAACAAGCAATCAGCATGATGAACTAATCGAACAAACCAATTCAAAAATATTTTAGTTCTTGATTGTTTTTAGTGATTATGATTTATCTCACATACCCAACCCAGTTCTAAACTAATCTAGTTCACTAACTGGCACTGGCTATTTATATCTTTTCCCATATAAGATCTAATAATGAGCTCTGATATCAACATTGTTGCGCCCCCTAAGCTAGCAGCTGACTAATCCAAAAGATTAACTAAATAAAGAGGCACTACGAATCTAAATCAAATACTTAAGCATTCAATTAAGAAAACTGCTACAAAAGTTAACCCAAAACTAACCCCGCTCAGAAATATAAAAACAAGAACTTCTCTCAAATGATACATATGCTATAGTCATTTGGTTTACAAAAGCGAATATACAACATAATAAACATAGCAAAAGTTAACTAATTAACGGAGTCAATCCTTGAAGCTTTCGCTGCGCAACTCTGATCTGTCTCTGAAACTGAAAGTGGGAATGGGTGAGCACATCATCCCTAAAAGGGGTGCCCCGCAGGAATAACATCTAACTTTCAAGTAATCATAAGCAAGAGTTGGAAAACAAAACATGTTTTTCCGAAACATTAAACAGTGACTAAGTCACTGAAATAAACATACACGTATATGGAACAAACTCCTTCTTTCAAACAATGTATAATATTCGTGCTAACCACACTCATTAGATATTGATATCACCAAGACCATGATGACACACTCTAAGCATAAAAGATGAATTCATGTAGATATAAATATGAAGGAGCGTAACCTATATACCACAAGTGGAAATTCTCATTTCCCATAACAATTCATAATGACAAACAAACATTACAAGTCCTTTCCAAATCGTGGAAAGATTCACATAATCAACAGAATTATCATAATGCAATTTAAACAAAGCATGGAATGCACTGACAGACAATGCATGAGTTTGTTAAGCATAAACTTTTGTAAAATAAAACATCAATGGTTACAAGAGAGTCAAATATATTCCCACCTATTTTGATGACAAGCCACGCCTACCTCGAGATCCACGATCCACAGGTTCATCCTTTGAATCGATCTTTGTTAATGAAGACTAATTGTTAATCACATAAGAAGTCTAAGAATCTAGCCAAAATGGATCATACAAGAAACATACAATTCTATCTAATGGTTCTAAGCTCATTATGGTATCTCATTCTCTATCTTTAACATATCTAATGGTTTACTAATTCAATTAGATTAGGTCTATAGTCTATCAGATAAGACTTAAGAATATCTACAACTTGTGAAGGAACCAAAGGCTAATTTAGACTATAAGAATCAGTAACATCAAACTAAGAATACATAACACTAAGCCCAAGTCCACTAGACTCGGCCCATTATACAAGTGTTGATCCAACTGGGTCAATGATGGTCAGATGGTTCAACTAACAGTCAACGTCCATAGTCAAGTCAAGGTCCTGGTCAAATGGTCAAAGGAACCAACTCAGTCAAGGTTTACTGAGTCAGTATTGGGTCAAACCTATACAGTAGTAAAACTGGTCGACTCAATCAGATTGACTAAGTCAGCTAAACAAAGTGAGTCAGATAAACTGACTAAGATGACTAATAGGTGAAAAAGCGGGGGTCTAACAACACCACCCAATATTTCGTTTAGGCAATCTGTATGGACAAACTCCAATATACTTTTTATGAGAATCAACCAGACAGTCAGACTCAATCAATAAAAACATATATATCAAAGAGTTTATATCTCAATCTCTCAATTTGATCTTTACTCAAGCAAATAGAAATCTGCGAGTCTTTATCAAAGACAGATAACTTGGATGGTACCGAAGACCAATATCCAAGGATCAATCAATATCAATCAACAACTAAAGGTTGGATTTCCAATTGATGATCACGAACGCATAACCTGTATTATTTCAATTATATAACAAATATAATGCGGAAAAGAAATAACACATACACCAGAATTTTGTTAACGAGGAAACCGCAAATGCAGAAAAACCCCGGGACCTAGTCCGGATTGAATAAACACTGTATTAAGCCGCTACAGATACTAGACTACTGCAAACTAACTTCGGACTGGACTATAGTTGAACCCCTATCAATTTCCCAATGATACAAGGTACAGTTGTACTCCTACGCCTCTGATCCCAGCAGGATGCTACGTACTTGATTCCCTTAGCTGACCTTACCCACAACCAAGAGTTGCTACGACCCAAAATCGCATGCTTGATAATAAACAAATCTGTCTCACACAGAAAAGTCTATCAAAGGATAAATTTGTCTCCCACAGATAAACCCTAGGTTTAGTTCCGTCTTTAGATATAAAATCAAGGTAACAGGAACCAATTGATAATCCGGTCTTATATTCCCGAAGAACATCCTAGATTAATCAATCACCTCGCAATAATCCTTCCTGACTACACAAGCGGATTATCGAGGAATCACAAACAGTGAGACGAAGATGTTTGTGACTTCTTTATCTTGCCTATCGGAGAACTCTCACGATCTCAAGCCAATCAAATCGATTGTACTCGTACGATGGAAAATGCAAGATCAGATCACACAACTACGATAAAAGAAGTATCGGTCTGGCTTCACAATCCCAATGAAGTCTTCAAGTCGTTAACCCGAATTTAAAGAAGAAACTCAAGGGTTAATGGATATCGACTCTAGCGAGCGCAGTAGTATCATACAGACGTGTGGGGATTAAGTTTTGCTCTAGCTAGAAGTCCTCTATATATAGCCTTTCAAATCAGGGTTTTGCCTTAGGTATTAAGCAAACCTTATTCAGCGTTAGATGAAACCTGATTTAGATTCAAGCTAATATTTCTCAACCGTTAGATCGAAAAACACAGCTTTTCATACACACATGGTAAACGTGTACAAGGTTTTTGAAACACATGCCCTAACGTGTATGCGTGTGTTGGTTCAACACAGTAACCAAAAGGTTAACCATATGAGCATCTCATATTAACCTGGTTATTCTTCACCATAACTAGTTCACTTGACTTCAAACGAACTAGTTAAGAGTTGTTCAATTGCTATGTGATCTTATGTAACTACACAAGACACAATTGAATCAAATATGATTACGATTCGATTGAATCGGCTCAATGAACATTATAGCCATGGTTTGCATAAAGCATTCCTTAGTAATTTAATGATACATGTTCAGAGCTCATCTTTAGATCATAACCTATTAAGTACACAAACAAGTTCGCGGACTTAATCAATCGGGTTGAGTTTTCCAAACTCTCATTTCAACCATTGAGACATTCTCAGAGGATGCTATGTAGCCGTTATTCACAGACCGATTCACGTCAGAGCAATTCTCAAAAAGTGATTGAAGCTTTTCATGACTTTCGTCACTAGGTGAAGATAAACTTGATCAAAGCGAAACGCTTGACCAACACATGATTTCGGGAAAAAGATAAGCATTTAATACTCAGCTCTAAATATCAATGTGTATGATCTAGTCTATATAGCATACGAATTTTGTCTCATAAGAAGTAGGAGATAGAATAGATAGACTTTTGAGTGATAGATAAGTTCAAGTCTTCACATACCTTTTTGTTGATGAAGTTCCACGGTTCCTTCTGTAGATCTTCGTCGTTGTCGTTGAATCGCCATGAAGTTCTTGAGCTCAACTACACTTTTCCTATCCTAGTCTGAGACTTAGCTAATAGGCTAGAAATCAAGACTTATAGTTTTGATCACTAACATTGACAAACATGCTTGATATAGCAACGCATGCGAGGTCGACCGATCTATGCTCTAACAATCTCCCCCTTTGTCAATTTTAGTGACAAAACTATTAATACATATTGGAATACAAAAAAGATAAACGTTAGTGGCTCCTATTTCATAGTCTAATCTTCAATGTTCCTTGAAATCTTCGTCCTTCCAAGTACTCCAATGATCCCAAAGGTTGTAAGTTTAGTATCACCGTTGTTGAAGATCCGTAGCAATAACAATGAGAGAAATCGAGATTCTCGATCATTATTATACAGTGTCATAGTATTATTATGAATCATCAAAGTCCAATTGTATCACGACTTTAACAATAATACTATGGTGATATGTATCACTCCCCCTTAGTCAATACTCTATCTCGATCATGGAAACCACTCCCCCTTACACAATGATCCGAAAACCATATGTATTAGTAGTGTGAACTACAATATTTCTCCCCCTTTTTGTCAATAAAATTGGCAAAGGTAAAAGAACGGGTTCATAATGAAATTTCCACAAGAGACATTTCATAGACCAAAAGAAAGAATACACATCATATTAATTTAGATGCAATCTTATAGCCGAAGCTAACAACATTCATCAAGGAGTTTAAATATACAAGATAACCCCTAAAAAATTCCACATCCACACACCCCGCAAGATATTACCATTAAGCACAAGTTCAAAAGAACTTTCCCCCACTAGATGTCATTCCCGAGAGAACAACAAGAGCGACCTTAATTTCGAAAGAAAATAAGGATTTTGGAACACTTAAAAAGATACTAAAAAGACAACAACAACCCTACAGAAACTGAACTGGAAAGTACCTACTTGAATTTTTAGACTCGATTGCCCAAAAGATAAAGATAAGCATAGGGGAAAGAGTCAGTGAAACATTTTAATGAATCAAATCAACACCAATAGACTGCCGCAAGTGTTGAAAAGTTGCATTGTCTAATGGTTTGGTGAGAATATAAGTCAATTGTTGTTCGGAAGGCACAAATTCCATACTAATGATACCATTTTCATAAAGATCACGAATAAAATGGTACCTTATGTCAATGTGCTTCGTTCTTGAGTGCTCAACAGGATTCTCAGTAATTCGAATCGCACTGGAGTTATCACAAAAGATCTTCATTATTCCAGTATCTACTCCATAATCAGCAAGCATTTGTTTCATCCATAGGAGTTGAGTACAACATGATCCGGCAGCAATACATTCTGCTTCACATGTAGACAGGGATTGAGAATTTTGCTTCTTTCTATGCCATGATACAAGATTGAGACCTACATAGTAGAAGCCCCCTGAAGTACTTTTTCTGTCTTCTACACATCCTGCCCAATCAGCATCAGAATAAGCAGAAATGTCAGTATTAGTATCAAAAGTGTACGAGAGACCATACCCTGTCGTGTGATTTATATATCGTATAATTCTTTTTGCGGCTGCAAGATGAGATTCTTTCGGATCCTCCTGAAACCTGGCACAACAACCAACATTGAAGGAGATATCAGGTCTAGTAGCTGTAAGATACAAAAGGCTACCTATAATGGATCGATACAGTTTTTGATCCACTTTTGCTCCTTTATCATCTCTGTGCAATTTACCAGTAGTAGGCATGGTAGTTAACTTAGGAGAGGACTTATCCAAACCAAATCTTGACACGAGATTACGTGCATATTTCTCTTGGGATAAGTAAATTCCCTCCTTATTTTGTTGAATCTGTAATCCTAAGAAGAATTTTAATTCACCAACATTGCTCATTTCAAATTCTTTAGCAAGAGAGACTTGGAAGTCTTTTGCGAATTTTTAAGATGTTTATCCATAGATAATATCATCGACATAGATTTGAGCAATGACAACATCTTTTCCACTCCATTTGGTAAACAATGTTTTATCAGCTCCTCCTCTTGAAAAACCTTTCCTAATAAGAGAGGTAGTGAGTTTCTCAAACCAGGATCTTGGTGCTTGCTTCAATCCATATAATGCCTTTTTGAGTTTCAGTACATGATCTGGAAAATCAGGGTCTTCGAATCCTTTAGGTTGAGCGACATAGACTTCCTCTTTTATAATTCCATTCATGAATGCAGATTTTATGCCCATCTGAAACAACTTAACCTTGAGAAAACAGGCATGAGCCAATAACAGTCGAATGGACTCAAGACGTGCCACAGGTGCAAAAGTTTCATCAAAATCGATTCCTTCAATCTGTGAATATCCTTGAGCGACAAGTCTAACTTTATTTCTGACAATTGTGCCAAATTCATCAGATTTGTTCTTGAATATCCATTTGGTACCGACAATATTGACATTTGGAGGACAAGGTACATGTTACCAGACATCTTGTATTTCAAATTGATTTAACTCTTCATGCATCGCATTTACCCAAAAGGGGTCTTTCAGAGCTTCATCAATATTTCGTGGTTCCACCTGCGAAAGATAACAACCAAAATTGCATATATTTTGAAGTTGACCTCTTGTTCTGGCTGTAGAATCCCTTCCCCCAATGATATTGTTGAGGTCATGATTTCTTTGAACCCATAGATGTCGTGGAGGGACGTGTTCTTGTTCTTCAGGAATGGCTTGATCAGTGCTTTTCTCCTTGTCACTAGAAATGTCAGGATCAGTAACAGTTGGGATAACTTCAACTGATTCTGGAATTTCTTTGACTTTCTCAATTGTCTCAGTTGGAGGCAATTCAGCAGGAGAATTATCTTGACGAAAATTACTGATGTCATCAATGATAACATTAGCAGATTCCATCATGACTTGTGTTCTGAGATTAAATACTCGAAAACCACGACTATCAGATGCATAGCCAAGAAAGATACCTTCGTCACTTTTGGTGTCAAATTTCCCTTTCTGCTCTCGATCTTTCAGAATATAGCACTTACTTCCAAAAACCCTGAGGTAGTGTAAGTTGGGTTCCTACCATACCATAACTCATAAGGAGTGTTAAGGGTTTTAGACCGCAAATATACACGGTTGATCAAGTAACATGCTGTAAAGACAGCTTCTCCCCAAAACCTTAAAGGTAAGTTTTTGTTGTGGAGCATTACTCTGGCCATTTCCTGGATGTTCATGTTCTTTCTTTCTGCAACTCCATTAGCTTATGGAGTGATCGGTGGAGAGTATTGTTGAATGATCCCCAGTTTTTCATAGAACTCAAATACCTTGGTGTCTTTGAATTCAGTAGCACGGTCGCTTCTAATTTTCTTCAGTTTGCGACCTTGTTCATTCTGGAACCTTTTAACAATAATCTTAAATTCAACAAGGGTTTCATTCTTATGAGTCAAGAATGCAACCCAGATAAACCTGATGTAATCATCTACCATAACTAAAGCATACTTCTTACCAGCAACAGTGGGTTGTTGAATTGGTCCGAAGAGATCCATATGAATTAAATCAAGATGAATTTTAGTGAGAATATCTCGAGATGGTTTGTGGTGAACTTTCGTTTGCTTCCCCTTTTGACAGGCACCATATACACCCTCAATCTTTGCATTGATTTTGGGAATGCCTCTAGCAAGTTGTTTGTTAATGATCTTAGTTAGAAGACGATAATTGATGAGACCAAAACGCTCATGCCAAAGATGAGTAGATTCCACCTTATTCAAGTTTAAACGGTTGCTAAACTGAGTATCGAGAAGATAACAGTTGTTTTTACCACGAGTTCCTTGAAAAATTACTTTCCCAGATTGTCAACAATGTCACATCCATTCGCATTGAAGACAACTCAATGGCCCTTGTCGCAAATTTGACTGATAGAAAGAAGATTAGCAGTCATACCTTTAACGTATACCACATCATGAATTTCTGGAACACCAGGTAGCTTGATCGTTCCCTTCTTGCTAATGTAGCAACAGCTTCCATCTCCGAACGTTACAGGACCTCCTTCATAGTCAACAGATGAAACAAACCAAGTGAGATCTCCTGTCATATGTCGACTACAACCACTATCCAGAAACCATTGAAAGGGAGATATAGATCTTAAAGCAAAGGCACCCATACTACTAGTACCTCTCGATTTAGAGTTTTCTGGTAGTGTTGTATGAACTTTTAGAGAGTCATACATTTGTTTAGCTTTCTTACAAATATTACTTGCAACATTAAGACTCTTTTGAAAATACATACATGCTTGTTGTATATGATCGAACGGATCATAACATGAGCCTACGCCTTGAAGATTGTCTGACTGGTTCCTTGTCATGTCAGTTTTCTCAACATCCTGTCGTTGATTACTATCTGACTTGTGACTTTTCTTAAGATAGGAATAACTGAGGTTTTTAAAATCCTCAAAGGGAATGTTTCCGAATATCAAATCCTTAAGAATAGTAATTTTTGCAACAAGACCGTAGTTGATCCGAATTTGTTCATCCAACCCTTTTTGAAGAGACATCAGTTTGTCATACCATTTCTTGCGATTGCTTTTCAAAACTGGTGAAACATCAATTGAGACTTTATAGATATAGTCAGATCGCTACAAACACAGACTTGTGAGGTCTTAAACGTGTTTGCCAGCTCTGATACCAATTGAAAAGGCGGGGGTCTAACAACACCACCCAATATTTCGTTTAGGAAATCTGTATGGACAAACTCCAATATACTTTTTATTAGAATCAACCAGACAGTCAGACTCAATCAACAAAAAGATATATCAAAGAGTTTATATCTCAATCTCTCAATTTGATCTTTACTCAAGCAAATAGAAATCTGCGAGTCTTTATCAAAGACATATAACTTGGATGGTACCAAAGACCAATATCCAAGGAGCAATCAATATCAATCAACAACCAAAGGTTGGATTTCCAATTGATGATCAAGAACGCACAACCTGTATTATTTTAATTATATAACAAATATAATGCGGAAAAGAAATAACACAGACACCAGAATTTTGTTAACGAGGAAACCGAAAATGCAGAAAAACCCCGGGACCTAATCCAGATTGAATACACACTGTATTAAGCCGCTACAGACACTAGCCTACTGCAAACTAACTTCGGACTGGACTATAGTTGAACCCCTATCAATCTCCCACTGATACAAGGTACAGTTGTACTCCTACTCATCTGATCCCAGCAGGATGCTACGTACTTGATTCCCTCAGCTGATCTTACCCACAACCAAGAGTTCCTACGACCCAAAATCGCAGGCTTGATAATAAACAAATCTGTCTCACACAGAAAAGTCTATCAAAGGATAAATTTGTCTCCCACAGATAAACCCTAGGTTTTGTTCCGTATTTAGATATAAAATCAAGGTAACAGGAACCAATTGATAACCCGGTCTTATATTCCAGAAGAACAGCCTAGATTAATCAATCACCTCTCAATAATCCTTCCTGAATACACAAGCGGATTATCGAGGAATCACAAACAGTGAGACGAAGATGTTTGTGACTTATTTATCTTTCCTATCGGATAACTCTCATGATCTCAAGCCAATCAAATCGATTGTACTCGTACGATAGAAAATACAAGATCAGATCACACAACTACGACAAAAGTAGTATCGGTCTGGCTTGACAATCCCAATGAAGTCTTTAAGTCGTTAACCCGAATTTAGAGAAGAAACTCAAGGGTTAATGGAGATCGACTCTAACGAGCGCACTAGTATCACACAGACGTGTGGGGATTAAGTTTTGCTCTATCTAGAAGTCCTCTATATAGCCTTTCAAATCAGGGTTTTTCCTTAGGTATTAAGCAAACCTTATTCAGCGTTAGATGAAACCTGATTTAGATTCAAGCTAATATTTCTCAACCGTTAGGTCGAAAAACAAAGATTTTCATACACACATGGTAAACGTGTACTGGGTTTGTGAAACACATGCCCGAACGTGTACGCGTGTGTTGGTTCAACACAGTAACCAAAAGGTTAACCATATGAGCATCTCATATTAACCTGGTTCTTCTTCACCATAACTAGTTCACTTGACTTCAAACGAACTAGTTAAGAGTTGTTCAATTGCTATGAGATCTTATGTAACTACACAAGACACAATTGAATCAAAGATGATTACAATTCGATTGAATCGGCTCAATGAACATTATATCCATGGTTTGCATAAAGCATTCCTTAGTAATTTAATGATACATGGTCATAGCTCATCTTTAGATCATAACCTATTAAGTACACAAACAAGTTCGCGGACTTAATCAATCGGGTTGAGTTTTCCAAACTCAACATAATTTCTCGGTAAGAGAAGTTCCGCCAGTTCGAGGACTGGGTTCGCGGAATGAGTTCGCGGACTTAACAGCAAACGTGTTATAATGGAAATCCCAGCAGAAATTCTCGGGATGAGAGTTTCCGTCAGTTCGCGGACTTGGTTCGCGGACTTGGCAAGCCAATTCCACTATCCTACCGATTTCACTTTCTCAACAAAGTTCGAAAACTTCGGATCAAGGAATACATGGTTATGTAATCTAAACTCTCATTTCAACTATTGAGACATTCTCAGAGGACGTTATGTAGCCGTTATTCACAGACCGATTCACGTCAGAGAAATTCTCAAAAAGTGATTGAAACTTTTCATGACTTTCGTCACTAGGTGAAGATAAACCTGATCAAAGCGAAACGCTTTACCAACACATGATTTCGAGAAAAAGATAAGCATTGAATACTCAACTCGAAATATCAATGTGTATGATCTAGTCTATATAGCATACGACTTTTGTCTCATAAGAAGTAGGAGATAGAATAGATAGACTTTTGAGTGATAGATAAGTTCAACTCTTCACATACCTTTTTGTTGATGAAGTTCCACGGTTCCTTGTGTAGATCTTCGTCGTTGTCGTTGAATCTCCATGAAGTTAT
This sequence comes from Papaver somniferum, assembly GCF_003573695.1. Classification (NCBI taxonomy): domain Eukaryota; kingdom Viridiplantae; phylum Streptophyta; class Magnoliopsida; order Ranunculales; family Papaveraceae; genus Papaver; species Papaver somniferum. Next base: position 230,846,493 of record NC_039364.1, on the reverse strand, counting down.
TGAACTCAACTACACTTTTCCTATCCTAGTCCGAGACTTAGCTAATAGTCTAGAAATCAAGACTTATACTTTTGATCACTAACATTGACAAACATGCTTGATATAGCAACGCATGCGAGGTCGACTGAGCTATGCTCTAACAATAGGTTTAATACTAAATAACAGAAATTTATACAATTACTAAACATTTCATTCATTCAAATAAACTTCAAATTGAATTACAAGATAACAGCCTACCTGCAATTGCAGCTCTTCCAAGCTTTCGCCGCAAGTACTAACTACAGTCCTACAACTCCCATTATCCGCCTTTCTCACAACAATTCAACTTTGCTCAACCCCATCTCCACACTCATCAGAACACAACAACAGTTCTTGCATTCCACACATCATTCATATTGAAAAAGCGTGGGTTTAACAACACCACCCAATATTTCGTTTACGAAATCTGTATGGACTAACTCCGAAATACTTTGCTAGAGAATCAACTAGACAGTCAGACTCAATCTAGATAAAAGTATCTCAAAGAGTTAATATCTCAATCTCTCAATTTGATCTTTACTCAAGCAAATAGAAATCTGCGAGTCTTTATCAAAGAGAGATAACTTGGACGGTACCAAAGACCAATGTCCAAGGATCAATTAATATCAATCAACAACCAAAGGTTGGATTTCCAATTGATGATCTTAATGCACAACCTGTATTATTTCAATTATATAACAAATATAATGAGGAAAAGAAATAACACAGACACCAGAAGTTTTGTTAACGAGGAAACCGCAAATGCAGAAAAACCCCGGGACCTAGTCCAGATTGAATACACACTGTATTAAGCCACTACAGACACTAGCCTACTACAATCTAACTTCGTACTGGACCGTAGTTGAACCCCAATCAGTCTCACACTAGTCCAAGGTACAGTTGCACTCCTACGCCTCTGATCCCAGCAGGATACCACGTACTTGATTCCCTTAGCTGATCTCTCCCACAACTAAGAGTTGCTACGACCCAAAATCGCAGGCTTAATAATAAAAAAATCTGTCTCACACAGACAAGTCTATCAAAGGATAAATTTGTCTCCCACAGATAAACCCTAAAAGAGTTTTGTTCCGTCTTTTGATAACAATCAAGGTGAACAGGAACCGATTGATAATCCGGACTTATATTCCCGAAGAACAGCCTAGATTAATCAATCACCTCACAACAATCCCAATCAACTAGCGAAACAATATGTCATGGAATCACAAACGATGAGACGAATGCGTTTGCTATTACTTTTTATATCTTTCCTATCGGAGAACTCTCACGATCTCAAGCCAATCAAAGATTGTACTCGTACGATAGAAAATGCAAGATCATATCACACAAATACGATAAGAGTAGTATCGGTCTGGCTTCACAATCCCAATGAAGTTTTTAAGTCGTTAACCTTATTTTAGAGAAGAAAATCAAAGGTTAATGGAGATCGACTCTAGCGAGCGCACTAGTAGCACACAGACGTGTGGGGATTAGGTTTGCTCAATTCTAGATGTCTCCTATATATAGTCTTCAAATCAGGGTTTTGTCTTGGTTACAAAGCAATCTTTATTCACCGTTAGATGAAAACCTGATTTAGATTCAAGCTAATATTTCTCAACCGTTAGATCGAAAACTTAGCTTGTCACACACACTTGAGGTATACATTTACTGGGTTTGTGAAAACCGTGCCCAAACGTGTACTGGTGTATAAACTTACGGAGATACGACTAAGTTAATTACACGGAGATGACTAACTTAACCGTTCATATACTCAACATAAGGAAAACCTTACGGAATATACATGACTACATTAACCAATAGAACATGATTAGTATAGCCGTTCATATACTCAACACAAAGACTTGTGGAATATATGAAAACTCAACTAGATTAATTACAAGAGAACCTATAATTAATCTAATTGGAATACAAATAATCAAACTAGTCACCAAAATAATCAATTTAATTAATTTGGGCTAAACATAAAAGAACTTATGGAACCCCGACTAAGTTCATCATAGAGTATGACAACCTTAACCGTACATGTACTCAACATAAGAAAGAAGAGCTTATGGAGTACAAACTAAATAACCAAACTAGTTGATTAATTTAGTTCCTAATGCTCAACATATAGCATCTCATGGAACAACCAACAAACCCAAAATAAATCGACTTAGTTGTGTCGTGCTCAACATGAGACACACAATGGAGCCTTCACGGTAAACAAAAGAAATAGATCAATGAAGATCAAAACCGTGGATAACATACAAGGATCTATTCTATCTTTCCATCACTATATGCATAATGACATAATAGACTTTATCCTTGTCAAACAAAATATTTCATCCTATTTTTCATCAAGTAAATGACTGCATAGGCATAACTTTTGTATTTGTCAAAAGTCCATTCGTCCTTTCATCAATACGAATACCAATTCATGAACGACTTTACTTTTGACAACAATATGGGACCTTCAAGTTCACGGACGCAAACAATACATATCCCGTAAAAATATTGCAATACTTGAAAATCAAACAGATTAGTACTGCAATAACCATCATCCTCCAAATATTTTTAGAAATTTTAAATCAAAAACCTAAAAAATAACACAAGAAGATGAAAACAAAATAGCTATGTGTAGTCACAATCTTATCTATTCAAAACACTATTTATTCTTCCAACTAATCCAAAGAGAAGACATACTAGGTATCTGGACAAACTCGTAATGCACGTACAAGATGATTTGTCCTTAGAGGGTAGAATCAATCTTTTTCGCCCGTATTTATACCAAGAATAGCTACCAAAGGCGTATAAAAATATTTTCTTAATCAAAGAAGAACATACAAAGTCAATAACGACCATGCACCATAGTTCACACAGGATGATTGTGAACATTCAAGAATTCCATAGCACTGCGTACTACTTTCCATTCTTGAACTTCCTTCTTTGTGATTCACCAACAAAATTCTTTTAAAATCTAAAAATTAGCTTAGAAGAGTAGTACTCCAAGAATCCAAGTGCCCAAGTTCAATAGAAGTGGTACAAGTGCAACGAAACGGAGCAAAATACTCAAAACAAGAGACAGGACAAATACCAATCTAAACTCATCCAAATTCAAGGTTTCTAAACTCCATTTTGAAGAGAATTCAAAGAGGAAGAGAGTTCAAAATGAATGAGGTCAATTCGAGTTCAGGCGAAGAAGTTACGGCCAAAACAGTTTACCGAATATCGACGTCAAGTATGCATACGGGTTTGCAAACGAATTTCGTATCCTGGAGAAGTTTGCAGACTGGGTTTGCAGACTGGGTTTGCGAACTTAAACCCCTGAATTTTGGTTTTAAATGATGTTATACATACTTTTCATGTGTACCGTGAAGTCCAAACATCCCGAACTAATGTTTTCAAACCTAAACATTTAAGAATCTTAAACACAGATCAAATTAGGTATAAATGAACGATAATCAAGGTACATGGATCATTATAAGTACTCAAACAAGTAATCAAAACATAAAACTTGCTCAAGTTTATAGACGTACCTTTTTAGAAAAGTCCATTTGAATTCTACAACCTTACGAATATAATCTGTGCGCCCCAGTTGTTGTGCTTCCTTCACCGTATACATAGCAGGGCATTCCTTGGTGAGGATTCACTTTCAACACAAACAAGTTGTGTTGATGTGAAAAATGTCTTGCTCACCATGGCACCAAGAAAGAGTTTCTTTCCAACAACTCTTAAATCTCGTAGTTTTGAGAAACACCCAAGGAACTGTTTTTATAAGTCTATCAAAGAACTTCAAGAGAACCCAAAAAGATTTGTATTTCTGATTTCTTGTTTTCCAACTTATAAAAAACAGTTTCTGCAGATAGTTTTTAGTACTGCGAAGGGAAACTCTTTGGATAAAAAGAGACGTCCTAGATTCTTCATAAAAGAAGACAATACTATTATCTTGATAGGAAGTATCAGGAATTGAGCAACGAATCAATTCATGTTGTGAGGTGATACACTCAGATGACTGAGATTTAAACTCATCTTGTAATTCGTTTAGTTTATCACAACTAATTGGATTACACAGAGGAGGAGCATTGCTCTCATTGATTAGTAAATCAATATCAACCTCAACATGAATATTATTCAGCATAACTTGATTTAGCCTGTCAAGAGATTCTTGCTCTTTCTGGAGGTATAACTCAACATCAAGATATAAGCTCTCAAGCTTCTTTTCAAGCCCTGAAAACACTTCAAGGGATTTTAAACCTGGTGGAGGTTTAGATAGAATTTCTTCTGCAGATTTTATTAAATCAGTCATGGAAGAGAATTCTGAAATCCCTGGATCTGGTGGTGCGTTTATTGAGATAGCACTACTGTCCATAGAGTCAGATTGCTACAAACACAGACTTGTTAGGTTTTAAACGTGTTTGCCTGCTCTGATACCAATTGAAAAAGCGGGGGTCTAACAACACCACCCAATATTTCGTTTAGGCAATATGTATGGACTAACTCCGAAATAATTTGCTAGAGAATCAACTAAAACAATCAGACTCAATCTAGATAAAAGTATCTCAAGGAGTTAATATCTCAAACTCTCGATTTTATCTTTACTCAAGCAAATAGAAATCTGCGAGTCTTTATCAAAGAGAGATAACTTGGACGGTACCAAAGATGGAACAAAAATTGGTTCTTGTGCACTTTGATTTATCATAAGACGGAACAAAAATTCGTAGGTATTTCTATAGGAGACAAATTTTATCTATCTGAATAGACTTTTCTATGTGAGACAGATTGGTTTATGAGTTTTCAACTTCGGGTCATAGCAACTCTTAGTTGTGAGTGAGATCAGCTAAGGGAATAAAGTGCGTAGAGTCATGTTGGGATTCAGAGGCGTAAGGAACGTGACTGTATAAAATACCTTAATAAAAAGGATTCTCAATTAATTTCGATCCTGGGATTCTCCTTGGCTATCAAGGAATACCTTTGAACAATTAATGATAAGATTTACAACTCGTGTTCAAAGAATGACGACATCCTTACTTTGTAAGTCCTCTTTCATACTTACAATCTTAGAAACGACGATTCGATTTCTAAGAACCATGTGATTGATCATCCTATCAAATCACTAATCATGGGTATCACGGTTCTACCAAAACAAGTTTCGGTTATACCTCATGTGAGTACTTTACATAGTCACACTAGTTACCAAAACTCGGTTGACTAGGTACTAGAATCGGTTCCCTACATAATATGGTAACTACCCGTAATTTTGTGCACATGTGCATAGGATCGGTTCCCCTAACTACTAAGAACTTGTTGCACATGTTCATAGGATCGGTTCCCTTCACACTTGTTAGAGCATTGCTCGGTTGAACCCGCCAAGCGTTGGTATGTCAAGTTTGGTTGTCATATCTTAGTGAACCAAAACTCATGTTAAGAGTCGCTTGATTATGTACTAGAGTTAAACTTCGTATAGGTTAGCTTGAAAGTATTAGGATATGAGACATTACAAGTATTTCGAAGTCTTGAATATGTGAAGAAGCGAGGAGCTACAACGACAACACTCATCCTTCCACTTAAGGTTAGTGATATTTGACTTGAACTGTTTCATTCCCTAACGTATCTTTCAAGTCGTGCATATTGAAAACATATTGATAAAGCCTACCAACAAGGGCTAGAACTTAATCCCGCTAAATCAAAAAGTCACGCAAACCACAAGGGTTATCACAATATGAGATCGAATATCAAGGTAATAAAACCAAAATCAAACATCTCATAATCATACATAACAATATTAAAAAGCAATCAAGCACAGGATATGTAAATCAAAACTATCACAATAAAAATTATAAATTAATAATTTTATTCAAATAATAAGATAGTTTTATTCATAATAGACTTTTATTGAAAAACTAATCAAAACACTAAAGTCTATTTTCTTGGAAGTTATTCCTTCATCTTAGCACCAGAGAGAGAAAAGTTATTACTTTCGCATTTCATCTTGAAAAATTCTTCCAGTAAATAACCTTGTTGTTTGACCAGAACCTCTTGCATCTGAGATATTTTTGAGAAGATTCAGCAAGAGCATGTAGTTCGGTCTTGGATTGAACACAGAAGTGTGTTAACGCTTCGATACATTGATCTTTCTTCAAAGTGTTCTCTCTTTCCTTCTTGCTAAGCCAATCTCTATTTCTAATCTTACTTCTTGATTTCTCATCCAGAGATGATGTAGATTTATTTTTCAAGTGATATTTCTGATCTAGCATCTTGTCAAGAGAATACATTGGATCCAGACTCATAGTTCGGACAAGGAATGACCGAAAAAGGAGAATGATCTATATATATTTTTCATATATAATACCGAAAATATAATATTCCTATAAATACGAATATCTTGAATATTTTCATTTACTAGATTTTTGATCCCGTAATTTACACAACCGTGCCCTCTTCTTTCTCTTCCTTAAAAAACATGGCACACACAGTAAGGAAGATTTTTAATACCGATTAGACGGTATTCATGAGAGATTTTCTCCCATTACGGAATCTAGAGCGGCCAGAGTGCTCTTGATCTAGTATCATATGAAAAAGCCTTTTTTCGTTACTAGAAGTGAACGAAAAATCTCGAGATTGATGTAGGTAACATAAGTACCTATTAACAACTCTGTTGTTTAGACAGTTTTTGCATCTTATCTTATTTTTCCCCTTAGATGATTTACTGATATCGGATGACATTTCCATTTTTGAGATGGGTAAATCACTAGTGGATGGGGAAGAAATAAGATTGACAACTAATGCAATATTAGTTGTTTCCTCTTCTTCAGAATCATATGAATCGGAGGTCTCATCAATAGTCATAGCCAATTCCTTTCCTCCTATGTACTTCTTAAGATTGGGACAGCCTTTTGCAATATGACCAAACCCTTTACACTTGAAGCATTTTGGATGATATTCATCATTCTCTTCCTGATCTTTCTTAACTGGAACACGATCATGTGGACGAGACGGTCTGTGAGAATTTTTGATGAATCTCTTACCTATTTTCTTTAAGAGATATCGAAACTGTCTTGTGATCAAAGACAATGACTGTTCAATTTCATCATCAGATAAATCAGCAATCGGTTCAGATGAATCATCTAGATGTCTATTATTCTCCATAGGATTTTTCGGAACATTTGCAACTTTAAAAGCAATTCCTTTCGTTTGAATACACTGTGATTCATGATCAAAGATATTTAGCTTCCAAAGAGTGTGCTTCGTGAGAGAGAAGAAAGATCATTTTCTTCTATGATTGCATGCTTCTTGGAATCGTATCTTGACGGCAACAATCTGAGAATTTTGCATACTATATCCTTTTCAGAAATAGTCTTTCCAAGTGAGAAAGAGGCGTTAACTATCTCAGAGAGTTTGAGGTAAAACTCTTCAAAAGTATCGTTGTCATCCATTCGAAGGTTTTCCCAACCGGATAAAAGAGTTTGAAGTCTAGATTCTTTCTCTGCGGTATCTCCTTCGAATGCAATTTGAAGATTATCCCAAGCTTCATTCGAAGTTAGAAAAGATGATACATTATGTTGTAGATCACGACTTACAACATGTATAATAGCATTCAAACCATCTGAATTCTGCTTAGCAAAAGCCTTTTCTTCTGTCGAGTACTCAACCAAACGTTTATACTTTGTCTCCGAATTTGCAACTTTGTCTCGTGATTGAAGAAAATATCTCATAGAAGATTTCCACCATAGATAGTTTGATCCGTAAAATCTTGGCGGCACGTTAATAGAAGTCGATTCGTGAGAACTCGAATTCATTTCTTATAGGTTGGATCGCACCAAACACAGATTGTTAGATCTTTTCTTGTTTTCCTCCCCTGATACCAATTGAAAAGACGAGGGCACCCAAATATACCTCAATCTAAAACTTTTCCACCTATAAGTCCCTTCTTCCGAAAGTGATCGTCTATGGACAGAGTCGAGAGAATACAACTAATCGGTATCATACTTCGAGTGATCGTCTATGGATAAGAGATCAAGACAATACAATCAACGAAGTGTGCTTACTTGATAATAGGTTCGGACTTAAACAAACACTATAGGATTATATATCAAGTAAATGGGATGTAACGTTTGTGTATTTTACTTCTAATTATAATAAACAATTATAATTGCGAGAAATAGAAAAGTAAAACACACAGCAAGATTTACGAGGAAACCGCAAATGCAGAAAACCCCCGGGACCTAGTCCAGATTGAATACTCTCAGAATTAAGCCGCTATACAAAATCTAAACCAACTTCTGTTAGATCATAGCTCGGTCGACCTCGCATGCGTTGCTATATCAAGCATGTTTTTCAATGTTAGTGATCAAAATTATAAGTCTTGATTTCCATCCTATTAGCTAAGTCTCGGACTAGGATAGGAAAAGTGTAGTTGAGCTCAAGAACTTCATGGCGATTCAACGACAACGACGAAGATCTACACAAGGAACCGTGGAACTTCATCAACAAAAAGGTATGTGAATACTTGAACGTATCTATCACTCAAAAGTCTATCTATTCTATCTCCTACTTCTAATGAGACAAAAGTAGTATGCTATATAAACTAGATCATACACATTTGATATTTCGAGCAGAGTAGTCAATTGAACTAGTTATGATGAAGAAGAACCGGGTTAATATGAGATGCTCATATGGTTAACCTTTTGGTTACTCTGTTGAACCAACATACGCGTACACGTTTGGGCATGGTTTTCATAAACCCAGTAAACGTTTACCAAGTTTGTATGACAAGCTTTGTTTTTCGATCTAACGGTTGAGAAATATTAGCTTAAATCTAAATCAGGTTTTCATCTAACGGTGAATATGGATTGCTTTGTAACTAAGGCAAATCCCTGATTCGAAGATTATATATAGGAGACTTCTAGCTAGAGCAAAACTTAATCCCCACATGTCTGTGTGTTACTAGTGCGCTCGCTAGAGTCGATCTCCATTAACCTTTGATTTTCTTCTCTAAAATCAGGTTAATGACTTAAAGACTTCATTGGGATTATGAAGCCAGATCGATACTACTTTTATCGTAGTTGTGTGATCTGATCTTGCATTTTCTATCGTAAGAGTACAATCATTGATTGGCTTGAGATCGTGAGAATTCTCCGATAGGCAAGATATAAAAGTAGTCACAAACGCCTTCGTCTCATCGTTTGTGATTCCACAACATCTTGTTTCGCTAGTCGATTGGGATTGTTGTGAGGTGATCAATTAATCTAGGCTGTTCTTCGGGAATATAAGACCGAATTAATTGATTGGTTCCTGTTACCTTGATTTTATATCTAAATACGGAACAAAACTTAGGGTTTATCTGTGGGAGACAGATTTATCCTTTGATAGACTTTTCTATGTGAGACATATTTGTTTATTGTTAAAGCCTGCGATTTTGGGTCGTAGCAACTCTTGGTTGTGGGTGAGATCAGCTAAGGGAATCAAGTACATAGTATCCTGCTGGGATCAGAGGCGTAGGAGTGCAACTGTACCTTGTATCAGTGGTAGATTGATAGAGGTTTAACTATAGTCCAGTTCGAAGTTAGTTTGCAGTAGGCTAGTGTCTATAGCGGCTTAATACAGTGTGTATTCAATCTGGACTAGGTCCCGGGTTTTTTCTGCATTTGCGGTTTCCTCGTTAACAAAATTTCTGGTGTCTGTGTTATTTCTTTTCCGCATTATATTTTTATATAATTGAAGTAATACAGGTTGTGCGCTAAGATCATCAATTGGAAATCCAACCTTTGGTTGTTGATTGATATTGATTGATTCTTGGATATTGGTATTTGGTACCGTCCAAGTTATTCCTTGTGTTTGATTAAAAAAAGACTCGCTATTGTTTTAGCTTGAGTATTAATCAAAACAAGTGAGAGATATTAACTCCTTGAGATACTTTATTCTAGATTGAGTCTGAATGTCTAGTTGATTCTCTAGTAAAGTATTTCGGAGTTAGTCCATACATATTTCTAATCGAATTATTGGGTGGTGTTGTTAGACCCCCGCTTTTTCAATTGGTATCAGAGCAGGCAAACACTGTAAAACTAATAAGTTTGTGTTTGATCGTTCCATATAAATTACCCTATGGGAAATTTCTTTGGAAAACTTGCTCCTGGCATCTGTAACGCACGCCAGAATTCCTTAATGATTGTTCAAAGATTATTAAAATCTCATGGGCATCATGATAATCTCTCTTCATCTAAAAAGGAAGATTTGGATGTTAATAAGCAATCTAAAGGAAAAAATAAAAAGAAGGGAAAACGCTCAATACGTTCAAGGATATGGAACCTCTCTAGATTAACCCTTGATCTCTAAGGATCAATTGATAAAGATCTGTTTAAAGCGTTCGAAGGCATTTTTAAGTTCTTAGAAAAACTTAATTCTCTTAAGTCTAAGAATCTTTCCGGAAAAGTTATTGGTTGTGATAAGTCTGGCAATACTGTACAACCCAGAAATCGGAAATATCCTTCTTCCATCCCGTGCAAACAAGGGATAGAAAGCTCCTTCTGTCCCGACTATCATCATTATGATTATACTACAGGGACTGTTCACACTTATCAACCAGTCATGCCGCATGAGAACCTCTCTGCGCACCATGCCTCTTGGTAACAATGATGTCATTTACCTCATTTGTATATATCTTGAAGTGGGGCAAGAAATGGTTTGAGTTGTGCACAGTTGTGTTGTTGTTTGGGTAGCTTTCTTTTGCTTTTGTTTTCTTTCGCACACATGTTGGTTGCGTACCTTAATATGGAAGGGGATAAGAACTCCCATAAGTATTATGTGGATTACGGTTCGTGTTCGGCCCAAGCCCGTGAATGAGGGATATATATGTATGTGGTCTGCGAACCTTCTCCTTTATCATCTTCCTTCTGCGTACGTGAACTAGGGTTAGTGCTTCTCCACCATTAAAGCTTCTTTTAAGATATCAAAAGGAAGAGTGTTTGAGGATTCCCTTCAAGTAAGTAATCTCCTCTTGTGTATCTCTTTATAATGATTTCCAGGAGCATGAAAAAGAGTTCAAAAATCTCAAAAAGCCTTAGGTTGGGTTCTCCTTGTGATCAAAATTCTCTTAGAATTAGGTTTGTGGATGAGACTTGTGATAGAAATTTTGATAGGATTGCTTCCAAAGGTTTTATTCTAGAAAAGAGATTGGAATCTTTTAGTGGACATGAAGAGGATTTAGCTTGCTTCAAAAAGTTCAATCTTGGGAATATCTTTAATGGCCTTGGTCAAGGTTTTGATTCTCTAATAAGGGTTTTCTATGCCAACATTCATAATGTTGATTTTAACAAGATGGAATTCAAAACCATGATAAATAGAGAAAGGTTTCTTGTTAATAGAGAGTTGATTTCAAGAATCACCGAAATACCGTTAGGAGACGTACGACTACCTAGACCAAGTGACGAACGTCCTTCATATGATGATATCTCTATGGGACTTTGTGGAAAGAAGGTTGTTTGGAATCAAGGGAACTTTCCCACTAATGATCTTAGTGTTGGTCTAGTAGATTTTGGAAAACTTGGCATATCTAACCTTTGTCCATCCACAATTGAAAATTCGTGGTGGAGTTATGAGTTTGCGGAATTGGTTTACTTCCTTGTATCCGGTAATACAAATCTTGATATTTGTGGGTTTTTCAAATGATGACGATGACTTCTCACATCAAGATGTTAGGCTACCCTTGTTTGATTAGCCAAATTTTCCATGCTCGTGGAATTGATGCTATTGGAAATTCTCTTGGGGTTCCTAAACTTGTCCTTCCGTGTACTTTCCGGCGCATAAGGGAAAATGTTCGAAAGCGACAAAGAGGTACTCCTCCTGATATTGAAGATCCTACCGTCTTGGGGCTTATTCAAAAAGTTCACAAGGGAGTGTGTAAAGTAAATGAAAGAGTAAAGTGCTTAATAGATCAAGTGGCGTTGATTGGAACCAAGTGTCTCGAGCTCAAGGAAGAATTGGATTCAATTCAAGCATCTTGGAAATTGTCCGATGATGAGGGTGATAAGTAATTCATCTTCTTAGATACCTAGTATGTCTTATTTTTGGTTTAGTTGGAAGAATAATTAGCGTTTTGAATAGCGAAGATTGTGACTACGCATAGCTATTTTTGTTTTCATCTTCTTGTGTTTATTTTAGGTTTTGGTATTAAAATTCTAAAAATATTTGGAGGATGATTATTATTGCAGTATTTTAATGGTTTCATATATTGCAATATTTTTATGGGATATGTATTGTTTGCGTCCGTGAACTTGAAGGTCCCATATCTTGTCAAAAGTAAAGTCGTTCATGATCGGTATACGTTTATTGGTTTAAGGACGAATGGACTTTTGACAAATACAAAAGTTATGCCTATGCAATCATGTATTTGATGGAAAATAGGATGAAATCTTTTGTTTGACAAGGATAAAGTCTATTATATTGTTACGCATATAATGATGGAAAATAGAATAGATCCTTGTATGTTTATCCACGGTTTTGGTCTTCATTGATCCATATTCGTGTATACCGTGAAGGCTCTATTGTGTGTCTTATGTCGAGCACCGTACAACTAAGTCAAGTAATGTTGGCTTTGTTGGTTGTTCCATAAGATGACATATGTTGAGCATTAGGAACTAAATTAATCAACTAGTTTGGTTATTTATTTTGTACTTCATAAGTTTCTTTGTTATGTTGAGTACATATACGGTTAAGGTTGTCATGTTTTATGATAAACTTAGTCTGGGTTCCATAATTTCTCTTATGTTGAGCCCAAAAATAATTAAATTGATTACTTCGGTGATTAGTTTGGTTATTTGTATTCCAATTAGATTAATTATAGGTCCTCTTGTAATTAATCTAGTTGAGTTTTCATATATTCCACAATTCCTTGTGTTGAGTATATGAATGGCTACACTATCATGTTCTATTGGTTAATGTAGTCTCAAATATTCCGTAAGGTTTTCCTTATGTTGACTATTCTTATATTCCGTAAGGTTTTCCTTATGTTGAGTATTTGAACGGTTAAGTTAGTCACCTCCACATGATTAACTTAGTCGTAGCTTGTTGCTCCGTAGGTTTACTTATGTTGAGCACAATCAATTAAATTGATCACTTTTGTGGTTTGATTTAGTTGTGTATTCCAATTGAATTAATCATGGGTTTACTTGTGATTAATTTGGTTGAGTTTTGGATATAAAAGATCATATCTTTTATTTTTGGTGTCCAATTAAAAATCCTTACGAAATTAAGGTCGCTCTTGTTGTTCTCTCGGGAATGACATCAAATGGGGGAGAGTTGTTTTGAACTTGTGCTTAATGGTAATATCTTGCGGGGTGTGCGGATGTGGAATTTTATAGGGGTTATCTTGTATCTTTAAACTCCTTGATGAATGTTGTTAGCTTCGTCTATAAGATTGCATCTAAATTAAGATGATGTGTATTCTTTCTTTTGGTCTATGAAATGTCTCTTGTGGAAATTTCATTATGAACCCGTTCTTTTACCTATGCCAATTTTATTGACAAAAGGGGGAGAAATATTGTAGTTCACACTACTAATACATATGGTTTTCGGATCATTGTGTAGGGGGGGGGGGGGGGGGGGTGGTTTCCATGATCGAGATAGAGTATTGACTAAGGGGGAGTGATACATATCACCATAGTATTATTGTTAAAGTCGTGATACAATTGGACTTTGATACTACATAATAGTACTATGACACTGGATAATAATGATCGAGAATCTCGATTTCTCTCATTTTTATAGCTACAGATCTTCAACAACGGTGATGCTAAACTTGCAACCTTTGGGATCATTGGAGTACTTGGAAGGACGAAGATTTCAAGGAACGTTGAAGATTAGACTATGGAATAGGGGCCACTAAAGTTTATCTTTTTTGTATTCCATATGTATTAATAGTTTTGTCACTAAAATTGACAAAGGGGGAGATTGTTAGAGAATAGATCGGTCGACCTCGCATGCGTTGCTATATCAAGCATGTTTTTCAATGTTAGTGATCAAAACTATAAGTCTTGATTTCTAGCCTATTAGCTAAGTCTCGGACTAGGATAGGAAAAGTGTAGTTGAGCTCAAGAACTTCATGGCGATTCAAAGACAACGACGAAGATCTACACAAGGAACCGTGGAACTTCATCAGCAAAAAGGTATGTGAATACTTGAACTTATCTATCACTCAAAAGTCTATCTATTCTATCTCCTACTTCTTATGAGACAAAAGTCGTATTCTATATAGACTAGATCATACACATTTGATATTTTGAGCTGAGTGTTCAATGCTTATCTTTTTCTCGAAATCATGTGTTGGTAAAGCGTTTCGCTTTGATCAGGTTTATCTTCACCTAGTGACGAAAGTCATGAAAAGTTTCAATCACTTTGAGAATTGCTCTGACGTGAATCGGTCTGTAAATAACGGCTACATAGCATCCTCTGAGAATGTCTCAATGGTTGAAATTAGAGTTTAGATTACATAACCATGTATTCCTTGAACCGAAGTTTTCGAACTTTGTTGATCAAGAGAAATCGGTAGGATTGTGGAATTGGCTTTGCCAAGTCCGCGAACTCAGTCTGCAAACTCAATCCGCGAACTGACGGAAGTTTTCACACCAAAAATTTCTGATAGGATTTTCCAAAAACTCGTTTGTGTGTTAAGTGCGCGAACTCAGTCCGCGAACCCAGTCCGCGAACTGGCGGAAGTTCTCGACCGAGAATTTCTGCTGAGTTTGGAAAACTCAATCGATTGAACTTAAGTCCGCGAACTTGTTCGTGAGCTTAAGTGGTTGTGATCTAAAGATGTGCTCTGAACATGATACATTAAATTACTAAGGAATGATTTTGCAAACTGATAGACACATTTTTGTGTCTAATTTGTCCTCAATGTCCGTATTGTTGGCACTCGATTTTGTACTAATTTTGTTATTTTATGTATTTGTAGGTATTTTTTGGAAATAAATATTTTAAGAAAATTCGGCTCGAAAAGTTGATTTTGGCACCCGGAGGACAAGTGTTATTCGGACTCTCGCTTTTGGATAAGGGGCGACCACTGGATAAGGGGCGACTTTCTTTCAAAATTCAAAATTTGTTTTGGCGGGAAAATTCTTTCCTTTACTGGCAGATTTTCAATTCGACATTTGAAGGTGTTTTAACGAGATTAAAGAGCTGAGACTTAATGGGTATATGTGATATGAGTATATGAAGATATTATGGTGGTTGGGATCGATCAAATTTGTCCAGAAAATCAATTCCCAATCAAAACAGAGAAAAGAATATCGTCTCATTTTTGGAAAGAAAATCACGTAAAAGATGTTGCATGTTTGTGTAGTTAAGCCCAGATATTCTCCTAGGATGCGTATCAATCAGTTTATGAAGATTTCCAAGACAATTAACGTACACAGAGGAAGAAATAAGGAATTATTCTCAAAAATATTTTTCTTCATTGTGAAGATTTTTGAGGAGTTATGGCGAGATTCAATGAAGCTTAGGTGTATAAATAGGTTTCTAATATCACAGGGAAGGGCTGTCGAGAGTTGGGAGGAGAGAAGGAACGCTGCAGATCGAGAACCATGATTTCTCTCTGCTGCTGCTGCTGCCATTGATGAAGATGAAGAACACGAAGAACGGACTCGCAGAAGCAGTCGTTTATCAACAGTGTCTAAGACGCACACGCGTGGGTCGTAGTTCTTCGTACAACAGCAGTTATCATTTATCGTTCTTTTTGTAACAGCTGAACAGCGCCTTTGCAACAGTTATTTCTGTTGCGATTTTTCTGTTCAATTGTTTTACTCATTTTTATCATTTGTAAACAACTTTTTGAGCAATAAATAATTATTTTGAGAGCATTTTTACTATGATGAGCTAAAACCCAACACTGGGACGACGGAGGAGGCCAAACTTCATACTTGGGGTAATTTCATTTAATTCTTTTCTATGACTTTTGCATTAATTTAAAATTGAAATATGATTTGAATTAATTGGTTGTTATTTAATTTGATGATGTATGCTTGGCTTAATTTTTTTGATACATCATGCTTAGGACTTACAATCAATGTTTTTAGAATCAATCTTGGCAAAAATAAGAGTCCATATAATTTATGTTTTAAGCGATTATTGTTGAGAATAAATCATTGAGCCCTATGTTATGAAAATTGGCCGAATCATTAGTCCCAGTACCTCTCTACCAATTTGTCTATATTCGTATATAATTTTTATAAATCTAAAAATCCTTCACCTTCACAAATCTTAGAGTTCGAACCTTTATTACTACAACCACCGAAAAATCTTTAATCAAAATGGCGCCGCCGACGCGGATTTGTGCTTAGGTAGAATTTTTATGTTTATTTATTTATTTTTTTTTTCTTTATTTTTTGTTCCTTTTTACTTTGTCTTTTTGTCTTTGATTTACAGGTTCGAAGTGGAGCACTAAGGACTTGGAGAGGAAAAAGCTTAAAGCGAAAAGCGAAAAGACAAGAAAAAAAGGACAATTTTAGGATTTAATTTTTAATTTTTTTTAGAGTGTGTGAGGAAAACTGTAATTTTTTTTTTTATTTATTTTGGACTTTGGACTTTGAAAAATTGGACTTTATTTTTTTAACCCTACGGAAGGGTATTATTATAAAAAAAAAAAAATTATTATTAAACTGTGTGCAGGGAAGGACGACGATTACTATATCGTCTCGGCCCCTCGGGTTCGCACACGGCATAGGAGTCGTGGCCCGAGTCGACGACAACGGTTCATCGCCCGTCTGGTACGGGAGGTAAGTCCAATCGAAACACCCGCGAATCTCCTGCAAGCGGGTTACTGTCTGCCTTAAGGTGATAATTGTTTGAGGACGAACCGGACTGTCTTTATTTTCCTAGTAAAGGGCAAGGCCTGGCCTAAACAAGATAAGGGTTCGGATTTCATCACCGTTCTCTTCTTGCCCGCCTTAGGAAAACGAAACCGAACGCGAACCTAAGCTTTAAAATTTGGAATAGAACGAGACCGATAGGGTAACGAGCTTAATAGGAAACTCGTTCGAAAAATATTGGTTGCTCTTTAAGCAAACTCCAAAGTTCATGATGGTTTCTGTGAGTTGAATGCGTGACTGCGCCGCCTTGTGATAGCGGTGAGGCCTTGGGTATCAAAGCTCCACTGAGCTTCCCTCGCCTCAATTCAACTTACTTTGACTCGGATTGATTCCAGAGGGGTTTGCTCAAATTGCAACGAATTCCCTTTCGAAAGATAGAAGCTGGTCTAGAAACAATCTAAGTGGAGCCATCATGCTTTTTGTTTGCTAGAAATCTTTAGGTTTGTTTTGGTGGAGTCGAGTCGGCTTTGTTTGTGGTTGTGTAGAATTCCCTTGCAATTAAGAATGTCGAACTGGTATGATAGAAGCCAATACAATGAGTATCGACCTGAATTTGAATATGGACATCATCAGTTTTATGACCATGGTGGGAATAGTAGTTGGGAACGCCAACCTTTTCAAGGTTATGGTTCATACCATAGTGAGCCCAATTACTATCCACACACGAATTGGTCTTACGAGCAAGAAAATCAGGAATATTATAGTACTAGTCATGCGTTTTTGGAAAATTACTTAAAAACTAGTCCTGATTATGACATTTATAAACCTGTTCAATCTCTAGAAGAAACCTACCAACAAATTCGAAGGGAGTATGAACGTGCAGATAGTTCAAGAGAAGAGAGTACACAACGGTCTAAGATATTCAATGAGACTTGTGAACATATAAGTGTTATGCTCAGTGAAATTCAAGCACGTTTAGAGGCAGAAAATGAACAGTTAGCTAATGCTGCTCGAAATAATCTAAATTTCCAAAATAGGGTTTCTAATTCTACCCTTGATATCAATAGTGAATATTTGCCTAATTTAGAGGACGAGGTTAGAATTGGTAACACTACTTGTTTTGATAAGGTTCGATCATTTTCATGCTATTATAATGATGATGATGATGAGAATAGTAGTAATGAAGAATCTGAAATATGTAGGCATAGTGATCAGGAATCTATTAATCCAATTGAGCTTTATAGTGATTATATTATTTCTAGTTCAAATCCAAATAATTTTTATGATTATTCACCTATTCAAAAGGACGAGGATTTGATTAGGGATACCACCTTTTTAGACGATGTAGTTCATGATCCTTTAGCCTACATAGTATTGGACAATCCATTATTTGATGAACTTATTAGTGGATCGGAGGAAGTAACTATGATTAACACCTTAGTTAATGAGCCTTTACTAGAAACTTTTTCTCATAATCCTTTATATGATGGTGGTTTAGAGGAACCGGTTTATCCTGAGAATCACCCACAAGATTACAACTTAGAAAAATCAATTGCCCATTTTCAAGAATCTGATGACATAGAAATTAGGGAAGTTGTGACCAGTCTATCTAGAGACACTGAAGACTCTAAGTTTGGGGGTAATCATCATTCTCCGTGTACTTTAACTCTTAGAAAGATCCCTTACTTGGGACTTGACATCAATGCCTCAACCATCTTACAAGATTATCTTCATACTCGTTTTCCCGAACCTCATGATGTCCAGGAAGAATTTCAGTCGTTAGAAACCCATCCTCTGGTTGATGTGGTTTGCCCAGGATATGATACCCAGATTGACTTTGTTTTCCCACCAAATACTTTTCTACCAATTGTGGGAACATATAAATTTCAGATGTGTCAATTATTAAGTTTTGAGACTAAACCTAATTACTTTAGGAGATTAGGGTCGACACATCTGTTTAAGGAAGACCACCACTCTCTTTGTGGTCAACTGTGTAAGTCAAATCTGATTGACTTTAAGGATCCCCATTTATTCAGGTTGTTATTATTTTTAATTGAGTTTTTCCAGACTTTTAAACCTGAACTGTTGGATCTTAGCTATGAGGAAGTGCATCCAATGAAAATTTTCTATCAAGATCCTTTCATAGAACCTGAACCTGAACCACAATGGGACATAGGTATCTTAATCAGGAAACTAGATAAGGGTATGCAGTACATGTTCATTTTCTTGGCTTGTTGCAGATTCCTTTTACTTGTGATAGCTCTATTTGGTTTCGATAACCCACAATTATTTCGGCTATTGCTATATGATTCGAGGAGATTAAACCTTTCTTAGTCTGGCTGAAGACTTTAAACTTAGCACTTCTTGGGAGGTAACCCAATCTCACGCAACACGGTAATATCCTTCAATAAATCTTTTACTTCAAATAGTAACCGTTTCTCCTTGTTCATGTTTTTAATTTTATCTTTAGAACATTGAGGACAATGTTAGATTTAAGTTTGGGGGTATGGGGAGAAACTTTTTAGTTGCGTAATAAATAAACTCCAGAGCCTAGAAATTTACGCCTATTAAGGATAGCACTAACCAATCTAAGTGGATGGAAACATTTTTGTTTTAGGAGTTGAGGGACCAATCTGACTAGATGGAAACATCTATAGAGTCTATTCATAAAAGCACAGAGCTCAGGTGTTAGAAATAACATGATAGTTTCGCCATATCTCGTCGAGTCCTTTTCACTTTCTATTTTTAGTTTTCTTTTATTTCAAGTGATTTGGTGGGGCACACGATTCAAGTTGTTACCTTTGCTAGGGTGAAATAGAGTGACTGAGTTACCTTTTCAAAAAAAAAAAAAAAAAAATTAGACCGGACCAGTTAGACCAATCGGAATAAGTATTAACACTTGGATAGCAATATGCGTGTGTTCTCCCTGTTTCCGTCGCCTAAGCAAGCGTGGAATGCAGGACCCGTGGGAACTATCGTGTAATCTGCTGACAAGAAGCATGCGCTTGGATCCAAAAGATCTATTCATGCCGTTAAAAAAAAAAAAAAAAAAAAAAAAAATGGTTATTGTTATGTGTAGTCAACTGCTGGTTCCCTTGTATTTGCCAGTTTGTTGATCTAGATTTAAGTTATTGACCACTGGTTCCCTTGTATATGCCAGTGTGTTAATATTAGTCAGACCGGTATCTCAGTCATTTAGGTTAGGTTCATCTTGGCAGAGGCCTTCAGACAGATATGGGAAACACCGTTCACTTTTCAACCATCTACATTTTTCTTTTTCCATCTTCTTAATCTTTTCATGTGATTAGTCTGACTCCGAGTATGATGTCCATCGTGAAACTATCTTAGTAGAGCTCTGTCACTTATATGAATTTTAGTATGCTTGAGTGCAAACTCGTGTACACCAATTGGAATTTCGCATCAGGGTTTTTCCTCTTAGAGTCAATAATTGTATGCCAACCAAGGAGGTTCTTTAGTGCTTTCCAAGGTTCTGCGTACATAGCTAGGGTCTGGAGTATTGGTTTTTGTGGGTACACCTCTGATAAACCCACCCGAGATTAACTCGGTCACTTTTCAAGAATAAATTTTGCTCGAGGACTAGCAAATAATAAGTTTGGGGGTATTTGATAGACACATTTTTGTGTCTAATTTGTCCTCAATGTCCGTATTGTTGGCACTCGATTTTGTACTAATTTTGTTATTTTATGTATTTGTAGGTATTTTTTGGAAATAAATATTTTAAGAAAATTCGGCTCGAAAAGTTGATTTTGGCACCCGGAGGACAAGTGTTATTCGGACTCTCGCTTTTGGATAAGGGGCGACCACTGGATAAGGGGCGACTTTCTTTCAAAATTCAAAATTTGTTTTGGCGGGAAAATTCTTTCCTTTACTGGCAGATTTTCAATTCGACATTTGAAGGTGTTTTAACGAGATTAAAGAGCTGAGACTTAATGGGTATATGTGATATGAGTATATGAAGATATTATGGTGGTTGGGATCGATCAAATTTGTCCAGAAAATCAATTCCCAATCAAAACAGAGAAAAGAATATCGTCTCATTTTTGGAAAGAAAATCACGTAAAAGATGTTGCATGTTTGTGTAGTTAAGCCCAGATATTCTCCTAGGATGCGTATCAATCAGTTTATGAAGATTTCCAAGACAATTAACGTACACAGAGGAAGAAATAAGGAATTATTCTCAAAAATATTTTTCTTCATTGTGAAGATTTTTGAGGAGTTATGGCGAGATTCAATGAAGCTTAGGTGTATAAATAGGTTTCTAATATCACAGGGAAGGGCTGTCGAGAGTTGGGAGGAGAGAAGGAACGCTGCAGATCGAGAACCATGATTTCTCTCTGCTGCTGCTGCTGCCATTGATGAAGATGAAGAACACGAAGAACGGACTCGCAGAAGCAGTCGTTTATCAACAGTGTCTAAGACGCACACGCGTGGGTCGTAGTTCTTCGTACAACAGCAGTTATCATTTATCGTTCTTTTTGTAACAGCTGAACAGCGCCTTTGCAACAGTTATTTCTGTTGCGATTTTTCTGTTCAATTGTTTTACTCATTTTTATCATTTGTAAACAACTTTTTGAGCAATAAATAATTATTTTGAGAGCATTTTTACTATGATGAGCTAAAACCCAACACTGGGACGACGGAGGAGGCCAAACTTCATACTTGGGGTAATTTCATTTAATTCTTTTCTATGACTTTTGCATTAATTTAAAATTGAAATATGGTTTGAATTAATTGGTTGTTATTTAATTTGATGATGTATGCTTGGCTTAATTGTTTTGATACATCATGCTTAGGACTTACAATCAATGTTTTTAGAATCAATCTTGGCAAAAATAAGAGTCCATATAATTTATGTTTTGAGCGATTATTGTTGAGAATAAATCATTGAGCCCTATGTTATGAAAATTGGCCGAATCATTAGTCCCAGTACCTCTCTACCAATTTGTCTATATTCGTATATAATTTTTATAAATCTAAAAATCCTTCACCTTCACAAATCTTAGAGTTCGAACCTTTATTACTACAACCACCGAAAAATATTTAATCACAAACCGTGGCTATAATGTTTATGAGCCGATTCAATCGAATCGTATTCATCTTTGATTCAATTGTGTCTTGTGTATTACATAATATCTCATAGCAATTGAACAACTCTTAACTAGTTCATTTAAAATCAATTGAACTAGTTATGATGAAGAAGAACCAGGTTAATATGAGATGCTCATATGTTTAACCTTTTGGTTACTATGTTGAACCAACATACGCGTACACGTTTGGGCATGGTTTTCACAAACCCAGTAAACGTTTACCAAGTGTGTTTGACAAGCTTTGTTTTTCTATCTAACGGTTAAGAAATATTAGCTTAAATCTAAATCAGGTTTTCATCTAACGGTGAATATGGATTGCTTTGTAACTAAGGAAAATCCATGATTTGAAGACTATATATAGGAGACTTCTAGCTAGAGCAAAACTTAATTCCCACACGTCTGTGTGATACTAGTGCGCTCGCAAGAGTCGATCTCCATTAACCTTTGATTTTCTTCTCTAAAATCAGGTTAATGACTTAAAGACTTCATTGGGATTATGAAGCCAGACCGATACTACTTTTATCGTAGTTGTGTGATCTGATCTTGCATTTTCTATCGTAAGGGTACAATCTTTGATTGGCTTGAGATCGTGAGAGTTTTCCGATGGGTAAGATATAAAAGTAGTCACAAACGCCTTCGTCTCATCGTTTGTGATTCCACAACATCTTATTTCGCTAGTCGATTGGGATTGTTGTGAGGTGATCAATTAATCTAGGTTGTTCTTCGGGTATATAAGACCGGATTAATTGATTGGTTCCTGTTACCTTGATTTTATATCTAAATACGGAACAAAACCTAGGGTTTATCTGTGGGAGACATATTTATTCTTTGATAGACTTTTCTGTGTGAGACAGATTTGTTTATTGTTAAATCCTGCGATTTTGGGTCGTAGCAACTCTTTGTTGTGGGTGAGATCATCTAAGGGAATCAAGTACGTAGTATCCTGCTGGGTTTAGAGGCGTAGGAGTGCAACTATACCTTGTATCGGTGGGAGATTGATAGGGGTTCAACTATAGTCCAGTTTAAAGTTAGTTTGGAGTAGGCTAGTGTCTGTAGCGGCATAATACAATGCGTATTTAATCTGGACTAGGTCCGGGGTTTTTCTGCATTTGCAGTTTCCTCGTTTACAAAATTTCTGGTGTCTGTGTTATTTCTTTTCCGCATTATATTTTTATATAATTGAAATAATACAGGTTGTGCGTTAAGATCATCAATTGAAAATCCAACCTTTGGTTGTTGATTGATATTGATTGATTCTTGGATATTGGTCTTTGGTACCGTCCAAGTTATTCCTTGTGTTTGATTAAAAAAAGACTCGCTATTGTTTTAGCTTGAGTATTAATCAAAACAAGTGAGAGATATTAACTCCTTGAGATACTTTATTCTAGATTGAGTCTGAATGTCTAGTTGATTCTCTAGCAAAGTATTTCGGAGTTAGTCCATACATATTTCTAATCAAATTATTGGGTGGTGTTGTTAGACCCACGCTTTTTCAATTGGTATCAGAGCAGGCAAACACTGTAAACCTAATAAGTTTGTGTTTGATCGTTCCTTATAAATTCCCCTATGGGAAATTTCTTTGGAAAACTTGCCTGGCATCTGTAACGCATGCCAGAATTCCTTAATGATTGTTCAAAGATTATTAAAATCTCATGGGCATCATGATAATCTCTCTTCATCTAAAAAGGAAGATTTGGATGTTAAGAAGCAATCTAAAGGAAAAAATAAAAAGAAGGGAAAACTCTCAATACGTTCAAGGATATGGAACCTCTCTAGATTAATCCTTGTTCTCTATGAGGAATACTATCGTGATGGATCAATTGATAAAGATCTGTTTAAAGCGTTCGAAGGCGTTTTTAAGTTCTTAGAAAAACTTAATTCTCTTAAGTCTAAGAATCTTTCCGGAAAGGGTATTGGTTGTGATAAGTCTGGCAATACCGTACAACCCAGAAATCGGAAATATCCTTCTTCCAGCCCGTGCAAACAAGGGATAGAAAGCTCCTTCTGTCCCGACTATCATCATTATGATTATACTACAGGGACTGTTCACACTTATCAACCAGTCATGCCGCATGAGAACCTCTCTGCGCACCATGCCTCTTGGTAACAATGATGTCATTTACCTCATTTGTATATATCTTGAAGTGGGGCAAGAAATGGTTTGAGTTGTGCACAGTTGTGTTGTTGTTTGGGTAGCTTTCTATTGCTTTTGTTTTCTTTCGCATACATGTTGGTTGCGTACCTTAATATGGAAAGGGCTACGAACTCCCATAAGTATTATGTGGATTACGGTTCGTGTTCGGCCCAAGCACGTGAATGAGGGATATATATGTATGTGGTCCGCGAACCTTCTCCTTTCTCATCTTCCTTCCGCGTACGTGAACTAGGATTAGTGCTTCTCCACCATTATAGCTTCTTTGAAGATATCAAAAGGAAAAGTGTTTGAGGATTCCCTTCAAGTAAGTAATCTCCTCTTGTGTATCTCTTTATAATGATTTCTAGGAGCATGAAAAAGAGTTCAAAAATCTCAAAAAGCCCTAGGTTGGGTTCTCCTTGTGATCAAAATTCTCTTAGAATTAGGTTTGTGGATGAGACTTGTGCTATAACTTTTGATAGGATTGCTTCCAAAGGTTTTATTCTAGAAAAGAGATTGGAATCTTTTAGTGGACATGAAGAGGATTTAGCTTGCTTCAAAAAGTTCAATCTTGGGAATATATTTAATGGCCTTGGTCAAGGTTTTGATTCTCTAATAAAGATTTTCTATGCCAACATTCATAATGTTGATTTTAACAAGATGGAATTCAAAACCATGATAAATAGAGAAAGGTTTCTTGTTAATAGAGAGTTGATTTCAAGAATCACCGAAATACCGTTAGGAGACGTACGACTACCTAGACCAAGTGATGAACGTCCTTCATATGATGATATCTCTATGGGACTTTGTGGAAAGAAGGTTGTTTGGAATCAAGGGAACTTTCCCACTAATGATCCTTGCTCTAGTATCTTTTGGAAAACTTGGCATATCTAACCTTTGTCCATCCACAATTGAAAATTTGTGGTGGAGTTATGAGTTTGCGGAATTGGTTTATTTCCTTGTATCCGGTAATACAAATCTTGATATTTGTGGTTTTTCGAATGATGACGATGATTTCTCACATCAAGATGTTAGGCTACCCTTGTTTCATTATCCAAATTTTCCATGCTCGTGGAATTGATGCTATTGGAAATTCTCTTGGGGTTGCTAAACTTGTCCGTCCGTGTACTTTCCGGCGCATAAGGGAAAATGTTCGAAAGAGACAAAGAGGTACTCCTCTTGATATTGAAGATCCTACCGTCTTGGGGCTTATTCAAAAAGTTCACAAGGGAGTGTGTAAAGTAAATGCAAGAGTAAAGTGCTTAAAAGATTAAGTGGCATTGATTGGAACCAAGTGTCCCGAGCTCAAGGAAGAATTGGATTCAATTCAAGCATCTTGGAAATTGTCCGATGATGAGGGTGATAAGTAATTCATCTTCTTAGATACCTAGTATGTCTTCTTTTTGGTTTAGTTGGAAGAATAATTAGCGTTTTGAATAGCGAAGATTGTGACTACGCATAGATATTTTTGTTTTCATCTTCTTGTGTTTATTTTAGGTTTTGGTATTAAAATTCTAAAAATATTTGGAGGATGATTATTATTGCAGTATTTTAATGGTTTCATATATTGCAATATTTTTATGGGATATGTATTGTTTGCGTCAGTGAACTTGAAGGTCCCATATCTTGTCAAAAGTAAAGTCGTTCATGATCGGTATACGTTTATTGGTTTAAGGACGAATGGACTTTTGACAAATACAAAAGTTATGCCTATGCAATCATGTATTTGATGGAAAATAGGATGAAATCTTTTGTTTGACAAGGATAAAGTCTATTATATTGTTATGCATATAATGATGGAAAATAGAATAGATCCTTGTATGTTTATCCACGGTTTTGGTCTTCATTGATCCATATTCGTGTATACCGTGAAGGCTCTATTGTGTGTCTTATGTCGAGCACCGTACAACTAAGTCAAGTAATGTTGGCTTTGTTGGTTGTTCCATAAGATGACATATGTTGAGCATTAGGAACTAAATTAATCAACTAGTTTGGTTATTTATTTTGTACTCCATAAGTTTCTTTGTTATGTTGAGTACATATACGGTTAAGGTTGTCATGTTTTATGATAAACTTAGTCTGGGTTCCATAATTTCTCTTATGTTGAGCCCAAAAATAATTAAATTGATTACTTCGGTGATTAGTTTGGTTATTTGTATTCCAATTAGATTAATTATAGGTCCTCTTGTAATTAATCTAGTTGAGTTTTCATATATTCCACAATTCCTTGTGTTGAGTATATGAATGGCTACACTTTCATGTTCTATTGGTTAATGTAGTCTCAAATATTCCGTAAGGTTTTCCTCATGTTGACTATTCTTATATTCCGTAAGGCTTTCCTTATGTTGAGTATTTGAACGGTTAAGTTAGTCACCTCCATATGATTAACTTAGTCGTAGCTTGTTTCTCTATAGGTTTAGTTATGTTGAGCACAATCAATTAAATTGTTCACTTTTCTGGTTTGATTTAGTTGCGTATTCCAATTTAATTAATCATGGATTTACTTGTGATTAATTTGGTTGAGTTTTGGATATAAAAGATCATATCTTTGATTTTTGGTGTCCAATTAAAAATCCTTCTTTTCTTTCGAAATTAAGGTCGCTCTTGTTGTTCTCTCGGGAATGACATCAAATGGGGGAGAGTTCTTTTGAACTTGTGCTTAATGGTAATATCTTGCGGGTGTGCGGTTGTGGAATTTTATAGGGGTTATCTTGTATCTTTAAACTCCTTGATGAATGTTGTTAGCTTCGGCTATAAGATTGCATCTAAATTAAGATGATGTGTATTCTTTCTTTTGGTCTATGAAATGTCTCTTGTGGTAATTTCATTATGAACCCGTTCTTTTACTTTTGCCAATTTTATTGACAAAAAGGGGAAGAAATATTGTAATTCACACTACTAATACATATGGTTTTCGGATCATTGTGTAAGGGGGAGTGGTTTCCATGATCGAGATAGAGTATTGACTAAGGGGGAGTGATACATATCACCATAGTATTATTGTTAAAGTCGTGATACAATTGGACTTTGATACTACGAAATAGTACTATGACACTGGATAATAATGATCGAGAATCTCGATTTCTCTCATTGTTATAGCTACGGATCTTCAACAACGGTGATGGTAAACTTGCAATCTTTGGGATCATTGGAGTACTTGGAAGGACGAAGATTTCAAAGAACGTTGATGATTAGACTATGGAATAGGAGCCACTAAAGTTTATCTTTTTTGTATTCCATATGTATTAATAGTTTTGTCACTAAAATTGACAAAGGGGGAGATTGTTAGAGAATAGCTCGGTCGACCTCGCATGCGTTGCTATATCAAGCATGTTTGTCAATGTTAGTGATCAAAACTATAAGTCTTGATTTCTTTCCTATTAGCTAAGTCTCGGACTAGGATAGGAAAAGTGTAGTTGAGCTCAAGAACTTCATGGCGATTCAAAGACAACGACGAAGATCTACACAAGGACCCGTGGAACTTCATCAACAAAAAGGTATGTGAAGACTTGAACTTATCTATCACTCAAAAGTATATCTATTCTATCTCCTACTTCTTATGAGACAAAAGTCGTATGCTATATAGACTAGATCATACACATTTTATATTTCGAGCTGAGTATTCAATGCTTATCTTTTTCTCGAAATCATGTGTTGGTAAAGCGTTTCGCTTTGATCAGGTTTATCTTCACCTAGTGACGAAAGTCATGAAAAGTTTCAATCACTTTGAGAATTGCTCTGACGTGAATCGGTCTGTAAATAACGGCTACATAGCATCCTATGAGAATGTCTCAATGGTTGAAATTAGAGTTTAGATTACATAACCATGTATTCCTTGAACCGAAGTTTTCGAACTTTGTTGATCAAGAGAAATCGGTAGGATTGTGGAATTGTCTTTGCCAAGTCCGCGAACTGACGGATGTTTTCACACCGAAAATTTCTGATGGGATTTTCCAAAAACTCGTTTGTTTGCTCAGTCCGCGAACTGGCGGAAGTTCTCGACCGAGAATTTCTGCTGAGTTTGGAAAACTCAACCGATTGAACTTAAGTCCGCGAACTTTTTTGTGAGCTTAAGTGGTTATGATCTAAAGATGTGCTCTGAACATGATACATTAAATTACTAACGAATGCTTTTGCAAACCGTGGCTATAATGTTCATGAGTCGATTCAATCGAATCGTAATCATCTTTGATTCAATTATGTCTTGTGTATTACATAAGATCTCATAGCAATTGAATAACTCTTAACTAGTTCATTTGAAGTCAATTGAACTAGTTATAGTGAAGAAGAACCAGGTTAATATGAGATGCTCATATGGTTAACCTTTTGGTTACTATGTTGAACCAACATACGCGTACACGTTTGGGCATGGTTTTCACAAACCCAGTAAACGTTTACCAAGTGTGTATGACAAGCTTTGTTTTTCGATCTAACGGTTTAGAAATATTAGCTTGAATCTAAATCAGGTTTTCATATAACGGTGAATATGGATTGCTTTGTAACTAAGGCAAAACCCTGATTTGAAGACTATATATAGGAGACTTCTAGCTAAAGAAAAACTTAATCCCCACACGTCCGTGTGATACTAGTGCGCTCGCTAGAGTCGATCTCCATTAACCTTTGACTTTCTTCTCTAAAATCAGGTTAACGACTTAAAGACTTCATTGGGATTGTGAAGCCAGACCGATACTACTTTTATCGTAGTTGTGTGATCTGATCTTGGATTTTCTATCATACAAGTACGACCTTTGATTTGCTTGATATCGTGAGAGTTCTCCGATAGGCAAGATATAAAAGTAGTCACAAACGCCTTCGTCTCATCGTTTGTGATTCCACAACATCTTGTTTCGCTAGTCGATTGGGATTGTTGTGAGGTGATCAATTAATCTAGGCTGTTCTTCGGGAATATAAGACCGGATTAATTGATTGGTTCATGTTACCTTGATTTTATATCTAAAGACAGAACAAAACCTAGGGTTTATCTGTGGGAGACAGATTTATCCTTTGATAGACTTTTCTGTGTGACACAGATTTGTTTATTGTTAAAGCCTGCGATTTTGGGTCGTAGCAACTCTTGGTTGTGCGTGAGATCAGCTAAGGGAATCAAGTACGTAGTATCCTGCTGGGATCAGAGGCGTAGGAGTGCAACTGTACCTTGTATCAGTGGGAGATTTATAGGGGTTCAACTATAGTCCAGTCCGAAGTTAGTTTGCAGTAAGCTCGTGTCTGTAGCTGCTTAATATAGTGTGTATTCAATATGGACTAGGTCCCGGGGTTTTTTTGCATTTGCGGTTTCCTCGTTAACAAAATTTCTGGTGTCTGTGTTATTTCTTTTCCGCATTATATTTTTATTTAATTGAAATAATACAGGTTGTGCGTTAAGATCATCAATTGGAAATCCAACCTTTGGTTATTCATTGATATTGATTGATCCTTGGATATTGGTCTTTGGTACCGTCTAAGTTATTCCTTGTATTTGATTAAAAAAATACTCGCTATTGTTTTAGCTTGAGTATTAATCAAAACAAGTGAGAGATATTAACTCCTTGAGATACTTTATTCTAGATTGAGTCTGACTGTCTAGTTGATTCTCTAGCAAAGTATTTCGGAGTTAGTCCATACAGATTGCTAATCTAATTATTGGGTGGTGTTGTTAGACCTCCGCTTTTTCAACTTCGTATAGTTGAGACCAAGTAACTAACTCTATAGTTTACCTAGTTTCTTCAGTATCCATGCGCCTTCAACTTCAATAAGTCACGCACTTGGCACAATTTCTTTGGTTCGTATTCCAAACAGTAAAGGAACAACAAATCTGTTCGGTAACAACTCTTTTCAACCAAGAGATATGAGTCTGACAAAGGCTCTCTCGTTTAATCACATAAACACCTTTGTCGGGTCCTTAGATCTCCTTCTTATCAATCACCGCAGTGATTATAAGACACACGCAATCAACACTCTTAATCACAAAGAATGGTGTTGATGCAGATCTACACAACTATCCAATCCAAGATTATCACAAGAATAAATCTGATTATATTTGGATCCCTTTCCAGCCGAAACAAGTATTGTGCACACCAAAGATTATGAACCCAAAAATCTTCTTGTCTTCAAATCTTCTTTAATCTTCAATAAACACCTGGACACAATTAACTTGAATCTCTTATGATCTAATCCACACAGAACGAAGTCTGTTAACGTCGGATTATCACAAGACGTCTTTTAGATCTACAAACATATCTAAAGATCCCCGTCAAAACTTCGATCTAGTTTGAGTGAATCTTATATCATCATAGAAGATTCTCAAGCATAAACAAACTAGGTGCAATCAAAGTTCAACCACTGTTAGTCAATCAAATCAACCGAAAACTAATAACAAACCGCAATTATCTGGTTTCCCACCAATGGTACTAATACAAATTCTCAATCCCAAAGAAGTCTTTAAACTGAGCGGCCGTAAGAGATTTTTCCTAATTAGGGTACTCTCCACTCCAATAGGCGGATCCACCAGTAAGAACACAACTGAGGTAGTTTTGCTGGCTCTGAGGATTAGTTTGCTAGAGATTCAAACTTTGATATTTATAGACAAGGAAGTTTGGACACCAAGGAATTTCCTAAACCGAAAATATTCTCAAGATATGCAATAAACACAAGATTCGGTTTTCATAATTCCTGGAAATGCTTTGTCCAAATATTGACCGAAATTCACTTAGAAAAATCTTTACTTAGTAAATGCACATTACTAAATAATATTTTCTAAAGATATGTTATTTAAATTCTGGAAATTAAATACCATATAAAATCAAGATACCTTAATATAAAGGATTCTCAATTAATTTCGATCCTGGGATTATCCTTACATATCAAGGAATATCTTTGAACAATTAATGATACGAGTTACAACTCGTGTTCAAAGAATGATGACATCCTTACTTTGTAACTTACTTTGTAACTTACTTTGTAAGTCCTCTTTCATACTTACAATCTTAGAAACGAAGATTCGATTTCTAAGAACCATGTGATTGATCATCCTATCAAATCACTAATTGTTAGAGCATTGCTCGGTTGAACCCACCAAACGTTGGTATGTCAAGTTTGGTTGTCATATTTTAGTGAATCAAAACTCATGTTAAGAGTCGCTTGATTATGTACTAGGGTCAACTTCGTATATGTTAGCTTGAAAATATTAGGATATGAGACATTGCAAGTATTGCGAAGACTTGAAGATCTGAAGAATCAAGGAGCTACAACGAAAACAATCATCCTTCCACTTGAGGTTAGTGATATTTGAATTGAACTGTTTCATTCTCTAACGTATCTTTCAAGTCGTGCATATTGAAAACATAACTGCAAAGCATATATGATACACATACCCGGTACGTGTGCCCTAGTGAATTTGAGTTCCTAAATAGGATAGGTAGGGATACCCAGTACGTGTACCTTAAGGTTTTGAGTTCATCAATGACAGGAGGTATGTATACCCAGTACGCGTGCCCTAGTGATTTGAGTTCCGAAATAGGGTAGGTATGCATACCTAGTACGCGTACCTTAAAGTTCCGAGTTCATGAATGTGAGGAGGTATGCATACCCAGGTCGTGCAATGGCCCGATTCGGAAGGTAGGGTTCACCAATTGGAATATAGGTAATGGTTTGTTTGTTTCTAACATGGAGGCATTTTCAGCACAGTTTCCTCTATAGTTAGCAGGAAACTTTGTAGTTAAGAGTGCTTGGGAGGGAATAATCTAGCGATGAGTGGCCTCTTGGGAAGCTGTTGCTGGATAACTGTAGCGATGCCCGTTGAAAACCTTACATTACTGGATGACCTCAATGACTAAGTGAGGACAATATCGGCGTAGGTTCAGTTCATTACCAATGGTACTAGAGCCGACGACGGGTCACCTGCTTGGGGTGGGAAGTTATACTGGACGGGGTTAGTCCAGATGCTTGTCTCAGAGGGGTAAGTAACATCGGAGATCTAGGCTTAAATATATTTTTAAGTTGAGGATGGCTCCAATTTAAGGTGGTATTGTAATACCCTGATTCGACAGGTAGGGTTCGCCAATTGGTATATAGGTAAGTATTTGTACCTTCATAACACCGAATCCTTTTCAGCACAGTTGGCTCCAAAGTTGGCAGAAAACTCTGCAGCTAAGCTGCTCAGGCAGGAGTAGTATAAGGATGGGTGACCTCTCGGGAAGTTGTTGTTGGATTACCGTAACACTGCCTGTTGAAAACTCTACACTGTCGGATAACCGTAGTGTCTAAGTGGAGACAGTGGCGATGGAGGATCGAGTCATTACAGTACGTGTACCCTAAGTATATGAGCTCATGAATGGATAAGGGTATATATATCCGTTACGGTACCCCTAACATCCTAAGTTACGAACTGGCCTAAAGGTATGCGTACCCATACACTTACCTACCTTGTATCAAACTAAGCATATGCTTGGCCTTGCTGCAACTCTCATAAACACTTCTAAGACAACTTTATTCACCAAATTATTTTGTGTTTGTGAATTATATATGATTTAAGTCATGAGTATTAATGAACAATATTTATGCTTGTAAGTTGATAAGATATATTTTCCATGAACTATCATTACACACGATTTCGGTATCCTGGACCATAATGTATATTCTTTTGTATAATTTCAAGGAGAACTTCTCACCTGCTTATGTGAATTCCTAATAAGAAGAATTTCATCTAAACTGAGAAAGTATATGCTTGAATATAAAGTTACCTTTGCTTGAATTCAAAGCTACCTAGAGCCTTAAAAATCATAAATATAGAGACTCATGCAAATGCCTTCTCAATCCCTGACACTTTTGTGTCCTAGTTTTTTGCTATAGTCGTCCTCTATTAACCTAGATTTCCTTTGAGAAACATAATTAGGTTTACGACTTAAAGACTTTACTTAGGTATTCCTGAAGTCAGGTCCGACTATCTTTTAATTGATAGTTTGTGTATCGTGATCTTGTTATTATCGATCATAGAGATTCTCTCTAATTTCCGATCAGGAACGAGATATATGAAAACCGCAAAGTTCTCTTCGTCTTAGAATTTGTGAAGATAAATATATAAAATTCTTCTTCGTTGATTTTTTTAAATTGTTCTTAAGAGTTGGTTAGTAATCCAGGCTTCTCGGCTAACTAGTGTAAGTGTTCCGGATTCGTGAGGTATGCTAGACTTTGTCTATTACAAACAGATTTTCAAACCTAGATCGAAATATCAAAAGGGAAACCAAATAGGCTTATCTGTTAGAAGCATATTATCAAAAGTCTTCACTTAATTAGGTCAAAGCACTTTTAGGCTGTAAAGGACGTCATCTACGGGAATCAATTGTGTAGAGCCTTGCGAGGTTAAAGAGAAGTAAGGAGCACGACTGCATCTTAATTGCTTGGAGGTTTAATTCGGTCTCAACTACATTCCAGTCTGATGTATGATAATGGGAAAGTGTTTGTAGCGACTTAATACAGATTGGTCTTCAAAGATGGAGGAAGTCCCAGGGTTTTTTTGCTAGTGCAATTTTCCTCGTTAACAAAACTTCTGGTGTCTTCTGTTTTTCTTTTTCTGCATTATATTGTTTTATCTTTGTAATAGGAATAATACAAGTAATACGTAATCGATCTAGGTAGTTTAAGTCATTATTTGTGATTAATAACGAGACATGTTCTTGTTGAATTCACATCTTGAAAGGTAGATTACAAGTTTCATACATGTCAGAATTCAGATTCTCTTGATTTGGATATGACTAGATTGATTTTGGATAACGATTTGTGAGATCGTCCAAGAATTCTTCTACACAATCAGGTTCATGGACTTATTAGTGTACACATATTGATTGCGGAAGAGATAAGATAAAACTCTATATATACATATTGTTCAAGGATCATTAATTTAAATCTACTTGCAATTGTATTAGGTTAGGTCCATACCAGTTGCCGAACGGAAAAGTTAGTGGTGTACTTGGTACCTTTTTCTTATCTTTTTTAGTGATGTGCTTAGTGCCCCTTCCTTATCATTTTGGATTACTTCTTTCTCGAAAAATTTCTAACAACCATGTTACACGTTAACAACACTAAAAAATAAAGAATATGATGTGAACACATGACAGAAAAATAATTAAAAAATAAATTTACTATATACTAAAGGATCCAAGTAAAAATCAATTGAATAATCGGAAAGTACGGGAGGCACGTTATTGCAGTAGGTTTCCACCTATAGCTTATAAATTATTTTAACATACCATAAGTAGGGTTGTGAGACTTAATCAGGTTTAGTAAATGAAGCTTTATATATGTTTTCACATAGTCGTAAAAATCCTAGTCTAAAAACATGATCTATATGTATTTATTTCTTCGATAAATTTAATTCGTAAATTTTTTTTTATGAATTAAAATCGAGTTGCTGAGTACCAAGAGTGTTGAACCATTTACACATATCCGCAACGTGTCATCTTATTCTTGTAATATGAAGTACAAATATCATAGTTTGTAACGCTAAAGTTTCAACTTTTAAAGTATAAATAACATAGTTCGTAACGCTAAAAATCAACGTGTCATCATATTCTTGTAATATGAAGTGCAAATAACATAGTTTATAACGCCAAAATTTCGACTTTTAAAGTATAAATAACATAGTTTGCAATGCTAGAACTTCAAAATTTTCGGATTAAGAACTTCATGACATGGCATATACACGTCAAGAAAAGGGACACGGATCATAATGATGTGTGGAACATACACATGGCAGACACATGAAAAAAAGAAACAAAACTAGATTTGATATATCTATCTAAATAAAACATGGTATATACATGTCAAGAAAGGAAAATCGATCATGATACGTAGGACATACACATAGCAAAAAAAGAAAAGACATCTTAGACACATGCAAAAATGAAACAAAACCAAATGCAATATATACCAAGGGATCAAAGTAAAAATCAAAATGGTCCAGGGCCGTACCAACTGCTTAGGAAACATAGGCAATCGCCTAGGGCCCCCAATTTTATTTTTTTTAGCCGTGTATTCAACCGTTAGAAAAAAAGAAAGAAAAAGAAAAAAAACTACTGTCAATCCCATAATCATGATCAATAATTGAACATTGGACTAGTTTTAATGGATTGGAGAAAATAATAGAGCAAGAAAAAAATTATACATGGCGTTGTTTTGTTTGTTGTTTAATTCAGATTTTAGTTCTTCTTTGAATTATGGGACGTACAACATTGCGTCCCATAATTCAAATGTTATTTGCCAGAAGAAACTTGAGTTTCTTGAAATATATGAAGGTTGCTACCCAAATGCAGAAATTGCATACAAGATTTTATTGACAATTCCAGTTACAGTTGCTTCTGCAGAAAGAAGTTTTTCGAAGTTAAAGTTGATCAAGTCTTACCTTCGGTGGAAAATGTCACAAGAACGATTAAATGACCTAGTAATATTATTTATCGAGATCGACATGATAAATAACATCGATTACGATATGAGAGTTGATGATGCATCTAGGAGGCCAGGAAGATCAATTTTTCGTAGATTAACTATTCTTGTGTAGTCGTTTTCCATTTGAAAATTTTATTACATACTTATTTATTGTTTATTTTCTTGAAACATACTTATGTTGTTTTACTTTAAGCGATCGGAGAAAAAAAGTTTTAGGGCCCCTATTTTCGGTTTTCGCCTAGGGCCCCTAAAAAACTTGGTACGGCTCTGAAATGGACAATGTGTGAAGCATGTGTTATTACACTGGATTTGCATCTATATCTTATATATTATTGTAACATCCCGTAAATAGGATCCACTAATCCTTTTAGGACTTAACCTGGTTCAGTAAATGAACGCAATGGAATAAGGTTGAATTATGTACATATTACGGATTCAATAATATGCTAAAGTTCTAAAATCCAAACACAAAAAGTAAAAATATGAATAGTAGAATCCATGTAAAGAGAATAACCACTCCCAATGAGATACTCAAAGTTCGAATCCATATTATTACTTAGAAACTGAGGTCTTACATAATATATTTTGTTGGGATAATTAAAAAGACACCACATTCTACAAATAAGGTGTCTGATATAATTCAAACATTCAAGTAAAATCTGGCGAAGTCTAGCCAATCCATTCATCAGAACTATACAAAAAAGTATAAGGAGGATTCGCCCATGAAGTGCGTCTGAAGAGTCAGGAGAGGAAGAAGAAAATGAAAGTTGCTTCTTAATTGTACCTCTGAGTTGTAACCCAGAGATACAGTAACGCGAAGGAAAATGTCTCGAGGTGGATGCTTTAAGCAATGAAGCAAATAACATCTAAGAGCAATAATATACTTACCTAGTCTTGAAAATGATGATATCTATCTATTCATTTCCTCGATAAATTAAACTATATTTTTTATTAAAGAAAATTAAGTTGCTAAGTGTCAAGTGCGTTGAACCATTTATACATGTTCATAACGTGTGGTCGTGTTCTTCTAATATACAAGACAAATAACATAGTTTGTAACGCTGAATTCTTATTTCAATCTTTTCATTTTAATAATTTTATATGTCTATAAATCTTAAAAATGATGATCTCTATGTATTTATTTCCTCTATAAGTTAAACTATATTTTTTTACTAAAAAAAAATAAGTTGCTCAATATTAAGGCCGTTGAACCGTTTATACATGTTCCCAACGTGTTTTCGTATTATTGTAATATGCAAGACAAACATAGTTTGTAATGCTAAATTCTCATTTCAACCTTTTTATTTTAATAACTTCGTATATCTATAAATCTTAAAAATGACGATCTCTATATATTTATTTCCTCGATAAGTTAACTTACATTTTTTATATTAAAGCATACTAAGTTGCTCAACGTCAAGTGTGCTGAACCGTTTATACATGTTCGCAACGTGTCATCGTATTCTTGTAATATCCAAAACAGATAACATAGTTTGTAACGCTAAATTCTTATTTCAAACTTTTCATTTTAATAACTTTATATATTCGTAAATCTTAAAAATGATGATCTCTATGTATTTATTTCCTCGATAAGTTAAACTATATTTTTTTTATCAAAGAAAATTAAGTTGCTCAGCGTCAAGCGCGCTGAACCGTCATACATGTTCGCAACGTGTCATCCTATTCTTGTAATATGCAAGACAAACATAATTTGTAATGCTAAATTCTCATTCATCCTTTTCATTTTAATAACTTTGTATATCTATAGATCTTAAAAATGATGATCTCTATGCATTTATTTCCTCGATAAGTTAAACTATATTTTTTTTATTAAAGAAAATTAAGTTGTTCAGCGTCAAGTGCGCTGAATCGTTTATACATGTTGGCAACGTGTCGTTGTATTCTAGTAATATGCAAGATAAATATCATAGTTTGTAACGCTAAATTCTCATTTCAACCTTTTCATTTTAATAATTTTATGTAATATCTATAAATCTTAAAAATGATGATCTCTATGTAGATATTTCCTCGATAAGTTAAACTACGTTTTTTTATTAAAGAAAATTAAGTTGCTCAACGTCAAGTGCGTTGAACCGTTTATACATGTTCGCAACGTGTCGCCGCATTCTTGTAATATGCAAGACAAATAACATAGTTGGTAACGCTAAATTCTCGTTTCAACCTTTTCATTTAATAACTTTATATATATAGAGCATGAACTCATCCTATTAGGTATTCTATCTCAGCATTACAATTTTGATTTGTGATGCTCATCCTTTCCGATTTCCTTAAATATTATCAACAACCATGAATGCATGCAAGTTTCCATACCATGTATATGTTTATAAGAACTTCAAGTTCAAGCAAAAATTAATTTTTCATCGATTCATCGGAAAAATAATCAGAGAAATTTTGAAACTACTCAAAATGGATAGTGGTTACTCAAAACCCGACGATGAGGTCATAGGTCTGATCCCAATTTACGCTCACAAACATCCCCTTCCAATCCATGTAACTAATAGGATGTGGACGAGGGATGTTGTTTGGTGCCATAACGAATAATCAAAAAGAAGAAGGTGCATGGGTGGGCAAGGTAAATCTCGTGGTTGAAACATCTTGTTTTCATCATTGAACCATCTATCGATGTTATTTGGTGGAAGTTTTATACTATAAGTACGTGATAAATGTAAGATTTCATATTGTTTTTCAAACATACTAACAAAAGTTATGTTGTTAGTTTACATCGATCTGTAAATTAATTAAGATATTTTTATTTTGTTTAAATTGTTTAAGATCGTTTGGGAAACCACAAATTGCTTTTTATAGTAATTATTTGAGACTCACGAAAAATTATGAAAAAAATGAACTCTCAAATCTTTAATACTCGTTTGAGTTGGATTACTAATGTTTCCATTTTTTTGCTTTTATTTTTCAATGGATATATTGGCAAATCCAAATCCAGCCGACCCTTGGTAAATGTCACTGAAAAACATTACAAATAAGATTCTCCAAAACTAAAATCTAAAATCTAATTTATGAGTGAGAACTTGTTTAGATGTGGTGGACCCATCTAAATATCATGACACCTATTATTATCCATGTAACATTTGTTTTTTATGATGTTTTCTTTACTCGTCCGTGAAGAATTATTTGTTATCTTTATATTTGGAAGAAAATTTTAATTTTGTTAATGTTGAGTTACATATAACTATACAAGCACAGTCACCTGTTATTTGTTAAAATGACACAGAAAAAATAAGTAAACACTATTTGTTGGAATAAATAACGGGAAGGACACATGTCCACAAGTCATTTGTCTTCCATACCCCTATCAAAAAGGGTCTCATTAAAAAATTCCACACGAAAACATGTATGGATTCTAATCTCACCTCACGAAATCTATTTTTCTTTGACGTCCATGATCGATAAAGGGGAATACCAGTATTATTTTGTTTTATATAGATTTATATCACCCCGCTAATACTAATACTGGTATCCCATTTATCAATCATGTGGGCGCCAAAATAAGCATTACCATTCCGAGTCCCACCTGATTCTCCAACCACTGCTACAATATCTGTTTTTGATGATCTTCCAACCATACCATCATCTTTCTGTATCTTATTTTCTCAAGTACTCATGGTGATGATTGTGCCACATGGGCCGACGGAATTGAGGATGGCTCTGAGAGCAAAGGACAAACAAACAAGGAGTTTCGCTGCTAACATTACAATTTACAAAACCTTCTTATGAACTTAACTTTGTGCAACGTTACTGAATTTGGTTTCATCTTATCCTATGTAATTGCTCACAGTGAAGTGCAAAATCATTTTGTTATTTGAATTACTCATTCTACAGTGTAAAGTCTTGTTGCTCGTAAAATCAAAAGGAATAAACTGGCATATACTCCCGAAAGACTGGTTCTTCGATTCCATTCAACTTTCATTACTCAACCATTCAATTTTCATTACTCAACGCGAATAGAATATAAAGTTCCAGCATAAAACTAGACCAGCACACCGTAGTCAAGAACACCTCATAAGCAATCATAATTTCATGATGCCATTATTGCCATCCCACACCCTGTAAAGTCAAGAACTTGTACTCACTAGTCTGTAGGCAGAGATAAAATGACAGAACAAATCAAGTTTTTTGCACTATTCATCTAAAGACCAGGCCAGATTAGAATGCAAGTATGCAGCTCAGCCAGACCGTATATCTCAAAACTATTAGATGTCTAGCAACTTACACCATGTTTGTTTACTTCTGACTCATCTACGTCGTCTGGATCTGAGTGAAATCACCTGACTCATCTGGATCTGAGTCGATATGTTTGTTTTGAGTCAGATCTGACTCATCTGACTCGGAAATAAGTGAGTCAGTGGTTTGGTCCCATGAATCAGGGGTATTTT
Organism: Papaver somniferum; assembly: GCF_003573695.1. Taxonomy (NCBI): domain Eukaryota; kingdom Viridiplantae; phylum Streptophyta; class Magnoliopsida; order Ranunculales; family Papaveraceae; genus Papaver; species Papaver somniferum. The sequence continues at coordinate 230,806,586 of NC_039364.1, read as the reverse complement.
GTTACCTGACTCAAATGAGTCCGAGTCAGGGATTATGTCTGAGTCAGAGGTCGAGTCAGATCTGACTCAAAATGGAAAACAAACTGTCTGACTGATGACTCGGTCCGAATCAGGGGTTAACTCAGATTCAGACGCCGAGTCAGCCGCAAACAAACAAGTTCTTAATAAGCAAAATTGGGGACTTTATTATGGCCAAGTAAAAGTAAACACATAGTTTTCCCCAACACGGCCCCCCTTCATCGAAACAGAGACTAAAAACTAAAACAGTTCTCCAACACAGCACCATATCAACTCATCCAGTTAACATTTTGCCGTATCTTATACAAAGAGTGAATACCCACCACAATTACCACCTTGGACACCAAAATCATCTTGCAGAAGTATCTTTATCAACTCATCCAGTTACTAGCTAAAACCTCACCTCATTTCAAACACTGCAGCAAAATTTGGCGTAACAGAAAAAACCCATTTGGTGGAGTAAAGAGAACAAAGTAAAGTAAAGTAAAGATGAATGACGATCATGAATATCTGGTTGGCAAATTATGTTTCTTGAAAGAAACCCTATCCTAAAAGATGTGGATCCCATTAATACTACAGTTATGATCCAAAAAGACAGAAAAAACCTAAATTTGGCGAAAAGATAATACTAAGACAAACTCCATTGATAAGCTCTAAATAAAAATCTGATGATAAGGATAACAACTAACCCTAAATTATTTCCAAAAAAAGAGTTCAATTAGGCAACCCCTTTAGTGTACGTCTCAATCTTCATAACCTTAATTAAATGGATAAACCCTAATCAAAATCAATCAAAATGAACCAAAATTTCCCCTAATTTCACAAACATTCATAGAAACACCACCCAAGATTTGCCCTAAATCTTAAAGTCAATTTCAGCCTAAATCAAATCCACAGACTTAAAATTTTCTTTATTCTCAATGAAATTAATTGATCCTACCACTCAAAAACACCATTCCATTTACACAGATCAGATTGTTCATCCATACTTACATACATACATACACATATCAAACAAGTACCCGATTTTTATCTTCAAAACCAAAAACTCAAAATTACAAAATAGTTACATAATGAAAAAAAAGAAAGAAGATCTGAAATTGTAAAAGATCTATTATCATAGTAGTATTATCTACCTTGAGAAACGACGAACAGAAGCTAAGATCCTCAAACAAGCATGTCTCAAACGAGGATAAACTCTATTAGCATATAGAGTCGTGTGTCTTAATGCAGTTTCCATTGTTTCAACGAATAGATTCAAGCTTCGTACTGGTGGTACATATAATGTTAATGGAACTGCTGAGAAAGCCACTGCGAAGAAGAACTGCAACATTTTCGATGAACTATGATGACCTTGCTTGCTTTCCCTTCTTCTTCTTTCTTTGTTTTTGTTTCTGGGAAGAAGAGTCTAGTTGGTTCTCATCTACTCTGCCTTATTTGTGACGACTGTTAAGTAAAAAAACCTTTACCTGTCACGCTGTGTATTATTTTAGGTTATATGGATATGATGTGTGTAACGCGTCGTGTGGTTAGCAGCATTGGTCGTGTGATGGTTGTAATGCGGCTACCATTGAGTGCATGTTAGTATCGATCGACAACATTTTTGGTCATCATAAATGCCAATTTTGAGTTCATTTACTTTCTTTTTTTTAAAGTGGTCTTGGACTCTTGGGTGTGGGTTGACATCGTATTAAATGGTAGAGTAATAGCTAGACTTGTACTCCAGCAATCCAGCTTGAGATGTATCGTGTATAGTTTAACTAGGCCACCTGCACAGTTCGCAGGACTATTTCAGTATTTTGATTTGGGTTTTCCATGCATACATTGTGACTAAATTTGCAAATGGCAAATTTATTTCTTTGGTACAAGGCCGCAGTGGAGCCACAAACTAGGTCAAGGGAAAGCAAACTTTTATTGGGAGTGACAGGAAAGCAATATTAGGCTTGTTGGATAAATTAGGATTGAAAATTTAGGCTTGGAAACCAAGTGGAATGGGATAGCAAGTGCACATGCTTGCTCTACATCGCATCCGCCACTGGTCTTAGGGTTGAGCATTTGGCCCGAAATGCGCGGGTTTTTGCGGATGAATGTCCAAACAGTTCACTAATGGATTGGATGTAATTTTTGAAATCCAACGGATTTTGGATTGGGCGTGGATGCAGTTTTAAAATCCGTTAGACATCCGCACCCGTTAGATTAAACATATTTTTGATATTTTTATAAAATATGTGGTTAGTTTAGTATTTATAATAGCCCGCTATATGACAGACTTATATCATCGTCATTTTCTTCCATCAAAACATTTAGGGCTGAGGTTGAGATGCAAATTTAAGTCATTTTTTTCTTTTTTTTTGATTGGTCATTGTATCCAAGTCATTTTTGTTACCTTTTTTTCCAATTTATAATTTTAATTACAAAACAATTCCATTGGATTATCGACATCCAATCAATCCATCCATATATCCATTGGATGCAAATCTGTCAGATGTTGGATTGGACGCGGATGCCAAATTTCAAATCCTTAATGAATTGGTTTGGATGCAGATGAGGTGGAAACCGGTCCGTACCATCCCATGCTCACCCCTACCTGGTCCAAGGTTCAATCAATAACTTAATCTAAGGTCCAGTAGGTGAAAAGATTTAACCGGAGGTCCAAAATCATTTAAAACTGAGAATGACCTTCCTACCTTACAACAAAACGTGTGAATAACCTCACGCTCTTCCCCTCTCTTTCACGATCTTATTTAATCCCAAAACAAATCGGTTGCAACAGATTATTTCTATAATCAAACTTACTTTCATCTCTCTTTCATCAAATCATCCTAAAATTACGATGGTACCGAAATACACCACGCTTTTTCGTCTCAACCTATAAGTCTGATACCAAGTGCGATCGTTTATGAACAAAGTCGAGACAATACAACAACTAGGTATTCACTTGATAATAGTTACGGTCCAAAATCGATTTACCATAGGATCAATATCAAGTGGTTAGGATTTAACGTACGAGTGTAATAAAATAATTATAATGCGTAAGTGAAGTAAAGGACACGACAAGATTTTGTTAACGAAGAAACCGCAAATGCATAAAAATCCCGGGACCTAGTCCAGTTTTGAATACTCTCAGAATTAAGCCGCTATACAAAGAACAAAGCCAACTTTGTATAGTTGAGACCAAGTAATCTAACCATAGTTACTAATCTACGACCTACTGGTCACACACGTGAATCCCAAGATAAAAAATCACTATCTTGAGTTGCTCTATCGATGTAAAGTCTTAAGCACTCAACTCCTTTTGATCGTCTTCCAAACAGTAAAGGAACACCGTTGTTTGGTAACTACTCCAATTATCTTTTGGTAAAAATATTCGTTGAGTTTGATAAAGGCTCTTCCGTTTAAACTAGTAAACTCCTTTTTCAGGTAAGACCAATCCAAATCAATAACTTAGATTCGGATTCGCAACTATCAGATTCGAATATTGAAGAATACCACCAAATGATAATTGTCGATCTAAACGACTATATGATCAAATCTCTCAAAGATAAACCGGATCTAAGTCGATCGGATCCCAAACGATCAAGATGTATGCACAAATCACGAGATACAAAAACCAATAAGAAAAAATCTTCATGTCTTCGAATTTTCAATTGCTTTCTTATGTACCCACCACAAACTTGAATCCACTTATGATCGATCACATACAGAACGGAGTTTGTTAACAATGGATGATCACAAGTTATCTTTAGATCTAAAAATAGTTATAAAGATCCCGTCAATACTTTCATCTAGTTTGAGTGACCCTTATGTCAGAAGAGAAGGCACTCAAGAATAATCAAACTAGGTGCAATCAAAGTTTCAACAACCATTAGTCAATCAAATCAATAATCGAAAACTAAAATAACAATCCAATTATCTAGTTTCCCACCAACGGTACTCGTAGAGATTCTTGATCCCAAAAAAGTCTTTAAACGAGCGGTCGTAAGAGATTTAGACTAATTAAGGTACTTTCCTCTCCGGATAGGCGGCTCCACCAGAAACAACACGAATGAAGTTTACCTGGCTCTTAGGATAGTTTGCAAGAAATACAAACTCAACTATTTATAGACCCTGATTGTTTGGAGAACAAGGAAATTCCAAAACCGAAAATATCTCAAGATATGCAATAAGTACCTAATTTCGGTTTTCCTATGTCCAACTAATATCCAACCTGTAATTCCAAAATCTCTCATTAGATAATATCTAACATTAGTTTAACACTTAACTAATATAACTTTCCAAGAGATATGTTTTGATTTTGCTGGAAAATCAAAAGCATATAATCGAAAAATCTTAATTCAAAGATTCTCAATATTTTGGATTGGGATTACCTTGAGTATCAAGGAATATATTTGGAAAATAAAAGATAAGAATTATATTCATGTCCAAATTATGCCGACATCCAGAACTTCCCTATTTAGCAAACCTTGATTCCAAAATCACACAAAACTGTAAAATAATATGTGAATATGACGGTTTTTCTTTTGGGACCGGTTTTACCATGACTCCTAACATAGGTTAAGATCGGTTATACCAAGTATCCAAATATAGGTAAGAATCGGTTCTACCAAGTATCCTAATATAGGTAAGGATTGGTTCTACCAAGACTCTCAACAATAGTTAAGATCGGTTCTACCATGTATCCCAAATAGGTAAGGATCAGTTCTACCAAGACTCTCAACATAAGTCATGATCGGTTCTACCATAATTTTCAACATAAGTCAAGATCGGTTCTGCCAAAAATATTACTTAGGTTCGAATTGGTCATCCAGTTGATCTTCAATGAAAATCGGATTAAAACGCCTATTGATTTCCTTTTGATTATGAAACAAGTTTCGTATATGTACTTCCTTTAAACATATGTAATCAAACATAGTTTCCTAGGATGAAATCACACCTAAATCCAATACACAATCAAGTAACAAGTTACATAGATAATGTCGATGTCACTTTTACGAAGTTCAAAAGATAAACGTTATTACTTCGTAATTAAATATTCTTCCTTGACACTTTGATCATAATAAAATGACCAAGTCCAATACTAGAGTATTAAATATGACCTCGCACGTTATGTTTTCAATCTTAAATGACTTGAAAGCAATGATAGGAATGGAAACAGGTCAAGTCAGTATCATTATACCTCAAGTGGAAGGATGATGTCTTCAATGTAGTCGATACGTCTTCACGATCTTGAAGGTAATACTTGTATGTCTCAACATTCCTATACTTTCTAGTCTAACCTAAACGAAGTTGACTCTAGCTCATTTAATCAAGCGACTCTAATTGAGTTTTGATATTAAAATATGAGAACCAACCTTGACATACCAATGCTTGGTGGGTTCAACCGAGCAATGCTCGAACACATCCATAAAAACCTAACTAAATGAAACGATAAAATGAAAATAGCAAAACTCAACTGTAAGCATCAACCAATCTACTGAAAAATAATAACAAAAAAACACCAAGAAAATTTACTGAAAAAATAGTGACAGCAAGAGATCTACTTCCGCTATAAAACAGTAACAAAAGGTATGAGAGAAAAGTATATGACCAATAGTACATATTGATATGTATGATCCAACGATACACCACCAACGTTTTCGTTCGGTAACCTTTATGGACAAAATATAATACAATCACAAGTAGGCCAAGCAAAGAACCCTAAAGAAGATTGTATATAGAGTTTATCTCTTTCGCTTCCACAATCAATACATGTATATACCAAAGGTTCGTATAGTTGGACGATCTTAAAAATCAATTTCCAAGATCAATCTAGTCATATCTGAATTAAGAGGATCTGAATCATAACAAGTATGAAACTTGCAATTTATCTTTCGAGATATTAATACAACAAGAACAAGTCTTGTTTTTGTTTTCAAATAATAATGACTAAAATTATCTAGATTGATTCACGTACTAGTTGTGTTAATCCTATTATAAAGAAAAAAATATGATCCGGAAAAGGAAAAACGCAAGACACCAGAAATTTTGTTAACGAATAATATTGCAACTGCAGAAAAACCCAGGAACTCGTCTAGCTTGAACACCATGTTGTATCAAACCGCCATAGACATTATCCTAATATGTGGCTTCGGATTGGAAAGCAATTGAGACCGCATTAACCCTCCAAGCAATTCAGATGCAATAATATTCCTTACGTCTCTTGAACCTCGCGAGATTCTACGCAGTTGATTACCTTAGTTGACGTCTTTTACATCCTAGGAGTTACTTTAACCTCGGTGAATACTTTTGATACCAATACGCCTTTAACAAACAATCATATTTGATTTCCCTTTTGATATGTTTCAATCAAGGTTTGGAAATCTATTTGCAGTAGACAAAATTCAGCATACCTCATGAATCCGGAACACTTACACTCAGTTAGCTGAGAATAGTGGATTATTAACCACCATTCAAGAGCAATCAAAACAAATAAAATAAGAGTTTAGATATCTATCTTGAGGAATCAAAAAGTCTAAGACGAAGAGGTTTTTGTGATTTCTATCTATCTCGTTCCTGATTTAAGATTACGAAAACCTCAAAGATCAATAAGAACAAGATCTGAATTCAAGAACTATCAGGTAAAAGATAGTGTGACTGGGCTTCACGAATTCAAAGTTGTAACCTAGAATACAATTTCTATGAAGAACCTAGGTTATACATGACGACTCTAGCTTAGAATCTAGGACACAAGAGTGACGGGGATTAAGAAATCATGTTGCAACAGTCTCTCTATTTGTAGATTTTCAAGGCTCCAGGTAGCTTTCGATTCAAGCTAATTAATGTTGCTTCGGATTCAAGCAAACACTTTTTCAGTTTAGATAAAATTATTATTAAGAATTCATGTAAGCATGTGAGATGTCTGCTTTGAAATTATACGAAACAATATGCACTATGGTCTAGGGTTCTGGAACCATGCACAATAATAATCCATAGTATCTAAGTGATCTTTGAACTTACAAGCAGTAGTGGTGTTCAAGTATGTTGCCTATATTTATATGATGACACGTCTTATAAAGTAGGATTTTTATTTTCCAAAACAGTTTTATTACCTAACTGCTTGTCTTAACTTCCTACTTTTTCTTAAAAAGTAAAGCAATTACGCGAATTTAGAGGCGGCATGTTTTTAATTTAAATACATGTTAGAATATTAAGATGGGCCACATAAAAAATGTATGTGGCCCGACCACATCTTAGTCGGAGGGGATTGGAAGAGGATGTTTGTGAGCATAGATTGGGATCAAACCTATGACCTCATCTTCAGATTTTGAGCAACCGCTATCCATTTTGAGTAGTTTAAAAATTCCTTTGATCAATTTGGCGATAAGTCGACGAAGATTTACTTTTATCCTGAACTTGAAATTCCGATAAATATATACATGGTATAGAAACAAGCATGAATTCATGGTTGTCGATAATATTTAAGGAAATCGAAAAAGATGATCATCACAAATCAAAACTGTAATGCTGAGATATAATGCCTAATAGGATAAGTTCATGCTCTATTTATAGATGTATAAAATTATTAAATCGAAAAAGTTTAAATAAGAATCTAGTGTTACAAACTATGTTATTTGTTTTGCATATTACAAGAATACGACGGCAAGTTGCGAACATGCATAAACAGTTCAACGCACTTGAAGCTGAGCAACTTAATTTTCTTTAATAAAAAATGTAGTTTAATTTATCGAGGAAATAAAGACATAGATATCATCATTTTTAAAGCTACGTAAATAAATGGAACGTTTCATTTATTGAACCAGATTAAGTTCCAAAAGGATTAGTGAATCCTATTTACGATATGTTACAATAATATATAAGACAGAGAACAAACTCAGTGTGCATGCTTCACGCACTGTTCATTTAATTGATTGATCTTTACTTTGATCCCTTAGTGTATATTACATTTGGTTTTGTTTCTTTTTACCATGTACTAGACATCTTCTCTTTTTTGCCATGGGTCAGTTGTACTTTCTTGATATGTATATGTCATGTTTTATTTATAATGTATATTAAGTTTTGTTTAGTTTCTTTTTTCCATGTGTCTGCCATGCGTATGTGTATGTTCTCCATGTCATTATGACCTGTGTCCCTTATTTTGACGTGTATATGCCATGTCTTAATTGTAAATATACAAAGTTCTTAATCAGAAAAATTTAAAATTTTAGCGTTATAAATTATGTTATTTATACTTTAAAATTTGAAATTTTAGCGTTACAAACTATGTTATTTGTACTTCATATTACAAGAATACGATAACACGTTGATTTTTAGCATTACGAACTATGTTATTTATACTTTAAAATATGAAACTTTGGCGTTACAAACTATGTTATTTATACTTCATACTACAAGAATATGATGACACATTGGGAACATGCATAAACGGTTCAACACTCTTGGTACTTAGCAACTCGATTCAATTCATAAAAAAAAATTACTAATTAAATTTATCGAATTAATAAATACATATAGATCATGTTGTTAGACTGTGATTTTTACGACTATGTGAAAACATATAGAAAGTTTCATTTATTAAACATGATTAAGTCTTACAACCCTACTTATGATATGTTAAAATAATTTATAAGTTATAGGTGAAAACCTACTCAATAACACATGCCTCCCGTACTTTCCAATTAGCCAATTAATTTTTATTTGGATCCTTTAGTATGTAAGAATTTTATTTTTTATTCTTTTTTGCAATGTGTTCTAAGAATATTATTTATTTTTCGGTGGTTGTTAAATGTAACATGGTTAATGGGAATTTTTCGAGGAAGTAATACAAAATGATAAGGAGATGGTACCAAGTACACCACCAACTTTTTTGTTCGGAAACCTGTACAGAAAAAACCTAATACAATTGCAAGTATATCTAAATTAAAGATCCTTGAACAGTATGTATATAGAGTTTTATCTTATCTCTTCCACAATTAGATTGTCTAGACTAATAAGTCTATGAACCTGATTGTGTAGAAGATGAAAAAGCGAGAGTCTAACAACCACACCCAATATTTCGCTTAGCAATCTGTATGGACTAACCCCAATATACTTTCAAGAGAATCAACTAGACAATCAGACTCAATCTTAAGAAAACTGTATCCAAGAGTTGTATCTCTATTTCTCAATTCAATCTGCAATCAGACAAATAGGAATTTGCGAGCCCGATTGAATATAAGAAATAACTTGGACGGTATCAAAAACCAATATCCAAGTGTCAATCAATTTAATCAACAACCCAAAGGTCGGATTCACAAACTGACTGAACTTAAGCACAACCTATGGTATTTCAATTATATAAATAAATATAATACGGAAAAAAAATAGCACAAACACCAGAAATTTTGTTAACGAGGAAACCGCAAATGCAGAAAAACCCCGAGACCTAGTCCAGATTTGAACAACACAATGTATTAAGCCACTACAGACACTAGCCTACTCCAAGTTAACTTCAGACTGGAATGTAGTTGAGCCCTAACCAATCTCACACTGATCAAGGTACAGTCGCGTTCCTTACGCCTCTGAATCCCAGCAGGACTCTGTGCACTTGATTCCCTTAGATGATCTCACCCACAACTAAGAGTTGCTACGACCCAAAGTCGAAGACTTGATAAACCAATCTGTCTCACACAAAAACGTCTATTGAATAGATAAATTTGTCTCCCACAGATATACCTATGTGTTTTGTTCCGTCTTTTGATAAATCAAGGTGAAAAGGAACCAATTGATATACCGGACTTATATTCCCGAAGAACAACCTAGAAATATCAATCACCTCACAATAATCTTAACCGTATGGTAGCGAAACAAGATATTGTGGAATCGCAAACGATGATACGAAGATGTTTGTGACTAATTTTTATCTTGCCTATCGGAGATTAAATCTCGAGCAAATCTTAGAGAAGATAGTACTGAATCACGATAGAAAACAGCAAGATCAGAACGCGCAACTACAGAGAAAATAGTTGGGTCTGGCTTCATAATCCCAATGAAGTCTTCAAGTCGTTAACCTACAGGATTTTGGAAAAACCTAAGGTTAAAAGAGAATCGACTCTAGTCGCAACTAGTATCACACAGGAGGTTTGGGGGTTAGGTTTCCCAGTTGTTAGAGTTCTCCCTTATATAGTCTTCAAATCAGGGTTTTCAATCAATGTTACCTTGGTAACAAAACATTCAATATTCACTGTTAGATGAAAACCTGATTAGACTCAAGCTAATATCTTTCAACAGTTAGATCGAACTTAGCTTGTTACACATAAATGAAAAGTGACTTCATCTAGATATGGGTAATGATACCTAAACGTGTACACCTTTGTTGGCTCAACAATAATTAACCGAAGTTATCCATATGAACACTTTCATATCAACCATATTCATATTAACCTTAACTAGAATGACTCAAATGAAACTAGTTCTAGAGTTGTTCAATTTTTTATATTCTCATAGAAGTATACAAGACACAATTGAAAAAAACTGATTTTGATTCACTCGAATAAATTCATAAACATCATAGCCAGGGTCTGAAAAAGATTGTATTCCTTATTATTTAAATGTATTAGTTCATGAACAAACCGATTTTAGAACATAACCAACTCAAGTATGCAAACGGGTACACATACCCAAGTGTCTGAACTAAGTTTGGGTTCGTCAGTACGTGAACTGGTACGCATACCGTCGTACACTTCCAAGCTTCAGTTGAATCCAGTACGCGAACAGGTACGCATACTATAGTACCCGGAATTCAACTGACTTCGCCAGTGCGCGTACATGTACGCATACTCTAGCTCCCAGACTTTACCTGACCTCGCCAGTACGCATACGGGTATGCATACTACATTCCGGTCTTGGATCAACACATATGCAAGTACGCATATTTTGCTTATAATCCAATTATGGTTAAGCGTTCTAAACTCCCATTTCAATCGTTGAAACATTCTTAGAAGACAACAATAGTTGTCTCACACAAACTATTAGCTTCGAAGCAATTTTTAAGTGATCGAATGACCAATAAGAAACATTTTGAGTCTACATCAAATGATTGTCTCACACAAATCATGTAAGATGTTACAAGGAGATTTTCACATATCATCTTTTGAATTTCGTCAAGAATATAAGATGAACTTGGTTAAAGCGAAAGCTTACCAACACATATTTCGAGAAATATGTAAGCGAGTTAAACTCAGCTCGAAATATCATATGTGTATAATTGAAGTCTATATAGATATACGAATTTTGTCTCAAATAGGACATATGGTAGATATACTTTTGAGTGATAGATGAGTTCAACTCTCCACATACCTTTTGTTGATGAAGTTCCACAAGCTCCCCTTAGTAGTTCTTCGTCTTTGATCGATGAATGCCATGAAGTCTAATGCTCAACTACACTTTCTATCCTAATCCGAGACTTAGCTATAAGTAGACTAGAAATCAAGACTTATACTATTGGAAACTAAACTTGACAACAAGCTTGAGATAGCAACGCTTGCGAGTTCGACCGAGTAGTGCTCTAACATTTCCCATTATAGTAATAAAAGAAAAATGAGAGAAGAAAAACAAGATAAGAAACTTACTTGATGAACTTCCTTGTAGAAATTTCTTCCTACACCCCCGTTTTTTTTTTGACCTCCAATTAGACTTTAATAGAGCTGGTACTCAAACCCTAGAAAAACTCATGTTCACGTATGCAGACGAAGTGAGGAAGAAGAAAGGTACGCGAACCGTAACCTTTATATTCCATTTAGAGGGCTTGGACCCCTGCAGGTACCGTGGCCCATGAAAAACCAGGATCCTAGATTATTCAAGGCAAACCAAGATGAATCCTGAACCATGAGGTTCGCACACTGAGAGAATTTTATAAAAATGTGATAAGATAATCACTTTTATTCTTAGCTCAATGAACAATTCAAGAACATTCAGAGCACAGGAATAATTTATATTTTCATCACGTCACAGTGTGGTAAATAAGATAGTAGAAAACTACATAACATTATTTATCCTCAGGTGGGCAGAAATACTCTGACATAGAAGGTGTAAGACAATTGGAGTTTCCTCAACACATTGAAAACATTCAAATGCCAGAAACATTCTGCCAATAAGCTTTTCTTATAAACTAAAAATAGTTTACTCCTTTATTAAAAAAAAAAAAAAAAAAAAAAAAAACCCAAAATAATTCAAAATCACAAAGCTAATCAAACTGTTACTTGCCTCATCTCAAGCTACATACAGATGGGGTGGAGCCAAATCTTGTTACCAATAGGCTAGATGGGCAGGAGAATGCTCACGCACCATCTCAGGTTTATATTTGTGATATGTACTAGTGGTATAATCATAGGGTTAATTGATATTTTTGACTCCTCTTTCTTATGACTAAGGGGTGGAACTTTCCGATGTTTAGAACTTGCAACAAACTCAACAGAGATCTTTTTATCAATTTTACATAAGTTGTTAACATAACCAGAATTGGAGCTAACACCAGGACAACCTTTTTCCTTAATCGAGCCGCTCGAAGAATTTAAAAGTATCTTCAAAAGCTGTAAATAGATCTTTGTCGATAGATCCATCATGATAGTATTCCTCGAATAGAATGAGGTTCCATATCCTTGAGCTTTTGTTCACACATTTCTTGCAACGACTTTTCTTAGAGGAGCCTTTTCCCTTTCCTTTAGATTGTTTTCCATCAGCTAAGATTTTTGTCTTAGTTGACTCGAGATTATCTTGAGAGATCAGAGGTCTTGTAGAAAATAAGCTTTGAACAACCTTTAAAGATTTCTGGTGTGTGTCACAGATGCATAGAACAAGTTTCCCAAAGTGATTTCCCATTAGGACAACTTTTAGGAACAAACGAACACAAACTTATCAGGTTTATCGTGTTTGCCTGCTCTGATACCAATAGAAATTCGGGGGTATAACAACCACACCCAATAATTAATTCGACAATCTGTATGGAATAAACTCCAATATAATTCCGAGAGCACCAACTTAAAAGTGAGACTCAATCAATAAATATATCAAAGAGATTTATCTCTTTCTCAGTACAATCAACAAATCGAACAAATAGAAATCCATGAGCCTGATTGATATGAGAAATAACTTGGACGGTACCAAAGATTAATGCCCAAGTGTCAATCAAGTTATATCCAACAAACAAGGTCGGATTTATCAACTGTGATTGAACTATGCACAACCTGTGATATTTCAATTATATAAACAAATATAATGCGGAAAATAAATAACATACACACCACAAATTTTGTTAACGAGGAAACCACAAATGAAGAAAAACCCCGGGACCTAGACCAACTTTGAACACCACGCTGTATTAAGCCGCTACAGACACTAACCGACTACAAGTTAACTTCGGACTGGAATGTAGTTGAGCCCTAACCAAGTCTCACACCGATTAAGGTACGGTCGTGTTCCTTACGCCTCTAGAACTACGCCGGATTCTGCGCACTTGATTCCCTTAGCTGATCTCATCCACAACTAAGAGTTGCTACGACCCAAAGTCGAAGACTTATAAACAAATATGTCTCCCACAGATATGTCTATCCTTTATTCTTTTTTGTTTCGTCTTTTGATACAAAGATCAAGGTGATCAGGAACCAACTAATAATCTGGTCTTATACTCCCGAAGAGCAGCCTAGTAATATTAGTCACCTCATAATAACCTAACGGATTAACAGAAGAAGTTATTGCGGAATCACAAGAGTCTGAGATGAAGAACTGTTGTGATTACTTATTATATCTTACCTATCGGAGATAAATCTCGAGTAAATCTTAGAGAAGATAAAACTCAATACAATATAACAAGTAAGATCAGAATACGCAACTATAGAGAAAATAGTTGGATCTGGCTTCACGAATCCCAAATGAAGTCTTCAAGTCGTTAACCTAATAATGGTTTTGGAAAACCTAGGTTAAAGGAGAATTTACTCTAGTTTGCAACTAGGATACAAGAAAGTGTCGAGATTAGATTTTCCAGATGATAGAGTTCTCCCTTATATAGCCTTTCAAATCAGGGTTTCTTACAATCAAAGCTAAAATAGCTTAGTAATAAAGCATTCAATATCCACCGTTAGATGAACTCCTGATTTAAGATTCAAGCTAAGTCTACTTAAAAATTAAGCAATCAATCTCTACCGTTAGATGGTCTTAGCTTGTTACACACAAATGAGATATACTTATATTTAGATATGGGTAACCGTACCTAAACGTGTATATTGGGTTGGCTCAATAACAGTTAACTGAAGTTAGCCATATGAACACTTTTGTCTTAGCCGTATTAATCTAACACTTCTATATCAAATATGATGATCAATCAATCATGATAGATAATCAAATGAATCTAATTGTGTTTCAAATAGAATTGTTCAGTTGTTCACTATCTCATAGAAATATTCATGAACAAATTGAAAAGAAATCGGTTTGATTCGTAATCGTACAAAGTACTTATACAAGAATCAATTCGTGAACATTAAGCCACAGTTTGCAAAGTTAATTTGCATTCCTTAAAGGGGTAGGATCCATTGACATGGTACATAATCTTGACATTTTAGCGCTATTTTCTCTACCAAACCCAACGGGGAATGAATTCGAGGCTAATTTTTTGATGACATGTTCTTCTTATAAGTCTCTACACTCCCACCAAAAATGAGATCATTCCGAAATGTATGAGACCACCATCTACCATTTTGAATATGAACCGTTGAAGATTAACGGTTGAAATTAAAATATGTGGATGTTGAAGTTTCGTACTTCGGAATTCTCTCATTTTTAGTAGGAATGTAGAGTTTTATACGAGCAACATGTCGCCAGAATATTAGCTTTAAATTCACTGCCGGTTTGGTTTGGTAGAAAAAATGATAATCATGTCAACGGATTATGTCATTATAACCATGTCAACGGATCCTTCCCCTTCCTTTAATCATAAATGTTTTAGTTCATGAGTATAATAATCATACATAACCGATTTTAGTTTTTAACCACTGTGTTCGCAAACTGGGTACGCGAACAGCAGCTCCGGACCTTGGCCTAGTCAAGCCGTTCGCAAACCCCGGTTCGCGAACAACTATTCCGGACACAACTCATGTAAACCCGTGCGCATACTAGGTACGCAAACAAGAGTCCGGACTTGAATCATTACAATACAGTTCGCATACTAGGTACACAAATAAGAGTTCCAGACATGAATCATCACAATACAGTTCGCATACTGGATATGCATACCGTGTTTTATCCAGACATGGGTAATTGTTCAAAACTCTCATTTTAATCATTGAAACATCCTTAGAAGACGACAATGGTAATCTCACACGTACCAGTAGCTTCAAGTAATTTTCAAGTGATCGAATGATCAATACGAAACTTCCCAAACTAACATCAAATGACTGTCTCACACAAATCATATAAGATGTTCAAGGTAATTTTCACATGATGATCTTTTGACTTAATATTTAGTTTCCAACAAATAAATTGTTTCCAACTAAACTCGTCAAGAATACGATGAACATAGCTAAAGCAAAAAGCTTCTAACACATATTTAGAGAAATAGATAAGCGAGATAAACTCGGCTCGAAATATCAAATGTGTATAATGTAAAAGTCTATATATCTATATGACTTAGTCTCATTAGAAGATATAATAGAATAAACTTCTGAGTGATAGATAAGTTTTAGTCTCCACATACCTTTTATTGATGAAGTTCCTCCAAGCTCCTCAGTAGATCTTCTTCTTCAATTGGTGAACACCGTGAAGTCTAAAGCTTAACTACACATTATATCCTAAATCGAGACATAGCTATAAGTAGACTAGAAACCAAGTATATAGTTTTGATCCACTAAACTTGACAACAAGCTTGAGATAGAAACGCTTGCGAGTTCGACCGAGCAGTGCTCTAACAGTCTTACCTAGCGTATGAGAGCCATTTACTATTTCAGATGATTTGTGATTAAATTCATCAAATGAATCTTCGAACATACGGAGGTTTTTCTAGTTAGAAGTTAGGTTTTGAAGCCTTGATTCCTTTTTGAGGTATTCCTTTTAAATATGGTCTTTAAGATATCCCAAGCATCATTCGACGTAATGCATATAAGTACATGATGTTGAAGGTCTTGGCTTATGGCATGGATAATAGTATTCAATCACTTAGAATTGCGCTTTGCAACACCGATTCCAATCGCGCTTATGGATAATAATATTGTTGAAAACGTGGAGGTACCAAAATACACCACCAAATTTTTCTTAGGCAACTTGTATGGACTAAACTTGAATACAGTTCCGAGAGTTCAACTTAATGAATCTCAATCAAGGAATTATACGAAGAGATTATATCTCTTTCTCTCACAATTAGAAAGTTGACAATAACAAATCCGTGAACCTGACTATGTGTGAGAGTCCTTGGACGATCTCAAAAATCAATATCAAGAATCAATCAGGTCGTATCCAATAAAAAAGGATGGATGTATCTACTTTGATTGATTTACGTACAACATGTTATATTTCAATTATAAAGATAAACAATATAATGTGGAAAAGAAATAACACAGACACCAGAAATTTTGTTAACGAGGAAACCGCAAATGCAGAAAAACCCCCAGACCTTGTCCAAACTTGAACACCAAACTGCTACAGACACTAGCGTACTACCAATTAACTTCGGACTGGAATGTAGTTGAGACGGAATTAAACCCTCACATCAATTCATTTACAGTCGCGCTCCTTATGCCTCTTGAATCCCAGCAAGACTCTGCGCAAATGATTCCCTTAGATGACGTCCTTTACAGCCTAAGAGTTATGTCAACCCAATTGAAGACTTTAAACCGATCTGCCTCCCACAGATAAGCATATATGTGATTTCCTTTCTAATCGATAGATCAAGGTGAAACTGGAAATCGATAGCAATAGACAAAGTCTAGCTAACCTTAAAATACAGACTTATGCTTCCTGAAGAGCATCCTAGATTATTATTCACTTCACAAGTATTAAACCCGTTGAATCACAAATTCTGAGACGAAGAGAACTTTGTGATTTCTATTTATCTTGTTCGGGTGAGCTCAACAATCAAACAAAATCAGGATGCACGAACTATCAAGATAAAGAATAATTGGACCCGACTTCACGAATCCCTAAGTGAAGTCTTTTTAGTCGCTAAACACTAAAAGGGTTTTAGGGAGAGGACGACTCTAGTTTACAACTAGGACGCACAACGAATAGTGTCAGGGATTCAAAAATCCCAGTTGCTGAGGTTCTCCCTTATATAGACTTTCAAAGTATATGTTGCTTTAGGTATAAGCTAAGATAGCTTTGGGACCAAGCAAACAATATCCAACATTAGATGAATCTTTGAGGCGAGATTAACATAACAAGATATACACTTTGGTTAGGATGAACCATAACTGAGCCGTGTATAAAGACATCGTTCATGGACGGTTAGCCAAGACTAGCCGATTGAACCATAAACTTAATCATTTTCATGTAACACTTAAGACTTTGAGTTTGAGTCACAACCATAGGTTATAATGTAATCAATCATGTTTGTGTAGTGTTTTCAGATATTTATTCAAATGCCAATTATCTCTGAAAAAGCGGGGGTCTAATAACCACACCCAATATTTGGATCAACAATCTGTATGGACTAAGTCCAATATACTTTTAAGAGAATCAACTAGATAGTCAGACTCAATATTAATGAAAGTATATCAAAGAGTTATATCTCTCTTTCTCGATTCAATACTTGCTCAAGCAAATAGAAATCTGCGAGTCTAATTGAATACGAGAGACTGGTACTAAAGACCAATGTTCAAGTATCAATCAATTTCAATCAACAACCAAAGATTGGATTTCCCAATTGATTAATTCAAACGCACAACCTGTGATATTTCAATTATATAACAAAATATAATGCGGAAAATAAATAATACAGACACCAAAAGTTTTGTTAACGAGGAAACCGCAAATGCAGAAAAACCCCGGGACCTAGTCCAGATTGAACACACATTGTATTAAGCCGCTACAGACACTAGCCTACTCCAAACTAACTTCGGTCTGAACTGTAGTTGAACCCCAATCAATCTAACACTGATCCAAGGTACAATTGCGCTCCTACGTCTCTGATCCCAGCAGGATACTACGCACTTGATTCCCTTAGCTGATCTCACCCACAACTAAGAGTTGCTACGACCCAAAGTCGAAGACGTTAATAAACAAATCTGTATCACACGGAAAAGTCTACGGTAATAGATAAATCTGTTTCCCAAAGAAATACCTACGAGTTTTTGTTCCGTCTTTTGATAAATCAAGGTGAACAGGAACCAATTGATAAACCAGACTTATATGCCCGAAGAACAGCTTAGTATTATCAATCACCTCACAATAATCTAAATCGTATGATGGCGAAACTAGATATTGTGGAATCACAAATGATGAGACGAAGATGTTTGTGACTACTTTTATATCTTTCCTATCGGAGAAATCAATCTCAAGTCAATCCTTACGATTATACTTAGTACGATAGAAACAACAAGATCAGATCACACAACTACGACAAAGTAGTATCGGTCTGGCTTCACAATCCCAATGAAGTATTCAAGTCGTTAACCTACAGGGTCTCGGTAGAAACCTAAGGTTAAAGGAGAATCAACTCTAGCTAAAACAACTAGTATCACACAGGAGGTGTGGGGATTAGGTTTCCCAGTTGCTAGAGTTCTCTCTTATATAGTCTTTCAAATCAGGGTTTGCAATCAATGTTATCTTAGTAACAAAGCATTCAATATGCACCGTTTGATGAAAACCTGATTAGATTCAAGCTAATATCTTTCAACCGTTAGATCGAAACTTAGCTTGTTGCACACAAATGACATGCACGTTTATCTAGGTTTGTGTAACCGTACCCAAACATGTACATCTAGTTGGTTCAACAGTAGTTAACCAAATGGTTAGCCATATGAGTACTTTCATATCAACCATATTCTTCTTTACCACAACTAGTTCAAATGACTCAAATGAACTAGTTAGAGAGTTGTTCAATTGCTTAGATCTTTATAATAGACACAATTAAAAAAAAAAACGATTTGATTCACTCGAATCGTTTCATGAATTTTATAGCCACGGTTTGCAAACTTGCATTCCTTAGTTTATATAAGTTTAAGTTCACGAATAATCGTTTTTAGAAAATAACCAACTCCAGCAGATTTTCTCGGGAAGAGAACCTCCGACAGTACGCGGACCCTGTTCCGGTTTTCCTGATCAACAAAGTACGCATACTTTGGTTCAAGGAATAAGGACTTATACATGTATGAGTTATCACACAATGCTTATATCCAACAATGGTTATATAATATAAACTCTTATTTCAATCATTGAAATATTCTTAGAGGACGTTATATAGTTGTTGTTCACAAACCATTTTTCGTCAAAGCCATTTTCAAGTGATTGAAACTTATCATGATTTTCGTCACTAGTAAAGATGAACTTGGCCAAAGCGAAAGCTTACCAACACATATTTCGAGAAATAGATAAGCGAGATAAACTCGGATCGAAATAGCAAATGTGTATAATCGTAGTCTATATAGCAAAATTTTGTCTCAAGATAAAAGATAGAGTAGATAGACTTTTGAGTGATAGATAAGTTCAAGTCTCCACATACCTTTTAGTCGATGAAGTTCCACCAGTTCCTTGAGTAGTTCTTCGTCTTGTATGATGATATCCATGGAGTTCTTGAGCTCAACTACACTTTCTATCCTAGTCCGAGACTTAGCTAATAGTAGACTAGAAATCAAGACTTATAGTTTTGATCACTAACATTGAAAAACATGTTTGAGATAGCAACGCATGCGAGTTCGACCGAGCAGTGCTCTAACAATCTCCCCCTTTGTCAATTTTAGTGACAAAACTATCAATACATATGTAATACAAAAATAGATAAACAAACTTTTGTAGCTTCTCTTCCACATGCCTGATCTTCTTGGTTCTTCAACATTACTCGAAATCTTCGTCACTTCCAAGTACTCCAATGATCCCAAAGGTTGTAAGTTTAGTATCACCGTTGTTGAAAATCCGTAGTCATAACAATGAGAAAACAAGAATTCTCAATCATTGTTATACAGTGTCATAGTATTATTATACAGTATCAAAGTTCAATTGTATCACAACTTTGACAACAATACTATGGTGATATGTATCACTCCCCCTTAGTCAATACTCCATCTCACATGGAAACCACTCCCCCTTACATAATGATCCAAAAACCATATGTATTTGTAGTGTGAACTTCACATTAATTCTCCCTCTTTTTGTCAATAAAATTGGCAAAGGTATGAAAATTAGTGGGATCCTAATGAAATTTCCATAGAGACATTTCACGACCAAAAGCAAGCACATATCAACTTTTTAGATGCCATCACATAGCCGAAGCTAAGTGCATTCATCAAGGAGTTTATAAAGATACAAGATAACCCCTATAATATTCCACAGCCGCACTCCCCATAAAGATTTGGCAATTAAGCACAAGTTTAATTAAGAAATCTCCCCCATAAAATGTCATTCCCGAAAGAACAACAAGAGTGACCTTACTTTCACAAGAAAAGAAGAACTTCTTTGGACATAACAAATCACATACGAATATGAATTTGAATCCAAAAATACTCATTTAAATTAATCATAAGAAAACCCATGATTAATTCAATCGGAATACACAACTAAATTGCCACAAGACTGTGATCAATTCAATTGGTCATGCTCGACATAAGACAACTTACGGAGCCGCACAGTATATACATAAAATATGGATCAGGAAAGATCAATACTGCAGAATAGACAAGGATTCATTCTATTTCCCATCACTATTTGCACAATGACATACAATAGACATAATCCTTGTAAACAAAAGTTCATCCTATCTTCCATCAATATTTGCATAATGACATAATAGGCTTAAAACTTTTGTAATGTTAAAAGCTCATTCATTCTTTTATCAATACATGCATATCGATATATGAAAGACATAACTTTAGACAAAGTATGGGACAATCATAGTTCACGGACGCAAACACATATATCTCATAACAAGTTTGCAATATATAAAACCATAAAGATTAATACTGCAAAAATCATCTTCCAAACAATTTTTTAGAATTTAATCAAATAACCTAAAAAAATAAAGATGAAAATGTTGGACATAGGTATGTGTAATCACAATAATGGCTATTCCAAACTCTAGTTATTCTTCCTAAAAACACAAGAATAAAATTCTCATAAGAAGATTTACTAGACACAATTCACATATCATCTTCATCATCGGAAACACTCCAAGATGCTTGAATCATGTTCAATTCTTCCTTGAGCTCGGGAAACTTAGTTGCAACCAATGACAATTGTTCTTGCACGCACTTCACCCTTGCATTGACCTTACACACACCCTTGTGAATTTTCTGAAGAAGACTCAAGGTGATAGGATCACAAGAATCGTCAAGGGAATCATCTCTTTGTCTTTTGCACACATTCTCCCTTATACGTTTGAAAGTACAAGGACGAACAGGTTTGGGAACCCCAAGAGAATTGCCAATTGAATCAAAACCACGTTCAAGGCAATTTTGACTAATCAAACAAGGGTAACCTAACTTCTTGTTGGGTGAAGTCATCTAAGTCATTTGATAAATGATGAAGCCACAAATGTCGAGACTCGGAACACCCAATTTAAGGAAATAGACCAATTCCGCAAACTCGCGACTCCACCGTGAATTCTCAATTGTGGAGGGATAAAGATTAGAGATACCGAGTTTTCCGAAAGCCATCAAGGCCACACTAAGAACCTTAGTAGGAAACTTTCCTTGATTACATGCAACTTTCTTACCACAAAGACCAAGAGATATGTCTTCATGTGATGGTCGTTCATCACTTGGCCTAGGTAGACGAACATTACCCAACAGAATGTTGGTAATTTTCGAAATCAACTCTCTATTAACAAGAAACATTTATCTATTTATCATGGTTTTGAATTCCATTTTTCTGAGATCAACATCATGAATGTTCGCATAGAAAATTCTTGTGAGAGTATCAAATCCTTGACCAAGACCATCAAAGATGTTTCCAGGATTGAATTTTTCAAAGCAAACTAAATCCTCTTTATATCCACTAGAAAAATTCAATTTATTTTA
Source organism: Papaver somniferum (assembly GCF_003573695.1). Lineage (NCBI taxonomy): Eukaryota > Viridiplantae > Streptophyta > Magnoliopsida > Ranunculales > Papaveraceae > Papaver > Papaver somniferum. Next base: position 230,784,381 of record NC_039364.1, on the reverse strand, counting down.
TACAATAAAACCCATAGATAGATGAAATCCTTTCACAAACATTAACACAAGAATCATTAACAAACCTAATCCTAAGAGAATTTTGGTCCAAAGGAAGATTCATGCTAGAAGAACTCAAGCCTTTTGAAATTCTTTTTGAAACCTTAGAATTCATTATGAGATATAGAAATTGGAAGGAACCAAGAGGAAATTACTTACTTGGAATGAACCTTGAACACCCTTCCTTTTAATCTTTCTCCAAAGAAGTTTCAATGGAGGAAGCACAAGAACCCTAAAGAGTTCACGTACGCGGACTAATGGGATGAAGAAGAAGGTGCGCGTACTTCCTTTTTATAAGACCCACTAATGGGCTTGGATCCGTTTATGAACCACGACCCTCAAAAGGAATGTGGGATTTTCTTTTGAAGTTCATACATCAAGGTTGCATCCCGTGATAACACAATTTGTGAGAGAAGACGGATGCAGTAGAAAGCTCTATTTGAAAAAGGATAGAATGATATTCTTAACCCAACTATACACAAATCAAACAATTTCTTACCTCATCTCAAGATATATACAAATGGGGTGGTGTCAGGCTTGTTACCAAGAGGCATGATGTCCAGAGGAATCCCCATGCAACATTTCTGGTTGATATTTGTGAGCAGTCCCAGTGATATAATCAAAGTAATAATGATAATCAGGGTTGTCAGAGCTTTCTATATTCTTTTTGATGTGACTGGAAAGAAGGTTCTTCCGACCCTGTGTCAAAAACATGAGAACCCACATTGGATCTACTTGTGTTGACAGAGTGTTCAGTCCGTACATCGTTATTCCATAGTTTTACATGTAAAGAACTTTTATCGGGTCGATTCTTAAACTTAACATAATTAAGTTTTTCTAGGAATCTGAAAACGCTTACAAATGCTCTGAATAGATCTTTGTCAATTGATCCATTACGATAGTATTTCTCAAATAGATTAAGAGTTAATCTAGTGAGAGTCCATATCTTTGAGTGTAACGAACGCTTTCTCAATCTTCCCTTCTTCTTATTTTTTTCTTTAGATTGTTTCTCATCATCTAAGTTTTCCAAGTTCTTAGATGACATGAGATTATTATAAGAAACTAAAGATTTTGTCCATAATAATCTTTGAACAATCTTTAAGAAATTCTGGCGTGCGTTACAGATGCCAAGAGCAAGTTTTCCAAAGAAATTTCCCATAGGACAATTTTTAAGGATCAAACAAACACACACTTTTTAGGTTTATAGTGTTTGCCTGCTCTGATACCAATTGAAAAAGCGGGGGTCTAACAACCACACCCAATATTTCGATCAACAATCTGTATGGACTAAGTCCAATATACTTTTAAGAGAATCAACTAGATAGTCAGACTCAATCTTAATGAAAGTATATCAAATAGTTATAACTCTCTTTCTCGATTCAATACTTACTCAAGCAAATAGAAATCTGCGAGTCTAATTGAATACGAGAGAAATCACTTGAACGGTACCAAAGACCAATGTTCAAGTATCAATCTATTTCAATCAACAAACAAAGGTTGGATTTCCCAATTGATTGATTCAAACGCACAACCTGTGATATTTCAATTATATAACAAAATATAATGCGGAAAAGAAATAACACAGACACCAGAAGTTTTGTTAACGAGGAAACTACAAATGCAGAAAAACCCCGGGACCTAGTCCTGATTGAACACACACTGTATTAACTCGCTACAGACACTAGCCCACTACAAACTAACTTCGGTCTGGACTGTAGTTGAACCCAAATCAATCTCACACTATTCCAAGGTACAATTGCGCTCCTACGTCTCTGATCCCAGCAGGATACTACGCACTTGATTCCCTTAGCTGATCTCACCCACAACTAAGAGTTGCTACGACCCAAAGTCGAAGACTTTAATAAACAAATCTGTATCACACAGAAAAGTATACGGTAATAGATAAATCTGTCTCCCACAGAAATACCTGCGAGTTTTTGTTCTGTCTTTTGATAAATCAAGGTGAACAGGAACCAATTGATAAACCAGACTTATATTCTCGAAGAACAGCTTAGTATTATCAATCACCTCACAATAATCTAAATCGTATGATGGCGAAATTAGATATTGTGGAATCACAAACGATGAGACAAAGATGTTTGTGACTACTTTTATATCTTGCCTATCGGAGAAATCAATATCAAGTCAATCCTTACGATTGTACTTGGTACGATAAAAACAACAAGATCATATTACACAACTACGAGAAAGTAGTAACTGTCTGGCTTCACAATCCTAATGAAGTCTTCAAGTCGTTAACCTACAGGGTCTCGGTAGAAACCTAAGGTTAAAGGAGAATCGACTCTATCTAATACAACTAGTATCACACAGGAGGTGTGGGGATTAGGTTTCCCAGTTGCTAGAGTTCTCCCTTATATAGTCTTTCAAATCAGGGTTTGCAATCAATGTTAGCTTAGTAACAACGCATTCAATATTCACCGTTAGATGAAAACCTGATTAGATTCAAGCTAATATCTTTCAACCGTTAGATCGAAACTTAGCTTGTTACACACAAATGAAATGCACGTTTATCTAGGTTTGTGTAACCGTACCCAAACATGTACATCTAGTTGGTTCAACAGTAGTTAACCAAATGGTTAGCCATATGAGCACTTTCATATCAACCATATTCTTCTTTACCATAACTAGTTCAAATGACTCAAATGAACTAGTTAGAGAGTTGTTCAATTGCTTAGATCTTTATAATAAACACAATTGAAACAAAAACGATTTGATTCACTCGAATCGATTCATGAACTTTATAGCCACGGTTTGCAAACTTGCATTCCTTAGTTTATATAAGTTTAAGTTCACGAATAATCGTTTTTAGAAAATAACCAACTTAAGTACGCGGAATGGTACGCGGACTTAAGTACCCAGAATAAGTTTGTAAATAGTTCACAAACTCCAGAAGATTTTCTCGGGAAGACAACCCCCGACAATACGTGGACTGGGTTCCCGGACTCTGTTTCGGTGTTCCTGATCAATAAAGTACGCATACTTTGGTTATATAAGGACTTATACATGTATGAGTTATCACACAATGCTTATATCCAACAATAATGTTATATAATCTAAACTCTCATTTAAATCATTGAAACATTCTTAGAGGACGTTATATAGTTGTTGTTCACAAACCATTTTTCGTCAAAGCCATTTTCAGGTGATTGAAACTTATCATGACTTTCGTCACTAGTAAAGATGAACTTGGCAAAAGCGAAAGCTTACCAACACATATTTCGAGAAATAGATAAACGAGATAAACTCGACTCGAAATAGCAAATGTGTATAATCGTAGTCTATATAGCAAAACGACTTTTGTCTCAAGATAGGAGATAGAGTATATAGACTTTTGAGTGATAGATAAGTTCAAGTCTCCACATACCTTTTAGTCGATGAAGTTCCACCAGTTCCTTGAGTAGTTATTCGTCTTGTATGATGATTGTCATGGAGTTCTTGAGCTCAACTACACTTTCTATCCTAGTCCGAGACTTAGCTAATAGTAGACCAGAAATCAAGACTTATAGTTTTGATCACTAACATTGACAAACATGCTTGAGATAGCAACGCATGCGAGTTCGACCGAGCAGTGCTCTAACAATCTCACAGAAGTAATTTTTGTGCGTCTGAAAATATTCGATAGGGAAAGTACGTGTACATGTGTACTCTACCTTGTTCGTGATTATTTTTGTCATGGTACATGTACCGGTACCCTTAAGACGAAAACGAGTTCAGGAACTCACGTAACTTTTCTGGTTTGCGTATCAGGTATGGATACCACACGGGTTTCAAAACCAACAGTTCCGTTACGGTATGTGTATCATTCCTGGTTCACGAGCAACATAATTTTTATGGTATGGATACTGGGTATGCGTACCAAAAAGTTGTTGTCGACATATATCTACTCTGGTACGTGTACTGGGTACATGTACTACGGTTCCAGACTTATAACATTTTTTGCCAGTGTGTGAAATGGTATGCATATTGTCTAGTGTCCAGATTTACAGTAGTTCTATATTTCTCTCTAAATCAATTCGAAACATTCTCAAATAACATAAATGACACATAGCACTATTCCAAGCTATTTTCGAATGATAATCTTGAATCACGATTTAGGTTATGAACAATAAATAGTTCTTAACCGAAATTGATCAAGTATGAAAAAAAGTTCATTAAGCTTAGTAATATATATTTTGAGAACTAATTACCAAGATAAACTTGACTCGAAATTCTTGATATGCTTGCAATAGTCTAGTTAGTCATGCGACAACATCTCATAGGTAGAAAGATAAATATAACTTGAGAAATAGGTGGTTCAGTCTTCATTAAACTTTAGTTGAAGAAGTTCTCCAAAAGCTTCGGTTGATCTTCGCCTTCAAACGATAAAACGACATGATGTCTGATTCTCAACTACATACTTCTATCCTAATCCGAGACTTGACTAATTGTAGGCAAGAAATCAAAATATGGTTTTGATCAACTAAATTTGACAACAAGCTTGATTTAGCAACACTTGTGAGTTCAACCGAGCAATGCTCTAACAGTCTCCCCCTTTGTCAATTTTAGTGACAAAACTATTAATACATATGGATTAAAAAATAAAGCTTCAAAAACTCCTTGGATCCATCATGCTTGATTTTGTTGGTTTCTTCAACTCCTTGAATTCTTCCTTACTTCAAGTTGCAATGATTCTGAACATGTTCAACTCAACATCGTTGTTGTTGAATATCCTTAGCGATAACAACTTTGAAAATAGATATTCTCTATCGTCGTTATATAGAAACATAGTATTATTATCTTCTCCAAAGTTCAATTGTATCACAAATTTGAAGTAATACTACGGTGATATGTTTCTCCCTCTTAATCAATACTTACCTTTTTTGTATAGTAGGTGAAACCTATTGATATTGATTAACTCCCCCTTACATAATAATCCGTAAATCATATGTACGTATGGAGAAACTACTAATTAATTCTCCCCCTTTTTGTCAATAAAAATTAGCAAATGTGCGAAAATCTTGGGATCATAATGAATTCAACCAAAAGATACTTCAAGAATTGAAGGATTACATATCAACTTTTCTTTAGATGATATCACATAGTAAAAAATACTTAGCTAATATTTAGGAGATTTAAGATACAAGCATCCCCTGTAAATTCCACAGCCACACCCCCCATAAAAATATAACAATTAAGCACAAGTTCATTTAAGAACTCCTTCCCATTTGATGCCATTCCCAAGAGAACAACATGAGTTAAAAAGAAGGATATTGTAGGACATTAACAAATCACATGGACTTGTATCCTGAACATCGACTTAAATTAATCTCAACGCCAGTTACGAACAAAGAGATGATTTTAATCGGTATGGCTGAACATAAGAAAATGTTACGGAGTGTATAGTACAATAATAACAAAAAAGTGTGATCATAAGTAGATCGATACTGCAAAAAAAAATTCAGAAAGTTTGTTCTATTTTTAGTTCATGAAACATTATAAATTTCAATTTTGAGCATATATGAGATATCAGTTCAATTCACATAAAGGACACGTATATCTCATAAGACTTTGCAATACATTTAACCAATAAAGATTAAATACTGCAAGTTCACCGACATTATTTGTTTCTTCAAACCTTAACATTTAAGAATCTTAAACACAAATCAAGTTAGGTAGTCATGAACAATACACAAAGTACATCAATCATTAGCCGCATTGGTTTGTTTATTATAAGTACTTCACTTACAATCCATTCTCTTAGCTAATGGTGAATGATGTACCCGGAATCAGTATGATTATCATGTCTTGAGAGTTTACCCAGAACCTAAGTTTAAATATCAACATTATGATTAAATACAATAACCATTGCATATCTCTCTTAGCTTATTATGCAGAAATTCTCATGGATCATGTTCTCATCTCTTGTTAAGAGTCAGATAGGTAGGGAGAACTCTATAAAGATCATAAGAAGGGTTGATACTCACTCATTATAATTTGGACTCACAAGTGACGTGGTACACCGTGAGTCATATATAACTACATTGACTCTTTTATAGATGCATAAAAGACAATCATGACAACCACTATGGATTTTATTGTCACAAACCATTTAGACAAAAGATTATAAACCTCTTGACATGGACTCATCTCTTTGGAGTGTAGGCTCAACAACGTAGAGATAAAAATTATTGTCTTTCAAAACATTGGATATTGAACTTCAAGTATATATTTAAACAACCAATCATGATGATACTCGGGTTTCCACCAAAACACTTAGCGAAAAATAAGAGTATGAATAACAAAGACAAAAATGTTTTTGATATTAATAGATCATGGCATCAAGCATGTGATCATAAAGCTTGCTCAATTTTATGAACATACATTTTAGATGAATCCAATCGTGAATCCTACGGCTTTACCAAATATTCAATATCTTACCCGACATAATATGTGCGCCCCAATTCTTTTGTTTCCCTCACAGTTTTCATAATTGGGTATTTCTTGGAGAGGATGCACTTTCAACACAATCAAGTTGTGTTGGGGTGAACAATGTGTTGCTCACACATGTGATTGAAACAAACTTTTCCGCATCTATGGATTTTTCATCATTTATAGTTTTTGGCTTATTTCGTTTCTTCTTCCTCCAATTCTTGTGTTTCACTTTTGAATTATCATGAAAGAGATCACTTTTTGACCCATTTATATTTAAATCCATTTTTCCCAAGAAATTTTTGACTTCCAAAATCATGGATTTTGCCTTTTCCATAGTCATGGAATTTTGGGATATCATTCCCTTTTTACACTCAATGCATTATTGAGTTTCTTTGGTATCCACTTGTGAGTGCATTTAGGAACAACCGGAACCTTCTTCCCATTATTCTCTTCAAGATTTCTCAAAAGAGAATCGGATTGACTATTCTTTTGCAAATTAGTCTTTCTCCAATTGGGAGCATCGAATCTTGTTTTTAAAAAGTTATCCTTTGATAATCATTACAATTGTGAAAAGGCTTCGTATGACGTTTATAGGCAAATTTAGGTTTATCACAACACTGATTCCTTTGCCTAAAGGTTGGAAAGTTACAACCCATAGTGTCAAGGGTATTAGCCTTAACATGTGATCTAGTTTTGATCACTTCTTGTGATGCCCAAACAATAACATCATGAAGTTTCTCATTCCTTATACAAAAACGACATCCCCTTTGCATGTGACCTTTATTTCCGCAATAATAGCAAACACAAGGAATGTTCTTACCTGAATTTGTGTATGCTGGCTTTGGAGGTTGATATACTTTTCTCTTTCTAACCTTAATTGCCGGTGTAGGTATTTCACTTTTTCCATAAGTGGAAACCTTTGGTTGAGAAGAATTACTAGTGACAAATTTTACCTCTTTGTTAATACGTGGAGTATCTATTCCCTTTTTATAGCCCAATCCTCGTGTATCACGATGATTTTTACTTGCTCCTAGCTTAGTGGTTAATTTGTTTGAACTAGTATTGAACTTTTTCAAGTCCTCTTCCAACATCTTGATTTTATCAAGAGAAGCAGTTAAATCAGCCTCAAGGCGTTTTTCTCGAGCGAGATAAGCACTTTCTTTCTCTTCGAAACTACTTTGTTGAGAGTTAATCCCGCTTTCAGCTTCGACAAGTTTCTCTTTCAACAAAAAGAAATCTCAACAAAGATTATCACATTCAGATTTTTTCGAAAGTACATCTTCTTCGCGATCTTTAAGAAGAGATTGAATAAGTTGATAACCACAATCATGACCTTTAAAGACATTTCTCAATTTTTTGTTTTCTCGACAAAGAGGAGTCAGAAATCAATGAGAAAAGAAGTTGTCATCTTTTTCTTTTTCATAAAAAAATCAAGCAGCTTAGCATACCCTAAGACTTCATCATATACATATCCATCAATATCTAAGTCACTATCATCGGAAAGTTCATCCAACTGTTTTTCTAGGCTTTTTTCCCAGTTATCCACAATTTCTTTATCACTCGAGGTGATTTCATGAAGGTTTTCAGATATTGATTCAGACGCGATAGTTTCCTCAGGCGTTGAATCCAAACTTTGAACAAAATCATCTGGTTGATTCTGAACTGGTGATACATTATTAGAGATAGATAGTACCTTCATCCATAGAATCAGATTTCTTCAAACACATACTTATTAGGTCTTTTGCGTGTTTGCCTGCTCAGATACCAATTGAAAACGTGGGGGTACCAAAATACACCACCAACTTTTTCTTAGGCAACCTGTATGGACTAAACTCGAATAAAATTTCGTGATTTCAACTTAATGAATCTCAATCAAGGAATTATACACAAAGCTTATTATCTCTTTCTCTCACAATCAGAAAGTTGGCAGAAACAAATCCGTGAACCTGACTATGTGTGAGAGTACTTGTGTAAAACCCCGAGTTCCGGACCAGGGTCAAACCCATATGAAGATCCGAACTTGATGCGTTATGGGTCGGAAAGAGACGAATTTTTTTTTTTTTAAATAATTATTTTACTAAGCTTGAAGAATTATTTTTATACATGAGTTTGATTAATTATATAAATCTACCAATAACATTTTCAACAATATCCTAAATTCAAATTATACTTTAAACAAATAAAATAAATAAAACACAATCAACAAGATAGCTAACTTCTTAATTTCCACTTCCACATTCCATATCTGCAAAAAAATGTCAATTGGGATGAGTTGACAGCTTAATAGGCATACTTTCCGATCCTCTAAAAATATACAAACATCGCAATAAATTACACAAGAAATGCATTCAACGATTTTGTTTATAATTTCACAACACCCAAGTTAATTCTGAGTTATTAATCAATTCATTTTAGTTTATGAGTTCACGGTACGAATGTCCTTGGTTTGTACACCCACCTATCGTTTCTCGGCACAGACAGCCGCCATCAATGGTCAGGAACAAAAATTCCTATGGGATCATACACATCTGCTCTCGGGGATCATTACCCGTCTCATTTTCGTTATCCGGCACGGAAAACCATCGCTGATGGTCAGGAAACACAAGTTCCCTAATGGGGATCATTACCCGTTGTTAGCATGGAACGAAGTTCCATCTAACGGAAAAACATGAACTCATTTTTGTGTAATTCATTTTTACAATTTCATTCAAAGTCTTTTCATTCCAATTTAAGTTCATGCATATCAAAATAACAATTATATGTAATTATTTTAACCAACCCAAAATAGAACAAAAGAAGAAGATATCATTTACAATCAAAGAAATCACAAACAAACATTCATGGAAGATGGGTTAGTTAACTGACCTTAATTTTAATTTAGCATCTCATAGTTTTATACTCTAATGAAACCAATAAATCATCCATACAACAACACATTTCTTCCACTCCATAAAGCACTCCAAATATTGTTCTCCAAATTATCACATAAGAAAATATGGTATAGGCAACTATGATGGAGTCTATTGGCTAGGAAAAATATTAATCAAATGGACAATGAAAGCAAGAAGAGGAGAATATGGGTTACAAGAAAAGAATACATATGGTACCTTTAGCCTTTCCAAGGAAAAATAAATTTCAAAGACTAAACTAACTAAGGGTGCACAGGAACCGAGCCGAAAACCCGGACCGATCCGGAACCGGTGGAATCGTACCTGTTTTTGTATCGAACCGAGGAAGGGGGTACAGGTACCGGTTCTAAAACTGAGAACCGGCCTCTGGGGGGTACAGGTACACGGTCCTATCCAAGTCCCGTACCGTCCCGGACCGAATGTACCGAGTAGTAATAACCATTAGATTTAAGGGTGATATATATAGAACAATAAGGCTAGGGTTTCTCATTTTTTTTTTCTTTTTTTTTCCGTCTTCTCTGAGTTCTCTCTCTCTGAGAAGGAGGAACTCCATTAGATTTACAGGGAAGATTTTTCTTCTCTTCTCCATTAGACTTCAAGTCCACGAACACCAGATACACTTACACCACCTCTCGATCCAGAAGAAAAAGGAGAAATTTTTTCAAATTTGAGTCCATCAATGGTGCGCTTGTTAGATTAATTTTGTAAATTAATCAAAACCCACTTCAATATTTTAGATTATTAATCATGGGTTGTTTGTGGTTTTTAATGATTTGCAGTATTAGAAGAGGAAAGATCAACAACCTCTTTTTTAAAGCTGTATTGAGAATCCAAAAGGGTAAACGGTAAACCCCTTATCATCTCTGTAACCTTCTCTCGTTAGTTGATTCAAGCATATATGTTATGATTGATGGAGGTAATGAAATCTTAAAGATTTTTGCATGTTGTGATTTTGCTGAATTGATGCTTTTATGGTTCAATTTATTGGTACTGACTGTTTCAAAACTCAATCTCTAAAATCTGTGCATGTGAGATTTTTATAGTTAAGATTGTTATGATTAAATATTCTGTGCAATCAGGTCCTTGGCTAGTGAAATTGGTGAAGGTTTTTTAATGTGCTCCGAGTCTCTGACTTGATCAAGTGTATTGTTGCAGGTAATCTTGATTAGTTGCTGAAGTTTGGAGCTACTGAAACTCTGTTATTGGACTAGAGACAGGACAACTAGTTGCTCTTACTGAGGTTAGCATTTTACCATGCTAGTTCTTAATTTGAGGATCTTACTTTGTTGTTGTGTTATGTGTTCATGAACATGTGTGTAGTTTGGCACTTTGGCATGTAAACTGCTTATGTATTTTATATGCAAAGTGAAAATAGCATCCTGAATCTGCAAAGTGATAATAACTGTTGTTGTTGTTGTGGTTTGTGAATTGAAATCATGTTTGAATTGTGTATATATTGTTTGTCAGTGATCAATCATGGATGCATCAAGTCCATCTAGGGTTCGGAACATAATATGGCGCCATTTCACTAGGAGAAATGTTGCATAAGCCACTTGCAATTATTGTGGAAGGACATTTAGGGCTCACAACTGCAAAAATGGAACATCTGCATTGTGGAAGCACTTAAAGAGATGCACCCACATTCCTAATCCTAACAGAGCTGACATAATGCTTAGAACTTAGGCTTAGTGGTTTATGTGTAATGTGAAGGAGAAGATGGTGATGATGAGGAGTTTGACTTATTGGGTTGGTGGAAGACCAACAGTAACAAGTATGAGATACTTGCACATATGACTAAGGACATACTATCCATTCCTGAGTCTTCTATTGCCTCTGAATCTGCTTTTAGCACAGTAAAGCGAGTGTTAAGTCCTTGTAGAAGCTATTTATCTACAAGGAAAGTCGAGGCATTGCTTTGCACACAAAACCGGCTAAGGAAGCCAATACAACTTGATCTTCTATCTGAATACATACCAGATGACAATGCTGAAGTTGAAGAAGGTAACATACTAACATATACATATTACATTATTACTTGTTTTTGGCAGTAATAGACATACACTAATAGTTACTAACTGCTATTACTTGTTTTTGCAGCGTTACTTGGTCCTATCAACAATAATGCCACCACCAGTGCTCCTGCCATGGAATAGATTTTCAAGACTTTGTATTTGCCATTGCCACCAGTGCTACTTGTTACATTTTTACCACCACTGTCTAGTCAGTGCTACTGCTACTTATTACTTTGACTCTTTTTCTACTTTTTAAGACTACTGTTTAATTGTGTGTGTGAGTGACAGTGTATGTCAGTATTTGACTCTTTTGCAGTTTTGCTACTTGTTACTTTTTCAGTTTTTCAAGACTTGGTATTTATTTGAGACTTTTCTTTGCTAGTATTAATATTATTGCTACTTATTGTTAGTTGTTAATTGTTATGTATTGTGCTTTGAGATATTTCTTAATATATTGTTGCTCAGTAAAACAGGTTCTTAACAGGAAAAAATTTGTCTGGAAAAATTAAGGACCGAGACTAGTACCGGAACCGTACCTGGTACCGTACTAGTCCCGAATAGTACCGGAACCGAGGTACATGGTACAGGTACCGGTCCAAAAAATAGGAACCGAGGCTAGGGAGGTACAGGTACTCGGTCTCGGCAAGAACCGAGCCGAACCGTACCGTGTGCACCCTTAAAATTAACCCATAATACAAAGACACAGAACAAATCAAGCCGTTACCTGCCCCATTTCAAGTTATATACAAATGGGGTGGAGCCAATCTCATTACCAATAAGCTGGATGGGAAGAGAGACCCTCATGCACCTTCTCCGGTTGATATTTGTGAAATGTACCAGCAGTATAATCATAGTAATGATGATACTCAGGGTTAATAGAATTTTTTGACTCCTTTCTCTTATAATTATTAAATGAAGGATTTTTCCGACAACTGGAACTTGCAACACCACCAGTAAAAATCTTTTTATCGATTTTGATCGAGTTGTTGCCAATACCAGAATGTACGTCAGGAATGACAAAATCGGAATTCCTACCAGTACAAACCTTTTCCTTAATCGAAATTAGTCGTTCCAGAGATTTAAAAATGTTTTCAAAAGCCATAAATCGATCTTTGTCAATTGATCTATCAAGATAGTATTCCTCAAAAAGATTGATAAGCAGTCTAGAGAGGTTCCATATCCTTGAGCTTTTATTCACACGTTTCCTACAACGAACCTTTTTAAAGGAATCTTTAATTTTTTTCTTTAGATTGTTTTCCATCATCTAAGATTTTTAATGTCTTAGATGATGTGAGATTATCTTGAGAGACCAGAGGTCTTGAGAAGAATGAACTCTGAACAATCTTTGAGGATTTCTGGTGTGCGTTACAGATGCACAGAACAAGTTTCCCAAATAGATATCCCATATGGACAATCTCTGGGATCAAACAAACACAAACTATTTAGGTTTATCGTGTTTTCCTGCTCTGATACCAATTGAAAAAGCGGGGGTCTAACAACCACACCCAATATTTCGTTTGGCAATCTGTATGGACTAACTCCAATATAATTCCTAGAGAACCAACGAGACAGTCAGAATCAATCAGGGAAATATATCCTAGAGTTATATCTCTGTTTCTCAATGTAATCAACAAATAAAACAAATAAAATCCGTGAGCCTGATTATTATGGGAAAAAACTTGAACGGTACCAAAGACCAATGTTCAAGTGTCAATCAATTTCAATCAACAACCAAAGGTTGGATTTACCAATTGATTGAACTACGCACAACCTGTGATATTTCAATTATATAAAAAATATAATACGGAAAAGAAATAACACAAACACTAGAAGTTTTGTTAACGAGGAAACCGTAAATGCAGAAAAACCCCGGGACCTAGTCCAGATTTGAACACCACACTGTATTAAGCCGCTACAGACACTAGCCTACTATAAGTTAACTTCAGACTGGAATGTAGTTGAGACCTAACTAAGTCTCATACTGATTAAGGTACAGTCGCATTCCTTACGCCTCTGAATCCCAGCAGGACTCTACGCACTTGATTCCCTTAGTTGATCTCATCCACAACTAAGACTTGCTACAAAGTCGAAGACTTTATAAACAAATTTGTCTTCCACAGAAAAGTCTATTCTGATAGATAAATCTGTCTCCCTTAGATATACCTATGAGTTTTGTTCTGTCTTTTAATAAATCAAGGTGAACAGGAACCAATTGATAATCCGGTCTTATATTCCCGAAGAACAACCTAGAAATATCAATCACCTCACAATAACTTAACTATATGGTAGTAGAACAAGCTATTGTGGAATCACAAACGATGAGACGAAGAGATTTGTGACTAATTTTTATCTTGCCTATCGGAGATTAAATCTCGAGCAAATCTTAGAGAAGATAGTACTGAATCACGATATAAAACAACAAGATCAGAACACGCAACTACAGAGAAAATAGTTGGGCATGTCTTCAGAATCCCAATGAAGCCTTTAAGTCGTTAACCTATAATGGTTTTAGGAAAAACCTATGTTAAAGGATAATCGACTCTAGTACGTAACTAGTATCACACAAGAGGTGTGGGGATTGGGTTTTCCAATTACTAGAGTTCTCCCTAAGGGTGCACAGGAACCGAGCCGGACCGTCCCGGAACCGGTGGAACCGTACCTGGTTTTAGACCGAACCGAGGAACGGGGTACAGGTACCGATCCAAAAAATAGGAACCGGGGTCTGGGAGGTACATGTACACGGTCAAATACAAGTACCGTGCCGTACTGGATCGAAAGTACCGAATAGTAAGAGCCATTAGATTTAGGGGACAAAAGATGAGTAATAGCCGTTAGATTAAAGGGGGTATATAAACGAACATTACAGGGTTAGGGTTTCTCTTATCAGTTTCCTTTCTCTTTCTTTTTTTCCGTCTCCTCGGAGAAGAAGTGAAGAACTCCATTACTAAATCCATCTTCTTTGTTTCAAATTTTCAATCATCTCTTAATTTCTCACTCTTAGAAACCAGGTTCGTCATTTCTTTTTATTTGTTTCATCTTTTTTGTTTAATTTGTTTTTAATTTTTTTATGCCTGTGATTGACGGATTTACAATATGTGCAGAATTTTGTTGTATCAAGACTTCAACTCCACGATCTTCATTACACCACCTCTCGATTTTGACAACTGGGTTCATTAAATCTCGATTTGGTAAGATGCAATCTAGATTTGTTGGAAAAGGAATGAAAAATCTTACCTTTTTCAATTGAATTTGTTCTGCCTAAAAACGGGTTTGATTTAATCGAGCATAGTTTATCAAATTTGATTTGGAAGTATCTCATTGTAGGTTGTTCTACTTAGCAATACCGATGTGCTGCTCCTTCACTGGCAAAACTCGTTGAGATCCGGTCTTACAAGGTAAGACTCTCTTCTTTATGCCAATTGTTTTGCTGATTTGGTCCAAGTTAAAAATCTTGGTAATATCTAGTTTCAACAGACAGTATGTACCAATTAGATTTTGGATTTGTGGATTCAGCTTGGTGTTTTGAATTCTGACGTGTGTGCTAGTTTCTTTCCACTCCATGTGTGCCTCTAGGTTCAGTTATATCAACCCTCACTCAATACAGATTAAAGTCCTTCACACTTTTGGATTTATGGATTTTGTTGCTGCTTCTGAATGTCGCTTTGATGCTTGGGGTCATTGTTCTTACTGTATTACTTTGGATGAATGCATATACTTGTTTTTATCGATTAATTACACAGTTCCTTAAAGTCTCCAATTCAACCTAAAATTGAATTTGTTCTGCCTAAAATTACTCCATGTGAAATATACTAAATGGAATTATGTTGTGTCTTCCCTGTTCGAAGCCATAGTTGTCCAGTTGACAAGAGCTTATTTGTACATATGAAGGGAGATTAGGGGATAAGCAAGCAAGAGTGTATTGTCCATCAATGCATGTTGTTTGTGTTCTTTAAATTTTTTTCCTATTGGGCATCTAATTGTGTTGAAGGTTACTAACTGCTATTACTTGTTTTTGCAGAGTTACTTGGTCCTATCAACAATAATGCCACCACAAGTGCTGCTACTGACATGGATTAGAAGATCAAGATTCAAGACTTTGTATTTGTCATTGCCACCACTGTCCAGTAATTGTAATGCCACCACAAGTGCTGCTGCACTGCTACTTGTTCTTTTTTCAGATTTTCAAGACTTAGTGTGTGTGTGTGTGTGTGTTTGTGTGCTACTGCTGCCTACTGCTACTTGTTTTTTTTTTCTTCAGATTTTCAAGACTTAGTGTGTGTGTTTGTGTGTGCTACTGCCTACTGCTACAGTGCTACTTGTTCTTTTTTCAGAATTTCAAGACTTTGGTTGTTTGGCACTTTGGTTTGCTAATACTATTTTTACTTATTGGTTTGTTCTTTGATTGAGATATTGCTTAATATATTGAAAAACAGGTAAAACATGTACTTAGATTGTCTGGGAAAATGACAAAAATATATGTCTGGAAAAGTACCGACTGGTACCGGAACCGTACCTGGTACCGTACGTGTACCGAATGGTACCGGAACCGAGGTACAAGGTACATGTACCGGTCCAAAATTTTGGAACCGAGTCTAGGGAGGTACAAGTACTCGGTCTCGTCAAGAACCGAGCCGAACCGTACCGTGTGCACCCTTAGTTCTCCCTTATATAGTCTTCAAATCAGGGTTTGATAGCTTTGAAACAAAGCAATCAATATTCACCGTTAGATGGAATCCTGATTTAAGATTCAAGCTAAGTTTGCTTAAAACCAAAACAATATCTCTCCACCGTTATATGTTCTTAGCTTGTTACACACAAATGAAATATACCTTTATTTAGATATGGGTAACCGTACCTAAACGTGTATATTGAGTTGGCTCAATAACAGTTAACCGAAGTTAGCCATATGAACACTTTTGTAGTAACCACGTTCATCTAACACTTCTAGATCAAATTAATCTAATTGTGTTACTCATAGAGTTGTTCAATTGTTTATATTCTCATAGAAGTATACAAGACACAATTGAACAAAATCGGATTGATTCAAGAGAATCAATTCATGAACATTTTAGCCATGGTTTGCAAAGATTGCATTACTTAATCTATAAATGTATTTGTTCATGAGTATGAAATCATAATTAATCGATTTTAGAACTTAAACCAACTCAGTTTGCAAACGGGTACGCAAACTAGAGTTTCAGACTTTGGTCATGTCCGACAGTTCGCAAACGGGTACGCATACTGTCGTACCAGACCTAACTCAGGTGAAACCGTTCGCATACCGATATGCAAACTTGGTTACCGGACTTTGACAGTTAAAAGCGTTCGCATACTGGTACGTAAACTTGGTTCCCGGACCCGAATCATTATGTTAGAGCACTATTCGGTCGAAATCGCAAGCGTTGCTATCTCAAGCTTGTTTGTCAATGTTAGTGATCAAAACTATAAGTCTTGATTTATAGTCTACTTATAGTGATGTCTCGGACTAAGATAGATTGTGTAGTTGAGCATTAGACTTCACGACGTTCATCAATTGAAGACGAAGAACTACTAAGGCGAGCTTGTGGAACTTCATCAACAAAAGGTATGTGGAGACTAAAACTCATTTATCACTTGGAAAGTCTATTTCTACTATATCTCATTTATTGAGACATAAGTCGTATTACTATATGGTTTTCAACTATGCACATTTGAGATTTCGAGTTGAGTTTAAATCGCTTACATATTTCTCGAAATATGTGTTGGTAAGCTTTCGCTTCAACCAAGTTCATCTTATATTCTTGACGAAAGTCAAAAGATGATCATGTGAAAATCGTCGAGTAACATCTTACATGGTTTGTGTAATACAATCATTTGGTGTAGAATTGGAATGTTTCGTTATGATTATTTCAATAACTTGAAAATTGCTTTGATGCTAATAGTGTGTGAAAACGGCTATTGTCATCCTCTAAGAAAGTTTCAATGATTGAAATAAGAGTTTAGAACACTTAACCAACATTGGATTATAAACATGTTGTGCACTCTTGGATATATGTGATCCATGTCCGGGAACCATAGTATGCATACCCGTATGTGTACTTGTTGGTTTGAGAAGTCCGGAAACCTAAGTGCGCGTACCCGTACGCATACTGGCGTAGGTTTGTTCCCGGAATTTTCTGATGGGTTTGAAGGTATGCGTACCCGTTCGCACACTGGCGAAAACTAAACTTGGTCAGGCTATTCAAGTATGCGTACCCGTTTGCATACTTGAATGGTTAAAGTTCTAAAATCGATTTTGTTATGAACAAAAACATTTATATAATAAGGAATGCATTCTTTGTAAATCATGGCTATAATGTTCATGAATTTATTCTAGTGAATCAAACTGATTTTGCTTCAATTGTGTTCTTGTATACTTCTATGAGAATATAGAAATTGAACAACTCTTTAACTAGTTTTATTTGAGTCATTTGAACTAGTTATGGTTAAGATGAATAAGGTTGATATGAGAGTGTTCATACAGCTAACCTCGGTTAACTACTATTGAACCAACATGGTGTACACGTTTAGGTGCGGTTACATAAACCTAAATGAGGGTACATTTCATTTGTGTATAACAAGCTAAGTTCGATCTAACGGTTGAAAGATATTAGCTTGAATCTAATCAGGATTTCATCTAACGGTGAATATTGAATGCTTTGTTACCTAGGTAACTATGATTGCAAACCCTGATTTGAAATCTATATAAGGGAAAACTCTAGCAACTGGGAAACCTAATCCCCACACCTCTTGTGTGATACTAGTTGCGACTAGAGTCGATTCTCCTTTAACCTTAGGTTTTTCACGAAACCCTGTAGGTTAACGACTTAAAGACTTTATTGGGATTGTGAAGCCAGACCCAACTATTTTCTTTGTAGTTGCGTGTTCTGATCTTACTTTTACTATCGTGATTGAGTATTATCTTTGTTAAGATTTGTTTGAGATTTATCTCCGATAGGTAAGATTGAAAAGTAGTCACAAACATCTTCGTCCCATCGTTTGTGATTTCACAATATCTTGTTTCGTTAATCGATTAAGATTATTGTGAGGTGATTGATATTTCTAGGATGCTCTTCGGGAATATAAGTCCGGTATATCAATTGGTTCATGTTTACCTTGATTTATCAAAAGACGGAACAAAACTCGTAGGTATTTCTGTGAGAGACAGATTTATCTATTCCAATAGACTTTTTTTTGTGTGAGACAAATTTGTTTATCAAGTCTTCAACTTTGGGTCGTAGCAACTCTTGGTTGTGGGTGAGATCATCTAAGAGAATCAAGTGCGTAGAATCCTACTGGGGTTCATAGACGTAAGGAGTGCGATTGTACCTTGATCAGTGTGAGATTGATTGGGGCTCAACTACATTACAGTCCCAAGTTCATTGGTAGTAGGCTAGTGTCTGTAGCGGCTTAATACAATGTGGTTTTCAAAGCTGGACTAGGTCCCAGGGTTTTTCTGCATTTGCGGTTTCCTCGTTAACAAAACTTCTGGTGTTTGTGTTATTTCTCTTCCGCATTATATTTTGTTATATAATTGAAATATCACAGGTTATGCGTTGAATCAATCAATTGGGAAATCCAACCTTTGGTTGTTGATTAAAATTGATTGATCCTTGAACATTGGTCTTTGGTACCGGTTCAAGTTATTTCTCTTATATTCAATCGGGCTCGCAAATTTCTATTTGCTGATTGCGGATTGAATTGATAGATTGAGATATAAAACTCTTTGATATGCTTTTCTCTAGATTGAGTCTGTCTGTCTAGTTAATTCTCTTGAAAGTATATTGGAGTTTTTCTATTCAGATTGCCAAACGAAATATTGGGTGTGGTTGTTAGACCCCCGCTTTTTCACATTCTACAACAGTTTGCATACTGGTATGCATACTGTGCGATATCCAGAGAATGGTTATTTGTTCTAAACTCCCATTTCACTCATTGAAATATCCTTAGAAGATGACAATAGATGTCTCATACAAACTATTAGCTTATAAGTAATTTTTAAGGGATCGAATGATCAATATGAAACATTATGAGTCTACATCAAATGACCGTTTCACACAAATCATGTAAGATGTTTCAAGGCAATTTTCACATGATCATCTTTTGACTCATTATTTAGTTTCCAACAAATAAATTGTTTTCCAACTAAACTCGTCAAGAATAATGATGAGCGTAGTTAAAGCAAAAAATCTTTCCAACACATATTTCGAGAAAGATATAAGCGAGTTATACTCAGCTCGAAATATCAAATGTGTATAATGTAAAAGTCTATATAGCTATACGACTTAGTCTCATTAGGAGATAGAATAAAATAGACTTCTAATTGATATATAAGTTTTAGTCTCCACATACCTTTTGTTGTTAAAGTTCCTCCAAGCTCTCCTCAGTAGATCTTCGTCTTCAATCGATGAACGCCGTGAAGTCTAAAGTTCAACTACACATTCTATCCTAATACGAGACATAGCTATAAGTAGACTAGAAATCAAGACTTATAGTTTTGATCACCTAAACTTGACAAACAAGCTTGAGATAACAACGCTTGCGAGTTAGACCGGACAATGCTCTAAAAGAAATATCTGAAGACCTAGATGACATGTTACAAAAAATATGTGAAGCAAGCAAACAACAAGCTAACAAAGACATGCAAGAAATGAAGGAGATTAGAGGAAGCGAAAGATCAAAAAATGAAGAGCCCGAACCAGATACCAACTGCAACATTTCTCTCACACTTATCTTAGTTCCACATGATATCCACAAAAATATCATGGAGAATAATACTGAAACAAACTTAGTCCCATTGATATAAATGGCATGAAGTATGATATGGTTGAGAAAGAATGCAATCTTGCGAAGGAGTACTCCCATGAAGAACAAGGAGGTGTTGCATATCTGGTAAACTTTTTAAACTCTATGCCTTACTTTTCTTTATAATTTCTCATTTTTTTAAGCATATTCAGTCATACGGTTCTCCTTTATTTTAAGTAGTATATACGTAGGAAAAATAAAACTTTTATGTTGCAACTGCTAAGGCTTTTCTAAATAATAAACTAGAGACCACCTGCTTTATTTAAATAATCCGCATAATCCTAATATAAATTTTGTGTCTGATACAAAAATTAACGATGATAGAACTCTCAGGTTTACCAAATCTTCGCACTTCCCTAATACTATATATCCCCCTTCAGTTGGTCTTGATGGAGGAATTTTCTTCTTTATGGAAAAATAGTTTTGATCTAGAAAATGTCCACAATAGTGATAACATGGTTCATGTTATAGTAAAAAAGGATCCTTTTAGGGGAGAATGGTTTCTCTCTTGTATTTATGGTACTTCTTATGGTGAGAAAGAAGAACAATGAAATTATATTAAAATCCTTAATGAAAGTGTCCATATCCCCTAGGTGGTAATTGATGACCTTAATATAACTCTAGACTTTGATGAGAGATTAAACCAAACTAGATCATCTAATACTAGTATTATTGTTACAAACTAAATAGCTAGAATATGATCTTTCAGACTTAAGAGATATTGGTAATTCCTATACTTAGTCAAGTAATGGTCATTGGACTGGCAGGGTTAAATCTGGATTAAATAGGGTCCTAGTAAATAGCAATTGGTTTGTCATTGTTTCCGACTCTACTTAACTCACTTGCACCAAAAAGGGTCTGATCACATTCCGATCATGCTAGACTTATGTAACGTGCATTCCTGTAAAATAAAAAACTGGAAGTTTTTATAGCATTGACTTCAACAAAATGATTGTAGAGATGGTATTTTGAATGCTTGAACAACTAACGCCACTGGTTCTACAAATCAAATTCCGATCATGCCTAATGGCTCACCAACTAAATAAATCATACGAAATGAATGCGGAAAGGGGATCCTCTATCCCCTTATTTATTCATCATACCATGTAAGCTTTCTCAAGATTTTTAAACCACTTTGAGTCAACCAATCAACTGACAGGTATGAAAATCTCTAAATATGTTCTAAAATCAATTACCTTATATTCGCAGACAATTGTTTGCTTTTCTATAAATCAAACTTCTTGAAGCAATTGAACAGTTCTGTGCTTACTCGAGGCAGTTGATTAATTTTCATTAATCGACAGTTTACTTCAGCAAAAACATGAGTCCTTCATCTTGTCAAGACATAAATGGTATCATGCATGTTAGACAGCTAGATATTAGTGAGCAAAAATACTCAAGGTTACATTTCTTTGTTGGTAAAAACAAAAAATATTCCATTTTTTCTGACTAATTGAAAAGATGATCAACATACTCACAAGATGGCGATACATCATGTCAGAGGCAGTGTAGTTGCAGGAAATCCTACAACACACCCCTTGTATTATCATGACTATGATTTCTAGATCTAAACTATTTGATATTAAAATAAAGATAAAGATAATGAAAATAGAAAATAAGACACAAGATTTACGTGGTTCGATCAATTTGATCTACATCCACGAGGTTAGGTTTCACTATGATCATCGAATTACATATGAATTACATTGAGACTCCATTAATGAGTATTTGGAGCTCTCTCTCCGGTTTTTGGGGAAGTATAAGAAGATAATAATACCCGTCCTGCTCTTTCTCCTACCTTTCTCTTTATATAGGATGCTACCTAGTGGATGACAACTCATATTTCCATTTATTTCATATTTCTTTTTATTTCCTATTTTCTTTTATTTCCTATTCTCCGTGCGACATTATCGCACAGCCTTTTATGAATCTCGCACACTTACAAATACTTGTGCGATATTTGGATCCTACATCTTGCCTCTTTTTTCTTGAATATTGCTTGAAGAGCGATCTTCAGGAAAAAAATCTGTTGTTGTAGTTGTTGGAGCGAGATACGTGTTGTTGGAGTAGTCTTTGATCTTTGTTGATGAATGAACGAGCGAAAGAATACTGGATTTGAAAAGTACGTACTTGCCTCTATTCTTTTGTGAAGTTCCGGAATGTTGCGAAGTAAATAAGAAGTATCATCTTTTGAAGTATGCGAAGTATGAAGTATCCTTGAAGAAGTATAAGAAGCATGAAGTATCCTTGATGAAGTATAAGAAATATTTAATTCTCGAAATGTAAGAAGTATCCGTCCTTGAATGAGAATAATAAGTATTGCCTCAATTCATGCGAAATTATTACTTCATTTTTGGTGATTCTTGCCGAGAAGATAAAGATCATAAAATGTTTTCTTGGTAATCCATAGTTGCCTCTGTTCTTTATCTATGAGGGTGAAATCTTTGAGAAAATATTGAATGTGCGAATTGTTTCTTCATTCTCATCTTGCCTCTGTCTCATGTTTTGTGCTCATGCGATAGTATAATCTCTTCAAGTTGCTTATAATTGTGCGAAATAATTGAGCGAAATGATCATATCGTTCGGAATAATCACATTCTGCGAAATAATCACATTCTACAAAATTCTGACACATTCTGCGAAATTCTGACACATTCTGAATAATCCTACGAAAGTCTGAATAATCCTACGAAATTCTGACACATTCTGCGAAATTCTGAATAATCCTGCGAAATTCTGACACATTCTGCGAAATTCTGAATAATCCTGCGAAATTCTGAAAAATTCTGCGAAATTCTGAATAATTCTGCGATATTATTGCGAAGTTCTACAATATTATTCCGTACAGTTTTGTAAATTAGTTGTGCGAATATAATGCTTATGTGATGATTATGTTATGAAATGTGTATGCGATGTTTATGCTATGAAATGCTTATGCAATGCTTTTATGATGCGAGTATGATGTTTGTATGATGAGAATGCTTATCTATTGCAATGTATAGCTAATGTTTGCGTTACTTAGCTCATTTTGCACGCTAAAATTGATGTAGCTTTAAATTGCCTCCATTCTCCATTTCTCTGCCTTTTTCTTTAGTGTATGCATTATTCTTCGTGTAGTTATTGTTCTTCACAAGTTCTTACTTGTTTTTCATCTTCCCTCTTTCCTGCACTATTAGTATCTCATAACAATATGATCATAATATCAAGTCTGCGGCATTTTCACTGCCTCAGTTTCATTTCCATGTACATATTCGCAAGCTTGTTTGCTTACATATAATCATTCTCGCAAGCTTACTTGCTTACTCATTTTCTTATGTGGTCTTATTTTGCCTTCCTAGTTAAAGGTCTTATTTTGCCACCTCTTGTCATTGCAACAAAATCGCAAAGACGTCTTTGCACTTTCATGCAAAAACCCATTGATCTTGCCTTAACTTTCTCTTTTGTATTATTGCCTCTTCAGGATTGTTGCGACAATATGACAGGCCTAAATATTCTTGCGAAAATAAAGTCCCATGACATTGCCGTCTTGCGACGAAATCGCAGGACGTCTTCACACTTTCATGTAATGACCCATTGATCTCGTCTTATCTTTTTCTCTAGTATTATTGCCTCTTCAGGATTGTCGCCCAAATATGACAAGCCTTAATACCCTTGCAAGTAAAAAGCCTCATGACATTTGCGTCTTAAGACACTTATCAGCTCCCTAATGGAGGGTGCCGCCCTTATCTCCCCCCTGGATGCCCCTTAAAGGAGGCGTACTTCTACCATACAAGGTTAGCTCCTCCCATACAGTCTTAACAACAACCAGTTGTTTTCGCAGCCTCTTATCCCTTTTACCTATGGGTCTTATGGTTACGAGACTGCACCCTAAGTGGGGTTTTCTTCGGGCCGAGTGCAGTATAAGCCAAGACCTGTCAAGAATGGCAAGGACGCTTCAAACGCCCCTGGCACTCTTGACTCAACCGTGTACCTCGGCGCCTTGATCAGATTCTGCACTCCTTGGGAAAGTCCTTATTACCTTAGTCGCCCAACCTAAGTCATATGCTTAAGCTGAGAATCCAAGGTGCCTCTCCCGGATGGGCTTTATTGACCCCAAATCTCCATGACTCAGGTTCCGGGGGCAGTGTAACCTTTCCCTGAGCCATGCAACAGGTACCCCCTTATATGACGTACTTTAGGTCTTACATTTGCCTCTTGCGAAATTTTATTCGCGAACTAGGGTGTACGCCATAAAGGTTCGCCCCTATCTGCGAAATTTCGCATCTCTTTGTTTCTGCAAAATGTTCGTGTTTCTTTATTCTCTCATTCATCTTTTCATTTCTGTCATCTCTTTCATTCATTCTTTCATTTCTTTCATTTCTGTCATCTCTTTTATTCATTCTTTCATTCTCATAATATCATATCATTTGAATCAAAATAAATATTCAAGAGAAATTCTAATACATGGTAACTCTGAAATCTTTGTAGTTGTGAAATCTTTGTAATTCTGCGATTCTATCGCGTTTTGTAAATTAAATCAAAAATCTTTTTATTCTCTGCAAAAGAAATATTCTAGAGAAATATATAAATTGAATTTTCTCAGTTTTTTGTAATTTTGAAATCTCACAATCTTTGTAATTTTGAAGTCTTTGTAATCTTGAAATCTTAGTAATCTTTATAATTTTTGAGATCTCGAAATCTTTGTAATCGTGCGATTGAATCGCTTTTTATAAATAAAATCAAAAATCTTTTTATTCGTTCTTAGTATAAAGTAAAATGATTAAGGAAGTGGTACTTATCTTTCATGTGAATCGCTGTTGTTGTCAAAGAAGTGAATAAATTCCTTGAAATGTATGAATTTCGCGCAGCAAAAAGAAGTGTGAGAAGTGAGACTTGAACCTTTGATCTGCTTCTTGGATTTTCTCGCAACATACCAACTGTGCTAAGCCTCTTTTGCGAAATAATCAAAGTTCTTGCGAAGTAATCAAATTCCAACTGTGTAGAGGCAATTATGTATAAATTTCGCATAATAAAAATAAACATGCGAGAAGCAATAATTGATCCCGCGACCTGCTGCTTGCATTCATGCCTCCTGACCAACTGTGCTAACCCTCTCTTGCGAAATAATCAAAGACTGTGCGAAGTAATCAAATATCAACTCTGCGAAATGAATATTTGCGAAGCAAAAATTATTTGGTCGCAGGGACGATCTGCGCTACTTGTTGCTTGCGAAAGAAACACACAATGTTGTACTTTATTCCATTTCTCCGCCTTTAGGATTTCAAAAATGTGCGAAAAATTAAGCTTGATGAGGGATTCGAACTCGAGTCTTACAACTCACTCTAGCGAAGCTTGACCAACTGTGCTACCTCTTGTTTGCGAACTAATGAAACAATATAGCAAAATTATTCATTTTTTCACTATCTGTAAAAATAAGAAAACTATGCTCGATGGGAAGTTCGAACTTGCGACCACGAACGTACATATTGTTCTCTTGACCAACTGTTCAAGAATCTCTTTGCGAAATAAACGCACAATGTTTTTCTCTTATTCTTTTATTCTCCCATGCAAATGAGAAGAAAATGAAAAATATGTGTCTCTGCGAAATTCGAACCCGTGACCTATCGCTTACTCGCTCCAGCTCAAACCATCTGTGCGAATTTATGTTTGTGATAGAAATTGCAGCATCTGCCTCTTATCTATTCTTCGTCCTTCCTTAATTTCTTTCACATTTGCCTTCTTCTCCGGAACATGAAAATCTTCCACTAAAACTTCCATTTTTTCCTTAAATTTCACCACAACAACTATTTTTTTTCTCTCCCTCTTTTCATGTCTTTGAATTGTTGATGATGTTTACTCCCTGAAAGTGTGATTTCTTCCATAAAATTTCCATTTTTGAACCTAAACTTTGTAGATCTAGAAAAATATGAACAATAGCTAATCTTCATGAAAATTTCTTGATCCAACAAGTTACAAGATGGATAAATCCTTTACTCGTTCCCTGTTTCTAGCGCCATTATGTAGTTGCAGGAAATCCTACAACACACCCCTTGTATTATCATGACTATGATTTCTAGATCTAAAATTATTTGATATGAAAATAAAGATAAAGATAATGAAAATAGAAAATAAGACACAAGATTTACGTGGTTCGATCAATTTGATCTACATCCACGGGGTTAGGTTTCACTATGATCATTGAATTACATATGAATTACATTGAGACTCCATTAATGAGTATTTGGAGCTCTCTCTCTCTGGTTTTTGGGGAAGAATAAGAAGGTAATAATTCCCGTCCTGCTCTTTCTCCTACCTTTCTCTTTATATAGGATGCTACCTAGTGGATGACAGCTCATATTTCCTTTTATTTCATATTTCCTTTTATTTCCTATTTATTTTTATTTCCTATTCTCCGTGCGACATTATCGCACAACCTTTCATGAATCTCGCACACTTACAAATACTTGTGCGATATTTGGATCCTACAGGCAACAAGATCAATCATGGTGAAAATGTTACTAATGTAAATTCCAATCCACCACATGATTAGTTTCAAATTACCAGATTCCACCATCTCTGAGATGAATTCGACACAACAAACTTTTTGGAGAAACAAGAAATATAATAGAGGTAAATATTTCATTTCTTGGAGAAATATTAAACCTAAAGAAGAGGGTGGATTTGGCTTCAGAGATCTTCATGCATTCAACATAGTATTGCTAGCAAAATCGGCTTGGAAACTTTGCACCTATATGCTCTAAATCTCTCCAAGCCAGATACTTTTCAGATGGTCAAGTCTCCAGTCCCAGCAAGAAAAGCAACAATCTGGTTACAGAGATAAATATCTTCAGAAATGGACTTCATAAAGAAATATAACTGTTGGAATGTGGGGAATGGTAACAAAATATTAATTTGGAAGCATCAATTAATCCCAGAGTTGGATGCACCCCCCATACCAAAACAAGGTGTCATTAATCATCAACACTACATATATGTCCGCCAACTCTTCTTGGGTAACTCTGGTAACTGGGATGTTAGTCTCATCTTCAATCTCTTTGATTCTTCTACAACAAGATACATACTTAATATTTCCGCGCACCATAATTATGTGGATAAGCTAATCTAGATTTTAGATAGAAATGAGAAGTTTACGATGAAGTCGGCGTTCAGGAAAATGCTTAAAGAGGTACATCTAAGTAACTCAGTAGGACACAAAATGCAATGGGTATTCAAGAAGCTATAGACGCTACCCACTATAACAAGAGTTAATCAATTTACATGGAAATGCATTAAAAACATTTTGTTTACAAGGTACAAACTAGTAACGTGATTCAAGATGTGGATGTAGCTTTCCCTTTCCGTTCACAAGTTCAAGAATCTCCATCTCACATAATCATGGAGTGTACAGTGCCTAAAGCTATTTGGTTTACTATATTGAGTCTGCAGTTCAATAATAATCAATCTATGGAGAATTGGGTATGTTAATGTGAGTGATTCGATAAGTTGCATACAAGACTTATCTCAAAAGATGACCCGAACATAATTGCTATCATTGCATAAACTATTTGGTCATCTAGCTAGATGCGATAAAGTATTTGAACGAACTGACGTCTCTCTTGTAGAGTTAATTACAAAATGTAGGACATATATCTGAACATAAATCCCGACTAAAATTGAGTATAATAACAAAGACGTGCCAAAACAGTGAAAACATCCATTGGTACCACCTCATATATGAGTTTTTCTATTAACTCTGATGTTAGCTATCATGATTATGCATTGGTCTAATCCTCGTGATTCTGCATGGCTACACAAATATAAGCACAGAGTAGGTGGAATGCAAAGGCTTATGGGAAGCGGTTCAATGGTCTAAGGATCTAGGAGTGGGAACTCTGCATTCTCAACTTGACTTTAAACTAGTGGTGGATGCAGCTAAAAAAAAGAAGGATTTCAACACCGATTGGAGACTCCATAATTTGATACTTGATATAAAAATGTCTTTAGAGTTTTTACCTCATTGTAGTGTACTTATGTGCCAAATGAGAGGAATAAGATAACAAATATACTCTCAAATGCGAAATGGGAGGAATAAGATAACAAATATACTATTAAAACTTGCTAGAGTATATAAAGTAAATAGAGTTTGGTCTATTTCTCCTCTTAGTACATCAATGTGCAACCATTGGAGGATGCATTCCATGTAGACTCTCTATTTGTTTAGTATTAGTCATTTTTCAGTTCAAAATAAAAATAAAATGAACTTGACCTTTAATATCTTTTACATTAATTAAGAAGGTTATTATTGGGGCGTCACACTCCAATAGAGGGGCTTTATTTGGATTCTTAATGTCAAAAAAAATGGTTATGGGCTATTCTAACACATATACAAAATGTCTAGATTACCCTTTAAGTAGAAGTGATTTTACGTCCAGGTTTGGATTAATTCCAACCGTAGAATTTTATTTGCATGTAATTTTACGTCCAGGTTTGGATTAGTTCCAACTGTAGAAGCTCATTTTACGTCCAGGTTTCTTTTAATTTCAACCGTAGAATCCGATTTTACGTCCAGTTTTCTTTTAATTCCAACCGTAGAAGTGATTTTACGTCCAGGTTTGGATTATTTCCAACCGTAGAAGTGATTTTACGTCCAGGTTTGGATTAATTCCAACCGTAGAATTTTATTTGCATGTAGTTTTACGTCCAGGTTTGAATTAGTTCCAACAGTAGAAGCTCATTTTACGTCCAGGTTCTTTTTAATTCCAACCGTAGAATCTGATTTTATGTCCAGTTTTCTTTTAATTCCAACCGTAGAAGTGATTTTACGTTCAGGTTTGGAATATTTCCAACTGTAGAAGTGATTTTACGTCTAGATTTGGATTATTTCCAACTGTAAAAGTTTATTTTACGGCCAGTTTTTCTTCCCACAAAAACTTTGTCCCAGAATTCACCAAGTATACAACAAAATTCATTAATTTAATTTTTATCTAATTAAATTAAATTAAAATTAACTAAATAAGGGTTGTTTAGTCATTACAAAATTATTTGAGATAAGGGATTTTTGATATTACTTATGGGTGACCCGTTTTTGTCCTATTAGGTGACGCCCCTCTAATAAAATGTGACGCCCTAATAATAGCCTCCTAAATTAATATCATGACCGGTAGATGACTGGTAAATATAATGAAAAATGCTCCGTCATGTCTAATACTATTACCATTCATTTGAATTATTTAACAATCTATTTTACCTGAAAATACATTTAAACATCGAACCTGAAAATATATTTAAACATCGATATATGATGGAGGACAACTATACCGCAATTAAACAAAAAATCTTCAAGTTTAGTTAGTTGTCAGCATCGCCGATGCCACCGTGCCACCGTTTCATATTTGTAGCAGTGAGACCGATAAAATACTGATATACCCGATACGGCAAACCATGCGTTGGGGTTTCCTCAAACAGGAGCGAAACTAGAACCAAAGAAAAAGAAAAGAGAACCAGAACCAGAACCAGAACCAAGACGAAGGCATTCGTAATTTTGTATCTTCTCATTTTTTTTTTTTTTACTTTATTTTATTTTTCAGAATCTTACACAGAGACATTGCTTCTGTAAAACCTAAAATTCAATGAAGAAAAACTTTCCCCAAATTTTAAAAAATCTCTGAATCTTCAGAAATGGAGAAAGAGATTGAATTACTCTCTAGGGTTACAATAAACCATCTATTTCTCGCCCAATTCGAAGCATTTCGAGCATCAGTTCTGAGTCTACGAAAACGAAAACCATCTCTAGCAACAAACATTCTGCAAGAGATAATTTCCAAAGGCGGTAGATATAATGAAATTATCTGGTCAGAAACATGTTCATCACCATCACAGCTTACTTGGTTATCAACTCTTTTACTACTTGAATTCCAACAAGATACTTCCACTTCATCGTCATTAGAATCAGAATCAGCTTCGTCGTCGATCTGGAAGAAAGATATTGAACCTGAGTTGTTGAAATTGAAAGTTGAATTTATTTTATTATTACAGTTAAGTTCTTCTAAGGTTTCTGAGAGTATTAGTAATGTTGGTAGTGGTGGTGTATTGGAAAGTATTGAGAAAGAAGAAGAGGAGAATGTTGAGGGTTTTGATTCGAGAGTTGAAGATTTTGAGGTTTTGAAGGAGGAATCTGGGAATGATTTGGTTGATTTTGTGAATGTTTTGGATCGGTTATCGGATTTAGGGTTAAAGAGATTGAGAAGAGATGTAGTAGTGGGGGTTGAAGGTGTTGAGGGTTTTAAAGTTGAGGAAGATGAATTGAAATGTTTGAAGAAAGTGTTCTTGGATCAATCTGAGATTTTCGATGCTTTATGTTTGAATATTCAGAAGCAAATTCAGTGGTCTGATAGGTATGAGTCAGGGTTGGCGATTACTACTGTGGGAAATGAAGAAGAGAAGGTGGAGAGTTCCTCGACTGAAGAATTAATTGAGGAAGCGAAGGGGCTTAAATTGATTCAGAAGAATGTTCAGTTAGCCCATCTGGATGCTATGAATGATTGCACAAAGGATGATGATGTAGAAGGAGCGATTTCTCACATTCGGTTTCTTCATCAAAATTACGGAATTGAGGAGCATCAGTATAGGTATGTTATTAGTTTTTGTCAGTTTCTGCTTTGCAGCCTAAACAAATTATGTAATTGTTATGAGTGGAAATATTAGAATAGGGTTGAAGCTTAATGGAGTTTAACATTGATTTTTGTGGTGTTTCTCTGGCTATCATTGCCCTGCAAAATCTATGATGCTATCATAACAAGGAATTGGGCCAACATCTTGTAGTCTCAACTGAGTTTTATTACTTCCAGATTTACCCAGCTCAAAGTAGGAAGGTTGACTTCGTATGGTTTGTTAATTTATTGCAATGCTATTCTAATCTTACCGTGAGCTTCAGTTTTGGTTAGGTCTAGAAAGAATCTATAGGGTCAGCTATTTGTTCTTGTTAAAATCAAGTTATATAAAACTACATTGCCAGGTACATACACGGTTATAAATGCTACGGATGCCTTTCACATATGCACTATCAAGTATACACCATACGTGCCTTTATGTTCAGTTATGTTTTGCCACATTCTTTTCTTTTTGAACTGGATAAAACTTTCTAACTGAAAGAAGGATGTAGAGGAGAGTATTTAGTTTGCGAAAACGCTGAACAAGGGCCCCTCCTGTTGTTAAGAAGAGGCTGTGCTATCCATGGCTGCGTAAGGGGTTGTGTTATATCCATGGGGATGAGAGGTACACCTTTACCATATACGGATTGTGTTTGGCAGTTCTTTTCCATTCACAGGAGATACTCTGAAAGCTGTTGTATTTGGAAGAATATTGAAAAATGATCACTAATTCCTCTTTGACGAATTTGTAGCCTCCAGTAACCACATCCTTAATTTATGTGAACATCTGGGAGCCATTAGCTGGATATATTGTTTGGTATTGGGGGGTGGCAAAGCTGCTTGACACCCTCCCTACGATTCTACTTGTACAAATAAAGCCTTAGTAGCTCGTTTAAACTCCAATTCTGGACCCCTTTCCTTAGATTATCTCAAAATAGGCCTAAAACACTCTTCACACTTATTCCTCGGACCGTGACTTCTAGATCAGAGCGTTTTTAAGGCGTAGCTGGCGAGGTAAAAATACTGCCGTATACTTATTCTTCTATTCTTATGTAGAACGAATATTTTTGGGTGCACTTGGAGTTTGATGTTGATCTGTATATGCGGACTTTTACTGTTTTAATCTATTTATTCCAAACATGGAAGCATTTTTTAACCGGTCATCTTGTATGGCAATGCAGTCTGACAGTTCTTCTTGATCTTTGTTCATCTGGTCGTTTTCTTGTTTCTCTCCTGGTATACTTTATTGAAACTATACAAATGCACACATTAAAGATGTTTGCTTAATTGCATTTTGATTTATCTTGTTTTATGGTCTTACTAGGGTGGCTTTGCAAGAACTTACTAAGAGGATTTGGCGGAGTAGAAATGGTTATGGAATTTCATGGCTTGCTACCCAGGAGAAAATGCTATCGATATACGGAGAAGCTCTTTCGTCAAACAGCACCAACCTTGTGAAAATGATTCAGGTCCTATAAGTCTTAGTCAAACGCTGGCTGTGGCACTTATTACTTAATTACTGATATTTTTTTAAGCACTGATCAGAAAACTTAGTTTCATGTATGATTCAAGGCATGGTTATAGTTCATGGCTTTATATGTTTTGCTCAGAGTAGGTACACTGTATCTGTAGTACTAATCTGCCAAGGTTAGCCTGTATGTGTCATGTTAGAGAAGCTTATCTGTAATGTTACGTTGAGGGTGGAGAAGACCTTCCACATAAGGTTTAGAAAATAAGTAAGGTATTCTAGTTTGAATCCTGTTGGCCACATCGTAGCGAGTTCTCCCTTAATTACCTGGTAAGACCTGGATTATCAAAAAGAGAAAGATATTATATTGATGATTCATGAAAAATGCAGACCAAGTATTTGCTTCAAAAACAAAAAAAGTACTTACTAATTTGGCTCACTGCCATGTCGGTGGAGGTTGATTGGTAAAGAAACTTGTATGTCCTATATGTAGTGAAATTCATTGTGTTAGCATTTCTGTGCTTACTTCTACCACCCTTTTTTCCCCAATTAGCTAAATTAAATACCCTTTTTTCCCCAATGTGTTAGCATTTCTGTGCTTAACTTGATTAATCCATTTGTCTCGTGCATATGAGTTATTTCGCGTCTAAGTCATAAACTTTAGGGGCTTACCTTTGGAAGTTTACCATTATCCTCCAGGTTATTCAAGATGAATTGCTCTCAGAAGAAGTGGAGATGTCTAGAGCTTCTGATGCCAACTGGATCCCACCTCTTGGGCGTCTGCAGAATTGTTTTGACGATGCTATGGTTTCGGAGGAAAGAACTCCATCAACGATCATTTCTTGCATGAGAGACATGTACCACTATGCTCGCGTCTCTGGCGTACATATGCTGGAGCTTGTTATGGATACTGCTCTCTCTGCTGTTAAAAGGGAACAACTTCAAGAAGCTAGCAATGTATGTGTTCAGTATCCTGTATATATTGAATAAGTGAGTACAAGGCATGAACAGTAGTTATACTTTCATTAAGATACACAGTCGTATGGGTGTATTCTGTAGGTCCATAACAACATCGTTATTCATGACAGGTTCTTTCACTGTATCCTCTTCTCCTTCCCTTGGTAGCCGTCATGGGTTGGGATCTATTGTCTGGTAAAACAGTTGCTAGGAGAAGATTGATGCAACTTCTGTGGACAAGCAAATCGCAGGTACTGAGGTTGGAAGAACATTCTCTGTATGGAAAGCAATCAGATGAGGTAACCTCCTTTCTGATTACTGCTTTGTAGTTACCATAAACAAGCATCAGCTGGATCTTGCTTCTTTTGACAGATAGAGGATTGCCATTCTTCAATCATTTGATTGCCACTTTTATGTCTTTTGACAGGTATCTTGCGTGGAGCACCTTTGTGATGTTTTATGTTATCAGCTGGATCTTGCTTCTTTTGTTGCATGTGTCAATTCGGGCCGTCCGTGGACCTCAAAATCCTCGCTACTCTTTTCTGGAAAAGAACAGATGGAGGATAGAACTGATGACACCCTTTCTGATCCTTTTGTGGAGAACTTTGTTCTGGAACGGCTTTCTGTTCAAACTCCTCTGCGAGTAAGTAAATCTTTGAACCGATGAGTTTGATGACCGTTATTATTTTGTTTTCTCTGCAATACGTATGCGTGATTTTTCTGGAAGTCTGGTTTTGTTCTTTTTTCCCAGAAAGAGAGACCGACAATCATTGAAAAATCTGGCAGATATAGGTCATTCCTAGGCACGATTTTGACCAAATCAATGTATGCGTGATTTTTCTGGAAGTCTGGTTTTGTTCTTTTTTCCCAGAAAGAGAGGCAGACAATCATCGAAAAATCTGGCAGATATAGGTCATTCTCTAAGCACTATTTTGACTAAATCTACTTATCTGCAGGTCTTGTTTGATGTAGTCCCAGACATAAAGTTTCAAGATGCTATCGAGTTAATTAGCATGCAGCCCATTGCTTCTACTGCAGCAGCATGGAAAAGGTGGGAATCCAACTTTGCTTGATTTTATAATCATCTTTAGGTACTAATTTATCATTTGATAATCCTCTTAGTCTAAGAGTGACCATTATGTAGTATGATATGTAACACAGTCCTTATGTAGTATGATATGCACAGTCCTTATTCCTTGTACGTTAGTTGGGAGTATGCTCTGGAGAATTTAGCCAGCTATGTTTATAGTTGATGTTAGCTTGGTTTTTGAATTAATGCTTAAACCTCCGAACGGATTCATGATTTGTTATTTTCATTAATGATGAATGATAAGTTTTGAAACACTTACTGAACATTGAAGGTTTCTCTATATGAAGATAGCCACCTGCTTTACATGCCAAACCATTATTGTAAGTTGATGAAAGTTTCCTTTCACGGGGATCTACAAATTAACCCGTATAATCCATGCATGAACGCTGCTCATCTGTCGATATTCTTGTCAATAAATTTATATATATCTGTTTGTATTATCTAGGTGTTACTTACTAACTCGCTTTCATTTGTTAATTCTCTTCACACTGTTTACACTTCCCGTGTTGTGCTTTTTTCCTAGTTTTTCGTTCACTGATTGGAGTCCATATATGTACCTTGGTAGGATGCAGGATATCGAACTTATGCAGATGAGATATACTCTTCAATCTGCTGTTCTTGCTTTAGGAGCCATGGAACAAAGTATTTCTGTTGAAACACAATTCTACCATCAAATGGCGTTGCTCCATTTGAAAGAATTGAGGAACCATTTAGAAGCTGTCAGTAATATTCCACGCAAGGTTAGTGGCATCATGTTCTAATTCTCTGTAGTGACATTGTTATACTCTCTATAGTTACCGTTGTGAAAGCTGGGGGTTTCCTCTTTATCTTGTTGAGTGTTATCACCCATGTGTGCCTTACAAGTACTGACAGCTGAGTTTTTCAGTTCCTCTAAGGTGGAACCATTTTTTTTTTTTTTTTTTTTTTTTAAAATAATGGATACCATCTGTTGCATCGAGTTGTTTCTGATATTATATGCAAGTCGTAGTTAATAGAGTTTGCTAGTGTCTGGACTATGTAGAGTTTTCAGGTTCTTTTCCTTGTTGCAATCTTGATGAGTCTATTGACAGATCAGGGTTTATGTTCTCCTCATGTGTAATTATTTCAGTCAACTAGTTTCATGACCTGTTCTTGGATGCAGATATTTTTGGTTGGCATTATTATCTCACTTCTACACATGGATGGCATATCTCTGAATCTGACTCAATGTATCGCCTCCAACAACTATCCTGACTCCCCACATAAATCTACCAGACAAGTTGATCCTAGTGAATCATATGAGGGGGGGAACAAAACTGTAGTATCTTTCACTGCGATGCTACTTGAGATATTGCATCACAATTTACCTTCAGCTGCATTTGAGCAAGAGAACATGTTGAACAATGGTATGACTGCTGGTGGAAGACACGCCTTGGAGTTGAGAATTTCGAACGCTCAACAGTTAATTGAAGATTGGGAGTGGCGATTGTCTATTCTGCAGCGTCTTCTGCCATTATCGGAACGCCAGTGGAGTTGGAAGGAGGCATTGTGTATTTTGCGTGCTGCTCCATCCAAATTATTGAATTTGTAAGTCCATGAAGCTCCTTCTCAATTCGTGTACTTCAAGTCCGGCAACTAGGTATATGATGCTTTTAACAAAATCCAGCCGACAAATTAGGAAAATTGTTTTCGGAAGGACTTAGTAATATTGTGGAGACTTTACGACTAGCATGACACCAACACTCAACTACATATATCACTCAGTGTGTTTTAGTTTTGTTATTCAATTCTTAATGCTACCCATTTATCCTTCTGCATAGAATCTTCAATTAGCTCCGTTATGCAGGTTTATCATCTGTCAAATTCTGCTTTGGGCTATACCATCTCAATGGTGTCTTCCTTGTAATTTTGCTATTTGTGACACATTATTTAACGCTTCCACAGTTATGTATTCATTACAATTATGTATACATTATTCCTATTATGTACCCCAAGTTATAGAAACTGCTCACAATTAATTCGGGAATTGTTATATGTCCTGGTAAAAATGGGGAAAAAGCCAATGGATATGTAATACTTCATTTTCTTAATATGTGTATTTCGTATATACACGAATTGTATAATCACTTCTACTGGACGTGCTTGTTCACAGTTGCATGCAGAAGGCAAAGTATGATATTGGAGAGGAGGCTGTAAATAGGTTCTCTTTACCTCCGGAAGACAAGGCTACTCTTGCACTTGCTCAGTGGGTAGACAATACCTTTAGAAGAACATCGGTAAGATCCAAACTGATTATTCTACCCATCTTTGAATTTATATTGCATATGACATTTGTATCTGTGTTATCTTGCACTACTGCTTCATCACGTGTTACTGATTGTATCTCTGATCATTATCATGACTTGTAAATTATTGGAAAACGGAAAACCTATAGGGATTTGGCTATATTGTAACACTCTCTGATCTAAGGAAGTAAACTTCGTTGCATCTTTTCCAGGCGGAAGATGCAGTAACTCGTGCTGTGGATGGAAATATTAATGCCATACAGGAATTAGATTTTACATCCCTTCGTTCTGAGATTGGTTCTTTATCTGCTGTAAGTGTTCGATGCTTCAATTCTTTTTCCTTTCCCTTGTTTCTCATAATCCCTGTTTTATGCTGACTTGTGTTTTCTTGTTAGATTCTTCTGTGTATTGACGTCGCTGCAACTTCTGCTAGGTCTGTGAATATGTCCAAACGGCTTCTTGATCAGGCAAGATCAGACTCTAACAACTGTCACTTTTTTCCTTACATCTAAAATTCTAGATGTGATCTTACCAAAATTCTGGATATGATCTTACTAAAATTCTAGATGTGATCTTACATAACTGTTTCTCAGCTGTTTATCATCACCCTATGAATATACAATTCTGATGATGCTATCATAAAAACAAAATGTTTTGCTTATTATAAAACGGTGGCATTTTTTATGCAGGCTCAAGTTATGCTATCTGAGATCTATCCAGGAGGTGCTCCAAAGATAGGTTTAACTTACTGGGACCAGGTTCAAGAAGTAGGCCTTATTTCTGTAAATAGGCGCGTGCTTAAGCGTCTACATGAATTCTTGGAGCAGGTATGTTTTAAATGAAACTCCGCATTAACTTGCTCACTTTTAAAAAGTTTTTTAAGACCTTGCATTTTATGAATAATGTCTTGCTGCTTTCACTGTGTAGTGGCGTAGTGTTTTATTTCTGCTATCACTCTATTAGTTACTTGTCAAGGGCACATTTGAGTACATCGTATTCCAAAATTCTTATACTCTGTTTTCTTAGGAAAAAACACCAATACTTCAAGAAATTCTTTCTGGAGAGATGAATATTACTTCATCCAAGGAGTCCAACCGAGAAGGGCAAAGGCAACGTGCTCTTGCCATCTTACATCAAATGATTGAAGATGCTCACAAGGGAAAACGACAGTTTTTGAGCGGTATCATTTTCATTTTGAATTGGTAGCACATATATAATACTAGTATTTTGAAGATACAGCTGCAAGACATTAATAACTTCTGTATGACTCCAGGAAAGCTCCATAATCTTGCCAGAGCAGTTGCTGACGAAGAAACAAATACAAGCTATGTTAAGGGCGAAGGTCCCTATTCTGATCGGAAAATGCTCTCGAGTATCGATAGGGAAGGGGTGCTTGGTCTTGGGCTTAATGTTGGCAAACCCTCTTCAGTTAATACAGCAGTTGGTGAAAATAGTGTGCAACCAGCTGGTTATGATATTAGAGAACCAGGAAAGAGATTATACGGTCCCCTAAGTTCTAAACCTGCTACGTACCTTTCAGCATTTGTTCTCTATATTGCAACTATTGGTGATATAGTTGACTTCATTGACACGACTCATGATTTCAACTTCTTTTCACTTGTGTATGAATGGCCAAAAGATGTAAGTTTCGTATTTTTGCTGCTAATTGTTTGAAGGGTTTCTCAAGTATAATATTATTACTACAGCAATGGGAAATTATGGTACCAATAATTAGTATGTAGTTAGAGCTTGGAGTTTACTTAACTCCTTGGATGACTTTTTGGGTCTCAGTAGGCTTTGTGGAAAGTGTTATAGTAGACATGGATGAGAGTTGCGATTTTTTGAAATGTCTAGCACTCGTTCATTTTTAAGAGTATCTTTGAGCCTTACTAAATACATAGGTAATTCTAATTCATGGTTGACAGTATTAGTAGTTTGTTCCTGTTAGGATATAGCTTGGCCACTTGTGACTTCGAATATGTAACAATCTTCTTGATCGTAAGTTCAGTTACTCCTGAATTCTTTAAAGCTGTTATAAATTCATGATTATTAGCTTAAAAACTTGATAGAAGGGCAAACCTATTTTACATTTTTGACAGTGTTATTCAAACAGGATTCTTTGAAAAAAAAAAAGACATTGATCAGGTGGTGTCATGCTTGTCTTCTATTTTCTTGTAGGTTTTAACACGTCTTGTCTTTGAGCGAGGAAGCACTGATGCAGCTGGTAAAGTAGCAGATATAATGGGGGCTGATTTTGTGAATGAAGTTATATCAGCATGTGTACCTCCTGTTTATCCTCCTCGGACCGGTCATGGTTGGGCTTGTATACCACTGCTACCTATGTTTTCTAAGATGAGCCTGGAAAATAAAGTAAACCTCGCCTCTAAAGAATCTAAGCCTAATTCGCACAGCCCGTTTTCAGTGACTCCTGGAAACCCTCTTTACCCTCTAGAGATGGATATAGTTAAGCATTTGGCTAAGTTGTCCCCAGTACGAGCGGTGTTAGCTTGCGTCTTTGGGAGTAGCATACTAAATAGTAGTAGTGAATCATCTGCATCCGGTTCTTCTGGTGATGAACTAATACAAGCACCCGATGCGGACAGATTGTTCTATGAGTTTGCACTTGATCAATCAGAGAGGTAGGAACTCCTAGAGAAACACATACTTTAGAAAAGTAATACACATGATTGTTGATTTGATAACAAACTTTGCTATTCCTTTAAATTACAGGTTTCCAACTCTGAACCGATGGATACAGATGCAGACGAATCTTCATAGAGTATCAGAGTACGCTGTAACAGATAAACGCATTGCTAAGACTGGTGAAACAAAACCAGAGGCAAAAGCTGCTGTCAAACGTTCCCGTGAACCTGACAGTGATACTGAATCAGAAGTAGATGACATGGTTTTTAGTGTCCATTCTTCTACAAATTTGCCAGAATACACTGATAAAGTCAGTTCAGGTCATGACCTCTTGCAAGATTCTCCGAAGTCCGAAAATCTGGAACAGGATCAAACTATTTTCCTGTCTTTTGATTCAGAGAATGAAGTGCCATATGAAAAAGCTGTGGAGAGGTATTCATCATCTGGCCTATTTATTTAGTTAAAAGGAATTCTCTCTTGATGTTTCTAATTTCCATGTTTACTATCCTGTTCACCTTTTATAAATAATCCCTTTGTTAAAGAACTTCTCTGCCATTAGCTGTATCTGGTAATTAGCTTATTCGTAGAGATTCTTCGTCTGACATTTATCTATGTCTTTATTTCCCTTGTTACAGATTAATTGATGAAGGAAAACTCCTGGACGCTCTTGCTCTTTCTGATCGCTGTTTACGTGATGGAGCTTCTGATCGGCTACTTCAGTTGCTTGTCGAGCGTGGAGAGGAAATCCAGTCGGTATCAGGACAAACCCATGGTTATGGTGCACATAACAGCTGGAGTAATAGTTGGCAATATTGTTTGCGGTTGAAAGATAAACAGCTGGCAGCCAAACTTGCTCTCAAGTATGCATTTACAATTTTAGTTGAGATATGATTAGACCTTTTGTGGTATTGGCTCATAGGCTTCAGATTAATATTTTTCTAGTTCTTCACTCAATATTACAAGTTTAAATCTCAGGTACCTGCACAGATGGGAGCTAGATGCTGCTATAGATGTCCTCACCATGTGCAGCTGCCACCTGCTTCCTACTGATCCAGTTAAGAGCGAGGTACATGATTAGTATAGTGTTGTACCATATTAATCAATTTGCTGCTGGTGTTGGTCAAGCTTTAGTCTCTTCTTTGATCATATGTACATTAATATTGGAGAAGGGCTGGGGGGGGGGGGGGGGGGTTCATTTTGATTCTTAATGGTAAATTCTTTTACATCATTAGGTGATGCAAATGAGACAAGCTTTGCAGAGATACAGTCACATTTTGTCCGCAGATGACCATTATACCAGCTGGCAAGAGGTAATCATTTTCTTTTTCCAGGCTTTGCTACTTGTATTTTCACCCGTAGTGCATCCAAAATTAAAATCCCGCAGACTGATGTGTAATATTTATCATCTTTCCCGCAGTACGGACTTCTATTTGTAACACAGATATATATGTTTTTTAGGTTGAAGCTGAATCAAAGGAAGATCCCGAGGGACTGGCACTTAGATTGGCTGGGAAAGGTGCTGTTTCTGCTGCGTTAGAAGTAGCCGAGAGTGCGGGTTTATCTATTGATTTGCGAAGAGAGCTTCAAGGACGGCAACTTGTGAAGTTACTAACCGCTGATCCTCTTTGTGGTGGAGGTCCTGCAGAAGCTTCACGGTTTCTTTCTTCTCTCCGTGATCCTGATGATGCTCTGCCTGTTGCTATGGGTGCAATGCCGCTGTTATCAGATCTGCGTTCAAAGCAACTTCTTGTATCATGTTTCTCCTTGCTACTAATTTTCATATTTGATAGGTAATAATTTTGCTTCAGCTTACATGTTTTTGTTTCTTCTGCATAGGTGCACTTCTTTCTGAAGCGAAGAGCTGGAAATCTCTCGGATGTGGAGGTTTCACGTCTGAACTTATGGGCGCTGGGTCTTCGTGTTCTAGCAGCCTTGCCGTTGCCATGGCAACAAAGATGTTCATCTCTGCATGAGCATCCTCATTTAATATTAGAGGTTCTATTGATGAGGAAGCAACTGCAATCTGCTTCTTTGGTACGACGCGTTTCCTTTTATTTTGGATGCCTCTCAATGCTATATTTTTGCCCTCCCAAACTTACTCATGAATTGTAACCACCATATCTGTTCCCCACTTTGTGAAGGGATTTTATCTACAGAAAGTTGTATTTCGTTGATTAGGGATTGGAATACGGCAATAAAGAGACCCAGGATCCTCTTTCAGATTACCTATCTTTGACTATAAATTTGTTCTTTCTATTTTTTCCTGCAGATATTGAAAGAGTTTCCATCCTTGAGAGACAACAACCTAGTTCTCATTTATGCTGCCAAAGCGATTGCTGTCCATGTTCCTTCTCTTTCAAGAGAACAACGGGTATCTGTCGCAGGTCCAAGACCAAAACAAAAAATAAAACCAGGCACACCCAGTAGATCAAACTTTTCCAATAGCCTTAATAATTTGCAGAAAGAGGCTAGGAGAGCTTTCTCCTGGACTGCACGTGATAATGGAAATAAGCCTGCTCCAAAAGAGGTCTACCGTAAAAGAAAAAGTTCGGGACTGTCGCCATCTGAAAAAGTTGCCTGGGAGGCAATGACTGGTATTCACGAGGATAGAGTTTCGACTTACTCCGTTGATGGGCAAGAACGGCTTCCTCCGGTTTCTATTTCTGAGGAATGGATCCTTACTGGTGATCCAAACAAAGATGATGCAGTTCGCTCATCTCATCGATATGAAAGTGCCCCTGATATAGTTCTGTTTAAGGTACACTTCACCATTACAGCTACTAGAATAATATACAGTAAATTAGCAGGTTGACATTAGATATGCTAGTGCTTAAATATCGAACACATGTTCACAGCATCCTGTTTGGAATAAATCAGCCTCATCAGTAAAACTAGGTACATAACTGCTGTGGTAATTGATCAACGATACATGGATTTTTGTCTGTGTGGCTCAATGCAACGTACATAAAATGGTTTCTGTTCATTGGTATATGTTAGCGTTCGTAAAATGGATAGAGAACTGACTTGTGTGCAGGTAGAAGAACATCATTGTCTTGCTTTAGAGATGTCAGTACCAGTTAGTCTGGCCCATTAGTTGAAACAAGCTTAATCTTAAATTAATCGTTTACCAGGAAACTCCAACTTGGTCTTTATTTTTTCTTATGGATGTCACGCCTCATGATATAGTTAGGTATTACGCGTTTGTTAATCTGCTAAGCTGTTGTTCTCCAGGCATTGCTTTCATTGTGTTCCGACGAAACAGTATCTGCCAAAGGTGCCCTGGATTTGTGCGTTACTCAAATGAAGAGTGTTTTAAACTCCCAGCAGTTGCCACTGGATGCAACTACAGAAATAATTGGTCGAGCATATCATGCAACAGAAACTTTTGTGCAGGTATTCACGTTTTGCAATGAGTAACCATTATATACTTATATAGGTGTATTTATGAGGCAAATCCAAGTATTCCCCTGTGAGCCAGTTTTGAATGACCATGTTGATTTAGGGGCGTCAAACTGTCAATTGATGCTGTTATTTATGGAAGAAATATATTGCTTCTCCTGTTTTTTTTTTTTTTTTTTTGCTTGACGAGGAGTAATTATTTTTAATAGAACAGGAGAGGGTTTCCTAATTTAATCCAGTAAACCAGAGAGTTTTAATGTCCATGGTCTGGGTTAAACATTCAGGTTTAGCATTAGATTATTGGGATGAAGAGGCACTTCCCTTAGCAGCAAATGGGGTGAGAACCCCTGTTCAAGTCGATGACAGTACTCCAAATCTAAATCACGCATTTCTTGATCTGGTTCTGCAGAAAAGCAATTTCATTTCAAGATTTCCTCATCCAATGGAAGTGTGGGACAATTGTTAAAAAAAGAGTTGCCTATTTTGAAACAAAAGTGTACTTTGTTAATAATGTTCGATATATGAGTTAAGCACTAGATAACTGGGCCGAGATAATACCTGAGAAGTACCAAACCCTGGAACAATTTATCTAGTTTGTGGAGATCTTACTCCACCTAACCCTAATTGTCAGCCACAGAAGTGGCTTGAATTTTGTTTGATGGTAATAATGGCATGCTGCATGCTGGCATTTTCATTCGCTGTTAATTCCTTTTAACTCTCTATTGCTGCATATTACAGGCGCTCCTTTATGCTAAAAGCCAGTTCAGAAAACTTGCTGGAAGTAGTGACTTGTCTAGTACTTATTCAGAAAGAAACAGGGACAATGATGATACATCTTCAGATGCTGGCAGTTCTAGTGTTGGTAGCTCGAGTACAGATGAGTTGT
This sequence comes from Papaver somniferum, assembly GCF_003573695.1. Classification (NCBI taxonomy): domain Eukaryota; kingdom Viridiplantae; phylum Streptophyta; class Magnoliopsida; order Ranunculales; family Papaveraceae; genus Papaver; species Papaver somniferum. The sequence goes on along the minus strand of NC_039364.1, from coordinate 230,740,831 downwards.
CGGAACTTCTTTCACAAGCAGATATATGGCTAGGACGTGCAGAGCTTCTTCAAAGTCTTCTTGGGTCAGGAATTATTGTTTCTCTTGATGATATTGCTGACAAAGAGTCGTCGGCACGTCTGCGTGACAGGTTAATTGGATATGAACGGTACAGCATGGCTGTATACACTTGCAAGAAGTGCAAGGTAAAAAAATTGTTCGCCTGGATCTATGTTTGATGTTGCATGGTTTTCATTTCTTTTGTCTATTTACCTGTGTACATCATATCTTTGGTTTTAGATCAACGCTTTTCCTGTTTGGAGTGCATGGGGACTTGCTTTAATCAAGATGGAACATTATTCTCAAGCTCGTGTGAAATTTAAGTATGATTTCTTAACTGGAGTGAAGAGCATGTCGTAACTTTTCCATTGGCTTTGTGGTGCAAAAACTTTCTTGCATTTGGTAAGAAGTTTATGATGCTTGTCTAATCTTTCATCAATGGTCCAGGCAAGCTCTGCAATTGTACAAGGTTGATCCCGCACCGGTCATTTTGGAGATTATTAACACAATTGAAGGTGGTCCACCAGTTGATGTTTCAGCTGTTCGCTCCATGTAAGTTGGAATACAATTGGAAATACTTTTTCGTTTTTTTTCCCTTCCTTTTTTTTGGCATGAACATCCAAGCACAAAGCCTGGTTGGTTTGAATTCATGTCCATTCCTATTGCCTGCTTCAATTGTTTGGTCCAGTTAGCAAGACTAAATGATATTTGTCTTTAGTCTAGAAGAAATCGAACTTAGAGCCCATGTCCAGCCATCCTATAAACCATAATCTCCTCTAAAAAAAGGCTACCGTCATTTTATAAGATTAAATTTGAATGTTTATCAAATTTGGTATTCTGTGGTAACAGATAAAAAGCATTTAACTTTCTGATAAAAGTATAAAACGGTTCATAATGAGTGCAATCCACCGTCCTGTCCTACATCTGAATGGGAAAACGATCATGCACCTGCTATTTCATTTTGTTTATGTTCTATGAGGGGTTTCGACCCCAATGTTAAAATCGTTATCGGGGGAAATAAGGGTGTTCTATTATTTATCGTTTCTTTGAGGTGACAGTACATGCTCTTTGCTAATATCAACCGGTACTGCAGGTATGAACATTTGGCGAAAAGTGCGCCAACTATCTTGGACGATTCTCTTTCTGCTGATTCATATCTCAATGTTCTATATATGCCAACTACATTTCCCCGTTCTGAGAGGTCCAGGCAGTTTCGAGGATCTTCAAATGACCTCTCTGAATCATCTATGTTGGAAGAGGAGGGCCCTCGCAGCAACCTGGACAACATTAGATACCTTGAGTGTGTTAATTACTTACAAGATGTAAGATGCAAATCAGATTTTACAGTTCCGCAAATTCCAAGCATCACTTTTAGGTCCATATATGCAGTTTGATTTAGTTTCTTCTTGAATCTTCACTCACATTAGTATGTATTGCAAATAGGTAGAGATTGTTAGTGACTTTTCACTTACATCAGAATACCTGCGGCCAGCGCATCAGAGTATCCATTGCATCTCAGATATTTTTGATATTTTTCAGATCTTCCATTTTCCAGTTGGCAGCTTTTTTAGCAGTTAGTCATTGCATGTGCTCTCTCATTTTCCATCCACTCTTCCTGTTATTGTTTTCTTTAAATTTTCGCATGCTCCTCATTATTTGTCTTGTAACATAGTTCTATTTATTCCTTCTTTTTTCAACAGTATGCACGCTATCAAATGCTCGGTTTCATGTTCAAGCATGGTCACTACGACGACGCTTGTATTCTGTTTTTTCCTACAAATGGTCTTCCTCCACCTCCTCAGCCATCATCGCTTGCCGCGGCTACTACTTCTTCATCCCCTCAAAGACCTGATCCCTTGGCAACTGATTATGGTACCATTGACGATTTGTGTGACTTATGCATTGGTTATGGTGCCATGCCTATTCTAGAGGAAGTGATTTCTACAAAAATGGCATCTACTTCGCCCCAGGATGTTGCTGTGAATCAATACATAACTGTCGCCCTTACCCGCATATGCAACTATTGTGAAACCCATCGACATTTTAATTATCTTTACAAGTTTCAGGTAAAATCAACTCTTACTTTGTTTGGGGCAAAAAAATCTTGGTTTTTTGTTTGTAATCTCTGTATCATTTTTTGCTTGAAAAGTTAGCTGGTTTCCGTCTTTATTGACAAATGTTGAAGTCGTCTAAATTACGGTCCCCCCTGTTCAGACGTGCTAACTTGTGTATGCATGATCAATAAATGAAAATAAATGGTGCATAGGTTTGTATGCATTGTGGAAAATTCTTATCTAGAAAGCACCTGTAAATGTGGTCTTACCCTGCGGTATCGCCTGTTTTCTGCAGTTCTATACTTTGAGATATTGTTTATGAAGGTCCAAAAATAAATTTCATTTTTTGCATTGAAAAATTATTTTCTCATCATTTGGTGCTTCCTTGGTTATATGCGTTGTCGACTTTTATTGCAAAGTTAATGTTGTACGCCTTGTTGATTTTTATATCTTTGATGGGCAATGAACAACTGATCTTAGCTAATATAGCTTCTTTATCTTTTATAGTTTCCACTATGGCACTATCCCGTTGTCTGATCCTGATTATTAATTCAATGGTGCAGGTAGTAAAGAAAGATCTCGTTGCTGCTGGGCTTTGCTGTATTCAATTATTTGCGAATTCTTTATCTCAAGAGGAAGCATTGAAACATTTAGAGAATGCCAAGGTAGCTTGAAGTATTGCACACTTATTTTTATTTTTACTTCTTCATTTAGCTCTTCTTCACTTTTGTGATGCATCAAAGCATGTGATATATGAGGCCCACACTCTGATGTCAGTCGGAAGAAACTCAATTGCCTGCACACCAAAGCTCCATCAATATGATCTTTTTTATTATTACTCAAGCAGAAAATTGCTTCAATGCTAAGTTTGCATGCGTTCTACAAAAACTTTTTCTTACTATTGCTTCATTCAACCTAATAGATAGTCCTTGTAATGGCCAGATCCACTTTGATGAGGGATTGTCGGCACGACATAGAAAAGCAGAAACAACAAAGATTATCTCCAAGGGTATTCGTGGAAAAAGTCTTACGGAAGAGGAGCTTGTCAAAATCGCTGGCCGTGTAAATGTTCAGGTTTGAGACAAATCCAATTAAAAAAATTCTGCTTTTAATTTTAATATAGAAATAGTTATGCACGCGGAAGTAAATCTTTAGTTAAGTTCTTGGTTGCCATGCAGTCATATCATTTGTATTAAACAACACATTTATGAACATGGTGAGAACAAGGAAGTCATTATTCGTGCTTGAACATACATATCAATATATAGTAATGGCTCCAGTGCTAATACTTGTGAAAGAAGTCACAGCTGAAGTGCTGCCTTACTCTGGCTCATAGTCCTTTGTATATTTTTCTTGAAAACCACGACATGATTTTCATATGTCTGTCAACTGTGCAGATGGATGTTCTGAAAGCCTTCAATGACATTGATGGATCACAGTGGAAGTACTCTCTTTTTGGAAATCCAAATGATCCAGAAACTTTCAGGTTTGTATTACCTTCATTTTGCTTGATTCCATGTACTTGTGCTAGGAGAATATTAAACTTAGCAGGGAGTTACCTCCCGAATACTGTTTAATGATGCGTGGTTAAATGATGAGTTTACACACATTGCTGGTTCAACATGAATATGAACAACACATCAAATATGCATCTTCCTGCTTAAGTGACATCATGTAGTTTCCACTGTTGGGTTTATGTAGAGGTTATCTCCAATGTTCACCTCCTTTCATGTTTTATCTGGCAAATCTAATAACATCACCATCTGGAAGAGCTTCTTGGTGAAAAGAACTGTTTGAAAAAGTTGTTGCCTCCTATAATTTTACAGGAGAAGGTCCGAGATTGCAGAAACTCTATCTGAGAAGGATTTCGATCTGGCTTTCCAAGTGATTTATGAATTTCATCTTCCAGGTACCAGATCCCTGACTCGTATTCTTACTAAACACATCTTTTGTTATAAGGTCTAAGGTTAATGCACTAGTATCACTTTTTTGAAGGGTGGAACTGCTTCGTTATTTTAACTTGCATATCTGCTTTGCAGCTGTTGATATCTATGCTGGAGTCGCTTCATCACTCGCAGAGAGAAAAAAGGGTGGTCAGTTAACGGAATATCTAAAGAATATCAAGGGCACAATAGATGATGAAGATTGGGACCAGGTAATGTTATTGTTTCGATCTCTGAACTATTTCTGTTTAGCTTTCCTTTTTAGGTTAAGAAATAGAAACAATGGGAAATACAATTCAAGCAGAAAAGGTATCCTATGTGGAGGTGAGGAGCTAACTGAATGAGTGCAGTTTTGCTTGCTTCCCATCATTTTCTTGTGATGTAATGTGCATATTGTTTTTTGTTGTACTGGATGTCAATGATGTTTTACTGTGTCTGGGTATTATTATGTAGGTATTGGGAGCAGCAATTAATGTTTATGCAAACAAGCACAAGGAACGCCCTGATCGTCTCATAGACATGTTACATAGTAGCCACAGGTACTTCTAGTTGTTCACTTCTCGTAGGGATTTATATTGCAAAGGACTTGATTTTTGATGGAAATGCTGTAATGGTTGCGAAAAGTCGAAAATCAACGTGGTCAACTAACGCATCTTGATAAATCAAGGGTCTGGATAAACCGGACAGGCAGACATTTTATAATTTGTAGGATAATTCCCTTATAGGTATTGTTAAATACTCAAAAGGTAGTTATGGTGACAAATTGAAGCTAAGAAATTAAGCAATAACTCCTACAAACTATTTTTTGAGGGTTCTGCATCCCTAAAACATGGAAGTATACATTGACCTGAAGAGACAGGATCTGACTTCCTTGGCCACAAAAGTAGGTCTTGACACCAAGTGTACCCAATGACTGTGTGTGTGTGGTCAGGTTAGTATGAGGAAGACCTTTAGTTATCAGGGGAAAAAAAACAGAGACAAAAAATAATGAAAAAGATTGCGACTAACAAATCACTCAATGCGGGAGGTGTAGAAGTGTGGTATTTACTTCTTACCATTGTAATACAGGAAATTAAGTGGAAGAGCGGTCCTTGTGGGCATTAGCTATTTTACAGAAGAACTCAAACCACTGTCTCTTTTGCAAATTCTTTATGAATATTTTGTTATCTCATGGTGTGTCATAAAAAATTGTGACAGTTGTTTATTGATTCTCGATATGTTGTGTTATGCTGATCCCAGTATTGTTCATGCTACACAGGAAAGTGCTAGCCTGCGTGGTTTGTGGTCGTCTGAAAACTGCGTTCCAAATTGCTTCACGAAGTGGAAGCGTGGCCGATGTTCAGTATGTAGCTCATCAGGTCATCTTCTCCACTAAAATTTATTCATTCGTTAGTTTTTCCTCGCTATTTCGGTTACAGAAAGCTAGCATAAACAAAATTGTTGACGAAATTCTGTCAAATTGGTTTGCAGGCACTGCATGCAAATGCACTCTCTGTACTTGATTTGTGCAAACAATGGTTGGCTCAGTACATTTAGTTTTTCGTTCTGTGATTAATGTACATTGCTCCTCAAGTGTGTATCAGCATGGGAGCCACAAATGACAATCTGGCTAGCTGCTTCCGAGCTTTATCTTCAAAATAGTTTTGGAACTTTGTTTCCTCCATTTTGTTCTTTTTTTGTTTTTTTGTAGAGAACCAATTTTAACATTAGGGTCCCATTATGGAGCTGAAGTTTACTATAGTGTGATTATTTGTAACAGATATCAGAAGAGGCCTGTGGCAAGAGAGTACTAAAACAAAAGCAGAGTGTAATTAGAAAATAAAAATAAAATCAAATTGGTGCAACACTGGACGTTTTGGTGACCCTTTTCTATAGGGTTTATATATAGTGAATATAAATTCTTTTAAACCCTTTAATTGCTTTCTTTTTTCATTAAATTTGCCCGGTTTGCTCGATAAAGCAAGGATCAAAATTGCCAAGAGCAACCCTAGTTGGTAAAAAAGAGAAACAGATGAAACTCCTTGACAGGCGTTAGGACTGGATTTAGGGCTCCCCATGGACGCATGCAGTCATGTCAAGTCAGAGATGAAAAAAGAGGGTCACGAGACCTTAGTTGCCTTTATGTCTTATTGCCAAGCAGAAATGCCTTCTTAGTGGGACTTCTGCAGCTCACCTTCTAGTTCCTTGGTTCACTTGGCCACCAATCACATGAAAATGCTACCGGTAACCTAGAGATATTGGTTCAAAAGTTCAAACAAACTGCTTAAAAGAGAAACAGAAATCGTACCTGGGGATACATTTTCAAGTAAAGTAGTTTTAACATGCTTTATTTCTGTCTACTGTTGGTATTCTATTCTCTGAGATATTCCAGACATGCATTTTGCCTTCTGAAAAGCATGATTGTGGTTCATTTCAAGGCTTATAAATAGTTGGCACTTAGAGTTTATCCAATGCAGATCAAGCTTAACGAAGAAAAGTGTTACAGAGTTGTATGTGAGAGTTGCAGGGAAGTGAACCAATTCTGAGTGACAGAGGTCTAACGTGGTTCAGTTTCCTCCAACATCTCACCTCCAACTTTAACTTATGAGCAAAAAGAAGGATGTAAATGTTGGAAGTAAGAATTGGATAAAACTAAATTGATAGTGATTATCATCCTTATCTGTTTTCAGTTTAGTTTTCTCCAATGTCTTACATCCAGCATTTCCTTCAATAACCAGAACAATCGGGAAGACGAAACTTGTACGTAGTCATGAAGTCGTAAGTGAGAGTTGAAGGAAACTGAACAAGTTACAAACTGCTGTAAATTGTTGTAGTTGGTTTCAATTTCCTCCAACATCTCATTTCCGGCTTACACGGCAAACAGAAGATCCTTTCGATCTGTAAAGGAGAAAAGTTGAACGTGTTGAAGTCATATGTGAGAGTTGAAGGAAATTGAACCAGTTGCACAGTGCTATAATGTGGGTGCAGTTGGGTTCAATTTCCTCCAACATCTCATGTACGGCTTTCACGTCGAAGAGAAGACAGTGTCGATATATGAAGTGAAAATATAAACGTGTTGAAGTCATAGGCGAGAGTTGAAGGAAATTGAACCAGTTGCTCACTGCTACAGTATGGTGCAGTTGGGTTCAATTTTCTCCAACATCTCATCTCCGGCTTACACGACGAACAGAAGATAATGTCAATCTGCAAGTGAGAAAATATAAACGAGTTGAAGTCGTAGGCCAGAGTTGTAGGAAATTGAACCAGTTGCACACATCAATAATGTGGTGCAGCTGGGTTCAATTTCCTCCAACATCTCATTTCCGGCTTTCACGTCAGAATGAAGATAATGTCTTATGAGAAGATATGAAGGTGTCTGTCAAAGTCATAGGCCAGGGTTGATAATCCAAATATCTAATTGCTCACTTGATATAAAGTTTGTAGGGGTTCAATTTCCTCCAAATGATTATGTAGCTGTAGTAGGTTGCCGATATCCTACTAAAATCTATGCTGCAATAGTGTAAAACGGAAAGTTGATTTGAGCTAAGATAAAGCTTCGCCCGTTGTGGAGGTTTTCGTAGCAGTCATCATCATAGAAAATTACAACTCCCATCTACACTATTATCCCTTTGAAGAACAGACACTAAAACAAGTGATAGTAAAAGCTGGCAGTCTTTGTACAGAAGAAGCATTTGAAAGCACTTCAATTCTTGTCTTCTGTATGTAACTAAACCAAGGACGAGGTAGTGATGAACTCGGTAAGGTTTGTTTTCTTATCGCACAAATTTATAAAAGATGTGATGCATTTCTTTGAAGCAAATGATTCTAAAGAGCAGAAGGATCTAGCATTAAATGGAGTTGAATTTGATTTTTAGTATTGATACTAAAATTATGTTATTTATTTCATCTTATTGAGTGTTATCGGTTTTAGCGTTCTCTATATGACTATATCCTCCTCACGGCATAGATAAGAAAGATCCTAATCTTCCAGGGGTTCATCAAGCTAAGCTTTGATGATGTTATGTTATTAATGTTTTCTTTGAATTGAAACATATCAAAATCTAAGCACAACAGTTTGTGTTAGTGAGGTTGCACTAAGATGGAAAGACGAGGCCCAAGTTGTAGATTCTCTGTTTAAAATAATGCCCTTTAATAAGATCACTTCGAACCTTTTTATGCATTCTGCTCGTCTCTGGGCATGAAAATGCCATTTTATATGCATGTGCATTAGGAACCACATTGTAGGCGACTCCTGCGGAATGCAAAAAGTGTCGACACGTTATAAAAAAATCATTCTTCGCAAATTGTGTTCATCTATTTTAACAATAGACAAATTGTGTGTGTTCATCTGCTACTTTTCAGAATCTGCATTATAACTGGGTCTTGTAGTGAATAATCAGTAGCTTGTCTTAGTCGGTTGAGGGTGTAGTCGATCTTGAGTCAGTTCTATTGGCTTAGGGTCTTTGTACTTGTGAGTTAACTATTGTTGCTGTCGACTAGAGCAAGTTGTTTCGGTCCTTCTTATTTTTTTTTCTCACTTGTTCTTCTCCATTTTTGTAACTTTCTTTCACTATTTATAAATTCTTTTGTAATATTGATAAAAAATAAATAAAAAAATATCAGAGTGTAGAAGAAGAAGATTGTATTTCACAAAAGAACGTAAACATTACAACATTCAATACTGTTCCGACATCATTAATACAACTATTACATTGACTAAGTCAAACCGACTTTGACTTGACTTGGTTATTTGACTTTTGTAATTGACTTATTATAATTCCTAATAGCCCCTGCAAGTTCATACTACAAGGCACGGTAAGAACTTGAAAAACAAAAAACAGACAAGAGAAAAATAGTTCAAGTAACACCAACAAAATGAAAAGCTAAACCAGTAAAATGAGGAACTTTGTTGTCAGAAGACAAGTCTTCTTCAGCAGCAACATGAGAAGAATTCTGACAATCTGCAACACCTTCAGAACTAGTAGAAGTAGTCCCCGACAGTTGGTGAAGTAAAGTAGAAAAACAGGTAAATAGAGACCCTTTGTAAAAATATTTGCAAGCTGATGTTGAGATGCAAACATGCTGAATCTTTAAAAATCCTTTAAAAACCAAATATCAGATCACATGATATTGAACTTTTATGTGTTTGGTCATGGAATGAAGCACAGGGTTAGATGCCAAACATATTGCAGAAGTATTGTCACAATTCATTTCTATAGGAAAATGTACTGGAGTATGTAATTCCTTGAACGAATTTGACAACCACTCTAATTCAGAAGCAGCAACAGACAACCACTTATATTCTGATTCAACTGAGGATGTAGAAACAGTTCGTTGTTTCTTACTAGACAAAGATATTAAAGAATTACCCATAAAAATTACATAACCACATGCAGATCTTCTTGTGTCAGGATAGGCAGCCCAATCAGAATCTGTATAAGCCCTTATAGAAGTAAGATCACCTTTTCTCAAATTAAGACCTATTCCAATAATTTCCTTCAAATACCTCAGAATCCTTTTTACTAGCAAAAAACGAATATCTGTTGGAGCATGCATAAATTGTGACACACAGTTCACACCAAAGGCAATGTCAGGTTTTGTAATAGCTAAGTATTGTAGACCTCCAACTATAGTTCTATATTTTGCTGCATCTTTTAACAACCTGAAAAAGCGGGGGTCTAACAACACCACATAATATTTCTCTTAACAATCTGTATGGACTAACTCCGAGATACTTTCTAGAGAATCAAATAGACAGTCAGACTCAATCTAGGTAAAAGTATCTCAAGGAGTTAATATCTCTCTCTTGTTTTTATTTACTCAAGCTAATAGAAATCAGCGAGTCCTAATCAAATACAAGGAATAACTCGGATGGTACCAAAGACCAATATCCGAGGATCAATCAATGACAATCAACAACCAAAGGTTGGATTACTCTAATTGATGATCTAACGCACAACCTGTATTATTTCAATTATAAAGATAAAACAATATAATGCGGAAATTGAAATAACACAGACACCAGAAATTTTGTTAACGAGGAAACCGCAAATGCAGAAAAATCCCGGGACCTAGTACAGATTCAACACACACTGTATTAAGCCGCTACAGACACTAGCCTACTCCAAGCTAACTTCGGACTGGACTGTAGTTGAACCCAATCAGTCTCCCTCTGATCCAAGGTACAGTTGTACTCCTTACGCCTCTGATCCCAGCAGGATACTGCGCACTTTATTGCCTTAGCTGATCTCACCCACAAATAAGAGTTGCTACGACCCAAAGTCGAAGACTTGATGACAAACAAATCTATCTCACACAGACAAGTCTATCGAAGGATTAATCTTTCTCCCATAGATAAACCCTAAAAGGTTTTATTCCGTCTTTTGATAGTAATCAAGGTGAACAGGAACTAATTGATAATCCGGTCTTATATTCCCGAAGAACAGGCTAGAGTTATCAATCACCTCACAACAATCTTAATCGTATGGTAGCGAAACAAGATGTTGTGGAATCACAAACGATGAGACGAAGGTGTTTGTGATTACTTTTTATATCTTGCCTATCGTAGATATCAATCTCAATCCAATCAATATGATTGTACTCGTACGATCATAAAGGAGAAACGACTCTAGCACGCAAACTAGTATCACACGTAAGGTGTAGGGATTAGTTTTGCATTGATGCTAGATGTCCCCTTATATACATTCAAATCAGGGTTTGCCATTAAGTTACCTTGGTAACAAAGCAATCAATATCCACCATTAGATGAAAATCTGATTTAGATTCAAGCTAATATTTCTCAACAGTTAGATCGAAAACTTAGCTTGTTACACACAATTGAAATGCACGCTTCTAGGTTTGTTAACCGTACCCAAACGTATGCACTTGTTGGTTCAATAATAGTTAACCAAAAGGTTAGCCATATGAGCATTTCATATCAACCATGTTCTTCTTCACCATAACTAGTTCACATGACTCAAATGAACTAGTTAGAGAGTTGTTCAATTGCAAAGAATTCTTATGTAACTACATAAAACACAATTGATACAAAGATGATTTGATTCACTCGAATCGGTTCATGAACTTTTATAGCCACGGTTTGCAAACTGCATTCCTTAGTCTTTTTAAGTTTAAGTTCAAAAATTATCTTCAGATATATAACCTTCTTAAGTTCGCAGACTTGGTTCGCGGACTTAAGTTACCGGGCAGAGTTTACAAACTCCATCAGAAATTCTCGGGATGAGAACTTCGCCGGTTCGCGGACTGGGTTCGCGGACTGAGTTCGCGGACTTAGCTTCACGCACTAGTTTGTCAACTCCAGCAGAAATTCTCGGGTTTGAGAACTTCGGCAGTTCGCGGACTGAGTTCGCGGACTTGGCTCACGCCATTCATCCTGTTCTCTTGATAAACAAAGTTCATAAAATTTGGTTCAAGGAATAGGACTTATACATAAATGTGTTTCCACAACAATGCTTATGTCCACATTGGTTATATAATCTCAACTCTCATTCCAATCATTGAAACATTCTTCGTCAAAGCAATTTTCAAAGTGATTTAAACATATCATGACTTTCGTCACTAGGTAAAGATAAACTTGGTCGAAGCGAAAAGCTTACCAACACATATTTCGAGATATAGATAGGCGAGGTATACTCGGCTCGAAATACCAACTGTGTATAATCAAAGTCTATATATAGCATACGACTTTTTATCTCAAGAAGTAAGAGATAAAATAGATAGACTTTTGAGTGATAGATAAGTTCAAGTCTTCACATACCTTTTTGTCGAGAAGTTCCACCGGTTCCTTGAGTAGTTCTTCTTCTTGTATGATGAATCGCCATGAAGTCCTTGAGCTCAACTACACTTTCCATCCTAGTCGGAGACTTAGCTATAATAGACTAGAAATCATGACTTATAGTTTTGATCACTAACATTGACAAACATGCTTGAGATAGCAACAAATGCGAGTTCGACCGAGCAATGCTCTAACAATCTCCCCCTTTGTCAATTTTAATAACAAAACTATCAATACATATGGAATACAAAGAAGATAATGAAACTTTAGTAGCTCCTATTCCACATGTCTAATCTTCAACCTTCCTCGAAATCTTCGTCATTTCCAAGTACTCCAATGATCCCAAAGGAGTTTAGCATCACTGTTGTTGAATATCCGTAGCTATAACAATGAGAGAAATCGAGATTCTCGATCATTGTTATACAATGTTATAGTATTATTAAACAGTGTCAAAGTTCAATTGTATCACAAATTCAACAATAATACTCTGGTGATATGTATCACTCCCCCTTAGTCAATACACCATCTCACATGGACCCCCCTACACAATGATCCGAAAACCATATGTATTTGTAGTGTGAACTACATATTAATTCTCCCCCTTTTTGTCAATAAAATTGGCAATGGTACAAGAACGAGATCATAATGAAATTTCAAAGTTCAATTGTATCACAAATTCAACAATAATACTATGGTGATATGTATCACTCCCTCTTAGTCAATACTCCATCTCACATGGAAACCACCCCCCCCCCCACACACACAATGATCCGAAAACCATATGTATTTGTAGTGTGAACTACATATTAATTCTCCCCCCTTTTGTCACAAATTCATTGGCTTCACAATCCCAATGAAGTCTTTAAGTCGTTAACCTGGTTTTAGAAGAAGAAAACCAAAGGTTAAAGGAAAAACGACTCTAGCACGCAAACTAGTATCACACGTAAGGTGTGGGGATTAGTTTTGGATTGATGCTAGATGTCCCCTTATATATTCTTTCAAATCAGGGTTTGCCATTAAGTTACCTTGGTAACAAAGCAATCAATATCCACCGTTAGATGAAAACCTGATATAGATTCAAGCTAATATTTCTCAACCGTTATATCGAAAACTTAGCTTGCTACACACAACTGAAATGCACGCTTCTAGGTTTGTTAACCGTACCCAAACGTATGCACTTGTTGGTTCAATAATAGTTAACCAAAAGGTTATCCATATGAGCATTTCATATCAACCATGTTCTTCTTCACCATAACTAGTTCACATGACTCAAATGAACTAGTTAGAGAGTTGTTCAATTGCAAAGAATTCTTATGTAACTAAATAAGACACAATTGAAGCAAAGATGATTTGATTCACTCGAATCGGTTCATGAACTTTTATAGCCACGGTTTGCAAACTGCATTCCTTAGTCTTTTTAAGTTTAAGTTCAAAAATCATCTTCAGATATATAACCTTCTTAAGTTCGCAGACTTGGTTCGCGGACTTAAGTTACCGGGCAGAGTTTACAAACTCCAGCAGAAATTCTCGGGATGAGAACTTTGCCGGTTCGCGGACTGAGTTCGCGGACTTAGCTTCACGCACTAGTTTGTCAACTCCAGCAGAAATTCTCGGGTTTGAGAACTTCGGCAGTTCGCGGGCTGAGTTCGCGGACTTGGGTCACGCCATTCATCCGGTTCTCTTGATCAACAAAGTTCGTAAACTTTGGTTCAAGGAATATGACTTATACATAAATGTGTTTCCACAACAATGCTTATGTCCACATTGGTTATGTAATCTAAACTCTCATTCCAATCATTGAAACATTCTTCGTCAAAGCAATTTTCAAAGTGATTTAAACATATCATGACTTTCGTCACTAGGTAAAGATAAACTTGGTCGAAGCGAAAATCTTACCAACACATATTTTGAGATATAGATAGGCGAGGTATACTCGGCTCGAAATACCAACTGTGTATAATCAAAGTTTATATATAACATACGACTTTTGTTGTGGATTTTCCAAAGCCGTGAACAAAATATGTTGAACTGGACATTTCTTCATCTTTAAATCCCATTCCCCGGAACGCGTGATAAAATATTATATCCATTGAACTTCCTGTATCGATTAAAGTTCTATTCAATATCCATTCTCCTGTAGATTTTGTCGTTATCTCCTTCTCTTTTCGCGTAATAGGCACTGTGATAACCAATGGAGATGTGTGGTTCAAATTTTCTTTTGGTATTTCTGCCTCCATGAATATAGTTTTTTGCTTTTCCCAATATTTCAAGGGTGATGTCTTTTCTACCGCCATAACTTTCCTTCCTTCAAAATTTCGTTTATGTATTCTTCCTTTGATGTTTTCATGGAATTCATTAACCATCGTTTTTGTTATCATATTACATACCAATCTTTTGTCATCTTCATTATTTCTATTTATCTTTCTTTTAACTAGTTCACTGATTTATTTAATCACTTTCTTGATTTGAATATTCTCAACAACAATCTTCAACTTTCAATCGTCAATCTCCCTGTTTCTAGCGCCATTATGTAGTTGCAGGAAATCCTACACTACACCCCTCATATGATTTCATTATTAATCAACTCATTTTTAGGTTTACACTCTTAATTTTATTGATCAATCTTTGAATATTCTTACAAGAAAAGATAAAGAAATCAAGAATGATCTCTGCTCTAGATTTTCTCTCTCCTATTTACTTGTTTCTTACTCAAAAAGATCTCTCTCCCTTTCTTTACAACTTGAACGACTATTTATAGGGAAATACATAGTGGATGACAGCTAATCTGTCCTTTATTTTCGGATATGATCTTCGACATTCTCGCAACCTTACAAATATTAATTTCGCAAGCTCTCTAATTTTCGCAGGACTATCATATCTTTCTCGTGATCTTAGCTGACGTCATTTATTATATTCTTCCTGAAATTGTTCTGCAACGCTGTTGTATTGTGTTGTTGATAATTTCGCTGAAATATTGTCGTTGCGAGATTCTGATCCTACAACCATATTAGCTTTTGTCAACAATTCTAAAGTATACTTTTTCTGTGTCAGAACTATAGAATCTACATCCCTTTCATCTTCAATACCCAAAAAATAACTCAAATCACCCAACTGCTTCATTGCAAAGTCAATGTGTAAAGCTTGGACTAAAGAATTCATAAGTATATCGGAGTTACCAGTAAGAATTATATCATCAACATATAATAACATTATCATCATATCAGAAGCTCGAAAATAAATGGACATTGAATAATCACATATTGATTTGACAAAACTAATTTTGAGTAAAAAAATCACTAAATCTATCAAATCAGGCTCTTGGTACCTGTTTTAAACCATATAAACTCTTCTTCAAATGACATGCATAATCTAGAAAGTCGGGATATAACAAAGCCTTGTGGTCGAGCCATATAAACATCTTCATTCAAATAACCATGCAAGAATGCATTAGACACATCCAACCTGTTTAATATTCCAATTATTTGTAACTGCTAAAGAAGAAAAAACAACATGTATGAGATGCTTAAAAAAACAATGCATAACATGATATTTCTTAAGGTTTTTGTTACTGTTTTTTTTTTTTTTTTGGGCCATTCTAGGACAGATAAGCTTTCTCCAAAGCATGTCATATGTGTTTCTATAAGATACAGTTCCTTGCACAAAGGGTACAAATGTTATGATCATGTACTTAGAAAACTTCATATATCTAGAAATGTTGTCTTTTCAGAAAAGGAATTCTATTGCTCAAATGAGTCTATTATATCTGATCTTAATTCCGCTTCCTCTTCTTTCATCACTAAACTACCTTTTGATTCCAGTTCTTATGCTCCTTCAAGTTCAATTCTAACCAGATCTATGAAAGGCATTTCAAAAACAAAACTTTATAAAGTAGTTCAAAAGGAGACTTATTTTGGAGAACTGGAGTTGGAATTCTATTAATAAGACAAGTTGCAGTTAAGAAAGCATCAAACTTAAAATGTTTTGGACAAGATGCTAGAGATCAAAAGTTTCACTATGAGTTCCCATTGTAGGAGGAAACTTGAGATCATAAAGACCTTGATGAAATTCACCCAGACCAATATGGGTTTTCTTTCATAGGTCCTGAAAAGTACAATATTGAGAAGAAATTTCAGCTACACAATTTAATGATTTTGTGAGTTGACCCACAAAGATTAGATTGGATTTAAAAGATAGTATATGATAAATATTTTCTAATTTTTTTAAAATTAAAAAGACATTATTAGATTAAAATAACAATAACAAAAAGTATTTTTACAGTAAACTGATTGGAACCCTTACAACAAGCTGGGCTCCAACTCCCTTATAAATAGTAAGGCATATTCTATGAAATAAAAAGATGCATACTCTAACATTGACATTGTGGCTGGCTAAGCAGTTCTTTAATCTTTTCGAGAAGACTTTGGTATCTTCACTAAGTTCACCCGAGATGGAAAAAGGCCAAGATACTAAAATTGTATTCATGGGAGGTGTACTTATCAAGGTACTTCTTGCATTAACGGGGATTGCTGAGGAAATTTCCTCACCGGGGGTGAATTTGCGGATGCTATTATTCGTAAATGGAGAGACATCTGTTGTATCAAAGCACACATTGCCATTTTCCCAATTGCATACAAGGATGTCCGCTGGCCTCAAAGCGTTATTGTCGTACGATAATAAACCTAAGGAAACTTCTTTCCTGGCGGGAACACCGGCTTTGTAGCAAATGTCGGAATTACATCCCTAACCAGAGCATGTCGAAACTTGAGCCCTACATCACTGGCACAGTGTAGTGAGTGATCTCCAAATACATTCATGGCTCTATTACAACGCAGACATGTACTATTGTTGTCGAACAGTGGAATCCCCAACCGATGACATAGAACTGCACAGAACTATCTAAGCCCAATGCATTGGTTAATCCCACTAATCGGGATGGCTAGAAGATATTCTTGCGCGTGTTTGATTTTGTTGCATTGCCATAAAGTGGAGTCCCTCTCAGTCACGCAGAATTTGGTGGGCATTTCCTTGACAACTGTGTCGAAGTATAGGACCGCCAAAGCTCGCATAGGATGGGGGCGGTGTCGACAACGCTAAGAGTGGAGTTTGAAATGCCACACGACTGTATAAATCTGAGCTGAGCTTGCTGTAAAGTTTCACTTGGTTCAAAGACAAGGGTGTGACCCAATATAGTATTCTGTAGTGACTTAGTCTATACTTAGAGGCTAGGAAACATAATTTAGAGCTGAATTTTACAGTACCGATATGGCTAACGGATATACGGGATCCATATGATAATTGAACATATAAATTTTTAGGCGCGGACATATACTTGGAAAATAAAGTTAAATCGTAATAAGTATGAAATGTTGCACCAGTATCAATAATCCCAGTAAATGATTGGAATTTATTATTATTACATGCAAAGTTAGTTGCTGCTATAAGAGAATCTTCCATACAAGCATTAGTGGAAAGCATAGCCAGTAGCTTCGAATATTGTTCTTGAGTGAGGTTGAATAATGGAGCAGGTGAACTTGATGTTGCAGTATCCATATATGGATTTTGAGAAGATGAAACAAGTGTAGTACCTTCCTTAGCTTTTCTCGGGTACCCATGAATTTTTATAACACGTATCTTTTGTATGTCCTACTTTGTTACAATGCTCACAGTAAGGTCGTGGATGTTTTTTGGAAGAACGAGATGATGAACAATCATTCTGGCGATCTTTATTTCTTTGAACATTCAAAGTGGTGGAGTCGACAACACGCATTGACAGAGAGTTGATTTCTTACTGCTTTTCTTCATGACGGATCAATAGTAGATCTTTGTTGTTGACGAAAACAGATACATGAGCAGTATCTGACTGCGAATAACAGAGAATCGATCATTCGAGATTTGAAGAAACTCTATGGAACGATCATGATTGTTCTTATCAATGAGTTTAACTCATCTTATACACGGATTGATCACAACCAATGAGTTTAACTCATCTTATAGAATTTCAGTTTTGTATAATAAGTGGAAACATCCATTCCATCTTGTTTGAGACAAGCAATCATATGCTTCAGTTGATAAATTTGTGTTGCATTAGACTAAGCAAAACGCTCTTGAAGATCGACCTATATAGCAGGAGCCTTTTCTGCATATAAAATGCTAGACCGATGTCAGGAGTAACAGAGTTCAAAATCCAAGAACTTACCGTATCATTACTCAGATTCCACTTGCGCAACTTGTTTTCATCAGTTGGTTTGGTGATTGTTCCATCAATGAAACCAATCTTATTCTTTGCATGTAAAGCCATCGTGATGCGGCGACACCATGTTCCATAATTACCGCCAGAAAGAGGAGGAGATAGCAGCACCGCAGTTGGATTATCAGAGTGATGCATTTTGAGAGGATCAACAGAAGTGTTGGTGGAATAAAGGTTATTATTCTGTGATTGAACAACATTTGAATCAGATGTATCTTGCCATGTCATTGTGATGAGGTTTGAAAAATGAAAAATTGATAAGGTTTATGAATCTTAGTACCCAGCTGATACTGATTATGGACAAGGGATTTTGTGTCTTCCGTAATGGAAGAAGAGAAAATGAAACTTGTATTTATATCGTGACGTTTACATATTTAGGAATCAAAAAATAAAAGGTAAATAATTTAGTTCCCTAAAATACAAAATTCTATACTAATCTCTATATATAGCTCAAGCAATTCAATTTGAAATCAATGTATTCTCCAAGAATCTTCAATCACATCTAGCTCCTCCTCATTGCCTTTTGGTACAACTATTCCGTTGCCTTTTATAAGCCGACTAATTGATACGTATATTTCTCACAACATGAATGCACATTCTTTGCATTAAAGACAAAATTGATATTGCATGTAAGGAATATTTTCTATCAGGCAATCGTGAATCCTAACAGATATCACTTACCCCTCCCATATATACAACTTGCCAAAATCCAAATCAATTTCCACTTGGAATATAGAAGGATTTCCCGCCGGTACAGTGAAAATAGTCATTTCATAAGCATCTCGAGAAATAGATAATCTTGGGAATCGGTTAGTGGATAATGCAATATATGGAGATTTATGCATAAATATTTATGTGGGTTTAGTCAGGGTCCGTCCATATATAAAACTAAACAAAGAAATGGATATATTCTAATATTAGCAACATTTTTGTCACCAATCTCACTAAAATTTATTTTTCTCCTGGTCTTATAGGCCGGGGTGGTGTGAAAAGACTAGTTTTCATTAATTTGTATGAATAGTGTGGAAGATGAAAATGGTCTTTTCTGCAAATATTCTATTCCAATCGGATACATATTTCAATCTCTATTAATTTATTGTGTTATTACCATGGATTAACCATGAGTAGTTTATTCTGCATTCTCGGTAAAGATTATATTATCATCCATTGTTAAAGTACATAAATGTGTTTAAATGTGTTGGTATATTTTCCATTTTTTCAAGAGTCCCAACACAAATTTCTAGGCACAAATGTTATTCCACACAATTAGGTATGTTTTCCCCTTATTCAACTTTATTTGGTCATTCGAAATAAAATCATTTTGTTCAAAGGTAATATTCCTAGGTACTCTTTCATTTTTTGTCTTCTAATAATTGATTAAAGATTGGAGCTAAGCTTATGGGCTGGGTTGTAATGAAGAGATTAATTATCTATCGTGTTAGAACAACGTGGAAGATGAAGGCTATCTTTTCTGCAAATGTTTTTTTTTTCTTCTGTAAATGTTCAATTTCAATTAGATAGAGATTGAAATATCTATCAATTTATTATGTCACATTAATATGAATTAGCCATGAGTAGTTTATTTTATATGCTCAGTAAAGCTTATATTATCAGCCATTGTTAAAGTACACAAATAAGATGGTCTGTCAACGGAAAACCAAAGGGCATAATAAGGAAAAGGAAAACTTATTAAAGTTGTATATAAAACCTTACCTTGGGAAACTTATACTCCAGGGACTCCTTAGGTTTGTATTCCCTTATTATGTTACTTCTCTTTTCCTTCTCCTTCTACCGTCGTTGCAAATTGGTCCAAAATACCAAACTGTCAAAAGATAATAATTAGTTACAATAAAAAATTGCTAAAACTAAATGTAGATACATTGTGCAAAGAGCATACCGTCGACACCAAATACTGGTGCCTTATTATTATATAATTGACACATTGCTTCTTAAGCACAACTAATTGCATAATGAATTTGCATTCCTTCTAAAAACCTATTAGGCAAGAAGCAAATATTAGTAAAAGATATCTGAGTAGATCGAATAACGTGGTTAACTTGATGATTGGGACTAGTTTTATAAGTTTACTACCTGAATTATCTCTCTGTAATAAAAATCTCAGTAAAAGAAAGACAAATACTACTTTGCAGATAACTTACTTTAGAAGGACAAAAATATACTGGCCAAAAACTCCTCCATCTTGGAAGCAATTCACCCGAACACATTCCTCCATTAGTGAAATAATAAATCGATGCCTAAAAAAAATGAAATTAGAGAATTAGACTATTGTAAAACAAAAAGAATTAAATGTACCAGTTGGATTTAAGTACTACATAATAACTTTCTTTTCAGAGTTCTTGTTCGGATTCCATCTAGGAAAAACAACTCCAACCTTCTCTTTAGGGCATTTAGGGTCCATAATATTTTTCATTCGGTAACTCTCCAAAAATTCAAGATATTCCTCCACGGTATTTTTTTCCCATGTAGTTTATTCTTTTTATTTTGTCTATACGATTCCCTAGCTGTTTCGATCTTCAAACACACAAAATATGTATATATATATATATATATATATATATATATATATTAACTAATTTATTGTTCTTCACTTGCTTTGAATTGATACCCGGTAACTAGTTCTTTCAGAGTACCAACACAAATCAATTTGGTATTTTGGAATGAAATTATTTTGTTCAAAGGTAATATTCCTAGACTTTCTTTCATTTCAAGAAATAATATATCAAAGATTAGAGCTAAGATTATGGGTTGGGGTGTTGTGAAGAGACTAGTTATTTAGCATGTTATTTCCCATCTCAGTTATTTTCCTATGCTTTCTCTCATCAAGGCCATTCTGTTCAGGGGTTTTGGGACAAGAAATTCTAATAGCAATGCCATTATTTGTAAGATAATTCCCTAAAGGACCTTTAACAAGCTCACTTGCACCATTAGTTTGAAAAGATTGTATTTTTGTGGAAAATAAGTGTTCAGTTAAACTCTTAAAATGAATAAAACATTCCAAAACATCTGACTTTAGCTTCATTAAATAAATCCAATGAAACCTACTAAAATCATCTATGAAAGAAATATAATATTTGTATCCTTGTAAAGAACGTGCTGGAGAAGGACCCCATTCATCACAGTGAATTAAGGATAATGGAGTAAGAGCATGAGAAGGAGAAGATTGAAAAAGTCAATCTTTTACTTTTTGCAATTTGACACGGATGGCATAAAGAAGTAGATTTTGAGGAATTCAGAACAATGTGTTTAGAAGACTGAAGTTGTTGAATAACTTTAGTGGATGGATGACCTAATCTACGATGCCATATTTATGGTGAAGCATGTAATGAAGAAAAAGCCTGATGAAAAGTGGATAAAGAAATGTGATAAAGATAATTAACTATTCTACCTTTTTACAAAAGTACATCCGTAGACAAATATATAATCTCATATATTGTAGGATCAAGCCTAAAATAACAACTAGTAACTATTACGAACTGACATACTGATAGTAAATTATGCTTCATATATGGCACATGTATAATGTTCTGTAATTGGAAACTAGCATGTTGAGTGTTCAAACTAGAAGTACCAGTTAAAGAGATAGGTAAAGACTTACCATTCCCAATTCTGACTCTCTCATTGTCCTTGTAATTAGAAGTATTCTGCAGAAAAGATGAATCATCAGTCATGTGAGTAGAAGCTCCATAATCATACAACCACGGTATTGAACTAGATGGACCATCATTTGCAGCAACTGAATTCATATGTAAACTGGTAAAAGCTTGAGGAGCAGAAGTAGTTGGATTAGCTAGTGATTGATAATTAGCAACACTGACAAATCCATAGTTTGATGGAGGATAATATCTGAAGTGGCACCTACTTGCATAATGACCTTTCTTCCTGCATATTTGATAATCAACTTGAGATAAATCAAACTGAAATTTCCTTGTCTGATCAGTTGATGTAGACCCATTCCTGGTATCAACATTAATGTTAGATACATAAGAACCACCATTATTTCTATTTCTATTACTTCTACCATTGGAAAAATTTGACCCATTCTTTTTCATATTACCATTAATTATTACTATTTGCATAACCAGTCCCAGATACTGAATTGATATTTCTTGCATAAAAACCAAAATTATGCTATGCATCAAATGTATAAATATTATTATGCTCTTGATCAATTATCCATTTTTGATGTGTAAGCAACCTTGCCTCTAACTCACCAAAAGTAAATGGAGTTCCCCTATTATGAGCGGAGATGACAAAGTTATCATACTCTCTTCCCAAACCATTCAACACATGCATAAGAAAATCAGATTCACTTACTTTTTCTCCAATAACAGCTAATGAGTCTGCAATTGTTTTGATCTTTTGCAAGTACACTAATATATTCAAATTTCATTTTCACACCATATATTTGTGCTCTTAACATATTCTTATGAGCCATATACTGAGTTCTAAATTTTTTTTCAAGAGATTGCCAATCTTCCTTGCAGTAGTTAAACCATGTACATCACCAGATAAGTTGCAGTAAAGGTGGCCTTTAAACAACTTATTACAAATCTATCCATCTTCCTCTAATAAACCCACTTAGGATTTAAACTAAGAAATCCGTCAATTAAAGTTCTTTTCTATGGTACTTGAGTTTCTCCATTAACATGACCATAAAGATCAGTGGTTATTAATATCGAATCAAATTCACCGCGCCATAGAAAAAAAAAATCGTATTAGCTAACATTAAAAATACGAAATTAGTGATGTTGGTGAAAGGGAGAGAAGAATTTAACAAATTACTATTATCTGTAATTTCAGTAGCGGAATTAGACACTGTTGAATGATTCTTGTTGTTGATGTTGTTATTGTTGTTCTTATTACTTCGAACGTAAACTTGCATTCCAGAAACGACGAATCAATTAAAGAAGTCGAGAAATCTTGTGTTCTTGTTATGAAGATGATTTAAAATTTGTAATTGATGATGAAAAAATATAAGAATTTATCTTTGATATCAGCAAAAAATATTATGAGAAAAGGTTATTGAGCTTAATTCATAAAATTTGTGTGTAATTTTTTTTTTTTAGGGTTTTGGATCAGAATCTGTCTGATACCATGTGAACTATTAGCATGTAGAAGAAGAAGATTGTATTTGTAAGAGCACTGCTCGGTTAAACTCACAAGCGTTGTCAAGATTGTTTGTCAAGCTTAGTTGATCAAAACTATATACTTGATTTCTAGACTACTTATAGCTATGTCTCGGATTAGGATAGAATGTGTAGTTGAGCTTTAGACTTCACGGCGTTCACCAATTGAAGACGAAGATCTACTGAGGAGCTTGGAGGAACTTCATCAAAAAAAAGGTATGTGGAGACTAAAACTTATCTATCACTCAGAAGTCTATTCTATTTTATCTTCTAATGAGACTAAGTCGTATAGCTATATAGACTTTTACATTATACACATTTGATATTTCGAGCTGAGTTTATCTTGCTTATCTATTCTCAAAATATGTGTTGGAAGATTTTTTCTTTAGCTATGTTCATCATATTCTTGACGAGTTTAGTTGGAAAAAATCTATTTGTTGGAAACTAAATGTTAACTCAAAATATGATCATGTGAAAATTACGTTGAACATCTTACATGATTTGTGTAAGACAGTCATTTGATGTTAGCTTGGGAAGTTTCGTATTGATCACTCGGTCACTTGAAAATTACTTGAAGCTAATGGTATATGTGACATTACCATTGTCGTTTTCTAAGGATGTTTCAATGATTTAAATGAGAGTTTAGAATAATTACCCATGTCTGGATGCAACACGGTATGCATACCTAGTATACAGACTGTTTTGTAACGATTCAGGTCCGGAACTCTTGTTTGTGTACCTAGTATGAGAACGGATTCACCTGAGAAGGTCCGAAACTATTGTTTGCGTACCTAGTACGCGAACAGGTTTACCTGAGTTGGGTCCGAGACGATTGTTCGCGAACCGGGTTTGCAAACGGCTTGACTAGGCCAAGGTCCGGAGCTGCTGTTCGCGTACCCAGTTTGCGAAATCAGTGGTTAAGTTCTAAAATCGGTTATGTATGATTCTCATACTCATGAACTAAACATTTATGATTTAAGGAATGCAAATTAACTTTAAAAACTGTGGATTAATGTTCATGAATTGATTCTTGTATAAGTACTTTGTACGATTACGAATCAATCTGATTTAGTTTCAATTTGTTCATATATATTTTTATGAGATAGTGAACAATTGAACAAATCTTTCTGATGCACAACTAAATTTATTTGATTATCTTTCATGATTGTTTGATCATCATATTTGATCTACAAGTGTGTAGATGGGGAAAAACGATTTGCTGTTTTTTAAGGAATTGAGGAGACGACCGTATGGAGGAGACTCCTCGAACCGAGCGAAATGTTAAACCTCACACAGATGCACCGCTGCAAAGGGGGTGCTTTAGATTCAAGAGATCAATCTGTAGTACTCCGGCCTAAATCAAGACAATGACCGTTCCAGAGTGAATTCGGTCACAAGAGAGGATGGGTTGATCTGTAGGAGGGAAGCCGAGAAATGTGTGGAATCAATGGTAATAAAAGATTGTGGGTGTGTGAATTCTGAATATGATAAGCTCTGAATGATTGAAATTTCTCAATTGAGAGTAGTTGCTCAATTGATGAGTTGATGATCTCGTGTTGTCAGTTTGACGTGAGATTAATGATACTGATGATGCTGATAATTCAATCATGATTCAGAGACTTATTTACATTGTTGGAATTTTAGACACCACGATCCCATGAAGTGTGACAGTTGATGGAATCAAGGAGTAGGGAAGTGGAGATCGTGTTTGAAACTAGTTGCTCAACGTGTGGAGACTTGGTTGATTTTCCACCCACTACCTCGTGAATTCCTTCAACTGACTGCACGACTTGCTCACATTCCATCGTGTGTTTGAACACACGTGCCGTAGACCTCCAGACCAAAACCCTAAGTGATATCCCCCCAAGTGACATGATTGACGTATCATGGTTTGTTAGTCAATTGATGACTTCGTGGTTTGATGGGACGATGAGTCCATGTAGTCGTTGAGTTGAACATGATGTTCTGAAACTCGTGAATTGAACATGTCATGAGACAGAGGTATAGTTCTTACGATGAAGTGAGCAAGTATTGCTCATTCGATGGGTCGTTGAATATTGATTGTTGAACCAATATTCCTTGGTTTGAACAAATATTTATCATCTGAGCAAGTGTTGCTCATGTGATGAATTGTTGAATATTTGGTCGTCTGAGCATGTGTTGCTCGTCTGATGGATTATTGGCAGCGTACCAAAAATATTAATTAGAATACTGTTCGTTGAACCGAGCATAATTCATAAAATTAATGACCATGAATTCGTCATTAAATTATTAAGGTTAGAATCTGGAATGATGATCCTTGGATTCAGAAACCCTAATTTGATCAATTGATGATCAATTCATGGTTCGTCAGAATTTCAACCATGGGACGAAGGAGGGAGCGACTACATGGGACCGTGGATCAACCATGTAGTGTCCATATTCTCACGTGAGCAAATACGAAGAACTCCTGAAGAGTTGACGATTTGTTGGTGGAAGAATGATCAAATGCTGGCTTAATCATTTATTCAAAAATGCTCGTCTGAGCCTTAGGTGAGAAAACCTAATTAATTATGACGAGGAGAGGGACCAACCATGGAGTCATGAAACCGGCCCTGGGTTGTCCCGTGACCGCCTGACGATCACTTCATGAAAATCCAAAGTGTTTGGGAGAGTTTTGGACCTAATACGAGCAATTGTGCAAATTAGGTCAAAACTGTGAAAATTGATGGGACCGGCTTTCGTGAGCCAAAGAGCCAATCTTGGTCGGTCAAGATAGCGTGCTCGTGTCCCCAAGGCGTCCGCATCTCAGTCCTGAGAATTTTGATATTTTTTGGCGTGCAATTGAGCATCCATTCGAGAAAATATGCCAAAATTAGGGTTTCGACGAAACTGAGGAAAACACCATGAGATGATGAAAAATAATTATAAAATAAGGAATGAGGAGGCGTGGGACCGCCGTGGTCAAGGCATAGTCTTCCGGTCGTGACCACGGTCCCGTGGTGCCTTTTCCTTAATTTTATAATATTTTGATGATTTTATGAAAAATTCATGAATTTTGAGAAATTTGATGAATTCAGGGAGTTTCCATGAATTGAAGGAGTTTTCATGAGTTCAGGGAAGCAAAAAATATTAAAATAATAAAAACAAGGGCGTGTGGGACCGTGGAGGCATGGCCGGCCGGCTATGGACCGATCCCATGAGTTTTCATAATTTTTTAATATTTTTTAGGTATTTTTGATGATTTGAGGGAATTTTTCCTAATTTAAGAGAAATACCATGAAATCAAGGAATTTGATGAATTCAAGAAAAAATAGGATAAATAATAATAAAATAATAAAACAAAGGGCGCGTGGGACCGTCTAGGGCATGGCCGGCCGGATAGTGGCCCGGTCCCACAAGTTTTTTATAATTTTATTTTATTTATTATTATATGATGATTTGTGCAAAAATACCATGAATTCAAGGAGTTTTTTCATGAAATTAGAGAAATAATAATAATAATAAAATAATAAGGAACCGTGGGGTGTGGGGCCGGTTGGGACCAAGGCATGGCCGGTTGGCCAATGGTCACGCCACACACTCCTTTCCTTAATTTTATATTATTTTTTATGGATTTATGGAAGTACCATGAAACCGAGGAGTTTCCTCGTGACGAAGGAGATTTGATAAAATGAGAGAATTTTCATCAAATCATGGAAAATAGTAAAAATGCATTAAAAATATAAAACTGGCGTGGGATTGACCATGACACGGTCGGTCGGTCGTGTGTCCGTGCTCCCAGCACCCTGGTCAATATTTTTAATTATTTATTATTTTCTTCTCTATTTTGCATAGGTTCATCGTTTCGTTGTATTTTTGAAATACTCGTTCGTGCGGTGACTGTTAGTGTATCGTCGTTGAATACACCTTCACCATTCGAATCGGGGCTTACTTAGAGGTAGCTCAGACGCCCGGTTTGTTGATTATTTATTACTAATTGTGGAATTCAGTGGAGAATAATTCACAAAACTGAGTAATAAGATGTTTATTATTAATTCATAGGATCAGCTGAGGATTCGACTACGAATTCAGAATAATAAAGTGAGCATTACCATTCCATGGGATCGTAGATTCGACCATATAATCAGAGTAATTAAGTTTTATCTATTACCATTTATGAGACCAGTTGTAGATTCGATCATGAAATCGGAGTAATGAGATAATATAGTTATTGCTATTCTATGAGATCAAGCCGTGGATTCGATCATAGAATCAGAACAATTGTTTATTGCCATTTCATGGGACCAGTCGTGGATTCGACCATGAAATAAGAGCAATTGTTATTTCCATTCCATGGGACCAGTCGTGGATTCGACCATGGAATAGAAGCAATAATAGATTATTCTGGGAATTCAGTAGTGAATGTCACGACAGAATTAATCTTAATTAGGAATAATTAACTTTGTGGCTCTATACTAGCAGAGAAAGCTTTCTAGGAGCATTAATTATCCCGATATGAGCTTGTCGGTAAGTCATATCCTTTATATAGTCAGGGTAAACTCGTTGTTTGTTCCTGAAGACGTTATCGCTCTATACTAGCAGAGCAAGCTGTCTAGGAGCCGTCCATCTCGTGATACTATATATAAATAATCACTGAAAGTGTTCAGTGTTCATGAGATATGCCGTTGTCTAGTCGTGAGACTACATATCTACATGTACTCTGAGAGAAAGTAATCTCCGTTCAGAATTCGATGAAAGACCCGTGTCTCAATACTCACGTCTGATTGCTGGATCAGAGCTTCGTATAATTATGAGTTCACGATTTTAGCCCTTGTCGAAAATCCACCATCTACAAAGTGTTAGATGAATATGGTTAAGACAAAAGTGTTCATATGGCTAACTTCGGTTAACTGTTATTCAACCAACTCAATATACACGTTTAGGTACGGTTACCCATATCTAAATAGAAGTATATTTCATTTGTGCGTAACAAGCTAAAACCATCTAACGATGGAGATTAATTGCTTAATTTCTAAGCAGACTTAGCTTGAATCTTAAATAAAGATTTTATCTAATGGTGAATATTGAATACTTTGTTACTAAGCTATCTTAGCTTTGGTTGTAAGCAACCCTAACTTGAAAGACTATATAAGGGAGAACTCTAACAACTCGAAAACCTAATCCCAACACTTTCCTGTGTCCTAGTTGCAAACTAGTGTCGATTCTCCTTTAACCTAGTTTTTTTTTCCAAAACCATATTAGGTTAACGACTTGAAGACTTCATTAAGGATTCGTGAATCTAGATCCAACTATTTCTCTGTAGTTGCTATCCTGATCTTACTTGTTCTATCATATTGAGTTTTATCTTCTCTAAGATTCACTCGAGATTCATCTCCGATAGGTAAGATATAAAAAGTAATCACGACAGTTATTCATCTCAGACTCTTGTGATTCCGCAATAACTTTTTCTGTTAATCAGTTGGGTTATTGCGTGGTGATTGATATTTTTAGGCTTTTCTTTCGGAGTATAAGACCAGATTATCAATGGGTTCATGTTCACCTTGATTTTTATCAAAAGACGAACAAAAACCGAATAAATAATAGACATATCTGTGGGAGACATATTTGTTTATAAGTCTTCGACTTTGGGTCGTAGAAACTCTTAGTTGTGGGTGAGATCATCTAAGGGAATCAAGTGCGCAGAATTCGGCGTGGTTATAGAGGCGTAAGGAATGAGACTGTGCCTTAATCGGTGTGAGACTTGGTTAGGGCTCAACTACATTCCAGTCCGAAGTTAACGTGTAGTAGGCTAGTGTCTGTAGAGGCTTAATACAATGTGGTTTTCAAAGCTGGACTAGGACCCGGGTTTTTTCTGCGATTGCGATTTCCTCGTTAACAAAATTTTTGGTGTCTGTGATATTTTTTTTCCACATTATATTTGTTTATATAATTGAAATATCACAGGTTGTCCGTAGTTCAATCAGTTGTTAAATCCGACCTTGTTTGTTAGATATAACTTGATTGACACTTGGGCATTGGTCTTTGGTACCGTCCAAGTTATTTCTCATATCAATCAGGCTCAAGGATTTCTATCTGTTCGATTTACTGATTGTGTTGAGAAATAGAGATAAAGCTCTTTGATATATTTCTTGATTGAGTCTCACTTATAAGTTGGTGCTCTTGGAATTATATTGGAGTTTAGTCCATACAGATTGCCGAACGAATTATTGGGTGTGGTTGTTATATCTCCCTTTTTCAATTGGTATCAGAGCAGGAAAACACGATAAACCTGATAAGTTTGTGTTTGTGTGATCCTAAAAATTCTCCTAATAGGAAATCACTTTGGGAAACTTGTTCTGTGCATCTGTGACGCATACCATAAATCCTTAAAGTTTGTTCAGAGCTTATTTTATACAAGACCTCTGGTCTCTCAAGATAATCTGACATCAACTAAGACCAAAATCTTAGCTGATGGAAGACAATCTAAAGGAAAAAGAAAAGGCTCCTCTAAGAAAAGTCGTTGCAGGAAATGTGTGAACAAAAGATCAAGGATATGGAACCTCACTAGATTGTTGCTCATTCTATTCGAGGAATACTATCATGATGGATCTATCGACAAAGATTTATTTATAGCTTTTGAAGATACGTTTAAATTCTTCGTACGACTTTATTCGGCTAAGGGAAAAGGTTGTCCTGGTGGTAGTTCCGATTTTGTCATGTCATGTACTCATGATGTGAAGTCTCATCTTGTTAACAACTCATGTAAAATTGATAAAAAGATCTCTGCTGAGTCTGTTACAAGTTCCAAATATCAAAAAGTTCCACTCCTTAATCATAAGAAATATGAGTCAAAAAGATTAACTAATCATGTGTATCATCATTACTATGATTACACCACTGGTACATATCACAACTATCAACCTGAGAGGGTGCGTGAGCAGTCTCCTACCCATCTAGCCTCTTGGTAACAAGATTTGGCTCCACCCCATCTGTATATAGCTTGAGATGGGGCAAGTAACAATTTGATTAACATTGTGATTTTGTATTACTTCTGGGTTAATTCTTTTAAAAAGGAGTAAACTATCTTTAGTTTATAAAAGCTCTTGGCAGAAAGCTTCTGGCATTTAAATATATACAATGTGTTGAGGAAACTCCAATTATTTCACACTTTCTATGGCAAAATATTTCTGCCCACTTGAGGTTAAATAATGTTATGCAGTCTCCTGCTATCTTATTTACCATACTGTGATGTGATGAAAATATCAATTATTCTTGTGCTCTGAATGTTTTTGAACTGTTCTTTGATCTAAGAACAAAAGTGATTTTCCTGTCACTCAGATATAAAAATTCTCTCAGTGTGCGAACCTCATGGTTCAGGATTTGATCTTGGTTGTATAAACCATCTAGGAATCCTGCTTTCCTTTTATGGGCCACGGTACCAGCATGGGTTCAAGCCCTCTAAAGGGGATATAAAGGTTACGGTACGCGTACCCTTCTTCTTCCTCACTTCGTCCGCGTACGTGAACAAGGGTTATTCTAGGGTTCATGAACCAGATCCATTAAAACCTAATTGGAGGTCAAATAAAAAGGGGTGAAGGAAGAAATTTCTACAAGGAAGTTCATCAAGTAAGTTTCTTATCTTGTTCTCTTCTCTCAATTGTCCTTTGTTGGTATAATGGGAAGATCTAATGGTGATGATAAGAAACTAAGGAAAATTCCTAAAGGTCTTGGTTCTTCTTATCTCTCAAGTAAGATTGTTCCAAGTGACCAAGACTCTATTAGAATTGATTTCATCAACGATTCTAGTAGTAAGACCTTTGAAAATATTTCTTTTAGTGGATTCATACTAGAGAAGAAATTGGTAAAGGAAAGTGGTCATAAAGATGATTTGATATGCTTTGAGAAGTATAATCTGGGTAACATCTTCAATGGTCTTAGAGAAGGATTTGACACTCTCACAAGAATATTTTATGCTAACATCCATGATGTTAATGTTGATAACTTGGTTTTCAAAACTATGATAAATAGGTGTTTATGGGTGAAAACTATTTCTGTCGGTTTTGGTAATTTGGGGTGTGCGGATGAGAAATGAATCTAAACCCTAAACAAATGCACTGCACGGGAGTGCTTTTGATTCGAGAAATCAATCTGTACAACTCTGGCCTAAACCAAGAAATGGCCGTTCCAGACTTGCTTCGGTCACAAAGTGAAGGAGATGGGGTTGATCTTAGGGAGGGAAGCGAAGAAGGTATTGAGAATGTGGAGGTGTTGGCTGTGTATGACTTGTATCAGAAAGCTGAACTGGCTTGCAGAATGAAAGCTATCAGTTATGGTGTTGGAATACGATTGTATCAACACTTGTTTCTGTTGTCTTGTGTTGTTTTGAAATAGGGAGGAGAACCTATTTATACAAGTCATTGAGCCGTACCCACGTCTCTCATGGGAAGTGGATAAAGTGGAGTGATGGAGTAGTGGAGTTACGTGTCTTAGTGTCACACGATTAGTCTTGCCCACTTCTCCCATCATCACTAACCGTCCATGTCTTCCTGACACATTCTTGTGATGGCGCGTTGTGCATTGCACGCTGTAAACCGCCAGACCAATACCCCAGTATGTATCCCCCAGTTTGTGACATGATTAATGTCTCGAGTGTGTGGATCGTGGGACCCACAAAAGGTAGCATGTGATGCTAGATTAAATAACTAAGTTATTTAGGAAGTCGATATTTGTGAAATATCGTGTGTATTCTATGCAGGTAATGCATCGAATATAATCAGCATGTGTGAAGCATCGCTGTTTTAAGGCTTAACGGAGTAAGTCACGATTAAGCGTCTTAAAATAGATGCATGTCTAGCCATCTTCGAGTGATTATTTGGAGGCTGTACAGGTAAGTCCTGACCTGGCCGATCACTTTGTGCGGAAGAGTGGTGGACGGTGATTGTGGTGATGCCTCACTGGTCGCCTAACTCCTGTCTTAGGTTGTCCGTCCAAGCTGGTGAATTTGGACGGACAAGATGGATTGCGACCCACATCTGCGACCGTTGGATTAGGGTTTAGGAGGTGCTCAAACACCAACCTTTAGCTTGGTCAAATCCAAGCGTGGGAGACATATTTGGCAGGGCCGATCGGGCATGTGTGTAGACGACATGCTGGCGTAGGCGCCTATACCTCACTGTCTCATGAAGGTGCAATCTAGACCACTGAGTCTGTTAGGCAAAGAGGAATGGCTGAGATTGATTTGCGACAGACATCTCATGCCGCAAAGGCCGCGCGTCATGCCTTCTTCGGGCGCGTGTTTCGAGATGACCAATCCTGGCCGGTCTTGGCCAATCAGTCAAGCGTGCATACGGCAGGCTGGTGTACACGTCTGTACCTTATTGTCCCATAGAAACGTGATCTAATCCACTCAATTTGTCCGGCGAAGTTGAGTGGTCGAGATTTGTTTGCAATTGGGAAGTGTGACCACGCCTAGTTTGGGCGTGCTAATCGAGGCAACTAGTCATGGTATGCCTTGGCCAATCGGGTGTTGGGATAGATGGGCCCCCAGTGATCGTGTTGATACTCACCGGACCTGCTTAGTCTATTCCTGGACCCTTCATTCGAGCAGGAAAAATGGACTCTCGTGATCGATTTGCGACACAAATCCTAATTAGGGTTTTTGGTCGGCCGCGTGTTAGCTAGTTTGGCTAACCGAAAATACGTGTTATATACCTCATCTGGAGGGCCGATTGTGTGAGGCACTTATTAGGCCGGTGCTGAGTGCGGTGGTATGTATCCGACCATCTCAGGGTTAATCTAAGCCATCCAACCATGCTGGTGAAGTTGGATGGTCGTGATCAATTTTAGGTTTTTATTGGACTTTTCTGCGACCCTCAATTCTCCACGCTGACCCAACTTCGGAAAATCGTATATTGCAATCTGGTCAGGTTAGGGAAGAGTGGGTCATGCAGGTAGGAAGAAGGTCCGCCGGTGTACAAGACAAGCTTTGCCTAACCGGTCATGGGATAATCTACGCCGTCCAACCATGCTGGTGAAGTTGGACGATCGTGATGAATTTGAGACTGCCGTAGGCGGTCTTGTGTGCACAAACTTTTCCAAGCTGCTCCACACCAGTCTGGATATCCATTCTGGGCTGGCGTTTGGTGATTATTTCCAAGACTGTCGTAGACAGTCCAGATGCTCGATCGGGTTAGTATAACACTGCGAGAATTGCAGCATGTACGAGTATTTCATATGTGCTTCATTATTAACGCTTGGAGATTCGTGTTGCTCTGCTGAGAGCAACACTCAGTCGTCATGCCGCACCAATAATGAGAATGGAGCAGTACAGGAAATACAAGGCTGGTCATGCATTAATTGATAATGCTATAAGTTTACAGTGAGGAAGTATTCACCATTTTATCAGTGGATTTATCCTTTGCAGGATGTTAGCGAATAATTTGGGATTTCACAGTATTAGCCTTAAAATGAAAATCCACCATCAACATTAAGTCCCCTGCCTAGTACATAATGGTTACACTATTGTGGGGTAGGCATGAGATGGTAATAAATTTGTATATGGAAATGACCGAGTGAGTACATATTTACCGCGTAGATGGACATCGTGCTCCCCGGGAAGTCCTGACGGAGATTGGCCCGCTTATTGAGCTGGGTGTACTCCCCTCCGTTGCACGGTAGCTTTTCCCAGATATATCCGATAAGCATCGTTGATCACTATCCCGAATCAGTAGCCTTTATAGGTGGCAAGTAAAGACTCATTTTCTCCTGGGATTCTGCTGACTTGCGAGGTATAAATTCCAAGGGTTCCTCTCGTCTCGTAGTCGTATATCCTAGATACTGATCCGCACTTATCTGATCTGATGATGATATACACGTTGTTTTTTTCGTGTGCTCACAACTTCTTCTTCTTTGTAGCTTGTCATGGAAGCGGTGAGCGATGATCATTCTGTAACTTCTCCAGAAAAAAGTTTCGAAGTTGACAAGCCCGAAGCTAATGCGCACGAAGAAGTAATGACTAAAATCGATTTCCCGCTTCGCGAAGTCGGTCGTGCTATACAAGGGATGTCTTTTCTGCATCTGCGTATTGCCAGGGGACGTATCTGTGCCCTTTCAGCTGCAATTGACATGGAGGAGGGATGGAGGCGCGATGAAGCGTTGAGTGCACCAGTGAGCGCAAGGGAAGATAGGTTTGCAGCACGGTTAAAGAGGCGGAGGGTTGAACACAGACGCCCTCCTGGTGAAGATAAGTGTGATTATCCAATCCACGACGGTGTGATAATCCTTGATTCTGACACAGATGAACTTGAGCGTCTGAAAGCATCCAACACAATCTCTGATGTTGATGTGGACTTTGAGGAAGACATGGAAGCTGCTCCTGCCGATGATATTGGGACGGAGAGCGTTGCTGCGGAATCATCTGAAGCGGAAGATTCGAAGGAAAAAGCAGTAACGACCCACGATGGTGATGGCGTTGAAGCAGGACCTAGTAGTGGTGCTGACACGGTCAACATTGTTGATGGCTAGGATATTTGCTTCTCTTTATCTTTAAATACATTCCCGTAATTCATAAACATCTTCCTTGTACTCAGTGGCGTCTGAATCCAGGATCTTTTATTTTCTTGCTTGAATAAAGGTTTTTATGTTATAATCCTTTGTTAAGACTACATCTGAACCTTTTCAGGCGCAATGGTGTGCCTTCATATGTATGTGATTCTTTATGATAAAAGAAATAATGTCATAATGGAATACCACGGACCTGTATGTGCTCCTGACGTGAGATCTCTCTGGTCTTGCTGGGTGAATGGATCAAAGCATCTTCCTTTTCCGCACATATTCTATTTCCTTGACTTCTTATGAAATGTTTACTTTGGGTTTCCTTCTATGGATTTCTCTAATGGGTTTTAGGCTGACTCAGGACTTTGTGTCTTCCTTTATGGGTAAAGAAGTTCTTGGATGGAAATAATACTTCAATTAATTTGAAATTGAAAATTGAAACCCTAATTATGAATGCAAGTATTGCAATCATTTTCTGGAGGAATTACAAATATGACATGAAAAGGTAATTGTAAAAAGACACGCTGGAGAAATAGCACAGCATTTTAAAGTGTGGAGGACGCTGGAAAGTGGTAGCAAAACGTCTTAAGTACGGTAGGGTTTGAGCCATCGCAAGTGAATTGTTACACCTTCCAGTTTGTCAGCGTTCATGAGCTTGCAGTAGCCTCCTAGGATAACGTCTGCTACCAGGTATGGTTCATCCTCTCTTTTAGTGGGTGAGTCAGGTGGATTGGTTACTTTCACCGTCATGCTCCCAACCTTGAATGTATCCGTCTTCGTCACCAAATCTCCAATTTCAAATGGGTTTGGGCGTGCAGATGCCTGGATCTTGGCCTTATCATCTTTGACCAAGACAACCTCTAAGCTTTTGATAAAACGCTTGAATGGGCCGTCCTCCCATTCACATCTCTTAGCCGGGGTTGGTTTGTTAGTTGGAACCAGTCCCCAGTGCTTGTCAGGGTGAGGAGTGATTAGTTGCACAAAGGGTTGCGTGATAAGACTTACTTGGGCTCGGAACCTTTTAATGTATGCTGACGGGCTCTCTCCGGGAAGTTGTGTCACATTGGCGAGCTTCAGATGGTGCGGCAACATACAGTCTTCAAGTCCAGACGGATTGTCGGAGATCCTTTCGGGTATCGAGGCTGGTAGAGGACAAACTCCCAGTGTTGTCTTGTTGTCATGTTGTCATGTACCCAAGAGCGTCCTAGGATCATGTCGTAACTGGGATGTTCTTTGACTATGTAGAACTTTGCTTGTGTCGAGGCATCACCCAATTTAACTTCAAGATCGATGTATCCATATGCATCTCCAAGCTCTCCTTCTGGAGTCTTAATCACAGTTGGGCTGCGAGTAGCTTCCTGCTTTGAAATCCTTGCTGCTTTCAAGGTCTTGAGAGTGATGATGTTGAATTCATATCAATTAATGTGCTATCGAACTTGACATCCTTCAAACGAGTGACGGTTAAGAGTCCCCAGTTTCCCCTGATTGCATCTTCCAGGAAGGATTGAGGTTTCGGGACTGCTTCCTTTTCTGGATACAAACGCCTGCCTGATACAACGCGGTTGAGGGATGCAAATATGTCCTGGTGCCGTGACTTGGAGAAATATAAGATTTCGCACAAGCGTTCCATCATAGATTGTACAGTCTTTCAAATAGAATCCCCGGAAATCATGCAATTCCTGACAGGAAGAGGATCTCTATGAACACCTTTGTTCCCTAGTTGGATTTCTCCTGCCTCTATCTTCTCTCTGAAGATTTGTTTCAGCATGTTGCAATCTTTGGTTGGATGATGGATAAATCTATGGTAGCGGCATTACTTGGGGCCCGCTATGTCGTTTTCAGTTGGTGGACGTCTGATAGGAGGCATCTTGATGGCGTCGTCTTGAATCCATGCTTCCAAGAGTTCCATTACTTCATTCATGGGGAAAGGGAAGCATGCATCTTCAGTGTCTTGTGCAGGAGCTTTGTCCGCTCCCTTCCGAGACGAAGTCGTGTGTGCCGGAGCTGTACGCTTGGCTTGTTGTTCTGTTGCTGAAGCTTTCCTTTTTCCTCCTCCTCCCACCACACTCACAGAAGGACCAGTGTTGTATTGCTTGTTCGTGAGACGCCTGCTTCCTTGACTCTCACGTGGATCTTCCATTCGAACAACCCTAGTTCTCTCTAGCAATGTTGGTGCAGTTGTGGTTGAGCGTTTGGCAGCTTCATGGAGCTCGGAGAACGTTTGAAAGCCCAGGTTCTCTAATAAAGCATGGTATATGGGTATCATCCTATTAATGACAGCTCTACCAATTTGCGTTTGGTGACGTTTGGGTCGTGACAATCCAGTGCTTGAGTTCTGAACCTCTTAACGAAGTCGTTCGGATGCTCGTTGTTCCGCTGAAAAACTCTTCTCAAGTCTGAAAAGGTGATCTGTTCAGATACGAAGAAATAATTTCTGTAGAAAGCACTGACCATCTCGTCCCAATTGGATATGATGTTAGGCGCGATGTTGTTGTATTAGGTGTATGCCCTTCCCGTAAGTGACTTTGAGAATTCTTTCAGGCGGAGAACATGATTGTATTCATGCTCCCCCAGGGATTCCAGGAATCGAGAGATGTGTTCAAGAGCATTACCAGTACCATCGTAGAGGGAGAACTTAGGAGAGGTGTATCCTCTTGGAAGAGAAATTCGTTGCACATCTTGAGGGTACGGCGGCTGATGCTGGTGTACATATATTGGATCTCCTTTGCCTCGGTTTTGGATAAGTCGTTCCAGGTCCTCACGTGTGATGAAGTTGGACGACTGGTCCCTTTCTCTTGGGCGTTCAGGAGCAACGCGAGTTTCTTCATTCATGTGGGTCAGGATGGAGATGCCTGCTCTGGGTTGTCGTGAATCTTGTGGTAATCGTTCAGTTAAAGTTTTGAGGAAAGTGAGTATCTCCTTCTGAGTTTCAGACATATCCGTTTGAGTCTTAGCAAGAGCTTCCTTTCTCTCAATCAAGTCTGCGATAGTAATGGGAGATGGTCCTCCTCTCGTCCCTCCGACTCCTCGTCCTGATGATGAAGGAGTGGAAGTTGTTGCCCTGGTGACTGCCAGAGGCGTTACACTTGAGGAGATGCCAGGATTTGCGGCTGCTCTGTCTCTGGTGATAGGAGGTGTTACACTTACAGAAACATCTCCTTCTCCGCTGGAGTTGGTAGTAGAAGAGACGACTCCACGGTATGTATTGACCACAGTAGATCCACTGACAGGTACATCGATACCAAGAGTGTTATCCGCACTAGCTCCATCATAATTGATTGTTGATCCTGACCTAAGTTCTACCATCTTGAAACAGGTTGATTATTGAATTGAAGATAAGATCTACCCCTTCGAAATTGATGAATTTGAATCAGATTTTGAAGAAATTGACTTTACAACCGAGAGATTAACCTCCCGCTGTGGTCTCCAATTGTTTATGGGTGAAAACTATTTCTGTCGGTTTGGGGTGTGCGGATGAGAAATGAATCTAAACCCTAAACAAATGCACTGCACGGGAGTGCTTTTGATTCGAGAAATCAATCTGTACAACTTTGGCCTAAACCAAGAAATGGTCGTTCCAGACTTGCTTCGGTCACAAAGTGAAGGAGATGGGGTTGATCTTAGGGAGGGAAGCGAAGAAGGTGTTTAGAATGTGGAGGTGTTGGCTGTGTATGACTTGTATCAGAAAGATGAACTGGCTTATAGAATGAAAGCTATCAGTTCTGGTGTTGGAATACGATTGTATCAAAACTTGTTTCTGTTGTCTTGTGTTGTTTTGAAATAGGGAGGAGAACCTATTTGTACAAGTCATTGAGCCTTACCCACGTCTCTCATGGGAAGTGGAGTGATGGAGTAGTGGAGTTGCGTGTGTTAGTGTCACACGATTAGTCTTTCCCACTTCTCCCATCATCACTAACCGTCCATGTCTTCCTGACACATTCTTGTGATGGCGCGTTGTTGCGCTGCACGCTGTAAACCACCAGACCAATACCCCAGTATGTATCCCCCAGTTTGTGACATGATTAATGTCTCGAGTGTGTGGATCGTGGGACCCAAAAAAGGTAGCATGTGATGCTAGATTAAATAACTAAGTTATTTAGGAAGTCGATATTTGTGAAATATCGTGTGTATTCTATGCAGGTAATGCATCGAATATAATCAGCATGTGTGAAGCATCGCTGTTTTAAGGCTTAACGGAGTAAGTCACGATAAGCGTCTTAAAATACATGCATGTCTAGCCATCTTCGAGTGATCGTTTGGAGGCTGTACATGTAAGTCCTGACTTGGACGATCACTTTGTGTGGAAGAGTGGTGGACGGTGATCGTGGTGATGCCTCACTGGTCGCCTAACTCCTGTCTTAGGTTGTCCGTCCAAGCTGGTGAAGTTGGACGGACAAGATGGATTGCGACCCACATCTGCGACCGTTGGATTATGGTTTAGGAGGTGCCCAAACACCAACCTTTAGCTTGGTCGAATCCAAGCGTGGGAGACATATTTGGAAGGGCCGATCGGGCATGTGTATAGGCGTCATGCTGGCGTAGGCGCCTATACCTCACTGTCTCATGAAGGTGCAATCTAGACCACTTAATTTGTCAGCAAAGAGGAATGGCTGAGATTGATTTGCGACAGAAATCTCATGCCGCAAAAGCCGCGCGTCATGCCTACTTCGGGCGCGTGTTTTGAGACGACCAAGCCTGGTCGGTCTTGGTCGATCAGTCAGGCGTGCAGACGGCGGGCTGGTGTACACGTCTGTACCTTATTGTCCCATAGAAACGTGATCTAAGCCACTCAATTTGTCCGGCGAAGTTGAGTGGTCGAGATTGTTTTGCAATTGCGAAGTGTGACAGTTTGGGCGTGCGAATCGAGGCAACCAGTCATGGTATGCCTTGGCCGATCGGGTGTGGAGATAAATGGGCCCACATTGATCATGTTGATACTCACTGGACCTGCTTAGTCTATTCCTGGACCCTTCATTCGAGCAGGAAAAAATGGACGCTCGTGATCGATTTGCGACACAAACCCTAATTAGGGTTTTTGGTCGGCCGCGTGTTAGCTAGTTTGGCTAACCGAAAATACGTGTTATATACCTCATCTGGAGAGGCCGATTGTGTGGGCACTTATTAGGACGGTGCTGAGTGCGGTGGTATGTGTCCGACCATCTCAGGGTTAATCTAAGCCATCCAACCATGCTGGTGAAGTTGGATGGTCGTGATCAATTTTAGGTTTTTAGTGGACTTTTCTGCGACCCTCAATTCTCTACGCTGACCCGACTTCGGACAATTGTATATTGCAATCTGTTCAGGTTAGGTAAGAGTCGGTCATGCAGGTAGGAAGAAGGTCCGCCGGTGTACAGGACAAGCTTTGCCTAACCGGTCATGGGATAATCTACGCCGTCCAACCATGATGGTGAAGTTGGACGGTCGTGATGAATTTGAGACTGTCGTAGGCGGTCTTGTGCGCACAAAATTTTCCAAGCGGCTCCACACCAATTTGGATATCCATTATGGGCTGACGTTTGGTGATTATTTCCAAGACTGTCGTAGACAGTCCAGATGCTCGATTGGGTTAGTATAACACTCCGAGAATTGCAGCCTGTACGGGTATTTAGTATATGCTTCATTATTAACGCTTGGAGATTTTTGTTGCTCTGCTGAGAGCAACACTCAGTCGTCATGCCACACCAATAATGAGAGTGGAGCAGT
This sequence comes from Papaver somniferum, assembly GCF_003573695.1. Classification (NCBI taxonomy): domain Eukaryota; kingdom Viridiplantae; phylum Streptophyta; class Magnoliopsida; order Ranunculales; family Papaveraceae; genus Papaver; species Papaver somniferum. The sequence continues at coordinate 230,700,410 of NC_039364.1, read as the reverse complement.
ACAGGAAATACAAGGCTGGTCATGCATTAATTGATAATTCTATAAGTTTACAGTGAGGAAGTATTCACCATTTTATCAGTGGCTTTATCCTTTGCAGGATGTTAGCGCATAATTTGGGCTTTCACAGTTTTAACCTTAAAATGAAAATCCACCATCAACAATAGGAAAATGATTCTTGTTGATAGAGAGTTGATTTCAAAGATTACCAAAATTCCTTTGGGTAATTTTTGTCTCCATAGACCAAACGGAGAAAGGCCATCATGTTAAACCCTTTCCAATGGTCTTTGTCGCAAGAATGTTGATCGGATAAAAGGGAAATTTCCTACCCAAGATCTTAGTATTTCTTTGAGGATCTTCGGAAAACTTGGCATTACTAATCTTTGTCCCTCCATGATTGAGAACTCTCGGTGGAGTCGTGAAGAGATGGTCTATTTCCTTGAAATGGATGCTCAAGGTCTTGAAATTTGTGGATTCACCATTCTTCAAATGGTATCGATGACGTCATCCAACAAGAAGTTAGGCTTTCCATGCTTGATTGGGAAAATATGTAGTGCACATTCCATCGCTCCTATTGGAAACTCTATTGGAACTCCCAAACTACCGGCTGACCGGTGGGCCCGGTCCCCTAGGCGCCTCTTTATTATTTTATTAATATTATTTTTCTTCCCTATTTTTTCATCGTGTAAGGGAAATATAGAGAAACTAAGAGTTTTTGCTCACACGAGGAAGTTTGATCAAATGAAGGAGTTTTCATGAGATTAGGAAAGATAATAAAATAAGATAAAATAAAAGGAAGAGGCGTGGGACTGGCCACAACGGCATGACCGGCCGACCGGTGGGCCGGTCCCCTAGGCGCCTCTTTATTATTTTATTAATATTATTTTTCTTCCCTATTTTGCATAGGTTTCCTCGTTTGTCCATATTTTTTGAATGCTCGTTCGTGCGCTCGGGTACTCGTTCGTGCGTTATTACTAAGTACACTTACACTATTTTCTCGGGGCTTACTCGGTGGTGGCCCAGATGCCCGATCAGTGGATATTTATTAATAATCCATGAAATTCAACTGAGAATCAGTCACGAAACGGAATAATAAAATAAATTGAGTATCTATTACTAATCCATGGAATCCAGCTGAGGATCAGCCATGGAACGGAGTAATGAGATAAGATGATTATCTATTACTAATCCATGTAATCCAGCTGAGGATCAGCCATGTAAGGAAGTAATGAGATAAGATGATTATCTATTACTAATCTATGGAATCTAGATGAGGATCAACCATGGAACGGAGTAATAAGATAAAATAAATTATTTTCTAGGAATTCAGTTGATGAATGTCACGCTAGTGTTAATCTATGAATTTCTCTATAATAGCATGCAATATGTCTAGGAGCGAGTTTATTCGAGAATCGAGGTATGAGATGATCGAAGCATCATACTCGTTCTGAATATTGTTCGTACATAGTCAGGGAACAGTATGACATCCTGAAGATGTTAGCGCTCTATGCTAGCATGCAATATGTCTAGGAGCCGTCCAATCATTAAGAGATTCTATACACATTCTCTCTACATAGTTAGGGAACAAACAGTGTGACGTCCTGAAGACGTTAACGCTCCATACTAGCATGCAATATGTATAAGAGCCGTCCAATAATTTCGATTCTATGCAGAGGTGCTGATAAAATATGCGAAGTGTCGAAAAGCTCAGCTGAGAGGCTTTACGAATAACATATTCACCATAACTCTGAGAGGATGTTCGCTCAGTCAGAGATCGTGAAATGGTTCACGAATCATAAAATATGAGTTTCACATACATTTTTGAATCTGTGTCAAAAACATGTAGTATCATGATTTTACGATTTTAGCCTTTGTCGAAAATCTACTATCAACACCATCTCAGTCTATCATCTTTAGAATTATTTACCTTACTCGATGAGATCCTAACTTTACATATTTTTGCAGCATTATTGGTGTCAAACATATAGGTAATCAAATTAATATTCCACTTTTTGGTCATTGGATCAATAAGGCCAGCCACAAGTGTTAAATAGTTATTTGTTTTGTTTTTTTATTGAAGCAAATAGTTTCCTAGATTAGGTATCCAATTATCCTCCCTAATACTTATGTTGTTGCCAATTCCTACCTCACATATGCTATTTTGTTCGACGAGAGCTATTCCTTAGCTAATACCATGAGCTGGTTTGAGAATTTTTAACCCTAAAAACATATTTCTTCCTGAATTATTTAAGAGTATCCCAGCTAATTTAGCTACCAGAGCTAGATTCATGTTGTGTGCATTTCAGTCCACCCTTATGCATAGGCTTGCATAGGCAGTTGTAGGATTTTGGGTAGTATTATCTGGAGTTAGTTTCTTTCCCCCACCAGAAGTCTCTTTGTACATCATCGATCTTGTTGGTTATCTTTTTGGTAGGACAAAGCAACCCATTTGGAAATTGGGCACACTAGCCATGACTGATTTATGTAAGACCATTTTACTAGTTTGAGGCAGAACTTTTCCTTTCCATCCTTGAGACCTATGTTCCATTCTCTCCACAATTATCTCGAAAGTTTTGATCTTACCTTTGTCTATAAAGAGTGGAGTACCTATACGAGAGTCCTTTAAATCAACCTTTTTCATTTTAAGAAGCTTGGACATCATTCTATGATGTTTTGAGTGGACTTTCTTACTGAAGAAGATACCTGATTTTTCGAAGTTAATTAGCTGACCTGAAGCTTTGCTAAAAATTTCAATAGTGTTTAAGGTGTTCTTACATTCATTTAGATCTGCTTTCATAAACATAAGACAGTCATCAGCAAAAAAAAGAAAAAAAAAGGGTTGTGTTTTTTTTGTGTGCTAATTTGACTCCATGTATTAGTTTTTCTGATTCATGAAAAATGACAAGTCTAGAGAAAATCTCCATACAAATGATGAAAATATAGGGAGATAAAGGATCTTTCTCTCTCAGGCCCGTTGTAGGTTTTAAAAAGTCCCCTTGGGAGCCATTTAACATGACTACAATGAATGAGGTTGAGATGCATTGATTAATGAGGTTGCAGATGGAAGAGTTAAAACCAAAAGATATAAGGACTACTAGAAGAAAATCCCAATTGACCCTGTCAAAAGCCTTTGACATGTCTATTTTAATACCTAAACGTCTTGTTCTTGCTTTTTTCTTTTTGAAAGAATGGATAACTTCATGTGATATCACTAAATTATTAGAGATTTGTCTTTTAGATGGGAATGCAACTTGGAAATGAGAGATTATATTTTCTAGGAGATTTTCATTATGTTAGCTAAAATTTTAGTTATTTTATAATTAGTGTTACAAAGTTCAATAAGTCTGAATGGACTAGGGTTTTAGGATGTCTAGTTTTTGGTATAAGAAATGGGAAAATTTTCTTTATATCCGGACGCATAGCTCCGAATTCAAAATTTTGTTGGGTACTGAGGGTTAATTGGTCTCCCACAATATCTCAATTCTGCTTAAAAAATTTGCTGGAAATCCATCTGGTCCTGGGGATTTATTGGGTTTCATTATTTTTTTTAAACACTGAAAAATTTATCTTTAGAGAGGGGAAAAAATCGTATTAGCATTTTCATTATCAGTTACACTGGATTGGATGGATATGAAGAGGAGATCGTGGTGAGATTTATCAACTGGGTCAACATAAAATAAGTTTTGGAAATAATCATTTCGATGGCATGAATTTATTTTCTGTTGAATGTTACTTCATCATTGCTATCTTTTAGGCATTTTATAGCATTCCACTTTCTTCTCCTGAGAGTTACCATATGAAAATATTTGTCTTTTCCCCCCAATGCAATGATGTTGTCTCTAGATTGTTGTTTAGCTATAGCTTCTTGTGTATCGTATAATTTTTCAAGTTGAGTTAATTTATCCTGGATCGGTTCTTCTTTTTTGTACATGTGATGGGAAGCATTTAAATTTTCAATCTGTCCAAGTAATTAATTTTTTTTATCTGTTTTGATGGAAGTCCAAATATGTATTTTTTTCTAGGCTTGTAAGTTGATTCCTGGTGTTTGAAGATTAGAAACCAGAGAATCAACTGGGTTATCTCTTATAATGTGGTTCCATAATTCTTTGATAACTTGGACACAAGAAATCTCTTTCTGCCAGTTATCGGAGAATTTTAAAGTCCAATTAAGTTGTTGGAAACTACTATCTAGAGACAAATAAATGGGGCAATGATTTGAGCCTGCCGCCACTAAATGAGTGAGATTAGGGAATTGGAGATTCTAATCTGCATTAGAAACTGCTCTATCTAATCTTTCTTGAATATTGGATGATCCTTATCTATTGTTATTCCAGGTGAATTCATATCCTATGTGCCTCAGAACAAACAAATCATCTCTTTAAAAAATACTTTTATAATATCGACTATTATTTTTGTTGAAAGGTAAGCCCCCTATTTTTCGAATTGGTCATGTCCCCTATTAGGACCCATGGAGATTTAGTCTTATTGACCTGATCTGCTATCTTCTCTAGGAAATCCCAAGTTATATTCCTATTGGAAGGGTAAGGACTACCATATAAACAAGTAAGGATCCGTTTTTTGGCTTCGAAATTTGTTTGTACTATGATATTTATCATATTAATATTATGTTGTATGATTTAAAAGTGAAAGTCATCGTCCCAAGCTATTGCTATCCCTCTTGTTAGACCTATTGAGTCTACAATATTTGTATTGGGGTGAGAAGAAAAAAGGGATTTAACTAAGTGTCTTTGAGACTTAGTTTCAGAGAGAAAAATAATTTCAGGCTTCTCAATGTCTATAGTTTGTTTTAAGTGATTTTGTGTGAAGGGGTTACCACACCCTCGTACATTCCATGATACCAGTTTCATTTTTCTAGATTGATTATCTAAACATTAAACAATAAGATATTGTGGTTTATGAAATAAAGCAGGCAGATGATATAGCAATTTATAAGAGAAGTGTATAAATTTCCACAGAGTAAAGTAGTTACTAAAAATTAGGGCCAAATTGAGATGAGTAAGTATATAGGTTCAGTATTCTAAGGCCTCTAATGTAGTAAATTATGCTTATGATGTTTGATATTGTGACCCTAAATTATAAATGTAATTATGATGAGAATAGAATAAAGATTGAATCGAAATATAAAATTAGGGCACTACTCCGAATCTAAGGCCGTAACATGAAATATGAGGAATATTATAAAGTGGAGGGAATTAATGGAGAGGAATACATGTGTCGCATCCTTGTGCATCGATGGAGGAGATAGAGATAATGATAGGGGTAAATAGGGTTCCTTCCTTTATTGCGTTCTTTCAAATTGGACCCATATTGGTCGATTGAAAAAGTTGATTCAATTTCATTTAAGATAGAGTTTCGTATCTCGGATGAAGAAGAAAGATCGAAATCAGGGATTGAGATTTAAAAGCAGGTTCATAAGACAAATTGGGAGAATTGAAAACTTGAAGTTTCGGCTTGTAATTAGGGTAGAAACAGTGGGGTTTGAAGTTTTGATTAATGTAAAGATTGAAGAATTTGAGATAGGGGATTCCAAAGATTCTCCGACATTTTCATAAGACAAAAGAAAGGATATGTTGTCTAGAGCCGAGAAATAAAAACCAGTTCTAATTTGAGTTGGATTAATAATATTCGGATTGGTCAGATTTAATTATATGATGAAAATCATAGTGTATAATAGCTTAATCCTGATTTTATTTTAATTATTTATTTGTGTGTTTTAATGTTAAGGTTTAATTATGATTTTTTTTATAGGAAGTCTTAGAGCTTCCTCACCTTTCTCTTCTTTTTAAAAAAATAAAAAACTATTAGAGCTTCATTCTTTTTCTGTTTTTCGTCTTGCTCAGATCTAGTCCTGTTGGGCTAGATTTAAGCAAGGATTAGATTTTATAAATAAAAATAATTTGATTTAGGTTTTTAGGTTTTGTTTTTGTTGTTTCTGGTGTCTATGAACACATTTCTTCGCCATTTGGGCGATATTTTCTTCGTCTTTATGATGACTTGTTCTTCACTCTAATAGCGATTCTTTCAAATCTCCATGATGTTTCTTGGCTTGTTATTCTCGATTCATCAAGAAAATCAACGATTCTACTCGGCATCGCTTTAGACTCATCTTCAACAAGAGGGATTTAGGGCATCCGAATTCGTTTAGATTTACAATATTTTGGGCAAAATACTCCTTTGGAGCATCTCTTATTAAAGAAGATAATCATTTTAAATGGTCAGAGTTGATTCCGGTTCACACCATCATTCATCTCTGGTATATCTACAAAAATTGGACATCTTTACCGTTCATGACTCTTTCTCTTCGCGGTGTATTTGCAATTGGTGTCGTCATTTGTATTTGAGTTTTGATTATCTTGTATTTTGGTGTTTTTTGATAATCTTGTAAGCAATCATGTAATTACTATTTTTGTTTGAATGAATTGAAATGTGATTTGATACAACAAAAAAAAACTTTCTTTGGTAATTTATAAGATTTTTAGGCATTATTTTTCTTAAATATATAATTGCCCAAAATATATTCGTGGGGCAAAACATATTTTTGTAGATTTAATTTTTACCGTTATTTTATAAAATTACCAATAAAAAATAGAAAAGTGGGGCCAGAATCAATCAGAAGAGAGAATCAAACAAGCTCTGGTGAATTAAGAAAAAAAATACTATGTTACTCCCTCCGTCCCACCAAAGATAGTCTAGTTCAAGTTTGCACAGTTTTTAATGCAGAGAGGAGGGAGAGACATTTCTAATTACTTTTTCCAATTATACCCTTATAGATAACAAAATACTAAAATTTAGAAATGAGATATCTTTCAAACTATGCCATTAATATTTGTAGCGTTTATATCATTGGAAATCATTTTAAAACACCTACATAACAAATGTAAACATGACAATCAGATTATACGTATTACTTATATTAATATTTAATAACAATAACCCATTAAAAGGTAAACTAATATCTATAATACAAAACAAAATGGGTTTTTGAGCTTGGACGGTCGGATAACATTTTGAGAGACAAACGTTGCATCTGACCAAGCCAATCTCATCCCAGCGAAAGACATCCGACGGTTGTCATTTCTGTAACCCCTCTCATTATGAATCCAAATTTATTAATCTTAAATTATTGCATCACTTCTTAACTCAAAATATTCAAAAAAACATTAAATGAAATCATAATATATCATATATGCATTAATTCTAATGAGAAATGAGATTTATTTATTTTAGTTCATAACTTATAAGTGAGATATGCTTACACACTATTACTTAAATGATTTTGTGTTCATTTTTGGATAATGTGTATGAATAATTTCACAATGTGTTTATAGACTTTATTTTTGCTTAAAACAAAATAGAAAACTATATTGCAAAGGAATATGATTGAAAGTCCGGAAAAAAAAATTACACCAGTCAGATATCATATTAAAGCAGTGTCGTTACGGCACGAGCTATCCCTAGATATTTATTAGAACTCTCTACTAACCTCATGTTGTGCCGTTACGGCACGATTTATTTCTAGTTTAATAAAATAATTCATTAAAGGTTATATTAAAAATATGACTTTGTTTATTCATAAGAGTCAACTTTTTTAGGGACAAAATTAGAACTGAAAGGTCGTCTTTGATGGGACGAAGGGAGTATCATACAGAAAATATTGTACTCATTGGGAGGGTTACGTTGATTAGAGATATAGTCCTAACATACTTCCTAAACTAGGGGGTCACGGTCACGAGTTAGATTCTTGGCACCAAGCAGATTTAAATCTACAAAGCTTATTTTGGGTCATATGACAAATTTAAGGTCACGTAGGCCGATTCTGGGTTGTAGATATCGGAATCAATGTGCAAAATTTGGATCACGTGGTAGATTTTGGGTACCAAACCGGATTTTGGTCTAACTTAACAAATTCAGGCCATGGGCATTTTTTGGTTGTAAAGATGACTCTGAGTTCTGGACACCCGAAAGATATTGAATTGAGATGCTAATTTGGAGTCCCGACATATTTTAGGTTATAGAGCAAATTTTGGACCACAGTGGCCAAATTTGTGCCACGACACAAAATTTGGTCGTAATGACAGATATTGGGTTTTAGTGTGGAATTTAGGTCACCAGACAAATTTCGAATTATAACATAAAATCTAAGGTCCAATTTTGGACCAAGTGTTGGGTTACTGTTAGGTCAAAGAGAAAATCTTGAATCATGAGGTTGTTTTTTTTTTCTTTGTTTGAAGGAAAATGGGACTTTATATTATATAACATAAATATTTACATAGTTAAGTGGCCAACTAGGAAGCTTGAGGGCTGATGTTCCCAATAGTTAAATACATGATGTTTACTAGCATATTTGGCACACTTAATCAGCCTTAGAGTTTACAACACCTTTTGCATATACTTACAATCCGAATTTAAAAACTTAGATAACAAAAATTGATTAATAGCTATTAGATTCTGAGCTTGCCAGTGAACCCTTCCACCTTTCCATTGATAGCATGTACTAAGGCCTGGTTGTCAGACAAAAAAAAAACGTTAGTAATATTACGTTGTCGGGACCACTGTATGGAGGAGGATATGAGCGCAGCTGCTTTGACATCTGATACTTGAAACACCGAGGATACCATGTACACCAATTTTTTTTCGATATCTATCTATAAATCTGATACCTTGTGTGATATAATATAGACAGAGACTGTCAAGAAGATGACGACTACAAGGTATATAGTATAAGTCCGAAACTGAACCTTAAACTATAGGGATCAACCCAAGTGTTTGGATTAAGTACAATGCATTTACTTTTAATTATAACTAAAATAATAATTATAATTGCGGAAAGTTAAAGTAAAGACACAACAAGATTTTGTTAACGAGGAAACTTAAAATTCAGAAAAACTTTGGGACCTAGTCCAGTTTTGAATACTCTCAGAATTAAGCCGTTATATAAAGAATACTACAAACTTCGTATGTTTGAGACCAAGTAAACTACCCATAGTTACCTAGTTTCCTCGGTATCCTTGCGTTCAAGCACTCAACTCCTTTGGATCGTCTTCCGAAACAGTAAAGGGATAATTTGTTCGGTAACCACTCTCCTAATCTCAAGAAGTAAATTAGAGATTACACTGTTAAGTTCAACAAAGGCTCTTCCGTTTAATCTAATAAACTCCTTTGTTGGGAAAGATCTACCAAGATCTAGATTATCAGGATAACTAAATCTAAGTATAAAAACTATCGTATTCGAATACTGAAGAATACCACCAAATGATAGCTTGTCGATCTGATACGATTAATCAATTAATTGTCTATCAAAGATAACACGATCTAGTCGGATCCCAGCCTATCAAGTTTGTGCATGAAGTTGAATCACAAAGATACGAAATCAATAAGAAATCTTTTTGTCTTCAAATCTTTACCGTCTTCTTCTAAACCTGTACAACCAAACTTGATTCCAACTTATGATCGATCACGCATAGAACGGATTCTGTTAACAATGGATGATCGCAAGTCGACATCAGATCTAAAAAAAGATCTGAACAATCTTTAATTCCTTGATCTAGTTTGAGTGACCTTATGTCAGAAAAGAAGGCTTTCAAGAATAATCCAACTAGGTGCATTCAATGTTTAACAACGTTAGTCAATCAAATAAATAATTGAAAACTAAAAAACAATGCAGATTCTAGTTTCCCACCAACGATACTATCTAGACGCTTCCTGTTTATGGGTGAAAACTGTTTCTTCTGGTTTTGATAAATTTGGGTGTGTGCGGGTGAGAAACGAATCTAAACCATAAACAAATGCACTACGCAGGAGTACTTTAGATTCGAGAGATCAATCTGTATAATTCTGACCTAAACCAAGAAATGGTCGTTCCAGACTTGCTTTAGTCACAAAGTGAAGGAGATGAGGTTGATCTTAGGGAGGGAAGCGAAGAAGGTGTTGAGATTGTGAAGGTGTTGGCTGTTTATGACTTGTATCAGAATGTTGAACTGGCTTGTATAATGTAAGCTATCAGTTCTGGGTGTTTCTGGATACCGTGCTAACAACAACTTGGTTTCTCGTGTTGTTTGAAAATAGGTGAAGGACCTATTTATACAAGTCATTGAGCGCAACCCTCATCTCGTAGGAAGTGGAGTAGTGGGGTCGTGAAGGTGATTGTCACACGATCACGCCTTTGCCCACTTCCCTCATCATCGTTAACCATCCATGCCTCCTGACACGTTCTCGTAATGGGCGCGCTGCACGCCGTACGCTGTAAACCGCCAGACCAATACCTCAGTAAGTATCCCCCAGTTTATGACATATTTGATGTCTCGAATATGTCATAAAGGATTAAGGATTTGATATTCATGAAATAACATATGGTGCTATTAGGTTAAATAACTAAGTTATTTAAGGATTTGATATTCATGAAAAATATTGTGCATGCTCGATGCGCGAAATGCATCATTTTTTTAAAAGCAAGCAGCTCAAAATAATCGATATGCATGAAGCATCGCTGTTTAAAGCTTGATTGAGTAAGTCGCGGATTAATCGTCTTAAAATAGCAGCACGTCCAACCATCTTCGAGTGATCGTTTGAAGGCTACATGGGTGGGCCATCATCTGGTCGATCACTCCCTATGACAGAGTGGCAGACGACGATCATTGAGGCACTTCATTGATTGCCTAATTTTTAATCCAAACCGTCCGACCAAGCTGGCAAAGTTAGACGGACGAGATGATTTACGACACATGTTTGCTTCCGTTGAAAGAATTTAGGGTTTTTAGAGGTGCGCTAACATCCCTCTTTGGCTTGATCGAATCCAAGCATTGGCGCTATTTTTGAGTGGGACGATCGGGCATGCCTAGAGACGGCTCACTGGCGTGCATTCCTGCACCTCTCAGGCCCATAAAGATTCGATCTAGGCCGCTCAACTTGACCGACAAAGATGAGTGGTTGTGATCAATTTACGACAGAAGTACATTGCCGCAAAGAGTTTAAAAGTTGTATGGCATGCCACCTTTGGGGCGCACGTTTCAAGACGCCGGGCCCTAGTATGCATAGGTCAGTCGGTCACACGCAAAGGTGGGACCACGGTGATCACGTTTACATCCTTGGGACCTCTTGAGTCTATATCTACAACCTCCGCTTAGGCTGGAGAAGATGCAAGGTCATGATCGAACTACGACAGATATGCATTTCCGCAAACCCTAATTAGGGTTTTGAATTATTCATGCATACGTGACTTTGGCCAAGCGGTTTGGCACGCCGTGATCCTCCTTTGGATAGGTTAATCGCGTGGGGCCCATGTTGGGCTGACGGTGAACGCATGTGTACCTTCCTGACGGTCCTAAATGCGATATAAGCCATCCAAATAGGCTTTCTAAGTTGGATGGTCATGATCGATTTGAAACAGTAGTGAATTTCCGCGACCCAATTTAGGGTTTGGAAGCATGACGCTTTCCATGGTTTGGGCGAGCGTTTCACTGCTCAATGGCCCCATCATGGGCAAGTCGTTCGAGCCAGGGGAAAGTGGGGACGCCCGTGTGCGTGCTAGCACTTCCCTAATCATTCGTGGAGCAATCTAAGCCGTCCAACAAGGCTGGAAGAGTTGGACGGTTGCGATGTGTTTAAGACTGTTTTGGACAGTCTAGCTCAATCGAGCTTCTTTCAACCAGCGCGACGACCCTATTTAGGGTTGGTGTTTCACAACGCTGGGAGGTGAATGGGAAAATTCCGATTAGTCGGAACATTAGTGGGCCCGCCGATGGCCATCATGATGGTTTCCCATTCCTGTCTAGGTTCGGCTAAGCTTGTTAATTTGTGCGGCCAAATTGTGTGGCCGTGATTATTTTTTTAGACTGATGTGAACATTCCGGATTTTCCTTAAGGAATTTAAACGCGTTCGATCGCGCTAACTTTTAATTAAAAGGTGTGCGAATGCGTTGATCTCTTTGTCAGAGGGTGGTGTAGCCTACGTGAGTGTTTTCATGTAGGTCTCAATACTGACACTTCGGGAGATTCAGGATACCCTGTTGCGAGTAGAGCTGCACAAACCCGACCCTACCCGCCGGCCCGACCCACACCCGCCTGTTTTTACCCGCACCTAACCCTACCCACATAACACACGAGTCGACTATGACTAGCCCCGTTTGAAACCCGCCAAGTATTGGGTCGACTATGGCTCTCCCCTTATAAAACCCGACCTACCCGCTCACCCGCCTAGAAATCATCAAGCCATCCATTAACCTTGGATTACTTCCCATCCACAATCCCAGCCGTTAAATCCTTTAGCAAGAGTAAAACCTAAATCAACCTAAATACCTAATCGACCGACTCTACTTTCTCGGTTGCTCTTTTCATTTTTCAGTTCTCACTTCTCTGAGTCTCCCTCTCGGTTTCTCTTTTCCACCAGAGTTCAGAGTCACTCTTCAAAGATCAAATCACCACCAGTACCGCGATATCTTCATCACCAGTAACACTAACAAGGCAACAACGTGAGTTAATTTCATCTCATGATTCAATCAAAGATGATTGTTAGGGTTCATGTTGTTTAATTTGAATCTGTTTATTAGAGTTTACTCTGATTTTAATTTGATTTTTTGATAGTTGGAGTTGGATTGTAATAACATCTCATGGTTAGGATTTATGTTGGTTTTTAATTTGAATCTGAATCTGATTGTTTGATGTACTGTGGTTGAAATTTGTTTCTTTTTTTCGTTTAATGGATTGGGTTTATCTTTGTTCTTTGATTTATTTGTTTTTATTTCATTTCTAGAAATTTGTCAGTATGAAGCTATAATAGCTATTCAAGTTTTTTAGATTTCAGAATTTGATTATATGTTGCATAAATTCAATTGGGTTTGGTCCCCATCATTTAACCTGGTTATTGATGTTATCAGCATACCTTATATATTTTTTTCATGTAATTCAGGAATCAGGATTGAGTTTTCAGTCTTTAGTGACACCATTAGAGTCATTTCATTTTGTATTGAGTTGTCACTTGTTTCTTATGTGAAGGTTACCACTTATCATGGTTGAAATCTCAGAAGATGATTCTGCTTCAAATCTTCCAGTTGTACATGGAATTGCATCGTAAATGGGACCTCCGCCTCAACTTCCACCACGTTCTGGTCATGTGCCTGGACCTGGAGCATCAGCTGGGCACTTGAGGCCTTAATTTTATTACAAAATTGGTTACGTACTCCGATTGATATGGATTCTTCCATCCTTGGAGTGTAGGAGGAGGAGATTGATATTCTTGAGTTGGGTATGTTACTTTTAATACTTTCTTGGTTCCTTTTAAGTTTATGTTGTTTTTAAGTTTATATTGTTTCAATGACTCAACAAACATGTCTTTTGGTAGATAATTACCTTTTGATTTTCTTTTCCAGTTCATAATTGTTGATGCCTAACATGTTAGTTTTCAATGGATCGTAATGTTAGTATTTAACTGGATCTTTCACCCCTTACTTGACTATTTACAATGGATGCTTTAATCAATGACATTAATTGTTTCTTATAGAGCATGCTTTGATTAATGACATCAACTGTTTCTTATAGAGCACAATACATGTTAGGTTTTTTGTAGATCATATTACATGTAGCATGTAAACAGCATGTCATGAAGGCTGATTTCGTTTTACTAATTGTTCACTTTGTTTTTTTCAAAATTGCAGAGCTATTTGGTGACCTTGCTACTTCTTCCATCATCGTAGATGATGATTGATTCCTATTGGCTTAGACAAGGTGATGGCTTAGTTCACTGTCGGGGGGTAGAACATCCAAATCTTTTGAGGGAGAATGTGATAAGAAACGATTTGTTTCTTAACCAACGACCAGCAGCTCAAGCTCAAAAGGTCATGATTCTAGGAACCAATAAACCAAAGGGGTAGAAATTTGCTTAATAATTTTCTTGTTATCATTAATCAACTAATAAGGCCTATTTATAGGCCACATTACTTGGAAAATAAGAAAATAATACTACTCCTAAAATACTATTCCAAACAAATATAAACTCTAAATAAAATAATTAAATACTTAAAATATAATAAAATACCTACATAAATATATTATATCTAATAATAAATAATTTATGCTTATCCAATGTCTTGTACCTCCATTGGACTTGTGTGCTCGCTGCGCCCTTCACTTGCTATCCAGGGTGGCTTCCACAATCTTGAGAGACTTGACCCGCATAACTGATCATATATGCCAAATATTCCCGAGTGACGTATGGGGTCAACACTGTTGACATGTTCCATAAAACGTGATCTTATCATTCCACCCTCCTTAAATTGGACTTTGCCCACAAAGTCCTCTACGCATACCAATACCGGCTCCACATATGATCTTATTGTTCCACCCTCCTTAAATAAGACCTTACCCCCAAGGTCTGATTTTGACGCACCTATAATTTGGTTTTCATCGTCGACAACTTCCAAAGGAACATTGACGATATCAGGAAAATTAATCTCACTGGGTTTTGGCATCTCAATAGTGAAATAATCAGATGTAGTTGCAACAGGTTGTGGCTTCAAGACTTTAGCTATTTGATTCTCCTTGAACTCTTGGAAAGAAGATTTCCAATATTCGCGGCTTTCATCTAGATTTTGTTGCAAATTAGCTAATGCAAGAGTTGGATCCTCGCTTCCAAAACGCTTCAATAAAACAAAGCAAAAATTCTCCCAAGACCCCGAAATATAATCTTGCATCCACTTGTACCATTTGGACGGACTACCAATAAGGTGATTACTAGCTACCTTCACAAAATCTTCCGATGGAATTTTACGAAACTCAAAAATTAACTGTGCTTGAAATAACCAACCTTCGGGATCTCCGCCGTGGAACTGCTGACATATCAGCCTTTTGTTGGTTTCTTGATTCATATTGTTATAAAAATTGGATGGAATTGGCCTACTGTTGGGGCTTGATGGCTTGCCAATGGCTTGGTGGTTAATTATTGGGTGATGGTTAAGGTAATAGGAACAAAAACTCAAACAATCCCGCAAATAAACCCACCCGACCAAGAGAGCCTCATTGTTGGGCTTGATGACTACCTATTGGGTAAGTGGGCCTTATTTTAAGTGGTACTGATAACTGATCGGTAATTATTTAGGACTGACAAAACAACTTTTACGAACAACTATACCTACGGAAGCCGAATAAGAACAAATCGTGTAATTGTGTTGATGGGAGTACCTGATGGTGATCAACTCCCCAATAACAGTTGTGCGAAAAGCTTTAGCCGGATGATGATGCAACTGATAAGCAAAGATTTCGGTGTAGAAACTTAAAGAAGTTTTCAACCTTGTCCTGTATATTAATTTTCTTTTTTTTTAAATAATGATGGATACGGTTGAATGAATAATGAAGGTGGATTGAAGCGACAGTGGAGATGGTGATTGTGACGATGTAGTAGTCGCAGAGATGGAATAGGAGCGAATTTGGTCTGATACCAATTGATAAGAAACGATTTGTTTCTTAACCAACGGCCAGCAGCTCAAACTCAAAAGGTCATGATTTTAGGAACCAATAAATCAAAGGGGTAGCAATTTGCTTAATAATTTTCTTGTTATCATTAATCAACTAATAAGCCCTATTTATAGGCTACATTACTTGGAAAATAAGAAAACAATACTACTCCTAAAATACTATTCCAAACAAATATAAACTCTAAATAAAATAATTAAATACTTAAAATATAATAAAATACCTAAATAAATATATTATATCTAATAATAAATAATTTATGCTTATCCAATGCCTTGTGCCTCCATTGGACTTGTGTGCTCGCTGCGCCATTCACTTGCTATCCAGGGTGGCTTCCACAATCTTGAGAGACTTGACCCGTATAATTGATCATATATGCCAAATATGCCCGAGTGACGTATGGGGTCAACACCGTTGACATGTTCCATAAAAGGTGATCTTATCAGAATGTTGCAAACAATATGGATCAGCAATGCACTGTTTTTTTGAGCTTTGAACTCATTTCTATGCAATATACTGTCTTTTCTCTTTTG
This sequence comes from Papaver somniferum, assembly GCF_003573695.1. Classification (NCBI taxonomy): domain Eukaryota; kingdom Viridiplantae; phylum Streptophyta; class Magnoliopsida; order Ranunculales; family Papaveraceae; genus Papaver; species Papaver somniferum. Next base: position 230,684,397 of record NC_039364.1, on the reverse strand, counting down.
AGATTTGAACTCATTTCTTGTTACTATTGTTAGCTTTATCTTTCTGCACCTTTAAACACTTTTAATTTCTGCCTAACACTTGGACATGGGATCAGCCTTTATCTTCTTTAAGAGTTATAGACTATAGTTATTGTACATAATATACTTCTCAGTTCTCATCTGTTTTACGACGGGTAAATCCGTCACCCGCCCGACCCAACCCGCTGAAATGTGGGTCGGGTGAAAACCTACCTGTTTTAATGTTGAGTCGACTACGGGTGATAGCTTCAAATACCCGCCATCAGCGGGTAGGGTGGCGGGTGAGTCCAAACCCGACCTACCCGACCCAATGTTCAGCCCTAGTTGCGAGCGAACATTTAATCGTCATGTCATGCCAATATTGAGAGTTCGCTGGGGAACATAGCATAAGGAAACACTAGGCAGGTCATGCATTAGTGAACAATGCTGATATAATTCACAGAATATTTGGGATTGCTGTTGCACGCACCATTCTGAGTGAATTTCATGAATTATATTGAATTGTTTCAAATAAAGCGAAGAGGTTTTCTGCACTCGTCACTTCTTAAACGACTTTTCCTTTTGCAGGGTAACATCGCATTAAATGCCGGTTTTACAATTTTATCCCTGAAATAAAATCCACCATCAACGTTAAGTCCTTTGCTTAGCACGTAACAATGACATTATTGCGGGGTAAGCAATGGATGGTGACGGTTAAATATAAAACTTATGAGGCAAGGTAGACAGATGTTACCGGGGTAGAGGCCGGCTAGGTCTTTGAGCAAGATACGCTTAACGAAGTATCAAGGCTTGCAGTGATCTTCCTCCTATCATACGTCAATTGCCTCCAAGTAGATTTCGAAATTTGCTAAACTCCATTGCGCTTGATTGCGAGAGGCCTTGAATGAAGTTGCTTGGAGTCCGGACTGCTGAGTCGCAACGAAAATCTTCTTTAATCCTGAACATTGAATGGAATGGAATTGCGTTCATTCTGACCATTTATCTCATAAGATCATTCTTTCCCTTCTGATTGCGATGGTGAAATGCTTGGAATGCTTGTATCGGCAAAATCTTCCGGAGTCTTTGAGTGAAGTAAACGAGCTGAGAGGCGTTCTGTTGCTGACGTGCTGCTATTAAGTCTTCAAGGACTTCTTTCTAAGCGACATCCTTTGAACCATCTTCTGAATCTTGGATGGCTGTATGGAATGGGATGCGATGAGCAGCCCCCAGTTACACTTCATATTCGATGGTGTAGGTGGATACGTGAAACCATCTCCGATTTGTACTTTTGGAGTCTTTAATGCACATGTACGTCTTCATGTTGAGAATTTTTTGCGGCTCGTAAAGCTTCAAAAGTGATGACGCTGATATTAGAAATGAACCGGTTGAGGGACGTGAAGGCATCCTGGCAGTCCCCAGGTGTAATTATCCCGAGCTTATTTTCTCTTGAAAGACGTACTTCCATTGCATTTGCTGGTAAGGTGTTGGAGTGTCTTCAGCCTCTGAAGAGAGCGCTGAAGCGGCTTCGGGGGGAGAGTGTTGAAGCAGCTTCGATAGAGAGAGTTGAAGCGGCTTCTTTTGGAGAGAGCGTTGAAGCGGCTTCAGGAGAGAGTGTGCATTGAAGCGGCTTCTTCTGGAGAGAGCGTTGAAGCGGCTTCAGGATAGAGCATGCGTTGAAGCGACTTCTGGAGCGTGCGTTGAAGCGGCTTCTTCTGGAGAGAGCGTTGAAGCGGCTTTAGGAGAGAGCGTGCATTGAGGCGGATTCAAGAGAGAGCGTGCGTTGAAGCGGATTCTTCTGGAGAGAGCGTTGAAGCGGTTTCAGGAGAGAGCGTTGAAGCACTTTCTTATGGAGAAGGCGTTGAAGCGGCTTCAAGAGAGAGCGTGCGTTGAAGCGGCTTCTGGAGTGTACGTTGAAGCGGCTTCTCTCTCAATTTGATTTTCCCTTGCAAATTACATGCTTCTTTATTGACCGTCTCTCTTGTATTGAAGAAATCCTTGACTGACGGTGAAGGAATTTCATGCTGAGTCTCAGTCCCCAAGCGTGAGTACATGGCTCTATCTTGTATGGTCGGTGGGTTTACCATAATAAAGATATCACCATCTCGTCTCCGTACTGGTGATTCTATTACTTCTCCATGGGAAATTAAAATATGCAGAAGTTCAAATTACGTATGTCCGTGGTGGTTGTTGCTATGGTGAAGCTCTGGAGAACAACAACGATTCTTGGCAGCAGCTATGATCAGAAGAGACTGGCAGGGACAGGCGTGGTAGCTACTTGCACGAACTTGGCAGTCTTCATATATGAGCTTTCAACTTGATAGATGCTGTCACACTGGGTCTCTGAAGAAATAATTTGGGAGAGAGTTGGAGCTGAACCCAATGTTGATGAGGATAGTACGAGTTGTTGATCATGAGGCCGTCTTTGCGTCTACGTTGCATTTCATAGACATCCAGGCATATCGCTGGTCTTTAAAAAATACATCTGCTCCCTCGAATACGTCTACGTCTTTGGGCATCTTGAAATCATAATGATAGCGGGCTTGCGTCTCTCCAAATTCAGCATCTTTGAGATGGGTAGTGCTAAGCAGTCTCCAGCGATGCTCCTTTTCCTTTTTCATCTTCGGATCGTGTCTTTGAGGAGTAGGGAAGTCCCCTCATGCGAATGGCTTAACTAATAGGTTCTGCAAATATGATGAAGCTCTTGACATGGACAGTCTGTGTGTACCTTTTAATTTTCAGGCGCAACCTCCTTTGGTGACGCAATTACTTCTTCTACGGGAGACGAAATTCTGAAAGCGTCCCTCATAGATGTTGTTTCCATCGAGCCAGATATGAAATATCTTGGAAGTTGTTTTATCATTATGGCAGTCGTGCATGTGGTGCTGGAGTTGAAGTGGGCGATTTTGGACGCGCGGGATGTTGTATCTCGGTGGTTTTCCTCTTGCTGCTTCAGTGAAACCGCTTACAGAAGGTTGAAGGTTGTATTCCCTGTTGGTCTGACATGTCGAAGAATCTTTATCCTCCATTCATGTCATGAGCAGCGTGACTGGGTGCACTGAGGAGGTGGTTTCAAACTGGGAGTTCCACGGAGATGTGCTTATGAAGTTTGAATTTAATGCTTCCTGGTTCTATGAAGGGTTTTCTAAAATCCATAAGCTGCAAGATGAAACAAACGAAGTTCCCTCCGTGGAATTCATTGTTCGGAAAGAGGAGGAGATCGAGAGGCTATCCTTGGAATTGAAGCTGAAGCAGGCTGTTCTCCACAAAATGAAAGGCGCTCTTTCCAAAAAGAACGAGTTGTCGCTGAAAGACTTCCCCTTAAATACTTGCGCATTTTCTTTTATATTTCCCTTTTAGGTGTCTTGAGTGATGTAAGGAATTCCTTTCACAGTTTGATTTTCTGGTTTTTGAACTAGTAGGTGATTGAATTTTTGAATTGGTTTATTTTTGAGATGATTTTATGAATGACTTTCTGAAAGGAATTATGTATTTCTACAAAAGACAAAGATGTGATACTCTTGACGGTTCTTGTGATCGTACCACCTTGGGTCTTCTTCAAAAAATTCACAAGGGTGTTTGTAAGGTCAATTCCAAGGTAAAATTTGTGCAAGAACAATCATGTGTGATTGTTACAAAATTTCCCGAAATCAAGGAAAAAATGGATAGAGTTCAACCCTCTTGGATTGATTCCGATGATGATGAAGATGATGATTAACTTCTTTATCTTTTGATTTTATTATGTCTAGGAAACTTCTTATGAGAATTTTTTCTTATGTTTAAGAAGGATAACTAGGGTTTGGAATAGCAAATATTGTGATTACACATAGCTATTTCAACGATTATCATCTTGCAATGTTTTTAGATTTATTTATTTAAATTCTAAGTTATTTAGAAGATGCTTTTTGCAGTATATAATATTTTTGATTTTATATATTGCAATTGGTTATGAGATGAATGCCTTTACGTTCTTGAACTGTGCTTGTATCTCATAAAAGCTCAAAAGTTAAGTCTATTATGTCTTTATGCAAATATTGATAAAAGGTAGAATGAACTTTTGAAAAATTCCGCAGTATTGATCTTTCCCTGATCCACTTCTATGTGAAAGTACTGTATGGATCCGTAAGTTTTCTTATGTTGAGCATTTTCGATTAAATTAATCAATAAGGTCTCTTTGTGGTTACTTCAACACTTATCACTGTGTTGCCAGGAAAACTACCTCAACACATTGATCCTCTTAGTGTTGAGACGTGAAAATACCTCAACACTCATCACTGTGTTTCCAGGAAAACTGCCTCAACACATTGATCCTCTTACTTTTGAGACGTGAAAATACCTCAACACTTATCACTGTGTTGTCAGGCAAACTGCCTCAACACATTGATCCTCTTAGCGTTGAGACGTGAAAATACCTCAACACTCGTCACTGTGTTTCCAGGCAAACTGCCTCAACACATTGATCCTCTTAGTGTTGAGACGTGAAAATACCTCAACACTCATCACTGTGTTTCCAGGCAAACTGCTTCAACACATTGATCCTCTTAGTGTTGAGACGTGAAAATACCTCAACACCCAGCACTGTGTTGCCAGGCAAACTGCCTCAACACATTGATCCTCTTATTGTTGAGACGTGAAAATATCTCAACACTCATCACTGTGTTGCCACGCAAACTGCCTCAACACATTGATCCTCTTAGTGTTGAGACGAGAAAATTCCTCAACACTCATCACTGTGTTGCCAGGCACATTGCCTCAACACATTTTTTTTTCCTCTTAGTGTTGAGACGTGAAAATTCCTCAACACTCATCGTTGTGTTTCCAATCAAACTGCCTCAACACATCTCTCCTCTTAGTGTTGAGATTCCTTAACACTCACCACCGTGTTGCCAGGCAAACTGCCTCAACACATTTCCCCTCTTAGTGCTGAGATTCCTCAACACTCGTTATTGTGTTGTCACGCATGTTGCCTCAATACATTATAGTGCTGAGGGCTCCACCACCTCAACACTCGTCTTTGTATTCAAGACTCGCTGCATCAACACTACATAGCACCAGTACTCCGTGGCCAAGACAGAAGCGCGCCAGCACAAAGATTGCAGATTGCACATGCCTCTTCCCAAACGTCAATCGAATTTTCCTGGTAATCTTCTCATGTCTTTCCCTTTCTATTTTTCATCCTTGTCTGTCACCATCTCATGCTTACCCCACAACAATGCCACTGTTACGTGCTAAGCAAGGTATTTAATGTTGATGGTGGATTTTAGTTTAGGGCTAAAGTTGTAAAACCAGTATTTTATGTGCTGACATCCTGTAAAGGATAAAGCCATTTGATAAGCGATGAGCACAGAAAACCTCTCGCTTTATTTATTTGAAGCAATTCGATAAACACACAAAATTCACCTAGAATGGTGCATGTAGCAACAATCCCAAATATTCTGTGAATTTATAGCATTATTAACTAATGACGATTTTCCTAGTATTTCCTATGTTGTTCCTTGCCGAACTCTCATCACTAGCATGACATGATGACTGAGTGTTCACTCTCAGCACAGTAGCATGAATCTCCGTGCCAATATTGAGACATGCATGAAATACCCACACAGGTTATACCACTCTCTGACAGAGAGATTCTTGCATCGACGCGCTTTGGTTAGCCCGATCGAGCATGCTTAATTTCATTAAGAGAAATCTAGACTGTCCAAATCATTCTCAGAAACGATCGCGGCCACACAAGTTGGTCGCGCAATTTAACAAGCCTAGCCAAACCCTAGCAAGAATAGGCGATTGTCGTGATGACCAACGGCGGGCCCACTTATGCCCTAGCCGGTCGGACATCACACGAACATCTCCTAGCAATGTCAAATGCCAACCCTAAGTAGGGTGGCCGTGCTGCTTTGTAGAGATTCCATCGATCTTAGACTGTTCAAGGCAGTCTTAAAGTCATCACGACCGTCCAACTTCACCAGCCTGGTTGGACGGCTTAGATCGTCCCGTGAATGATCAGTGAAGCGCTAATGCACACATTGGCGGTCCCACTCTGTCCCTACCTGATCGGCTTGCTCACGACATGGCCATAGATCCATGAACGTTTTCCCAAAACACGATGGGAGTGAGGCTCTTCAAGGGTCACGGAAATCCCACTAGCGTATTAAATTGATCTCAACCATCCAACTTAGCCAGCATATTAGGATGGCTTAGATCGCGCCTAGGGTCAGGGAGATGCACATATGTTCACCATCAGCCCAACGTGGTCCCCACACGATCGACCTCTCCAAAGGAGAAGCATAGCTTTCCAAACCGATTAGCCAAAGTCACTCGTGCGTGACCGTTTGAAAACCCTAATTAGGTTTGCGGCGCTACATAATTGTCGCAGTTCGATCGCGTCCATCCATCTTCGCCAGCCTAAACGGAGGGTGTATATATAGACTTAAGAGGTACCAAGAGTATCAACTTGATCTCCGTGGGCCCACCTATGCGTGTGACTGATCGTCCTAGGCCAACCATGGTCGAGCGCCTCGAAACGCACGCCCAAAGAAGGCATGTCACGCGGTTCCCAAATCCTTTACGGCAAAGGGTTTCTATCGCAAATCGATCACGGCCACTCATCTTTGCCAGTCGACATGAGTGGATTAGATCAAGCCTTCATGGGGCAGAGAGGTATAGACGTGCACAACAACAGATCGCCTTCATGTATGACCGATCGGTTCCACCAAAACCGGCGCCCAAGATTGAATTCGGTCAAGCTAAATAGGGATGCTTGCGCACCTCCTAAAACCACAAAGTACCAACAGCGGTCGCAAATAAGTGTCGTAAACCATCTCGTTCGTCCAACTTTGCTAGCTTGGTCGGACAGCCTAGGTTGAAGGCTAGGCGTCCAATGAAGCATCTCGATGATCACCGTCCGCCACTCTTCCACAGGGAGTGATCGACCAGGGGATGGCTCGCCCATGCAGCCTCCAAACGATCACTCGAAGATGGTTGGACGTGATGCTATTTTAAGACGCTTGATCCGCGACTTATTCGGTCAATCTTTAAAACAACGATGCTTCATACATAAATGCATTACATGCATCGAGCATACACGACATTTCATACATACCAATTTCTTAAATAACTTAGTTATTTAACTTAGCACCGTATGCTACTTCCTGCGGTGGGTCCCACTATCCACTCATTCGAGACATCATTCATGTCACAAACTGGGGGATGTTTACTAGGGTATTGGTATGGCGGTTTACAGCGTGCGCGTGCAACACGCCCATTTACAAGAACGTGTAAGGAGGCATGGACGGTTAAAGTGATGAGGGAAGTGGGCCAAGACGTGATCGTGTAACCACCTACACGACCCCACTACTCGATCACTCAATTTCCTCCACTTCCTACGAGATGAGGATTTGCGCTTAATGACTTGTATAAATAGGTCCTTCACCTATTTTCAAACAACACAGACGGAGAAAAATCAAGTGTTGTCATAATATTCAGAAAACACCCAGAACTGATATCTTACATTATGCAAGCCAGTTCATCATTCTGATACAAGTCGTAAACAGCCAACACCTTCACAATCTCAACACCTTCTTCGCTTCCCTCCTTAAGATCAACCCCATCTCCTTCACTTTGTGACCGAAGCAAGTCTGGAATGGCCATTTCTTGTTTTAGGCTAGAATTGTATAGATTTATCTCTCGAATCAAAAGCACTCCCGTGCAGTGCATTTGTTTAGAGTTTAGATTCGTTTCTCATCCACGCACACCCAAATTTACCAAAACCAGTAGAAACAGTTTTCACCCATAAACAATTGGCGACCAAAGTGGGAGATTAATCTCTCCATTGTGAAGACAATTTCTTCAATACCCAATCCCATTTGGTTTATTTCAAAATGGTTAGTCTTAGGACTCCCTCAACAATTTCAAATCCCGGTCGAAGTTCCTTCAATGAAGATACCCTTCTTCCCAACGGTGTATCTGATGGTGTAACCAGGAGAATCCCAATTGATCGAGTTATCACGGGTGCAGGAGATTCACACGAAGAACATGGACCTGATCAAAGAAACAATAAACGACATACTCGATCTCCTCATCAAGATGACATCAGATATGAGCGGTTCTCCTGTCACGGAGATTTCTACATTGGGGACTGATCCTCGCAATGATCCTCCTCAAGTCAATAGTTTCTCTATGAACCAGAGGCCGGTGGATCAGGAAGCGGCGTCTCTAGTGGAAAGTTTATGCGAACTTTTACACCTCTCGAAGGATCAGCAGGCGAAGACGTTTGCTGCAATCAACCAGATAGCCCTGGACGTGCATTTAATTCCTTTGCGTCCAGAAACCTCAAAAACATCAGAGATGTCTGTGAATAATGTTATATTTATAGAAGAAGACATGATGGCATAAGAATGTCACAATCGGGCCCTACACGTTACTGCATGCATCAAGGATTCAGAGTTCAAGAGGGCCCTCATCAACACAGGAGCGTCTACGAATGTGATTACTCTCAAGACACTCAGGACGGCCAAGGTTCGCCCAAGCAAGATCGTGCGACAGCCTACCAAGATGACAGAATTTTCAGTAAACCAAACCAACACGTACGGGTGGTAGAGCTCAGGTCCGGGTCAGCAACAAACTCTGATGCCGCCGGCACTGAAAACGCCCTTGATGTCAACTTTCTTTCCAGTAACATCATTGTACCGCCTCTCAGCATGGTCAACACCAGCAACGTAGGAAGCGTTCCCTCAGGCATTACACCTTCGATCACCAGAGCCAGAGCCGCTGCCACCACACTCCTTCCTGTCGAGGATCGTGATCGCAGCCAGCTAAGTTGCTGCCAAGAACCGATGCTGCTCGTTTTTTTGATACCATCCAGAGATTCACCATAGCAACAACCACTACAAATAATATTTCCTCCATGTGATATTCCAAGCATCCCAACATCACATTCAGGAGAGTACAATAAGCTTGTATCAAATCACAGAGGCGTGGATTCAAGGTGGTACAATCAAAGTAAGCTACACTTGGGGACTGAAAATTACTTCAGGTTTAAAAGTTTAAACGCAGACTCCGCCTTACCAGCGAATGCAATGGAAGCACATCTTCCATGAGAAAATAAGATCAGGATAATTACACATAGGGACTTTTATCACGCTGCTTACTCACGGGAGAGCCTGATACAATCAAAGCCCAATCATGTGCGAAGGACATGCCTAGCGAGACAGATCTAAGTAACAATCCTTAAACTAAATGTTTTTTTTTATCTATTAGGCATATCAAATAAATTTTAAATCTCTTAGTGTTGAGACGTGAAAATACCTCAACACTCATCACTGTGTTGCCAGACAAACTGCCTCAACACATTGATCCTCTTAGTGTTGAGACGTGAAAATACCTCAACGCTCATTACTGTGTTTCCAGGAAAACTGCCTCAACACATTGATCCTCTTAGTGCTGAGACGTGAAAATACCTCAATACTCATTACTGTGTTGCCAGGAAAACTGCCTCAACACTTTGATCCTCTTAGTGTTGAGACGTGAAAATACCTCAACATTCATCACTGTGTTGCCAGGAAAACTTCCTCAACACATGATCCTCTTAGTGTTGAGACGTGAAAATACCTCAACATTCATCACTGTGTTGCCAGGAAAACTTCCTTAACACATTCATCCTCTTAGTGTTGAGACGTGAAAATACCTCAACACTTATCACTGTGTTGCCAGGCAAACTGCCTCAACACATTGATCCTCTTAGTGTTGAGACGTGAAAATACCTCAACACTCATCACTATGTTGCCAGGAAAACTGCCTCAACACATTGATCCTCTTAGTGTTGAGACGTGAAAATACCTCAACACTCATCACTATGTTTCCAGGAAAACTGCCTCAACACATTGATCCTCTTAGTGTTGAGACGTGAAAATACCTCACTCATCACTGTGTTGCCAAGCAAACATCCTCAACACATTGATCCTCTTAGTGTTGAGACGTGAAAATACCTCAACACTCGTCACTGTGTTTCCAGGCAAAGTGCCTCAACACATTGATCCTCTTAGTGTTGAGACATGAAAATACCTCAACACTCATCAATGTGTTTCCAGGCAAACTGCCTCAACACATTGATCCTCTTAGTGTTGAGACGTGACAATACCTCAACACTCATCACTGTGTTGCCAGGCAAACCGCCTCAACACATTGATCATCTTAGTGTTGAGACGTGAAAATACCTCAACACTCATCACTGTGTTTCCAGGAAAACTGCCTCAACACATTTATCCTCTTAGTGTTGAGACGTGAAAATACCTCAACACTCATCACTGTGTTCCCAGGAAAACTGCCTCAACACATTGATCCTCTTAGTGTTGATACGTGAAAATACCTCAACACTCATCACTGTGTTGCCAAAAAAACTGCCTCAACACATTGATCCTCTTAGTGTTGAGACGAGAAAATTCCTCAACACTCATCACTGTGTTGCCAGGAAAATTGCCTCAACACATTTTTTTTTCCTCTCAGTGTTGAGACGTGAAAATTCCTTAACACTCACCATTATGTTGCCAGGCAAACTGCCTTAACACATCTCTCCTCTTAGTGTTGAGATTCCTCACCACTCACCACCGTGTTTCCAGGAAAACTTCCTCAACACATCTCCCCTCTTAGTGTTGAGATTCTTCAACACTCACTATTGTGTTGTCATGCATGTTGCCTCAATCCATTATAGTGCTGAGGGCTCCACCACCTCAACAATCGTCTTTGTATGCAAGGCTCGCTGCACCAACACTACATGGCACTAGTACTTCATGGCCAAGACAGAAGCGCGCCAGCACAAAGATTGAAGATTGCACATGCCTCTTCCCAGTACTTTATGTGCTGACATCCTGCAAAGGACATAGACATTTGATAAGCGATGAGCGCAGAAAACCTCTCGCTTTATTTATTTGAAGCAATTCGATAAACACACAAAATTCACCTAGAATGGTGCATGTAGAAGCAATCCCAAATATTCTGTGAATTTATAGCATTATTAATTAATGCAGGATTTGCCTAGTATTTCCTATGTTGTTCCTTGCCGAACTCTCATTACTAGCATGACACGACGACTGAGTGTTCACTCTCAGCAGAGTAGCATGAATCTCCACGCCAATATTGAGACATGCATGAAATACCCACACAGGCTACACCAATATTGAGTCTTGCATCGACGCGCTTTGGTTAGCCCGATCAAGCATGCTTAATCTCCTTAAGGGAAATCTAGACTGTCCAAATCAGTCTCAGAAACGATCGCGGCCACGCAAATTGGTTGCGCAATTTAACAAGCCTAGCCAAACCCTATCTAGAATAAGCGATTGTTGTGATGACCACCGGCGGGCCCACTTATGCCCTAGTCGGTCGGACATCAGACGAACATCTCCTAGCAACGTCAAACGGCAACCCTAAGTAGGGTGTCCGTGCTGCTCTGTAGATATTCAATCGAGCTTAGACTGTTCAAGGCAGTCTTAAAGTCATCACGACCGTCCAACTTCACCAGCTTGGTTGGACGGCTTAGATCGTCCCGCGAATGATCAGTGTAGCGCTAATACACACATTGGTGGTCCCACTGTGTCCCTACCTAATCGACTTGCTCACGACATGGCCATAGAGCCATGAACGTTTTCCCAAAACACGATGGGCGTGAGGCTCTTCAAGGGTCACGGAAATCCCACTAGCCTCTTAAATTGATCTCAACCATCCAACTTAGCCAGCATATTTTGATGGCTTAGATCGCGCCTAGGGTCATCAGGGAGGTGCACATATGTTAACCATCAGCCCAACATGGGCCCCACACGATCGACCTCTCCAAAGGATAAGCATAGCTTGCCAAACCGATTGGCCAAAGTCACGCGTGAGTGACTGTTTGAAAACCCTAATTAAGTTTGCGGCGCTGCATAATTGTCGCAATTCGATCGCGTCCATCCATCTTCGCCAGGATAAACGGAGGGTGTAGATATAGACTTAAGAGGTACAAAGAGTATCAGCGTGATCGCCGTAGGCCCACCTATACGTGTTACTGATCGGCCTAGGCCAACCATGGTTGAGCGCCTCGAAACGCACGCCCAAAGAAGGCATGTCACGCGGTTCCCAAATCCTTTACGACAAATGGTTTCTATCGCAAATCGATCATGGCCACTCATCTTTGCCAGTCGACTTGAGTGGCCTAGATCAAGCCTTCATGGGGCATAGAGGTATAGACGTGCACAACAACAGACCGCCTTCATGCATGACCGATCGGTCCCACCAAAACCGGCGCCCAAGATTGAATTCGGTCAAGCCAAAGAGGGATGCTTGCGCACCTCCTAAAACCCTAAAATTCCATCAACGGTCGCAAATAAGTGTCGTAAAACATCTCGTTCGTCCAGGTTTGCTAGCTTGGTCGGACAACCTAGGTTGAAGGCTAGGCGTCCAATGAAGCATCTCGATGATCACCGTCCGCCACTCTTCCACAGGGAGTGATCGACCAGGGGATGGCTCGCCCATGCAGCCTCCGAATGATCACTCGAAGATGGTTGGACGTGATGCTATTTTAAGACGCTTGATCCGCGACTTATTCGGTTAAGCTTTAAAACATCGATGCTTCATACGTAAATGCATTACATGCATCGAGAATACGCGATATTTCATGAATACCAATTTCTTAAATAACTTAGTTATTGAACTTAGCCCCATATGCTACTTCCTGCGATGGGTCCCATGAACTTGAGAAGGTTATATCTAAAAACGGTTGTTCTTGAACTAATATTTATATAAACTAAGGAATGCTTTTGCAAACCGTGGCTATAAAGTTCATGAACCGATTCGAGTGAATCAAAGCGTTTTTGCTTCGATTATGTCTTGTGTAGTTACATAAGATCTATGCAATTGAACAACTCTCTAACTAGTTCATTTGAGTCATTTGAACTAGTTATGCTGAAGAAGAATATGGTGGATATGAAAGTAATCATATGGCTAACCATTTGGTTAACTATTGTTGAACCAAAAAAATGTTAATGTTTGGGAACGACTATATAAACCCAAAATTGGGCATTTCATTTGTGTGTAACAAGCTAAGTTTCGATCCAACAGTTGAGAAATATTAACTTGAATCTAATCAGGTTTTCATCTAACGGTGAATATTGAATGCTTTGTTACCAAGCTAACATTGATTGCAAACCCTGATTTGAAAGACTATATAAAAGATAACTCTAGCAACTGGGAAACCTAATCCCCACACCTTACGTGTGATACTAGTTGCATAGCTAGAGTCGATACTCCTTTAACCTTTGGTTTCTTCTTCTAAAACCAGGTTAACGACTTAAAGACTTCATTGGGATTGTGAAGCCAGACCGATACTACTTTTCTTGTAGTTGTGTAATCTGATCTTGCATCTTCTATCGTTACGAGTACAATTGTAATAATTGGCTCGAGATTTATATCTCCGATAGGCAAGATAGAAAAGTAATCACAAACACTTCGTCTCATCGTTTGTGATTCCACAATATCTTTTTTCGCTGCGTCGATTAGGATTATTGTGAGGTGATTGATAATACTAGGTTGTTCTTCGGGAATATAAGTCCGTTTTATCAATTGGTTCCTGTTCACCTTGATTTATCAAAAGACGAAACAAAACTCGTAGGTATATTCGTGGGAGATGGATTTATCTATTACCGTAGACTTTTCTGTGTGATACAGATTTGTTTATTAAAGTCTTCGACTTTGGGTCGTAGCAACTCTTAGTTGTGGGTGAGATCAGCTAAGGGAATCAAGTATGTAGCATCCTGCTGGGATCAGAGACGTAGGAGCATAACTGTACCTTAGATCAGTGTGAGATTGATTGGGGTTCAATTATAGTCCAGACCGAAGTTAGTTTGGATTAGGCTAGTGTCTGTAGCGGCTTAATTCAGTGTGTGTTCAATCTGGACTAGGTCCCGGGGTTTTTCTGCATTTGCGGTTTCCTCATTAACAAAATTCTGGTGTCTGTGTTATTTCTTTTCCGCATTATATTTTGTTATATAATTGAAATATCATAGGTTGTGTATTGTTCAATCAATTAGAATATCCGACCTTTTGGTTGTTGATTTAAATTGATTGACACTTGGATATTGGTCTTTGGTACCATCCAAGTTATCTCTCTAGTATTTGATAAAGAATCGCAGATTTCTATTTTCTTGAGTATATATAAAATCGAGAGATTGAGATATAAACTCTTTGATGTACTTTTTATCTAGATTGCGTCTGACTGTCTAGTTGATTCTCTAGAAAGTATATTGAACTTTGTCCATACAGATTGCTAAGCGAAATATTGGGTGTGGTTATTGTACCCCCACTTTTTCAATTGGTACCAGAGCAGGCAAACACGTTTAAGACCTCACAAGTCTGTGTTTGTAGCAATCTGACTCTATGGACAGAGGTGTTATCTCAATTAACATACCACCAGTCTTCGATGGCTCTAATTACTTATGGTGGGAAATTTCTATGCGAGCTTTTCTTCAAGCACGTGATTTTCAATCATGGGTATATGTTGTTAATGGCTATAATGCTCCTGTCGTGGTAGTTGGAGATGTAAACGTTCCCAAGCCTATTGGTGAATACACCCCTGCCGAGATAAATGATGCAAAGCAAAATTCCGACGGTTTGAATGCCATTACCCCAAATCTTCAGCACCATGTGTCAAACTGCACTAAGTCGCAAGAAGCTTGGGATATCTTAGAAACCATTTTTGAAGGTAATGCCAATGAAAAGGAAGCTAGGCTTCAAAACCTTAATTCCGATTGGGAAAACCTTTGTATGGCAGATGAAGAAACATTTGATGAGTTTAATCACAAAGTGTCTGAAATTGTTAATGCATCCTTTGCACTGGGTAAGACTATTCTTGAAAAGGACATTGTGATGAAAATTCTCAGATCGCTGCCATCCGATTCTAAGCAGCATTCCATCGTTGAGGGAAATAACCTTGATAATCTCTCCAGAAATACACTGGTTGGGAAGCTTAAGATCTTTGATCATGAACATTCATCCAAAACTAAGGATGTTGCGTTCAAAGCACACAAAGACACTAAATTACTTGATAAGAGTAAAAAAGTGTATATCTATGAAGATGATCAATCTGAGACAGATTCATCAGATGAAGATCTTGACAAGTCAGTCTCGATGATCAGAAGACAGTTTAGGGATCTTCTGTTGAAAAGAAGTAAACGGTTCTCCAAAGATAAGCCTAAAGCATCAGTTAAACCTCATAATCGTATCCCTACTAAAAACAGGGAAACAGATGAAACTGATGATGAGGATATGCCTCAGTGCTTAAGTGTAAGGGATTTGGTCATTTTGCAGACGAGTGCCCAAATCGTAGAAAATACACCGGGAACAAAGGTCTTGATGCAACTCTTGATGAAATGTCTGACAACTATGATTCAAATGAATACGAGAAATCAAGTGCTGCACTTCTTGGTGAAAATATTGATTTCGATAACTGTAGCAATACATACATCAATCTCAATATTCTTTCAGAAGATAATCCAACTAACCTGGAAGAAAAAATTGACCCATTTCTTGGAAACTCTGTTTGTAATGTTTCAGGTTCCACCATGTGTCTAGCTGCGTGCACATCTCAGAAGCCTGACTTTTATCCTAGTTTGACGTGCTCGTATTGTTCTCTGAAGGGTCATGAACTTTCAAGGTGTTACAAGTACAAACACCAATTGAGGCACGTCAACAAACTTGAATGAAGAGCAAATCATTTAGCAAGGAAGCTTAAACTTGCTCAGAAGACCGCTGAGGTATGTAGGATGTTATCTTCGTCTAAGAAGTTAGTTTCCAAGGATAAACCAAGACCATTAGAGAAGAGAGTATGGTCGAATCGTTTTGATAGACAAATGTCTGTGGATTCCTCTCAAGAGGAAAATGGTGGAAAAATTGTTGTTCACCACAACGCAACTTGATTGTGTTGATTTGGAAATCTTGTCTCATGTGCCTGATCAAAAGAAACAATGATTTTGTACCTCTTAGGCTTTAGGAAAAGTTTTCTTTCTTCTTTTCTTAATTTTTGTTCTTCATTTCTATCAACAAAGGAGGGTTTATTATCGACAATTCCACTCTTTATAGGGTTGTGAGTTGGACGTGTGCGAACCTGTTTAATGGTTTCGAAACCCTACATTCTTTTTTTCCTTCCTCAAAACCTCTTTTTATCTCAAGACTACTTGTTGAGTTCAATTTGTGATTTCCTCTCACAAACCCATACGTTGTGGATACTCCATACATGATGTCTTCCGATGGAAAAGATGTTAATATGACTGTTAAGCCATCAATTATGAAGGAAAAATAAAAATCTCCGTTATCTCCTACCTTGAAAAGAAAAAGAAGGAACGTGAGGAAGCCAAGAGCCGTTCCTTCAAACTCTCAGAAGTTTTCTGGTGTTCTTGAAGAGTTGAAGGAGATGTGAAATGAGATTCAACAAATAAAGGCGTTTGTGTTTAAGATCATGAGATTCAGAAGGGAAGGTTTATTGATATAAACTCCTACCTTATTGAACCTTATATCCCAATGGATGTTGACCACAAGGAGTTCGGGGATGATAAAGAATTCTTCAAAGGTGTCATTTCCTAGTAAATATTCTATTTTCTTGTTTTTATTAGAAGAATAACTAGAGTTTGGAATAGCCATTATTGTGATTACACATAGCTATGTCCAACGTTTTCATCTTCATGTTTTTAGATTTATTGGTTTAAATTCTAAATTTGTTTGGAAGATGATTTTTGCAGTATTAATCTTTATGGTTTTATATATTGCAATATTATTATGGGATATGTGTGCTTGCGTCCGTGAACTATGACTATCCCATACCTTGTGAAAAGTAAAGTCTTTCGTATGTCGATATGATGTATTGATAAAAGAATGAATAGACTTTTGACAAATACAAAAGTTAAGCCTATTATGTCAATTATTGATGGAAGATAGGTTAAAATCTTTTGTTTTCAAGGATTATGTCTACTGAATGTCGTTATGAGAATAGTGAGGGAAAATAGAATGAATCCTTGTGTATTCCGCAGTAATTGGTCTTCCCTGATCCATATTTGAGTCATTTGAACTAGTTATGGTGAAGAAGAATATGGTGGATATGAAAGTAATCATATGGATAACCATTTGGTTAACTATTGTTGAACCAACAAATGTTAATGTTTGGGAACGGCTACATAAACCCAAAATTGGACATTTCATTTGTGTGTAACAAGCTTGTTACCAAGCTAACATTGATTGCAAACCCTGATTTCAAAGACTATATAAAGGAGAACTCTACCAACTGGGAAACCTAATCCCCATACCTTACGTGTGATACTAGTTGCATATCTAGAGTCGATTCTCCTTTAACCTTTGGTTTCTTCTTCTAAAACCAGGTTAACGACTTAAAGACTTCATTGGGATTGTGAAGCCAGACCGATACTACTTTTCTTGTAGTTGTGTAATCTGATCTTGCATCTTCTATCGTTACGAGTACAATTGTAATAATTGGCTCGAGATTTATATCTCCGATAGGCAAGATAGAAAAGTAATCACAAACACTTCGTCTCATCGTTTGTGATTCCACAATATCTTTTTTCGATGCGTCGATTAGGATTATTGCGAGGTGATTGATAATACTAGGATGTTCTTAGGGAATATAAGTCTGGTTTATCAATTGGTTCATGTTCACCTTGATTTATCAAAAGACGGAAAAAAACTCGTAGGTATATTCGTGGGAGACGGATTTATCTATTATCGTAGACTTTTCTGTGTGATACAGATTTGTTTATTAAAGTCTTCGACTTTGGGTCGTAGCAACTCTTAGTTGTGGGTGAGATCAGCTAAGGAAGTCAAGTACGTAGCATCCTGTTGGGATCAGAGACGTAGGAGCATAACTGTACCTTGGATCAGTGTGAGATTGATTGGGGTTCAACTGAAGTCCAGACCGAAGTTAGTTTGGAGTAGGCTAGTGTCTGTAGCGGCTTAATTCAATGTATGTTCAATCTGGACTAGGTCCCGGGGTTTTTCTGCATTTGCGGTTTCCTCGTTAACAAAATTATGGTGTCTGTGTTATTTCTTTTCCACATTATATTTTGTTATATAATTGAAATATCACAGGTTGTGCGTTGTTCAATCAATTAGAATATCCGACCTTTTGGTTGTTGATTTAAATTGATTGACACTTGGATATTGGTCTTTGGTACCATCCAAGGTATCTCTCTAGTATTTGATAAAGACTCGCAGATTTCTATTTGCTTGAGTATATATCAAATTGAAAGATTGAGATATAGACTCTTTGATGTACTTTTTATCTAGATTGAATATGACTGTCTAGTTGATTCTTTAGAAAGTATATTAAAGTTTGTCCATATAGATTGCTAAGCGAAATATTGGGTGTGGTTGTTATACCCCCACTTTTTCAATTGGTATCAGAGCAGGAAAACACGTTTAAGACCTCACAAGTCTCTGTTTGTTGCAATCTGACTGTATGGACAGAGGTGCTATCTCAATTAACGTACCACCAGTCTTCGATGGCTATAATTATATTGCTTATGGTGGAAAATTTCTATGCGAGCTTTTCTTCAAGCATGTGATTTTCAATCATGGATATATGTTGTTGATGGCTATAATGCTCCTGTCGTGGCAGTTGGAGATGTAAACTTTCCCAAGCTTATTGGTGAATACACCCCTGCCGAGATAAATGATGCAAAGTAAAATTCCGACGGTTTGAATGCCATTACCCCAAATCTTCAGCACCATGTGTCAAACTGCACTAAGTCGCAAAAAGCTTGGGATATCTTAGAAACCGTTTTGAAGGTAATACCAGTGAAAAGGAAGCTAGGCTTCAAAACCTTAATTCCGATTGAGAAAACCTTTGTATGGAAGATGAAGAAACATTTGATGAGTGATAGACACAATTTTGTGTCTAATTTGTCTCGATTCTATATATTGATAGTGCTCATTTTTGTACTTATTATGGTGTTTTATGTGTGTGTAGGTATTTTTGGCCAATAAACATTTTTGGAAAAATCGGCTCGAAAAGTTAAGTGGGGAACCCCCGGAGGAAACTTTCTATTCAGACCCCTCAAATGGATAAGGGGTGACTAATTACTAAGGGGCATCCATTTCCAGGCAACTGCTAAAGGGAGACCAGCACAGGATAGGGGGAGGTCATCTTCATCGTTTTAAAAACTGAAATTGGCGGGAAATTTTGTGCATGCAACTGGCAGAGTTGGGGATTGATTTCGAAGGTGTTTTAGTGAGATTCAATCGCCAGAATTGATTGGGCTGGACGTGATTCAACTAAACAAGCCTGGTATAGTCGTTTGTTTGGGCTAGAAACCGAGTTGGAGCTAAACAGGGAAAGTATTTTTACACGGACCCTATTGAGATTATTTTTAGAAGTTCTAGAGAGACTAAAGACCTAAAAATCTTTCCAAAGATACATATCTATCTAAGGAAGAGTTTGAGATAAGTTGGAAAGCTCAAAAACGCGTGAAACAATTTTGGGAAGGGATTATTGCCGTAACTGCCAAGAAAAGAAAAGAAGAGATTTCGAGAAGTTTTGGGGAGATTAAATCGCTCTGTTGGCTATATATAAGTTGTTGGGAGTTCATAGAAGGGAGTCGAGACTTTGGGGGACCGAGCTGAGGGCTTGGTGAAGCTGCAGAGGTGAAAATCAAGAGTTGCAGAGAAGACGTTTCTGCTGCTGAAGAACAACGTCGTAGAACACTTCGCAACTTAGAAAGAAACCGTTACCTAATCTTTCAAATCCAATACCTTTTTAACAGCTTTGCAACAAATATTCCTGTTAGAATTTATTTGTAAGGGCAGCTTCCGTAACAGTGGATTCTGTAACAATTATATCTGTTACAGATTCACTTCTTCAATAAAAACACCTATTTGAGCCATGATTAAATATTTTGAGTGTGTTTTTGACATGAGGAGCTAAACCCTATTTCACTTCTTCAATAAATCATTGGGATGATGGAGGAAGCCCTATTTCACAATCACTTGGTAATTATAATTGATTCTTTATGACTTTTGCACTTGTTTTAATCGATTTATGATTTTTCTTGATTAGTTGTGATTTTGTTTGATGTCGCATGCTGGGTTTTAGGAACTTTTGATGCGTCATGCTTGTGATTTACATTTAATGCTTTATAAAATCTACTTTTGGCAAGGAAAAGAGTCAACAAAAGAGCTAGAATTGTTATGAGTAATCATATAAACCAATTGAATGTGATTAGTGGTGAAATCCTAAGTCTCAGTACCTCTCGATATTCGTGACAACCTTGTGAATATATTTTTAGTATTTTTATTCTTAGTTCTTAAATCAAGCCTTTACACAATCCGAGTTGAACGAACTTTACTACCACTTTCAAAACTACATCAATTTTTGGCGTCGCCGACGCGGATTTGTATTAGGTTTTAGATTTATTTTTATTTTTGTTCTTTTTTACGCCTTTGGTATTTTTTGATTCTTTTCAGATTGGAGCGAAGCTACAAGGAAAGAAAAAAGTACTATAAAAGCTAAGCATCGCCAAAGAAGGAAAGAAGAGAGGAATCCGAAAGGAGTGAAGAAGAATATTTTGTATATAGTTATTTTTTTTTATTTTTAGAAACTGTAAATAGGGTTTTAGTTTTTGTAATTTTTCTTTTCATTTTTGGACACTTTTTGGACTTTATTTTTGGACTGGACATTATTTTTTAAAACCCTACGGAAGGGTTAAGATTAAATATAAACTGTTTGCAGGGAAGGACGACAGTTACTATACTGTCTCGGCCCCTCGGTTTCGTACAGTGACATCGGAGTCGGTGGCCTGAGTCGACTTCAACGGTTCATCGCCCGTCTGGTACGGGAGGTAAGACTCTATCCACCCACGAATCCCCTGTCAGTGGGTTTTATTTTGTGTGACAACTCACACCCCTGCAATAGAATGTCGAACTGGTATTACAAGAGCCAATACAACGAATATCCGATTGAGTTTCAAAATGGACGTTACTACTTTGACCATAATGTGAATAGTGGTTGGGAACATCAGCCATTTCAAGGTTATGGCTCATACCTTGATGAGCCCAATTACTATCCACACACGCACCGGTCATAAGAGCAAAATTCTTATATTTCTCCTTTAGAAGAGTCCCTCAGGAAATTAGATGAGTCGACACGTAAGTTAGATGAGATGAATAACTTAGTTTATGACGAAAGAGAACTTTCTATAGAGGAATCCTTCAAGTTGATAGCTGAGACGAACGAAAGAATTGCTCGAAATAATCTTAATTTCCAATACAGTGATTCCAATAGTACCCTTGAAAATGAGGATAGTTATTTGCATAATCAAGATGACGAGGATAAAATTGGTAACACTACTTGTTTAGATGAGGTTCAACCATTTTCATGTTATTATGATGATTATGATGTAGATAGTGTTGATGAAGAATTTGAAATATGTAGGCATAGTGATCAGGAATTTGTTACTCCAAATGAAATTTATGATGATAGTGTTATTTCTGGTTCAGATCCCGATAATTTTAATTATTATTCACCTATTCAAAAGGATGAGGATTTGATTAGAGATACCACTTCTTTAGATGATGTAGTATTTCCTTTTGATTACGAAGTCGATAATGGTTTAGAGGAACGAGTTTATTCTGAGAATACCGTTTTAGAGTCTAGAGATTTAGAAACAATGGTCTTAGACGAAGAAAATGAACTCGTACAGCTATTAAATATGAGTGAGGATGTGTCACTTGAGTATAACCTAGAAGAAGCAATTCACTATTTTCAGGATTCCAACGATCTAGAAATTAAGGAAATTGTAGCTAGTCTATCTAGAGATACCCAAAACTCTAAGTTTGGGGGTGATTATCATTCTCCATGTGCCTTAACTCTTAGAAAGGTCCCTCACTTAGGACTTGACATATGTGCCTCAACCATTTTGCAAGATTATCTTCATACACGTTTTCCTGAACCTAGTGATGTCCATAAGGAAGTTCAGTTGTTAGAAACCCATCCTCTGGTTGATGAGGTTAGACCAGTCTATGATACCAAGATCGACTTTGTTTTCCCACCAAATATTTTTCAACCAATTGTGGGAACGTATAAATTTCAGATGTGTCAATTATTTAGTTTTGAGACTAATCCTAATTACTTTAAGAGATTAGGGTCGATACATTTGCTTAAGATTGACCACCAGTTTCATCGTGGTCGATTGTGTGAGTCAAAACTGATTGACTTTAAGGATCCTCAATTATTCAGGTTATTATTATGTGCTTTTAAATTTTTACTTTAGTTTCTTCAGACTCTAATACCTGAACCGGATCTTAGCTTTGAGGAATTCCAACCCATGAAAATATTTTATTTGGACCCAGTTATAGAAACTGAACCACAGCTAGATGTAGTTGTCTTAAACAGGAAACTAGACAAGGGTGTGCTTTATTTGTTTATTTTCTTGACAGGTTGCAGATTCCTTTTATTTGTGATAGCTCTATTTGGTTTTGATGACCCACAGAAATTTCGGCTATTACTTTATGATTCTATGAGGTGTCTAATCCTTTCTTAGTCTGGCTGAAGACTTTAAACTTAGCACTTCTTGGGAGGTAACCCAACATTCATGCGACACGGTAATATCTTTTCTTATCTCTTTTGCTTCAAATGGTAACAGTTTCTCCTTGTTCATGCTTTTAATTTCATCTTTAGAACATTGAGGACAATGTTAGATTTAAGTTTGGGGGTATGGGAGAAACTTTTTAGTTGCAGTATGAATAAATAAACTCCAGAGCTTAGAAATTTATTCCTATTTAGGATTGCACTAACTAATCTAAGTGGATGGAAGCATTTTGATCGTAGGAGTTGAGGAACCAATCTGATTAGATGGAAACATCTAGAAGAGTCTATACATAAAAGCACAGAGCTCAGGTGTTAGAAATAACATGATAGTTTCACCATATCTCGTTGAGTCTTTTTCACTTCTATTTTTATTTTATTTTGTTTTTAAACTATGTTTCTCTAAGTGATAGGTGGGGACCACGATTCAATTTGTTACCAATGCTAGGGTGAATTAGAGTGATTGAGTTAGTAAGAAGAAATGAAAAATGAAAAAAGAAATGAAAAAGTTGAAAAAAAGAAAGAAAGAAAGCTGAAAAAATTTCAGTGAATAAAGTCGACCACTGGTTCCCTTGTATATGCCAGATGTGTCGAACTAGAATTAGGATTATCGATCACTGGTTCCCTTGTATATGCCAGTGTGTTGATATTAGTCCAGACCAGTATCTCAGTCCATTAGGATAGGTTCATTTTGGCGGAGGCCTTCAGACAGATATGGGAAACGCCGTTCACTTAGTAAACATCAAAACCATCTATGTTTTTCTCTATATCCATCTTCTTGATCTATCCATGTGATTAGTTTTGACTTCGGATATTGATGTCCATAGTGCGACTATCTGAGTAGAGCTCTGTCACTTTATATAAATTTTAGTATGCTTGAGTGCAAACTCGTGTACATCAATTGGAATTTCGCATCAGGGTACTTCCTCCTGTAGTCAATAAGTATGCCAACCAAGGAGATTCTTTAGTGCCTTCCAAGGTTCTGTGTAGATAGCTAAGGTCTGGAGTACAGGTTTTGTGGGTATATCTCTTGTAAGCCCTCCCGAGACTATAACTCGGCCACTAGGGCCACCTAGGGGTTTAAAGGCTTATTGCATACGCTAAATGCAATGGACGATGCCTGCGTCAGTGAGTTAGGATTTTTATTTTATTTAATTTACTCGAGGACGAGCAAATAATAAGTTTGGGGGTATTTGATAGACACATTTTTGTGTCTAATTTGTCTCGATTCTATATATTGATAGTGCTCATTTTTGTACTTATTATGGTGTTTTATGTGTGTGTAGGTATTTTTGGCCAATAAACATTTTTGGAAAAATCGGCTCGAAAAGTTGAGTGGGGCACCCTCGGAGGACACTTGTTATTCGGACCCCTCAAATGGATAAGGGGTGACTAATTACTAAGGGGCATCCATTTCCAGGCAACTGCTAAAGGGAGACCAGCACAGGATAGGGGGAGGTCATCTTCATCGTTTTAAAAACTGAAATTGGCGGGAAATTTTGTTCATGCAACTGGCAGAGTTGGGGATTGATTTCGAAGGTGTTTTAGTGAGATTCGATCGCCCGAATTGATTGGGCTGGACGTGATTCAACTAAACAAGCCCTGTAGTCGTTTGTTTGGATCGAATTGGGCTAGAAACCGAGTTGGAGCTAAACAGGGAAAGTGTTTTTACACGGACCCTATTGAGATTATTTTTAGAAGTTCTAGAGAGACTAAAGACCTAAAAATCTTTCCAAAGATACATATCTATCTAAGGAAGAGTTTGAGATAAGTTGGAAAGCTCAGAAACGCGTGAAACAATTTTGGGAAGAGATTATTGCCGTAACTGCCAAGAAAAGAAAAGAAAAGAAGAGATTTCGAGAAGTTTTGGGGAGATTAAATCGCTATGTTGGCTATATATAAGTTGTTGGGAGTTCATAGAAGGGAGTCGAGACTTTGGGGGACCGAGCTGAGGGCTTGGTGAAGCTGCAGAGGTGAAAATAAAGAGTTGCAGAGAAGACGTTTCTGCTGCTGAAGAACAACGTCGTAGAACACTTCGAAACTTAGCAAGAAACCGTTACCTAATCTTTCAAATCCAATACCTTTGTAACATCTTTGCAACAACTATTCCTGTTAGAATTTATTTGTAAGGGCAGCTTCCGTAACAGTGGATTCTGTAACAATTATATCTTTTATAGATTCACTTCTTCAATAAAAACACCTATTTGAGCCATGATTAAATATTTTGAGCGTGTTTTTGACATGAGGAGCTAAACCCCAACACTGGGATGATGGAGGAAGCCCTATTTCACAATCACTTGGTAACTATAATTGATTCTTTATGACTTTTTCACTTGTTTTAATCGATTTATGATTTTTCTTGATTAGTTGTGATTTTGTTTGATGTCGCATGCTGGGTTTTAGGAACTTTTGATGCGTCATGCTTGTGATTTACATCTAATGCTTCATAAAATCTACTTTTGGCAAAGAAAAGAGTCAACAAAAGAGCTAGAATTGTTATGAGTCATCATATGAACCAATTGACTGTGATTAGTGGTGAAATCCTAAGTCTCAGTACCTCTCGATATTCGTGACAACCTTGTGAATATATTTTTAGTATTTTTATTCTTAGTTCTTAAATCAAACCTTTACACAATCCGAGTTGAACGAACTTTACTACCACTTTCAAAACTACATCAATGAGTTTAATCACAAAGTGTCTGAAATTGTTAATGCATCCTTTGCATTGGGTAAGACTATTCCTGAAAAGGACATTGTGATGAAAATTCTCAGATCACTGCCATCCAGATACGATTCTAAGAAGCATGCCATCGTTGAGGGAAATAACCTTGATAATCTCTCCAGAAATACGCTGGTTGGGAAGCTTAAGATCTTTGATCACGAACATTCATCCAAAACTAAGGATGTTGCGTTCAAAGCACACAAGGACACTAAATTACTTGATAAGAGTAAAAAAAGTGTATATCTATGAAGATGATCAATCTGAGACAGATTCATCAGATGAAGATCTTGACAAGTCAGTCTCGATGATCACAAGACAGTTTAGGGATCTTCTGTTGAAAAGAAGTAAACGGTTCTCCAGAGATAAGCCTAAAGCATCAGTTAAACCTCATAATCTTATCCATATTAAAAACAGGGAAACAAATGAAACTGATGATGAGGATATGCCTCAGTGCTTTAAGTGTAAGTGATTTGGTTATTTTGTAAACGAGTGCCCAAATCGTAGAAAATACACCGGGAACAAAGGTCTTGCTGCAACTCTTGATGAAATGTTTGACAACTATGATTCAAATGAATACGAGAAATCAAGTGCTGCACTTCTTGGTGAAAATATTGATTTTGATAACTGTAGCAATACATACATCAATCTCAATATTCTTTCAGAAGATAATCCAACTAATCTAGAAGAAAAAATTGACCCATTTCTTGGAAACTCTGTTTGTAATGTTTCAGGTTCCACCATGTGTCTAGCTGCGTGCACATCTCAGAAGCCTGACTTTTATCCTAGTTTGACGTGCTCGTATTATTCTGTGAAGGGTCATGAACTTTCAAGGTGTTACAAGTACAAACACCAATTGAGGCACGTCAACAAACTTGAACGAAGAGCAAATCATTTAGCAAGGAAGCCTAAACTTGCTCAGAAGACCGCTGAGGTATGTAGGATGTTATCTTCGTCTAAGAAGTTAGTTTCCAAGGATAAACCAAGACCATTAGAGAAGAGATTATGGTCGAATCGTTTTGATAGACAAAGGTCTGTGGATTCCTCTCAAGAGGAAAATGGTGGAAAAATTGTTGTTCACCACAACGCAACTTGATTGTGTTGATTTGGAAATCTTGTCTCATGTGCCTGATCAAAAGAGACAATGATTTTGTACCTGTTAGGCTTTAGGAAAAGTTTTCTTTATTCTTTTCTTAATTTTTGTTCTTCCTGTCTATCAACAAAGGAGGGTTATTATCGACAATTTCACTCTTTATAGGGTTGTGATTTGGACGTGTGCCAACCTGTTTAAAGATTTCGAAACCCTATATTCCTTTTTTCCTTCCTCAAAACCTCTTTTTATCTCAAGACTACTTGTTGAGTTCAATTTGTGATTTCCTCTCACAAACCCATACATTATGGATACTCCAAGCATGATGTCTTCCGATGGAAAATATGTTAATATGACTGTTAAGCCATCAATCATGAAGAAAAAAGAAAAATCTCTGTTATCTCCTACCTTGAAAAGAAAAAGAAGGAACATGAGGAAGCCGAGAGTCGTTCCTTCAAACTCTCAGAAGTTTTCTGGTGTTCTTGAAGAGTTGAAGGAGATGTGAAAGGAGATTCAACAAATAAAGGCTTTTGTGTTTAAGACTCATGAGATTCAGAAGGCCCTGGTTCGACAACATCAGCCGAGAAGGTTTATTGATATAAACTCCTACCTTAATGAACCTTATATCCCAATGGCTGTTGACCACAAGGAGTTCGGGGATGATAAAGAATTCTTCAAAGGTCTTATTGACAAGTCAGTCTCGATGATCACAAGACAGTTTAGGGATCTTCTGTTGCAGATAAGTAAACAGTTCTCCAGAGATAAGACGAAAGCATCAGTTAAACCTCATAATCGTATTCGTACTAAAAACAGGGAAACAAATGAAACTGATGATGAGGATATGTCTCAGTGCTTTAAGTGTAAGGGATTTGGTCATTTTGCAAACGAGTGCCCAAATCGTAGAAAATACACCGGGAAAAAAGGTCTTGCTGCAACTCTTGATGAAATGTCTGACAACTATGATTCAAATGAAGACGAGAAATCAAGTGTTGCACTTCTTGGTGAAAATATTGATTTTGATAACTGTAGAAACAAGTAACACATAAACGAGTAATTGAGATATATGAACGCGTTGAAGTCATAAGTGAAGCTTGCAGGAAATTTTCCTTGATATACAAGAAAGAAATTGAAAAGCTTCAACATAACAGCCCATATGATCCTACTGATATGCAAGATAAGTAAGTGAAAAACTTCAAAATGACAGTCCATATGATCCTACTGATATGCAAGATAAGTAAGTTAAACACTTCAAAATGGTAGTCCCATATGATCATGACCTTGACAGCTGTATCTATCTCTTTAAGGATATAGCTCCTCAATTACCCATTTACTCTTTCTCTACTTTGAAACAAGTTACTACAGTAAATTCGGGTCTGGTAAGACGGTATATGCATTAATCAGAAGCAAACTTAGAATTTTCAGATAATCAGTACATTTGTGTGTATGATCATGCTATGTTCGGGTCGTATATTTCAGCCCATTACTTCACATGATAATAAGTCATCACCTGCAGTATGAATATACTAACCCAACCTTTGCATTCACGGTTTAACTTATCAACTGCACAGTGCACATAAGAAATAAAAAATTTAGCCGTTCGATATTGAATAATAGCCTCGCGCAATATAGCAAGCTAAGTTATCTCATATTTGTTTCTCAACCTAATCATCTAGTTTTTCTTATTTTTGGTTAGTATGAGCTAAGTTAACAACATAACTGAGCTAGTTTTTGTTCTTCTTGCAGTGAAGTCGTAACCTACTCAGACCACCCTTTCTAATTACATATGACTGAGTTTTTTTTGTCAAACTGGATTTACTATTCAAGCTGCGTTATATACTCATTAGCAATACATCGCAGGATTTATAATGACAGGGGCGTTTGTTCATGGGGGACTTTATTCAACAAAATTTTGTCCTTGTGACGAGGCTATTTCGCTCCCTCTTAGACTCTTAGAAGCTACAGTCATGATCTTTGATCTTCACGTTGAAGTGAGACTATAATGAAACGCGCCTCACCCAGAGGATAGAGAGCCATAGATAGAAGAACCTTCATTTTTGTTTCTTCCACGAAAGAGGAAGGATCCACAAACAATCTTATATGTACACTATCCATACAAGATTGAAATTTTTTCTTTAGAGTCCAAACGACAGTGAATTTGAACCCAACATTGTGATGATATGTTCTTTTTATTAAACTCTAGATTCCTATAAAAAATGAGCACAACCCGAAACGTATAACACCATCATCTACCACTTAGAAAATCAACCGTTAAAAATTAACAGTCGAAATTTCAATCGGTAGATGATGAGATTTCATATATCGAATTGCGCTCATTTTTTTTTTTTTTGATAGGAGTCTAACATTTAACAATATAATATATCATCAAACTTGAGTTCAAATTCATTATTATTTCGACTTCCAAGAAAAATTAGTTCAATCTTATATGGACAATGTACATATAAAATTATCCGTAATCCATCCTCTCTACAAAATGTGACTCCAAAAATTTACCTAGCTTGATTGGGGTATACCCAAACTAATTGGGGTATACCCAATAAGACAAAATCTGGTTATTTTGAAGTAAAACCAAGCCACCCCTTAACCTTGTATTTTCTAAATGGCTAATATGCCCTTGTTTAATTAACACTAAAAATTATGATTAGGTTAATTAATTGAGTTTGATTGATTGAATAGATTAAAACTTAGGAATTGAAGTTATGAAATTTTGTTTTTGATTGAACTTTTGTGGGATGATTTTTGAAAGATTTTTTTTTTTTTGAGAATATCTCTTGCAACGAAAATGAAGCACACAACCGAAACACTTTTAAAAGGTGATTGCAAATCTGTGGTATGAAATCATACTCAAAATCAAAGAAGAAATTCACACTTTTAGTTCTGAAAGTATTAAAGGTCGGCAGGGTCGACTAATGAAGATCATGCCGACCACTCTACGCCGGCAAGGTATACGGTTGAAGCGGTTTTCTACGGCCGGCAGGGTATACGAATAAAGAAGATGCCGACTGTAATATTTTTGACACACAGGAGACTGTTATAAATGCGCAGGTAGTCGGCATGGTATTGATTTATTACCTTGTCGGTTTCCTTGTTGTCGGCATTTCTTAACTTTCTTACCTTGCCGACCAGCGTTTAGCCGGCATGGTTGTAATATTATAACCTTGCCGACTTTGGTTATCCCCCAAAAAAGACTGAATTCTAATAGGCGCAATTCACTTTATTCATTCAATTTTGGTTACTACATTTATTGAAACATAAAACCTAATCCTCGTCGACGGAAAAACGAATGCACTTAGCATGTGCATCAAGCCTTTGAACACCTAAGCGACCCTAGTGGACGAGTTATAGTCTCGTGAGGGCTTACATAGAGGTATATCCACAAAACCTACACTAAAACTTCTGAATCCATCAATCTTCGTCCGACGAAGACGATACAACATCCAAGTAGTCCGGGTTATCCTCCGGGATTCTTTCGGACAAAAAGTGATAGCTTGCATCAAACGCGAATGCTTCCCCCTTTTCCTCCAAGTAGCGCGCTTTCACTACTTCGTGCTACAAAAACAAACTTACATTTGTTAGTGGTGTTTCATTTGAAGATAAAACAACATGGGTTACGTAAGAAAATCCACAAAATTACTCACAAATTGCGCAATGGACAAGGTGAATGGACGAGTGTTAAAAATCCGAGGTTGGAGAGCTAAAAAGCAAATATCGCGTTTTCGATGACAAGGTGCCTATCGTGCACTTGTTGAACACTTCTTGCATTAGTATTCCCACACTCTTGGATAAATTTGTTGTGTACCCTAGCGCAAAAGGTTGTGGAATCCACCCTTTCGGAGGATTGACGTCTAAGTCGTTTTTCCGCATACCAAGATTTGATGATTGCCAAATCTTCATTAGAATCAAATGAAGCCATTGTTATATGTATGTAGAGAGCTATTGGGTTAGTTAGATGGAGTGTATGATGATATGAGCTTTGGAGAGTATATGCAAATAGTTGTGTGTTGTTTTGTGGAGATAAGTAGTGTATTTATAGGATGGTTCCTAAATTTGGTCGTTATAGTGTATAAGTACAAGTCAATCAATGCAATTGTACTTGCAAAAAATTTGAAATATAAATCCGCCGGCACTGTTTTATTTCCCCAATATGCCGACTAAGTCAGGCCGGCAGGGTCTGAAATTTGTTACCATGCCGACCCTATGATGATTTTAGGCATCAGGAGACCAGTTTCTTCTGTGTATCCGCCGGAACTGTATTTGGTCATTAGCATGCCGGCATTGTCGATAACATATTACCTTTCCGGCGAGTAAACATCCGGCTAGGTAGGAATCGTATTACCTTGCCGACCCTGGTAACTACACAATTTCCGTTGTCACAGCCGGCATTCTGACAATTCACAACTTTGCCGGCCCTGGAACAGTCGGTAATGTAACTTAAACAAAGCATGCCGACATAAGTATTGAAACTTTACATAGCTAAACAAACCATTCATTCAATAACTAGAAATCCAACACTTTTTGTCCAAAATACAAAAACATGTCCCATAAACCTTAAAAAAACATTTGTCCACACCATTAACTTAAACATTCGTCCACCACAACATAAAGAAATAAAATAGGAAAGCATTCATTCACCACGACCACGACCACAACCCCGTTTAGGAACACTACCATTGCTGCTACCTTCACCACCACAACCGCTACGAGCCCTCTTTTTGTCAGCATTCAGCTTGGCTTGTGCTTCCCTCCTAGATTTTTCTTCCATCTTTACTTGAGCCTCAAGTTTCTTGAATAATTCATGGGCATCCTCATTGTCAACATTGCAAGCATAGTCAATGTGCTTGCTTTGCTCTTCAATCGACAAAGGCTCTCCTCTGTCTTTCGCTCAGCACAATACCTTCACAAAGGTCTTCAATTGGTCCTTCTATTTTCAATTAAACAACAAACAATTAATAGAATGATTCGATAATGTAATCTTAAAATAGTAAGAGCAACTCTAAAATACTTACAAAGAACTTAAGACTTATTGCCGGGTCTTTCGATGTCATCCTCCTCTTACGAGCCAATTCTTCAACAGTCATTTCCCTAATCACAGTAGGACGAGCCCAACCCAAGTACCACGCCATGTATTTCTCACTGGCTTCACAACCGGTGGTCACCTCGTCCAAAAGACTCACATCGATTTTACGTCCACGTCTGTCCCAATGTTCTTGAGTTGGTTCTGGATCGTAAGAGACGTTAATAGTTTTTTGGGACGTGGTGCATGAAGCCATGTTCACAGTAAAGAACGACTTTTCTTCATCGAAATGAGGTTCTTCTTGGACGTAACCCAATTGTCGGATTACCCGATGTGGATCGTACATTGAATATCCATCATACATAGTCATGAAGGGTCCATAGTATAATGCAACTTCATCTGTCCTTTGGATTAAACTTTAATTTCTAGCATCTCGATACGGATCAAATAACACATCATACGCAGTCAATTTTTCGATGGTGATTCGGAGTTTGATAAGATTTTGCGGCATGTCCTTATCCTGAGTACCCTTAAAACTGTACTTTTGCCGCTCTTGGCTTATCAACCACAACATTCGCATCCACTTTGACGTAGGAGTTGGTTTTGAACAAAGAAGGGAAGTGCTCATATATCCAAACCTATGCAAAACAAAGTTTAGTAAGAATCTTATCTTACGAGAATTTTGCAAATATAAATGATTTAGACAATAAAATTACCTGGAAGAGACATGTGTTTCCGTTAACTTGCTTACTGAGTGCCCTAGAACATTTTGTCAACTCATTGTTCAAGAAGGCGACCACCGCAGTACCCCAAGAATACTCACGCATCTTATCTAAGGGATCCAATAGTTGCAAGTAACTTGCCTCGACCAAGCTTCCGGAACTGTCGGGGAAGATACATTTGCCTAGGACGTATAGCAAATAAGCTGACGCGGTAGCATTGATTCGCACCGGGTTCACCCTTCCTTCCTTATCAAAGATTTTCTTTGTCTCCCATAATTTGTCCCTCAACTTCTTCAGATTAAACTTCTTGCTTAGACGACCATCCTTCATCTCAAGAACAGACTCTGTCTCAATCTGATTCCAACCGAACAATTTCTGGCTCAATGCGTAAATATCCTTGAAAGGAAACTTATTATTGAATCCGTCAGTGACTGCTTTTCCATCAACCTCGAGGCCTAGAATTTGTTGAGCATCATCGGGAGTTATCGCCATTGTATCAGTCTCTCCGTAGAACCTCTCACAGAATGTAGATATGGTAACTTTATCATGCTCAATATTCGAACTCTCCACCGCAGGCCACAACCTGGAGTTCTTGACAATCACTTTCACCTCCTCACATTCCTTGTAAAGATCCCAAATACTAGTCACTGAACATGAAGCTTGGCGCCTCATGAGACGGACGGCATGCCTGTGATCCTAAATACCAAAAAAACAAAATGAAAAGAAATACAAACACTTGACGCAAATTTAAGATAGTTACACACTTGAATAAAGAACAAAGACGGATTGAGATTACTTACGATAGTATTATGGATCGAACATGCCCAAGAGTCTTTGTATCCAAAAAGAACTTCTCCACCATCTCTTGGGGTCCCCCTTGGACGCTCACCTTTTTTCAGTGTAATCATCAAGTGAGGGGGAGGCATTTGGGAATTAGCTGGTTTAGTGATCACCCTCTTCTTCTTTCTGGTTTTACTTGAAGTTGAAGCTTCGGTTTGTTGAACAATAGTTAGAGTTTGTTCTCCGGTTCCATCACCTTCTTCTTCTTCTTCTTCCTATGCCTCTTCAACAATTTCATCCTCCATATCCTTATCTTTATCTCCATTACCATCATCATCATCATCTTCATCATTACCTCCTCCAACATTAGGCATTTCTTCATCACCCTCATCATCATCATTGTTACCTCCTCCAGCAGCCGGAGTGCTTTCATCAACATCATCATCATCACCTCTTCTACCATATGGAATTGATTGGTCTTCGTCCGGAGTATCGTCTGAATCACTGGGTTCCGATGGTGGTTGAGAATCATTCGGTACACGGATCTTGAGCGTTCCCGGCACAACATATGCCCCTTGATGTGTTGAAGTCAAGAGTTTATCACCAACACGAGGAGGTCTTTGAAGGAGGACTAAGAGCTTTCATAGCTTTCTTCTTTTCCTTTTCCAACCTGAACAAGAACAATTAAGGAAAAAAAATTACAGGTCGGCAAGGTCGACATATATAACTTATCCGGCGGAACAATGGACGGAAGGGTCTATATCTAACTTACATGTCGGCTAAAGAG
Source organism: Papaver somniferum (assembly GCF_003573695.1). Classification (NCBI taxonomy): domain Eukaryota; kingdom Viridiplantae; phylum Streptophyta; class Magnoliopsida; order Ranunculales; family Papaveraceae; genus Papaver; species Papaver somniferum. The sequence goes on along the minus strand of NC_039364.1, from coordinate 230,650,670 downwards.
CAGCCGGCAGGGTAGCATTCATATAGCCTGCCGGCTTATAACAAATATACTACACAGGAGATACAAAGATTTTCCACATTACAGGTCGGCAAGGTACATTACCCATACATTGCCGGCCAACAAACAGCCGGCATGGTTGTATCCAAACACCATTCCGGTTTTAAAAAATTCAAGGCATCAGGAACCAATGGTTCCAAAACAAGTTATAACATGCCGGCAGGGTAAAAAATAATAACATGCCGGCTTCATTAAACAAAAACTTCCGCCGGCAAGGTTGCAGGTTGCATAACCTGCCGACCCTGTGGAAGCAGTTACAGATATTAAACAGCCGACAAGATATTTAACCTAAGAGCTTGTCGGTCAAACCCTAACTATGAAAAGCCGGCAAGGTCGATAACATAATACCTTGCCGGCGTCGCAACTGCCAATTCATAATTTCGATTTTTCTGACCTAATTTGACATGCAAATATCAAATAGAAGTACTAGAGTGAGTTTAAGTAAGCCCTTATTTTCTTAAGCGCACCATTTCTCGTGTTTCAGGGGCTGCGAATTCTCCTTCTTCGACAGTTCTTTTCTTCACTTTCTTTTGAACCAAACTTGCAATTCCAGGGTTATACTCATTGGGTTTTCGATTAGTGCCTTTCATACGAGTTCCCTTCCGCCGTGGTGGATCCATTGATGAAGATTAATCGGAGTTTTCGAATCGACAATTTTAATGAATTAATCGACGAGTTTTGATGGTGGTAGGGTGATGGAGCCGGTGTGGTTGTGGAGGAGAAGAAGAAGAGAAGAAGAAGATGAAATGAAAAGATTAAAACTGATTTAGGATAATAGATTTTTAAAGGGTAAGGATAGTTTTGTAACTTACCCATTAGGACTTCCCTTAAAATCCTTAAAAAAAAATCCCTTTAAAATTGGATATATCCCATCTCGCCTGGAAAATTTATTCAATAGATGTAAATGATTCACCATATTTATAGTATTAAATGTCATTATTGGGTCCCAAAGTGGTATCTAAATAAAGTCAACACAGTTTGGCACATTTAACAATAGACAAGGGCAATCATGATTGGGACACAAAGTGGTGGTAAGCCACAGTTTCATTAACTCCTTTTTCAACATCACGGGCCTAATATTCCTCTAGATTTTGTTTCACTTTGAAGACATATTTTGTCTCTCCTAATACTGAACTGTATCAAACCATTCAGATTCGGTTCAGATTTAGGATATGCACACATGCTCAAAGAAGACACATTTCAGTTTCCTACCAAAAAGAAAAAGAAAAAATGTAGAATTTTTTAATGATCGACATCACTAGAATGAAAATAGTGCTGCATGGTGGGAGGCTGGGAGCAGGAGGATCACAAGCAAATGTAAAATTAAATAAATTACAATTTCTATTCTATCTCCTTCTAAGGGAGGAAGAAACTACCCTTGCATTAGTCCTGACTCCTGTACATTTTGCTTGTTCTTCAGATTAACGATAGATGATTCATTAATCATGCAAACATACAAAATATTATCTCTTTCAAATAATTGAAGAAAACAAATCAATTAATCAATTTTTTATCCAATGTAGATATATCATTTGAAAAACAAAATAAAAGGGAGACTTTAGGTTTAAAAGCATATTTTTGATTGATAAGTTTAACTATTACTCGTATGTGATAATGGCGCCAAATACAAATTTAATTCAAGAGTTGAAAATCTGCAAGAAAAGAAAGATCAATAATTCATTTTTTTCTTTCTTTTGATGCATAATTCATATAATTGATCGAGTATTATTAAAAAATCCACAACTTGTTTTGAATTTTCCATCATTTTCAATTAATATATAGATATGGATTCAATTTGTTGGTGTATAATGAACGTACTATATGAAGAAAGGGAAAATTATGAACATACTATATGAACGTTATTCAAAGGAAACCCACAATTTGCAATCGATAACAGTCGTTTAAGGGGACAGTTCCAAAGGGATCAAATTCAATTTTTTTGGTAGTTGTTTAAATCTTATATGGAAAGCCGGATCGTCGGAAATTCCTATGGGGTTTTGCAAATATGATATTCGGACAGCTAAGGGGATCGGCTAAGTGGATTTTCCACTGGCGGCAAATGAAGAAACGCGTGGTGCTAACGGTTAAATTTAAGTCGTGGGCATTCGAATTTAAGCCGCTAGCGGGCAAAGCTAAGCCGCCGACAACTAGTTTACTACAGTAAAAAAAATGAAACAAATGTAAAACATTGTTTCGTAGGATGAAATTTTCGTCATAACCCATACACATAATCATGACAATATATACAAGATTATGTCGATGTCATATCTACAAAGTTCAAAAGACAAGCGGTATACTTCGTAGTCTAATTCCTTAATACTATGATCATACTATTATAATCATGTAACGTCACTAGAGTATAATATACAAACACTCAAGTCACACCAAAATTCACCCTTCTCTACTAATTTTTTTCTTCTAATATGTATTCTAGCATTTTAAATTCCTCAATCGAAATGTCTTAGAAAGCTATTACATTTTTTTGTGAAGCCAAACTTGAAGTTGCTCTTGATAAGATATGTGCTAATTTCAAAAAATTGAAAATAGTAAAAGGAAAAGAGCAGTGCAAGCTTTAAAAGTTAATCCAGGAAAATGTTCTACAAAAAGAAGAAGAGCTCGAGTTTCGAAAGTTAACAACCAAGTTAAAAAAAAAAAACGAGGAAACACCGTTCAAGAACGCGTTGACGTCAAATGAAGATAACCAGGAGGCCAACGATCGCCCGAGTTTTTTTATTTAAGTTTTTTTTGTCTAAAAGTATATATGTTGAAGTTCTTTTTGTCAAAAAGTATATATCTTGTGGAAAATGAAGCAATAATATTAATTAGGAAATTTTAGAACTTAAAAATTTGATTTCCATTTTTAATTAATTGGTACTTATTACATTTAGACTTACATTTAGTTAACTTGATTATATTTAATAACGAAAAAACAACATCAAACTAAATTGGATTAGATTCATGTAAATGAACCTTATAGAGTATATTCAAAGCGGCTTGTTGGATAATGACAATATTTATAACGGTTATATTTATGACAACTATTTTTTTGAAATTACTAACGATTATATAATAACGGGTCTATTTTTCTTACAAAATACCACATTTAAAAAAAAAATTAACACGACCTATCGAAGTCAATCTCAACCAACATCGTACGGGATTGAAGACGATTTTATTTTTACAAAATACCACTATATAATAACAGGTCCATTATGTTTCATGGATGACCATAGTCTGATGTGATACCCTTGTATGTATTCTAAGTGTCCATAAGTAGGTTGTTCAAGAATCAGGATTGGTCTTGAATCGCAACCGGAAAATATCGGATGTTTGCAATATCATGATCATAAATGTCTTGAAGAACCACACATGCTAGATGATGCTATGGAGAAGAAAGAAGATGAAAATGTACAAGCACTGTGCAACATCTTGAAACTTAAATCAAATTGAAGAAATTACAGCGGGACCACCGTGAAGAAAAAAATCACCCTAAAACTTGCAACTTAAAGCCAAGATGAAGAAGTCACAGCGTGACCACTGTGGAGAAGAAGAGTTTCCCACAATCTTAATTGGTGGATGTTCAAGCCCTGGTTGCAACTTTTTCATGCACTTGCACACTTCTACAGAAGAAGACACATATGGAAAATACTTCTAGAAATGTCCTATATGTTTTAAACTGGAGCGGACTGATTAAGTGTATGAACTGATTCACAATCGTTTTATATTTTAGTTTGGTGTTATGTTGTCTTGTCTTTAATCAATGAAAACGTCTTTGTATTTGTACATTCAATGTACTATCATACTAATTTGAACCCAAAACTACTTTAGATTAAAGAAATTACATAAGATTAAAGCAACTACACTGGATTAAAGTATACTACATAGCCATTAATCTATAAACCTTGTTAAGTAACGTTGTCGTTCAGCGACCGGCTGGTGGAGCATCCAGGAAGCAAAAGGGGTTGAACCTGTGAAGCTCTCTAAGGATGTTGGAATAAGCTTCGTAAACGAAAAGTGACCCGCTAGATAATTGCCAACTCTCTAGTGTTCTTGTACCACTTTATTAGACCTTCACCGTTCAATCTACTGCAATTAATTAGTATGCACCTGAGCTACAAATTGCGTGATTTCATGATCAATTAGCTTAAAACGATGCGACAATTCTTGATTCTCATGCATAAACGGGTTCTCAGTTTCTGAGGAAAACATTCAAAAACCTCATGCCAGAAAACCTGAAATGATACGTCTTGACTACAATAGATATTTTCTCTTGTTTGAAAAATATGTGCTCTGCATTTGCTCTACAAATAACTAAATTTTCATTTTGAGTAAACTTAACACCACAAACTCTGGGAGGCATTTTTAGGTGAGTCGAGAAGAGTTGGAGTTAGGAAATGTAGAAGGTGTGAATTTCAAGTTGAGGAGAGTCTAATATATATGAGAAATAAATTAGAGTCGTTGGATGTTGCCATTAGCGGCAGAACTTGTCACGCGGCTGGCCTTCAAACACCTGCGATTGAAAATAGACTGCACATCGAATCTAGAGCCGCGACATAACAAGAGACGTGGTCTGGTCGTACTAAGCAAAACCCACAAATTTATTGGTTTATTCATCCGTTTTTTATGTTTGTCCATTCCATATTGGGAGCAAAATGGATAAATATAAGATTTACCCATCACAAATGAATTGCCCTTATCTTTCAACCTCCAACCCTTTGCATAAATTAACTTTAAGGCTTCTAGCATCCAGTGCACCTGACAGTAAAAACTTAAGATTGGAAAACTTTAATTTAATTTTAGCTTTTAATCGAGTCTAATATATGTTCCGATCAGTACTTATACATCGTTTTCATGTGGAACTCATCATTTTTTAAAGATTTTATTATATGTATTTGTAGGAGTTAGAATCGTTGGGTCACCAGACGTAACACAAATTGTAGTTCTGAAATCTATTTCTAGATGTCACAATTGTTATGGACAAAGATAAAGATATCAATCAACAATTAAATATAGTTGTCTACACTTATCATGAAAAACTCTGAAAAAGATCTCGAGAACCTTTTTTGAATCTTTTTTTTTTAAATCTTACACCTAAATCCATGGATTATGAACACATTGGAATTAAATTCCTTCCGTTTAATCTTTTTTGAATTTCTATGAAAAGTCTTTCCTTACTTATGGGCATTGCTATCTTTCCTTACACTATCAAACACAACATAAGATATTTCAATTGGATTAACATCATTTATAAAATTTTGAGACCACAACATTAACCTCTTGGACCTATCTTACACCTACAATGGTTTCAAGTTAGAGACCTCTTGGACCACACCATAAAGTAAGTATTAACAAAATTTCTCCTAAACAAATTTATACACCAAACCTTCATAGAACTTGCCCCATAATAAATTTCCAAACTTTTTGAGTGATACTTTTTTCAAGATTACTTCCCTGAAAAATCAGAACTCTGCAACCATTTCGTGAAGAACTACTACTAGTATTTCTCCACTGAAATTCCTAGCAAGTAACCAAGCAAAATATACTGCGAAAATATTTTGAGTAGGGTCGGGTCAGCAAGTAGTTCACAAAAGGCCAAGCAGAATTGCCAAATTGCTCGGGCTGTTGAACACGGATGCCCTTTCCCGTGTGGCATCATTCATAACGTTGACCATTATATGATTTTAATAATATTACCACCTTCGTTCCATGAAGTCAGACATCAGACAAAATGTATATATTTATACAGAAAAAGAGGGAGGGAGACAAATTTAAGCATCTCCTTCTTCTTCTTCTTCTTCCTCCTCATTTCATTCTGTTTTGGTACTTCGTGATTTGATATTCATCTGGGCATCAGCTCTTGCGAACGAACATCCAATAAACGGAACGATGCCGTACAGAGAGAGTATAACGCAGTCACCGGCACCGTTGCTGGCAGGGAGATCACCGGCGACGTCGACAGACAGTACAATGATGTCACCGGCGCCGTTTTTAAATAGCAGGTCAGCAGTTCCAGCTGCGCCGTCCATGTTAGTTCGACGTAGGAGTGGTGAAATAAATAACTTAGCAACACTTTCTAGTAGTATTTTGCCAGCTTTTGGAACTGTTATTGATGGTAATTACCTTGACCTTCAAAGATTCATCATCGCACCCTATGATCGTCGCTACAGGCAAGTTTAAGCTTTCTCATCTTTTTGTGTTTCTATTGCTAGTTTCTTTTCTTGCATATTTGATTCAAAATTTGTACATGCAAACACTGTTTGGTATTCAGTAAGATCTTCAAAGGGTCAGTTCTAGAGCTTAAAAATATTCTATCATTTAATACCTACTAGGCTACTACTATGGTTTAGTTTCATTTCTGTTCTACCCAATTCATCCCCGGAATTCTGATCATAAAAAAAAAAAAAATCATCCCCGGAAAATTACTTAAATTGTTCTTGTACTACCATGATAAAAAAATGGAATTCTCATTCTTCATCACCGCTTTATTTTGAATCTGTGGGCTATTTTTCATCGTTCAAACTTCAAATCTAACTCTTGAAAAAAAAATCACCAGTGTCGTAAGTTAAAATATACGGTGAATAGGGCGGTGAATGGGGCTAGTAGAAGCTGACATTATAATAGGGCGGTGAATGAGTAAATTCAAAGCTATGCAAGGCAGTAGGCATTAAAAAGAGAGACTTTTCTGATAAGTCAATAAAGTAGTTTCTTAACGATTACGTATGTTGAAACAATAATATCACTATCCTGTGCACCCATTTTTGAGGCGGGTGCACAATACAACTCATCTCCAATAGCCTAGTGTACTTTTTCAGTTTCAAAAACTGGGTGGAGATAACCCCTTCATTCGCAGAACATAGATAGATACACAGTTTGTATGAATGAGAAATTGACCGACTACTTGAATACTAGTTTACTGTTGGAAACTGGTATTGGTTCTTGTTTGTTGTTATTATTCAAAGATTTTATAATTTAATGGAATTGCAGGTGGTGGCAACTGTTTCTTGTGGTTCTAGTCATATACTCAGCATGGGCATCCCCGTTCGAGTTAGCATTCGATAAGGTGGCAACAGGGTCTCTAATGCCTGTTGATTTAGTGGTCGATGGCTTCTTTGCCATCGATATTGTTCTTACTTTCTTTGTTGCCTACTTGGATAGATCCACTTACCTCCTTGTAGACGACCGCAAAAAGATTGCAGTGAGGTAATTTTCTTCTCCATCCTGTTTCTGTATTTTCTGGTGTTTGGAAGCATTTTGCACACAAAATTCTCTGAAATACTTATACAAGTGAAGATGAGTGCCAGCACAGGACTGTATCTGACTGAATAGAAATTCACCACCTTGTACATTTATAAACCGTACCAACAATTCTGTTGATATAAATCTTGAGCATGTGTGAACAACATTAGTATGGTCTTACCTTGGGCTTTAATATTCCTTACACATCTTCTCACTTTTCACATTTTTCTCAAAACAGGTATTTGACCAAGTTTTGGCTTCCACTGGATGTAGCCTCAACCTTGCCATTTCAGCTCATATATAGAGTTGTAACTGGGAAAACAAAAACAGGTGCTGTTTTTGGTTTTCTCAATCTCCTTCGATTCTGGCGACTACGTCGTGTTGGCAAGCTTTTTGCAAGGTCAATCATATATCCACATTCCATGACTAAATATCACGGCTTTAGCCGCCTTACTACCTTAGAAGCTAGAACCTATCATGAATTTCTATGTTCTAAATATCTTTATCTATCTTTTTCTCGTACTTAAATCAGGTTGGAAAAAGACACACGGTTCAGCTATTTCTGGACAAGATACATTAAACTCATTTCTGTAAGCATTTCTGGGGACTACCATATTTGTCGGACTTCACTAGTTTATAGGGTGTTTACAAAATGTATTAGCTAACTAACTTGGATTACTCATAAATTTAGTTTTTGTCATTCACAGGTGACACTATTCATAGTGCACTTTGTAGGCTGTTTCCAATACTGGATGGCTACCAATTACTTCGATCAAGAGAAAACATGGATTGGTGCTGCATTAGGAAATTTTGAAGAAAAGAGTATTTGGATAGGCTACACATATTCTTTGTACTGGACTATCACCACTCTAACGACTGTTGGCTATGGAGATCTACATGCCCAGAACACTAGAGAGAAGATTTTCAACATCTTTTTCATGTTTTTTAACATTGGTCTCACTGCTTATCTCATTGGTAATATGACCAATCTTATTGTGCATAGTGCCCACCGAACTTTTGCTATGGTAAGGTCTAAACTTTTTCCTTCTTTCCGTAGTTCATTCCAACTACTTGAACATGTTTCTAAGACTGTTAGGCATCATTGGGTTGAATGCATAGTCCATACATGACAAACACAAAGTTCATAGTTATCTCTGTTTAAAAGATCTAACTTACACTAAGTTTTCGTTCAAGCGAAATGTTATTTTTCTTACTTAACTGTGTTAACTTGAGAAACTGCATTGCAGAGAGATGCAATCAATAAAATATTGAGATTCTCTAGCTCAAATAGACTCCCAGAGAACTTAAAAGAGCAAATGATGGCACACATGCACCTACAATTTAGGACACAAGAGATGCAGCAAGACCAAGTGTTTCAAGATCTACCTAAAGCAATAAGATCTAGCGTAGGTCAACATCTTTTCACAACAACCGTTAAGGGTGGTTACCTGTTCAATGAAGTTTCTGAAGATCTTATTGTTCAGCTGGTAAGCTTTTCTTTTAGATTACACCATGAGTTTAATTCCAACGTCACCAATGGCAATAACAGAATGCAAACTTCTGCAGATTACTGAAATGAAAGCAGAATATTTTCCACCAAAAGTTGATATTATCATACAAAACGAAATACCGACAGACTTCTATATTATAGTTTCTGGGCAAATGGTAAGACATTTATTCCACTGGAAACGTATCTCCTTTCTTGAAATGCCGAGGTTAATTAGTCTGCCGTAACCTGCAGGACTTGCTGACATACAAAGATGGAACAGAACAGGTATTCTTTCATAATTTATTTTGCCAATTGACAGTTTACTTAGTTGTTAAATGCATGGAATAAATATTAGAGTAATATGAAGTAAAGAATATGAATGTAAGTTAAACAGGTGTATATCAACCAACTTCCGCGACAAATTTTCAGTACATGAGTATAGGAGAACTTCATTAAATAAATCATAAAACACGGAATGTTATAACAATTCTACATAGAAAATGACAGATGTGAGAGAGAAGACACATAAAAACACTTGAGACTGTTTCGCTATTTTACCATAGCATCATCAAAAGAGGACACTAGAAATTTCATGAGATTTTATTTTCCACGAGTCATCCTCAAGGAAAATAGCCCAACTACATACAAAACTAGTTAGGCGATAAGTCTGATGACAGGCAAGTGACAGATTGTCATTTTTGCTCTCATGAATGATGAGGTGCAATAAAGATGAAAGCTTGTCGAAGTGCCATAAGTCTGTTTAATTGTTTGCAATGAGAGTTCGGCAACAGCTAATGAAAAAAGTATGTTAAACTCGGTGATTTTATTCAGGATTAGTCTCAATGAGAATGATAACACTGTATAGCATATTAACCATATAATGTGATGAACTAGAGCAGTGAAACGTGGTATGATACAAACATATGAATGCTAGTTATCTTGACTTCAAATAAGAACATATTCCTCTGAAATTCAGCATGTTATGAGATCCATTTTGCTGTGTCAACTCTGAACTCTGGTGCTTTTTTACAGGTTTTATCAAAATTAGGCCCTTCGGAAATGGCAGGAGAAATAGGGGTGCTTTTCAATATCCCACAGCCATTTACAGTGAGAAGCAAGAGGCTTTCCCAGGTTATTCGAATAAGTCATCAGCATTTTAAGCAAATTGTGCAGCAACATGCTGATGATGGATCGCGAGTCATCTCAAATTTCACTGAGGTTTGGACTTTGGATTTCATACAAAAACATAACAAATAAAATGCCACTAAAAACGGTGAAATTTTGTGCAGTTTTATTTTAACATCTCATGTGATTCTTCCATCTGCAGCACTTAAAGACCATACAAACAGAGATACTCGAACAAATTCCCTTTGTGACAGAATTTCTTGGTGACCTCCACAATATACCCAAGGTAAGAACAACATAGTGCGCAGGAAATAACGATGTTACAATGTTCAGCAGTATCCATGTAGCATGTTATCCTTTTATATGTCATATTTATAGTTCATTCTTACCATAACTAGAAAACATAACTCATCTAGCTGGTAAAGTGTAAAATGCTAATTATATGTGATTGCAGCGAAACATCTCGAGAGGGGAGGTAAAAGACCGTGAAGCATCGTCAAGAAATGCTAAAGGTAAAGGTTTATTACTCAGACCTATACTTATCATTTATTATTATGTCAAATCATCTATATCTAAAATTGAAAAATCTTGCAATTCGAAAAAAAAAAAATGGTCTAGCCTATCCAAGGGAAAACCAAGTATTGGGACATTAGGTAGCATCATATATACAATGGATGGAACCACAGGCCAAAAATACCTAGATAGCTCAGTCTCTTCAACTACTATCAATTGTTAAAGGAGTTTTCCATACAATGTTTATTAATGAAGCTAAAGTTTTCCATACAATGTTTATTAATGAAGTTTTCATTTTTATTTTACGCCATCTGATGCCCGGTTTCAATAAATGACAACTTCTCATGTACAGAGAGAAAGCTAAGCACAGTATACCTCATATATATTTCGAAACATTTACGAATTATGGTAAAAATGTGCAGGAGTTCCAGCAAGTCCTACACGTGCCCTCATGAGGTTGATAATTCACGGGCATCATCCAGATGAAATAAATACAACAGAAAGCAACAAGCCTGGAAAACTCATCCATTTGCCAGGATCAATGGAAGAGCTTTTGCAGTTGGCAGGTATTGCGGATTGAATATTTTTTTCAAAAGTTTCTCAACATCCGATTTTGCAGATAAACTCAATTTGTTATCTAGGTTCAACTAACATTACAGCAAGTACCACCTATATCCTATAAGAGATTCAGAATCTTGCAGTATTGTTTCCAACTGAATAAAATCAAGAGTTTAGGCTGATAGTCTATAGATGAATTACACACATAAGCACCACAAAATTAAACACTAGGACGAAATGCAAGTTACATATATTACATTCGAAGTAAAAATGATCATTTAGGTACTTGCAAATGAAAGATGCACCTATGAATGTCCTTAACATATCACATGCATGGAATTGTGGTATGTCAGTCGGATAGGGTATTAACCTTGTTTCATGGATGCAGAGACAAAATTCGGTAAAACGGGGAGCAAGATTATAATGACTGATGGATCAGAAGTGGAAGAGTTGAGCGTTTTAAGAGAGAATGATCATCTGTTCTACTGCTGAGAGAGACAAATTCTTTTGCTTCCTTTCATCCAACATGTATAAATTCGTTTCAAGAATGTAAACTAATAATTAACTAACCATGATATGTATCAAGCAAAAAGTTCACTTCAGTAATATCTAGTTGCTGGAAACACATAGAGCAGACTGATATAAGCAATGTACCTTTTGCAGCTTAAATCCCATCTCTCGTGTTGAGAGTATCTAAATTCTTGTAAGCAGCTTTTGGGAAAAGAACTCCTTGCACTTGTCTTTTTTTCCATTATTTCGCTTGCGCTTCATCAATTTCCCTTGTTTTGCAAGTATTTTTTCCATACAAATGAGATTTCTCTATATGTCAAGATTATGAAAAAAGCAGCAAAGAACACATCAAATGAACAGGAAGCATAAAACTGGTTTAGGAATTGGGAAAGAAAAATGAATCTAATTAAAGCATACCTGGAAAATCTAAATGAACAACAGAATGATCTTCAATTTTTAGATCTGGAGTTGATAGACTTATAAAAAAATTTGAGATCGGCCACAATTGAACAAGTATAAAAAATTCTCAACAAATTTTTCTTTCGAGGATTACAGATCTCCTAATTGGAACAATAAATTACGAAACTGAAACAGAAAAATGGAAGAAAAGATTGATTGATAAATTAACTTTTATTGCTCCTTGAATCTGAGGTTTCCATGTTTCTTCCTGCACAACGACTCGAACATTGTCGTGATTAAAGTGAGAAGTTTCCGAATCAGAGATATAGCACTTCAATTCGATCGTCTGGCCTCACCTGAGCCTTGTCAAAGATGAACCAGCCACAGAGAAATTTATGAACCTGATTTTCATGTCCTCACTGAATAGAGAAGAATTCAAGAAATCTTTCGGGAACTATCCATAGAAACCAAGTACCTTTTGGAAGTGGACCTAACAGCTCAGCCAAAGGCCTTGGATTTGGGAGGGGTAAACATCTTGAGAAATTATGCTACCAAAAGCACGATTTGAATGGATAAACGATGTGGCGTTAATTATACAAGTCCAACTTTTATACAACGGATTAAGTCGGACAAAAAAAACCCAGCATAATCCAACAATGAACACCATGTGCAGCGAAAAGTTCTCTTGCTAGCTCAATCTAATGTTATAAGTCAGACAAACAAACCTAGGAATTAAGAACTATTGTGTCAGAATGCTAGGACTCTCATTTTCTCTTGGACTGACTGCACTTATCCAAACCCAGCATAAGTGGAGTCTTCAGTAGAATCATGTTTAGTTGGAAAACCTTATCTTTCTATAATATGTAATCTTGTAATATTTTTTAATTTTTTTCTCCCTCTTCTCACCTCTTGCAATAAGTATCTATTCTATCCCTTGTACATTCTTCTTTCTTATCAAAAAAAAAAATGAACACTTCAGAAATCTACACAAACACATAAAGGGAGCTTCTTTGGCTGTTCTTGCATCAGCTACTCCTGCCGCTGCTCAAGAATTAGCTCTGGTGTATGTGATGTTACCTGCAGCATTTGTTACTGTTAAAACTAATCCAATCCTGATGGACATATTAACATCAGATAAAAGTATTGAAATATAAAACAGACTTGTGCACTCTAACTGAACAACAGGATCCCCCTGCATAGAAGTATTTGTGACAGAACCAAAGAGCATTTGTTAAAAGTCTAAATAAAATCAAACTGATATCTTTAAGCAGCTTAGCAGGCTAGGCTTCTTATACCTATTTATTACTTGTTCAAAGCAAGATTTATTTCTATCTTCTAAACAAACGAACAACTAAAAGAAGTTTATGTTAGAACTTATTCAAGGTGGTATATAGCCTGTACTCAGAGAATCATCTAGCTGAGTTGAAAACTTAAGATTAAAAAAAATGAAACAAACAGCAAACAGATCAAAATAGCAAAAAAGAAAAAACGCAATTGATAATACATGGGGCAAGCAGGTTACCGTTTATCTGTTCTTATAATGACAGGTCCATTCTTTTCAAAAGTATTATATTGGGTCAATTTTTCAACCTAACAAGCAGCAATGTAGCATCCATATGCCTTCCAGTTCAGACTAAAAGGTAGCTTACTTGATATTTGTGCCCTTTTAAGTCCTAATTATTCTGAAGTAATATGCTCTCCTAATTTATAAATTAATCAATCCAGCTTGACATTCCTACTACCCAATATGTTTTGCAGCTAATCTAAAGCTCTAAACCTTTCATTATCACTTGACAAAACCTACAATCTTAATAAAGGCATGCATGGTTTTCATAGTGGACCTCTGTCCTAGTTTTAAGTTCCATTGCCTAACATATAAAACTAGTACTGAGAACCACAAAGTTCAATGAACAACCAGCCTCACAAGTTCAATGCACCGTAGATAGTAATATAAGAGCAAAATCGTAGATAGGATCACAATGAGTTTCTTACCTCAGCCTCATCATTCAGATCCTTCTTCTGCTCGTTTGACCAGTTCCCCATCTCTTCATCACCAGCAGGTACCATAATAACTCTTTGTCCAATTGGCTCTTTTGATAACTTTTGTATTTCATATTTTGGTATACTCTATAACTAGAGAAAGAGGAAATAAAAGTAGTGGTGGTTCGTTAGTGTCAACAGAAAATATGCAAAGATATATGTACATAATACCGAATCAGAAGACAGAAACCTTACTTGTCTGTTTCTCATAGCATTGACATAATACCAAGGTGGAGGCATGTTAGGATCAACTTCCGTTTCAATCCCATTATACTTATTTTGAATCAACTGATCCAGATACCAAGGTGTATATTCCTTAGGTAAACGGATCTGTAATTTATCAACTGGTTAAAAAACATCAATAACGAGATTCATTAGCAAAAATTCAACATACAACATAAGGGAAACCCATCAGAACACTAATTACTAACTTATACGAGTAGATTGAGCACTTGAAACCCAAAAATGAAAAATTGATTTCAATCCTAAAAGAAGAAAATCTTACCATATTTGGTTGCCATTATTGGGAATACCTTCTCTTTCTTCTTCTTTGTTCTAACTTGAAACCTGTTACAGCATAAGAACCCTATTAATAACTCATGATAATATCTGACCTAATAAAAAAGGGTCACATTCAGGCACATATTGCTGCAGAGCAAGCGATAGTATTTGCAGACTGATTTAAAGATTCACAACAAGAAATCAAATTTATTCATTTATTGGTTTTTTGAAAATATATGTAAACACAGTAATTTAGTCTTTCCAGGAAAGTCAGGACAGGTAGATTTTACGAAAATGAATCCATTAGTTGATCCGTTTCCATTAAAGTGAAGTTCACAACCAAGTTCTAATTAAAGATACCAAACAAAACAATCAATGATAAAAAAAATTATATTCAATTTAAATATGCCTCATAACTAGCAGATGAGAGGATATTTTTTCATGATCAAGCACAGAAGTTATCATCATCATACTCATCGCCAAGACTAACTCCACCTTACTGATCAATAACATCATCTTCGCACGAACTACCAACCATGTGTCTCTTTGATTTTTCTCCTATGTCTCTCAACGAAATAAAGATGTTTATGTGAGCAATTAGCTTGGCAGCAGAAAAATAATCAGTCGAAGCTTTATCATCATCGGAAATCCTTTTCAAAATTGCCATCTTCGTGTCATAAGAGTAAAGCACAAAGTTATCATACTTGAATATGATTTCTTCGTTCTTCGTTAGTAAAATAGGCTCAAATCTCCATTGACGAGAACCCACTACCCCTTCATAATCAATATCAAAATCCATACACCAAGACTCCTTCAAATGACTACTTTTCTTGAAAGACCATATTTCCATGCGCAATTTATCCGTGTAAAGACACAAATTCCCTTCCAATTCTATAAGTCCACATCTATCACCATACTTACGGCCAAGCATACAAAGAGGTACCGGGAGCAATCGAAATTCTTCGTTCGCCAAGTTGAAGGCCACAATTTTATTGAAGGTATGCCAGTAAATATCTCCATTTGAATAGGACCCTCCTCCAATTGTATTCAACATGAAAGAAATTTTACCTTTTGATCTCCACCCACAACCACTACCAAGCGTGTATACTTCAACATTTCCTTCGTGGTTAATGCTGGGATAGTAAATTCTAACAACCTTGAACTCATTGGTTGACCTAACATATCCAAATCCACATGATATGAGAGGATACATGCGACCCTCTCTTTGTATTATGCCATCAGGCTCAGACATATCGACATTATCTCCTTCATTTAATCGAGGAAGATAAACATATTCTCTTGTGATGGGATTACAAATATATATGGGATCTGCAATTAAATCGTGCCATATCAATATACAAATCAAACCATTGCAGGAGCCAACTAGGTGATCGATTATATAATCAGGGTCCGTAGGTGGATGATAAATCCTCTTCAAATTTTGCTTATAAGAATAGTTTTCATCCATGCTAATGCAAATTCTATCACCTAAATGTCCACCGTCAAAAAGCAAAACTGTGCCATTAACATCATTAAGGCCACAAGCAAAAAAGAGACTTGGTTCCAACTTAACAACCATATCATCATTATTGCCAACTCCAGATACACCACCGTCGAGATGGTTAAGCTGGCGGCTGAGGTGCATTTTATAAAAGTGAGTTCCGGTACAGATGAGAGTTTGCCACCTTTTACATACCAATTTACACTCTAAAACAGACTCGGTTGGAACTCGCGAAAGAAGATCTACCATAACATCCGAAGGAAGACACTCCATTGATCCTTGCACTAAATAAATAAATAAATAAGTTCAAAGAAATTGCTAACATGAGACTGCCTCCAGTTCTAGACTTCTAGTGTCAAATATTTTCATGTTCAGATCTTTCAAGTATGGCAAAATTAGAATGTTTGTGATCTAACAGTCAAATTTGTTCTCTTCCACAAAAAGTAATAATAATATAAAGTGATCTTCTTACATTACAGAAAACTTAATCAATTGAATTTTCAATAAAATCCCAAAATTCGAAACTGAGAATGATCATACCTGACTTCGTTTCTTTTTACTTCTATTGGACTTGAACAGAGGATTGTAAGATATAATATCCTTCTCCAATCAAGCCACAACCTCTCTCCCTCTCTCTCTCTCTCTATACGTAGTGTCTTATGCCGATCTAAAAAATTGATGAAGAACAGGGAAAGAAGTATTGTGGATGAAAATTGGGGGAGAAATAAACGAAGGGAACCAAGTACGAGGGATTCCCGCGAAGGTGGGCCGTAGTCGAACGGGGTATTCACATGTTTGCTCAGGCTAAGTCCTATGGGCTAGATTTGACTGCTAGATTAGCCAATAAGTATTGCAATTCCAAAAAAAACATTGTTGTTTATTTGTTAACACTACTAGTTCTCTTTCCTAGCATTTGCTCGCATGTGAATTAGCAACGAGATAGTTGCGCTGAATGGTTCAGCCCCACAAAAATTATCTTTTCGCGGAACGGTTCAGCGCATCTAGATTTATTTTTTAATCTGACGGTTGAGATTGGTTGTGCTGAATCATTCAACGCTGGCCGCTGTTTGATTTTGCGACTAGCATGCTAGATTAGCACTGCCATAGAACTTAGGAGGTTGTCCTAACTGACATGAACTGCTAATCTAGTTGTTAAATTAGCTCATCATAGGACTTAGCTTTAAGATAGGATGTTGTTAATTTGTTAAAGGGGCGGTGGCGTTATCACTGGGGTCTTGGTTTGGTCTGGGTGGAAATATATATATGAATAAACACAGACTTGCCCCCTTTTTTTAAGGTAAAAAATGAGAAAATTTTAGTGTACATTAGACTCGCTAGATTGGGGTACCGTGTACAAGAATTTAAATGGACCTAAAAGCAAGGTTAAGGGATGATGACGAAGGGTGAAATTATGAAATTGTTGTTGCAAATTCTAATTAAATCTAACCCATTGGTAATGTTAATTCCATTTACTTTTTTTCGTTCTCTTTCTTCGTCAATTTAATGATCAATTCCTTTCTCCTTCTGTATATTTCATCTTAGTTCGTTGTTTGAATGGCATATTGGTCGAAAAATTTAAAATTGGTAAATTGCAGATATGTGGTTATCAAGGTATTTCTTCGTCTACCTTGACAACTAGTATTAGTCGTTATCTTCCTAGGTTGAATATTGTGATGACTTTTCAACTCTAAAAATAACATTTACAAGTTCGTCACGGTATTTATCTTTATACTTTGACGACTAGTGTTGTAATAATTAAGGACGTCATGTTTTGAAAACTTGAACCTTGTCGACCAATAACTGTCATAAAACAGTTTCTTTGTGTATATTACTATTAGTCGGCATAGTTGCGGAAACTAGTTTGACGACTTTTTATTGGTCGCCACTTTGTGCAATTTCGACCATGACAACTAATAACAGCTAAAATCAACTTTTCTCCGTGTCTCATATTTCATTTGTTGGTCATGTTGTTTTATCTGTAATTGCGACGACTTGTGTATAAGATTTTTAGTCGTTAGTATTTGGTATTCCCGACCTTAACGATTAATGTAGCTTAGTTGGCAGGTTATAAAATTAATATCTTGCCGACTAATTATTCATTTGTAACACTTTTCTTTGTATGGAAAATTTCAGTTAGTCATCATCATGGTTTATTATTAATGCGTTAGTGATCATTATCTTCCATTTCACTGGATCATGCTGACTTTTCTTCCTGTGATTTCTGAAAGTATTGATGCTCTATGTAGTTTTGAGAATGAAACTATTAAACAGTTGTATAATTCCTTTTCTAGACGTGTTTGGATAGTATAGTTTCATTTCCGTTACAAAAATCCCAAAATAATTTTTTTTCTCAAAATTTTCCAATATAAACCATAAATCAAATCCAACTAAAACAAGATTTCATAATTTATATTCAACTAATTAATTTAACTACATTAATTAAACTAAATAAGTAAATTAATGCTAATTAAACAAGTACAATATAGTTATTACTATAAATATATGACTAAGAGCCTTTAGGTTTTACTTCTTAGTGACACTACTTTGTTTTATTAGGTATACCAAATTTGGCCAGTGAAATTAACGTTTAGCCCGTACTTGTGGAATTTGGACTTTCTAGTGCTACCCCCTAAATCCAGGTATTATACGGTCCTATTTTTAAAATCATGTGAAAATTTAGTTTTTTTTCTGTATTACGAATTAGTCTAAATTATTACCGAGGCCATGACATTAGAGTTTCTTTCCTACATTTTATTCATTTTATTTTTTAATTTTTTATGGTGGAAAAGTAAACCAACAAAAAAAAACTACAAAGGAAGAGAGACTCAATTACCAAGTGATTGATATACGGGGTAGTGAAGGTTAATCACTGGTTAGATAAATGGTGTTCTACAACGTAAGTTGTTAAGGAATGAGCCACAACATTGGCATTCTTTTTAATAAAGCTGAAATCTACATACATAAATAAATTGATCTTGTCCTTGATTTTGGAAATAATGTTATTGATGTGTCAAGGAAAATGAGAGTTGCTAAACTTCAGAGCATTAGTCACAATCAACAAATCTCCTCCAAGAATGATATGTTTGAGGTTTATGCTGATAGGTGATTCTATACCCACCATAGCACCAAAGGCTTTAACTTCAACATAACACATTTTCCTAACACATTTGTCTGATAGGTGATTCTGATATGTTTGAGGTTTATGCTGATAGGTGATTCTATACCCACCCACCATAACACATTTCTCTGACAACCATTGAATCTAGTGTTACAATCCCTAACTA
This sequence comes from Papaver somniferum, assembly GCF_003573695.1. Classification (NCBI taxonomy): domain Eukaryota; kingdom Viridiplantae; phylum Streptophyta; class Magnoliopsida; order Ranunculales; family Papaveraceae; genus Papaver; species Papaver somniferum. Next base: position 230,631,457 of record NC_039364.1, on the reverse strand, counting down.
CTGTTGCACAAGCATAACCTTTAAGACCATCTGCCTCATCAAAGTTGATTTTGATCATATATGAATGAGGGGGAGACCATTAATTCAACTGAGAATCCATGAAGTCTTGTTCAGTATGCAGCACAATGTTATCCTGTGGGATGGAGTTAAGATTATACCAATAAAGAGCATTTGTACCATCGTCTGGATATTGATTTTACCATTATTGGAAGTAATATTATTTCTTGTTTTACATAGTATCCATAGAAGACAAGCCCCTAATTTCGATTTAAAGTAATCACTTTCTTCCAATAACCAGCTCTTGATATAGGTGAATTGAGATGTTCAAGTTTCATCAGTTCAAAGATTTATTAGGGAAGCTTGTGAGACTGAGTACTAGAGGAATACATGGTCCATAGTTTCAATAGCACCATTACAAAGACTACAGTCAGCGTTAACATCTTTCCAGAATTTCACGAGCCTATTACTCACATCTAACCATTGCTGATTAATCTCTAGAGGACCATACGAACCTTAGGAGGCAAAGCTCTCACCAACCATATTTTTTTTAAGGAAAATCTTCATTAATTCTTATAGTGGTAGATGAAGGGAGTCTGCTTTGAAGAGTTTTGACGAAAGACTTTGCTGAAGAAACCGCATTCGAATGATGAGTCCATAACAATTTATCTTTAGAAACTACCTCAAGATTATTATTACGTAATATGAATATCCAGGATTTTGGTGACCTCATAAGGAGAAAATGGATACTGAAGTTTATTAGTATCCCATCTGGTAGGAATCTGGAGTATTAATAAAGTCTTTCACTTTAAATGAATATCTTATGATGTTGGGAATCACAGTGGGGGTCTTGTTGTGCAGAGTGGGAACTAGGAACCATGGATCGCTTCCTAAAGTTATGTTTTTCCCAGTCCATAACTAATTATTTATGACATATAACAAATTAAAGAGAATCCAACTACAATATTAACTTTTGAAAGTTTCAATTTAAAACATCAACCCCGTATCTCTCTAATCCTCGTTAATAATAACCATACAACAAATGCAATAACTTAGCTAACATAAATATTAATCATACAACTGACGTAACCTAACTTTTGAATAACACACTCAAACATAACTTAAGTTGAACATTTTCTTTCCTCACCCTTATAGTACCTTTTAGCAATTCCACGACATAAGCTCATTATTTTTCTCTGGCTTTACGTCCCTCCCTGAAGGATTGCCCTCGGCTTGCACGAGACGCGCTTCAAAGTCGTCTTCACCTTCATTGTCTACTATCAACCCACTGCAGCAGATTGGATATTCTTGATGAATCATCGCGTTAGTTTCCACATTAGTTAGGTTGTTTTTTGTGTCGAGATTTTGTTAAACTTGTATGGTCATACAAACTTTTCCTGCCTGCGGTGTCGTACTTCAATACTTATCTTCAATTCTTCATAGTTTTAATTGTTATTCTTCTGATTCTGACTCTGATTTGAATGTTTTTGTACTACGCAAATATGGAATTACATGTTGAAGTTGATGTAAGAATCATGCAAGCAGCCAAGCAGGAGCAGTCTGTATTTGACATTGTATTTTTTTTTGCAGTTTTACATTTTTTTTGTGGGTGGTGGCTTTGTACTTTCTTTTCATATGTGAGATTGAGAGTAAAGTAGTGTGGATTTTAGAACTTGTTTGAATGTGTTTGAAGATATTTTTAGAACCGAATAAAACACTTTTTTTCCAGGTTTTCATATTCTTATCCGCTAGCTGAATTTATCGGGTATCCGATAAGTTAATAACGTTGAATAATATCAGATATCGGAATCAGATTGGTCAAAATCCACCGGAATTTTTTCCGTTGACAGCCCTATGTATGGGCATATTTATTAGTCCACAAATACTTGTTATTACCAAGAAAGTTACGTCTGACATTTCAGAAGGAAAAAGAAAACATTTTCAAAACCTACAACCTACCTTGATACATGTTGACTTAACTAGATAAATTTGTGAAACGCTTTCCCAGCAACTCGGAAAAAAAACGCATAATTCGATTTGCTTAGGAAATTCGGGTTTCGTATCACAACTGTTTTTTTTCTCTAAGATCGATTTCGTGAGTCACGTGACAATTTCTCTCCAAGTCTCTCCCTCTCATCTATATATACGCTAGAAAATAGTCTAACTAACACCATTACAGTTTACAAAGAAGTCTTCTGAAGATTTTGTTTCCTGTGTCCCAAACATTCTCGATTTTCAACTAACACCATTTCAAGGTTTGTTGCTATAATATTCTATAGTGTGATATTCTTCTACAATCTGAAATCGAGATGTGCAATGCTTATTGTCTTCCGGTCCGTTTTGTTGGTTGTAAAAGGGACTATTTGGGTAACTTTTTGCTTCTTATGTTTTATAAATTTTTTAACTCAACCATATTTCTTCTTCAATCACCTTAATATGTTCAGTTTAAGCATTACAACAAGCTTGTTCTTAAGCATGTTAAAGTGAACATTAATTCCCCTTCTTGAAAAATACAACGGTACTTCTTCTTGTATTAACTTAGTGTTACTCACCAAAATCTATTCATCATTTTTTTTCTTTCATATTTGGTTTATTGTTGGAAAAATACGATGCTCATGTTTTTCCATTAGCACTTTTCTTTTATAACAGATTAGCTTACCTTTTTTTTGTAAGCATATTATCTAACTGATTTACTATTTATTTGAGTTGATATAATTTGTAAGTATGATTTACTACAGATGGAATTTTATAAGTTGTTTGGTATTTAATGTTATATTATACCTGATACAGGTGTATCCGTATTCCTTTAGGGAACTTAGTTAACCTCAAGCTAAGTTGAGGGAAGAATCCTACTCTAGGCAGGAATCCTTGTTTAGGCAGAATTCCTAGTTAGGGAAGAGGTTTGTTTTAGGCAATACTCTTAGTTTAGGAAATAGATTCCTAATAGAAATCCTTGGTCGGCTGAGTACGATGAAGGTTATAAATAGAGGGTTTTGGCTAACAGCTAAGGACACACAGATATTAGGTACAGAAAACCTAGAGAAAGCTTGAGGCAATTCTTGTGCAAGCTTAGCAAACAGTTTAAGGTTAATCCACTGTTAGAGAAGATTGTGAGCGTAACAAAGAGAGAATTGTAATCGTTTTCTTGTTCATAATCTAGAGACGACGATATATTTCTTCGAATTACTATTTTGTGTTCTGTGTTCTTCTAAGTTTTCTCGTCTATTATTATTCTGAATTCCATCTTTATAGTAATAGCTACCAAGGTACAGAGATCATACGTATCAAGTTGGCATCACGAGCGAGGTTAGTTTCTAGGGTAAATCCCTGTGGTTTATAGTTTCACTAGATCTCTCTACATAAAGCTTGGTGAGGTACTCGAGTAGATAGAAGACGTTAAGAAAACAAGGGGATCAAGGATGACAAAGTCAGATGATGATCCTAAGCAAAGTGAACCACAAACTATGGAAGAAAAGGTGGTTACGCTGCAAACAGACATGAAGTCGATTCAAACCACCCTTGCAGAATTGACTGAATGTATTCGTTCTCATACACCCAAGCCGAAGGAGGAGAAAAAGATTATACCTTCACATGTAGCTTCGGAAGAAGAGGATGAGGAAGAAGAAGAAGAAGAAGAAGAAGAGGATGAGAAGAAGAAAAGTGATTTTCTTAAAAGTCCTACATCAACTAAACCTCATGGTAAGAGTCTGAAAATTGATTTTCGTGTCGATATTCCACTTTACGATGGAAGTGTCGATGTAGAAAAATTGGATGACTGGATTGAACGTCTAGAGACGTATTTTTCTTTCTTTGAATATGGTTCAAAGGAAAAGATTGCTTTAGCGGCATTGAAGCTACAAAAGCATGATCTAACCTGGTGGAAAGCTTATCAAAGACAAAACCTAGGTAAGGGAGCATTGTCGTGGAAAATATTCAAGGCAGTTGTAAGGAAACAGTTTTATCTGGTTGGCTACCTTGAGGAGAGATGGTTCAAGTGGTACAAATTGAAGCAGACTTACAACCAAACCGTGCAAGAATATACTTCGAAATTTCAGAATCAAGCTATGGTTTTGGATTTAGACTTGGAAGATCATGCTATCTATATGAAGTATATTTCTGGGTTCCATGAGTATATACAGAATGAGTTGAAGATGTTTTAGGTGGATACTATCTCCGAAGCAAGTATAAAAGCTAATGTCATTGAAGGCAGGCTTAAGAAATCTGATTCAAAGGGAAATACTAAGGTGAAATCTGGAGGTACTACTGTGAAAGGAGGTGAAAGGAGCAAAGAAGAAGGGAAGTCTAGTGACAAGGAAAGTTTGACTTGCACTCATTGCAAGCAAACAGGTCACGTAGTCGATAAGTGTTGGGTTAAGAACCCTCATCTAAAGCCTAAAGGGTTGCATAGGAAAGAAGCCAAGAAGGCAACACTAGTCGCTCAAACTCCAAAAGAAGTCCTCGGACTAAGGGAACCCAATTCAAAGCTTTCTCTTATGACAGGTGCAAAAAAAAGACTTTCAAAAGATGATCCTAGGGAGAGACTCTTCACAGTGAAGATGCAAGTCAAAACATCACTAGTTGATGTTGTTATTGACCCATGAAGTCAGAAGAACTTATTTTGAAATTCTTTGGTACATAAGTTAGGATTGAAGACTATCAAACATCCAAGACCATACCATTTAGGATGGCTTCAAAAGGAAGGAGGCTTAAAAGTTTCACAGCAGTGCACGTTCAAACTTGCTCTAGATGAGTCATATATTGACGAAGTTACATGCGACGTAGTTCCTTTGGATGTCTGCCAGGTAGTACTAGGTAGTCCTTACCTATGGGATAGAGATGCAACTCTACACAGGAGGGAACAAAAGTATACCTTTACCAAAGATGGGGAAAGTTTTGTGATTCGGGCTATAGATTCTCCTCTTGAGGGAGCAAGATTAATCACAGCCACTCAGGCTAATCGGTTGGTGAATGCTAGCACAAAGTTCATTCTCCTTGTGATTCGTTCTCTTGAGGAGAAGCCGAGTAGAATTTGTTTGGAAGCCTTGTCTGCACAACAAGAAGATGACCTAGAAAGGTTGAAGTTGAAGTACAAGGATTTATTTTCGGATGTCACAGGATTACCTCCAAAGAGGAGTGCGGAGCATGAGATCATATTGACCAGGGAGGGTTCTCTACCTAATGTAGGTATTTATCGCCCGACCGTAGAGGAATCCAATGATATCAAGAAACAAGTCCAGGAACTTCTAGAATTAGGAATGATAGTGCCAAGTGCTTCACCTTGTGGATCAGCGGTGTTGTTGGTACCAAAGAAAGATGGAGGCTGGTGTATGTGTATTGATTATAGAGCATTAAACATGATCACAATCAATAATCGTTACCCTCTACCTAAGATAGACGACATGATGGATCAGTTGGAGAAAGCTCTAGACTTTACAAAATTGGATTTCAAATTTGGATACCACCAGATGAGAGTTTGAGAAGATGATACATGGAAGACTGCTTTCAAAACCAAACAAGTCTTGTTCAAATGGTTGGTGATGCCTTTTGGTTTGTGTAATGCTCCATCGACGTTTGTGCGTTTGATGAATGATTTGTTACGACCTTTTATAGAAGATTTTGTGATTGTTTACTTGGATGATATCCTAATTGTAGATGGTGGATTTTCGACAAGGGATAAAATCGTAAACTCATAATTATACGAAGCTCTGATCCAGCAATCAGACGTGAGTATTGAGACACGGGTTTCTCATCGAATTCTCAACGGAGAGTACTTTCTCTCAGATCACATGTAGATATGTAGTCTCACGACTGGACAACGGCATATCTCATGAATATTGAACATTTTCAGTGATTATTTCTATATAGTATCACGAGATGGACGGCTCCTAGACAGCTTGCTCTGCTAGTATAGAGCGATAACGTCTTCAGGAACAAACAACGAGTTTACCCTGACTATATAAAGGATATGACTTACCGACAAGCTCATATCGGGATAATTAATGCTCCTAGACAGCTTGCTCTACTAGTATAGAGCCACAAAGTTAATTATTCCTAATTAAGATTAATTCTGCCGTGACATTCACTACTGAATTCCCAGAATAATCTATTATTGCTCCTATTCCATGGTCGAATCCACGACTGGTCCCATGGAATGGCAATAACAATTTCTCTTATTCCATGGTCGAATCCACGACTGGTTCCATGGAATGGCAATAAACAATTGTTATGATTCTATGATCGAATCCACGGCTTGATCTCATAGAATAACAATAACTATATTATCTCATTACTCCGATTTCATTATAGAATCCACAACTGGTCTCATAAATGGTAATAGTTAAATCTTAATTACTCTGATTCTATGGTCGAATCTACGATCCCATGAATGGTAATGCTCACTTTATTATTCTGAATTCGTAGTTGAATCCTCAGCTGATCCTATGAATTAATAATAAACATCTTATTACTCAGTTTTGTGAATTATTCTCCACTGAATTCCACAATTAGTAATAAATAATCAACAACCGGGCGTCTGAGCTACCTCTAAGTAAGCCCCGATCCAAATGGTGAAAGTGTGTTCAACGACGATGCACTAACAGTCACCGCACGAACGAGTATTTCAAAATACAACGAAACGATGAACCTATGCAAAATAGGGAAGAAAATGATAAATAATTAAAAATATTAACCAAGGTGCTGGGAACACGGACACACGACCAACCGACCGTGTCGTGGTCAGTCCTACGCCAGTTTTATATTTTTAATACATTATTTTCCATGATTTGATGAAAATTCTCTCATTTGATCAAATCTCCTTCGTCTCGAGGAAACTCCTCGGTTTCATGGTATTGTCATAAATCCATAAAAAATAATATAAAATTAAAGAAAGGAGTGTGGGGCGTGACCATGGGCCAACCGGCCGCGCCTTGGTCCCAGCCGGCCCCACACCTCACGGTTCCTCATTATTTTATTATTATTATTATTTCTCTAATTTCATCAAAAAACTCCTTGATTTCATGGTATTTTGCACAAATCACCAAATAATAATAAAATAAAATAAATTATGAAAACTTGTGGGACCGGGTCCTGGCCGGCCGGCCATGCCCTAGCCGGTCCCACACGCCCCTTTGTTTTATTATTATTTTTATTTTCCTTGAATTCATCAAATTCCTTGATTTCATGGTATTTCTCTCAAATTAGGAAAAATTCCCTCAAATCATGAAAAAATACCTAAAAAATATTAAAAATTATGAAAACTCGTGGGACTGGGCCCTAGTCGGCATGCCACGCCTCCACGGTTCCACATGCCCCTATTTTTATTATTTTAATATTTTTTGCTTCCCTGAACTCATGAAAACTCCTTCAATTCATGGAAACTCCCTAAATTCATCAAATTTCATGAATTTTTCATAAAATCATCAAAATATTATAAAATTAAGGAAAAGGCACCACGGGACCGTGGCCATGACTGGCCGACCATTCCTTGGCCTCGGCGGTCCCACACCTTCTTATTCCTTATTTTATAATTATTTTCCATCGTCTCATGGTGTTTTCTTCAGTTTCGTCGAAACCCTAATTTTGGCATATTTTCTCGAATGGATGCCCAATTGCACGCCAGAAAATATCAAAATTCTTAGGACTGAGACGCGGACGCCTTGGGGACACGAGCGCGCTATCTTGACCGACCAAGATTGGCTCTTTGGCTTACAGAAGCCGATCCCATCAAGTTTCACAATTTTGACCTAATTTGCATAATTGCACTATTAGGTCCAAGACTCTTGCAAACACTTTGGATCTTCATGAAGTGATCATTAGGCGGTCACGTGACTACCCAGGGACGGTTTCATGACCCCATGGTCGGTCCCTCACTCCTTCGTAATTAATTAGGTTTTCTCACCTAAGGCTCAGACGAGCATTTTCGAATAAATGATTAAACCAGCATTTAATCATTCTTTCACCAACAAATCGTCAACTCTTCAGGAGTTATTTTTATTTGCTCACGTGAGTATATGGACACTACATGGTTGATCCACGGTCCCATGTAGCCTCTCCTTCCTTCGTTTCATGGTTAAATTTCTAACAAATCATGAATTGATCATCAATCGACCAAATTAGGGTTTCTGAGTCCAAGGACCATGCTTCCAGACTCCAACCTTAATAATTCTATGACGACCTCATGGTCATTAATATTATTAAATTATGCTCGGTTCTACACCAATACTTTAATTAATATTTTTGGTCATCATCAGATGAGCAACACTTGCTCGATGATCAATATTTGCTCAAACAGGAATATTGGTTCAACATCAACCAATATCACAATTCATCGAACGAGCAATACTTGCTCACCTCATCATGAGAATATACCTCTGTCTCAACAGACACTTTAGGTCATGAATCTCAGAACATTTCATGTTCAACTCATCAAATACATGGACTCATCGTCCCATAGTCAACAACTGACTAACTAATCACGTTCCCTACAGACTAACGATCACACGAGACATCAATCGTGTCACTTGGGGGATATCACTTAGGGTTTTGGTCTGGCGGTCTACGGCACGTGTGTTCAACACACGTGGAATGTGAGCAAGTCGTGCAATCAGTTGAAGGAGTTCACAGGTAGTGGTGGAAAATCGACCAAGTCTCACACGATGAGCAACTGGTTCAAACACGATTCCATTTCCCCCCACTTTCATCCATCAACTGTCACACTTCACGGAATCATGGTGTCTAAAATTCCAGCAATATAAATAAGTCTCTGAATCATGATTGAATCATCGCATCAACAGTATCATCAATCTCACGTCTCATCGACAACACGAGATCATCAACTCAACAACTCTCAATTGAGCAATTTCAATCATTCAGAGCTTATCATATTCAGAATTCACACACCCACAATCTTTGATTACCATTGATTCCACACATTTCCCAGCTTCCCTCCTACAGATCAACCCATCCTCTCTTGTGACCGAATTTACTCTGGAACGGTCATTGTCTTGATTTAGGCCGGAGTACTACAGATTGATCTCTCGAATCTAAAGCACCCCCTTTGCAGCGGTGCATCTGTGTGAGGTTTAACATTTCGCTCTCCGTACGGTCGTCTCCTCAATTCCTTAAAAACCAGCAAATCGTTTTTCCCCATCTACAGATTGGCGACCACAGTGGGAGATCATTCTCTCGGTTGCAATCTCACAATTTCACAAGATGGTTGATCTCAGGTCAGGTTCAGTTACGAATCCTAACACAAACCGTGCTAGCACTAGCAACAACAACAATCAGAATATCCCGGAGACAATTCCGACCTCCAACACTGATGGTGGTGACATTACTCCTCCTCACGTCGAAGGTCATCCACTGTCCGGACGACACCCTGAAGAAGTCAGAGGAGATCCACCACCTACCATTGCTGATCTTATCAAAGCGCAGGAGACTCTTGCAAAGAATCAGACTGACATGGCTGCACACAAAGGAGCTGTGTAATTATCTCAAAACTCTTACTGACAAGATGTCAGAGAAAACTCAAGAGAAGGGAAAGGAGAAGGAGAAATCCTCAGACGACGATCCTGAAGTAATTCCAATCCATACAGTAGAAGACGACGAAGTCCGCAAAACTGCTGCAGACAACTCATCAGCGAAGGGATCATCGAATTCATCACTCGCGAGGATCTGGAGCACCTCTTGGAGAACCGTGGAAAAGACAAAACGCATGTCCATCGTCATCAACCTCCTTATCCTGCCGCTACGCAGAGGATTCCACTCCCCAAAGGTTACGTTTCTCCAACTTCACCTTATATGATGGAACTGGCAATGCTCGGGAACATGTCTCTCGTTTTCTCGAAGCCCTGGGAGAACATGAACATAATCATGTCGTTCGTCTCAAGGAATTCTCAAATCTCTGAAAGGCAGAGCATACACCTGGTATAAAACACATCGCACCAGGGACTATCAACAATTGGGGAGAAATGGTTAACGCATTCTACAGGAAATACTTCTTCGTGTCAGAACAAGTCACCCTCTCCGACCTTGGAAGAATGTTTCAGAGGGTCAGTGAAAATCCCAATGATTATGTGAAAAGGTTCAGAGTCCAAGCCCTGGATTGTCATGACCCAAACGTCACGGAGCAACAACTGGTGGACTTGTGCATCAATGGCATGCTCCCGGTCTACAGGGCCTTGCTGGAGAACCTTCGATTCCAGACTTTCTCAGAGCTTCACGAAGCTGCGAAAGGTCGGCAACCACTGCACCCGCTCTTTTGGAAAGAGCAAAGTCTACAAAGACTGAGGATTCAAAAGACACTCGAGGAAGCAGGCGTTTGATCAACAAGCAGTACAACCTGCAACCTTCAACAAATGTTCGCAAAGGGAGTAAGCGAAAAGCAGAACCACAACACAAGCAGACTTCCTCCACCCCTTCAAAGGCACACAAGAAGGAGAATTCGAAAGTCCCTCCTCAGCATACGGAAGATCCAGAAGCACCTGATTTTCCCTGTTCAATGGAAGAAGTTAATGAACTACTCGATGCCTGGATCCAAGATGGTGCAATCAAATTGCCTTATGTCAAGAAGGAACCAACTGAAGAAGCCATGGAAAATCCTCGGTATTGCCGCTTCCATAGATACGTCAGCCATCCCACAAGTGATTGCAAAATTTTGAAGCGCATATTCAAAGAAAAGGTCGAATCAGGAGAGCTCAACCTGGGGACTGAGGGAGTACACAAAAAACCCCTCCCAGTCCGAACTTTTACCATCTCTGAACCTCCTGTCAAGGAAGCGGTCCAATCTCTGATCGAACATGTCTGCGAGTTGTTGTATCTTTCGAAAGCTCAAAGGAAAGACATGTTTGCTGCACTGAACCACATCGTGTCCGGAAAACGCCTGCTGATCCAAGAGACCACCACCGAACCTTCAGCCACCGACAAAGAAATGTATGACTGGGGACTGCTCACCACAGTGCACATTAAAGGAAATGAGTTCAAGAGGGCGTTCGTCGATGTTGGTACCGCTGTCAACATCATCCCTTTGAAAACTCTCAGAGCTGCTGGTATTACTCGACAGGAAGCCACCCACGCTCCCATAGCAATCAGGGACCACGAAGGAATCTCCAGAGACGCATACGGCTTCATCACTCTCAAAGTTACGGAAAGATTGATCTGCACTGAGGCCAAGTTTTTCATAATCCGGGAAGACCCTGGATACGACATGGTCCTTGGAAGAACTTGGATTCATGCTGGAAGGATAACGATGCCTTCAACACATCCTGTCATCGACAAGGATTCCGAGTCAGAAGACGAAGCAGAGGACGCACCACCGTTTGAGCATCTGGAAGAAGTAAAAACTCTGATGGGACTTACGCAGGAACTTGGAGAAAATCCGCACACCTTTGTCAGAAGGTTTCGAGCTCAGGCAAGTCTTATTCCTCCTCATGCTCCAATATTACCAATGTTCAGATATGCTACTATGGTCCAGGGACTTCTCCCCATGAACAATTTAGCAGTCATCAAAAGCTACGAGTGGGTAACTTCACCTCAGCAATATTACACCCAATGGTTGGGTTCAGAACTTCTTCAAATCGGTCACTCCATCGAGAGGTTTATTGTTGAAGACCTGGCTAAGCATGATCAACACTATGCTGGATACTCTCTTCCGCGCGAGTGTCCATATGTGCCACAATCGTGGAATTCCGTCAAACAGGGAATTCCGAATCAGCGGAAGATATTCAAGGCACGATCGACCAAGCCTAACAAGTTTCATGAAGGGACCTGGTTCTCAAAGCAGTTCAGCGCGGTCTTCATTCTACAAGGAACTCCAATTGGGAAGGACCATTCATGGTCGCTAAGTCCGTGGCCGGAGGATACTACAAATTGATCAACACAGATGACAGAACCCTGCCAGTAATTCACGAAAATTGGCTCAAGGCGTTTATCTGAAATTATTGGACATTTGAGGTATTGGGCGTTCGAAGCATTCATGGCGTTTGGATTTAACATTTAGGATTTTCTTTCATTTGTATTTCAATTCCTCCAAAACGTTTGCAATACTTGCAATTAGTATTTGAATTCAGCAATTTATCAAAATTCAGTTCATATTTCGTAAAAGAAAATCTCTATCAAATCTACAAGAAAATCCTTAACCATCAGTCAATCCAAAACCATCTAAATATCAAAACCCAAGTATAAACCTCACATCTCTCAGAAGTTCAGAAGTTCAAGAGATAATCAAAGGAAATCAGCAAGAAAAGGCTTTCGCTCATCAGCATCCTTCAAGATTTGCAAAGCCGCCCTCTCCTTGTTCAACTCCTCGGTCAGCTTGGAAATCTTGTCCTCCTTCTCCTTCACCATCATTGGGAAAGGGTATGTTCTTCTCACATGAATCCTTGATAACGTTTATTTGCTTGCGAAGCCATTTCACGTTGAGGCCAAGTCTCTCTGAATTCTCCAAGTTAAACTCCCAATCAAAGAGTATATCTGGAGTCACAGTATTCCTAGGTCTGGCACGCATATCACTCACGACACGCAAGATAACGCCTACTTGCATGGTTAAAGCATAAGCACGCCCAGGATTCCTGTCAACGATCATGTGGCCAAACTTCTTCCATATTGTCTCGTACAAGCGTGCATATCCAATGGGAACGTTGAATCTACCTATCAGTTCATGATATGGGAGTGAAGTGTCAAATGGAGGATCGAAAGAAACTCCTGCAGTTGGATATTCATACACTATTATACGGTTCTCAGTCACTGGAGCGGCTTCCACAACCAAAGCAATAATTCCTTCGGTATTCTCCGTTGCTATCTCGGTTTCTTCTATCACTGAGGAAACAACCATCTGGGTTTCCATAACATCAGTAGAGACCTTCTCATGTCCTTTAAGTGCAGGTATGGTTGTCTCTTCATCAATAACTCCAGAATGGTTAGAGTTATCATCATTGGCTCCAGTATCCTCAACTTCGGTATTTAGCACCTAATACGAAGATTACATGAGGTTAGAGTCATGAATCCAAAGGATATTATGAAACACAGTATACCAGCAAGGAAACATCATCAAGGTTCATCATAATACATTCAAGGCACGAGCAAATAACATAAAAGTCATGAAAACACATTTTACGATGAGTCCGTCTGAAGAAACTGAACTGTGCTCTGTACTAAGAGACGAACTGGGAGCAATATACAAGTAATTTGAGTATGGGACATATACCATTCTCTTCATATGGATGTTCTCTACGACATTTCAAAATTTCATGACAATCTGATGAACGAGCAAGTAGATGTGGCCAAAATATCAACTGACGCGCAATCTGAAAAAGTCCTGGAAGTTTACTATTTCGCCTTTTTCAGGCTCTGAACGTGCTCAAAACTTAAAAATCTTCTTTCCTAAAGCTTGTAAATTTTCCGGGCTTGAATTTGCACATGCATATCATCAAAATCCGATGCCGGACGAAGATTCTATGGCATTTTTACTAAAAAGCTGGGTTCCGAAATTTCTGACGACGAAATTTGAATAAGTTTTCATATACGCACATGGATTCACATTCATTCATTCAAAAATCATAACTTTTATACTTCTATGAAGAAGGTATAGGGTATATGCTTACTTGAGAGGTATCCAAAGCGTTCAAGGAGTTGGGATTGTCCGTGTCAACGATGGGAGGATCATTACTTCATTCGGCTCCATATCCTTGGCACCGCCTGTGTCTCTATTCTCAAGAGACGGTCGAGTAGCAGCACTCTCCATTTCCATAACGACATCCTCCTGGACATATTCTAAAACAATTAGCGTTTCATCAATAAAGCATCATAATCGAACATGTGAAGAGATACTTACAGCTTCTTCTTCATCGCTCAAGTCAGGAATTGCTTGCTCAAAGGCGGAGGACCGAAGACCATAAACACTTGATGGAGCAAAACTCTGCAACGGAATAACAATATTGGTTTCGGGATCCTAATAATATGGGCGAGAAAGAGTCACAACAAAGAAAATACTGGAAACTCACCAAAGCACCAACTGGGGACTTTAAGGTATTGGGTAACAACTTATAACCTTTATGCCTGCCTTCTCCGCCATGAATAACCGCCTCAGTCTCTGAGAAATCTACACCGATTCGGGGTCGTATATTACGACCGTCCTGTGGTGAAATCCAGTAATATAATCAGAATACAGTTCTTATAATTTCGTGAAGATTATATGAAGAAACATACCTGAGAGCATCCTGGAGACGACTTTCGTTTATCACCAGAAAGATACTTCAATCTTGGTCGACTGGAAATCATCTCAGCCGAAGGAAGATCCTTGAATGGAGGTCTGGGAAATCTTATAAAGCTATGCAAACGCCCAAGTTGATGATCCAAGAATTCTACATAACCTGGGGTTACATAGGCGAATCTATCAGAACCAGGAAACCAGTAGCTACTCCCTTCCACGTGAATATGATCCAAATGAGTCCTGAGTTGCTCAACTGATGGCTTCCTTCTCCGTATGGTTGGAACACACTGATCCATACCCATTTGTCGAGATGCTATATCAATATTATACTCCTCCGCTGAAAGCTCTCCAAACGTGGATGATAACAAATGACCAGGGGTGCAACTAAACATGAAAGATCTTTCGCCATCACTCAGATGCGCACCAGACGTCAAACTCGTGCTTTCTCCAGTATTGAAAGTCATAGGCTGAGAAACATAATCAGGGACTGACACCCACGGGCGAAAATTGAACTCAGATTCTTCATCTAACACATCAATGAAGCGTATTTTAGACGAGGCTGCTTTGTGGACCAACGCATGATCCTAGCATTATCTTTCTCAGGGAAAGTATGGCGCGCATCAATATTCGGTCCTTGCAGAACATTAGGTGGAATAGGTGCATAATTCTTAAAGTGCTCCCACATTAAATCTTGAAGAAACATCGTGTTGGCATAACACTCAATCTTCATAGAGCCGTTCTACACACTGGAGTCTATAATCAAGGAGTCCAGGTTGTAATACAAGGAGCCTAAGAATAAACTACCTATCGGAAGTTGCTCACCTTGAGCCATCTTAATAACAAAGGGAATCACAAAAGGCTTCAACAAGTTTCCACTGTCTTCAAAAACGTCCCTGGACAACCATAAACATAAGAAAGCAGCAATGGGTAACATACCGTCGATGGGTTTATCAGAAACCTCGTCTTTGGACCACCAGTGTGTCAACCATGAAGCATAGCATCCTTTACTACCAGCCTTATTCGCTTTCTCCATTGCAGCTGTCAAGACATGAGAAACGATGGTCTCGTCATCTGAAAGATCCCCATGAAGATTGCCCCTGATTGGGAGATGCATCAGAGCCGCCACGTCTTCCAAGGTTATGGTAAACTCTCCCCATCTACATATGAAAGTGTGAGTGGGAATGCACCAGCGAGCAAACAGAGCCACAATACCACTTGCGTCATGATAAATGAACAACTCTCCAGAAGCTTGAATAGCTCTCGTCACCTGCGCCTGGTCGAGCATAGTCCTCACATGAGGAAAACCCAACATATGCCTCGCCCAGCCGGAAAATTTCTCCAAAGGTCGTCGAGAAAGCTTAAACTCTATGATTGATGAGGTGAAGATCCCTCGTTCAATACAAAATCGAATCACTGCCTTAGGAGTTACCAATTTCTTCTGAGTAACAGTTCTGGGATTTATCAAAAGACGATACACTGGGGATTTCAAATGTTGCTCAGCTCCTGGAATATCTTTTTCAAAGAATGCATCATCTATGTTCGGGACATTCTTAATCCCAGGGATTTCATCTTCGTCTCCCCCAACGGAAGTTTCATCCATGCATGTCTCATCTATAGAGATACCATCATCAATGCACATCTCTTCCCTCGAGGCGTCGTCAGCTTGGGAATTGGTCATCTTTGCTGAGAAGCTGAAAAGGTTCACACTACATTCTACTTCAGTATGCCGTCCAGATATAAATCAAGGAAATACAAGCAAAAATGGTAACTCTTAACTCTTACCTTTTATACTTCCACTAACAATAGTGATAGTAATGCTGGAGTTAACACCTCAAAATCGTTCGTCTCTTCGAAAACTGCAAAAACGAACGAAACTTTATTTAATTTCCGAAACTGATTTTTCATGAAATCACGGACACAATTTTCATAATGTGAACATTCACTGACCTATGAAGTTTATAACAATAAAATATTTCATCATAAATATATTATCTATCTTCGAAGGTTCCTCAAAACACACGCTTTGATTTTTCGAAAAAAAACAACAATTAATGCAACTTGCATACATAAACTCTCAAGGATTTTATTTAATGAAAACAAACTCATGAAAATAAAATATATAATCATATTTTGCACAATATATGTCATGGGTGCATATATATATATATATATATAAAAACTATTTTTCCTTCGTATCGTCGTTATTTGTCTTTAAAACGAAGGTTTATTTCAAAATACTGTGAAAGCTCACATCTCATACATATGATAAAGTTTTGTATTTACATGACATATCATAAGCAAAATTTTATCACTGGACACAAGTTCATCATATGAATTTCCCTTCGAGTCGTCGTAAATTTCCTTTAAAACGAAGGATTATTTCGATTTCGTGAAAATTTACTCCTTTTATGATAAAACCGTGGTACACATGAAAGCTCATACACTAAGTTTTATCACTGGACCTAAGTTCATATATTAAAAAAAAAACTCTCCTAAATCAGGGATTATAGTTAGTTTTCAAAACTAACGATCGAACTAACATACGTTTTCAAAAACGAGGGTTTTCATAAAACTCATACCAATATATACACACATGTATATGGTTTCATCATGATCAAAACATGAACAACTCATGAAGGTCACAACATCAGCAAACATCAAAAAAAAAAAAAAACGCACGCACCTGGTCGGACGGAAGTTGGCCGGCGGCAACGACGACTGGCGGCGACGGCGGCGGCGATCAGGTGGCGGCGGAACTTCAAGCTTATCCTGCTGGCGTGAAGGAGGATAGGTGATGGAGAGCTGGACGTGGAAAAAATAAAAAAAAAAGGATTAATTCCTTTTATACAATTTTTTATTTCCAAAACCTAATTTTCCAAGGATTTCCTTATTGGGCCCGTCCCGCGAATCCTGACCAACCACGGACTCGTCGTCCAAACCAGCGGTTCAAAACCAATTTATGCTCACTAAACGACACTCCAATCATGACATTGAATCCTTCATCAAGTCGTGGTCTGCTCATGCTCTCTAAATACGGTAACGTCTCAACTTACGACTAAATTCAATTACTGGTATTGTTATTTATGGCCGGAAAATCAACATTTAATGATGACTGAGGAACACAGCTCTCCTCAGTAAGCATGGGACTTAATGTAGATGGTGGATTTTCGATAAGGGCTAAAATCGTAAACTCATAATTATACGAAGCTCTGATCCAGCAATCAGACGTGAGTATTGAGACATGGGTCTCTCATCGAATTCTCAACGGAGAGTACTTTCTCTCAGAGTACATGTAGATATGTAGTCTCACGACTGGACAACGACATATCTCATGAATACTGAACACTTTCAGTGATTATTTCTATATAGTATCACGAGATGGACGGCTCCTAGACAGCTTGCTCTGCTAGTATAGAGCGATAACGTCTTCAGGAACAAACAACGAGTTTACCCTGACTGTATAAAGGATATGAATGTCGACTGCCTAATCAAGTTTCACCCTAAACAAAGTTTGGGGAGGTTTAGAATCTGTAATCAACTCTTGAAGGAAAATGGGTCTAATATGGTATCAACGGGCCTCTATGGTGATTTAATTAAAAAATGAAAGTTGTAGTTAACAATGGAAATAAATTGCAATTAATAAAGAAAAATTAAAAGATTTTTTTTTTAAAAGAAAGAGTTTGCGTGCAGCTTCGATACCCTAACATGTTGTCGGAACAAATTGGTGCTTAAGCGGGACCTGTTCAGGGGCAGACCTGGTGGGATGGGTTTGCGGGGAGTGAGCCCATAGCTATTCAGTATCAAGAAAATAGTCAAAAACAATTCGAACCTCTTAAAATTGTTGGTCGTATTAGCTCATTTGGTCAGGAATTTGGATTTTCTTAAGGTGATAAAAAAGAGGTTCCGTTACGCAAATCTCGGTATTGTTAGTGATGCACCGTTGATGACAGCAGTTCTAAACGCGTCCGCACATTTTTGATATGCATCGAAATCATGGTCCAGCTTAATATTTTTTCCAAATTAAACTCCATATCAACTAAAGTCCGGTGACCATGGATGGCATGGAGTATAATATAACCACACGGCACTTTCGCATCTCAACATATCTCAAGATGACAAGATGTACACCATAGTTTGCGGATTATGTACCACAATTACCACTTTCCTGGAGCCTTCCATCTATCTCGTTCAAAGTCCGCAAAGAAAAAAACTTATATATCGAAACAAGTTTTTTCTTGATTCTTGTTTCTACATTTTATTTCCTTCCTCTTCTTCATTCTTTTCTTTCTGCGTTTCTTACTGTTGATACTGTAATATGATGAGTGTCACAGAAAATACTGGTATGACTCAAACACCAATACCATTGATAAGCATATCACCAGTACTATCAAAGAAGATGACTAAAATAAATTCACTGGATGCCGCACCAGCAGCACCACCAATGTTGGTTCGACGTAAAAGTGGTGATATCAATCATATAGCTACACTTTCTAGTAGTGTATTGCCTGCATTTGGAACCATTGTTAATGATAGTCATCTTCAACTCCAAAGATTCATTATCGCTCCCTTTGATCGTCGATACAGGCAAGTCTTAATTATAATTATCCTCCATTTCTTCACTGTGTGAATCTTTGATTAGTTTGGTAGAATCGTTTCAAATTTGTGCATGTCGCATTATTATTTTGACATTGAATCTTGAATATGTCAATTCTTCAAAGCCATCGAAAATTATTTTGAGGAAAATAAAAACCCTAAACCCTAAAAGCCAAAAAGTCGGTGGAGCGCTTTAGTGTTAATTTCTTGTGAAATGTGTTGTTAATTATGTTTAGGGGTTAGGGATTAGAGGAGAAGGTCAAAACACGTGTTATTTGATCCCAAGAAGATGAAAAAAACGGGATATTTGGTGCACCTACTCTGGAAGTGGGCGTACAGTATGACTCTATTTCCTCTAGTGTACTTCCAGTTCCGGAATTGGTACACCCAATTGTAAACAGGGTGTACATTACATCAATATGATATCTGTTCAGTTCAAATGCAAATGATTTACAAGACTCTGGGTTTGGTTATTCATAATTCAGGATTTGCTTATGGGGAGTCTGTAAATGCAGGTGGTGGCAAACTTTTCTTGTGGTTCTAGTCATATACTCCGCATGGGCGTCTCCATTTGAGCTGGCATTCAGCCATATAGCAACAGGGTCTCTTTGGCCTGTTGATTTGGTGGTTGATGGTTTCTTCGCCATTGACATTGTACTTACTTTTTTTGTAGCCTACTTGGATAAACATACTTATCTACTCGTTGTTGATTGCAAAAAGATTGCTCTAAGGTAATTTATTTTCTATCCTGCTAGAATAAGAGCTTGTATTTTACTTGTGTAAGAGTAGACAGCTAGTTTGAACTTGGATAGTGAGACAGTCATATTTTCCTTGGTATAATCTGAACATTGGAAGAATAGAGTTGGTCCTAGCTATGTGGAAATTTCTCAGTGCAGTTCTTCTTTTGAATTTTGTTGAAACAGGTACATTGTCAGGTTAGGGTTTATAATGGATGTGGCATCAACCTTGCCATTTCAACACCTATACGGACTCTTCAGGGGTCGTACAAACAGAAGTGCTGTTTTCGGTTTCCTCAATCTCCTTCGTTTGTGGCGGCTTCGCCGTGCTAGCAAGCTTTTCTCAAGGTCTGAATAATGTTTCTGTTAGACTAACTAATACAGTATATGAGCTTCAAACCAACCATAACATGACAAAGTAGTGGCACAAAGCTTCTCCGCCTAATTGTCTTTCTCTGTTTTTTTCTATTCATGCCTCAGGATGGAGAAAGACACGCGTTTCAGCTACCACTGGATAAGGATAGTTAAACTCATTTGTGTAAGCTTTTCTGTAGTAAAATAAGATTACAGATGCTTCACTAGAATTTAAGTGCAGAAGCAGAATATACGCCATCAGTTTACCTAAGCTGGAACTAGGAATATACTCATGTATGGTTTGTTTGCAGGTGACCCTATTTGTAGTACACTCGGTAGGTTGTTTACAGTATTGGATGGCTATACATTACCATGATAAACACAAAACATGGCTTGGTGCTCAAATAGGGAATTTCGAGGACATAAGTATTTGGAAACGCTATACTTATTCTTTGTATTGGACTATTACCACTCTTACAACAGTTGGTTATGGAGATCTGCACGCTGTGAACACTACGGAGAAGATTGCCAACACATTTTTTATGTTTTTTAACATCGGTCTTACTGCTTACCTTATTGGTAATATGACCAATCTCATTGTTCGCCGTGCCATTGGAACTTTTGCCATGGTAAGAATCAAGTTCCTTCTCCTTTGATCATTCTAATTGCGTAACATAAGTACAGCTAAATACTAATCTAACAGCTAAATACTTACAATTTTCTGGAAGTCCATGTATGTCTGTAAGTACTTCTTGCAATTTTCTGTCTAGATGAACTAATCTAACAGCTAAATACGCTCGAGACAGTTTTCTTGCAGTTTAGTTCAGTACAGTATCCTTACTAGGTTGTCGGAATGTTCAAAGATCTACTTTCTTCCGATGTCCCTAGGAAGAAACACAACTAGACACAACCTAAATTTCAGCACTCTGCTGTACAGAAATATTGTTATTCATTTCATGAGTTCCATGCTCTTCTGACAATAGAGCTCAATGTACTACACAAACTACAAAAAAAAAAAAAAAAAAAATCAAGCAAAAGATATGTTGGTAATGTTCTTTCTGCTTTAACCTAAGAAACTGCTTAACAGAGAGATGAAGAGCATCACATAGAAAGATTTGCTAGCACGAACAGACTTCCAGAGACCTTACAAGAGCAAATGCTAGCACACATTCACCATAAATATGAGATGCTGGAGTGGCAGCAAGGTGAAGAGTTACAAAATCTGCCTAAAGCATTAAGATCCAGTATAGGTCAACATCTTTTCAAGAAAACTCTTCAGAAAGCCTACTTTTTCAAAGAAGTTTCTGATAGCCTTATTGTTCACTTGGTAAGCAATTCTATATGATTACTCTGTCATCATTTTATTGCAACTTTACCTACAGCAGTAACAGAACTAAATCTTTTCAATGCAGATTACTGAAGTAAAAGCAGAATATTTCCCACCAAAAGTTGATATCATTTTACAAAATGAGATGCCAAAAGACTTCTATATCATTGTTTATGGACAAGTGGTAATATATACTAGCTCCCTACTAGAAACCTAAAACATGGCAAACTTTCCCTGAGTGCCGACTCTAACTAATGTCTCTTAATGTGCAGGAATTGTTAATTTACAAGGATGGAACAGAACAGGTAAGCTTTAGCATTGTCTGATAGTTCTTCGCCCATTAAAGTATACATATACCTATTACTAGATGCATGCAATTGTTTCAAATGTCTTATATTAGGTATAGAAATAAAGCTTTTAAATGTTAAATTGGTGTAACCAACCTTGTACAACAATCTTTCATAGAGTCACTACAGGAGGCTCTTCTTCGTGAAGTTGTTATATATTTCAGTCACAAATATTAAATCTTAACAAGGGACCTGCAAATGGGAGAGTATCCACAAGGAAAGAAAAACAATATTAGTATTTAGACTGACTCACTATTGAGATAGTCTTACCATTATAATGCGATAAGCTTTCACCACCAAGTAAGTTTGTAACACCAAAAAAGTACATGAAGAATCAGAGTCACAGGGAATAGAATTTGATTCAAAGCTTAAACCTTCCCTTGCGAAAAGACCACAACCTTAAGAGACCTTAGTTAAGTAAAAACTGTACAATAGTACTACCTCCTTCCTCTTCTGAGTGCAAAACATAGTAAAATATGGAAGATTACGTCTGAACCGCATATTAGTGGCTGCAGTCTATTTCATTCCGCTACAACAGAGTTCTGGAACAAAGGATGGAAAAAAAATGATGAGTCATTTAATAATAGGTCTCAACAAGTATGCTAAAGTTGTGTAATATATAGAAACGTACGCAAAGATCTATACTTAGAGCAGCAAAAGTGCAAAACATATACAAAATGCAAAAAGAAGTGTTTGTATCTGCACTGAAGCATGGAAACATAATTTTAGATTCAAACAAAAGAATTGGGAGATAGATATTTCTACTAGAATGATTATGAGTTCCATTTTGCTATGTTAACTATGAATTGTTTTGCTTTTTATAGATTTTATCAAAATTAGGCCATTACGAAATGGCAGGAGAAATCGCAGTGCTTTTCAATATCCCACAGCTGTTTACAGTGAGAACCAAGAGGTGTACCCAAGTTCTTCGAATAAGTCATCAAGATTTCAAGGAAATTGTGCGGCAACATGATGATGATGGACAAACAATCATCTCAAATGTCACCGAGGTTTGATATTCATACAAGAAACATGATACATAAGTACACGAGTATCTTTACCTAGTTCATAGGAATAGAGCATATATTTGAACATAATAATTTTATTATAATGGTTTCAAGTTGTACAATTGCGGAAATAGTTAACATTGTCCAGATTTATTATCTTATAACCTAATTCTTCCATGTTCAGCATTTGAAGGACTTGGAAAGAGAAATACGAGATGAAATTCCATTGGTAACAGAACTGCTTTGTGACCTGAATCATGCAACTGAGGTAACATAGGCAAATCAGTCTACAGGGTATATGACATTTTTAGAATGTTGGGCAGAATTTATGCGCAATGCTGTTCTTTTTCTTTTGATATACATAGTTCTGTCTTACCACTGCTTCACGGCATTGGAACATTAAAGTTAAATGTTAATTATATTTGATTGTAGCAAAGCATTTCAAAGGACAAAGTACATGAGCGTGAAGCATCATCAGTAGTTCATGATGGAAGCGCCAAAGGTAAAGGTTTCATACTAAAACCCAGTAATTAATATAGTGATGTAATTATGCCAACTCATATGGGTATAAAAGATATGTATGTCCCATGTCAAACATTGACAACCACCTGAAGAATTGAATTGATTAGTCATAACCGTCAAGACAAGTTCCCACTGGCCTCATAATATCACATAATGCCCACTACTCATTAGGTGAAGATGTTGTGAATTTGAATTACTTACTGGGAAACTTAATTACTCAAACTACGAATAACTGCAACATTCAGTTTGGTTTCACCTAGGCCTAAAGGTGAAGAGCGTACTCGCAGTCCTTAAAAGTTCAGCACTCTAGCCAATACAAGATAAAACCAAGTATGTGAACAACTTTTAAGCATGATTACCTTGACCACAATGGATAAAGCTCCAAAAAAAAGGCCAAGAAAACCTAATTCGTAAAGCTCCAGACTCGGAAAACCTACTATCAAAAACTATTCTTACTAGTTGTTGCACAAAATTTCAACGGATACAAGTTGGTTAAGCTACACAAGTTGGTTAAGCTGCAGTAATTCAAAATGAACTTTACATGGAATGGTAGTCATAGATATATCTGGTTCAGATAGTGTTTCTGACTTAAATATACTGTATCATTATGCAGGAGCATCATTGTGTTCTACTACGCCACGTTCACTCATGAGGTTGGTAATCCATGGGCATCATCCCAACAAAACAGATACAGCGCACAGCAGCAAGCCTGGAAAACTTATTCACTTACCAGAAACAATGGAAGATCTTTTACAATTGGCAGGTAAAGCAGATTCTCAACGGCCAATTTTACACACAAATTTTTATGTATCTAAGAACTTAGGGAACTAGCAGAATTTTTCTCAAGTAAAAACCTACTTCAACACAGATTTAAGTAACTGTTCACATTGAGGTTGAGAAAGGACTACAATTCTAGCTCACTCACATAAGCATCACAAAAGCAAACACAAAGCCATATAAGACTATGGAGATGCTAAACTACCAGTATTGCAGTTTCATAACTAAAAGGCCTAGTGTGCAGGTTATGCATCTCTAGAATGAAACATATTCTATAATTCTTTAAAATCAAAATTGCACCTCAAAATTGTTTTTCATTTGCTTAAATGATGGAATATAAACTAACCAGTTGCATAATTCAGTGAATACCTAGAAAGTTTAATCTTTTTTACTGGTTGCAGAGGAAAAATTCGGTAAAATTGGGAGCCAGATTATAATGAATGATGGATCAGAGGTGGAAGAGTTGAGCGTTTTAAGGGAGAATGATCATCTGTTTTACTGTTAAGAGACAAATTATTATGCTTCGTATTATTCCACATGTATAATTTCTTTGCTGGAGTCAGGAATGTATATTAGTGTAACCAACCATAATACTACTACTTGTTGTGAAACACTTCACTACAATAAAATGTAATTCTTCGCAGCAAAGGATAATAGAAATGATGAGAAATGTAACTTACAGTGTTGTTCAGCATATCTAAAGCCATGTAAGCAGCTTTCTGGAAACGTTCTTTTTCTTCGTCCAACATCTTCTTCTCAGTAGCAGAATCCTTGCACTTCTCAATCTCTTCCATTATTCCACTTGAGCTTTGATCTATTTCACTGTTTTTAAGTTACGTCAGAAATCTAATCTAAAATTTTAAAACTGTAAAATATAAAGCTCTCATTACATTCGACTTAAACTGAGCCTACGATTCAGAGTCTGTGACAATAAAGTATAATCTGAAACTTTTGATTATGCAATAGCAATATTAGATAACGGAAGGACCAAGGATACAAATCATACAGTTACATGCAAGTATGAGAGCCGACTTACTTAGTCATCTTAAGCATGCTCTCCATTGCTACTTGCACTTGTTGTGAGACGTCTGCAATCATCAAAAGAAAGCAAACAAAATAACATCAAACACTACACCAGTCACCAAAAGTAGAATAAGAAACTTGTTGGGATATATGTTTTAAAAACATTATTAATTTCCAATAAATTAGTGTCTCATTTAAATGTTTTTATTGTGACATTTATTGTTCCTTTAAAGAATAAATTAATTTCGTTTTTAATATCAAAAACCGTTTTTTATTGAATTGGTTAATGATGCTAATTACCAACTTATTAATGCATTTCATTTAATCTTATTTAATTCTTGACTATTATAAATCAGATTTTGATGAAAAGAATTGAGAGAGTAGTTGAAACATTTTTAGTGAGAGAGTTTTTCTTTTATGTTTTGGTGTTAAAAAGAACTTGGAGAGTTGTTGAAATCCTTTTTGTTGTGAGAGAGTTTTTCTTGTATGACTTGGGTTTACAAAAGAAAAGATTTTTAGAGAAAGAAAAATAAATGTGTGAACATCTCTTATTTTTCTAAATGAGTTTCTGAGCAAGAATGAAGTGTAGAAGTTTCACATCCTCTCACCGTGCAAGAGCGATTGTGTAAAAGATTAATCTCGGTTGTATTATCCTGGGGACGACGCGTCATTGAAGAACTGCTTGCACAATCTTGGGCAGAGCCGCGAAACGTCTTAAAGATAGCGACCTAGTCCGCGACTCAGCCATAACGTTGTTTGTTTCATGTTTGATTTTATTTGATGTGCAGGCATAATTCGGCAATTGTTCCAACAATTTTAAGACGTTTTATTCTGCCATGGATATCAAAAAGAAAACAATTGCTTAAACGCGATAAATATCATGTTTTATTTTCATTTTATAGAATTATAATCTGTATAATTTTTCTTTGACAATTGAAAATGATGCTTGAAATTTTAGGTAACCTAATACCTAGATTTAAATTTTATGTCTGATTTTGATGGACTAGGTTTGTAACATGGATAATATTTTTATCATGAATATCTAACATAGAAAAATATTGTTGATGTGAAACGAATGTTTTTTAACATGTTGTAGAGATGTATTTTTATCTCCTATATGGAAACGAGTTGGGTCTTGAAATTTTAACCTGATATATTAGACATCATGAGGGTCATCCATGCGAAATTTCAGAATTTTTGGAGTCCTAAAACTATTTTTAAAGTATTTTAGAAAACTGCACAACGTTGCTGAAAATTTCTGACGAGCAGAAATTTAGTTCTTGTTGAATTCGCTTTTATGATCTTTGTGTTGATATTTTGTATTTGTGTATAGTATGAAACCCGTAGATAAGGAACTTATCTTCAAAACCCATTTTGATATTTTCCATTTGGATTTTTAGTTTGAGAGACGTAGTGATTTTAAAATCGTTGTGTATGTTTTTCCAAACTATAAGACGTATATGGTACTTGAGATTAGAGATTAGAGATGTAAGAAATTACTTCGAAAATCATGTTTTGATTCTATTACTTCGTACTCTTGTTTTGGTAATGAAAAGGAAGATTATTGTTAGCAATCAAACTAGTGCACCACATATGTTTGATAAATTGCTTGATAGAGAGTTATAAATATATGATGTTATAACTATATAATTTTGAATCTTTATTTGACACTCAAGAGAAACAAAGAGTACTATATTTTGATTGATTTTTAAGTAATTATATAAGTGCATACGTTACTTATTTTTGGTTCCAAATGCTCACATGTAAATGATTGTGACATGTGAAAATTCATTTACTTGAGCAAAATTTTATTTTCCAATGAAATAAAATTGAGGGAGATTAATCGATTTTTGGAGCAATGGGGTTGCTGATTTCTTTGTTGGTGTGCAAATAATGGACAATGGTTTATAACCAATTGAGCTTTAAAAGCAATGGAGGTATGTTTGATGAACTATTTGTAGTTATTGTAGTGATCAAATAATGACATTCTAAATTGACTAAATTGATTATTCAATCTTAGAATAAATTTTAGGGAAACAAGATATTGAGATCTATTGTGTATGACAATAAACATGTGACTCATATAAGTGTGGAACTTATGAGGTGGAATTTTATACGAACCCAAAACCGAAATAATTAGAAACCTAGTCAAAACTAATGTGAATATCAACTCTCACCAAGAAATGAACATGATATTCATTATGAATTTATTTGCTATTCTTGTTGTAAGGATATCAAATGTTATTAACAATGCTTTTCAAGCCAAGTTAATGTGAATTGTGGATACGATGATAGGTTGGTATATATTGGTGTTTTACACTATGTTTGTTTTGATAGGTTATGGTTCCAAAGTTGAACCTAATCATTTTGAAAGAAAGTGGTGTTGAGATATACTCACATCACTAGGATTTACGGTATTGGTACGATCTCAAAGTTTACTTTGGGTAGAACAATTTTATTAAAAAATGTTCATACTTCCGAAATGAGAAAATATTCTAGTTTCCGCCTATCTTGTTATTACCAAGATTCATATTAGAAATTTGTTGAACTTGATCATTGCACTAATACAAATGATAGGTTATGGATAAAATGTTTGAATATAATATTACAATTTTATCATAACATGAATTGAATTTTGAATATTTGAAATATGAGATTTTGTCATGCTTTTAAGAAATGAATGAGTTAGTAACGAATGAGAGCATGTTATAGTTTCTTATAAACTTGGTGAATTTGTGAGTAACATGTATGTAATCTTTCCTAACTCATAAAAGCATGTACACTTCTAAATCTTACGCAACTTGCAATGGTTTTGGATGAAATAAAATATTATAGAATTTTATAAAGATGCTTAGAGTAACTTGTTTTGATATCAAATATGATCTATTGAGTAGTGAATTAGAAAATGTTATTATCATGAAAATTGGTTGAATTTTTATTCTCTATATTGTGTAAAACGTTTTGGGTCTAGATCATTGGTTCATTAGTTTTTCACATTTTTTGGAGTCTTTGGACATTGTTTTGAAATTCTTGTTTGAGTCAAAAAATAGTGGGGGTCCATACCCTATGATTTACGAACTTTGATTTAAATCAGAGGAACTAGAAAAATGAAGGTGACAAGTAATTCACTGAGAATGAACCTAGAAATGCATACTATAGTGAGACTAAAAGTTAGTCATGAATATTTTGTTGCTGGAAAATAACTTCTTATAGAGAGTAACTTTGTTCTTCAAACTATTAAATTTTGGCAAAAAGTTTTTATGAGCCTATTGTTTTTAGACAAGCAAACAGAAAATTGTTGACTATTGCATTCATGTCGCTAAATAACTTACATGCTTGTTTTGTTGATGTTGTTTCTACAATGTATGATTTGTTATAGTCATATGTAGAAATATATACTTCTGTGTAAGTTAAGGATGAGAATCTATGTAAATCAAGCATGGAAAACTGTGTAGTTTCAACAATAAAAGAAATTATATAAGTTGGATAAGTTATCATTTATATTCTGAAAAACAACTTTAAAACAATTTATAAAATAAAAATTGTTTACTTGATTCATTCGAATGATTTCAGAATTAATGAAAGTGAAATGCACAATACTATTTGTTTTGTATGCATTAGTGATTTTTGAATTTTTATTCTAACTTATAGAATGAAAATGAAATTGAGAACATGCTTAGTTTGCTATTTGACATGAAAGACTTGAGTGAAGATGGTGTATATTTTTGAAATGAATTTTTTCTTTCTCTGGATCAATTTTCATTTCAATGAAAACATAATTTTTAAAAGAGACAGAAATATATATAGTCTGACTGTAAACAAGTTTTCACTCATTTGTTTTAGTGCTAATGCTTTTGAGATTGTGTGTGATTGCACTAGACATGAGTATGGTAGCTCAGTATGCTTCTTTGCTACGTGATTGACTATATATATATAAGTATTTTTTGTAGTGGGGGTGTAATATATTGCTTCCATAGTGGGGGTTTTATATTCAGATTTACCAATCCTAGTATGGAAAATTGGTAAAATATTGAGAAGGTTGTGAGGTGTTTCAAACACATCATACGCCTAGAAATACACTATCTAAATGGTTACCGAAATCCTTTAAGGATGTTGCGAAGCTGATTGGACATCCTTTCAGTTGAATCCTTTAAGGGATGGAACGATTCGATCCTCTAATAGATAGAGGAACATACATATTAATCCAATGTGATAGTACCGCGGCTACTGCATGAATTGAGAACGTAACGACAACTACAAGAGTTGATTTTATGATAATATGGATTATATAGTGTCTGAAAAGAGTTTTCATTATTCGTTTGACGAAAGGATTAATAAGAAGATGTGAATACATCTTAGGGATGAGGTTGATGCCCATTGATATTGAGTCATCTGTGATGGATACCCAACCTAGAAATAGGTTCAAAGGGACTAGACGAAGTCATAGGAGATATGGAGATGCGAGAATCATGCTTTTGAAGAATTCATCCCACGGCATGATATCCTGAAGGGAGTAGAGGTTGAGTTTAATTTTTAGGTTTTAATTTTTAAACTCTTAATGATGTTTATATCTCTATTTAGAGTGGAGTACTTTCAGGAGTACTCTTGATAAACTCACCTATGTGAATGTGAAAGTGTGGCCGCTTTCTATGAGAATATGGGCAGTTCTCTAG
Source organism: Papaver somniferum (assembly GCF_003573695.1). Classification (NCBI taxonomy): domain Eukaryota; kingdom Viridiplantae; phylum Streptophyta; class Magnoliopsida; order Ranunculales; family Papaveraceae; genus Papaver; species Papaver somniferum. The sequence goes on along the minus strand of NC_039364.1, from coordinate 230,601,894 downwards.
ATCATTCATTAAACTGGGATACAAGCACAGGGCCGTAATGTGCTGGCTTTAGACTTTACACTAGTATAGTCGTGTGTGTTAAGTAATCTTTTTATCTCCTAGAGTTCAAGACTTACGTTCACTCTATGGTCAGATTTTAAGAGAGCCTATTGACACTACGTAAAGGTTCAAGTCGTAAGACACCTTTGCTTATGCACAATTCTGTATTCTTGCTCAATGTTTTGAAAAATATAAGTGGGGGATTGTTGGGATTATATGTTTTAAAAACATTATTAATTTCCAATAAATTAGTGTCTCATTTAAATGGTTTTATTGTGACATTTATTCTTCCTTTAAAGAATAAATTAATTTCGTTTTTAATGTCAAAAATCGTTTTTTGTTGAGTTGGTTAATGATGTTAATTACCAACTTATTAATGCATTTCATTTAATCTTATTTAATTCTTTGACTATTATAAATCAGATTTTGATGAAAAGAATTGAGAGAGTAGTTGAAACATTTTTAGTGAGAGAGTTTTTCTTTTATGTTTTGGTGTTAAAAAGAACTTTGAGAGTTGTTGAAATCCTTTTTGTTGTGAGAGAGTTTTTCTTTTATGACTTGGGTTTACAAAAGAAAAGATTTTTAGAGAAAGAAAAATAAGTGTGTGAACATCTCTTATTTTTCTAAATGAGTTTCTGAGCAAGAATGAAGTGTAGAAGTTTCACATCCTCTCACCGTGCAAGAGCGATTGTGTAAGAGATTAATCTCGGCTGTTTTATCCTGGGGACGACGCGCCATTGAAGAAATGCTTGCACAATCTTGGGCAGAGCCGCGAAACGTCTTAAAGATAGCGACCTAGTCCGCGACTCAGCCATAACGTTGTTTGTTTCGTGTTTGATTTTATTTGATCTGCAGGCATAATCCGGCAATTTTTCCAACAAAACTCAGGGAATATATAGTAGATACTTGTCTAATTTATAGAAAACATAGACCAATTAACTACTAAATCAGTAAATTCAACCAAATTTGGCAGGAATATCAATATTTCAGAAGTTAATAAGTGCACTTCTGTGTTGAATCTCGAAATATATGTACATCGACAATCTATTGAGAGTATTTCTAAGCAAACACATTGAATCTTCATTTATTTAACAAAATCCTCATAACTCTAAGTAAAAGAAGTAACTATTACCGTTACACATCAGATTTCAACCAGAAATTTATAAATCTGATACAGAGCATCAAATCCTCCTTAATTTGACGAACTTGGGGGTGAAATTTTCAAAATCTAAAACAAGGTTCATCAATGGTTCTCTGATTTGTTGAATCGTTTGAACTTCTCAAAAAAATTGAGCAAGACTTTGTACAATTTAAAGAACTTTTAACGAAAATCACCAGAAATTGAAACATCAAACGAGAGTAATGCGAGGTTTTTTTAATATGATGGTTTACCATAGACGAGAGATGAGAGCTGAGTATCAACTGCTTCTCTTTCTTCTGTAACTACTAGAGCTAGGGTTTGTGAAGGAGACGACATGACTGGTCAAGATTTCCAAGGATTTTTGGAGAGAGAAAATGAATGACAGGAACTGAGAGATGAGAATTCCCAGAAATGGATTTGCAGGTACGATTCTGCTTTTTCTTTTCTTTTTTGGAGGGAAATTAAATGTTTGGTGAGGGTTAATGGCATGACACTAGCAGCGCAAGATAGAAGTTAGTAGATGTTTCGCCTGAGCAGAAGAGTCGGGGAAGGTAAAACAGTAAAATCTTGTATGCATCCGCCGAGTGAGATGTTATTAAATTTGTTAACTAAGGTGGATCTTGATAGATTTTTAGAGCATCTCCAACGACACATCCTTGTCCTACATATACGGATGGGTAAAATAAACATCCTTTGCAGATTTGGTTGAAACTTTCTTTGAATATAGGAAGTTCAAGAATATCATCTCAACCATGGAAGTTTTATAAGAAAGGGGTGTTACAATTGTCTTATTTTAATATGGTTATAATTGTTTTTTAATGATAGGATGGGCAGTTTTCTTTCTCTTTCGAGGGTAAAATAAAATTTAGACCCGCCAGATTGTGAATAGATCTTCTCTATAAAATCAAGGTGGTTCTTTTCTTCTTCTCTATTTACTGTCAGAAACGCAAGTTTTAGCTTTGGTAAGTTTTTCCTTTCCTTTTTTTAATGGGCGTTGTTGTAGTATATTTGTTACCAGATGTTGTAGTCCCTACTTATCTTTGTTATTTCTATATCAATCAGATTGTTTTGATTCAAGCATACACCTTAGATACTTGTGATTTTGATTGTATGGAGTTCTAATGAGTTTTACTTTGGTATGCTATAGATATGGTGCTGAAAAATTGGAAGACATGGATCCTGCAAGTGAACAAAATAGTTTTGAATCTGAAAATGTCGTTGTTGACGACTATAGTGCTACTGCTACTTCGTTTGTTCCTCGTCCCTATATGCTCCAACAAAATCAATTCATCCCAATTTCAGTTCCCGTCTCATTTCCCTCACAATATTCATGTTAATTTAGGATCTGGATATGAATTTCAAAGTATGATGAGTGTTGTTGTTTATTCGACACAACCACAAAGTTTTCCTCATCCACAAGCACAGAGTCATGTTTCCCCTTCACAAGCATCAAACGTTGGCAATCAGTCCAAAAAGAAGCGAAAAATTAATCCTTCAACAACTCGATCATCCAATCCTCCTCGCCGGATTTGGACAACTGATGAAGACACTGTACTAGCCAAGGCATATCTGTACATTAGTGTGGATGCAATAATAGGAAGGGACCAGTCAGGTGATACAATGTGGAAGCGCATCTTGAAAGTTTGGAGAGAAAATATGGAAACTTATGATGATGACCGCAATCCTAATGCTCTATCCTGCCAATGGGGTATCATACAAGCTGCAGTTAACAAGTTTCATGGATTGTATGAATCACTCGATAGAAATCCGCAAAGCGGAACTTCAATCGAACTAATGGTTTGAATTTTTAAACCTTTTTTTATATTGTTGTCACAATTATTGCTCATTATTGCCCATGATGTTTACAGTGACATTCTTTATGTTCGAAAAAGTATACAACAACTGCCTTCACAGTGACACTTGTTTTGGTTTTAATGAGCTATTTAATCCCTGTCAAGCATTTTATCAAACAGTTAGGAGTAAGGCTTAGTGAATCTATTCCAAACTTGATTATAATGGATCAGCAGCCACAATAAACAAATGCCTTGCAACGTTGAGAATACAGCATAAAAAAAATCCCATCCAAATTAGACATTTTCCTTAATGTATTATTGATTTGGGAAGAATCGCACACAATTGGGGAAAAATTAAAAACCATCATTCACCAATTCAACAAAAAAATCTAGTAACAAAATATAGCAAATATTAGGGAAATCGAGAAACTTACATTGCATGAACATCGGGTATCTCGAATTGGGTATAAACTATCCTAGATTATACTAACACAATTTCATCTACTGATTTTGATTGATATGGCAGAGAAACCCTTCTTCTACTACTACTGATCTTCTTCGTGTTATGCTCTCGTTATGTAAACCCATTATAGATGAGATTTACTTACAGAGAATTGCAAACTCGAATTTGGCTTGTTTGGAGAACAGAAAATTTCAGAAACAAATATGAAACGAACCCGTTAAAAATAAATTTGAATTTATATTATTGATGACATGGAATGATTAAATCCTCTATTAGAACCTCTGAATCTAGAGGATGGGCTAGAGGATTTAAGTCAAACCGTCCGCCACGTAATCTTCACATATTGTCTTCAAGTTCCTGTTGGAGATGATTTCTAGGGAAAAGTATCACAAGCCGTACAAAAAGGAACCTAACATCCTCCCATTGGAGATGATTTCTAGGGAAAAGTATCACAGGACGTACAAAAAGGAACCTAACATCCTCCCATTGGAGATGCTCTTAGTCGAGAAACTTTCCAAGGATTTCTAGAGAGAGAAAGCAAATGAGCAACTAGGAGACGAGAAACAAAATGGAGTGCAGGTTATGTTTAGAATCGATCACTAGATTCTACAATCATATAAGGAAAACATATGGTAGCTTGTTTCGTTTAGCTATAGTTAATTCTGCACTTATAAATAGGGACGGAGCTATGAATTCGAAATATGGAGGCCAAGTGAAAAACATAAATTCAAGGGGGGTAATAATGAATTCTTTCTTAGAAACAATGGTAAATTTAAAGGATATTTAAGCAAATACAAAGCATTTAGGAGGGCGGGATCCACCCTTGGCATCTGCATAACTTCGTCCCTACTTATATATGGGTATAAGGCCAAGCATGATCAGTTATTTCGCTTAATTATAGCTTAATTAGAGAGAAACATAAGTATTGCGGAGCATCACTTCGCCCAAATGTGGCGAATGTGTTTGGCTTCGCTAAAAAGTGGAACAGATTTGTTCGTCGTTGAAGCTAAGTGATGAGTCACAAAAATACTTTATAGAATGTATGGTTAAATAAGAAAGTGCAATTGGGGGATACTTTTTCTAATTGGGGAATATAGGAAAAAGACAAAAAGGGGATTTGAATTGTAAATCAGAGTCGTCCATTATCCATGTATTTTAACTAATTCCTAATATACTCTTCATTAATAATGTTTAGTGGTTAATTATAATTAGCTAAGTTAAAAGATTAGTTTGATAATGTATTTTAATAATGATTAGTTTGATAAGGAAATTTTTTTAGGTAATAGGAATTTGGTTAAAAAATGAATACTCCCAACTTACAAAATGCCGACAAAATCAATGCCAAAAAACGGGTACTCCCAAATTACAATGCCGGCATTGTAAGTTATTTATCGAGCACGCCGGCATCATTTTTAGGCATGGTCTTCATCACTTCCGCCATGGTCTTCATTACTTCCGGCATGGTCTTTATCACTAATACAATGCCGGTGATGTAAAAAAAAAACATTTCCGGCATGATCTTCATCACTTCCGAATGTAAAAAAAGAATGTATTCAAACTGAGGAGCCGACGTAGAAGGAAAAGAGAATTTGAAAGGGAGTAGAGAATATATAGAATTTGAAAGAAAGTGGGATATAGTTAGGTTTGATTTAGTTTTTATTTTTTTGTAAATGGTAGTTTCATATCCCCTAATTGCGCGTCCTTAAATAATGCCTAATTTTAGGGATTAAAAATATTATACGGTAAATCGAATTTACTTTTTTGTAAGTCGATCCCCTCTCCGATAGTGGGATGGAATTTCAACCTCATTACGCTTGGCTATATTTAAACTATATCCAAGCGAAATGCCCAACCATAATGCTTGGCCTAAAAGAAAATCCATCTCTTATGGGATATCTAATTCTTTTAATCCTTATTCCCTATCCCATAGGGAAGATGAGAGGTGAAGCATTAACCGACCGGTGAACCACTCATCGATCCATTTTATCTCTAATATTATAGATCGACCAAACTTTTAATCGGTGTGCATTAACCGATTGGTGAGTCATTCACCATTCACCAATGACTTATATTTAATAAATTGTCAAATTTCAACCATTCACTAATAAATCGTTATTTTTAACTTTTTTGTTCGTAACTGGCATAAAAGAGAAAAATATTACTTTGTTCATAACAGGCGGGTAAGTTTGTTAATATCCAAAGAAAATACTTTTCTTGTGATTAGAGTAACGATCGCTCATGTTGTTATTTCGGGAACGACATCAAATGGGGAAGAGTTTTTTGAACTTGTGCTTAAACGTAATATCTTTGTGTGGAGAGCGGATATGGATTGTAGGAGATTTTTGTACTTATACGTCTCCTTGGCGCAAACCTATTTTTCTTGGTGAAATCGTCTAAACTAAAAATTGGTATGTGTTATCTAGTCTTGACACTCTTTTAATTTAATTCGTTATGATCCCCGTTTTTCGCTTTTGACAATTTTGTTGACAAAAAGGGGGAGAATTATGTTATGGGCATCCCCTATCGTGATGGGGCCATAATAGTGAGCGACTCTCGCACCACTTACAAATACATGGTGCCCCTTAACAGCTTTGAGGAAATTCTAATGCACCGAATGAAGAAAGAAAAAGATAAAATGAAAGAAAGAAGATCTTTTAAAATACATCCCGTTAAAAATTTCCTTGTGGCAGCCTCAGGGACTAGGAAATTTAATTTGGAGGCGAAAGATCGTTTTGGAAAACATTTGGAAAATTCAGAAATTGAATTCGAACCGTATGAAGCTGCTGGTAGATTCAAAACGATTATGACAGAACTGCAAAATGAATGGAGTGCAGGCAGAGAGCGAGACGAGGTTAAACGGCAAATGGAATTGGATTTCAAAGCTGGCAGAGATATTAGGAAACATCGAAAGTTATTAAAAACAAGGCTTCTCTTAAATGTAGTCCACACATTTATTAACTATATCACATTTAAAATAAGTGTTTAAGATAATCAAACAGACATTTATAATCATTTGACATAGCCCACGAAATTATGTATAGTTATTATATATATAGTCCATAATAAAAAGATAATCATCAAATCCCTAAATCAACATCAAAAAAAAAAAATCATGATTGAGAAAAAAAAAGTAAATTATGTAAGATATTTAACATAATTAATGTTTTTTTTAAGAATAATGAACACCCTCAATTAATTTTAGCTTAATCATGATTGAGAAAAAAAAATCATCTTCTAGATTTTTTTTATATATATTATGTTTATGGAGTTCTAGAAGAATGGTCCTAGGAAAAGATTTGATTAACGTTGTTGTGGAACTTTTTTAAGAGAACAAATAGCATATACACCCCGATCACTTTTGATGTAATAATGATTAAGATAGATTTATTTTAGAGAAAATAAGAATTAGGGTTTATTTTGTTTGGAGAAAAAGTAAGAATTAGGGTTTATATATAATTGTTCAAGAAAGATATAAACTCTTCTTTTATCACCGCAACTCTTGAAGGTGGAGTCCCCAAACTTCATCGATTCTCAATCACAGAAGAAGATGTTAAGCCTGTCACTATGTTTTCTTTTTCTGGGAGTGTCACACCAGACAGTCGTACTCATCTCACCAATATTTTGAATACCTATCTCACTGATGAGATTTCTTTCTTAGATGCCGCAAAACTTGGTCAATACTGACTGAGTCATGTAACTGGGGTTGCCGAAGACAACAAATCCGATGACGCCTCCGTTGGAGGATGGAGCACGATGTGGACACTTCAGAAGAAAGATAAGAGAATTCTTCTTCCTTACAGAGTAATGAAGGAAATCGAAATGTGATATGATACTGTAGTTGTATGCTATGATCTTGGAAAAATTCCTATTAGGTCTTGATTGCGAGAAGAGAGACGACTGTTCTCAAAAACTCATGACTGAAGACCATGTTTTCTTTTCTCTCTTTTGTTTTGATATCAGTTATATAGATATTATTTTGATATCAGTTGTAGCTTAACATTTTGCAACTTCCTTGTTGCCAGTCTCGAAATTTCAGCACTATTGGAGTATTTTCCTCTATTATTCCACTATTCTAGAAAGCAAAATATATTCGGAATTTCTTTTCTGTTTATAATCCCATTCGATGGGCATTCATGGGCAAGGGCCTTCGAAATCTTTCCAAAGCAAAACATTGTTTCCATCTCTCACTTTTATAGAGTTGGATGCTTTGGAATGTAAAAGTAAGTTCACAAAATTGGTCAAATAGCCCTAAAACAACAATTTTTGGGTGAAAAAGACATGTAAAGTTTAATACTGTTTAGATTCCCGGGAATTAAAAAGATACTTTTCAATTATTCATTTTGGATATTACACCCCAAGCTTTTATAAATTAATATTTCATAATAGACTGAAACATCCTTATCTAATTATTAATATAATACACAAAAATTAATATGATATAACTGAGATAAAATAAGCGAAGCTGTTGTGACTCAGTTGAACAAACATGTTTTTTTGAACTACAAGACACAGTTGGAAATGGCTTGACATCTTGTAGAGATAGGTTGGTCGTCGTTTTCATCTAAATAGAGAAAAGGAAAGAGACAAAAAGATCTAACTCGAAACTCAAATGATATGAATCAGTAAGAATAAATCGTATTCCTTTACAAGACAACCCACATGAAGATTACCACCATCAAAAGGATTGTAAAAAAACAATTAAGGAGGAAAAATGATCAAGTCAGCAGGAGAAAGATAAGGGAAAAGTATTACTTCTCCAATGATACAATTTAGACCACAAGCTGTCAGAAAAGTATAAGCAAGCATTAATGGGTGAATTTATATATTGATACAGTGAACAAATGACCGAGAAGAGAAAAACAATCGGAAAAGTAAAGTACAATTCTCCAAAAAGTTTAGACTACCACCGACTAATCTAAGATATTCAAACTTCTACCGCAAAACATCACCACTTTAATATTCACCATCGGACCCGGTTCGTGTCATCACCGGTCCTACTTTCACGACCATATAAAGATTTAAATTTCAGAGTATTGAAATATAATGAGTTTTACAATACCTATTTTAAAAGTCTATGAAACATATATATCAAACATGAACTAGTTTAAACAAGATGAGGCCAGTTTCAACTCAAATTAAGGTAGAATGAAACCAGTTTCAACCCAAATTAAGGCATAATGAAAACCTTTTCATCCTAGTTTAAACATGGGTGAAACCAAATTCAACCCAAGAAGAAATCGGTTTCGTCCTAGTATAAAAACAGAAAACAAATTCAATCAAATCTAAAACAGGATGAAAATCGGTTTCATCCTAGTTTAAAATAGAAAGAAAAAAATTCAATCCAATCTAAAAATGATGAAATTGGTTTCTTCCTAGTTTGAAAATACAAAACAAATTCAATCCAATCTAAAACAGGATGAATCGGTTTCATCCTAGTTTAAAAAAAAATAAAAAAAAAATTAATACAATCTAAAACAAGAAGAAACTGCTTTTATCCTAGTTTGAAAACGGATGAAACCAAATTCAACCTAATCTAATCCATACGTAGCTACAATAAGATGAAAAAAAATCATGTAACCAACCAATTGTTGATTTAATCAGTGATTATTGAATCCAAACCATACTCAACCAATTTTAAACAAGATTTTAAATTGGTCAGATATGGGATTAAATTTTTTTTTTTAAAATAAATATGTTTATGTTTCAACCTATATGTTTGCTAAGCTATAGATCCACGAAATTCTCTAGCAGCAGTATCATAAGCTTTAGATCCACAAAATTCTGTTAACAACGGATTATCACAAGATGTCTTTAGATCCATAAATCATACCCCATTATAAATCGGAAAATTAGTCTTAGATTTAGATCCACGAAATTCTCTAGCAGCTGTATCATAAGCTTTAGCAGCTTCTTCAGCTGTATCAAAAATACCCAACCAAACTCTACTCTTCTTACCAGGATCTCGAATTTCTGCTGCATATCTCCCCCATGGCCTCTTCCTCACTCCTCTGTAGTGTATTTCCTTAACAGTCTCTGTAGTTTTACTAACTCCGTCTTCCATTTTCTCTGATCTTGGTGCCATTTTTTTGAGATTTTCTTAAAGAGATTTTTGTTTGATGTAGAAGAAGATGATGAGAGGAAAAGTGTTCAGATTTGGTTGGTTTTATAGAGTTTTTGTTTGATGCAGAAGAAGATGATGAGAGGAAAAGGGTTCAGATGGCCAACATAACTCATATCTTATAGGTTTGATCGCACCAAACACATATTGTTAGATCTTTTCGTCTTTACCTGCTCTGATACCAATTGAAAAGACGAGGGTACCCAAATACACCACAATCTTTTTGTTTCAACCTATAAGTCCTCTTACCAAGTGCGACCGTATCTGGACAAAGTGGATACAACACAACAACTTCGATATTCACATTTTGTGTGATTGTCTATGGATACGAGATCGAGAAAATACGACAACCAAAGTGTAATTACTTGATAATAGGTTCAGACTTAACCAAACTATATAAGATCACTATCAAGTAAATCGGAGTTAACGTAAAGTGCAATTTACTATAATTATAATAAACAATTATAATGCGGAAAGATAAAGTAAATGGCACAACAAGATTTTGTTAACGAGGAAAACTGCAATTGCAGAAAAACCCCTAGACCTAATCCAGAATTGAATATATACTCTTAGAATTAAGCCGATATATAAAATCTAAACCAACTTTGTATCATTGAGACCAAGAAAGTACCCCTAGTTCACTTAATTTCCACAGTATTCATGTGCTTCCGACTTCAATGAATCACGCACTGGTACAATTCCTTTGGATCGTATTCCAAACATTAAAGGAACAACGAATATGTTTGGTAACAACAGTTAGATTCTTTTCAAGATTAAGATATCTTAGGTCATATGCAAAGGCTCTTCCGTTTAATCTAATAAACTCCTTTGCCTGGTTAGATCAATCCAATATCTATTACCTAAGTAATAAGATTCGGATTTGCAATAATCAAAATAGATCTCAAAGAGAACTATTAGTTGATGTCGATCTCACGCAACTAATCAATCGAATAAATATGATTCTAGTTGGATCCCACCCGATCAAGGTTTGTGCACACACAAAGATACAAAAACCAATAAGAAATCTTCTTCGTCTTCAAATCTTTTTTAATCTTCAATTAAACCTGCACAACACCACTTGAATATCTTGTGATCAATCACATACAGAACGGAGTCTGTTAACAATGGATTATCACAAGATGTCTTTAGATCTAACAACAGTTCTAAAGATCTCGTCGATACTTTGATCTAGTTTGAGTGAATCTTATATCAGAAGAGAAGATTCTCAAGAATAAACAAACTAGGTGCAATGATCGCTGTCGTATGCGTCAAAAATAATTCACTTTCTCACTCAACTAGATATAAATATAGTACGTGATAAGAAAGAGTTTGTTCCCACATAGAGGCTTTTGTTGTTATAAAATTTCAGTTTCTTAGTAACTAGGGGGATTTTGTTTTAGCAAAGCAATAAAAGTAATTGAAAGCAATAAAATAATTTGAATAAACAATAAGGAGAAGATATTTGTCACGGGATAGTATCATTCACAAACATGTATTTTCATCAATGACTAGAATTGGAATTTTAATCTCTCATTTACTAAAAGTCCTAGGATATCTTGATCGCAAGAGTATCCCGTTTATTTCCCAATTTTATCACAAATAACATTAAAAGATGCTAATGTGAAATCTACCTAGAAAGCAACCTAAAGTGTAAAAGCACAATTAAGTTTAACTCCCTAAGAGCAATAAGTTCTATGAAATAATACTAATCAATGCAAACAAACGTGTAAAAGCACTAATTCGTTTTAACAAAGGTTATGATTCATATGTGACTAGCAGGATATATCACTACAAGTACTACTCACATTTATGCTACTTGTAATCAGGAATTTATCACTTTTTCGTATAATAAAACCTAATCTAGCAATAGATATGAAGACCAATCTAATTGATTCCGGACTCAATTAAACTAGCACCCAAATCATGCAACAATATTAACAATGAAACATAAACAATAAAGTTGAGACAAAACTATTCCATTGATTTAAATATCATGCTTGAGAAATCAACTTTTATCCCATAACCAATAATTAAGTTTAGTTACTCATAATAATGAGTTCATCATAATCATAATCATAATCAATAATAAATTAAGAAGATGAAAAATATGCAAGAGCAAACCCTAGTTGCGGCTATCTCCCCAAAGCTCCAAGAATAATACGTGATCCCAAAAAAAAGAGTAAAAGTCTTCCCTTTTTGTAGCTTTTCATCTTTCCAAAACTAGATCTTCAAATCCCAAAGTCCAAGTGGTCCAATAATCCCACTAGTGAGAAATATCCATGTAGAAAATATGTCCAAAAACTGTCGTCGAAAACTAGCCGGAAGTCGGCCGGAAAACATCGCAGGTGACCGGCAAAGTCCACCCGGTCACCGGTCAAATGAGTCAAATCGATCAGGTCAACTGAGTTAGATCGATCAAACTCAGTGAGTCACACCGATTCAACTGGGTTAAGTGAGTCAGAGAGTCGGCTATGAATCAGCTGAGATCCCTGGGCTGAATGGGCTGAATTGCTTAGGCCTGAGCCATTTGCGCAGGAAAAAGTTGTGCTGCACCATCATTGTGCTTCACTGCCAGCCATGATGGCTATGCATCCTTCACAGCTGCAGCTTCAACTCCACATTCTGCAGCATCAGTTTCAACTCAGACAAGCTATGTATCATGCACTGCATCTCCTTCAGTTCAGCTGCAATACTCCCAGCTGCATTTCCAGTACCACCAACTCAGTTGCAATATCCTTCTCTCCCTGTATAACAGCACAACCACCACATGCAACTTACAATGGTATACACAGCAACAACACCATTTCACTACCTTCTACAGCATTGTAATCTCATCTTGACTACAACAGATAGCAGTAATAACACCATCAGCTCTTCCTTTCTTCGATCTGGTTTCTCTCAACACAAATCTTCATCGATTCTCTCTCCCTCTATCTGGTTATCTATCTCATTCTTTGCCTCCTTCTCCGCATAACCTCAGCTAGTTCCAGCTACACTCGCCTGTGATTGACGATTCTACCCTTTGTGCTCCAAAAGAGTGCTTTCTTCCTTCTTTTGCTCCAAATGAGTTCATTGCACCTAATAAACTCAAACTCACACATAAGATAAATAGTTCACAAGAAAAGTAGCAAAGAAAGCATAAATACTAGATATAAAATTAGGTGATTTACAACACCTATCAAATTCCCCCACACTTAGACTTTGCTAGTTCTCGAGCAAATGAAACAAAACTTATTCTGAAATATACATACAACTCTTGTGAGGGTTTACTAGAGATATACCCACAAAACCTACTTTTCCAACTTACTAGTTCTCCGTAATGAAAGTATCTGACGTGCTACGAAGACATAGATATTTTGCACACTAGTCATAAGAAGTTAGACACATAAATGAACACAATCTCATCCTTAAAAATTGAGAGAGAAATAACCATCCCTTCTCGAAAGAAATTCGGGTTCGGAGTGATCGAAAGTCTCGACTCTGCCTCACAAGAAAGGGTTTTATGAAGTTTCTCTCAATAATAAATAGCTCTTTATGGGTCACACATGTGTCCAGGTAGGATTGAAGAGAGAATTCCTGCGACACACTGAAAAGTAGGAAGGTAAAAACCCTCCGAATTGTTTTGAAAACCCACATCTTTTGTTCATTTTGAAAACCCTTTTTTTCTGACGATCTCTAAGAAAGGAAATCAACCACTTAACGAAGGTGACAATATGCTTACTTACCTCGTTATCCGTTCGGCATGCAGTTAGCACCACTCTCACAGCATCCATAGAAACGTCTTCGGTCTTCAATCGGTGTCTTCATCTTCGTCTTCGGTATTCAACTCTTGATGATGAAATCTTGAACTTTGTAGAATCTTGACAATGTGATTCTTTCCTCTAATTCCTTGTTGCTTGAAACTTCATTACGGATATTTCTTCTTCCATTGGCTTTATTGAATAAATACAAAACCAAAAACGAACTAAACAAACCAAAATATGATGCAATGATTTATTTCTTTTCTTTTCTTTTTCTTTTTTCTTTTTTTTTTTTGATTTAATGCAAGATAAAGTAAATACAAAATAAAAATAAACAAAATACAAAAGCTAATGATGAACCTAATAAAAATTATCTCTTGTCTTTTTTTTTTTGGGGGGGGGGGGGGGGGACAAGAGAAAATAATACAAATACAAAATAAAGATAAAAATAAAAATGCAAGTACAAAGGCCATGGTGTAAGTACTTTACCGCTCGATTCTTCACAGCTTGTATGTCTCGATATCACAAACTTCTTGAATTCTCATCTTAATAATCTTCATTCTTGTACAATAATCTTCAACTTGTAAAAATTCTGCTCCTTGTCTTGTTGCTTTACTTGAATCTGAAGTCTGCTCATTTCTGTATTGTTGCTTGTAAACCTTAAACGTCTTCAACTTTCCTTCGAATTTGTGATGCTCCTCTTGTTGATGATGATAGTGTTTCTATGGACCTGTCGGTGTAGAGAGAGATAAAGTGGATGGTGCTAACTGCGAACAATATTACAAGTGGTATGTAAGTTAGCAATTCGATGTCACCATTCATGATTGATAAAATAGCACTCAAGAGATCAAAATAGTGCTTCTATTGGTGGGAGGTTGGGTAGCTCACCATTCTACCCGGAGTTTACGTACGGTGACACACACTCTAAAAGCACATATTTAGACAGGTACAAAGAAGTGAAGGTCGGTGCCTCTCATGATGTAACATGGGTAGTCTCTATCATAGGAGATCACAAATTTAAAACCGAATTCAGTTTGCACCTCATTTGCCAATGGGATGGTTAAATCCAACTTTAACTCTCATACAAGTAAGAAACCCGATCATGTTCTCTGTCATCTCTAAGTTCAGTCACTCTTATGAGAATATCGATGTAATCTTAGCGACATGTATATTATGTGACTCTAAACTAACCACAAGTTGGAGTTTTCTTATTCACTATTTCACAAAAAAGTTGAAAAAATTGAAAATTTTACAATGCAAATGCTTACCACTCCCCCACACTTAAACTTTACATTGTCCTCAATGTAAATTGAATCGTCTAAAGAAAGTCAAGGTGGGAAATTCTAACATGATAATGTGACAAGAAATCAGAAAAAGTAAATGCAAGACAAGAAAAAACTAAAACAAGACAAGAAAATAAAAATAAGACAAGAAATACTCATCCTATGGGTTGCCTCCCATTTAACACTTGGTTTAAAGTCGTCAGCCCGACTATCTCCTTGCTTTCTATGACTCCTCCAGAGGGAGTGCATCCACAAAGTTAGCTCCTTCCACCACTTCGGAAGTGAAATTCTCATAATATGGTTTCAACCGGTTCCCATTAACTTTAATCTCCTTTCCTGTAGCTATGCTACGAATTTCCACTGCACCATGAGAAAACACATTAGTAACAATGAAAGGTCCAATCCATCGTGACCTTAATTTACCCGGAAATAAATGCAAGCGAGAATTAAACAAAAGTACTTTCTGCCCAATGCAAAATTGTTTCCCAGAAATCATGTTATCATGAAATGCCTTTGTTTTCTCCTTGTAAATGCGTGAGCTTTCAAATGCATCATTGCGAAGCTCCTCTAGCTCTTGGAGTTGTAACTTCCTTTGCTTTCCAGCCCCATCCATCTCCACATTACATTTCCTAATAGCCCAAAACGCCTTATGCTCAATTTCAACGGGTAAATGACAAGGTTTACCATACACAAGCCTAAAGGGAGACATCTCAATAGGTGTCTTGTATGCGGTTCTATAAGCCCATAAAGCATCATTAAGTCGCATGCTCCAATCTTTCCTTGTTGGGTTCACCGTCTTCTCAAGAATGGATTTCACCTCATGGTTGGACTCCTCGGCTTGTCCATTTGTTTGGGGATGATAAGGTGTTGCAATCTTGTGCGACACATTGTACTTCTTCAACAAGGTTTGCAAAATCCTGTTTTTGAAGTGAGAACCCCCATCGCTAATTATGGCTCTTGGAATTCCAAACCTTGCAAAGATATTAGCTTGCACAAAATCTGAAACCACTTTAGAATCATTAGTCGGGGTGGCCTTAGCTTCCACCCATTTAGAGACATAATCAACAGCAAGTAAGATATAAAAATTCCCATGAGAGTTGACAAAAGGACCCATAAAATCAATACCCCATACATCGAAAACTTCAATAATTTGAATAAAAGTTTGTGGCATTTGATTTCGGGCACCTAGATTGCCTGTTCTTTGGCACCTATCACAAGTTGTACAAAATACATATGCATCCTTGAACAAGGTTGGCCAATAGAAACCGCTTTCAAGTACCTTGTGAGCGGTTCTCTTACTCCCAGAATGTCCTCCGTAAGCATAAGAATGACAAAAAGACAAGATAGAATTAAATTCAGATTCGGGAACGCACCTTCGTAATACTTGGTCACTACCTTGTTTCCATACATATGGATCGTCCCATACGTATTGGTTCCCTAACCTCTTAAGTTTGTCACTCTCAGCACGAGACAAGTTCTTTGGGATTTGTTTAGATACCAAGTAGTTCACAATGTCGGCATACCATGGTTCTCCAAAGGCAATTGAGAATAATTGCTCATCCGGAAAACTTTCACGCAATGGGATAGCTTCCTTGTCCACAGCAAGACGGCTCAAATGATCCGCAATGGTGTTCTCAATTCCTTTCTTGTCCTTAATATCAAACTCTTGAAAGAGTAAGATCCATCTTATAAGCCTCGGTTTCGCTTCTTTCTTCATTAGCAAGTACCTAAGTGCTGCATGATCAGAAATGACAACAATTTTTGTACCAATTAGATAAGAGAGAAACTTTTCCAAAGCAAAAACAATGGCTAACAACTCTTCAGTGGTTGTGTAGTTTTGTTGGGCCTCATTTAAGGTTCTAGAAGCATAATAAATAGAATGAGGTATCTTCCCCACACGTTTCCCAAACACTGCACCAACCTCATAGTCACTTGCATCACACATGAGCTCAAAAGTCTTGCTCCAATCCGGTGGTTTAATGATAGGGGCTGAAATCAAAAGTTCTTTCAAACGATTGAATGCCGCTATACACTTTTTATCAAAGTTAAAAACCACATCTTTTTGCAATAAGTTGCAAAGTGGTGAAAAATCCTTGATAAATCTACGATAAAAACCTGCATGACCAAGAAAAGAGCGTATCTCCCTCACCATAGTGGGAGGGGTTAAAGCACGAATAAGGTCTATTTTAGATTTATCGACTTCCAAGCCTTTAGAAGATATTATATGGCCTAAAACTATGCCATGAGTTACCATGAAATGGCACTTCTCCCAATTTAGCACAAGATTTGTTTCAACGCATCGTTCAAAGATTAATGACAAGTTGTGCAAGCAAAGGTCAAATAAATCACCAAAGACACTAAAGTCATCCATAAACACTTCGATTATTTTTTCAACATATTCTGAGAAGATACTTACAATACACCTTTGAAAGGTAGCTGGAGCATTGCACAAGCCAAAAGGCATTCTTCTATAAGCAAAAGTACCGAAAGGACAAGTGAAAGTGGTTTTCTCTTGATCCTCCAGCGCTATCATAATCTTATTGTAACCTGAATAACCATCAAGGAAGCAATAATAAGAATGTCCAGCTAAACGTTCAAGCATTTGATCAATAAAAGGCAATGGAAAATGATCCTTCCTAGTGGTGGCATTCAATTTCCTGTAATCAATACAAACCCTCCAACCGGTTTGCACACGAGTTGGGTGGTGCGGTTCGAAACGACACACAAAAGACTTGCAAGTATACAAGGCCAAGTTTTAGTATAAAGAGTAAGCAAGGGATCAGTCCACAGGGAGTGGGAGCATACGAGAAATTTTCCTAAGCTAGCAATGGAGACAAGGCACTATGGCAGTGAGCAAAGCAAAGTAATATGGCAGATGCAAAGAACCAAAACAGTTAACAAACCAAAGCAGTTAACACAAGATGGCAAAACAGCAAAGATTAAATGGCAGAGGATATAAAATAAAAATAGCAGGGAACCAAGGCTGTAAGCCAAGGGCAGGGGGAGTTTGTGCACTGATTTCAGTGCACAACAGCTTCAAAATGCAAGAAAAACAGTGAAGGAAAGTAAATTTAGCAGGGAACAAAATAAGACTGAAATAAGGTATTGTGGTCTAAGCTAAGGCTTAGAGTCCACCTTTGTGTCCTAGCCAAACAATGTGATCCTAGGTTGAGTTGAATATCCTATGCATACATCTAGAAGGGAGGAAAACTAATTTGCTCACTAGTTTTGCCCCTAGCATTGACTGTCTTTTGACAGAACAATCAATCACAGGCACTATGACATCAATCTCTTCCCATTGCTCATCAAAACAGACATCAGGATAACTATCCTAGCAATTCACCATTTGACAATGCACTAGCTTCATCTGAGCCTCAGCCTAATGCAGTTTAGCTCATGCTAAACATGTAACTAGCAATAACATTCATTGAGTATGATGATTCAAGCAACATTCACATTCGAGATAATTGAAAACAACATGCACACATTCACTGTTAACTGCATAAGAAGAACTGAAATTGGAATTGCATCAAATAAATTTGTTTCATTCTCTACTGGCTAGTCCAGAGATGCCCCATTTTACAACCCCTAACACCCTTTTATAGTTACAGCCAAAAAAAAACTAAAATCCCCAAATCAGTGAAATTAGGGTTTTACAAAAAATCCTTACCTAATCTCTGAAAACGATTGATAGCTCTCACCCATGCTTCCTTGTCGTCTGCTGATACTACCCATGCCTTCGATTTATTCTCTAACCTCACCTATTTCATCAACTCCTAACCTAGGGTTTCCTGTGAGATGAAACGATTAGGAGGTGATGTAATAAGTGGCTAGAAAAGTAGGTCTAAGTGATGATGGCTCGAGTGGGGGATGTATGGGGGGAGAAGAGGTGGAGTGATTTGGGGGAGAGATGGTGGTGATGGAGACAGCGTCGCTGTTTCAGAAGAGGGGAAGAAGGAGATGGCTCGATGGGTTTTGGCTAGGGTGTGTTTGGTGCGGGTAATAGGGTTGGTGTTGCTTAGGTGTTAAACGGGATCATCAAATTTGATGTTTTGTGAAGGGAATCCGTGGGATGATAACTTCTGAAACGGATCTAACGGCGAGATGGAGACAGATTATGAGCGACCGTTGGATGCAAAAATACAACGAAACTAACGGCTCAAGATGGAGTTAGGTGCTGTAGTGTTGGTAAGGTGCATCGAAATCTGATGCATGATGACGCAGCGACCGTTGGATGGAATGGATCCAATCTTACGGTTAAGAAGGAAAACGGGTTTGGGTATTGAATTTTGGGTTTAGGATATGGATTTGGGTTAGGAGGATTGGAATTGGTTTGGGCTTAGGTAATCTTGAGCCCACTTCTTCTTTAAGAACAATTTCTTCCTTTTTAAGCCCATTTTTATCCTTGAGTCTTCCATAACACATTCTTCACTTTTTTCCGCTAGAGATTCCACCGGCTTTCTCCCGTGTCTTTGCTCTTTGGCTCCGCAACTCATCTAGTCTTTATTTGGTACCTAAAAATACAAAATTAATTAATAAAAATATTTTTCTTGAAAACAATGAAAATACAGAATATGGGATAAAATGTAGAATTAATGCACAAAAGATGAGTTAAATGCCAAGAAAAATATATAAAATATGCACTTTTTAGCACTCATCAAATACCCCCAAACCTGAATTTTACTTGTCCTCAAGTAAAACAAAACTAAGGAAATCCTACCTATACCACTGTCGCTGGTCTCTCGAATGCATTTAGCGTATGCACTAAGCCTTTTAAACCACTAAGTGTCCCTAGTGGACGAGTTGAAGTCTCGTGAAGGTTTGCTTAGAACGTACCTACAAAGTTCTAGGTCAAAATATAAGCTCAGATTCCATCAAATGTGACATGTGCAAACAGTTTAAGCTCACAGCAAAATGGAGATGTCAATCTAGCTATCAAGGCACAATCCTAGCACTGATAACAAAAAAGACATGTGATAAGAGTGTAAAGTGTATCTACACATGTGTAAAGAAAGATCTGAAGTTATGACTACTAATCACCAAGAGATAGTTTCTCAGGCTAAGAACAAGGTCGAAATCTAGCTAGCTGTCCGGACTTTACGAGAATTGTGAATGAGTTGGAGGTATTTCACAATTACTCGCGTTGTACATCAATGGCATACACCCTCCTTGCTTATTACAATGAAACAACAAAATGACTCTTTACATGACTCTTATTTACATTGACTACTCTCTTTTATTTTTGGAACAAGAGGATGGAATTGAAAATACTTGATTTTTTTTTTTTTTTTTTTTTTGATAAGGAAACACTTTTGATACATATACAAAAGGAAACAAAAATTACATGACACTTTGCAAGAGGTAGCCCTTTTTGATGCACCCAGTTAAATTCGATGGTTGTCTTTCTTAATGTAACCTCCACCTTCTATCCCAACCAACCAAAGAACAAGCTAGTCAAGTTTCGTTCAGTATTCTAAAGTGATTGGCAATCGTAACTTCCTATCAAACACCTTGAAGATCGAGGCCATACATGTATTGGTAGATCGTGCGCGTGCAAATTTCTTATCACTATGTGAATTGTGCTAGAATCAGGGTGCCTAAATATCTAGACTAAGACTCCTAATAATTACATATTTGCACAAGAGTCAACATTTCAAGGTAAATGAGCTCCATTTTTTTTTTTTTTTTTTTTTTTTTTTTTTAATTTTTTTTTGAATTTTTTTTTTTAATTTTTTCAAAAGAAGGAGTTTGTTTTCAATTATAGCATATTATCGTGGTATCTACTCTATACCCCCAAACCTAAACTAAACATTGTCCTCAATGTTTCAAAATATGGAAAGAATTAAAAACAACATATGAAGAGGAACATGCTGAGTAGAGTAAAAGGAGAGAGAATACCCGATTTCGGCGAAAGCGATTAAAACTCCGTTATTCAAGGCAAAAATCCACATATTAGGAGTCACAATGGATGAGCACAAAATATATACAAAAGGAAATTTAACTAACACATTATCTACAAGAAAATTTTGGTTTTTAATGGGATTGGACTTTTTGGGAAAAATTTGGTTTTGTGGGAAAATTTGGTTTTGAGGGAAAAAGCTTTTGGTTTTTGGGAAGAGAAAACGGTTATTAGGGAAAGAGTGGACCAGTTTAGTCCACATAGACTGGGTCCTCCAGGTTGGTTGTTTCAATGTCGGGTGGAATGGCTCAAGGAATGGTTTTAATCTCTGCCCGTTGACTTTGAAAACGTTCTTGTTGGAGACATCCTCCAGCTCTACAGCTCCATGAGGAAAAACTGTGCGTACTAGGTACGGACCCTTCCATCTGGAACGCAGTTTTCCTGGAAAAAGATGTAATCGGGAGTCATACAGCAAGACTTTCTGACCAGGAGTGAAGGATTTGCGTAGAATACGCTTGTCATGAAATATCTTCATCTTCTGCTTATATAACCTGGCACTGTCATAAGCCTCATTTCTCAATTCTTCCAACTCGTTGAGTTGAAGTTTCCTTTGAATTCCAGCTTCGTCCAGAGAAAAGTTCAGTTGCTTGATTGCCCAATAAGCTCGATGTTCTAATTCCACAGGAAGATGGCACGGCTTTCCATACACTAGACGATAGGGGGACATGCCAATTGGTGTCTTATAGCTGTTCTATAGGCCCACAAAGCATCATTCAATCTTATGACCAATCTTTCCTAGACGGGTTAACCGTCTTTTCTAGAATGTGCTTGATTTCCCTATTAGAACTTCCACTTGTCCACTGGTCTGAGGGTGGTACGGAGTAGCAACCTTGTGAGTTATTCCATACTTGCGTACTAAAACTCGAAGTTGCAGAAATGTGAACCACCGTCACTGATGATAGCTCTGGGGTACCAAAACGTGAAAATATGTTTTCCTTTAAAAGGAAAGTACCACCTTGTGGTCATTTGTTCTGGTTGCATGGCTTCTACCCACTTAGAACGTATCAACGCGACTAGATGTACAACTTGCTGTCAGACATGGGAAATGGACCCATGAAGTCGATCCCCCAAACATCAAAAATCTCACAATCAATGGGGTTCAATGGCATCATGTTTCTCCTCGAAATGCTTCCTAGTTTTGACAGCGTTCACAAGCAAACAATATCACATCAACAACATATGGCCAATAGAACCACACTGCAAGATCTTTGCAGCGGTTTTCTTGGCACTGAAATGGCCTCCACATGCTTGGTCATGACAGAAAGATATCACATCTTTCTGTTCGGTGTTGGGGACACATTCCTAATGATTTGGTCTGGGCAGTACTTAAACAAATATGGGTCATCCCAAAGGAAATGTTTAACTTCAGCCAGGAATTTAGAGCGGTCTTGTCTCGACCAACGTGAGGGCATCCCTCGATGTAGGGTAGTTAACAATATCAGCAAACCAAGGAAGGTCTGAGATAGACATCAGCTGTTCATCTGGGAATGATTCTCTAATCAGCTCAAATTCATCAATAGACTCTAAAGTTAATCTAGACAAATGATCAGCAACCACATTCTCACAACCTTTCTTATCACGGATTTCGAGATCGAATTCCTGTAATAATAGTATCCATCGAATAAGGCGAGCTTTAGCATCCTTCTTGGAAAGAAGATACTTCAAAGCCGCATGGTCTGTGTATATGATGATCTTAGACCCTATCAGATAAGATCTAAACTTGTCTAATGCGAAAACGACGGCAAGCAATTCCTTCTCGGTAGTTGAATAATTGAGTTGGGCATCATTAAGGGTTTTGCTAGCATAGTATATCACATATGGTAGTCTATCAACTCGCTGTCCTAAAACAGCACCAACAGCATAATCAGAGGCATCACACATAAGTTCGAACGGAAGCTTCCAATCGGGTGGTCGGACTATAGGAGCGGTGGTGAGAAGGGTTTTTAATTCCTCCCATGCCTTCACACAAGCAGCATCGAAATTGAAGGCAACATCTTTGGAGAGAAGACTGCACAGAGGTCTGGAGATTTTGCTGAAATCTTTGATGAATCGCCGGTAAAAACCAGCATGACCTAGAAATGATCTGATCTCCTTCACAGAGCGAGGTTGTGGTAGATGTTGAATGAGGTCAACTTTAGCTTTATCCACTTCAATTCCTTTTTCTGAGATGATGTGTCCTAGAACTATTCCTGAATTCACCATAAAATGGCATTTTTCCCAATTTAGAACAAGGTTCTTTTCTTTACATCTGGATATCACGAGGGCAAGATGCTTCAAACATTCGTCAAACGAGGAACCAAAAACAGAGAAATCATCCATAAAGATCTCGAGAAAACTATCTATCATGTCAGAAAAAATGCTCATCATGCAACGCTGAAAAGTAGCAGGTGCATTACACAACCCGAAGGGCATACGTCTATAAGCAAACGTCCCAAATGGACACGTGAATGTAGTTTTTTCCTGATCTTCCGGAGCAATGTGAATTTGGTTATAACCGGAAAAGCCATCTAGAAAACAGTAGTGACTGTGTCCAGACACACGTTCTAGCATTTGGTCAATGAAAGGGAGCGGGAAGTGATCCTTCCTTGTTACTGTGTTCAACTTCCTGTAGTCGATGCATACTCGCCATCCTGTGGTTGTACGAGTAGGGACTAATTCATTCTTGTCGTTCTGAACTACAGTAATGCCTGACTTCTTAGGCACAACTTGAATGGGACTAACCCATTTGCTATCAGGTATTGGGTATATGATACCCGCATCAAGTAGTTTCAGGATCTCTCCTTTGACTACATCTCTCATGTTAGGATTAAGTCTCCTTTGCATTTCCCTCGATGGTTTGGCATTCTCTTCAAGGTTAATGTGGTGCATGCAAATGGTGGGACTAATTCCTTTGAGATCTGAGATGGTCCATCCTAAGGCCTCTTTGTGTTCCTTAAGTACTTCTAAAAGCTTACTTTCCTGTTCCGTGTCTAAACATGATGAAATAATGACAGGTAAAGTATCAGAAGAACCTAGGAATGCGTACTTCAACGTACTAGGCAATGTTTTCAATTCAAGCTTGGGTGGCTCAACAATGGATGGAAAGCTTGGAATCAGAGAGTAAGGGTGGTTCCACTTCATATTTCCTTTCAGTGACGTCCATTTGAGGTACAGATTCGAGCAGAGATAGGACGTCACTACAGTATGCATCATCATAGGAATCTGAGTTAAAGTTCTCCATACATGCTTGAAAGGGGTCGACGGATAGAATGTTAGTCAACGAATCTTGTATTAATCCTTCAATCATATTAACTTCATGCACATCATCATCATCAAGATTCACAGGTTGTTGACTAATATCGAACACATTCAATTCTACCGTCATGTTGCCAAAAGACAGTTTCAACACTCCATTACGACAATTAATGATTGCGTTGGACGTAGCCAAGAAAGGACGTCCTAAGATGACAGGAATGTGACAGTCTGGGTTTTGTACAGGTTGAGTGTCTAAGACAATGAAGTCTACGGGAAAATAGAATTTGTCAACCTTGATCAAAACGTCTTCGACCACTCCACGAGGAATCTTGACAGATCGGTCTGCCAGTTGTAGAGTGATAGATGTTGGCTTCAACTCCCCAAGACCTAACTGCTCATAAACAGAATATGGCAGTAGGTTAACACTTGCACCTAGGTCTAATAACGCTTTATTGACCGTGTGTTCTCCTATAGTGCAAGAAATTGTTGGACATCCTGGATCCCTAAACTTGGGTGGAGTTTTGTTCAGAATGATGGAACTCACCTCAGCTAAGAAAGCACGTTTGTGCACATTGAGCTTGCGCTTTTGAGTACACAAGTCTTTGAGGAATTTGGCATAAGCAGGGATTTGCTTGATTGCTTCAAGAAAAGGAATGTTGATGTTGACTCTCTTGAACAGATCTAACATCTCATTGTAATGGGTACTTTTCTGTTGATAGATCAATCTTTGAGGAAATGGGGCAACAGGAGAATGAGTTGGCAAAGGGACATTCAC
Source organism: Papaver somniferum (assembly GCF_003573695.1). NCBI lineage: Eukaryota > Viridiplantae > Streptophyta > Magnoliopsida > Ranunculales > Papaveraceae > Papaver > Papaver somniferum. Next base: position 230,577,349 of record NC_039364.1, on the reverse strand, counting down.
AGCAGTAGAATTGTCAGGCTTTCCAACTTGCTCAGATTCTTTGGTTTTCTGGGGTTGTGGAGACAGCGTGGAATTTGTATCAGATTCATTAGGTTCGCCCACGTTGTTCTCGATGACTTTACCACTTCGGAGGGTGGTAATGGCATGGACTTGATCGGGAGGTTTCCTTGCAGGATGAAGCCTGTTTGAAATACTCTTTGGATTTTGTTGGGGTTGGCTCGGAAGTTTACCCTTTTCTCTCTCACTTATGGAATCACAGATTTGACCCATCTTTTGATCAAGATTTTTACTTTGCACCAGACTCTGGAACATTCCTCTAGGGCGGATAATCTCTTGTCGGTATTGTGTTGAGGATATGTTGTTGATTGATTGTTGTTGAGAGTTTGATTGTTGTTGAGGGTTTCTCGGGTGTTGATAACCTTGATTGTTCTGATATCCCTGATTGTTTTGATAGCTCTGATTGGGTTGAGATGGTCCTCCCTGAGTGGGTCCTTTGGACCATGAAAAGTTAGGGTGGTTTCTCCATCCTGGATTGTAGGTCTGTGAATAGGGGTTATGCTCTTGTTTTTGAAACATGGCATGTGCCTGTTCAAGCCTAGATTCCTGGACTGCAAGCAAATCGGGACAATTTTGGAATTGATGGTTGGGATCGTTACAAGCGGCACATACAGACGAAGCGACATGTTCTCGGAGAGTAGTGGTGGAAGGTTTTGAATTTTTATGTAGTTCTAACTCTTCTAATCTCCTAACTATTGATGCCATGTTTGCTCTTCCCTCGAAATCTGCTTCAATCCTAAAAGCCTTCGCTTCGGATGTAGTCTTTCTGGGTTCACGGATGGATTCCCACTGTTGCGTCTTTTCAGCTACTTCAATCAAGAAGTCCCAAGACGCATCAGCAGTTTTGTCTACGAATAGACCATTACACATCGACTCAACCGTTGTTCGGGTGGACACATCTAGACCTTCATACAAAATTTGCACAAGTCTCCATTTTTCAAAACCATGATGGGGACATTGGAGCAATAATTCATTGAATCTCTCCAAGTATCTAGCTAAGGTCTCACCCTCTAATTGCACAAAGCTATTCAGACTTTGACGAATTGTCGCAGTCTTGTGATTCGGGAAAAACTTTTTGAAAAACTCCTTTATGAGGTCATCCCATGTCATGATGGATTGAGGCTGTAAAGCATAAAGCCAGGCCTTTGCCTTATCTTTCAGGGAGAAAGGAAAAGCCTTAACTTTAGGGTTTCGTCGGACATTTGAGTGAAACGCAGAGTTCCACAAATTTCCTCGAATTCTCTCACGTGGTGGTACGGGTTTTCATTCTCAACACCTCTAAAAATAGGAAGCATCTGTATTGTGCTCGATTTCAGCTCATAATGGCCATTATCCTCGGGTAGCACAATACAAGAAGGTTGACTGGCTCTAGTTGGGTACATATAATCCTTGAGGGTACGGGGTTCTCCCATTGTTTCGGTTTGATCTGGGCTGTCTACCTCAGAACTCAGAATTTCGATAGGTTCTTCTTGATTAATTCTAACAATTCTGTTTGTTTGGTCTCTATAGGTCACAATCATGTCCTTGTAGGTACCTCAACTAACATGTTGGTCAGACAGAGCAATCGGAAACAATTTGGCCCACAAGGGTTACGAAGATTTGGTTTTGAATGGGTGTTGGACTAACAAGGGATTTTGGTTAAAACTGGGCTCGGGAATTTATTTTTTATTTTTTATTTTTTTTTTTTTTTTTGAACTTAGCCTAGCATAAATTATCACACCCCACAAAAGAAAATAAAAACAACAATAAATAATTACAAGCCCATAAAAGAAAAATAAAAGAAAATAAAAGAAAAATAAAAATAATTATTACAAGCCCAAATTAAAAATAAATTAATTATTACATACCCAAATTGAATATTTAATGGGGACCAAGTGGGTTACTCATGGTTTAGGCTTACTTGGTTAAGGAGGGAAGCCTAGTTAGGCTTTTGTTCCCTTTGGTTGCACTAGCCCAGTTGGGCTTTAGGATCGTCCTAAGCAGCTCACGCCCAAGCCCAGCAACAGTTGGAGTTGGTTCAGCAACACGAGCCCAGGAGGATCAGCTGCGAAGCCCAGGAGGAGAAGATCACGAGCCCGGCAACAGAAAAAGGCAGAGCCCAGCAACAGCAGGTGACTAAGCCCAGTTGCAAAGTTTGGCGAAGCCCAGCAGACCACCACCAGTGAAGCCCAGCAGTGAAACGCAGCTTCAATTGGCAGCCCAGTTGCTTTGGCTTGGCAGCAGCAGGCTTGGTTCACCAGCTCCAGCAACAGCAGCAGCCAAGGTTCCAGCAGCAGCAGCAGCAGCTCAGGTGGCCAGCAACACAGCTCTGCAGCAACTCAGTGGCACCACTCCCCGGCAGCAGCAGCAAGCACCACTCCCCGGCAGCGGCACCAAAAACTTGGTGTGCTTGGGAACGACACACAAAAGACTTGCAAGTATACAAGGCCAAGTTTTAGTATAGAGAGTAAGCAAGGGATCAGTCCACAGGGAGTGGGAGCATACGAGAAATTTTCCTAAGCTAGCAATGGAGACAAGGCACTATGGCAGTGAGCAAAGCAAAGTAATATGGCAGATGCAAAGAACCAAAACAGTTAACAAACCAAAGCAGTTAACACAAGATGGCAAAACAGCAAAGATTAAATGGCAGAGGATATAAAATAAAAATAGCAGGGAACCAAGGCTGTAAGCCAAGGGCAGGGGGAGTTTGTGCACTGATTTCAGTGCACAACAGCTTCAAAATGCAAGAAAAACAGTGAAGGAAAGTAAATTTAGCAGGGAACAAAATAAGACTGAAATAAGGTATTGTGGTCTAAGCTAAGGCTTAGAGTCCACCTTTGTGTCCTAGCCAAACAATGTGATCCTAGGTTGAGTTGAATATCCTATGCATACATCTAGAATGGGAGGAAAACTAATTTGCTCACTAGTTTGCCCCTAGCATTGACTGTCTTTTGACAGAACAATCAATCACAGGCACTATGAGCATCAATCTCTTCCCATTGCTCAATCAAAACAGACATCAGGATAACTATCCTAGCAATTCACCATTTGACAATGCACTAGGCTTCATCTGAGCCTCAGCCTAATGCAGTTTAGCTCATGCTAAACATGTAACTAGCAATAACATTAATTGAGTATGATTATTCAAGCAACATTCAACATTCGAGATAATTGAAAACAACATGCACACATTCACTGTTAACTGCATAAGAAGAACTGAAATTGGAATTGCATCAAAATAAATTTGTTTCCATTCTCTACTGGCTAGTCCAGAGATGCCCCATTTTACAACCCCTAACACCCTTTTATAGTTACAGCCAAAAAAAAACTAAAATCCCCAAATCAGTGAAATTAGGGTTTTACAAAAAATCCTTACCTAATATCTGAAAACGATTGATAGCTCTCACCCATGCTTCCTTGTCGTCTGCTGATACTACCCATGCCTTCGATTTATTCTCTAACCTCACCTATTTCATCAACCCCTAACCTAGGGTTCCTGTGAGATGAAACGATTATGAGGTGATGTAATAAGTGGCTAGAAAAGTAGGTCTAAGTGATGATGGCTCGAGAGTAGGGGGATGTATAGGGGGGAGAATATGGTGGAGTGATTTGGGGGAGAAGATGGTGGTGATGGAGACAGCGTCGCTGTTTCAGAAGAGGGGAAGAAGGAGATGGCTCGATGGGTTTTGGCTAGGGTGTGTTTGGTGCGGGTAATAGGGTTAGGTTGCTTAGGTGTTAAAAGGGATCATCAAATTTGATGTTTTGTGAAGGGAATCCGTGGGATGATAACTTCTGAAACGGATCTAACGGCGAGATGGAGACAGATTATGAGCAACCGTTGGATGCAAAAATACAACGAAACTAACGGCTCAAGATGGAGTTAGGTGTTGTAGTGTTGGTAAGGTGCATCGAAATCTGATGCATGATGACGCAGCGACCGTTGGATGATGGAATGGATCCAATCTTACGGTTAAGAAGGAAAACGGGTTTGGGTATTGAATTTTGGGTTTAGGATATGGATTTGGGTTTAGGAATTGGATTTGGGCTTAGGAATTGGATTTGGGCTTAGGTAATCTTGAGCCCACTTCTTCTTTAAGAACAATTTCTTCCTTTTTAAGCCCATTTTTATCCTTGAGTCTTCCATAACACATTCTTCACTTTTTTTCCGCTAGAGATTCCACCGGCTTTCTCCCGTGTCTTTGCTCTTTTGGCTCCGCAACTCATCTAGTCTTTATTTGGTACCTAAAAATACAAAATTAATTAATAAAAATATTTATTCTTGAAAACAATGAAAATACAGAATATGGGATAAAATGTAGAATTAATGCACAAAAGATGAGTTAAATGCCAAGAAAAATATATAGAAATATGCACTTTTTAGCACTCATCATTGGGACAAGTTCGTTCTTATCATTCTCCACCACCGTCACACCTGATTTCTTTGGTACTACTTGTACCGGGCTCACCCACTTACTATCGGATATGGGGTAGATAACACCTACGTCCAAAATATTTAGTATCTCCTTTTTCACAACTTCCATCATGGGAGGGTTCAAACGACGTTGCGCATCCCTTGTAGGCTTTGCATCGTCCTCCAACCGGATTTTGTGCATACATACGGCAGGGGTTATACCCTTGATATCAGCAATTGTCCATCCTATAGCCGTGTACTTCCTTAGCACCCTTAGAAGTTTTTGCTCCTGTAATTCACTAAGCTTGTTAGAAACAATCACATGTAAATCTTCCTTGTCACCCAAGTACAAGTACTTTAGGTGATCGGGAAGAGGTTTCAATTCTAACTTTGGAGATTTAAAAATGGAAGGTACAAGATTTTCATCACTGCACGGTAAAGAAATAAAAGAGATATTATGAGTTTCCGGGCATCCTTGTAGTGAATTAAGATCACCAAGGGCTTCCTTGATTTCATTACCACACTCTACACCATTATCCATGGATGTAGTTAAAAAACGGTTTCCAAAGCATCTTCACCATTCAATTCAAACACTTGTAGTGCCAATGTATCCATAACATCAATGGAGAAACAAGAGTGGACATCGCTAGGATATCTCATCGTCTCGAAAATGTTGAAACGTATTGTTTCTCCATCAAACTCCACAGTTAGCGTTCCTTTATCCACATCAATAATGGTTTTCGCCGTTTTCATGAAGGGGCGCCCAAGTAACAATGGAAGAGACGAGTCCGGTGACCCTTCATTCATCTCTAACACGCAAAAGTCAGATGGAAATACTAATTGATTAACCTGCACAAGAACATCCTCAACAATACCCATTGGGTAAACATTAGAGCGATCGGCTAATTGTAATACAATTCCAGCATTTTTAAGAGGACCTAACTCAAGTGAATTGTACATAGATGCAGGCATAACATTAACGGATGCACCTAAATCCAACATAGCTTTGTTAAATGTGGTGTTACCAATTGTGACTGGAATGTCAAAGCTACCGGGATCCTTAAATTTCAGTGGGAGTTTGTGTTGTAAGATTGCCGAAGCATTCTCCCCCACACTTAGCACTTCATTATCTTTGAGCCTTCGCTTATTGGTACACAAGTCCTTCAACATCTTTGCATACTTGGGAACTTGCTTGATAGCATCAATGAGTGGTATGTTCACATGAATCTTCTTTAGAACGTCTAAAATCTCATTTTCTAGTTCCGCCTTCTTGGAACTTGCAAATCTGCGAGGGAAAGGTAAAGGAGGAACATAAGTAGAAACCGGAGTTTTAGAGTTAGGAATAGGTACCTCAGGTGTTTGGGGAATTTCATCCCTCTTTTCCTCCAAAACCGGCTCCTTTGGTGTTTCCACCTTGCCCGAATCAGTAACTTCGGGTTGCACAAGTTGTGTACCACTTCTCAACGTAATAGCATTGACACCCTCTTTTGGGTTTATAGGTTGAGAAGGGAGTTTCCCACTATTTTTTGCCTTCAATTTTTTTATATCAACCGCCATGGAGCCCATTTGTGTATGCAACTCCTTGATATCACTCTTAGTTTCTTGTTGACTTTCCTTAAACATGGTAGAAATGCCTTGCATAAAAGTTTGAAGCTTTGCATCGATATCGGAACCCTGATTTTTCATCGATTGTTGTGGTTGCTGAAATTGTTGATATTTCGGCTGGAATTGTTGTTGTTGTGGTTGAAATCCACCCGGACTGTTGAAAGTAGGTTGTTGAACCGCGCCTTGCTTGTTTGCATAGCTAAAGTTGGGGTGATATCTCCATCCCGGATTGTAAGTGTTGGAGTAGGGAGCATACCGTCTTTGTTGATTTGGAAAGACCGTACTAGCTTGCTCCAACTCTTCACCATATGAAGGTAAAATAACCGCAGCCATCTTTTGCATCATTTGCTCCATGTTATCCATCCTTTGATCACGGTGTGATGATGACTCCGTAACTTCATGCACTCGCCTAAACATTGGTTTACCTCTTGTGTAGAATTGTTGCGAGTTCGCAGCCATGCTTTCAATCAACTCGATAGCTTGGGCCACCGTCTTGTTCACTAGAGCTCCACCACCCGCTTCATCAAGAAGATATCTATCACTTGGTTGGAGACCTTCGTAGAAGTATTGTATTATCATAGCGTCACTGAATTGGTGGTGTGGACAGCTTGCCACCAATCTCTTGTATCGCTCCCAACATTCATACAAAGATTCTCCTACATGTTGCTTTATCCCACAAATGTCTTTGCGAATTTGAGTAGCCTTTGACGCAGGAAAATACCTCTCTAGAAAGAGTTTCTTCAACCGTTCCATGTAGTGACACTTCCGGATGGTAAATAATACAACCACTCCTTAGCATTGTCCGCAAAGAAAACAGAAAAGCTTTCAACATTTCTCCATCCGCATTAGTCTCCGGTGGAAGCATAGCCATGATAACGTTGTGGAAATCCATGAGATGCTTGTTTGGATCTTCATTCGCCATGCCATGAAACTTTGGTAACTCTCTAATCAACCCCGACTTGATCTGGAAGGTTGAGTTTGTCTCAATACACCACTGTTGTGCATCAAGCCTATGAGAAGCCAAGTCCTTGAGTGTACGATTTGCATCACCCATTGCTTCTTCTTCAACTAGTGGTTCTTCTACAAATGGAACCTCTTGTTCTTCTTCTAGTTGTAATTCTTCTTCCACTTCTAACTCTTGTTCTTCCGTCGTGTCTTGACTTGGTTGGAGTATTGTGCCTCTTCGAGTAGCTATCCCGCACCTTGGATAGTTCCAATCTTTAGAAGCCAGGGATTAGGTACCTGAAAACAATTCTCGCAAACAAGTGAGAAACAAGACAAGAAAACAAAAAGCAAATATGAAAGCATAAATGATGATAAGAAACTAAAAACTTAATAACAAGTCGTATGCCTCCCCGGCAGCGGAGCCAAAATTTGATCGCTGTCGTATGCATCAAAAATAATTCACTTTCTCACTCAACTAGATATAAATATAGTACGTGATAAAAAAGAGTTCGTTCCCACATAGAGGCTTTTGTTGTTATAAAATTTCAGTTTCTTAGTAACCAAGGGGGGATTTTGTTTTAGCAAAGCAATAAAAGTAATTGAAAGCAATAAAATAATTTGAAATAATCAATAAGGAGAAGATATTGGTCACGGGATAGTATCATTCACAAACATGTATTTTCATCAATGACTAGAATTGGAATTTTAATCTCTCATTTACTAAAAGTCATAGGATATCTTGATCGCAAGAGTATCCCGTTTATTTCCCAATTTTATCACAAATAGCATTAAAAGATGCTAATGTGAAATCTACCTAGAAAGCAACCTAAAGTGTAAAAGCACAATTAAGTTTAACTCCCTAAGAGAAATAAGTTCTATGAAATAAGACTAATCAATGCAAACAAACGTGTAAAAGCACTAATTCGTTTTAACAAAGGTTATGATTCATATGTGACTAGTAGAATATATAACTACAAGCACTACTCACATTTATGCTACTTGTAATTAGGAATTTATCACTTTTTCGTATAACAAAACCTAATCTAGCAATAGATATGAAGACCAATCTAATTGATTCCGGACTCAATCAAACTAGCACCCATATCATGCAACAATATTAATAATGAAACATAAACAATAAAGTTGAGACAAAACTAATCCATTGATTTAAATATCATGCTTGAGAAATCAACTTTTATCCCATAACCAATAATTAAGTTTAGTTACTCATAATAATGAGTTCATCATAATCATAATCATAATCAATAATAAATTAAGAAGATGAAAAATATGCAAAAGCATACCCTAGTTGCGGCTTTCTCCCCAAAGATCCAAGAATAATACGTGATCCCCAAAAAAAAAGTAAAAGTCTTCCCTTTTTGTAGCTTTTCATCTTTCCAAAACTAGATCTTCAAAGCCCAAAGTCCAAGTGGTCTAATAAGCCCATTAGTGAGAAAAACCCATGTAGAAAATATGTCCAAAAACTGTCGCCGAAAACTCCCCGGAAAAGCTGCCGGAAAACATCTCAGGTGACCGGCAAAGTCCACCTGGTCACCGGTCAAACGAGTCAAATCGGTCAGGTCAACTGAGTTAGATCGGTCAAACTCAGTGAGTCACGCCGATTCAACTGGGTTAAGTGAGTCAGAGAGTCGGCCATGAATCAGCTGAGATCTCTGGGCTGAATGGGCTGAATTGCTTAGGCTTGAGCCATTTGCGCAGGAAAAAGTTGTGCTGCACCATCATTGTGTTTCACTTCCAGCCATGATGGTTATGCATCCTTCACATCTGCAACTTCAACTCCACATTTTGCAGCATCAGTTTCAACTCAGACAATCCATTTATCCTGCACTGCATCTCCTTCAGTTCAGCTGCAATACTCCCAGCTGCATTTCCAGTACCACCAACTCAGTTGCAATATCCTTCTCTCCCTGTATAACAGCACAACCACCACCTGCAACTTACAATGGTATACACAGCAGCAACATCATTTCACTACCTTCTACATCCTTGTAATCTCATCTTGACTTCAACCGATAGCAGTAATAACACCATCAGCTCTTCCTTTCTTCGATCTGGTTTCTCTCAACACAAATCTTCATCGATTCTCTCTCCCTATATCTGGTTCTCTATCTCATTCTTTGCCTTCTTCGCCGCATAACCTCAGCTAGTTCCAGCTACATTCGCCTGTGGATTGACGATTCTGCCCTTTGTGCTCCAAAAGAGTGCTTTCTTCCTTCTTTTGCTCCAAATGAGTTCATTGCACCTAATAAACTCAAACTCACACATAAGATAAATAATTAACAAGAAAAGTAGAAAATAAAGCATAAATACTAGATATAAAATTAGGTGATTTACAACACTTATCATGCAATCAAAGTTTCAACAACCGTTAGTCAATCAAATCAATCGAAAACTAATAACACTGCAATTATCTAGTTTCCCACCAATGGTACTCGTAGAGCTTCTTGATTCCACAGAATTCTTTAAACTAGCGGTCGTAAGAGATTTCACCTAATTAGGATACTTTCCTCTCCGAATAGACGGCTCCACCAGAAACAACAAGAAATGAAGTTTTCCTGGCTCTTGGGATGGTTTGCTAGATCCACACAGTTTATTTTGACATGTTTTATTGACCAAGGAAATTTGGACACCAAGGAATTTCCAAAACCGAAAATATTCTCAAGATATTAGGAAGATTTGATTTTCATAATTCCAATAAATGCTTATCAAATATTTCTGAAATCTCACTACAGTGAAACCTCGATAAATGAATGACCTCGGGACCAAGAAAAAATATTCGTTTAGCGGGGTTATTTATTTATCGATAAATGAATATTTATTCATATAGACAATATTTTCTTAATTAAGAAGTTAAATTGTATAAGAGAAGATGTACGAATGTAGCTAGAGGGGAAAAACAATTCCAAACTGTTTCCGTCATTGTAAGATTTGGTTCGAAGATATAAATGTTCCCGAACTAGAAAATGATCAATTAGAAGAAGATATCCAAGGATTAACTGGTGTCATTTTTTATTTACGTTATAGAAATTTGATGGACGTCGAACACGTTTTTAACTTTCCTAACGAGAATGATGCAGTTATGGAATATCCAACAGACGAAGAAATTATTGAGTCAATAATGAATGACGAAAATAATACTGAACCAGATGATAGTAGCATCGTACCAAATGTTTCATCTCAAGATGCCTTTCAAGCGATGGTCACTTTAAAAAATTACTTGATACAACACGAGAAAAATATTCCAGAAATTGTGCAACCATTGCATAAAATTAAGGATGTGATGCATTTTGGTTTGGGTGAAAAAAAGTCATTTAACCATATATGAATTTTTTTGAGTTTATTTCTACATATAATTTTATTTAAAATTTACTGATTATGTATTTTGTTTTTTTATTATTATTATTATATATATATATATATATATTACGGAAATTTAGTGATTATTCATTTATATTTTTATAGGGCCTTTAAGGATTCAATTATTTTTATTCATTAATGCATTAACCGAGGTTATTCATTTATCACCTTGGCCCAAGTGGGGACCAGAGAAAATTATTCATTTGGCGAGGTTATTCATTTATCGAACATTCGTTTATCGAGGTTTGACTGTATAGAAAATCTCCAATTAGTAAATGCATATTTACTGACTTTTATTTTCTAGAGCTACACGTTAATTGCTGGTAATTAATGTATATAAAACTAACAACCTTAATTAAAAGATTCTTAATTTATTTCGGCACAGGATCCCCTTGAGTACTAAGGAATATATTTGAACAATAAATGATAAGAGTTATTGTCCGTGTTCAATGTATGTTGACATCTTTTTCATTGTAAATCCTTATTTCATATTCACATGGATTTACATTCTTGAAATCGGTCATACCACACTTCCAAACAAGTTTAGAATTGGTTTCCTTGTATTCCAAGACTACTATGTGATTGGTCAATTACCAAATCACATACATGGGTTCAATTGGTTCTACCAATCACTAGGATCGGTTATACCTACTTATGGAAATACTTGTGATCGGTCATGAAAATGCGGGGGTCTAACAACCACACCCAACAATTCGTTTGGCAATATGAGAGGACTTACGCCAATATACTTTCTAGAGAATCAACTAGACAGTCAGACTCAATCTAGAGAATAGTATATCAAAATAGTTTAATATCTCTAACTCTTAATTCAATCCGCAATCAGCAAATAGAAATTTGCGATCCCGATTGAATATAAGAGGAGTAACTTGAACAGTACCAAAGACCAATGTTCAAGTGTCAATCAATTTAAATCAACAACCCAAGGTCGGATATTCTAATTGATTGAACTTGATGCACAACCTGTGATATTTCAATTATATAACAAAATATAATGTTGAAAAGAAATAACACAGACACCAGAATTTTGTTAACGAGGAAACCGCAATGCAGAAAAACTCTGGGACCTAGTCAGCGGCGAATCCAGGTTCAAGACAGGGGTAGCAAACAGAACAATACACAACAAAAAAATCTAGCAAAAAAAATCCACATAATAGATTGTGTGTTGCTATATGTAATAATACGGTCATTGCTAATCCTCATGATTAAACACAAATTATGAATAATAACTAATATCTAGAGCTGGCTTTTGTGATCATATAACCTGGTGAAACCGGTAAATCGGCAATAACCTCATCTACTAATTTAACTCTTCTAAACTAGTTGGGGATGGTGATTTCAATTCTAATGTGCTCCATCAAAAGGTATCTCATAAAAATGATGTTGTTCAAGAAAGTGTCTTTTGAGAACCAATATGGCAATATCTCTGTATTGTTTTCTAATAAAAGGTACAAGATATCTTAATTGTGCAGTCACCTCTAATTTAAACCCCAAGATAGTGCATATTCATAAGACATCCTTGGATTACTTATCCTGCCACAATAATCAACATCAGCAAAAGGAGACAACCATGTTATATTCAATTTAAGATTATGGTTCTTATATCCAAAATACAGCATATGAATTGGTCTAACTCTTTGCAATGACACTGAAACATGCAAAAAAGATGAGGTTGGATACCCAATCTATCAATTTTAATGCAAAACGTGATTATACAAAAACCTTCAAAATTTGATATGAACCTAATTTTAATTTAGATAGAAATTAACAAAACAAATTTACAAAAGATGGTACCTAAAGTTGTGGAAGAAAAACACTAACAATCAACAACACTACCTCAAATCTCATTGAATTTATCGGACTTACTTATTCAAATCATGGAATTGGAAAAGAAGATAAAAGAATTCGTGGAGGCGTAAAATTTTCGGTGGGATTGGATAACTAAGCCTATTAGTGGAGATTTGTGAAAGCAAGGGGTCGCAAATGCACACCCTTGCTTCACGGTAGCTCCGCCACTTGACCTAGTCCAGATTGAACACCACATTGTATTAAGCCGCTACAGACTCTAGCTTACTACCAATTAACTTCGAACTGGACTGTAGTTGACCCCTAATCAATCTCACACTGATTCAAGGTACAGTTGCGTTCCTTACGTCTGTGATCCCAGTTGATTCCCTTAGTTGATCTCACCCACAACCAAGAGTTGCTACGACCCAAAGTCGAAGACTTAATAAACAAATTTGTCTCACACAGAAAAGTCTATAGATTGAATAAATTTGTCTCCCACAGAAATACCCAAGGGTTTTTGTTCCGTCTTTTGATAAATCAAGGTGAACAGGAACCAATTGATAAAGCGGTCTTATATTCCCGACGAACAACCTAGTATTATCAATCACCTCACAATAATCTTAATCGACTAGCGAAGCAAGATATTGTGGAATCACAAACGATGAGACGAAGATGTTTGTGATTACTTTTATCTTGCCTATCGGAGAAATTAATCTCTAGTCAATTATTTCAATTGAACTCAGTACGATAGAATCGGGTAAGATCATGACACGCAACTACAAAAAAAATAGTTGGGTATGGCTTCACAATCCCAATGAAGTCTTTGAAGTCGTTAGCCTACAGGGTCTCGATAGAAACCTTAGGTTAAAGGAGAATCGACTCTAGTTTATGCAACTAGTAACATACTGGAGGTGTGGGGATTAGTTTTCCCAGTTGCTAGAGTTTTCCTTTATATAGTTTTCAAATCAGGGTTTGTAATCCAGGTTACCTTGGTAACAAAGCATTCAATATTCACCGTTAGATGAAAAACCTGATTCAACCAAGCTAATATCTTTCAACTGTTAGATCGAACTTATCATGTTACACACAAATGAAATGTATCCTTATTTAGGTTTATGTAACCACACCTAAACGTGTACACCATGTTGGTTTACAAATAGTTAACCGAGGTTAGCCATATGATTACTCTCGTATCAACCTTATTCGTCTTAAGCATAACTAGTTCAAATGACTCAAATGAAACTAGTTAAAGAGTTGTTCAATTGATATATTCTCATAGAATTATACAAGAACACAACTGAAGCAAAATTGGTTTGATTCACTCGAATCAATCATGAACATTATAGCCACGGTTTGCAAAGATTGCATTCCTTATTATATAAATGTTTATGTTCATGTTCATAACCGATTTTAGAACTTTAACCTTCAAGTATGCAAACGGGTACGCATACTTGAAATACCCGGACTAAGATTGGATTTCACCAGTACGCAAACGGGTACATGAACTTTCAATCCCAGCAGAAATTCTCGAATATCAACCTGTATGCCAGTACGCATACTTAGGTTCCCGGATTTCTCAAACCAACAGGTACACAAACGGGTGTGCATAGTATGGTTCCCGGACATGGATTACATATGTGAAAGAGTGCAACATGACATAACCAATAATTTTTAAGTGTTCTAAACTCTTATTTCAATCATTGAAACTTTCTTAGAGGATGACAATAGCGGTTTTCACACACTATTAGCATCAAAACAATTTTCAAGTTATTGAAATAATCCTGACGAAACATTCCAAGACTACACCAAATGATTGTATCACACAAACCATGTAAGATGTTACTCGGCAATTTTCACATGATATAAGATGAACTTGGTCGAAGCGAAAGCTTTCCAATACATATTTCGAGAAATATGTAAGCGAGATAAACTCAGCTCGAAATCTCAAATGTTTATATACAAAACTATATTGTAATACGACTTATGTCTCAATATAGGAGATGGAGTATAAATAGACTTTCCAAGTGATAGATGAGTTTAAGTCTCCACATACCTTTTGTCGATGAAGTTCCACAAGCTCCCCATAGTAGTTCTTCGTCTTCAAATGATGAACGTCGTGAAGTCTAATCTCAACTACACAATCTATGTCCTAGTCCGAGACATCTATAAATAGACTAGAAATCAAGACTTATAGTTTTGATCACTAACATTGACAAACATGCTTGAGATAGCAAAGCATGCGAGTTCGACCGAACAATGCTCTAAAAATCTCCCCCTTTATCAATTTTAGCGACAAAACTATCAATACTTATGGATTACAAAATAAATAAAATTTTGTAGCTTCTCATCCAAATGCTTGATCTCCTTGGCATCTTCAACACGAATTGAAAACTTCGTCAGTTCCAAGTACTCCATGATTCTAAACGTGTTCAACTCAACATCATAGTTGTTGAAGATCCTTAGCGATAACAATGATAAAACAAGTGCTCTCGATCATTATTATACAGTGTCATAGTATTACTACACAACATCATAGTTCAATTGTATAACAACTTTGACAACAATACTATGGTGATATGTATCGCTCCCCCTTAGTCAATACTTCATGTCAACATGAAAACCACTCCCCTTACATAATGATCCGTAAACCATATGTTTTTGTAGTATGAAACTACACATTAATTCTCCCCCTTTTGTCAATATAAATTGGAAAAGGTACGAAAACTAGTGGGATCCTCATGAAATTTTCATAGAGATACTTCATGACCAAAAGAGAATAGCATACTAACTTATTTTGATGCAATCATAAAACCGAAGCTAAATGCATTCATCAAGGAGTTTATAAAGATACAAGATAACCCCTATAATATTCCACTGTTGCACTCCCCACAAAGATTTGGCAATTAAGCACAAGTTCAATTAAGAACTCTCACCCATAAAATGTCATTCCTGAAAGAACAACAAAGATGACCTTGCTTTTACAAGAAAAGAAGGATTTCTAAAGAACACTCGGATACTTGACAAAAACACATCTACTAGAAAAAAATGCAAACATGAAGCAACACCACTCGGAGAATTCCAGACTCAATTGCCCAACAGATTGAGATAAAAGCATGGGAAAGAGTTATGGAGAACTAATGAACTAGAACAATACCAACATACTGTCGTAGGTGTTGAAATGTGGCAGTGTCTAATGGTTTGGTGAGAATATCAGCCAATTGTTGTTCAGAAGGCACAAATTCCATAGTAATGATACCATTTTCATAAAGATCTCAAATAAAATGGTAACTTATGACTATGTGCTTAGTCCTTGAGTGCTCAACAGGATTCTAAGTGATGAAAATCCAACTTGAGTTATCATAAAAGATCTTCATTATTCCGGAATCAATTCCATAATCAGCAAACATTTGTTTCATCCATAGGAGTTGAGTACAACATGAACCGACAACAATGTATTCTGCTTCACATGTTGAGAGAGATTGTGAATTTTGTTTCTTGCTATGCCAAGCTACAAGATTCATCCCTACATAGTAGAATCCCCCTGATATACTTTTTCTGTCTTCCACACATCCTTCCCAATCAGCATATGAATAGGAAGTAAGGTCAGTGTTAGTATCAAAAGTGTAGGAAAGGCCATACCCGACAGTGTAATTAATGTAACGTATGATCCTCTTTGTGGCGGCAAGATGAGATTCCTTTGGATTTTCCTGAAACCTAGCACAACAACAGACACTAAAAGAAATGTCAGGTCTCATGGAAGTGAGATGCAAAAGACTTCCAATGATAGATCGATAAAGTTTTTGATCCATATTTACACCTTTCTCATCTCTATGTAGTTTACATGTGGTAGGCATAGGAGTAAGTTTTGGAGTTGACTTATCAAGACTGAATCTTGAAACAAGATTTTTTGCATATTTTTCTTGAGATAAGTAAATTCCATCCTTATGTTGTTGAATTTGTAAACCCAAAAAGAATTTTAATTCACCAACATTGCTCATCTCAAACTCCTTGCAAAAAGAGACTTGAAAATCTTTTGCAAGTTTCTCCGATATTGATCCATAGATGATATCATCTACATAAACTTGAGCAATTACAACATATTTCCCACACCATTTGGTAAACAAGGTTTTATGAGCTCCACCTCTTGAAAAACCTTTCCTAAGAAGGGAAGTAGTTAGTTTTTCAAACCAGGCACGAGGTGCTTGTTTTAACCTGTACAATGCCTTGTTCATTTTAAGGACATGATCGGGAAAATCAGGGTTTTCAAATCCATTAGGTTGAGTGACATAGACTTCTTCCTTTAAGTTTCCATTTAGGAAAGCGGATTTAATGTCCATTTGAAACAACTTAACCTTAAGAAAACAAGCATGAGCTAATAATAATCGAATGGACTCAAGGCGTGCCACAAGAGCAAAAATTTCGTCAAAATCAATTCCTTCAATCTGTGAATATCTTTAAGCGAAAAGTCTAGCTTTGTTTCTGACAATGGTGCCAAATTCATCATATTTGTTCTTAAATATCCATTTGGTACCAACAATATTTATATTGGGGGGACAAGGTACGAGTTTCCATACATATTGTCTTTGGAATTGATTTAAATCTTCATGCATTGCATATACCCAAAAGGGATCACTAAGATATTCATCAATATTCCTAGGATCCACTTGCGATAGATAACAACCAAAATTACAAATATTTTGAAGTTGACCTCTCGTCTTAGCAGTAGAATCCCTACCTCCAATGATATTGTTAGTATCATGATTCCTTTGAACCCAAAGGTGTCGTGGACTGACACGTTCTTGTTCAAAAGGAATATCCTGACTAGAGCTTTTCTCCTCATCACTAGAGACATCAGTATCAGCAACCGTTGGAATAACTTCTTCTGATTCTGACGTTTCTTTGATTTTCTCAATTGTCTCGGTTGGAGGCAATTCAGCAGGAGAGTCATTATGACGAAAATTACTTAGATCATCAATGATAACATTTTCCGATTCCATCATAACTTGGGTTATGAGATTAAAGACTCGGAAACCACGACTGTCAGATGCATAGCTGATAAACGCATTTATGTGTCTAATATGTCTCATTTGTATGTATTGTTAGTGCTCGATTTTGTATTTATTGTGTTATTTTATGTCTTTGTAGGAAATTTTAGAGAAATAAGTCCTTGCGGCGAAATGGGCTCGAAAAGTAGTGTTTTACACCCCAGGACAAAGTACTAAAGGCACCGTAGAAATGCACCGGAAGCACCCCAGAAATGCACCGGAGGAACCCAGAAAAAATGTTGGAAACACCCCAGAAAAATTACTAAAGACACCCCAAGGGACATGTGTTATTCGGACTCCAGCAATGGATAAGGGGCGACCACTGGATAAGGGGTGTCCTTCTTTTCAAATTCAAATTTCAGTTTTGTCGGGAAAAAAATTTTCTTCCCTGGCAGATTTCAATCGGATATTTGGAGGGGTTAGAGTAGACTAAACCTCTGATTCTTGTTGGGTAGACGTGATATGGATATGGGAAGCTATTTTGGTTGTTGGAATCGATCCAGTTGGGCTTGATTCTCGGTTTAAATAAATCAGGGAATACGTGGTTGAGAAAAGATACTCGGGATTGTGTCGATGCTGTATGGAAGATGGCATGCGTTTGCAACGTCTTGACACATTCCTTGATGATCTGGGAGCATGTTTGGAGCGTGTAAACACTGGTTGACAGCGTGAGTAGGCAAGAAAGGAAAGAAAACAATCCGAGAATATTTTCTCTTTACTGCCGAGTCATGGGAAATATTTTGAAGTTATGGAGAGATTCGAGGGCCCTGTTGAGTATAAATAAGTTTCTCCAGGTACAAGGAAGGGTGTCGAGAGTTTGGGGTCGATAAGAGAGCTCAGGAGCGAGAAATCAAGAGTTGATGAAACTCTGTTTCTGCTCCTGCTGATGATGAAGAACACCAAGAACAGACTCGCAGGGACAGTCGTTTATCAACAGTGAAACAGACTCACAGGCGTGGGTCGTAGGTGTGGGTCTTAGAACCACATCGACAATAGCACTTCTCTTTTATCGTTCTTTTGTGACGCTTCCTGTGGGTCGCAAATTAGCTGTTTACACCATTTTCTCTTCTTCTCTTCATTGTAAACACCATTTGAGCAATAAATATATATTTTGAGCGTGTTTTTATCATGAGGAGCTAAACCCAACACTGGGACGACGGAGGAGGGTGAATTTCATACACGGGTAAATTTATTTTATTCTTTCTTATGACTTTTGCATTAATTTAAAATTGAAATATGATTTGAATTAATTGGTTGTTATTTAATTTGATGATGTATGCTTAGCTTAGGTGTTTTGATACATCATGCTTAGGACTTACAATCGATGTTTTGAGAATCTATCTTAGAAAAATCAGAGTCCATGTTAATTTTATTGAGTTTTAAATTGTCAAAGAATATATGAATGAACCCTGTGTAGTGAATTCGACCAAATCCTTAGTCCCAGTACCTCTCGCCCATTGTTAATATTTTTTGTATATATATTGTTTTTATTAAATCTAAAAATTCTATTTCCTTCACAAGTCTGAAACGAATCTTATTTACTACAACCCCATCAAAAATCATAATCATTTTGGCGTCGCTGCCGGGGATTTGTGCTTAGGTAGAATTTTTAGGTTTTTATTATTTTTATTATTCCATTTGTTCTTTTTACGTCTCTTTGGTTGTGTCTTTGTATTACAGGTTTGAAGTTGGATATTAAAGACCTTGGAATCAAAGCTTAAATCTAAAAGAGAAGGAAAAAAAGACAAAGCAAAAAAATAAAGAAAAAAAAAAGAGAAAAAAAAAGAGAGGGAGAATTATTATTTTTTTATTTTTTTAAGAGACTTTCCATTTATTTATTTTATTTTATTTTTAATTCTAACACCTGAGCTCTGTGATTTTATGAATAGACTCTTCTAGATGTTTCCATCTAATCAGATTGGTTCCTCAACTCCTACAACCAAGATGTTCCCATCCACTTAGATTGGTTAGTCCAAACCTTAATAGGCATAAATTTCTAGGCTCTGGAGTTAATAATTGCAACTAAAAAGTTTCTCCCATACCCCCAAACTTAAATCTAACATTGTCCTCAATGTTCTAAAGATGAAACTAAAAGCATGAACAAGGAGAAATTGTTACCATTTGAAGCGAAAGAGTTAAGGAAAGATATTACCGTGTTGCATGAGCATGGGATACCTCCCAAGAAGTGCTAAGTTTAAAGTCTTCAGCCAGACTTAGGAAAGGATTAGTCAACTCGAACCATAAAGTAACAGTCAAAATAACTTTGGGTCTTCAAAACTAAATAGAGCTGACCAAAGGAAACTGCAATGAACCAAGAAAATGAACAAGACTAGCATGCCCTTACTTAGTTTCCTGATTAAGAAATTTATATCTAATTGTGGCTCAGGTTCAGGTTCAGGTTCTATGAAAGGGTCTAAATAGAAAATTTTCATTGGCTGTGTTTCTTCATAGGTGGGATCCGAATCATTAGGTCCTAGAGTCTGGAAAAACTCAAATATGATTTTAGAAGCGCACAATAATAACCTAAATAACTGAGTATCCTCTAAGTCAATAAGATTTGAATTACATAATTGACCACAATGAGAGTAGTGGTCATTCTTAAGCAAATGTGTCGATTCTAATTTCCTAAAGCATTTAGGTTTAGTCTCACAACTTAATATTCGACACATTTGGAATATAAAAGTTCCCACAGTTGGAAGAAAACTATTTGGTGGGAAAACAAATTCAATCTGAGGATCATATCCTGGGGAAACCACATCAACCATAGGATGGGTTTCTAACGACTGAACTTCTTCCTGGACAGCATTAGGTTCGGGAAAACGAGTATGAAGGTAATCTTGTAAAATTGTCGAGGCAGAGATATCAAGTCCTAAGTGAAGGGACTTTCTGAGAGTTAAAGGTAAGGCACTAGGAAGGTGATAATCACCCCCAAACTGAGTTTTCAGTGTCTCTAGATAAACTAGTTACAATATCCCTAATTTCTGGATCATTAGATTCTTGAAAATGGTCAATTGATTCTTCTAATTTATTATCAGGTATTGCATCTTTACTCATCTCTACGGGTATATCTTCTTCATCTAATACTATTGTTTCTAAGTCGCTAGACTCTAAAACAGCATTTTTGGAATAAACTCGTTCCTCTAAACCACTATCGGCTTCGTAATCAAAAGGAAAAACTACATCGTCTAAAACGGTGGTATCCCTAATCAAATCCTCGTCCTTTTGAATAGGTGAATAATCATAAAAATTATTTGGATTTGAACTAGAAATATAATCATTATAAAGCTCAATTGGATTAATAGATTCCTGATCACTATGCCTACATATTTCAGATTCTTCATTACTACTATCCTCATCATCATAATAGTACAAAGATGATTGAACCTTATTTAAATAAGTAGTGTCTTTTATTCTAGCCTCTTCCTCTAAATTAGGCAAATATTCACTATTGATATCAAGGGTAGAATTAGAAACCCTATTTTGGAAATTTAGATTATTTCGAGCAGCATTAGCCAACTGTTCATTTTCTGCCTCTAGACGTGCCTGAATTTCACTCAGCATAACACTTATACGTTTACCACTCTCGTTTATCATCTCAGAATATCGTGTACACTCTTCTTTTGAACTATTCATTGCAACTAAACGTTTATACGTCCTTTCAATCCGTTGTTGGGTCTCTTCTAGAGATGGAACAGGTTCAGAAATATCATAATCATGACTAGTTTCCAAAAACGAGTAACCAGTACTACAGTGTTCCTGATTTTCTTGCTCGTAAGACCAATTCGCGTGTGGATAGTAATTGGGCTCACCATGGTATGAACCATAACCTTGAAAAGGTTGGCGTTCCCAACTACTATTCCACCATGGTCATAAAAATGATGATGTCCATATTCAAATTCAGATCGATACTCATTGTATTGGCTTCTGTCATACCAGTTCGACATTCTTAATTGCAAGGGAATTCTACACAATCACAAACAAGGCTGACTCGACCAAATCAAACCTACTGATTTCTAGCAAACAAAAAGCATGATGGCTCCACTTAGATTGTTTCTAGACCAGCTTCTAATCCTTAGAAAGGGAATTCATTACAATTTAATCAAACCCCTCTGGAATCAATCCGAGTCAAAGTAAGTTGAATTGAGGCGAGGGAAGCTCAGTGGAGCTTTGATACCCAAGGCCTCACCGCTATCACAAGGCGGCGCAATCACGCATTCAACTCACAGAAACCATCATGAACTTCGAAGTATGCTAAAATAGTAACCAATATTTTTCGAACGACTTTCCTACTAAGCTCGTTACCCTATAGGTCTCGTTCTAGTCAAAATTTTAAGCTTAGGTTCGCATTTGGTTTCGTTTTCCTAAAGCGGGCAAGAAGGAAACGGTGATGAAATCCGAGTCCTTATCTTAATTTGGCCAGGCCTAGCCCTTTACTAGGAAATTAAAACAACCGTATTCAAATCCTCAGCATATATTCACCTTAAGGCATACAATAAACCCGCTGACAGGGGATTCGCGGGTGTTTCGAAAGCTTACCTCCCGTACCAGACGGGCGAAGAACCGCTGTAGTCGACTCGGGCCACTGACTCCGGTGTCAGTGTGCGAACCGAGGGGCCGAGACGATATTGTAATCGTCGTCCTTCCCTGCAAACAGTTTATATTTTATTTTTTTATTTTTTTTATATAACCCTTCCGTAGGGTTTAAAATTAAAATAAATTGTCCAAAGTCCAGTCCAATGAAAAGAAATACAAAAAATAATAATAATTACAAAAAAAATGGAAAGTCTCTTAACACTTACTGTTTTCTGAATACCCTCATTGTTTTCTGAATCAAACTAATTCCCTTTCTGTTCACGATCCTTTAGAATGTAACACTTACTGCCGAATACTCTGAGATAGTGCAAGTTGGGTTTCTTACCGTACCATAACTCATAGAGAGTGTTTAATGTCTTTGACCATAAGTAAACACGATTGGTCAAATAGCAAGCCGTAAAAACAGCCTCACCCCAAAATCTTAAAGGTAAGTTTTTGTTATGGGGCGTTACCCTTGCCATTTCCTGAATATTTTTATTCTTCCTTTCTGCAACTCCATTTGCTTGCGGAGTGATAGGTGGAGAGCATTGTTGAATAATTCCCAAAGAGTCACAATATTCAAATACTTTGGTGTCTTTGAATTCTGTGCCACGATCGCTTCTAATGTTCTTTAGTTTGCGACCTTGTTCATTCTGGATTCTATTAACAATAATCTTGAACTCACTGAGTGTTTCATTCTTGTGAGCTAAAAATGCCACCCAGGTGAATCTGGTGTAATCATCTACCATAACCAAAGCATACTTCTTCCCAGCCACTGTAGTTTGTTGAATTGGGCCGAAAAGATCCATATGAATTAAATCAAGTGGAGCTTTGGTGAGAATATTTCGAGATGATTTGTGTGGAACTTTCATTTGTTTACCCTTTTGACAGGCACCACATACACCTTCAACCTTAGAATTGATTTTGGGAATGCCTCTAAAAAGTTCTTTGTTAATGATCTTAGTTAAAAGACGATAATTGATGTGACCAAAACGCTCATGCCAAAGGTGTATAGATTCTACCTTAGTCAAATTGCAACAATTACTGAACT
Organism: Papaver somniferum; assembly: GCF_003573695.1. Lineage (NCBI taxonomy): Eukaryota > Viridiplantae > Streptophyta > Magnoliopsida > Ranunculales > Papaveraceae > Papaver > Papaver somniferum. The sequence goes on along the minus strand of NC_039364.1, from coordinate 230,554,500 downwards.
GAGTATCTAGAAGATAACAGTTATTTTTTCCACGCGATCCTTTAAAAATCACTTTTCCAGATTTGTCGACAATGTCACATCCTTTATTATTGAAGACAACTTTATGGACTTTGTCACAGATTTGACTAATAGAAAGAAGATTAGCAGTCATACCTTTGACGTATACGACATCATGAATTTCAGGAACGCCGGGTAACTTGATCATCCCCTTCTTGCTTATGTATCAGCAGCTTCCATCTCCAAAAGTTACTGGTCCACCATCAAAATGGCTTGAGTTGATAAACCATGAGAGATCTCCAGTCATGTGCCTGCTACACCCACTATCAAGGAACCATTAAAAGGGTGATGTTGACTTTAGAGAAAAATCTCACATACTAGCATTACCAACCACTTTAGGCTTTCTTGTTAGTATTGAATGTCTTTTAAGAGACGCCAAAACTTGAATAGCTTTCTTATGAAGATTACCAGCAACCTTTGGTCTTTTCTTGAAAGACAAACACACATGCTGAAAGTGATTATGAGAACCACAAAACAAACATGTACCAACATCATAAACCTTTTTCGAAGAGTTCTGAGCACTGTCAGGTTTCACAAAGCCTAGACCTTGCTTATCACCTGACTTACGACAATTCTTCAAAGAAGAATTAGAGGCGTCATTTAAAACCTTTGAAAAAGACTTTACAGACTTCAAATCCTTAAGGTTTTCAATTTCTGCAGCAAGATCAAAATTGATTTGGATTTGTTTATCTAACTTTTTCTGGAGGTCAACAGCCTCTTCTGAGCGTTCTCGAGGTTTAGGTTTTTTGATATAAACTTTGGAATGAGAACCATCAGTTTCCCTTACCCATCGAAGTTTTTCGAGACACAAGAAATTGATGATTTTTCAAATCAGGATTCTCAACCTTGTCGATGGTTTCTATAACACTCTCGATGTTGAGTTTATCCATTTCTGGTGAAGCGTTTTCTGAGACAATATTATCCATCATCAGATCGCTACAAACACAGACTTATGAGGTATTTAATGTGTTTGCCTGCTCTGATAGCAATTGAAAACGCGGGGGTCTAACAACTGTACCCAAAAATTCGTTTGGCAATCTGAGAGGACTTACTCCAATATACTTTCTAGAGAACCAACTAGACAGTCAGACTCAATCTAGAGAATAGTATATCAAAGGGTTTAATATCTCTAACTCTTAATTCAATCCTCAATCAGCAAATAGAAATATGCGAGCCCGATTGAATATAAGAGGAGTAACTTAAACGGTACCAAAGACCAATGTTCAAGTGAAAATCAATTTAAATCAACAACCCAAGGTCGAATATTCTAATTGATTGAACTTAACGCACAACTTGTGATATTTCAATTATGTAACAAAATATAATGCGGAAAAAAAATAACACAGACACCAGAATCTTGTTGACGAGGAAACCGCTAATGCAGAAAAACCCCGGGACCTAGTCCAGATTGAACACCACACTATATTAAGCCGCTACAGACTCTAGCCTACTACCAATTAACTTCGGACTGGACTGTAGTTGAACCCTAATCAATCTCACACTGATTCAAGGTACAGTTGCATTTCTTACGTCTCTGATCCCAACAGGATACTACACACTTGATTTCCTTAGTTGATATCACCCACAACCAAGAGTTGCTACGACCCAAAGTCGAAGACTTGATAAACAAATCTGCACATAAAAGTCTATAGATTGAATAAATCTGTCTCTCACAGAAATACCCAAGAGTTTTTGTTCCGTCTTTTGATAAATCAAGGTGAACATGATTGATAAACCGGTCTTATATTCCCGAAGAACAACCTAGTATTATCAATCACCTCACAATAATGTTAATCGACTAGCGAAACAAGATATTGTGGAATCACAAACGATGAGACGAAGATGTTTTTGATTACTTTTATCTTGCCTATCGGAGAAATTAAATCTAGTTAATTATTTCAATTGAACTCAATACGATAGAATCGGGTAAGATCAGAACACGCAACTACAAAGAAAATAGTTGGGTCTGGCTTCACAATCCCAATGAAGTCTTTGAAGTCGTTAACCTACAGGGTCTCGATAGAAACCTAAGGTTAAAGAAGAATCGACTCTAGTTTATGCAACTAGTAACACACAGGAGGTGTGGGGATTAGTTTTCCCAGTTGCTAGAGTTCTCCTCTATATAGTTTTCAAATCAGGGTTTGAATCCAGGTTACCTTGGTAACAAAGCATTCAATATTCACCGTTAGATGAAAAACCTGATTCAACCAAGCTAATATCTTTCAACTATTAGATAGAACTTAGCTTGTTACACACAAATGAAATGTACCCTTATTTAGGTTTATGTAACCGGACCTAAACGTGTACATCATGTTGGTTCACAAATAGTTAACGGAGGTTAGCCATATGATTACTCTCATATAAACCTTATTCATCTTAACCATAACTAGTTCAAATGACTCAAATGAAACTAGTTAAAGGGTTGTTCAATTGCTATATTCTCATAGAATTATACAAAAATACAATTGAAGCAAAATCGGTTTGATTCACTCGAATCAATCATGAACATTATAGCCACGGTGTCCAAAGATTGCATTCCTTATTATATAAATGTTTATGTTTATGTTTATGTTCATGTTCATAACCGATTTTAGAACTTCAACCTTCAAGTATGCAAACGGGTACACATACTTGAAATACCCGGACTAAGATTGGGTTTCGCCAGTACGCAAACGTGTACGCGAACTTTCAGTCCCAGCAGAAATTCTCGGACATCAACCTGTACGCCAGTTTGGAAATGGGTACGCATACTTAGGTTCCCGGATTTCTCAAACCAACAGGTACGTAAACGGGTGTGCATACTATGGTTCTCGGACATGGATTACACATGTGAAAGAGTGGACAACATGACATATCCAATAATGGTTAAGTGTTCTAAACTATTATTTCAAGCATTGAAACTTTCTTTGAGGATGACAATAGCCGTTTTCACACACTATTAGCATCAAAGCAATTTTCAAGAAATTGAAATAATCATAATGAAACATTCCAAGACTACACTAAATGATTGTATCACACAAACCGTGTAAGATGTTACTCGACAATTTTCACATGATATAAGATGAACTTGGTCGAAGTGAAAGCTTGCCAACACATATTACAAGAAATATGTAAGCGAGATAAGCTCATCTCGAAATCTCAAATGTGTAAATAGAAAACTATATCGTAATAAGACTTATGTCTCACTATAGGAGGTAGAGTAGAAATAGACTTTCCAAGTGATAGATGAGTTTAAGTCTCTACATACCTTTTGTCGATGAAGTTCCACAAGCTCCCCTTAGTAGTTCTTCATCTTTAAACGATGAACGTCGTGAAGTCTAGCTCAACTACACAATCTATGTCCTAGTCCGAGACATCTATAAATAGTCTATAAATCAAGACTTATAGTTTTGATCACTAACATTGACAAACATGCTTGAGATAGCAACGCATGCGAGTTCGACCGAGCAACGCTCTAACAGGTCACACCAGTTACAAGGATCGGTTCCATATTCCCGTGGTATTGCTTGTGATCGGTCACACCAGTTACCAGGACCGGTTAGCAATTACAAGGATCAATTACACAACTCTCTGTGATCGGTCACACCAATTACTAGGATCCGTGACACCCATTACTATGATCGTTCACATTAATTACAAATATCGATCGTACCATCACATGGAGATCGGTTACACCAAATAATAAAAACCAGTCATACCAAATTATAAGTCACGCATTGTGATTAGTTATACCAAGATACATAACATAGACGATCTAGGCAACGACGTAAGGCCCCTAAATTTGTAGGTTTTGCAAATTTATTAACGTTTAATAAAAAAAGTTGCTTTAGCTAGAAATTCTTTTGGTATAATAGCAAAACTCTTTTTATCGGTATTTAAAATCTGAGTTCAACTCTTATGTTCATTTTATTCAAGTTTTTCAATTCGGTATTTTTATCGGTAAATAATTCTTTAAATTATTTAAATTTGCCCATGATACTCTAAGTTTTATGCAAGTCTCATAATTATCTAAATTTGAGGAGGTCCCTAAATCATATGCTGCGACCATATATCAACTGTGAACGTTCTTAGAAATCTCAATCTCATTTCTTTTTGTTATCATGTTTCATTACGACTTTCTTGATTATTTTTTTACTACAAATTAAACGACATCCTATATGTGAGGATATAATCTCCCCCTTTTAACGTGAGCAGGAGCATTGAAAAGAGAATATCAATGCCCCATCCTTCATAACCGTCAGATCTCCTACATTAATTTTGAACCATCAGATCTAGGAATATTTCAAAAACGATTCTGGTGACAAAAAGACTTCCGTCACAAAATTGTTCTCCGCCGTTGGATTATTAAATTTCATCATTTTTATCAACTGTTAGATTTTAAAAGAGTGATATAAAGAATATTTACAGGGACATAAGAGTAGATGCCCTTTTTATATATTTAAAAACTTCGTATCTTACAAATTACAGGTGGGATTTTGGTGAATTTTATATATTCAGAAAGCCTATTAAATTATCTATGCAACGAGCATAAATAATGATATCAAATTTTTGTTTTCAAACTTTTTTAAGTTTCTCCGGATTTTTGTATGTTTTTTCCTCAAAAGTTAGACATAGTTTAAGAATAAATTAAAAAAATCTACAATTTTTTTTTGATTGAGTCACAAGTACATAATAAAAGACAACGAATAATCTACGGGTGAAAAGTATAACATATGGTATCGAAGCACCAACGTATTATTTGCAAAGTAAGAAAAAATAGCATTGCTAAGGTGCAACGCACGTGCTTACTACTTGTCAGATACTCCATCCATCCATGTTATATAGGCGGAGTTTTACATTTTTTTTCTCATACATTACTCTTATTTATAATAATAGTATACTAAAACTAATCTAGTTTTCGTCAGAAAAGTAAGGACAACTTAAAAAAGTAGATGAATTTTTATAAAACTCATGTTTTTCTTAATCTAAGGTATTTGACTTCTCAACCTATATAACTTGGACGGAGGGAGTATAAGACAAGAACAATTAACAAGTGTTTGGGCTCTAAACGGTAAAATTAAAAACGACCATACCACATAAAATAACAAATAAAGCGGCTTGGGAAAGCCTTGATTCGCTCTCTTTCCCATTTTTGCTCTACAACTCTATCTTAAAACAAGCAATTACCTACAGTAGCAATTATATCCATGAGTTGCATTCATCTTCTTCATTGTTGCCTCAAGTTCGGTTGATTTTCTTCCTAGGTTTTAATTGAGCTTAAAATCGGGTACAATAATATATATATATATATATATATTTAAATAAAACAAAAATGCATTATTAGCAATTAATGACAAGTTTTTCCTGTATTTTTATATTCCGATAGATATGGTATCTATTATTGCCATTATCGTTTCTTATATATGCACTCTTCGAGTGGTTTATATTATCTTTTTTGGTGGTGTTTCATCATCGGCACATTACAAGGACGATCAATTTTCGACAACGTATTGATCGAACCAGACAACATCAACAGAATTCGAAATCGATTGGAGCAGTTCATGCATATCACTTCTTCGTGAAAGCATTTAAATTCTATGGCGAACGTTTTATACAGTAATTTCAAATCATCAAGACATCAAATTCCTATCAAATTCCTTTTCGAATTATGGATATTCAATATTTTTAACATTCTTCGTCTCTTAAAAGTTTCGAATCATGTAAATCTCGTACTTTGTATTTTAATTTGTTTATTAATGTAATCGATACGATTGTAAGCAAATTATTGAAAATTCGAAATGCTAACCTTTTCCATCAAAAAAATAATAATAACAAAACAAAAATTAATTGAGGGAGATATTTTTACTTTAGCTGCCGGAAGTGTTTTTCAATGAAATCGACATGGTCGATGAATTGTCGGTATTGAAAAATCATGCCGGCAGCTATAATGAAATATCCCCCAATTATTTCATGTATTCCCCAATTAATTGTTCAAATTAAACGCGACACCATTTAAGCTACCGCAGGCAATAAAACAGACAACAGTTTTCCCCTAAAAATCCAAGTTAATGCGCAATAAGTCACGTATAAAAACAATCGAACCGGTCAAAAAGATTAAAGACAAAATAAAAACATGTATTTAGCACGTGATCCATTAAAGAGGAAAAGAACAGCAAAAATATCATTTCAGAGATTTAAAATAGAAAAGAAAAGAAAAGAGAAAAAAAGCCTTATTCACTCGTTTCCTTCATCTTTCTCTCATTCTCCCCCACTTGAGAGAAGAAGAAGAAGAAGGAAACAGCATCAACTAAGAACAGCACTAGCAGAAATATTTCTACTCATCTAGGTAAAACAATCTATCAATAGATCTAAGATTTTCACACTCATTGATTGAACTTAGTTTTTTTTTTCTTTTTTTTTACGTAATTTTTTCGTTGAATTCTTCAGTTGTGAGGTTAAGGATTGTATTGAAGGTTAATAGAAGTAGATCTTATGGATCAGGTAATACTAATTTGTTTATTTTTGTAGTAGGGTTTAACGTTTTTTATTTTCATTTGGGGTTTTAATTGAGGTTTTAATTGGGGTTTTGGTAATGATTTTTTGGTTTGTAGTATGAGAAAGTTGAGAAGATTGGAGAAGGGACTTACGGTGTAGTTTATAAAGCTCGTGACCGTGTAACTAATGAGACTATAGCTCTTAAGAAGATTCGTTTAGAACAAGAAGATGAAGGTGTTCCAAGTACAGCTATTAGAGAAATCTCTTTGTTGAAGGAAATGCAGCATGATAATATTGTCAGGTATGATGTTATATTCAATTCATTTTAGTTCCTAGTCGAATTACAATTTGTTGAATAGAATAGAATTGGTGTTGATGAAGGTGTGGGGTTATTATTCTAGTTGTTTAGTGTAAGTATAATTTTGCAGTTTTGGCAGGCTGTTTATGGAGGTGTACTTATAAGGGAATTGCGTGATAGTTTCGAGGCTAGGATAATGGTAATCTAGGATGGTATGCTATGTTTACTCTTATGTGCAAGTATGCACATTGTGGATAGACTGCTGTTTAATTCTTATGTTGAAGTGTTGGGCAACTGTCATACAGCAGTGTGCCTTGTGTCGAAATGACACGGATTGCACTCTCCTTGACCTTGTGTGCTGTCGGTGACCTTGTATTTAGATGGTTATTTCTTATAGATCTTAAGTGCTCTTGGTTTCATATTGATTTACGGTTATAAGTTACAATGCTGATAACACTTCTTTGTCAGTCATGCTGATTTTACTTGTGTATTGATCATGGTTCTGAGCATAATGTTTAGTAATGTCTTGAATAAAATAGGCTGCAGGATGTAGTTCACAGTGAGAAGCGCTTGTATCTAGTTTTTGAGTATTTGGACCTGGATTTGAAGAAGCATATGGATTCGTGTCCCGAGCTTGCTAAGGATCCACGTTTAGTAAAAGTGGGTGAGATCATTCCTTTGAACTTACACGCTCTCTGCTCTTTGTTAGCAATAGCATTGTTATAGCATGAGTTGAATCTGTGTCAAACTCTGTAGCTATTTGAATCATGGTTTTGAGTTTAAATGTTTTTGTCTTAGTTATTGTTAGTAATTACCAAATGGAAATATGTATGATTAGCTTTTGAGAACGCCTTATTCATTACCCTATGACAGACTGTCCCTAAAAATTTATATTGTATATACCATGTTTTATGGATAAGTAAGTTGGTATGAAAGTTAATATTGTATTTGAGGATTAGTAAGTTCGTACTTTTCATGGAATGTTGTGATGCTTCCACTCATGATTTAACGCATTGTTAATTTTATTCTTCTGCAGAGGTTTTTGTTTCAGATTCTCCGTGGTATCTCTTACTGCCATTCTCATAGAGTTCTCCACCGAGATTTGAAACCGCAGAACTTACTAATAGATCGTCGTACCAACTCACTAAAGTTGGCAGACTTCGGATTAGCCAGGGCATTTGGTATTCCTGTCAGGACTTTTACTCACGAGGTAATGTGTAGCGCCATTTAAAAGATATAATTTCTGCTTTTGCTGTCAGCAGGATGGTATGCCAAATAATAATGCTAGAACTCTCATCCACACTTATTTTTATCAGATTAATGAGGTTCAGTTTAGTTACTTCTTTCATATCTCTATTGGATGTAAAACTTGAAGGGGTTATATGTGATCAGCATTTATAATTATGTAATGAGCAATTTTTGCTCTATTATAAATCTCTGTTGTTTATGATTTTCATAAGAATGCTCGTGTTTTATCCCCTGATATTAAAATGAATTTTGTATGAGTACCCATATTAAGTGGAATCAACTCCCTGCCTCTTTCCTTCTGTGAGGATTCTAGACCATTGTAGATATTATTGTCCTAAACACGGGAACATCGTAAAGATTGCAGTCTACAAGTATAGCATACTCATGGCTTTCTAATTTTGTCTGGAAATCCTTTCAGGTGGTGACCCTATGGTATAGGGCACCTGAGATCCTCCTAGGGTCTCGCCATTATTCCACTCCTGTTGATATCTGGTCAGTGGGTTGTATATTCTCTGAGATGGTGACCCAGCGACCTCTGTTCCCAGGGGACTCTGAGATTGACGAGTTGTTCAAAATTTTCAGGTTTCATAGCTCAGTTACAACTACCCTTTTCGCTGAACTGTATTGCATAATTTCACTAATATTGGGCTTACCTATTTACTTGTGGTTCTTTTTTCATAGAATTATGGGCACTCCAAATGAGGAAATTTGGCCCGGAGTGACATCTTTACCTGACTTCAAATCTGCCTTTCCTAAGTGGCCTGCTAAGGTTATTCATTTTGATAGTTTCTCAAGTTTTTTGCTATCTATTATCCTCCTAAATATGTTTACTGGTTTGAATAGTTTTCCCACTTGTAATATGCAGGACCTGGCAGGTGTGGTCACTAAGCTCGATTCTTGTGGAATTGATCTTCTTAATGTAAGTTAATCCGGGCTTCCCGATATCCTGTTAAAAGATACAACTATAAAAGAAAGCACATAGATAATGAAGTATTTAGCTAGAGTTACGGCATCACGGTATAGATCAATATCACAAAAATAAAATTGTGCCAAAACTTTCAGCTAGAGTTTTAAGATTGGTGGTTTTAGGCTCCCAGGTTGTTGAGTGCTCTGATCGTTTGTGACTGTGATGATGAATAGAGCATCTGTTGGATCACCTCCAATGTGTGCCACAAACTGTCGTCTATGGTGTAAACCAAAAGTGATTTTGAATTTTTGCTAGTAATAATTGGCAGTCATGCTTTTTATTAATATGCTACCCTGTGCTTTGTTCAGAAAATGCTTTGTTTGGACCCAAGTAAAAGAATTACAGCTCGAACTGCTCTCGAGCACGAATACTTCAAGGATATTGTACTATGATTTCATCTTCCCCCGTCTTCATCGCTGCAGTAGTTCTGTCTCGGCTGAGGATATCATTTTACAGGTAGAAAAACTGATATTTTGATTGTGTGTTCGTTTTTGCCCATTTTGTGATTGTATTCTTTCATGAAGCTGGTTTTAGTCAAAGATATATAACTGGCATTCTTTTCTTTATTTTTCGGGTTGTTTGCCATCTTGAGATTGTGTACATAGATGACATTTCATTTTCGGACCTGCAGCGAATTTGATTTTCTCAATCATGTTACTCAGTATTCATCTGTTGCTGCTTTTAAATCAAAGGATTGACTGATTGAGTTAACTCATTCGAATTTGATTTTCTCAATCGTGTTACTCAGTATTCACCTGTTGCTGCTTTTAAATCAAAGGAATTACTGATTGAGTTAACTCATTTCTTTTCGGACATAGTTTTCCCTCCCTTTGGCTGGGGAAGTATTGGCCCGGGGTTGTCACTTGCAACTTATTTTCACAAATTTAGGGAAGAGTTGTTAAACTACTCTCAAACCTTCAAAGCCTCCCTATGGGTAAGTTACCCCCGGCCACCAAGTCTTTGGAAATTACTTGCAGTTTTCAAAGCTTATTTAAAATTTAGCCCATCTTAGCTTTGGTACTTGGTAGTTGTACAACCTTAAAGACATCAAAGTCGGATAACCAGATTTGTTAGTTCCTTGTATAAATCATGATGTAAAAAACTCGCTTGTTCTCCATAGAGAGCCACCGCTGATTTTGGGAGTGTGAAAAGTCACTGACCTGCAATGGTTGGGTTTTCTGCAGACATCAAGAACCTTATTTCTGTAGGCAGTCTAACATAGCAAATGTTGGGGCTGGAATAGCTGGCCTCTATGCAAATATATACTCCCTCCGTCCAAGTTTACTTGCTTAATTTGGATTTTGCAAAAACTTGAAAGAAATTCAAATTACTTCCACGTACACCATCGATCTTTCAAATTGTTTGTTTAATATACTAGTTTTCATATCCTAGTTTTTGTTTCTTTTTTGATAATTAAAAAAATTTAATAGGAGATATACCAATTTTTTGATAAAAATTTATTAAAAAAAAACACAATTTAGACAAGTAAAATTGGACGGAGGGAGTATTTCAATACCATCTCCTGTTTGTTAACCCTTCCTACTGGTCAAATTAGTAAAATGTCTCTCTTTGTATATGTTACCTGCGATCAGTAACATGTTGACAAGAGACCAAAAAAGGAACAAATAGAAGGGGTAACTGCGGGTAGCACTACATGGAAAATGAATTCAGATAAAGAACAATGCAGACAGAGAAAACGTCAGGGAGGCTCCCAAACTTCAACTTTTACTACAACATGTTGATAATTTACTAGTACAAGGACTTCGATAATGAATACATAGTAGTATAGTACAGTAAACTTAAGATTTGTTGCCAAAGCATCTCTGCAACAAAGTGATTTCTTCCGCATATTGTCCTACAGTCCTGAAATAGGAAACAGCAAAACACATTCATTTCTCTTCTTCAACCCCATAAAAAGACAGAATTAGTGTGGATGGGGACATATAGTTGGAAACCCTTTACAAACTTGCCTTTTGTTTATATGATCAGTAGAAGCAAACATGAGCTCAAAAAATAAAGACAATCTGATGCAGGCAAAGAATTAGCATGATCAGTATGAAAAGTTTTCTATGAACTGGATGGATAAACACTAAATTCACTGTTTCAGTTATTCCATCAGCCAGAAGTACGTCTACCCTAAGGTTGTAACTTAATTCATGTACATTGTACCATGGCAATGACCAAAAGAGGGTGAGGTTGACATGTGAGGTAAGAGCTACAGGCCTACTGCCTGGCGAAGAATCATAATTCCGTCAAACAAAACGTTAAGTTTTTATTAAGTGATAGGCTAGTTCCGAACCCCCAGATTTCTAATTCACCTGCTCGAGAGTCAAATCTTTTCCTACCCAGACTAGAGCAGGTTTCGAGGTGGGTTTTCTGTAATTCGAAAAATCATCTTTCTGTGAACAACGAGATTTACTTGTTAAAGCAGTTTATACACGAGCATGCACATTTTACATAGACAGATTACACACAAGCACATAGATCTAGTCCGAGGGTGATTCAATTCTAAGAACACAGATACCAACATTTCCAATGTATTAAGAGCTCTAGTGTTTTAGCTGACGATGCTTAATCATGTAAACCATTCTTCTTCCAGGGTTTTATTCAAACGTTTCAACTAAACCACAGTGACCTAACCATAGGAACATCAACCAACCATAAATGAATAGCAAGTTAGTTGGAAGGCATGCAAACAATGTTGTTCAGATGGTGACCTTATTTTGGAAATGCTGGTAAAGCACATCATAATTCAGAACCCCTAATCATGGGTATACTGAAGTTACAAGACAAACGAGTTGCTAAACAAAAGAAAATTAGACGAGGCAACTTTTCTACTTATCATTCGCCTAGTTAGATTGCATATTTGGCAATACGAGTGCATCGATTTACAAAGAAAACAAATTCAACAAAAGTTTCCTACATAACTACAATGAGATAGAAATAACAAAAGTTTAAAGAACTTTAATATGAATAAACTTTAAGCAGGGAACTTACATCAGTCGCTCATATCCCCGGTGGAAGCGCTTCCACCAAACTCCTCATCATCTTCATCCCTCATTTTTGCTATCTCTGCTTGGGCTCGCTCCAAAATTTTCCTCCTATGCAATTCTAAATCTCTATGGAACTCCATTCTCATCTTCTCCAATTCTAACATTTGCTGCCTCTTACTATTCTCAATTTTTGCATGAATGTCACCAAACTTCTTAATAGAATCTGCTAGCAACCTAAAGGAAGATCTCTCAACGCCATTCTCCACATATCTTGCTTTTTTAGGAGGAAGGCCATCCGAATTATCATCATCGGCTTCTGTTGATTCAGAGTTCCCTGGACTGTCCCTCATCTCATCCAACCCATTCGAGTGACTCAAATAAACCCTAGGATTCGTAAACACATACTCACGAGAATCCATGCCACAAGCTAATCCAGGCTGCCTTGGAGATACATTCATCAACATATCCATCTTTTTAAAGTAAACCCACTTACAGGAACTATTATTATTGCCAGTTTCCTCTATCTTGAGTTTTTCCTTCTTGTATTTCTTCTTCAATGTATCCAACCGGTTGCGACATTGAGTATCAGTTCTTACAACATTCGATAACAATGAAACCTTCTTAGCCACTTCGATCCATTCATCTAGCCTAAGACTTTTCCTTCCAAGCTGAAGAAATTTATCTCCCCAAGTATCTAACAGAACAAATGTTGCATGTTCAGTCCAATCAGCTGCAGCATTCTTCCGGCCACCATAAGAAGATTTTGGAACAGACATTGCAATTGCTGATGGTTGTGGTACTACTACACGCGGAGCAAACTCATAGCTTAATGACAAATCCTTCAATTTTCGCTTTTTACCATTCCTTTCTGAATCCTCATCGTCATCCATCCCATTATCATTACCACCTCCATCAACATTATCATCCTCGTCGTCGTCGTCATCAGTGTCATCCTCATCTTCCTCCTCGTAATCATCATCATCAGCACCAGCATGATCTTGTTGTAGTTGCTCTTGTTCATCTACTTCCTCAACTTCTTCCTTCACCCTTTGAACAACATTTTCTTCTTCTTCCTCCTCCTCCTCCCCAACAACCTCCATTTCCTCACCCTCATCTTCCTCTTCTACTTCTTCTTCACCATCATCACCACCTTCTTCATATTCATCACCTTCCTGCTCATCATAAGGATAACTAGCTTCCTCTTCTGCATCATTCATTTCTCCCCGATCCATAACTCAAAACAGAAATTCTCTCAAAACCCAGACTTTCCTTCTCAAAAAACCCTAATCTCTCAGCTCAAACAAGCCTAATTAACCAAAAAAAAATCGTACCTTTGAGTAAGAGAAACCCTAACTTATCCCTCTTTTTTTCTTGAAAGACAAAATCATCGAAGAAAAAAAATGAAACCCTTTAACAAGTACAAGAAAACTAGAGAAACCCCTAAGAAAAAGAAGTTAATCAGCTAGGGTTTCTGGTGATTTGATTATGGGTATTTTTCTGGTGATAGTGAGAAGAAAGAAAAAAACTAAACAAGAAACCCCATCCTTGTGCACTTTTTCAGCTACTGTCCGTCACAGATGAAAAAGAATATGAAATGACTAAATTTTTTTAAACCCCTATAGAAAATATATCTTCTTAAAAGTCCTAGTGTTATCACCAAATTCCTAGTCGCATTGATGTGGATGTAGTTGAGCATTGATTGATCCAACTTGTTGATGACCGAGAATGCTCGAATAGTTTGGGCTTTTGGAGTGTGGAACAGGCGCAAACCCTACTACTCTTCCTCGTGGTCTGTCTGAATTATGCATCATTTCAAACTCTAATGCTCATGCTCTGATGCAATATATACATTGTGACACAAATGTTGCCAATAGTTTGTTTGGAAAACACTTCAAAAATTACTTATGTCAGCTTTGTACGAAGTTTTTGTTTCTACCTTGTGGGATTAATTTCTGCTTATGTTATTCAAACAGGCTATAAGTGATTCAAAATTCGCATTATTATCTTCTTTTTTTTTTTAATAATCAAACCATTAGTATTTCATACCATTTAACAAACGTTTACATGATGATTTTTAAGAAAAACAAGTACATTATAAACATGGAAACAAATACAATAAAAGGTGCAAAACGGAAAAAAATAATCGTGAAGAGATGGAGCGATCCATAACGGTAGCACCTAAATCTTGTATGTCAAGATTGGAGAAGGAACGGTATTCGAAATCATAAGTCGATCATTTTGATTGATTTTCTTCTTGAAAAGAGATACTCTTATGAGAGGGGGTGATTTGCCCAAAAACTCATGCGCGAGAAGCTCGGAAACCCTAAATCTATTATTTTGTTATTTGTTGAAGAAGAATTTGATCTTGCCCCCGTTAAACAGTTGATGTACTTGTATCAAAAAAAAAAACAAATCACAAACAAATCTATATAAAGAAACACTATCAAAGTGCATATAAAATCGTCCTAATAGCGAAGAAAGAATCGTCCTAATAACGAAGAAAAGGTCGCCTTAATAGCGAATAAATTTATTAAAAACAACGAAATAGCTTCTAAAAATCAACAATTTTGGCTCATATCTAGCCCCAAAAGGACTAGATCTGAGCAAAGGAGAAATAAAACAATAAGTTTTTTCTAGGTTTTTGAGAAGAGGGTGAGTGAAAAGAAAGAAGTGAAAAAGAGATTTTTCTTTTTTTTTGCATTATTATCCAATCAATGAAAACCTTTCGCGTTATCTGAAATTAGCTTATGAAACCAAATCCACATAATAACTCAAGCAACAGTCAGGCTATCACAATGTTTATCGCAATATTTATCGGGTAACCCCAAAAATGTGCCCATATTCAAATATGTTACATGACCCGAAATCTTCCATGTAGACTTGATTTACATTGTGACCTAAAATCTGCATTATCACTTAAAGTTTTCTTTTGTAGCTTGAACTTTCCTTTACGATTCAAAATTTATTAAGTGATGAAAATCTATTCTCCTATCCGGTATCGTTTAAATGCCCAAGTTTACCTCTTTGACAAAAAAATGTTTGTGATTCGCATTGAGATCTAAAATTTTCATGTGATTTGAAAAATGTTTCATGATCTAATATCCAGGCCTCATCCCTAAAGTTGCATCATGATTTAAATTTTTGTACCCCAAGCCTTTTGTGACATAAAATTTACACTAAACCTAAAACCCTAAATTTATCGCCCTGATTAAGAATAAACTGTGACTCAAAATTTTCTTAACAACCCAAAACCTAACTTAATTATCAACGACTACGTGAAATCTACATAGTGAGACAAAATTTTCCATTGCAATCTAATATTTGTATGACATCCCTCGCGACCCAAGTAGTTGGCATGACCTGAAATATGCACCTGGACCTAAATTCCATACATCTATCCCAATCCATCTTTATGAGTCAAATTTTCCAAGTGAAGTGACCCAAAATGTATCCCAATAAAAAGATGAGGGTACAAGGAATCCACCACTTTTTCAATTTAAAATGTATATAAATACTCTTTGAATGGTGTTACGAAGAAAGAAAATACGTTAGAATAGACAAGGATGATTAGCGTACACTTGCTTGTACTTTAATTATAAATATCAAATTTATAATGCAAAAACAAAAAATAAAGATATCTTGTAAACGAATAAACTAAAAACTTGTAGGAAAAACTCCAAGACCTAGTCCAAATTGAGTACTCACGAAATTAAGCTGTTACACCTCTGCCTACCATGCAGCTTCAGACTAAATCTTAGACTAATTCTAATCGAGACAGATCAAACCAACCAGTTACCTCACTTCAGTAGTTTTCTTATGCCCATGAATTTTCTAGCACACCAATGTTCTTTTTAGATTTTGTTGTGAATCTCCTAGCAGAATATTTGTTATCTTTAGAATTTGATCATGTGAATCTCCTACAAAATGCTTGTTATCTTAAGGAGTTGCTCCTTAATCCGTCCAAAATACTATCGACATCATGCCTAAACAAGATGATTAAATTTCCTTTCGATTATCAATTTGATACTGAAAAAGCGGGAGTATAACAACCACACCCAATAATTCATTCGGCAATCTATATTGACTAAAATCCAATGTAATTCCGAAAGCACCAACTTAAAAGCGAGACTCAATCAAGAATTATACCAAAGAGTTTTTATCTCTTTCTCAATACAATCAGCAAATCAAACAGATAGAAATTTGCGAGCCTAATTGATATGAGAAATAACTTGGACGGTACCAAAGACCAACGCTCAAGTGTCAATCAAGTTCTATCCAACAAACAAGGTCGGATTTATCAATTGATTGAACTATGCACAACCTGTGATATTTCAATTATATAAACAAAAATAATGCGGAAAAGAAATAACACTGACACCAGAAATTTTGTTAATGAGGAAACCGCAAATGTAGAAAAAACCCGGGAACTAGTCCAGATTTGAACACCACACTGTATTAAGACGCTACAGACTCTAGCCTACTACAAGTTAACTTCGGTAGTCGAGCCATAACTAAGTCTCACACTAATTAAGGTACAGTCGCGTTCCTTACGCCTCTAGAACCACGCTGTATTCTGTGCACTTGCTTACCTTAGCTGATCTCACGCATAACTAAGAGTTGCTACGACCCAAAGTTGAATACTTATAAACAAATCTGTCTCCCACGGATATGTCTATTCTTTATTCGGTTTTTGTTTCGTCTTTTGATAAATCAAGTTGAATAAGAACCAACTAATTATACAGTCTCATATTCCCGAAGAGCATCCTGGAAACATTAGTCACCTCATAATAACCCAACTGATTAACTGGAAAAGTTATTGCAGAATCACAAGAGTCTGAGACGAAGAACTGTTGTGATTACGTTTTATATCTTACTTATCGGAGATAAATCTCGAATAAATCTTAGAGAAAATAAAACTCAATACGGTGGAACGAGTAAGATCAGAATACGCAACTACAAAGAAAATAGTTGGATCTGGCTTCATGAATCCCAAATGAAGTCTTCAAGTCGTTAACCTATAATGGTGTTGGAAAAACCTAGGTTAGAGGAGAATCGACTCTAGTTTGAAACTAGGACACAAGAAAGTGTCGGGATTAGGTTTTCCAGTTACTAGAGTTATCCCTTATATAACCTTTCAAACCAGGGTTGCTTTCAATCAAAGCTAAGATAGCTTAGTAACAAAGCATTCAATATTCACCTTTAGATGAACTCCTGATTTAAGGTTCAAGCTAAGTCTGCTTAGGAATAAAGAAATCAATCTCCACTGTTAGATGGTCTTATCTTGTTACACACAAATGAAATATACTTATATTTGGATATGGGTTACCGTACCTAAACGTGTATATTGAGTTGGCTTAATAGCAATTAACCGAAGTTAGCCATATGAACACTTTTATCTTAGCCGTATTCACTAACACTTATAGATCAAATATGAGGATCAATCAATCATGAAAAATAATAAAATGAATCTAATTATGTTTCAAATATAGTTGTTCAATTGATCACTATCTCATAGAAATATATATGAACAAATTGAATCGAAATCGGTTTAATTCGTAATCGTACAAAGTACTATACAAGAATCAGTTCATGAACATTAAGCCACGGTTTGCAAAGATTGCATTCCTTAAATCATAAATGTTTTAGTTCATGAATATGAGAATCATACATAACTGATTCTAGAACTTCAACACTGTGTTCGCCAACCAGGTACGCGAACAGCAGCTTCGGACCTTGGGCTAGTCAAGCCGTTCGCGAACAACCGTTCCGGACCCAACTCAGGTAAACTCGTTCGCATACTAGGTACGCAAACAAGAGTTCCGGACATTTTCAGGTAAATCCGTTCGCATACTAGGTACGCAAACAAGAGTTTCGAACCTGAATCATCACAATATAGTTTGCATACCAAGTTGTATCCAGACATGGGTAATCGTTCTAAACTCTCATTTAAATCATTGAAACATCCTTGGAAGACGAAAATGGTAATCTTACAAGTACCATTATCTTCAAGTACTTTTCAAGTGATCCAATGATCAATACGAAACTTCCCGAGCTAACATCAAATGACTATGTCACACAAATCATATAAGATGTTCAAGGTAATTTTCACATGATCATCTTATGAATTAATATATAGTTTCCAACAAATAGATTGTTTCCAGCTAAACTTGTCAAGAAAATGATGAACATAGCTAAAGCAAAAAGCATCCAACACATATTTCGAGAATAAAATAAACTTCTGACTGATAGATAAACTCGGCTCGAAATATCAAATTTGTATAATGTAAAAGTCTATATATCTATACGACTTAGTCTCATTAGAAGATAAAATAGAATATACTTCCGAGTGATAGATAAGTTTTAGTATCCACATACCTTTTGTTGATGAAGTTCCTCTAAGCTCCTCATTAGATCTTCGTCTTCAATTGGTGAACGTCGTGAAATCTAAAGCTCAAATACACATTATATCCTAATCCGAGACATAGCTATAAGTAGACTAGAAATCAGGTATATAGTTTTGATCAACTAAATTTGACAAACAAGCTTGAGATAGCAACGGTTGCGAGTTCGACCGAGCAGTGCTCTAACAATCTCCCCCTTTATCAATTTTAGTGACAAAACTATCAATACATATGGATTACAAAATAAATAAACTTTGTAGCTTCTCATCCATCATGCTTGATTTCCTTGGCTCTTCAATATTCCTTAAATTCTTCGCTACTCTAAGTACTTCAGCGATTCTGGACGTGTTCATGAAAAATCGGGGGTCTAACAACCACACCCAATATTTCGTTAGGAAATCTGTATGGACTAACTCCATTATAATTTCAAGAGAATAAACTAAACAGTCAGACTCAATCAAGGAGAATATATCCAAGGGTTATATCTCTGTTTCTCAACACAATATGCAGTCGAACAGATACAAATATGTGAGCCTGATTACTATGAGAAACAAACTTGAACGGTACCAAAGGCCAATGTTCAAGTGTCAATCAATTTCAATCAACAACCAAAGGTTGGATTTACTAATGGATTGATCTGCGCATAACTTGTGTTATTTCAATTATATAAACAAATATAATGCAGAAAAGAAATAACACAGACACCAGAAGTTTTGTTAACGAGGAAACCGCAAATGCAGAAAAGCCCCAGGACCTAGTCCAGTTTTGAACAACATGCTGTATTAAGCCGCTACAGACTCTAGCCTACTAAAAGTTAACTTCAGAATGGAATGTAGTTGAGACATAACCAATATCACACTGATTAAGGTACAGTCGCGTTCCTTACGCCTCTGAATCCCAGCAGGAATCTACGCATTTGATTCCCTTAGCTGATCTTACCCACAACTAAGAGTTTCTACGACCCAAAGTCGAAGACTTGATAAACAAATTTGTCTCTCATAGAAAAGTCTATTATGATAGATAAATCTGTCTCCCACAGAAATACCTACGAAGTTTTTGTTTCGTCTTTTAATAAATCAAGGTGAACAGGAACCAATTGATAATCCGGTCTTATGTTCCCGAAGAACATCCTAGAAATATCAATCACCTCACATAGCTTAACTATATGGTAGTAGAACAAGTTATTGTGGAATTGCAAAGAATGAGAAGAATAGCTTTGTGATTACTTTTTATATCTTATCTATCGGAGATAAATCGCGTGAAAATCTTAGAGAAGATAGCACTCAATACGATAGAACAAGTAAGATCATAACACGCAACTACAGAGAAAATAGTTGTGTTAGAGAGCACTGCTCGGTCGAACTCGCAAGCATTGCTATCTCACGCTTGTTTGTCAAGTTTAGTTGTCAAAACTATAAGTCTTGATTTCTAGTCTACTTATAACTATGTCTCGGATTAGTATAAAATGTGTAGTTGAGCTTTAGACTTCATGGCGTACATCGATTGAAGACGAAGAACTACTAAGGGGAGCTTGTGGAACTTCATCAACAAAAGTATGTGGAGAGTAGAACTCATCTATCACTCAGAAGTCTATTACTACTTTATCTCCTATTGAGACAAAAATCGTATAGCTATATAGACTTTATATTATACACATTTGATATTTGGAGTTGATCTTAACTCACTTACATATTTGTCGAAATATGTGTTGGTAAGCTTTCGCTTTAACCAAGTTCATCTTTATTCTTGACGAAAGTCAAAAGATGATCATGTGAAAATCGTCTGGTAACATATTACATGATTTGTGTGAGACAATCATTTGATGTAGACTCGGAATGTTTTGTATTGATCTATTGATCACTTGAAAATTGGTTTGAAGCCAATAGTTTGTATGAGACAGCTATCCCGTCTTCCAAGAATGTTTCAATGATTAACATGGAGTTTAGAACGATTAACCATTGATTGGATATATCATAGTATGCGTACTTGTTTGCTAACTTTTGCAAGTTATTCTTAGTCGGGGAATCATAGTATGCATACCCGTATGCGTACTGGTTTGATAGTTGAAGTCCGGAAACTTAGTATGCATACCCGTATGCGTACCGGCTGAAAAGTTCAACTCCGAGAATTCAACTGAGTTTGGTCACGTGCGACAGTATGCGTACCCGTTCGCATACTAGGCGAACCCAGACAAAGTCCGGAATTCTAAGTATGCGTACCTGTTTGCACACTTGAGTGGGTAAAGTTCTAAAATCGGTTTGCTCATGAAAAAATACATCTATATATTAAGGAATGCAATCTTTTGCAAACCGTGTCTACAATGTTCATGAATTGATTCGAGTGAATCAAAATCGATTTTGCTTCAATTGGGTCTTGTATACTTCTATGAGAATATAAATAATTGAACAACTCTAGAACTAGTTTCATTTGAGTCATTTGAACTAGTTGTGATTAAGATGAACAAGGTTGATATAAAAGTGTTCATATGGCTAACTTCGATTAACTATTGTTGAGCCAACTATGTACACACGTTTGGGTACGGTTACACATACCTAAATGAAGTAACATTTCATTTGTGTATAACAAGATAAGTTCGATATAACGGTTGAAAGATATTAGCTTGACTCTAATCAGGTTTTCATCTAACGATCGAATATTGAATGCTTTGTTACCAAGGTAACATTGATTGCAAACCCTGATTTGAAGACTATATAAGGGAGAACTCTAGCAACTGGGAAACCTAATCCCCAGACCTCATGTGTGATATTAGTTGCGACTAGAGTCGATTCTTCTTTAACCTAGGTTTTTCCTAAAACCATTATAGGTTAACGATGTTAGAGCATTGCTCGGTCGAACTAGCAAGCGTTGCTATCTCAAGCTTATGTGTCAAGTTTATTTTCCAAAACTATAAGTCTTGATTTCTAGTCTACTTATAACTATGTCTCGTATTAGGATAGAAAGTGTAGTTGAGCTTTAGACTTCACGACGTTCATCGAATGAAGACAAAGAACTACTCAAGAAAACTTGTGGAACTTCATCAATAAAATATATGTGGATACTTGAACTCATCTATCACTATAAAGTCTATTTACTATATCTCCTATTTGAGACAAAAAGTCGTATTGCTATATAGACTTCAATTATACATATTTGGTATTTCGAATCGAGTTTATCTCGCTTATATATTTCTCGAAATGTGTGTTGGTAAGCTTTCGCTTTAACCAAGTTCATCTTTTATTCTTGACGAAAGTCAAAAGATGATCATGTGAAAATCACCTTGTAACATCTTATATGATTTGTGTGAGACAGTCATTTGATGTAGACTCGGAATGTTTCGTATTGATCATTCGATCACTTGAAAATTGCTTTGAAGCTAATAGTTTGTGTGAGACAGCTATTATCGTCTTCCAAGAATGTTTCAATGATTGAAATGAGGGTTTAAAACACACAACCATGATTGGATATAAATATAGTGTGTGTATTCACATTTGTGAAAAGTCCAAAATCCGTGATCCTTGGTATGCGTACCCGTAGTGTACTGGCTGGTTATGGAAGTCCGGGAACCAAGTATGCGTACACGTACCCGTTCGCGTACTGGGATACTGAATCCAGACCCAACTATTTTCTCTGTAGTTGCGTGTTATGATCCTACTTTGTTCTAACGTATTGAGTACTATCTTCTCTAAGATTTGCTCGATATTTAATCTCCGATAGGTAAGATAAAAAGTAGTCACAAACATCTTCGTCTCATCGTTTGTGATTCCACAATATCTTGTTTCGCTTCCGTACAATTAAGATTATTGTGAGGTGATTAATATTACTAGGATATTCTTTGGGAATATAAGTCCAGTGTATCAATTGATTCCTGTTCACCTTGATTTATCAAAAGACAGAACAAAAAATCATAGGTATTTATGTGGGAGAGATTTATCTATTCAATAGACTTTTTTGTGTGATACAAATTTGTTTATTAAGTCTTCGACTTTGGGTCTTAGCAACTCTTAGTTGTGGGTGAGATCATCTAAGGAAATCGAGTGCGCAGAATCCGGCGTGGTTCAAGAGGCGTAAGGAACGCTGTTGTACCTTAATCAATGTGAGATTGGTTAGGGCTCAACTATATTTCAGTCCGAAGTTAACTTGTAGTAGGATAAAGTCTGTAGCGACTTAATACAATGTGGTGTTCAAATCTCGACTAGGTCCCTGGGTTTTTCTGCATTTGCGGTTTCCTCATTAATAAAATTTCTGGTGTCTGTGTTATATCTTTTCCACATTATATTTTTATATAATTGAGATATCACAGGTTGTGTGTAGTTCAATCAATTAGATAATCCAACCTTTGGTTGTTGATATAAATTGATTGACGCTTGGATATTGGTCTTTGGTACCATCCAAGTTATTTCTCATATTAATCCGGCTCACAGATTTCTATCTGTTCGATTGCTGATTTATTTGAGAAATTGAGATATAATTCTTAGATGTATTTTCCTTGATTGAGTTTGAATGTCTAGTTGATTCTCTTGAAAATATATTGGAGTTAGTCCATACAGATTGCCTAAACGAAATATTGGGTATGGTTGTTACACCCCCGATTTTTCAAGTTGGGTCTGGCTTCAGAATCCCAATGAAGTCTTCAAGTCGTTAACCTATAATGGTTTTAGGAAAAACCTAGGTTAAAGGAGAATTGACTCTAGTCGCAACTAGTATCACACAGGAGGTGTGGGAATTAGGTTTCCCAGTTGCTAGAGTTCTCCCTTATATAGTCTTCAAATCAAGGTTTGATAAATTTGTAACAAATCAATCAATATTAACCGTTAGATGAAAACCTGATTTAAGATTCAAGCTAAGTTTGCACACCAAGGAAATATCTCTCCACCGTTAGATGGTCTTAGCTTGTTACACACAAATAAAATATATCTTCATTTAGATATGGGTAACCGTACCTAAACGTGTATATTGAGTTGGCTCAACAATAGTTAACAGAAGTTAGCCATATGAACACTTTTGTATTAACCATGTTCATCTTAACACTTTAAATCAAATGATAATCAAATGAATATAATTGTGTTTCTCATGGAGTTGTTCAATTGTTTATATTCTCATAGAAGTATACAAGACACAATTGAACCAAAATCGGATTGATTCGAAAGAATCAGTTCATGAACATTTTAGCCACGGTTTGCAAAAATTGCATTCCTTAATATATAAATGTATTTGTTCATGAGTATGAAACCATACTTAGCCGATTTTATAAGTTAACCACATAAGTTTACAAAAGGGTACGCAAACTTAAGTTCCGGACTTGATCTTTTCCGACAGTTCGCAAACGGGTATGCATATTGTCGTTCCAGACCAAAACTCAGGTAAAACAGTTTGCAAACGGGTACACAAACTTAGTTCCTGGACCTTGACAGTTAAAACCGTTCGCATACGGGTATGCATACTTGGTTATGGGACCTGAATTATACTTACAACAGTTTTGCATATGGGTATGCATACTTGCTATATCCAGAAAATGATTAATTGTTCAAAACTTTCATTTCAATCATTGAAACATTCTTAGAAGACAACAATAGTTGTCTCACACAAACTATTAGCTTATAAGCAATTTTCAAGTGATCGAATGATCAATACAAAGCATTCTGAGTCTACATCAAATGACTGTCTCACACAAATCATGTAAGATGTTACCAGGCGATTTTCACATGATCATCTTTTGACTTTCGTCATGAATAATGATGAACGTAGTTAAATAAAAAAGCTTTCCAACACACATTTCGAGAAAGATATAAGCGAGTTAAACTCAGCTCGAAATATTAAATGTGTATAATGTAAAGTCTATATAGCTATACGACTTAGTCTCAATATGAGATAAGATAGAATAGACTTATGAGTGATAGATGAGTTCAAGTCTCCACATACCTTTTGTTAATGAAGTTCCTCCAAGCTTCCCTTAGTAGATCTCCGTCTTCAATCGATGAACGCCGTGAAGTCTAAAGCTCAACTACGTATTTTATCCTAATCTAAGAAATAGCTATAAGTAGACTAGAAATCAAGACTTATAGTTTTGATAACTAAACTTGACAAACAAGCTTGAGATAACAACACTTGCGAGTTCGACTGAGCAGTACTCTAACATTTCAACTCAACATCATTGTTGTTAAAGATCCGTAACCATAACAATAAGAAAACAGATGTTCTCAATCATTGTTATACAGTGTCATAATATTACTATAGATAATCAAAGTCCAATTGCATCACAAAGTTGAAATAATACTATGGTGATATGTACCACTCCCCCTTAGTCAATACTTCATCTTATAATGAAAACCACTCCCCCTTACATAATGATCCATAAACCATATGTATGTAGTTCCAGACCAGGGTCAAACCCGTATGGAGATCCGAACTCGAAGCGTTACGGGTCGGAAAGAGACTTATGCATATATATTTCTCTTAGTTAATCTTTTTTTATTACAACAAATATAATTTAGCCTTTCTAATATGAATTTAAACATATGAATTTTCTAATCATTTGTAACAACATTTCCAACAAACTTAATATTTCAAATTACATTTCAATCAATACAATGAAAAGATTCAAATCAATAAGCTACTCAATCCTAGATTCCGCAACTCTAATAAATCTGCAAGGATGTCAATTGGGGTGAGATGACAGCTCAGTAGAATGCATTGCCAATTCTCTAAAGATGCGCAATCATAATCATTTTTCTCAAAGAAAAACATATGACAAAAACATGGTACAACTTCAACGAATCCATGATATATTCAAGAATCACAATACCAACAATATTTTCGATAAATTATCCAATCTAAAATTCAGTCTATGAGTTCATAACATTAATATTATTATCAACAAATCATCCATTTAAGTTTCAACACACCATTCACATACTAACATTATCACCAATCAAACATGAGTTCATAATACCATTATTTTTGTCAACTAATCATCCATTTTGGATTTAATATATCAATTCACAATTCATCCATTTAAGTTCACACTTGAGTTCAACAATTCATTGAAATAGATTTCGCACGTGAGTTCACAACACTATTAATGTTTCCTACAAATACTTCAATTCGTATTTCAATGCTTGAGTTCATAAAACCAATAAGGTTTCCACTAATCATTCAATAAGATTTCAACACACAATTCACTAATTAATATTGTCACCAACAAGCCATGAATTCAAACATTTATATCATTATCAACAAATCATTTATCAAATCATCCATTTAGGATTCAACTCATCAATTCACAACAACGATATTGCTTTCAACAATTCATCCATTTGAATTTCACAAATGAGTTCATAGCACCAATTATTTTTCCAAAAACTCATTTAATTTAGATTCCGAGCACATTATTCACATATTTATAAGTCACCTCAAACCATGAGTTCACGGTACAAAAATCTTGGTTCGTACACCCACCTATCGTTTATCGGCACGGACAGCCTCCATCGATGGTCAGGAACAAAAGTTCCTATGGGGATCATATCCATATGCTCTCGGGGATCATTACCTGTTTCATTCAATTAAGAAAACCTTGGTTCGTACACCACCTATCGTTTATCGGCACGGACAGCCGCCATCGATGATCGGGAAACACAAGTTCCCATGGGGATCATTACCCATTTAACTCTCGGGGATCATTACCCACCGTTAGCATGGAATCATATTCCATCTGACGGAAAAACATGAACTAATTTCCTTTTTAAAATCATTTTACAAACAATACAAGCAACCATGGCATAAGAACATAATTTTCTTTCAAGCATTTCTACAAACAAGATAACTGCATCCATTTTGCATCATAAATATTTGGGTGGTTTATTCATATGATCTTCCTGAAACTTTCATAGAACATACATATCTCCATAAACAACCACATATCCAAATTTCAAAGAAAACCAACGGTTCAAACAAAAGTTATTGAATTTACAAGGACATCCTAAAAACTAGGCAGATTACATGTCATTACCAAACAATTCATGATAAATTCATAGAAATATCAAATTGACTCAATCCAAAGCACACTGATAGATAAATCACAAATATACAACTTTTGTTAAGGACTCAAATAGTTTTAGCATCATTAAGACTTCCTAATAATATCAAAAACACAGAAAAGCGTAACTGTCCAGAATTTCAGAAACTATCATCCAAATTCAAACACACATTCAACGGTGAATTTGTGGTGTATTGTTCTCAAATTTTAAACATGGGTACCTAATCATGTTATATAACAATTTCAAATGCCTGATCATCACTAGGAGATATATATTTGTGTGATTAAATTACTAAATCCCAAAAACAAAAATTATACAAAATAAACACCCAAAGAAAACACCAAAAGAGAAAAGGGTTTCACAAAAAGAGAAACATATCAACTTTGTTTCGGTGATTTCACATAGTCGAAAATTAGTGTACTCATCAAGGAGTTTATAAAGATACAAGATAACTCCGACAATATTCCACAGCTGCACTCCCCACAAAGATATGGCAATTAAGCACAAGTTCAATTAAGAGCTCTCCGCCATTTGATGCCATTCCCAAGAGAACAACATGAACGACCTTACTTTTACAAGAAAATAAGGATTTCTTTGGACATTAACAAATCACATGGATTTGTATCCAGTAAACTCGAATAAATTAACCACAAGAAGACCTTATTGATTAATTTAATCGAAAACACTCAACATAAGAAAACTTACGGAGTCATATCATACTTTCACATAAAAGTGGATCAGGGAAAGATCAATACTGCGGAATTTTCAAAAGTTCATTATATCTTTTATCAATATTTGCATAAAGACACAATAGACTTAACTTTTGAGCATATATGAGATAAGCACAATTCACGAACGTAAACACATATATATCTCATAAGCAATTGCAATATATGAAATCAAAAAGATTAAATACTGCAAAATCATCTTCCAAATAACTTTAGAATTTAAATAAATAAATAAATAAATCTAAAAACATTGCAAGATGAAAATCGATGAAATAGCTATGTGCAATCACAAAAAATGTTATTCCAAACCCTAGTCATCCTTCTTAAACATAATAATAAATTCTCATAAGAAGTTTCCTAGACATAAATAAACTCTAATCCTAAAAATGAAAACAAAACCGTACTAAAATCAAAGTACACTTTCAGAACCCTCATGGGTTTTAAGACCTTTGAGCTTGTGATTGACAACATATACTGCTTCTTCGGATAAGATATCCTCATTAATTGAGAAGGTCTTTAACATGCGTCTTCATGAGAACAAGGTCAGAATTAACCTTTTTCAACTCAGTTCGTAACACATCGAGACCTTTCATAGTATCAACGAGATGCAGTTTTGCTTCCTCAAAGTATATAAGAAAATCTTGAACAACTTCAGCAGAAACCATCTCATCATGCTCTACATCTTTATGGGTATATGCATAGTAGCATGAGACATCATGATAGTCTTCAGAGTTATGAGATTTGACAAGATCATCTTCTACTAGTGTTCTTTTTGAAAAAGCGGGGGTCTAACAACCTCACCCAATATTTCTATTAGCAATCTGTATGGACTAACTCCAATATACTTTCTATAGAATCAACTAGACAGTCAGACTCAATCTAGATAAAAGTATATCAAAGAGTTAATATCTCAATCTCTCGATTTGATCTATACTCAAGCAAATGGAAATCTGCGAGTCTTTACCAAATACTAGAGAGATAAACTTGGATGGTACCAAAGACCAATATCCAAGTGTCAATCAATTTAAATCAACAACCAAAAGTTGGATATTCTAATTGATTGATCTTAACGCACAACCTGTGATATTTCAATTATATAACAAAATATAATGCGAAATAAAACTAATACAGACACCAGAAATTTTGTTAACGAGGAAACCGCAAATGCAGACAAACCCCGGAACCTAGTCCAGATTGAACACCACATTGTATTAAGCCGCTACAGACACTATCCTACTACAAACTAACTTCGGTCTGGAATGTAGTTGAACCCTAATCAATATCACACCGATTTAAGGTACAGTTGCGCTCCTTACGTCTCTGATCCCAGCAGGATACTACGCACTTGATTCCCTTAGCTGATGTCGCCCACAACTAAGAGTTGCTACGACCCAAAGTCGAAGACTTTAATAAACAAATCTGTATCACACAAAAAAGTCTACGATGATAGACAAATTTGTCTTCCACAGATAAACCTAAGAGTTTTGTTCCGTATTTTGATAAAATCAAGGTGAACGGGAACAAATTGATAACCCGAACTTATATTCCCGAAGAACAGCCTAGAATTATCAATCACCTCACAATAATCTAAATTGTATGGTAGCGAAACTAGATATTGTGGAATCACAAACGATGAGACGAAGATGTTTGTGATTTCTTTTTATCTTACCCTATCGGAGATATAATCTCAAGTCAATTATTCAATTGAACTCGTACGATAGAAAATGGCAAGATCATATCGCTCAGCTACAAGAGAAGTAGTTTCGTCTGGCTTCACAATCTCAATGAAGTCTTTCAGTCGTTAACCTACATGGTCTCGAGAAGAAACCTAAGGTTAAAGGAGAATCGACTCTAGCAAAACCAACTAGTATCACACAGGAGGTGTGGGGATTAGGTTTTCCATTTGCTAGATGTCTCCTTTATATAGTTTTGAAATCAGGGTTTGCAATCCAAGTTACCTTGGTAACAAATCATTCAATATTCACCGTTAGATGAAAAACCTGATTTAACCAAGCTAATATCTTTTAACTGTTAGATCAAAACTTAGCTTGTTACATACAAATGAAATGTATTTCATTTAGGTTTGAGTAACCGTACCTAAACGTGTACACTTAGTTGGTTCATAAATAGTTAACCAATGGTTAGCCATATGAGCACTTCCATATTAACCATGTGCATCTACTTCACATAACTAGTTCAAATGACTCATAAGAACTAGTTGAAGAGTTTTTCAATTGCTTAGGTCTTTATGAATAGACACAATTGAAACAAAATCGGTTTGATTCACTTGAATCAATTCATGAACAATATAGCCACGGTTTGCAAAGATTGCATTCCTTATTGATTTATTGTTTAAGTTCATGAACTTCCGATTTGATAAATATAACCAGCTTGGGTACGCGTTCGGGTACGTGTACCGTAGCTACCGGATTTGAGTTTAGAAACTCAGCAGAAATTTTCGGTCGAAAACTTCCATGGGTACGCGTACGGGTATGCGTACCTAAGGTGACTGGTTTAACGGTTTGCAAACTTACAAACTCAGCAGAAATTTTCGATTTGAAAACTCCCGCTGGTACGCGTACGGGTACGCGTACCCAACCTGTCTCCTTCACCAATACCGTATGCACACATATGCACACACTTGGTTTCTGGCACATGGATTTATACACTAACGTGCGAACACACTATATATGCTTATATCCATAGTTGGTTACATAATCTCAACTCTACATTTTCAATCATTGAAACATTCTTCTATAATGTTATAATAGTAGTTGTTCACAACTATCGTCATCAAAGCTATTTTCAAGATTGAAACGTCATCATGACTTTCATCAGGGGTTAAGATGAAAAGTGGTTAAAGCGAAATCTTACCAACACATATTTCGAGAAAAAGATAGGCGAGTAAACTCAGCTCGAAATAGCAAATGTGTATGTATGAAAACTATCATACTTATACGACTTTGTCTCAAGAGTAGGTGATAGAGTAGACTTTTGAGTGATAGATAAGTTCAAGTCTCCACATACCTTTTAGTCGGATGAAGTTCCACTGGTTCCTTGAGTAGTTCTTCGTCTTCGTAAGATGATCGCCATGGAGTCTAGAGCTTAACTACACTAAACTGTCCTAAACCGAGACTTAGCTATAAGTAGTCTAGAAATCAAGACATATAGTTTTGAAAACTAAACTTGACAAACATGCTTGAGATAGCAATGCATGCGAGTTCGACCGAGCAATGCTCTAACACTTTTCTTCTTCCCTTTGGATCTGTAACCAACACCCTTATCATGAAATCCTTTTGTAAAATCACAAGTGCGAGAAGAAGAAGACATTCTTGATAATAACCTAGAGGGAGATAACTCAACTCAATAGGATAGGTATATTAAGGAATATATTTTTAGGGTTTTAAAGTCGGTTCGTGACATGTAACAATGGCTACCCGTACGAACATCAAACTTAACCCACAAAAGGAAATTTAGACATGCTGCAGAATCCCATCCACAGAGTATAATGGTTACACAACAGTATTTTTCTAAGTGAAAATTTTCTTTCACAAATCTTAGCTCAATAAATTTTATGTTCTCATAAGAGAAAAATTTAGAGCACAAGATTAGCACAAAAGCTATTTGTAATAAACTCAAGATACAAAATAACAAAACTTTGGAGTAAACTCTATCCAAAACAATCATGAAAGATAATCATATGAATCTAATTGTGTTTAAAATAGAGTTGTTCAATTGTTCACTATCTCATAGAAATATATATGAACAAATTGAATCGAAATCGGTTTGATTCGTAATCGTACAAAATACTTATACAAGAATTAATTCACGAACATTAAGCCACGATTTGCAAAGATTGCATTCCTTAAATCATAAATGTTTTAGTTCATGAGTATGAGAATCATACATAACCGATTCTAGAACTTCACCACTGTGTTCGCCAACCAGGTACACGAACAGCAGCTCCGAACCTTGGCCTAATCAAGCCGTTCGCAAACCCTTTTCGCGAACAACCGTTCCGGACCCAACTCAAGTAAACCTGTTCGCATACTAGGTACACAAACAAGAGTTCCAGACCTTCTCATGTAAATCCGTTCGCATACTAGGTACGCAAACAAGAATCTGGACCTGAATCATCAAAATACAATTCGCATACTAGGTATGCATACCGTGTTGTATCCAGACATGGGTAATCGTCCTAAACTCTCATTTCAATCATTGGAACGTCCTTGGAAGACGACAATGGTAGTCTCACACGTACCATTAGCTTCAAGTACTTTTCAAGTGATCGAATGATCAATACGAAACTTCCCGAGCTAACATCAAATGACTGTCTCACACAAATCATATAAGATGTTCAAGGTAGTTTTCACATGATCATCTTTTGAGTTAATGTTTAGTTTCCAACAAATAGGTTGTTTCCAACTAAACTCGTCAAGAAAATGATGAACATAGCTAAAGCAAAAAGCTTCCAACACATATTTCGAGAATAGATAAGCGAGATAAACTCGGCTCGAAATATCAAATGTTTATAATGTAAAAGTCTATATAGCTAGACGACTTAGTCTCATTAGAAGATAAATAGACTTCTGAGTGATAAATAAGTTTTAGTCTCCACATACATTTTGTTGATGAAGTTCCTCGAAGCTCCTCAGTGGATCTTCGTCTTCAATTGGTGAACGCCGTGAAGACTAAAGCTCAACTACACATTATATCCTAATCTGTGTGTTTGAGGGTAAAAACTGATTCTGCCGTTTTTAGTAAATTTGGGTGTGTTGATGAGAAACGAATTCAAACCCTAAACAAATGCAATGCACGGGAGTACTTTTAGATTCGAGAGATCAATCTATAAGACTCTAGCCTAAACCAAGAAATGGCCGTTCCAGATTCAATTCGGTCACAAGGTGAAGGAGAGGGTTGATCTTAGGGAGGGAAGTGAAGAAGGTGTTTGAGATAAAAAAATGTTGAATTATGAAGGTGTGGCTGTTTTATGACTTGTATCAGAAAAATGGTTTCTGGGTACTTGTATTGATAACATTTGTGTTCTTCTTTCGAAATAGATTGAGAACCTATTTATACAAGTCATTGAGTGCACCCTGATCTCTTAGGAAGTGGAGGAAATTAATTAGTGGAGAAGTGGGTTTGTGCGGAAGGTGGTGATCATCATGTTTCCATTATGAGGGGAGACTGATCACACGTTCAGCCACTACTCTCATTACTGTTAACCGTCCGTCTTTCCTGACTCTTTCTCGTAATGGGCACGTTGCACGCCACATGTTGTAAACCGCCAGACCAATACCCCAGTGAGCGTCCCCCAGTTTGTGACATGTTTGATGTCTCGAGTAAGTGGGTCGAGTCATGGGACTCGTCACTGAAAGCAACAAATATTGCTTTTAGGTCAAATAATAAATTATTTGTGAAACCAATACTTATAAAGCGTTGCTTGTAATCAGTGTATATAAAGCATCGCTTTCGAATAAGCAGTTGAAAATAATCGATGTGCTAGTAGCATCGCTGTTTTTGTGGAGGAGGGATGGTCGGTGATCACAATGCTACTTTGTTAGTTTTCTAAAAATAAATCTACACCATCCAACTAGGATGGCGAAGTTGGATGAACGAGATGATTTGCGGCAGTTCTGTATTACCGTTGACACAATTTTAGGGTTTAGGGGCCACGCGGCCAACCTTCTTTTGGGCGAGCGATTCGAGGCACTAAGTGCTAATTCGAATAGGTCGACCGACCATGTGTAAAGATGGGTTGTCGACTAGCATGCTGACATCTCCTGGGACATCTAAAATTAGATCTAAGATACTCGATTCGGCTGGCGAAGATGGATGGTCGTGATCGATTTGCGGTAGTAAGATGGCCGCAAACACCAATTAGGGTTTCAAAGCAGTCGCGTCCATCCTAGTTCAATCGAACGATTTGGTGTGTCATTGAATTTCTATGGGCAAGTCGAACGACTGGGAAAAATTTCGGGCCGCCAATGAACGCATCGGTGCCTCTTTGATCATTCGATATGCAATCTACACCGTCCAACTAGGCCGGTGAAGTTGGACAGACGTGATGGAGTTTGAGACCGTTTTTGTCGGTCTTAGTTCATTCGAGCTATTTTTAGACAGCGTAAACACCCATGTTTGGGTCGGCGTTTGAGGCGCTTGCGAGTGAGCAAAATAGGGCTTGATCAACTAGGGCACTAGTGGGTCCGCCGGTGGTCACTATGGTGATTGCCTAGTTCTGCTAGGAGTAGTCTAAGCTTGTTAAATCGCGCGGCCAAATCGTGTGGCCGTGATTATTTTTTGAGACTGATATAAACAGTCCAGATTTTCCTTAAGGAATTTAAACGCATTCGATCGCGCTAATAAAGGCCTGCTAACACGCTAATCTCTTTATCAAAGAGTGGTGTAACTTACGTGAGTGTTTTCATGCAGGTCTCAACACTGAAACTTCGGGAGATTCATGCTACTCCGCCGTGAACGAACATTAATCGTCAAGTCATGTCAATATTGAGAGTTCGGCTGGGAACATTGCATAGGAAAATACTAGGCAGGCAATGCATTAGTAAATAATACAATAGATTAAAATTTACAGAATATCTGGGATTGTTGTTTTATGCACCATTCTGGATAAATTTCATAAATATGCTGAATTGCTCAGTACATATGTAAGTAAAAAGGTTTATGCACTCATTACTTTTAAACAACCTTTATTCCTTTGCAGGATGACAACGCTAAATATAGGGTTTTACGATTCTAACCCTGAACTAAAAACCACCATCAACATTAAGTCCCCTGCTTAGCACATAACAGTGACATTGTTCCGGGGTAAGCAATAGATAGTGACAGGCAAGAAAAAATTGAAAAGACAAGGCATGGAAGGATTACCGGGAAACACTTGATCGACTCTTGTAATAAGTACGAGAAGCACTGATGCACTGTTAGTCCGGCCATGGAGCTTTGGTGCTCACGGCAGCTGCCTTCCTCCGTGCATGGTACAAAAGGAAACCCCTTTACGCTCGAATTTCCAAAACGTTGTGTGTATAAAAAGGGGGTCGTCCTACCTCTTTATTATTTGCTCCTCCGCCTGTGTATTTGCTTGCAGCAGTTGGTGCTCCTTGTTGTATCGATCTCCCTCTATTGCTGTAGCAGGGAAGTGGCCGCTGCTTTGAATTTAGGACAACGACTACCTTGCATCCTCCAGATATGCTGACTAGGACTCGGAGTTGGGTTGGACGTATTCTTTCTTTGACCGTCCAATGGTCTTTTCCGGTTCTTAATTAGGGTTTCAACAAGAAGCATGACTTGGTTGGTGTTGAATCCTCTTTCATCGGATGAATCTTGTTACAACCATTCAGTCTCATTTTAGGGTTTCTATCGTGTATATTTATATATATACAGGGAAGCTAAAATACCTTTATCGTGCTGGGATAAAGATTCTCTTGCTGAAACTCTCTGCTTTCATCATGCCAGATAGAAGTGGATCATCTTCTTCGACTCAGCTAGATTCTTCTGCTAAATGCAAGCGGCTTGTATCCAGAGTATGATTTTAAATACTTTCTGATTTTGAAGTAGTAGTTCTTCTTTTTCTT
Source organism: Papaver somniferum (assembly GCF_003573695.1). Classification (NCBI taxonomy): domain Eukaryota; kingdom Viridiplantae; phylum Streptophyta; class Magnoliopsida; order Ranunculales; family Papaveraceae; genus Papaver; species Papaver somniferum. The sequence goes on along the minus strand of NC_039364.1, from coordinate 230,519,712 downwards.
TTGGCATCTAATAATTTTTTTCTTTTAGAGTGGTCGAATCCCTGAGCCTTGTGAAGGTTCTCCTGTCCAAGTCATGCGAGTCAAGAAGATCATACCGGTATATTTTTCACTGGTGAATATGTATCTGTCTGCATGGCTAGTCGGTGACGCAACCTTCCCTTTTTTTTTGTTGTTGTAGAGGTATCCTTCTGGGACATGTGTAACAGTGGTTGACGACGATGATTTAACCACTCCCCTCCCTTCAAGCTCAGACACGCCTGTCGCTGATCTAGAAAACGCTGATTTGGGCATCTCCTCCTACGAGTACCCCAACACAGGATTGCGTTTCGATGTTCACATGAGATGTTTATCTTCTAGTTACCGGGTTGTTGGCGTTTTTGTAGTGAGGAAGGAGTCCATACCCTTGGAAACAAAAATATGGAGGAGGTACGGCCATATTGCAACCAGGAACGTGGTGCGACACTACTCCTCTGCTTTAGTTACCACGGTGAACTGTCTCCTACCTATAATTGCTGAGATGGAAGGTACATCCATACGTGATGTTGCTGAATCAACTACTGAAAAGTGGGAAGACATGATATCTACCTGTGAATCCATCGAGTTCAACGTGGGCTGGTTGCGGCAGCGCCTTGATATTATCAAAGTTGACCGAGCCGGTATCATCGCCAATGTCGTTCCTCCTGCTAAAGCCATCTTGGAAGAGGAGAAGGCCTTGGCTGCGGAATCTGAGAAGGTGGAACAGGCGATCCAAAACTTGAAGAGTAGGACTGAAAGGTATCAGGAGAGGCTGAAAATGATGCTTTCAAGGAACTACAACTTGTTGGATGACCTTTTATGAGTCGTAATTTTATTTATTGTTTTGAATAAGTAGGCACAATGACGTTTTGATCGTCTCTTTTTTTTTGGGGTTTTGAACCTTGCTTTGGAAAATGAATTGCATTGGGTTTTGTTAAGCGAATGGAGATTACATTAATATGTTTTAACTAATGGAGAATTTGATAACTAAGATATGGAAAAAATGAAAAAGCCTGATTGTTGCGTAGTGAGGCCGCGAGGAATAGAATGATGATCAGGCGTCGTATGCCTTGAGCCACTTCCCATTGATGACTGCTTCTAATCTACCTGCATCCTCTTTGACAATCTTGTAGTAACCGCTGTTATAAGCCTTGGTGATCACGTAGGGACCTTCCCATTTTGAAGAAAACTTCGGTGCAGACTTGTCTTGCTGGATGTGTTTAGCGGTCTTCTACATCATATCTCCTACTTTAAAAACTCGAGGCTTTACAGTTTTATCATAGGCTCTCGAGATCCTGCTCCTGTATGCTCGAGCATGTTCTTCCGCTTTAACTCTTCTGGAGTCCAAAGTATCAAAATCCGCAATTCTGGAACTCGATGCTTCGACCTCATTCCATTGAACTCCACTCGCTGCTGCAATTTTCTAGCTGATGGGATTTTAATCTCTGCTGGGAGGATCGCGTCCGCGCCATAGACAAGTGAATAAGGAGAGATGCTTGTAGAGCTCCTAGGCGCTGCTCGATACGCCCACAACGCCATTGGCAGTTGTTCGTGCCATGTCCTGGGATTATCGTGCACCGTTCGACTGAGAATTCAGATCAGAGTTTTGTTAGTGCTTTCGGCTTGTCCATTCCCTTGAGGGTAGTAAGGAGTAGAGAAAATCTGTAACTCCATATTCTTCAAGCATCTCTTGCACTTGCTTGTTGGCAAAGGGGGTACCGTCATCAGTAATGATGTGCTTAGGTACGCCAAACTGGAAAATAATGTATTCCTTAATAAATGCTGTAATTTTCGCTCCAGTGGTTCCTTGAAGAGGAATGGCTTCAACCCATCTGGTAAAGTATTCCGTCGCAGTTATGATACACTCATGCTGTTTTGAGGATGCTGGATTGATTTTCCCAATAATATCAAGTCCCTAGATGTAGAAAGGCCATGGACTACTTACTGAGTGAAGCGGGGTGCAAGGCACATGTATAAGATTTCCGTGAGTCTGGCATTCGCGGAATTTCTGAACAAACGTCACTGCATCATGCTCCATAGTTGGCCAGTAATACCTCTCGTGTACTTGGAGGAACAACTTCTTCTTTCCTTGGTGTTCGCCTTCGTGCGTTTCCTTTAATATAATTGGGATTTCATATTTTTCCAAACATCGTAGTAGATTGCCTCCAAAACTTTTGTGGTATAGGATTTCCTCATGAAATACGAATCTTTTGGATTTCTGTTTCAACTTGGTTGCATCCTTTCTGTTGGCAGGAAGCACGCCATCGCGAAGATAATTGATGTATGGTTCTCGCCAGTCCCCAGCTTAGCCAACATTAAAGACCTCTAATGGATGTGGTGGCGACTGACAACTATAGCAAGAACCTTGGAGCGATCGGGATTGAGTCTCCATATCCGGCCAGTAGTATCCAAGGCGTTGAAGACGTCGGTAAAGCGTCACTACCAACGTTTGTCCGCAGATCTCGCTGTGAATACGGTTAAGTTATAGTTGTGCTTCCTCGTCTCCAAGACACCTTGACAAAGACCCATCTGGATTCCGGTGGTATAACACTCCATGAAGCATGAAAAAGCTTTGCAGGGTTTTGAGACTGACCTTTTCTTGGGAGAGCGAACTGTTTAGCTCTTAAACAATTGGAGTTCTCCAATCGTTGGTTTCAACATCTTTAGAATGTGATACCCATGTTGACGCCACAGTCCGTCTCCTTATGGTCAAAGTTTCTTCCGAGCCTTCGAATTGCAGCTTCGAGGCTAATGTGGCTAGGCAATCGGCGTGTTTGTTGTTATTGCGTCCAATATGGGTTATGATCGCATCAGCAAAGTAGTTCAATAGCTTTTATGCCTCGGATCTATAGGGGGGCAGCGTCACCTCCTTGAGTGAGTATACTCCATTCATCTGATTGACCAGCAACTTAGAGTCGCCTCTTACTTCTAGGCTTGTGGCTCCCGCTTGTTTGGCTAGTGACAATCCTATGAGGAAAGCCTCGTATTCTGCCGAATTGTTGGTGCACTGAAAGTCCAGCTTGAAAGAATGTAAAAAGACTTTCCCCGTTGGAGACACTAGAACTATACCCGCTCCTCCAGTATTATTACTAGGAGTAGCAGAACCGTCGAAATATAATAACCATGCCTCCTCTTTGACAAAATATATTTCTGGAAATTCCCCAGAAAGGTCTTCATGCAATGCGGTAGTTCCTTATCCTGGGAATGTCGCTAGTAGATCTTCCACCGCTTGCCCTTTGATAGCTTTTGGAGGAGCGCACATTATATCAAACTCTGACGTTTGGAGCAGCCATTTGGCCGGTCTGCCTATCAAGGCCGGTTTTGAGAGTAAGAACTTGATAGGGTCATCTCTGGATATTAACACCACTTTGTTTGACAGTATATAATGTATGAATTTCTGCACAACGTGAACTAGGGTTAAGCATGCTTTCTATGCTTTGGGGTATCCGAGTTCAGCATCCCTCAAAGTACGGCTGAAGTAGTATATAGGGTGTTCAATCCCCTCGTCATCCTCTTGGGCAAGGAGGGCCCCAACATCAGCATCACTATAGGCAGTGTAGAGGCATATCGGTCTTCCTTGTGCGAGAGATTTCATAACAACGGGTGATGACAATATTTGCTGCATCTTCCGAAACGCCTCTTGTTGCTTTGTGCTCCAAATGAAACTTTCTCCCTTCTTCAACAGGGGGGGGGGGGTGAATGAAGAGATAAGCTGAGCCAAACCAGGTATAAAATGTCGGATGTAGTTTACCTTGCCCATGAAGCTCTGGAGTTCCTTCACAGTTTGCGGGGGAGGCATTGTGAGAATAGCTTGGGTTTTGGTTCGGTCGACCTTGACTCCTTCAGAGGTGACTTGGAATCCCAAAAATTTTCCGGAAGACACCCCGAAAGCGCATTTCAGAGGGTTCATCTTCAATTTGTACTCGCAACACCTTTCAAACACTTGCCGTAGGACGTCCGCATGGGATGCTCGAGTCTTTGACTTGACCACTATGTCATCTACATAATCTTCGACTTACTTGTGCATCATATCATGAAAAATTGCAGTCATGGCGCGTTGGTAGGTAGCACCAGCATTTTTCAAACCGAAATGCATCACAATATGGTAAAACTTTCCGAGAGGAGTTCGAAAAGATGTCTTACTTGCGTCGTGTTCATACATTTTTATCTGGTTGTAGCCGTTGTACCCATCCATGAAAGAGAACATGCCATGTCCGCTGGTGGCGTCTACTAGCATGTCAATGTTGGGAAGGGTAAAATCGTCCTTTGGGCAGTATTTGTTCAGATATCTGAAATCAACACAACACCTAATTTGGCCACTTTTCTTCTTACATGAACTACATTGGATAGCCAGGTAGGATGGTGAATATGCTTGATGAATCCAGCAGTCAGCAGCTTCTGAATCTCGGTCTTGATCTGCTCCTCCACATCGTGCCTGAACTGCCTTGGAGATTGTTTGATCGGTTTGGATCCAGGTATTATATCTAGATGATGAGTGACCAGTTTTTCATCTAAGACGGGCATTTCCTCGTATGTCCATGCAAATATGTCTTGATACTCTTTGATAAGATCCACGAGCTTTGTGCATTCGTCCGCACATAGAGTCGCACTGCTGGAGATAGGTCTTGGAGATTCTTCATCCCCGATGTTGATGACTTCGAGTTCATCGGTTGTGGAGTCAGTGTCGTCCTATAAAGGTCGCAGAGGATCTGGTACTTCTTCTTGCATCATGTCGTTGTTGTTGCATTCTATTGGGCGGAGAGACTGAGTGATAGCCTCCCATGCTAATTGCTAACAACGGCGACGGTATACAGTTTTCCCTTTATGATCATGACTCGCCATAAAGGTTCGTTCCCTCTTAATATGGAGATGAGCTGAGCATTCCATTGATAAAGAAGAGTTAGTGCGTTTTGTTAGCGGAAGTGCACTACAAGACTTGGTCTCTCCACTCAGTGATGCGAGTCGGTCTTCTTCTTCGATCGACGTCCATGCAGGGAGCGGAGTGCAGTAAACCTTGCTTGATGAACCTTTCGGATTCTCCTTTGGCGCGATCATTTCCACGCCGCAAATCGGTGCATAAGGAAACAATGACGCAGGGATGCGAACAACTTCTTCATTCAGCATGGTTTTCAGGCATTGGTGATACGTTGAGGGGATAACCTTATTATCATGAAGCCATGGTCTTCCCAGTATCATATGGTAGTCTGGATCCTTCTCTATCACTTCAAATTTTACTTTTGAATGGACATGTCCTACTGATATATTCAAATTAACATACCCGTACGTGCTGGTCTGGTTTCCTTCGAAGTCCGTCATCATGGTAGGCTGTCGTATGATTTTGTCTGGTCGAACCCTGGTTGTCCTGGGAGTTTTAAGAGTAATGACATTCGAGGATGCTCTCGTGTCAACAAGAGCCCTTTTAAATTCTGAACCCTTGATGCGTGCAGTAACATGCAGGGCTCTGTTGTGACCTTCATCTGCCATCATGTCATCTTCAGTAAACGTGACATTATTTATGGACATTCCTGATGTTCTTAGAGATTGATTGCATGAAGGAGCCAAACGTGCGTCTAGAGCTATCTGATTGATTGCAGCAAACGTCTCCTCTCGTTGATCCTTTGAGAAGTGTAGAAGCTCACACAAAATTTCTACTAAAGAAGCCGCCTCCTGGTCCACTGGCCGTTGGTTGGTGGTGAAGCTATTGATTTGAGAACGATCATCAGTTGAAGAGTTAGTCCTCATTGTTGGAATCTCCGGAGCGGAGAAGCCGCTCAAATCCGATGTCAGCTTCACAAGGAAATTGAGTATATTCTCTATTGTCTCTTTCATCACATCCATGTTCCTCGTGTGTATTTCTTGTACTCGAGCCAATTCTATCAGGGTCGGAATTTCTCAATTGGCCGTGCGATCAGATGGAGCGTTGGATGGAGGAGCATCATCATTCGGAGGATTCTGCTCGAAGTTTGGAGTTGAATTGATCCTAATACCAACCATCCTAAATGTGAGAAAATTTAAATGAAATTGAAAATTGATCTTGTAACCGAGAGATTAATCTCCCACTGTGGTCGCCAGTTGTTTGAGGGTAAAAACTGATTCTGCTGTTTTTGGTAAATTTGGGTGTGTTGATGAGAAACGAATTCAAACCCTAAACAAATGCACTACACGGGAATACTTTTAGATTCGAGAGATCAATCTGTAAGACTCTAGCCTAAACCAAGAAATAACCATTCCAGATTCAATTCGGTCACAAGGTGAAGGAGAAGGGTTGATCTTAGGGAGGGAAGCGAAGAAGGTGTTTGAGATCAAAAATGTTGAATTATGAAGATGTGGCTGTTTAATGACTTGTATCAGAAAATGGTTTATGGATACTTGTATTGATAACACTTGTGTTCTTCTTTCAAAATAGATTGAAAACTTATTTATACAAGTCATTCAGCGCACCCTGATCTCTTAGGAAGTGGAGGAAGTTAATTAGTTGAGAAGTGGGTTTGTGCAGAAGGTGGTGATCATCATGTTTCAGTTATGAGGGGAGAATGATCACACGTTCACCCGCTAATCTCATTATTGTTAACCGTCCGTCTTTCCTGACACTTTCTCGTAATGAGCGCGTTGCATGCCACACGCTGTAAACCGCCAGACTAATACCCCAGTGAATGTCCCCCAGTTTGTGACATGTTTGATGTCTCGAGTAAGTAGGTCGAGTCGTGGGACTCGTCGCTGAAAGCAGCACATAGTTCTTTTAGGTCAAATAATAAATTATTTGTGAAACCAATATTTATAAAGCGTTGCTTGTAATCAGTGTATATAAATCATCGCTTTCGAATAAGCAGCTGAAAATAATCGATGTACTAGAAGCATCGCTGTTTTTGAGCTCGATCGAATCAGTCACGGATTGAGCGTCTTAAAAGTAGCACGACCGGCCATCTGTGGGTAATCGTTTGAGGACCCTATGGTCGATCTGTCTCTTGGTCGATCACTCCCTGTGGAGGAGGGATGGCCGGTGATCACAATGCTACTTTGTTAGTGTTCTAAAAATAAATCTACACCATCCAACTAGGATGGCGAAGTTGGATGGACGAGATGATTTGTGGCAGTTGTTTATTGTCGTTGACGCAATTTTAGGGTTTAGGGGCCACGCGGCCAACCCTCTTTTGGGCGAGCGATTCGAGGCACTAAGTGCTAATTCGAATAGGTCGATCGACCATGTGTAAAGATGGGTTGCCGACGAGCATGCTGACATCTCCTGGGCCATCTAAAATTAGATCTAAGCCACTCGATTCGGCTGGCGAAGATGGATGGTCGTGATCGATTTGCGGTAGTAAGATGGACGCAAACACCAATTAGGGTTTCAAAGCAGTCGCGTCCATCCTAGTTCAATCGAACGATTTGGTGTGTCATTGACTTGTTATGGGCAAGTCGATCGACTGGGAAAAATTTCTGGCCGCCAATGAACGCATCGGTGCCTCTTTGATCATTCGAGATGCAATCTACACCGTCCAACTAGGCCGGTGAAGTTGGACGGACGTGATGGAGTTTGAGACCTTTTTGTCGGTCTTAGTTCATTCGAGCTATTTTTAGACAGCGAAAACACCCATGTTTGGGTCGGCGTTTGAGGCGCTTGTGAATGAGAAAAATAGGGCTCGATCAACTAGGGAATGGGCCCGCCGGTGGTCACTATGGTGATTGCCTAGTTCTGCTAGGAGTAATCTAAGCTTGTTAAATCGCGCGGCCAAATCGTGTGGCCGTGATTATTTTTTGAGACTGATATGAACAGTCCAGAATTTTCTTAAGGAAATTAAACGCGTTCGATCGCGCTAACTTTCAATTAAAAGGCGTGCTAACAAGCTAATCTATTTATCAGAGAGTGGTGTAGCCTACGTGAGTGTTTTCATGCAGGTCTCAACACTGACACTTAGAGAGATCCATGCTACTCCGCCGTGAGCAAACATTAATCGTCATGTCATGCCAATATTGAGAGTTCGGCTGGGAACATCGCATAGGAAAATACTAGGCAGACAATGCATTAGTAAATAATGCAATATATTAAAATTTACAGAATATCTGGGATTGTTGCTTTATGCACCATTCTGGATAAATTTCATAAATATGTTGAATTGCTCAGTACATACGTAATTAAAGAGGTTTATGAACTCATTACTTTTAAACAACCTTTATTCCTTTGCATGATGACAACGCTAAATATAGGGTTTTACGATTCTAACCTTGAACTGGAAACCACCATCAACACCGTGACATATCTATAAGTATCTTATAAATCAAGTATATAGTTTTGATCAACTAAACTTGAAAAACAAGCTTGATATAACAACGCTTGCGAGTTCGACCGAGCAGTGCTCTAACGGATACAATCAACGGAACTTGTATGATGAAAAAGCTCAGCATGGATCACGAATACGTGAAACTTTTAAGACAAGGTTCTTCCTTGAACAAGTGACTCTTAATTACCTTTGAATAACGAAGGTACCCAAATACACCACAATCGTTTCGTTTCAACCTATAACTCTGATGTCTTGTGTGATTGTCTATGGAAAAAGTTGAGACAATATGACAACAAGATATTTACTTGACAATAGTTACGCTACTTAAAACGATTGACTACATGAAAAAGCGGGGGTCTAACAACCACACCCAATAATTCGTTTGGCAATCTGTATGGACTAACTCCAATATACTTTCAAGAGAATCAACTAGATAGTCAGACTCAATCTTAAGAAAAGTACATCAAAGAGTTATATCTCAATTTCTCCATTCAATCCGCAATCAAACAAATAGGAATTTGCGAGCCCGATTGAATATAAGAAATAACTTGGACGGTATCAAAAACCAATATCCAAGTGTCAATCAACTTAATCAACAACCAAGGATTGGATTCCCAATTGATTGAACTTACGCACAACCTGTGATATTTCAATTATAAAGATAACTAATATAATTCGGAAAATAAATAACACAGACACCAGAAAGTTTGTTAACGAGGAAACCAAAAATGCAGAAAAACCCCGGGACCTAGTCCAGAATAAACACACACTGATTATAAGCTGTTACACCAAATTCCTACTACCTATTCGGACTAGATGTAATACCTTCTTCAGCACAAATAGAACTCCTAGCACAACACCGATTGTCTTTAGGAATTCTTCTCGTAAATCTTCTAGCAGAACCCAAGGCTCTCTTTAGAAGATACAACAACACGATTGATACGATTCGATATTTTGTTTGCACAAAACACCGGTTTGATTTCCCTTTAGATGTGAATCAAGATTTTGGAAATATTGTGTTTATTTGATAAAAACAATTACAAGGTAAAAGTAATATCAAAACAAACTTGTAGATTAAGGATTATTATACTCTTCAATAATGGAAGAGAAACCTAATTATTCTACCACACGAACAACTAGAATAAATCTAGAGATATCTTGTTTGAAACTTCTTAAGGATTTTTACAAGATGCCTTAATCGAAGTTTTCTTTCTAGCTTCCGATTTCGACTAACAATTGTTGGTATACGATCGGAAACTGAAATCTATCAAAATCTAGGGTTTATGATCAACAACTCCTGAATGGTTTTATATCAGAAGAGAAAACCTTAGAATAGACAAGAGGTGAAAAACCTAGATTACAAGTTGTATAATCAATCACGAAGATTAATCCAGCTCGGCTTTGTGATCCCCAATCACTCTTGTTCACGAAGAACAGAAGACATGGAAAACAACCTATGAAGCTTACACCAATTTTCCAAAGGGGATGAAAACGTGTAACATTCACGAACTCTATATTTATAGTGAAACATAGCTTGAAAACTAAGTAAAGCTATTTTCCTTTTTCAAGACTCTCCTAATTTTGGGAGTCTTTTCTAAGTTACAACTCTTGCCAAAATAATTAAATAAATAATTAATTTAGAAAAATTGTATTTATGTGAATAAATCACAAATTAAATTAGGCAGGAATCACAAACACTTTAATATGGTAATCAAAGATGTTTGGAGTAATAACTAACTTGCCTAGATAAGGAAACATCACCAACTTGACCAAAAATGCCTTTTAGTCACGTAATTGGGACCAAGTCCGTGAACCGTTACAAGCAGTCCATGGATTGTTTCCTACTAACGAACTGTAACAGTTACAACAACACTTATAACTGTTACTTTAATAAATCACTCATAACTTCATCGTTATAACTCGGAATTGAGTGATTCTTGGCTCGTTGAATTCGTAAGCTCATTCACTATAACATGAGAACCTTTCCAAGGATAAAGGTTATTTTCACAAAAGTCGTGGCTCAAATAACCTCAAGTATACATACATAAATGTATATTAACCGTCATAGGAATTGTTCCATAGAGTGAGCATTTGTTTCGATAGATTAGCAAGGTAGAATTTAACAAGAATCCAAATGAAATCAATCACCACATACCTTTGTTGATGGAGTCCTTTTTGATGTCTTCTTGTAATCTTCAGTTTTCATCCTTCAAGAATAGCTCTTCTTAGACCTAATCTAGTCTGAAACTATCTTTAGTATACTAAATCAAGAATGCGTTTTGGCAACTAAATTTAAAAACTAGCTTGACATACCAACAGTAGTGGGTTCAACCAAGAAACGCTCTAACACTACAGGATCGATGTCAAGTAATATGGATTAACGTACAAGTATATTTACTTTATTATAACTAAACAATTATGATGCATAAATAAAGTAAATAACACAAACAAGATTTTGTCAACGAGAAAACCGCAAATGCAGAAAAATCATGGGCATAGGTTAAGTTTTGGTTCTACCAAGTCTCTAACATAGTTAAGGATCAGTTCCATCCTGACTCCTAACATAAGTTAAGAAATCGTCCGTACCAAGTTCCAAAAATGGGTAGGGATCGGTTCCACTATGATTCCCAACATAGGTTAAGAATTGGTCATACCAAATTCCCAATATAGGTAAGGACCGGTTCCACCTAGACTCTCAACATAAGTTTAAGAAGCGGTTATACCAGGTTCCCAAGATAGGTAAGGATCGGTTCTACCTTGACTCTCAACATAGATTAAGAATCGGTTGTACCACATATCCTACCATATGTATGATTCGGTCATAAAAGATATTCATGAGAAATCAGACCAACATACCCGTTGATTTCCTTTCGATTACGAAACAAGTTCATATATGTACTTCCTTTAAACAAATGTTATAAAACATTGTTTCCTAGGATGAAATCACACCGATATCACGTACACACAATCAAGTAACAAATTACATAAATTATTTTGATGTCGCACTTACGAAGTTCAAAAAATAAGCATTGTACTTCCTAGTTCAATATACTTCATTGACAGTTTGATCATAATAAAATGACCAAGTCTAATACTAGAGTTTCACAAATATATAACTTCGCATGTTATGTCTTCAATCAAAAGCGACTTGAAAGATACATTAGGAATGAAAACAAGTTCAAGTCAATATTACTATCCTCAAGTGGAAGGATGATGTCTTTGTTGTAGTCGTTACTTATCCCCATTCTTCAGGTCTTCAGAGTAATACTTGTAAGTTTCAATATTCCTAGACTTTGTAGTCTATCCTAAACGAAGTTGACTCTAATAATTAATCAAGCGACTCTAGATGAGTTTTGATACTAAAATATGATAACCAACCATGACATACAAACGCATCGTGGGTTCAACCGATCTATGCTCTAACAACCTTAACTACAAGTATAGGCAGTGAACCAGCCAGACAAATTCTAGGTAATGAATAATGGTCTCTCATGTCGAAATTTAATAATACGACAAAGTGAGTTTTATCCTCAGATTACAACAGATGTTTACCGACTTTAATTAACCGTTCCTAAGTGGTCTTATATATCAGAAGAGAAAGACTTAGAATAAACGAAAACTTAACATCAAGAAAATTACAACCACTGAAATCTAAAGAAACTGAAAATATATTAGTTTCTCTTCTACCTAAGTAGAGATATTTCTAGGTATCTCTATCCCCGAAGAATACTTTTAAATTCGCTTCCTGATCCTGAAGGTTCAAGGAATAGGCAACCCCTCTGTGCAAGTTTACTACACGTACTCGCGTAATAGGATGAAGATGTAGTGTTATAAAGAGTCTTTGTTTATAGTTTTTGATCAAGGTTATTATCTTCAAACTTAAGTTAATTTTACCTTTTGATTAAGATAAGTAAGTTTCAAAAATACAAACACACTTTGTTTGTAGCGATATGACTCTATGGACGGCAGTAATATCTCTGATAAACGTGTCACCAGAAACAAAAGTTATGTTTCGACAATGTCTATTAAAGATTCGCCAATCTCAAATATAGATGAACCTACTGTTCTGACGAAGCAGACGGACACTGACATGTGTTATCCCGATTACCCTTCAGAAGAGTCTTTCTCCGACGAATGGGATGCAGCTAAAGAGAGTGAATTGATTCTAAACCTTGTTAGAATCCAAGATGATAGGTTTAATCGGTTGAAAAACAATGTCAATGTTCTTCTTGGTATAGTAAGAGACTGTGACTCTAAAGGAAAATCTCCTTGCAAAGAAAATACTGAAGTTCGGTCTTCACGTATCTTACTCGAGGCAAGCCTCAAAAAGGATGCTTTGGAAATCGAATATTGCTTGAGTAAACTCTCAAGGATTTTCCAAGAAGTCTATTATACCATCTATTTTTATCACAACTGAAAGAGTTCCAGTTTCAGAAGTAAAACCGGAATCCCTTCCTATTGGAAAATATGTGCGTATAGCCTCCTCTAATCAAGGATGCTCCACATCACATGGAAGGAAGAAATATCCAAACGATGATGTTAAGTCTGTACTATCTAATCATCCTCGTGATCAGAAAGTATGTCTCTTTTGTGATTCAAAAGGGCCTGTTAAGCAAAAGAGAAACTCTAGGTTGAATAACAATTTCTTTGTTCGACTTCAACATACCTTAGACTTAATCCTCAAAGGTGTAACTGACATTCGTATGTCTAAACCAATTGGTTTTAGTACTCACCCTGTGTATTCTACCAGGAAAGTCAGTTCGATGAGTTCTTCAAATGCTCAGAAGCATAACAGACGACTCAACAAAAATCGTCTAAGAAAAGATCCAGAGTTCTCTTCTGTCAAAAAGGGAGATAAGGCTACGTTTGATGTGAACAAGGTATCAGAAGAAGGGAGAAAAAATGATGATATGAGAAATAACCTAAAGGTGATAATTGAAGGTTATAAAGAAATCTTCAACATGATGTCAACTTCCTCCAGTCAAAATTCTTCTGGTAAGAACTCAAACTATGTCTCGTATTTTGATGATAGTAAGTTTTATGTTAATTTATCACATCAAAAGGAATTCTTTCCTAGATTCGAAAGGAAAAAGAGACTTAACCGTAAACACAATTCATTTAATGAGCTTAGGGCTCATACTTGTGTTAATTAATCACAAGGATTGAAAACTTACTCATAAAAATCCTGATGAGTAAGATGTGTTAATAATCAGGTATATTGTTGGCAAAATTATTGTACGTTCCATAGCTAAACTATTGTCTTATCGTCCATAGATAAACTATTGTCTGCAGACAACTTTGCTTAAGTATTGGTTGTGTCTGATGTTGTTCTTATTTTGTTTTCGTTGCAACTATGTTTCCTTCTACTTGTGTGCTCTAAATTGGTTCTCTATGGATATATAAAATTTATTGCGCCAAAAAATCTTTTGATAATTTTCACATAGCAGAAATTCTGCCATGTCGTAAAAATATGACATGTTGCGTTCCTTTATTATTGGGTCAAGTTGTGCTCGTATGGATACCCGTGTTACTGTCACGAATGAATTTTCGGAAACCCTAAAAGTTACTTCCCCTAAGAAATCATTTAAATACCAATTCCTTGAGTCACGTACGCATACTCTGGGTTGTTTTGTGGTTTGTCAAGAATGTCTTCATCTTCTCGCTCTGGTGATTCTGCAAGAGGATTTCTTGATAAAGGTATTGCTTTCGAGTCCAAAGGGAGGAAGAAAGGAACCATTTTAGAAGATGATCATCCTAATGCCTCATGTTATTATGCTTATACACATCAGGACATTGAGAATTAGGATATGGTTTCTGCTGAAGTGGTTCATGATTTTCTTAAATACTTTGAGGATGCAAAACTGTAACTCGTTGATACTTTGAAGAGTCTTGATGTGTTAAGAACTGAGTTTAAAAAGGTTACGTCTGACCTTGGTCTCATAAAGACACATGTTAAAGAACTTCTCAATGAGGATACCTTCTCTGAAGATGCAGCGGATGCTGTCAATCACAAGCTCAAAGATCTCAAGGCTCGTGAAATTTCCGAAACGTGTATTTGAAGTCAGTTCGTGTTCGGTTTTGGTGATTTAGGAGTTTTCCTTTGTTTATTAGCTTGTTGATTTTCTTTTGTCTAGGAAAACTTCTTATGAGAATTTATTCTTGTGTTTTTAATAAGGATAACTAGGGTTTGGAATAGCCATTATTGTGATTACACATAGCTATGTACAATGGATTTCATCTTCAATGTTTTTAGATTTATTTATTTAAATCATAAAGTTTGTTTGAAAGATGATTTTGCAGTATTAATCTTTATGGTTTCATATATTGCAATTTGCTATGGGATATGTGTGTTTGCATCCGTGAACTATGATTATCCCATACGCGGTCAAAAGTTAAGTCCTTCGTACGTAGATATGCAAGTATTGATAAAAAAAAAAATGAATGAACTTTTGATAAACAAAAGATGAGCCTATTATGTCAATATTGATAAAAGATAGGATGAGCTTTTTTTTACAAAGATTAAATCTATTATATGTCATTGTGCAAATGATGATGAAGAATAGAATGAATATTTGTTTATTCCGCAGTATTTATCTTCCCTTATCCATATTTTTTATGTAAATATTGTGCGGCTCCGTAAGTTCTCTTATGTGAGCATTCCCGATTAAATTAATCATAGGTTCTCTTGTGGTTAGTTTAATTGAGATTTTTGGATACAAATTCATATTCTTATGTAATTTGTTAATGTCCAAAGAAATCCTTCTTTTCTTGTGAAAGTAAGAGTAAGGTCGCTCTTGTTGTTCTTTCGGGAATGACATTTTATGGGGGAGAGTTCTTAATTGAACTTTTGCTTAATTGCCAAATCTTTGTGGGGAGTGCGGCTGTGGAATATTATAGGGGTTATCTTGTATCTTTATAAACTCCTTGATGAATGCATTTAGTTTCGACTATGTGATTGCATCTAAAAAGTTGATATGTACTTTCTTTTGGTCATGAAGTGTCTCTATGGAAATTTCATTAGGATCCCACTAGTTTTCGTGTCTTTGCCAATTTTATTGACAAAAAGGGGGAGAATTAATGTGTAGTTCACACTACAAATATATATGGTTTTCGGATCATTATGTAAGGGGAGTGGTTTTCATGTGAGATGAAGTATTGACTAAGGGGGAGTGATACATATCACCACAGTATTGTTGTCAAAGTTGTGATACAATTGAACTTTGATGCCGTGTATTAATACTATGACACTGTATAACAATGATTGGGCGCTTTTGTTTTCTCATTGTTATGGTTATGGATCTTCAACAACGATGATGCTGCATTGAATATCTTTGGAATCATTGGAGTACTTGGAAGTGACGAAGATTCGAGTAATGTTGAAGAACCAAGGAGATCAAACATGTGGATGAGAAGCTGCAAAGTTTATTTATTTTGTATTCCATATGTATTGATAGTTTGGTCACTAAAATTGACAAAGAGGGTGATTGTTAGAGCACTACTCGGTCGAACTCGCAAGCGTTGCTATCTCAAGCTTGATTGTCAAGTTTAGTTTCCAAAACTATAAGTCTTGATTTCTAGTCTACTTATAGCTAAGTCTCGGACTAGGATATAAAGTGTAGTTGAGCTCTAGATTCCACGACGTTCATCATGCAAAGACGAAGAACTACTCAAGGAACTGGTGGATCTTCATCGAAAAAAAGGTATGTGGAGACTTGAACTTATCTATCACTCAAAAGTCTATCTACTCTATCTCCTATCTTGAGACAAAAGTCGTATTGCTATATAGACTTCGATTATACACATTTGCTATTTCGAGCCGAGTTTATCTCGCTTATTTATTTCTCGAAATCTGTGTTGGTAAGCTTTCGCTTTGGCCAAGTTCATCTTTACTCGTGACGAAAGTCATGTTAGTTATTTCAATCCTTGAAAATCACTTTGATGAAAAATAGTGTGTGAATAACCACTATATAACATCCTCTAAGAATGTTTCAATGATTGAAATGAGAGTTTAGAATATATAACCATGTTTGGATATAAACATTGTATGTGAACTCATACTTGTGTAAGTCCAAAATCCTTGACCAAAGTATGCGTACTTTGCTTGTTCAGGATGACCGGAGCTAAGTCCGTGTATCCGTACGCGTACTATCGGAAGTTCACATCCCATGAATTTCTGCTGGAGTTTGTGAACTGAAAACAAGCTCAGCCCGGGTACTTAAGTATGCGTACCCGTATGCGTACTTAAGTGGGTTATTTTCTAAAAACAGTTTAATTCGTGAACTAAGACATTTATAAATTAAGGAATGCAATCTTTGCAAAACGTGGCTATAATGTTCATGAATCGATTCGAGTGAATCAAAACTGTTTTGCTTCGATTGTGTCTTGTATACTTCTATGAGATCTAAGCAATTGAACAACTCTCTAACTAGTTCATTTGAGTCATTTGAACTAGTTGTGGTGAAGATGAATAAGGTTGATATGAAAGTGCTCATATGGATAACCATTGGTTAACTATTGTTGAACTAACTAGGTGTACATGTTTAAGTACGGCTACTCAAACCTAAATGAAGTTACATTTCAATTGTGTATAACAATCTAAGTTCGATCTAACAGTTGAAAGATATTAGATTGAATCTAATCAGGTTTTCATCTAACAGTGAATATTGAATGCTTTGTTACCAAGGTAGCATTGATTGCAAACCCTGATTTGAAGACTATATAAAGGAGAACTCTACTAACTGGGAAACCTAATCCCCCACACCTCCTGTGTGATACTAGTTGTATAAGTTAGAGTCGATTCTCCTTTAAACTTACGTTTCTATCGAGACCCTGTAGGTTAACGACTTGAAGACTTCATTGGGATTGTGAAGCCATATCCAACTATTTTCTTTGTAGTTGTGTGATCTGATCTTGTTGTTTCTATCATGATTGAGTACAATCGTAAGATTGGCTTGAGATTAATTTCTCCGATAGGCAAGATAGAAAAGTAGTCACAAACATCTTCGTCTCATCGTTTGTGATTCCACAATATCTTGATTCACCAGTCGATTAAGATTATTGTGATTTGATTGATATTTCTAGGCTGTTCTTCGGGAATATAAGTTCGGTATATCAATTGGTTCATGTTCACCTAACGTTAACAAAAGACGGAAAAAACTCGTAGGTATTTCTGTGGGTGACAGATTTATCTATTACTGTATACTTTTCTGTGTGATACAGATTTGTTTATTAAAGTCTTCGACTTTGGGTCGTAGCAACTCTTAGTTGTGAGTGAGATCAGCTAAGTGAATCAAGTGCGTAGTATCTTGTTGGGATCAGAGACATAAGGAGCGCAATTGTACCTTGGATCAGTGTGAGATTGATTGGGGTTCAACTACACTCCAGACCGAAGTTAGTTTGTAGTAGGCTAGTGTCTGTAGCGGCTTAATACAGCGTGTGTTCAATCTGGACTAGGTCCTGGGGTTTTTCTGCATTTGCGGTTTCCTCGTTAACAAAACTTCTGGTGTCTGTGTTATTTATTTTCCGCATTATATTTTGTTATAAAATTGAAATATCACAGGTTGTGCGTTGTATCGATCAATTGGTAAATCCAACCTTTGGTTGTTGATTGAAATTGATTGATCCTTGAACATTGGTCTTTGGTACTGTTAAAGTTATTTCTCTTGTATTCAATCAGGCTCGCAGATTTCTATTTGCTTGAGTGGGGATTGAATCGATAAATTGAGATGTAACTCTTTGATATACTTTTTACTAAGATTGAGTCTGAATGTCTAGTTGATTCTCTTAAAAGTATATTGGAGTTAGTCCATACAGATTGCTAAGCGAAATATTGGGTGAGGTTGTTAGACCCCCACTTTTTCACATAGAAGTATACAAGACACAATTGAAGCAAAATCAATTTTGATTCACTCGAATTTATTCATGAACATTATAACCACGGTTTGCAAAAGATTGCATTCCTTAATATATAAATGGATTAGTTCATGAACAAACCGATTTTAGAACATAACCTACTCAAATATGCAAATGGGTACGCATACTTAAGTAGTCGTACTTGGACAGTGTATACCAGTATGCAAATGGGTACGCATACTGTTATTCACATCCGAACTCAGTTGAATATAGTGCGCGTACAGGTACGCACACTAAAGTTCCCGGACTTCAACTAACTTTGCCAGTACACATGCGGGTATGCATACTATAACTCTCGGACTTCACCTGACCAACCAGTACGCATACGGGTATGCATACTAGATTGCGGGTCTTGGATACACATATGAAAGTACGCATACTGTGTTTATATCCAATCATGGTTAATCGTTCTAAACTCCCATTTCAATCATTGAAACATTCTTGGAAGACGACAATAGCTGTTTCACACAAACTATTAGCTTCAAAGCAATTTTCAAGTGATCGAATGATCAATACGAAACATTCCGAGTCTACATCAAATGACTGTCTCACACAAATCATGTAGGATGTTACAAGGAAATTTTCACATGATCATCTTTTGACTTTCATCAAGAATATAAGATGAACTTGGTTAAAGCGAAAGCTTACCAACACATATTTCGAGAAGTATGTAAGCGAGTTAAACTCAACTCGAAATATCAAATGTGTATAATCGAAGTCTATATAGCTATACGACTTTTGTTTCAAATAGGAGATATAGTAGATAGACTTTTGAGTGATAGATGAGTTCAAGTCTCCACATACCTTTTGTTGATGAAGTTCCACAAGCTCCCCTTAGTAGTTCTTCGTGTTCAATCGATGAACGCCGTGAAGTCTAATGCTCAACTACACTTTCTATCCTAATCCGAGACTTAGCTATAAGTAGACTAGAAATCAAGACTTATAGTTTTGACAACTAAACTTGAAAAACAAGCCTGAGATAGAAACACTTGCGAGTTCGACCGAGCAGTGCTCTAACAATTACTTAGATAAATTTTTTAGTTTATATCCATGAAAAAATTACATGTACTAATGACACAAAAAAAATTGTTTCTAATATGGTATTTTATGAAATTTAACACTCCCATAATGTTTAAGATCTCCATTATATTTACTACAAGTTATAGTTGCTTACGTTTAATGCATTTCACTAAATATGGACACTTGTTATTTTGGCAAGCTTTGAGTTATAGCAAGCTTGTAGTGCTCATGCTAAGCATAACAACGATCAATCTTAAAATCAATAAGACTTCCTAAGTTATTTTTTGCAGACAACTCTTACACAGATATAATATAGCTTTCATTAATTTTCATTAACTTGCATAAGTAACATACTTGAATCATCAAGGTGAACGCCCCTTAGGTGGAAGTGAGATAATGCCCTAGTATTGCTGACATAACAAAAAGTAACTAAGTAGAACATGTAAAACATCCAACCTTGATTGACGGAGATAAATTAAGTCACTATTTTAAGCCTAAGAGATTTCGAGATAAACCAAGCATTGGTATGTCAAGCTTGGTTGTCAAGTTTATTTTCAAAACTCTGAGTCGCTTGATTTGATTACTAAAGTCAACTTTGCTAGGGTAGGCTAGAAACATAGAAATGTTGATACTTTCTCTTGTTACTCATGGAGAACCTGAAGACGTATCGACAACAACAAAGACATTATTTTTCAGTTCAAGGTTAGTAATTACAGTCTTAACTTGTTTTATTTATATCTTTTTTTATTTCAAGTTTATATTCATTGAAAACATAACATACAAAGTAAGGATTATTTACAATGACTTTAGTATGATGACTTAGTCATTATACTATTACCAAAGTAGCAATAAGGAATGATATGCTAGTAATGTTTACAACTTGAGTATGTGGAATTACGAATTACAGTTTATCTATGAACTTCTTGTTATCGACATTGCACTAATTGGTAATTCATTAATATTTAGTTTTTTGAACTTCCGGATGAATTCCAACATTATAATTATTTTTGAAAGCAATTTCGGAAACATAGTTTAAGGATCTTGCGGAACATGTTTTGTGGTTAAATTTTGAATTCATGACCGAACCTAAGTATAAGACCGATCCCTTGAGAGGACCGATCCTGAAAATATTTAACTTGATTTTATATTTTTGATATGTTTGTTATATTCGGGTTTCTGCAAACATCAAGATGTATACGAGTTAAACTGAGAATGTTCATAAGTGCCGACGTAGTGATTTGGACATGTGTCGAACTCTAGTATTATTGTTTAAGTTTATTCATTTGATACTCAAGGCAATATCCTAAAACTGATTTTTCAATATCTATTTAGGTATCAAAATTATATGTTTATCATAACTCATAGGTTTGCATATGTCTAGTTATTATATTAGTAAAGTATATGGGTATGTGTTAGCTAATATTAGTTTTCAACTATGAGTAGCATCAGTTTAATAGTCAAATTCGGAAATCAAACTCTATTGCATATCTTAAAGATTTTCGAAACTGGTGATACCTTGTCTTTCAATTAAGCATTAATCATAATACGGTAAATAATCATACAAACTCATCTCTCGACACGCAACTTAAGTGATTGTGCGGGAATCCAACTTGTTAAGAGATATGAGTAATCTAATTAGGTGAAACATCTTATATTGCCTCTATTTAAAGTTTTCTTTAGGATCAAGAAGCTTTTAGTAGTACCGTTGTTAGACCATAGCTTGGTTGAATCCACCAAGCGTTGATATGTACCAAATCTCATCTAGAGTTGCTTGATTAAATACTAGAGTCAACTTCGTTTAGGTTACACTAGAAAGTCTAGGAATGTTGAGACGTACAAGTATTACTCAGAAGACCCGAAAAAAGTGAAGAAGTAATGGCTGCAACGAAGACATACTATAATGAATTGACTTGTTTCCATTCCTAATGTATCTTTCAAGTCGTATTATATTGAAAACATAACATGCGAAATTATTTATAATACTCTAGTTATTGCACTTGGTTATATCATTATGATCAAATTGTCAAGGAATCATATTGAATTACGAAGTATAACGCTTATCTTTTGAACTTCATAAACACAACATCAACATAATTTATGTATTTAGTTACTTGATTATGTGTGGGATATAGGTGTGATTTCTTCCTAGGAAACTATGTATTATTACATTGGTTTAAGGAAATAGATGCATGAACTTGTTTCATAATCGAAAGGGAAATTATAAGTGTCTTGGTACAGTTCTTTATTGAATATATTTGGATGACCAATACAAGATGACAAGGTAGAACCTATCTTAACTTATGTTGAGAATTGAGGTATAACCGGTCATAGCCTATATCGTGTGACAAGGTGTAACCGATCCTAACTAGTTTTGGAAAGCAAGGTGTAACTGCTCACAAGCCACATTGGGAAAAAAAAGTGTAAACAGTCACAAGCTATATTGGGAAGCTAGGTGTAATCGGTCACAAGATATATTGGGAAGCAATGTGTAATCGATCACAAGCTACATTGGGGAGCATGGTGTAACCGATCACAACTTATCTTGGGAAACATGGTGTAACCGGTCACAACTTATCTTATGAAGCATGGTATAACCGGTTACAACTTGTACTGTGAGTCATAGTATAACCGGTCAAACTTATATTGTGAGTCATGATATAAGAGCAAAATGGAGTTTCCAAAGTTCACACATTTCTTCATGGTTGTGTGTGAATTAGGAATTAGGGTTTCTAAGATGAGAAGCTTCTAGATGTCGACATTATTTGAACATGTACATAACTCTTATCATTAATTTTTCAAAGATATTCCTTGATACTCAAGGTGATCCCGAACCGAAATATCGAAAAGCATTTAATTATGATTTTCAAATATATATGTTTTAATTACCAACAATTAAAGCATATCCTCTGGAAAAGGTTATTAGTTAATGTATTAAGATAATAATAGAAGTTTTCTAAGAGAGATTTCGAAATATGGTTCGGTATTTAACTGGAAATAGAAAACCGAAATTAGGTACTTTAATGAATATCTTTGAGAATATTTTCGGTTTTGGAATTTACTTGTTGTCCAAAAAACCTTGAACTATAAATACTCGAGTTTGCATTTCTTGCAAACTATCTTAAGATCCAGGAAAACTTCATTCGTGTTGTTTCTGGTGGAGCCGTCTATCCGGAGAGGAAAGTACCCTAATTAGGCGAAATCTCTTAAGACCGCTCGTTTAAAGATTTATGTGGGATCAAGAAGCCCTACGAGTACCGTTGGTGGGACACTAGATAATTGCAATGATTGACTAATTGTTGTTGAAACTTTGATTGCACCTAATTTCATTATTATTGAGAGCCTTCTCTTCTGACATAAGGGTCACTCAAACTAAATCAAAGTATCGACGGGATGTTTAGAACCATTTGTAGATCTAAATACATCTTGTGATAATCCATTGTTAGCAGACTCTATTCTGTGTGTGATTGATCACAAGAGGATTCAAGTTTGTGTTGTGAATCTGTGCACACATCTTGATCGGTTGGGATCCAACTAGATCTTGTTTATCTTTGATAGACTTGTGATTATCTAGTTGATGAGATCAACATCACTTTATAGTTACTATTTGAGTTCTATATTTATTGATTGCGAATCCCGAAATTGGTTATTTCGGTAATCAAGTTTTGGATTGATCTAAGCAGACAAAGGAGATTATTAGTATAAACGGAAGAGCCTTTGTTGACAACTCAAACATATCTTTTACCAAAGATTGATTAGAGTGGTTACCAAACAATTTCATCCATTTGCTATTTGGAATACGATCCAAAGGAGTAATTATTCACGTGCGTCACTCTAAAAGTCGAAGACGCAGGGATACTGAGGAAACTAAGTAGCTAGGGGTAGTCTACTTGGTCTCAACTATACGAAGTTGGCATTAGATTTTGTATAACGTCTTAATTCTGAGAGTATTCAAAACTAGACTAGGTCCCGATTTTTCTTTTTGAATTTGAAGTTTCCTCGTTAACAAAATATTATGTTGTGTTATTTACTTTACTTCCACATTATAATTGTTTTATATTATAATAAAGTAAAAACACTTGTGCGCTAATCCGAATCACTTGATATTGATCTTATAGTAAATCGGTTTCGGACGGTAACTATTATCAAGTGAATATCAAGTTGTTGTATTGTCTCGACTTAGTCCATAGACGATCACACTTGGTATAAGACTTGTAGGTTGATATTTAAAAGATTGTGGTGTATTTGGGCACCCTCGTCTTTTCAACCGTCGATATGAAACTAAACCGTATTGTTATTTTACTTTTTCAATTAATTGATTTGGTTAAGAACTAGCGGTATAATTATACTAGATAGATCAAATTTGTTTATTTTATGGTTTTTCTCTTATGATATAAGGCCACTTAATTTGTTTGAGGATATGACTATTACAAATATAATGTTTTGAGATCTACAGATAAAACTGTTGATCAATCAACGTTAACAGACCCCTTATGCGTGTGTTGATCAATATTGGAATCAAGTTATTTGTGCAACGATTACTTTGAAGATTTAAGACCCGAATATGTTTCCTTTCTGGTTTGAATCTTCTTGCACACTTGATTCTTTGGGATCTAAAAAACCGTATTCCGATTGATATAAGTGTTAGAGCATTGCTCGGTCGAACTCGCAAGTGTTGCTATCTCAAGCTTGTTTGTCAAGTTTAGTTGCTCAAAACTATAGTCTTGATTTCTAGTCTACTTATAGCTATGTCTCGGATTAGGATATAATGTGTAGTTGAGCTTTAGACTTCACGACGTTCATCAATTGAAGACGAAGATATACTGAGGAGAGATTAGAGGAACTTCATCAACAAAAGGTATGTGGAGACTAAAACTTATCTATCACTCAGAAGTCTATTCTATTCTATCTCCTAATGAGACTAAGTTGTATAGCTATATAGACTTTTACATTATACACATTTGATATTTTGAGCTGAGTTTAACTCGGTTACCTATTTCTCGAAATATGTATTGGAAGTTTTTTGCTTTAGCTACGTTCATCATGTTCTTGACGAGTTTAGTTGGAAACGATTTATTTGTTGGAAACTAAATAATAAGTCAAAAGATGATCATGTGGAAATTGCCTTGAAACATCTTACATTTGTGTGAGACAATCAT
This sequence comes from Papaver somniferum, assembly GCF_003573695.1. Classification (NCBI taxonomy): domain Eukaryota; kingdom Viridiplantae; phylum Streptophyta; class Magnoliopsida; order Ranunculales; family Papaveraceae; genus Papaver; species Papaver somniferum. The sequence continues at coordinate 230,495,330 of NC_039364.1, read as the reverse complement.
TTGACGTCGACTTGGAAAGTTTCGTATTAATCATTAGATCACTTGAAAATTACTTGAAGCTAATAGTTTGTGTGAGACAGCTATTGTCGTCTTCTAAGGATGTTTCAATGATTGAAATGGGAGTTTAGAACAAAAACCTTTGTCTGGATACAACACAATATGCGTACCTAGTATGCAAACTATTTTGGTATGATTCAGGTCTGGGAACCTTGTTTGCATATCTAGTGTGCGAATGGTTTTAAATGTTAAAGTCCGGGAACCTTGTTTGCATACTAGTATGCGAACAGTTCTACCTGAGTTAGGTCCGGGACGGCTGTTTGCATATCTCTTTGCAAACGGCTGGACAAGACCAAAGTACGGAAGCTATAGTTTGCGTACCCATTTGAAAACTTAGTGGTTAAAGTTCTAAAATCGGTCAAGTATGTTTTTCATACTCATGAACTAAAACTTTTATGAATTAAGGAATGCAATCTTAGCAAACCGTGGCTTCATGTTCATGAATTGATTCTTACGAATCAATCCGATTTTGACTCAATTGGTTCATATATATTTATATGAGATAGTGAACAATTGAACAACTATATGTGAAACATAATTAGATTCCTTTGATTATCTTTCATGATTGATTGATCATCATATTTGATCTAGAGGTGTTAGATGGATGTGGTTAAGACAAAAAGTGTTCATTTGGCTAACCTCGGTTAACTGTTATTGAGCCAACTCAATATACACGTTTAGGTACGGTTACCCATATCTAAATGAAGGTATATTTCATTTGTGTGTAACAAGATAAGACCATATAACGGTGGAGAGATATTGCTTTGGTTTTAAGCAGACTTAGCTTGAATCTTAAATCAGGTTTTCATCTAACGGTGAATATTGAATGCTTTGTTACTAAGCTATTTTAGCTTTGATTGAAAGCAAACCCTGATTTGAAAGACTATTGTTGTAGTAATTCGATTTGCGGTAAATACGGATTCGATGCTCGGTCTTGAATAGATTTATAAACAAAAATATATACAAAATTGTCACAGGATCAAGAGATACCGGGACTCAGGATTTCACCAATTCTTATACTCATGCGATTCAATTATTAATTATAGACAATTAAAGCTTATATTGATAACAAATATCGACTCTTACTTTGCCAAAAATAGATTTTGTAAGTATTATATGTAAATCATAAGCATGATGCATCAAGAATCTCATGGATTAAGCATACATCATCAGACAAAATCACAAATAATCAATAAAATTCATAATTCCATTCATAATAGTGCAAATAGTCATAAAAGAATTAAATAAAATTACTCATGTATAAAGAATGGTTTCCTCCATCATCCCAGTATTGGGGTTTAGCTACTCATAATAATCATGTTCTCAAAATACATACTTGATGCTCAAAATATGATTAAAAGAGTGAAAAATATAAAACAGTGGTTCTGTGACCCACAAAATTCGTCCAGAAAGAAACGATACCAGTGAGCTGCAGTAAAACAACGACACCCAGATGCTGTTGTTGACGCTGCAGAAAATAAGACTGCTCTGAGCAGTCCGTTCTTCGTGTTCTTCAAGGTTTGTTAATGGCAGCAGCAGCAGCAGGTACAATTCCTGCAACTCCTCCTGCGCCTCTCTGCTGGCCTCCCAATCGACCCCTAACTCTTCATCCCCCTTCTCTGACATAAAACCAACTATTTATAGGCTTTAAATCCCCTTGAAACTCGATCAAACCCCTTGGAAATCTCCATTATTCTTTACGGGTTGTTTGAAGAATAATCTTCTTCTTGTTGCGTTACAGGCTGTTTCTAGCTATTCTCTCGTCTCAAATATCTTCTAGGACTTTTACCCAACTGTTTTGATGTATATCCCACGCAAGATATCCCATAAATCTCTCAAACTAATCTCAAACCCTAAACAGAAACCGTGTGCACTGTCTTGACTTTGTGTGATTTTCTGACTTATCCAGCCCAATTAGATGGGTCTAATCACTTCTAACAGGTCCCTTATGTCTTGTAGAGTCCGTGGGTACCAAATTTGCCCATTTAATCGCCTCCTAGGTCGCTCAAATCATTGATCCAAAACTGTTGACGCTGCTGCCTTTTTTCCCGCCAAAATCCAGTTTTGAAACTTTGAAGATGACCTCCCCCTATCCAGTTCCGGTGTCCCTTTAGTACATGCCCTGAAATGGGGTGCCCCTTAGTAATTAGGTTACCCCTTATCCAAAGTGAGAGTTCGTATAGTAATTTTCTCCCACGAGCGCAAAAACCACTTTTTAGCCAATTTCGCCGCAAAAGCTTATTTCTCCAAAAACACCTACAAAGACATAAAATAACCAAATAAGTACAAAATAGAGTACTAACAATATAAACAATTGGGACAAATTAGACACATAAATGCGTCTATCAACTATATAAGGGAGAACTCTAGCAACTAGAAAACCTAGTCCCGACACTTTTCTGTGTCCTAGTTGCGACTAGAGTCGATTCTCCTTTAACCTAGATTTTTCCAAAACCATTATAGGTTAATGACTTGAAGACTTCATTTGGATTCTTGAAGCTAGATCCAACTATTTTCTCTGTAGTTGCGTATACTGATCTTACTTGTTCTATCGTATTGAGTACTATCTTCTCTAAGATTTGCTCGAGATTTATCTCTGATAGGTAAGATATAAAAAGTAATCACAAAGCTCTTCGTCTTATTCTTTGTGATTCCGCAATAACTTTTTCTACTACCATATAGTTAAGTTATTGTGAGGTGATTGATATTTCTAGGATGCTCTTCGGGAGTATAAGACCGGATTATCAATTGGTTTTGTTCACCTTGATCAAAATACGGAACAAAAACTTCATAGGTACTTCTGTGGGAGACAAATTTATCTAGCAGAATAGACTTATATGTGGGAGACAATTTTGTTTATAAGTCTTTGACTTTGGGTCGTAACAACTCTTAGTTGTGGGTAAGATCAGCTAAGAGAATCAAGTGCACAGAATCCAGCGTGGTTCTAGAGGCGTAACGAACGCGACTGTACCTTAATCGGTGTGAGACTTGGTTAGGGTTCAACTACATTCCAGTCCAAAGTTAACTTGTAGTAGGCTAGTGTCTGTAGCGGCTTAATACAATGTGGTTTTCAAATATGGACTAGGTCCCGGGGGTTTTCTGCATTTGCGGTTTCCTCGTTAACAAAATTTTTGGTGTCTGTGTTATTTCTTTTTCGCATTATATTTGTTTATATAATTGAAATATCGCAGGTTGTACGTAGTTCAATCAATTGGTAAATCCGACCTTGATTGTTGGATATGAATTGATTGACACTTGCGCATTGGTCTTTGCTACCGTCCAAGTTATTTCTCATATCAATTGGGCTCACAGATTTCTATTTGTTCGATTGCATATTATATTGAGAAATTGAGATACAACTCTTTGATATATTTTTTGTTTGAGCTCGCTTTTAAGTCAGTGCTTTCAGAATTATACTAGAGTTAGTCCATACAGATTGCCGAACGAATTATTGGGTGTGGTTGTTACACCCCCGCTTTTTCGATAAGACTTGTGGAAAAATAAAACAAATTGTCTAGTTACTTCTTCTTGTTAAATTGCTTGGATAGAACTTGTTCACTAAGACTGATTATTTTGATAAAAAATCTTTATCTTGGTTTGATCTTTGAACAAAGGAGTTTATATTAAACGAAAGATCCCTTATTATACTTTATCTATGATCTAAAGATTAGTTTGGGAAGTTGATAAGTGATTTGGTTACTAAAACAGATTTAGTCCTTTACTATTTAGGTTTGTGATCCAGAGAGATTGAGAGCAAAAGTCTTCAAAGCGGTGAAACAACTCAAGATAGTGGATTTTTTTTTGAATTCACATGCGCAGACCTGATTGGTCATAGACATGAAGATGCTGAAGGATTTGAGTAATAAATAAGTGTTAGCTGGTTTCAACTATACGAAGTTGCGGTATTCAGTTTGTGTAGCGGGTGAATTCTTAGAGTATCAGAACTGGACTAGGTCTTGAGGTATTTCTGCCAGACAATTTTCTTTGTTAACAAAATCTTGTGTAATGTGCCACTACTTTACATTCTGCATTATACTTATTGTCATAGTTATAATTAAGTCACTACACTTGTACGTTAATCAACTTGGAAATGACCCCATATTTAATTTGTTTTGAACTTTGACTATTTACCAAATATACCTTGTAGAAATAATTTTTAACTATTATTTTTCTGTAAGGTTGTACAAGGTGTGTTTGCATTGGTTGATATCGAAAAAATGCGGTGTACTCGGTACGCTTGTCGTTTCACCTGTGTGTTTATAAGAGTATCTTGAAAGAGTTTCTTAGAACAATTTTCGTAAATAAGGTAATTGAGTTTCGGGGATTTGGGCGGCGAACAATAAGAACCTGCCCAGTTTTTGTAAGCTAAAGAATCAGTTTTCGAAAGCATGACAAGGAGCATATATTTTTGACTTTCTTAGCTGTGTTCGAAAACTAGAGTTTTTGTTTTTGAAAACTATATAATTTTTGAAAGTTACATCTCTTGTTTTGGAAACATCAACAATGTGGACTAAAAGTACTTCCTATGTTGATCGGAAATGGGTTTTTAAAAGCTTGCCAAGATTATTTTTAAAAACCATATAAAGAGTAGTAGAACACCAATCATGTACAATATTACTTTAGCACTTTGATTAATTCCAATGATCAAGTCTCTCATTTTAAAGTCAAGGTATTTTTCTTTAATACTTCGTTTCTTTCACGGATTCACAGATAAATATAGAGGTTGACAATCATAGAGAGGAAATCAAATCTTCAATTACTGAGCTTTGATGTATATTGATGCCTTCTTGTGATATTCAGTCTTTGTCTCAACTCTTCAGAGGTAACTTGAAGTGTTTCATCCTACACCTCTACAACTTAAGTCTAACTTAATCTCAAGTTGAATATAGTGAGCGATTCAAGCTTATAGGTTTGGCATTTATATTTGACAACCGAACTTGACATACCAACGCTTGTGGGTGCAACCAAGAAATTCTCTAACACCCGTGACTTGAAATCGACCAGTGTAACCCAAAATAATCCGTCGTAACTCATACTTTATAACTAAAAATATGAATTGTAATTGAGTATACCAATGTGACTCAAAGTTTTGGAACACAACTCAAAATCTTCCACGTGATTGATAGTGGACAAATTTAACAAGTGACTTGTCGCCTACAAGTTATATGTTACCTAATATCTATCTCATATTTTAAAATCCGGCTCGTAAAACTACATTATAAACCAGTTATTGTAAACCAGATTTTACAAAATGGTGTAAAATTGATCTCCTGATGAACTCAAATTTTGAAACCACCTTTGGAGAAGGCTGAGAGAGTTCACGAGTTCGACTCTCACCCCTTTCACAAAATAGAGCCCAACTAGTTATAATATATATAATAAAGGAAAAATTCATTAAAGGATCAAACATTTACATAGTTTTTACCCTCAACTAGGTGACTCGAAATTTCACATGATAGCCTGTCATACCAGTCTCTGGTTGCACAAAAATTCCTACTAAATTTTACAAGCTTGTCAGCTACCTTGTTTACGTTTTTTTGACGTAAAAACCTACACTGCATTTATTGAAATAGTGAAGGGCTCAGGAAACCATCTTGATAGTTTTATCAAGAGCAGAGACGCTCAATCTTCAGAACTTATTTGCGAAACCATATATATTTTCAGTATCAGATGACTACTCATTGGATATCGATGAAGAACGAATGCTTCCTACGTTATTGAAAAATTATAAAAGTTTTGGTTATCTTTACATTTTTAGTTTTAGGATCTTCTTTACCACTTATCTTGTTCTTTTTCTTCGTCAAGGTCTTCTCCCTATGAATTTTTCTTGTCAAGGTTTTTAACGAGGCAACATATGCGAGTTCAACACCTTTCGATATTGTTTATCTTTTATTTTTCATTTAGTATTGTTAGCTATACTATTATTGTAACCACCGCTGCTAACGCCTTAAGTTAGTCTTCTCAATGAATTCCTAATTAACAAAAAAGAAAGAAAAAAATATTGAAGCTCCACAAAAAATGTTTACATGCAGCCGAGATATGTTATTGGATTTGGTTGCAAAAATATCTAGCAATTCCTTTTTAAGTCAATCTCAATCAAGAATTCAAGATACGTCGAAGCTCCATTATTTTGTACCAAGTGACAGCTTCAATTCAAAGATGGCCGAACACCAGGAACTTTCAGCATTGTTGAAGTTCTCTACCCCCTTTAAAGTTACCTAGAAAATATGCCAATACTAGCCATGCCATGCGATTTTGCTTTTACACGGCGTTGGCCTAGGCCCTAGGCCCATCCAGATTTCTTTTGGGACACTCCAAAGGGGTAGAAAAGTAATAAACGTAACTTTAAAACCAGTACTCTCTCTTCTATAACCGAGACCAAGGTTTGAAAAACGGCCGTTTTTTCCGAAAAAACGTCCGTTATAACGCTCACGCCCATATACCGTGTCCGTGAGGTTCACCAACACGCTTACCTAAATAACACCGATAATTAGGAAAAAATGGCGTTATTTAGACCCGTTATAACCGTTTTCACACCTGTGATTACCGTTTTTCTAAAATTAATATTTCAGTTTTTTTCTTCTAAATAACATTTTAACACACGTTTTTTACACCGTATTTTCCGTTTTCATACCGGTTAAACCCGTTTTTAAGGAAAAAAAATTTGAGTTGGAGAAATTCTTATACAATTTTTAATTTCAAACTTACAACTAAAATTTCATAAATAATCATTAAACACTTCAAATTTTATAAACTTACAATAAGTAACCTAGTGACAGTAGTGCTTGAAATTTTAAACTTAGACAAACCAACTTGTACCGGCATTTTTTTTCGACTTATTCAAGTATTTTCTGTTTTCTCGACGATTCTCAGTTGATTCCTCCTCCTCTTCCTCCGCCTCATATTGGTTCGCGTAATGCATTTGGCTGTCGTAGTTAACAGTATCGTCATCTTCATAACCATAGTCTTATTCCTCATTATCATTACGATTATCTACTTCATTATTGATATTAATATTGGAATTATACTCTTCATTAATTCCTCGGGTATCTTCTTCTGGATGATCTTCAGTGTAATGAGAATTGTATATGGGATTTTCATTTTCATGACCTTGTGTATTGTCTCCAAATGTTAGGTTACCAGAGTCATAAACAAAGTTACTCACTGGCAACCTTTGATATGAGATTTCAACTTCTGGATCATGTCATTCGTATGGTGGAGGGAGAGGCTCTGGATTATTAGCTGCTTCCTCTTCCAATTCATTTAACCAATGTTCTTCCTGAGGTAAAACTGGTGTTTCATCATCCCCTGCTATCCAATCAAGCATATTTTCATCTGTCAGCAGGCTATGAACATCGTGGACATCGATGTTATGTCGCTTTGCTTTACCTTGAACTCTTTGCTGCTCCAATCTTAAATTGTACTGAACATATACCAAATCGTTTATTCTTGACGAAACTAAACGTTTGCGTAGTTTGGTGTGAATTCTTTCAAACACACTCCAATTCCTCTCGGATCCAGACGATGTGTTTGTCTGGCTATGTCTTTGATCATGAAACCAACTACTCTTTTTACTTTTTTTGTTTTTGTTTTATTTCTTTAACTTTTGAGTCTGAACTCTAAAGTACAGACCACATGTAGCATATACTGTACACACCTCCAAATGCAAAAGAAAAAGATAAATCGACTCCCTGACTTCCATCTCTCACTCTCTTTTTCTCTAGCTAGTCTCTGACTCTCTTCCTGTTGCATTCCTTGTTGGTTAGTCTTGTAGCAAGTAGCTAAGAGCCTAGGAGTATTATTTGACAACAAAGTTTTGACTGCTTTTGAATCCGAATATGCATTATTGAAATATTGGGGAATGCATTGAACTATTCGAGTGACAACTTGAACATATCAAGTGGATAGTGATAGTATGCGTGTATAAATATTGTCGGTAGACGATAACTACAATGCATTGTTATAAGTCATAGACTTAGGGTTGTGAATTTTACTAGATATCCATAAATTTGTATGTTAAAAACCCATAAACAAATAAATAAATTAAACCACAAAAATTTAAAAAACGTAGTAACAACGTTATTTAGACCCGTTGTAACCGTTTTCACAGCTATAATTACCGTTACATAGGAAATTCAGATCACAAATTATTTATTTTTCTTATTTAACCGTTATCACACCTGTTATTTTAAAAAAACGTCAAAAAAACGCGTTTTATTCCTATATAACGCGTTTTTGACCCAAAGCGTGCTCACACCCGTCAAAACACGTTATAACGGTCACACCTAGTACCTGTGACCTGGGCCGTGACCCGTTTTTCGAACCTTGACCGAGACCCAAAAACAAAACAAGACTTGCGGGATACAAAATCCGATTAGTCTCAACAATCTACTGTAGGAGGTCTGATCGAAATCATAGACAGTGAGAAGAAGAGTAAATCAAATCAGTAATGGAGGGATTGCAAAGGTTATTAGCAGGAGGAATGGGAGGACAACCACCTCCAGATTCACCACTCTTGGATTCATCTGAGCAAGTTTACATATCTTCTCTTGCACTCCTCAAGATGCTTAAACATGGTATCCTCTTCTTATTCTTCTTCTTTTTGATTTTTTTTGTTTCGTTTTTGAATTAGGTTTTCTTTGTTTTGTAAATTAGGGTTTTAATTGAAATATGAAATATGATTTTGTTACAGGAAGAGCTGGGGTTCCGATGGAAGTTATGGGATTGATGCTTGGGGAGTTTGTAGATGAATATACTGTTCGTGTGGTTGATGTTTTCGCAATGCCTCAGAGTGGTACTGGTGTTAGTGTTGAAGCTGTTGACCCTGTGTTCCAGACTAATATGCTGGATATGCTTAAGCAGACTGGCAGGTTAGCTCTCTCTCTCTATACTGTTAAGCTCACGTTTATAAGTTTATAATGGTTTAGTTAGGTGATGAGTTGAAACAGATGCACAATATTATGGCTGAATTGAAAGTTACATACTAGGATAGTAAAATTCTCACGTGCATTTAATAGGGACGAACATCTGGCTGTTGAGATGGACTTTTGGCTATGTTTTATGATAATTGTTGAGTTTTGCTAAGTTGGACCTTGGGTAAATATTTACGAGATCCCTGTTGACTGATAAATCCAGTTTTTATTTGTTGATGGAGTCTAATAAATCAAGTATGCATATCTATGCCGGAAACAAGTACCTGGATTGCCCCATGAAAGCATAGTACCTTAACTTATCCTATAAATCTGGTCGGATATGCTTTCTTCGTCTGTTTGCCTCTTTGATTGACTGGCTGAAAAATGTAGTAGTAACTATGGAATGAGTGCTGCAGATTTATGCTTGTATTCATAGATGTTTGTTTGTTAGTTTTTGTAGTCGATGTTCAAACCATATACACATCATTACGTCTGAATTGAACGTTACATACTAGGATGGTAAAATTCTCATGGGCACTATTTGACGTCATGACCTTGCTACTAGGGACTAACATCCAACTGTCCCGATGGGACTCTTGGCTATGTCTTATGATAATTGTTGAGGTTCGTGAAGTTGGACCGTGGGGCGTACAATATGAGATTCCTCAGGCCTAGTAAATCAAGTACACATTTTATACCTGAAACAAGTTCTGGATTTCCCCGCGAATGTATATTAGAAAATGCATATCAGCTTAGCCTGTATATAAATCTAGTAGGTTGTGTTTCTTATGCTGATTGCCTTTTTGGGGGCCTGACTGAAAAATCTAGAACTAACTATGTAATGACTTCTACAGGCAGGTAGTTTATGCCTGTACTCATAGATGTCTCATCTTAAATCTTTACATTTAGGTAGTGGCCCCTTGATTTTGTAATTATTATCAATTTTAAAGGCTCTATGGTTTTGTTTGTGGCGATTCTCAGTTCTATAAAAGTTAGCTATGGAGATTGTGATTATCTAAGTAACTTAACTTTGCAAAGAACTGCCAACAGTTACGGCTCATTGCTTAAAATGTGAATACTGATTATGCAATGCTATATAATGGGGCATGTTGGCTTTTCTTTGATGATAAATTCATTGAATTGAAAACAACCTTCATCTGTTGTGGCGATTTTAAGTTCAATATAGACTTAAAAGTTAGCTATGGAGAATGTGATTATCTAAGTAACTTTGCAAAGAACTCCCAACAGTTAAGGCTCATTGCTTAAAATGTGAATACTGATTATGCAATGCTATGTTCGCTTTCCGTTGATGATAAATTCATTGAATTGAAAACAACCTTCATCTGTTTTAGTTGATTTTGTTTATTTGTTGGTGACATGTTTTAAGCTAATTATTACCTCTGCATGCTATTGCAGACCAGAGATGGTTGTAGGATGGTATCACTCGCATCCTGGATTTGGTTGTTGGCTATCTGGTGTTGATATTAATACACAGCAGGTATGGTAGAGTCTAATGTGAACACTGTCAAGTTTCATTATACAGCCTGATGTTGATCATAGTGAGTTGCTAGTATCCAGCCACAAACCTTTAATATTAATAAGTCCCCAAAGTTTGTGAAGTCATAGGTCTTATGGGAAGTGTCAAAACTGGTCAAAGGCAGTTGTTTACTTTTCTCAAGGTTAATTCAGTTTATAGCTTACAGTGTCATGTTTTTTAGTTTTTTCTTGTGCATCAAAAGTCTTGATACAGAGTTTTTTGTGGTCTTTCTTATTTTAGTGATTCGTGCCAATGTGTTAAACGAACTACTTCTTCTGACATCATGTATCTCTTGCAGAGTTTTGAAGCTTTGAATCAGAGAGCTGTTGCCGTGGTTATAGACCCTATACAAAGTGTTAAGGGTAAGGTAGTCATCGATGCCTTCCGTCTGATCAATCCTCAAACCATGATGTTGGGACAAGAGCCACGACAGACAACATCAAACGTTGGATATCTCAACAAGCCGTCCATTCAAGTGAGTTTGGAAAACATAGTTGTGATGATATTATGTTGTGCCTAATATTGCGCACTCTCTAACCCAGTCATTTAATGTATGTCTTTTTCTTTCAGGCTTTGATCCATGGGTTGAATAGGCATTACTATTCAATAGCTATTAATTACAGGAAAAATGAACTTGAGGAGAAGATGTTGCTGAATCTTCATAAGAAGAAGTGGACTGATGGGTTGACTCTGCAGCGGTTTGATTCTCATTCAAAAACTAATGAGCGGACTGTAGAGGTGTGTGATTCCTTAACCTACGTCCTGTTTGGTTCTGCTAGTTCGTGAAATCTGGAGGACCATGTTAGACCTTTATATTTTTATAATGTCAGAAAATCATGCTCAGTTGAAGTGCTCCACCTATTGTGTTGCTATCTGCCGAGATTAACATTGTCGTCTAGCTGCCTTCGTTTTTGCTGTTTCTTGAGAGGGCACTGCTCGAAAACCATCTTAGTTCCTGGTCATATGGAAGTTCAGAATTTGGATATGATATTTCTTCTACCTGATCTGTATACTCAGATCTTCATTTTTTATTTTGTTCCCTATCTCTTTTGATTGCGACGTCCCTCGAGTGTATCGCCAAATGTTTGGTACCATGATCCCTCCAGTGAGATATCACAATTGTACTTCTGATGATTTCGAATGTTATACTAACTACTGATGACTTTCATCGGAGCTATTCATTACCTTATCTTGTAAACTTCTCATTTGTTTTAACATGTTGAGGGTACCTTGCAGGAAATGCGAAGCCTGGCCATCAAATACAACAAGGCTGTTCAAGAGGAGGATGAGTTGTCTCCGGAGAAGCTTGCTATTGCTAATGTTGGAAGGCAAGATGCTAAAAAGCACCTGGAAGAGCATGTCAATAACTTGATGTCGTCGAACATTATCCAGACCCTGGGAACCATGCTTGACACTGTAATTTTTTAGGAGTAATGGAGGATATGTGATGTGGAAAGGTGCAGGAAGGGTTCTGATACTACAGTAGCTTATTTAGATTGATCAGGTCTCTAGGCATTTCAGACGCAGGAAGGGTTTGGTGTGGAAGCAGAATAGCACTCAAATACCTACTAATTGTAGTTAACAGATGATACACCATTTACTGTAAAGAGTGTATGAACATCTAATTTTTAGCTTGTTTTTTGAGAACAACTTGTTTTGAGAACGAGTAGGTCTTTTTGTAAACAAACTTGGTTTTTGAGAATCCATACAGAATTTTGTCTCAAAAAAAAAAAAAACTTTCATATTCATCAGCTTACTGCTCATAAGGATACCTAGCTTCCTCCTCTGTATCATTGCTTTGGCCCATCGAAGCTCCATTACTTAGCACCAAGTAACAGCTTCAAAGATAGCTAAACAGTAGGCGCTTTGGCGCATTGTCCCTTTGTTCTGTGCCAATACTAGTGTCACATGCCCATTTAATCGCCTAAAATTTTCATGGGACATGACCGGCAATACTCAGTGGTTCAGTGAATCAACTTCACTCACAAGTACCCAGCCTTGCATACTTGCATCAAAGTATGCATCTGCCTTCACTCTTAAGGCTTTATGCCACGGAAGTCTTCATCTTCTTTCTTTCTAACTCTTTATGCCATGCATCAATCCAGTTGACAACTTCACAACATCATCATCATCATAAACACAAAGATATAACACAATAAACTCATTTTATTACATTAAGGAAGATTACATGCACAAGTCCATCACATGGACCAAAACAGGCCATCACCCTCTTGGTGATGCCTTATTCTCACAAAACATGAGACTAACTCTACAAACTCTCTCCTACTGATTTACAATGTCTCTCACACTATATATACAGTAGTTACATAGCCAAAGACCGTGCACAACACTTGCACACGCATGGAACAACCATGTGTCCCATAAGGTAGTTCCATAACCGCCATCATTGCTTTTCAACTGCTAACTTTTGTGTTTTCCAGCCAATTGATGTTGCACTTGTCCCAAACGGTTGTGGACACTCTAATAAGGTTATAAACTCATTTAATAACCCTTCCAACTTGTATCACACCTTTGACACGCTTGTAAAGCCAACAACCAACTTATAACCGCCACCTGAGCCATATTGCACCACTGTTGTGCATTTCCGAACTTGGCCTTGATCCAATGCATGGCCATCTTGGCCCTGCATCCTCCTTGCTCTAAACCAATGCACGGACAATCATTGTGCTTCAATCATCAAGGCCAACTCATTAAGCTCATTTTGGTTATTCATGCATCATATGCCTCACTTAGCCAATTTGCTCGACAATAGCAATGCTACTCATGCGTTACTAGCTTGCTTGCACTATTCAAGCTTTGGCCAGCCTTGAACTAATGCATATACCAAATCTTGACATATTCTACCCTCTTGCATCATCCTTGAGTTTGGAACAACTCAACTCCATGGATAATCCTTAACGCCAACATCGCATGTTGCATCTTGTCACTTTGGCTTTGCCTTGTATTTCCCTCAATGAAGCTTCATTGTGTCGGCTAATAAGCTTCATTATATAGCCAATTTTCTTTACAGTGTAGCGCCACCTTTGCGCATCACTGGCCTTGTAGGGTCTTGTTATCTTAGCACTTGACAATCTATGCAGTAACGCGCAACCTTTGCGCATCACTGACTTGGCCGACAATGCTGTAACACGCCATCATTGTGCATCACTTGTGAAAAAGTGGGGGTCTAACAACCACACCCAATATTTCGCTTAGCAATCTTTATGAACTAACTCCAATATACTTTTAAGAGAATCAACTAGTCAGTCAGACTCAATCTTAATAAAAGTATATCAAAGAGTTATATCTCACTTTCTCGATTCAATACTTACTCAAGCAAATAGAAATCTGCGAGTCTAATTGAATACAAGAGAAATAACTTGAACGTTACCAAAGACCAATGTTCAAGGATCAATCAATTTCAATCAACAACCAAAGGTTGGATTTCCCAATTGATCGATTCAACGCAGAACCTGTGATATTTCAATTATATAACAAAATATAATGCGGAAAAGAAATAACACAGACACCAGAAGTTTTGTTAACGAGGAAACCGCAAATGCAGAAAAACCCCGGGACCTAGTCCAGATTGAACACACACTGTATTAAGCCGCTACAGACACTAGCTTACTACAAACTAACTTCGGCCTGGACTGTAGTTGAACCCCAATCAATCTCACACTGATTCAAGGTACAGTTGCGCTCCTTACGTCTCTGATCCCAGCAGGATACTACACACTTAATTCCCTTAGCGGATCTCACCCACAACTAAGAGTTGCTATGACCCAAAGTCGAAGACTTTAATAAACAAACCTGTATCACACAGAAAAGTCTACGGTAATAGATAAATCTGTCTCCCAGTGAAATACATACGAGTTTTTGTTCCGTCTTTTGATAAATCAAGGTGAACAGGAACCAATTGATAAACCGGACTTATATTCCCGAAGAACAACCTATAATTATCAATCACCTCACAATAATCTTAATCTACTAGCGAAAGAAGATATTGTGGAATCACAAACGATGAGACGAAGGTGTTTGTGACTTCTTTTATATCTTGCATATCGGAGAAATCAATCTCAAGCCAATCTTACGATTGTACTCAAATACGATAGAAACAGCAAGATCAGATCACGCAACTACAAAGAAAATAGTTGGGTCTGGCTTCACAATCCCAATGAAGTCTTCAAGTCGTTAACCTACAGGGTCTCAAGAAGATACCTAAGAATAAAGGAGAATCGACTATAACTAATACAACTAGTATCGCATAGAAGGTGTGGGGATTAGGTTTCCCAGTTGCTAGAGTTCTCCTTTATATAGTCTTTCAAATCAGGGTTTGCAATCAATGTTAGCTTAGTAACAAAGCATTCATTCACCGTTAGATGAAAACCTGATTAGATTCAATCTAATATCTTTCAACCGTTAGATCGAACTTAGCTTGTTAAACACAAATGAAATGCACGTTTATTTAGGTTTGTTTAACCGTACCCAAACATGTACACTTAGTTGGTTCAACAGTAGTTAACCAATGGTTATCCATATGAGCACTTCCATATCAACCATATTCTTCTTTACCACAACTAGTTCAAATGACTCAAATGAACTAGTTAGAGAGTTGTCAATTGCTTAGGTCTTATAGAAGTATACAAGACACAGTCGAAGCAAAAACGATTTGATTCACTCGAATCAATTCATGATCTTTATAGCCACGGTTTGCAAGTATGCATTCCTTAGTTTATATAAGTTTAAGTTCACGAATAACCGTTTTTAGAAAATAACCAACTTAAGTACGCATACTGCTACGTGGACTTAAGTACTTGGAATAAGTTTGTTTTTAGTTCACAAACTCCAGCAGAAATTCTCGGGCCGTGAACTTCCGACAGTGCGCGTACTGGTAGGCGGACTTTAGTTCCGGTTTTCCTGAGCAGCAAAGTTCGCATACTTTGGTTCAAGGAATAAGGACTTACACACGTATGTGTTACCACACAATGTTTATATCCTTCCAAGGTTATATATTCTAAAATCTCATTTCCACCATTGAAACATTCTTAGAGGACGTTATATAGTTGTTGTTCACAAACCATTTTTCGTCAAAGAAATTTTCAAGTAATTGAAACTTAATATGACTTTCATCACTAGTAAAGATGAAATTGGCCAAAGCGAAAGCTTACCAACACATATTTCGAGAAATAGATAAGCGAGATAAACTCGGCTCGAAATAGCAAATGTGTATAATCAAAGTTTATATAGCAATACAATTTTTGTCTCAAGATAGGAGATAGAGTAAATAGACTTTTGAGTGATAGATAAGTTCAAGTCTCCACATACCTTTTAGTCGATGAAGTTCCACAAGTTCCCTGTGTAGTTCTTCGTCTTTGTATGATGATCGCCATGGAGTCTTGAGCTCAACTACACTTTCTATCCTAGTCCGAGACTTAGCTAATAGTAAATTAGAAATCAAAACTTACAGTTTTGATCACTAACGTTGACAAACATGCTTGAGGTAGCAACACATGTGAGTTCGACCGAGCAATGCTCTAACAATCTCCCCCTTTGTCAATTTTAGTGACAAAAATATCAATACATATGGAATACAAAATAAATAAATAAACTTTTGTAGCTTGTTTTCCACATGTCTGATCTCCTTGGTTCTTCAACATTACTCGAAATCTTCGTCACTTCCAAGTACTCCAATGATTCCAAAGGTTGTAAGTTTAACATCATTGTTGTTGAAAATCCGTAGCTATTACAATGAGAAAACAAGAATTCTCAATCATTGTTACACAGTGTCATAGTATTATTACACAACATCAAAGTTCAATTGTATCACAACTTCTACAACAATACTATGGTGATATGTATCACTCCCCTTAGTCAATAATCCATCTCACATGGAAACCATTCCCCCTTACATAATGTTCCGAAAACCATATGTATTTGTAGTGTGAACTACACATTAATTCTCCCCCTTTTTGTCAATAAAATTGGCAAAGGTACGAAAACTAGTGGGATCCTAATGAAATTTCCATAAAGACATTACATGACCAAAAGAAAGCACATATCAACTTTTTAGATGCCATCATATAGATGAAGCTAAATGCATTCATCAAGGAGTTTATAAAGATACAAGATAACCCCTATAATATTCCACAACCGCACTCCCCACAAAGATTTGGCAATTAAGCACAAGTTCAATTAAGAACTCTCCCCCATAAAATGTCATTCCCGAAAGAACAACAAGAGAGACCTTATTTTCACAAGAAAAGAAGGATATCTTTGGACATAACAAATCACATACGAATATGAATTTGAATCCAAAAATACTCAATTAAATTAACCACAAGAAAACCAATGATTAATTTAATCGGAAATGCTCAACATAAGAGAACTTACGGAGCCGCACAGTATATACATAAAAAATATGGATCAGGGAAGATCAATACTGCGGAATAGACAAGGATTCATTCTATTTTTCATCACTATTTGCACAATGACATATAACAGACATAATCCTCGTAAACAGAAGTTCATCCTATCTTCCATCAATATTTGCATAATGACACACAATAGGCTTAACTTTTGTAATGTCAAAATTTCATTCATTCTTTTATCAATACATGCATATCGACATACGAACGACTTAACTTTTGACAAGGTATGGGACAATCATAGTTCACGGACGCAAACACACATATCCCATAAAAATTGCAATATATAAAACCATAAATATTAATACTGAAAAAATCATATTTCAAACAATTTTAGAATTTGACCAGATAAACCTAAAAAATAAACATGAAAACGTTGGACATATCTATGTGTAATCACAATAATGGCTATTCCAAAAACTAGTTATCCTTCCTAAAACACAAGAAATAAAATTCTCATCAGAATATTTACTAGAAAAATAAAATCAAAGTTCACTGAGAATCTCATACCTTTCAATGAACCCGTCAAATAAGGTATCACTGATTTCCTTTACTCTCTTGACCGTAGACACTTCATGTTCGTGAGTTAGAACACTGACTTTACGATCAACAACCCGAGCAATATGTCTATCCTTGACACAACCCATGATGAGCTTCTTTTGATTCCGTATCAGAATATTCTGATTAGTAAGGATTCTGGCACGACCATCTAAGAGTTGGTTTATTTGCATTTGAAGATTTGCAAACTCGACCTTTGTATCGTTCTGGAAAACGAGTTAAATCCTTGAAAGAATCATCAATCCAAGAGTTGTGATCCTTTCTTTCAAG
The DNA here is from genome assembly GCF_003573695.1 of Papaver somniferum. Taxonomy (NCBI): domain Eukaryota; kingdom Viridiplantae; phylum Streptophyta; class Magnoliopsida; order Ranunculales; family Papaveraceae; genus Papaver; species Papaver somniferum. Next base: position 230,477,568 of record NC_039364.1, on the reverse strand, counting down.
CATCTTCTTTAGAACCAGCTCTTGAATCGACTCACGTCATTGAGTGTCTTTCTCCATATCAAAGTGCACAATCTCTTGAGATTTTGCAGAATTCTCCATATGAATTTTTTGTTAGGGATGGAATAACACAATATAGAGAATATATATGTGTTTATCAACATGAGAAAGAACTCTTGTTATGTAAACCCTATGAACTCGTAAGAGGAAGACACGACGTTTATGGACCGACAACAAAAAGAACACAAACACAAAAAGTATTATACAACACAGTTGAGTCTTTCTCAATCATCATCCTTGCACCTCTCAAGTTAGAAACAAGGATAAGGATACCTGGAATCAGGTGGTAGAGTGAGAAGTAATCCCACTACGATCATTGAGGAAGGAGTTGTATAGATCATCTGAAAGTTTAACTTTTGTGTTTTTGCCCTTCTTCGGTTGACTTTCACCCCAGATGAGTAGGAACCAACTTGTTTAACATCTCCGTCAGAAGGATTTCTCTGAGGACAAAATCTAGGACCTCTTGAGATTGGTTCAAGAGGGTCAGGGTACAAAGAGAACCATTTCCTAGACTTAGATTTACCAGACTTATTCTTATAAACACAGGGAATGTGTTCATCAGCGGCACATGAATTTATACCATTGAGATGAACTTGTAACCTATGACGATTTCTAGAAGAGAGATCATTTTTATAAGATTTCTGGTATTCTGTGGGCACGAGACTCACTGTAGAAGTCGTCAGACAATTTACTCCATCGATAGTAGAAAGAAGCAAATTATGAAGATTAGAAATTTGTTTTTTCCTAGCAAGACAATGAATATCATAGTGATTCTTCTTCCCACAGAATGAACAGGTTCGTGGAGGAGAGACATTAACTGGAACCTGTTTTAAATTCCTAGCCGTATTAGAAGTTTGCAAGTCATGTAATCCTTTCTTGACAAAAACTTCTTTTGGAAAACATCTCTTCATGTGCTGTAATTCAGATAGAGAATTAGTCGGTATATAAGATTTTTTCCTCAAAACAGATTTTTCCTTTTCCAAGGATTTGTACTGTTCTTGGGATAGAATAAGGTATGCTCCTAGTTTCTCTTTTTCGACACGAATCCTGTTTAGATCTGATGAATGCGCCTCGATCAAACGTTTTTCTCTAATTGAATCTTCCTTGACAATATCCTCAAGAACACTAATCTTTTCTCGCTGTAGAGTAGTTTCTTGAATAAGTTTTTCGATATTGTTAGAGAAGGACTCAATTATATTATAGAGTTCCCGTTCTCGACCAAGAAACTTTTCAAATTCATCAATAAGCTGAGCATGATTCTGAAAATCAATATCTTTAGTAGAATTTTTTGAGATTTTGGTGAGCTCCATTTCAACTTTTGCGATGGTGTCAAATGTCTTATTAGAGGGACATATATCCACATTTGATAGAACTGCATTTCTACCTTGGGATTCGGAAGAATCAGCTAAGGAATAATCCTTTGAAGTGATCCCAAGACATTTGACATAGTTAAAAGCTTTCGAAGGCATCTTGGTATGCGTATATGCCAGAAATGAGATTCTGTCCACAGACTCAGATTGCTACAAACACAGACTTGTAAGGTTTTTAAATGTGTTTGCCTGCTCTTATACCAATTGAAAAAGCGGGGGTCTAACAACCACACCCAATATTTCGCTTAGCAATATGTATGAACTAACTCCAATATACTTTTAAGAGAATCAACGAGTCAGTCAGACTCAATCTTAATAAAAGTATATCAAAGAGTTATATCTCACTTTCTCGATTCAATACTTACTCAAGCAAATAGAAATCTGCGAGTCTAATTGAATACAAGAGAAATCACTTGAACGGTACCAAAGACCAATGTTCAAGGATCAATATATTTCAATCAACAACCAAAGGTTGGATTTTCCAATTGATCGATTCAATGCACAATCTGTGATATTTTAATTATATAACAAAATATAATGCGGAAAATAAACAACACAGACACCAGAAGTTTTGTTAACGAGGAAACCGAAAATACAGAAAAACCCCGGGACCTAGTCCAGATTGAACACACACTGTATTAAGCCGCTACAGACACTAGCCTACTACAAACTAACTTCAGTCTGGACTGTAGTTGAACCCCAATCAATCTCACACTGATTCAAGGTACAGTTGCGCTCCTTACGTCTCTGATCCCAGCAGGATACTACACACTTGATTCCCTTAGCCGATATCACACACAACTAAGAGTTGCTACGACCCAAAGTCGAAGATTTTAATAAACAAATCTGTATCACACAGAAAAGTCTACGGTAATAGATAAATCTGTCTCCCACAGAAATACCTACGAGTTTTTGTTCCGTCTTTTGATAAATCAAGGTGAACAGGAACCAATTGATAACCCAGACTTATATTCCCGAAGAACAGACTAGAATTATCAATCACCTCACAATAATCTTAATCGACTAGAAAAAGAAGATATTGTGGAATCACAAACGATGAGACGAAGGTGTTTGTGACTTCTTTGCGTATCGAAGAAATCAATATCAAGCCAATCTTACGATTGTACTCAAATACGATAGAAAGAGGAAGATCAGATCACGTAACTACAGAGAAAATAGTTGGGCCTGGCTTCACAATCCCAATGAAGTCTTCAAGTCGTTAACCTACAGGGTCTCGAGAAGAAACCTAAGGTTAAAGGAGAATCGACTCTAGCTAATACAACTAGTATCACACAGAAGGTGTGGGGATTAGGTTTCACAGTTGCTAGAGTTCTCCTTTATACAGTCTTTCAAATCAGGATTTGCAATCAATGTTAGCTTAGTAACAAAGCATTTAATATTCTTCGTTAGATGAAAACCTGATTAGATTCAAGTTAATATCTTTCAACTGTTAGATCGAACTTAGCTTGTTACACACAAATAAAATGCACGTTTATTTAGGTTTGTGTAATCGTACCCAAACATGTACACTTAGTTGGTTCAATATTAGTTAACCAAATGGTTAGCCATATGAGCACTTCCATATCAACCATATTCTTCTTTACCACAACTAGTTCAAATGACTCGAATGAACTAGTTAGAGAGTTGTTCAATTGCTTAGATCTTATAGAAGTATACAAGACACAATCGAAGAAAAAATGATTTGATTCACTCGAATCAATTCATGAACTTTATAGCCACGGTTTGTAAGTATGCATTCCTTAGTTTATATAAGTTTAAGTTCACGAATAACCGTTTTTAGAAAATAACCAACTTAAGTACGCAACTGGTACGCAGACTTAAGTATCCAGAATAAGTTTTTTTTCAGTTCACAAACTCCAGCAGAAATTCTCGGGACGTGAACTTCCGACAGTGCACGTATTGGTACGCGGACTTTAGTTCCGGTTTTCCTGAGCAGCAAAGTACGCATACTTTGGTTCAAGGAATAAGGACTTACACACGTATGTGTTACCACACAATGTTTATATCCTTCCAAGGTTATATATTCTAAACTCCCACTTCAATCATTGAAACATTCTTAGAGGACGTTATATAGTTGTTGTTCATAAACCATTTTTCGTCAAAGCAATTTTCAAGTAATTGAAACTTAATATGACTTTCGTCACTAGTAAAGATGAACTTGACCAAAGCGAAAGCTTACCAACACATATTTTGAGAAATAGATAAGCGAGATAAACTCGGCTCGAAATAGCAAATGTGTATAATCAAAGTCTATATAACAATACGACTTTTGTCTCAAGATAAGAGATAAAGTAGATAGACTTTTGAGTGATAGATAAGTTCAAGTATCCAGATACCTTTTAGTCGATGAAGTTCCACAAGTTCCCTGAATAGTTCTTCGTCTTTGTATGATGATCGTCATGGATTCTTGAGCTCAACTACACTTTCTATCCTAGTCCGAGACTTGGCTAATAATAGACTAGAAATCAAGACTTATAGTTTTTATCACTAACGTTGACAAACATGCTTGAGATAACAACGCATGCGAGTTCGACCGATGAGTGCTCTAACAACTTGCCTGGACGGTTATAGACCTCCCCCGTGCTCGTTGAACGGAACAAAGTATACTTTCTATACTGGTCTCAATCTTCGCTGCACGCACTTTAAGAACCCTTTCTGAAATTCAACAATCTTTGCTAGCTTTTGCAAAACGCCCTTAGCCAACTTCCATGCTTTAGCATCACCATCACTTAGCTTTACTGTCTTTCCATTGATCCTACTAACTTGAATTTTGTTGTTGCGTTGCGCATACGTTCCAACTGCACATCAAATCGTATATCAATAATCAAATGCAACTTGGAAATTCTTCTTGCCAATTCGCTGAATTAGGATTGAATTTTACTTGAATCATTTGCGCCTAAGTGTGCGCAAGTAATGATTCTTGATCATAGTGATCATTGCTATATCCTTTTGCTTTCATTTTCCGATTTTTGTTGCACCACGCAACTCAACAGGACTTATACAAGACTTGGACTAATTCTTCAATCATGTTGCGCCTTCGCCAAACATGCCATGTCTTAAGGTATGCAAGTTATGAATCGATACCACTCTGGTATACGCCACAACCTATAGTCTTTGCTGTACTTTGCCAACATCAGAACTTTTACTAGATTTGGCCTCCAAATCATATTGGAAACTTTACCTTCTCGGACTTGCATCATTTGTATGCCAAAGAACCAGCACCTTACTGTTTTTTGCTTGCATTGTCGCAACACCTTGATAGAAATGCATGACTTTGGTATAGTCATGACTTAGGACTACCCGGGACATCCCACCGTCACTTTGGACAAGATATCCTCTTCACGCGCCTTTGAAACTAACAAGCATCATTGTTCCTTCAAACTGCTACGCTTTAACGTAATGGAAAAACATCATCATGTTCTTCCTAACTTTGAGTTACTCTTAACTCATATACTTGATGGTCTTACATCTTCATTCTTGCTGCGTTACTCCATGATATCACTGCCAAATGCCATTGCACTACCACATAACTCTCAACAACAAACTCGACTATGCCACCAACTATATTTGCTTCTTTCACTTTCAGCGTCTTTTATTGCATATTTTGGCTTGATATGCTATGTAGAATCTTCCACGTGAACTAGCTTTACTTTGAACGAAAGAGACAAGAACTCTCGTCTCAGATACCCTCATTCACTACTACCTTACATAGAGAGACAATTCTCAACAGTCAACACCAAGGTCCTCTCTATCCAAACTGAAAGTATACCCAAACTTGAGCAAATACTTGTACCAACCGCTTGCTAATGGAAAGAACTAACAAGTCTTGCAATACTGACCACACTTTCATTTATAAGCAACAAACAAGGAAACGAGACAGCACCCACTGTCCCCAATGTTGCAATTCATTTTTCCACATGCATTTTTCCAACTATCAAAGTTCTTATGCAACTCCCATAATGAAGCACAATATAATTGACACTTAGTTGAATACTCCTTCAAACTGAGGCTATCATGTTTCTTTAGCTTTGTAGATGGTGGATTTTCGACAAAGGCTAAAATCGTAAACCCATAATTATACGAACTCCTGATCCAGCAATCAGATGTGAGTATTGAGACATGGGTCTCTCATCGAATCCTCTGACTGAGAATACTTTCTCTCAGAGTACATGCAGATATGTAGTCTCTCGGCTGGAGAACGACATATCTCATGAATACTGAACACTTCAGGAATTATTTCTACATAGAATCACGAGATTGACGGCTTATAGACAGCTTGCTCTGCTAGTATAGAGCGATAACGTCTTCAGGATACAAACAACGAGTTTCCCTGACTATATAAAGGATATGAAGCTCCAGCAAGCTCATGTCAAAATAATTAATGCTCCTAGACAGCTTGCTCTGCTAGTATAGAGCCATAAGTTAATTATTCCTAAATTCTTGGATTCATCCACTGAATTTCCAAAAATATTCAAATATTTTCGCGGTATTTCGTTACTTCAATCTATGGTTCTTCCCCGCAGAATTCCATGGGTTAGTGATAAATATTCAACGCACGGGCGTCTGAGCTACCTCTGAGTAAGCCCCGTCTCAAAAGGTGCAAGTGTACTTAACGATGATGCACTAACAATCACCGCACGAACGAGTATTTCAGAATACGACGAAACGATGAACCTATACAAAATAGGAAGGAAAATAATAAATAATTAAAATATTGACCAAGGCGCTGGGAGAATGGGCCCACCGACTGACCGGCCGTGCCGTGGTCAATCCCACGCCAATTTTATATTTTTGTCATATTTTCTATTATTTTCCTTGATCTCATGAAAATCCTTTCATTTGAACAAATATCCTTCGTTTTGAGGAAACTCCTCGATTTCGTGGTGTTTCCTTCACACCAAGGAAATAATATAAAATTAGGGAAAATATTTTGGGGCCGTGATTATTGGCCAACCGACCATGCCTTGATCCCAGCCGGCCCCACACCTCATGGTTCATCGTTATTTTATTATTATTTTCCTAAACTCATGAAAACTCCTTAATCTCATGGTATTTTCACAAAACCATGGAAAATATAATATAAAATTAGGGAAACCCGTGGGACCGGGTCCCAGCCGGCCGAGCATGCCTTAGCCGGTCCACACGCCCTATTATTTTATTATTATTATTTTAAGGTTTCCTTGATCCCATGAAATTCCTTGATTTCATGGTATTTCTCTCAAATTATGAAAATTCCTTCAAATCATGGAAAAATACACATAAAGTACATAAAATTAAGGAAACTCGTGGGACCGGGCCCAAGACGGACGGCCATGGCTAGCCGGCCCCACACACCCTTATTTTATTATTTTAATATTATTTTCTTCCTTGATCCCATAGAAACTCTCACTTTAAGGAAACTCCTTAATTTCAACAAAATTCCTTGATTTCATGATATTTTCATAAAATCATGAAAAACATTATAAAATTAGGAAAAGGCACCATGGGACCGTGGTCACTGGCCGTCTGACCATGCCTTGGATCCAGCGGTCCCACGCTACATATTCCTTCATTTTATTATTATTTTCCTTCATCTCATGAAGTTTCCTCAGTTTCAACAAAACCCTGATTTTGTCATATTTTCTCGAATGGATGCTCAAACGCACGCCAGAAAATATCAAGATTCTCAGGACTGAGACACGGACGTGAGCATGTTACCTTGACCGATCAGGGTTGTCTCTTTGGATCGCAATGAGCCAGTCCCGCATATTTTCATGACTTGACCTAATTTGCGCAATTGCAAATATTAGGTACAAAACTCTTCAAAATAATTTTGGAATTTCATGAAGTGATCATCATTCGATCCCACAACCACCCATGGCCGGTTTTATGACCCCTTGGTCGGTCTCTCACCTCTCCATAATTAATTAGGTTTTATCACCTAAGGCTCAGACGAGCATTATATGAAAAATGATTGAACCAGCATTTGATCATCTTTTCACCAACTCTTCAAGGGGTCTTGGTATTTGCTCACGCGAGCATATGGACGCTACATGGTCGAACCACGGTCTCATGTAGCCGGTACTCTTTCATTCCATGGTTAAATTATTAATAAACTATCACTCGATCATCAATTGATCAAATTAGGATTTCTGAGTCCAAAGATCATAATTCCAGATTCGAACGCTAATAATTTTACGACGATCTCATGATCACCATTTTATTATACTCGGTTCAACTACCAGTATTCTAATTAATATTTTATTTCGGTCACGCTGCCAATAATTCATCAGACGAGCAACACTTGCTCAGATGAGCAATATTTGCTCAAACCAAGGAATGGTTCAACTATCAGTATTCAAAAATTCATCGAATGAGCAATACTTGCTCACCTCAACGTGGGAATTACACCTCTGTCTCAACAGACACGTTCAATTCATGAGTTTCAGAACATTTTGCAGAATCATGCTCAACTCAGCAAATACATGGACTCATCGTCCCATGAAGTCAGCAACTGACTAAATACATGTCTGCCCTGCAGACTCCACTTTCACAAGACATCAATCGTGTCACTTGGGGGGGGGGGATATCAACTAGGTTTTTGGCCTGGCGGTATACGGCATGTGTGTTCATACACACGATGGAATGTGAGCAAGTCGTGCAATCAGTTGAAGGAGTTAACAAAGTAGTGGATGAAAAATTGACCAAGTCTCCGCACAATGAGCAACTGGTTTCAAACACGATTTCCACCTCCCCACTCTTTGATTCCATCAACTGTCACACTTCATGGGATCATGGTGTCTACAATTCCAGCAATATAAATAAGTCTCTGAAATCATGATTGAAGATACAAGAAAAACGATCTCAGGTCTCACAGACAACACGAGATTAACTCAACATCTGAGTAATTACTCTCAACAGAGATTCAATCATTCAAAACTTATCTTATTCAGAATTCACAACACACGCACAATATTTGATTACCATTGATTCCACACATTTCTCAGCTTCCCTCCTGCAGATCAACCCATCCTCTCTTGTGACCGAATTTACTCTGGAACGGCCATTGTCTTGGTTTAGGCCGGAGTACTACAGATTGATCTCTCGAATTCAAAACACTCCCTTCTTGCAGTGCATCTGTGTGAGGTTGAACATTTCGCTCGTTTCAAGGAGTCTCCTCCGTACGGTCGTCTCCTCAATCCCATGAAAACCAGCAAATAGTTTTGCCCCATCTACAAGCTTTCATGAAGATTTCTTCAAAAATGACCACATACATTCTTTTGCATCACCACTACTATCTGTTATCCTAATCGAGACCAAGCTTCTTCAACTGCTACCTTTTTGCTGGCTTGCAGGCCACAATTGTTCTCGACGGTTAGGACATGCCAATTAGCACCAACATTTTGACACAAACTTGTGCACCTTTGCACAATTGAATTGGAGTTAACTTGGTGATCCTAAGCATCACCATAGAGCTCAAAAAGTCATATTACTCAATGTCTTTCACGGATAAACACCTTTGACAATTTTAACAAGGCCATAATCCTTGCAAATGAGGCACCCACTGCCTATGTCCCATGAAGCAAAAATACTGCATTCTTCTTCAAACTTGGAACTCATTTTTACTGCCCATGCACAACTGGTTAGTCTTGTCCTTCTCCTTCTCCAAAATCAACTTTAGTAGCAACAATTGTTGATTTGCAGTCGACAAGAATATCCGCTTGTGGTTATGATCAAATGCAGGTCTTTGGACACCCTTGTCCAAGCATATTGATCCCACACATATACCAGGTGCAAACACACTCCTTGTGCACATCTAGCATCAATGAAGAACTCTTTGCAAACACGAGACCGTGGTGTATCGGTTTTTCCCTAACTTGCGTTTCTTTCTTCAGCCTTTCCATGAGCTTTATGCTTGATAAGAATTGGCCATCCAATTCTCATTTTCTGGAATCACAATTGCCATAAAAATGCTGATTCACAATCAGACTTTGCATTACCACCAAGGTATCTGCATTCAAGAGAGGTTACTTAAATCTTCCATCTAACTGGCTACAATGACACCTTCAACTCTATCGCATAAATAGGTTCTCAATCTTCTTTGCCACTGCAAAGGCCAACATCATCTTTGCACTCAGGAATTTTAGCAAAATTCCCATACAACATGTAATGTACTCGCTATCGATAACACTACGAATATATGCATTCCTAATGCATAATCTTGGCATACTTGTGAGAACACATGGACTTTAACTTCTGAATTGCACCAATGATTCTTGTTAGTTCGTCTAACACTTTGGGCAAGAATTTTGACACCTTTGTCAATAACTTTCATACCATGTTGCTACCTCAAAGTTCATTCAAATTGATCTTTCCACACAAGACCAACTTCTTCTAGTATCCATACTAATGAAACCCAAATAATTCTTCACTGAGTCCGACATCAAATGACACCAACTTGAGTAAAAGAGAGAAAAATCAAGAACAATGTCCCCAAACACCGCTCTGATACCTGCTGTCGCATGCCCATTTAATCGCCTAAATTTTTTTCATAGGACATGACCGACAATACTCTGTGGTTCAGTGAATCAACTTCAGCCACACGTACTCATCCTTGCATACTTGCATCAAAGTATGCATCTGCCTTCACTCTTAAGGATTTATGCAACGGAATCTTCATCTTCTTTCTCTCAAACTCTGTATGCCCCCATAAGCATAAGAGGTTTGCCATGCATCAATCCAATTGACAACTTCACAACATCAACAACATCATAAACATAAAGATATAACACAATAAACTCATTTTATTGCATTAAGGAAGATTACATACACAAGTCCATCACATGGACCAAAACCCTCTTGGTGATGCCTTATTCTCTCAAAACATGAGATTAACTCTACAAACTCTCTCCTACTGATTTACAATGTCTCTCACATTATATATACAATAGTTACATATCCAAAAACCGTGCACAACACTTGCACATGCATGGAACAACCTTGTGTCCCATACGGTAGTTCCGTAACCGCCAACATTGCTTTTCAACTGCTAACTTTTGTGTTGTCCAGCCAATTGACGTTGCATTTGTCCCAAACGGCTGTGGACACTCTAATAAGGTTATAAACTCATTTCACTAGCCTTCCAACTTGTATCGCGCCTTTGGCACGCTTGTGAAGCCAATAACAAACTTATAACCGTCACCTGAGCCATATTGCACCACTGTTGTGCATTCTGAACTTGGCCTTGATTCAATGAACGACCATCTTGACACTGCATCCTTCTTGCTCTAAGCCAATGCACAGTCAATCATTGTGCTTCAATCATCAAGGCCAACTCCTTAAGATCATTCTGGTTATTCATGCATCATATGCTTCACTTAGTCAATTTGTTTGACAATAGCAATGCTACTCATGCAAAACTAGGTTGCTTGCACTGTTCAAGCTTTGGACAGCCTTGAAAGAATGCATAGACCAACTCTTGGCCTATTCTACCTTCTTGCATCATCCTTGAGTTTGGGCCAACATCGCATGTTGCATCTTGTCATTTTGGCTTTGCCTTGTCTTTCCCTCAATGAAGCTTTATTGTGTCGGCCAATAAGCTTCATTATTTAGCCAATGTCCTTTACAGTGTAGCGCCACCTTTGTACGTCACTGACCCTGTAGGGTCTTGCTATCTTAGCACTTGATAGTCTATGCAGTAACGCGCAACCTTTGCGCATCACTGACTTGGCCGGCAATGCTGTAACGCACAATCATTGTGGATCATTTGACTGGCCGGTTATAACTATCCATGGGATTTTGCTTTAAACGGCGTTGGCCTAGGCTTGTCCAGATTTCTTTTGGGACACTCCAAAATGAGGGGTAGAAAAGTAATAAACGCAACTTTAAAGCCACCAGAGTCCTCATAACTGAGACCAATTGAGAAAACAAAACAAATAAACGTAAACAAGATCTGTGGGATAAGAATCTCGATTACTCTCGGGTATCTACTATAAGACGTCTGATCGAAATCCTGAGCAAAAGAGTAAATCAAATCAATAATGGAGAGATTACAAAGGATACTAGCAGGTGCAGGAGGAATGGGAGGACATCCACCTCCAGATTCACCACTCTTAGATTCATCTGAGCAAGTTTACATTTCTTCTCTTGCACTCCTCAAGATGCTTAAACATGGTATCCTCTTCTTCTTCTGTTTGATTTTTCTTGAATTAGGTTTTCCTTGTTTTTGAAAATTAGGGTTTTATTTGAAGATTTTTTGTTTGATGATAAATTAGGGTTTTATTTGAAGATTTTTTGTTTGATGATTAAATTAGGGTTTGAAATTAAAATTGAATTTTGATTTTGTTACAGGAAGAGCTGGGGTCCCTATGGAAGTCATGGGATTGATGCTTGGGGAGTTTGTAGATGAATATACTGTTCGTGTTGTTGATGTTTTCGCCATGCCTCAGAGTGGTACTGGTGTTAGTGTTGAAGCTGTTGATCCAGTGTTCCAGACTAATATGCTGGATATGCTTAAGCAGACTGGCAGGTTCACCTCTCTCTCCCTCTATACTGTTATGTTAAAGCTCACGTTTATAAGTTTATAATAGTTTAGTTAGGTGATGAGTAGATCACGTTTATAAGTTTATAATAGTTTAGTTAGGTGATGAGTAGAAACAGATACACAATATTATGGCTGAATTGAATGTTACATACTAGGATGGTAAAATTCTCATGTGCATTTACTAGGGACGAACATCTAACTGTTGAGATGGACTTTTGGGGTACTGTCTTTTGATAATTGTTGAGTTTCGCTAAGTTGGACCTTGGGGAAATAAATATGAGATCCCTCTGGTTATGACTGATAAAAGTTTTTATTAATAAATCAAGTATGCATCCTATGCGGGAAAGAAGTACCTAGATTCCCCCATGAGTGGATAGTAGCTTGGCTTATCCTATATATATGCTTTCTTCGTCTGTTTGCCTCTTTAATTCACTGGCTGAAGAATGTAGTAGTAAGTAGTAACCATGTAATTAGTGCTAGAGACAGGTAGTTTATGCTTGTATTCACAGATGTTTGTTTGTTAGTCTTTGTAGTTGATGTTCGAACCATATACACATTATACGTCTGAATTGAACGACATGCACTGGATGGTAAAACTCTCATGGGCACTATTTGACGTCATAACCTTACTAGGGACGTGCATGGGTCCGTTGGGTATGTCTTATGATAATTGTTGAGGTTCGCGAAAGTTGGACCTTAAGGCATATTATATGAGATTCCTTGAGTACGTATTTTATACCTGAAACAAGTTTCTAGATTTCCCCGCGAATGTATATTAGAAATGCATATTAGCTTAACCTGTATATAAAAATCTAGTAGGACGCTTTCTTCGGTTGATTGCCTGTTTGAGGGCCTGACTGAAAAGTTTAGAACTAACTACGTAGTGAGTGCTACAGCCCGATAGTTTATGCCTGTGTTCATGGATGTTTCATCTCTCATCTTAAACCTTTACATGTAAGTGGTGGTCCCTTGATTTTGTTACTATTATCAATTTTAATGGCTCTATGGTTTTGCTTGCGGTGATACTCAATTCTATATAGTCATAAAAATTAGCTATGGTAATATAATTATCTAAGTAACTTTTCAAATAACTCCCAACAGTTACGGTTCATTGCTTAACGTGGGAATATGGTATTATGCTATGCTATATAACACGTTGGCTTTCCTTTGATGATAAATTCATTGAATTGAGAACAACCTTCATCTGTTTAAGTTGATTTTGTTTATAACGTGTTTTAAGCTAATTATTACCTCTGCATGCTATTGCAGACCAGAGATGGTTGTAGGATGGTATCACTCGCATCCTGGATTTGGTTGTTGGCTCTCTGGTGTTGATATTAATACACAGCAGGTATGGTAGAGTATAATGTGAATACTGTCAAGTTTCATCGTACAGCCTGATGTTGATCATACTGAGTTGCTAGTATCCTGCCCACAAACTTTTAATATTATCAAGTCCCCAAAGTCTGTGAAATCGTGGCTCTTATGAGAAGTGTCAAAACTGAGTCAAAGAAAGTTGTTTACATTTCTCAAGGTTTTATAGCTTACAGTGTCGTGCTTTTTAGGTTTTTATGTGCATCAAGAGTCTGAATACAGATTTTTTTTTTTTGGTTCTGAAGAAAATATAGTACGTCTAAAAAAATTCGTCTACAGGATTAACATCGGACAAGAATCAGACAGATTTTTTTTTTTTAGTCTTTCTCATTTTAGTCATTTGTGCCAATGTGTTAAACGATCTACTACTTCTGACATCATGTATCTCTTGCAGAGTTTTGAGGCTTTGAATCAGAGAGCTGTTGCCGTGGTTATAGACCCTATACAAAGTGTTAAGGGTAAGGTAGTCATTGATGCCTTCCGTTTGATCAATCCTCAAACCATGATGTTGGGACAAGAGCCACGACAGACAACATCAAACCTTGGATATCTCAACAAGCCGTCCATTCAAGTGAGTTTGGAGAACATAGTTGTAATGAAATTATTTTGTGCCTAGTATTCTTGCACTCTCTAACCCAGTCATTTGATGTATGTCTTTTTCTTCAGGCTTTGATCCATGGTTTGAATAGGCATTACTATTCAATAGCGATTAATTACAGGAAAAATGAACTTGAGGAAAAGATGTTGCTCAATCTTCATAAGAAGAAGTGGACTGATGGGTTGACTCTGCAGCAGTTTGATTCTCATTCAAAAACCAATGAGCAGACTGTAGAGGTCTGTGATTCCTTGAATAACATCCGAACTGTAGCTAGTGTAGTTCCTTGTGCAGTCGTCATGTCATTCTGTATGGTTGCTGCTTGCTCTTGAATCTGTAGGACCATGTTAGACCTTTAGATTTTCTAATGTCGGAAAATCACTCGATGACAGAGGTTGCTCAGTTGAATTGCTCCACCTATTGTCTTTCTATCTGCCGAGATTAACATTGTCATCTAGCTGCCTCTTCTGTTCTTGTTTTTTTTTTCTTTTTCTTTTATTGTTTTTTCTTCTTGAGATTGCACTGCTCTAAAAGACTAAAACCATCTTAGTTCCTGGTCATATGGAAGTTTAGACTTCGGGTATGATATTTCTTCTACATGATCTGTATACTCAGATCTTTGCTTTATCTTTTGTTCCCCATCTCTTTTGATTGCGATGTCCCTCGAGTGTGTCACCAAACATATAGATACCTTGATCCCTCTAGTGAGATATACTAACGACTGATGACTTTTAGATTCGTTTAAGCTATTCATTACCTTATCTTGACTATTTCAACTTAAGTTCTATTAGTTTAAAGGTGTGCTATCTGGTTATATCATTTGTTTTAACACGTTGAGGTTACCTTGCAGGAAATGCGAAGCCTGGCCATCAAATACAACAAAGCTGTTCAAGAGGAGGATGAGTTGTCCCCAGAGAAGCTTGCTATTGCCAATGTTGGAAGGCAGGATGCTAAAAAGCACCTGGAAGAGCATGTCAATAACTTGATGTCATCAAACATTATCCAGACCCTGGGAACCATGCTTGACACCGTTGTGTTTTAGGAATATCAATCTATAAGTTTCTTTCCCAGGTTATTGAGATTTCAGATTTACTCTTTTGTTATTAAGTAGTGTCCGTGGAAGTTAACATTGGGAAATGTTTAATGTTGGTGGAAGTTAAACAGTGGTAAATGTTTGATATTTGATTATTTGTATTTTACCAGAATTTTTTACTCTCTTTTACTTCAACAAATGTTAAGGTAACCAAACCACCTCACAGCTGTATGCAGCTACCCTACTCTGCCTCTAGGCCTGGGGCATCTCACTTTTAACTAGTTTATAATGAACGATTTTTTGGGCACCATGGTTTCTTTGGGGATCATGGTTTTATTTTGGGTAAAGACATTAGAAGTAAACCTAGGTCACCCCATATCTAGATATTTATATTAATACCTAAACTACCCTCATAATTAATTTTAGGTTATGATTAGTGAAATGATTTAGTTAAAATTAATTAGTGAGATTAAATTAAAAGATGAGTTTTTTTTTAGATGAGTAGAATTATTGAGTGAGTAAAGTTAAAGAAGACGAAGGAGAAAAACATGGAAAATAATTTTTTTTTTCCAATTCACTAACTTTGGGTATTCAAGTGATGAAGACTCATCTGATTCTTCATCTCCATCCTCTCCTAGAATATTTGTTAATCTTCACAATGATCCAGATATGAGTTATTTCTTAGATGATGATTCTATTCTTCCACAAACTCAATCTCAAGATGAATATGATGGATTTTATCAACCACAACCGGAGGAAGAGTATTTGGGTGTCCAGGTATGCTCCAAACTTGGATAATGTATGTTGAATTGGTCAAAACTTTCCTAAAAATCTAAAACTTTCAACTGGATTTGGGACGGTTCGGTTACCTTCTGTGAAGAAGATGTAACCGAACTCTCCTGAATGTGTAGTTCGGTTCCATCGCATGATGAACAAGCAACCGAACTCGGCTGAAAGTGCAGTTCGGTTACTTGGTCCAAACACGCAGGTTACCGAACTCACCGTTAATGGAAGTTTCTAGGATTACCAGCGTTATGTTTGGTTGGTTCGTAACAAATTAACAAACCGAACTCTACGTAAAAATTAGATCTAACTTAGTGTACAAAGTTCGGTTGGTTCGCAACCAATTAACCATAACTAATCGAACTTACGTACAAATAAGAGTTAAATTAGTGTACGAAGTTCGGTTATTTCGCAAACGGCATGTGTACGAACTAGCTAACCGAACTTGACATAATATAAGAGTATACTAAATGTATTAAGTTCGGTTGTTCCGCAAACTTGAAACAAAAGCGTAAACAACCGAACTCAGAAGAAAAAAAAAATCAAAAGTTACAGTGTTTAGTTCGGTTACATTTCAACTTTGCCTTATGAACCGAACTTAGAGTTCGGTTTTTACGATAAAACTTTTATGTAACCGAACTCTAATGTAATTATAATTGATGATGATATATTTCTTGTAGATGGAATGCCAACCTATACCAATGCATGATCAACCTTCTCCGGTTGGTATGTTGTACGAAGATACATCTCATCACTATGCTAATGAGTTGGTATTTGACTTACCTATTGATGCGAAGAATTGGGCTAGAGAACATGCTAAGAGAGTCAAGTGTGTCTTAGTTTTGCATGGAAAAGAAAGCCAAACTCGTTTTGAAATGGTTTGTGAGAGAAGTGGAGATCCCGATGTTAGTCACAAGAGGAAGGGTTATGTGTATAAAGGAAAGACGACGAGGAAGAACACAACATGCTCAAAGAAAATTAAATGCTCGTTCAAGTTAGTATTTAGCAAGAGCAGATTAACGAGTAAATGGTTTCTAGCTATGGATAAAGTGGTAGGTTGTCATAACCACCCTCGCCCAGAAGATCTTGAAGGACATGCAATGGCCGCAAGGCTCACTCCTCAAGAAATGGAAAAAATTGCTAAATATAGGAAAATGAGTATTCCACCTACTGTTATGCTTCGCTTATTAAAGGAAGATAACCTGGATACGTATCATCTTTGTCCACCATTTACAATGCAATTGAGACAATTAAAAGGAATGAATGGAAGGATAGACAAGTAGTGCAACAATTATTTTTTTTGGCTCAAGAGAAAGGCTACACGGTTCAAAAGAAGGTAGGTCCGGAAGAAGAAATTACTCATCTCTTCATTGCTCATCCGAAGAGTGTTCAATTGGCTCAATCATTCCATGAAGTTCTCATAATGGATTACACTTACAAGACAAACAAATACGAGATGCCATTGTTGAATATTGTTGGTCGTACGTCGACGAAGTCACCGTTTACCGTTGCTTTTTGTTTTCTAAAGGACGAGCAAGAACCAAGTTATACTTGGGCACTACAACAAGTGAAGGCGATCTACCGAGATGATGATATCCCCGGGGTTATCGTGACGGACAATGAAGTAGCATTGATGAACGCAACAGAGAAAGTCTTCCCATTGGCACATGATATTCTTTGTACATTTCATATATGGTGAAATGTGATGAATAGGTGCAAGCCTCAACTTTGTACACCTAAGAGGAAAGGATTGGAAGAGATTAGTAAGCTACCGGAAGATGAACAAGCGGATGCAAAATAGGAATTCGATAAACAATACACCATAAATCACGCTAAATGGGTTGCCTTCTCCGGGGAATGGGAGGCATTGACTTGGTCTCTCACCGAAGAAGAGTATTATCTAAATGTTACCGAATTTAGAGAACATTGGTCTAGCCCCGAATATCCGGAGGATATAATAACGTATATGGTGGAGCAACGGTTGGAACCGCACAAAGAGCGCTTTGTTTATGCTTTTACCAACAACTATAAACACTTTGGGAATCAAGCGACAAGTTTGGTAGAATCGGCTCACCACCGGTTGAAGAAAAATCTCTTTGGATGTATCGATAATTTTGTGGTTGTGTTTAACGCAATGGGGAGTTACTTCAAACGCGATATTGAGAGAACTAAAGAGAAATTACAAAAAAGCCGCATCATGAAGTACAAAAAGATTGTAGACAAAGGCGGTAACATCAAGAAAATGGCGGACCTTCAGTTGTTCAAGGGACTCCACTATAATGTTTCACATGCTTGCATTAAGAGGTTAATGGTTGAGGTGAATTTAATCGACATATGGGGAACCAAGATGGACGAGGTGTGTGTTAGCAACATGAGGGACTCCCTTGTCGCCACATGATAGCTAAGTATGAACATGGCATAATCCCTTTAAGAGATATTGATCCATATTGGCAACAATTAAGTTTTGTCCCTCCTCCAAAGGGCGATGTCGGAGAAGAGTTTGGTGACAATGAAATGGGAAGAATGGTTATCGAAATGTACCGGAACATGAAAAAACTCGAAATGAAAATCTTTTGGGATGACATGCGGCCAATCGTTTTTCCGCATACTTCGGAGATTGTGCAAGAACCGGATAAAGGCAAGGGCAAAGGTAGGCCAAAAACCAAAGAAACAAAAAAACAAGTTAGAGAATATGCAAAGGTGTTGGCTAAAAGGAAAAGTGAAATTACTCCTTTTACTAGAGATCCTTCAGGGCATGAGTATACTGCGGCGAAGTACCAAGAAGATTCTAAGAAAAGGGGAAGGAAAATTATTGAAAAAGGCGAGTCAAGTGAACGGGACATGAAGAAAAAAGGACCGAAGTTACACTCTCAACCTACTCCGTCGGAACCGAGCCAACCAAGTCAACGAGACGTGAATCTAAAGGCTCCAATTGATACACCACCTCTTGATGATAAAAGGTACTTGGAAGAGCTACCTCCTTACATTAGAGATGACGTCATATCCACCCATGACGTCCCTCCGGATGGTAATTGCGGTTTCCATGTAGTCGTACAACAAATAGGGCCTTTCACTCAAGGTGCCAAGCTATATGATGATAATCAAATCACTTATGTCTGTCAAAGGATGTTGATGAAGCTAAAGGAGAAACCGTAATTTTACAAGACAATGTTGTCCAATGGTGATGCTAGTCTCAATATTCAATTTGTTAGGTTTCAAATGCGTCTCCACGGGGCCGATCCAATCACAAGTGATCATTGGATGACCATGCCGATATGCGGGCACTTAATCGCCGACGCATTCAATTGCGTGGTTCACTATTTCTCAAAAGGTGCTAGTTTCACATACACTCCCAAAACAACCATATGTATCGAGAAACTTAGACGTAGGAGAGTGGTGATTGCGCTCGTTAACCACAACCATTTTATAGGCCTTCGGTTAGACGAAAATTGTCCATTGCCTCCGATATGTGGATGCTCTTATTGGAATGGATTTAACCCCGACACAATGTTGGGTTGGTGCATTATGTATGAACATAACATGGAGATGTGGAAAGCTTTGGAGGAATCAGACAAAATTATACACGAAGGTTCAATTTCCCTTGGGGATGATTAAATTTACCCTTAGCTAGAATATGTATGCTTTGAACATCATCATAAGAATTAAAGATTGTGTTTTTTGGAATTTGGGTGTATTATAGTGTGTTTGCATAATTTTCTTTTATACAAAAAGTCACTCTTGGTTTACAGTGATAGGTTCGGTTACCTATCAAATTTATGGTGGTAACCGAACAGATAGTTCGGTGGCATACATATATTTGAGATACTACCGAACTAGTACTTAGCATTTTTGGTTCCACGCTTACCGACACCACAATGTACTTTGCCTCGAGGCGTGGGAGTTCTCAGATTTTCCAGTAAAGGTTGTTTTTCTCTAATCAAGAAAACAAAATATATTAGCTTAATCAATAAATGATTGACTAAATCAGATGCAACATAAGGGTTCTCAGCGTAAGGTTCGGTTTGAATAGGTTTTTTGCGAACACACCGAACTACACATGTGTGCAAATACTGAAGAGTTCGGTTTGTCAAGGTTTTTTTGCGAATAAACCGAACTCAACATTGGTCACTAATAGTAAAGAGTTCGGTTTGTCAAGGTTTTTTGCGATCAAACCGAACTCCACATGTGTGAAAATACTGAAGAGTTCGGTTTGTCAAGGTTTTTTGCGAATAAACCGAACTCAACATTGGTAACTAATAGTGAAGAGTTCGGTTTGTCAAGGTTTTTTTGCGAATAAACCGAACTCCACATGTATGCAACACAACATAGTTGGACAAGTTCGGTTAAATTGAAACTCAACATATAGGGAAAAAAGCATAGTTCAGTTATATTGAAATTTGTTTTTTTTTTTGGTAAAGTTTGGCTACTAAATAGTTTTAGAATATTATGCGAACCAACCGAACAAGATAGCTCAGTTCGATTACACAAAAACTCAAAATAGCAGGCAAAATTGCACAGTTCGGTTACAAGTGGAAAAACAAATTGTTGCAAAACTGGTGAAGTTCGGTTAGAAAAAAGTTTTAGGCTTTTTTGCGAACTAAACGAACTGGCAGTTCGGTGACCCGGTTTTGAATCCTATAAAACCGAACTGTTCTTCGTGTTCTTCCTTTCAGGAAGTTCGGTTAACAAACTAGGGTTTTCTAGAAATTCGTCCTAACCGAATATCGCACTGTAACTTCCGTTCGAACCCTATTTTGATGATTTCTATTCAATTAAACGAATCAAAATCAAATTAAAAGTATGGGTTTGTTGGAAAATACCTGCGAATCGGTCCCATGGCAGAATCAGGCTTCTTACCGCGTCTATTATACTGGATTATGGATTCACTTGGCTCTTCCACTTCTTTATGAATCTCAAAATCACTTGGCTGATTTGCTAGATGTCCTAATGGGGGACCTGTTCCTGGGAGTCTATTGGTTTTCTTTCGAAGAACCATTCTTATAGTCAATTGATTAATCGACGATGAAAATTTTATGAATCGACGATTAATCGATGAAGACGATGTTTAAATGGGGAAGAGGAAAGAAGAAGAGGAGAACAGTTCCTCAAAACTGCTTTTTTTTTGTTGTGCGGCTAGGTTAGATTAGGATTATGTTAGGTTTTTGTTTTAGATTAAGTTAGATGTAGTTATTAGGTTAGGATTAATTTAATTAGGATAAGGGCCAAATTAGTAATCTCATCTGATTTTAGGACATCCCTTAACATTGTAGGGTAGGTGGCCTAATAAAACCATGGTCCCCAAAAAAATCATGGTCCCAAAAAATGGTTCTTTATAATTTCCACCTGAGTGAGAATGGTCTAGCTAGAAATTTAAACAGGAATTTATAGAAGTCATATTGTATGGCCTAGAGGACTTGCATTGTTAATTCATATACATTTCAGAACTTCATGAGAATGCAGTTTTTCGAGAAGTTTTGGATATGTACACAAGTAAAAGAAAAGATTTGTAAAACGCATTTCTGAGTCCTGACTCTGATCATTAGTCAAAGACTTGAAAACACATTTCTGAGTCCTGACTCTGATCAATAGTCAAAGACTTGAAAACACATTCAAACCTACTGACTACTGAGTATGCCACGCGGAGAGGGTGTTCTGGTTATCAAAACTTTAACGTATTAGGTTCAAAATAGCACTGGCGATGAGTAACTGACTTAAGGAGTGGTTTTCATGCATCATCATCTCTCATCTCTGTCTCGTTTTCAAGGAGTCTATGAAGCCCCTAACGGTAGTGTCGAATTTATTATCTCTTGAACAGTACATCTCAGAAATCCAGAGAGACAGCAGGAGAGTTAATAACGTTAATTTGACTACTCATGAAACCTTATTAAAGATAGAGATGGTCACGTAGATGATGTGCATGTCGTCGAGATTGACGAGTGTTCAACACCTAGAGAGTTTTCAGTTAAAGTTGAGCAACACACGACAGATAGACGCATAGATTTACGAAAAATAATGTAACAGAACGAGAGATATGTTCTATATAAATCCGCAGTATGCATTTGCCTATATGTGAAAGCTCGTTCTAACACTCAATATACGAAGAGAATTGAAGTATTCTGAGGTTCCAAAAATGGGTGTTTTAGTAATTGGGAAGTGGTTTTTATTATCCATTCTGGTGGTTTTTGTGTTCATGGTAAGTGATGTTATTGGTGGTAGGAGTTCGGTAATGGTGGAGGAGAATAAGCAGCAGCAAGGTGTTGTTGATCTTGGTGGTATGATGATGAAGGACGAAACAGATTTGTTTGCGAACGGTCGTGGTGGTGGAATGGGTAGTTGCGGATGGAAAGGCTTGAGTGGCCACTCATCTTTCACAGGTGAGGTTGTCCGCAAAAAACCTGTTTGTATGGGGAAGAGTGATGGTAGTAATGGTGTTCAACACCATCTAGACGAGCAAGTGGTGAAAGTGGATCATGGTAGCAGTGGTGATAAGTTAATAGGTGGTGATTCGTCCAATAAAAATTTAATTGGTGGTGGTAGTGTGGCTGGAGGAATAGGTGGTGGAGGTAGTATTGGTGCTGGTGGAGTTGGAGGCTTGCCAATTGGCGGCAATATTGGTGCTGGAGGAGGAATGGGGATGGGGCAGGGTGTTGGAGGAGTAAGCGGTGGTGCTGGATTTGGTGTTGGCGGCGGAATGGGTGTAGGTGCTGGCGGTGTTGGACCTGGCGCCGGTGGGGTCGGTACTGGTACTGGTGGTGGAGGCGTAGGTACAGGTTTTGGTGGTGGTGTAGGAAGCGGCACTGGGGCTGGTGGTGCTGGAGCTGGCGGTGCCGAGGCCGCTGGTGCTGGGGCCGGTGGAGCTGGCGCTGGAAGTAGTGGCAGTACTGGTGCAGGCGGCAGCAGTTGTGGTCCTACAGGTAACGGCAACAGTTGCGGGAATGCTGGTGCAGGCGGCAACTAAGAACGAACCTGAACATCTAAGAGAATCGCCTCTTCTTTGTAGAGGCTTCAGAGAAGAGTACTATATTCTGTATGCTTAATGTACTACCTATAGATAAGAGAGACGTACTTCAAGAAATTGGTTGATCGAGTTTATAAAGTCATCATAACTTGTAACTTGAAAGCAGCCACGAAGAATCTGTATGCATTTGCTCTTATGTGCGTCAGCTAGTGTTATTATTTCGCGTCAGATAGTGTTTGTTGTGTTATTGTTTCGCAATTGTCACGTATTTTGCATATCCAACTCCAATTAAGGCGCTCAGTAAGCATGACGTAAGCTGTTTTCTCAGTGAACCTTTTGGAAAAATTCTATGATGCAATTTCCAGCCTCTCTAAACAATTCCCGCTCTTCTCAATTCAATCTCCTATTACTTTATATATGTGATTTTATAAGCTACTTCATCAAGATTGCCTTCAAAATCTGTACTTACAAGATTAGTTTTTCTTGTTTGGTCATATAGATGGGTTCGAGACAAAGAAAGATCAAGGCAGCATATCAGTTTTTCCTATATACTTCACTGGGATCTGTTTTTATGCTATTAGCTATTCCGTTGATTCTTCTCCAAACATGAACCACCGATTTACATTCATCACCACTGAAATCAACAACAAGAAGAACATCTATCTTTACTTTCAAAATCAACAAACAAGTACCACTCAAACTGATACCATAACTTTACTTTCAAAATCAACAAACAAGTACCATTCAAACTGATACCATAACTTTACTTTCAAAATCAACAAACAAGTACCATTCAAACTGATACCATAACTGCAAAAGAACAAGAGAACAAGAGCATACATCACCAATTCTTACAACCCATCGAGATTCCTGAGGTTCACATGCCTCAACTTAAGAAAAATACCTTCAAGTTTGTCAACCATAAACACCCCATCACCATTACAAAAAACACCACTATTTATCAACAACAAACTACTAGCAGAACAAAAAACAAAATCGACCATCAAGAGAAGAAGCAAAAGAAGTTCAACACTACCATCATCCACATCAATAGAAAGAAGGAGAAGAGCAAGTACCGAAAAAGTCAATTTATAAAAAAAATTGTTAATCATCTTCAAAACTAGTCCAAATTCTGAAGACCTGGCTGCTTTCAGTACTCCAGAAGGGACTTCTAAAAGTCCTCTTCATCGTAGCTCCAATTCCCCTCCTCTGCATACTGTTCGCTATAATCACTGCCTGATGATGCAGGAGACAGCTGACTGTCATCTGATGACGAATTCCCCTCACTATCACTTCCTTCACTATCATCACTCGAGTCTCATCCTCTAAAAGCTCTTCATCATCACTTGTCTCCTTCACGCATGGTTCTGGAAAAAGATCTTTGGATTGACTCTCTCATCATCAAATCTTCTGCGAAGCTTCCTATCATGATAAGCCTCCATTCTGCTCCGTTCATCTGCAGCATCGGAATCCTCTTCACTGGTGTTCATCTCTTCCACTAGGTATTCAAACCCATTCTCAGACTCCTCTGAATCACTCTCAGTGGCACTCCCAAAACTTTTCGGTTATTCTTCTCTTGCTGCTCTTTCCTCATCTTTCCGATCAACCCTATCAAATTACTTCACCTTCCAAACCTCAAACAAAGCATCAATTTTTTTATTTTTCTCATCTCTGACGATCCAACTCTTGTGCGGAAAGTTCCTCACTTTCTCGTCTCTGACGAATTCTCTCCAATGCACGACAGTTTAGTTCCTCTAGCAGATCATTCCTCAGCTTCTCTAACTCTTGATCTTGCAACGACAAGGAAAGAGATTGGCTTGCTCGTATTCTACTGATGATGTTGGTGGAACAATAGGAAGAGGATTTTACGAGTTGTCAGGAAGGTTTTGATTACCGATACCGGCCATTTTCTAAAAACCTTTCCTCTCTCTTAATATTTGCCTTTTATGGGTATAATCTTTCCGATCATATGATAACCCCATTTTATAGACTCATAATTAATACCATTCATATCCATTTATGGCGTTTGGTTAAGAGTCATGTCTCTAGACTATGCACACCGGTTCAATACCCCATACACGGTACTCAGAACCATCATGACACTTTGAAAATTATCCCACACAATCAATTTTCTCTAGCCTTTCAGTTCTGGCTTAATTGCATCTCTTCGACCTTACCACCCCAATACACCAAACCTAATCTTCTACCCACTTCTAGCCTTTATGGTTCCGCCATTATGAGTGAAATTGGTAAGCCACCAAACCTAGCATTTTTTTCTTGGGTATTAATCTTGGTTTATGATTTTATGCAGGTTCAGGTATTACAGTACCTGTTAGGAGGCACCATTGGCTCTTGGGGCACGTCGACTATATGTACGAATTACCATAGCATCAACTATTTCCTAATCAATGCTCAAAACCCTATACCCCAAAATAATCAACATCCCACTAAATCAAATCCCGAGTTTACTAATATCTCTTTAGTTCACCCATTGATATTTCATACACCCCTCAATACACCCCATCTACCATCATTATATTTGGAAGCACTCAAATTCCGCTTCACAACTCTAGAGTAAATAATAAATTAAAAGTGTAACTTAAATCTTATAAAGCAAAACCTCCCCTGCACGAGTCTTATAATTATTATACTTTTTGTGCCTCAACCATTATTACGGATGTCCAATTATCCTACCAGTTGGAGTCGATTACATCAATGAATTATGAGCATGACACAATTATCACGGATTCTACAGATACCATTTATACATTGCCCAACACCACTGCTGATGAACCTTACCGACATATACCCAACCTGAATCTTTCACAATTTCATTCTCACTTTACCAACAGAAACTATAATCTACCTATCAGACTTTCCCTTTTTAAGGTTCAGTCTTCTAGACATGCTTATACTTACTTATCTATGGATATCTCCATGACCTGTCTTTATTCTCCTCTGATCCCCATTGTATATTGGAATTATCAACTCTAAATACAAATATATATATATATATTATCCTAACATCCAACCCTAAAATTGCAGGCACCCACTTGACCCTTAGGTTCACCATCTACTTTATTGTTTATATGGAGGATTCAAATTCTTCAAGTGATACCCATTCTGCTGCCTTTATTCAAAACCTCTCTTCTCAAATGGATGAGAAGCTTACTTTACTCAAAAATCTTCCTGCTTCCCTATCTGAACCAGCATACATCGATAAAACAGTCGTTCTAGCTGAGAATGATACTAATTGGAAATGGTGTATGTTGGATTACATACGCAGTGAGACTTTAGTGCCCACCTCTTGTATCAGATACTACATCTACACTCAGTAGCTTTTATCTAAAACTCCTACTGTTACCAACTTCAATGGATTGAGAAGCAAAGTTCTTATCAGATTCTTAGCCAAAAGTGATTTCATCAGGGTTAATGAACAACGCCCTTGGTTCGCTTGTGGAATCCTTATAGTTCTACGAGTGGTTCCATCTACTGTTTGGCCTGCAAACTTTCAAGTTTCCTTTGAAGAAGAAATGATGTGGCGTATCTTATGCAATGTTCCTAAAGAATGTGTTGAATTTGAAAATTTTAAGCAGCTTACACTCAAAATTGGATAACTGCTTGATGCCAAAGATCCATATGGTAATCATCCTTTCAAGAAGAATGTTAAAATCTATGTGAGAATCCCTATCAATCGAGCTCTCCCAACTGGTATTCCCCTCCTTACTATAGGAAGAGAGAAACCCTTTCTCATTGAGTGCAGGTACTTCAATGTCCCAAGGAACTTTTTTCACTCTTTTCGTGTTATTGATCATAAAGATGATGTCTGTCCTAATTGGCTGTCAAAACAAAATTTTATTAAGGAAGCTAGCTCATCTACATCAAAATATGTCTACCCACCAATTTATAGACTCATGATTCCATATACTCAAGCACATGAGCTTCCTATAATTACTCCAAACATCTCAACTATTGATTCCCTATCAACTCAAGTGAAGTAACACCAGATACGCAAAGTCAAATGTTGGTTTGTACTGGTTATGTGGGTAAAGGAAAGGCAGCAGCTGTTTCCCAAACCACAAGTGCTACCAACCAGGAATCTCCCAATTGCATGATTAACATGGGCCCATTTGGTAGCATATCTACTACTCTCAAGATTCATGAAGTAGAAACAAATCCATTTAAGCAACTCATTCCTTTGTTCAATGGCTTACCACTTATCTTAAAGAAAGTCACAAGTCAAGCTGATGTTTTGCGTGCCTTTGTGAAAAAGCGGGGGTCTAACAACACCACCCAATATTTCGCTTAGCAATCTGTATGGACTAACTCCGAAATACTTTGCTAGAGAATCAACTAGACAGTTGCTAGAGAATCAACTAGACAGTCAAACTCAATCTAGATTAAAGTATATCAAGGAATCAATATCTCTCACTTGTTTTGATTTACTCAAGCTAAAACAATAGCGAGTCTTTAATCAAACACAAGGAATAACTTGGACGGTACCAAAGACCAATATCCAAGGATCAATCAATATCAATCAACAACCAAAGGTTGGATTTCCAATTGATGATCTTAAAGCACAACCTGTAGTATTTCAATTATATAAAATATAATTCGGAAAAGAAATAACACAGACACCAGAAGTTTTGATAATGAAGAAACCGCAAATGCAGAAAAACCCCGGGACCTAGTCCAGATTGAATACACATTGTATTAAGCCGCTACAGACACTAGCCTACTCGAAGCTAACTTCGGACTGGACTATAGTTGAATCCCAATCAGTCTCCCACCGATCCAAGGTACAGTTGTACTCCTACGCCTCTAATCCCAGCAGGATACTGCGCACTTGATTCCCTTAGCTGATCTCACCCATAACTAACAGTTGGTGCAACCCAAAATTGCAGACTTGATAATAAACAAATCTGTCTCACACAGAAAAGTCTATCAAAGGATAAATCTGTCTCCCACAGAAAACCCTAGGTTTTGTTCCGTCTAAAGATATAAAATCAAGGTGAACAAGAACCAATTAATAATCGGGTCTTATATTCCCGAAGAAAAACCTAGATTAATCAATCACCTCTCAACAATCCTTCTTGACTACACAAGCGGTTTGTCGAGGAATCACAAACAGTGAGACGAAGATGTTTGTGACTTCTTTATCTTTCCTATCGGAGAACTCTCACGATCTCAAGCCAATCAAAGATTGTACTCGTACGATAGAAGATGCAAGATCAGATTACACAACTACGATAAAAGTAGTATCGGTTTGGCTTCACAATCCCAATGAAGTATTTAAGTCGTTAACCTGGTTTTAAAGAAAAAAACCAAAGGTTAAAGAAGAATCGACTCTAGCGAGCGCACTAGTATCACACATACGTGTGGGGATTAGTTTTGCACAATGCTAGATGTCTCCTTTATATAGCCTCCAAATCAGGGTTTTGCCTTAGATACAAAGCAATCCGTATTCACCGTTAGATGAAAACCTGATTTAGATTCAAGCTAATATTTCTCAACCGTTAGATCGAAAACTTAGCTTGTCACACACACTTGGGTAGACGTTTACTGGGTTTGTGAAAACCATGCCCAAACGTGTACGTGTATGTTGGTTAAACATAGTAACCCAAAAGGTTAACCATATGAGAAATTCATATCAACCTAGTTCTTCTTCACCATAACTAGTTCAATTGACTCAATGAACTAGTTAGAGAGTTGTTCAATTGCTATGAGATCTTATGTAACTACACAAGACACAATTAAAACAAAGATGATTCGATTCGATGAATCGGCTCATGAACTTAATAGCTACTGTTTGCATAAAGCATTCCTTAGTAATTTAAGTTTCATGTTTAGATCACATCTTTAGATCATAACCACTTAAGCTCACAAACAAGTTCGCGGACTTAAGGCAATCGGCAGAGTTTTCCAGACTCAGCAGAAAATCTCGGCAAAGAGACTTCCGCCAGTTCGCGGACTAAATACGCAAACGAGTTTTTGGAAAATCCCAGTATAAATTCTCGGTAAGAGAACTTCTGTCAGTTCGCGGACTGCGTTCGCGGACTGGGTACGCGTACTTGGCAAATCCAATTCCTCCGGTTTCTCTCAATCAACAAAGTTCGAAAACTTCGGATTAAGGAATACATGGTTATGTATTCTAAACTCTCATTCCAATCATTGAGACGTTCTCAGAGGATGTTATATAGCCGTTATTCACAGACCGTTTCACGTCAGAGAAATTCTCAAAGTAATTGAAGCTTTTCATGACTTTCGTCACTAGGTGAAGATAAACTTGATCAAAGCGAAACGCTTTACCAACACACGATTTCGAGAAAAAGATAAGTAGTGAATACTCAACTAGAAATGTCAAATGTGTATGATCCAGTCTATATAGCCTACGACTTTTTGTCTCGTAAGAAGTATGAGATAGAATAGATAGACTTTTGAGTGATAGATAAGTTCAAGTCTCCACATACCTTTTTGTTGATGAAGTTCCACGGTTCCTTGTATAGATCTTCGTCGTTGTATGATGAATCGCCATGAGTCCTTGAGCTCAACTACACTTTTCTATCCTAGTCCGAGACTTAGCTATGTAGACTAGAAATCAAGACTCATAGTTTTGATCACTAAAATTGAAAAACATGCTTGATATAGAAACGCATGCGAGGTCGACCGAGCTATGCTCTAACAATCTCCCCCTTTGTCAATTTTAGTGACAAAACTATTAATACTTATGGAATACAAAAAAGATAAACTTTAGTGGCTCCTATTCCATAGTCTAATCTTCAACGTTCCATGAAATCTTCGTCCTTCGAAGTACTCCAATGATCCCAAAGGTTGTAAGTTTAGCACCACCCTTGTTGAAGATCCGTAGCTATAACAATGAGAGAAATCGAGATTCTCGATCATTATTATACAGTGTCATAGTATCATTATGTAACATCAAACTCCAATTTCATCACGACTTTAACAACAATACTATGGTGATATGTATCACTCCCCCTTAGTCAATACTCCATCTCGATCATGGAAACCACTCCCCCTTACACAATGATCCGAAAACCATATGTACTCTCCCCCTTTTTGTCAATAAAATTGGCAAAGGTAAAAGAACGGGATCATATGAAATTTCCACAAGAGACATTTCATAAACTAAAAGAAAAAATACATACCAATTTTAATTTAGATGCAATCATAAAGCCGAAGCTAAATGCATTCATCAAGGAGTTTTAAGATACAAGATAACCCCTATGAAATTCCACAGCCGCACACCCCGCAAGATATTACCATTAAGCACACAAAAGAACTCTCCCCCATTTGATGTCATTCCCGAGAGAACAACAAGAGCGACCTTAATTTCGAAAGAAAAGAAGGATTTTTTAATTGGACACTAAAAACCATAGGAAAATGATTTTCTATATCCAAAACTCAATCAAATTAATCACAAGTAAACCCACGATTAATTTAATTGGAATACGCAACTAAACCAAATCACAAAAGTGATCAATTTAATTGATTGTGCTCAACATAAGAAAACTCACGGAGCTACGACTAAGATAACCACACGGAGATGACTACCTTAATCGTTCAAATACTCAACATAAGGAAAACCTTACGGAATATACGACTACATCAACCAATAGAACATGATTAGTATATCCGTTCATATACTCAACACAAGAACTTGTGGAATATATGAAAACTCAACTAGATTAATTACAATAGAACCTCTAATTAATCTAATTGGAATACACAACCAAACTAATCACCGAAACAATCAATTTAATTGTCAAAAGATTTTGCTCGACAAAAGAAGACTTTCGGAGCAAATAACTAAATAACCAATCAAGATGATTAATTTAGTTCAAGAATGCTCAACATATAGCATCTTATGGAACAACCAACAAAGCCAATAATAATCGACATAGTTGTAAGGTGCTCAACATAAGATACACAATGGAGCCTTCACGGTAAAACATAACAAAATGGATCAATGAAGATCAATACCGTGGATAAGATACAAGGATCTATTCTATTTTCCATCACTATGCATAACGACATAATAGACTTTATCCTTGTCAAACAAAAGATTTCATCCTATTTTCCATCAAATACATGACTGCATAGGCATAAATTTTGTATTTGTCAAAATTCCATTCGTCCTTTCATCAATACGAATACCAATTCATGAACGACTTTACTTTTGACAACATATGGGACCTTCAAGTTCACGGATGCAAAGAATACATATCCCATAATCAAATTGCAATATCTCAAAATCATAAAGATCAATACTGCAATAACATCATCCTCCAAATATTTTTAGAATTTAATACCAATAAACCTAAAAAATAAACATAAGAAGATGAAAACAAAAATAGCTATGTATAGTCACAATCGTCGCTATTCAAAGCTCTAGTTATTCTTCCAACTAAACCAAAAAGAAGACAAACTAGGCAACTAAAAAGACTCAGTTTTTCTTGATGATTTCATGCCTCTGAAATGGTCCATCAGAACAGGAGTCACTGATATCCTTGATCATGTTGACTGTAGAGACACCATGTTCAAAAGTTAAAATGTTGACTTTTCGATCAATAGTGCGAGCATAATGGCGAGACTTTGCGCATTTAAGGATAACTTTCTTTTGATTCCTGATCAAGATATTCTGAGTACCAAGGATTTTTTCCTATCCATCAATAAGCTGGTTTATCTACAGTTGAAGGTTAGCAAGTTCGTTCTTGACTTCATTTTGAACACGAAACAGATCCTTGACAGATTCTCCAATCCAAGAGTTATACTCTTTTCTTTCAACCATCTTCTTTAAAATACAATCTTGACCAGAATCACATCCTTAGAGATCATCCTAAACCATAGGGTTAACTTCTTCTTTGGGAACAGATTCCATAGAGTTCCTTTCTGAAGAATAAAGAAACACATATAATACTTATATATGTTCGTGAGTACCCTAGCTGGAAACCCTAAAGTTCCTTGAGGAGACACGGACGTTCTTGGGCCATCCAAAGTAAAAATGGCCCAAAAAAGGAAAACTGCATACCATGTTTCTTTCAAAGATTCTATATCTCCAAAAAATCATAGTAACAAAAGAAAGAAGTACTAACAATATTACATCATAAGATATACAAACTAGATAAAAACAGCACAATACTTGAGCATCTCACAAATCCTCATTCTTGTATCTCTCAAGTTAGACACAAGAACAGACTTTCTGGTACTAGGTAGCAGAGGGAGACATAGTCTCACCATAGGTTCTGAGAGAGTAACAGTTATTTCCTCCAGGATATTTGAACTTTACATTTCTTGTCCTTCCTTGGAAGTTTCCAGATACGGGAGAACGTCTCACAGTCCTTCTGGGAATCACAGGTGAGGAATCTTTCTGATAACAAAGTCTAGGACCTCTAGAAATAGGTTCTAGGGGATTTTCCGAAATTGGTCTCAATACACTAGACTTAAATTTACCAGAGTTGTTCTTATAAGCACAAGACATGCTTTCATAGGTAGTACGATTTATACCACTAGAATTTACCAATGTCCTGTAATGATTTCTAGGAGAGAGATCACTTTTATAAGATGCCTAGTTCCGTGTGGAAGCGAGGTTCACCGCAGCAGTCGTCTGACTATTTACTCCATTGACAATAGAAAGAAGCAATTTGTGAAGATTAGTGACTTGTTTCTTTCTCGCAAAACAATGGATAACATAGTGATTTCCTTTTCCACAGAAGGTACAGGTTCGTGGAGGATAAGTAACAACATGCACTTGTTTGAACTTCATAGCCACCGGAGAAGATTGTAAGTTATGAAAACTTTTCTTGACACAATCTTCATCTGGAGAAAATTTCATTATGTACAGTAACTCATGAGAATTAGTTTATGCAAAAGAACTTTTCATTAAGACAGGATTTTCCTTTTCCAAGGATTTGCGCTGTCTATGGGATAGAACAAGTGAGGCTTCAAGTTTTTCTTTCTCAACACGAAGTCTGTCTAGATCGGATGAATGCGTCTTGATCAAACATTTTTCTCTAATTGAGCCTTCTTTAACCAGCTTTTCAAGATCACAAATCTTTTCATGTTGTATATTGTTTTCTTGAAGAAGTTTCTCAATTTCCTTAGAGAATGACCCTATAATGTTGTAGAGTACTTGTTCACGATCAATAGACTTCTCGAATTCATCAATGAGCTGTACATGATCCTTGATATCAACAAACTCTATAGAATTTTTTGTAATTCTGATGAGCTCCATTTCAGCTTTAGCTATTATGTCTGATGTCTCATTGGAGGAAGAGTGGCTGACACAAGATGAGACAATCTTCCTACCTCGGGATTCGGAAGAATCAGCTACGGAGTGATCCTTTGAGGTATTTTCGAGACACTTGACAAAGTTGACAGCTTTAAGAGGCACTTTGGTATGCGTATGAGATTCTGTCCACAGACTCAGATTGCCACAAACACAGAATTATAAGGTCTTTAACGTGTTTTCCTGCTCTGATACCAATTGAAAAAGCGGGAGTCTAATAACACCACCCAATATTTCGCTTAGCAATCTGTATGGACTAACTCCGAAATACTTTGCTAGAGAATCAACTAGACAGGCAGACTCAATCTAGATTAAAGTATCTCAAGGAGTCAATATCTCTCACTTGTTTTGATTTACTTAAGCTAAAACAATAGCGAGTCTTTAATCAAACACAAGGAATAACTTGAACGATACCAAAGACCAACATCCAAGGATCAATCAATATCAATCAACAACCAAAGGTTGGATTTCCAATTGATGATCTTAACGCACAACCTGTATTATTTCAATTATATAAAATATAATGCGGAAAAGAAATAACACGGACACCAGAAGTTTTGTTAACGAGGAAACCGCAAATGCAGAAAAACCCCGGGACCTAGTCCAGATTGAATACATACTGTATTAAGTCGCTACATACACTAGACTACTCCAAGCTAACTTCGGACTGGACTATAGTTGAACCCCAATCAGTCTCCCACCGATCCAAGGTACAGTTGTACTCCTACGCCTCTGATCCCAGCAAGATACTGCGCACTTGATTCCCTTAGCTGATCTCACCCACAACTAAGAGTTGATGCAACCCAAAATCGCAGACTTGATAATAAACAAATCTGTCTCACACAGAAAAGTCTATCAAAGGATAAATCTGTCTCCCATAGAAAAACCCTAGGTTTTGTTCCGTCTTAAGATATAAAATCAAGGTGAACAGGAACCAATTGATAATCCGGTCTTATATTCCCGAAGAACAGCCTAGATGAATCAATCACCTCTCAACAATCCTTCTTGACTACACAAGCGGTTTGTCGAGGAATCACAAACAGTGAGACGAAGATGTTTGTGACTTCTTTATCTTGCCTATCGGAGAACTCTCACGATCTCAAGACAATCAAAGATTGTACTCGTACGATAGAAAATGCAAGATCAGATCACACAACTACGATAAAAGTAGTATCAGTCTGGCTTCACAATCCCAATGAAGTCTTTAAGTCGTTAACCTGGTTTTAAAGAAGAAAACCAAAGGTTAAAGGAGAATCGACTCTAGCGAGCGCACTAATATCACACAAACGTGTGGGGATTAGTTTTGCACAATGCTAGATGTCTCCTTTATATAGCCTTCAAATCATGGTTTTGCCTTAGTTACAAAGCAATCCATATTCACCGTTATATGAAAAACTGATTTAGATTCAAGCTAATATTTCTCAACCGTTAGATCGAAAACTTAGCTTGTCACACACACTTGGGTAGACGTTTACTGGGTTTGTGAAAACCATGCCCAAACGTGTACGTGTATGTTGGTTCAACATAGTAACCCAAAAGGTTAACCATATGAGCAATTCATATTAACCTAGTTCTTCTTCACCATAACTAGTTCAATTGACTCAATGAACTAGTTAGAGAGTTGTTCAATTGCTATGAGATCTTATGTAACTACAGAAGACACAATTGAAACAAAGATGATTCGATTCGATGAATCGGCTCATGAACTTTATATCCATGGTTTGCATAAAGCATTCCTTAGTAATTTAAGTTTCATGTTCAGAGCACATCTTTAGATCATAACCACTTAAGCTCACAAACAAGTTCGCGGACTTAAGGCAACCGACAGAGTTTTCCAGACTCAGCAGAAAATCTCGGCAAAGAGACTTCCGCCAGTTCGCGGACTAGGTTCGCGGACTGAGTTCGTGGACTAAGCACGCAAACGAGTTTTTGGAAAATCCCAGCATAAATTCTCGGTAAGAGAACTTCCGTCAGTTCGCGGACTTGGCAAAGCCAATTCCTCCGGTTTCTCTCAATCAACAAAGTTCGAAAACTTCGGATTAAGGAATACATGTTTATGTAATCTAAACTCTCATTCCAATCATTGAGACATTCTCAGAGGACGTTATATAGTCGTTATTCACAGACCGTTTCACGTCAGAGCAATTCTCAAAGTAATTGAAACTTTTCATGACTTTCGTCACTAGGTGAAGATAAACTTGATCAAAGCGAAACGCTTTACCAACACACGATTTCGAGAAAAAGCTAAGTAGTGAATACTCAGCTCGAAATGTCAAATGTGTATGATCCAGTCTATATAACATACGACTTTTTGTCTCATAAGAAGTATGAGATATAATAGATAGAATTTTGAGTGATAGATAAGTTCAAGTCTCCACATACCTTTTTGTTGATGAAGTTCCATGGTTCCTTGTATATATATTCGTCGTTGTATGATGAATCTCCATGAAGTCCTTGAGCTCAACTACACTTTTCAATCCTAGTCCGAGACTTAGCTATGTAGACTAGAAATCAAGACTCATAGTTTTGATCACTAACATTGACAAACATGCTTGATATAGCAACGCATGCGAGGTCGACCGATCTCTAACACTTTGATCTTATCCCTGAGTCCAGCAACACAGGACCGATCCGTACCAGTAACTCAACTAGAAGATTCAATACGACGGCAAATCCTACTCAGAAATTTGTTATATCAAAAGAACAAGCTATATGTTTAGCAGCTGAACATGATGCTCTTTCCAATCTAAAGAGAAAGATTAATCCTCGTGTCTATCTCAAAAAGAGGACTAGATCATCCTCTTCTAACCTGGTTGATTCTGCTACCAACTCTCCTAAAATTGATAGCTCTGAACCAGATTATTCTTCTCTTTTCCCTCCCATCACCAAATTGGGTGACATTTCCACTTTCAACTTGTCTCAATGTACCTTTAATACCTATACCTCTCCTGATGATTTTGGAAACTTCACTGTACCTACTGATGCAACTTCAAATGGTAATGGTGTCCGCAACAATTCCTCACATAAGGTTGCTGATCTGAACCTGGATGCTACCCAAGGAACTATCTCTGCTGGTGGAAATAACAATTCTCAATCTAATGGAAACCAGGATTCTGCTAATAAATTTTGTTCTTCTCCCACCCCTATATTGTCTCTCCTTCATCTCTTGTTGTTACTTCCTCTTTTCCTGTCAATAATGTGAACATTATTTGTTGGAATGTGCGCGGTTTTGGAAAAAAAATCTGCTAATAAGGAACTTAGCATCCTTCTTAGGAATGTTAACCCTGACATTGTTTTCTTGTATGAGATAAAAATGCAAAATGATTTTGCTGCTAGAAAACTGAGGAATATGGGCTTCCCTTGTACTGCTAATGTGCCATGTATTGGAAGGAGTGATGGTCTTGTGCTAGCTTGGAAGAAGGAAATCGACCTTACTATTGTTTCCACTAGTAATAAAGGCATCTATGTCACTACTAAATATGTCATACATTCCAAAACTTATCACATTTATTTCATATATGGAGAACCTAATAGTGCCTTAAGACAAGCCTTCTGGGAAAACCAATGCCTTTTACCACATATACCAGTAGATGAACCAGCTTTCTTTATAGGTGATTTTAATGCTCTCCCAAGCCCTGAGGATAAAAATGGTGATCTAGAGGTTGATGACACTGATTTTTTTAATTTTAGGAATTTCTGTAATGTTTTTGACCTACATGATCCTGGTTTCTCTGTCCCTAGGTTTACTTGGTCGAATATGCAACAAGGTCCTGATCTCATTCTTGAAAGACATGATAGGTGTCTCATTAATCCCTATGCTGAGCTGTTATGTCCTAAATTATGTGTTAATAATCTTCCTAGGGACTCCTATGATCATTTCCCCATGCATATTGGTTTTAATTTTGAAGTGAATTTTTATTCCTAGACCTTTCTATTTCATGGCCATGTGGATGGAGGATCCTACTTGCAGGAATATTATAGCTAATGCTTGGTATGTTAATGTGATTGGTTCCCTGCTTATAAACTTAAAGCTAAGCTGCTTAACACACACAAAAAAAAAGCCTTAGGGACAGGAACAAGATTTCTTTTGGTAACCTTCAAACCAACATCAAAGATACTAGAGAATAGCTGGATGATCTACAAACTCCCAATCCTTCAGATTCCTCCTCTATTTAGATTAAGGGCTAGACTAGAATACCTGTATAACCTTTAGTAGCTTTACTGGAACGATAAATCTAGGGAGATCTGGCTCCTGAAAGGAGAAAAAGATTCTCCCTATTTCCATAGAGTCACTCTCTTTAGGAGAAAAAGGAATGCCATTAGTTGGATTAAAAATTCTCTTGTTACTGTTTTCACTGATAGGAATAACATAGGTACTTATTTTGTGGATTACTTTAGAAATCTATACTCCTCCCAACCTCAGCAATTTCAAGATGAAGATTCAGAAAACTTACCAGTCAAATTATCCCATGAGAATAACTCTTTGTTAAATATCTCTCTCACTGCTGAGGAAATAAAAAATTATGTCTTTCAAATGGGTGGTAAAAAGGCTCCTGGCCTTGATGGCTTCACATGCTTGTTCTACCTGAAAAACTGGGATATTGTTGGAGAAGCTGTTATTGACATGTCCCAAACCTGTTTTAGAACTTGTCATTTATCAAAAGTCTTCAATACCACAAATATTGCTTTAAGGATTAAGGTCCCTCTGGCTGAATCAGTTTCCCAATATAGGCCCATTAGCTTATGTAATTTCATCAATAAAATCCTATCTAAAATCCTGGCCAATAGACTCAAACCTTTGATGGATAACATCATATCTCAAAATCAAAGTGCATTGTCCCCAAAAAAAAGTATATCTGACAATATCCTGCTAGCCAATGAGGCTGTCTGTGCTGTCAACCATCATAAAAAGAAGGAGGGCATTGATGCTATCAAACTTGATATGTACAAAGCTTATGATAAGTTAGAATAGTCTTTTCTTAATAAAGTTTTACTTAAAATGGGTTTGTCTGATCACTAGGTTAATCTGATTCATCAATGTGTTTCTACTGTCTCTTATTATGTTTTGTTGAATGGTAGTCCTACTGGACTTATCAAACCTGAGAGCGGCCTGAGACAGGGATATCCTCTCTCTCTCTATCTTTATATCATCTGTTCTGAAGCTTTATCTGCTTATATTGATACTTTGACCAGTAAAGGCCTAGTTTAAGGAATTACAGTTTGTAAGAATGCCCCTTGCATGACACACCTCTTGTTTGCTAATGGTTCCCTCTTGTTTTCTAAAGCTACTGACAAAGACTTAAAAACTATTCAAGACTATCTTCAAAAGTATTGTTTAGCTTCTGAACAAGAAATCAACTTTGATAAATCTGGTATCTTGTTTAGTAAAAAGTTGCCTGCAACTCTTACGAACCATTTGTCTAATATTCTGGATATCCATAACAGATATCTAGTGGAGAAGTATCTTGGCAAACCTATAGATTTTCATGCCTCTAAGATCCAGACCCATATGGGTATTCTCCAAGTTGTAGATGCTAGGATTACCTCTTGGCTTCATAGACTGTTATCTCAGGCTTCTAGAACTACCTTGGTTAAGCATGTTGGTCGGGTCATTCCTCTATACCAAATGGGTGTGTTTCTTATCCCCAAGTACCTTTGCAAAAAGATGGATTCTCACCTTTGTCAATTCTGGTGGGGAGAGATTCTTGATCCTAAGGATAGGAAACTACACCTTTTAGGATGGGATGCTTTGTGCTCTCCTAAGTCTGAAGGTGGTCTTGGTTTTAGGAAATATGAACCTAATAACTTGGCTATGTTAGCTAGAAATGCGTGGAAAATCATAGAGAACCCTGACTGCCTTGTAGGTATTGTGCTGAAAGCTCGTTATTTTCATAAGACTGACTTTCTTAATGTTGCTTGTCATGCTGATTGCTCCTGGACTTGGAGATGCCTCCATACCATTAAAGAAATTATTAAACCCTTTGTTTCTTGGATTATTGGGGATGGTAAATTTATTGATCCCTAGTGTGATAAATGGATCCCTACTTTAGGTTCTGTCACCCCTAATGCTTGGTCCCTCCAGACCCTTGTGTTAAAGTTTCTTATTTCATTGATGATGCTACTAGATCCTGGAATTTAGATAAACTAAATACTCATTTTGATGATGCTTTTGTTCAGAAGATCATCACCATTCCCTTAAGCCAGTTATGCACTCCTGATAGGAGGGCTTGAGAGCTTTCAAATAATGGCATATTTTCTTCAAAATCTTCTTACTTGGGATTACGAGGGTCTGGACCCTCCCCTAGTAATAAACTTTGGAAGCGCATTTGGAAAATTAATGTCCCTCACCGTATTCAACTTTTTACTTGGAAAGCTTCTAGAAATGTTCTACCTGCTAAAACTGTTCTTCAAACTCGAATGCCTATGCACTCTGTTACCTTTAATAGATGCTCTGATCCTCATGAATCTATTATGCGTGCTCTTGTTATGTTCCCTTTTTCTATCCATGTTTGGAATCTCAATGCCTTTTGTGCTAATACTTCTGTTTTTTCTTCGAGTTCTATGATTGATTGGTTAATTTTTTGGTTGGTTGACCTTAAATCTAGAATTCCTACTGATAGACATTGCATGCTTGTTGTTGTCATGTGGTCTTTATGGACTAGTATAAACAATTTAGTCTTTAGAAACCTTCAGGAAAATCATGTTGCTATCATCCATAGAGCTAAGGATATGCTCCTCACTGTTAAAACCAGAATCCAAAACCCACCTTGTCATACCATTTCTTTTAGTGACCACTGGATTCCCCCTACTTTTGGCTGGATTAAATGTAACACTGATGGTGCTTATGATGACATTACTAAGGATAATGGTGCAGGCTATGTGATGAGGGATTTATCCAGCAAGGCTTCTTTCTGTGCTTTTATTGTCTTTGATGTGGAATCTTCTAAAGAGGCTGAAGTAGAGCTATCTGGACTGTGTTGAAGAAGACTGTGGAACTAAAGCTAACACATATCATAGTGGCAAGTGATGCTCAAGACCTGGTTTCCAAATTCTCGGCTGGATGTTTTGATGAGAATCCTAGAACTGATGCAATCTTTAAAGACATTCAATTTTTTGGTTCTTCTCTTGGTGATTTTATTTTCTCTTTCCAACCAAGAACTTGTAATTTTGTTGCTCTTGAACTAGCTAAATGGGAAAAAAACAATAAGTCGTCTATGTACTGGTCTGTCCCTCCTGTTTGGCTTAAGCCTTTTGGTTAGGAAGACCATTAGCCTTTTTGAAGGTCTTTGCTCAAAAAAAAAAAAAAAAACTCCTATAAAGGCTGCCCAGTTTGGTTGCAGGCATTTTGGACATATGGAATGTAGTATTATGTAAAGAACCTGATCATCACTCACTAATCACTATCAGAATCACATTACCGCATGCAACATCGGATTTACATAACTGTAGAAGGCCTCAAGTCTATCCAAGACATTTCCAGAAATTATTTCTGCATGGGTGCACCTGCTCGTTGCATCAAATACATGCCTAATGTGCCAGTACCCAACAAGTTCTCGTCATCTTTTGCTTTTGTCATGAAATCTTTGTTATGAAATCATTAAAAGCTGAGCCACACTGAAAACGACAAAAAGGACTATACACGTGCTAGTGTGTAAAATGGGAGAAGAAAAGTGTAAGATCTGGTCATTATGGAACTCGAATGAAACAATCAAAATCTTGAAAACTTTAGATTGGACTATCTTTTCAATGTTTATATGAATGGTTTTCCCCTTAATTACTTACAAGATAAAGTAGTCAAACTAACTTATTTACGTTGTTTTAAGTAGTACATAACTTTACATTTAAGTTTACCTCTTTGTGTATAATTTGACTCAGTATTGTAAATGCGATGTTTATAAGAATTATGTATCCAACTTCACAATAGCGATGAGGTTGCACTGCAATCACCGGAATTTAACTTAAAGTGTTTAAAATTTTAACTTAAAATTAGTTGATGAAGTTCAAAGATACAATTAAAATATTATTAGTTTACAATTTGATGTTTCGACCGAGGTTTATAGACTACTAATAGGGTTCATATTTAAAAAATTTGCATGTTA
Organism: Papaver somniferum; assembly: GCF_003573695.1. NCBI lineage: Eukaryota > Viridiplantae > Streptophyta > Magnoliopsida > Ranunculales > Papaveraceae > Papaver > Papaver somniferum. The sequence continues at coordinate 230,436,450 of NC_039364.1, read as the reverse complement.
TCTTAATAATTTAGGAATATCCGATAATGATGAATTCTACTAGCACATATATGTTACACTTTGTTTACATCAACTTATATGTTGTACGTTCTGTATTGGTGAGGGTGCAGGTTAATAGTTATCCATCCTGTCAGAATACGCTAGCCGTTCTGTATTGAGACAATTCACTTCCTTTTTCTTCTGCAACTGTGCTTCATTTTTCATTTTCTTTTCTTCATTAACGAATTGCAGCTCTACCATGGTATCAAACTAAGAAATTTCAATTTCTAAGGTTCTTCGGTTGTTTCAACTAATTACGTTCCTTCTTGATTTCACATCTTTTTGTTTACGATTCATGAATTTTCATCAACATCAATGGAAAACCCCCATATTCGATCTCCAGAGTTCCTTTAGATCACTTAACAAATTTGGTTTCTCTAAAATTGTATGAAGATAATTACATCATCTGGAAAAATCTTGTGCTTCGTGTTTTTCACAAACACAAACTTCAAAGGTTTCTTGCTCATGTGAGTTAGTTTAGATCTGATGGTAGAGGTTATGGTGGTAGATTTAGTGGCTTCAATCATAACTTTGCAATAGGTGGTAGTAGAACTATTAATTTTCAGTATGGTAGAGGAACTAGTTCTTCTAGTCCTAATGGAGGTTCTGGTCAACTTAATTCTTCATATCCATTTGTTATTAGATCAAATATGTGGAAATCTAGTTATAGTGCTTTAAAAATGCAGAAACAGATTGAATGTGCATAACAAACTCTGCATACACCTTTAAACTTAACTGCAATATTGTTTTCTGCTAATATTTTGGGTGAGAACCCTTGGTTTGCCTATATTGGTGCTGATGATCATATCACTCATGATAATTCTAAATTACAAGTTACTTCTACATATGAGGGTATAAAGGAAAGTCAAGCAACAAACCATACTTTTAACCTAAAAAAATGTTCTTTTGATACCTAAATATTCTCAAAACTTGCTTTATGTGTAAAAGTCCATTTCTAATAAAAAATTTTATATAATGCTTGATTCATCTGGGTTCTTTATGAAGGACTTGCTAAATAATATTATTCTTTTACAGGCTCACACAACCAAACAAACATATTTCCAGTTCAAACTTATTGGAGAAATTCATTATATCAATCACATGATTTGTATCATAAACAAATTACATATTCGACCCACATTCAATAAAAAAAACATAAGAAAATGAACATAAAGATTGGTTAAAGAATCATCATCAGTAGAAGAACCGGTGCTTCTAGAAAGAATGAATAATACCAGAAAAAACATAATGTATGATAAAACTTTTTGAAGAACTAAATACAAAATTGAATTGAACCATTTACAGTAGATTCAACATAACAATACAAAAGTACCTTTCATCCAATACCCATAGATTTACCATCTTTATTTAAACACAAAACTCTATCCATTTTAAATTCATATTGATTCCGTTCTTTAAGTATCCATCTTACTATGGGTTTTTTCAATTCCTTTATTTACGCGCTCACTAGTACCACAATTAAATTTTCTCGTAATCTATAAAAAATTTAGGAGGAAGAGAAAACGAAAGGAGGAGGAAGTGGTGTGGGCGTCCAAAAGAGACTTGAAGAAATAATATGTTTGAATTTCAAGTTTAGGTTTAGCATGTTTTATACTTTTGATACATGGATGTGTTCAAATTTTTAACCACTTTGTTCTAAAAGAGTGGTAAGTATTTTTCTGTTAAACAAAACATGAGGCAAAGAAGAAGAACAATTGAGATCGAGAGAGGACTTGAAGGAGATTCAACAATAGGTTTTACTGTGTATGATAATAATCAACTCAAATTATCGTATTTGCCCACTCAAATTATCGTATTTCCCTTGTTTTTGTTAAATTTTGATTTACACCTGTTTATCATACATACTTTTTTAACAACACGTGGAATGTAAAAACACTTTTCCCAACGACTTGGATGTTTGATTGGTACCAAATGTTAACGTTTAAACCACATTTTATAATTTATACATGAATTGTAAAACAACTACAATAAAGGAAAAGAAAAGAACTAACCAACAAACTTATTATCTTGTAAATTCCTTTCCACACCCAGGAGGCCCCTTTAGCATAAGAGGAATGAAAGGGGTTGGAATTTGGGAAATATCTGAGTTTCATAGGTAGGGCCCAAACAGAGTTAGCCTGATGAAAAAGTCTCCAACCATATTTGGCAATTAAAGCTAGATTCCAAAGTCTCATATTCTTTATGTCATTCCCCCATTCTCTTTATCCTTGCGAAGACCACTACGAGCTTTAGGGTAAAAACCTTTTTTATTGCTATCTTTTCCCCACCAATAGTCTCTCACAAGGCCCGAGGCTTTCTTAACAGTGGCCACTGAAAGAATGAAAGTGTACATAGTATACACATGAATGGTCTCTAAGACAATTTTGACCATAATATTCCTCCCAGCAGGATAAAAGTTGAGACGATTCCAACCCTTTAATCTATTAGACATGTTATCTACCATGCTATCAAAGCATTCAATCTTGGATCTGCTAATAAAGAGTGGTGCTCCTAGTTATTCCTCGTCTAAGGATATCCTTTTCACACGGAGAATGTTTATTATATATTTAACCAAAGAATTAGAGGTCCTGGAGAAGAAAATCCCATACTTATGATAATTTATCACTTTCCCGGAGGAATCATCATAGGAATTCATAATTTGTTTAAAATTTTTACTTTGGAGGATGGTAGCATTGTAGAAGATGAGGCGGTCATCCGCAAAATAAATGACTAATAAAAGGGCATTTAGTAGAAATTTTGAAACCAGAGATTAAACCTTAATTCGACATCATACATAGTTCTAGAGAAGGACTCCATGCTGAGAATAAAGAGATAGGGTGATAGAGGATCACCCTGTCTCAATCCTCTAGTAGGCTTGAAGAAGCTAGAAGGACTGCCATTAAGCATGATGACCGCAGAACTGGTGCTAATACATTGGTATATCACATTACACTAATGTTCACTGAATCCCATTTTGCTCAAAATGGCAATCAGGAAAGGACATTCGACTTCGCCATGTCAATCTTCAGACCCATAGTGCCAGTTTTACTGTTTTTCCTCTTCATAACATAAATGACCTCGTGCTATCAAAATATTGTCGAAATCTGTTTCTGGTTAAGAAATTCTGATAGGGGGAAATGAGGTTGGGAAGAAGTGGTTTCATTCTATTAGCAATAACCTTAGAAATGGTCGTCTCGTAGACTACGTTACAAAAGCTGATAGGCCTATAGTCGACAGCCGTTACATTCTATTCGCAATATCAGCCGTTACACGCATCTTTCAAATTCAGTCGTTTATCGAATCTCTTAGTAATAAACCAAATATTATAATGAGTAAAACTGAAATCTATATATTGTTATGTCTCTAGAGATCTAAAACAGAAGCACACATTAACGAAAATATTTCTTGCAGTCAGCTTCTTCTAGCATTGCAGAACAAAGGGATGATTCATCGTGTAAACTCTGTGATTCATCGCCAGGTTACTTCATACAACTCGAAAATTTTGATTTGAGTTAAAGTTTTGTACTGAATTCATTTTAACTAGACAAATTATTTTCATAGTGTGGGGAAATCAAAATAGGTTTTTTTTTAAGTCATTGAGTTGAGATTTAAAAGGGGTTTTTGAAATTTGTGGTGATAATTTTGATTTGGGAATTGTTTTGGTTTATGGCCTGGCACTTTGTTATTTGAGTTTGTTTGCATTTATTAGTTTACTCCAGTGATTGAGCCATGGAAGTGTTCGACAAAATTCTAGAGACAAGAATGTATAAGAAATCTTTCTGTATTTCTTGTTATTGAAAGAGAAATAATGACAACTATAAATAGCCTTACAAGTGCAGTAAAATAGGATCAAACAACCACGTCTAACTAGTGGTGTTACTAGTAACAAAAAAATGAATCGAACATAACAAATTGTCCTGAACAATAGGACATTACACTAAAGACTCGACTACCACTACTTTATTGGACTGACTACTTCAACATATCCTCCCTTAAACTGAACATTGGAGTTCAGTTTAGAACTGATGTGGAACACATTCCAAGCAAACCTCTAAGCCTCACAAAAACATTCAGTTTCAATGGCTTTGCCATGATATCAACAACTTGAGATCATGAAGAAAATGAAATCTGACATCAATGTGTTTGCTACAAACATGTAATACTGGATTTCTGGAGAGAGAAATGCTGGAACTATTATCACAGAGTATGATAGTGCACTCACCATTTTATGACTGATGAAGATACTCTAGAATCCTTCTCAACCAGATTGCTTGAGTTGCAGTTGAAGCTGCTGCAACAAATTCTGCCTCAGTTGTTGACAAAGTAACAATTGCTTGCTTCTTTGATAGCCATGATACAACACCAGAACCCAGCTGAAACACATACCCTGAAGTACTCTTGTGATCATCTAAGTCACCACCATAGTCACTTTCTGTGTAGCTTTCAAGTTTTACATCTTTTCCCTTCCTATAGAGAATACCATAATCATATGTCCCTTTCAGATATCGCAACACTCTCTTTGCTGCATTATGATGAAGTTCAGTAGGACAGTCCATGTATCGAGTAAGTTGACTTACAACAAACATAATATCAGGACGTATTGTTGTAAGATACATTAGACTTCCAATCAGTTGCTTGTATTGACTGCTATGCACCTTAACACCATTTTCATCCTTGATGAGATGAGAACCAGGAACAATTGGATTATGAACTGCATTGCAAGCAGCCATCCCAAACTTTTCAAGTATCTCTTCAATATAATTCTTCTGACATATGAATATGCCTTCATTCTTCTGCATCACTTTTATGCCAAGAAAATACTTCATTTTTCCAAGGTCTGTCATGTCGAACTCTTGCATCATAGAGCTCTTGAACTTGTCAAATTGCATTACATCATTACTAGTAAATATCAGGTTATCAACATAGATACAGACAATGAGTATTTTACCTTCATCTCCTACCTTGACAAAGAGTGTATGTTCATAAGGACATCTCAGAAATCCTTCTCTGGAAAAATAAGCTTCTATGCGACTGTACCAGGCTCGTGGAGATTGCTTGAGTCCATATAGAGATTTCTTAAGCTTGTAAACATTATCTTCTTCTCCCTTCATCACATAGCCTGGTGGTTGTGAAACAAACACCTCTTCACTGAGCTCTCCATGAAGAAAGGTCGACTTAACATCCAGCTGAAAGATATTTCATTCCTTCTGCGCAGCAAGAGAGATCACCATGCGAACCGTATCCAATCGATCCATAGGTGCAAATAATTCAGTGTAATCCACTCCATACTCCTGAGTATACCCTTTTTCTATCAGGCGAGCTTTAAGCTTCTCCACTTCTCCATGTTCATTTAGTTTTGTCTTGTATACCCATTTCACTCCCACCTTCTTTGCATCAGCTGGTAAAGCATTTAATTCCCAAGTGTTTTTTCTTTCTATGGCATCAATTTCAACATCCATTGCAGCTCTCCACGAAGCACTTTTGACAGCATCTTCAAAATACACTGGATCTGTTGAGGCAACCATCATTGCAAAGAAAACTGTATCATCATCTTGTTCTTCTTCTGAGAGACCTTCTCCACTAGTGTAGTCTCTCATCCATGATGGTGGTCTTTTAATTATTCCATGAGCAGCTGGAGATGGGGAATCTTCATTAATGCCTGAGACATTACTTCTTGGTGTGTCAGTTTCAGCTTGATCAACTTCTTCAGTTGGCACATGAGCATCTGTGTTAATTGGTACTGCGGAATTTGGTGCAGACTCATCAGTTGCAACCATTGTATCATCATCTTCCAATTCTAGATCAGCAACAACACCTTGTTCATGTTCTTTGTCCCATTGCCAACTTTCATCCTCTTCAAAGATAACATCACGACTCACTATAATCTTTTGAGAGACGGGTTCAAGTAGCCGGTATGCCTTTGAATCTTCACTAACTCCAACTATTATGCACTTAATTCTTTTATTATCTAGCTTGATGCGTCTACTATCAGGCACATGCGCATAAGAAATAGAGCCAAATACACAAAAATAATGAACTGAAGGTTTAATACCACTCCAAGTTTCCTCTGGGGTTTTGTTCTTCACTGCCATTGTTGGACTTTCATTACATGAATAGCCCAATTCACAGCTTCAACCCAAAATGATTTTGGAACATGCTTCTCAACAAGCAAACTACGAACCATGTTCATGATAGTTAGGTTCTTTCTTTCTGCAACTCCGTTTTGTTGTGGGGTATATGAGGCTGTCAGCTGCCTTTGTATGCCATTACTGCTGCAAAAGTCATTGATTCTCTCAAGGTGAATTCCCCACCACGATCAGTACTAAGGACTTTCATACACATGCACTTTTCTTTATCAACACGATTCTTAAACAATTTAAATACATCAAAAGCTTCTGATTTTTGCACAAGAAAGTAAATCCATGTTTTACGGCTAAAATCATCAATAAAAGTGATTATGTACCTCTTTCCACTGTTGGAAATAGGCCCGATAGGTCCACAGATGTCAGCATGTACAATTTGAAGGACTTGTGTAGCTCTCCATGTAGTTTCCTTTGGAAAGGGAAGTCTGTGTTGCTTGTCGAGAAGACACACTTCACACACTTTTGCCATAGATCCAAGTGAAGGTAAACCGGTTACCATTCCTTGTTGCTGGAGTCGTCTTAGTCCTCTGCGATTCAAGTGCCCATATCTACGATGCCACAGCTGAGCCACATCATCACCAACAGAAAAACACATCTCCTCCTTCTTCTTTAAGGTTGCAAATAATTTGAACATATTATTTGAAGACATGGAAATATCTGCAACTAAACCTCTTTGAGCATGATAGAGTGTGCACTTCCCTTGTTCTATAACAATCTTCAAGCCCTTGTCAGCTAGTTTCCCAATGCTCAACAGGTTATTTGTTAAATCTGGAACATAAAACACACTAGTGACAATTTGTGTAATGCCATTCACCACCATCATAACAGTTCCTTTCCCCATCACCTTCATCTTTGAATTGTCTCCTAGTTTCATTGTTTCTCTGAAACCTTCATCGAGACTAGAAAACATCTCCTTCTTGCCACTCATATGATTGTTGCAACCTGAATCAAGGTACCACATGAACACTTCATCCTGACTTGTCTTCCCTTCATCTGTGTAAGACATGAGCAACATCTCTTCTTCTGCTTCTGCATAGTTTGCCTTCTCTTCCAGTTTCTTTGGGAATTTATACTGAAAATGCCCAAGCTTATGACACCCAAAACACTCAATTGTTGATCTGTCATAATTAGGTCTGCCATTGCCTCTGCCTCGACCTCGAAAATTACCACATCCTCTTCCTCTTGAAGACTCTCCATATGTCACTTTCAATGCCTGCTCCTCATCAACATGTGCAGTCATTTGTTGCTCATGCACCAGTAAATTGCTTTGTAGTTCATCAATTGATAGAGTGTTGAGATTTTTGACTCTTCAATTGAGCAAACCACATATGCAAAATTAGGTGTCTTCGATCTCAGAATTTTCTCAACAACATCTTCATCACTTACCTTGCCCTTGTGCTGCCTCATCTTGTTGACAATGGTTAAGGTATGTGAAAATTATCCATTCACAGATTCACCTGTCTTCATCTGCAACACCTTCAAAATCCATTTTGAGAGCTTGGAATTGTGCACGTTGTACACGCTCAATTCCTTGGTGCTTCTTCTTCATGGAATTCCAAATATTGTTGGCTGATCCAGTATCTAGAATAGTCTGCAAAACTGATCGATCAATGGCCTGGAAAAGATAATTCTTAGCCTTCATATCTTTCAACTTCGCATCATTATGCTCCTTCATCTGAGCTTCTGAATATTTTGAATCAACAGCTGGAATTCCTTCTTCTACTATAATCCAATACTCCTTTGATCTTAGGAAATTCTCCATCAACATCGGCCAGTGTTCATAGAAACCATCAAACTTTGGAATTGAAGGTTGCACAAAACTGCTTTCTGTGGCCATGCTTCACTCAAATCACTCAAACACACAAATATTTCACACTCCTTTTGACAAACCAGTTCTAGCTGGCTCGTATACCAAATCTAGAGACAAGAATGTATAAGAAATCTTTCTGTATTTCTTGTTATTGAAAGAAAAATAATGACATATATAAATAGTCTTACAAGTGCAGTAAAATAGGATCAAACAACCACGTCTAACTAGTGGTGTTACTGGTAACAAAGAATGAATCAAACATAACAAACTGTCCTGAACAATAGGACATTACACTAAAGACTCGACTATCACTACTTTATTGGACTGACTACTTCAACAAAAATGTCGATTAGAATTTCTTAATTATGCACATATAGTGAAAATGCACAAGTTTGAATCATTTTGAAACAAGTTTTGATTTTTTTGTTTGAAAATTCTTTGCTCAAGTGTGTTTAAATTCTAAACAGAACAGGCCGGAGAAGCGTAGAAAAGCAAGTTAAAAATGGAAGGAAGTGATAGGAAGAGTTTCACAAAAATGATAGATGTGGTATTGTTAATAGTGGGAATATTATCAGGACAAATTTATGCATCTCGTGAAACAGAATATGATGCATGTTTCAACAAATGCTTTGATGACTGTACTGAGCCAAACCCTGGTGGTGATTTCGATTTTTTTGCAAAATGTGATGAAGATTGTTACGCTTCATGCACAAAAATTCTCCACTGGATAGCCATTGCAAGACCATTGTAAGTATACAATCTTTTCTGCTCTGGTATTTTAAAATTTTGTTTAATACTATGATTTAGGTATCGACCAATTTCGTACTCAAGTCATTGGTATATTATTAATACTGACGCGCCTCAAAATTGTACTTTCGATACTGTTGGATAAGTATCTTCGTTACCGATTCTCCAATAATACAACTCTTTATTATCCACCGATCCGTTACAATTCTTTGTAACACGGTTTTCATCTATGTATCACGTTTCGTAATACCAACAACGAAACAAGAAAAGAAGGATAGAAAAAGATGATCAATCACAAACTTAAACAAACTTAATTGGGGTGTATTGAGGCGAGTAATCTCTTTGCTTAATACATTTGATGCCCTGTATATAATGTTGTTACAGATTTAGCGGCATATGTCTCCAACATTCAACAATACCTCGATGTTTTTCGCAGCACTTCGATAACACCGAACGGCGAACGCGAATAGATGTAGCGCAAACTCTTCTTTAACTCTTTAAAACAACATGCAAACTCTAAAATTTCTAGTACTAGTTTATTCCTTAAAAAAAAACACTTGCAATGGAGAATGAGTGGGGTTTATATAGGTTTAGAGGTGACTCTTGGAGAAGTTCTTTCATGAAGAGTCACAACCCTTGGTGGAGAGTCACATCACTTGGGATAAGACAATAATGTTGAAAAGACTCAAGTGAGTTGACACAACTATTCATATTTATATTCAAAAATTCCAACAATCCCCCACATTGAATATAAATTCATGCAAGTTTAATGCAGACACTAGAAAGAGTTTGTGCGCGGAACATCACTGCATCGGGAGAGATATCTTTTCGCTTTGAATCTTCCGTAGTGAATACCTACCGGGTTTACTAGTTGTTCGGTGAACGCGATGTCTTGAACGGCCCAACTTTATGATGTAAACCGATGCAATAGATATCACACAGTTTATTTCCTTACATATCCGGTTCTCGGTGTGTTCATTTCGGCCCTAAACGATGTTGGTTTTTCATGAGTGCTCTAGATTAACTTATCCTTATAGTTATCATAGAAGCGGCACCACTTTACACTCATATAGGTGATCTCCTATTTGAAAGTATCCTGCCATACTTTTCTTAGTCAAACTAAGCCATGGGAATCATTAAGAGAAAATCTCAACCTCTCACTTGACAGGCAACACTGTTTCATCATAAAAATGGGAAAGAGAGTAAACTCTCACAGTGTTTCCGGTGAGTATAAATTTATAAATTGGTTGTCCCTTTTGAACCTAGATAACCATGGGATCTCCAATCGCTAGGTTGGGTGTCCGCTATAAATACTACTCTATATAGGCTATCCCATTTCCCTCGATGATGCAATTATACTCTCTCTAGGATTCATATCATTTGTCGGATTGATACAATTCACATACACTATTTCTTTTAGATGCGCGCATTTGAGAGCAATTGCATTTATGGTGCTATGTCATCGATTTACTTATCGAGACGTACCATAATATCTCAAACTATATGTTATTCCTTAATATGCGAATACTGTGGCCACAAATATATAGGGAATTCCAAAAGGGATAATTGGTGTTTGATACTCAGATTTAGACCAACACTAGGCTTTGGTCTAACATTTTTCCAACGTTAGGGCTTGGTACCTGGACTGGACGTTGACTTGATTTGACTAGGTTAGATATTAACTTATGTTAACAAATTAAAAAAAAAACAAAAAAAATGAAATTATTAGGGGAGTTTACTATCTTACCCCTTCACTTTCCTAACTTATAAGCCATCCATTATCGTAACTCTTTCTCTTCTTCACTCTTATTTTTTCCGCCCGCCTATGTAGAATATTCATTCGTTCCCATCGGACCATCTCAGTGAAGAAGAGAAAATCATAGCATTAAATCCAACAGTAAGAGATCTTATCTACCGTAAAGTATGGGTGATGGAGCTGCGCATGGATCCTCAGTCCTGGTGATGTTCTACAACAACAACAATGGATATTTTCCAATATCGATGAAACAAAGCTGGGTTTCGCTAGTGGAGCTAATTGGTGGTGCTGCGAATACCCAGCCAGCACTAATTGAATTCAATAGATTTTGGGGTTTGCTGTGGATGAGTGGAGTAAGTCTGATTCTGATTTGGGTCATGGTTCTATTGAAGACAACTGAAGCAGGGAGAATTAGAATTAGGGTTTGCTTGTTAAGATGTTAATTGAGAATAAGTAGTGATGGGTTTTTATTACTGAAAGTGAAGAAGATGAATTAACATTTGATTTTCAAATATCAATGAAGAATTTTTGTTTTGTCTTAGATCTGTGATTAAGAAATTGTTTGAGAAATTATGATTTGATCGAGTTACAAATTGAAGAAGTAATTAAACAGAATGGATGGATGGGTTTGATTGATTTAGAACTTGAATTGGACAGAAGTGAGGATTTGGGGATTATTTAGGGTTTTCAGAGTTGATGTTCTTGGGATTGATCAGGAAAAATTTCAGTTATAGTTCTTAACAAAATGAAGACTTACGGCTCATGGATTGGATTTACAAGTGAAGAAGATATATTGGAATAGTGGAGATTAAATGAAGAAGAGAATTACAGGTTGTAGTGGCGGTGCTCACTTGTATGTGATGATTGAGTTACAGTTGCGGTTGAGATGCAAATGCAGGTAGGTTTGGATTTTTATGCTATTGTCAAAGAGATAGATTTGCTGGTTTTGTTTAGATGGTGTTGTTTCCATGGGGAAGAACTAATACCTTCTCTTGATGATAGCAGCGGCGACGGCGGCGATTTGGAGGAGGAGAAGGTGAAAGAATTAGGTTAATAATGAATGGTTACTGTGTAAATGTTAGTCAAGTTGAGGGTATAATTGTAATTTGTTAAATAATTACACTATTATACAAATTTATCAATGATTACTAAACAGAAATTAAGACTTAACCTAGTCAACACGAGTCAACGTCTGGTCCAGGTACCAAGCCCTAATGTTGGACAAATATTAGACCAAAGCCTAGTGTTGGTATAAACCTGAGTACCAAAATCCAATTATCCCATTCCAAAATCATTTACTTCTTCTCCAACTTTGCGTCCAAAGTTTCTGAGCCCATTGTAATATCAACATTAGGGGTGTGTAACGGATGAACGGTTGCGGATTAGGGGTCACCCGCAACCAAACCGTCAAAGTTGCGGATTTGGAAAATTGAACCGTGACCGGGCCGATCACCCGCGGATTTTACATCCGTGGATCAGCGGGTGCCACGGTCCGGATGAGGATTAACCGCGGATTTAGTCAGAAAAAAAAAAGTAAAACAAACAGAAATACTAAGTTCATAAACTGAAATTTAACACAAAAGATAGTCAAGGGTTAACAACTTAACACAAAAGAGTATTGTGTTCTTTTTTAGGGAAGCAAAAAAGTACTAATTTTTACAACAACAGAAGGCAAACTATCAAATGCAACGACAATACGGTGCCAAGCCAATGGAACTTCTGCTGCCAAAAAAAGAGTCTTTGGATTTGAGTACTAGTTCATTAAATCCATAATAGATATGTCCGTAATTTCCTTCAACATTTCTTCCGCATCTGTAAAATAAGGAGGAGTTAAGTTATACAAAAAAAGAGCTTGAAGATTGTTAACAGGAATAGAAGAGCTTGAAGCCATCTACAAAAAAATATTGAACACATTAGGTAAATGAACACAGCAAGGACAATTATGGTGGAAATGGTTTTCACATAAACTGAAATTTTCAGCTTTTAACATGTTTGGAGCTTAATTCACATACTCAGAATTGCCAATCACATAAGAACACACCAAACCCAATTTCAAATCCACTTTAATCAATCAGCTAAATGTCTCAAAAACCCAATTTGGGTGAAGTTATCCAAACTACCAAAATTTAAGGCATAAAAAACTGAACCCATGTCATGGATTACTCATATAATGTACAATCAAATCATGGAAGCAGCAATCCAATGACTCAAGAACATGAAAATCAAAAAGAACAACAACTGAAAGATATAAGAGTTGGAGAATCACTAGGAGGATAATAGATATACCTGATTCAGTACTCTAGGGTTATGATGAATCACAAACCTCTAATCAAAACACCAAATTCAACTTACTAAGATCACAATATACTAACCTAAAACCTATTATTCAACACAAATTTCTTATAAAACCTAAAACCTATTATTCAACACAAATTTCTTATAAAATTGTAGTCTCCTTTCACAAATCAAACTAAACCCAGTTTAATTTCATGTGTTTCAGACTTAAAGATGAAAAACCCAGAATTTTTTTCTACCATTGAATCCAAAATTAAACAGATAAATAAACTTACTGGTTGCATGTGCAGCAATCAGGTTGTGCGTTAACTTCTTCTTCAACACGATCTAATACTTTTTAGCGATGAATCTAATAGGCAGAGAACTACTCAGAGTAGAGAAATGAAGAACCTCTCGTAGGCAGAGAAGAAGGTTGAGCGTGAAGTGAAACTGTTTTAGGTTTCACAAAGATAAGATGTTTATATATCAAAATCGTACTTCCTATTTTATCCCTAGTATTTCTATCAAACTCCTTTCCTGTCATGCGGTGCGGGTGAATCTGCGGATTCACAAAACCAACCGCAACCAAACCGTTAAAGCTTGCGGATTTGAAAACTCAACCGTGTCCGGCCCATTAACTCTTGCGGATTGGTTTTCACCTGCAATTTTACGGACGGTTGCGGGTGAAATCCGCGGTTTCGGTTTTTCTGCACACCCCTAATCAACATGTATTTGTATGACTTCCCCGTTATCGCACTTCCCCACGACAAACATATACTTTCTTGTCGATGATATTGAATCATCTGTTTCTAAGATTCAGTTGAGTACAATACTGATAGTTTCCCCTTGAATCTTAGAACACTAACCGTTGCTTCGCCAGTGAGTCATAATACTCGCAATGACTTGCACTTCATTAGATACAAATATCTATTGGTGTCTCTCAAGAACAATTATCTTGATTAACAATGACTCCTATAATGTCAACTATGTTGCATAGTTGCGACCCGGCATGACCCCCACAATTCCTAGGCATCCACTAGGATTTAGGAAATCATTATTCCTGCGTAATGATTTGTATTTCAACAACAAAATTCGTTAGCCCTTTCCTGGTTAGATCGCTAAGCGCCAAAACAAAAGCCCCCCAACGTTTTTAAACTAGATTTGAGTTGTCAGGACATCCATCTGGTTATATGAGCCATTGCTAAGATGATAATTAATTATATATTAATCACTGACCACTGATCATACAATTAAGTATCCAATTTGGTAGCAACTTATACTTTTGTTGTAGGATCAGAATCTCGCAACAACTATGTCTCAGCGAAATTATCAATGGTACAGCACAATAGCGTCGCAGAACAGTTTCAGAAATGATAGAATAAATGACGTCATCTAAAGTTACGAGAAAGATGTGACAGTCTTGCGAAAATTAGAGAGCTTGCGAAATTAACATTTGTAAGGTTGCGAGAATGTCGCAAACCATGTGCGAAAATAAAGGACAGATTAGCTGTCATCCACTATGTATTTCCTTATAAATAGTCATTCGAGTTGTAAAGGAGGGGGAGATCTTTTTTGAGTAAGAAACAAGTAAGTAGGAGAGAGAAAGTTCAGAGCAGAGATCATTCTTGACTTCTTTATCTTTCTTGTAAGAATATTCAAAATTAATCAATAAAATTAAGAGTGTAAACCTGAAAATGAGTTGATCAACAATGAAATCATATGAGGGGTGTAGTGTAGGATTTCCTGCAACTACATAATGGCGCTAGAAACAGGGAAGAGTTGAAGATTATTCTAGAAAAAACTAAAGATTGATATTGAGATTTGTGAAAATTTAAAGTAATTGATTAAGAATTTTTCATAATTTCTGGAAATACTGTTAGCATTGAAGAAATGGCTAGAAGAAGAAATACATCCGAACAACCGACTACTATTAGAAGAAGCAAAAGAATTGCTGGAAGAGAAAGAAGTGAAATGGGAGAATCTACTAGAATGAGAAATAATAGAGAAAATCTAATTCAATCGCCAATTCAACAAACGCTAGTTCAAGAGAGGAATACAGATTATGACAGAGTGAGCATACACACTTGGCGATCAAATTCAGCAGAAGAAATAGAAGAAGAGCAACAAAATAGAAATTATAGACAGGAAGAGAGAAATCAAGAAGCAGATGAAGGAATAATTCATGGAAGTGAGGAAATTGGAGCGTTAGAAACATTGAGACGAAGAATACATGAAGAAAGAAGAGCTGAGGCAGAAGAACATGCGAATTTAACAAGGCAAAATCATGAATTAAGGATGGAGAATATCAGATTGCATAATAGAAGATCGAGAAGTATTAAAAAATCATATTCCAGATCGACTAGAAGATAAATGAGGCAAAATTCACCCACGATCAATGCCGGAAACAATATTCAAGAAGAAATGTCAAATCCTAATGAAGAATATCGCGAAAATAAAGAAAGAACTGATGATCTTTACATTCCACAAAATGAAACTTTTGATGATGGGAAAATTGGAGGAAATCAAGAGAACGGGCAAAATCAGAGACAAAATAACCAAGATGGCGAAGGAAATCAAGAGGAAGGGAGAAGAATTTTACATGTGAGAAAAACTCAAAGAAATCAACAGACAATTGAAGAAGAAATTGAAAGACATGATGTTGAACAAGCACGTTTAATCTGCGAACGTGAAAGATTGAGAGCGAAAATGGAAGAACAAGAGTTTCAGGAGACAATTCGCCAGAACAATCATGACAATCGGGAAAGAAGGCGTATACAAAACCGGAATAACGATAATCTCAATGAAGAGTATGATAGAGTAAAGAGAATGGCTGAAAGACAGCGAATTGAATTGATAAGAAATGAACAAAATTATGGAGGGGAAAATGAACGACATCATCATTTGCGAATTCAAGATAGGGATGAGGAAGAGAATCGCAGAAGAAGAAGAGATGAGGATAATGAAGAAGAGATACAAAAATTCGCAAGAGAAGATAGACGTGAACGCAGAAGAAGAGAAGCAAAATTAAAGAGACCAATGGGTCAAGATTCAGGTGTAAATAAACAAATCTTGAAAGAATTAGAAGAAATGAGAGGAATGCTAAATAACATAGGAGAAATAGGTAGAAGACAATTGGATGAAGCAATAGAAGAAGCTGCGAAAACTCCATTTACAAGGGAAGTACAATTAGGAGGAATACCACCGAAATGCAATTTTCCCGCATTAACCAGCATTTTCGATGGAACAACTTATGAAATTCAGCACATTAAAGCTTATGTGAGGTGCATGTTACAATGGGAAAATCATGATGCGGTATTGTGCAAATATTTCGCATCCAGCTTAACAGGAGAAGCGTTAAAATGGTTTTAAGGTTTACCAAAGAATACAATAACCTCTTTCAATCATTTGTAGACCACATTCTTGGGAGCATATATAAGTAATAATTTCTCACGACCTGGTATAGAAGATGTGTTTGGATTAAAACAAAGGATTAGAGAAAGTTTGAAACACTTGACTAAAAGATGGAGAACTATGTGTAGAGAAATGGCTGGCCGTGTAGATGAGAGATATCTCATATTATCATTTATCAATGTTATGTTCGCAACAAACCTGTTGTATGTCCAAATTTTCAGAGTCAAGAATACGATTACAATGACTGAATTGCGAGAACTTCAAGAAGAATACATTGCTTATGAGGAAAGACAAAATGACATGGAATCATATCCAGTTGCGAACACCAGCTCACAAACAGCGAATGCAAGCTTATTACCCAAGCTAATAAACACAGTGGCGAATACTTCGCAAGTACAACAAGTGAAGGTGACAAGTAACAATCAGCAGAAATTGGTAGCTATGGGGAGCCGAGATCAAGAAGAGTATGAAAGAGAAAGAAATTTCTACAGTCGTGGAGGAAATAACAAGATTCAAAGACTCGATCAACCACAAGAAACTTATGGAGGCCAAAGACCAAACTTTAATAGAGGACAAGGAGGTCACAATGTAGTATGGGAAGAAATCAACATGCCACCTCTAAATGCAAGTGTGGAGAAGATATGGGAAGCTATAATCTTGATGGATAATATACCAACACCATGGAATATGGGAACGGAACCACCTTCAAATCACAAGAGTCATGAATTTTGTTTTTATCATCATTTTCATGGACATACCACAAATGATTGCAGAAATGTAAAGAGAATTATTTTGAGAATGATAGATCAAGGAAAACTAAGCGACTTTCTGGTAGGGCATCCGCAATCTCAACCATTACCACCACCGCCAGAACATCACAAAGTGAATACGATGAAAAAGAAAGAAACATTCTTCATAGAAGTTGGTGCAAAAGCAAAAAATCTATTCTGTCACTCTATCGTACATTCATATAAGACAATTGAATATTTTCATGATAATGTTTTGAGTAGAGTGTTCGCAAGAGATAATAATGGAAGAGAAATTATGAATATTGCGAAAATTTCGCCACTAGAGGAATGACAGAAGCAGATCATTTCTATTACCGCAGAAGAAATTCCCGAAGGAGAAGAGGTGCGTGAAAATCCATTGGTAATAAAATTAGAAATTAATCCAAAACCGAAATAAGATGAGGATGATGAAGCTGAAGATTCATGGGCAATTAATAGAATTCTAGTCGATACTGGAAGCTCTGTGAACATCTTATTTTATCATACTTATAAAACCATGGGTGGAAGAGATGATGATCTTATACCATCAACATATAAGATATATGGTTTTAATGGTACTGCTAACAAGCCTAAAAGGGAGGTACTATGCGAATCCCATTGAAGGGAATATCTTCTGAAATTTCATTCTGCATCGTTGATGTAGAATCACCTTACAATGCGTTAATTGGTTGACCTTGGCTACATGAGATTCTAGGTGTAGCTTCAACTTTCCACCAATGCATTAAAATTCCCTCACCCCAATGGTGTAGGGATCATAAAGGGAGATTGGGTTGAAGGAAAGAGATGTTACGAAACAGAGATAGAATCTTGCGAAGGAAGAGCAAACAAGAAGGAAAACTGGCGACACAAAATCAAAGACGTACAAAGAAGTGAGAGGTTGATGGTGGATACAATCGAAAAGAAAGGAGAAGAGATGTTGCGAAATTAATACTAGCTCAGAATAAAAAGGATGAACATACTACTACCAAGGAAGCAGTAGCAGAAGATAACAAAGAAGCAGAGGATGGCAAAGGTAATAAAAACAAGAAATGTATGAATGATTAAGTTGTTGCGATAATATCACAATAAGTAAAATTCTCAAAAATACATTTGATTGAACAACAAAATTGAGATTGCGAAATTCAGATACAATATAATGATTTGCGAGACTTTCGCAGAGATAATGAATTTTACAGAAAATAATCAGAGAAGAATGACAAAAGAGAAAGAGGCGAACCTTTATGGCGTACACCCTAGTTCGCGAATACAATTTCGCAACAGGCAAATGTAAGACCTAAAGTACGTCATATAAGGGGGTACCTGTTGCATGGCTCAGGGAAAGGCTACACTGCCACCGGAACCTGAGTCATGGAGATTTGGGATCAATGAAACCCATCCGGGAGAGGCACCTTGGATTCTCAGCTTAAGCATATGACTTGGGTTGAGCGACTAAGGTAATAAGGACTATCCCAAGGAGTGCAGATCTGATCAATGCGCCGAGGTACACGGTTGAGTCAAGAGTATCAGGGGCGTTTGAAGCGTCCTTGCCATTCTTGACAAGTCTTGGCTTATACTGCACTCGGCCTGAAGAAAACCCCACTTAGGGTGCAGTCTCGTAACCAAACCCTATAGGTAAAAGGGATAAGAGGCTGCGAAAACAACTGGTTGTTGTTAAGACTGGATGGGAGGAGCTAACCTTGTATGGTAGAAGTACGCCTCCTTGAAGGGGCAACCAGGGGGAGATAAGGGCGGCACCCTCCATTAGGGAGCTGATAAGTGTCTTAAGACGCAAATGTCATGAGGCTTTTATTCGCAAGGATATTAAGGCTTGTCATATTTGTGCAACAATCCTGAAGAGGCAATAATACAAAAAAAAAGATAAGACGAGATCAATGGGTTTTCGCATGAAAGTGCGAAGACGTCCTGCGATTTCGTCGCAAGCAATGTCATGGGGCTTTATTTTCGCAAGAATATTTAGGCCTGTCATATTGTCGCAACATTCCTGAAGAGGCCATAATAAAAGAAAAAGTTAAGGCAAGATCAATGGGTTTTGCATGAAAGTGCAAGGACGTCCTGCGATTTTGTCGCAATGACAAGAGGTGGCATAATAAGACCTTTAATTAGGAAGGAAAATAAGACCACACAGGAATGAGATTTTGAAAAGAAACAAAATTCACTTCGCAAAAGTTGCGAAATTATACAATAAGAAATTTTATGAAATCTCTCATTTGGATTCAAATAACAGAGGCAAGTATGGGAATGTATGAAATTAGAAAATGTTATTTGTCTCCATATGAGAGATTTACTCAAAAATTCAAGAATTAATGATTATATTGATTAACTGTATTGCAAAGAAGAATTGTTTTAATTTACGCAGGTCAAAATGAAAGAAACACAAATATACAGAAAGAAGAAATAAATGTACAAGTATTACAAAGAATCAAAGAAAGAAGTAAAGACTATTTCTTGGTTAATCCTTCATTATCTTCATCAGACTTGTTCCTTCTTCATCTGCGTCAGAATCTTCATCACCATCAGAACTTCCATCACTATCAGATTCTTCATCGTCATTCGCTATCAGAGATAATCAAACTGGGAGTATTCTGTGGGATTTCTTCTAAAAGACAAGGATAATCAGAATGTGGGATATTATGATCATCACAAACCATTGGATGGTTTGATTGCGAAAATGCATAGCGTCATTCTTAAAATTCGCAACGGTGATTTGATTTGATTCTTCAATCTAGAATACTTGTCGTTGCGAGAAGAAAGATTCTTTGCGAGTTCCTCCTTTTCAGCTTCAAGTTCTTCAATCTTTTCACGATATTATTTTCAGAATCTGCGAACAAAAGACAACCAATTATTAACTTGATGAAAATTCATAAGAAGCAAAAGATTAGTAAAGAAGAGCAATTAGCAACCTTCTCTGTCAGAAATCATGTCTCTAATCAAGGCTGTATGTTCAACTTGGAGACTAACATTTACGCCTAAATCTTTTCTAGCATCATCTAAAATTTTCGCAGCCCAGACAAATTCATCCTCACTACTTATGAGAAGACGAGAACGAATTTGATTTTCCCTTTCGCAGAGTTCAATATTCTTGCGGTTAGCTTCATCTCGCTCAAGTTGAACTTCAAGGAGAGCCTCTTGGAATTTCCAAAGCCTTGGCACCTTGATCAGAGATACGATCCTTATCATCTATGAGACCGCTAATTTGGTTCTTAACTCATTGGTTTTCTCTTTGGAATCAATAAGGAGACGCTTAAATCTGTTGGCTAAGCCTAAACTGGATCTATGATCAATTTCTAAGAGGCGAAATTTCGATCTAAGTTCATTTAGAGAAAGAGATGAAATTCTATCATTTGAGAAGCTATTTAAGGAATTGTTAAGACGTTCAAGAAGGGTATCATTATCCAAGGCATTAGGAAATGAACGAAGAAGGGTAGCTTCATCAGAAAGACCATAAATGTCTGCAAAAAGGATCATTTAAATAAGATAAAACAACAGATGAATGAATAAAGAGAAAGAGAAAAGTAATATACCGTAAAGCTGATTATTAGCTTGTTGAAGACTAGAAATTTTTTCTTATAGAGGAAGAATCAATTTCTAATTGTCTATTTTCTCGCGAAGACCTTTAACTTCAGCTTCCAATTCTTCATTCTTTTGCGAAATTGAAGATTCTTCTTTTCAAGATTTTCGCGTCTTCTCTCTAGATCTGAGGCAACGCAAAAGAAGCTTTTCCAGCCTGCGAAAAGAAAAAAAATATTAATATAGAAAGAGATTTTGAGTTATAACAATGAAGAAGTAAAAAGATAAAAGTATACCAGACTATTGAGAGAATGCAAGAAGTCGGGAGTCACTGATCTAGAAACTCCAGAAGAGAGCTATCACCATCTAGTAAAGGGACATCACAAAGGGTAGCGAGAGCTTTGCAGGTTTGCGAATTGGCTATCTCCCATTCCTTGTAGAGAATCAGAAGAGGCCAGAAAGCTTAGCCATAGAAGATTCAGGTGGAGAATCTTCAGTTGCAGCAAGATCATCGTTATCTCATCACCCTTGTCACTTTCAGAATTTTCGTTAGGAGAAGAACATTTGAAGGAGAAGAAGAACGAACTTTTCTTTTCTTTGGAGGAGGACCAGTTGATTTTTCCCTGCGAAGAGACCTTTACCTTTATCACCAATCTTCGCAGCATCAGCAGATTCTTCTACTTCAGCAATAATCTTCACACACAGATAGAAATAAGAAATGGAAGCATGGAAGTAACAGTACTATTTAAAGTCATAAGAGAAAATTTCTTACCTCATCTGTGTATGAGCGAAGAGCTAACAAGTACTAGATTTCCCAGTCCTGTTATAACTATCCTTTAGTTTTTGGATCTGCGGAATATCGCAAGAGTTAGCGAACAGAATAGTAAAAATCAATAAAGAAATATAAAATGAGTTAAAGGGAAAACATACCTCTTTCTCCTTCTCGGGCCAAGAGAAAACCCAAGGGATGAGATTCGCAGGAAGAACGTTTGATCCAACAATGTAGGGTCCCTTTAGCATTAAAGGAAAAACACACCATTTATCGTCTTTGGATTGGCGAGGAGTTGTGTTTTTACCAGAATGACAGTCAATATCTTGCATAAGAATTTTGGCTTCATCAATGTTATCTTTTCTTCTTAATTGAATACCCCAGCGAGTATTCTCTTTCTTCATGGAGATAAGTTCGTAGTTTTCAAAGAAATTCGCCACTGTATACTTCTCAGCAACTATCTCTAGGTTTGCGAATTTTGGATCCCTAAGTTCTTTGGAGTAAAGAGATCCTCTACCAGCACCACGATTAGCGAACTCTAGCATCAGACGGATGCAGTCCCCACTTAGTTGGAAGATGGCTCGCGAAAATCCCGGATGAGCGAGAATTTCATAAAATAAATGAAGATCTGGGTTATAAAGAGGAATAGGGAGACCTGCGAGAATCTGACCTAACGAAATTATGATTGATTGATCATCACAATTTTGATTAGAGAAAAGCTTGACAGAAAGAATTGATTTGGCATTCTCACCAGGAATGGTGGAGAGTGTAAAACCTTTATCAGCAAGATCTTTTTGGACATCTTGTAAATTCTTCTCATATCTATGACCACTTGGAGCCATGTTTGAATATAGAGTATGGGAATGTATGGAAAGTAAAAGGATTGAAGGAAGAAAAAATTACAGCAGCAGAATTTGCAGAAGAATAACAGAGTTGCAGAGATAAGAGAATAAAAATAGAAGAGAAAGTAAAAAGAAAAGTGGAAAAGGGGGGGGGATAAGAGTATATAAAGAAAAAAATTTACTCGAAGAAATAAACACCATTAAGACGAAGAGACGTGAGCGGTTGAAAAGTAGCGGTTACAGAAGACGTGTCAAGAAATAACTGGAAGAGAGAGTATGTGTGATAAATGTGGAATATGAAAAGATAAGCAACTGCGGCATTTCTCACATCATTCTCTACTTTGCAGACAAAGATATGAGAAGATGCAATATGTAGGATCAGAATCTCGCAACAACTATGTCTCAGCGAAATTATCAATGGTACAACACAATAGCGTCGCAGAACAGTTTCAGAAATGATAGAATAAATGACGTCATCTAAAGTCACGAGAAAGATGTGATAGTCTTGTGAAAATTAGAGAACTTGCGAAATTAACATTTGTAAGGTTGCGAGAATGTCGCAAAGCATGTCCGAAAATAAAGGACAGATTAGCTGTCATCCACTATGTATTTCCTTATAAATAGTCATTCGAGTTGTAAAGGAGTGGGAGATCTTTTTTGAGTAAGAAACAAGTAAGTAGGAGAGAGAAAGTTCAGAACATAGATCATTCTTGACTTCTTTATATTTCTTGTAAGAATATTCAAAATTAATCAATAAAATTAAGAGTGTAAACCTGAAAATGAGTTGATCAACAATGAAATCATATGAGAGGTGTAGTGTAGGATTTTCTGCAACTACATTTGTAAATTGCACTTGCAATTTTCTTCATGCTACCTTGTAAAGGCACAGCTATGCCAGTCTCTGACCAACGCACTAGGTTCTCAGAGGTTTCAAGCATAACGTTCCATTATGTCTCACCACAATTAGTTGTGACGTTAACTCACGCAAAATTCCATTTCAAAAACTAATTGAAGTTTACATGGAAAAACTGGTAAACACTTGTACCAGTAGTAATCAATCCATCCAATAATGGCACTTACTTGCATATTTGGTTGATTCAGGCATAACTGGCATCATTCAATTTCGAATTCATTTCCGGGTCTCCATTAAGACGTCGTGAAATGAACTTCAAATCCTTTATTAGCCAATTTAGCCAACCAAAACAGACTAATGGAAAAGATCAGCCAACGATTAATAGACCGTAATGTTTCCAATGTGATACCGGTGTCAGTAAGTCGCTAATATTTTCTTGATGTATCCCAAAGAAATATTTCAATAGTCTGTCGGTTCTTCCATTTTGAAAATGGTTAATCCATGTGAATACAGACTATTAAAAATCTTAAATCTAAAACCCTGTCCCCCACAATTCATGACAATCCGCGAATGTCATGAAGTCACCGTTCAATATACAGGGAAGATTTGTAGTCCGTAAGAGACAGAACAAGTGTGGGTTTCAGACTCAGTTCCTTGTCTCCACATTTCATGACTATCTCTAAGTGTCATAAACCTTTGGCAACTGCGATCAGTACGGAGCAACCAATCACAAATAATGTTACCATTCTGAGGTACACCAGAAATTCTTATCAAGACAAATTACATCTTCCAACCAAACAAGATGCATTAGGATTTCTCGTGCAGTAATCAAAAGTTCTCGTATCTCTCGCATCCTAATGCTGATAGGGATTTTCAAAATGGTAATCAAGACAAAAATCCTGATCTGCGACTTTCATTTTTACCAGAAAATCAACAAAAAGGTTGGAAAATCATTCTGAGCTAGAACTGATTTCCGCTCTTCAGAAATTTCGCATAAACAAGACTCAATTTTCTGAAACTTCTAAATATGCTTCCACTACTCCAAAAATTCTGAAATTTGGTGTGGAGCATCATGAGAACGTCTTGTATACACGGTTAAAAGGATTTCTACACCACAGTCAGAACTGAACCTTCAGATTTGTAGCAACGAAACTCAATTTCGTAAAATATTTTTATGAATCCAATAATTCTGTGTGCAATATCGTCAGCGTGTCCTGTAGACTCGGTTCAAAGGATTAATCAGTATTCCTTTATATCCAGGAGATACATCCTAATCTCTCTCGCTGATCAACGATCTGCCATTTGATAACGGTATGATTCAAAGATAAAACGATGTCAATTCATAACTTGTATTTGATGCATGTGTCTGGCTTTGTAGGCAAAGATTAGTTAAGGGAGGAGGAGCTTCACGACTAGGAATAATACTGCTTGCTATATATCGAAGGGTAAAATAGTTTTCATATTAAATTTGTGTTCTAGAATAATTGATTTCGTTGTTGAACTGATATTATTGGGTGTTGAGTTTTCTCTGGTTGGAAATCTGTAATTAAATCTTAAATTTGATCACGTAATATATGAAGGCAATCGTCAAAAAAACTTTATGAAAGTAAATGCTTTATTAGGATATATAAAACCTCAACGTATTCATTTGTCTATGCTATATGAAAGCTCATTCTAACGTACAAAGAATTAAGGTTTTGTAAATGGTTGTTTTAGTGATTGGGAAGTGGTTTTTATTATGCATTCTGGTGGGTTTTGTGTTCATGGTAAGCGATGTTATTGGTGGTAAGAGTTTGGTAATGATGGAGGAGAATAAGCAGCATGAAGGTGTTGATCTTGGTGAGATGATGATGAAGGACGAAGCAGATTTGTTTGCGAACGGTCGTGGTGGTGGAATGGGTACTAGTGGATGGAAAGGCTTGAGTGTCCACTCATCTTTCACAGGTGAGGTTGTCCGAGAAAAACCTGTTTGTAGTGGAACTAGCTATGGTAGTAACGGTGTTAAGCACAATCTGGACGAGCAACTGGTGAAAGGGGATCATGGTAGCAGTGATATTGGAGGAATATGTGGTGGTAGTGTGGCCGGAGGAATAGGTGGTGGCTGTAGGATGCCTCAGGTTTATCTAATGCCAGCATTTCCAGTAGCTTAGGCAAACAATACTTCTGCACCTGCTCCTTGCATCATATACAGGCCCAATGTGCCAGTTACCCAGCAAGATTTCATCATCTTTACTTTGTGAAAGCAACTTAGTATTCTTTTACACCTGTTAACTGTTTTCCCCATGAAATCATTAAAAGCTGAGTCACACGGAAAACGACAAAAAGGATTGTACATAGTAACGTGGAAAAAGAGGGAGAAGGACGCTTTGTTCAACCATGGCTCAGTTTGAGAAGCGGCAACAAATGACCTCATTTCAAGTTGCTTGGCTCCTCCTCCCGGCAGCAAATCCCGTTTTCATCTAAAGAGAAGATTTCACTTAACCGTGTTATATCAGATGGACAAGGAGTCGGTTCTTCGACACGAAAAATCGACTGAATCATGCACTTGTTTCCACTTTTATGCCGAATAAACCTTTAACTAAATAAATACTACGAAAGTGCAAGATTTGGTCATTGTGGAACTCAAATGAAACCATAAGAATCTTGAAAACTTTAGATCGGACTATCTTTTCAAGGTTTATACGAATGGTTGTCCCCTTGATTGCTTACAAAGATAAAGTAGTCGAATAAACTTTCTTTGTTCTAATTATATCGTAACTTTATATTCAAGTTTACTAATTTGCGTCTATTTTGATTCGGTAAATTGTAAATTTGATATTTAGAACACTTAGAGTACCTTACTTTATCAATAGCAATGCCAGTGAGGTTGTACGATAATCACCCATAATTAATGTGAAAAAAGTTGGATTTTAATTTAAGATCGTCAAATCAACTACCGGTATTTAATGTAAAAAATTTGGATTTTAGTTTAAGATCTCAAATCAATCGTGAAGTTTGGAGATGCAGTAAAAAAATTTTATTAGTTTTAGTTTTGGTGTTTTGCTTGAAATTTATAGGCGGCTAACAAGGTTCACTCTTAAAGATCTAAAATCATCTGATAATGTTGATTCTAATAGCATATTAATGTTACACCATGTTCCCATCAACTTATACGTTATCCGTTTCATATTGGTCAGAGTGCAGGTTAACAATTATCCAGCATGTCGGTTTACGTTATCCTTTAAGTCATTTCTTTTATAAGCTGTATTTTATGTTGTTGTTCGTGTTGAAAAAATTTACTCCCTTTTCTTCCGCAACTGTATTTCCTTTTTCACTTTCTTTCCTCTACTAACGAATTATAGTTCTGTCATGGTATTTGACTGAGATATTCTAAATTTCTAAAGTTCTTCGATCTTATTTACTTTCATTGGTTATTATCCTTTTTGATTTTCCATTTCACATCTTTTTCTCTATGACTCGTGAATTTTCATCATCATCATCAATGGAAAACCCTCAAGTTCAACCTCCCGAGTTCCTTTAAATAACTTAACTAACTTTGTTTTCCTGAATACATCACTTGGAAAACTCTTATCTTTCATGTTATTCGCAAACACAAACTTCAAAGGTTTTTTATAAATCTTATCCATGTCATGTTCAATACACTACCAGAAGAAATCAAGACAACATAATTAATGATTCGGTGATTGCTTACTTTTAGAGATCTACAACTTCACGTCATCTTTGGACAAGCATTGATGAAAAGTTTGCTGGATCTTCTTCTAGTTAATCTTAGTGCTAAAAAAAGGTTTTAAGTCCACTTTTGCTTTAATCCATGGAGTAAAATCGTTATCATATCATCGGCTACTACTATTAAGAATATTTATGACAAAAAATTTGTTGTTGTTACTTTGGCTGCTCTTAATTCTGATTATATACCTTCTGCCACTTCTATGATACACAAAAATCCACATGTTAATTGTATTGAGCTTCATACTGATCTGCTTAGTGAAGAAGTTGTTATCAATAATAGAAATACCAACTTAATTAGTAAATAAATAAGTCTTTTGTTACTCATGTAAACTCTTTTAGATATAATGGTAGAGGTTCTTGTGGTAGATTTAGTGGCTTCAATCCTAACTTTGCAAGAGGTGATGGTAGAACTAGTAATTTTCAGTATGGTGGTGGAATTAGTTCTTCTTTATTTCTATGAGAGATTCTGGTCAACTTCATTCTTCATATCCTTTTACTATTAGACCATCCGCTGGTTCGCAATCTTCTATTACTACCACTCTTGTTTGTCAAATATGAGAAAATATGGTTATATACTTTAGAATGTAGTAACAAATTGAATTTTGTGTACCAAAATATTCATACACCTCAGCACTTAACTGAAATGTTGGCTTATGCTAATATTTTTCGTGAGAGCCCTTGGCATGCATATAGTAGTGCTAATAATCATATCACTCCTTATTATCCTGTACCACAAGTTACTTCTACATATGAGGGTACTGAGGAATTCAAGCACCAAACAGTGAAGTTGTGCATATCACTCATACTGGTTTTTCTTTGAAGTCTATATAAAACCATAATTTTAATATAATCAATGTTCTTTTGGCACCTAAATATTCTCCGAACTTGCTTTCTGTGTTGTTGTGTATATGGTCATTTCAAATAATCATTGTTCTATAAAATTTGATTCATATGGTTTCTTTGTGAAGGACTTGTCAACTGAAATATTCTTTTACAATTCCCACACAATAATATATTGTATTCACTTTGTTTCATTCGTACAAGAGACTAATTGCTTACCCATATTTCCAAATAATGAAGAATGTTTGTAGTTCTTTATCATTAACTAATGTAATGAGTACCCCTACTTTTTATAATTATTGTCACTTGGGAATAAGTCACAAACTTCTTTCTTTATCTTTCTAGTCATTGTAGTAGTCGGACTTTAGAAATATTACATCTTGAACTTTGGGGTCCATGTCCTGTAAATCCATTTCTGGATAAAATTATTAAGCTACTATAATTGATGATTGTTCCTATTCTGTTGGGTATTTCTTTTGTTTGATAAATATAAATTTAAGAAAGTGTTCTTTCAATTTAAAGAACATGTAGAATATCAACTACAATGTTCAACTAAAGTTACTAGAACTTGTGGCGGTAATGAATTTCTCAACAAGAAATTAACTTCATTTATTCCCCACATGGTATTGTGCGTGAAGTTGTCCTCATATACATGAACAAAATGGTGTAGCTGAATCAACGCATGGACACCTTGTGGTGGTGGCAAAGTTTTTCTACTTCAAGGAGGTATTTCAGCAGCCTACTGGGTGGCGGATTTTAGTACTAAAAATGTCACTATTAATAGACTTCCAGTAAGGTTAATAGGCTTTAAGTTTTTTTATTAAATGCTTTTTCACGGACCACCTGATTACATGTTTATTGGATCTTCTGGTTGTCTCTGCTTTCCATGGCTTATATTGCTCACAAACTTGCTCCACGAAGCATCTCATGTATTTTTACTGGATATAGTGATATCATAAAAGGTATATTTTTTATGCATCTACTGAAAAAGTGTATATTTCCAGACATATAAATTTTCAAGAGTCTGTTTTCCCTCTCAAAGGCATTAGTCATCGTCCTTCTGGCACCGTTGGTGCTTCTGTTTCTGCCAATGTTCCTGCTACTTCATTTGATATTTTAGCTCCTGGGATTATTTTTTTTGTTGCATCTGACATTGATGGTACATCTAATTCTGATGATGCTACTCCTCATATTTTTGTCGTTGGTGATTTTGCTCCTCAACAACTTTCTTCAAATAGTGAGCCTTGCCTATTATTGTACCAACTACCACTAATTTTCCAATTATTAATGCTCACAATATGAATGCAAGAGGCAAATACGGTGCTTTCAAGAAAAATTATATTCTACCAAATATTCTCTCTGCACCTTTGATCAATAGTGGAGATGTAAAATATCTTTAACTCCTTTGCTTGTACTGCTAGCTCCCTGAAAAAGTGATGCTTTTACATGAAATGAAAAACATGATTGGAGGAGCAGGAGATAGCATTGATGTTGTCACAAAGTAAATAAGGTGCAATAAGCAAGAAAATATGCAGATCTTTTAAAAGATTGCACACCCATAAGACTTCAACAGCAAAATTAGCCAAATTTCTGAACCTGTCTTAAGTAAATGACCTTGCCACAGTTTCTTGACTTTTGGTAGATCATGAAATGATATTTGAACCAAAAAGGATACAATCCACTAACACTCCTTCTTGAGTCAGGATCCCCAACCCAATAAGCATCCTATAAAGCCATGAACTGCGATAAACCTTTACCAAACAGAATTCCATAGTATGGTACCCTTAATATATCTTAAAATCCTTTGGCAGCAACAAAATGATCAGATATGGGATTCTACATACGTTGACAAACTTAAAAATCTCTTACATGTTCATTATCAATCAAGCTGCAGATATCTCAAATGAATGGAAATTCAGTTTAATTGGGAGACTTGATTTTGTCAAGCTGAAATTTGTTGTTACTGAAGAATCATTGAGAAAACAATGGAAAACATCAGGTAAAATTCAATTGATTCCTCTTGGAAAAGGTTTTTTTCATTATTAAGCTAGAAAATGAAATAGATTTGAAGTATATTTGGGATGGGTTTTGGAAGGTAGAAGCTCAAATTCTTAAATTAAGACTTTGGGAACCAAACTTCAATCCTGCAACTCAGAAATCCACAACTGTTTTTGTTTGGGTTAATTTCCCTGGTTTAGGAATCAAATATTGGAAAGAAACCATACTTATGTTACTGGGTGATGCCATTGGAAGTGTTATCAAGGTGGATGAAACAACTCTTAAAATAAAAATAGGTTACTATGCTAGTGTGCTTGTTGAAGTTGATTTAGCTAATAATGTACCACACCATGTTCTAGTAAAATCTAAATACGGATGTTTTGAAAAAGAGATACAAATCCCCCAAAATACCAGGATTTTGCAGTCATTGCAAGGTGGTGGGACATCTAGTCACTGAATGTAGAGTGATGAGAAAAGAATCCTCAGTGACTGAAACTACTGAGATAATTCCTAATATAGTACACAGAAAATTTGGAGGATGAAGGAGAAGAAACAACAACCACATATTGGTTTTGATATCTGTCAATCTCCAAAATCTCAAATACCAAAGAAAGTTGAGAATGGAAACTTTAGTGAAAATGAGGTAGTTGATGTTTTACTTACTCCAGCTGAGAAATGTATTGATACTGTCACTGATTCTGGTTGCACAAGTGAAAATTGTTTCTCTG
Source organism: Papaver somniferum (assembly GCF_003573695.1). Taxonomy (NCBI): domain Eukaryota; kingdom Viridiplantae; phylum Streptophyta; class Magnoliopsida; order Ranunculales; family Papaveraceae; genus Papaver; species Papaver somniferum. Next base: position 230,406,216 of record NC_039364.1, on the reverse strand, counting down.
GCAGAATTGAATTAGTGAGGAGTTTCCCTCCCTATCTACAAAGAACCTGGTTAAAGTTTCTACCAGTATTCCTTCTCCTATTTCAGTAGAGTTAAGTCAAATGGTTACTCCTGCAAATACTTCACAACTTACTTCATCTCTAAATTTTGGTGCTATAGAATCCTTTGCTTCTTCAAGCAAACTTCAAGCATTGGTGGATGTAGCTGAGGAGCAAATTGCTGATGAAACTATGAAGTCTCATAAACATGGGACAAAAAATACTTCTGCTGGTAAAAATGTTAAAGAGCTAACAAAGGAGATCAAGATAAAGGTATATCTCTCATCACTACAAGAAAACTATCTGGAAGAATTTTAGTTAAAAATAAAGGAGTGAGAGGTCCTAACTCCTCTCACAATAACTCTTCTCAATAAGAGTAATGTTATGGAATATCAGACGCCTTAAAAGAATTAGGGCCAAAGATAAACTCATATCTTTAGTCAATCAATTTAATCCTTCATTAATTTGGTTAGCAGAGCCTAAAATAAGAGCTAAAATGAATTTTGTTAAAAATTTAAGATTGCATGGTATGTGTCAAATATTAATACATAATTCAAGTGATACTGAGAAAGGGAATATTTGGTTATTATGGCACTCTTCACTTTCAACTCCATCAATTATTTCACGCACAAAACAAGCTATAACTGTCAGAGTTGGGGAAGTAATTGTTACTGGAATTCATGCAGCATGCTTAACAGTGAACATGAGAGAACTATGGGAAGAATTGATGAAGATTAATGAACTGCAACTTCCATGGTTAGTGCTTGGAGATTTTAATACTGTCTTAAGTTGTGATGAAAAAGTAGGTGGAAGAAGTCCTCTACGAGTATCAATGACAGATTTTAATAACTGCTTAGATCATTGTGGGCTTTTACAAGATCTAAAATATGGAATTTAGTTTTCTTGGTGCAACAACAGAGTAAGTAAGAAGAGAATCTTATGTGATCTAGATAAATCTTTCTTTAATGCAAAATGGTTGGAGTGGTATGCTAGTTGAAGATATAAAGTGGAGTCAGAGGAGTCTCAAATCATGGTGCATTGATGGGTAGTACAACTGATATTCCTAAACCTCAAAACACACCTTTTAGATACCAACCAATATGGACTTCTCACCCTGAATTTCTGCAACTTATAAAATAATCATGGGAAGAAAGATGCACTGGAAATCATGCTTTTAGTATTATGAGTAAACTTAAGAGGTTCAAAATTTGTATAAAGAAATGGAATTGGGAGGTTTTTGGAGACTTAAAAATTAACGTCGAAGAAACTGAAGATGAAGTTTTAAAATCTGCATTGCTCTCAGATGCTCAACCAGAAAATGTGACTCTGCTTAACAACCTAATTACTGCAAGAGGAAAGCATGAAATGGTAGCTCAACAATATAATGAATTACTAAGATCAAAGTCAAGAATCAAATGGGTGAAAGAAGGAGGTGCAAACACTAGTTTTTTTCATACTTCAATGAAGGTTAGAAATGCACATAACAACATTGTAGAACTTGAAGATTCAAATGGTAATATTGTTGCAGAACAGAACCAAATTGCAGATTTGTTGGTGACTCATTTTAAGAAGAAATTTGAACATCATGATGTATTTTTTGAAGAAAATATTTTTGACTACATTCCTAAAGTAATAACAGATGAAGATAATGCTCTAGTGGATGCTCTTCCTTCAGCACAAGAGATTAAAGATGCAGTTTTTTCTATGGATCCAAACAACTCTCCTGGCCCTGATGGATTTCCAGGTAGTTTCTACAGATTCTCATGGGAAATTATATGCAAGGACTTAATTAATGCAATACAATAATATTGGAGATGCAGATTTATTCCAAAGGTGATGAACTCTAACTTTCTGTTTTTGCTACCTAAAATACCTGGTGCTAGAAAAACAGACCAATTTAGGCAGATACGATTATCTAATTTTTGCTTCAAAATCATCACAAGAATAATCACAACAAGAGTACATTCAGTTCTACACAAAGTTATATCTTGTCAACAAGGTGCTTTCATAAAAGGGGGGAATATCCAAGAGACAATTGTGTTTTCTTCTGAGCTTATAAATGAGTTAAATACTAGAAGAAGGAGAGGCAATGTAGGTTTAAAGTTGGACATAACTCAGGCTTTTGATTCAATGAGCTGGGAATTAATTTTTAAAACACTCAAGCACTTTGGCTTCTCTCAAGTGAGAATTAATTGGTTGAAGATAATTTTTGAATCTGCAAGGATATCAGTGCTAGTAATTGAAGGGCAATTTGGTTTTTTTGAAGTGACAAGAGGACTCAGACAAGGAGATCCATTATCTCCCATTCTCTTTGTGATAGCTAAAGAAGTATTGAGCAGAAACTTAACTAAAATGATTCAAGAAGGTTTGATCCAAATAATGGTCAATAGAAATGGATGTCAGCCATCTCACTTAATTTTTGCAGCTGACATATTTATATTCTGTAATGGGAAAAAAAAAAACACCACACAACTTGATGGAATTACTAATGAAGTATCAAGTTGCATCTGGACAAATAGTTAACAGAGCAAAAAGCAAATGCTTCGTTGGTGGGGTTACTGAAGAAAGAAGCCTGATAATTGCAGAAAGGCTACAAATGGAGCTTTCAGAATTCCCTGACAAGTATTTAGGTGTAGTTCTGTGTCCTGGAAGAGTCAAAACTGCTCAAGTTTGGGTAATAATGGAAATGCTACAAAAGCAGCTAGCTGGATGGATTGGTAAACTCCTTGCATTCTCTGCCAGATTAACCTTAGTTAAATTTGTGTTATGTATCATACCAATATATAACATGTCTGTCTATAAATGACCCAAATCTGTGATTAAGTAATGTGAAAGGATAATCAGGAATTTTCTATGGACTGGAGATCCATTTGTGAAGAAACTGATAATTGTTAAGTGGGAAGAAGTAAATGCACCACTTGTTGAGGGAGGTATTGGTATTAGAAGATTAGAAGTGGTTAACAAAGCCTTGCTATTAAAACTGCTTTGGAAAATTGAAACGGAAGATGATGAACGGACTAGATATGTGAAGGAAAAATACAAGAATAATGATGGTGACCGGATTATTGGATACAAGAAATATTCCATATGTCTTGGACTTAAATGGGTGATGAATGATCTTAATGAAGGAAGTAGATGGCTGGTGGGGAATGGAGGAAATATCTCAGTTTGGCAGGATAAATGGATGAAAGAAAATGCTCTTATTGATCAACATCAAAATAATCCATTTGTACAGCAACACAAGAATCTAAAGGTAAGTGACCTGATTGTAAATGGAGAATGGCAAATACCTGAAGACATGCTGCAATTTATTGAGATAAATGAATTACTAGCTATTGGGAATGGAAATGACAAAAGAATTTGGTCAGCTGACTTAACTGGAAAATTTACAGTTGCAAATGTTGTACAACAAACAAGAGAGAAATACCAGCAAGTCACTTGGGCTAAATATGTATGGAGCCCTTATATCCATCCATAAACATCATGCAATGTGTGGAAAATGCTCAGAGGAGCATGTGCAACAGAAGAAAATGTCAGAAAAAAAGTTTCAATACAATCTCCAAATGCTATCTACGTGGAAATGGACAAGACAACATGGAGCACATTCTATGGGAGTGTTCATTCAGTCTTGAAATTTGGAATTGGCTTGGAGGTATGTTTAGTCTCAATACTGCCACAAAATTTGATGAATTTATTACATGTGTTAAAAAGCATTGCCCTGCCATAAGATAGATATGGTATATCAGTGCTTTTTCAGTAATGGTGGAGATATAAATGACAAGAAACTTGAGAATGTATGAAAATACTAACCCAAACTCTGAAAAGTTCAAACAAAAGATCCTAAGCTTTACAAAGGAATGTTGCATAAGAGTAAATGGAACCATGAAGAAATATATGTATGATTTTAACATCATTGTAATCTTTGGGATTAAGGGAATCAAAAGCAAAAACTCCACTGTGAAAGAAGTATTTTTTAGACTGCCACAAATGGATCAAACTTTAATATGTTGTGATGGTGCTGCCAAAGGAAATCTAGAAGCAGCAGGCATTGGCTTTATTGGCAGAAAAAGTGATGGATCATGCTTGGGTGCAGGGAGTGGAGGCTTAGGAATTTCCACAAACTACATTGCAGAGGTTATGGCATTGGTTGCAGCAGGGGAATGGGCGGTGAGTAAACATCTTATGGATGTAGTTTTTAGTTTGGATTCAAAGGCAGTTATAATGGATTTTTCAAGTGGTAAAATTCCTTGGATAGTCAGAAACAAATGGAAAAAGGTAACTAACACTCTGAGCACCATAACATTCAGACACTCATACAGGGAAGTGAACTTCTCAGCTGACAACTTAGCTAAGAAGGGAACAAATCTTAGAAGAGGAGAACTAATTCTATATGATGGCAGGCCAATTTTTTGGGAATAATAGAACAGGAAGATTCTCATTATTTTAGATTCACTTGAAAAATAAACCATGTTGATATATCCTGTAATTTTCTTTAGTTAATTTTGGTTTTCAAGAAAGTAAGTCTTGGCATGTCAAGACTACTCATTGAATTTGAGTTTCTTCTCTTTTGAGTAATAAAATTACATGATTTAGAAAGAAGAAAAAACTGCAGATATCTTCAAAAACCGTTTCTGTGGCTCTAGATTTGGTTTGCTTAGACAAAAGTTGAAGGGGGCTAATTAATAGTACATAACTGTTACACTCTGTTTACAACAACTTCTGTGGTGTCAGTTCTATATTGGTCGGGATGTAGGTTACCATTCAACTAGCATGTCAATGTACGTTAGTCATTTAGTCATTTCTCTTATAAGTTTTATTTTATGTTGTTGCCGGTGTTGAGATAATTCACATTCTTTTCTTTTGCAACTGTAATTCTTTCATTTCTCTTATAAGTTTTATTTTATGCTTTCATGATGTTCATAAATATTGTTCGAAAAATTCTTTTCAAAATAACACTACCATTCCAACATAGTGATTTTGGAACAATATCATTGATACGTGTCGTAACCACAACAAATTAATTAATATTTTCCACCTAACTAACAAGTAATATAGTGTACTCAAGTTCGTTCCCACGAGGAGCAAGAGTTTTTAGTTGTTTAACCTTCTTGCACGGTTCAGAGAGCACTTGTGTATGTGATGCAAGTGAACGTGTACAAAAAAATTGTCGGGGGGGGGGGGGGGGGGGGGGGGAGGGGGTTCAAAAGTTTAGGTTGAAATCAATAAGAGAGATTAGATCAAGGAATCGTTCTCTATTGCAAAACAATGATTCAAGTTATGTTCTTGTCTACTTTTTAATATTCACGAATTTCATCAATTGTAGGTTAACATGTTCGCTTGGCTCACCCCAAAATTCCTTGTTTCACAGAATAACATGTTCGCTTAGTTATCAGATTCTATTGAAAAGAACCACCTTGAGGTTCGCTTACAAGATGTAATTCTATGAACGCATTAAGATTTGTGAATTTAGGTTTGATACTAGTAGTTAGACTCGGTTCGCTCAGTCCACTTTTTAGCGTTATTTTCACACACAATTGCTCCACGGAATGCCTCCGCAAGGTCTTGCGTTTTCTACTTGTGTAGTAAATTATTCAACAATTACGTATTTCCTAAGAGCAACTGCAGTGGATGACCAAACGTATAATTATGGTCCAGGGACGAGACGCAGCGGGACGGAGTAAAGACTAAAAGCTGGACCAAAACCAAATTCCGGACCATATTTGGCCTGGGACCAAGACCAAAACTATATATAGTGGAGCGAACGTATAGTCACCGTTTGTCATCGGGAGTGTATATAAACTACGCCTGTTGTGAAACGCACATAAAGTCACCGCCCCATAAAGAGGCGTGTATATAAGTTACGCCTCATTCAGGCGTTGCTGAAATGTTCTCCCCACGCCAGGCGTTCATAAAGTTTACGCCCCAGTGAGACGAAGATTATACATACGTCTCATACAGGCAATTATATAGTTAACGCCCCAGCCCAGCGTATGTATAGTTAACGCCTGATGTTGAGCGGACTTAATAGCTCCGCCCCATTTAAAGCTTCAGTTTCAAAAAAAAAAATTAAAACGTTATTAGATAAAATTGTTTTTGAAATTTTTTTATACCGTTGGTAATTTTCGAACGTTCAAGAAAATCGAACGTTGGATAATTTGGAACGTTGGAAAGTTTGGAAGACATTTCGAACGTTGGAAATTTCAAAGGAAACACCTATATATACACATGAAATCCTGTAACATTTTCCCACAACTACTACTTCAAACTATCTATCACAAGAAGAAGAAGAAATATTATTTCGGCTTTCAAATCATTTGGAAATTTTTCACCGATTCGCTTACAATGGCACCAAGAGCAGCACGAGGTCCAAATTTTACGACAATCGAAGATGTAACGATGTGTAAAATTCATTTATCTATATCTCAAGATCCTAGTGTTGGACTGATCAATCAGAGGCGACGTTGTGGACTCGTATCAAGGATGATATTGAACTTCATTTACCTAATAATCCAGAGGTCTTGGAGTTCCTGGCAAAAACGATATCAGGGAATAAGTAAAGATGTGGCGTTTTTTCGGCAAAAGAGGCAGAAGTGGAAGGTGAATATCATACTGGATGGGGTCCTGAAAAGAAGGTAAGCATTCTTGATTTTTTGAACAATTATTTTCTAATATTTAATAAGCGCCCATGTACTTAAGTGTTTTTAAAAACATTAACACTTGAAGAAGTGAACAAGAGGTTCAAGGAATAACGATGGGAAAAAATTTAAGCAAAGAGTGCTACCCAATTGTGTTAGAAAATATAAAATATAATCGGCGATCGACTTTTGTATTCGATACGACTCACGATTTGGACACTTATGAGAATAACGAGGAAGATGAGGAAGGACCGCAAACAACAACTCAAGGAGAGACTGTAACGACACAGATGGGGGAGACATAGAGAACACATATCTCCGTAAGATGGGGAAAAAAGCAGCAAAAAGATTGAAGAAAACAGGGAGAGAGAATCCAGTCACCAAGAGGAATTGATGGGAATAATTATTAAAGAACAACAAAATTTCAATACTCATTACCAAGCACAATCAAGATTCAAGATGGAACAAAGAGCAGCAGAGTTTGCAGCAAAACAAGCTGAACATGCGGCAAAAATAGCCAAGCAAGCTGAAGACGAATTTCGCATCATTATGATGGATCTTCAAAAAATGGACCTGTACAACAAGAGTACTTCCAACTTCGCAGGGCGGACATAGTTCGGAATAAAAGAAACCAATCTTAACACAAAGGCGGAATAGTTCAAACCTTACTTATTTCTCCTATTTAGTGATTAGTAGTATTATTAGTATTATTATGTTTTAATATTTCTTTTATCTGAACAATTAGCCGTATTATTATGTAATTTTTGGATTTTAAGTTTACTTCCGTTGATTTGAATTAAATTTCTACTTTTTTGAAACATACGACCTTAATTAAAACTTGAGGATGTTACATACAAAGAGATAATAGAACGTACAACAAAATCATTTGTCCAAAGTTAATTATTTTATTATTATCCAAAGTTAACATACAAAGGAAATGACAAACGACAATTTTTAATTCCCATATTCTCCATATATGTTCGATCAAGTCATCACGCAAGCGAATATGTGCATCTTTGTTACGCATTGCACGTCGGCGTTGCTCAGCTCTAATTTGGGAAAACTCGTCACTATTGCCTCTTATATTAACCTGGTGCGCGTTGCTACGTTCATAAACATGTGGCCAGTCACCGGGTAGACGCTCATCCTCGACTATCATATTATGTAAGATAATACAGGTTTTCATGATATAGGCAAGCACATCTGGATTCCACATTCTTGCAGGTTTGTTGATGATTCCAAATTGTTGTTGAAGTACACCAAATCCCCGTTCAACATCTTTTCTTGCACCCTCTTGCATCGATGAAAATATTTCCTTTTTCCTACCAACGGATGTTTAATGGCCATAATAATAGTAGGAATCTCTGGGTATATGCCATCACCTAGATAATACGGCATATCATATGAATGTCCGTTCACCTCATAGCTCACCGGCGGTGCTTTTCCTGTTACAAGACTTCGAAAAACATATGAACGGTTCATAACATTAATATCGTTGTTAGAGCCGGGCATACCAAAAAAAGCATGCCAAAACCATAGGTCATACGACACCACTGCCTCCAACACGATACTTTCGCTCCCTTTATACGCGGTGTAAGCCCCGGATTCTGCCGACGGACATTTATCCCATTTCCAATGCATGCAATCTAGACTACCCAGCATCCCAGGAAATCCCCGGTCTTTGTTTTGCTTGAGCAACAGTTCAATATCACCAGCCGTTGGTTCACGCAAATATTCTTTCCCATACACATTTACAATCGTCTTACAGAACCTACGAGTAGCTTCCAGCACAGTGGTTTCTCCTATGCGTAAGTACTCGTCTATTGCATCTGCTGCTGTTACTTTTTGATGAGGGTTTAATCCTATAACTCCACAATCATCGGGCTTTTGAAAAAAATATCTGTCTGGATTGGTAACACCTTCCACTATTCGGTTAAAAAATTGTCGACGCATTCTAAATTTTTTGCGAAAAACATTGGGTGGTTGGTTTGGGTACGGAGAAAAATAGTCGTTCCGTAGAAGTTGAGCCCCTGAGTCACGATCTCTTGGTATTTTGATACGAGTTTGAGGCCATTTTGAATTTGTAACAAGGACTCCCAAACTGACGGCCATGTTATTTTGCATAATTGTTATTGCATCATCATCCGAGGAATAAAAACTACTATTAGAAGAAGAAGATGAAGAAGAAACAGAAGAGCAATAATGAGCGGTTTTCTCATAGTTTTCCATTACTATATGAAGCAGAAGAGAGGTATTGTTATTCATATATTGAGTGATCAGGTCTTTAATTTATAACCCATTTTCAAGAGCATTAAAACAAAAAAGATAGTTTTGGGTACAGCAAAAGTGTTTTCCAAAAAAGATAAAGTGTTTGTCAGTGACCTGATATGACTATACTATATAATGGACGGTGAAAATCCTATACACACTGACTACTCGCTCAAACTTCAGAGGACTACTAAAAGGACATCAAACAGAGTAGACTTGAAATGACTAGTCGCTGAAAGAATAGATAAGCATTAACTATCAGTAGGTCTAGTATGACTACACAAAAAGATAAGAAAAGATAACACCAAAGACAGGTCATCTAAATAGTCATAACAAATTAACCATTCATATTATCAGTATCCGAAGTCGACGATCTTGGTGCCATAAAAGGCATGTGCGTTCTCGGAGTGGTATTGACTGAGGACATTGTTGAAGTGATCCTGATTCATACACTCCAAACTTGTGGTGGCATTGTTTGGGAAAAGGAACCGTATCCAAGGGGAGGTTGGACAGTGGGCATACGGAAAAGAGATAGTTGTTGCTGCAAATCAACGTTCGCATTATTTAGCCTTTGTATTTCTGCTTCTTTCGACATAATAACGTCCATCCTCTCCTTCGTTTGTTTTAATGTAAAATCGCGAAATTGTTGATTAAAATCAGCATTTTCTTGAAATAATGTGTAAGCTTCATGCTGTCAAGAAAAAATAAAATACATAAGTACAAATATACAATAAAAAATCGAACGTACAATAAAAAGTCGAAAGTACACTTACGTGGGATAATAGATGTGGAGGAGGGATATGTACATGTTCAGCAGGTTGTTCAATTGGGTCCGTATACAAGTCACCGACATACCCATATTTGGGCTTCCCAAATAGGATGAGTCACATAATCTTTGTAGTTGGTTACCATTCTCCAGTATTGTAAATATATATCATAATCTTTAACAACTTGCACTATCTCTGTTGCATCGACCAAACCTTCTTTTTTAGGCGTTCAGCTTGAATATTGCCGATATCCCCTATAACTGTGTGTAGTCTTATAGGAACAGCGAAAGTACAATGGTTTTGCCTCCAACACCTTTCACCAAGATACATGTTGTGTTGTACAGTTAGAAAGGGAATAAGAATTTAGTAAGTATGTTATATAGAAAAAAACCATGAAAAAAAAGGTACTTGGCATTTAACAACAATTATTGAATAAAATTTAATTATTAACTCACAATGCCCATGTAAGAAAATTATATCTCGAGTCTGATAGCCGCGTAGCCGTGCATCCCATATCAGATGCAAGAACTTCTCGTATGATTCCCATGGGCGCCATGTCACTTGTTCAGCAGTAAGCTTACTCAGTAAATCCCTACAAAAATATCATTTGTATTCTTCGGTACATTCCATTTAGAAGATACAGGCCATTTTTGTTCTGTACTCGCCTCTGGGATTTCTGGTCGACATATGCCCAGGTATTCATACCCCCAAAACTACTCCATCAAAATAATTACCAATTTAATAACTTCGCTACAAAATAAACAATGAAAGGAGAAATAACTGGATTAAAAGAATACCTCTAATACTTGGAATGGACCGCATAGTGCCTTCTGTCTCCTCCCAGATAAACGGAGTGCCGCATACAATTTCGAAAACGCGGCACCACCCCAGTCATACGTGGATACCACATCAAGATTTTCAAAAGCAGCTAACCATCCAACATCAATATAGGTCTTTGCATTAGAAAGAAAAAATGTCCCAAAACATACATGAAAAAGGAAATTGCTACTCTATGAGCAAGGGTGCTATCATTTTCAGCCGCAACCAACTTGTCTTCGAAGAAATATGACATTAAATATTTAATTGTAATTGAATTTGAAACCCACGACGGTGCTTTTGGACAGAGCGTGACATCTTGGATATCCGGAAAGATATGCTCACGAACATGTTCAAATTGGTACTTCCCCGAATCATAAGGAACATCAGGCCCATCACCGATACTCAGTCCAGTCAACATGATCCAATCTAGGGGTGCATCCCATCTCACCAAATGGGAAGTGAAAAGTGTTTGTTGTATCCCAAAACCGCTCAGCAATATAATCAACCATTGAATGGTTGGTTTCGCTACATTGTATGTTCAGTAAATTTTGCCATCCCGCTTTTTCAATAATATATTTAGCTCTAGGACAGTGTTGTGAAATAGTTTGATAGTGATGAATTACCTATGCCAGAGATCCACGATGTTGATACTTCAATTTGTGCTCCCCTGTAAATGTGATGTCCGTAGTAGCGTGCGGTTTATCATCTTGCAGTATAGGAAACCTCCCTAACCTGGGAATATCAACCTCCTTAATTTTACCAGTAGGGATTAAGTTATAATCCTCTTCGGCTATAGATTTTTGTTTCTTGTTCGTCTTCATGCGACCATTGAACCGCGCTGTGAATTTGTTCAACATATGTGCACACACAAGATAGATGCAATTACATTATTAAAAGACCAATCCTCATTATTCCATATTTTTATTAGTCCATCACCATTTATATTCCAAATACTATAAATCCTTAACACAAACTATATCAATTCCAAATTCTATAATTCCACGAACACAAATTAAATCGTCACCTATGCATTTCGAAAATCATTACAAGATTCCAGAACCCAATTTAATCACTTCAAGATTCCATAAAAATCACTACAAAATCAATTCCATACATATAAATTAGCTCTTCTACATATGTAACACACAAAATTTACATAACTACAATTTTTCGCATAACCACATGAATTGTAAAAACACATATTAATCTATATAACCCACAAATTAAGTGTTGTACATATTTGACAAAATTTCAAAAAATCTTTTAGCCTAATTCACATGAACATCAAAAATAAACCAAAAAACAACTAAAATTAATCACCTCAAAATTCAATAAAAAACAATACAAATTCAATTATTTTTAATCATATTCACATACGTACAAATCATCTCTTCTACATATATAACACACATAATCTACATAACTACCAATTTTTACAGTACTCAAAAATTTTAAATCTATTTAACCCACAAATTAGGTTTTGTATAACTATTTTAAAATTTCTTTTAACCAAATTTACATAAGCAGCAAATATGGTTTTTCACATACATATTAATCTCTAAAAACATAAAACACACATACCTAATTATATTTAACCAATTTCATATTCATATTTGTTCGTTAAAACCCAATTTTATATAAACTAATTTTAACAAATAAAACCCTAAATAAATTGTACAACAATATAGATGAAACAAAAGAGATTAAGAAACAAAAAACATACCTCTTTTGTAACCCGGATTCATCAAGTATCTCGTTTTTTTTTTCTTTTCCTGCTCGTTACTGTGATGTGTTGGTTTAGAAGTTGTGTTTGTGGGCGGTAGAAACAAAGAGGAGGTAGAAAAGAAAATAAGACGACGGAGAAGATTAAGGTAAAGGCCAACCAAACACGTGGGCTATACATGGTGGTTTCTCTTCTCCTGGGATTTAATGCCACACATGCTCAATACGTGTGTTAATACAAGTCAAACACTATACGTACGCCTCATGCAGGCGTTGATTCAGTCATTCGCCTGAGTGAAACCAAACGTTGATTATACGTACGCCTGAATGAGGCGTTGATTTACCCGTTCGCCACACCAGGCGTAGATTATACCTACGTCCCTTCTCCGAGCGTGAACTATATGTACGCCCCATAACCAGCGTATTCTTTGTTGGGTGCAATAATCAAAAACAAAGAAAAATCAAATAAGAAAAAAGTTATTGATACTTAGCTCCTTTATAGTGGAAGTGATTGCTTTGACGAAATGAACAAGCTCCCCATATCTCCGCAACAGCAACAAGGCAAAACTTTGGAAAACAGAGTGAGTCGCGTGTTCAACACGCTGTCCTTAAGACATTAGCACCCGGATACATTCAAGAGTGATGCTATAGCCCTCACAGAACGGATATCTCCAGGATAAAACACCCTAATACACCTACTACTAGCATATGTAGTAGATGCTCAACTTGATCTTGGCAACTCCGAAAAAAACATTAAGGAAAATCGCGAATGCTAAAGAAAGCAATACAAAATATTTCCCTTGGGGGTCTCTCTAATATATAGAGAATCCCCTTTGGTATCTCTCTAAAATATAGAGAAACCCCTTTCCCATGTTTTCCATATAGGGGTCCCTCTAAAATATAGAGCAACCCCTTTACCATATAGGGTCCCTCTAGAATATAGAGCAACCCCTTTTTTTTCCATGCTTTTACTAAAGAAGTGAATTTGTTTATATAATTGACAAACTCAAGTTAAGAAGAGCTCCTCCCCTATGTGAGACTAAAAATCTCATAGAGTCTTTTAAAAACAACTAAAGAGTGGAAACTCCACTACGTGGGACTAATAAGTTTTCATTCACAAAAGAAACACTAAATTAAAATCTTTAAAAAGTATTTTTATTAATTGTTTTTCCAACAATCCCCCACATGAATGAAAACTCAATAAAACGTGAAAAACACAGATAGATCTTGGTAAATCGACAACCCAATCTCACGACCCGAACTGACTGAACAAACAGACAGATCGTGCATGTTGAATTCATACTAGCCATTTCAACGTCCTCTCCTTCACACAGTAGTGTGTTGATCCCAGGGTCATACTATGGATTGCATAAATCATAATAGTATAGAGAGCTTTCATCTTTAGTTTCTCACAAGTGAGACTAAAGGTTTCTTTCACCAAAGTGAAAAATCATGAACTAGTGAACCCTTAGTGACCCTTAGGTCCTAAGAACTAGTAATACCAAGACCATAAAAACAACATAAAACTCATTTTCTCAAAATGAATTAAAAATAGATAAAAACGAAAAACAGGAAATACCACTATAGGCAGAGGTGTCCATGAGGTCTTGAAGTGAGAGATTACCGGAACTACTTGCTAGACAGTGAACGCGATGTCTTGAACTGCTAGCGTTTGGTGTAATCCGCGATAATAACCACGCATGATATCTCCAAGGTTGCTGCCAAGCTCGTGTCGTTGTGTCCGTTTTGGCCCTGGACTTATCCTGTTTCTCATAATGCTCTAGAGAATCAGGTCATATTCTCATAGGAAGCGACCCACTTCCCCATTCAGATAGGTGAATTCCATCAAGAGTGTTTACTGCTACACCCCACTTCAATCTTAAATTGAAACTATAGAACTCATTAAGACTTATTAAAAAGTCATCCTCCACATGCAGTCGCACTATCACGTCTACACCATAGGGAAGGGACAGAGAATGAAAATCTCTGATAGTGTTTACCTTGATCGTGGGATCTCCAGTCAGCAAGGTTGAGTATCCTTCATGGTAAGTTTAATATATGAGCTTATGCCCCAACCCCCTCGATGCATTTTTGACTATCTCTTTGTACAAACCTTTCGTCAAAGGTTGCGCAAAATTCTCCTTGGACTTTAGCCAATCAATGGAAATAACGCCGATTGAGATTAGTTATTACTTAGCTTTAAATATTATAGGTTGGCTAACACAATGTATAGATATAGTTGGCACATGCCTATGACAGAGAGGAATGTCTTCTAAAAAGCATCTTAGGCACTCGGCCCTCTCTCGTGCTTTATCTAACGCAATACTCTCAGATTCCATAATGAATTGAGCAATATATGTTTGTCTGAAAAACTTCCAGAAACAAACCTTCTTGCTAGAGTGAAAACATATCCACTGGTAGACTTAGACTCCTCTGAGTCAACTATCCAGTTTGCATCACAAAGTACCTGAAGGACAACAAGATACCTTTCATAAATAAAACAAAAGGTAATAGAGTATTTTAGGTACCATAATACTCTATTAAGCGCATCCCAATGCTCTTGTTCTGGACTACAAGTATATATACTTAACTTACTCACAATATAGGCCATGTCTGGACTCTTACAATTCATTAAATTCATCAGAAATCCTATAACTCTTGAGTATTCAAGTTAAGATATTCCATTACTCTTATTTTTCTCGAATCTACAAGAAGAATCGTACGGAGTAAGGCATGCTTACAATCATACTGATTGTATCTCATAAGCACAAATTCAACACAATAAGAATGACTAAGACTATAAATGTTAGATTATCTTCTAATCCTCATCCTTATGATTACATCAATAAGGTCTAAGTCTTTCAAGTCAACGTTTTCATTCAGCTTATTTTTTAGTGGAATTAATTATATCTACGTTTATATCAAGTATAAGCATATCATCAATATACAAGCATACAATCACATAGGCATCCTTAACAAGTTACTTGCAAATATACTTGTCAGATTCATTACCTTAAATCCACTACTCATTATCACATGATCAAATTATCATGTCACTGTTTACGTCCTTATTTGAAAACAATACAAAGATTTGTTCAACTTGCAATCTTTGTCTTCACAACCTTTCACTACAAAGTCCTCAGGTTGGTCAATGTAAATTTCTTTATCTAATTCACGGCTTTATAAAATTTGTATTAACATCCATCTGATGTATCTCTAAGTTGTTTATGGAAGTAATAACAATTAGCATCTCAACGGAAGTAATTCTTGTCACATGCGAATTAGAATCAAGGAAATGTACACCTACTTTAGTTTATATCCTTTAGATATCAACCTAGCCTCATAATTTTTCCACAGTTCCATCTATCTTACGTTTCCTCTTAAAGACTCATTTACATCCTATGGTCTTACTTCCCGGAGGTAAACTAGCATGATCCCAAGTCTGCTTCAGACGGACTTTGTCCATTTCACTAAATGAAGCTTCTTAGCAGAGTGGGGTTTCGGTAAATGTTATGGACGAAGCTATATTTTTGGGTCCTCTATTTTAGGTTTAGGGATGGCAATCTTAGCCAAACACCCCCACACTTTGAAGTATGCATAATAAGGTTGTCTACCTTTCCACAGTTCATATGGAGTTTTATCTGATCCTTTAAAAGGTACTCTGTTCAGGATATAGCAGGCTGAGAGGACAGCTTCCCTCCACAAGTTCGAAGGTAATCCTGAACTAATTAACATGGCATTCATCATCTCCTTAAGGGTACGGTTCTTACGTTCAGCTACACCACTCAACTGAGGTGAATAAGGAGGGGTAACTTCGTGTATTATGCCATGTTTTACACAGAAATCTCCTTTCGGAATTTTATACTCACCACCACGGTCAGATCTAATGGTTTTAATGGTAGTATTCATTTGGTTTTCAACTTCAATTTTATACATCTTAAAGGTTCTAAGGCATCATCCTTACCTCTAAGCAAATATATATGACAATACCTAGTACAGTCGTCTATAAAAGTAATAAACCATTTCTTACCACCTCTAGTTTGAACCGGATTCATGTCAACTAGGTCCGGGTGAATTAATTCTAAGGGTTTAGAATTCCTATGAACATTTTGCTAAAAGGTTTTTTTTTATCATATTTTGATTCTACGCGAATTTAAATTTTATGTTCAATATCCAAATTAAATTTGGGTACGTAGCCTATGCTATCCAGTTTATGCATTGACTTATAATTTACATGTCAAAGTCACACAAAAGAAAGCACAAGAATCAACTATGTTCATTTTATCAGATTTTCCTTTAAGCTTATAAAGACCCTAAGTCTTATAACCGTCGCCTAAAAAATCACTGCCCTTAGTTACAACAAGTTTTCTAAATTCACTTAAGATCTTCAATCTTTTACCATCTACAACATAAAAAGATACAAGATTCTTGCATATGCCCGGAACATGAAAACTTCATTCAATGTGAGAATATTACAGATATGAGCTTCTGCTCGACCTTTTCCTTTTATTCAACCTCTGTTGCAGATGAATTACTCATATAGAGTTTCTCGACATCCCCTATCCTCTAATAGGAGGTGAACAGGCCTCTGTTTCAGCAAACATGCTTAGTGGATCCAAAGTCCACCCATTAATATCACTCACATTGGTTATTAAAATAACTTCCGACATCATGCCACTGAACTTGTTCTAGTTTGTTTCAACTAAATTAGCATTAACTTACTACTTATTAAGGTTTTTACGTTGTCTACAATTTACTGCCATATGGCTAGGAATTTACAAACATAAAAATCACCCTTAATTAAAGTAATGCTAGATTCAGGTTTACGAAACATACCTTTATTATGAAGACCACGCTTAGTGTTGCGTTCGATGTTCTCACCTTTTCCATCTTTGGAAGATTTGTTTCCAACCACATGCGGCTATTAGCCATGTCCCTCGGAGATGACACCTTTAGATATACAAACTTCGTTTGAATCAGTGTTTCAAAAAACTCATGGTTACCCCACAAAAAATAATTTAGTTAACAACAAATTTCTGCTTGTCAGAATTTTTCAGAAACGTTTTTCTGTTTTGTAAAATATCAAAAAAAAAAAATTTACAACTCCAAAAATTCTGAAATTTTACGCGGGTAATTATCAGGATGTCTACTACGTTGTGTCAAAAGAGGTCATCGAAATTCCTTCTATGTTGAGAGATAAATTCGAAACTCTACAGCTGACCAAAAATTCGTTTTTTGTTTTTCACTCCACAATTAACATCCATGATTCACAAGACCAACCATTTTCGATTATTACAAATAACTAATGTCTTAAGATTGTTGGGTGCAATAATCAAAAACAAAGAAAAATCAAATAAGCAAAAAGTTATTGATATTTAGCTCCTTTATAGTGGAAGTGATTGCTTTGACGAAATGAACAAGCTCCCCATATCTCCGCAACAGTAACAAGGCAAAACTTTGGAAAACAGAGTGAGTCGCGTGTTCAACACGCTGTCCTTAAGACATTAGCGCCCGGCTACACTCAAGAGTGATGCTATAGCCCTCAGAGGATGGATATCTCCAGGATAAAACACCCTAATACACCTACTACTAGCATATGTAGTAGATGCTCAACTTGAGCTTGGCAACTCCGAAAAAAACATTAAGGAAAATCGCGAATGCTAAAGAAAGCAATACAAAATATTTCCCTTGGGGGTCTCTCTAATATATAGAGAATCCCCTTTGGGATCTCTCTAAAATATAGAAAAACCCCTTTCCCATGTTTTCCATACAGGGGTCCCTCTAAAATATAGAGCAACCCCTTTACCATATAGGGTCCCTCTAGAATATAGAGCAACCCCTTTTTTTCATGCTTTTACTAAAGAAGTGAATTTGTTTATATAATTGACAAACTCAAGTTAAGAAGAGCTCCTCCCCTATGTGGGACTAAAAATCTTATATAGTCTTTTAAAAACAACTAAAGAGTGGAAACTCCGCTATGTGGGACTAATAAGTTTTCATTCACAAAAGAAACACTAAATTAAAATCTTTAAAAAGTATTTTTATTAATTGTTTTTCCAACATTCTTTACCAACACCCCACAACCAGCGTAAACTATATCTACGCCTCTTCGGGACGAACATTATACGCACGCTCCACATGCAAGCGTAGATTATACATCCGCTCGACTAAATATAGTCCACTGCCTTAACGTGACACTCCATACTAAACTCAAATTTGATCGTTTGTTTTGGTCTTTGATCTTTGGTTATGATCGTACCATTGTGGACGCTCTAACCACCACTAGATATAGACTAATTAACAAATCAATTTAGTTGGCCACCTAAATCATATGTGAAGAACTAGAAATTCATCCCCAATCAATAATAAAGTTAGCTACTATTGTTTTTAAAGCTCACAATGTAAATATAAGGTCAGAGTATGTGTAGTCCCATTCTTCAAATTTCGTTGACAATTCTAAATTTATAAATTTCTATCTTTATAATTGAACTTAGTGTAGTTGTTTCTCGACCAGATTATGCATCAAACCTCTTGCTTTCAACAAGAGTTATGCCCTTGGCAAAAAAAAAAAAAAAAAACTCTCATAGAGTCGTAAAGCTTTGCAGAAAACATTGGTGTTATGCCGAACCCTTCACTGTCGAGCACCTTACAAGAGGCACTAAACACTAAACTAAGTACATCTCAAACCTCGTAATCATAGGTCAGCAAAATGAATCTGGTTCTTAACTTGTTGTTCATCGAAATTTCCATTCCAAAAGTATAAAGTAACTTAATTTTATTTTGTAAAAAAAGAAAGAATACGGTCCAGTTTTATTGCTTTAATACAGAAGAAGTAGATGGACTTTGGCACCCAAACCCAACCAACAACCCTAGTGCATAGGTTTTTATGCCGTTTGTTTGGAAGGGAACCTTTAATAATTTCACACGTCAATAGTATTAAAGCTATTTTTATTAATCTAACACTAAATTAAAGTAGTAATTAAATTATCCTAGCTATATCCTCCTGTCTTCTTCCTCAATTACTTAACTAATCAAAGCTAGTTTTTATTCTTGCCATGATTTTTAAATGCACCTATCTCCTACATATGTTGTGACAATGTATATTCTCTCCTTTCATTGATCGAAGTTGTTGTTCTTGTCGCATGAATTTTAAATGCATCCTATATCTGCTATCTCCTTCATATGCTTTGTTTAAAAACTAGACATATATGTATATTCTCCAGTTGTTGAATAGATTATTCTTTTGTAGTTTTGACAAATCGAACAGCTAAAATTTGTAATATGCACTATGAGGTTGTGGTTGAATCCAAAGTGCTACTAATTTTTGTCCAAATTCAGGAAAAATACGTTATTTAATTCAGTTTATATTTCACAAAATTGGTTAAAAAATCAAAATCAAAAAAACCTGGGTGAAAAGGACAGTTAGATTTTGATACTGTTTAAATGGACAAAAATGTAAAAATAGCCAGGATGTAAACCAGTTTCATCCTGCCCATTTTCAAATATTTTTTCTTATTTTTAGTTTACAACAGGATGCATCCAGTTTCATCCTTGATATTTTTTTTTGTCCATTTCACCCAAATTATTTTTTACTCGTCCATTTGAATCGTGTTTTAAAAATATTTGGACAAATGACGCATTTTCCTTTTATATTTAGGTGAGAGTTGGTCAGGAATAATATAACTATCTCTTTTTTAACAAGAAATGAACAAAAATTCTAAACGAACCATGAAAAGTAAACCCCTCTAAAACCCACGACTAGCAA
Source organism: Papaver somniferum (assembly GCF_003573695.1). Lineage (NCBI taxonomy): Eukaryota > Viridiplantae > Streptophyta > Magnoliopsida > Ranunculales > Papaveraceae > Papaver > Papaver somniferum. Next base: position 230,386,203 of record NC_039364.1, on the reverse strand, counting down.
TATGTCAATAACTTGTTCATTCAGGATGAACGAGTATCCTTAGATGACTCGAATGTAAGACCTCTTGATAACCGTCAAGTGTCTGATGAACTTAACTGTTGGAAATTTATGAAAATTTTGTTCTGGATTAATTAATGTTCTTTTCTTTCAATACCAAAAAGAGAATTGGAATTTTGAATTTTCAGCTAAAACCTTACCAACCAGAATCTCCATGAACACACCCACGAACCAGCACTGAGAAAAGCAGTCTGACACAAAACTTCGTGAATCACAATGGAAAATCCCCGAGTTTTGGCAGTCGTATAACATTTTTATTCTCGTTCAAAGATGTGAGCATTTCATTGTTTAATTACATATTCCCTAAAATGAAGTCTTGGACGGTTGGACCAGCAACCGAGAAATGCCTTAAATATTTAGGAGATTCTCAGGTAAAAAAGTCTTGGACAAGCAGAAATTTTTGTACCTTCACATTTGAGGACTAGCTTTTACGTAGCAACGTACCGTCCTTCGCCGTAGGATACGATCCTGACTACATGAATAATTTAAAAGGAGTGTAGTATTTCTATACGCTTGAATTCTTGATGTATTTAGAAATTCTACATTGCTTTATAATATCAGTGTACACAATACAAGATTGTTGCCGGGTACCAATTTTTGCGGGGTGTACCAAACTACAAATTTATCCAGTAAATCCCATGGTTATTACATCTCCGAGTAATTTGGTATCCCTGGAACAATAACCTTGTACCTATAGGCTACATATGTCTACTTATATGATTCTCCAGTACAATGATATTATCGTGTCCTTGATAGAAATAAGTGAAGGAGAGCCATAGAACAAAACCATGCAAATATGGTGAAGAAATAAGAGGGCAGTAGAGTTCAATAATGGAAACATTTTCTTTTTTCGGCTTGGAGTAATTGAATATAGTACATGTCTTAAGAAATTGAGCTAATCTGTTCCTTTTTCCTTGATGGAAATTCTGGTCCACTCTATAGAGTTTTCTCGTTGCATCTAAATTACTCATGCACTTTGTTTTCTTGTATATATGAATCGCGAACCAGAATTTCTTGAGGATAATCAATCAACTAGCTAGTGCATAAAAGTGAGTTAATAATGGAGGGGTTGGACATATTAATGATTTCTCACAGCTTTGGACGAATAGATCACATATTTTGGATAATCCATGCTCCAATAATGCATGGTTTGATAATACATTTTCAAATTGTAACACTGAAAGGCAAGCACTCTCACACATAAGAAAAGCAAAGCGGGAGGCCAAAAAGCCATTACTAATTTACTATGGTAATCTGGAAGTTACATTTCAAACGTGAGCATACACGAGAGGCTCCAAGGAAGTCATAGTTCCATGCTACGTGGTCAATTTCGGGCATCTCGGCCGAAATTCCGCCGATTTTCGGCTCATAGTTTAGCGTAACACGAAATTTCGGAGAGACGGAAAGTGACCGGAAATTTCGGGCATATCGGCCGAAATTCCACCGATTTTTCCCTACCGAGATAGGGTATTTAAGTAAATTTAACCTAAAAATTCTATAACCCCTATCGCAATCACTCTTCTTCTTCACTTCGTTTGCTTCTTCAGTCCCAGACTCTCTCTCACTGTATCACATAATCGAAGCAAGGTATGTAAATCGAAGTAAGATTACGGTTTGTGGTGTTAATAGAAGCTAGATTTGTATATTTTGAGAACTTTTCTATGCTTTTGTGGTGTTAATCTGAGATTAGGTTTTTGAATTTCAACTGAAGTCTTCCTTATTTAATTACTGAATTTGTTTTTCATGGGTTCTTGTTGATTGGTCATGGGTTCTTGTTGATTTGCTGGTGAGGTCATTAAAGATTGAGTCCAAGTGTCTGATGCATGTTAGGGTTATAGTAATTGAAGGTGTAACTATTATTGATCTCTTTAGTAATGAAGAATTGGGTGTTCGATTTCCTCAGGTGGCAGTATTAAATGTTGTTTAAGCTCAAGAAGTGTTCAATTTTGCTTTGGGTGGCTCAAGTAATAGTCTTCTTTCAGCTTGATTCAAATTCGAGGTAGGCATCCATTTTATGCTGCTCTCAAGTAAGAATGTTGTTGAGGTGATGTTTGTGTCATTATCTGATATCAATTTATAGACCATGTTTTTAAGTAGAGTTTTATTAGCCAGTGGTAATTTCGTGCTAATAATTGGCTTTATTAACTAGTGGTGTATAAATAAAAAGGCTCCCAATTGTAAGTTTGTAACCAAGTTCAGTTGCTCTTAAGTTCAGTTTTATTTTAGCCAAGTTCAGTTGCTCTTAAGTTCAATTGTAACCAGGTTCAGTTTGCTCCCAATTGTAACCAAACTCAGTTGGGTAATAGAGTTTGCTTATTGTTGTCTTTGAGTTTTCTCTAATCTTTCATTGATGGAAGAACTGTTCTCATAATTTAAATTTGACATTAATTCAGGTTGTGATTATGGATTCTTCTAATCAGACTCAAACTAGAGATCCAACATGGAAATGGGCTATATGCAAAGATCCTGCATTTCCGAGGAAACTAAGTTGTACGCTTCGTGACAAAGAAGTGCGTGGTGGTGGAATTACTAGGCTTAAGCAGCATATCACACAAGTCAAAGGGAATTCTTCATCATGTATGAAAGCAACAGTTGAAATAATAAATGAAACTATACAAAATGATAGTATAAATAAGTTAAAGAAAGCTCACAGGGATAATGTTGATGCTATGTATCGTCGCACACAATCTGATGACAAGTCTGATGCTGATACTGATGATTAGGACCATGAGGTGATGTTTGTGTCATTATCTGATATCAATTTATAGACTATACATCGATGTTCATAAGTAGAGTTTTATTAGGCAGTGGTAATAATTTTGTGCTAATAATTGGTTGTATTAGCCAGTGGTGTACCAAGTTCAGTTGGCTCCCAATTAGGCAGTGGTAATAATTTTGGAATTAACGCTCCATCCCCATGAAATTGAACCTGGAAACAAACACTTCTTATTATAAAAGTTGGAACCGAAATTACACCGAAATTTGAAAACGGAATCTCCCCGAGACAACGTTGTACCAGTGTCTCGCTCGGGACCGAGAAAAACCGGAATCCGAGATTAACTACCTTGGTTCCATGTAGGGTATAGGACGATTGGAGTGATTGGACACTGAATAAGCTTGTGAATTGTGACGTGTTTTTGAAAAAATGCAAAACGTGTTTGTTTTCTTTTTCTTTATTTGTGGTGTCTATGGCTAGCTAGCAGCAGGCTACATGTACGATGATTCTTTTGGAAAGATATGTGTTTGATGTAAATATGAATTCGACCAACGACAAAAACTTAGTCCCTCCGTCTTTAAAAGATAGGCAGGTTTGTGTGTAAATTAGATACGAGTCAAATGACTTACAAACAAGATAATGCATTTCATGCTTTCCACGAGTAAATAATTTTATCAAAGGATTTTTCTCAAGGAATAGGGAAACCCCACGTACAATCCCGCAGTGTAATGTTTACATAACACCGTAGTATTGTTTCAAAGTTGTGGTACAATTGAATTTTGAGGAAGGTATCGATACTATGTTTTTGTATGACAACCAATGAGTAGAGTAAGTTTCATTCTAACGAATCTCTTTGTGAGTATTCTCATAAGTTGTTAATGCTATAATTTTCAACCAAAGAACCATTGAAGTACTTGAAGTACGAAGAATTCAAAAAGTTTGTTGAAGAACCAAGGAAATCAAGCATTGTGGATTTTGAGACGAAACGTTTATTTATTTTGAATCCATATGTAAGTCACTAAAATTGACAAAGGGGGAGATAAATAGAACAGTGCTCGGTTGAACCCCACAAGTTTTGCTATCTCAAGCATGTTGTCAATGTTAGATGATCAAAACTATTTCTTGATTTCTAGTCTACTAAGTCAAGTCTCGAACTAGGTTAGAATTTGGTAGTTGAGTATTAGACATCACCCTCGAAGACTGAAGATCGACAAAGACATTTGAAGAACTTTTGTATCAGGTATGTGAAGACTGGACCATTCTATTTACTCGTTATCTTACCATTCTATCTATTGAGACTATGTCGTATGACTTCTAGTAGATTTACAAAGAAGAAATTACGAGTCAAGCTTGTCTTGTTAAAAATCTCGAAATATGATTCTAGCATAGATGTTCAAAGGTCTTTAACCATATTAGTTAGAAACAATTTATTGTTTGAGAATTAATTTGTGGATCAATTGAAAATAGCCCATATAATTGATTTAATCATCTGAGAATGTTTCAAACATCATAAGAGAGGGTTTCATGAATTTTTGTTATTTCTATTCAGGGTAGGTTGGAAAACTCGTTTGCAAACCATAGATATCTGATTTCATAAATACAGGTTTGCCAACCTCAAATTCAGTTAGGAATAGGTCATAAACCCGGTTGGAAAACCGTGGTGAACTGATTTTTTATTGTTGGTATGGAAGGCTAAGGTTGGCGAACCTTGTTGGTAAACTGTGTCCATATGAGTTCTCAAGTCGAGTAAGGGTTGGAAAACCCGGTTCACAAATCGTAGCTCCCTGACTCGTGAACTAGCGTTACGGTTCACAGACTGTCTTACCAACTATCCCAGTGAATTTAGCATATGCTCAAAGACTTATTTCTTTGAAATATGTTTAGCATTTGTATGGCTCTCTTAAACACTTATAAGACTTCGTTGATCACTTAAACACTTATATGTATGCATCATGATCAAACTCTTAATTGTTTTTATGAACATCATATTGCTTATTGTTCATGTGGCATATTTTCCAAACCAAGCAAGTCAATTATAAACGGTTACAGAACCGTACCACTATGTATATTCTTTTATTGTATTTTCAAGACCTAAAGTGTATTCTTGATTCCCCAGTTATCTTAGCTTTAATTCTAAGAAACCTTCAGTCTTGAAAGTCTATAAATAAAGATGCTCTTTCAGCAGGGAAATTCAATCCCTGACACTTTGTGTCCTAGTTGATCTAGAGTCGTCCTTTATGAACCTAGGTTTTCTCTGAGAAACATAATTAGGTTTACGACTAAAATACTTCGCTTTGAGGATTCGTGAATCCAGATCCGACTATTTTTTACCTTGATAGTTCGTGTATCCTGATCTTGCTTTTTTGTTATCGAGGTTTTCGAAATCTCTTTCTGGAAATATAGATAGAAATTGTAAAGTTCTCTTCATCTCAGACTTTGTGATTCCTCAAGATAGATATCTATTAATTGGTTTTTTGAAGATTCTTCTTGAGACGTGGTTAAGAATCTAGGCTACTCTTCGGGAGTCGTAAGTTCCGAATTTGTGTAGTTCTCTACCTTTTCTATTGCAAATAGATTGCCACACCTTGATCTCTAGATCTAAACGAAAATAAAATAGGCTTATCTATTAGAGGAAAATTACTATCAAAAGTTTTCACTGCGGCTGAAGCAATTCTCAGGCTATAAAGGACGTCAGTTAAGGGAATCAAGTGCTTAGAACCTTGCGAGGTTCAAGAGACGTAAGGAGCGTGGTTATAACTGAATCGCTTGGAGGATTGATTCGGTCTCATCTACATTCATATTCGAAGTCTGTTAGTAGGCTAGTGTCTGTAGTTTGTTAATACAACTCGATGTTCAAATCTGGACGAGGTCTCGGAATTTTTCTGCAGTTGCGGTTTCCTCGTTAACAAAATTTTTGGTGTCTTGTGTTTTCCCTTTTCCGCATTATGTTGTTTATCTTTATAATTGGATTTACTCAAGTTGTACGTATTCAATCGAAGTAGATATTTCCATCTAATTGTAATCGATTACAAGACTCGTTCTTGTAGAATTCGTATCTTGAAAGAAAGATAACAAGTTTAATTACTTGGAATAATTCCTATTGGATTATTTGGATATGACTAAATTGATCTTGGATATTGAGTTTTGAGATCGTCCAAGTACTCTTCTTAAAAATCAGGTTCACGGACTCACACTCTCATACATATTGATTGAGAAATGATTGAGATATAAACTCTATATACATATTGTCAAGGATCATTAAGTTGGTCTGCATGATATTTTATTAGGTTTTGTCTATACAGGTTGCCGAACAAAAATGTTGGTGGTTTACTTGGTACCCCCGCGTTTTCACAGCCAATCACCAATGATAATATTATCCATGCGTTATCTATTATAGACTCAGACAAGGTTCCAAGACCAGATGGCTTTTCCTCCCACTTATTTAAGTGTTGTTAGAGGATTATTGAAACTGAATTTATCAAAGATGTTAAGAGCTTCTTCTCAAGTGCCATTGTCATTACTCTCATTCCTATGTTATTTAATGCCCCTTCTTTAACTAATTTCAGACATGTTGCAATGTCATGTACAAGTGCATTATTAATATCTTCCTAAGTTATCTAATGCATATTCTTTAACTATATTCAGACATGTTTCCTGTTGCAATGTCATGTACAAGTACATTACTAATATCTTAACTATTATACTCAAACATGTTGTGAAGAAATTGGTTAGCCCCTGCCAGTCTACACTCATTTTCGATAGATCCATATAAGATAATATTATTCTTGCTTCCGATAAAAAAAAATATTATGCTTGCTCACGAAATTTTGAGGAACTACCATAGGGATAGTGGTAGCCATATATGTGCTTTAAAGATGGATTTGAGGAAGGCGTGTGATTGTATCAGGTGGGATGCTCTGCTATTACGTTTAAGAAGTTAAATATCCCAAAGAAGTTCATTGATTGGATTAGTATGTGCATGTCCTCCCTTAAGTTTACAATCATGGTGAATGGGTTTACATATGTCTATATTGAAGGGAAAAGAGGTATTCGCCAAGGTTTCCCTCTTTCCCCATATTTATTTTTGTTGCTTATGGACGTTTTTAACTCTCTTATGCTCAAACAGGTGGCTTTGGGATTGTTTGCTCTTCAATTTAAGTGTAAGGATCCTGTTGTTACACATTTATGTTTTTCTAATGACCTTTTGGTCTTCATGAATGGTGATGTGAAGTCTTCGATCTCCCTAGATACTTCCCTTGCCACCTTCTCTGCTTGAACTGTCTTAGTAGTGAACAACAACAAGAGCGATATTTTTTTTATCTTCAGTGGATAGTAGTACTGCATTTAGTATAATGTGCTTGGTTTTGAAGTGGGCTCTCTCCCTGTAAGATATCTAGGCCTTCCTTTGTTGTCAACTAGATTGATTCATTCTGGTTGTTTGCCTCTTGTGGAGCACGTTCTCACCAGGATTAAACTTGGAAATCTCGTGCCTTATCGTTTGATAGACGAGTACTTCTTGTAATGGTAGTTTTAAGTAGCATGTTGGTTTTATGGACTTCATGCTTTGTACTTCCTAAATAATACATCAATTGTCTTAACTTTATATTCAGAAAGTTTCTTTGGGCATGTATTGATCTCATATACAAACTACCAGTTGTCTAATAGTCTATTATTTGATATCCCTATAAGGAAGGTGGTCTAGGTATCCAGTGCATCGAGACTACCAAACAACAGCAAACCTCAGATACATCTGGGATATTGTGAGCAATAAGGACACCTTATGGGTAAAGTAGGCAAGTAAAAATCTCATTAAGAACGGAGAATTTTGGCATTTTAAGGTACCTGTAGATTGATCGTGGTGTTGGAGACAATTCTAGACCATAAAGATACGACTGTCAAGTTTATCCTATATCCGATTGGCAATGGAGATAGTACTAGGATATGGAAAGACAAATAATTCCCGCACGGTAAATTACTTAACGTGTTCTCTCTTTGCGTGACTTATAACACTTCCAATCACATTGATGTTAAGGTTAGTAGTTGTCTAGTGAATGAATATTTTCTCTTAATCTGACTAATGCTCTTGGTAACATCACTCTGGCCATTGTGAATGTGAGAACCGACCCTCTTATTGAATACAAATTTTTTTGGACTGCGGGTGATTCTGGTGAGTACACCCTCAAAGATACATATAAATCCCTTCAAAATCATAGAAACTGCATTGAATGACATCAACTGGTCTGGTGCCCTAACTGCATTCAAGGCGTTGTTTTGTTATATGGTTAGATATCCATAGAGGTTTGAAGACCAGATACAAGCTTCAATCTTGGGGTATGTCTGTAGATCTTAATTGTGTGATGTGTATTCTTATGTTGGAGGATGATTATCATTTGCTTTTCAAGTGTTTTTACGCTACTACTATTTGGAATAGGTTGCTGAGACTCATGGGGTTAAGACGTACTGACTATGGTGATTGTGAGGAGATGATAAAGTGGTGTATACACCAACAAAGGCGTGAAGAATGTGAGCCTAATCAGATTTTTTTAATGTTTTTGTCTACCATATTTGGTGCGAGAGAAACAAAAGAATCTTTACCCGGAAGTCTCTTTCGCCTGAAATGGTATTTTACAAAATAGTGGAGGAAGTAAAGCTCAAGATGGAATCATCAACTGTCATTATGCCTGACAACAACAAGAATAAAGTGTTGTGCTCTATGTGGAATTGTCTTTCAAGCTTCACAGTCACTAGCCAGATGGCCATTACTTGGATGAAGATTGCTATTGGGGAGTTATCTATCAACACTGATGGCTCACTCTCAGATTTGAATGCTAGTTTTGGGGCTATAATTAGAGATGAGAATAGAGACCCTTTGGACGTTGTTGCTGGGAGTTCAGGCCTTTATCTGTCACTATTCATGATCTTCAAGGTGTGGAAGTTGGGCTCAAGTTTGTTGAAATAAAGCATCATCCCAGAGTTTCTCTCATAACTGACTCTTTGACTACCACCTCTTACCTGTTGGATTCTACTACCAAACCCCCTTGGTACTGTCACCACATATGGGAATCGGTCAAGCACCTTCGAACCTAATTCTTATCGTGTTCTTTTCATCATACTTATGGAGAAGCTAATAGAGCAGCTAACTTGCTTGCTAATCTGTAACCAAATGAAGAATTTGTGGAAATTGCTCCAAGCTCATTTGCTGAGAACCCTAAAAATATAGTTTTCGAAGATGGTGTAGGGAAGTATACATCTGCAATAATTCCGATAGTTCAGGGTGTCTGTTTGATCCTTGTAGTCGAGTTTTTACTCTTTTTTTTTTTTTCCTTTTTTTCATTTTGTTCTTATAGGTTGGGGTCTCCTTAACCACCTCTCCTTTCAAAAAAAAATGTTAGGAGTAAGAAGCTTTGGACTCCTCTCCTCTACAATGTGGTGGACAATTGGAAAGAGAGAAATAATTGTTTATATAGATATAAAAAAAAAAGAAATTGATCGACTGATAATTTCGCTGAAGTGTATTCTCTTCGACTGGGATAGAGACGAAAAAATCCTTGAGAACTACTTTTTTTTAATACTCTTATTTGCAGTTGGGATGTAGTTATTCGGTGCGGCTACGATGTAATCGGACCACATATTTCAAGTATGTGGCCCCTCTTTAAATGCTGACACCTAGTACAAAGTAGAAGAAAATTTGAAAAATAGTTTTATTACCTAACTATTTTCCCTTTTTCTCTTTTGAACTTCCTACTTTTTCTCAAAAAGTAGAGCAGTTAAGGGGATCTGGAATGGGCAGGTTTTTTAGTTAAATGGATGTCAAAAAAATAAATAAGGACCACATACAGAATGTATGTGGCCTGACCACATCGTAGCCGGGGCGGTAGTTATTGGAATGGTTTGGGTGCTTAGTCTAGTTTTTGTGACAAGTATTTCATTTATCCTTGCTTGAATATTGTTTTTGTTGTAACTATCACTTATTTGGTGACTTATATGCTCTCCTTTTTTTTAATAACTTGCCATTGTAGCCAAAAAAAAAATTAAAAAAGGAAAAATTGCATGAAAAGGAAAATTGTAGCCAATTTTTTTTTACATTAAAAAAAAATATATCGGTAAAAAAGAAACGATTATATTTGCAGATTTAGATATCGCCCCACATGTGGATTGACTTATTATTTCCTTCAGTTGTCAAACGAAAATGCTATTCAACTCCCTCTTTTCCACTTCCTATTCATCCCCCTACAACCTAAACCTCACATTTAGGTTCAGGTGGGGTTCACCATCCCAAAATGAGGGGTTTAGGTTGAAGGATGGGAATAGGGAGGCGAAAGAATAACATTGTTGATTGTCAAACACGCTCTAAATTATTATTTTTTAATAAAATTATTATTAGATAAAGAGTATTATTACAAGAAACTAGTTGGAAGCCTAACAAGCTAAGCTCCAACAATGTACTACTACATTAGTTGAACAGGTTTCTGTGCTAGCCTACCAGCGGGCCTCATGAGGAACCGGCCAAGGGAGCCGAAACGGATAGGGGGCTGATTATGTCGCAGGGGGAGGGGTAAGCTAACTCTACCTTTCATGTCAAATTCTGCATTATTGCGCCATCGGGACTCGAACCTGGGACCTCCTCGAGCACTGAGCACATGAAATCTTAAAAGAACATGGATAACCAGCTACCCTTTTTTTAATTATTATTTTTATTTTATTTTAATGAAAAGAGCACCACATAGGACTTTGTTTTTTTAGAATAAGGAATTGCATTACTGAAACTAGACAGAAAAACAAAAGAAAAATTGTTGTCATGCTACCAATATAGGACATGCCCTGTTCTGAATTTGAGACAACAACCTATTGGTAATACTATTACATTCTTCTTGATTACTTAACTTATCTAATCTAATAAACATATTTAATAGGGATGATAAATCTTCCTCCCAACTGTTGGAAGTGGAAGATTTTTTTTTCCTCCACCACTAGCTTATCTGCCACAGAATTTCCAGATCTGTGAACAAATTTGAACCCCAAGAAGTTGTTGCATTTGGTTAAGAGGCGTTGCCTCCTTGACTAGAATATGATTCCTCCAATTCATCATTGTTGACTTTCCTTTGATAAATCCTACTATCCTTTCACAATCTCCTTTCATCCAGAAATGTGCCAAACCTTCATTTTTGGCCCATTTTGCTCCCTGCAAGAGAGCTACAACTTCTGCTTTTCTGCAGTTGCAGCAAATAAAACGCTTGACTTAGTTGCTCTTCCATTACCTGTATCATCTTTCAGAATTAGTCCAAAACCGGCAAAGACTGCCTCTATCCAAGATGCATCATAATTTAATTTAAAGAAGCGATGTTCAGGGCATTTCCAAGGAACATTTTGATTTTGCTTTATTGAAGGACAAGCATTAGCTGTTATAGAAAAAAAAAAAAATTAAAACCCCAGAAGTTTAAGTGTCTCTGAATTATAATAGAGGTTTGTAAAGAAGAAGCATTTTTCTCCTCGGAAATCCTATTACACCTCTCTTTCCAAATAAACCAACATTTTGTAGCATTAATTTCCATTACCTTGTCTCCCTACAATTGTCACCATTTATAATATTCAGTGAAAGAAGTTCTTACAGTAATAGATGGACGTTCATCGGCATAATGTGGTTGCATCCATATTGACTTAACATACCAGCAATCGAACAAAAGATGATGAATAATTTCTATTTTATCTTTACAGAAATACACTTATTATCTACATCGTGCATATGTCGACTGAAAATTTCTATTGCAGGCAAGACATTATTCATATATTTCCATAAAAAACAGTTTAATTTTTTGGGTTATCTGAATCTTTCAGAGTTTCTTCTAAAATATCTCTATAACAATATTCCCTTCATGTTTATCACATAGTCTATCATACAAAGATCTAACTGTAAAAGTGTCATTCCTAATTATTAAAAAATTTACCTGAGGACATTTTATTAGAGCGTAAATATTGAAAAATTTACAAAGTGTTCGTGGATGGCCTAGCAACAAGCCGGGCAATTTTCATTCTTTTGCTTTTTTTTAAAAGAAAAACAATTGGAAAATACAAGAAAATTAAAACGAATAAATTAAACATATTCACCGTTGATCCAACTAACTTGTTCGAAGATAAATTTACATTGTATTCCTTAAGCGGCATGCCGCATGCCTAGGTAGGAACGTCATCCGTTACACGTGCGGTGGGACCCACATGAAAGCGTTACTATTTAACGTGTCTTACGAGGTACAACATAATCCGTTCGATTATTTGAAAAATCTTCCATCTTACACCGTAGATTCTAAATGGTAACACCACAGACGATTTAAACACGTGTAAATAACTTTCTGACGCCAATGAAATCATTAAAAGCTGAAGTTACACACAAAACGACAAAAAGGACTGTACTTTGAAAAAACAAAAAAAATTATTAAAAAAAAACAAAGTAAAAAAGAGGAATAATGAATACTGAGCTCTATCATTAACTCAGGTTAAGTTAGTTTTCCATAGGTTACTATGACGTGGCAGTAGAACGGGACCCACTATTTAACAGTGATTTGGAAGACGTTATGTTAGACGTTTAGTTGTTTGGGAAGTAGTAGGTGAACTAGTAAACGGAAACTTACTTGACTGCCTAATGACTGTAAAGACCGTTAAATTTGAATAAAAATACACTAGACACCATTAATATTTCATAAAGGGCTTAATTAAGCGAGTCCAAAAGGGGTAAGATATGGTCATTGAAAAATTCAACTGAAGCCATTAAAATGTAGATATGGACTTTTTGTATTTTTATTCAGTGCTTTTAATTAATGACTGTTCCCCATTACCTTGTTTTAGAAGTTAGCTTGCTAAATTCTTACATGATTTCCGTGCTACTAGATTTTCTACTCAATAGTGCAAATGCTTTAAAGCTATTTTAGCATCTACTGGTAAGTTGCCACGAAGCACCAAGCCAAATATTTTTGTTTTATAAAGAGTTATTATTATTTTTTTTTAATTATTTTTTTGAATCGTCTAAAATGAGAAATTGGATCAATTGTCCAAATATTTTTAAAACATGATTTTAATGGACGAGTAAAAATTAGTATAGGTGAAACGGACACAAAAAATAACAAAAATGTACCTGGATTCATCCTGACTTAAACTTAAAAAATAGCGAGGGTAAAACTGGATGCATTCTGATGTAAATTAAAAATAAGAAAAAATATTTGAAAATAGGTAGGATGAAACTGTTTACATCCTGACTATTTTTACATTCTTGTACATTTAAACAATATCAAATTTTACGTGTCTTTTTCACCTAGAAATTATCATTATTGGATTAATTGACCAATTTTGTGTTCTTGAAATTGGGTATCGAAAGATTCCAAACTAGAAATTACAGCTGCACGCAATAAAAAGGAAACCCCAAAAGGAATTAAGTCATAACATGAAGATATTCGGTTGCAAACCTGGTGGAAAATTTTAAACTCTAAGTGCTCAAATTGTCACGTTCGCATATGAATTTACTAGATTTTTCGGCCAGTGGCATAATGCTCTCTGTAGTTTCCAATAAAATCATACTAATCACTCGTGTTATCTAGCGAGAGTACTAGTTTTTCAGTAGTGAAGTGATAGTGTAAAAAGTCAATCGCATTTGTTTGAATTTCAACTTGAAATATTTTCTATCTAGTCCATTTGTTTGAACACCTTCAATGCTATTCATAATGACTTCCATAAAAGTCAAAAAATTCACAACACTACTGCCAAAGTAAAAGCAGAGGAGGTACGTCAGATTGTTGTTTATATTTGTTACTGCTTTACATTTACCGCAAACATTTTTTTTTGTACTGTTTCAACTGGGCAATTTTAGACCATCTCCAATTAGAGAATGGACCCTTAAATATGGGAATCACCGTCTTTTATGGGTCGGTAATTCCCCGAGACCCAATTTTCCTATCGTGTATACACGGAATTTGATCGAGGAATAGGGAAAGTGATCAGAAATGTATACCGACAGGGAAATTGAATGGAGATAGGAGAACTGAATAGAGATATTTATTCTTTTCACCAATCCATATTCAGAGATCGGTTAAACGTCTGGGTCCCACCAATTTTCACCCGATCGGTAAACATTCCACCGATCAATGAAATAAATGCAGCCGAAAATATTTCGCGTTATTTCGTGTTATGTCAAGCTTTTAAGTTATCTCGTTATGTCGTCTATTTCGGTTTTAGTTTTCCTATCACTTTAATCGTTTATTAGAAGAAAAAAAATTGAGTTTCAAGTTAAAAAATATTATGAAAACAAACAGATTTTCATTTCCAAGTTTTGCATTCAGCAGCCGATCGAAAATAAAAGAAGTTTTAAATTGAAAAGACTAAAACACACTTCCATAACTAATATAAAACAAAGCAAAACACACTATTCACGTCGTTACAAAACTAAGTGTTACAGACTCTCTATTAAAATGATATAAAGAAAATGCTACAAAAAAATATAAATGCTACAAAATTATAAACACTACAAAGAAATAAAAACGCTACATAATTAAATGGTTTTGGAAAACCCTAGATTAATGGAGAATCGACTCTAGTTTGCAATTAGGACACACGAGAACGTCGGGATTAGGTTTCCCAGATGTTAGATTTCTCGCTTATATAATCTTTCATATCAGGGTTGCTTACAATCAAAGCTAAGATAGCTTAATAACAAAGCAATTAATATTCATTGTTACATGAACTCCTGATTTAAGATTCAAGCTAAGTTTGCTTAGAAAATAAGCAATCAATCTCCACTGTTAGATGGTATTAGCTTGATACACACAAATGAAATATACTTATATTTAGATATGGATGAACCGTACCCAAACATGTATAACCAATTGACCCAATAACAATTAACCGAAGTTAGCCATATGAACACTTTTGGTTTATCCATATTCATCTAACACTTCTATATCAAATATGATGATCAATCAATCATGATAGATAATCAAATGAATTTAAATGTGCTTTAAGAGAGTTGTTCAAATGTTCACTATCTCATTTGAATATCCATTAACAATTTGAAACATATTAGGTTTGGTTCGTAGTTGTACAAAGTACTTATACAAGAACCAATTCATGAACATAATGCCACAGTTTGCAAGAAAAAGTTCGGATACCTTATTTAATTAAAGTTCCAGGGAGTTTAGTTCGCAACCTGAGTTCGCAAACGAACCTAAGTTCATGAATATGAATTATCATACTTACCGATTTTAGAACCCAACCACTGTGTTCGCAAACAGACTACGCGAACCACAGTTCCGGACCTAGCCTAGTCTAGCCGTTCGCAAACCACAGTTCCGGACTTCTGACAGTTAAACCCGTTCGGAAACACAGTTTACAAACACAGTTTGCAAACAAAAGTTCCAGACCTGAACTAGAACTCATAGTTCGCATACAAGGTACGCATACTATATTATATCCATACATTGGTAGTAGTTCTAAAACTCTCATTTAATCATTGAAACATCCTTAGAAGACAACAATGGTAATCTTACACATACCACTAGCTTCAAGTAATTTTCAAGTAATTAATCGATAAATACGAAACTTCCAAAGTTAACATCAAATGATTGTCTCACACAAATCATGTTAGATGTTCAAGTAGATGATGAACTTAAGCTAAAGCTAAAAAGTTCCCAACACATATTTCGAGAAATATATAAACGAGATAAACTCGACTCGAAATTTCAAATGTGTATATTTCAAAAGTCTATATAGCTACGACTTAGTCTATTTAGAAGATAAAATAGAATAGTCTTCTGAGTGATAGATAAGTTTTAGTCTTCACATACCTTTTGTTGGTGAAGTTCCTCCAAGCTCTTCAGTAGATCTTCTTCTTCAATGGGTGAACGCCGTGAAGTCCAATGCTCAATTGCACACTTTTATCCTAATCCGAGACATATCTATAAGTAGACTAGAAATCAAGTATATAGTTTTGATCAACTAAACTTGACAAACAATCTTGAGATAACAAGGCTTGCGAGTTCGACCGAGCAGTGCTCTAACACTTAAGTCTGCATATTTTGCCTACGAGACTCAACACCTTTTTTTTGTACGTTGGCTTGGTTCTCTCGAGAAAAAAATATTGCGATCTTTCTCATCTTCTTTTTGACTCACTTTGTGTTCCAAATTTGATACCAAAGTTATCATGAAATGCCTGTACTTGTTGTTTCTGTGTTTGTCAGGCGTTTTTTTTAACGGTGAATAAAATATAATCATATTGAAATATTTTTTAATATGTTAATCTATCCGGGAAAAAAGAGAAAATCTACTAGTAACCTCTCCAAGTTTAATTTGAAGGTTTCTATAAAGGATCAAATCATTCCATTAGCGTCTTTTTGTCCGAAGCTGACTAATAGAAAGTCTAGCTAAAAAGTAGACCTTCGCTCAAGGAGAATTTTTTCTAAAAACAATTTTGCATGAGGAGTGTCAATTTTTAGTTTTTGATCTTTTAACATTATTTATACAAGAGGGTGGATCGGGTGACAGACTTAGATTGACAGAGTCCACCACAAACTCTTATAGCCAACGGATTTTATAACTACAGACGTCTAAGATTTGAAAATAGAAGTCGCGGGTTACTTTATTAGTTGGGTCCACGACCCCGTTTGATAGATTGAAACCGTTTCCCTTAGTTTCTCTCTCTTCTACCGTTGGTATTTACTCGACCTCCTCTATCAGTATTTATCTTCTTTCCCTTTTTTACATCAAAAGAAACTTTAAACTCAGTTACCGTCAATCAATTGGATCTTTAAAACTTTTTAGTAATCCTCGTTTTTCATAGGTATGCCAAATATTTCTGTTTTATGCCAATTCATTTTTAGGGATCTCTGGGGCTTTGATATGGAATTGGAATCAGGGGATTTATTATGTTGAGAGTAATATTGGCTTTGAAACAATATGGTTCTTTAGTATTAACGTCTAATTACTCTTAATTTTCAATCAAGTAGTTTATTACAACTTACATTTATTTAATTTATTTAGCGTTTTTCTCTGTATTATTCTGATTTTGAATTTAATTTAGGTTAGTTTTCATGAATTGGTGAAATTTGGGTGATTCTGGGTTACTATGTTCGAACTTATTGAGTCTCCATTTGCGGACTAATGCGGAAGAAAAAAAGAACCGCCATTTGAGAAATTTCCAGAAATTGACATGGTTGAACTTGGGAAGGGATGAATTGTTTTAAAAAATCAATATAAACCCTAAA
Organism: Papaver somniferum; assembly: GCF_003573695.1. Taxonomy (NCBI): domain Eukaryota; kingdom Viridiplantae; phylum Streptophyta; class Magnoliopsida; order Ranunculales; family Papaveraceae; genus Papaver; species Papaver somniferum. Next base: position 230,369,190 of record NC_039364.1, on the reverse strand, counting down.
AAATATGAGGATCCCTTTCGATATTTCTAATCTGTTTAGCAGTAAAAGACATCATGAACTTGATATGCAAAACAGAGATTTATTTTTTAGTAGTGGAAGAAGAACCACGGGAAAGAAGAAAGCTCTGGCAAAGTAGAAATGAGAAAATAATAGACTCGAAAATGTTTCTTGTAACTAATAATACGGGTCACGGATAAAATCTTAGAATCCGCGTGATTTTTATTTGAATCTCGGCCATCCATAGTAGCAAGATCCAATGGCTGTATGAGTTTGTGAGCACTCTGTGAATTTAAGACCGTGAGCTGATCCTTCCTCTTTATATAAATAACAATTTGTTTTTCTTTACAACACGTTCATTTTAGAGAATCGGGAATTGAGGATTTGTTATATGGGGTAATCCAATTCATGGAATTCAATTTTAAGGAGTGGGGTGATGATTTAAAAGACTAATGTTTGGTGGGGGTAATTTAATAACAAGGTAATCCGACATTCCAAATCACTTTAATGTTCTTGCACTTTAAAATTAAATGAATCATAAAAGAAATATGAATTTAAATGGAATTCATACCAGTACTACATCTTAATCTAACCAAATAAGAATATATAGTCCTCACTCCTTTTAACAATTGCTTTTCTGGGTTTTAGGGTTAGAATATAACGATTTAAGAAAATTTAATGAATCGGTATAGCGCGAGATTTTTGATGGATATAAAAACCTAGATAAAGGATCGCCATGGTAACTCTCCATCACGAACTGGTTTATTTTCTCTTCCTTCGATCTTATTTTTGTAAGGAAAGATACTTAAGTCATTTTCTTTCCGGACAACTGGATTTTATTCCACTTAGTGACCAGTGCAATATAAATAGAGGTTTCAAAAGTAATTGGATTTCGAAATAATCCAATTCTGAATTTTATAAGACCATTTGGTTCGGAGAATTGGTCTGATTCCCTTGGAATCAGATTTTAGCCCTCAAATTCTCCGAAACAAACGCGATGTTATCAGTAGGCAAATACTAACCTATGCACCAAAAAAGGATTGATTGTTTTTAAGCACAAAAACCATTGATGGTGCAATTGGCACTTTTAATTAGTTGAAAGTGATTTGTTTGCAAACCTAATGAAAGAGTACATTTTCTTTTTCTTTATAGCTTTGACCTTTACCCTTTGATTTGAGCCTTTGGTAGGGAAAATTAAAAGTTCATACAAAATTACTATCCCAAGTAAAGTATTTGATATGTTAGTCGGTTTGAATTCAACATAAGATGGGACATTATGATACATTCGAGTGTATCCATGAATCAAATCAAGACCTATACTAGAGTTCATTGCACAAGGACATAGAAAACTCCCGGCAGTGGCACTTATTAGATCTAAAAATCACCTAGCATTATAGCATTCATGTGTTTCATTAACACAAGCAAAGTACTTATTAAACACTTTATATAAATTAAACTTTAATGAAAAATTCATTATTTTCTCTAAAATCCTATTACCAAAACACATTATATCGTAATCTTTTACGATACAAATATAATCTATCATCATAAATATGTCTTTTTACGCGTAACAAATCTATTAAATATTCTAACAAATAGTTTCAAGTTCAACTCGTCAAATCCACTAGAATCTTTTCTTCAAGGTACATTCCTATGTTTTTATTTTTCTTAACACTTACATACATTTTTTTCAACAAATTTGAATTTGTGTGTGAACTTAGCCATTAATGAATCTTGTTAATCAGCTAATTAGACTTAAATCATCCACAAATTAGATCCGCCTAGTCAAACTGAAAAAAACATAGTAAAATTCAGTGTAACTGTGGTAAAAACAATGAATGGAGTTAAAAAAAAAACTGATGTAATTTAACCGAACCATGGTTAAAAGTAGATTGTCCCCACCAAGTCAGCTTTGTCCCTAAAAGTGAAAGAATTTCCTTTTTCTTTTCACTAAAATAAATCTTAAATAGATAAAAGTACAAATACGTATTTTAGAATAAAATACAGTATACATACACACATTATGAGTGAGAGAAAGTGAAGTAGTACAGGTACTACAAAGAGGAGAGGAGTATATCAGAAGACTCAGCACTCCTTCCCTGATTTTGATGTATGAGAAACAAAGAAAGATAAAGAGAAGTACTACACAAGTTTGACACCACCATTGATATCTGCATTTCCCTCTTCTTCTTCATCTTCTTCATCATCATCTCTCAACTGAGGAAGAAACCAGGTGTGTATGTGTATTCATTCACTCATTAATTTTTACAGGTTTTTCTTATTGATATGAATACCCAATGATGAAATTTCATCTGGGTTTATCTTAATTTTTAGTGGTTTTGTTGATTTCTAGATGAATTTTTTTTTGGGTATTTTGCTGAATTTGAGATTGAGAATGTTAAGAGTTTGTGAATTTCTACATGCATGTGTTGAATTTGTTAGATCAAATTATGAAATAATATGTTTTGAATTTGATTTTGATAATGCAGGAAAAAGAGGGGTGATTCTGTTGTTTTTTTGATTTTTTGGAAAAGGGGGGTTTAAGTTTTTTGATTTTTCAAGAAATGCTGAGAAAGAGGAGCAGATCATTCCAGAAAGATCATCAATACAAGGGACATTTGATGTCTGATTCATCATCGTCATCATCAGAATCGATTTATCAAGCTGATGTATTGAAGCAGAAACAGAAAAATGGTTCATTTTTCAGTATCCCTGGTTTGTTTGTAGGGTTTAACTTTGGGAAAGGTGTATCAGATACTACTGATTCTTCGGTTAGAAGCCCTACTTCTCCTTTGGATTACAAGTTTCTGACTACTTTAGGTAATCCATTTAGGTCATCATTGAGTCAAGATGGTGGTGGTGGGGGGAATCAAAAGAGTTGGAATTGTGGTGGTAGTAAAGTAGGACTTGGGATTGTTGATTCTCTTAATGATGAACCTAAACCACCTCTAGAGTTGTCGAGCAGTAAGAATATATTGTTTGGATCAAAGATGGGGATTAACATCCCTGCTTCTTCAAGTGGTCTTAGTGTTTCAGTGGATTCTGCCATGGAGACCAAATCCTTGCCTAAGGATTATGGGAGTGCTTCAAATGTGCAGATCAGTGCTGCTGATCTTCTTCAGTTTGTCGGCTCTGAGAGTGAATTTGGAACCGGAAGGATCCAGTTCGAAACCAAGACATTGGGAAGGAATCGGTCTTGTTTATCAGATTCTGACAAGCTTATGTTGTCACCCTTAAACAGCTTAACATACTGTGACCCCATTTTGAGTTCCGAGAATTTTAGTTCGGATGAGAAAGTTAGATCAGGCTTACTTCCCATTATTGGTGGAGGTGCCGATTCTAACAATTTTTTAGGTATGAAGCCTAGTTCACTCCCAATGTCCTTTGGCTCTGGGAATGGAGTTATTGGGTCTGTCTCTGCGAGTGAGATTGAGCTCTCTGAAGATTATACCTGTGTAATTTCTCATGGTCCAAACCCCAAAACAACTCATATTTTTTGTGACTGCATTTTGGAATGTCACACAGACGAGTCGGCTAATTGTAATAAGAAGAATGAGCAGGGGATTGAATCACCATGGATTGTTGAACCTACTGTTGGTTCCCCAGCCAATCCTCCGAAGGACTTTTTGAGCTTTTGTTTCCTTTGCGAGAAGAAACTTGAAGAGGGTAATGATATCTACATGTACAGGTATATAACCAAACATCTACCTCTAGTTATCTGGTCTGTCGTTGTTAAAGATAGTTCCCTACTTGCATTTTACTGAGTTGTTACACGTAGTGATTTCTTAGCAATATGTTTTATCAATAGTTTGATACTGTCTGTATATAAGATGATCGCATGATATAACTGTTTCTGTATTCAGACCAAGAAATGATTCTGAAAGAATGAATACCAAAACAAACCTTGAACCCTATTATTTGAATAGGATTTGAAATTTTTTGGGTTCTTTTGATTATTGCAGAGGAGAGAAAGCATTCTGCAGTTCCAATTGCCGCTCTCAGGAAATTTTGTTCGAGGAGAAAATGGAAAAGGCTGGTAAGGAGAATTCCACCGAGAACTCTACTGAACCCACAAGCTGTGATGATATCTTCCTACCAGGTATGGTGGTAACCACCTAATAAGGGAAACACAGTTCTTCTCCCAGGTCCCGTACACCAGGGTCCGTGATTCACAAAATAAAGTAACAAAAAGTAAACGCTCGAGATCATCTGTTTTACAAAAGTGCTGTCTTATATGTGAATCAGTTAGCAGCCATGGATGGTCGCTTGTGTACATTGTTTCGTTTACTGGTTTATTTTTCTTTTTAATGGTGTACTAGTGAGACATGGGCAGTAACAAGCCTTTCCTTTTTGCTGTCTTCTAATTTTCATTATCGAAATATGGACACGATCTTTAGACTTCTACCGTCTTATAATTTTGTCAGAGAAGGGGTCGTTGTAGCCGGTTTTACGAGCTCCCCCCGCTTCTATTATCAAGGCAAGAGTTTTTATGTATAAGCCTTCGAACTCAAATATATAAATGATATAAACTTTAGACTCTTTGTAGTTATAGTCTTTATGGATGTGCTTCTTTTTGTTACTTATTATTGTAGCTTCAGAAGTATAAGTTCTTTTCTGCTTGTCTTATATTTAGATTTGTCAATGAATCTGGTTATGTTGACTGCTTTTAAATGAAGTTTTTTTTTTATCTTGTAAGGTCTCTCTGGTAGTCTGGCTGCTAGATAACCTACTTCGTTCATTTTTTATATTCCTCCCCAGTTAGGCTCTGCTTCTTTCGGCTTCTTTATACTCTGCTTGCACCCTTTAACATCTACTAAATTACTTATTTGCTGGTCTTTGTAACACTGGGTGAAGACTCTGTGCTTTCCCTTGCATCTCCATGAGTTCTCTTGTGTACACTTTTCGTCAGTCAATTATCCAGAGGTACCTTTTTTTTTTTTGCCTCTTTGACATGTTAACTCAGTTTCGTATCTACAATGCTCAATAATAGATATGAACATGAAATACTTTCTTTTGCCTCAATGAAATGTTCACTCAGTTGTATGTCTACAATGGCAATACTCAATAATAGATATGAACATCTGGTACCCATTCATCATTGCCAAGCACTCAAGGGTATCAATCTGACAGACAAGGCAACATGATTACAAACTGACCATGATTATAACCTTGTTAGGTCCACTGCATCTCTTAGAACAGAACCATAATCTATATATTGTACTGCTCTCTGAAACCAGGTCTTGACAGACTAATGATGTTTTCCTTGCTTGCATCAACATCTACCAGGTTCCATACATTCTATTCGCTCAACTAAGAAATCACATTGCCATGCTGCTGACAGTAAACTCTCTATCATTGGACCATCCCAAAGTTAAACTTGCATTTTCACGACTGAATCACTGCAGTGGTGACTCCTGGAGCGAGAAAACAAACACACACTAACCTGAAACTCAAAGTTCGAGCATCCATGAGAACCCCTTCATTGGAACTGGTTTCTTAATTTGGGTTACTTATCTGTTACTGTAAGCTTAATCTGCATTTTCATCTCTATTCAAATGGTTTGTTCGACGTTTTTTTGGAATTACACTGAGGGATGAGATTCGAACTGAAGAACTATTTTTAGTGGTAGCCGTTAGTGCCACTACAGTTCAAACTACAATTTACAGGATAAAATTTTATTTTTATGAGTATGTGTGGCGGATGATGATTGGCTGAGATTGGATAGAAAAATTTGATTACCATCCTATGTGTCTTCATGACATTGGCCTTAGGAAAGTCTGAGTCGGAACAAAGGTTAAAAACTAAAATATTGAGTCGTTGAAATGACCCCTCCCCCCCCTTGTATCACGAGAAAAGCGCTGCAAAGCCCATCAGCTCTCATTGTCATGGTACTGTCTAGTTTGACCCAATTATGGAGCTTCACCAGATGTTGGAATTTTGCTTCGGCTTGATGTATAACTACCACTCCATCATTTCCATTTCAGATGAGCTCCAAAAAGTATTGTACACGTGCATCAAACGTTTTCGAGTTGAGTCATCTAAGGCTGGTTCCCATGGGGAAGGGTAAACCCACATATATATGCCATGCCTGGTGTTTTGGCAAATTGGCCACATCACCATGTAAAAGAGTTAAGCGATGGAATTTCTACAGAGACAACATATATAGATTACATCGCTAGCGACGGATTCTACATCGCAAGCGATGTTCTCTAAACCGTTCGGCGTAGTTTTCATGTCCCCGGTAGGTGCTCTGCCATCTATAAATAGCACCACTCACTTTATTTTCCTTTACACCAATTTCTGAATTCTTTCTTCCCCTTCTCCGGAAAACAAAAAAGAGCATTTTTTTGAGCAATTTTATTTTGAAAATGAATAGTAAAACAAAACCAAGAAGAAAAAGAAACGGAAAAAAACAAAAGAGTAGTCATCTTCCGAATATGTGGTGGCACCAGGAATCAGGATAAAGAAAAAGAGTTCACAAATATTAGGAGCTGGTCCTGGTGTATTACCAGTGTGTAAATCTAGCCATATCGAGCAAGTTAGTTTAACAAAAGTAAAAAGTGGGTCTAAGATCAATACAGTGTTTAAGTTCCTTCCGAAGCGGTTCAAGAAAGGGCGTGAATATGTCCTTGGCAACGTTTATATTATATGAAATTCAAAGACTTCATGATTCAAGTTGTGCAAGTTATATTAAAATTTTGGTGGACTACTGTAAATATGTCTTTTTTCAAGGATTTCGAATGTGGTAAGCTTTTGTTTTTCTCATTCAATTTAAGCTTTATTTGGTTTCAACTTTCGGTTAGAAACTTTAATTTTGACCAATTGGGCTTACACCGTAATATTTGCATATGTTGACGGGAATACAATGTGAAGGAGATATACTTCCATTTGACCAATCAAAGTGGGAGTCAGATTGACAATAGAAAACAACTTCCCTTGTACTCAAATGATTTAGAAGCAAGGTCAGACTATAAAAAGTTACACTCAAGTGGAATAAAAGTTTCTGGATTGAAGATTTTTTCGATGTGTTACGCTAAGAAAATGGTGGACAACTCTAGAGCAGAACAATAACACTTGTTTCCTGACGATTATCCTGAGCTTGAACGTTTTTTTTTGTTATACGTGCTAGGCCAAATTGTGTTCCGCAATACTATCCCAGTGACATTAGTTCGCCTTCTCGAAGCTTTAGAAGATTTAGCAAAAAAAACAACACACGTTTGGGGGTCTGCAATCTTACATGAACTTTACCTAACTCTTGGTGGATACTCGTGTACTAAAAAGGATAACATGAATGGATTATGGAATGTTGTAGGGAAGAACCACAATTCATTTCTATTATTTGATTTATTATCAATTTAATATTTAAACTGGTAAATGTACTAAAACAACAATGTTTTCCAATGTTATTTTCAGTATTGGTTCTCAGTGATTGTGGACCTGATCCAAACGATAAAAGGATTATTTTTCGAGTCGTACAAAAACGATAATTAGACTTCCGGTCAGATAAATAATGGTCAAAATATTACTGCAATTAAGATGATACAACAACTGTGCAGAACAAGTAAACACACAAAGTTCATTCCGTATATTCCAATTGACGAGTACCATGAAGATACATCCTAAAGAATGCTACACTTTAGCTGTAAGCGAACTGCGTTTTATGCTCCTGTTTCTAGGCATGATACCTGGTACTACGGAGGAAAGACATCTTCTTCACCTACAAGGCAGACGGGTAAAAACAATCAACCCATTTCCAAGCTTGCTAATTTTTCAGAATGATTTGATAGAGTTGATAAAGAATCTTGAATCTAGGGAAGAAGCTGAAGATTTGATCTAAATTACTGATACTGACTTTGATTACTCTAGTTGGTTCCAAATAATTTTCCAGCCTTGATGTGCAAGCACAAAACTTGTGAAGTGTAGATTTTCCAGCTTTAAGTAAGATGCCACTTAGTGATCTTCCTTCCCAACCTCTACCATCGATGGGCGAAGCATATATGTATCATAGTAGTCAAATAGTTTGTCGTCAAAAATGTCTGAATTATCCTGAGAGGTAAAGACTTTATATCCTTCAAGAGATATTATTATTGTTCCAATTAGTTTTGAAGGTCTGCATCGAACTATCTATATTATGGGGGTCATGGTTGAAAAAGCGGGGGTCTAACAACCACACCCAATATTTCGTTTAGGCAATCTGTATGGACTAACTCAAATATCATTCCAAGAAAATCAACTAGACAGTCAGACTTAATCAAGGAAAATATATCCAAGAGTTATATCTCTGTTTCTCAGTGTAATCAGCAAATCAAACATATAGAAATCTGCGAGCCTGATTATTATGAGAAACAACTTGAACGCTACCAAAGACCAATGTTCAAGTGTCAATCAATTTCAATCAACAACCAAAGGTTGGATTTACCAATTGTTTGAACTACGAACAACCCGTGAAATTTCAATCATATAAACAAATATAATGCGGAAAAGAAATAACACAGACACCAGAAGTTTTGTTAACGAGGAAACCGCAAATGCATAAAAACCCCGGGACCTAGTCCAGGTTTGAACACCATACTGTATTAATCCGCTACAAATTCTAGCCTACTACAAGTAACTTCGGACTGGAATGTAGTTGAGCCCTAACCAATCTCACACTGATTAAGGTACAGTCGTGTTCCTTACGCCTCTGAATCCTAGCAAGACTCTACGCACTTGATTACCTTAGATGATCTCACCCACAACTAAGAGTTTCTACGACCCAAAGTCGAAGACTTGATAAACAAATTTGTCTCCCACAGAAAAGTTTATTCCCGATAGATAAATCTGTCTCCCACAGAAATACCTATGAAGTTTGTTCCGTCTTTTGATAAATCAAGGTGAACAGGAACCGATTGATAATCCGGTCTTTTACTCCCGAAGAACAACCTAGAAATATCAATCACCTCACAATAACTTAACTATATGGTAGTAGAACAAGTTATTGTGGAATCACAAAGAATGAAACGAAGGGATTTGTGATTACTTTTTATATCTTACATATCGGAGATAAATCTCCAGCAAATCTAAGAGAAGATAATACTCAATACGATAGAACAAGTAAGATCAGAACACGCAACTACAAAGAAAATAGTTGGGTCTGGCTTCAGAATCCCAATGAAGTTTTTAAGTCGTTAACCTATAATGGTTTTAGGAAAAACCTAGGTTAAATGAGAACCGACTCTAGTCGTAACTAGTATCACACATGAGGTGTGGGGATTAGGTTTCCTAGTTTCTAGACTTCTCCCTTATATAGTCTTCAAATCAGGGTTTGATAACTTTGTAATAAAGAAATCAATATTCACCGTTAGATGAAACCTGATTTAAGATTCAAGCTAATATCTTTCCACCATTAGATGGTCTTAGCTTGTTACACACAAATGAAATATACTTTCATTTAGATATGGGTAACCGTACTTAAACGTGTATATTGAGTTGGCTCAATAACAGTTAACCAAAGTTAGCCACATGAACACTTTTGTGTTAACCATGTTCATCTTAACACTTATAGATCAATTGATAATCAAATGAATCTAATTGTGTTAATCATAGAGTTGTTCAATTTTTTATATTCTCATAGAAGTATACAAGACACAATTAAAGCAAAATCAAATTGATTCAAAAGAATCAGTTCATGAACATTTTATCCACGGTTTGCAAAAATTGCATTCCTTAATTTATAAATGTATTTGTTCATGAGTATGAAATCATACTTAGCCGATTAGAACTTAACCTCATAAGTTTGCAAACGGTACGCAAACTTAAGTTATAGATTTTGGTCATGTCCGACAATTCGCAAACGGGTGCGCATACTGTCGCTCCGGACCGAACTCAGGTGAATAAGTTTGAAAATGGGTATGAAAACATAGTTCCCGGACTTTGACAGTTAAAACTGTTCGCATACGAGTATGCGTACTTGGTTCCCGGACCTGAATCATTCTTACAACAGTTTGTATACGGGTATGCATACTATGTTATATCCAGACAATGGTTAATTGTTCTAAACTCCCATTTCAATCATTTAAACATTCTTAGAAGACGACAATAGCTGTCTCACACAAACTATTAACTTATAAGAAATTTTTAAGTGATCGAATGATCAATACAAAATATTCTGAGTCTACATCAAATGACTGTCTCACACAAATCATGTAAGATGTTACCAGGTCATTTTCACATGATCATATTTTGACTCTCGTCAAGAATAATAATAAACATAGTTAAAGCAAAAAGCTTTCCAACACATATTTCGAGAAAGATATAAGCGAGTTAAACTCAGGTCGAAATATCAAATGAGTATATTATAAAAGTATATATAGCTATATGAATTAGTCTCGTTAGGAGATAGAATAAAATAGAATTTTGAGTGATGGATGAGTTCAAGTCTCCACATACCTTTTGTTGATGAAGTTCCACAAGCCCCCCTTAGTAGTTCTTCGTCTTCAATCGATGAACGCCGTGAAGTCTAAATCTCAACTACACATTCTATCCTAATCCGAGACATAGCTATACGTAGACCAGAAATCAAGACTTATAGTTTTGACAACTAAACTTGACAAATAAGATTGAGATAGCAACGCTTGCGAGTTTGACCGAGCAGTGCTCTAACAATGGTTAGACTGTAACAATATCAGAACGAGTTGAACAATTTAAGGCATCTTTACGATGGATTCTAGAGATTTTACTTGACACAGAGCCAGAGGGCAGGCATCATGTATGAAACGCTTGCCACACCAGCAGGTTCAACTCATGATGGAATGGGTTTAAGTCGTGATGTCATAGGTTCACGTCGTGCCGATGTAGGAACAAGTAATGATGAGATGGATTCAAGCCCCGGTGATAGCATCCGAAGAAGTCGTCATTTATAATAGATAAAACTCAGATAACACCAGGTGATGGAGGAAGTATTGAGATAATGGATACGCAAATTCCTAGTAATTTATTACAAATTCCCCAAGGTCAGGTATACGCTCCTGGTGGTGGCTTGAACATTGACGCATTTAGGCAATCTACTATTTATACCCCAACCACATCATCATTTCAACCAAATATTTAGCCAATGCAACTAACCATTGTACCATTTTAAGGTTTTAGAGATGATTCTGATGCAACTCAACCACCATCTCAGACTCAAACCGGTGAGTACTCTGCTATGATGGATCGAACAAACCTATGGCATATATCATTGGAGGTCAGGAAATCAGTTTTATGATAGATGTAATTCCTTTTAGATCATTTAGCGCGATTCCATGTTTGTTTGATTAATGAAAATTTACTTTTAGAATTCATATGCAAATCCAAACCGGTTTTTATATCTCATTAAATTTTACATTAAAAGAATCGTATGTATTTGCGCAACACCATAAGGATGCAAAAACAACTGAAGAAACAAAAAGGTTTTCTGTACACTCTTTGCCATTCCCCAAACGATCTACTTAGCAAACTATAATTTTTTTCACCAACCATTCTTTCATTATGGAATCGCATGGCTAAATCACAAAAAAGGAGAGATGAGAATGTGCATCACGATTTATAGGATTCCTTGTTTCTTCTGAAAATTCCTGAAGTATGGTTCCCCTAAAGGTGCATTTTTTTTGTGCGTCATCATGCTATCTTGTCTGAAAAAACAAACATAATCCCTACAAATGCATTTATCTTGGGCTACATAAAATTTTGCTTCCCGAGATTAAGAGGCCATATTAATAAATTTGAGCGAAAATTGAGAAGAGGAGAGAAAATGTGAGTTGAAACTGAATTGAAATTGGATATTTATAGGATAATGGATTTCTGGTCGTTGGATGAAATATACTAGGCGAGGTAGTCTATCACGTCTACCACTAGAGGTTAAGAGTTGACCGCTCGGTGTAGTTTCCACCGAGTGGTCGAGCTCCACCACTTGATAGAAACTTCACCTTGTCTGGCTAAGTGGAATATTTTCCACATAGCCAGTTCAGTTTTCCAGCTCCAAAGTGGGTGCAAAACTGGCTAACTAACCAATTTGTTATTCCCATATATAGAAACTGACATAATGGGTGTTAACCTGAGATCAAAATTCATATATGCACGCCAATTCAATTGGAAAATTAAGACATACGTGTTTTAAACTTGTCTTTAAATCCCCCAGATATTCCAAGCATCATTTAGTTTTCATCATTTTGATTCCCTTTGTATTCCCATATTTCTGCCAATCTTTAAAATTAGATTTGCTAAAGAAAGAAGAGGAAAACAACTTTTCCCTATCTAACTTACTGTGTACAACCACCAAATTAACAAGGAGGCAAAAAATCTTGCGGATCTGTTGGCTAAAGAGACATGTAATATGATTTCAGGTATTCTTATACTTCATTAGAAACACAAATAAAGGTTATACTAGGCTTTTAATCTTGTTGGTCGTCCCTATCTCATTGAAAGGAACTGAAATATAGCCATCTTCCAACAAGTTTTCCCCCTCAGACATATTACAAAGACTTGCATTTGAAATTAAGTTTTTCATATCAAAAGAAATAACAAAAACAAGGAAGTTTGACATCGTGAACCATTGCTGCTTAAGAAAACCCTGTTCTCTAGCATTCTTAGCTAATTTATCTTCTATATTATTGCTTTGTTTATAAGTGAACTAAAACCCAAAGAAAACCTTCACAACTCATTAAGATCTTCAAGGCTTCAGAAATGATAACTTTGTTTCTCCATTGGACTGCATTTGATTTCTATCTGCAAATTCAATGATCATCCTTCTACAATCCTCTTATATCCATAAATCCTTTATTGTCATGTCTTGTTCCCAGATTGCAGCTTCCAGCAAATTCAGAGCTTCAGCCTCTTCAGAACTGGTTGCAGAGAAGATCTCAGATATATTCTGGAGAGTTGTACAAAATATTGAATCTAATTGTAGTTACCAGAACGAAGCATGAGTCCAAATCCTACATTTATATTAACATCAACCCAAAAACATCAAAATTCAGCTTAAATTAACTTTGTGCTGGAGCTTTGCACTCGTATATTGTTCAGCATTTCCTTGACCAACATTAGTGGAACCTTTCGTGAATTTTTAGTTGATTTTCCTTTGCGGTTACAATTCTCTATTGTAGATGACAATTTTACTTTTACATAAACTGATTTTTAGTATATTTTTGTTTTTTCTACATAACTTTCACAACCAAATTAAGATTCATGGCAAGAACAATTTGTACGAGAACTAGTAGTTGCATATGTATGGGTCTCACTAGGCCAAGTGCTATATATTTATTGCCATAGTGTGGCATATAGTAATGCGATTTTGCACGTGTTTCTGTGATGCAATTAAGAAATTATTGTCCCACTCAACTCCCAACCCACCCACATCAAGAGAAGGGATAACATGGTAATTGAATGAAACAGTGAGTCCAGCAATAACCCACAGCCAAAGGTCGTGTTTGGACCTGTTGGTTGTGGAGGGGATGAAAGAGTTGCTGCTTTTGGCTGTTATTTAGTTATCAACTCCTTCAATCTTCTTCATAACTGATAGTAGTTCTAACAATGGGTACCTCTAATCTTCTTCAATCTTCATTTACCCATCAATCTCTTCTTCTTAACCCTTCTTCTTCTTCTTTGAATTCTCAACCATTCTTATTTTGTTCCCAAATTCAGAAGAATGTTAACAAGAAACCCAGATTAGCAACCATGGCTTCAATTCACCATGAAAACCCAAATGAGAGTAATTACTCTAAGAGAAGAACTGTTTTGCTTTTGGGGATTTCAGCTCTTCCATTTTTGCAACTCAAAGCAAGGGCTGATGCTGCTGAAGGTTAGTCACTTTGGTATTCTCTCTTACTCATTTTGCTATACGAATGATTTTAATTGTTGTTAGATTGAAATGGAGAACTGGGTTTTACTTATTGAGGAATTTTATCAAATAGGTTTGGTTCGTATTCTAAAATTGGTGATTTATTTTCTTTGAGGTTCATAGTACTGATTTGACTTTTGAAAGTCATATTAAGTCTGTCAAATGTGTGTAACTTGGTGGTGAAATTGAACTGACAGATACGATTATTGTAATCAAACTATATTGAATTATGTGGTGAACGTATCCGTAAAGGTCATAGAATCATTAGACATGTAATGCTGCTAGAAGTTCAAGTTTGCTCACATATTGTAGAATTGAAAATTCTGTTCAGTTGTTCACATATGCATAAGCTTGACTTCTGCAATTATGTATGTACTGATGTGTCAGGACAATGGTTTAAGGGTAATTTTAAATCACCACCATGATGTTCTGGGAACACTAATTCGACTTAGGCTGTTAGGCATCCCCTACACAAATTTGCTTCCGTGATAGATTGGTGCAAGGAATAGATAAAAGACAGGAAACAGCACGTTGCATCTTTGGATTTGAGAAATTAGTGAACTGCTTTCCACCGCTGCACGGGTTTTCATTTTTGGTACTATGAAGTAATATTGTTCTTAATTGGATTTAGCCTCGGATATAATTGCTATTTCACTGACATCAAATTCATATTTCAGATGCAGGTGATATTGTGCCAGGAGAGAACCAAAATGTGGAGGTGAGAACTTTTGGCATATCCCTTTCCTTGAATCTAACAAATTTTATGGTTCTAAAGCTTCTTACTTTGCTTGTGTATGTGGTTAGGAACTAAATCAAGGAGACGCGCCAGGAAATCCGTTTCTATCTCTTTTAAATGCAGTCGGTATAATGGGTACAGGTGTTCTTGGGGCACTGAACATATTAGGACAGCAGGAAAAAACTACTGCAGAAGCAACGATTAAAACTGTAACTAATTTCTTTACCTTCATGACCAAGTTATTTCATTTCATTTCACGTTAAAACAATGATTGTCAACAGGTCAGCTCGTTTTCCAATTACTTCTCATGATATCGGGGTCAACATCTTGATAATCATAGCTGGACCTACAAAATTTCTGATTTCTTTTCATATAGAAGAATTTATTATTATGTGATTAACTAATAGGGGTGCGTTTTAACACTTCCGTCCAATATTTGAAATGCAGCTGGAGAACAAACTGATTGAAAAAGAAGCATTAAAGGATACACTAGAGAAGAATTACGAGAAGAAGCTTCTTAATGAAAAGGAAGAAAGAGCGAATCAGATGAAAAAGGCAGAGGAGGAACGGTTCTCTTTATCAAGTCAATTAAGTTCAGCAAAAATTACAATATCAGGCTTGCAGAAAGAGCTTCAAACTGAGAAAAAGCTTATTGAGGAGCTTCAAGCTCAGATAGATAGACTTCAGAATGGACTAAACAAAGCTGGGGAAGAAAAGAATCTGCTGGAAAAGAATTTAAAGGAGAAGGTCGACTTGGTTGATGCTTTGCAGGATAGGATAAATTTAATCACCTTGGAGATCAATGATAAACAAACTCATCTTCAGAAACTAGAATCTGCACTTGCTGATAAGGAATCAGAGTTTAAGGATTTGGGTTTTGTTTACATCCAAGCTAAGGCAGAGCTTGCAGAAGCTAATGCCAACATTAAAGTGTTGAATGAGACGATTCTCAAGACTCAAAAGGAGCTGGATTTGAAAAACTCCACTGTGAATGATCTGAATGCAAAAATAACTGCTTTGGTTGGAGAAAAAGATGATGTTAGTCAAAGATTTGAATCTGTTCAAGAAGATTTTCACAATCTGAAAATGTCTTCGGAAAAGAAAGCAGCCTTAGATGCTGAGCTCTTGGCAAACAGAGAGCATGAACTTAACCAACTGCAAGAAAAACTTGGAGTTGCTTTGCAAGATGCGAGTAACAAAGACATATTGGTTGCCGATTTAACCCAAGAAAAAGAGAATTTGGTGAAAATGCTGAAACTTGAAGCGAAGCTTGTTGCAACACTAAGAAGCGAGCTCCAGGTCACAGAGGAAACACTACGGATATCCAAGGTTGAAGCTTCAGATTTGTCGGAACTACTACAACAAACACAAAAGTCATGTGAAGACCTCTCTTCAGAAATTTCTAAGAAGCAAGCAGAATTTGATGGAACTAATAAAATATTGAAGAAAAATCTTGAGGATGCGAGATCAAACTCAGAATTCCTGTCAAATGAACTAGATTCAGTCAAGACAGCACTGAAGAAAACCAAAGAGGAATCTAGAGCTGTGTCTGAAGAGCTAAAATCTGCGATAGGAACTCGTGAAGAATTAAAGAAGGAACTGATTGATGCTTACAAAAAAGCAGAAAACTCGGCCCGTAATTTGGAAGCAGAAAGAAATACCATTTCTTCTTTAAAGAAAGAACTTGAAACATCAGAGAAGCAAGCCGCGAGTGTCAGAGAGTCAAGGAAGACTCTTGAAACTGACTTAGAGAAGGCCACAAAAGCACTCGAAGAAGTCAATAAGAACATATCAATTCTGTCGAAAGAGCTTGATGTTGCTAATTCAAGAGTTTCTGACCTCGAAGCTGATAAGGAAACACTCTACAAGGCACTTATGGAGCAGAAAAACATTTCCAGTGAAGCTAGGGAAAATGTTGAAGATGCCCACAACCTCATCATGAGACTTGGACAAGAAAGAGAAAGTTTGGAAAAGAGAGTGAAAAAACTTGACGATGAACTAGGGTCAGCTAAGGGTGAACTATTGCTACTACGGGATCAAATAAACACATCAAAAACTCTCAGTGAAAATGGAAAAGAGAGTAAAAAAACCGAAGGAAATGCAACTGCTGCTGTGAAGAAAATCACCAGAAGAAGAAAAAAAGCTGATCCCCTGTCAGAAACCTCCAAATAAATCCAGTTCTTCCCATTTCGTGCAAATTCTTTTGGGTTATTATTGTGGAATGTGTGTGAAGCAGAAGAGGCATCTAAGTTAAAGAATCTCTTGTGGTGTCCTTCATGTAATTTATTTTTTCTTGGAACTGTAGATTACTTGATGTCTTTATGAATCTTTTCAGACTCTGGGGATCATCATCAAAAAGGAAAATTACATCACAAAAAAAATGGCGACCACAGTGGGAGTCGAACCCACGACCTTTTGATCCGAAGTCAAACGCGCTAATCCACTGCGCTATGCGGTCAGATGTGATAGACTACTTTAACAATTAACATTTCAACGTCCTTCTAAATACCTCAAACTCTTGCATCCTGTTTATTGGATGGTTCAGCAGTTCTTTCCAAGACCTCTATTTCGAACTTCCAGTGCATGTTCGTGAGAATTTTGGAAGTAGACGATATGAATCCAAATTAAATTGAGTAGTCACGTCCGTTTTTTTGTTCTGCTTTTCTTCGTAACCTCCCCACATGTTACCTCTCTTTAGTTGTATGTTTAGCTTTTCGATATTTTTTTTTGAGTAGTTATACGTATAACGTGGATATATCTCGTGGAACATCTCGGGAGACACAACCTTAATGGGACTCCATGTTGGTTTTCGTGGTGAGGCCTACATGGCCGTGTCTCCCTGAGATGTTCCACGAGAGATATCCACGGCATACCATAAATTATTGAATTTTTTATCTTCTAAAAGTGGGTAGCCATTTCCTATGTTTCTGAAAGAGAATTTTTTTTTATAAATATGTCTTTTTAGATCCATACACACATGCAAAAAACAAAAAAAAACTCTTTTGGAATTCTTTGACCTCAATTATCCATATTTATTCGATCAATATCCTGTGTAACAACCAACGAGTATGACAAGGGAAAGACTGTATGTCGAATCTCAGGTGAATCCGCTTATTTGATCCTTCAGCTCAACCTAAACACGAGAAGATTCTGCATGTGGCGATATGACTTATTATATAAGATATATCGCTCTGATGAGCAGAGCTGCTCGACCACCAATGTCAGTGAGCGGTTACTGCATTCTTAAGATGTTGCGCCACCAGTACTTCCTTTCGAGAGCGTTTCGCGTTTTCAATTGATCGCAGTTATTATTCAGAGTACCGGTTAAATTTTTACTCTGTAGTCAAACCATATGCCATGAATTGTCTGCTTGGGTAACATACATTCATTTTAAACCTGGTCATATGAGAAGAATCCAGGTTCTCAACATATAAGAAGCACTTGAGTCCTCCAAATTCAAATACATCTATCGGGTTATCCCCGACTTGTCCCTCCTGATATTGAGGTGGATTTCTAGCATCCATATTTTCCTTTTTTCTTTGGGATAAGCAACTCCAAATATGGATGATATAATAACATTTCATGGGATTTATTGTTCATGGTTTTTATAGTCTCGAGGAGGCGCATCCAAGCACAACAATGAATGACGCAAACCATTCTCTATTCTACTCTCTAGTGCATATCCGAAAGAAGACATCCCATGTGTGAAACTAGATATAATACTACTTCTTCAAGGAGCGACAGATTGGTATCAAAAGTCTTCACTTAGGCCGAAGCAACTCTTATGTTGTAAATGACGTCAGTTAAGGGAATCAAGTCCGCAGAATCTTGTGAGGTTCAAGAGACGTAAGGAACACGACTGCAGCTGAATTACTCGGAGGGTGAATTCGATCTCAACTACATTCCAGTCCGAAGTCTGATAGTAATGGTTTAATACAGTGTGGTGGTCAAAGATGGAGGAGGTCCCGAGTTTTTCCTGCCATTGCAGTTTTCTTCGATAACAAAATTATTGTGCATGTGCTATGTTACTTTTCCACATTGAAAGTTTTCTTTTTTATTGTCAAAAGTACTACACAGGTTCATACTCCCATCAAACGAAAAAGTTGGCGGGTTACCTGTACCCCTTCCTTTTCACTATAGAATTTAAAATTAAATAATGTTGTATCATCGGTCATACACTTATTGGCCAGAAAAAACTAACCAATAACATATAGTATCGGTATATTGATCAATTTTCTACCGCGCAAAGCTTAGATAGACACATACAACCACCACCACCACTAACTATTCAAACCTAACAATAACCGATGTATATTTTTTTCCTATGTAGATTAATATGTATAACTTTTAGCCTTTAATGATCAAGGTCGTTTCAGTTGGCTTTGTAAAAAGATATCAATGTGTTGTATTACTGGTTGATGAGAGACTCCTAGTGATCTAGTAATACTTCTTAAATCATGACATTACTCAACATCACAATGTGAAAAAGAATGTGAAAAAGCATATGATACTATACTATAACTAATTGTCTTTTGAAGATACACATAACTTGATTTTGTTGCGCTACTAAAACTAGTTGATCCGAGATATAGTAGAAAATTATAATTACGCTCCTACTTGAGACAAACCAAAATCTAAACATGAAAGTTACATGAGTATTCAACTAATCATAAAGTAATTCAAAAGAATGCTTCTTGCACATAAAGAGACTGATATAAGTAGAAAACAAATATGGAACAGGTAATTATAGCAGATGATAAAGATAATAAAGAGTATATTTCATATCATTCTATTATAATTTCTTCATCTGATGATTTGTTGGTCCATTTTGCGTAATATCCGCGCCAATCACCACCCGTGGTACTAGTAGGAGGGGATCAAAGAAACCTCTTTTAATGAGTAGAAATTTTTTAAAAACTTTCTTTGGAACACCATTGCTCCTAAACAATGGATTTGGAATTGGCGTCCATCGCAACTTGCACCTAGAGATAAGGTTCTCATTGCGATTTTACAAAAGAAAAAGCAATTTAATGACTATCTAGAATCAAATTACTACAGAAAATTCTAAAAGCATAAAGAAGCAATCCAAGTTGAAATTAAACATCTGCAGAAAAGATGGTCTTCATCTTCACAACGTTCTAACACAGTAAAAAACTAGCTTGCTCACAACGCCCAACTCATAAGCTTAGCTCGAATCGTTAATCTTTTATTACAAGCAACCCAAGAAATGAAAGAGTGCCTAAGAATATTACCTTTGAACAAAATGATTGTATTCTAAAAGACCAAATTGATTTGTGTTGGGACTCTTGAAGAAGGGGAAAACATACCAACATATTTCTGTACTTTAACAATGGCTGATAGTATAAGCTTTACTGGCCATGTAGAATATACTACTAGTGGTTAATCCATAATAATATAACATAATAAACTAATAGATATTTCAATCTCTATCTGATTGAAATAGAACATTTGTAAAAAAAAATGGTCTTCATCTTCCAAACTATTCTAACACAGTAAATAACTAGCATCTTTACAATATCTCAGCCCATAATCTTAGCTCTAATATTTAATTTATTATTACCAGCGACCAAATAAATGAAAGAGTACCTAAGAATATTACCTAATTAGAACAAAATGATTTTATTCCAAAATACCAAATTTATTTGTGTTGGAACTCTTGAAGAAAGAGAAAACATATCAACACATTTATGTACTTTAACAATGACTGATAATATAAACTTTACTGAGCATATATATAGAATAAACTACTCATGGTTAATTTGTATTAATGTAACATAATAAACTGATAGAAATTTCAATCAAATCCGATTGAAATAAAATATTTGCAAAGAATACAATCTTCATCTTCCATACCATTCTAACATAGCAAACAATTAACATGTTCACAACACCCCAGCTCATAAGCTTACCTCTATTCTTTATCAATTGTTACAAGAATGAAAGAGGGCCTATAAATATTACCTTTGAACAAAATGATTTTATTCCAAAAGACCAAATTGATTTGTTTTGAGACTCTTGAAGAAGGGAAAACATACAAACACATTTTTTTACTAACAATGGCTGATAATATAAGTTTTACTGAGCATGTAGCATAAACTACTCATGGTTAATCCATAGTAATGTAACATACTAAACTGATAGACATTTTAATCTCTATCTGATTGAAATTAAACATTTGAAGAAAAGATAGTCTTAATCTTCAACACCACTCTAACACGATAAACAACTAGACTCTTCACAATACTCCATCCTATAAGCTTAGCTCTAATCTTTAATTTGTTATTACAAGAAATGAAAGAGTGATTAGAAATATTTCTTTTGAACAAAATGATTTTATTACAAAAGACCAAATTGTGCTGAATAAAGGGAAAACGTACCAAATTAACCTAGGAATTTGTGCTGGGACACTCAAAGAAGGAGAAAACATACCAACACAATTTTGTATTTTAACAATAGCTGATAATATAAGTTTTATTGAGGATTTAGAATAAACTACTCATGGTTAATCCATTGTAACGTAACATGAACATTTGCAAAAAAACACAGTCTTCATATTCCACACCATTCTAACGCAGTAAACAACTAGCCTCTTCACAACACTTCATACCATAAGCTTAGCTCTATTATTACAAACAACCAAAAAAATGAAGAAGTGCCTAAGAATATTACCTTCGAACAAAAATTATATTCCAAAAAACCAAATTGATTTATGTTGGGACTCTTAAATAATGGAAAACATTTCAGCAAATTTATGTACTTTGAAATGGCTGACATTATAAAGCTTTCTTGAGCATGTAGAATAAACTACTCATGGTTAACCCAAGTAATGTAACATAATAAACTGATAGAGATATCAATTTATACATGAACTACATGTCAATAAATAAAAACTGAAAGATGGATCAGGAATATCAGAGAAAATGAGAGAAAGAAAGAGAGAGATACCTTATGAAAGCATAAATTCCAAGCAAAAAGCCCTAAAATTGGTCAAAGCAAACCCCTAACCAAATCAGTTTAGAAGATAGATTAGATTAACAAACAAAACCCTAAGTAAAGTAGTTTCACGGGTTTCAAAAAAGAAGAAATAAGAGATGGGTACAAGAAGCAACATTAAGTCGAAATGACAGAAATCCGATAAAATTTTATGTTTGGATTGGGTGTTTTTTTTATTTGTGCATCCTATAAGAACACCAAATAGGTTGCATAGGGGTTACTACCCATGTTGGCTGCCCTTATTCTAGAGGTCAGAGGCAAGAAAAAACAGAGACTTCAAATCTTCTGCTTTTCCTGGTTCATCATTTCGTGTAGTTTCTTTGGGTATTGTTGTCGAATGTGTGTGAAGCATAACAACCGTCTGAATTCAGGATACTAGTATTTGTTGTAGGAATTTCTTGTTGTGTCCCTCATGTAATATGTTTTCCCTTGCAACTGTAAATTACTGAGAATTGTATGGTAGCATTTGTAAGAGTTATATTTTTCCATTACTTGATGTCTTTTAAACTTAATTGTTTATTGTTTGTGAATCTTATCGGACTCTCCCAATCATCATTATTAAAAGGGAAAAAACGTGTTGCAAACAAAATTATATCCGATGAGAGTAAAAAAAAAAGAAAATTTAGCAACAGTCGGACAACGACCATAATCGAAAACGAACCCACGACCTTTTTATCCGAAATCAAACGCACTCATCCACTGCGTTATGCAGTCAGTTGTGACAATTAACATTTCAAGTTAATCTTTCTAAATGCCTTAAAGTTTTTGGATTTTGTTGTTTGGATGGTTCAGTAGTTCTTTCTAAAACCTCTATTTCGAACTTCCAATTCATGTTCGTGAGAATTTTGAAAGATAGACCATATGAATCTGAATGAAAATGAGTATTCACGTCCTTTTGTTTTGCTTTTCATTCAAAAACAATAAAATCCCCAACACCTATTACCCCTCCTTATTTATATGTATGTGTATTTTTATTTTTATTTTTACAAATCTTCTGCTTTTCCTGGTTCATCATTCCGTGCAGTTTTTTTGGGTATTGTTGTCGAATGTGTGTGAAGCAGAACAACCATCTGAATTCAGGATACTAGTATTTGTTGTAGGAATTTCTTGTTGTGTCCCTCATGTAATATGTTTTCCCTTGCAACTGTAAATTACTGAGAATTGTATGGTAGCATTTGTAAGAGTTATATTTTTCCATTACTTGATGTCTTCTTAAACTTAATTGTTTATTGTTTGTGAATCTTATCGGACTCTCCCAATCATCATTATTAAAAGGGAAAAAACGTGTTGCAAACAAAATTACATCCGATGAGAGTAAAACAAGAAAATTTAGCAACAGTCGGACAGCGACCATAATCGAAAACGAACCCACGACCTTTTTATCCGAAACCAAATGCACTCATCCACTGCGTTACGTAGTCAGTTGTGACAATTAACATTTCAAGTTAATATTTCTAAATACCTTAAAGTTTTTGGATTTTGTTGTTTGGATGGCTCAGTAGTTCTTTCTAAAACCTCTATTTCGAACTTCCAATTCATGTTCGTGAGAATTTTGGAAGATAGACAATATGAATCCGAATGAAAATGAGTAGTCACGTCCTTTTTGTTTTGCTTTTCATTCAAAAACAATAAAAGCCCCAACACCTATTACCCATATTTATTTATATGTTTTTTTCTTTCTTTTTTTTTAAAAATAAATAAATAATAATAATAATTCTTGGATAGGTCTACGTATATCGTGGATGTCTCTCTTGAGAGTCCCTGCGGTGAGGCCCACAGGCTGTGTCTCCCGAGATTTTCACGAGATACATCCACGGTTTACCAAGAATTATTAAACTTTTTAAATAAAAATTGGTAGTTATTTCCTATTTTTAAAAGAAAAGGAGAAACATATTTATTTAGATCCACACAAACAAAAAACTCACGTGAGTTTTTATCTATTGATTTTAGAAATTATTTTTTTTGGAATTTTGTGACCTGAATAATCCATATTTCTTCGTCCAATATCTAATGTAACAATCAGTTGCATATGTTCCAAATATTAGATTTGTCTCGTCTCGGTTTGTGACAATGATATATATTCGGAATATAGGTTTAGTCAAGTCAGTATTGGCTTGACTAAGTCTATCATATGGTTTTATACACTTGACTAAGTTTGTCAATTGTAAGTTCCGATATTTTTCTAAATAACTTTTTTTGAAATTCTTTCTACTTTACTGCATAAAATGTTTTCCAGTACTATCGCTAGTTCTCAAAGACTTGCTAGACTAATAAATGGATTAGAGGCAAAATAATACTTGAATAGAAGATTTTCAATTTATTTGTGAATGGTGATTGTGCTGTAATTACAAGTTCAATAGTTCATTTATTGTGTGAGTTTAAATTGTTACTACTACATGTTGTTGGGGAATATTATTGTTGCCGCTGATTGTTCTAGTAATGTCGATGTTATTTCTCTTCATCATCAGCTACTTGTTTGTTGATAATATATTTCAAGTTGCTGCAGGAGTTGATGGTCACATGTTCTTCCACTTGTATTACTTATGTTGTTTGAAGACTTCTCAGATTTAGTTCGCCCATGGATGTCTATTAGATTATGAAGATAAGTTTAACTTTTGCCACTTCTTTTGTTGTCTTTGGTGCTGCCGATGATTTTGTTGTAGCATCTTACTTTGTTCTTTTTTTTTTTTTTTTTTTTTTTTTTTTTTTTTTTTTTTTTTTTTTTTTTTTTTTTTTTTTGTGTTACCTTTTCTCTTTATGTTGCTGCTTTGTCAGTTTGGGAGGGTGTACATTTTTTTGTTAGTTGTTAAAGTTCCTCTTGCAGGGTGTGAGTTTGAGAAAGTATTTTGATAGGTGTAAAAAACACCTAAATTATTATCTATTGTTTATGCTTTCTTTGTTATTTTTCTTGTAAATTATATATTTTTATATTTGTTTTATTTTGAGTTATTAGGTACTTTGGAGTTATGCATAGGAAAAGAAGAAGAAACCATGCAAACTTGAGCAAGAAGGGGAAATGGTCATTTTATAGGAGAGCACTATTGGGAGCCCAGCAATATGTTAAGGGGTAGACGATTCTATTCTAACAAAAAATATTAAAGGTACATAAGAAGTTACTCAGGACATCCATGCATCAAAGAGAGGAGCAGTGCCACCACTGGAATCTGTTGCTACTGATTTACAAGAAGAGATGGTGTTGTCTCTGAGGAAAATGGGTTTGTGCTGGTAATCTTACAGGGATGTGATGTGTGCTCTGAATAATTGAGAAGTGGCTAGAATTCTGGTAAGTTATGGAAAACGATTTGTAGATGAATGGATCTGGTGGTTGTATTTGCCATTAATTTGTGGTGTTGTATTGAGAAATGAAGACGCTCATATGTTGTGAAAGGGATTTGAGAAGATGCAAAAAGGTTTGAAGGTTTATTTATGAGGAAATTGGTGAAGAGATACAAGGTAAAAACAAGAATTCAAATTCAGAGACAATGGAATGTGTTGTGTGTTGTATTTATTTCTGGTGGTGCTAGATGAAGATGGTGTCGTGGTGCTGGTTTGGATTGATGGAATTATGCAGAAATTGAATTAGAGACTCTCTCCCGTTCGGATTTAGTTGATAAAATTGCATTTTTATCTTGTCCAGATTTAGTTGATAAAATTGATATTTCCCCCTAATTTTTCCTTATTTGTCCCTACATAGTAATAAGTAAATTCAGTACCTAATTTAGAAACTTGTTGTTAGAGCATTGCTCGGTCGATCTCGCATGCGTTGCTATATCAAGCATGTTTTTCAATGTTATTGATCAAAACTATATGTCTTGATTTCTAGTTTACTTATGACTAAGTCTCGGTCTAGGATAGTTAAGTGCAGTTGAGCTCCAGACTCCATGGCGATCATCTTACGAAGACGAAGAACTACTCAAGGAACCAGTGGAACTTCATCCGACCGAAAGGTATATGGAGACTTGGACTCATCTGTCACTCAAAAGTCTATCTACTTTATCTCCTACTCTTGAGACAAAAGTCGTATAAGTATGATAGTTTTCATACATACACATTTGTTATTTCGAGCCGAGTTTACTCGCCTATCTTTTTCTCGAAATATGTGTTCGTAAGCTTTTGCTTTAACCATTTTCATCTTTGCCCGTGACGAATGTCATGATGACGTTTCAATCTTGAAAATAGCTTTGATGACGATAGTCGATTCTTTTTGTCTAACGACTATTATAACATTATAAAAGAATGCTTCAATGATTGAAATGTAGAGTTGAGATTACCAACTATGGATATAAGCATATATAGTGTGTTCACACATTAGTATATAAATCCATGTGCCGGAAACCAAGTGCGTGCATATGTGTGCATGCTGTATTGGTGAAGGATACAGGTTGAGTACGCGTACCTGCGGAAGTTTTCGAACCGAAAATTTCTGCTGGAGTTTGTAAGTTTGCAAACTGAAAAACCAGTCACCTTAGGTACGCATACCCATACCATACCCACGGAAATTTTCGAACCGAAAATTTCTGCTGAGTTGGTAAACTCACCGGTAGCTAAGGTACGCATACCCGTACGCGTACCCAAGCTGGTTATTTATCAAATAGATTGTTCATGAACTTAAAACAATAATTTATAAGGAATGCAATCTTTGCAAACCATGGATATATTGTTCATGAATTGATTCAAGTGAATACAACCGATTTTGTTTCAATTGTGTCTATGTATAAAGATCTAAGCAATTGAACAACTCTTGAACTAGTTCTTATGAGTCATTTGAACTAGTTATGAGAAAGATGAATACGGTTAATATGAAAGTGCTCATATGGCTAACCATTGGTTAAATATTTGTGAACCAACTAAGTGTACACGTTTAGGTACGGTTACTCAAACCTAAATGAATACATTTCATTTGTGTGTGACAAGCTAAGTTTCGATCTAACGGTTGAAAGATATTATCTTGGAGAAATCGGGTTTTTCATCTAACGGTGAATTTTTAATGCTTTGTAACCAAGGTAACTTGGATTGCAAACCTTGATTTGAAAACTATATAAAGGAGACGTCTAGCAACTGGAAAAACTAATCCCCACACCTCCTGTGTGATACTAGTTGTTTTGCTAGAGTCGATTCTCCTTTAACCGTAGGTTTCTTCTCGAGACCCTGTCAGTTAACGATTTAAAGACTTCATTGGGATTGTGAAGCCAGAAGAAACTACTTCTCTTTTAGTTGAGCGATCCGATCTTTCCATTTTCTATCGTTCGAGTTCAATTGTAAGATTGGCTTGAGATTATATCTCCGATATGGCGAGATAAAAAGAAATCACAAACATCTTCGTCTCATCGTTTGTGATTCCACAATATATAGTTTCGCTACCATATGATTTAGATTATTGTGGGATGATTGATAATACTAGGTTGTTCTTCGGGAATATAAGTCTGGTTTATCAATTGGTTCCTGTTCGCCTTGATTTATCAAAAGACGGAACAAAACTCATAGGTTTACCTGTGGGAGACAGATTTATCTATCACCGTAGACTTTTCTGTGTCATACAAATTTTTTTATTAAAGTCTTCGACTTTCGGTCGTAGCAACTCTTGGTTGTGGGTGAGATCATCTAAGGGAATCAAGTGCGTAGTATCCTGCTGGGATCAGAGACGTAAGGAGCGCAACTGTACCTTGAATCAGTGTGAGATTGATTAGGTTTCAACTACAGTCCAGACCGAAGTTAGTTTGTACTAGGCTAGTGGCTGTAGCGGCTTAATACAGTTTGGTGTTCAATCTGGACTAGGTCTCGGGGTTTTTCTGCATTTGCGGTTTCCTCGTTAACAAAATTTCTGGTGTCTGTGTTATTTCTATTCCGCATTATATTTTTTTTATATAATTGAAATATCACAGGTTGTGTGTTAAGATCAATCAATTAGAATATCCAACCTTTGGTTGTTGATTTACATTGATTGACACTTGGATATTGGTCTTTGGGACCATCCAAGTTTATCTCTCTAGTATTTGATAAAGACTCACAGATTTACATTTGCTTGAGTAAAGATCAAATCGAGAGATAGAGATATTAACTCATTGGTATACTTTTTATTAAGATTGAATCTGACTGTCTAGTTGATTCTCTTAAAAGTATATTAGAGTTAGTCCATACATATTGCTAATCGAAATATTGAGTGTGGTTGTTAGACCCCCGCTTTTTCAATTGGTATCAGAGCGGGCAAACACATTCAAGACCTTACAAGTCTGTATTTGTAGCGATCTGACTCTATGGACAAGAGTACCATCTCTAATAAACGCGTCACCAGAAATAAAAGTTATGTTTCTAATAAGTCTATCAAAGAGAAAGATCCCTCAATCTCTGTTATAGACGAACCTAGTGTTCAAACGAAACAGACAAATACTGACATGTGTTTTTCTAATGAATCTGATTCTGTTATTCAAGAGGAAACAACTAGAGAGAGTAAACTAATTCTAAACCTTGTTAGAATTCAAGCTGATAGATTCAAACAGTTAAGAAAACATGTCAATGTTATTCTTGGTGTAGTAAAAGACTGTGGCTTCAGTGAAAAGGCTTCTTATAAATAAAATCATGAAGTTCGATCAACTCATATCTTACTTGAGGAAAAACTTAAAAAGGATGCTTTAGAAATTGAACATCTCTTGAGTAAACTCTCCATTCAAGGATGTTCTGAAAGGTCTGCTATACCATCTACTTCTACTCAAACTGAAAGAGATCCAATTTCAGAAGTAACTCCAGATTCTCTTCCCACACAAACTAATGTGCAGGGGATCCACACATCAGTTGGAAAAGAGAAATTTTCAAACGACAATATCAGGTCTGCTATCTCTAAACACTCCCGTGATCAGAATGTGTGCCTCTTTTGTGATTCAAAAAGGCATATAGTGCAAAAAAGGAAACCCAACAAATCGTTAGCTCAACTTCAACACACCTTGAATTTAATTCTTAAAGGTGTAACTGACATTCGTATGTCTAAAACAATTGGTTTCAGTACACATCCTGTAATCCCTACCAGGAAAGTCAGTTCAATGAGTTCCTCAAATGCATAAAAGCATAATAGACCAGTTGACAAATATCGTTCAAGAAGAACTTTTGTTCTCTCTCCTATCATAAATGGAGATAATGTTAAACCTGAGGTGAATCATATATCAAGTGAAGAATGCGGATATCGGCAGATGGATGACAACCTAAGATTGATTATTGAGGGATATAAGGAAATCATCAACAAACTGTGTACTCCATCTAGACAACACTCTTCAGGTAAAAATCCTCACTATGTGTCATATTATGATGATAGTAAATTTTATGATAATTTTTCATATCATAACAGTCTTCTTCCAAAGAGAAAAGGGTTTAACCAAAAACAAGATTCATTTGATGAGCTAAAAGCTCATACTTGTGCCAATTGATCACAAGGTTGAAATCTCTCACGCTAAAAATCCTGGTTGAGAGATATGCTCAGGTATACTTGTGTCAATGGTGTTTTCAGATTCTCAAGCTATTTTCTTATCGTCTTTAGCATGAGTATCTTTGAAAAAACACTTGGACAAGTATTTGTATTTGTTGTGCCAATTTTTCTTTTCTCTCTCTTTCTTTTTGTTTGTTTGGTTAAACAAGGTGCTACTCTTGTACTCTAAAAATTGCTTCTTTTTGAGACATTTTTTAGTCAATCTGATTACAAGAGCTCTCAACAAGGTTGTGTACGCACGACTTTTGTCTTGGGTCGAGATTATTCTCGTACAGGTTCTCGTGTAACTGGCATGAGTCAATTAAGGAAACCCTAAAAAATTCCTTCCCTAAGAAACCCTTTAAGTACCCGACTTATTGAGTTACGTAAGTCACGTACGCATACTCTAGGTTTTTGGGTTATCAAGAATGTCATCTTCTTCATCTCACTATGGTGATTTTGCAAAAGGATTTCTTGAAAAAGGTTTTGGTTTCGATTCAAAAGGGAGGAAGAAAAGAACTCTTGTAAAACAAGGCGCACCCAATGCTTCATGCTACTATGCCTACTCACACCAAGATGTTGAGAATGAGGATATGGTTTCGGCTGAAGTGGTTCATGACTTTCTCAAGTATTTTGAAGAAGCAAAACTGCAACTTGTTGATACAATGAAGGATCTTGATGTGATTAGAATTGAGTTGAAAAAGGTTTCTATTGACCTTGGTATCATTAAGTCACAGGTTAAAGAACTTCTCAATGAGGATATCTTCTCCGAAGATGCAGTTGATATTATGAATCACAAGCTCAAAGGCCTCGAAACCCGTGAAGCTGCCGAACGAGAACTTTGATTTAGCTTGTGATCTGTTTCTAGTAGATGTTTTATGTTTGTCTAGGAAACTTCTTAAAAGAATTTTATTCTTGTTTTTGTTTAAGAAGGATAACTAGGGTTTGGAATAGCCATCATTGTGAGTACACATAGCTATGCCCAACGTTTTCATCTTCATGTTTTTAGATTTATTTGTTTAAATTCTAAAGTTTGGTTTGGAAGATGATTTTTGCAGTATTAATCTTTATGGTTTTATACATTGCAATGTGTTATGGGATATGTGTATTTGCGTCCGTGAACTATTATTGTCCCATATATTGTCAAAAGTTATCTTGTTTATACGTCGATATGCATGTATTGATACAAGATCGATGAACTTTTTACAAACAAAAGTTAAGCCTATTATGTCATTTATTGATGGAAGATGGGTTAAAATCTTTTGTTAACAAAGATTATGTCTATTATAAGTCGTTATGAAAATAGTGATGAAAATAGAATGAATCTTTGAATATGCCGCAGTATTGATCTTTCCCTGATCCATATTTTTTGTGTATACTGCAATGCTTCATAGGATTTTCTTGTGTTGAGCATAAAAACGATTGAGTTAATCATTCTTTTATGGTTATCATAGTCGTAGCTCTATAAGTTCTCTTATGCCGAGCATGTTCAATTAAATTGACCACTTTTGTGTTTAATTCGATTGAGTATTCCGATTAAATTGATCATAAGGTTTCTTGTGGTTAGTTTGATTGAGAATTTTGGATGTAGAAAATCATTTCATTATGGTTTTTGGTGTCCAATAAAATCCTTCTTTTCTTGTAAAAGTAAGGTCGCTCTTGTTGTTCTCTCGGGAATGACATCAAATGGGGGGAGTTCTTTTGAACTTTCGCTTAATTGCCATATCTTTGTGGGGAGTGCGGCTGTGGAATTATTTAGGGGTTATCTTGTATCTTTATAAACTCCTTGATGAATGCATTTAGCTTCGGCTTTATGATTGCATCTAAATAAGTTGATGTGTACTTTTGTTTGGTCTTGAAGCGTCTTGGTGGAAATTTCATTAGGATCCCGTTTTCGTACCTTTTCCAATTTTATTGACAAAAAGGGGGAGAATTAATATGTAGTTCACACTACAAATACATATGATGTACGTGTTTTACGGGTCATTATGTAAGGGGGAGTGTTTTTCATGTTGAGACGAAAGTATTGACTAAGGGGGAGTGATACATATTACCATAGTACTGTTGTCGAAGTTGTGATATAAGAACTTTGATAATGTGTAATAATACTATGACATTGTATAACAATGATCGAGAGCTTTTGTTTTCTCATTTTTATGGCTATGGAACTTCAACAACTATGATGCTGAACTTACAACCTTTGGAATCATGGGAGTGTTTGGAAAAGACTAAGTTTTCGAGTAATGTTGAAGCGCCAAGGAGATCAATCATGTGGACGAGAAGCTACAAAGTTTTTATTTATTTTGTAATCCATATGTATTGATAGTTTTGTCACTAAAATTGACAAATGGGGAGATTGTTAGAGCATTGTTCGGTCGAACTCGCATGCGTTGCTATATCAAGCATGTTTGTCAATGTTAGTGATCAAAACTATATGTCTTGATTTCTAGTTTACTTATGAATAAGTCTCGGTCTAGGATAGTTAAGTGCAGTTGAGCTCCAGACTCCATGGAGATCATCTTACGAAGACGAAGAACTACTCAAGGAACCAGTGGAACTTCATCCGACCAAAAGGTATGTGGAGACTTGGACTCATCTGTCACTCAAAAGTCTATCTACTTTATCTCCTACTCTTGAGACAAAAGTCGTATAAGTATGATAGTTTTCATACATAAACATTTGTTATTTCGAGCCGAGTTTACTCCCTTATCTTTTTCTCGAAATATGTGTTGGTAAGCTTTTGCTTTAACCATTTTCATCTTTACCCGTGACGAAAGTCATGATGACGTTTCAATCTTGAAAATAGCTTTGATGACGATAGTCGATTCCTTTTGTCTAACGACTATTATAACATTATAAAAGAATGTTTCAATGATTGAAATGTAGAGTTGAAATTACCAACTATGGATATAAGCATATATAGTGTGTTCGCACATTAGTGTATAAATCCATGTGCCGGAAACCAAGTGCGTGCATATGTGTGCATGCGGTATTGGTGAAGGAGACAGGTTGAGTACGCGTACCTGCGGAAGTTTTCGAACCGAAAATTTCTGCTGGAGTTGGTAAGTTTGCAAATTGAAAAACCAGTCACCTTAGGTACGCATACCGTACGCGTACCCACGGAAGTTTTCGAACCGAAAATTTCTGCTGAGTTTGTAAACTCAAATCCGGTAGCTAAGGTACACATACCCGTACGCGTACCCAAGCTAGTTATTTCTCAAATCAGTTGTTCATGAACTTAAAACAATAATTTATAAGGAATGCAATCTTTGCAAACCGTGGCTATATTGTTCATGAATTGATTCAAGTGAATCAAACCGATTTTGATTCAATTGTGTCTATGTATAAAGATCTAAGCAATTGAACAACTCTTGAACTAGTTCTTATGAGTCATTTGAACTAGTTATGAGAAAGATGAATACGGTTAATATGAAAGTACTCATATGGAAAACCATTGGTTAACTATTTGTGAACCAACCCAATGTACACGTTTAGTACGGTTACTCAAACCTAAATGAATACATTTCATTTGTGTGTGTGACAAGCTAAGTTTCTATCTAACGGTTGAAAGATATTATCTTGGATAAATCAGGTTTTTCATCTAACGGTGAATATTGAATGCTTTGTTGCCAAGGTAACTTATATTTCAAACGCTGGTTTGAAAACTATATAAGGGAGACGTATAGCAACTGGAAAAACTAATCCCCACACCTCCTGTGTGATACTAGTTGGTTTCCTAGAGTCGATTCTCCTTTAACCGTAGGTTTCTTCTCGAGACCCTGTCGGTTAACGACTTAAAGACTTCATTGGGATTGTGAAGCCATATGAAACTACTTCTCTTGTAGTTGAGCGATCTGATCTTGTCATTTTCTGTCGTACGAGTTCAATTGAATAATTGACTTGAGATTATATCTCCGATAGGGCAAGATAAAAAGAAATCACAAACATCTTTGTCTCATAGTTTGTGATTCCGCAATATCTAGTTTCGCTACCATATGATTTAGATTATTGTGAGGTGATTGATAATACTAGGCTGTTCTTTGGGAATATAAGTCTGGTTTATCAATTGGTTCCTGTTCACCTTGATTTCTATCAAAATACGGAACAAACTCGTAGGTTTATCCGTGGGAGACAGATTTATCTATCATCGTAGACTTTTCTGTGTGATATAGATTTGTTTATTAAAGTCTTCGACTTTGGGTCGTAGCAACTCTTGGTTGTGGGTGAGATCAACTAAGGGAATCAAGTGCGTAGTATCCTGCTGGGATCAGAGACGTAAGGAGCGCAACTGTACCTTGAATCAGTGTGAGATTGATTAGGGTTCAACTACAGTCCAGACCGAAGTTAGTTTGTAGTAGGCTAGTGTCTGTAGCGGTTAATACAGTGTGGTATTCAATCTGTACTAGGTCCCAGGGTTTTTCTGCATTTGCGGTTTCCTCGTTAACAAAATTTCTGGTGTCTGTGTTATTTCTATTCCGCATTGTATTTTGTTATATAATTGAAATATCACAGGTTGTGCGTTAAGATCAATCAATTAGAATATTTAACCTTTGGTTGTTGATTTACATTGATTGACACTTGGATATTGGTCTTTGGTACCATCCAAGTTTATCTCTCTAGTATTTGATAAAGACTCGCAGATTTTCATTTGCTTGAGTAAAGATCAAATCGAGAGATATAAATATTAACTCCTTGATATACTTTTTATTAAGATTGAGTCTGACTGTCTAGTTGATTCTCTTAAAAGTATATTAGAGTTAGTCCATATAGATTGCTAATCGAAACATTGGGTGTGGTTGTTAGATCCCCGTTTTTCACTTGTGTTTGTCTCTAATAGGAACCATTAATTATTCAGATAATTAATTATAGCTAAGGATATTTTTGGAAAAAAAGTTGTTGTCTATCCATTTCTTAATATCTGTGTAAAATGAAATTTTATGAACTAAATCCGGACGGATGAAGTGTATGTTAAGTTGAGCAGGAAAGTGATTATAATGGCCGGAAACCACCAGAAATTAAACAGAACTCTGCTGGTATTTTATTTAGATGAGTCATCTCAGTGACTTGGTAACCCAAACTCAGTGATCCAAGCTGAGTAAGACTCAGTAAGACCGAGTCAGAATAGCTGACTCGGCTAACTAACTCTTCCCTTGACCCCCTTGACCGTTAGAAGACCTCTTGATGATTGTTAAAAATAATGACCGACATTCAGTTTGACTCAGTTACCAGAGTGCTTTTATGGTGCCTTTTTTTCCGGATTCTGGCGGTGGAAAATAGAATTCCGGCGACCCAATTTACAAAGATTTTTGTATGAGTATTTCCCATGCACTTGATGACTTGGACTTAGATTTGGATGAAGACTTTGAAGATTTGAAGTTGTATTTAGAATTTGACTCGAACTTGGAAAGTGAGTTATTATGGGACAAAGATTTTATTCCTAGGTGGATTACAAATAAAGTGAAGTTTATAAATAAAGAGATTCTCTATAATTTTTGACATACATCAACTTCGGAAAAGGAGTTCAAGTTCACCAGGATTCGAGGAATGAGCAACGTCTCTAAAATCTTTTCAATAATTTGTTTTCTTCTTACTTAATTATTATTATTATTATTATTATTATGTGAACTCCAAAACATGAGTAGCTAAATTTATTTGTGATTGAGGATGAATTCCTAGTTCTTGACATGATTTAAGTTTTGTTTTGATTCTATCTTGAAGTTTTTCATATGATTATCCAATGTATTCGCTAATATTAATGTTTATGCTTGATTGTTTGGTCGTTTGGGTGCGCAACTAAATCTTCCGCAACTAAGTTAAGGGATAAGTAATTGTTTTTTGACTCTCTACACAAGTAGAAAACACGAGACTTTGCAAAGGGATTTTGTGAAGCAATTGTGTGTGAAAACAACGTTAACAAGTAGACCCTGATCTAAGAGTCTAACTACTCGTATCAATTTAATGAATTCATAAATATTAACGTGTTTGACTAAATTGCATCTTGAGTGATCTACTACTAGGTGGTTTATATAAAGAGAATTCGATAGGCGAGAACTTATGTATCCAGTTAAACAAAAAATTAAGGGGTTAGTACTGTCTAACTGCTTTACCTACGATTGGTATTAGTTTGTGACTAATAACAAGTATATAAAAAACATAACTTGAGTCATTGTTTTGTAACGAAGACTCTCTTATTGATTTCAACCTAATATTTTCAATCGATTTATTTTATTTTATTTTTTTAAAATCTAAAACAAAACCCCCCTTATGACATTATAAGACAACTAGAACCTCTTGCTCCTTGTGGGAACGAATTTAACTACCACCATATTACTTGTTAATTAGGTGGAAAAATATTCACTAATTTTTTGTGGTGACGACAGGCATCATTTTTTTTTCTTCTCATATAACGTTTGGGTTATAATGTGGGGTGTGTAATGTATTGCGTATTTAATGAATAATAAGAGGTTCCTCAATGTTATGTGTTTTTCTCTGTTTTTCACTTTTTGTCGTGTTGTAAAGGTAGGATTGTTAGTGGTTCAATCATGTATTTTTGTTTCCTTTTTCGAATTGGAGGTCCATTTGCTCAGGGATTTTTCTTTAAAAAAAATAAATAAATATAAATTACTCGTCTCACGCTCTTCCTGGTGAGTCCAATTTGGTGCACCCCTCTAAAACCGGGGTGCACATTCCTCCCCTTTCTATGGAGGAATGGTTGGCCACAAACCCATTATTTGACTTTATTTTTAACTTCCTGTTTTCACTGTGGAAAAAAAAAACAGAGAAACAAAAAATCTCTCTGTCCGTTTCTCACTCCACCATCTTCTTTATCTTTTGATGTTTGTGTTAACTTTTCGTTCCACATGAGATACAAATTGTGAATCTCGGATTTATGAAATCTTAAGAATGCTTAGGGACCATTCAAATCAATCTCTATTTATGATTAGCTTGTTGATAATGCTGATCATGGGTGCATATAATTATATATCATCGAATCTCTAGTTAGCCTTAAACTTTCTTTGGATCACCGTATACTCAACTGATTAGATTTTATGCTCAATTGAAAATTTCTAATTCAAATCAACCTTACAAAAAATCTTTGTTATCTCAAGAATCTTTTTTCCCCTAAAATTAAATCCTATAATTTTCTTCATAGATCCGAAGAAAAAATAAAAAAAAAACCCAAAATAATTTTATAAATCTATGTTTTAACGTAAGTTTGGAGGGACTAGTTGTTATGATCATGTTTTCTTCCTTTTTTTTGATCAGAACACGGAATCTCATTAGTCAAATATAATTTACAGGAAGTTGATCATCTGCTAATACAATGGAGTGAATTCATAAACACTTGATTTTTACAAAATAATAGCAGAGAGAGAAGACGAGCGGAAAGAGAAGAGGAGAGAGGGAGAGAATTAATAGTCGGTTTTATAAAAATAAATCTGGTTTTGTGCCTAAAATCCATCCAATAGAGAGGGAAGGAATGTGCACCCCCGATTTTAAAGGGTGCGCAAAGTTGGACTCCTTCCTAGTGCTGGTTTCAATTAGTGTTGTATTGCCTTGGGCCCACACCTTTTGTGAAACCAGTCTTAACACTAATGTCTCACACGTTTATAGACTGGTCCCAACCAGTTCTATTTGAATCATGATCTCACGCCTTGTATAAGATCATTCCTTGCGGACTCGTCTCACATCCTTCGCGACCTGATCTTAATCAGGTTCTTTTTGGGCCTTGGGCTCACACCTCTGTAAAAACCACTTTTAGTGCATATTTCACATGGGGAACTTAGGCGCAGGCCTAAAAAAAGAAAAATTCTTACCGCCAGGCCCACAATTAATTTCTGATACAGTCGCACCAATAATTATTTAAAAATATTTAAAACGTACTGAAAGACTCTATTACTCTTCATCGTTTTTGGGCATAATTTTTTTTCTTCTCCGCCGATTTCTTTCCCTATTCCTCCATTAATCTCTGTAACGGATCTGCAAAGATTTTTTCTCCATCATTTAAAGAAATAAATCATTTAAAATCGATGATTCAAAGAAGTAAATCATTTTTGACTAAACCCTAGAATACATTTCAACAAAAATGGATGAAACAGACGAAGAAGAAAAAAATCAAGTAGAAGAAACAGAAAAAAAAAGTTATGCAGCTAAATTTTCCCTTATATTGTCTTATGCACTAAACAAAATGATGCAGAAGACATTATGCACGTGCATAAAAATCCATAAATCAGAAAAGTGAAAAAAGTAATGCATAAGACAATATGCAGCTAAAACAAAATAATGCATAATGTCTTATGCATCTAAAAAAACTGATGCATAACCAGAAAAAGTGAGAAAAGTAATGTATAAGACATTATGCAGCTAAAACAAAATAATGCATAATGTCTTATGCATCTAAAAAAAACTGATGCATAACCAGAAAAGTGAAAAAAAGTAATGCATAAGACATTATGCAGCTAAAACGAAATAATGCATAATGTCTTATGCATCTAAACAAAACTGATGCATAACCAGAAAAATGAAAAAAGTAATGCATAAGACATTATGCAGCTAAAACAAAATAATGCATAATGTCTTATGCATCTAAACAAAACTGATGCATAACCAGAAAAGTGAAAAAGTAATGCATAAGACATTATGCAGCTAAAAGAAAATAATGCATAATGTTTTATGCATCTAAACAAAACTGATGTTATGCATAAGACATTATGCATAACATCTTTAATTCAAATCTAATCATAAATTTCCGATTGAGATCAAAAACATGGAAACAAATAAGGTATGAAAATTTCCAATTCAGTTGATATGGAAATACTGCAACACACTTCTTACCCTTTTCAACTTCAATTTTAATTTCTTTTTACTTCTCGAATAATCAAAGACAACATAAACCCAAAATCCCCAGATTTAAACCGCAGATTTTGAAACAGAAACCCTAGTTTTATTGAGAAGATTATTCAGAAAAGGATTTGGGAAAAGATTTGACAAAGGAAAAAATCCAAATGTTAAAAACGAAGAATCGGAGTTCACCATTGTTTTCTTCTCGCTTCTCTCTGTTCATCGCTCGAAGAAAAGGGTAGTTTGGCCTTTTAAAAACTGAGAAGCAGAATTTCATAAATTATGGGTCTGCTACGAATTTTTGACGGGAAAATGGGTGCGCGCCTGAACTTTTCTGTCCGTGGGTTTGACAGTGAAAAAAATCTGGGAGAATGGGTCTCCCTGTAGTTTTCACATTTCACATCCTTGCTGAACTATATACAACCAGTATTTTTTTATACAAGATTTGAGAACACACTTTATGTAGAACTAATCCTGGAACCACGACCTTCCGATCTTGGTTTCCATCTTGTTCTTTCTAAACCACTCCTTGAAAACACGTCGCACGCCCGGGTCTTAACCTTTATATTTTGAACCTTGAGATCACACCTTCTGTAAGAACCAGTCATATCGTTAATGTATTGTATAATCGAAGTAATATTAAAAATGAATATAAAATCCAAATAAATCCTTTTATATAAACCATCTTAGGATATATGTGTTAGATCACTGCTCAGTCAAACTCTCAAGTTTCGATATATCAAGCTTATCGATGTTAGTTGCACAAAACTATGTCTTGATTTCTAGTCTAAAGTTAAGTCTCGGATTATGATTAGAGTACGGTAGTTGAGTATCAGAAATCATCGAATAACTTTGAAGATTGAGGACTGAACGACAACGAAGACATCAACGAGGACTTCATCGATATAGGTATGTGGATACTAATTTCATTTGGAACTCCTGTTTAATTCTACCTTTCTAATCTATCGAAACAAGTGCCAACTCTATGGAACAATTCATATAACGGTAAATTTATATTTATGTATAGACTCGAGGATGTTTGAGACAAGACTTTATTGAGAATGACCTTTATCCCTTTAAAGGTCTCAATGTTGTAGTGAATGCAAGTACAAATTCAACGAGCCAAGAATCACTAAATTCCGAGTTATAACGAAGAAGCTATGAGTGATTTATGCAACAGTTCATGGACTAAACCGCAAAAACGTGACTAGATGCCTTTTTTAGTAAGCTTTTGATGTTTCCTCTTCTAAACAAGATGACTATTCTTCCACACATAATTGATTGCCATACTAAAGTGTGTGTGATGTTTTAAATTCCTTCCGAAGTTAAATTGTGATTTGTCTTATTTATTAAAAGACAATTGCAAAAAATAAAGTTTATGCTAAGTAATTATTTATTTAATTATTTATATTAGAGTTAAAACTTAAGAAAGATTCTCAAAATAAGAAGAGTCTTGAAAAAGTAAAATAGCTCACGAACTTGCTGAGGATTCAAGCTACCATTCACTATAAATAGAAGGTTCATGTAAGCTACACAAAACATCCCTTGGAAAATTTGTGTATGCTTCATAAGGTTGTTTTCCACTACTTTTGTTTTTCAAGAACAAGAGTGAGATAATAAGACTTTGCTCAAAGATCGCAAAGCACAAGTTGGTGATAATCTTCTTAGATAGTTACAGAACTTGTATCTCAGTTAATTCAATAATCCTTGTCTATCATAAGTTTCTTCTCTTATGATATAAGGTCATTCAAAGATTGTTGATTAAAAATCCTAGACTTGATAAATTTCAATCTAAGATTGTATACCGACACTAGTTGGTAGAAATCTAGATTAGAAATAAAACTTCATATAAGGTGTCTCATAAATTCCTTAAAGTTTTACAAGATATCTCTAGATTTGCTCTTGTTTTAAAATAGGTATCCTTACAAGTTTTGAAGAGTTTAAACCTTAATTCTACAAGTTTGTTTTGATATCTACTTTTTACCTATTAGTTGCTCGAAACAAACATAAGATTTCCAAAAACTTGATCCACATCTAAAAGGAAATAACATGTGTTTTGTGAAAGGCAAAAAATATAAAAACCTTCACTTAGGTTGAAGTAAGGAGAACGACTACAATTGCTTGGAGGATTTATTCGGTTTCAACAACATTCCGGTATGAAGTATGATAGTAGGCTAGTGTATGTAGCGGCTTAATACAGTTTGGTGTCCAAAGCTAGACGAGGTCCCCGGGGTTTTCTGTAGGTGCGGTTTTCCTCTTTAACAATATCTATGTGTTTAGATTTACTTTTTACTTCCACATTATAAAACCAAGTGATTCGATATTCAACCTAGAATTTTTTTAACTAAGATTGTATAAACCTATAAAACTTGTTCTTGTGATTTTTTATCTTAAAATACAGATTAGAATCTTGTTGGAATTCAGTTCGGGTACTGTTCAGTGCATACTAGGTTGGTCTTGAACATTGATTTTTGAGATCGTCCAAGATTTCTTGTACACAATCAGGTTTACAGATCTTTGATCTAAACTATTGATTGTACAAGAAAGATAAATTGTATATGTAATCATATACAAGGATATTTTCTGAATGTATACTTGTTGATAGTATTAGGTTTTGTCTTATAGGTCCGAATGAAAAAGTTGGTGGTATACTTGGTACTCTCTCATTTTCAATTGATATCAGAACA
This sequence comes from Papaver somniferum, assembly GCF_003573695.1. Lineage (NCBI taxonomy): Eukaryota > Viridiplantae > Streptophyta > Magnoliopsida > Ranunculales > Papaveraceae > Papaver > Papaver somniferum. The sequence continues at coordinate 230,328,607 of NC_039364.1, read as the reverse complement.
ATCAAAGACTGTAAAGACCTTATAAGTATGTGTTTGTAATGATCTGACCTATAGACATGTTTTTGAATATGAAACACACAAAATATGTTTTTGCTCAAAGTTTAGAATTCACACCTGATGGGACTCTCTCATCAAGATCATCATCTGAAATTCTTCATAAAAACGCCTCGAGTGAATAGTTGGATAAAGTTTCCGATGAAGCTGACTCAGATATTGATAGAGATGTAGATAAGGATATCTCAGGATACATTGAGATTTTATAACCATTGGCAAAGATAAAGATGATGACTTCTTGCCTCACTCTTTTTAATTCTCCTTTGTCGAGAAAACTTGAAATTTTGAAGAATTTATAAAGGTTATGATAGTAAACTGTATTATTTCAAATCTATCCTTAATGATCGTGAGGAAAACCTATGTAAAAAGTCACTTGAATGTGATAATCTTCGTTGAGATTTCTGTAAGTTGGAGGACACACTTGCTACAACTGAAGCAAGGATTAACTCCCAACAGAGAGTTATGAAGACAGAGAAAGTGCTTGTCTCTCTCAAGAAAAATGCCTTGAGGCTGATCTAGCTATTACTGTCAATAAAATCAAGACGTTAGAAGTGGACTTGAAAAAGTTCAGTGCTAACTCAAACAAATTAACCTTAATGTTAGGAGCAAGTAAAAATCATCGTGATACACGAGGATTGGGTTATAAGGGAATAAATGCTCCAATTACTATCAAAGAGGTAAAATTTGTTAATATTAGTGATTCTTCTCAACCAATAGCTTCCACTGATTGGAAAACATAAGTACCTTCACCTTCAGTTAATGTTTGAAAGAGCAAAGTCTATCAAGCTCCAAAGCCAACACACACGCATCCAAGTAAAGAACATTCTTTATGTTTTCTATTATCGTGGAAATAAAATTCACCTACAAAGGGGTTGTCGTTTTCGCATAAGGAATGGGAAACTTCACGATGTTCTTGTTTGGACTTCACAAAAAATAATCAAACCTAGATCTTATATCAAGGTTAATCCCCTTGATATTATGGGTTGAAAACTTCCAACCTTAAGGCAGAGGAATCAATGTTGTGATAATCCTAAATTTTCCTATGAACGTCATATTAATCCCTTTCATAATCGTCAGATCATAGAAAAAAAAACTTTGAAAAAGGCAATACAAGATCCGATGCTCCCAATTGGAGAAAGACTAACTTGCAAAAGAATAGTCAATCCAATTCTCTTCCGATAAATCTTGAAAAAAATTGGAGGAAGGTTCAAGTTTTTCCTAAACGCACTCAGATGTGGGTACCAAAGAAAATCAACGGTGCATTGAGTGTCAAGAGGATTCCATGAAAATGGAAAAGGAAAGTCCATGATTTTGGATGTTGAAAATCTCCAGGGAAAGATGGAGATATATCTCAAAGGTTCTAAAAGTGATCCCTTTCATGATAATCCAAAAGTGAAAAACAAGAATATGTGGAAGAAGAAACAAACTAAGCCAAATAACTACAGATGCTGAAAAATCCATATATGCGGAGAAGTTTGCTTTGATCGCCTGTGAGGAACAACGTAATACCCCAATTTTTGAGCCCGAATTTTGGCCCAAACTCAATGCCCAAAAGCCTGATTAAGTAATTTATTTGGGATAATAAGCTTAAGCTGACAAGTAATTCTTTCCCAAACATCAATATCATAGTCGAAGTCCAGCTAATAAGCTTAAGCTCGTTAAATAATTTAATTGGGCTAATTTAATTTATGTTCATGTTGACATTTCTACCTCAGCTGAAACAAATTTATTTAGGTTTTAACTAATAAATAACGATTTCATGTTGACATTTTTACCTCAGCTGAAACTTAGAAAATTTATTCAGGAATATCTAATTGTTGATTTCACATGATTTTAAAGTTGCCGGATACAAAACACATCTTTGTTTTCAAATAAAAATATAACCGTTGTTCAAGACTTAGGTCTTAATCATTATAGTAAATAATTTCAACACCAAATTATAAAACAAAAAAACAGATCAAGGTAGGCTCCAAGAATTTTACAAACTTCATTCAAGTTCCGAAATTATATATGGCACTATTAGGTATAAATTTTCCAAGAATTTTAAATAAATCCAGGTGAGAGTTACAAGCAAGCAAAATTCTAGTGGGTATACTTCGACACTATAAATGACGACCAATGGACTTTTCACGAGCCAAGTTTCACTAAAATAAATTTTAACGCTTCTTTTCTTAAAGAAACCAAAAGTGAAAACTACAGGGAGACCCATTTTTCAGATTTTGGCCACTGTGAAACCCACCGTCCCAAAAGTTCAGGCACGCACCCATTTCCGCGGTGAAAATTTCTCCCACACAGAAATTTTCTAAAATTGTTTCTTTACTTATTCTTCCTCGTTTTTTCTTTCATGGCAACCAACAAAAATTCAGAGCTTGCAAACACAATTTTATGGAAGGAATCGGAGACCATCGACATACATGAACTCATATTGAATCCAATCAACACAATTGGAAACAAAAGGTATTTCTCATCATTCTCCGCATCCATTTTTAACCTAATTTTCCTAAATTCGCTCTTTTTGTTTTCTATCGGTTCCCTTCAATTTTGTTGATTTTGTTCGTAAAACCGATGAATTAATAATGGGTTTCTGTTTAATTTTCATTTACAGCTTAGAGAGAAATGTCTGAAAAGAATTCAAGAAGATAGAAATCACTTGCTTTGGAAAATGAGATTACCTTCTTCTTCAGAAACACCTCCATCACTTAATCAAAAGGTATTTCTTTCTTTAAAATTGGTTTGTGGGTTTAATTGAGATTGCGGCAGTTGCCACTATGACCTACTTGCGCCACTGCATAGTGAGGATGTTTAGAAAATTTTGTGTAGAGATGTTGGATTAGGTCAATCATGTAAGTGTTATTGTATATGGATTGAACTGATTCAATATGAGAACATGTGTATGGTTTTACGCAAATAAGATAGATAGAAAAATTAAAGCATATGAGTTTAATACTGTAAAAACTATGGGGAAAGATTTGGTTTGTTCATGTATAGGCTATTTAACATGTTGAAATTCACATGAGATAGAGTTGATGGCTATGATGGCTGTTTTGCGGTTCTGTGAAAGCATCTCTATCTTGGAACTGGAATAGCCACACACTGACAGTAGGCTTATAAGCTGCAATACGGTCATCCATTGGGAGGAAGTGTATTAAACATTATGAATCTTAGAATTCATGTGTCGGTCCATATTTGAATCTGTTTCATATAAAGCTAATGTAAATCCTATTGACCTTGTCTATTAACCTTTGGGCAAGAACAATTTTATATTGCATAACCTGTCATGCAGTCGAGAAAATGACTGCATAACATGTTATGCAGTTGTGAAAATGGAGGCATGACCTATTATGCATCTACAAAATTTGTTACATTACTTGTTATGCAGTCCAGAAAACGGTAGCATAACACGTTATGCAGCTATTTTTTTGTTAGTATTGAAACCAACAAAAAATAAGGTTGCATAACTTATCATGCGCCTACGACAATATCTACATAACATGGTATGCAGTCGTGAAAATGGACGCATAACCTGTTATGCATCCGAAAATATGGCTGCATAATGCATTATGCATCGAGAAAATTGTTGCACAATCTTTTACGCATCGAGAAAATGGATGCATAACCTGATATGCATCCGTAAATATGGATGCATAATGCATTTATGCATCAATTTTTTATGTACGCACTAAAATCAACCAAAACAATGGCTACATAACTTGTTATAGATGCATAACTTTGTTATGCAGATGCATAATTTATTATGCAGTCGAGAAAATGGTTGTGTAATTCGTTATGTGTCTGCAGAATGTGTTATGCATCTTTTTTGGTAGCTGCATAATGGTTATGTATCAAATTTTCGAAAATTTTGCCTAAAATGATGATCACCTCCGATTTTTTTGTGAAAAACAAAAATTTGATATTGTTGCTTTTACTCGTTGCGTAGCTCTCTTTAAAAGATTTCCAACGATATAAAATTTGTAAAATTCCAAGGCGCAGTTTTTAGATATGTTATGTCCAAGTTGCGTTGCGAATTATACCCCTGAAAAAAATAATATGCATAAAGAGTTATCCGTGAAAAAATAGTATGCATAACGAATTATGTATTGATTCTGAGTAATTTTGAATAATTTTGGGTATCACGGTACCTAAAATTAATTGTGGGCCTGATAATAAAATTTTTTTTTTTTTTTGAGCCTGCGTCTAATTTTCCCCAACCAAAACTATGAGCTATAGACAAAGCTTTTAACGATGCAGGAACATGTGAGGAGCAATTTGCATACAATAATGTCATTAGTAATTATAGGTTCGTGATTCTTTTAACTCATGGGTATTTACCAAGGGAGCTAAATGAAATTGCTGCTTTTTTAGCCAAATGTGGCAGAAGAGTAATGAGTCGAATGACAATGAATTGCAATGGATTTGATTTTCTCTTATAAGGGAAAAAAATGGATGGTTCGTGATTAGTAATTATAGGTTCGTGATTCTTTTAACTCATGGGTATGTACCAAGGGAGCTAATAATTGCTGATTTTTTAGTAATTGCTGATTTTTTTGCCAAATGTGGCAGAAGAGTAATGAGTCGAATGGCAATGGATTTGATTTTCTCTTATAAGGGAAAAACAATGGATGGTCTCTGTTTAAACTTTTAAGTTTCCTTCATCTTTCCTATTAAAAAAGAAAAAGAAAAAGATATATATTAGAGAGCCAAGGTTCAATTGTGCATGTACATACCCTCTCCTAGCTGAGGTAAACACCCGTTAATTGTGGCAATATAAGCTAAGCAGATTTAGCCACACAAATCTACTATTAACAGATGTCAGTTTATTAACACACTGCTTAATCTGTCTACCCAGCAAGTTTACAAACACAGCTAATACAACTAACCAAAATGATTAGCAACAATAGAAGGAACATAAAAATAAAAATAAAAATTACAGCTGAAGACTGAGGGGAGGACAACGGATAAATGCTGAGCAATTCCCAACATTAAAACTTAATGACATGGCTAGAAACATTACCAAGAGGTTTCACAAAAATGCTGACTGTATTTGTGGGTCTAAATAGCTAACATAACTTAGCGCACTGCATTGCCCATAGAAGATAGAATCAAAACATACTGACATAAGGTTAACAAATTTTACTAGTGGTTTTATCCAATTGTATTAATTAGTCTAACATAAGTAACTTGTGTAAATTAGCAGATGGAACTTTAGGCTGAACTCAGAACCAGGTCCTCCAACCTCAACCACATCACTTAGGAATTGGCTCGTCTCTGTAAAAACCTTGTGAGCTTCTGCAGCAAGAACAAAAAAAATGCATTATTAGAGCAAGTCTTATGGTAGAATCCAACCTATTCCAAGTGTGGAAAAACCAGGGAATGTCAAGTCTAGTAGCTTCCAAGTTGGGATCTTCCACAGAAAATCCAAGCAGGGTTTCATGAATTGATGGAAGGGTCCGTGGAATCCATGAAAACGCTAATCATAATAGCGCAGTAGAAGACAAGAAACGCTAATCAGAATACCGCAGTAGAAGACAAGAAACATTATTCTTAATAGCACTTAGTGCTATTAAGAATAGCGTTTTTTCTTATCCGTAAATTTAAAATGAGTTGTTGAAATCTAACGGTTGGGAAAAAAAAACTATTCTTAATAGCACTGAGTGCTATTAAAAATAGCGTTTTTTTTTGTGCTATTCTTAATAGCGTTATTTTTGTGCTATTAAGAATTTTTTCACTATTCCACCACTACACTTGCACTTCCATCCACAATTCCAAATGCTGAGGTGGCGTGGAAGATTGAACTCTTCCACCACAAGACTTGCTCTTAAAACAGTAACAAACAAGAGCAATTTCAGAACAGAAAAATAAGAACAGAAATAATATGGGGTGGGGGTGAGGGGTGGACGGTGGACTTGCCCTTTCTTCAATTCGTGGTTTCGGTCGCCTTATAGAAAAATAATAAGTTACAGCTGCAATTGCAATGGCTACCGTAATTCCCGTCGACTTACTAGCTGCAAGGATATTTGCATGAGACTCGACATGAAGTTTCTGAAGAAAGACATGATTTAATCATGACTTAGTAAGTGCTAGTGTTCAACATGAAATGATCCACAAGATAATACATATGGTGAAGCTACTATTTGAAACTTTCATTTGTCAAAATCACTCTTTTTCTTTCGACCGTAAATGTTACAATCACACTGAAAACCAGCAAAAAAGGATATATAAGAGAAGCATATACCTCGTCATACTCGTATATCTTTTTGAATTTCATAAATTCCTTGATAATCTGAGGGTCGCCTTCCTTGATAGTTTAAGCTTCAGTTTTCAGAAGTCTTTCGGCCCTAGCTTGATACTGCAAATGATAAACAATGAACAGATTATCAAACTTCATGCAACAGTTTACAACATTAAAAGCCTCTGACTCAAAAACGAAATCAAACAAGAGAAAGTTTGACATACCGAATTAGGGTTAGCAGACCAGAAAACGTTTCTCACGCTTCCAGTTCCTCCTCATGTTCTCAAGACCCTCTGAGATACATGACTTGCGACCATTCTTATTGCCATTATCTTGTTCTAACTAAGACATTGTACAAACCCCTAATTCAGCACCAAAAAAATAAATTAAAGATCCCCAGTTGGATTTTTATAAATAAATTCGCCTAAACCATAAGATTAATTAATTTGGCAGAAAAGAGGAAGATTGCCCTTAGATCCGGTGGTTATGCATACCTGGTTCATTCGCGTGCTTGTGTAGAGAGAGTCCTAAGTACCTGATGGTGAATAAGATTGCTTTTTAGTACGATCGTTGTCTAGTAACTTCGTCTCAAGTTTTTATTTCTACTAGCACGATTAAATCTTAAAATACAATTACAGAATGATTAAAAGTTAGATGACAATTTAAGTTGTCGGAAATTTCAAGAACCTGCGAAATTGGGCCATTGGACTATCAGACTTTGTATAGTGCTATTGAATCGCAAATGGAATTTCCAGGAAAAAACATGTACATAATAGAATTCATCAAAAGCCAGATTTATGTGCACGGCGATAGATGGTGTCAGACTTGATGTTTGAATAATTTGATACAATGTAGGCTTAAGAAATCACAGGTAAAATCGGTGAACCTCATCCTTTTCTTTATTCAACTTTTGAAAAAGGAAATTATATTCGGACAGGAAACCAAACAATCGTTTTCATCAATTGAATATTTCCTGTAGCTCTCAGTGACATCAAGTGTGTGCAATGTAAGGTATAAGCCAAGTGCACGTCAGTTAGGCAACTAATTTTATTGCATCATATCTCGAAGTTAGGATGGATGATGTAAGGCGCATTATATGCACTCCCCGTTGTTTTCGATCCCCTAATTTCTAGAAATACCAAATCACCTAAAGGAGATTATTTCCACATGACACCAGCAAACCCCATCCCAACATCAAATTTTTGCCGCAACTGAGGTGAGTAAGGTTTCCTGGCTATTTATTTTATTTTTTCTCCTAAAGTTTCTTATATAAACAAATGAGGATACATACATACAAGCAAAATTGAACTCATTTTATTCATGAATGAATCCTCGCAGTTAAATTTCAACCAAAACCATCAAAAGTAAATAAAAAGTTTAAAAGAAGACAAAACTCAAAAATCTAAATTTGATTTTAAGTAAACAAAGAACAAACAAGATCAACCAAACCCTTAATCAAACATGGAGAAGGAAGAGAGATAGATACATACCTGTTAACTCCAATATACAAACTTTGAAAACCCTAATAATAGCATTCTCTCCTCCTCCTTTTCTGAGATCAAAATTTACAGGATAGTTTAAGTTACACTGTGACTACTCTTCTGTCCCGACACGTGTTTAGCTGATACAAGACCAGCCCAAGCAAAAAGAATATGCCTAGGCAACTGTAAGGGGTCCAAGATTAAGAATGATTTTTTAGGGACCATGGTTTTTTTGAGGGGAGCATGGTTTTATTAGGCCACATTCCCTATAGTGATAAGGGGAGTCCTAAAACGTTGAAATGACTGACCTATCCTTAACCTAATTTAATTTAAAACCAACCTAATAACCACCTATATATATAACCACCACCTCCTCTCACCACCGCCGATTACCACCACCACCTCCAATTATCACCACCACCAACCACCGATTACCACCACCACCCACCACCGCCGATTACCACCACCACCACCTCCGATTATCACCACCACCAACCACCGATTACCACTACCACCTCCTCCCACCACCACCGCCACCGCCTATTTAAGAAATGTAACAACATCAATGCAATCACAATTAAGTTCGATTACATAATAATTTTATCGAGTATAAAAGACGCCAGCCGCAACCTGATTCTGCCATGAGACCACTCCAGAGGTATTTTCCAACAAACCCTTCACTTTAATTTGATTTTGATTGCTTCAATCGAATAGAAATCATCAAAATAGGGTTTTAATAGGAGTTACAGAGCCATGTTCGGTTAGGCCGATTTTCCAAAAAACCCTAGTTTACTAATCGAACTTCTTGAAAATGAAGAACACGAAGAACAATTCGGTTTTATTGGATTTAAAACTAAGTCACCGAACTCTTTGTTCGGTTGTTTCGCAAAAAATTTTAAAACTCCAAAGTAACCGAACTCCACCCGTAGAACCGAAAAAAACAAATCCAGTCTAACTGAACTGTGTTGTTGTGGCCACTATGTTGAGTTCCAAAATAACCGAACATAGCCAATAGAGTTCGGTTTGTTCGCAAAAACTTTTATAACTACAAAGTAACCGAACTTAGCCAATAGACGCTGGAACTTCACATTTTTTTTGTTTGTTAAGTTCGGTAACTTCACAATTTTATCGCAGAAACCGAACTCAGAGTTCGGTTGGTTAGCTGTTAGGTTCAAGTTTGCGAAAGAACCGAACTTTGTAAACTTATATACTCTTATATTACGTAAAGTTCAGTTAGATCAAAAGTGCATGCAGTTTGCGAACCAACCGAACTTTGTACACCAAAGTTCGGTTAGTTGAGAACCAACCGAACATAACGCCGTAACTCCTAGAAATTCTATTATTTGAGAGTTCGGTAACCTGCGTGTTTGGAACAAGTAACCGAACTACACTTTCAGATGAGTTCGGTTACTTGTTCATCTCACGGGGCAACCGAACTACAACTTCAGATGAGTTCGGTTACTTGTTCTTCATATAAAGTAACCGAACTGTTCAAAATCCAGTTCAAATTCAGATCATTTTGAAGATTAACAAATATTCTAGGAGAGGATGGAGATGAAGAATCAGATGAGTTTTCATCATTTGAATACTCAAACTTAGTGAATTGGAAAAAAAATTATTTTCCATGTTTTTCTCCTTCATCTTCTCTAACTCTACTCTCTCAATAATTCTACTCAACTAATAATAAATCCATCTTTTAATTTAATCTCACTAATTGTTTTTAACTAAATCATTTACTAATCATAACCTAAAATTAATTAAGAGGGTAGATTAGGTATTAAATAAATAACTAGATATGGGGTGACCTAAAATTACTTCTAATGCCTTTACCCAAAATAAAACCATGGTCCCCCCAAAAAAACCATGGTCCCCAAAAAATCGTTCAAGATTAAGAGCCCTTGGGCCTACCCTTAAGAAAATAAGAGGTGTTTTTCAATTCATAAAATTGGTTAAAAAAAACCAAAATCAACAATTCCTGGATGAAAAAGACTTGTACATTTTGATATTGTTTGTATGGACATGAATCAAAACAATATTTTTCAAATGGACTGTTTGGTTATTTCACCCAACTTTAATAACCAATTTTTATACCCACGTCCTAAAATGCCCTTGTATTTAGGGTTGTTCATGGTCGGTTTTGGTTCGGTTTCCAGCCAAACCAAAACCGAAACCAATACTATTGGTTTCTCAAAATCTAAACCAAACCAATCCATTAACTATTGGTTCGGTTTCTAAATGGTTTTAGCCGGTTTCGGTTTGTTCCATTGGGTTAATGGAAAACGATTGTATGTCAGTTTTCTGAAACTGATACTTCAAATCTTTTAAAAAGATAACAGTGGAATTTTTTGAACCTACCTGCAAAATGTAATTAACACACAAGCGTAGTTCATAACTCAAGTTTATAAGCATAATTCAAAACATAAACATTACAGATTCAAAATACATAAACTCCAAGTTCTGCATGCTCCAAATTCATAACTCAGATGAAGATTCTGGCGAATGCCAACTGGAGACGAAGAAAAGAAGAAGAGTAAAAATGAACTCGTCAGGGGTAAGGGTAGAACTTAGGTTTACAAAGAGTGAGATGGACGGGGTAGATTAAATCTATCTGATTTTAGTCAACGACCTATACTTATCGGTTTTCCATTGGTTTTTGGTTCGCTTTTCAGGTCAAACCAAAACCGAACCAGTAATGTCGGTTTCCAATTTTTTTTACCATAACCAATCCGTTAGTAAATGGTTTGGTTCGGTTTCTTCCTAATCGGATTAGTTAGGTCCGGTTCCGGCGGAAAACCGAAATCATGTTCATCCCTACTTGTATTCATATTTCCACCGAGAGACTTTGTTTATATCCCTAAATTACATATATCTGAAATGAAAACACCTGCTAAAGAGTTCTTCAACAAATCTAAGGATTCTAAAATGAAAAAGACGGTAGAACTAACATATGAGAACCATGAAAAGGAATCCATCCCTCAGCTGATTTCCTGAGAGATTCAGATTTATCAACGACATGGAAGTGAATAAGCTTCTGGAATAGAACAAGTATGTTGGTTAGAACTAAGGTCTACAGATCGACGTCAGCTTTTGAGAATTCCCTAATGTAGGTGGAACATCGTCTGCTAGAGTATTGTTGCTGATTCTAACAGAGGCGAAACTTGCGAACTGCAAAGTTGAGTCACAATTCACCTCCTTTCATGTCAACAATCCTTGCAAATACAAACAACTCACAAATCAGAAATCCACCATCCATGAAAAACCCACTACATAAATCATAAACAACTCACAAAGAACGCAAACAAAAACTGTTTTTAAGCAATTCTATGAAAACCCAGAAAAAGAAAACAAGAAGTAACTACCATAGAAATATTGAAACTTACAAGAAAATGTCTAATACGAGAAGAGAGGATAAACACACATCAGAAACCAAGAAAATCAAGTAAAGCATAACGGTAAAGATGAAAAACTGAACCTCCTTTATAACAAACAAATGAAACCCTTATTTCTCAACTAAAAGCATTGAATTTGAGGTATCTTCTCTCAGTTAATTGAAACTATAAAGATCCATAAGATCAAGACCACCGTCCATTACACACATAGTAGCCTATAATGATTCAATTACATACCCAGACCATCGGCCATTATAAAAAAACCCGTTGTAATCCCTTGTACACCCCATTAGTATTTGTTACTCCCTCCCAGTTTTAGAGATCAAGCCTTACACCATATAAATAGATAATGGAATAGTAAAAGCGATGCGTACCTAACCAGACACAATCTAGACATTTTTCAATGAGCATATTTTTAAATAGAACTAATACAAAGTTTTCATACCTAAAAATTCATTCCCACTGAGGTACAGTTCTGTCAAAGAAATCATAGTCGCAAATTTGTCGTACAGGAACATGTAACTGATTATTCCCCCATCTTTTAAAACTTGAAGTGTAGGTATGAAACCAAATGAAGGTAACTGACCGAAAATCTGATTATCACCCAAATACAAAACTTTCAAAATATGAAACATCAATAACATGAATCAGTTTAAACAAGATGAAATCAGTTTCAACCTAAACTACGGTAGAATGAAACTAGTTTGATCCTACTTTGAACATAGATCAAACCAAATTCACCTAATCCAAAATACGATGAAATAAGTTTAATCTTAGTTAAACCTGGGCGAAACCAAATTCAACCCAATCCAAAACAGGATGAAATCATTTTCAATCTAAATTACGGGAAAACGAAACTAGTTTCATCCTACTTTAAACATGGGAGAAATTAAATTCAACCCAATCTAAAACAAGATGAAGCCAGTTTCATCTTAGTTAAAAATGGGCGAAACCAAATTCAACCCAATATAAAACAGGATGAACCAATTTCATCCTTGTATAAAAATAACATGAAATTAAATTCAATCCAATCTAAAACAAGAAGATGTACAAAAATACTCATCTAGTACCAACAGATGATGAAACCAGGCTCATCCTGTGGAAACACAAGATGAAACCAGTTTCATCCAGTAAAACATAAGATGTATAACAGATTCAACTAGTAGCAAAGGATGATGAAACCAGGCTCATCTTGTTGAAACACAAGACAAAATCAATTTCATCCAGTAATAACGAAACATTCATTCAATGTAAACACACGCTAAACCATGTTTTATTTACTAGAAATACATGATAAAACCAGTTTCATCCATTAGTAAACCAAGATGTACAAAGGATTCATGTTATTAGTCTCGTTAGTCTCATATTCGTTAAAATTAGGACCAACAAGAGATGCAAACCAGTTTTAATACCTATATGGTCATTAAGTTGTTTCAGAAAATCAAGATCATACAATAGTGTAGCTGGAATGACTTGTTGTGGATTATTCCATTTGCGCAATCTGGTTTGCATATATATTACGTTTAGAGGCAGTACCTATGACGAAGTACATATCAATGGAACATACCAAACCAATGACTAAACAAAATCAAGTTGCTTAACCCTACAGTGTTGATGGTGAGGAGACGGTGGATGAAACCAACTTCTGGTAGTGATGATGGTGATGAGAGGGTAAGGTCTAGTGGCTCTCCTCATCAAGGGAATCCAACACATACAACATGCTAATTTCATTTCGGTTAGACATGTACACTGCAGATTAAATCTGGATGAAACTGTTTTCATCTAGTTTTAATCTGTTGAAACAATATACACTGCAAATTAAAACTGGATGAAACCAATTCCATCATAGTTTAAACCTGCTGAAACAATTCATATACCCAGATGCAAACCAAATTCATCCATAACATACACTTCAACCAAGTTCATTCATAACATTGAATAAACTCAAATAACCAGATGCAAACCAATTTCATCTAAAACAAAATCAACCAAAAATGAAAATAAAAATAAAGCAACCAATTCAACAAATTAATCTACTGAAATGAAAATAAGAACAACTAATTCATCTATTTAATTATGCAATTCTGAAAGTAAGAACAAAACAGAGTTCTGAACTGACCGATTGAAACCCTAATTCTCAGAATATGCTAGAAAACTCTATTGTTGTAGTGTTGATGGTGTTTGCGGACGGTGGATGAAACTAATTTTACGACAGTGTTGATTGTGAGGATACGGTGGATGAAACCAACTTCTGGTAGTGATGATGGTGAGGAGACGGTGGATGAAAACGATTTCAGGTAGTGTTGATGGTGAAGAGACGGTGGAGGAAAACGATTTCTGGTTGAGTTGAGGAGACGGTTGAGGAATTTGATGTCACTGGTAGTGAGAAGATGAAGAACGTTGGTGGTTTCTTCTGAAGAGAGAGGGAGATCGTGTTTTGTTTTGAAGAGAAAGGGGAGTCGATATCTTCTAGGCAGATACAAAGGGTATCTGTTTCCATTAAAAGTATCTCCCGTCCATTTGACTTAGGGAAAAGGTTTACCCATCCATCTGAACCGAGAAGATTCATTGAAAAAATAATAAAAGAGTAAATTTTTGGAAGGGACTCTATTTTAAGGCTTCAACAATTTTAAACGGGGGTCAAGAGTATAGTATAATATGCATATTTTTATCCAATTCAATTTGTATTTTGGCGGGTGGATATCGAGTCCGCTTCTCGGCGTGTTGGATATCTTTGAAACCCATAATATTTACGAATTGGACGAGGGAAGAAGATCACCCATCCATTGGATACCCGACTCTAAGGTTTGAAAAATGTTTCGCTAAAGGTCAATTTCGGTAATAGAAAACTATACACGAACTTTTTGCAACAGTTCGTGAATTGAAACTGTAAATACGTAACTAAAGGCCTATTTTAGTCCGATACTTGGTGTTTCGTTTCCTAGACAAGGTGGATTTGTTTCTAAGCAACCTAGCCTTGATCATTCACTATAAATAGAGGTTTCATGTAACTACACAAACCATCCTCTGGATAATTGTGCATGTGTTGCATAGGTTGTTTACTTGGGGATCGTAAAACACGGGCAAATTATCTTCTTTGGTAGTTATAGAAACTGTAACTAGGTGATTATTTATTATAAACTCTAGGTTTGGGAAATGAAGATATATCTAGATTACTTTTAGTTGATCCGTAGATTCGATAAATCAAGATATATCTAGATTATTTCTAGTTGATTTTGTGAGGTAAATCAATTAGGTTATGGAACGTGTAAACCCTAATTGCTGAGGAACATCTTCTAAATAGAATTAACGTTCTTCCATAAGGTTTTCAAGAGTATCTTCTAAATAAAATTAACGTTATGCTAGAAAATTTACAAGAAAAAATTTATAAACAGAATTCGTGTTCTCCTAGGAATTTTTCAGGTGCACAAAAATACAACTGAAGCAGGTATTACATCTAGTTCGAAATCTGGTAGTATGAAATTTGTGTGACAACTTAAAGCAGTAAGTATTCAATCTGGACTAGGTCCCGGAGTTATACTACAAGATTGCAGTTTCCTCGTTGACAATTTTTTTTGGTGTCTGTGTTATTTTTGTTTGACATTATATTGTTTTGTCTTCATAATTCAAATATCACAAGTTGTAATTTGTTAAACCTAGATAGTATCAACTCAACTGTAAATAACCTACAAGACTCATTCTTGTTGAATTCGTACCTTAGAATATAAATTACAAGACTTGTTATTATTGGAATTTGGTTCGTGTATATACTAGGTTTACCTTGTTAAAACAATCTTTATATAGTTATATAACCGAACATATAGATTGTACAAGGATTGTATCTATAGGTTAAATAATGAAAAAGTTGGTGGTGTACTAGTTACCATCTCCTTTTCAAATATATTTTCTGTAATAACTAAATTCCTCTTCTTTAATTATGTTTTAATGATCTTAGTTAGAGTAAATAACTTTAGTTGCTTAGAATTTAGCTACCACACCCAAAATAAAGATAAGTAAACTAACTACAAAGCTAAACATAAGTAACGAAACTTCGTCTATAAATTTTTTAACTTTGAATACCTTAAGGAGGTCAAGGTGGGATCCTTAGTTTTGAGGCTAACATTACATTTCTATAAGCTTGAGGGAGCACCTCCTCGATTATCCAGTGCTCCTCGAGGGAGTATACTAGCTAAATTAAGTATATTTTAAAATATTCTTAGACTTAGACTTGGAATTGACGTCTACATTTAGTATTAATCCTTTGTGTTTATGATAATACGTGGAATATGGTATCGGCATTCCGTATATATATTTTTTTGCCTTAAAAGAAATAATAATCTTCAGTGGTTTTTTTTGGTGGAGGATGCTTTTTATGATCAGATCTGGTGCGCTACAGTGATGGTGTGTCTGTTGGTTGTCTTCGGAAGGTTGGTTGGTATCCGCTTATTACAGATCATTGGATGATTTGTTGTCTTCCGGATCATCAATTGATGTCGAGGCCTTGCGTCTGTTCGGATCATATTATGGTCTTTCGGATCTTGGATGTTGTCGAAGCGTCAAATCAGTCGGTATTGGGGTGGTGCATGTGTCAGGGTATTAAATAATAGAGATGTATTTTGTCGTTTAAATACCCCTTCGTCTTTTAGTGGTTTTCACCATCTTTGCTTCTCCTCTATTTTTATGTTTCTAAATAGGCTCTTTATGCAATGGCTGGTGGTCGCACTCAAGGCGCTTCTTCTGCTGTCGTGGTTAGGTCTCGTAAGTCTATTTATTTGGTGTTGTATTTTTGTTTCTTGCTTATTGTCCGTGATACGCACCATGCTTTCATTTTCTTTATAAGAGATCATCATGGATCCTTTTACGTAACTAGAAATATTTTTTGGTTGGAGGTTTCTGATCAGATTCATGCTACTTTAGTAGTGCGTAATAAGGTTATTGCCAATGATGATGCTTCTAGATCTCTTCGTGTTAGTTTTTGTTATACTGTACACGACTCTTTAATTTCTTCGGAAAATCTTGGTAATTGGCTGGTATGATCGGTTTTTAGTTTCATATATTTGGTCGGCTTTTCTAATGCTCTGGAAAAAAAATTCGGCGATTGATGTCCGCAAGAGGCTCCGATTTTTGAGGAGAAAAAATCTGCTTTCTTCGAAGCATAGGCTTGATGCTGGGAATAAATTAATTTTGGTATTTTTAGAGCACCGCTCCGTTGAACCCACAAGTATTTATAAGTCAAACTTGTTTCTCAAATTTATATGTATAAAACTATGTCTTTATTTATAGACTACTAAAGCTAGTCCCAGAATTGAAATAGTTTTAGGTAGTTGAGCATCAAAATTCACCGGATAAGTCTTGAAGATTGAAAACTGAAGATTACAAAGACATTCGTGAGTACTTCATTAAAAAAGATATATGAATACTGATTATCCTATTTACTCATAAATCTTATCATTCTATCTACTGAACAGATGTTGTATGAATTCAATATCATGATAAATTGCAAATAAGAAGTTTCGGTTTCAAATTAGTACTTAACTAATCTCGAAGCATGAATTTAAGCATTGGATGTTCAAAAGGACTTATCACATAAAAGGTTGAGGACAATTTATTGTTCAACAAACTATGGTTCAAGAAGAAGATCATAAAGAAATCAAGTTGCATTCAAGTTTACGAACTGTGCAAATACTTGATTTTCCTGACCTCAATACTTTCTCATGCACACAAACTAATTTTTCAAGTTCGCAAACTGGACCATTTTGAGATGTTGCTGGACACTTTTATTTAGTCACATATACAAACTAAATTTTCAAGTTCGCAAACTGGGCAATTTTTTTTAACTTCAAGGGTTATTCGGTGAATTCTGATACTCCACTACCTAAATTTAATCTTAGTTTTAGACTAGCTTTAGTAGACTATAAATCAAGATATAGTTTTTTTTCATCTAACATTGATAACAAGCTTGACATACCAACATTTGTGGGTTCAACCGAGCAGTGCTCTAACAATAATTATCATATACCATACAATTTGTGAATAAATACTTATATTTTCAATCTAATCTTCTTGCATCATTAACCGTAGATGTCATATCTTCGTGGTTGAAATCCCAATTATTTATTTTAAAGTTCAATCCAGCTATTTTTTGAGATCGAAAAACTCGCGATCAATGGAAAATTACATATGTTCTCCCAATTCACTAATTTCACATATCATTAAGATCAAATGCTTTAATTTCACTCAAACTAAAGTAATCTCCATGATTCCTCATAAAGATTATAAACATATCATATCTAGGATTAAGAACTCTCACATCGTACTTGGAGATCTTAAAATTGTCTTATAGGGTTTGCCTTACTATATAACATTTTTAGAAATCGATGATGGGTGTCTTAAATACCTTGATCATTAATACATTAGTTATGTTTTTTTTGCTATTTTTTCTAGTACATTATGTATCTTATGTTTGATTTATAAGATATTTTGGAGTCATTTGGAGCAAAAGGAAAAGAAATCATTCATTTGGAGCGAAACGGGCAACCATTGTATGTAATGAAGTTTATAAAGTCCCAAGTGGTCCTTATCCAATAGTGGGGGTGCTTAGATAAATCCTAAGTAATGTAAAACTTGTTAAGGAGAATGCAATACGGAGATTGCAGGTGATACGAAGAGACGAAAGAGATACGAATAAGATGAAATCAAAAGATTAAGAATAAGAGAATTGAAGGAGTTGATAAAGATAATATTGTTAATAATATTGTATTTTCTAAACAAGAAGGCAAGGCCTTTAAATAGGTTCACAAGAACCGACTAAAAGAAAAGAAAAGGAAATTAACATAAACTAGGAAATAAGAGTCTTGAAAAACAAGTAAATTAGACAAAGTTGATTATAGAATGGAATCAACTTGTCAAGGTTGATTCAGTCGAATGGGATCAAATTGTCACATTTGCTTCATAGTTGTAAAGGTATCAACTTGTATAGTTGATATTGTCTTGAACCAAAGGATGTACTACATCAGTCCCCCCTTCTTGAAAGAAACTTGCCCTCGAGTTGGCTAGTAAAAAGAACTTCATTGTCTCCATGAAAAGTAAAAATTTCTTGCACATTGAAGATATTAGAGATGTTCCAATATGATGGAAGATCAATAACATAAGCATTATCACTAATTTTCTTTAGTATCTTGAAGGAACCATATTTTTTCATCTTGGTCTTGTTGTAAGTTCCAGTAGGAAATCGTTCTTTCCTGAGATGAATCACAACCAACTCTCCTTCACGAAAATTCTTATGTCTTTTATGTTGATTTGCATCTTCTTTGTACTTATTGTTAGAATCTGCAAGTTTTGCTTTCACTTGTTGATGAATCTGTGAAGCTTTCTCAAGCATAGTATCAAATCTTGTACTTGACTGTTGCATCTTTGGAAGAACTGCCAAATCAAAAATATGGTTAGGAACCTTAGAATAAACAATCTCAAAAGGTGTCTTACCTGTAGATCTATTAATTGAAGTGTTAAAAGCAAACTCCATATGAGGAAGGAGAGTGTCCCGTTGTTTTTCTTTGCCTTCAATAATCTTAGCTCGAATCAGATTACCTAAAGAACGATTGACCACTTTAGTTTGTCCACCTGTCTGGGGATGAGCAGTTGTACTATATTGAAGTTTAGTTCCCAAACACATCCATAAAAATTTCCAGAAATAGCTTAATTTTTTTTTTTGTCTCTATCAGATGTAATAGTTTTGGGAATTCCATGCAAACGTACTACTTCCTTGAAAAATAAGTAAGCAACATGTGAAGCATCTGTTGATTTCTTGCAGGCTATGAAATGAGCCATTTTTGAATAACGATCCACCACCACCATAATAGAATCATTCCCTTTAGAAGTACGTGTTAATCCAAGTACAAAATCCATGTTAATATCCACCCATGAAGCATCTGGAATAAGAAGGGGAGTATACAAACCTGTATTTTGAATAGTTTCTTTAGATTGCTGACAAACCATGCACTTTTTTACGTATTTCTGAACATCTCTTTTAAGTGAAGGCCAATAATAACGTTCTTCAACCAAAGAAATGGTTTTATCACGTCCAAAATGTCCACCTAGACCACTGCCATGCAATTCTAGGATTAGGTGAAGACGCAAAGAGCATTGTCAAATACATAAATGATTTCCTTTAAAAAGAAAACCATCTTGAATGAGAAAATCATCAACACTGTCTGTTGAAGAACCACATTTTTCCCAGAGACTCTGAAAATATTTTTCTTTACTATAAAGGTCTTTTAGAAAATCAAAATCCAAACTCTCATGTTTGAGAGTGATAAGAAGATGATCTCTCATGCTCAAAGCATCAACTACTTGATTTTATTTTCCACTCTTATGTCTTATTGAGAATGTATATTGATTGATAGTTGATAACCACCTATCATGCATTCTATTAACTTTAGCTGAAGTTTTCAGAAATTTAAAAGCTTGATGATTAGTATTTACTATGAACTCACTATGAATAAGATAAGGATGTCATCTCTTCAATGCTTGAACAGGTACTATCAATTCCAGTTCATAAGTAGACAATTTCTTCCTTATATCAGAATTCTTCTCACTGTAATAAGCAACTGGATGATCTTCTTGAGACAGTACAACTCCTATACCAACAATGGAAGCATCGCAATGTATTTCAAATGGTTTGTCAAAATTTGGAAAAGCAAGAACAAGAGCACTACACAATTTTTCCTTGAGTAAATTGAAGCTTTTATCTGCTTCTTCAGTCCACCCAAAGGTGTCACGCTTCAAACAACCCGTAGACCAGCTGCAATAGTGCTGAAATTCTTGACAAATCTCCTATAAAAAGAAGCTAACCCATGAAAGCTTCGCACTTCACGAATAGAAGTAGGAGTAGGCCAATCAACAATGGCTTTAACCTTTGAATCATTTACAAAAATACCATTACTTGAAACTACATAACCCAAGAATGTCACTTTATTTGTAAGGAAAGTGCATTTCTTTAGGTTCACGTATAACACATTGTAATGCAGAAAATACCTGAGATAAATGTTCAATATGTTCTTCTTCATTGCGAATGCAGATCAAAATATCATCAAAGTATACGATGACAAATTTCCACGAAAAAGGTTGTAAAACTTGATTCATAAGACGCATGAATGTGCTGGGAGCGTTGGATAAACCAAATGGCATCACAAGCCATTCATATAATCCTTCACGAATTTTAAATGCAGTCTTCCATTCATCACCTATACGAATGCGTATTTGATGATAACCACTATGTAGATCAAGTTTTGTAAACACTTTAGCACCAGAAAGCATATCAATCATATCATCTAGTCTAGGTATTGGACATCTGTATGGTATAGTTATTCTGTTCAATGCACTATAATCTATACGCATATGAGGACCACCATCTTTCTTGTCTACTAAAAATGCTAGGCTAGCACGAGGGCTCTTGCTTAACCTAATCAATCCTTTGTGTAACAGATCATCAACCTGACCTTGTAAAATTTCATGCTCTTTAGGACTCAACCTATAGTGAGCTTGATTAGGAAGAGATGTTCCTGGTATAAAATCTATTTGATGTTGCGAATCCCTTAATGAAGGTAAAGTATTAGGTAATTCATCAGGAAATAATTCACCAAAGGAAGATAATAAATTTTATACCTTATAAGAAATCTCCACCATAGGCTTAGTTGACTCATGAGAACTCAGAGTATGAGTTTGTTGTAAAGAACGAGTAATGGAAGCAACTAGAGCAGTTGTCTCTGATTCAGTACGTTCTCTTGTTGAAGTAGAAGACTGTAAAGGCCATAATACTTTAGTAAAACCATCGTGAATGAACGTGTATGTATTCTCATAGCAGTTATGAACAACACAAATATTATATTGCCATGACCTTCCCAAAAGTAGGTTTGCAGCACTCATATTAATCACGTCACAAAGAGCATAATCCTCATATCCTGGGAATGAAAACTTTATCAAACACTGATGAGTTATCTTTTGAGTAGAAGAACTGTTTGTCCATCCTACAAAATATGGATTTGGATGAAGAGTTACTGGAAATCCTAACTTCTCAACCAAGCTTGCAGCTACGTAATTCTCAGTACTCCTACTGTCAATAATCATACTACAAAGTTGTTCTTCAATAATACACTGAGATTTGAAAATACTATGCCTCTGTGAAAAGCATGGTTCTGTAATCAATATTGGACGTATAACTCCTAAGAAATTTGCATCATAAGACTCATGTGTATGCAAGTAAGTCTGCTCTTCATCTTCCAAGACGTATTCTTCTTGAGTTTCATTAATATAAGGATGAAACTTACGGCAGTCACTAGAAATATGACCAGTTTGATTGCATTTTTTAAACTTGTGCCCTCTAAACTTGGAGTAAGGATTAGGAGGTTTTGGTAATGGAAGAAACTGTTGCTGATATTTACTAATCTTAGTATGTGAAGAAGTATCCTTTTGATTTGAATTCTGAGGTGACTTAGCAAGTAGAATATCTAGCAAAGGTGAGTTTTCTATAGGAAGAGGTGTTTGGTTGTAAGAAAAATTTGGTTCTGGTGTTTGTTGAATAGGTCGACTAAAACTTCTTTCAGGAGAATGTGAATAACCATCTTGGTTACTTGGAGGATAATTAGATGGTCTTGAAGTTCTGTAATAGCTTTGAACACGGTTTTGTCATGGGCGTGCTTGGCTAGAATTACTAAGTACCCGCCTCTCAATATTAATAGCTTGTTAAATAGCTTCGACCATAGTATAGACGGATTGAGTCATTCCTTGCTGTATAAGCCTATTCAAACCTTTAATAAAACGCGCTACCAATTGTTCTTCAGACTCATTCAACTGATTATGTGCCACCAAACTATAAAATTCAGCTACATATTCTTCAACAAGTCTAGCACCTTGTATACAGTTTTGAAGTTTGATAAACAGTTGTTGCATATAGTCTCTAGGTAAAAACTTATCTCGTAACAAGTCTCTCATTCTTTTCCAAGTACAGATAGGAGGCTTTATATATTTACTTCGATCATCACAGAGTTTATCCCACCAAGCTGCAGCTCCACCTTTCAGTTTATATGCTACTAGTTTCACTTTAGAAGACTCAGGCACGTCCATGAAATTGAAAAACTACTCTACCTCATAAAACCAATCCAACAAATCTTCTATTTGTAATCTACCATGAAAGTTGGGTATATCAGTTTTCAATTTATATTCTGGTAAAGTTCCATAAGGATTCAAACTAGATTTTAATCTTTTCTCATCTTCCCATATTTGTTCTTGATCGGCTTCAATCTTGTCATCCTCGTCATCACTGTTGAGATTCACAGTTGCAGGCTTCTTATAAGGACTGTTAAGAAAGCTCTCAAATTGTTTTGTGAATTTAAGAAATTGTGAAATTTCTTCAGGAACAGAAGTAGTCTGAACAAAAGAATTTTTCTTAACTTTTGTTGTTTCATCATCTTCTTTTTCTTCTGTTTTTTCTCTCTCCTTTTTCTTTATCATCTCCTAACTTAGGCATATCTTTGTCATCAAAACCAACATGTTTCCATAATTTGTCTATGAACTCTCCTTGTATGTCTAACTTCATTTCGAAATTGTCTAATCTTCCAAGCTTCTTATCAAAACTATCTGTAATAGTTTTGACACTGGTTTCAAATTTGGTTTCAAGATTTTTAATATAATTCTTAAGCTCAAAAAGATCATCCTTAGTTAAAACCTGATCATCCATTGAAACTTTCTGAAAAGGAAAACTAAAGTTGATGAAAATATAGGGTTTGAGTTTTGCGGAAGCGGTTTAAGGATCGGGTTTTAAGATAAGAATCTAAAACCTATGGCTCTGGAGCCAACTAATGTAGAACTTGTTAAGAAGAATGCAATACGGACATTTCAGGTGATACGAAGAGACGAAAGAGATACGAATAAGATGAAATAAAAAGATTAAGAGTAAGAGAATTGAAAGAGTTGATAAAGATAATATTGTTGATTGCTAATAATAATAAGATTGTATTTTTTAAACAAGAAGGCAAGGCCTTTAAATAGGTTCACAAGAACCGACTAAAAGAAAATAAAAGGAAATTAACATAAACTAGGAAATCAGAGTCTTGAAAAACAAGTAAACTAGACAAAGTTGATTATAGAATGGAACCAACTTGTGAAGGTTGCTTCAGTCGAATGGGATAAACTTGTCACAGTTGCTATAGTTGTAAAGGTATCAACTTGTATAGTTGATACTGTCTTGAACCAAAGGATGTACTACATCACTAAGTTTATTACCAAACCCTAAAGTCGAGAAATAGTTATCTTCATTACAACCCACCTGAAATTCCGAGATAATAAAAGAGATGGCTACTTAGCTTTTTCGCATAGAAATTCAGAAAAATCATGGAGAGGATAAAGAAGCTAATGTTGTTCAATGATGGTGTTTCGAAATTTATGAAAGTAACATGAAGAGTTCTAGGTTTAGGTTGATTGTCAGTTTCATGGAATGATTATGATTATTGATTTCAAAAGACTGAAGATGGTGGTTCTAATGAACTTGAGATGGATTCGATGGGTTATTTTTTAGTGGAGATGAAGAAATTCTTGTAGTTCAATTAGAAGAATAGGTTTCGAATTTGGAATACAATTCGTTCTCTTGATATGAAATGAGAGATGAAAAAACAGATAGAATTTGAGATGGGATGAAGTTATATTGCAGTTGCTTCATGTAGTTGGAGGGAGGTTATGTTAAATGATGTGTTCTAATAGACTCCATAAATGGATATTGATGAGATCTGAAGCTGGTGATTTTCAAGGGTTTGAGGAATCTGTGAAGGATTATGATGGATCATAATTCAGTTGGTCTTGATGCTTGGCTGATGCTACTGTAAAAGATCGGTCTATTGGTTGAGAGAGTTCAGGCAAGTGATGAGGGAGCTATTAGTACAATGGCTAGAAACGATATCAATGGAGAGTGTGTTGCAACTATGGGTTGATGTGTTGTTGTTGTTGCTTCATGTGGTCCTGATATGGGAAAGAATGGAAATTGTGTTTCTATATTGACATTGTTGATGAGTATGGTTATCTGCAGCAACAAAGAGTTATTGATGGTGTTGGTGCTAGTGATTGCAGGCATAGTAGTTGTGTGTAGTCAGACTAGCCATGGTGAATAGTGCAGATAATGATTTTCCAGTGTTAATCAGAAATATGAAAATAGAAGGTATTGGTCGTATATGGATTGTAGGTATGAATGGGATTTGAGTTTTTCTTGTTGAATCAGAGTGAGTGAACTGCAATACAGTGGTGCTCTAATACTACAGGAAATTGTTAGAATAATGTGGAAGATGAAGACGGTCTTTTCTACAAATATTTTATTCCAATCAGATATAGATTTCAATCTCTATCAATTTATTATGTTATATTCCATGAGTAGTTTATTCTACATTCTCAATAAAGCTTATATTATCATCCATTGTTAAAGTACATAAATGTGTTGCTATATTTTCCATTTCTTCAAGAGTACCAACACAAATTCCTAGGCACAAAGGTTGTTCCACACAATTAGTTATGTTTTCCCCTTATTCAACATAATTTGGTCATTAGAAATAAAATCATTTTGTTCAAAGTTGATATTCCCAGACACTCTTTTATTTCTTGTCTTCTAATAATGGATTAAATATTAGAGCTAAGCTTATGGGCTGGGTTGTTATGAAGAGATTAGTTATCTACTGTGTTATAACAGTGTGGAAGATGAAGACTATCTTTTCTGCAAATGTTCAACTTCAATTAGATATATATTGAAATATCTATCAATTTATTATGTTACATTGCTATGGATTAGCCATGAGTAGTTAATTTTATATGCTCAATAAAGCTTATATTATCAGTCATTGTTAAAGTATATAAATAAGATGGTTTGTCTACGAAAAACCAAAGAGCATAATAAGGAAAATGATAAGTTATTAAAGTTGTGTATAGAAACTTACCTTGGGAAACGCTCCAAAGACTCCTTAGGTTTGCATTCCTTTATTATGTTACTTGTATTTTCCTTCTCCATATGTTTTTTTTACTGTCGTTGCAAATTGGTCCCAAATACCAAACTGCCAGAAGATAATAATTAGTTACAATAAAAAATTACTAAAAGTAAATGTAGATATATTGGGCAAAAAGCATACCGTCGATACCAAATTTTGGTGCCTTATTATTATATAATTGGCACATTGCTTCTTCAGCACAACTAATTGCATCCTGAATTTGCAATCCTTCTGAAAACCTATTAGGCAAGAAGTAAATATTAGTAAAAGATAGGTTAACTTGCTGATTGGGACTAGTTTTATAAATTTACTACCGGAATTATCTCTCTCTAATAATAATCTCAGTGAAAGAAAGACAAATACTAATTCACATATAATTAGTGAAATATACTGGCCAAAAGCCCCTCCAGCTTGGAAGCAATGCACCCGAACACATTCATTTCCTCCATTAGTGAAATAACAAATCGATGCCTAAAAAAGATTAAATTAGAGAATTAGACTATTGTAAAACAAAAAGAATTAAATGTACAAGTTAGATTCAAGTATTACATAATTACTTTCTTTGCAGAGTTCTTGTTCAAATTCCAGCTAGCCAAAACGGCTTCAACATTCTCTGTAGGGCATTTAGGGTCCACGATATTTTTCATTCGATAATTCTCCAAAAATTCAAGATATTCCTCCACGGTAAATGTTTTTTCCTGTACGTAGTCTATTCCTTTTATTTTGTCTATATGATTCCTTAGTTGTTTCAATCTTCAAAATAAATAAATATATATATATTAACTAATTTATTGTTCTTCACTTGCTTTTTAATTGACACCCGGTAACTTGTTTTTTAAGAGTCCCAATACAAATCAATTTGGCATTTTGGAATGAAATTATTTTGTTCAAAGGTAATATTCCTAGTCTCTCTTTCATTTCAAGAAATAATAGATTAAAGATTAGAACTAAGATTATGGGTTGGGGTGTTGTGAAGAGACTAGTTATTTACTATGTTAGAATTGTGTGGAAGATGAAGACTATCTTTTCCGCAAATGTTTAATTTGAATCAGATAGATATTGAAATCTTTATCAGTTTATTATGTTACGTTACTGTGGATTACTCATGAGTATTTTATTCCCAGTAAATTTTATATTATCATCCATTGTTTAAGTACAAAAATGTGTTGGTATGTTTTCCCCTTATTCAAGAATCCCTATACAAATTAATTTGGTCTTTTGGAATAAAATTATTTTGTTCAAAGGTAATATTCCTAGGAACTTTTTCATTTATGGTTGCTTAATGATCAGAGCTAAGATTATGGGCTAGGGTGCTATGAAGAGGATAGTCGTTTACTGTGGGGACGATGAAGGTTATCTTTTCTGGAAATATTATATTTCGATCAGATAAAGATTGAAAATCTATCAATTTATTATGTTACATTAATATGGATTAACAATGCGTAGTTTATTCTAAATGCTCATTAGAACTTATATTATCATCCACTGTTAGTGTACATAAATGTCTTGGTATGTTTCCCTTTCCCTAAGAGCCCTAACATAATTTCCTAGGAAGAAAGGTAATATTCCATACAATTAGGATGTTTTCCCCTTATTTAACACAATTTTGTCTTTTGGAGTAAAATCATTTTGTTCAAAGGTAATAGGCAGTCTTTCATTTCTTGTATTATACTCCCTTCGTCTAACTTTACTTGCCAAAATTGTGTTTTTTTTTTTAACAAATTTGTACCAAAAAATTGGTATATTTCTTATTAAAATTTTCTAATTATCAAGAAAGAAACAAAAACTAGGATATGAAAACTAGTATATTGAACAAACAATTTGAAAGATCGATGGTGTATGTGGAAGTAATTTGAATTTCTTTCAAGTTTTTGCAAAATCCAAATTTAGCAAGTAAACTTGGACGGAGGGAGTATATAGATTAAATATTAGAGCTAAGTTTATGGGTTGGGGTGTTGTGAAGAGGCTGTATCATATGCTTGTTCACCTTCGTTTTCATATTGTGTTGTTGATTCATGTCATGCTTTAAGAAGTATTACTGGAAGTAGCAGTTTATTTCATCAACCAGTAATACAACACACTGAGATGTTTTACAAATCCATCTGAAACCACCTTGATCGTAAAGACTTACAACTATACATATTGATCTACATGGTAAAAAAAATATTACAGTCATTGTTTTTAGGTTTGAATAGTTAGTAGTGGTGGTGGTTGTATGAAACTAAAGTTTTGTATAGATAAGTTTTGCTCGATGTAAAATAATCAGTATACTTCTCTTATTACTACTAGTTAGTGCTTTCTCAGCCAATAAGTGTGAAAATGCGGGGGTCTAATAACCACACCCAATAATTCGTTTGGCAATCTGAATGAACTAACTCCAATATACTTTCAAGAGAGTCAACTAGACAGTCATACTCAATATTAAGAAAAGTATATCAAAGAGTTATATCTCAATTTCTCAATTCAATCTGCAATCAAACAAATAGGAATTTGCGAGCCCAATTGAATTTAAGAAATAACTTGGACGATATCAAAAACCAATATCCAAGTGTCAATCAATTTAATCAACAACCCAAAGGTCAGATTCACAATTGATTGAACTTACACACAACCTGTGATATTTCAATTATATAAACAAATATAATGCGGAAAATAAATAACACAGACACCAGAAATTTTGTTAACGAGGAAACCGCAAAAGAAGAAAAACTCCGGGACCTAGTCCAGAATAATCACACACTGATTAAAAGCTATTACACCAATTTCCTACTACCTATTCGGACTAGATGTAATACCTTCTTCAACACTTGTAGAAGAACTCCTAGCAGAATACTGATTCTCTTTAGGAATTCTAGTAGAACCCAAGGCTCTCTTTAGATGATACAACAACATGATTGATACGATTTGATATTTTGTTTGCAAAAAACACCGATTTGATTTCCCTTTGGATGTGAATCAAGGTTTTATGCTTCAAAAAAAAAAAAGAATCAAGGTTTTGGAAATCTTGTGTTTGTTTTGAGAAAACAATTACTAAGTAAAAGTAATATTAAAACAAACTTGTAGATTAGGGATTACTATACTCTTCAAAAATCGGAAGAGAAACCTAATAACTCTACAAGAAGAGCTGTAGGATCAGAATCTCGCAACAATAATGCCTCAGCGAAATTATCAACAACACAACAGCGTCGCAGAACAATTTTAGAAGTGACATAATAAACGACGTCAGCTAAAATCATGAGAAAAATGTAATGATTCTGCGAAAATAAGAGAGTTTGCGAGATTAACATTTGTAAAGTTGCAAGAATGTCACAAGACATATCCGAAAATAAAGGACAGATTAGCTGTCATCCACTAGGTACTTCCCTATAAATAACCGTTCAATTTTAAAGGAAAGAGAGAGATCTTTTTTGAGTAAGAAACAAGTAAATAGGAGAGAGAAAATCTAGAGCAGTGGTTGTTCTTGATTCCTTTATCTTTTCTTGTAAGATTGTTCAAAGATTCATCAATAAAATTAAGATTGTTAATCTAAAAATGAGTTGAGTGTTAATGAAATCATATGAGGGATGTAGTGTAGGATTTCCTGCAACTACATAATGGCGCTAGAAACAGGGAACATTGAAGATTATTCTAGAAAAAATTGAAGATTAATATTGAGATTTGTGAAGATTTGGAGTGATTGATTAAGAATTTTACATAATTTCTTGCAATTCGTTAACATTGAAGAAATGGTTAGAAGAAGAAATACATCAGAACAACCAACTACTGTTAGAAGAAGCAAGAGAATTGCTGGAAGGGAAAGAAGTGAAATGGGAGAATCTACTAGAATGAGAAGTAATAGAGAAAATCAAATTCAACCACCAGTTCAACAAACACTAGTACAAGGGAGGAATACAAATTATGATAGGGTGAGTATACACACTTGGCAATCAAATTCAGCAGAATAAGTAGAAGAAGAGCAACAAACCAGAAACCATAGACAGGTAGAGAGAAATCAAGAAGCAGATGAAGGAATAATTCATGGAGATAAGGAAATTGGAGCGTTAGAAACATTGAGACGAAGAATACACGAAAAAAGAAGAGCTGAGGCATAAGAACATGCGAATTTAACAAGACAAAATCACGAATTGAGGATGGAAAATATGAGACTACAGGATAGAAGATCGAGAAGTATTACAAAATCATATTCAAGATCGACTAGAAGAGAAATGAGGCGAAACTCATCCCACAATTAATGCTGGAAACAATATTCAAGAAGAAATATCAAATCCTAATGAAGAATATCGCGAAAATAGAGAAAGAACTGATGATCGTTACGTTCCACAAAATGAAACTTTTGATGATAGGCAAAATGGTAGGAATCAAGAGAACGGACAACGTCAGGGACGAAATGACCAAGATGGCGAAGGAAATCGAGAGGAAGGAAGGAGAATTTTACATGAAAGAGAAACTCAAAGAAATCAACAGACGATTGAAGAATAAATTGAAAGACATTATGCTGAACAAGCACGTTTAATTTGCAAACATGAAATATTGAGAGCGGAAATGGAAGAACAAGAGCTTCAGGAGACAATTCGCCAGAACAATCACGACAATCGAGAAAGAAGGCGTACACAAAACCGGAATAATGGTAATATCAATGAAGAGTATGATAGAATACAGAGGATGGATGAAAGACAGCGAATGGAATTAATAAGAAATGAACAAAATCATGAAGGGGAAAATGAGAGACATAATCATATGTGAATTCAAGATAGAGATGAAGAAGAGACTCGCAGAAGAAGACGAGATGAGGATAATGAAGAAGAAATGCAAAATTTTGCGAGAGAAGAAAGACATGAACGCAGAAGAAGGGAGGCGAAATTAAAAAGAACAATGAATCAAAATTCAGGTATAAATAAACAAATCTTGAAAGTGTTAGAAGAAATGAGAGGAATGCTAAATAATAGAGGAGAAGTAGGCAGAAGACAATTGGATGAAGTTATAGAAGAAGCTGCGAAAACTCCATTTACAAGGGAAGTACAATTAGGAGGAATACCACCGAAATGCAATTTTCCCGCATTAACCAGCATTTTTGATGGAACAACTTGTGCAATTCCACACATTAAATCCTACGTGAGGTGCATGTTACAATGGGAAAATCATGATGTTGTATTATGCAAGTATTTCACATCCAGCTTAACATGGGAGGCGTTAAAATGGTTCGAAGGTCTACCAAAGAGTACAATAACATCCTTCAATCATTTGCAGACTACATTCCTGGGGCATATATAAGTAATAATTCTTCGCGACCTGGTACTGAAGACGTGTTTGGATTAAAACAAAGGATTGGCGAAAATTTGAAGCACCTAACTAAAATATGGAGGACTATGTGTAGCGAAATGGCTGGCCGTGTAGATGAGAGATATCTTATATTATCATTTATCAATGCTATGTTTGCAACCAACCTATTGTATGTCCAAATTTTCAGAGTCAAGAATACGATCACAATGACTGAATTGCGAGAACTTCAAGAAGAATATATTGCTCTAGAGGAAAGGCAAAATGAAATGGAATCATACCCAGTTGCGAACACCAGTTCACAAACAGCGAATGCAAGCTTATTGCCCAAGCTAATAAATACAGTAGCGAATACTTCGCAAGTACAACAAGAGAAGGTGACAGGTAATAATCAACAGAAACTGGTGGCTATGGGAAGCCGAGATCAAGAGGAGTATGAAGGAGAAATAAATTTCTAAAATCGTGGTGGAAATAACAAGATTCAAAGACTCGATCAACCACAAGAAACTTATGGAGGTCAAAGACAAAACTATAATAGACAAGGAGGTCACAAAGTAGTATGGGAAGAAATCAAGATGCCACCTCTAAATGCAAGTGTGGAGATAATATGGGAAGCTATAATTTTGATGGAGAATATACCAACACCATGGAACATGGGAACGAAACCACCTCCAAACCACAGAAGTCATGAGTTTTGTTCTTATCATCATTTTCATGGACATACAACAAATGATTGCAGAAATGTAAAAAAAATTATTCTGAGAATGATAGATCAAGGAAATCTAAACCACTTTTTGGCAGGGCGCCCACAATCTCAACCATTTCCACCACCACCAGAACATCACAAAGTAAACACGATGAAAAAGAAGGAAACATTCTTCATAGAAGTTGGTGCAAAAGCAAAGAATCTATTTTGTCACTCTATCGTACATTCATACAAGACAATTGAAGATTTTCACGTCAATGTTTTGAGTAGAGTGTTCGCAAGAGATAACGATGGAAGAGAAATTATGAATATTGCGAAAATCTCGCCACTAGAGGAATGGCAGAAACATATTATTTATTTTACCGCAGAAAAAATCCCCGAAGGTGAAGAGGCACAGGATAATCCATTGGTAGTAAAATTAGAAATTAATCCAAAATCGAAAGAAGATGAGGATGATGAAGATGAGGATTCATGGGCAATTAATAGGATTCTAATCGATACTGGAAGCTCTGTGAACATCTTATTTTATCATACTTATAAAACTATGGGAGGAAGAGATGATGATATTATACCATCAACATATGAGATATATGGTTTTAATGGTACTTCCAACAAGCCCAAAGGGGAGGTTACTATGCGAATTCCATTGAAGGGAATATCTTCTGAAATCTTATTCTGTGTCGTTGATATAGAGTCGCCTACAATGCATTAATTGGTTGACCTTGGCTATATGGGATTCTAGGTGTAGCTTCAACTTTCCACCAATGCATCAAATGCCCTCACCCCAGCGGTGTAGGAATCATAAAGAGAGATTGGGTTGAAGGAAAGAGGTGTTACGAAACTGAGATAGAATCTTGCGAAGGAAGAGCAAACAAGAAGGAAAATTGGTGACACAAAATCAAAGAGACACAAATAAGTGAGAGGTTTATGGTGGATGCAATCGAAAGAAAAGAAGAAGAGATGTTGCGAAACTAGTGCTATCTCAGAATAAAAAATGCTGAACATACCACTACAAAGGAAACAACAACAGAAAATAAAAAAGAAGCAGAGGATATCAAAGGTAATGTATGAATGATTGATTTGTTGCGACACTCTCGCAATAAATAAAATTCTCAAAAATACATTTTATTGAATGAAAAAGTTGAGATTGCGAAATGCAAATACAATATAATGATGTGCAAGAATCTCGCAGAGATAATGAATTCTACAAAAGACAATCAGAGAACAATGATAAAAGAGAAAGGGGCGAACCTTTATGGCGTACACCCTAGTTCGTGAATACAATTTCGCAAGAGGCAAATTTAAGACCTAAAATACGTCATATAAGGGGGTACCTGTTGCATGGCTCAGGGAAAGGATACACCGCCACCGGAACCTGAGTCATGGAAATTTTGGGTCAATAAAGCCCATCCGGGAGAGACACCTTGGATTCTCAGCTTAAGCATATGATTTAGGTTGGGCGACTAAGGTAATAAGGACTCTCCCAATGAGTGCAGAATCTGATCAAGGCGCCGAGGTACACGGTTGAGTTAAGAGTGCCAGGGGCGTTTAAAGTGCTCCTTGCCATTCTTCACAAGTCTTGGCTTATACTACACTCGGCCCGAAGAAAACCCCACTTAGGGTGCAGTCTCGTAACCATAAGCCCTATAGGTAAAAGGCATAAGAGGCGAAAAAACTGGTTGTTGTTAAGACTGGATGGGAGGAGCTAACCTTGTATGGTAGAAGTACGCCTCCTTGAAGGGGCAACCAGGGGGAAGATAAGGGCGGCACCCTCCATTAGGGAGCTGATAAGTGTCTTAAGACGCAAATGTCATGAGGCTTTTTACTCGCAAGGGTATTAAGGCTTGTCATATTTGTGCAACAATCCTGAAGAGGCAATAATACAAAAAAAAGATAAGACGAGATCAATGGGTTTTCGCATGAAAGTGCGAAGACGTCCTGCGATTTCGTCGCAAGACGGCAATGTCATGGGGCTTTATTTTCGCAAGAATATTTAGGCCTATCATATTGTCGCAACATTCCTGAAGAGGCCATAATACAAAAGAAAAAGTTAAGGCAAGATCAATGGGTTTTTGCATGAAAGTGCAAGAACGTCCTGCGATTTTGTCGCAATGACAAGAGGTGGCATAATAAGACCTTTAATTAGGAAGGCAAAATAAGACCACACAGGAATGAGATTTTGAAAAGAATCAAAATTCACTTCGCATAAGATTGCGAAATTATAATAAACAACTGCGAAGTTGAGGCACAAAATAAGAAAAATCTGCAAAATCTCTCATTTGGATACAAATAACAGAGGCAAGTATGGGAATGAATGAAATTAGAAAATGTTATTTGTCTCCACATGATAGATTTACGCAAAAAAAAAAATTAATGATTATATTGATTAACCATATTGCAAGGAAGAATTGTTTTAATGAATGCAGGTCAAAATGAAAGAAACTCATATATTAAGGAATATGGAAACCAAAAGAATTCGCAAATATACAGAAAGGAGGAATAAATGTACAAGTATTACAGAAGATTAAAGAAAGAAACAAAGACTACTTCTTAGTTGATCCTTCATCATCTTCATCAGACTTGTTCCCTTCTTCGTCTGCATCAGAACTTTCATCTCCATCAGAACCTTCATCACCATCAGATTCTTCATCATCAGCTTCGCTATCAGAAATAATCAGACTGGGAATGTTCTTTGGGATCTCCTCCAAGAGACAAGGATAATCAGAATGAGGAATACTATGGTCATCACAAACCATTTGAATAGTTTGATTGCGAAAATGCATAGCATCATTCTTAAAGTTCACAACAGTGATCTTGATTTGATTCTTTAATCTAGAATACTTGTCGTTACGAGAAGAACGATTCTTTGCGAGTTCTACTTTTTCAGCTTCAAGTTCCTCAATCCTTTTGCATATCTACTTTCAGAATCTGCGAGCAAAAGGCAATCAATTAATAACTTGATGAAAATTCATAAGAAACAAAAGATTAGTATTGGAGAACAGTTAATAACCTTCTCTGTCAGAAATCATATTTCTAATCAAGGATGTATGCTCAACTTGGAGACTAACATTTACACCTAAATCTTTTCTGGCATCGTCTAAGATTTTCGCAGCCCAAGCGAATTCATCCTCATTACTTATAAGAAGACGAGAACGAATTTGGTTTTCTCTTTCACAGAGCTCGGTATTCTTGCGGTTAGCTTCATCTCGTTCAAGTTGAACTTCAAGAAGGGTCTCTTGGAATTTCTCCAAAGCCTTAGCACCTTGATCAGAGATGCGATCTTTATCATCTATGAGACTGCTAATTTTGGTTCTCAACTCATTGATTTTCTCTTTAGAATTAAGGAGGAGACGCTTAAATCGGTTGGCTAATCCTAAACTAGATCTATGGTCAATTTTTAAGAGGCGAAATTTGGATCTTAGTTCATTCAGAGAAAGAGACGAAATTTTATCATTTGAGAAACTATTTAAAGATTTATTAAGACGCTCAAGAAGGGTATCATTATCCAAGGCATTAGGAAATGAACGAAGAATGGTAGCTTCATCAGAAAGACCATAAATGTCTGCAAAAAGGATCAATTAAATAAGATAAAACAACAAGATGAATGAATGAAAGGAAAGGAGAAAAGTAACATACCATAAAGCTGATTATTAGCTTGCTGAAGACTAGAGATTTTGTTCTTATACGAAGAAGAATCAATTTCTAGTTGTCTGTTTTTCTCGCGAAGACATTTGACTTCAGCTTTCAGTTCCTCATTCTTTGTGCGAAATTGAAGATTCTTCTTTTCAAGATTTTCGTGTCTCCTCTCTAGATCTGAGGAAACAACGAAAGAAGCTTTTCCAGCCTGCGAGAAAATATAAAAAGTATTAAAATAGAAAGATATTTTGAGTTACAACAATGAAGAAGTAAAAGGATGAAAGTATACCAGACTATTAAGAGAATGCAGGAAATTGGGAGTCACTGATCTAGAAACTCCACGAAGAGAATTATCACCATCCAACAAAGGAACATCGCAAATTGTAGCGAGAGCTTTACAGGTGTTAGCGAATTGACTATCTCCCATTCCTTGTAAAGAGTCAGAAAAGAGGCCAGAGAGCTTAGCCATAGAAGATTCAGATGGAGAATCTTCGTTTTCAGCAAGGTCATCATTATCCTCATCATCCTCATCATTCTCGGAGTTTTCATGAGAAGGAATATTTGAAGGAGAGGAAGAACGGACTTTTCTTTTCTTTGAAGGAGGAGCAATTGTTTTTTCCCTGCGAAGAGCACCTTTACCTTTATCACCAGTCTTCGCAACATTGGCAGGTTCTTCTATTTCAGCAATAATCTTCACACACAGATAGAAATAAGAAATGGAAGCAACAATATACTGTTTAAAATCATAAGAGAATATTTCTTACCTCATCTGTGTATGAGCGAAGAGCTAAAAAGGTACTAGTCTTCCCAGTCCTGATATAACTATCTTTCAGTTTTTGGATCTGTAGAATGTCGCAAGAGTCAGCGAACAAAAGAATAAAGACAAATAAAGAAATATAAAGTGAGCGAAACTGGAAGAAACATACCTCTTTCTCCTTCTCGTGCCAAGAGAATACCCAAGGTTGATAGGTAGCGAGATTCTCAGGAAGAACATTTGACCCAGCAATGTAAGGTCCTTTTAGCATCAAGGGAAAAACATACCATTTATCATCTTTGGATTGGCGAGGAGTTGTGTTTTTACCAGAATGCCAATCAATGTCTTGCATGAGTATTTTAGCTTCATCAATGTTATCTTTCCTTTTCAAACGAATACCCCAGCGAGTATTCTCTTTCTTCATGGAGATCAATTCATAATTTTCAAAGAAACTCGCTATTGTGTATTTCTCAGCAATTATCTCCAAGTCTGCGAATTTAGGATCCCTAAGTTCTTTGGAGTACATAGATCCTTTACCAGCACCACGGTTAGCGAACTCTAACATCATACGGATGAAATCCCCACTCAATTGGAATATAGCTCGCGAAAATCCCGAGTGAGCGAGAATTTCATAGAACAAAGAAATATCTGGGTCATAAAGAGGAATGGGGAGACCTGCGAGAATTTGACCTAGCGAAATTATGATTGATTGATCATCACAATATTGATCAGAGAAAAGTTTGATACAAAGAATTGATTTGGCACTTTCACCAGGAATGGTAGAAAGTGTGAAACCTTTCTCTGCAAGATCTTTTTGGACGTCTTTTAAGTTTTTCTCATGTTTATGGCCACTTGGAGGAATATTTGAATATAGAGTATGGGAATTAATGAAAAGTAAGAAGATTGAAGAGGGAAGGATTACGGTAGCGGAACTTACGGAAGAACAATAGAGTTGCAGAGATGAGAGAATAAAAAAAAAAAGAGAAAGTAAAAAGAAAGTGGAAAGAAGAGTAAGAAGAATATATAAAGAAGATTTTTTACTCGAAGAAATAAACACCATTAAGACGAAAAGACATGAGCGGTTGAAAAGCAGTGGTTACAAAAGACGTGTCAAGAAACAGATGAAGAAAGAATACGTGTGATAAATGCAGAATATGAAAAGATGAACAGTTGCGCAGAATATGAAGAGATGAACAACTGCGACATTTCTCATATCATTCTCTACTTTGCAGAGAAGATATGAGAAGAGGCAAGATGTAGGATCAGAATCTCGCAGCAATAAACACACACTGATTAAAAGCTATTACACCAATTTCCTACTACCTATTCGGACTAGATGTAATACCTTCTTCAACACTTGTAGAAGAACTCCTAGCAGAATACTGATTCTCTTTAGGAATTCTAGTAGAACCCAAGGCTCTCTTTAGATGATACAACAACATGATTGATACGATTTGATATTTTGTTTGCAAAAAACACCGGTTTGATTTCCCTTTGGATGTGAATCAAGGTTTTATGCTTCAAAAAAAAAAAAAAGAATCAAGGTTTTGGAAATCTTGTGTTTGTTTTGAGAAAACAATTACTAAGTAAAAGTAATATTAAAACAAACTTGTAGATTAGGGATTACTATACTCTTCAAAAATCGGAAGAGAAACCTAATAACTCTACAAGAAGAACTATAGGATCAGAATCTCGCAACAATAATGCCTCAGCGAAATTATCAACAACACAACACAACAGCGTCGCAGAACAATTTTAGAAGTGACATAATAAACGACGTCAGCTAAAATCATGAGAAAAATGTAATGATTCTGCGAAAATAAGAGAGTTTGTGAGATTAACATTTGTAAGGTTGCGAGAATGTCACAAGACATATCCGAAAATAAAGGACAGATTAGCTGTCATCCACTAGATACTTCCCTATAAATAACCGTTCAATTTTAAAGGAAAGAGAGAGATCTTTTTTGAGTAAGAAACAAGTAAATAGGAGAGAGAAAATCTAGAGCAGTGGTTGTTCTTGATACCTTTATCTTTTCTTGTAATATTGTTCAAAGATTCATCAATAAAATTAAGATTGTTAATCTAAAAATGAGTTGAGTGTTAATGAAATCATATGAGGGATGTAGTGTAGGATTTCCTGCAACTACAAGAACAACTAGAATAAATCTAGAGATATCTTGTTTAAAACTTCAAAAGGATTTTTACGAGATGCCTTAATTGAAGTTTTCTTTCTAGCTTCCGATTTCGACTAACAAGTGTTGGTATACGATCGGAAACTGAAATCTATCAAAACCTAAGGTTTATGATCAAAAACTCTTGAATGGTTTTATATCAGAAGAGAAAACCTTAGAATAGACAAGAGGTGAAAAACCTAGATTACAAGTTGTATAATTAATCACGAAGATGAAATCCAACTCGGCTTTGTGATCCCCAATACAAAGACTTTTATCTCACTCTTGTTCACGAAGAACAGAAGACATGGAAAAAAACCATGAAGCTTACACCAATTTTCCAAAGAGGATGAAAAACGTGTAGACTCATGAACCCTTTATTTATAATGAATAAGTTAGATTAAAAGCTAAGATAGCGTTTTGACTATTTTTCTTTTTCAATACTCTCCTAAATATGGGAGTCTTTCCTAAGTTACAACTCTTGCCAAAATAATTAAATAAATAATTAATTAGCAAATATTGTATTTATGTGAATAAATCACATTTTAACTTAGGCAGAAATTAAAAGTTATCACAAACACTTTAATATGGTAATGAAATATGTTTGGATTAATAGCCATCTTGCCTAGATAAGGAAACATCACCAACTTGACCAAAAAAGCCTTTTAGTCAGGTAATTGGACCCAAGTCCGTGAACAGTTACAAACAGTCCATGGATTGTTTCCTACTAACAAACTGTAACAATTATAGCAACACTTATAATTGTTACTTTAATAAATCACTCATAACTTCATCGTTATAACTCGGAACTGAGTGATTCTTGGTTCATTGAATTCGTAAGCTCATTAAATGTAACATGAGATCCTTTATAGGGATAAAGGTTATCGTCACCAAGGTCATGAATCAAATAACCTCAAGTATATATACATAAATGTACATTTACGGTCATAGGAATTGTTCCATAGAGTGAGCATTTATCTTGATATATTAGAAAGCTAGAATTGAACAAGAATCCATATGAAATCAATCAAATACCTTTGTTGATGAAGTACTTGTTGATGTCTTTGTAGTCTTCAATCTTCATCCTTTAAGGATATCTTCGATTCAACTTCTTAGACCTAATCTAGTCCGAAACTATCTTTAGTAAGCTAAATCAAAAATGCATTTTGACAACTAAAATTGACAACTAACTTGACATACCAACGCTAGTGGGTTCAACCGAGCAATTCTCTAACAAAGTGTATGACCAATGATACAACATTATTATTTCCATATTATGTGTTCAAAAGATATAAACAATAACATGCATTAGTGTTCGACTCAATTATGAATATGATCATAATATTTTTCTTTTATCTGGCATTCTCCTGTTTTAGTACGTTCTGACTGTGTACATTTATGGTGGGAATCTAGTAAAATACCTGGTGTTTCTTTTTCATGCATTCTTGTGTATAACGTTAATCTTGGCTATTTTTTATTTTGCCTTTTTAGAAAGAATTGGTTATTTATTTTCAAATTTTCGTGCTTATCAAATTGTATCACGTGGTTTTATTTTCATCTGACCTTGCTAGGTGATTGTTTGAGGCCGGAAGAGAGCTTTACTCTTAAGAGATTCTATAAATTTCTAAGTTAAATTTTTTGATTAGGAATCAAAAGATATAACATGAATTACTGTTTGGACTCGCTATGAATATGAACAGAATGTTATACCACATATTCATCTATTTCAAGTTCATTTTTGTGCTCAAATACAAATGAATAAGGCTCTAATCACTGTGTTTTTTTTTGGTATAAGTATCTGCAACTGGCCCAACATTTTTGTATGATTTTTCAAAAGTTTTCTTTATCTTTTTTCCCCTTGTTTGGTTTGAGAATTGTCAATCCTTTATTTCCTGGAGTGTTTCTACCTAGAATTACACTTTTGATATATTTTGCATTTAATTCTTTGATTAATATATTTCGGTAACCATGAGATTGGAATTATTGAATCTGAATTCATGTAGAAATTTTACTCAAAACCAAAATTACTCACCATATCTGATGTCAAATTGGGGAGAAGTACCTTTCTTCGAGAAATGTTTCAGAGCATAATGTCTACAAAGAAGTACTAAGGTTTTGGAGGAGGACCTCGTTAAAAATTATTGTCCATCCGCTTTGTCTTGGGATAATGACAATTTTTCATGTTGACCTTGAGATGCATGTGCACGTGATAGTGAAACATTGGAATAAATACCGCGAGAGAACAATTCAATTTGGTATTTTTAAATGAGATCATTTTGTTCATATGTAATAATAAATTAAATATTAAAGCTAAGATTATGGGATGAGTTATTGTGAAGAATCTAGACTTTTAATGTGTTAGAATGTGAAAAGACGAGGGTACCCAAATATACCTCAATCTAAAACTTTTTCTCCTATAAGTCCTTTCTCCGAAAGTGATTTTCCATGGACTGAGTCGAGACAATACAACTAACCAGTTCACACTTCGTGTGATCGTCTATAGATATAGGATCGAGACAATACGACAACAAGATAACTTGTGTGATTGAATATGGATACAAGATCGAGACTATACAACAACGAAGTATGTTTACTTGATAATAGGTTCGGACTTAACCAAACACAATAGGATTGCTATCAAGTAAATATGAATTAACATTTTTGTATTTTACTGCTAATTATAATAAAAACAATTATAATTGCGGAAACAGAAAAGTAAAAGACACAGCAAGATTTTGTTAACGAGGAAACCGCAAATGCAGAAAAAACCCGGGACCTTGTCCAGAATTGAATACTCACAGGATTAAGGCGCTATACAAAATCTAAACCAACTTCGTATAGTTGAGACCAAACAACTAAACCTATAGTTCACCTAGTTCCGTCTGTATCCCTGCGCCTCCATCTTGCAATAAGTCACACACTTGGAACAATTCCTTTGGTCGTATTCCAAACAGTAAAGGACCAGCATATCTGTTCGATAACAACTCTTTTCAAACAAGTGATATGAGTTTGACAAAAGGCTCTTCCGTTTATCCCAATAAACTCCTTTGTCAGGTTCTTAGATCTATCCAATAACAACTACCAAAGTAATTGTCAAGACTTTTCAATCAATACTTCGAATCACAAAGAAACATATTGATGTCGATCTACTCAACTAATCAATCAAGGTTATCACAAAGATAAATCGATTATAGTTGGATCCCTAGCCGATCAAGTTTTGTGCACACCAAAGATTATGAACCCAAATCAGAAATCTTCTTCGTCTTCAAATCTTCTTAGATCTTTAATAAACACATGCACACAATCAACTTGAATCTCTTGTGATCAATCACACACAGAACGGCGTCTGTTAACAATGGATTATCACAAGACGTCTTTAGATCTACAAAAAGTCTAAAGATCCCCGTCGAAACTTCGATCTAGTTTGAGTGAATCTTATATCAGAAGAGAAGATTCTCAAGCATAAACAAACTAGGTGCAATCAAATTTCAACAACCGTTAGTCAATCAAATTAATCGAAAACTAATAATAAACTGCAATTATCTAGTTTCCCACCAACGGTACTCGTAGAGCTTCCCAATCCCGAAGAAGTCTTTAAAACGAGCGGTCGTAAGAGATTTCGCATAATGAGGAACTTTCCTCTCCAAATAGACGGCTCCACCAGTAACAACACAACTAGGTAGTTTTGCTGGCTCTGAGGATTAATTTGCTCGAAATGCAAACTTCAATATTTATAGACCAAGGAAGTTTGGACACCAAGGAATTTCCAAAATCGAAAATATTCTCAAGATATGCAATATCTTTCCAAATTCGGTTTCCATAATTCCTGGAAATGCTTTTTCCAAATATTGACCGAAATTTCAGTAGAAAATCTCTAATTAGTAAATGTACATTACCAATTTTTATTTTCTAAAGATATGCATTTTAATTGCTGGAAATTAAAAGCATATAAAACTAAAAACCTTAATTAAAAGATTCTCAATTTATTTCGATCCGGGATTCTCCTTTAGCTATTAAGGAATATCTTTGAACAATAAAAGATAAGAGTTACTGCACATGCTCAAAGTATGTCGACATCTTTACTTTGTAAATCCCTTTCATATTTACAATCTTGGAAACGATTTGCCACACTTCCAAACAAGTTTAGAATTGTTTCATCTGACTTCCAAGAACTATGTGATTGATTATCCTATCAAATCACCATTAATGGGTTTCACGATTTTACCAAAACAAGTTTTGGTTCTACCTCCATGTGGGTACTAGGATTAGTCACACTAGCTTACCAAAACTTGGTTGACTAGGTACTAGGATCGGTTACCACATATTTATGGTATCTAACTTGTATTCGGTTGCACAAGTCATAGGATCGGTTCCCCAATTACTAAAAACTTGTTGCACCTCTTACAAGGATCGATTCCCTCTTACATGTGATCGGTTGCACCTCTTACTAGGATCGGTTCTCCAATGTCTAGAGTTGGTCATACCAATTACACTAAATCAATCATACCATCTCAGGTGATTACTTAAGATCGGTTTCACTAATAAAAGTCATGCCAATTGTAGATGGGGAAAAACGATTTGCTGGTTTTTAAGGGATTGAGGAGACGACCGTATGGAGGAGACTCCTCGATCCGAGCGAAATGTTAAACTTCACACAGATGCACCGCTGCAAAGGGGGTGCTTTAGATTCGAGATATCAATCTGTAGTACTCCGGCTTAAATCAAGACAATGACCGTTCCGGAGTAAATTCGGTCACAAGAGAGGATGGGTTGATTTGTAGGAGGGAAGCTGAGAAATATGTAGAATCAATGCTAATCAAAGATTGTGGGTGTATGAATTCTGAATACTATAAGCTCTGAGTGATTGAAATTGCTCAATTGAGAGTAGTTGCTCAATTGATGAGTTGATGATCTCGTGTTGTAAGTTTGACGTGAGATTGATTATACCGATGATGCCGATGATTCAATCATGATTCAGAGACTTATTTATATTGACACCATGATTCCATGAAGTGTGACAGTTGATGGGAATCAAGGAGTGGGGAAGTGAAGATCGTGTTTGAAACCAGTTGCTCAACGTGTGGAGACTTGGTCAATTTTCCACCCACTACCTCGTGAATTCCTTCAACTGATTGCACGACTTGCTCACATTCCATCGTGTGTTTGAACACACGTGCCATAGACCGCCAGACCAAAACCCTAAGTGATATCCCCCCAAGTGACACGATTGACGTCTCGTGGTTTGTTAGTCAATTGATGACTTCGTGGTTTGATGGGACGATGAGTCCATGTAGTTGCTGAGTTGAACATGATGTTCTGAAACTCATGAATTGAACATGTCATGAGACAGAGGTATAGTTCTTACGATGAAGTGAGCAAGTATTGCTCATTCGATGGATCGTTGAATATTGATTGTTGAACCAATATTCCTTGGTTTGAGCAAATATTTATCATCTGAGCAAGTGTTGCTCATGTGATGAATTGTTGAATATTTGATCGTCTGAGCATGTGTTGCTCATCTGATGGATTATTGGCAGCGTACCAAAAATATTAATTAGAATACTGGTCGTTGAACCGAGCATAATTAATAAAATTAATGACCATGAGGCGTCGTAAAATTATTAAGGTTGGAATCTGGAATGATGATCCTTGGATTCAGAAACCCTAATTTGATCAATTGATGATCAATTCATGGTTCGTCAGAAGTTTAACCATGGGACGAAGGAGGGAGCGACTACATGGGACCGTGGATCAACCATGTAGTGTCCATATGCTCACGTGAGCAAATACGAAGAACTCCTGAAGAGTTGACGATTTGTTGGTGGAAGAATGATTAAATGCTGGCTTAATCATTTATTCAAAATGCTCGTCTGAGCCTTAGGTGAGAAAACCTAATTAATTATGACGAGGCGAGGGACCGACCATGGAGTCATGAAACCGGCCCTGGGTTGTCACGTGACCGCCTGACGATCACTTCATGAAAATCCAAAGTGTTTGGAAGAGTTTTGGACCTAATACGAGCAATTGTGCAAATTAGGTCAAAACTGTGAAAATTGATGGGACCGGCTTCCGTGAGCCAAAGAGCCAATCTTGGTCGGTCAAGATAGCGTGCTCGTGTCCCCAAGGCGTCCGCGTCTCAGTCCTGAGAATTTTGATATTTTCTGGCGTGCAATTGAGCATCCATTCGAGAAAATATGCCAAAATTAGGGTTTCGACGAAACTGAGGAAAACACCATGAGATGATGAAAAATAATTATAAAATAAGGAATGAGGAGGCGTGGGACCGCCGTGGTCAAGGCATGGTCGCCGGTCGTGACCACGGTCCCGTGGTGCCTTTTCCTTAATTTTATAATATTTTGATGATTTTATGAAAAATTCATGAATTTTGAGAAATTTGATGAATTTAGGGAGTTTCCATGAATTGAAGGAGTTTTCATGAGTTCAGGAAGCAAAAAATATTAAATAATAAAACAGGGCGTGTGGGACCATGGAGGCATGGCCGGCCGGCTATGGACCGGTCCCACGAGTTTTTCATAATTTTTTAATATTTTTAGGTATTTTTGATGATTTGA
This sequence comes from Papaver somniferum, assembly GCF_003573695.1. Lineage (NCBI taxonomy): Eukaryota > Viridiplantae > Streptophyta > Magnoliopsida > Ranunculales > Papaveraceae > Papaver > Papaver somniferum. The sequence goes on along the minus strand of NC_039364.1, from coordinate 230,284,320 downwards.
GGGAATTTTTCCTAATTTGAGAGAAATACCATAAATCAAGGAATTTGATGAATTCAAGGAAAATAATAATAAAATAATAAACAAAGGGCGTGTGGGACCGGCTAGGGCATGGCCGCCGGCTAGGCCCGGTCCCACAAGTTTTCATAATTTATTTTATTTATTATTATATATGATGATTTGTGCAAAATACCATGAAATCAAGGAGTTTTTTCATGAAATTAGAGAAATAATAATAATAATAAAATAATAAGGAACCGTGGGGTGTGGGGCCGGTTGGGACCAAGGCATGGCCGGTTGGCCAATGGTCACGCCCCACACTCCTTTCCTTAATTTTATTATTTTTTGGATTTATGGAAGTACCATGAAACCGAGGAGTTTCCTCGAGACGAAGGAGATTTGATAAAATGAGAGAATTTTCATCAAATCATGGAAAATAATAAAAATGCATTAAAAATATAAAACTGGCGTGGGATTGACCACGACACGGTCGGTCGGTCGTGTGTCCGTGCTCCCAGCACCCTGGTCAATATTTTTAATTATTTATTATTTTCTTCTCTATTTTGCATAGGTTCATCGTTTCGTTGTATTTTGAAATACTCGTTCGTGCGGTGACTGTTAGTGTATCGTCGTTGAATACACCTTCACCATTTGAATCGGGGCTTACTTAGAGGTAGCTCAGACGCCCTTGTTGATTATTTATTACTAATTGTGGAATTCGGTGGAGAATAATTCACAAAACTGAGCAATAAGATGTTTTATTAATTCATAGATCAGCTGAGGATTCGACTACGAATTCAGAATAATAAAGTGAGCATTACCATTCCATGGGATCGTAGATTCGACCATAGAATCAGAGTAATTAAGATTTATCTATTACCATTTATGAGACCAGTTGTGGATTCGATCATGAAATCGGAGTAATGAGATAATATAGTTATTGCTATTCTATGAGATCAAGCTGTGGATTCGATCATAGAATCAGAACAATTGTTTATTGCCATTCCATGGGACCAGTCGTGGATTCGACCATGGAATAGGAGCAATTGTTATTGCCATTCCATGGGACCAGTCGTGGATTCGACCATGGAATAGGAGCAATAATAGATTATTCTGGGAATTCAGTAGTGAATGTCACGGCAGAATTAATCTTAATTAGGAATAATTAACTTTGTGGCTCTATACTAGCAGAGCAAGCTGTCTAGGAGCATTAATTATCCCGATATGAGCTTGTCGGTAAGTCATATCCTTTATATAGTCAGGGTAAACTTGTTGTTTGTTCCTGAAGACGTTATCGCTCTATACTAGCAGAGCAAGTGTCTAGGAGCCGTCCATCTCGTGATACTATATAGAAATAATCACTGAAAGTATTCAGTATTCATGAGATATGTTGTCCAGTCGTGAGACTACATATCTACATGTACTCTGAGAGAAAGTACTCTCCGTTGAGAATTCGATGAGAGACCCGTGTCTCGATACTCACGTCTGATTGCTGAATCAGAGCTTCGTATAATTATGAGTTTAGATTTTAGCCTTTTCGAAAATCCACCATCTACATTAAGTCCCCTGCTTACTGAGGAAAGCTGTGTTCCTCAGTCAGCATTAAATGGTGATTTTCCGGCCATAAATAATAATACCAGTAATTGAACTTAGTCGTAAGTTGAGACGTTACCGGATTTAGAGAGCATGAGCAAACCACGACTTGATGAAGGCTTCAATGTCATGATTGGAGCGTCGTTTGATGAGCATAAATTGGTGTTGAACCGCTGGTTTGGACGACGAGTCCGTGGTCGGTTAGGATTCGCGGGTCGGGCCCAATAAGGAAATCCTTAGAAAATTAGGTTTTGGAAATAAAATTGATATAAAAGGGATTAATCCTTTTTTTTCCACGACCAGCTCTCCATCACTCTCACCTTCACGCAGCAGGAGAAGTTCCCGCCGTGCCGACCACCACCTGCCGCCGCCGTTGCCGTCGTTGCCGCCGGCCAATTCCGGCCGACCAGGTACGTTTTTTTTTTTTTTGATGTTTATGACCTCATGAGTTGTTCATGTTTGATCATGATGAAGTTATATACATGTGTGTATATTAGTGTGAGTTTTATGAAAAACCCTCGTTTTTGAAAACGTATGTTCGTTCATCGTTAGTTTTGAAAACTAACTATAATCCCTGATTTAGGAGAGATTTTTTTTATATGAACCTAGGTCCAGTGATAAAACTTAGTTTATGAGCTTTCATGTGTACCAAGGTTTTATCATAAAAGAAGTGAATTTTCATGAAATCGGAATAATCCTTCGTTTTAAAGACAAATAACGATGACACGAAGGAAAATATGTATGATGAACTTGTGTCCAGTGATAAAATTTTGCTTATGAGCTTTCATGTAAATACAAAACTTTATCATATGTAGATGTGAGCTTTCACAATATTTTTTGAAATAAACCTTCGTTTTAAAGACAAATAACGACGATACGAAGGAAAAATAGTTTTTTTATATATATATATATATGCAGCCGTGACATATATTGTGCAAAATATGATGGTATATTTTATTTGCATGAATTTGTTTTCATTAGATAAAATCCTTGAGAATTTATGTAAGCAATTGCATTAATTGCTGTTTTTTCGAAAAATCAAAACGTGGGTTTTGAGGATTCTTCAAATAGACAATATATTTATGATGAATATTTATTGTTATGAACTTCATAGGTCAGTTGTGTGAATGTTCACATTATGAAAATTGTGTCCGTGATTTTATGAAAATCAGTTTCGAAATTAATAAAGTTTCGTTCGTTTTTGCAGTTTTCGAAGAGACGAACGATTTTGAGGTGTTAACTCTACCGTTACTATCACTATTGTTAGTGGAAGTACAAAAGGTAAGAGTTAAGAGTTACCATTTTTTCCGTATTTCCTTGATTCATGTCTGGACAGCATACTGAAGTAGAATGTAATGTGGACTTTGCAGTTGTTTTAGCAAAATGACCAATTCCTCAGCCAACGATACTTCAAGGGACGAATCGCATACTGATGATGACATCTCCAGGGATGATGCACGCATGGACGAGACCTCCATTGGTGAAGAAGAGGAGGATGCCACTGGCGTGAAGAACATTCCGAATATAGACGACGCATTCTTTGAGGAGGATCCAAAAGGAGCTGAAGCATATCTCAAGTCCCCAGTATATCGTCTTCTGATCAACCCTAGGACTGTGACTCAGAAGAAATTGGTGACCCCGAAGATGGTAATACGGCTTTGTCTCGAACGAGGGCTTTTCCTTGCATCGACCATAGAGTTTAAGCTTTCTCGACGCCCTTTGGAAAAAAATTCTGGATGGGCGAGGCATATGTTGGGTTTCCCTCATGTCAGGGCTATGCTCAACCAGGCGCAAGTGACGAGAGCTATTCAAGCTTCTGGAGACTTGTCTATTAATCATGATGTGAAAAGTATCGTGGCTTTGCTGGCCCGTTGGTGTGTTCCCACTCATACCTTCATATGTAGATGGGGAGAATTTACTGTTACCTTAGAAGATGTGGCTGCTTTGATGAATCTCCCGATTACAGGTAATTTCTCTGGAGGTCTTTCGGATGAGGAAAAAGTGGTTTTTGACACTCTGACAGCTACGATGGAAGAAGTGAACAAGGCGTCTGGTAGTAAAGGTTGTTATGCCCATTGGTTGACACGTTGGTGGCCAAGAGATGAAGTTTCTGATAGTCCCATCACCGGTATGTTACCTATTGCCGCTTTCTTATGCTTATGGTTATCCAGAGACATATTCGAAGACAGTGGACATTTTTTGAAGCCTTTCGTAATCCCTTTTGCTATTAAGATGGATCAAGGTGAGCAACTCCCAGTAGGTAGCTTATTCCTGGGCTCCTTGTGTTCTAACTTAGACTCCTTGGTGTTTGATTCCAGCGTGTCGAATGGCTTCATGAAGATTGAGTGTTATGTTAACACGATGTTTCTTCAAGCTTTGATGTGGGAGCACTTCAAGAATTATGCGCCTATCCCATGTAACATCCTGCAAGGACCAAATACTGATGCCCGTCACATCTTCGCGAGAAAGATAATGCCCGAATCATGCGTTGGTCTACAAAGCAGCCTCGGTCTAAAGCATGCCTCATTGATGTGTTGGATGAAGAATCGGAGTTCGACTTTCGTCCGTGGGTGTCGGTTCATGATTATGTTTCTCAACCAACGACTTTCAATACTGGAGAGAGCACGACTCTGAATTCTGGTGCTAACCCGAATAATGGTGAGAGATCCTTCATGTTGAGCTTTACTCCTGGTCACTTGTTATCCGTTATGTATGGAGAGTGCGCAGTAGAAGAATACAACATTGATAGGGCGGATCGACAAATGGGTATGGATCAATGTGTTCCAACTACCCGGAGAAGGAAACCATCAGTTGATCAGCTTGCGTCTCGTTTAGATCACACTCAAGTGGAAGGGAGTAGTTACTTGTTTCCTGGTTCTGATAGACTTGCATATGTAACCCCAGGTTATATAGAATTCTGGCATCAACAATTTGAGAGGTTGCATGAATTCGTGACAGTTAGTCAGCTTCCAGTGAAGATTCCTCCGGTTTTAATCTTTCTCTTTGATGGAATTGTTCTTGACCTCGCTTCTTAGCCTTGATTTCCTCTTCCTCCTCATTCGTTGCCACTAACGATGGTTTAATTTTTTGGGTTGTTTGTTCCTTTTTTGTATTTCTTCTTCCATTGCTGCAATTGATGTAGTTGTTCGCTTGCATCTTTGAAGTATGTTGTCGATTGATGATGGACTTGCCATTGAAAAGGTTTTTCATTCTGATTTTTTACTCAATAATAACTGAGAGGGGTTACCCTCCTTATATAGATTAGAGTTCCAACGACTCTAATTTTTGAAAATATGGCCATTGAGGTTTCTGAAAATATGGCCGCTGAGGTTTCGTATCAATGATGCACTACAATCGGTTGCTAACGATACACGTATTTCCTCCGAAAAGGACATTCGGTAGCGAACTTAAATTTTTATCTACCAATTAGGTTGGTATTTCTAAACACGACTATATTATTCGGAGGTTAATTTTTTTTTGTAAAGTCCCGAATGTACGATGGCCCAAAAATCAGAATTTGGGAAAAACTGATACTTTTCAAATTTTGAACTTGCAATAATCGGAAGTCAACTCAGTTACCCAAACTTCCGAATATGGGTTGTATAACATTCTATATTGGCCCTTGGAACCACCTAGAGCCATGGCATGGTTTGTTTTGAACTTGTAATATTCGGAGGATAATTTTTTTTTGTAAAGTCCCGAATGTACGATGGCCCAAAAATCAGAATTTTGGAAAAACTGATACTTTTCAAATTTTGAACTTGCAATAATCGGAAGTCAACTCAGTTACCCAAACTTCTGAATATGGGTTGTCTAACCTTCTATATTGGCCCTTGGAACCACCTAGAGCCATGGCATGGTTTGTTTTGAACTTGTAATATTCGGGGGATAATTTTTTTTTTGTAAAGTCCCGAATGTACGATGGCCCAAAAATCAGAATTTGGGAAAAACTGATACTTTTCAAATTTTGAACTTGCAATAATCGGAAGTCAACTCAGTTACCCAAACTTCCGAATATGGGTTGTCTAACCTTCTATATTGGCCCTTTTAAAGTCCCGAATGTACAACACAAATCATTGTCATTTATCTGCTCTTCTTTACTTTACGACCGTGACTACCTCCCAGTCCTGCACGACCACGGGTTTGAGCACCTTCAGTTTGAGCACCTTCAGTTGGAGCAGCTTCAGTTGGAGCACCTTCAGCGCTCGATGAAGCTCGAGTTCTTTTACCCGTCTTTGATACTGCCACCTTGGGAGGATGCCTCTTCGTGACTTTCTCCCCAAACTGGGAAGCATAATCTTCGTTATCCATATTATCAACTAGGTCTCTAGACTCTTTGATCTTCTCAACTGGCATGGGATCTCCGCTCTTCAGGCATGCAGTTAACATTTTGGAAACACGCTTGAACCTATTCACCTGTTTTTTATACGTAATGACATAACATCAAACGGTAATTACCTAAGATTTATAGGAATAATATAAAATGAACAAAAATATAAGAACACGCACCAGTCTATCATAACCAGCTGGTTTGTCTTTGATGATACAATTATAACTTGAACCTACCGCAGTAGTGTTGGATTTGATTTCACGGATAACCAAAGGATGTGATACGTTGTTATACGAACTCATATAGTCTGGAGAATTTTCATCACCTCGGGTGGTTCGTCTACCAGTGTCGATAATGAAGTCATTCCTCTTTTCCCAGTTATCAAGAACAGTAGGTGGGCCTGTGTGAACAATCGTGAGATTGTCACCACTAGAAGAGCACAACTCCAACTCCAATTTGTAGTAATCCCCCATTTCCTCCACAGGTTGATGTTGTATATACCCGTGTTGTCGCATCACCCTAGAGGGGTTATACATCACATATCCTGTGGGGTGCCACAATGGTCCAAAATAAAGGGACAAGTCCGACCGAACATTTATATGCCCACTGGCTCGATCTTCCTTGTATGGATCAAAGCATACGTCTGAGGCCTTCAATTGGTCCAAAATCCCCCTCATGTGAATCAACTGCTGCTCTTTTGTCCTAGAACGGTTGTCTTCAAATATATACTTTGTTCCTCTAGGAGTACCTTTGCACCACCTCGGGTTCTCTCCGGCCAACTTCAGGATAGGGAAGTGGTCATAGATCCATGCCTATATACATAAGAAACCAAGTTTTAGTAAATAGATTGTGTATATTCAGTAGTAATTTCCAAACATTATTTCCGATTATATATAATCGGAAATAAAACTAAGTACCTATCCACCGAATAACCAACATTCCGAAATAGATATGGATCATTTCCTAACGAATATGCGTAATTTGGAGTTCAGTAACCTATAGTTTTTCTGGCCTGTATATTCGGTTCTAATATCAAAAGTATATTTCCGATTATATATAATCGGAAAACAAAATAAGTACCTAGACACCGAATAACCAACATTGGAACAACAGATGGATCATTTCGTACCAAATATGCGTCATTTGGAGTTCAGTAACCTATAATACTTTGGCCTATATATTCGGCAGTAACTCCCCAAGACTAAACTCCGATTTTAAACAATCGGAAGTAAAACTAAGTAACATGTTCCCGAATATGCATAGTTTGGAGTTATGAATATGCATCATATGTATTGTCTACCGAATAACTATAGAGTGAGTTATAGAGTTAAAGAAAAAACCTGCAATAGAGCCACGTTCCCGGCAACTTGGCAGGTTCCTAGCCTCGAAGCCTTTCTCAACTCTTCCATCAAGAATGCTAGGCATGCCGTGCCCCAAGAATAGTCACCGACTTCATGGAGAGGATCCAAAAGTTGTATAAGGTTGGCGTCGATCCGGTTGCCAGAAGTATTGGGGAATTTGACACATCCCAATACACAAAGGAGATATGCGGTGGCAGCGTGGTTCACTTGCTCATCAATTAACGTTCCATTCTTTTCCTTCTCCAAGGTGCCTCGGAACATATTCATCAAAGATGTAATGTTGATCTGTCTTGTTCTGTAACTTGCATGCCTCCTAAACTCTGCAGTTGTTGTCTCTTCATCCCAACCTAAGCACTTTTTAGTGAGAGCATAAAGTTGTGCCCAACTTAACTGCTTTGTGTAGTTAAACTTCACAGCTGTGCCTTGGTCGGGAAGGTTAAGAATCTGCACAACATCATCCGGGGTAATCGTCATCTCCCCAAACGGCATATGAAAAGTATCGGTCTCAGGATACATTCTCTCCACGAACGCCGATATGGCCACACGATCATGTTCCAACAATGAATTCTCGGCGGCATTAGCTAACCCCGAGTTTGGAACAATTGACTTGAACCTTTCACATTCACCGGATAAAGGCCACGCAAGCATTTTTGTTGGTGCGGCGGTAGGTTTAAGTATACGGTCCGCATCTTGATGATCCTATTAAAGTACATAAAAAAATCCTTAATACAAATATTACGATATACCACATAGACAATACATTAATAAAAAATAGTAATTTTATTACCTCGGTTTCGTATATTTCTCTGGCCCATGAGTCTTTGTATCCAAATAGCAATTTTCCTCCATCCGCCGGTAGCCCAAGGATTGTGCCTGCTTGAATACCCTTCTTCTTCAAGTGCTGAGGGACAAGATGTGATGCTTTCTTAGAAATATCCTTCTTTACACCATCTTTTCCTTTTTTGGCTTTTTGGGTACCACTTGGTTGTCCTTCTTCTTCTACTCTTGGCACTGGATCAACTGGTTCAATTTCATGGTGAGGTGTAACTTGTGGAGCAGTTGGTTCTACACTTTGTTGAGCGGCTTGTTCAACACTCGGTTGCACCCCTTGTTCACTGCCTTGTTGTTCTACACTTTGTTCAGCACTTGGTTGCACTCCTTGTTGACTGCTTTGTTCTTGTAAGCTTTGTTGAGCACTTGAATTATCTTTGGCACTCCTTTCCCTCCTAGCACTAGCTGTCACTTTCTTCCTCCTTTCTCGACTTTGTTTAAACAACAAAGAAAGGAACAATATTTACAAACTATACAATCAGAAGACAAAGTATGGAAATATAACCCGAATGTACACATTCGGACGTAAGAAGACACATACTGTTCCCGAATACAAAACAATCGAAAGCTAACTAAACATATTTACAACCGAATATGCATCAATTGGAGTTCAGAAGCTCTAAATTTTTCATCCTACACAATCGGAAGACAAAGTACACAACTATAACCCGAATGAACAAATTCGGAAGTAAGAAGACACATATTTTTTCCGAATGAAAAACAATCGGAATATATTTAAACATGTTTACAACCGAATATTCATCAACTGGAGTTCAGAAACTCTAAAATTTTATCCTACACAATCGGAGGTATAAAACATTATATTGTCTTCCGAATAAATACTGGCCCCAAAATGGGATTTTTCCTATATCAGAAATTTTGAGATTTTTTCAATATATATATATATATATATATATATATATATATATATATATATATATATATATATATATATATATATATATATATATATATATATTCGGTAGTGAGTGTACTTCCGAATACTGTGTGTCTACTTAAATATATTCGGGAGCCAAAAAGTTCATTAAACTACCGATTATTACCAGTTTGTATCCAGGAAGATATGACCAACAATATTCGGCCGATAACCATCAAATATTTCTCCCGAATACTGTCGATGTTCTTGAGAAATGAAGAACACGACTATATTCGGAAGTAAATAAGCATGAATATCGCCCGAATCTGGATAAATAACTGAAAACCCTAGAAATTTTTTTTCTCGATTCATCGAATTAAAGCGAAATAAACCCCAAAAATGATAGATTCTTACCTAATTGGGGCCATTTGAAGTTGACGAAGTGTTTGACTATCGGAATCGCCACCACCGACTACATCGACGGGTACTTCTTCTTCGCGTTCTTCGCGTTCTTCTTCATTTGCAGCAACAATTTCTTTATTTCTTGCTAAAATCCCAATCTTTGGATCGATACCCCGAGCAACGTTTTTGGTTCTAGGTCTGTGGGTTTCATTTCCCTTATTCATTGTTTTATAAACGAATCGACGATGTTTTGATTTTACGATTCGCGGCGATGTTTCGGTTGAACACAAGAACGAGGAAAAGTTTTTTTTTTCTTCCACAATCGGAAGATAATATGAAACTGGAAGAAGAAGAGTTGAAATGAGTAGAATTTTTTTTGATTTGGTTTTTATACGGTTTTACCAGAAGGGCATTTATGTAACTTCAATATCATATAGGGTACCCCTTAACTAGAGTCTTTGGATGGGTATAAATTGATGGCCCCTAAATCCTTTCGGGTGGCCCCTAAAAACGCGAGGAATAAAATAACCAGGAAACCTCACCTTACCTACCTACCTCAGTTGCGGCAAAATTTGATGTTGGGATGCGTTATACTGTGTTACTGGAGTCATGGGGAAACAATCTCCTTTAGGAGATTGAGGGATCGAAATCAATGGGGAGTGCATATGATGTCATGTGCCTACAGCATCCGTCGTAACTTCGAGATACGATGCAATAAAATTAGTTGCACACACCTGGCTTGTGGTAAATATTAATTAGAAGGTTTAAAATATATCTTAAGAGGACATCTATTCCTGCTTTTTCAGAAGATGTCACTGAGAGCTACGGGAAGACTACTATGTCAGAGGCTCTTCATGGGAGATTCCAGGAACTTTAGTGCAAAAGCAGTATCTCCTGACAATGTTCAGAAAAAAGTGAGCAACTTACTATTTTGACTCTGAAGCTTTAGAGTGATGCTAAACTATGTTGATAGCATAGCTGTGGACCTGATTTTTTAAATTTTATTTATAATGTGATCATGCAGCTATTAAATGAACTTCACAAGAAAAGAAAATTGGCGGAAATAAGGTGTCTTACGGCTGCTGCGGAGAAAGATGTTGTAAGCCCTTTTCTTCTCCACTTCTTGACTGTTATTTGTTGGACATTATTGTATGTGAATCGTCATACTAATTATAGATTAAATGTCTTTATCAGGCTTATTGGGAAGCACATATTGGCAATAAAGAAACTAGGTACTTCAATAATGTCACGGCTATCGCTTTGTCTGCCATATATATATCGAGTGACATCATCTACGGCCAAATAACTGGCGGCAAGGCAAGTTCTATTTCTCTTGTCCTTATTCTACCTCTCTTCTTATTGTGCTCACGGTGTAATTTGGTTTAGCTACATTTTCATTTTACGATGCTTATTAGATCTGGCTCAGTATTCCCTTAGAACCTGTTTTAGGTAGGCATTCACTCTAACATTCATGTGTTTTGTTTTTGCCACTGCTGTCTTTTTATGTCTCTGATGATGCACCAAATCTGTTCTTGATGTCATTCTTATGCATGTTGTTGCGGAGGCTGCTGTGGGGGTGATAGTAGTGGTGGTGCTTTAATCATCTTATGGGATGGGTTATGTTATGTCTTCTGGGTATCTCCTGGTTTCCAATTGAGGCCTAAAGCTAGGGATTAACTATTAAGTTATATACTGTAAGAGATATGTTTGACAAAGCAACTATTATTATTTAAAGAGTTTTATAGATATTAATCTCTCTATCTTCTCTTCTTCACTAATACTTGTAATTTTGTGGTGATACACTTGTGTTAATCTACTCATGGAAACTGTATATGACACACTGCTGCTCACGAAATGACTGTACTAGCCAAATTACGGACAACATGAAGGATACAGTGGAAGTTGGATTCTAATCCTTAAACAATTAAAGATTGTAAAGACTAAAAGGATACACTTGTGCTGCTATATGATGGGATACTATAGAGATCAATAGCGTCAGACGGTAAGTTGGATGTTCCATTTTTGTTGCTTGTTTGATGATCCTGTCCATATGACCTTAGTAAAACCTGTAGATCTGCTGCTATCTCTTTCATCGTAGGCCTCATTTCACCCTTTAAGTTAAGGCATTTCCTTGCGATTTCTGCGACTGCAAACACTTCCTCCAATTTCCCATCACTTGCAAATTTCTCGTTCATAAGTTGGAAAGCATCATCTCCTTCCATTAAAGACATGAAGTATGTTGACAGATTTTTTTGATTTTCTGGTCTCATAACGCAAACTGGTTTTTCATCCGTTAAGAGTTCAGCAAGAACCACACCGAAACTATACACATCACTTTTATCTGTGAGTTGGCTTGAGTTGAAGTATTCAGGATCTAAATATCCAAACGTCCCATGAACTATTGTATTTATATGCGTGTGATCCAATGGAACTAACCTTGACGCTCCAAAGTCCGCGACTTTGGCCGTGTAATTTTCATCCAGTAATATGTTGGTGGACTTTATATCCCTGTGAATGATGGGTGGAGATGCTGCAGAATGTAAGTATGCAATTGCACTAGCGATTTCGGTTGCAATCCTTAAGCGGCTTTCCCAAGTAATGGAGGGCATTCCAGTAGAATCATTCTGCTTGGAATGAATATGTTGGAAAAGAGTACCACTAGATACATATTCATAAACAAGCATAGGAACTTCAGTTTCTAAGCAACAACCCAAGAGCTTCACCACATTTCTGTGATTAATCTGAGTTAAAATAACAAGCTCATTTACGAACTGCTCGATTTGACTCTGGTCGATTACCTTTGACTTTTTGATGGCGACTACACGATTATCAGATAAAGTTCCCCTGTACACTATACCATACCCTCCTTCCCCAAGAACTTCACTCTCGTTATATTTGTTGGTTGCCGATTTTAACTCTTCCGATGTGAAGATTCTTGTCGACTCTGCGCCTTTTTCGTTTGAAGATAAAAGTTGCCTTAACAGTAACCCACCATTTTGTTCAAAGAACTTCTCTTTAAGCTTGAACAGCTTCCGTTTCCGAATGCTCAAGTGTAGAAGAAACCCGCCAATAATGATAATAAGGATCCCAAGTCCAATACCTATCACATTATCAACGGTGCATGCGCAATGAGTTCAAGAAAAATGAGCATACAATCACATGATTAGTGAAGTGAAGTGAACATTCATACCAAGTGCAACCTTTAGCACGGGGAATTCGGCCTTGCCAACAGTTTCTTTGTAAACGATACTGATGCAACCAGGCCCGTCTTTCCTCCCATCGCCGCTCTTGCCTTCTGGACAAGAACACTTGTAACTTCCGATTGTATTTGTACAAATGCCTTCGCTGCAGGGATTGTTGTTCTTATCTTCGCACTCATTTACATCTATTAGATATCCAATTGTTTTCAATCAGATTGACCGAAATCCATTAACCAAGATTCGGACAACAAAGATACAAATTAAGCAACATACCTGTGCATCCAGATTCGAGATACGGGTTTCCTTTGTACCCTTTGCTGCAAATGCAGCGATATCCCGGGATATTTGTTGTCTCGGAACAATAACTGTTTGCCTGGCACGCATAAGTTTTACTGTTTACCTCCTCTTCTTCACAAGTACGGTTAGATTCCATAGCCCAGTCGAGCACCACCGGTATGACAACATTTTTATATGTAGTAAGGAAGCCTTCCATTGTAAGATCCTGTGGATTGAACGAATATTGCCCTAGCTCAGCCAATAAGGCGAAGTTGCACAAATTGGAAGTTTTAGTCACATTCTTGGTTTCAGGCATGTACACCTCTCCACTAAATCTCTTGGTACCCTTTGGGATATCTGTCTCGCAACATATGTACCCATTGCTGTTGCAGGATGTTCTTGCCGTAGTTTCCTTAATCTCACAGCTAGATTTGCATTCTCTCATTACCTCTTGTCTTTCATCGTTGCCATCCGTCCAAAGTGCGACTCCGGCGAGGTCGCATCCGATCCCAAATAAATTGTTTCTGGTAAACGACACAGTAAATGGAGTATTCCTTAGGTTGATGTAAGGGTAAAGACCAGACTCTTCATAGTCATCATTAGCCATAGATTTACCAGAATGATCGTTGCAATAGACTATTGTGAAGGAGTTTTTAATGCGAACTTCTGTATCTGATATACTCAGAACTTGTAGTTTATCACCGCTTGCGTCGATAAACGGTTTAGGAGGATTAAATGAAGAATCACAGATGATCTTGTATCTAGTATTACCATTCATGGAGCAGGCATTACCTATACCAAATGGATATGGAATGGTTACATTCCCACATTTCTGTTGGCAACCACTTTTTGCTTGTACCATGTCGGATGTTTCGGCAACCGATAGTGAAAATGATGATATTGATAGTGTTAATAACGTATAAAAGATCATAATATGCTGAAACATTTTTCCTGATGAATGAAGATTGTTCAGAATCTTAACGATTACTCGAAGAAAACCAAACTGGGGATTTGGTTTTTCATCATGTGTGTATATTAATTAGTGTGTCGCACGTCTCAAGTGGTAGTTTATTTAGCTGATTAATTAGAACTCCACCAGTAAGAAAGCATTGACATAAATTGTCAACTTACAGCCTAACAGATATCACATGGGAACAGATGGTTGGAGTCTCGGCCATCGAAATGTAGCAGGTAAGGACGTATGACAACACACCATATTGTCTGTTGAGAACTTGGAAGTGTTGTTTATAGGGTCTATCAGTACCAACGTAGCCACCTATCTACTTTATCTGACTTTACTAATGAATTATAGTAGCTGTGAGGAATCATATCTTTCATATACCACATGAGGAATATAGCATGGCATATAGGAGTTTTTGTTGTTTGCATATTTTTTTCCCGGTTGCAAACTTAGAAGCTAGAGTAGTGCAAGAAGACTCGAAAAGACTGCAATCTATTCAGAGATAATGCACAGCCATAAAATCGTCAAACTAACAATCATTTCATATATTTCTTAAAAAGAAAAGGGGTCACAAGTTATGTTAATACCTAAACCCCGTTTATTGAGAAATTCCTACCATTTACAACAAAAACTTTAACGATTATATAACCAACATTATAGCAACGCCAAAGAATTTTAGGGTCATCTGTAGTTCCCCTCTAATCTTCATGCAAAACTATCATGATATGAAAATACATTGTCAAAATATGAGAATCAGACATTTCTAAAGAAAAGGACAGAAAAGTTTCTACCTAGAAAACCAGATAATCATGACAAGAACAAGTATGAACTTCATTGTGATTCGGTTGCTGATGCCGTCGGTGTTGTTCCTCCTCTTGTTTGGCGAGTATTGTAAGATTTGCAATTCAAACATTTTTGAGCCACAGCATGATACTGGACCTCTGAGTTTGCTCCACAGTCATTGCAAAGTATCCAGACCTATTAATCAACACAACCACCATCTTGTCAGGAAACTACCTGCGGAGCTCTCTAGTATTGAAAACTTTGACTGCCAACGTTCTTGCTGCCGAACTTGCAAACCTACTATTTTATAACTTCTCCAATATGTAGATGTATAATCAAGTAAAATCATAAGTGACTTCTGCCATTAGGTGAGGTGAAACTTAGCATATTAGACGCGCACACACACACACACACAATAGTATTTCAGGCGACTTCTACATACTGCGAAAAACACTGTATTTGTAACAATCTGTGAGGGCATCAGAAAGAGAGAATAGCAGGCTGACCATTTTATTGTGATAGGATTCTGGCATAGGTGTGGCTGCAATCTCCATGTCAAGTTTCTCCCATACTTTAGACATATCACATACAGACCTGGAGCAAAGAGGGCAGGCATATCTGTTGTGGTAACAGTAACAAAAATAAGACATCCTCCCAGTCGAGCACAGATGATTAAACAGTAAAAGAAGAAGAAACATAAAGCAAAAGAAATAGAGTACTCACTGCAAGTGTTGCTGCATCTCCTTCAAGCAATTCACATGAATCGTGTGTCCACAGGGTAAGACGCTTATATCATCAGTTGATTCAAAAAGAAACTGCAAATCATTTTCACTTGTAAGCATACACATAGGAATTCAGAACCTATACCATATAATCCTTGCAAAACTTAGACACGGGTACTGAAAAAAATGGTATCTTTATACCTCAAAGCAAACAGGGCAGTCATGATGCATTGCGCCTTCCACACAAGGGTGACAATTCTTTAGCAGAATGGAATAGCAACAACCTTCGTTTTGCAGCAGGTAAAAAATGAATTTTTCATGTCATTCATGTAAGTAAATAATAATACAACAGACAATATGTTAGTTGTACAGCTCAAACATGAACTTACCACATTTGTAGCAGTGAAAGAAATTTTCCTGACCCCCTATTCTGCAAACAATAAAAATTAAATGTGAATAAAACTAAAAAACCTACTCAGATAATAAACACTTCTGATCTCAAAGAATAGTCCAGAATACGGGACAGAAGAAGTAGAAGAGAACCTGCAAATACCACAGCCATTGCAATGATACTGTTCCTTTGACGTCTGCAAATTGGGTAAGTAACGAAGGGTTATCGGTGCTGTCCCAACAATATGCAAGAGATATATCTGGTAAGTACTTAACTGGAAGTATGAGGGGAAAAACCCCGAAGTTTTAGTCACTTACATCATCATCAAACAACTTGCAGGTATCACAGAAGAATTTCCCCATGCATACACCACAGTTAACGCAGATTTGTTGGACCTGGTAATAACAGTAGCGAAACAAGATAGTTATGAATATATTGGCAAATCCCAGCAGTAAGGTTATATACACAGTTCCAGATTGAAGCTTACGGTTACAGTAGAATGATGACAACAAGTAGTTGACAGAAGGTCAAATAAAAGTAACACTACATTGTAAAAGTGAAACATACCTCTTGCTCTGTGCCACAGAGTGAACATATAACCTGAAAAAGGAAGAACATAAGAGAACTTAATTTTCCAGAAAGTATGAAGACCTAATTGAAGGACATTGAGCATGGAAATAGGAAGAACACGCTAACCCATTGAATTATCAATAACAGCCTTTTGGAGTCAGAGAAGAAAATACTACAATGAAGGGATTGACCTGTTGTACTTGCTGGCGAGGAAGATCATGTCTGTGGTTCCCTTTAATGTTAATACTGTTCTGCACATATGAAATGAGGCACTTGTTACCAAAACGGAGAAAAAGTTAGACGAAAAATTTGTGTTTAACTTATAATGCTAAGAGTTTGTAAAGCTATTCTGGCCAAAACAGGAACACTTAGCGAAGATAACAAAAATTGTACAAACAAACTAGTGAGCACTTCTGACATCATATGGTAGTTTATATCAAAGACGAAACTTGAACAGCCGCACCTTCGCGTCATTATGACAATGCCGGCAATCAAATATTTCATTGCAGCATGGAGCTCTAATGCGGCACCTTCGGCGATAATGTGCACAACTGATAATCACAAGTCCGTCCATTAGCATAAAAACACAAAACAAGACTTGTGTTGAAGGCAGCATTAAGCACTCAGCATACCCATATTGCATAAGTCCTCTTTCCAGTACTTGTTTTGCACTAGTGACTGCACTATCTCTTGCTTCTTCTATGAGCATCCAGCTTCCACTGGAACTCTGCGAGCATGAACCTGTAGTCCCTTTGCTGATTATGTCAGGATCCTCTGGATAGTCAGATCCATGAGATTTAAAAACATCGATCAAACCTCCCCCCTCAAGATACATCGTGAGTGACGGTGATAACAGGCCAAACACTCGAACGAGATTCAACACCTGTTGAAACACATATATTTAGAACAGTATTCCTAAATCTCCAAAGGCACATTTCGTCACCTGATCAAACCAAGCAATCACTATATCATAATGTTGCTTTTTGGTAATACTGCCGCAGAGGAATTAATATCAGCAACAACACAATCCAACTAATGTTGAATAGCTCCATTCAGCTTAACTTGAGGAGGAGTCATCAGAACAATCAGAGAAATAAGTACTCCCCCATTACTATGGAGAACCCTGATTCTTGAGCGTAAAAGTAACCAGTGATAACCACTTGATCCAATCAAATCGAACTAAAATGTGAATCAGCAACAATATCGCCATCTCTGGTCAAACCAATATAGCAAATGATCAAACACATGCAAGGAAGTAAAAAGAAGTGAACATAGTAGAAAGGTTAGGAGAATGGTTTACTATTCCATTCGTTGGATAAAGTTGGGATATTAGACAAGCTTTTCCCAGTTCACGCTTTGGCCTCTTCATCTCCAACAAAATCATCCCAGTTTAACAAACCTTATAAACTCCGTTCTGATTTCGCATCCAAATTAGACATATCTTTAACTAAGAAGGTCTACTTTAGCGCCTAAATGACTTTAACTTTTCTTTCTAGCTAGCACCAAACCAATTAAATAACCGATAAAGGTAACTTGCGGGTCACTGGAAACCCTGCAAGATAAAGTGTCTGTACAGCAAATAATCATCTACCTTCAAAATGCAGAACTTACGAAACTGACAGAAGACTCAGTGAATTGCCGATAGCTTATATCCTAGAACCATGTTACCCTCATGCCTATAGTTTAATGTTAAAGAAGTGATTCCAGATGCAGCAGGTTTGGATGTATCAATATGGAAGAAAGGAAACGCAGATATCTCTCTAATTGAGAGGTAAAGTCGTTGGCTGATGATACCAACAACTTGAGTTCGAAACTCGTCAACACCTACTTCCTACCGACCTGATCAATGACAAAACAATACGAGGCAAGACAACTCCAACTATGAGTCAGCATCCAAGAATTCAGCGAGAAATTTAATTTCTGAATAAATTTTTTGAAGTTGCTTATTATCCATTTAACAACTTGTATCCCAAATTGCATTTTCAAGATCATCAGTCATTGGAAATTCAATCACAAGCAAACAAGCTGAGGCGTCATGTCACTTTTCATACGGAAATAAGCACACTCTGTTATAATGGTTACTATGGAGAACCCCTGATTTTTGAGCTGTAAAAATAAACAGTGAAAAACCACTTGATCCAACCAAATTGTATGTGCCAAATTTTACTAGTCTAAATTCAAGGAGAATAACAAATTTGAAGTTGCCTCATTCCTCATTATCTATTCAACAATTTGTTCAACCACTAATTGCTATTTCAAGATCATTAATCATTGGAAATTCAACCCCGCGTTATAGAATAAATCATGAGAGACTACTTTCACAATCATTTCAAACACACACAGAAGCAAAATATTGCTACACAGGAGGAACTTCCTCTTTACAGAATAACACACAATCACCAAACAACTATCAAATCAACACAGAAAACCCTAGCTATGAACAACTGATTCAATTTTCACCAAAAAAAAAAAAAAAAACATTCATCAAGCATCATTCGTTCATCATACCATCCTAATTTCATTATTTCCTCTAAATGGTCGCAAAATTAACACAGTACTGCTCTGGCTTAATCTACCAAACATTCAATAATTCATGGACAATCAACTCCAAAAAAATTAAGAAAATAAACTAGAGACGAAGGAAAATAAACCGTAATTAAAACTTTGAAGAACGAACTTTAGACTTTAGATCTCGCCGATCCTGAAAAACGAGAAGAATCACAAAACTTAGGTCTCTTCTGCAAATTTTCCAAATAGAAGAAGAACTTCGCCGATTCTCGGGGAAGATTTTCTATTGCCAAAAGTATCCGTTTCAACTTTCAATCATTTTCGTAAGGACTATTTTTATATATCTCGTGGGGGTATTTAAGTGGTGGAGTACTGAAACAAAAAGTATGATGACTCATCAAGTATTACCTCAGAAGTGTCACTTCTTTCATTTTGGCGGGAGGAAGTATATCTTAGGTATTTGATAACAGATAAAGGAAAAAATTCCATGAAAAGTGATTCCATGGAATCAGTTTCCTCCGAGAGTAAGGAAAGACTTTCCATAGAATTTCATGGAATTAAGTTTAAAACATATTTTAGACCACGTTTTTTTACAATTATATTGTATGGAAATAATTTTTTGACCAAACGACGGAATACATGTTACTTCCATGGAAAGATGACTATTTCCATGGAATTAACTCCTGTCAAACACAGCCATAGTTTTTCTTTTTTTCTAATACGAAAGAAAGAATTCTACTGCTTAAATACTATCTGACATAAGTCACATAACTGTTTCACCGGAAGAGATGACATCAGTTAACCATGGAGGCATATAGTGTTGCCATTCCCAGGTACTAGTAAAAGAAAGTGTTTATTTATTTATTTTTGCAATGGTATCTGCGATATTATTTCCTTCATGACGGATAAAACTACATTTCCATGAGGTAAAATTATTAAGTGAATGAATTGCATCTTGTATTATACTCGCGCTGGTCCATTTGACTGCCCTTTTCTTCCCATTGATAGTATTCACCACTCCATGGTTGTCACCTTCTAGGTGTAACTTTGAAATTCCTTTTTCCTTTGCCCGACCTATTGCTTCGAATGCTGCCAATACTTCTGATTGCTCCGGGTCTAAGACTCTTTTGCAGTGTCCCATAGCTCCATTGCTTGCACCTGAAAAATCACGACAAATTAGTCATATTCCTGTTAACTTATTAAATTTGCACCAAGCTACATCAAAGTTAACTTTAGTAATATGCAGCTCAGGTTTCTCTCATTTCTTGAGTTTAGGATCAACTCATCCTTCTCTTCTGACAAGAGAATAGACTCCTTAAACTCTTATCCAGTTAGTCATATGATTCTTCACACTTAGGACTATATCTTCTATTTTCACCTGCTCAAAAACCACCCTGCAATGTGTTTCCATATGTTTATATTTAAATTAGTTGTATAGAGGGGTTTGGCGGGATTGGGTTTAGCAATGGGGCTAATCCAACTGGATGGATTTGGGTACGTGCTTAAGTCCGGCTTTAGCCTAGGGGAAAAAAATGTCTCCGTATGTGCCACATTATAAACATATACAGTTAAATTTTGTTGTGTTTGTGGGCCTATTTTGAACATCATTATCAAACCAAGATGATACCCACCTATGGATATCTTTTCCTTGTAAAATCTGCATACAATTAGCATCAATACTAGCAAAGTTACTGTAGTACAGTGGTAAAGTCACTGGGTGATGATACCAGTGACATGAGTTCGAAACTCGCTAGCACCAAAATTCTTTACCTGTAAAAAAAGGAGATCTGTATACAGTTAGCATCAATACTAGCAAGAACAGGGTTAAAAACGCTACATTCTGCAAAAATATGTTGTTGAGTTTCATCATGATCTTTACAAAAGGGACATTCAATAACCCATGGTTTGTGTACCTAAATATCTTATCCCTAGTTGGCAAACACCCGTGGAGAAACTTCCAAATGAAATGTTGAACTTTTATAGGCAGTTTAGTTTCCGAAAGAGCTTTCCAGTATATCATGTTGCTATTAGCAGGTCTGACTTGAGACGAGTCTAGAATAACCATATATGAAGTTTTGACTGTAAAGACATTATTACTAGATGGTTTCCATCTAACAATGTCTTTTCCTGATCTTGGAATTCTAATTTTTTGGATAGCCTTAATTGTATTTCTATCAAACAAAGCTTTTAGATTATTTTTTTCCAATTTTTCAAACTGGCATCAATTAAGTGGAACACTTTACTAATATCAGTAGACACAAAGTTGGATTTAGGAGTACCATCCATGTTAATCCAATTTTTTCCAGTTAAAGATTTCACTTCCATCTCCAACCAGCCAACAATAGAATTTTTTAATAATATCAATATCATCACAAATTCCTTTCCATACTCAAGATCCATGTCTAGGGAGAACACAATTAAGAGGATTTAGACCATTAAAGTATTTATGTATAAGAAGAGTATCCCAAGGGGCATATGGATCTTCGATCATTCTCCAAGCTAACTTAGCTAAGAGAGCTTGATTTAGGATGGCAGATCGTCTGATATTTAGACCTCCTAAGTCTTTAGGGAGAGCTACATGGTTCCATTTGTTCATATATATTCCTTTTCACCTTGATTTTTATTCCACCAGAAACATCTTTGGATAACATCCATTTTGTCAGTGATAGTCTTTGGCATGGGAAAAACAATCGTATGTTGACCAGCAATTGTCCCGAAAAGATTGTGTGAGAGTTGTCTTACTAGGTTAGGCAACAAAAACATGTGGAATAACAGCCTAAAAACTATGTACGCAAAAACTATGTACTTCATAATTCATATACTTCCTTGACACTTTGATCATACTAATATGAACAAGTCAAATACTATAATATCATATATAACTTTGCATGCTATGTTTTCAATCTTAAACGACTTGAAAGAAATGATAGGAATGGAAGCAAGTCAAGTCAATATTACTAACCTCAAGTGGAAGGATGATGTCTTAGTTGTAGTCGTTACGTCTTCACGTTCATCAGGTCTTCGGAAATACTTGTATGTAACTTGTACGTTAATCCAAGACACTTGATAGTGATCTTATAGTATATCGGTTTTATATCATAATTATTATCAAGTATATAACTTGTTGTCGTATTGTCACGACTTTTTCCATAGACGATCACTCAAGGTATCAGACTTATAGGTTGATACGAAAGATTGTGATGTACTTGGATTGGAGATGAACCAAGTTTTTTCCATGAAAATGACGATAACAATAAGGGACTCAAATTGTAATTCATATACTTCCTTGACACTTTGATCATACTAATATGACAAAGTCAAATACTAGAGTATCAATGTAACTTTGCATGTTATGTTTTCAATCTTAGACGACTTGAACGATAGGAATGGGAACAAGTCAAGTCAGTATTACTAACCTCAAGCAGAAGGATGATGTCTTAGTTGTAGTCGTTAAGTATTCATGTTCTTCAAGTCTTCGGAGTAATATCTGTATGTAAATTGTACGTTAATCCAAGACACTTGATAGTGATCCTATAGTATATTGGTTTTATATCATAATTATTATCAAGTATATAACTTGTTGTCGTATTGTCACGACTTTTTCCATAGAAGATCACTCAAGGTATCAGACTTATAGGTTGATACGAAAAGATTGTGATGTACTTGGGTACCCTCGTCATTTGAGCAAGTGTATTGGATTCAACTAAAAATTTGTAGCATGAACATATGAATGTGAGATCTGCTAAAGATATGGGTAAACTATTAGGTGAAGTTCTAGATATTTAACCATCAAATGCAATCCCAATTAATGGAGTTTTTTCAAAGTTTGTGTGAAGATTGAGCTCACTACCCCATTAAGAAGAGGTGTCTTGGCAATCACTACTGTTGGAGTAACAAAATGAGTCAGATTCTTTTATGAAAAACAACCAAAAAATCTGCAAAGAATGCTTCATTATAAATCATTGTAAGGGGAATTGTGAAGCTGCAGATGATTATGTGAAATCTATCCATGCTAATCCTTATCCTTTTGGACGAGTAAGAAGATTGAAAAAGAATGCCATAACTCGGAATAATGCTAATATAACGCCTAAACCGATTTGTAGAAAATCTGCAAGACCTACTCCAAGGAAGTATATTAATTGGGTCAAATCTCTAAAAACACTAGAATTATTTGATCACATGATTGTGATTCAAGGTTAATGTCTTAGTGTTTATGAAAATGAATATTAAGCTTATAAGTTCAAATCGGCTAGTTTCGGCTAACCACCTTGAACATAGTCTTTATACACATTTCGGTTACGGTTTCACCTAACCAGAGTGTATATCATGTTTGTGTAAATCAGATTCGAAGATTCATCTAACGGTGAATATTGATTGCTTGGTTCCAAAGCTATCTTAGCTTAAACCTAAGAGCAAGGGCTATGGGATAGAGTGTTTTAACATCTCTATACCTTTCAAAATGGTTGAGAAGCTAGGTGATAGAGTGAGTTTTCAACCATGGGAAAGAGTTATAAAGAGTCTATACGGCATATTATTTGCCGTTTGGAAAAAAGGAAAGTTGTGGATGGCACTTGATTACCCGTCCACACCCAAAAATCTTCTTTTTTGGATAAACTTTAACAGATTTTATAAAATTTATATTCATCCAAATATTTAATTAAACCTAAAATATCTTTTAAATTATTTTTTATACTGTTTTAAACAATTTAGGAATCAAACGGATTTTGGTTTTCCATTTTTTCTTTCTTTTTTTAAACGGCATTTAGTTAGCCGTGTAGTGAAGATTATCAATCACTCTTTCAATTGAACGAGTATATGATAGAGTTTGGGAGTAAAGAGGGGTTCCCTCTACCCATAGTAGCACCAAATTAGGTCTTTTTAGGTTAGACTCTTTCATTTTGAAAGAGACTCTCAACCCCATAACCCTTGCTCTAAAGAAACATATGCTTTGAATATCTATAAAAGGAGAACTTAAAGTAATTGGAATCTTTGAATCCCGACACTACTTTTTGGTGTGTCCTAATTGTAATTAGAGTCGTCCTTTTCCTAACTCTTTTAGGGTTTAGTGACTACAAAGACTTCATAGGGATTCGTGAAGCCAGGTCCAGTTATCTTTTATCTTGATAACTCGAGTATCCTGATCTTGATCGATTGTTGAGTTGCTCACTCGATCAAGATAAATAGAAATCATAAAAGTTTTCTTCGTCTCAAAGTTTGTTGATTCCACAAGTTTTATACCTGTGAAGTGAACAATAATCTACGTCGCAATTCAGATTGCATAAGTCCGGGTTTTGAGGTTATCTAGACTTTGTCTATTGCTATCGATTTTCATCACCTGGATCAAACTTTTTGATCATAAAAGAAATCACATATAGGCTTAATCCGTGGGAAGAAGCAGATTGGTTTAAAATCTTCAATCGAGTTGAAGTAACTCTTAGTTGGTGTGACGTCAGCTAAGAGAATCAATTGCGCGGAGTCCTATTGGGATTCAAGGGGAGTAAGGAGGGCGAATGTACCTTAATCAATGGGAGACTCGATTAGGGCTCAACTATATTCCAGTCCGAAGTTAATTTGTAGTAGGCTAGTGTCTGTAGCGGTTTAATACAATTTGGGGTTCAATCTGGACTAGGTCCTGGGGTTTTTCTGCATTTGCGGTTTCCTCGTTAACAAAACTTCTGGTGTCTGTGTTATTTCTTTTTCCGCATTATATTTTTTATCTTTATAATTGAAATATCACAGGTTGTGCGTTAATCAATCATAGTAGATACATCCGACCTAGTTTATTGGATACGACTTGATTGATTCTTGGACATTGGTCTTTGGTACCGTCCAAGTAACCTCTTTGTAATTAGGTTCACAGATTCGATTCTGTAAACGTTATAATTGCAAGAGAGCGATATAACTCTACATATTATTCCTTGATTGAGTTGAATTCTCGCAGTTGTGTTGAATTTGTCCATACAGATTTCCTAAGAAAAAGTTGGTGGTGTGTTTTGGTACCCACGCGTTTTCAATGTAATGGCTTCATAGAGATGCAAAATCATTAGGAGGCTTTCCATTTCTTCATCTCTGGCATCTATAAATACTATATGGTCATCTGCAAATTGCAAATAGATACAATTACTTTGTTATTGATGTTGAATCCTTTTAACATATTAATTTCTACTGCTTTCTCCATAAGTTTTATAAATTTTGGCAAAAATATCGTTCTTGGTCAAAGTATTGATGTATGATAGTTGTACGATTATGTAGAAGATTAGTACAAGTGGACAAACCCTTCTGGTTTAGTTATTTGTTAGTCTGCCTCTACGACTCAGTAATGGGGCCAATAATAGCTCAAGATAAAGAGTAAGTGGATGCCTTATTACACTAGAAAGAAAACCCAACATCTTTGTTAGAGCACTGTGTAGTTGCAGGAAATCCTACACTACAACCCTCATATGATTTCATTAACACTCAATTCATTTTTAGATTAACAATCTTAATTTTATTGATGAATCTTTGAAAAATCTTACAAAAAAAGATAAAGGAATCAAGAATAACCACTACTCTAGATTTTCTCTCTCCTATTTACTTGTTTCTTACTCAAAAAAGATCTCTCCCTTTCCTTTACAATTGAACGACTATTTATAGGGAAGTATCTAGTGGATGACAACTAATCTGTCCTTTATTTTAGGATATGTCTTGCGACATTCTCGCAACCTTACAAATGTTAATCTCGCAAACTCTCTTATTTTCGCAGAATCATTACATTTTTCTCATGATTTTAGCTGACATCGTTTATTATGTCACTTCTAAAATTGTTCTGCGACGTTGTTGTGTTGTTGATAATTTCGCTGAGGCATTATTGCTGCGAGATTCTGATCCTACACACTTCTCAGTCGAACTCGCAAGCTTTGCTATCTCAATCTTGTTTGTCAAGTTTAGGTGTCAAAACTATAAGTCTTGATTTCTAGTCTACTTATAGCTATGTCTCGGATTAGGATAGAATGTGTAGTTGAGATTTAGACTTCACGACATTCATCTATTTAAGACGAAGATATACTAAGGGGAGCTTGGAGGAACTTCATCAACAAAAGGTATGTGGAGACTTGAACTCATCTATCACTCAGATGTTTATTCTATTTTATCTCCTACTTAGACTAAGTCGTATAGCTATATAGACTTTCACATTATGCACATTTGATATTTCGAGATGAGTTTAACTCACTTATATCTTTCTCGAAATATGTGTTGGAAAGCTTTTTGCTTTAACTACGTTCGTCATTATTCTTGACGAAAGTCAAAAGATGATCATGTGAAAATCGCCTTGTAACATCTTACATAATTTGTGTGAGACAATTATTTGATGTAGACTTGGAATGTTTCGTATTGATCATTCGATCACTTGAAAATTGCTTATAAGATAATAGTTTGTGTGAAACATCTATTGTCGTCTTCTAAGAATGTTTCAATGATTGAAATGGGAGTTTAGAATAATTAATCATTGTTTGGATATAGCACAATATGCATACCAGTATGCAAACTGTTGTAAGTATGATTCAAGTCCGGGAACCAACTATGCATACCCGTATGCGAACGGTTTTAACTGTCAAATTCCGGAACTAAGTTTGCATACCCTTTTGCAAACTGTTTCACCTAAATTCATTCCGGAACGACAATATGCGTACCCGTTTGCGAACTGTCGGAAAATATCAAAGTCTGGAGCTTAAGTTTGCGCACCCGTTTGCAAACTTATGTGGTTAAGTTCTGAAATCGGTTAAGTATGATTTCATACCCATGAACAAATACATTTATAAATTAAGGAATGTGATCTTTGGAAACCGTGGCTAAAGTGTTCATGGACTGATTCTTTTGAATCAATCCGATTTTGCTTCAGTCGTGTCTTGTATACTTAAATGAGAATATAAACAATTGAACAACTCTATGAGTAACACAATTAGATTCATTTGATTATCATTTGATCTAGAAGTGTTAAGATGAATATGGTTAATACAAAATTGTTCATATGGCTAACTTCGGTTTATTTTTATTGAGCCAACTCAATATACACGTTTAGGAACGAGTATCCATATCTAAATGAAGGTATATTTCATTTGTGTGTAACAAGATAATACCATCTAACGGTGAAGAGATATTGATTTGCTTTTAAGAAAACTTAGCTTGAATCTTAAATCAGGATTTCATCCAATGGTGAATATCGATTGCTTTGTTTCAAAGTTATCAAACGCTGATTTGAAGACTATATAAGGGAAAACTCTACCAACTGGGAAACCTAATCTGCATGCCAACATGCAAACTGTTGTAAGTATGATTCAGGTCCGGGAACCAACTATGCATACCCGTATGCAAACAGTTTTAACTGCCAAATTCCGGAACTAAGTTTGCATACCCTTTTGCAAACTGTTTCACCTAAATTCATTCCAGAACGACAATATGCGTACCCGTTTGCGAACTGTCGGAAAATATCAAAGTCCGGAGATTAAGTTTGCGTACCCGTTTGCAAACTTATGTGGTGAAGTTCTGAAATTGGTTAAGTATGATTTCATACCCATGAACAAATACATTTATAAATTAAGGAATGCGATCTTTGGAAATTTTGGCTAAAGTGTTCATGAACTGATTCTTTTGAATCAATCCGATTTTGCTTCAATCGTGTCTTGTATACTTCAATGAGAATATAAACAATTGAACAACTCTATGAGTAACACAATTATATTCATTTGATTATCATTTGATCTAGAAGTGTTAAGATGAATGTTGTTAATACAAAAGTGTTCATATGGCTAACTTCGGTTAATTGTTATTGAGCCAACTCAATATACACGTTTAGGTACGAGTATCCATATCTAAATGAAGGTATATTTAATTTGTGTGTAACAAGCTAATACCATCTAACGGTGGAGAGATATTTCTTTGCTTTTAAGAAAACTTAGCTTGAATCTTAAATCAGGATTTCATCCAACGGTGAATATTGATTGCTTTGTTTCAAAGTTATCAAACCCTGATTTGAAGACTATATAAGGGAAAACTCTACCAACTGGGAAACCTAATCCCCACACCTTCTGTGTGATACTAGTTGCAACTAGAGTCGATTCTCCTTTAACCTAGGTTTTTCCTAAAACCATTATAGGTTAATGACTTAAAGACTTCATTGGGATTCTGAAGCCAGACCCAACTATTTTCTATGTAGTTGTGTGTTCCGATCTTACTCATTTTATAGTATTGAGTACTATCTTCTCTAAGATTTTCTTTAGATTTATCTCCTATAGGTAAGTATAAAAAGTAATCACAAAGCTCTTCGTCTCATTCTTTGTGATTCCACAATAACTTCTTCTACTACCATATAGTTAAGTTATTGTGAGGTGATTGATATTTCTAGGCTCTTCTTTGGGAATATAAGACTGTATTATCAATTGGTTCATGTTTACCTTGATTTATCAAAAGACGGAACAAACTTCGTAGGTATTTCTGTGGGAGACAAATTTATCTATCAGAATAGACTTTTCTGTGGGAGACAGATTTGTTTATCAAATATGCGACTTTGGGTCGTAGCAACTCTTAGTTGTGGGTGAAATCAGCTAAGAGAATCAAGTGCATAGAGTCCTGCAGGGATTCAGAGGCGTAAGGAACACGACTGTACCTTAATCAGTGTGAGATTGGTTAGGGCTCAACTACATTGCAGCCTGAAGTTAATTTGTAGTAGGCTAGAATCTGTAGCGGCTTAATACAGTGTGGTGTTCAAATCTGGACTAGGTATCATGGGTTTTCTGCATTTTTCGTTTCCTCATTAACAAAATTTTTGGTGTTTGTGTTATTTTTTTCCGCATTATATTTGTTTATATAATTGAAATATCACAGGTTGTGCGTAGTTCAATTAATTGGTAAATCCAACCTTCGATTGTTGATTAAAATTGATTGAGACTTGAACATTGGTCTTTGGTACCGTTCAAGTTGTTTCTCATAATAATCAGGCTCACAGATTTCTATCTGTTTGATTTTCTGATTACATTGAGAAACAGAGATATAACTCTTGGATATATTTCCTTGATTGAGTCTGACTGTCTAGTTGATTCTCTCGAAATTATATTGGAGTTAGTCCATACAGATTTCCTAACAAAATATTGGGTGTGGTTGTTAGACCCTCGCTTTTTCAATCTTCATTTTGGAAGCTGATTTTTTATTCTTTCTTTTTGTTCATAAAAGAGGAAAAATCTCAGAACACAATAATATAACCGACTTTGAAAATTGGAAGCAGTTACAAAAAACTTCAAGATCATTCCAAGATCATAGGATGTATGGTATCTCCACCAATTCTTGACTACCCATCCTAATTTTACAGTATTAAAAACCATTACAAAATTCCAAGAAGATCAAATTGTATGACAGTGCCTAACTAGTTTTGAAACAAAACTAATTTGTTTAACTACACAAACCAGCGGTTGGATCAGATCCATCCATGATTTCAATAATATGTAAGACTATATTACATGAACCAAGGTTTTCATAGTAACGATATCTTATAACTCAATTAAAATAGCAGAATCTTAGTCTTATATGAACCTATATACGACTATATCATATATCCCTTTCTTCTTCTCTCTCTCCTAATAACAGAATCTCCTATGTACTTAAAATACAAACGAAGAATCCTAATAGCTTGAGCGCCTTTTTGCTCAAGTCGGAAAAGCCGATTTGAGTATAAAACATCATCTTTCGTCCTTTATCACCTTGATATATTTGCATATTGTGTTTATTTCAAGTTTTACTTAATAACTGTGTTACATTCTCGGTCATGTTCTTACTTCTTTTTCATGTTTCCTCCATGGATTGAGGTTGTTCATGTAGGTGTGTATTGCCATCTTTCGTATTGAGGAAAGCTGAGCATATTTTCACTTTCATGTCTATTGCATGGTCAAGACAAAGCATCAACAACAACAACTTTAGTCCTTTACTTAGGATTAGTTTTTTGGAAAAAAAATTGGGTTTGCTTTTAGGATCCTGATTGTCTTTGCATGTGGATTTTGTGATATCTTGCAAATATTAGATCAGAGCATATCATCTCTTATAATTATGATCTCCGAGCAAGTCAAAGCACCAGTCTTAGCTCCAACAACTTCTCTGACATCAAGGAGAAGATTTTCGCTTTCCTCTGGTTTAGGGGTTAAGTCAGTTTTATCTTTACTTGTCTTGGATTTAAGGTTTAGTACTTTCGCTGGTTTGTACTAGAATATGGGTTGACTCTAGTATCAATTATAGCTAAGGAAACATAAGTAACAACAACAAGATTGAGATCGTCAACAAATTCATCAACTACAACAAATGTTACTAAGACTCGAATTCCAATTCAGGCAATTTCATCCTAATCCAGACCACAGAAGACTGATCAGAAAACCATTATTACTCTAGATACTATTACGGAAGAAGATTGTCTTAATAATATATAAACAGTAGACTTAGAGTGGTTAAAATAAAATGGACCAGGAGTAGGGTAATAAGGGACCGTAGAAAAATAATTTTATCTTTTGATTATTAGTTGTGTATTAATGTTCTTAGGGAAGTAAACAAGGTTTCCCATGTATTAGCTATATAAAGAAGCTTTAGGAAAATAATCACCTAGTTTATTGGATATTCGTCTACCTACTTGGCATATATTCGTGGGTCTCTCCTAGGTAAGAGGAACACTATGTAACAAATTTCAAATGGCTATAAAATTAACTTCCCTATTCTAATTCGATTTATTTTTCCGTAGAAATTTTATTTATCGGGTTGAGATATTCCTTAAGTAATTCTATTTCAAATAATTTTCTTTACTAATAATCAAAATAAAAAAAAATAAGCATAACTTCTAACTTTTATGAAAAAAGTACATGATTCACGAATTCGATCAGATAGTTTACATGTATACAAGAAAGTGGCATTTTATTTTTCCCACATACCTATGAACTTACCCCGAACCATCAGCCAACAACATGAGATAAATTAGGTTTTTAGAGTAAAGAAGGTTAAAGGAAATATGTACAAATCCTATAAATAATTTATCCACTTATTATATGTGCAAATTTGTTTCCCAATCTAAAAGAATTTGATTTACTTCATAACCTCTAAACACGTCCTTTAAAAAAAATAGTCAACTGCTTAACTTGTAAAACAAGATGATTAACATCATTACTCTTGCCCCCAAAAGATCTTTTGTTTCTCTTTTTCGAAAGCTTCCAAATAATTGCATAATTGACCTCGCACAAATCTCTTTACACCTGCCTCTTTGGTTGTGTTAGAGTACTACTCGGTTGAACCTACCAAGCATAGGTATGAAAAGTTTGGTTGTCAAATTTAGTTCCAAAATTCGAGTTGCTTGAGTAGATTACTAAAGTTAACTTCGTTAAATTAGACTAGGAATATATAAATGTTGAGACTCGCTCTACTTACTCATGAAGACCCAAAGAGGTCTCGAAGACAAAAAAATAATAATTATCCTTTAGTTCGTGGTGAGTAACTATATACTTAACTTGTTCCATTTTTTAGAGCACTGCTCGGTCGAACTCGCAAGCGTTTCTATCTCAAGATTGTTTGTCAAGTTTAGTTTCCAAAACTATAAGTCTTGATTTCTAGTCTACTTATAGATATGTCTCAGCTTAGGATAGAATGTGTAGTTGAGCTTTAGACTTCACGATGTTCATCGATTGAAGACGAAGAACTACAAATGGGAGCTTGTGGAACTTCATCAATAAAAGGTATGTGGAGGCTTGAACTCATCTATCACTCAGAAGTCTATTATATTTTATCTCCTATTGAGACAAAAGTCGTATAGCTATGTATACTTTACATTATACACATTTGATATTTCGAGCTAGGTTTAACTCGCTTATATCTTTCTCGAAATATGTGTTGGAAATCTTTTTGCTTTAACTTCGTTCATCATTATTCTTGATGAAAGTCAAAAGATGATCATGTGAAAATCACCTGGTAACATCTTACATGATTTGTGTGAGACATTCATTTGATGTAGGCTCGGAATGTTTCGTATTGATCATTCGATCACTTGAAAATTGCTTATAAGTTAATAGTTTGTGTGAGACATCTATTGTCGTCTTCTAAGAATGTTTCAATAATTGAAATGGGAGTTAAGAGATAAAACCCATGTCTGGATACATTACGGTTTGTGTACTTAGTGTACGAACTGTTTTGACGGAATTCATGACCGGAAGTTTGCGTACCCGTTGGAAAACTCATTCAACTGTTTAAGTCAGGGTACTTAAGCTTGCATACTCGTTCACAAACTAATTTAACTGTTGAAGTTCGGGAACCAAGTTTGCGCACCCGTTCGCAAACGGTTTCATCTGAGTTCGGTCTGGAGCTAAAGTTTGCGTACCCGTTTGCAAACTGTCGGCTTGTGACCTATGAAAGGAACTTAAGTTCGCGTACCCGTTCGCAAACTTAAGTGGTTCAAGTTCTTAAATCGGTTAACTATGATTTCATACTCCTGAACAAATACATTTATAAATTAAGGAATGCAATCTTTGCAAATCCTGGATAAAATGTTCATGAACTGATTCTTTTGAATCAATCTGATTTTGCTTCAATTGTGTCTTGTATACTTCTATGAGAATATAAATAATTGAACAACTCTATGAGTAACACAGTTAGATTCATTTGATTATCAATTGATCTAGAAGTGTTAAGATGAACAAGGTTAAGAGAAAAGTGTTCATATGGCTAACTTTGGTTAACTGTTATTGAGCCAACTCAATATACACATTTAGGTACGACTACCCATATCTAAATGAAGGTATATTTCATTTGTGTGTAATAAGCTAAGACAATCTAACAATGAATATTGATTGCTTTGTTCCAAAGTTATCAAACCCTGATTTGAATACTATATAAGGGGGAACTCTAGCAACTGGGAAACTTAATGCCCACACATCTTGTGCGATACTAGTTGCGACTAGCGTCGATTCTCTTTTAAGCTAGGGTTTTCCTAAAACCATTATGGGTTAACGACTTAAAGACTTCATTGGGATTCTAAAGCCAGACCCAACTATTTTCTCTGTAGTTGCGTGTTCTGATCTTACTTTGTTCTATCGTATTGAGTACTATCTTTTCTATGATTTTCTCGAGATTTATCTCCGATATGTAAGATATAAAAAGCAATCACAAAGCTCTTCGTCTCATTCTTTGTGATTCCGCAATAACTTGTTCTACTACCATATAGTTAAGTTATTGTGAGGTGATTGATATTGCTAGGTTGTTCTTCAGGAATATAAGACCGGTGTATCAACTGGTTCCTGTTCACCTTGATTTATTAAAATACGATGTGGGAGACAGATTTATCTATTCAATAAAATTTTATGTGTGAGACTGATTTATTTATCAATTCTTCGACTTTGGGTCGTAGCAACTCTTAGTTGTGGGTGAGATCATCAAAAGCAATCAAGTGCGTAGAGTCTTGCCGGGATTCAGAGGAGTAAGGAACGCGACAGTGCCTTAATCAGTGTGAGATTGGTTAGGGCTTAACTACATTCCAGTCCGAAGTTAACTTGTAGTAGGCTAGAGTCTGTAGCGGCTTAATACAGTGTGGTGTTCAACTCTGGACTAGGTCCCGGGGTTTTTCTGCATTCGCGGTTTCCTCGTTAACAAAACTTCTGGTATCTGTGTTATTTCTTTTCCGCATTATATTTTCTATATAATTGAAATATCACAGGTTGTGCGTAGTTCAATCAATTGGTAAATCCAACCTTTAGTTGTTGATTGACACTTGAACATTGGTCTTTGGTACCGTTCAAGTTGTTTCTCATAATAATCAGTCTCACGGATTTCTATCTGTTTGATTTGCTGATTATATTAAGAAATAGAGATATAACTCTTGGATGAATTTTCCTTAATTGAGTATGATTGTCTAGTTGATTCTCTTGGAAATATATTGGAGTTAGTCCATACAGATTTCCTAAACGAAATATTGGGTGTGGTTGTTAAACCCCCGCTTTCTCAATTGGTATGAGAGAAGGCAAACATGTTTAAGACCTTATAAGTCTGTGTTTGTAGCAATTTGACTCTGTGAACAGAAGATTGTCTCATTCTTACACATACAAAAATGTCTTCCAAAGTTTTTGATTATGCCAAATGTATTGGGCTTACCTCAAAGGATAACTCCTTAGTTGATTCTTCCGAATCCCGAGGTAGAAATTTTTTGCTATCAGATGCTGATAACATTCCCTCTGATGTGACATTTGACACTATGTCAGAATCTGAAATGGAACTCACCAGAATTTTAAAAAAATATGCTGATATTATTGATATTCAAGATTCTAAAATAAAGTCTCTTGATGAAAAACATGCTCAGCTCATTGATGAACTTGAGAAGTCTCTTGATCGAGAAGGGGAACTCTACAGTATCATTGAGTCCTTCTCTAACAATATCGAAAACCTTGTTCAAGAAACTACTCTATAGCGTGAAAAGATTGGTGTTCTTGAAGATATTGTTAAAGAAGATTCAGTTAGAGAAAAATGTTTGATTGAGACTCATTCATCAGATCTGAACAACATTCGTGTTGAAAAAGAGAAACTGGTTGCATCACTGCTTCTATCCCAGGAACAGTGTAAATCCTTGGAAAAGGAAAACTCTGTTTTTAATGAGTAAACCCTCTTCTGTGCCAATCTCCAATTCTCACATGGGATTACAATACGTGAAGAAAATTACTCCAAAGGAAGAGTCTGCTAAGAAATGTTTACGTAACTTGCAATCTTCTAATAGGTATACGAGTCTAAAACAGGTTCCTTCCGATGTCTTTCTTCCACAAACCTATTCCTTCTACGGGAAAATAAATCATTATGACTCACATTGTTTTACTAGAAAGAAACAGATTTCTGATCTTCAAAATTTATTTCTTTTTACCATCGACAGAGTGAATAGTCTGACGACATCTACAATGGATTTCATTCCTGCAGAAAAACCAGAATTCTAATGCACAAGGTTTCCAAAGTCACCCCTCTAGAAATCGCTACAGGAAACGTGTCCCTCTTTATGGTGCTACTATTTGCGCTACAAATGTACACATTCCCAATGCTAATGAGAAATAGTCTGGTAGACCTAAGTCTAGGAGATGGAATTCTCTCAATACTGACCCTCTGGAACCAATCTCTAGAGGTCCTAGATTTAGTCCTCAGAAAAATCCTTCTGATGGATACTCGAAAAGGGTTATTGATTATGATTTTTTATGATGTTGTAGTAAATAGAATTCGTTTCAGACTTGTGAAGGAAATGAAATTTTTAGATGTAATAAAAATATATATATACAAAAATATTAACAATGGGCGAGAGGTACTGGGACTAAGGATTTGGCCGAATTCACTACACAGGGTTCATTCATATATTCTTTGACAATTTAAAACTAAATAAAATTAACATGGACTCTGATTTTTCCAAGATAGATTCTCAAAACATTGATTGTAAGTCCTAAGCATGATGTACCAAAACACCTAAGCCAAGCATACATCATCAAATTAAATAACAACCAATTAATTCAAATCATATTTCAATTTTAGATTAATGCAAAAGTCATAAAAAAGAATAAAATAAATTACCCCAAGGATGAAATTCATCCTCCTCCATCGTCCCAGTGTTGGTTTTTAGCTCCTCATGATGAAAACACGCTCAAAATATATTTTTATAGCTCAAATGGTGTTTACAAAGGAGAGAAAAGGAGAAAATGGTGTAAAACTGTAATCTGCGACGCACAAAAAGCGTCACAGAATGAACGATAAAAAACAAGTGTTGCTGCTGTTTAGACTGCACTGCGACCCACGCCTGTGCGTCTTAGACACTGTTGATAAGTGACTCTCCTTGCGAGTCCGTTCTTCGTGTTCTTGGTGTTCTTCATCAGCAGCAGCAGCAGCAACAGAGTTTCATCAACTCTTGATTTCTGCTTCTCTGGACCTCCTCTCGACCCCAAACTCTCGACACCCATTCTCTGTGATACCAGAAATCTATTTATACTCCTCAGCCTCATTTAATCACGCCATAACTCAAGATAATTCTCTCTTTACTCGGCTTAAATAGAAAATATTTTTTGGATATTTTCTTCCTTTAATTAGCTCTCCACGCGCTAAAATGATGTATAAACACTCCAAACATGATCTTACACGCTGTAGAATTGATTCAACACTCTCCAAACACATGATTACATGTCTAAATTTGATGTGATCGTGTGATATTCATTTCTTGAACATGCTTCCTGATTTCTTGATTGCGATGATTCCAGCCAATTATGATCGATCCTAACACCCAAAATGTCTTCCTCTATCCATATCACAAATACCCATTGACTCTAACCCCTCCGAAAATCGATCGACCCAACTGCCAGTGAGAAGAAATATTTTCCCGCCTTTTTTCCAAAATTTGAATTATGAGAAGAAAAGTGTCCTCCCCCTAATCCTGTACGGATGTCCCTTTAGCAATTGGGGTGGAAATAGTAATTTTGGGGTGGAAATAGTAATTTTTATGGGTTCCTCCGGTACATTTCTGGGATGCTTCCGGTACATTTCTGAGGTGCCTCCGGTACATTATCCTGGGGTGTAACACACTACTTTTCGAGCTCATTTCGCCGCAAAGGCTTATTTCTCTAAAAGCATCTACAAAAACACAAAATAACACAATAAGTACTTAATCGAGTCTAACAATACAGAATATTGAGAACAAAATTAGACATAAAAATGTGTCTATCAGTTATGTCTTATTTCTCTGGAATAAGAAATAACCGAAGGAAGGTAAGGAATACGAGGCTCAAACATTCAGATGGTATTTACAACTCATCTCTCAATATTCATGGTGGGATTACATCTCACTTTGCTACCTAGATCTAGGTAATTTCATCCTTGTATTTAAATTGAGAGTTGCAAGGATGATATTTGCGCGATGCTCAAGTCTACTGTAAGTTAATATTTGTCTTGTGTTTGAAATAAATATTTTCTTCTTTTGTGAATGTTGAGTCATATCTTGACTCCTAGTAACTTTTGTATCTTTTTCATATGCTCTGTTTTAAAATAAAACTTTTAATTATTGATCTATGAAAATATGAGATATCTGAAAACGAAGTGTATTTCCTTATTATTTGATCTTTTCCGATCCATTAACCTTCCATAACGGGTCCATGAACGTCTGTGTCTTTTTGCTTGGGAGTTCTTAGGGTCTCCATAACAACGGTGTTCTTCTCTTGTTCGCAAACATATATATAAAGTGTATTTCCTTATTATTGGATCTTTTCTGATCCATTAACCTTCCATAACGGGTCCGCGACGTCCGTATCTTTTTGCTTGGGAGTTCTTAGGGTTTCCATAAAAAGGGTGTTCTTCTCTTGTTCGCAAACATATATATATATATATATATATTATTTCTTCCATCCCTAATAAAAAAAAGAACTCTTCAAGGACTTAGGAAGTAGTGAATCTTGAGATGGAAGAAGACATTAAATGATGTGATTCAGTTCAAGATCTTGTCTTGAAAAAGATGATTGCAAGAAAAGAGTACAACTCCTAGATTGGTGAATCTGTCAAGGATTTAATTCTTTTCCAGAATGACTCAAAGGTCGAATTTGCAAATCTTCAACTGCAAATAAATCAACTCATTGATGGTCAGACCAAAATCCTTGAAAATCAAAAGGTCTTGATTCAGAATAAGAAGAAATTCATCGTGGACTGCATCAAAGCTAGGCAGCTTGCCCGCATTGTTGATCGAAAAGTAAATGTTCTAACCCATGAA
This sequence comes from Papaver somniferum, assembly GCF_003573695.1. Taxonomy (NCBI): domain Eukaryota; kingdom Viridiplantae; phylum Streptophyta; class Magnoliopsida; order Ranunculales; family Papaveraceae; genus Papaver; species Papaver somniferum. Next base: position 230,246,761 of record NC_039364.1, on the reverse strand, counting down.
CATGGAGTCTCCACGGTCAAAAGAATCAAGGATATCAGTGATACCTTTTATGATGGAGTCTTCCAAAGGTATTAAGTTATCAAAGAAACTTGATTTTTACTATATCTAGGAAACTTCTTATGAGAATTTATTCTTGTGTTTTTAAGAAGGATAACTAGGGTTTGGAATAACAGTTATTGTGAACAATTTTCATCTTGCAATTTTTTTAGATTTATTAATTTAAACTCTAAGTTATTTGGAAGATGATTTTTGAAGTATTAATCTTTATTGGTTTCATATATTGCAAAATAATGTTATGGGATATGTGTGTTTACGTACGTGAATTATGATTGTCCCATATATGTCAAAAGTTAAGTTTATTATGTCATATGCAAATATTAATGAAAATAGAATGAACTTTTGATGTCAAAGATTAAGTCTATGGTATCATTATGCAAATATTGATGAAAAATAGAATGAGTCTTTGAATATTCAGCAGTATTGAGCTTTCCCTGATCCACTTCTATGTGAAAGTACTGTATGGCTCCGTAAGTTTTCTTATGTTGAGCATTTCCGATTAAATTAATCACTGAGATCCTTTGTGGTTAATTTAATTGAGTTTTTTGGATAAAAATTCATGTTTCATGTGATTTGTTAATGTCCAAAGAAATCCTTCTTTTCTTGTTAAAGTAAGGTCGCTCTTTTTGTTATTTCGGGAATGAAATTTTATGGGGGAGAATTCTTAATTGAACTTGTGCTTAATTGTCAAATCTTTATGGGGAGCGCGGCTGTGGAATACTGTAGGAGTTATCTTGTATCTTTATAAACTCCTTGATGGATACACTAAGTTTCGAATATGTGAAATCATCGAAACAAAGTTGATATGTTCTATTTTAGTCATGAAGTATCTCTTTGAGAATTTCATTATGATCCATCTAGTTTTCGTACCTTTGTAAATTTATTTATTTTTATAATCAACGGCCTTCAAGAAGGCTAATGATCCTCCTCAACTGTTGGTAAAAGCCAAACAAGAGGGCAGACCAGTACATAGTAGAATTGTTTTTCTTAGCCCATGAGGCTAGCTCATGTGCTACAGAGTTACAAGTACGAGGTTGAAAACTAAAGATACAAGCAACTAACTTAGAAGAGAAAAGTTGAATATCCTTAAGAATAACATCCATACGCGAGTTTCCTTCGAACTTTCCAGCTGAAAATTGTTCGATGAGGTATGTCCCATCACTTTCAACAATGATATGTGTAAACTGTTGCTCCAAAGCTTTCTTCAAAACTTCCCAGATGGCTCTGGCTTCAGCTTCTTCAGCGGAATGAACTTCAAAAACTAAGGAGGCACAAAAGGTGGCTTTTCTTGAGAAATCACACATCACATACCCTGCACCATTTTCTCCAGAAGTATCATCAAAAGCACCATCAGTATTATATTTAATCCATCCAAAAGATGGGGGCATCCATTTATCACAGATACTGACAGAAGTAGTAGTAGAAACTATAATACTAGTTTTCCTAGTGAGAAGCATCGCTCTGGCTCTAGCTAGGACAGTGGTATGATTTTCAGTAAGGTTTTGGAAAATAAAATTGTTTTTGCTAGTCCAAATAGACCATAAGATAGCAACAAACAATCTTTGGTCCTCATCAGAAAGTTTAAACGGAGGGTCAGTTAACCAAAAAAGAAGCCAGTCAATGAAAGACTTGTTTTGAAAAAACTGGGTGTTTATATTGAAATCATAGATAAACCAGACTTTGCTAGAAAAGGGACAAAGGACCAAAGCATGCATAATAGATTCATAAGGATCAGTACACCTAGGACAAACCACACTCTGCATATGCATTCTAGTATGAAGAATAGTTCTGGCAGGCAGTGCATTTCTAGTTGCTCTCCAGACAAACACTTGAACTCTATAAGGAACTCTGACTTTCCAGATACGCTTCCAAAGGTTTTTACAAGGGGAGGGCATAAGACCTATGATCCCCATGTAAGCAGATTTAGAAGAAAATTTTCCATTCTTTGAAAGATCCCAAGCCCTCCTATTAGGAGTGCAAAGCTGGCTTAAGGGAATGGTCATAATCTTCTGAACAGAAGCACTATCAAAGTGGGTGTTAAGTCTAGAAACATCCCAACTTCTGGTTTGGGAATCAATAAAGTAAGACACTTTAATACTAGGATCAGGGGGGACTAGAGGGTTGGGTGTAGCAGAACCCAAAGTGGGTATCCATTTATCATACCATGGGTCAATAAATTGACCATCCCCAACTATCCAATAAATGAAAGGATTAATTAGTCCTTTTATGGCATGCAAACACTTCCAAGTCCAAGAGCATTTACTAGTGCACTTGGCATTCAAGAAATCACTTCTAGGAAAGTATTTAGCCTTAAGAACAGTAAATAAAAAGCAGTCAGGATTTTCCAGAATCCTCCAGCCATTCCTGGCCAGCATAGCCAAATTATTGAATTCAGCCTTTCTAAAACCCAAAACAACCTTCATCCTTGGGGGAGCATAAAATATCCCAACCAAGCAGGTGCAATTTCCTATCTTTTGGGCCTAAAGTTTCACCCCACCAAAATTTACAAAGATGAGCATCCATTTGTTTACAAAGGTGCTTAGGATTAAGAAAAACTCTCATTTGAAAAGGGGGAATAACTTGGCTAATATGTTTAATCAGAGAAGTTCTAGCAGCTTGGGACAGGAGCTTATGAAGCCAGATGGAGATTCTGGCATCAACAGCTTGGAGAATACCCATGTGAGTCTGGATTTTAGAGTCTTGGAACACAGTAGGGGTGCCAAGATATTTTTCTCCTAAGTCCCTGCTCTGGATCTCTAGAATGTTATCTAGGAGAGCTAACCTATGCTCAGGAATCTTCCTGCTAAAAAGAATACCAGATTTTTCAAAATTTATTTCTTGCTCAGAAGCCAGGCAGTATTTTTGAAGATAGTCTTTGATGACTTGAAAATTTTTAGGAGTAGCTTTTGAAAACAAGAGAGAATCATCAGCAAACAAAAGATGTGTCATTTCTGGAGCATCTTTACAAACTTTGATACCTTCTAAAATACACTTTTTTTTGAAGGCTATCAATGTAAGAAGATAAATCTTCAGAGCAAATGATGTAAATATAAGGAGAAAGAGGGTCTCCCTGTCTGAGACCCATTTCAGGTTGGAAGAACCCAGTTGGGCTACCATTAAGAAGAACAAAGTATGAGACAGTAGAAACACATTGATTTATGAGTTTAACCCTGTGGTTAGAGAGACCCATTTTGGTTAAAACCTTTTCTAAGAAATCTCATTCAAGCTTATTATAAGCCTTGGAAATATCAAGTTTGATGGCTTTGTCATTGTGGTTGACAGCATATATGGCTTCATTAGCTAGCAGAATATTATCAGAAATACCCCTCTTAGGAATAAAGGAACTTTGATTTTGGGATATTATATTATTCATAAAGGGTTTAAGTCTATTAGCAAGGGTTTTTGAAAGAATTTTGTAGATGAAATTACATAGTCCGACTGGTATGTATTGAGAAACAAGTTCAGCAAGAGGAACTTTGGGGATAAGGGAAATATTAGTATGGTTAAAAAACTTAGCAATATGCCCAGTTCTGAAGCAGCTCTGAGTCATATCAATGACAACATCTACCACAATGTCCCAGTGCTTTTGGTAAAAAAGACTTGTGAAACCATCAGGTCCAGGAGCTTTTTCCCACCCATTTGGAAAACAACATTCTTAATTTCCTCTGGAGATAGAGGCATATTCAAGATTGTGTTATACTCATCAGAGAACTTAATGGGAACATCAGCAAGAAATTCATCCTGGAATTGTTGAGGATGGGAAGAGTATAAGGTTTTAAAATAGTCTATGAAAGAAGTTCCAATACTATCTCTATCAGTTAGAATAGTATTTAAGGAATTCTTAATCCAGCTAATGGCATTTTTTTTTCCTCCTAAAGAGAGTTACTCTATGGAAATAGGGTGAATTTATGTCACCTTCCATGAGCCAAACCTCCCTGGATTTATCCTTCCAATATAACTCTTCCAGATTATAAAGGTACTCAAGCCTAGCTTTGAGTCTAGAAGTAGTGCTAGTATCAGTTGGATTAGAGACTTGAATCTCAGCTAAGTCTTTTATAGTGGTAGATATAGTCGTTTGAATATTACCAAAAGAACACTTATTCCAGTCCCTTAGATCTTTCTTAGTACTTAACAGTTTAGCTTTAAGCTTGTAAGCAGGAGATCCTACCACATTGACAGACCAAGAATTAATAATAATGTCTCTACAAGTAAGATCCTCAAACCACATAGCCATAAAGGAATACAAATATACTCATAATTAAAACCTATATGCATAGGGCAATGGTCAGAAGAGTCCCTGGGGAGATTGTTAACACAAAGTTTAGGACAAAGATCTTTAGCAGTTCGGTTTACAAGACATCTATCTAATCTTTCAAGAATTAGATCAGGACCTTGTTGCATATTGGACCAAGTGAATCTAGGTCCAGAAAAACCAGGATCATGCAAATTAAACACATAGAAGAAATTTCTAAGGTTTTCAAAATCAGGATCATCAACTTTTAAACCACTATTTTTGTCTTCAGATCCTAAGAGAGGGCATTGAAATCTCCTATAAAGAAAACAGGTTCATCTAAGGGAGCATTAGCTTGCTGGCATTGTTGTTCCCAGAAAGCTTTCTCAAACTACTATTAGGTTCACCATACATAAAATGAATATGACAAGTTTTAGAATGAAAGATGTCAGTAGATGTAACATAGATACCCCTCATACTGGATGAAATAATGTTGAGATGAATTTCCTTTTTTCAAGCAAGGACAAGACCACCACTTCTACCAACACTAGAAACATTAATGGTGCAAGGGAATCCCATGTTTTTTAGCTTTCTGGCCGCCGTATTTTTATTCATTTTTGTTTCAGAGAGAAAAATGATGTCAGGGTTGACACTCCTGCATAGTAGACTAAGTTCCTTATTAGCAGTTTTTTTTTTCAAATCCTCTAATATTCCAGGTAATCAGGTTGATGTTATTGACAGGGAATTGGTTTATAGTATTATTGCATTATCAATTAAAGGGTTTGGTTGAGTTGGATTTACCTGAGTGGTAGAGCCATACCCACCACCAAGAGAAACACCGGTATCATCACCACTTTGAGAAGCATTTTGGGAGGAATCGAGACTAGAAGTAGCAGGATTGAGAAGAGAATTATTGCGGACACCATTGTTGTCTGGGTCATTGTCAGCAGGTACATTGTAGCTCCCATAAGAATTAATCAAAGGTTGGTATTGAGAGAACATTTAGAAAGATTGATACCAGATAAATCCCCCAACTTGGTAATTGGAGGACATAACTGAGCATAATCAGGTTCAGTGATATCATGTTATTCTGGAATAACCACTATGCTAGCCAAACTGGAATTAGCTCTTGTTTTTTTCCTCAAATCAGCCCTAGGGTTGATCTTCCTTTTGAGGTTTGCTAAGGCATCATGCTCAGTTGAATTAAGAGCTCCTCTGGTGATAATAGGGTTGGTATTTAGGACAACAACAATCTTGAATCTTCTTGAAGAGTTAGTAGTACGAATTGGTCCACTCGGAGTTGGCTATGAACCAGAAATAGAAGCTTCAACAGTTACATTTTGAGTAGTAACCTGTTTAAATATGATTGGTAAACCATTATCCAACTGAGTTTATTGTTGTTGAACATGACCAACATCAAATATCTTTAGAGCATTGGATTTGTTAACAAAGGGACCCATCTGAAAAGTACTTGATAAATTTTTTTGGGTAGTATTTTCCAATCTTTGATCGATATCCTTTGCTTTTCCTTTGTTACACATTGTGACAGCAGGTGATTCAATTTGAGTTTCTGGTACAATCTCAGTTTGTTGCATGATGAAATCTGTTATAGCGGTAGAAGAGGGTACAACTTGCTTGTTTACCGATGGAGGTGGCATCATAACCTTGAGGCGGAAGGGAGAACATACTTGTTGCTAGAGGAAGCAGCTTCTTTAACTGTTTTCTGTTTTAATTTCCATGTTGGACAGTTTTGGTCTTTATGATCAAACACTCGGCATAAAGTGCAGAAGTACCTTGGAACTTTGATATATTTACATTCAATCATAAATGGTTGAGTTCTACCACTGGTAAAGATGGGGATACATGCTGGTAAAGCTTTCTGAACTGGAATTCTGAGACACGCCTTGACATTCTTCTTTAGAGGATGTTTACCATAAGGATCTAGGGCTTCAACGAGTTCCCCTATCTTGAAAGTAAGTTTCTGAAGATCTTCAAATTCCGTACATTCATTTGGAATGTTACACAATATAAACCACATTAGTTCTTCAGTAAAGTAGAGTTGATGATTTTCTGGCCAAACTTCTGTAGGAAACACTTTTAACACCATTAGATAGCCACATACAAACCAAGGTCTCTGAGAATTGATTCTGTTGAAGTCATCTTCTGCCAAGAACCGAATAAGAACTTTGTTACGCAATCCACTAAAAGTAGTGACAGTAGGAGGTTGAGATAGAGGCCACTGATTACATATATAATAACAAATTAAGTAGGTAGGAACCAAGGTTTCACGGCATAAATATCCCACCATACACCATTTCCAATTACTATCAGACTCAACTAGAACAAATTTTTTGTCGATGAACACTGGTTCAGCAAGAGTGGATGGTAAAGTTAATTTCTTAGCCATTTGAGAAGACAGGTTTTGAATATCTTGGTCTAATTTTTGAGTGTTCTTTGTAGAATTTGAGAATTACACCAGGTAAGAGAATTGGATAGAGATTGATTGAGATCAGGGTTACAGATAACTAATATAAAATGCAGTTGTAGGGAAAGGAATCTCTTTTTGGTACTGTACTGGTATTGATCACAAACAATGTGGATGAAGAAAAGGCAAGATGATTTTATTTGTTTATGTTTTTGAACCTTAAAAAGGAAATGAGAAGACTGTTGAATAATGTTTGAAGAGTTTTCAGGAGAAATTTGGTGTAAAGTAGTTGTTATGATACTGCAATGACTGTGTTGGGAGGGGGGGTTTATCATACGAGACGTCATTTTTGTGTCCAAACTTTATGGACACCTTCATATTGGAGATATATGTATTCACATGAGTTTGATGATAAAAGAGCCAAGTAAGGACAAATCCAATAATCCATTGTACGTTTTCCTGGGATATAAAAGGATGGTATGTAAGTTTGACGTGGTTTGGGTTTGGTGGATCATTAATGGGTTTGTCTTTTTTTAGACTGACGTAGGTATGATGGTACAAACTTCCAAATGTAATAATGGTAGTAAAAATATAGAATGGGAAGTAAAGATGGGAATAGAGGGAAAGGTTATGTTGTAATTGATGGTTTTGAAAAGGGTGTTGCATTTTGATGGAAGGCATAGGTTTGGTAGTAGAGCTAGTAACCCATCTGGCAGACATGCCCCAGACCGCAATGGTGCCTCTCAACTGATGCTGCATTCTTCTAATCTGCATAAAACATCAAAATTTTAATTAGACCCCAAAGTGCTTTGTGAGAGTTAGATGACCTATCAATACTCCACTTGAAGGCAGTTCCATAGGGAGTTATGGCTAATGAAGAAGTTAGGTGTTGAAAATAGGGTTTTATAGGGTAATTATGATGAAGAAGTTGAATGGAGTACGCATAGCTTTGAAGGGGCGTGAGTAACCAAGCGACGGGAGTGATTACCAATAGCCATAAATGGCAGTTAATAGGAAAATTTGTGCCTTTAAAAGAGGGGTTTTGGAGGAAATTAGCATAGCCATTAGCAACATTTCCAGAAAAAGGAAGGTTTAGATATAGATTCTCTAGATATGGCAAGTTTCAGTAACCCCATTCCGGCCATTTCTGCCAACTCCGATCAATACAACTTAGCCAAAACTCAAGATTTTTCACTCCAAATGGATGAAATAATGAGATTGAGAGATGAAGTTCAGGGCGAGATAAATAGGCGTGCAAGTGAAGAAGCTCGGCGATTGAGGGAAGAGGAGGAGAAAATGAGGAGGGAAGAAGAGGAAACTGATTCACTTTTCGCTGCATGGGTACCAAAGAATTATGCAAGATATGATCGGAAGGAGGAGGAGAGGGATGAGAGGCATCAGAAAGGTCCAAAATATGGCAGTGCCACAAAGAGTGATTCCTAAGCAGGATCTGGTGCAGGGTTTGAGTATCCAGTTGAAGAGATGAACACCAGTGAAGAGGGTTCAGATGCTGCTGAAGATAAAAGGAAGATGGAACGGTATTTTGATTGGAAGCTGTGCAGGCGGTTTGAATTTGAGAGAACAAACCCCAAAATATTTTCCAGAACCATGCAGGAAGGAGAACCCAAAGTTGAGAAGAGGTTCCTTGTGAGGATATATCCCAGAGATGCTCCTGTAGAAGAATCCAGTGCCTCTGATAAAGACCTTACAGATATTTCCAATGATGAAGATGATGAAGAAAGCAGTGATGAAGAGAGCTCGTCATCTGGAGATAGTGATACTTCCTCTGTTTCATCAGGTAGCAGCTGCAGTGAGCGGTATGAAGAGGACGAGGATTGGAGTTACGATGAAGATGACTTTTATAGTCTTCTTTTGGGGCGTCGAAAGCATCCAATTTTTCAGAGTTTGAAAAAAGTCTAAAGATGATCAACAACGTTTTAACGAAATGGCTTTCTCGATGCTTACTTCCAGTTCTCTTAGACTTCTTGTGGGTGATGGTGGGTTTGCTTTTGTGGTATCTGTCTCTTTAGTTGGTTGTTTTGATGTTGTCACTTGAATTTTTTTGTTGATGGTGAATGGTGCTAGTGTTGGTGATGACAAACAACTCTTGTTTCGGGGTTTCAGTAGTTTTTGTATGTTGTTTTTCTTGGTAGTGATGTTGTTTATAGGTATGTTCTTTCTGGTTTGTAATTATGGTGGACAAGATGGTAGTATGTTTGAAGTTATCGTTGTTGGTTTGAATGCAACTGTATTTGTTTTCTCTTCTGTGAATGTTTCTGATGCTAAAACTTGTAGAGTAGTTCCACAGATTGATGAGCAATTCAGCGACTTGGATTAGTAATTTCAAGAATAAGGAACCGTAATTGTTGATTTTGGTAATATGAACACCAAACTGCATCTGTGAGAAAAAATTTCTGGCTGACGTCATAGTAACGGAGCAGAGCTATTTTGGTACCTTTGCCAATTTATATTGACAAAAAGGGGGTAAATTATTTCGTAGTTCACACTACATATACATATGGTTTATGGATCATTATGTAAGGGGCAGTGGTTTTCATTGTGAGATGAAGTATTTACTAAGGGGGACTGATACATATCACAATAGTATTATTATCAAAGTTGTGATACAATTGAACTTTAATTCTATGTAATAATACTATGACATTGTAAAACAATAATTGAAAACATCTTTTTCTTATTATTATGGCTACGGATCTTCAACAACTATGATGTTGAGTTGAACACGTTCAGAATCACTGAAGTATTTGGAGTGACGAAGAATTCAAGGAATGTTGAAGAACCAAGGAAATCAAGCATTTGGATGAGAAGCTACAAAGTTTATTTATTTTGTAATCCACATGCATTGATAGTTTTGTCATAAAATTAACAAGGGGGAGATTGTTAGAGCACTGCTCGGTCGAACTCGCAAGAGTTGTTATCTTAAGATTGTTTGTCAAGTTTAGTTGCCAAAACTATAAGTCTTGATTTCTAGTCTACTTATAGCTATGTCTCGGATTATGATAGAATGTGTAGTTGAGCTTTAGACTTCATGGCATTCATTGATTGAAGACGAAGAACTACTAAGGGGAGCTTGTGGAACTTCATCAACGGAAGGTATGTGGAGACTTGAACTCGTCTATCACTCAGAAGTCTATTCTATTTTATCTCCTATTGAGAAAAAAGTCGTATTGATATATAGAATTTACATTATACACATTTGATATTTCGAGATGAGTTTAACTCGCTTATATCTTTCTCGAAATATGTGTTGGAAAGCTTTTTGCTTTAACCACAGTCATCATTATTCTTGACGAAAGTAAAAAGATGATCATGTGAAAATCACCTGGTAATATCTTACATGATTTGTGTGAGACAGTTGTTTGATGCAGGCTCGAAATGTTTCGTATTGATCATTCGGTCATTTGAAAATTGCTTATAAGCTAATAGTTTGTGTGGGACAGCTATTGTCATTTTCTAAGAATGTTTCAATGATTGAAATAGGATTTAAGAGCTAAAAACTATGTTTGTATACATTATGGTCTGTGTACTTAGTGTATGAACTGTTTTGATGGAATTCAGGACCGGAAGTTTTTATGCACGTTCGCAAACTTATTCAACTGTTTAAGTCAGGGTACTTAACTTTGCATACCCGTTCATAAACTGATTTAACATTTGAAGTCCGGGAACCAAATTTGTGTACCCGTTCACAAATGGTTTCAACTGAGTTTGAAAATGCGGGGGTCTAACAACCACACCCAACAATTCGTTTGGAAATCTGAGGGGACTTACTCCAATATAATTTCTATAGAATCAACTAGAAAGTCAGACTCAATCTAGAGTAAAGTATATCAAAGAGTTTAATATCTCTAACTCTTAATTCAATCCGCAATCAGTAAATAGAAATATGTGAACCCGATTGAATAAGAGGAGTAACTTGAACGGTAGCAAAGACTAATGTTCAAGTGTGAATCAATGTAAATCAACAACCAAAGGTTGGATATTCTAATTGATTGATCTTAACGCACAACCTGTGATATTTCAATTATATAACCAAATATAATGCGGAAAATAAATAACACAGACACCAGAAATTTTGTTAACGAGGAAACCGCAAATGCAGAAAAACCCCGTGACCTAGTCCAGATTGAACACCACAATGTATTAAGCCGCTACAGACACTAGCCTACTACCAATTAACTTCAGACTGGACTGCAGTTGAAACCTAATCAATCTCACACTGATTCAAGGTACAGTTGCGCTCCTTAAGAGTTGCTACGACCCAAAGTTGAAGACTTGATAGAAAAATTTGTCTCACACAGAAAAGTCTATATAATTGAATAAATTTGTCTCCCACAGAAATACCCAAGAGTCTTTGTTCCGTCTTTTGATAAATCAAGGTGAACAGGAACCAATTGATAACCCGGACTTATATTCTCAAAGAACAACCTAGAATTATCAATCACCTCATAATAAACTTAATCGACTAGCGAAACAAGTTATTATGGAATCACAAACTATGAGACGAAGTTTTTTTTGATTACTTTTCTATCTTGCCTATCGGAGATATAAAATCTCGAGCCAATTATTTCAATTGTACTCAACACGATAGAAACAACAAGATCATATTACGCAACTACAAAGATAATAGTTGGGTCTGGATTCACAATCCCAATGAAGTCTTCAAGTTGTTAACCTACAGGGTCTCGAGAAGAAACCTAAGGTTAAAGGAGAATCGACTCTATTTATGCAACTAGTAACACACAGGAGGTGTGGGGATTAGGTTTCCCAGCTGCTAGAGTTCTCCTTTATATAGTTTTCAAATAAGGGTTTGCAATCCAAGTTACCTTGGTAACAAAGCATTCAATATTCACCGTTAGATGAAAAACTTGATTCAACCAAGCTAATATCTTTCAACCGTTAGATCAATACTAGCTTGTTACACACAAATGAAATGTTCCCTCATTTAGATTTATGTAACGTTCCTAAACGTGTACACCATGTTGGTTCACAAACAGTTAACCGAGGTTAGCCATATGGTTACTCTCATATCAATCTTATTCATCTCAACCATAACTCGTTCAAATGACTCAAATGAAACTATTTAAATAGTTGTTCAATTGCTATAGAAAACACAATTGAAGCCAAATCGGTCTGATTCACTTGAATCAATCATGAACATTATAGCCACAGTTTGCAAAGATTGCATTCCTTATGATTTAAATGTTTAAGTCCATGAACTGTCCGATTTGAAAAAGTAACCAGCTTAAGTATGCGTACTTAAGCAACCGGATTTGAGTTTGTTTTAGTTTCCAAACTCAGCAGAAATTTTCGGTTCGAAAACTTCCGCCAGTATGCGTACGGGTACGCATACTTAAGGTGACTAGTTAAGAGTTTGTCAAAACCAAACTCAAAAGAAATTTTCGGTTCGAATACTTCCGCCAGTATGCATTCGGGTACGCATACTTAACCTGTCTCCTTCACCAATTTCGTATACACACATATGCATACTCTTGGTTCCCGGTTTATGTATTTATACACTAATGTGTGAACACGTTATATATGCTTATATCCAAACATGGTTACAATCTCAACTCTTTATTTCAATCGTTGAAACATTCTTCTATAATGACAATAGCCGTTTTCACACACTATCATCATCAAAGCAATTTTCAAGATATTGAAATAATCATTATCGAAACATTCCAAGCTTACATCAAATGATTGTATCACACAAACCATATAAGATGTTACTCGGCAATTTTCTCATGATATAAGATGAACTTGGTCGAAGCGAAAGCTTACCAACACATATTTCGAGAAATATGTAAGCGAGATATACTCAGCTCGAAATCTCAAATGTGTATAGATAAAACTATATCTTAACACGACTTATGTCTCAATATAGGAGATAGTAGAAATAGACTTTCGAAGTGATAGATGAGTTCAAGTCTCCAGATACCTTTTGTCGAAGAAGTTCCACAAGCTCTCCTTAGTAGTTCTTCGTCTTCAAATGATGAACTCTGTGAAATCTAAGATCAACTACACTCTCTATGTCCTAGTCCGAGACATTTATAAATAGGCTAGAAATCAAGACTTATAGTTTTCATCACTAACATCGAAAAACATGCTTGAGATAGCAACGCATGCGAGTTCGACCGAGCAGTGCTCTAACAATCTCCCTCTTTGTCAATTTTGGTGACAAAACTATCAATACATATGGATTACAAAATAGATAGTAATTGTAGCTTCTCATCCAAATGCTTGATCTCCTTGGCATCTTCAACGCGACTCGAAATCTTCATCACTTCCAAGTAATCCATGATCCTAAAGGTTGTAAGTTCAGCATCATAGTTGTTGAAGATCCGTAGCGATAACAATGAGAAAAAAAATTGCTCTCAATCATTGTTATACGGTGTCATAGTATTATTACACGACATCAAAGTTCAATTGTATCATAACTTTGACAACAATACTATGGTGATATGTATCACTCCCCCTTATTCAATACTTCATCTCAACATGAAAACCACTCCCCTTTACACAATGATCCGTAAACCATATGTATTTGTAGTATCACACTACACATTAATTCTCCCCCTTTTTGTCAATAAAATTGGCAAAGGTACGAAAATTAGTGGGATCCTAATGAAATTTCCACGGAGATGCTTCATGACCAAAAGAGATTACCATATCAACTTATTTAGATGCCATCATAAAGCCGAAGCTAAATGCATTCATCAAGGAGTTAATAAAGATACAAGATAACCCCTAATATTCCACAGTCGCACTCCCCACAAAGATTTGGCAATTAAGCACAAGTTCAAAATGAACTCTCCCCAATAAAATGTCATTTCCGAAAGAACAACAAATGCGACCTTACTTTTATAAGAAATGAAGGATTTCTGTTGGATATAGCCAAATCACATGAAAACATGAATATGCATCCAAAATAATTCAATTGAATTATTCACAAATGAATTCATGATTAATCCAATCGAAAAGCACAACTAAATTAACCAAAAGAAAACCCATGATTAATTCAATCATATTTACACAACTAAATGAACCACAACGTGATCAATTCAATTGTTCATGCTCGACATAAGAGAACTTACAGAGCAACAACTAAAATAACCAAAAGGGAATGATCAATTTAGTTGGTTATGCTCAACCATAAGGAACCTTACGTAGAAACAACTAAGTTAATCATAAGAGAATGATCAACTCAATCGTTTATGCTCAAACACAAGAAACCTTACGGAGCAACACAGTATATGCACATAGATATGGATCGGAGATCGACCAATACTGCGGAATAGACAAGGATTCATTCTATTCTACATCACTATTTTCACAATGACATATAATAGAATTAATCCTTATAAACAAAGTTTTATCCTTTCTTCCATCAAAACAATGACATAAAAGGCTTTAACTTTTGTAATGTCAAAAGTTCATTCTATCTTCTATAAATACATTCATACCGACATAATTGAGATAACTTTTGAACAAGTATGGGGCAGCCACAGGTTCATGGACATAAACAACATATCCCATAACAGTTTTCAATATATAAAATCATAAAGATTAAAATTACAAAAATCATCTTCCAAAAACTTAGAATTTAAATAAATAAATCTAAAAACATAGAAGATGAAAATCGTGGGACATAGCTATGTATACTCACAATAATGGCTATTCCAAACCCTAGTTATTCTTCAAAAAAAAAAAAAAGATTTACTAGACATAATCAAAGTTCTTTGAGAACCTCACACCTTTCAATGAATCCATGATAGAAGGTATCACTGATTTCCTTTACTCTCTTGACCGTTGACACTCCGTGTTCGTTAGTTAGAACACAAAATTTTCGATCAACAACTCGAGCAAGTTGTCTAGATTTGACACAATCCATGATGAGCTTTTTCTGATTTCGTATCAGAATATTTTGATTTGCAAGGATTTTGGCCTGACCATCCAAGAGTTGGTTTATTTGCAGTTGGAGATTTGCAAACTCAACCTTTGAATCATTTTTAAAACGAGTTAAATCCTTGACAGAATCATCAATCCAGGAGTTGCGGTCCTTTCTTGCAAGCATATTCTTTAGAACAAGCTCTTGAATTGACTCACGTCCTTGAGTGTCTTCCTCCATATCAAGATGCACAATTTCTTGAGATTTTGCAGAGTTCTCCATATAATTTTTGTTAGGGATGGATTAATACTATATAAGATATATAAGTATTAAGAGAAGATACTTCTCATTAAGGAAACCCTATGAACTCACAGGAGTAAAACACGGACGTTCACGGTTCGTACACAAGAGAAGGATGGATTTAAACTAAATCCAGTAAGAGGAAAAACACAATGTTTGTCAAATATTGCTCAATAATCCTTAGAATTAGAGCCTGAGTCATAAAAATACTTTCATAACTTTGATTGATTGACAAAAGAAAATAACACACAATGACATACAACAAATCTTGAGACTCCCATAGTCATCATCCTTGTACCACTCAAGATAAATTCAAGGATGAGGTTACCTAGAGTTAGGTAAAGGAGTGAGAAGTGATCTCACTACCAAACATGGGATAAGGGTTGTACAGGTTGTTTGACCGTTTTACTTGTATATTCCCATTTTTCCATTGATTATAACGTATTCCAGAGGAATTAGTCATAAACCCTTTCAAAAGTCCATCTGAAGGATTTTTCTGAGGACTGAGTCTAGGACCTCTAGAAATAGGTTCCAGAAAAGGAAATTTGGAGGATTTCTATTTTCTTGATCTAGACTTACCAGACTTTGTCTTATAGACACAGGTAAAGTCTTTATTAGTAGCACGAGAGTTTAAACTGTAATGAGGAACATGCAACCTGTGATGATTTCTTGAAGAGAGATCATTTTTATAAGGTTTTTGGTTTTCTTTCGGCAAGAGATTCACTGTATATGACCTCAGACGATTTACTCCATTGACAGTAGAAATAAGCAAATTATGGAGATTAGAAATTTGTTTCCTCCTGGCAAAACAATGAAGAGCATAGTAAATTTTTTTCCCACATAAGGAACAATATCGTGGATTTGAGGCATGATTTCCTTGATCCAACACTTCTGCCTGCACATGCACATTTTGCAAGTGCTTCACCGTAGGTAACTCCTTGGAGGAATTTTTCTTTACGCTAGGTAAAACCTTGTGAATATTAGGAGAATATGTAGAAGATGACTTAATCATCAAGACAGAGTTTTCCTTTTTCAAAGTGTCACACTATTCTCGGGCAGGTTGAAGAGATGCAACAAGTTTCTCTTTTTCTACACGATAGTTGTTTATTTCTGATGAATGGGCCTTGACTAAACGCTTTTCTCTGATTGAGTCTTCTCTGACAGTATCTTCAAGAGAACTAATCTATTCACGCTGTAGAGTAGTCTCTCGAACCGATAGTTCTATATTTTTAGAGTGAGACCCAATGAAAATGTAGAGTTCACGTTCCCTTTCAAGAGATTTCCCAAATTCATCAATAAGTTGATCATTCTTTTCTTCAAGAATCTTATTCGAGGCTTGAAGGTCAGCACAATTTTTTAATGATCTGGTGAATTCCATTTCAGATTCTAATACGAGCTCACAAAACTTGTTTTTCCCTCGGGATTCGGAAGAATCTACTAAGGAGATATCCTTTGAGGCAAATCCAAGTTTTTTGTTGTAGTCAGAATCTGTGGAAGACATATCAATATGCGTTATCTGCAAGATATTTCTTAGGTCCTCAGAACACAGATTGCAATAAACACAGACTTATAAGGTCATTAATGTGTTTGCCTGCTCTGATACCAATTGAAAATGCGGGGGTCTAACAACCACACCCAACAATTCGTTTAGCAATCTGAAAGGACTTACTCCAATATACTTTCTAGAGAATCAACTAGACAGTCATACTCAATCTAGAGTAAAGTATATCAAAGAGTTTAATATCTCTAACTCTTAATTCAATCCGCAATCAACAAATAGAAATCTGCGAGCCCGATGGAATAAGAGGAGTAACTTGAACGGTACCAAAGACCGATGTTCAAGTGTCAATCAATGTAAATCAACACCCAATTGGATATTCTAATTGATTGATCTTAACGCACAACCTGTGATATTTCAATTATATAACCAAATATAATGCGAAAAATAAATAACACAGACACCAGAAATTTTGTTAACGAGGAAACCACAAATGCAGAAAAACCTCGGGATCTAGTCTATATTGAACACCACATTGTATTAAGCCGTTACAGACACTAGCCTACTACCAATTAACTTCAGACTTGAGTGTAGTTGAGCCCTAATCAATCTCATACTGATTCAAGGTACAGTTGCGCTCCTTACGTCTCTGATCCCAGCATGATACTACACACTTGATTCCCTTAGCTGATCTCACCCACAACTAAGAGTTGTTACGACCCAAAGTCAAAGACTTGATAGACAAATCCGTCTCACACGGAAAAGTCTAGAGAATTAAATAAATTTGTCTCCCACAGAAATACCCAAGAGTTTTTGTTCCGTCTTTTAATAAATCAAGGTGAACATGAACCAATTGATAACCAAGAATTATTTTCTCGAAGAACAACCTAGAATTATCAATCAGCTTATAATAAACTTAATCGACTAGCGAAACAAGTTATTGTGGAATCACAAACTATGAGACGAAGTTTTTTGTGATTACTTTTCTATCTTGCCTACCGGAGATATAAAATCTCAAGACAATTATTTCAATTGTACTCAACACGATAGAAACAACAAGATCAGATCGCGCAGCTACAAAGATAATAGTTGGGTCTGGCTTCACAATCCCAATGAAGTCTTCAAGACGTTAACCTATAGGGTCTCGAGAAGAAACCTAAGGTTAAAGGAGAATCGACTCTAGTTATGCAACTAGTAACACACAAGAGGTGTGGGGATTGGGTTTGCCAGTTCCTAGAGTTCTCCTTTATATAGTTTTCAAATCAGGGTTTGCAATCCAAGTTACCTTGGTAACAAAGAATTCAATATTCACCGTTAGATGAAAAACCTGATTCAACCAAGCTAATATCTTTCAACCGTTAGATCGAACTTAGCTTGTTACACACAAATGAAATGTACCCTCATTTAGATTTATGTAACCGTTCCTAAACGTGTACACCATGTTGGTTCACAAATAGTTAACCGAGGTTAGCCATATGATTACTCTCATATCAACCTTATTCATCTCAACCATAACTCGTTCAAATGACTCAAATGAAACTAGTTAAAGAGTTGTTCACTTTAATCAATCATAAATATTGTAGCCACGGTTTGCAAAGATTGCATTCCTTATGATTTAAATGTTTAAGTCCATGAACTGACCTATTTGACAAAGTAACCAGCTTAAGTATGCATACGGGTATGCGTACTTAAGCAACCGGATTTGAGTTTGTTTTAGTTTCCAAACTCAGCAGAAATTTCGGTTCGCAAACTTCCGCCAGTATGCGTATGGGTACGCATACTTAAGTTGACTAGTTAAGAGTTTGTCAATACCAAACTCAGTAGAAATTTTCGGTTCGAAAACTTCCTCCAATATGCGTACGGGTACGCATACTTAACCTGTCTCCTTCACCAATTTCATATACACACATATGCATACTCTTGGTTCCCGGTTTATGGATTTTTACACTAATGTGTGAACACACTATATATGCTTATATCCAAATATGGTTACATTCTCAACTGTTTATTTCAATCATTGAAACATTCTTCTATAATGACAATAATCGGTTTCACACAATGTCAGCATCAAAGCAATTTTCAAGATATTGAAATAATCATTATGGAAACATTCCAAGATTACATAAAATGATTGTATCACACAAACCATATAAGATGTTACTCGGCAATTTTCTCATGATATAAGATGAACTTGGTCGAAGCGAAAGCTTACCAACACATATTTCGAGAAATATGTAAGCGAGATATACTCAGCTCAAAATCTCAAATGTGTATAGAGAAAACTATATCTTAACACGACTTATGTCTCAATATAGGAGATAGTAGAAATAGACTTTCGAAGTGATAGATGAGTTCAAGTCTCCATATACCTTTTGTCGAAGAAGTTCCACAAGCTCCCCTTAGTAGTTCTTCGTCTTCAAATGATGAACTCTGTGAAATCTAAGCTCAACTACACTATCTATGTCCTAGTCCGAGACATCTATAAATAGGCTAGAAACTAAGACTTATAGTTTTGATCACTAACATTGACAAAAATTCTTGAGATAGCAACGTTCCGGATCTAAAGTTTGTGTACCCGTTTGCAAACTGTCGGCTTGTGGCCAATGTCCGGAACTTAAGTTCGCGTACCCATTCGCAAGCTTAAGTGGTTAAAGTTCTTAAATCGGTTAAGTATGATTTCATATTAATGAACAAATACATTTATAAATTAAGTAATGCAATCTTTGCAAACCGTGGCTAAAATGTTCATGAAATGATTCTTTTGAATCAATCCGATTTTGCTTCAATTTTGTCTTGTATACTTCTATGTGAATATAAATAACTGAACAACTCCATGATCAACACAATTAGATTCATTGTATTATTAATTGATCTAGAAGTGTTAAGATGAATAAGGTTAAGAGAAAAATGTTCATATGGATAACTTCGGTTAACTGTTATTGAGCCAAATCAATATACACGTTTAGGTACGGTCACCCATATCTAAATGAAGGTATATTTCATTTGTGTGTAACAAGCTAAGACAATCTAACGGTTCAAAGATATTAGCTTGAATCTTAAATCAGGTTTCATCTAACGGTGAATATTGATTGCTTTGTTCCAAAGGTATCAAACCATGATTTGAAGACTATATAAGGGAGAACTCTAGCAACTGGGAAACCTAATCCCCACACCTCATGTGTGATACTAGTTGCTACTAGAGTCGATTCTCCTTTAACCTAGGTTTTTCCTAAAAACATTATAGGTTAACGACTTAAAGACTTCATTGGGATTCTGAAGCCAGACCCAACTATTTTCTCTATAGTTGTGTGTTCTGATCTTACTTTGTTCTATCGTATTGAGTATTATCTTCTCTAAGATTTTCTCGAGATTTATCTCCGATAGGTAACAAAGCTCTTAGTGATTCGCAATAACTTGTTCTACTACCAATTAGTTAAGTTATTGTGAGGTGATTGATATTACTAGGTTGTTCTTCGTGAATATGAGACCAGTGTATCATTTGGTTCCTATTCACCTTGATTTATCAAAAGACGGAACAAAAAACTTGTAGGTATTTCTGTGGGAGACATATTTATATATTCAATAGACTTTTCTGTGTGAGACAGATTTGTTTATCAAGTCTTCGACTTTGGGTCGTAGAAACTCTTAATTGTGGGTGAGATCATCAAAGGGAATCAAGTGCATCGAGTCATGCTGGGATTCAGAGGCATAAGGAACGCGATTGTACCTTAATCAGCGTGAGATTAGTTAGGTCTCAACTAAATTCCATTCCGAAGTTAACTCGTAGTAGGCTAGAGTATGTAGCGACTTAATACAGTGTGGTGTTCAAATCTGGACTTAGTACCTTGGTTTTTCTGCATTTGCGGTTTCCTCGTTCCGCGTTATATTTTCTATATAATTGAAAAAAGAGATATGACTCTTGGATTTATATCTGTTTGATTTGTTGATTACATTGAGAAATAGAGATATACCTCTTGGATGTATTTTCCTTGATTGAGTCTGACTGTCTAGTTGATTCTCTTGGATATATATTTTCTGGGTTTTAAACATTTTTTTTGTCAGAATAGAATATTATCGGATAAATATTCGATATCCGATAGCTTAGCCTATCGGAATCGATATCTGACTTTGATATCCTATAGGATATTAACGGATATCGAATATCGAATATTCGATAGCGCTTAACCTATCGAATACGGATTTCCAAATGTCTGACGGATATCAAGTTCCTAAGTAACGTACAAGTGTATTTACTTTAATTATAATATAAAGACAATTATAATGCGA
This sequence comes from Papaver somniferum, assembly GCF_003573695.1. NCBI lineage: Eukaryota > Viridiplantae > Streptophyta > Magnoliopsida > Ranunculales > Papaveraceae > Papaver > Papaver somniferum. Next base: position 230,226,054 of record NC_039364.1, on the reverse strand, counting down.
AAATAAAATAAAGCACACACTAGAATTTTGTTAACGAGGAAAACTACAATCTTGTAGAAGACCCCCGGGACCTAGTCCAGTTGTGAATACTCAATGAATTAGACGTTACAAAAATTAAACCTGCAACTTCGTGTAAACGAGACCAAGCAATCTAAATTCGTAGTTACTCAGCTTCAACAATACTTTTGTTTTGATAACATCTAGCAGAACCGAAGTTCTCAACAGAAGTTACAATAATAGATATCCTAGCAGAACAAACATTCACTTTAGGACTAGATCCAGTAGATCTTCTTAATGGTTGACAATAACTTCTGCTACCAATCTTTCAACTGGTATGACAAGATTCCTTTGGATCTGTAGATGGGGAAAAACGATTTGCTGGTTTTTTAGGAAAGTGAAGAGACGACGGTTCAGACAAGACTCCTCAACCGAGCAAACTGCCTAACCTCATACAGATGCACTGCACGGGAGTGCTTTGAGTTCGAGAGATCAATCTGTAGGACTCCGGCCTAAACCAAGTCAATGGTCGTTCCAGAGTCAATTCGGTCGCAAAAAGGGAGATGGGTTGCTCTGTAGGAGGGAAGCTGAGAATTGTGGGATCAATGATGATCAAGGATTATGGATGTGTTGAGTTTTCTGCAAGTATGTGAATAAGTTTCCATCGAGAGAATTCCGTGTGGATGAATGTTGTCCTCAGAATTTATTTATATTGTCAGAATAGTAAACACATTGATCCCAGTAATTGTGACGGTTTCTTGAGTGAAAGAATGGGAAAGTGGGAGATCGTGGTAAAACCAGTTTCTTGTCGTGTGGAGACTTGGTTGATCGTCCACCCACTACTTTGCTAACTCCCTCAACCGCTTGCACGACTTACTCACATTTCTCATCATGGATGAACACACGTGTTATAGGCCGCCAGACCAAACCCTTAATTGATATCCCCCATGTGACGTGATGGATGTCTCACGAACGTGGAGTCTGCAAAGCAGACGTGTATTTGATCAGTCAATTGTTGACTTGATTAGACAGTGGTCTAAGTTTTGTTGGATTGAACATGATTTACGAATGCTCGGTGACTCGTGGATTGAACATGTTAGATGTACAGTTCTTATGTTGATATTGCTCTTCTGAGAAAATATTGTAAATTCAATGAATTGTTGAATATTGATTTGAATAAATATTGGCGGATATTGATAGTTAGATCAATATTCGAGCAACTGAGCAAGTATTGCTCAATTCGACGAATTACTGAATATTGATAGTTGGATCAATATTCGAGTAATTGAGCAAGTATTTCTCAATTCGACGAATTACTTAATATTGATAGTTGGATCAATATTCGAGAAATTGAGCAAGTATTGCTCAATTCGACGAATTACTGAATATTGATAGTTGGATCAATATTCGAGCAACTCAGCAAGTATTGATCAATTCGACAAATTACTTAATATTGACAGTTGGATCAATATTCGAGCAACTGAGCAAGTATTTCTCAATTCGACGAATTACTGAATATTGATAGTTGGATCAATATTCGAGCAACTGAGCAAGTACTGCTCAATTCGACGAATTGTTAATAACGTGACCAAATAAAATATTAATTAAAAAATATTGTTAGCCTGCCAAATATTATATAATTAATATAGATGTTGATTTCTGGGTCAACATAAATTCATTAGTGTTTGAATTGCTCAAAATCATGATTTGCAGAGCATTTGTTCGAAAACCCTAATTTTGATCAATTGTTCATCGATTGATGATTTATTGAAAATAGGCCACTTAGTGAAGAAGCGACCGGCTACATGGGATGATAGATGACCAGGTAGCGCCCAAGTGCTCGAATGAGCATGCACCAAATTCCTTTGTTGACTGGTTGGTGAAAGGATGATTAAATGCTGGTTTAATCACTTATTAGAACAGTGCTCGTCTGAGCATTAGGTGATGAAACCTAATTATGGAGAAGTGAGGGACCAACCAAGAGGGCATGAAACTGTCCCTTGGTGTTCGTGGGACCAGTGGTTGGTCGTTTGAGAAAATTCCGAGTTGGTTGGAGAAAGCTTGGACCTAATATGAGCAATTGAGTAAATTAGGTCAAAATTATAAAATGTGTGGGACCGGATCCTTGCAAGCCTTAGGGCCGGCCTTGGTCGGTCAAGGAAGCATGCCCGTGTCACCATAATGTCCGTGTCTCAGTCCTGAGAGTTTTGGTATTTTCTAATGTGCGTTTGAGCAATATCTTGTATATTCAGAAGAGTTTGATCTTTGACTGAAATTCTTGATTTTGCTCAAATGAGCAAGTAAGATTTTGCTCGTTCGAGCAATATTTTGAGAATATTAAAATAATAATATTTTAATATTTTTCGTGAATAGCCTAGTCGGTCATGTGACCATTTGACTTTTTGGCTTTTTCATGGTTTACGGAGAAAATATGGAAAAACCAGGGTTTTTGCTCAAACGGAGTTTCATGAGATGAGGGAAATAATAATTGTGAAAACAAGGGATCCAAAGTGTGGGACCGACCATGGCTAGGGCATGACCGGCCGGCTAGGTAGCCTGGTCCCGTGACGCTTTCCCCTATTTTTATTATTTTTCATGAAACCGTGGGTTTTGCTCAAACAAGGAAAGTTGCTTGAATGAAGGAGTCCTCATGAAATCATGAAAATAAAATAAGAAAATAAGAAAAAATAAAGGAAGATGCGTGGGGGACCGGCCTCTTTTTATTTTTTGTTATTATTTTCTCTCTCCTATTTTGCGTAGGATTCCTCGTTTTCCCATATTTTCTAATGCTCGATCGTACATTTGGGTGCTCGTTCGTGCATCATCGTTGAGTACACTGCACCATTTTCTTGGGGCTTACTCGGTGATAGTCCAGATGCCCGATTGTTGAGTAATTATTACTAACTCATGAAATTCAGCGGAGAATGATTCATGAAACGAAGTAAAAAAATGAATTGAGTATCTATTATTAATCCATGAAATCTAGTCGGAGAATTCAAGGAACGGAGTAATGAGATAAAATAGTTATCTATTATTAATCCATGAATCCAGCTGGGGGATTCAGGGAACGGAGTAATAATATAATAGATTATTTTCTAGGAATTCAACGGATGAATGTCACAGTAGAATTAATCTATTTGCAGAATCGGTATACAAGATAGTTGAAGCATCATACTCGTTCTGAAAGGTGTATAGTCAGGGAACAACATGCAGCGTCGACGTCCTGAAGGCGTTTATCCCTCCAACAAACAATTATGTCTAGATTTCCGCCTGAATCTATACACGGTCTCTCTACATAGTCAGGGAACAACGAGTATCGTCGACGTCCTGAAGGCCTTAATCCCTCTGACAAACAATTATGTCCAGAGAACCGCCCAATCATTATTTTATGTAGAGGTGTGTGTCTCTATGTAGTCAGGGAACAACGTGCATCGTCGACGTCCTGAAGGCGTTAAGCCTTCTGACAAACAATTATGTCCAGAGAACCTCCCAATCGTTATTCTACATAGAGGGCATGATGAAATGTGCAGCATCGAACGCTCAGCCGGGGAGGCCTTTCGAGAAACATGTTCATCATGGCTCTGAGAGGAATACTCACCCAGTAAGAGTTCGTGAAACGGTTCAGGGATCATAAAATATGAATTGTCACATGCGTTCCTGAAGTCGGGTCCGAAACATGCAGTATCATGATTTTACGATTTTGACCTTTGTCGAAAATCCACCATCAACATTAAGTTCCCTGCTTAGTGAGGGATACTCATCTTCCGCAGTAAGCATTAGATGGTGAGTTTCCAGTTGACGAGATAAGCAGTTAAACTCGGTCGTACAAAGGCATTTTCAGAATCCCTGATTTGCTTCAATGGTGTCATGTATGAGCAAATGCTTAGGTAAAGACCCTGATGGTATGATAGAGTGTCATCTCGTGATCACAGAGAGATGAAGCACTGCTGATTCGGACGGTTGGAAGTCCAGTTTTGGCGTTTACAGGCCCGAGCCCAAAATAGGAAATCCATGTTTTATTGGGTTTTGGAAATAAAATTGATATAAAAGGGAAAATACCATAATTTATTTTTCTTTTTTTTTCCCTAAGTTGACTGACTACCTTCCCCTTTACCCCATTCACGCCTGAACAGAGGAGGAGATTTTCCGCGGGCACCGACCACCGTCCGGTCAAGTTTCGGTCGGCGCCGACCAGGTAAGTCCAATTATTATTATTTTTTTGTATGTTATTCATAAACCGTTCATAAAACAAAATTTCATATGGGTATGCGTAGGTTTTACGAAAATTTTGCTTTTAGCAAACATCGTCCATCCGTCGGTTTAGGAAACGAACGATAATCCCAACATGAAAGAGATGTATATATTTTTGAATAGACATGATCTAGTTGCAGTAGAGAATTTGTTTATGAAGTTTCATGAAAATCAAAAAAAAAAATTTCAAAGTGTGAACTTTCACACAAATACCTTTTAGGAACATACGTTCATTTGTAGTTAAAGTAATAAACAATAATCCCTAATATTAGAGAGATTATTGAAATAGGCCCGCGTCTCATGATAAAATTTTATTTGTGAAATTTCAAAATTTATTTGAAATATGTGGACCTTTACAAAGATAGAAAAGACCCTCGTTTCATAGACAAACGCTCGTTTGAGCAAAAGAGAAGTCTTTTTCTTCTTTTCTTTACAACTCACGTAAATAATGTATTTAAAAAAAATGTATGTGAGTTTAAGATTTTGTTAAAAAACAAAATTTGATTTTTGAGTAATTGTTGGAAGCAAACAATTATATATGATTAAATAATGTCTATATGAATTTTGTGATTTTATAGAGTGTGTACACACGGTAGAAAATCAGTGAATGTTCACATGAAGATATTACGTGAATTTTTCATAATTTCGTGAAAAGTCAGGTGTCGACTTTAAATGATGAATTTTGCTCGTCTTTGTAGGTTTGAAGGAGCGAGCAAGTTTTTTTTTTTTTTTTTTTGAAGTTTTACGCTATTATCATTGCAGCTAGTGAAACCGTAAATAGGTAAGAGTTGAGAATTACCATTTTTGTAGATGTTGATGTGAGCATCCTATTTATTCTGTCGTTCTTTGATTTCGTTGTATTGATGAAATTTGTATATGGATGTCACAACAACTTTGCAAAAGATGACCGATTCCCATTGTTAGAGCATTGCTCGGTCGAACTCGCAAGCGTTGCTATCTCAAGCTTGTTTGTCAAATTTAGTTGTCAAAACTATGTGTCTTGATTTCTAGTCTACTTATATCTAAGTCTCAGACTAGGATAGTTAAGGGAAGTTGAGCTCCAGACTCCATGGCGATCATCTTCTGAAGACGAAGAATTACTCAAGGAACTAGTGGAACTTCATCCGACTAAAAGGTATGTGGATACTTAAACTTATCTATCAGTCAAAAGTCTATCTAATCTATTTCCTACTCTTGAGACAAAAGTCGTATAAGTATGATAGTTTTCATACATACACATTTGTTATTTCGAGCCAAGTTTACTCGCCTATCTTTTTCTCGAAATATGTGTTGGTAAGCTTTCGCTTTAATCATTTTTCATCTTTACCCATGACGAAAGTCATGATGACGTTTCAATCTTGAAAATGCCTTTGATGACGATAGTTCTGAATAATGACTATTTTAACATTATAGAAGAATATTTCAATTAGGGGTGTCAACGGGTCCGGGTCCTCCCGGGTATCACTAGACCCGGACCCAGACCCTACTTATAAAGGTCGGTTCCGGGTCCGGTTCCTACACTTGTGGACCCAGAACCGGAACCGTTTAAATACCCGGGTACCCGTTGGGTCTTAAGAAAACTATTAAAAAAACCTCAAAAACTTAATATTTGATCTTTTTGGCTTGGATTTAAATAACTTTTATAAAATTTATTATTATTTCTTATTAATGTACTAAATAAAGATTAAATGTAAGAGAAAAATTTAAAACGAGTAAAATATCAAAGCTAAAACTAGCAAAAATATGAATAAAAGTATGAATAAACGGGTACCCGATACCCGCGGGTACCCAGCGGGTACCCAACGGGTATTACCCGTTTGGACCCGTTTAGATTCGGGTCCAATCGGGTAATTACCCGTCGGGTCCTAAGTTGCTAATGGGTCCAACTTTAGGACCCGGAAGCAGACCCAAGTCTACCGGATCCGGTTCCGGTTCCGGGTAATGGGTACCCATTGACAGTCCTAGTTTCAATGATTGAAATGTAGAGTTTAGATTACCATCTATGGATATAAACATATATAGTGTGTTCGCACATTAGTGTATAAATCCATGTACCGGAAACCAAGTGTGTGCATATGTTTGCATACGATATTGGTGAAGGAGACAGGTTGGGTACGCGTACTGTCGGAACTTTTCCTCCCGGAAAATTCTGCTGAGTTTGGAGTTTACGAACTCATAAACCAGTCAACTTAGGTACGCGTACCTAATTAAGATTTTTTTTTATTGTCGTTGTAATTGTAGTAAATAGGGATTCGAAATCTAAGACTTGTTAAGATTAATTTTAAAGGAATAAAATAGAGAGTTACTGGGTCTAGGATTCGGCCAAACTCATATCAAGAGGTTCAATTATTCATTCTCAAACAATTATCGCTCAATAAATAAAACAATATTGACTCTTATTTTTGCCAAGGTATATTCTCCAAACATTAGTTATAAATCGTAAGCATGGGACATCAAACATCTAAGCAACCATGACTCATCTAATAAAATGATAACTAATTTTTTCAAATCATATTTCAATTAAAATTAATGCAAAAGTCTTATAAAGAATTAAATAATTTTTCCCATGTATGAAATTCGTTTTCCTCCGTCGACCCAGTGTTGGGGTTTAACTTCTCATGATAAATACAAACTCAAAAATATAATTTATAGCTCAAATGGTGTTTTTATTAAAGAAAACAAATAATACAATGAATCTGCAACGCTGTGTCGGCGTTACAGAAATCACTGTTACAATAGATGTTGCAAATACAAATTAAGCGTGCCAGAAAAACTGTTACAAATGCTGTCAATAAACGACAGTTTCTTGCGACAGTCCGTAGGCGTCAAAGCTCTTCTTCTTCTTCTCTCTGCAGCAGCAGAGAAGTTTCTATGCAACTCTCTATTTTCTTCCCCAGACTCTCGATATCCTTTCTCTGTTTACCAACTACCTTTTTATACTCCACAACATCCAAATATCCTCAGTTTAATGCAGAATATTTTCTCTTTAATCCATTATTCTCACTGCCATTACACGAAGATTATTTCTTTCTCTTCATGCGTTAAATGTCTAGAAAACTTCCCAAACTCTGTTGATATGATAAATATATGGATCCTAGGAGAATATCCTCTCTTAACTGCACTTAACTTCTGTATTAAACTCACCAGAAACCCAACCATAAACCCGAAGATATTTCTTCCCTCTTTTATGAAAATCGTGTATATATCTTTCCTTTTTCGGAATTATGCACCTTACCAATCCTGACATGCCACTATAACTTCATCCAAATCCATTTGCACGAATAAATCACACAAAATCTTACCAAGAATCTGCAACAAAATCTTCCACAATAACTCAACATAATCTGTGAAATATCTTCATCCTCAATTTCTTCTAACCGGTGATAATTTCCTTCCTTTCTCGATTCAAATGCAATTACCACTCCTGTTTACTCGAAACACCTGTTTACTCGAAACAGGATGGTATCCATCCATATCCGAGAGTAAATCCCCACAATATCTCCTCAAATCAATCCCAAAAATATTCGCAGAAACAGATTCATTTTTCCCGCCAAAACCTTGTGTTCTTGGTGATGAAGAAGGGTGCCCCGAACAATTTGAAGGGTGCCCATAGCGGTGGGGGTGTATATAACAAATCAGGTAGCCCCTTAGCCAGTGGAGTGCCCCATAATAATAGGTTACCCCTTATCCAAAATTGTGAGTTCGAATAACAAGTGTCCTCCGGGGTCCAAAAACCACTTTTCGAGCAACTTTTCCATAAGAGCTTATTTCCTTGAAAAGACTTAAAACAATATTATTAGTGATAAAATGAGTCCTAGCTCATGTAATTATGGGTGAAAATGCGTCGCACTTGCGTGTTCATCAAATTCCCCCACACTTACATTTTATTAGTCCTCGAGCAAAACAGAAGAATTGACCCGCTACACAGCTGGTCTTAAAATAAGAGAGAGCAGACCCGCTACACAGCTGATCATAAATTTTTTTTTTTAGGACCGCTACACAGCTGGTCATATAATGCAAGGAAAAAGAAAAGACCCGCTACACAGCTGGTCATAGAATAAGAGAGAGATAGAAAGAGAGAGACCCGCTTACACAACTAGTCATAAAAATGATAAGAGAACAGAAGAAAAGACCTGCTCCACAGCTGGTGATAATTTTTGTTTTTTGTTTTTGTTTTTAGACCCACTCCACTGCTGGTCATAAAATGATAAGAGAACAAAAGAAAAGACCCGCTCCACAGCTGGTCATAATTTTTTTTTTTTTTGTAGACCCGCTACACAGCTGGACATAATATGCAAGAAATTCCTGAAACAGAAAAATAAAACGTTAACCACTCCCCCACACTTAAACGTTACATTGTCCTCAATGTAATTGAGTCATCCAATGCAAAACTTAAGATGGGAAATCCATAAAATGCAAAAAAGTAAACGAAAATATAAAAATAAAAATAAAAATACACCTACTGGAATGTACAAAAAGGATCCCCATACACTAATAACCTGAAAGCTTGGGGATCGACACATAATACAATATTTACAAACGACAGCTTCACACTCATGTCATGAAAACGCGGAGACGCTGAAACTATCAAAAACCAAGATTTACCGTTAAACCAAGTTTTTACTGCACAAGGAAGTGGGTAAAGAACAAAATATGGGGATTCTATTGAGACTGGGGAATTATCAATCGGCTCATGCACTGTATCAAGAATAGGCAAGTCCTCTGGGTATTTAGATGCAAAGTAATCCAACAAAATTTTTGAAGCACATAATTCTAACCCTAAATTAGGTAACTTTTGGAAGTCTAGGGGACTAGAAACAACCTCTAAGTTGGGTGAAAGATCTTGCGAGATAGATTCTTCTAATAAATTAGACAAATCATCTACACAATCATTCACAGGGTCATCTAAAAATTCTGTCTCGATCAGAGAGTCACTACAGTCATCATCATCATTAAATAATTTTTGGCATTCCAGAATTCTCAATCTTAGTTCCAAGCTAAGTGGTTTGTGTTTATAATACTTCTCATATATCTCTAGAGGGGATTCTTCACTTACCACATGTGGATCAAAAACTCCATATCGTTTCCTACGCTTATATTCAGCAAGCGTCATCTCAAATGAGGTTTCCTGATAATTTGACTTTCTACGCTTATACTCCGCCAGCGTCATCGTAGGTGACGTCTCCTCAGAAGAAGGCATCATCCTCAAAAAGTACCTGAAAAGAAATACAAAAAGAAACGCATAAAAAGGAAAAAGAAAATCTAATGAAAATACAATAAAAACTAAAAAAAAAAACTAAAAATTAATCTAAAAACAAATCCGCGTCGACGGCGCCAAAATGATTAAGATTTTTTTTGATTGTCGTTGTAATTGTAGTAAATAGGGATTCGAACTCTAAGACTTGTTAAGATTAATTTTAAAGGAATAAAATAGAGAGTTACTGGGTCTAGGATTCGGCCAAACTCATATCAAGAGGTTCAATTATTCATTCTCAAACAATTATCGCTCAATAAATAAAACAATATTGACTCTTATTTTTGCCAAGGTAGATTCTCCAAACATTAGTTATAAATCGTAAGCATGGGACATCAAACATCTAAGCAAGCATGACCCATCTAATAAAATGATATCTAATTTTTTTAAATCATATTTCAATTAAAATTAATGCAAAAGTCTTATAAAGAATTAAATAATTTTACCCATGTATGAAATTCATCTTCCTCCGTCGACCCAGTGTTGGGGTTTAGCTTCTCATGATAAATACAACTCAAAAATATAATATATATCTCAAATGGTGTTTTTATTAAAGAAAACTAATAATACAATGAATCTGCAACGCTGTGTCGGCGTTACAGAAATCACTGTTACAATAGATGTTGCAAATATAAATTAAGGGTGCCAGACATACCGTTACAAGTACTGTCAATAAACGACAGTTTCTTGCGACAGTCCGTAGGCGTCAAAGCTCTTCTTCTTCTTCTTCTCTCTGCAGCAGCAGAGAAGTTTCTATACAACTCTCTATTTTCTTCCCCAGACTCTCGATATCCTTTCTCTGTTTACCAACTACCTTTTTATACTCCACAGCATCCAAATATCCTCAGTTTAATGCAGAATATTTTCTCTTTAATCCATTATTCTCACTGCCATTACACGAAGATTATTTCTTTCTCTTCATGCGTTAACTGTCTTGAAAACTTCCCAAACTCTGTTGATATGATAAATATATGGATCCTAGGAGAATATCCTCTATTAACTGCACTTAACTTCTGTATTAAACTCACCAGAAACCCAACCATAAACCCGAAGATATTTCTTCCCTCTTTTATAAAAATCGTGTATATATCTTTCCTTCTTCGGAATTATGCACCTTACCAATCTTGTCATGCCGCTAAAACTTCATCCAAATCCATTTGCACGAATAAATCACACAAAATCTTACCAAAAATCTGCAACAAAATTCCACAATAACTCAACAGAATCTATGAAATATCTTCATCCTCAATTTCTTCTAACCGGTGATATTTTCCTTCTTTTATCGATTCAAATGCAATTACCACCCCTGTTTACTCGAAACAGGATGGTATCTATCCATATCCGAGAGTAAATCCCCACAATATCTCCTCAAATCAATCCCAAAAATATTCGCAGAAACAGATTCATTTTTCCCGCCAAAACCTTGTGTTCTTGGTGATGAAGAAGGGTGCCACGTAAAAATTTGAAGGGTGCCCATAGCGGTGGGGGTGTATATAACAAATCAGGTAGCCACTTAGCCAGTGGATTGCCCCATAATAATAGGTTACCTCTTATCCAAAATTGTGAGTTCGAATAACAAGTGTCCTCCGGGGTCCAAAAACCACTTTTCGAGCAACTTTTTCATAAGAGCTTATTTCCTTGAAAAGACTTAAAACAATATTATTAGTGATAAAATGAGTCCTAGATCATGTAATTATGGGTGAAAATGCGTCGCACTTGCATGTTCATCAGTACCCGTACGCGTATTGGCGGAACTTTTCTACCCGAAAAATTCTGCTGAGTTTGGAAACCAAAACCAACTCAAATCCGGTAGCTAAGGTACGCATACTCGTACGCGTACCCAAGATGGTTATTTCTCAAATCGGTAGTTCATGAACTTAAAACAATAAATTATAAGGAATGCAATCTTTGCAAACCGTGTCTATATTGTTCATGAATTGATTCAAATGAATCAAACCGATTTTGTTTCAATTGTGTTTATGAATAAAGACCTAAGTATTGAACAACTCTTTAACTAGTTCTTATGAGTCATTTGAACTAGTTATTAGAAAGATGAATACGGTTAATATGGAAGTGCTCATATGGCTAACCATTGGTTAACTATTTGTGAACCAACTAAGTGTACACGTTTAGGTACGGTTACTCAAACCTAAATGAAATACTTTCATTTGTGTGTGACAAGCTAAGTTTAGATCTAACGGTTGAAAGATATTATCTTGTATCTAATCAGTTTTTCATCTAACGGTGAATATTGAATGCTTTGTTACTAAGATAACATAGATTGCAAACCCTGACTTGAAAACTATATAAGGGAGAACTATAGCAACTGGAAAACTAATCCCCACACCTCCTATGTGATACTAGTTGGTTTTGATAGAGTCAATTCTCCTTTAACCTTAGGTTTCTTATCGAGACCTTGTAGGTTAACGACTTAAAGACTTCATTGGGATTGTGAATCCAGACGAAACTACTTCTCTTATAGTTGAGCGATATTATCTTGCCATTTTCTATCGAACGAGTTCAATTGAATAATTGACTTGAGATTATATCTCCGATAGGGCAAGATAAAAAGAAATCACAAACATCTTCGTCTCATCGTTTGTGATTCCAAAATATCTTGTTTCGCTACCATACGATTACGATTATTTTGAGGTGATTGATAATTCTAGGTTGTTCTTCGGAAATATAAGTACGGGTTATCAATTAGTTCCTTTTCACCTTGATTTTTATCAAAAGATGGAACAAACTCTTTGATTTATCTGTGGGAGACTGATTTATCTATTATCGTAGACTTTTCTATGTGATACAGATTTGTTTATTCAAGTCTTCGACTTTGGGTCGTAGCAACTCTTGGTTGTGGGTGAAATCATCTAAGGGAATCAAGTGCATAGTATCCTGCTGGGATCAGAGACGTAAGGAGCGAAACTGTACCTTGAATCAGTGTGATATTGATTAGGGTTCAACTACAGTCCAGACCGAAGTTAGTTTGTAGTAGGATAGTGTCTGTAGCGTCTTAATACAGTGTGGTGTTTAATCTGGACTAGGTCCCGGGGTTTTTCTGCATTTGCGGTTCCTCGTTAACAAAACTTCTGGTGTCTGTGTTATTTCTATTCTGCATTAGATTTTGTTATATAATTGAAATATCACAGGTTGTGCGTTGTATCGATCAATTGTGAAATCCAACCTTTGGTTGTTGATTGGAAATTGATTGGTCCTTGGATATTGGTCTTTGGTACCATCCAAGTTTATCTCTTGTATTTGATAAAGACTCACATATTTCTCTTTGTTTGAGTATAGATCAAATCGAGAGATAGAGATATTAACTCCTTCATATACTTTTTTATTAAGATTGAGTCTGACTGTCTAGTTGATTCTCTTAAAAGTATATAAGAGTTACTCCATACAGATTGCTAATCGAAATATTGGGTGAGGTTGTTAGACCCCGCATTTTCAATTGGTATCAGAGCAGGCAAACACGTTTAAGACCTCAAAAGTATGTGTTTGTAGCGATATGACTCTATGGACAGAGGTGCTATCTCTATTAACATACCACCAGTCTTCGATGGCTCAAACTACTTATGGTGGAAAATCGCTATGCGAGTTTTTCTTCAATCGCGTGATTTTCAATCATGGGTATATGTTGTTAATGGCTATGATGCTCCAGTTGTGGCAATAGGTAATGCTACTGTTCCAAAGAATATTGGCGAATACGATGTTGCTGAGATACTTGCTTCAAAGCAAAACTCCGACGGTTTGAATGCCATCATACATTCCATTACCCCAAATCTTCAGCACCATGTATCAAATTGCACTAGGTCTAAAGATGCTTGGGATATCTTAGAAAACGTATTCGAAGGAAATACCAGTGAAAAGGAAGCCATGCTTCAAAACCTAAATTCCGATTGGGAAAACTTTTGTATGGCAGATGAAGATTCATTTGATGAGTTTAATCACAAAGTGTCTGAAATTGTTAATGCATCTTTTGCATTGGGTAAGACTATTCCTGAAAAGGACATTGTGATGAAAATTCTCAGATCGCTGCCATCTAGATACGATTCTAAGAAGCATGCCATCGTTGAAGGAAATAACCTTGATAATCTCTCGAGAAACACGTTGGTTGGGAAGCTTAAGATCTTTGATCACGAACATTCATCCAAATCTAAGGATGTGGCGTTCAAAGCACTAAAAGACACAAAATTACTTGATAAAAGTAAAAATGTGTATATCTCTGAAGATGATCACTCTGAGACTGACTCATCAGATGAAGATCTTGAAAAATCGGCCTCGATGATCACAAGACAGTTTAGAGATCTTCTTTTGAAAAGAAGTAAACGGTTCTCCAAAGATAAGCCAAAAGCATCAGTAAAACCTCATAATCGTATTCCTCCTAAAAACAGGGACACAGATGAAACTGATGACGAGGATATGCCTCAGTGCTTTAAGTGTAAGGGGTTTGGTCATTTTGCAAACGAGTGCCCAAATCGTAGAAAATACACTGGGAACAAAGGTCTTGCTGCGACACTTGATGAGATGTCTGACAATTATGATTCTGATGAAGATAAAAAATCAAGTGTTGCTCTTCTATGTGAAAATATTGATTTTGATAATTGTAGAAATACGTACATCAATCTTGATAATCTTTTAGAAGAGAACCCAATCAAGATGGAAGAATCAATTGACCCCTCTATTGGAAACTCTTTGTCTAATGTTTCAGGATCTACTATGTGCCTAGCAGCTTGCGCATCTCGGGCGCCTGATCCATCTTATGCGTTTACATGCTACTATTGTTCTCTCAAGGGTCATGAACTTTCAAAGTGTTTCAATTACAAACACAAGATGAGATATGTCAACAAGATTCAAAGAAGAGCAGATCGTCTAGCTACCAAGCTTAAACTCGCGGAGAAAACAACTGAGGTGTGTAAGTGTTTATGGGTGAAAACTGTTTCTACTGGTTTTGGTAAATTTGGGTGTGTGGATGAGAAACGAATCTAAACCCTAAACAAATACACGCACGGGATCGCTTTTGATTCGAGAGATCAATCTATACATTCTGGCATAAAACAAGAAATGGCCGTTCCAGACTTGCTTCGGTCACAAAGTGAAGGAGATGGGGTTGATCTTAGGGAGGGAAGAGAGGAATGTGTTTAGATTATGAAGGTGTTGGTTGTTTATTTCTTGTATCAGAATGATGAACTGACCTGCACAATGAAAGCTATCAGTTCTGGGTGTTTTCTGGATACTGTGACAACGCTTGATTTCTCTGCGTTGTTTGAAGATAGGTCGAAAGAACCTATTTATACAAGTCATTTTTTAGTCAATTGATGACTTCGTGGTTTGATGGGACGATGAGTCCATGTAGTTGCTAAGTTGAACATGATGTTCTGAAACTCATGAATTGAACATGTCATGAGACAGAGGTATAGTTCTTACGATGAAGTGAGAAAGTATTGCTCATTCGATGGATCGTTGAATATTGATTGTTGAACCAATATTCCTTGGTTTGAGCAAATATTTATCATCTGAGCAAGTGTTGCTCATGTGATGAATTGTTGAATATTTGATCGTCTGAGCAAGTGTTGCTCATCTGATGGATTATTGGCATCGTGACCAAAATATTAATTAAAGTACTGGTTGTTAAACCGAGAATAATTAATAAGATTAATGACCATGAGGTCGTCGTAAAATTATTAAGGTTGGAATCTGGAATGATGATCCTTGGATTCAGAAACCCTAATTTGATCAATTGATGATCAATTCATGGTTCATCAGAATTTTAACCATGGGACGAAGGAGGGAGCGACTATATGGGACAGTGGATCAACCATGTAGTGTCCATATGCTCACGTGAGCAAATACGAAGTACTCCTGAAGAGTTGACGATTTGTTGGTGGAAGAATGATTAAATGTTGGCTTAATCATTTATTCAAAAATGCTCGTCTGAGCCTAAGGTGAGAAAACCTAATTAATTATGACGACGCGAGGGACCGACCATGGAGTCATGAAACCGTCCCTGGGTTGTCACGTGACCGCCTGACGATCACTTCATGAAAATCCAAAGTTTTTGGAAGAGTTTTGGACCTAATACGAGCAATTGTGCAAATTAGGTCAAAACTGTGAAAATTGATGGGACCGGATTCCGTGAGCCAAAGATCCAATCTTGGTCAGTCATGATAGCGTGCTCGTGTCCCCAAGGCGTCCGCGTCTCATTCCTGAGAATTTTTATATTTTCTGGCATGCAATTGAGCATCCATTCGAGAAAATATGCCAAAATTAGGGTTTCGACAAAACTGAGGAAAACACCATGAGATGATAAAAATAATTATAAAATAAGGAATTAGGAGGCGTGGGACCGCCGTGGTCAAGGCATGGTCGTCTGGTCGTGACCACGGTCCCATGGTGCCTTTTCCTTAATTTTATAATATTTTGATGATTTTATGAAAAATTCATGAATTTTGAGAAATTTGATGAATTTAGGGAGTTTCCATGAATTGAAGGAGTTTTCATGAGTTCATGGAAACAAAATATTAAAACAATAAAAACACGGGCGTGTGGGACCATGGAGGCATGGCCGGCCGGCTATGGCCCGGTCCCACGAGTTTTTCATAATTTTTTAATATTTTTCGGTATGTTTGATGATTTGAGGGAATTTTTCATAATTCGAGAGAAATACGATAAAATCAAGGAATTTGATGAATTCAAGGAAAAATAGGAAAAATAATAAAAAATAATAAAGAAAATGGCATGTGGGACCGGCTAGGGCATGGCCGGCCGACTAGTGGCCCGGTCCCACAAGTTTTCATAATTTTATTTTATTTTATTATTATATGATGATTTGTGCAAAAAATACCATGAAATCAAGGAGTTTTTTCATGAAATTAGAGAAATAATAATCATAATAATAAAATAATAAGGAACCGTGGGGTGTAGGGCCGGCTGGGACCAAGGCATGGCCGGTTAGCCAATGGTCACACCCCACACTCCTTTCCTTAATTTTATATTATTTGTTATGGATTTATGGAAGTACCATGAAACCGAGGAGCTTCCTCGAGACGAAGGAGATTTGATCAGATGAGACAATTTTCATCAAATCATGGAAAATAATAAAAATGTATTAAAAATATAAAACTGGCGTGGAACTGACCACAACACGGTCGGTAGGTCGTATGTCCGTGTTCCCAGCACCTTGGTCAATATTTTTAATTATTTATTATTTTCTTCCCTATTTTGCATAGGTTCATCATTTCGTTGTATTTTGAAATACTCGTTCGTGCGGTGACTGTTAGTGTATCGTCGTTGAATACACTTTCACCATTTGAATCGGGGCTTACTTAGAGGTAGCTCAGATGCCCTGTTGTTGATTATTTATTACTAATTGTGGAATTCAGTGGAGAATAATTCACAAAACTGAGTAATAAGATGTTTATTATTAATTCATAGGATCAACTGATGATTCGACTACGAATTCAGAATAAAAAAGTAAGCATTACCATTCCATGAGATCGTAGATTCGACCATAGAATCAGAGTAATTAAGATTTATCTATTACCATTTATGAGACCAGTTGTGGATTCGACCATGAAATCGGAGTAATGAGATAATATAGTTATTGCTATTCTATGAGATCAAGTCGTGGATTCGATCATAGAATCAGAACAATTGTTTATTTCCATTCGTGGGACCAGTCGCAGATTCGACCATGAAATATGAGCAATTTTTATTGCCATTCCTTGGGACCAGTCGTGGATTCGACCATGGAATAGGAGCAATTGTTATTTCCATTCCATGGGACCAGTCGTGGATTCGACCATGGAATAGGGGCAATTGTTATTGCCATTCCATGGGACCAGTCGTGGATTCGACCATGGAATAGGATCAATTGTTATTACCATTTCATGGGACCAGTCGTGGATTCGACCATGGAATAAGAGCAATTGTAATTAGGAATAATTAACTTTGTGGCTCTATACTAGCAGAGCAAGCTGTCTAGGAGCATTAATTACCCCGATATGAGCTTGTCGGTAAGTCATATCCTTTATATAGTCAGGGTAAACTCGTTGTTTGTTCCTGAAGACGTTGTCGCTCTATACTAGCAGAGCAAGCTGTCTAGGAGCCGTCCACCTCGTGATACTATATATAAATAATCACTGAAAGTGTTCAATATTCATGAGATATGTCGTTGTCCAGTCGTGAGACTACATATCTACATGTACTCTGAGAGAAAGCACTCTCCGTTGAGAATTCGATGAGAGACCTGTGTCTCAATACTCACGTCTGATTGCTGGATCAGAGCTTCGAATAATTATGAGTTTACGATTTTATCCCTTGTCAAAAATCGACCATCTACAAATAGAAAGCAATGGTAATAATACGAATACATGCAAGAATAATAGCTAAAACAAGTATGGAATGGACACTAAAACTATATGAATTATGCACTTATAAAATTCCCCCACACTTAGCTTTTGCTAGTCCTCGAGCAAACTAAATAAAACTAATCCTAAATACAACAAATCAATGTCGTGAGGATACGGTTACTCTTAGCATGAATAACAGGCTTTAAACCCCTAGGAGTCCCTAGTGTACGAGTTATAGTCTCGTGAGGGTTTACAAGAGGTATACCCACAAAACCTACTCCAATCTCTCGCCTTGGAAGAACCACTAAGGATAAACACAAAGTAGAAAGCCAAATAATTAGCTTGCATATGTTCTTTAGCTGAAAACATCCCACATACATTCCAATCATCACACATTAGCAATTACTTATGTGTGACATTCAACCTATTTTCAAAACTCCACTAAGATAGTCATTGTACTTGTTGCAACGTTTTTAACAACACTCGCATACTGAAATCACATGAATACATAAGAAATTGGAATAGAAAAGTGAAGTGTGCAAATGTTGACTAAAGTGAAAGATGTTACCCACAATACTTGTATGAATGTCGTCAAAGGAAATATATTTATAGCGCACATTAGTTGATAGAAGCACCCATTTAACTCTACCACATGATTAGATACTTTAAGCGCATGTTCTTTTTCAGCAAGTACATGATAGTTGCCTTGGATCTTGCGTTCCACGCTTGCTTAGGCGACGGAGACAGGGACAACGTTTCACACATACTGCTATCCAATTGTCAAGAACCTCATCAATAGTCTTTTGACTTTCTATATAATGATGATATGGTTTTTGTTTTTATCGACTATGATTAATCCGCAATTCCGGAACTATCATTTATTAGTGTCGATAAATGAAGAGGAGCCTTATTTATTTTTTTCTTTTTCTTTCTTTTTTTTTTATGGCTCACACTTTATGAGTGTTAGACAATTGTCTACGGGGGTTTCAAATACTCAACCAATAATTACCTTGCTACAACATCCACGGTAGTATCAGGATCCCACCAAATCACTTTAGAGAAACATATAACTGCAAAAATAAAAAGAAAGTGATTCAGTAATGATTAATTGCGAGGATAAATCTTTCAAATGACTACCATAGCTTAGTTTCGCATTCAATTATGAACGTATATATATTTAAGGATTGAAGTAAATGGAACTTAATCTGTAGCCGTAAGAAATGTTTCAACCTAAAAAGGTTTAGAGTGTCATCCTAAATAGCTCATAATTAACTCCAAAAGATGAAGTCTCAATAATGCAAGAAATCAAAGAGTATGATTTTTTTATTTTTTATTTTTTATTTTTTATGCAATCCAAGCATGCTTAACTACTCCCCCACACTTAAACTTAAAATTGTCCTCAATGTTCAAAACCGAAAATTCTTATTTCTGACATAACATAAAATTAAACTTGAAATATGTACAAATGGGTAGGGAACTAGGAAAGTCATCCTAAACGAGAGTTGTTCGTCTACGTCTTTTATATGATGTTTCAAAAGGGAACAGTGTTTCTATAAACGGTCTGACTTTTATGGCCTCCGGACTGACTGACATGCAATCTGAAAAAAGTTCTGGAAAAATTCCGAAACTCAAATGTCCAGGCCTATCGCTCCAACTTCACAGACTCCGACTATTTTTATTTTTGGAAAATAAATGTACATCAGTCCTCTTTAAAATTTGGGGTCAACCACTCAAATCGAACTCCGTATGAAGTCTAGAGAGCTATTTTGGTATCAACCGCGCAGTCAGAATTTTCTGACGAATTCATCAAAACTTTCATTATAGATACTGGACTTTGTAAAATCTAAGATGGGAATGCAAGATATGATATGAAAAACTAAGAAAATTAAAAACAAAAGGGATAAAGATACAAAGCCGATGGGTTGCCTCCCACGCAGCGCTTGGTTTAATGTCGTCAGCCCGACGTTATTGTTATCGTCCGTACACCAACAATCTGAAAATTTGGTAATCCTTCCAAATAACAATCTTCAATTCATATAACAGCTTCACAAAAATATTGGCACAAAACATAAATATTGAATCTATCACTTTTTTGAAGTTTACCCCACACTTAGTCCTTTCTACACTCGAAAGTGGATAGAGAACATAGAATTCGGGAACTTCAAAAGGTTCCTCAACTTGGTGAACCTGCACAATACTTGAATCAAACACATCAAATGGTGGATACTTAGAAGTAAAATAATCCGTTAAAACTTTAGAAGCACACAATTTCAATCCTAAGTGAGGTATTTTCTTAAAAGTTAGGTTAACAACTCTTTGACAAGCTACTTCGAATAGAGGAAAAGGGTCAATAGATATAAAATTATGCAAAGGATTAGGCAAACCTTGTTTCGGATCCTCATTCGTAATTAACAGTGAATTATTTACCTCAAGTATATCGTGGTCCTCTATCGAACTATTATTATCTAGCTCAATTGGGTCTTCCACGACTTCAATCAATTTGGTTTCATTCTCAATCTTCATCTCTTGAACAACCTCGTCATCGGAATCCTCTCCTAAAACATTTAGTTCATTGATGCAACTCCTAATTTCTTCGTTTGAATACGTTACATCATTTATAACAATAGATATGTCATATCCAATCTCTTCCTTTTGAATAGGCGAGTGATCGTTATTATGATCAGGAGTTGGAATAATCGTATCATTGTTGCTAGAACTTTCCAAAGGTTACTCATCTTCATCAGAATCTTCGTCAACCTCATAATCTTCACTATCCCAACGACACTGGAATTCCATTTTATGGCCCTTTCAATTTCTTGAAGAGTCTCCTCTGATGCTCCATCTTCTTCCAGTTGATTGTATCTCTTATAAAGTTTTATGATGTTTACAAGTTTTCTATCATTACTCATAATAGAATACCTAGACCGCAACTCTTCCCTTTGAGTAAGTGAAATATGAGCAATATGGGTGGGTTTGGCTACACTATCATAAGTTTTGAGTTCAAAACTCTCTGTCATCTGCACATTACTGAAAATAATTGATGAGAAACAAAACTATCCTTCCATCCTTTTGATTGTTCACTTACATGCCCGTCATAAGGTTGTTGACATGTATGAGGATATTCATAAGGTTCAGTGGGATATTGATCATAGCCAAAAGATTGGTTTTGATTATATCCATAGGATGGTTGGTAGTTGTCATATGAATGCGATTGAAAACCATATTGATTACCACTGTTGTATTTGTAATCTTGTGCTCCATACATGTTATTTCCGTAAGGAAACATGACGACTCACAAGAAAAAGAAAATCAAAATAAAAATCTAAAAAAATAAAAACAAGCTAAAAAAATAACAAATCAATTAGCAACTGCTCCCCGGCAGTGACGCCAAAATTTGTATGGGTTGTCGTAGGCTCAACAAATTATTAAATATATTTCCCACTAATTAACTGGTAATATAGCGGTAGTAAGAGATAGTTCCCACAGAGAGCTGTGTAATTGATAGGTTATTTGATCAGCAAGATAAAGTAAATAACAAAGGGGCGATTTGGTTTTAATATTAATAAAAAGATAATAATAAAAGAAAGATGATCAAGGAATTCTTCGCTGTTACCAAGCGATAACTGGATTAATATACTTATCTATTGTTCATAAGAACCATTCATCACCAACCGTAGAATAATAGCTAGCTCAGTGTTATCCCAAAAACTCCTTTTACCACGGATACGGAAGCTCTCCAATATCAGATTCTATTCAACTGAACCACCAAGTAGTAGCTCACTCAAGGTGTAATCCAATCGAACGCTTTAAGCTTTATGAATTAGGTTGATCCTAGTAGTTAAACTCTTAGCCAAAGGTTTAATTTCTGGTGTTATCTTCACACACGATTGCTACACAGAATCCCTCTGTAAGGTCTCGCGATTTCTACTTGTGTAGAGAGTTAATCGACGATTACTTATCTCATAACTTCCACTAGCAATAGAACAATCAATATACTGATCTAGTAGGCCTCCCAAATCAATATAAGAATCACTCATAAACCCTATATATGGTAAAGACAAACGATGATAATAAAAACTCTCAATAGATTTGTATTATTAATAAAGCTTCATGCTTAGAACATTGAATTCATCCTTAATCAACAAAAATTTAGCTACTCATATTACAAAGAAGATGATAATGGTGGTTCCCCCCTAAAGGGGTAAACCCTAGGTTTTGATGTAGAACTTGTAATATGAGATTAACGATGATATTTTTACATATCCTAATATCTTTTTATAGGTTTACATTGCTTGGTCTCCAAGTATTTAGTTAGGTTTAGGAACCAGACCCGAAAATATGACCTAACGACTTCAAACGTGCCCTTAGGCCTTCCAAGGTGAAAATACACGTTTCCCATTTGATAAGTTCGCGTACCCAGCCCGCAAACTTCAAATTCCAGCAGATATTTTCGGAAATAAGTCTGCGAACTCGGTTCGCAAACCCAGTTCGCGGACTTCACTGTCTTCAGTATTCAATGAAAACTGTTTTGGCCACAACTTTTTCATCCGAACTCGGAATGTCCTCATTATTTTTGAATTCTTTTTATCTTTAAATTATATTCAAGATGATGATGAGAAATCCTTAATTTGACTGAGTTAAGATCGTTCTTTTTCCTGTGTCTTGATTATGAGCGTTTTGCTCCTTTTCGTCGCACTTCTTCTACTTGTCTTGGACTTGGGAACTTGGATACTTGGGATACTTCTCTTCTTAGATATTTTCAGCACTTTGTAGCTCCTTTTTGGATGATTCACCTAATAGAGACAAATAAGAGAAAGCAATGGTAATAATACGAATACATGCAAGAATAATAGCTAAAACAAGTATGGAATGGACACTAAAATCATATGAATTATGCACTTATCACTAGCCTTAGGTTATGATTTGATAAAACCCTGGCTTAGAATTTGTAGACACAACTCCCACGGGCATTTTTCCACCCGTCCATAGAAAACCAGATGTGATCGTTTGCCCCGTGCACGGTTTGCATGCGACCCTTTAACGAATGTGGTCCCTACTATGCGTGCTCGTTCCATGGCCGAGGGAACATTCGAGCACGGGTAATCGTGATTTACTGCTTGTGTGGGCGTATGCTCCGCGGCGATTTTTTTTTTTTTTTGCATCCATCGGCTCCGACCATTAACACCCATGTTGTATCGTATGCGTGATTTCTTCCTTAGTACGAAGTAGTGACTCTTTTCCATTGCGCTTCATTGTAGCTGTTTGAAAAATGAACAAAGAGGCTCTCGTTAAGATGTCACCTGGGGATTATGCTGCTGCTGAATCGGGAGGTGTTGACAACTCCAAAGAAATGCCGAGCATAAATGATGAGCTGTGTACTGCGCCTTTTCCAAATGTTAGAACTCATCGAGGCCATAAGTGGACCCTGCTCACTGGATAGGAAGATGATGAGTCTACTTCGTCCGCTTCTCCAGCATACATGATGAAATTCTGTCTTCGGAAGAGTGAATATCCACCTTTTCCTATTGATTTCAAGGTTTTTCACACTCCACTGAGCTCTTATGAAGGATGGATGAGGCGCCTGTTGGGAAATGAGCGTATCAAAGATAATTTGACCAAAGCGCGGATCATTGAGGCTGTTATGGCGTCTGCAACTCTTCAATTAAAAAAGACGACACTGGTTTGATTACTTTCATTTCTCGATGGCGCCCCTCCACGCACACGGCCGTATGTAGATGGGGAGAGGTGACCATTACCTTGGAAAGCATGTCCGTGTTGATGAATCTTCCTATTGCTGGAAGTTTCCATTATAAGCTATCTACTACAGAAAGCGTCATCTTCGAAACTATACTTCAGAAGGCAGGAGAGTATGAACAACAAAAAAAGGATACAAAATGCTTTTATACTTGGTGGGTGTTTGAGTGGTCTCCCGCAAAACCAAAGCCGGGTCAAGCACTGGATGATGAACTCAGCGTAGTTGCGTTTCTGTCTTTGTGGCTGTCTAGGGACATCTTTGATGACGGTTCTGGGAAGAAGACTATAAGAGAGGATCTCGTCATGTTTGCTATAAAGTTGGCGAAAGGTGTGGTCCTCCCTTTGGGCGCCTTATTCCTTGGATCACTGTATTCTCATCTGGATGCTTTGGCGGTAGACACGCATGCTTCCGACGGGTCTAAGAAAGTGGAATCGCATATCCATGTTGCTTTTATTCAGGCGTGCATGTGGGAACATTTCAAAGGTTATGCCACTGTCCCTGCAACTTCGTTTTCTGGCTTGTATGGCGGTTCAAGGATACTTCATTGGCAGAACAGACGTCCAAAATCCGGGTTGAGACTTGTGGATTTTATCGATAACGTGTACGCCATAGATTTCCGTCCGTGGGGACCAGTCCATTCTTCTGTGGTTCAACCGGAAACCTTCACTACTTCCCCTGACATTGTGTTGCATACTGAGGGAAAAACCATGAATCTTGGAGAAATCATTTTCCTGCGAAGTTGCATGCCAGGATACATTCCATCTTTCTTTAATGAACTCCTTACTGTGGTTCATTATAATATTGACAGGGCCGCTCGTCAGATAGGATTTGACCAGGGCATTCCATTCCGTCTTCCGCCAATGCCTTCAAAGGATCTCGTTCCATCTGTTCTTAATGCTGACATATTCACACCAGAGAAGAGCCTTCCATTCTTGCCTCTTGGAAGAAGGTCAGCTGCGACTGGTGGGTATAAGCGTTTTTGGCGAGGAGAGATGTTAGCTTTTCAAAAATTCTCGGAAGAGGTTGCGACATTTCCCCGCGGCGAGCCATCTCCCGAAATTTTTAAGTAACACAAACGATTGAAGCCGCTTCCGGGTAAACGAACCAGGGCTAATACTACCGATGACTGCAGTCCCCAGGATGCAGGAGCGGGGTCTAAGAAGCAGGCGTGTGGTCCTGTGGTCTTCAATTCTTCTTATATGCAGGTGTTTTGAACTTCTTCCTTTTGATTATCCCATTTTATTTATCTTAGGAAATCCTCACTGAATGTGCTCCTTATTCAGGGTCTCAGGAAGGAAAATGCTTTTACAAGGCTGGTGCGTAGACATAACACAACTTTAGAGAAATCCGGAGATGTCGAACCTTCTTTAGAGAAGTCTGGCGCTACTGATCCTCTTGAAGGTGATGAGAAGGATGGTCCAAGCTCGGTTGGCGATGAAGAAAGCGTCTTCCAGAGCGGCAAGGAGTCTGATCGTTTCAGTGAGCTTGTGGATGAAACCGTGGAAGAAATCAACCTTCAGGGTGAAGCAAACGATGCGGGGATGCCGGAGAGGATACATCCATGATTGCAGAGGTGCTTCCCTATGAAGAATCTTCTGTACCTGTCCCTGGAGCTGTCTTCGATCCTCCTTACACAAATCATGTGCTGGTTGGAGGATTTAGCGTGCCGGCTAAGTATGAGAAGTTATACACCAAAATATGGAGAAAACATGGTCATATTGCCACTTCCAGAAAACTTAAGAGTCGCTTCGCATTGGCCAAAAGTGTTGAATAAGCTTTATCCACTGACTACGGCATGAGGGTCGTGACTGGGCGCACGGTTTCTGAAGAGATAATTTCAAACTGGGAGTTCCACCGGGACGTGTTTATGCAGTACGAGTTCAAGGATTCTTGGTTCTACAAAGGGTTTTCTGAAATCCAGAAGCTTCAAAGCGCAATGGACAAAATTCCTTTCATGGAATGCATTTCTCAACATGAGGAAGAGATCGAGAGGTTGTCTAAAGAGTTGAAGCTGAAGCAGTCCACCCTCCAGAACATGAAAGCTGCTCTTCCCAGAAGAACGAGTTGTTTCTGAAAGACTTCCCTTGAATGCTTTAGGTTGCTTATTTATGCTTATCTTTTTTTTAGATGCTTTTGAGTGATGTGAGGATTTCCTTTCACAACTTGATTTTAAGTTTTGAACTGATAGGTGGTTGAATTTTGGATTGGTTTACTTTGAGATAGTTTTGTGAACGGTTTTTTAGAAAGAGATTGTTTTAGAAGGAACTTGTATTATGATTAGAAATAATGTGACTATTCTAACGATATCGTACATGACACAAGAAGTTGCAAATATCGTGTGAAAAGAAACACATCTAAGAGGAAAATAAAACATGATGTTTACGGTGATTTGCATCATTGGATATCTTTCCCAGTGCGGGACGTCAAGTCCCCAGTAGGCTCTAAAACTATCTTTCTTGTAAATTTGTTTAATAAAACTTACTTGTTCTTCGAAATTCCATTTGCATGAAATCGGATCTTCCCGAGTACTTACTTCGAGAAATTTCACGTGCTAATCTTCAGAGAGAGGAGGAAAATATGCTGAATTAAGCTTCTTCTGGACAATGCGCTTTAGGGCGTTGCATTCACTGGTAAGGTAGTGAAGAAACTTGTGATAATGACAATATCTCGAATCTATCATTTCTTTATCAGTCGGTTGTCTCCACACAGGAGGCAGTTGGACTTCTCCGTCTCACACCCATACCTCCAACAATTCTAAGACTTTCTTCATCGAGAATGGGAAATGTGGGTATCTCGAGCCGGGCTTTTCTTGCGCCCACTGATGTTGCCGTGATATCTCCTGTTGACCTTGATATGAAGCACGTTTCGAAGATGGAGTTGGAGAACATGCATGTGTCAACATATATGCGGTCCGCTTGGTTGGGCGTCTTTGCTGGGATGCGGCTGCTTTCGAGGGCCTCGTATCAGCAATAGTATTACCATTAGTTGGCTGAGTCGAGTATTCCCAGCCCCTGTATTCGTGTGACTCTTGACTGATTTCTCCTTCTTTAGGCAGTTCTTCGTTTGGCTGAAAAGTCGTAGCAGATTGAATTACTTTCTGTACTTCAGCAACGGTTTTGAGATACAAATCTTCCAGCAAGGTTTCATAAGCTAGCTCTTTTCCTTTATCCGATAAATGCTGCGGAATTCCTGACAAGTCCTTTCCTATGTGGAATTGCTTTGGGTTTCCGTTAGCCGGCTCATGCTTCTCGTCTCTCCTTGGTCCCCTGGTGTGGTCATGCATTCTTTCTGCATTTTCGATGGTAAAGACACGACTCCCAGATAAAGATTCAACATTCTTTGCGTCGTCATTCGTGGTACTCCCCGAGTAAACACTTGCCGAGCCTTCTTGTAATCGAACTGCTATATCATTTAAAAGACGGAATGTCTCACTCTGCCTTCTGGCGATACCATCTTGGTTTTCCAGGACATCCTATAGCATCCTGGTCACACTTTCCATGAGGTTTGGGTTATCTATGGCTTCTGGAGAATTTAGCTGGCGAGGATACATCATAGGATGGAAGCTAGACTTTAGTGATTAAAAAATGAATAGGTTAATGATTGAACTGGTTCTAAGATCTATCCCTTCGAAATTGAGAAAACTGGAATGAATAATGAGAAGCTGATTTTGTAACCGAGAGATTAATCTCCCACTGGGGTCGCCAATTGTTTATGGGTGAAAATTGTTTCTACTGGTTTTGGTAAATTGGGGTGCGTGGATGAGAAACGAATATAAACCCTAAAAAAATGCACTGCACGGGAGCGCTTTTAATTCGAGAGATCAGTCTATACAATTCTGGCCTAAACCAAGAAATGGTCGTTCCAAACTTGTTTCGGTCACAAAGTTAAGGAGATGGGGTTGATCTTAGGGAGGGAAGCGAAGAAGGTGTTGAGATTATGAAGGTGTTGGTCGTTTATGACTTCTATCAGAATGATGAACTGGCTTGCACAATGAAAGCTATCAGTTCTGGGTGTTTTCTGGATACTGTGACAACACTTGATTTCTCTGTGTTATTTGAAGATAGGTCGAAAGAACCTATTTATACAAGTCATTTGAGCACAATCCTCATCTCGTAGGAAGTAGAGGAAGTTGAGTGGTGGAATAGTGGGGTCGTGTAGGTGATTATCACACGATCACGCTTTTGCCCACTTTCCTCATCATCGTTAACCGTCCATGCCTCCTAACACGTTATCTTAATGGGCGCGTTGCATGCCGCACGTTGTAAACCGCCAGACCAATACCCCAGTAAATATCCCCCAGTTTGTGATATGTTTGATGTCTCGAATGAGTGGGTCAGGTCGTGGGACCCACCGCAGAAAATAGCATACGGTGCTATTAAGTTAAATAACTGAGTTATTTATGGAATTGATATTCATGAAATATCGTGTATGTTCGATGCATGTAATGCATCGTTTTAAATCAAGCAACTCAAAACAACAGATATGCATAAAGCATCGCTGTTTTAATGCTTGATTGAGTAAGTCGCGGATTAAGCGTCTTAAAATGGCAGCACATCCAACCATCTTTGAGTGATCTTCTGGAAGCCGCATGGGCGGGACACCATATGATTGATCACTCCCTGTGACAAAGTGGCGGACGGTGATCATTGAGGCGCTTCATTGATCGTCTAATTTTTAATCCAAGCCATCCGACCAAGCTGGCAAAGTTGGACGGACGAGATGATTTACGACACATATTTGCTGTCGTTGATGGATTTGGAGGTGTGCAACATCCCCTCTTTGGCTTGACCGAATCTAAGCATGGGCGCTAATTTTGGTGGGACCGACCAGGCATGCGTGGAAACGGTCCGCCGACGTGCATGCTTATACCTCTCGGTCCCACAAAGATTCGATCTGGACCACTCAATTTGACCGGCAAAGATGAGTGGTCGTGATCGATTTGCGATAGAAATATATTGCTGCAAAGGTTTAAAAGCCGTGTGGCATGCCACCCCTTGGGAGTGTGTTTCTATGCAACATGCCCTAATCTGCATAGGCCGGCCGGTCACACGCAAAATTGGGCCCACGGTGATCACGTTGATATCCTTGGGACCTCTTGAGTCTATATCTACACCCTCCTTTTAGGCTGGCGAAGATGGATGGTCATGATCGAACTACGACAGATGTGCATTGCCGCAAAACCCTAATTAGGATTTTTGAATCAGTCACGCACACGTGACTTTGTCCAAACGGTTTGGCAAGCCGTGACCTCCTTTTGGGAGATCGATCACGTGGGGACCATGTTGGGTCGACGGGGAACTTGCGTGCACCTTTCTGATGGTCCTAAATGCGATATAAGCCATCCAAATAGGTTGGATAAGTTGGATGGTTGTGATCTATTTAAGACACTAGTGGAATTCCGCGTCCCTTAGAAGCATCACACCTGCCATGGTTTGAGCAATCGTTTCATTGCTCCATGGCCTCGTCGTGAGAAAACCAATCTAGTGAAGGAGAAGTGGGCCCGCCAAGGTGTGCGTTAACGCTTCCCTGATCATTCATGGGATGATCTAATCCGTCCAACCATGCTGGCAAAGTTGGACGGTTGTGATGGCTTTAAGACTGCCCTGAACAGTCTTGCTCGTTCAAGCCTCTCCCAAAACAGCGTGGCCACCCTTCTTTGGGTTGGCGTTTGACGGCGCTGGGGAATATGGTGTGCTGTTCGACCGGCTAGGGCATAAGTGGGCCCGTCGGTGGTTATCACAACAATTTCCTATTTTTTCCAGGGTTTGGATAGGCTTGTTAAATTGCGCGGCCAACTTGCGTGGCCACGATCGTTTCTGAGACTGGTATGAACAGTCCATATTTTCCTTAAGGAAATTAAATACGTTCGATCGAACTGTCTTTAATCAAAAGCGCGTCGATTCGAAATTCTCTTTGTCAGAGAGTGATGCATCCTGTATGGGTATTTCATGCATGTCTCAATATTGGCACGGAGATTCATGCTACTATGCTGAGAATGAACACTCAGTCGTCATGTCATGTCAATAAAGAGAGTTCGGCTGAGAACATAGCAAGGGAAATACTAGGCAAATTATGCATTAATTAATAATGCTAATAAAATTCACAGAATATTTGGGATTATTATTGCACGCACCATTCTGGGTGAATTCCGTGTATTTATTGAATTGCTTCAAATAAGGTGAAGAGGTTTTCTACACTCATCACTTCTTAAACGGCTTTTCCCTTTGCAGGGTGACAGCGCATAAAAAATACCGGTTTTACAATTTTAGACCTGAAATAAAATCCACCATCAACAGTAAGATCTTATCTTCCTCGAAGAAAATAGTTTCCAAAGATAGATTTAGATCATTAGAGAAGAAAACATGGTCTAAACATATGGAAAGGCAGGGTCCCATAAATTTGATCCAAAAGGGTCATGGTGGACAGATTGTTGTTCACCACATCACAACTTGATTGTGTTGTCTCGTGCATCTTGTCTCATGTGCCTGTTCAAAAGAGACAAGATCTTGCACACCTCGGGCTTTAAAAGAAAAAAAAATCAGCTTTGCGTTGTTTGGTGTTTGGAATTCCTCCATATCACTTTTGATATTGGAAAGGACCTTTTTGCCAAAAGAAGAGGGTTATTATCGACAATTCCGCTCTTTATAGGGTTGTGAGCTGTGCGTACACAAACCTTTTTAAAGGTTTAGAAACCCTACATTCCTTTTTCCTTCTCTGATACTCTTTATATCTTAAGACTGCTTGTTGAGTTTTGATTGTGAATTCCTCTCAAAAAAACGTGCTTTCATGGAAACTCCAAGCATCGTGTCTTCTGATGGAAAAGATGTCAATATGATTGTTAAGCCATCAATCATTAAGGAAAAAGAGCAATCTCAATTGTCTCCAACTCTAAAAAGAAAAAGAAGGAATGTGAGGAAGCCAAGAGTTGTTCCTTCAAACTCTAAGAAGTTTTCTGATGTTCTTGAAGAGTTAAAGCTGGCAAGAAAAGAGATTCAGCAAATAAAGGCTTGTGTTTTAAGATCATTGGAAATTCAGAAATCCCTGGTTCGACATCATCAACCAAGAAGGTTTATTGGTATTGACTCTTTTATCCATGAACCATATGTTCCAATGGTTGTTGACGACAAGGAGTTCGGGGACGACAAGGAATTTTTCAAAGATCTTAATATCTAGGAAACTTCTTAAGAGAATTTTTATTCTTGTTTTGTTTAAGAAGGATAAATAGGGTTGGAATAGCCATTATTGTGAGTACACATAGCTATGTCCAACGTTTTCATCTTGCAATGTTTTTAGATTTATTTATTTAAATTCTAAAGTTGATTTGGAAGATGATTTTTGCAATATTAATCTTTATGGTTTTATATATTGCAATATGTTATGGGATATGTGTGTTTGCGTCAATGAACTATTATTGTCCCATACGATGTCAAAAGTTATCTCTTTCATATGTCGATATGCATGTATTGATACAAGATCGATGAACCTTTGACAAACAAAAGTTAAGCCTATTATGTCATTTATTGATGGAAGATAGGTTAAAATATTTTGTTTACGGGGATTAGGTCTATTGTATGTCATTGTGCAAATAGTGATGGAAAATAGAATGAATCCTTGTATATTCCGCAGTATTGATTTTCCCTGATCCATATTTTATGTATATACTGTGCGGCTCCATAAGTCTTCTTTTGTGAGCATTTCCAACTAGACTAATCATAGATTCGTTTGTGGTTAATTTGGTTGTGTATTCCGATTAAATTAATCATGGGTCCTCTTGTGATTAGTTTAATTGAGAACTTTGGATACAAAATCATTTTGTGGTTTTTGGTGTCTAAAGAAATCCTTCTTTTCTCGTAAAAGTAAGGTCGCTCTTGTTGTTCTTTCGGGAATGACATCAAATGCGGGAGAGTTCTCTTGAACTTGCGCTTAATTTCCATATCTTTGTGGGGAGTGCGGCTGTGGAATATTTGAGGAGTTATCTTGTATCTTTATAAACTCCGTGATGAATGCATTTAGCTTCGGCTTTATGGTTGCATCTAAACAAAGTTGATATGTACTTTTCTTTGGTCTTGCAGCGTCTCCATGAAAATTTCATTAGGATCTCATTTTCGTACCTTAATTTTATTGACAAAAAGGGGGAGAATTAATATGTAGTTCACACTACAAATACATATGGTTTTCATATCATTATGTAAGGGGGAGTGGTTTTCATGTTGAGATGAAATTGACTAAGGGGGAGTGATATATATCACCATAGTATTGTTATCAAAGTTGTGATACAATTGAACTTTGATACTGTGTAATAATACTATGATACTGTATAACAATGATCGAGAGCTTTTGTTTTCTCATTGTTATGACACTGTATAACAATGATCGAGAGCTTTTGTTTTCTCATTTTTATGGCTACGGATCTTCAACAACTATGATGCTGAACTGAACATCTATGGAATCATGGGAGTACTTGGAAAAGACGAAGTTTTCGAGTAATGTTGAAGAACCAAGGAGATCAAGCATGTGGACGAGAAGATACAAAGTTTTATCTATTTTGTATTCCATATGTATTGATAGTTTTGTCACTAAAATTGACAAAGGGGGAGATTGTTAGAGCATTGCTCGGTCGAAAATGGCTTTGATGACGATAGTTGTGAATAACGACTATTATAACATTATAGAAGAATGTTTCAATGATTGAAATGTAGAGTTGAGATTACCATCTATGGATATAAGCATATATATTGTGTTCGCACATTAGTGTATAAATCCATGTACCGAAAACCAAGTGTGTGCATATGTGTGCATACGGTATTGGTGAAGGAGACAGGTCGGGTATGCATACCCGTAGCATACTGGCGGAACTTTTCCTCCCGAAAATTTATGCTGAGTTTGGAGTTTACGAACTCATAAACCAGTCACCTTAGGTACGCGTACTGGCGGAACTTTGCTACCCGAAAAATTCTGCTGAGTTTGGAAACCAAAATCAACTAAAATCCGGTAGTTAAGGTACGCACACCCGTACGTGTAACCAAGCTGGTTATTTCTCAAATCGGTAGTTCATGAACTTAAAACAATAAATTATAAGGAATGCAATCTTTGCAAACCGTGGCTATATTGTTCATGAATTTATTCAAATGAATCAAACCGATTTTGTTTCAATTGTGTCTATGAATAAAGACCTAAGCAATTGAACAACTCTTCAACTAGTTCTTATGAGTCATTTGAACTAATTATGAGAAAAATGAGTACGGTTAATATGGAAGTGCTAATATGGCTAACTATTGGTTAACTATTTGTGAACTATAGGATCATAATCTCGCACAGAAGAATATGCTTGCAAAATTATTAACAACACATCGCGAAGACATCGCAGGATGATTTCAGAAACGACATAACAGATGACATCAAATTAAACATGAGAAAAGTGTTATGATCTTGCAAAAATTAGGAATGTTGCGAATGTTACATTTGTAAGCTTGCGAAAATACCGCAAGCCAGATCCGAAATTAGGGGAAATGTTAGCTGTACATTAGCTGTCATCCACTATGTAAACACCTATATAAAGAGAAAGGCAAGAGATAGAAATGATATAGATGATCAGAAAGAGAGACACACTTTGGGAGAGGATACATTCTATAGAGAGAGAAAGTAGAATTGGTTGTATTATTATTATCTCCTTCTTCTTCCTCCTTCAAGAACCTAGAGCTCCAAATACTCATTAATGGAGTCTCAATTGTAATCCATATGTAATTACAAACAATCATAGTGAAGATCCCTAACCCCGTGGATGTAGATCAAATGGATCGAACCACGTAAACCTTGTGTCTCTTTACAATTTTAGCATTCTTATCATCATTTTTATGTTTAGATCTACAAATTATTACAAGGGGTGTGTTGTAGGATTTCCTGCAACTACATTTTTGGCGCTAGAAACAGGGAATGGGTCATTACATGAAAGTGTGAATACGTCTTGCGATTTCGTCGCAAGACGGCAATGTCATGGGGCTTTATTTTCACAAGAATACTTAGGCCTGTCATATTGTCGCAACAATCCTTAAGAGGCAATAATACAAAAGAAAAATTTAAGGCAAGATCAATGGGTTTTTGCATGAAAGTTCAAAGATGTCCTACGATTTTGTCGCAATGACAAGAGGTTACAAAATAAGACCTTTAACTAGGAAGGAAAAATAAGACCACATAACAAAATGAGTAAGCAAGTAAGCTTGCGAGAATGATTATATGTAAGCAAACAAGCTTGCGAATATGTACATGGAAATGAAACTGAGGCAGTGAAAATGCCGCAGACTTGATATTATGATCATACTGTTATGAGATATTAATAGTGCAGGAAAGAGGGAAGATGAAAAACAAGTAAGAACTTGTGAAGAACAATAACTACACGAAGAAGAATGCATACACTAAAGAAAAAGGCAGAGAAATGAAGAATGGAAGCAATTTAGAGCTACATCAATTTTAGACGGCAAAATGAGCTAAGTAACACAAACATTAACTATACATTGCAATAGATAAGCATTCTCATCATACAAGCATCATACTCGCATCATAAAAGCATTGCATAAGCATTTCATGGCATAAACATCGCATACACATTTCATAACATAATCATCACATAAGCATTATATTCGCATAAATACTTTACAAAACTGTACGGAATGATATTGCAGAATTTCGCAATAATATCGCAGAATTTAGCAGAATTATTCAGGATTATTCAGAATTTCACAGGATTATTCAAGAATTTCGCAAGATTATTCAGAACTTCACAGAATGATTCAGAATTTCGCAGAATGATTCAAAATTTCGTAGAATGTGTCAGAATTTCGCAGAATATGATTCTTCCGAATGATGTGATTATCTCGCTCAATTATTTCGCACAATTATAAGCAACTTGAAGAGATTATACTATTGCATGATCACAAAATATGAGACAGAGGCAAAGATAATAATAAGAAAACGATTCGCACATTCAACATTTTCTCAAGGATTCTACCCTCATAGATAAAGAACAGAGGCAACTATGGATTACCAATAAAACATTTTATGTTCTTTATCTCCTCGGCAAGAATCATTCCCAAAGTGGACGTTCGCTAATGAACAATAAGAATCCTCACCAAAAATGGAGTAATAATTTCGCGCGAATAGAGGCAATACTTATTATTCAAGGACAGATTAAGTACTTTTTATACTTCATTAAGGACACTTCATACTTCGCATACTTCAAGGGTTGATACTTCTTATTTACTTCGCAACGTTCCAGAACTTCACAAAAGAATAGAGGCAAGTACGTACTTTTCAAGTCCGATATTCTTTCGCTCGTTCCTCCAACAACTACAACAAGGTGGATTTTTTCTTAAAGATCGCTTTTCAAGCAATATTCAAGAAAAAAGAGGCAATGTGTAGGATCAGAATCTCGTACAGAAGAATATGCTTGCGAAATTATTAACAACACATCGCGAAGACATCGCATGATGATTTCAGAAACGACATAACAGATGACATCAACTTAAACATGAGAAAAGTGTGATGATCTTGCGAAAATTAGGAATGTTGCGAATGTTACATTTGTAAGCTTGCGAAAATACCGCAAGCCAGATCCGAAATTAGGGGAAATGTTAGCTGTACATTAGCTGTCATCCACTATGTAAACACCTATATAAAGAGAAAGGCAAGAGATAGAAATGATATAGATGATCAGAAAGAGAGACACACTTTGGGAGAGGATACATTCTATAGAGAGAGAAAGTAGAATTGGTTGTATTATTATTATCTCCTTCTTCTTCCTCCTTCAAGAACCTAGAGCTCCAAATACTCATTAATGGAGTCTCAATTGTAATCCATATGTAATTACAAACAATCATAGCGAAGATCCCTAACCCCGTGGATGTAGATCAAATTGATCGAACCACGTAAACCTTGTGTCTCTTTACAATTTTAGCATTTTTATCATCATTTTTATGTTTAGATCTACAAATTATTACAAGGGGTGTGTTGTAGGATTTCCTGCAACTACATGAACCAACTAAGTGTACACGTTTAGATACGGTTACTCAAACCTAAATGAAATACATTTCATTTGTGTATGACAAGCTAAGTTTAGATCTAACGGTTGAAATATATTAGCTTGTATCTAATCATATTTTTATCTAACGGTGAATATTGAATGCTTTGTTACTAAGTTAACATAGATTGCAAACCCTGATTTGAAAACTATATAAGGGAGAACTCTAGCAACTGGAAAAACTAATCCCCACACCTCCTATGTGATACTAGTTGGTTTTTCTATAGTCGATTCTCCTTTAACCTTAGGTTTCTTCTCGAGACCCTGTAGGTTAATGACTCAAAGACTTCATTGGGATTGTGAAGCCAGACGAAACCACTTCTCTCATAGTTGAGTGATCTGATCTTGCCATTTTCTATCGTACGAGTTCAATTGAATAATTGACTTGAGATTATATCTCCGATATGGAAAGATAAAAAGAAATCAAAAACATCTTCGTATCATCGTTTGTGATTCCACAATATCTTGTTTCGCTATCATACAATTAAGATTATTGTGAGGTGATTGATAATTCTAGGTTGTTCTTCGGGAATATAAGTCTGGGTTATCAATTAGTTCATGTTCACCTTGATTTCTATCAAAAAACGGAACAAACTCTTAGGTTTATCTGTGGGAGACAGATTTATCTATTATCGTAGACTTTTCTGTGTGATACAAATTTGTTTATTCAAGTCTCCGACTTTGGGTCGTAGCAACTCTTGGTTGTGGGTGAGATCAGCTAAGGGAATCAAGTGCGTAGTATCCTGCTGGGATCAGAGACGTAAGGAGAGCAATTGTACCTTGAATCAGTGTGATATTGATTAGGCTTCAACTACAGTCCATACCGAAGTTAGTTTGTAGTGGGATAGTGTCTGTAACGGCTTAATAGAATGTGGTGTTCAATCTGGACTAGGTCCCGGGATTTTTCTGCATTTGCGGTTTCCTCGTTAACAAAACTTCTGGTGTCTGTGTTATTTCTATTGCGCATTATATTTTTTTATATAATTGAAATATCACAGGTTGTGCATTGCATCGATCAATTGTGAAATTCAACCTTTGGTTGTTGATTGGAAACTGATTGATCCTTGGATATTGGTCTTTGGTACCATCCAAGTTTATATCTCTTGTATTTGATAAAGACTCACAGATTTATATTTGTTTGAGAATAGATCAAATCCAGAGATAGAGATATTAACTCCTTGATATACTTTTTATTAAGATTGAGTCTGACTGTCTAGTTAGTTCTCTTAAAAGTATATTAGAGTTAGTCCATACATATTTCTAATCGAAATATTGGGTGAGGTTGTTAGACCCCCGCATTTTCACCCATGATGACGTTTCCAGAGATGATGTTTCTAGAGAGGATGCTTCTACAGATGCGTCTTCCAGCAATGATGATTCTGGGAATTCAAGAGAAGAAGAAGAGACTTCTAGAATTAAGAACATTCTGAATGCTGAAGATGATTTCTTCGTGTTTCTGTATAGACCCGAAGTACGTCCCTCAGGTTCCTCGTTTCGGCTCCTCATAAATCCAAGAACACTACTCAGAACAAATTGGTATCTCCTCAAGCGATAATTCGGTTCTGTTTGCAAGGAAACACTATTCGGCTTCACATGTGTAGTTCAAGCTTTCCCGAAAGCCTTTGACGGATTTTTCTGGATGGTCAAGACATATGCTGGGTCATAGCCGTGTAAGGGATATGCAGGATCGTGCACAGGTGACACGGGCCATTCAAGCAGCTGGAGAGTTGGTCATTCATCATGATATACGAGGTATGGTGGATTTTCTTGCTCGTTGGTGCATTTCTACTCATACTTTCATATGTAGATGGGAGAATTCGCCATCACCTTGGTAGATGTAGTCATTTTATTGCATCTCCCAATTACTGGTAATTTCCCTGAAGAGCTCTCAGCCGAGGAAACTGCAATGTCTGACATCTTGAAATCTATGATGCATGATTTCAACAAGTCACCCAAGTTTTGCTATGCTCGATGGTTGAAGCACTGGTGGCTGAGAGATAGAATTCCCGAAGAACCTTTTGATGGTACATTAACCATTGCTGCTTTCTTATGCTTGTGGCTCTCCAAAGACGTTCTTGAGGATAGTAGACATTTGTTGAAGCCAGTTGTGATTCCTTTTTCTATTAAAATGGCTAAAGGTGAGAAACTTCCTATCGGTAGTCTGTTCCTGGGTTCGCTGTTTTCCAATTTAGACTCCTTAGTCATAGACTCCAGCATTTCTAGCGGCTTCATGAAGGGTGAAACATATGCTAATACGATGTTTCTTCAAGCTTTGGTGTGGGAGCACTTTGAGAATTATGTTTTGAATCCTTGTAGCGTCTTGCAAGGACCGAATGTTGACACTCATCATGCTTTCCTTGAGAAAGATAATGCCAGGACTATGCGTTGGTATACAAAGCAACCAAGACACAAGGCACGTCTCACCAGCGTTTTAGACAACGAGTCTGAGTTTAACTTTCACCCCTGGGTGTCTGTTCCTCCTCTTTTCTCACAATTGATCACTTTCAATGTTGCTGAAGAAAATGTCACGTTAAAATCTGGCATAGGTCTGAGCGATGGAGAGAAGTCTTTTATACTGAGTTGGACTCCTGGTTATTTAGTGTCAGTAATGCACAGAAAGTTCCAGGTGGAAGAATACAACATCGATAGAGCAACTCTCCAAATGGGTCTCGATCAGTGTTCACCAGGTCATTGAATAAATAAGCCATCGGTTGAGCATCTAAAGGCTCATTTAGATTGCACACATGTGGAAGGAAATGATTACTTGTTTCCTTGTTCCGACCGAGCTACCTATGTAACTCCAGGTTACATAGACTTCTGGCGCCAACAACTTGAGCGCTCACATAAGTTCGCAATGGATGTTAAGTCTCTGGTACGAGAGTTTCCTTCTACTGGCATGATTTCTGATCGACCAAGATTTAAGCATCTTTCTAGTGTTGATAAAGGAAAAACTCCTCCAGAATGTTCACAGGTAAATATTCTCCTTATGATTTTAGCAAAGACATGATAATCACATCTTAACTATTTCACTAACTTTATTGTAGGACGACCGTGTTGTGAGATCTCGAATTTAGGTAGAATTCTCAGAAGTGCAAGAAATTCCCCAGGGTGGAGAAGGCAGAAGTAGGAGGAATTATAGGATGATACCGAATAATGTGCAGTCCCCAGTAGCTTCTTTGGTGAGTTGTTAATATTCCTTCTCCCGTGACTTTTATTTGTCCGAATAATCAGGATCATGAAACCAATATTTGTTGTTGTTCCAGAATTTTGCTCCATCAATAATTAACGGTCTCCGTCTTGCTTCAATCGATCTAGAGCCCAGTGACGAAGACGAAGATGATGTGGATGTAATTATTTCTTTGTATAATCAATCATGATACTTCTTGAGTAAGATAATAATGATTGTTGTTGATATACCCAGGAGAAAATTTTCGTGGAAGACCAACATGTCCGTGTTGTTCATTCGTCTTCGAATGGTAGTGAGAAAGAGAATCCTCAAGAATCAGGACCGAATGAAGGCAATGGTGCTCTCATTGTTGATGCCGACCATGTTAATCCTTCAAACGATTTAGAAACCCCTCAAGTAAGTATCCATTTTGTATTCTCTTCATAGAAGTATAATATTGCTGATTTGTGAATGAATGAATGAGAATCCATATGAATGAAATTTTTTTAGTAAAATACGTCATCAGAAAATTTCAGAACTCAGTCTTTTAGCAAAAATGCTGTAGAATCTTCGTCCGACGTAAGAATTTCGCGATGAACCCATGTTTTCTTATCCAAGAAAATTTACAAGATTTATTAAAGAATCTTTTTAAGTTTTGAGCACGTTTAGGGGCCGAAATCGGCGAAACAATAAACTTCTAGGAGACCTTCAGAAAATTTTCATCTGGCATGTAGTCCAATGTTTTGGCCACAACTCTTTGCTCGTTTATCCGATTGCTATGAAATTTTTATATGTTGTAGAGAACATCCATACGAAGAGAATGGTATATGAATAAACTTTAGAATCCTTACCAATTGCTCCCAGTTCGTCGTCTTATACAGGGCAGTATAAAATCTCTTCCAACGAGCTTGTTGAAAAACGTGTTTTGTGACTTTCACACTATTTGCTCATGTCTTGGATGTATAGTAAAGAACTTAGATAATGTTAGTTCACTTAAATGCTGGATTTTATGATTGCCTTTGGTTTCCATGCTTTAATCTCATGTAATCTTCGTATTAGGTGCCAAATGCCGAAGTTGAGAATAATGGAACCAATGATGATGATTTGAAAAATACGGCGAATGAAAGTGGTGGTGTTACCAGATATGTACCTCAGGGTCATGAAAATGTTGTTACTGAGGTTGTTGAAGAGAATGATGCTCAAGTCATTACCACTTCAGAGGTAGAAGAAATCAAACTCATAATGGAAGAAGCTGCTCCAACAATAGAAGAAACTGCTCTCGCAATTGCTGAAGTTGCTCCCATAATTGAGAATAGCATAATAGTGCATGAATACCCTAACACAGGTGTAGATGGGGAAAAACGATTTGCTGGTTTTAAGGAATTGAGGAGACGACCGTACGGAGGAGACTCCTCGAACCGAGCGAAATGTTAAACCTGACACAGATGCACCGCTGAAAAGGGGGTGCTTTAGATTCGAGAGATCAATCTGTAGTACTCCGGCCTAAATCAAGACAATGACCGTTCCAGAGTAAATTCGGTCACAAGAGAGGATGGGTTGATCTGTAGGAGGGAAGCCGGGAAATATGTGGAATCAATGGTAATCAAAGATTTTGGGTGTGTGAATTCTGAATACGATAAGCTCTGAGTGATTGAAATTCCTCAATTGAGAGTAGTTGCTCAATTTATGAGTTGATGATCTCGTGTTGTCAGTTTGACGTGAGATTGATGATACTGATGATGCCGATGATTCAATCATGATTCAGAGACTTATTTATATTGCTGGAATTTCAGACACCATGATTCCATGAAGTGTGACAGCTGATGGAATCAAGGGGAAGTGGAGATCGTGTTTGACACCTGTTGCTCAACGTGTGGAGACTTGGTCGATTTTACACCCACTACCTCGTGAATTCCTTCAGCCGATTGCACGACTTTCTCACATTCCATCGTGTGTTTGAACACACGTGTCGTAGACCGCCAGACCAAAAACCCTAAGTGATATCCCCCCAAGTGACACGATTGACGTCTCGTGGTTTGTTAGTCAATTTATGACTTCGTGGTTTGATGGGACGATGAGTCCATGTAGTTGCTGAGTTGAACATGATGTTCTGAAACTCATGAATTGAACATGTCATGAGACAGAGGTATAGTTCTTACGATGAAGTGATCAAGTATTGATCATTCGATGGATCGTTGAATATTGATTGTTGAATCAATATTACTTGGTTTGAGAAAATATTTATTATCTGAGCAAGTGTTGCTCATGTGATGAATTGTTAAATATTTGATCGTTTGAGCATGTGTTGCTCATCTGATGGCTTATTGGCAGCGTACCAAAAATATTAATTAGAATACTGGTCGTTGAACCGAGCATAATTAATAAAATTAATGACCATGAGGCCGTCGTAAAATTATTAAGGTTGGAATCTGGAATGATGATCCTTGGATTCAGAAACCCTAATTTGATCAATTCATGGTTCGTCAGAAATTTAACCATGGGACGAAGGAGGGAGCGACTACATGGGACCGTGGATCAACCATGTAGTATTCATATGCTCACGTGAGCAAATACGAAGAACTCCTGCAGAGTTGACAATTTTTTGGTGGAAGAATGATTAAATGCTGGCTTAATCATTTATTCAAAAATGCTCGTCTGAGCCTTAGGTGAGAAAACCTAATTAATTATGACGAGGCGAGGGACCGACCATGGAGTCACGAAACCGGCCCTGGGTTTTCACGTGACCGCCTGACGATCACTTCATGAAAATCCAAAGTGTTTGGAAGAGTTTTGGACCTAATACGAGCAATTGTGCAAATTAGGTCAAAACTGTGAAAATTGATGGGACCGGCTTCTGTGAGCCAAAGAGCCAATCTTGGTCGGTCAAGATAGCGTGCTCGTGTCCAAGGCGTCCACGTCTCAGTCCTGAGAATTTTGATATTTTCTGGCGTGCAATTGAGCATCCATTCGAGAAAATATGCCAAAATTAGGGTTTCGACGAAACTGAGGAAAACACCATGAGATGATGAAAAATCATTATAAAATAAGGAATGAGGAGGCGTGGGACCGCCGTGGTCAAGGCATGGTCGTTCGGTCGTGACCACGGTCCCGTGGTGCCTTTTCCTTAATTTCATAATATTTTGATGATTTTATGAAAAATTCATGAATTTTGAGAAATTTGATGAATTTAGGGAGTTTCCATGAATTGAAGGAGTTTTCATGAGTTCATGGAAGAAAAATATTAAAATAATAAAAAAAAACACGGGCGTGTGGGACCATGGAGGCATGGCCGTCCGGCTATGGACCGGTCCCACGAGTTTTTCGTAATTTTTTTATATTTTTAGGTATTTTTGATGATTTGAGGGAATTTTTCCTAATTTGAGAGAAATACCATAAAATCAAGGAATTTGATGAATTCAAGGAAAAATAGGATAAATAATAAAATAATAAAGCAAAGGGCGTGTGGGACCGGCTAGGGCATGGTCGGCCGGCTAGTGGCCCGGTCCCACAAGTTTTTCATAATTTTATTTTATTTATTATTATGTGATGATTTGTGCAAAAATACCATGCAATCAAGGAGTTTTTTCATGAAATTAGAGAAGTAATAATAATAATAATAAAATAATAAGAAACCGTGGGGTGTGGGGCCGGTTGGGACCAAGGCATGGCCGGTTGGCCAATGGTCACACCCCACACTCCTTTCCTTAATTTTATATTATTTTTTATGGATTTATGGAAGTACCATGAAACCGAGGAGTTTCCTCGAGACGAAGGAGATTTGATAAAATGAGAGAATTTTCATCAAATCATGGAAAATAATAAAAATACATTAAAAATATTAAACTTGCGTAGGATTGACCACGACACGGTCGGTCGGTCGGTCGTGTGTCCGTGCTCCCAGCACCCTGGTCAATATTTTAATTATTTATTATTTTCTTCTCTATTTTTTATAGGTTCATTGTTTCGTTGTATTTTTGAAATACTCGTTCGTGCGGTGACTGTTAGTGTATCATCGTTGAATACACCTTCACCATTTGAATCGGGGATTACTTAGAGGTAGCTGAGACACCCGGTTGTTGATTATTTATTACTAATTGTGGAATTCGGTGCAGAATAATTCATAAAACTGAGCAATAAGATGTTTATTATTAATTCGTAAGATCAGGTGAGGATTCGACTACGAATTCAGAATAATAAAGTGAGCATTACCATTCCATGGGATCGTAGATTCGACCATAGAATCGGGAGTAATTAAGATTTATCTATTACCATTTATGAGACCAGTTGTGGATTCGATCATGAAATCAGAGTAATGAGATAATATAGTTATTGCTATTCTATGAGATCAAGCTGTGGATTGGATCATAGAATCAGAACAATTGTTTATTTCCATTCCATGGGACC
The DNA here is from genome assembly GCF_003573695.1 of Papaver somniferum. Taxonomy (NCBI): domain Eukaryota; kingdom Viridiplantae; phylum Streptophyta; class Magnoliopsida; order Ranunculales; family Papaveraceae; genus Papaver; species Papaver somniferum. The sequence goes on along the minus strand of NC_039364.1, from coordinate 230,182,800 downwards.
AGTCGTGGATTCGACCATGGAATAGGAGAAATAATATATTATTCTGGGAATTCAGTAGTGAATGTCACGGCAGAATTAATCTTAATTAGGAATAATTAACTTTGTGGCTCTATACTAGCAGAGCAAGCTGTCTAGGGGCATTAATTTTCCCGATATGAGCTTGTCGGTAAGTCATATCCTTTATATAGTCAGGGTAAACTTGTTATTTGTTCCTGAAGACGTTATCGCTCTATACTAGCAGAGCAAGCTGTCTAGGAGCCGTCCATCTCGTGATACTATATAGAAATAATCACTGAAAGTATTCAGTATTCATGAGATATGACGTTGTCCAGTCGTGAGACTACATATCTACATGTACTCTGAGAGAAAGTACTCTCCGTTGAGAATTCGATGAGAGAATCGTGTCTCGATACTCACGTCTGATTGCTGAATCAGATCTTCGTATAATTATGAGTTTACGATTTTAGCCTTTGTCGAAAATCCACCATCTACAGCAGGAATTATTTGTGAGCTTCCATTCGGCGAGTCACTCCCAAATCACACATCAGTTGGTGGATTTAGCGTTCCCATAGAGTATGTTGATTTGTATGAGAAATTGTGGAAAATGTATGGTCACATTGTTGTCGCCAAGGACCCAAAACGCATTTACTTATTGATAATGCAAGTAGGAACTATCTTGCTTGTCATAGATGATATACGGACCAGGGCGAGAAGTATTGTTACTCAAGATGTACTCTTTGATTGGGAGTACAACTTGAAGAAATCTGAAGAACTCAACTTTAAGTGGCTTCGTCAAAGGATCAACACCATCAAGGACGCAGTAGAGAATAATATACCTTTCACCAGTGATGCCGTGGTGGAGAAAATGGCTAAGATTGCCGAATTGACTGAAAAGATGGAGTTGGAGAAAGCATCCTTGCAAGTCTTGGAGAATGCAGAGAAGCAGAAATCTTACTTTGTTGGCTTCCTTTAGTTTTCCTTTCTATAATCTCTTGAACCTTGAACTTCTGAGAGATGTGAGGTTTTATTTTGGTTTTGATTTTTTGATTGGTTTTGAATAAGTGAATGATTGGGGATTTTCTTTTTGGAGTTGATAGAGATGTTCTTAAAATAAAAGAACTTTGATAAGTTGTTGAATTCAAATACTGAATGTAAGAATCGCAAACTCTTGGAGGAATTGAAAATACATGTGAAAGAAAATCCTAAAATGAAACGTTAGGTGTCTTGAGAGTTCGTGCCTTGAACATAAAACACCTTAGGAGGCTGAATGTTTCAGGCGTCAAAAGACTTTAGCCAATTATCATGAATCACTGGCACACTTTTCTTTCCCTTCATGTCAGCCAATTTGTAGTATCCTCCAATCGCCGATTTAGCAATCATAAAAAGCCCTTCCCAGTTGGATCTCCTTGTGGAATAGAGATTACGCTTAGTTGCCCTGAAAACTAAATCCCCTTCATGAAATTTGTTAGGCTTGGTTGCTCGTGCCCTGTATATATTCTGTTGGTTTGGAATTCGTTGTACAGTGTGATTCCACGTTTGTGGAGCTATCCAATCCTGCGGCGCATGTGGACACTCGTGCAAGGGAGAATATTCAGGATATTGATTGTTTTACTCGGTCATTATTCTAGCAATGAATGTATTAGTGAGACGATGGATTCGGAGAGGTTACGCGTCCAACCATTTGGTGAAGTATTGCTGAGGCGAGACTAACCACTCATAACGTTTGGTGATAGCCAAGTTGTGAGTAAGGTTGATTCCCCGGACTAGGGTAGTATATTTGAAAGTTGATAATATGGACGCATGAGGCGGAATAAGACTTGCCTGGGTACGGAACCTTTTGACGAATTCGTGAGCGCTCTCTTCAGGATTTTTTGTATGTTCCATTAAGGCTTCAACTTTCCCCAGATGCTCGAATGATGGAGCGTCCTCTATTTCCTCCGAATTAGAGCTTTCTTCAACAGAGAAATGTGCAATTGATGGTGTCGTGGTTACCTTTCCAGCATGAATCCACTTCCGCCCAATGATCATTTCATACCCTGGATCTTTCTTGATTATGTGAAATTTGGTTTCCGCCCAGATTGAATCAACTTTCATCTTGAGAAAGATGTAACCATACGCATCTCTGAGTATTCCTTCGTGATCTCTGACTGAGACATGAGCATGAGTGGCTTTTTGTCGGGTGATGCCTGCAGCTCTGAGAGTCTTCCAAGGAAAAATTTTAATAGCTGTGCCAACATCGATTATCACTCTTTTGAATTCATTTCCTTTGAGGTGTATTGTAGTGAGCAATCCCCAGTCGTACATCTCTTTGTCAGTGGATGGCGGTTCAAGAAGCATTTCTGGAATGGATAGTCGTTTCCCAGACACTATGTGGTTCAAAGCCGTGAACTATCTCCCCTTTGAGATTTTGACAGATAAAGCAATTCGCAGACATGCTCGATCAATGATTGAACTGTTTCTTTGACTGGTTGTTCAGAGAGCGTAAAGGTTCTAATTGGGAGAGGATTCTTGTGTACTCCTTCATCCCCCAGTTCTCATGAATCGTCTTTTTCTTTGAATTTGCGCTTCAAATTTCTGCAATCACTTGTCGAATGATTGACATACCTATGAAAGCGATAATAGCGTGGATTTTCCACTTCCTCCTCTGTCGGCTCTCTCCTGACAGGAGGTAATATGATCGCACCATCTTGGGTCCTGACTTTCAATAACTCAATCACCTCTTCAATGGGGAAAGGAAAGTCTGGTTCTTCCTGGTCATTTTGCTGACGCTGAACTGGTGCTTGTGTGTTTCGAGTTTGATTGTCCTTCTTTGGTGCCTTTGTAGGATGAGACGCTGGAGGAACGTTCTTAGGTTGTTGTGCATCAGCTTTCCTCTTGCTTCCTTCAGCAACATTCATGGAAAGTTGAACATTATATTGTTTGTTAATCAGGCGCCTGGCACTGCTTCGGGTGTCTCGCGGCTCCTCAACTTTTGAAACTTTTGTTCTTTCCAGTAGGGCTGGAGCAGTAGTTGTTGATCGCTTGGCTGCTTCATGAAGTTCCAAAAAGGTTTGGAACCAGAGATTTTCCATCAAGGATCTGTAGACCGGGATGATTCCGTTGATGCACAAGTCCACCAATTGCTTCTCAGTGACATTCGGATCATGACAATTCAGAGCCTGGAGTCTAAACTTCTTCACGTAGTCGTTAGGATGTTCAGTATTCTTCTGAGACATTCTTCCTAAATCGGAGAGAGTAATATGCTCCGAGACGAAGAATTATTTTCGGTAGAAAGCATTAACCATTTCTCTCCAGCTAGCAATACTCCCCGGTGCGATGTTGTTGTACCAAGTATATGCTCGGCCGATCAAAGACTTTGATAACTCCTTCAATCGGACAACATGATTGTGTTTATGTTCTCCTAATGCCTTCAGTAATCGAGAAACATGTTCTCGGGCGTTCCCCGTTCCATTGTAAAGTGTGAACGTTGGATAAGTATACCTTTTCGGGAGAGGAATCCTCTGTGTAGCAGCGAGATATGGAGGTTGATAACGATGGACATATGGTGTCTTGTCTTTTCCTCGAGCCTCCATGAAGCGTTCCAGATCTTCACGAGTGATGAAACCTGCAGACTCCTTCTCCGGTGGATTTTCTGCAGCTTTGCAGGCTTCATCATCATCCACTACATGGATTGGTGAAACTTCAGGGTCAACTTCTTTGGATTTTCCTTTCTCCGACCCTTCCTTAGTTTTCTCTGACATTTTTTTCTGTGAGAGTTTTGAGATAATTGCATAGCTCCTTCTGAGTAGTAGATCCATATAAGTTTGATTTTTGGCCAGAACTTCCTGGACCTTCATGAGATCAGCTATGGTGGATGGGTTTTCGATGACTTCCTCGGGATGCCAGCCTAAGAGAGGATGATTTCCAATGTTGGTTTGAGGAGGAGTGGTATCACCAACACCGTTGTTGGAAGCAGGAATAGTTTCTGGAGTACCACCGTTGTTGCTAGTGCTAGCATTGTTTGTGTTAGGATTTGTAACTGAACCTAACCTTAGATCAACCATTTTGTGAAAATTTGAGATTGCAACTGAGATATTAATCTCCTACTGTGGTCGCCAATCTGTAGATGGGGAAAAACGATTTGCTGGATTTTAGAAAAGTGAAGAGACGACGGTTCGGACGAGACTCCTCAACCGAGCAAACTGCTTAACCTGACACAGATGGACTGCACGGAAGTGCTTTGAGTTCAAGAGATCAATCTGTAGGACTCCTACCTAAACCAATTCAATGATCGTTCCAGAGTCAATTCGGTCACAAAGAGAGAGATGGGATGATCTGTAGGAGGGAAGCTGAGAATTGTGGGATCAATGATGATCATGGATTATGGATGTGTTGAAGGTTTCTGCAAGTATGTGAATAAGTTTCGATCGAGAGAATTCCTTGTGGACTAATACTGTCCTCAGAACTTATTTATATTGTCAGAATAGTAAACACATTGATCCCAGTAAGTGTGACGGTTTCTTGAGTGAAATAATGGGAAAGTGGGAGATCGTGGTAAAACCAGTTCCATGTCATGTGGAGACTTGGTTGATCGTCCACCCACTACTTTTCTAACTCCCTCAACCGCTTGCACGACTTACTCATATTTCTCATCATGGATGAACACACGTGTTGTAGGCTGCCAGACCAAAACCCTAATTGATATCCCCGATGTGACGTGATTGATGTCTCACGAACGTGGAGTCTGCAAAGCAGACATATATTTAATCAATCCGTTGTTAACTTGATTAGACAGTGAGTCTAAATTTTGTTGGATTGAGCATGATTGACGAATGCTCAGTGATTCATGGATTGAACATGTCAGATGTACAATTCTTATGTTGATATTGCTCGTCTGAGAAAATATTGTAAATTCAATGAATTGTTGAATATTAAGTTGAATCAATACTGGTGAATATTGATATATAGTTAGATCAATATTCGAGAAACTGATCAAGTATTGCTTAATTCGACGAATTACTGAATATTGATAGTTGGATCAATATTCGAGCAACTGAGCAAGTATTGCTCAATTCAACGAATTACTGAATATTGATAGTTGGATCAATATTCGAGCAACTGAGCAAGTATTTCTCAATTCGACAAATTACTGAATATTGATAGTTGGATCAATATTCGATCAACTGAGCAAGTACTGCTCAATTCGACGAATTACTGAATACTGATAGTTGGATCAATATTCGAACAACCGAGCAAGTAATGCTCAATTCGACGAATTATTGGTAACGTGACCCTATAAAATATGAATTAAAATATTGGTATCCTACCAAATATTATATAATTAATCTAGATGTTGATTGCTGGGTCAACATAAATTCATTAGTGTTTGAAATTGCTCAAAATCATGATTTGCAGAGCATTTGTTCGAAAACCCTAATTTTGATCAAATTGTTCATCGATTGATGATTTATTGAAAATAGGCCACTGAGTGAAGGAGCGAACGGCTACATGGGATGATGGACGACCATGTAGCGCCCAAGTGCTCGAGTGAGCGTGCACCAAAGTACTTTGTTGACTGGTTGGTGAAAGGATGATTAATGTTGGTTTAATCACTTATTAGAATAGTGCTCGTATGAGCATTAGGTGATGAAACCTAATTATGGAGAAGTGAGGGACCGACCAAGAGGGAATGAAACCGTCCCTTGGTGGTCGTGGGACCAATTGATGGTTGTTTGAGAAAATTCCAAGTTGTTTGGAGAAAGTTTGGACCTAATATGAGCAATTGAGCAAATTAGGTCAAAATTATAAAATGTGTGGGACCGGATCCTTGCAAGCCTTAGGGCCGGCCTTGGTCGGTCAAGGAAGCATGCCCATGTCACCACAATGTATCTGTCTCAGTCCTGAGAGTTTTGGTATTTTTTGATGTGCGTTTGAGCAAAATCTTGGATTTTCAGAAGAGTTTGATCTTTGACTGAAATTCTTGATTTTGCTCGAATGAGCAAGTAGGACTTCGCTCGTTCGAGCAATATTTTGAGAATATTAAAATAATAATATTTTAATATTTTTTGTGAATAGCCTAGTCGGTCATGTGACCATTTGACTTTTTGGCTTTTTCATGGTTTGAGGAAAAAATATGGAAAAATCAGGGTTTTTGCTCAAACGGAGGAGTTTCATGAGATGAGGGAAATAATAATTGTAAAAACAAGGGATTGCAAAGTGTTGGACCGTCCATGGATAGGGCATGACGGGCCGTCTAGGTAGCGCGGTCTCGTGATACTTTCCCCTATTTTTATTATTTTTCATGAAACCGTGAGTTTTGCTCAAACAAGGAAAGTTGCTTGAATGAAGGAGTCTTCATGAAATCATGAAAATAAAATAAGAAAATAAGAAAAAATAAAGGAAGAGGCATGGGGGGCCGGCCATGGCGCCATGACCGGCCGTCCTGCGGGCCCGTCCCTAGGCGCCTCTTTTTATTTTTTATTATTATTTTCTCTCTCCTATTTTGCGTAGGATTCCTAGTTTGTCCATATTTTCGAATGGTCGTTCGTACATTTGGGTGCTCTTTCGTGCATCATCGTTGAGTACACTGCACCATTTTCTTGGGGCTTACTCGGTGATAGTCCAGATGCCCAATTGTTGAGTAATTATTACTAATTCATGAAATTCAACGGAGAATGATTCATGAAACAGAGTAAAAAATGAATTGAGTATCTATTACCAATCCATGAAATCTAGTCGGAGAATTCAAGGAACGGAGTAATGAGATAAAATAGTTATCTAATACTAATCCATGAATCCAGCCGGGGGATTCAGGGAACGGAGTAATAAGATATAATAGATTATTTTCTAGGAATTCAGCGGATGAATGTCACGGTAGAATTAATCTATTTGCAAAACCGATATATGAGATAGTTGAAGCATCATACTCGTTCTGAAAGGTGTATAGTCAGGGAACAACATGCATCGTCGACGTCCTGAAGGCGTTTAGCCCTCAAACAAACAATTATGTCTAGGGAGCCGCCTGAATCTATACACGGTCTCGCTACATAGTCAGGGAACAACGATTATCGTCAACGTCCTGAAGGCGTTAAGCCCTCTGATAAACAATTATGTCCAAAGAACCGTCCAATCGTTATTCTAGTAGAGGTGGGTCCCTCTATGTAGTCAGGGAACAACGTGCAGCGTCGACGTCCTGAAGGCATTAAGCTATCTGAAAAAAAAATATGTCCAGAGAACCGCCCAACCGTTATTCTACATAGATGGCATGATGAAATGTGCAGCATCGAACGCTCAGTCGGGGAGGCCTTTTGAGAAACATGTTCATCATGGCTCCGAGAGGAATACTCACTCAGTCAGAGTTCGTGAAACGGTTCACGGATCATAAAATATGAATTGTCACATGCGTTCCTGAAGCCGGGTCAGAAACATGCAGTATCATGATTTTACGATTTTGACCTTTGTCGAAAATCCACCATCAACATGATCGTATTCCAAACTGTAAAGGATCAAAACTGTTTGGTAACCAAATTTACTTTCCAATCACAATACCGAAATAAATGATAAAAACACAGTTACAGATCTTCTGTTTTTGATATTTGTTACCAGATCCGAAGCTCCTAGGTTACGAGATCAAACAAGATAATGATTACTAAAATAATCAATCTTGATTACAAGGTTAATGATAAAATCACATACAACATGTAGATCTCAAAAGACTCGTGTTTATCAAAATAAACAACCTTTTAATCCTGGAAAATCAAGTCATGGAAAGTCACACCAAGAGCAAAACACAAGAACAAAGTCTTCAAAGTCTTCAATCTTCGATTTAATCTTCAAAGTAACAACCTGCAAAAAGGAACTTGATTCTTTATTTATTTGTCGCACAAAACGGAGTCTGTTAACAATGGAAAATCAATGAATCTATCTTACAGATCTAGAATTACTTAGATCTGTAGAAACATTAAATCTTTGATCTGGTTTGAGTTTCCTTCTACCAGAAGAGAAGGATCTTAGGATAAACAAACTAGGTGCAATCAAAGTTTCAACAATCGTTAGTCAATCAAATCAAAAATCAAAAACTAAAATAACAATGCAATTATTTAGTTTCCCACCAACGGTACTCGTAGAACTTCTTGATCCTACAAAAGTCTTTAAATGAACGATCGTAAGAGATTTCCCCTAATTAGGGTACTTTCCTCTCCGGATAGACGGTTCCACCAGAAACAACAAAAATCAATTTTTCCTGGCTCTTACGACTTGCAAGAAATGCAAACTCAAGTATTTCTAGACCAAGGTTTTTTGGACAACAAGGAAATTCCAAAACCGAAAATATTCTCAAGACATTCATTAAAGTACCTAATTTCGTTTTTCCTATTTACAATTAAATGTCAAACAATATTTCTGAATTCTCTCTTAGAAAACTTCTATTATTAGTTTAGCACTTTAACTAATAAACTTTTTTCAGAGGATATGCTTTAATTGATGATAATCAAAACATATATTATTTGAAGATCATAATTAAATACTTTTCAATATTTCGGTTTGGGATCACCTTAAGCATCAAGGAATATCTTTGAACAATAAATTATAATAGTTATGTACATGTTAAAATAATGTTGATATCTAGAAGATTCTTATCTTAGCAAACTCTAATTCCTAATTCACACACAACCATGAAGAAATGTGTGAACTTTGGAAACTCGGTTCTGCTCCTGGAACCGGTTATACCATGACTCATAATATAAGTTGTGACTGGTTATACCATGCTCCCCAAAATAGGTTGTGATCGGTTACACCATGCTCCCCAATGTAGCTTGTGACCGATTACACCTTGCTTCCCAATATAGATTGTAACCAATCACACCTTGCTTCCCAATGTAGCTTGTGACCGGTTACACATTGCTCCCCAATGTGGCTTGTGACCGGTTATACCTTGCTTCCCGAAACTACTTAGGATCGGTTACACCTTGTCACACAATATAAGCTATGACCGGTTATACATTGATTCTCAACATATGTGAAGATTCTACCTTGTCATCTTGTATTGGTCATTCAAATATATTCAATGAAGAACCAAACCAACACACTTATGATTTACCGTTCGATTATGAAACAAGTTCATACATCTACTTCCTTATACCAATGTAATAATACACAGTTTTCTATGATGAAATCGTACATATATCCCACACATAATCAGTAACTAAATACATATATTATGTTTATGTCGTATTTACGAAGTTCAAAAGATAAGTGTTATACTTTGTAATATAATTCCTTGATACTTTGATCATAATGCTATGACCAAGTATAATCACTAGAGTATTATATATACAGCTTCACATGTTATGTTTTCAATGTAAAGCGACTTGAAAGATATGTTAGGAATGGAAACAAGATCAAGTCAATATTACTAACCTTAAGAGGAAGGATGATGTCGTCGTTGCAGTCGTTACTTCTTCACATTCTTCAGGTCTTCAGAGTAATACTTGTACGTTTTAACATTCCTAGACTTTCTAGTAAATAATCAAGCGACTCTAAATAAGTTTTGATACTAAAATATGACAACTAAACTTGACATACCAATGCGTAGTAGGTTCAACCGATCTATGCGCTAACAACATCAACATGCATAACACACATCATCATATATATACTACATTGTAACTCCAACATTAATAATAATGAAGCAATCCAACTAATCGGGTCAAGGGACTCCTACATGGTTTTAAAACCTCTCTCAAATCCCTTGAATTCCTAGTTCACTAATACCCTGTTAAATTTTTTCAAGTATAACTCGTATCACGCCATGTGGTATTTGGGGATCGTAAACCAAATACCATAACCCCGCTATCACAATAATGCATAACAACATCATGAATAGCTAAAACATGTAAAGTGGGAGTTACATAGTTTAATATTTTAACAAAATCAATTTTGGCTTGTGATGATGCAATCATGTAGTAAATATCATCCATATCAACTGACATATTGTGTCGTGTTTTGTCCCTTGACTGAGAAGATACGTGTAATATCAATGATATAAATTGATAAAATTGGTAAGGATATCTCTCCTAAACAACTCTAAGTAATATAAGCTCCCACGTTGAACAGTAGCCCTAAAACTCGAAGTTGAGCTCCCACGTCAAACGGTAAATGAAACCCACCCAACTCTAAGTAATATGAGCTTCCACGCTGAACAATGACCTTAACCCTTTTTATAGCTCCCAACTCTGAAAAATAATTACAGTTCGTTTGCATCAATACTTAAACGTACAGATCACGCTTGCCTATGGTACTTTAACTCAATGGTTAGAAAATATTTTATATCATCCAACGATTAAAATATATACCTAATTTATTTAAGCATTTTATCAATTGATACGGGAAACTATCAATTTTTGTTAATAAAAAATGAGCTTGGTTGGAAGGTATAACAAAAATATAGGGAAACTATCAATTTTCACATCGTATTATTATGAAAAAAAACAAACTTGGTTGGAGGTCATAACCAAAAAAAAACAGGAAACTATTAATAACCAATATCATTTTGTTAGGTAAAACAAATAGTTTCATTGGAGGATATTACAAAAAGATACAGATAACTATCTGTTAGAGCATTGCTCGGTCGAACTCGCAAGCGTTGATATCTCAAGCTTGTTTGTCAATGTTAATGATCAAAACTATAAGTCTTGATTTCTAGTCTACTTATAGTAATGTCGCGGACTATGATAGATTGTGTAGTTGAGCATTAGATTTCACGGCGTTCATCAATTGAAGACGAAGAACTACTAAGGAGAGCTTGTGGAACTTCATCAACAAAAGGTATGTAGAGACTAAAACTCATCTATCACTTGGAAAGTATATTTCTACTCTATCTCCTATATTGAGACAAAAGTCATATTACTATATAGTATTCGATTATGCACATTTGAGATTTCGAGCTGAGTTTAACTCGCTTATATATTTCTCAAAATATGTGTTGGTAAGCTTTCGCTTCAACCAAGTTCATCTTATATTCTTGACGAAAGTCAAAATATGATCATGTGAAAATCGTCGAGTAACATCTTACATAGTTTGTGTGATACAATCATTTGGTGTAGACTTGGAATATTTCGTTATGATTATTTCAATAACATGAAAATTGCTTTGATGCTAATAGTTCGTGAAAACAGCTATTGTCATCCTCTAATAATGTTTCAATGATTGAAATAGAGTTTAGAACACTTAACCATCATTGGATTATGAACATAGTATGCGTTATTGCATATATGTGATCCATGACCGGAACTATAGTATGCATACGCGTATGTGTACCTGTTAGTTGTGAAATTCCGAGTGCCTAAGTACACATACCAGTACGCGTACTGGCGAAGGTTTGGGTCCGGAAATTTCTGTTGTGTTTGGAAGTATGCGTACCCGTTTGCATACTGGAGAACCCAAACTCAGACCGGCTACTTTAAGTATGCGTACCCGTTTGCATACTTGAGTGGTTAACGTTCTAAAATCGGTTTGTTCATGAACTAATACATTTATATAATAAGGAATGCATTCTATGCAAACCGTGGCTATAATGTTCATGAATTGATTCAAGTGAAGCAAACCGATTTTGCTTCAATTGTGCTCTTGTATACTTCTATGAGAATATAGCAATTGAACAACTCTATAGCTAGTTTCATTTGAGTCATTTAAACTAGTTGTGGTGAAGATGAATAAGGTTGATATGAGAGTGTTCATATGGCTAACCTCGGTTAACTATTGTTGAGCCAACCTAGTGTACACGTTTAGGTACGATTACTCAAACCTAAATGAAGGTACATTTCATTTGTGTATAACAAGCTAAGTTCGATCTAACGGTTGAAAGATATTAGCTTGAATCTAATCAGCTTTTCATCTAACGGTGAATATTGAATGCTTTGTTACCAAGGTAACTTAGATTGAAAACCCTGATTTGAAAACTATATAAGGGAGAACTCTAACAACTGGGAAACCTGATACCCACACCTTCTGTGTGATACTAGTTGCGACTAGAGTCGATTCTCCTTTAACCTTAGGTTTTTCACGAAACCCTGTAGGTTAACGACTTAAAGACTTCATTGGGATTGTGAAGCCAGACCCACCTATTTTCTCTGTAGTTGTGTGTTCTGATCTTACTTCTAATATCGTGATTGAGTATTATCTTTGCTAAGATTTGTTTGAGATTTATCTCCGATAGGTAAGATTAAAAGTAGTCACAAACATCTTCGTCTCATCGTTTGTGATTCCACAATATCTTGTTTCGCTTCCATACGATTAAGATTATTGTGAGGTGATTGATAATACTAGGTTGTTCTTCGGTAATATAAGTCCGGTTTATCAATTGGTTCTTGTGCACCTTGATTTATCAAAAGACTGAACAAAACTCATAGGCATTTCAGTGGGAGACAGATTTATCTATTCCAATAGACTTTTCTGTGTGAGACAGATTTGTTTATCAAGTCTTCGACTTTGGGTCGTAGAAACTCTTGGTTGTGGGTGAGATCAGCTAAGGGAATCAAATACGTAGAATCCTACTGGGGTTCAGAGACGTAAGGAACACAATTGTACCTTGATCAGTGTGAGATTGATTAGGGCTCAACTACATTCTAGTCCGAAGTTCATTGGTAGTAATCTAGTGTCTGTAGAATCTTAATACAATGTGGTGTCAAAGCTGGACTAGGTGCCGAGGTTTTTCTTCATTTGCGGTTTCCTCTGTAGTTGCAGGAAATCCTACACTACACCCCTCATAAGATTTCATTAACATTCAACTCATTTTTGGATTAACAATCTTAATTTTATTGATCAATATTTAAACAATCTTACAAGAAAAGATAAAGGAATCAAAAATAACCTCTGCTCTGAATTTTCTCTCTCCTATTTACTTGCTTCTCACTCAAAAAATATCTCTCACTTTTTCTTTACAACTGAATGACTATTTATAGGGAAATACATAGTGGATGACAGCTATTCTGTCCTTTATTTTCGGATATGGTTTGCGACATTCTCGCAACCTTACAAATGTTAATTTTCGCAGGACCATCACATTTTTCTCATGATTTAGCTGGCGTCGTTTATTATGTCATTTCTGAAGTTGTTCTGCGATATTGTTGTGTTGTGTTGTTAATAATTTCGGTGAGGTACTATTGCTGCGAGATTTTGATCCTATATCTTGCCTCTTCTCATATCTTCTTTGCGAAGTACAAAATGATGTGAGAAATACCGCAGCTGTCCATCTCTTCATATTCTGCATTTATCACACGTATCCTTTCTTCCATCTATTTCTTGACACGTCTTCTGTAACCGCTGATTTTCAACCGCTCACGTCTTTTCGCATTAATGATGTTTATTTTTTCGAGTAAAATAAATCTTCTCTATATATTCTTCTTACTCTTCTTTCCATTTTCTTTTTACCTTCTCTTCTCTTTTTACTCTCTCATCTCTGCAACTCTATTGTTCTTCCGTAAGTTCTGCTACTGTAATTCTTCCCTCTTCAATCTTCTTACTTTTCAACCATTCCCATACTCTATATTCATATATTCCTCCAAGCGGTCAAAAACATGAGAAAACTTTAAAAGATGTTCAAAAAGATTTTGCTGAGAAGGGTTTCACACTTTCCACCATTCCTTGTGAAAGTGCCAAGTCAATTCTTTCTATCAAAATTTTCTCTGATCAACATTGTGATGATCAATCAATCATAGTTTCGCTGGTTCAAATTCTCGCAGGTCTCCCCATTCCTCTTTATGACCCTGATATTCCTTTATTTTATGAGATTCTCGCTCATCCAAACTTCTCGCGAGCTATCTTTAAATTAAGTGGGGATTGCATCCGTCTGGTGTTGGAGTTTGCTAATCGTGGTGCTGGTAAAGGATATCTTTACTCTAAAGAACTTAGGGATCCTAAATTCGCAGACTTGGAGATAATCGCTGAAAAATACACAGTAGCGAGTTTCTTTGAGAAATATGAATTGATCTCCATGAAGAAAGAGAATACTCGCTGGGGTATTCGCTTGAAAAGGAAAGATTTTATTGCTGAAGATAAAATCCTCATGCATGACATTGATTGGCACTCTGGTAAGAACACAACCCCTCGCCAATCCAAAGATGATAAATGGTGCATTTTTCCCTTGATACTGAAAGGACCTTACATTGCTGGGCCAAATGTTCTTCCTGATAATCTCGCTACTTATCAACCTTGGGTATTCTCTTGTCCCGAGAAGAAGAAAGAGGTATGTTTCTTCCAATTTTTCCCACTTTACATTTCTTTATTTATCTTTATTCTTTTGTTCGCTGACTCTTGCGAAATTCTACAGATCCAGAAACTGAAAGATAGCTACCACATGACTGGTAAGGCTAGTACCTTGTTATCTCTTCGCTCATACACAGATGAAGTGAGAAATATTATTTTATGATTTTAAACAATATATTGCTTCCTCTATTTCTTATTTTTATCTGTGTATGAAGGTTATTGCTGAAATAGAAGAGCATGCCAATGTTGCGAAGACTGGTGATTAAGGCAAAGGTGCTCTTCGCAGGGAAAAACCAACTGCTCCTCCTTCAAAGAAGAGAAAAATCCGTTCTTCCTCTCCTTCAAATACTCCTTCTCATGAAAACCCCGAGAGTGATGAGGATAATGATGATCTTGCTGCAAATGAAGATTCTCCATCTGAATCTTCTATGGCTAAGCTCTCTGGCATCTTTTCTGATTCTTGGAAAGGAATGGGAGATAGTCAACTCTCTAATACCTGCAAAGCTCTCGCTACGATTTGCGATGTTCCTTTATTGGATGGTGATAATTTCTCTTCGTGGAGTTTCTAGATCGGTGAATCCCAACTTCCTGCATTCTCTTAATAGTCTGGTATGCTTTCGTCTTTTTACTTCTTCATTATTGTAACTCAAAATATCTTTCTATTTTAATACTTTTTACATTTTCTCGCAGGCTGGAAAAGCTTATTTCGTTGTTGCCTCAGATCTGGAGAGGAGACGCGAAATTCTTGAAAAGAATAATCTCCAATTTCGTATAAAGAATGAGGAACTGAAAGCTGAAGTCAAAGGTCTTCGCGAGAAGAACAAACAACTAGAAATTGATTCTTCTTCGCACAAGAATAAAATCTCTAGTCTTCAGCAAGCTAATAATCAACTCTATAGTATGTTACTTTTCTCCATTTCCTTCATTCATTCATCTTGTTACTTTATCTTATTTGATTGATCCTTTTTGCAGACATTTATGGTCTTTGTGATGAAGCTACCGTTCTTCGTTCATTTCCTAATGCCTTGGATAATGACACCCTTCTTGAGCATCTTAAAAATCTTTAAATAGTTTCTCAAATGTTAAAATTTCATCTCTTTCTCTGAATGAACTGAGATCCAAATTTCGCCTCTTATAGATTGACCATAGATCTAGTTTAGGCTTAGCCAACCAATTTAAACGTTTCTTTCTTAATTCTAAAGAGAAAATCAATGAGCTAAGAACCAAAATTAGCGGTCTCATAGATGATAAGGATCGCATTTCTAACCAAGGTGCTGAGACTTTGGCGAAATTCCAAGAAATTCTTCTTGAAGTTCAACTTGAACGGGATGAAGCTAACCGCCAAAATGCCGTGCTTAACGAGAGAGAAAACCAAATTCGTTCTCGTCTCCTTATAAATAATGAGGATGAATTCGCTTGGGCTGCGAAAATCTTAGATGATGCCAGAAAAGATTTAGGTGTAAATGTTAGTCTCCAAGTTGAGCATACAGCCTTGATTAGAGATATGATTTCTGACAGAGAAGGTTATTAAATGTTCTTCTTCACTAATCTTTTGTTTCTTATGAATTTTCATCAAGTTATTAATTGATTGCCTTTTGCTCGCAGATTCTGAAAGTAGATATTGTGAAAGAATTGAGGAACTTGAATTTGAAAAAGAGGAACTCGCAAAGAATCTTTCTTCTCGCAACGACAAGTGTTCTAGATTAAAGAATCAAATCAAGATCACTGTTGCGAATTTTAAGAACGACGCTCTGCATTTTTGCAATCAAACTATTCAAATGGTTTGTGATGACCATGGTATTCCTCACTCTGATTATATTTGTCTCTTGGAGGATATCCCAAAGAATATTCCTAGTCTGACCATCTCTGATAACGAAGTTGATGATGAAGAATCTGATGGTGATGAAGGTTCTGATGGAGATAAAAGTTCTGATACTAACGAAGAAGAGAACAAGTCTGATGGAGATGATGAAGGATCAACTAAGAAGTAGTCTTTGTTTCTTTATTTGATCTTCTGTAATACTTGTACATTTATTCCTTCTTTTTTTATATTTACGAATTCTTTTGGTTCTCCATATTCCTTAATATATGAGTTTCTTTCATTTCGACCTGCATTCATTAAAACAATTCTTCCTTGCAATATGGTTAATCAACATAATCATTATTTTTTGAATTTTTGCGTAAATCTATCATGTGGAGACAAATAACATTTTCTAATTTCATTCATTCCCATACTTGCCTCTGTTATTTGTATCCAAATGAGAGATTTTGCAGATTTTTCTTATTTTGTGCCTCAACTTTGCAATTGTTTATGTATAATTTCGCAATCATATGCGAAGTGAATTTTGATTCTTTTCAAAATCTCATTCATGTGTGGTCTTATTCTGCCTTCCTAGTTAAAGGTCTTATTATGCCACCTCTTATCATTGCGACAAAATCGCAGGACGTCCTTGCATTTTCATGCAAAAACCCATTGATCTTGCCTTAACTTTTTCTTTTGTATTATTTCTTCTTCAGGAATGTTGCGACAATATAACATGCCTAAATATTCTTGGGAAAATAAAACCCCATTACATTGCCGTCTTGCGACGAAATCGCAGGACGTCTTCGCACTTTCATGCGAAAACCCATTGATCTCGTCTTATCTTTTTCTTTTGTATTATTGCGTCTTCAGGATTGTCGCACAAATATGACAAGACTTAATACCCTTGCGAATAAAAAGCCTCATGACATTTGCGTCTTAAGACACTTATCAGCTCCCTAATGGAGAGTGTCGCCCTTATCTTCCCCCTGGTTGCCCCTTCAAGGAGGCGTACCTCTACCATAAAAGGTTGGCTCCTCCCATCCGGTCTTAACAACAACCAGTTGTTTTCGCAGCCTCTTATCCCTTTTACCTATAGGTCTTATGGTTACGAGATTGCACCCTAAGTGGGGTTTTCTTCGGTCCGAGCGCAGTATAAGCCAAGACTTGACAAGAATGACAAGGTACGCTCCAGACGCCCCTGGCACTCTTGACTCAACTGTGTACCTTGGCTCCTTGGTCAGATTCTGCACTCCTTGGGAGAGTCCTTATTACCTTAGTCTCCCAACTTAAGTCATACGCTTAAGTTGAGAATCCAAGGTGCCTCTCCCGGATGGGCTTTATTGACCCCAAATATCCATGACTCAGGTTCCGGGGGCGGTGTAGCCTTTCCCTGAGTCATGCAACATGTACCCCCTTATATGACGTACTTTAGGTCTTACATTTGCCTCTTGCGAAATTTTAATCGCGAACTAGGGTGTACGCCATAAAGGTTCGCCCCTTTCTCTTTTGTCATTGTTCTCTGATTGTATTTTGTAGAATTCATTATCTCTGCGAGATTCTCGCACATCATCACATCATATTTGCACTTCTCAATCTCTTTTTTATCATTCAGTAAAATGTATTTTTGAGAATTTTATTTGTTGCGAGAGTGTCGCAACAAATCAATCATTCATACACTTCTTATTTTTATTACCTTTGCAATTCTCTGCTTCTTTGTTATTTTCTTCTACTGCTTCCTTGGTAGTGGTATGTTCACCATTTCTTATTTTGAGCTAGCATTAGTTTTGAAACATTTCTTCTTCTTTTCGTCCGATTGCATCCACCATCAATATCTCACTTCTTTGTGTCTCTTTGATTTTGCGTCGCCAACTTTCCTTCTTGTTTGCTCTTCCTTCGCAGGATTCTACCTCAGTTTCGTAACATTTATTTCCTTCAAACCAATCTCCTTTTATGATTCCTACACCGCTGGGGTGAGGGAATTTGATGCATTGGTGGAAAGTTGAAGCTACACCTAGAATCCCATGTAGCCAAGGTCGACCAATTAATGCATTGTAGGGTGACTCTACGTCAACAACACAGAACAGAATTTCAGAAGATATTCCCTACAATGGAATTCGCATAGTAACCTCCCCTTTAGGCTTGTTGGCAGTACCATTAAAACCATATATCTTATATGTATATGGTATATCATCATCTCTTCCTCCCATAGTTTATAAGTATGATAGAATAAGATGTTCACAGAGCTTCCGGTATCGATTAGAATCCTATTAATTGCCCATGAGTCTTCAGCTTCATCATCTTCATCTTCTTTCGGTTTTGGATTAATTTATAATTTTACCACTAATGGATTGTCATGTACTTCTCCAGCTTCAGGGACTTTTTCTGCGGTAAAAGAAATAGTTTGTTTTTGCCATTCCTCTAGCGGCGAGATTTTCGCAATATTCATAATTTCTCTTCCATCATTGTCTCTTGCGAACACTCTACTCAAAACATTGTCATGAAAATATTCATCTGTCTTGTATGAATGTACGATAGAGTGACATAATAGATTTTTTGCTTTTGCTTCAACTTCTACGAAGAATGTTTCCTTCTCTTTTACCGTGTTTGCTCTGTGATGCTCTGTTGGTGGTGGCAGTAATGGTTGAGATTGTGGGTGCCCTACCAGAAAGTGGTTTAGTTTTCCTTGATCTATCATTATCATAATAATTTTCTTTACATTTCTGCAATCATTTGTAGTATGTCCGTGAAAATGATGATAAGAACAGAACTCATGACTTCTGCGGCTTTGAGGTGGTTCTGTTTCCATGTTCCATGGTGTTGGTATATTCTCCATCAAAATTATAGCTTCCCATATTTTCTCCACACTTGCATTCAGAGGTGGCATTTTGATTTCTTCCCATACTACTTTGTGACCTCCTTGTCCTCTATTATAATTTGTTCTTTGACCTCCATAAGTTTCTTGCGGATGATCAAGTCTTTGAATCTTATTATTTCCACCATGATTGTAGAAATTTATTTCTCTTTCATACTCCTCTTGATCTCGGCTTCCCATAGCCACCAGTTTCTGTTGATTGTTTCCCGTCACCTTTTCTTGTTGTACTTGCTAAGTGCTTGCCACTATGTTTATTAATTTGGGTAATAAGCTTGCATTCGCAGTTTGTGAACTGGTGTTCGCAACCGGGTATGATTCCATTTCATTTTTCCTTTCCTCTAGAGAAATATATTCTTTCTGAAGTTCTAGCAGTTCAGTCATTGTGATCGTATTCTTGACTCTGAAAATTTGGATATACAATAGATTGGTTGCAAACATAGAATTGATAAATGATAAGATAAGATATCTCTCATACACACGGCCATCCATTTCCCTACACATAGTCCTCCATCTTTTAGTTAGGTGCTTCAAACTTTCGCCAATCCTTTGTTTTAATCCAAACACATCTTCAATACCAGGTCGCGAAAAATTATTACTTATATATGCCCCCAAGAATGTGGTCTGCAAATGATTGAAAGATGTTATTGTATTTTTTGGTAGACCCTCGAACCATTTTAACGCCTCTCCTGTTAGACTGGATGCAAAATACTTGCACAATACGACATCATGATTTTCCCACTGTAACATGCATCTCGCATAGGCTTTAATGTGTTGAATTGCACAAGTTGTTCCATCAAAGATGTTGGTTAATGCGGGCAAATTTCATTTCGGAGGTATTCCTTCTAGTTATACTTCTCTTGTAAATGGAGTTTTCGCAGCTTCTTCTATAGCTTCATCTAATTGTCTTCTGCCTACTTCTCCTCTATTATTTAGTATTCCTCTCATTTCTTCCAATTATTTTAAGATTTGTTCATTTACGCCTGAATTTGGATCCATTGGTCTTTTTAATTTCGCCTCCCTTCTTCTGCGTTCATGTGTTTCTTCTCTTGCGAAATTTTGCATTTCTTCTTCATCATCCTCATCTCGTCTTCTCCTGCGATTCTCTTCCTCATCTCTATCTTGAATTCGCATATGATGATGCCTCTCATTTTCCCCTCCATGATTTTGTTCATTTCTTATCAATTCCATTCGATGTCTTTCATCCCTCCTCTGTGATCTATCATACTCTTCATTGAGATTACCGTTATTCCGGTTTTGTGTACGCCTTCTTTCTCGATTATCGTGATTGTTCTGGAGAATTGTCTCTTGAAGTTCTTGTTCTTCCATTTCCGCTCTCAATCTTTCACGTTCGCAAATTAAACGTGCTTGTATAACATAATGTCTTTCAATTTCTTTTTCAATCGTTTGTTGATTTCTTTGAGCTTCTCTCTCATGTAAAATTCTCCTTCCTTCCTCTCGATTCTCTTCGTCATCTTGATTATTTCGTCCCTGACGTTGTTCATTCTCTTGATTTCTATCATTTTGCCTATCATCAAAAATTTCATGTTGTGGAACGTAACAATCATCAGTCCTTTCTCTATCTTCGCAATGTTCTTCATTAGGATTTGGTATTTCTTCTCGAATATTATTTTCAGCATTAACTGTGGGTGAGTTTCTCCTGATCTCTCTTCTAGTTAATCTTGAATATGATCTTGTAGAACTTCTCGATCTTCTACTTTGTAGTCTCATATTTTCCATCCTCAATTCGTGATTTTGCCTTGTTAGATTTGCACGTTCTTCCGCCTCAGCTCTTCTTTCTTCATGTATTCTTTGTCTCAGCATTTCTAACGCTCCAATTTCCTCATCTCCATGAATTATTCCTTCATCTACTTCTTTATTTCTCTCTATATGTCTATGGTTCCTGGTTTGCTGTTCTTCTTCTAGTTCTTCTGCTGAATTTTATCGCCAAGTGTGTATGCTCATTCTATCATAATCCATAGTTCTATTTTGTATCGATGCTTGTTGAACTGGTTGTTGAATTTTATTTTCTCCACCATTTCTCCTTCTAGTAGATTCTCCCATTTCATTTCTCTCCCTTCCAGCAAGTCTTTTACTTCTTCTTCTAGCAATTTTCGGTTGTTCCGATACATTTCTCCTTCTAGCCATTCTTTCAATTCTAACAAATTGTAAGAGATTATGTAAGTTTTTTCACCAATTACTTTGAATCACAATGTTAATCCTCAATTTTTTCTAGAACAATCTTCAATCTTCAATCCCTGTTTCTAGCGCAATTATGTAGTTGCGGGAAATCCTACACTACACCCCTCATAAGATTTCATTAACATTCAATTCATTTTTGGATTAACAATCTTAATTTTATTGATCAATGTTTAAACAATCTTACAAGAAAAGATAAAGGAATCAAAAATAACCTCTGCTCTGAATTTTCTCTCTCCTATTTACTTGCTTCTCACTCAAAAAATATCTCTCCATTTTTCTTAACTGAATGACTATTTATAGGGAAATACATAGTAGATGACAGCTATCCTGTCCTTTATTTTCGGATATGGTTTGCGACATTCTCGCAACCTTACAAATGTTAATTTTCACAGGACCATCACATTTTTCTCATGATTTAGCTGACGTCGTTTATTATGTCATTTCTGAAGTTGTTCTGCGACACTGTTGTGTTGTGTTGTTAATAATTTCGCTGAGGTATTATTGCTGCGATATTCTGATCCTACATCCTCGTTAACAAAATTTCTGGTATCTGTGTTATTTCTTTTCCGCATTATATTTTGTTATATAATAGAAATATCACAGGTTGTGCGTTAAGATCAATCAGTTCTTAAATCCGACCTTTCGGTTGTTGATTGAATTGATTGACACTTGGATATTGGTTTGTGATACCGTTCAAGTTATTTCTCTTATTCAATCGGGCTCGCAAAATCCTATTTGTTTGATTGCAGATTGAATTCAGAAATTGAGATATAAACTCTTTGATGTACTTTTCTATAGATTGAGTCTTACTGTATAGTTGATTCTCTTGAAAGTATATTGGAGTTTGTCTATTCAGATTGTCGAACGAAATATTTGGTGTGGTTGTTAGACCCCCGCTTTTTCACTATCAATAATCATTATCAATTTGTTAAGGAAAAAAATTTGGTTACAAAGTATGACAAAAATATATGGGCAACTATCAATTTTCACCTCCTATTGTTATAAAGAAAAAATAACTTGGTCGGAGAGTATAACAAAAAGATATATGCAACTATCAATTATCATTATCATTTTGTTAGGTAGAAAAGTATTTTGATTGGAGGAATTACAAAGATAGAGTTAATTATCAATAATCGGTATCATTTGGTTAAGGAAAAAAAAAAAAAACTTAGTTAGAGGGTAGGACAAAAAAGTATGAGCGACTGTCAATTTTTAAAGTCAAAAAAAGATTGTTTGGAAAGTATAAAAAGAACATATGCAGAATTATTCTAAAAAAAATGATCGTTAAAGAAACATTAAGCACGCCAGGTGCTTACCATGAGCACAAATCAAGCTAATATAATATTAATAAAGTCCAGATAGAATATGAAGTTAAACTAACTTGTCATTTCTCACATCTTTAAACTTCAAACTTTGAAGCTAAGTTTTCTTGTTTTTTTTAAATGTTAAGTATCATTGTTTGTTGTAAACAATAAAAATATATTCATGTAGAAAGTAATTAGTATATAATAAAATGTTTTCTTATTTGATTAATATTGATATTTATAAAGCATTAACCATCATGAATCAAGCAAGATTGACCATAATGATACAAGGAAAAAACGAGAGGAGGAGGGAAAAAAAATTAAAACTAAAATCAAGAAAAAACACCGGACTCTCTCTTTCCTCTCATTTTTTTAAATTGAGAGACCAAACTTATCAAAGCAAGGGGTGGTCCTAAGTTTTTATTTGTCTAGACCTGTGAGAGGATAAATACATGGATCTGACTTCTTAAAAGCACAACAAAACTTACTGGCACAAAAGTGACATGCATTTACTCCCAATTTTATGGCTTGCAACCATAACATATACACATGTGCCATTTAATCCATCTTACTTCATTTTCTATCGTTGTTATCTCTTTCTATTTGGCAAATTCATTTTCCTTCATATCATATTTTTAAGAGGAAAATGGTAAATGGTTCAAATTCCAAGACAATGTGACTATGAGTGGTTTTTTTCTTAAATATCTAAGATTTTGCATAGAAATATAATAAAATGTTACTTTATTAAACATAAGCGACCAATATATGCACATAGATTAAGAAACCCACAATTTATAGCTCATAGTGACTACATACTACCCATATAAAGATTAAATACAACCTTCATTTGAGATGAAAATAATTGTTAACCTCCATAAGGGGGAAGAAAACCCACGGTCATCTTAATTTTTTTCACACCATCTTTTTTTTCCCCTTTTCATCTCTAACAAAATCACCATTAGGGCTCATTATTTTTTTGGATTCCGAATAGAAATCTTATAATATACTCATCATAAAATTTAACATCTTGTAATCACATCTTCAATTAGAAGTATCTAAATCACGCTTTAATTTGATAATCATATTTGAATAAAATCAAAAGCCTAAAAATTATTATGTGGATAAGTTTGAAACTTCATGATAGAAAACTTATTAATGTCTATTTATGTTCAATGGACATGATAGAAAAATATTCGAAAATAATCATGTATTCATGTGGGTCTAATGGTGTAACTATGATCCAAGGAGTTGACAGTTGAAAGAAAAAACAAACAAACAAAAAACTTGAAAAATTATGAAGAGAGTGGGTAGTTTTTACCTACTCCTAATAAATATTTTTACAGTAAAACTTCAAGAAAATAATATGTTTGGGACTACTCTAATCCTATTATTTTAAAGAGATATTATATAATCGATAATTTAGTAATTTATTATTTTATAAATATGTTAATAATTAATCTGAAAATAGAATTATTATTTTATATAATATTTGGACCTACTAATGTTTTAAGAGAACTTTTGGAATGTATTATATTATAATATTATCGATTTTACTATTTTAGCACTAAGCGCCCGAGTTGGGATCATCAATTTTTTTTATTTTAGCGAGAATATTGTATTATCGAGTATTATATTAAAAAAAAATTACTATAATTTTAAGGTGAGGTTGTATTTAACTCATCCTTGAGTTGTATTTAGTCACAGTCTTTTATAAAAATAATTGGCCCTTAGACCTATGGCTATCATGTTTTTCAAAAATGGGAAGATGTAATTGAAGCTTGTGGCAGCGGAAGAGTGGTAAGAATATCAAATATAGATCCGACTTATTCCTCCGCGCAAGTACAGGTAGGCATGAAACACTAGACTTTGTACATCAGTTTGATATTTTTTTGCATTTCTATCATCAGACGTTGTCTCATACTTTATCTATTTACATTGCGACATAAAGTTGTTACCAAAAAGCGCAGAGTCTAGCCCTCACTGCGGTAAGTGATCCAATTAAATATGAACCTAATATAAATATCTACTCATAGTACTATGTTCCTTCTTACATACATTGTTTTATATCACTAGGTGTTATCTTTTTTTAACATCTACAAACTTTTCATTTTTTGTTACTTTCCATGTTAGGTCAAGCTTGGTTGATTTTCAACGAAAAAGATCGGGCACTTGAGGTGACTGTGACATTAAAGAAACGTGCTTTAATGTTGCCTCATGGTTTTCCGCTCCTTGCTAGACTAGAAGAACCGCGAAATTTTGGCGGGTGAACATCCAAAATATGGCGGACATCTTATACTCGATGAGCAGAAGAAATCAGGCTATCGAAAATTTGCACGTTTTGTAAAAAAAAGTTTTGAACAGAAACTTGCTTCTAAATGGATTGACAAAAGGAGTTATTTTGAAAACTTGATAAGAAGCAGCGGAAAGAGTTGACGGCAGCCTGAAAGAACGACTAAGTAGAATGTGACCTATGCTTCTCATTAATTTCAGGAAGTCTCTGTCTGAATTTATGTTTAGCGAATTGGGTGTCATTTTCTTAGTTTTTACTCTCTAAACTTGAAAATAAGACTTCATGAGCATTATACAGTATAATATGTATAAATTATTTATTACTTGCTCATAATATATTTTTTTAGTCATTATTTTTGGTGTTTTCGATGAAAGCATTGGCGAGTAAACTCGTTAATTCAGCATGATGAATTTATCAGATATTTATACAGTACCTTAAAAGGGTATTTTCTTAGTTTCTACCTTGTCATAATTGATAGGTGCGGTAAACGCCTTGATATTTATCTATTGTTTATGCTTTCTTTGCGAGTTTTCTTGTAAATTATGTATTTTATGATTGCTTTTAAATTTATCAGGTGCAATGGAGTCATTAGAGCAAAAAGAAGTGGAACTAGCTCAAATCTAGGATTTCTTCCCATCATCTTGAAGACAACGAAAAGACGAAGCCAATGGCAAAAGAATGGAGTCAATCCGACATCGTATGAAGAATCTGGAGACATTTGAAGCAAGCCGAAGATGTCAAAAACTGGAGAACCTACAGAACTGTTATAGGCACCCGAGTTTCTACTCAGGGCATCCATGAAATATTAATGACTCCAGACGAGCTGAGAACTGAGTTAGGTTTTGGCTTGCTGCCAGCACATGAAATATCAATGACACGGGAGAAATGAGTTCAGCTGCTGCTGCTGTTGATTCTCGACGATGAAGGAAATGGTCGTCGGTGATGTGAACGACCATGGCAGTGAGGATTATCGTGATGATGAAGAGATGATGACTTTCACTTCTTCTCGAGTTGATGGATGATGGTGCTGTCGTTCACGGCCGGCAGATGATCATGACGATGTTGATAAGTCACTCTCATCGGGGTTGTTGAGTCTGGTGGATGATGATGGCTACTGCCATTAACAGGGACCGAAAAGTTCAGGAAATGCTCGTGCAGTATGCAGATTAGTAATGTGTTGTTCGAGAGAACGATGAAGGTGCTTTGAGTTAACTAGTACAGAGCTTGGCAGTTGCGTGAACGAGTATGAGAGGTTCAGCTCTGGGATTGAGGCTCGAAGTGGGTTGATGCAGTTTGCTGTAGCTAATGGCAGTGACGATGTGTTGAAGATGGAGCTGAGTTGCTGCCATTAACGGAGATGAAGCTGAGAAATGAAGGCAGTGATAACGGAGTTTGGCTTTTGTAGCGAGAATGTTGGCTGGTGATGGAGAGGATTCGTTTGCATGGCAGTTGGTGATCGATGAAGACTGGTTGTAGATGGAGAAAGCTCGACGTGCAGTATGGCAGGATTTTGAACTGTGGTAATGGTGATGGATCAATGGTATAAGATGGAGAAGATCATGGGAGTTTGTGGTCGGCGCTGGGGAGATTGATGTCGAGCTCAAGTGATAATACGGAAGCTTGTTACTGCCAGGGAGAACGAGAAATAGAAGAACTGAAGTTTGCTGGTGCTGTTGTGTTATCGTGCATGGTGTATAGTGACTGAGATGAATGGGAAGAAGGGGTATGGCCGGAACTTACACAGGAGGTGATGGAAAGCTGCTGTTGCCAAGCTCATTCACGCCGGCAACCATGGGTCCAAGGGTCGTGTTCGATGGGTTGAGATAGGATTTGAAGCTAAGAATACGGACCAGGGGAGTTCTGGTTTTGGTTCTTTGTTTTTGGTTTCGAGTTTGAGAAGTTAATAGGGCTTGGAGGAGTCACGAGAACTGCAGTAGAAGACGATGAATTATTGACGCTGCAGTTTATTGACAGCAGCGACTAATGGTGATTATCGGTAATGAGGAATGGAGCTGTACTAGTCCTGCAAGCAAGAGACGGAGGAGATGATGAGCACGAGCCTGTGATGGATATGATGACAGTGCTGGAACTGGTGGAGATTGATGTGGTGCTCGAGTTGATAAAACCCGATGGAGTAAGTTCAGAGAAGAGTGACTAGAATGGTCTGAGTTCGTTTCCGAGTGAGAGAAGAAACGAGATTATCTCGTTTAGGAAAGTTATCAGAAGAGATGTTGTTCTTGTTGAACCAGGGAGAGAGCAGTGATTGAAATTGCAAATAGATGAATGCACGAATGATATTGCAGGGAAGAAGGAGCTGAGCTATGCCGTGTGCCTGATGTTGCCGAAGGCTGGATTTGGCTTGTTAGTTTCAGGTGACTGACAGGCTTAAGTAAATTTGGATTGCATTATGGGCCTGTATTGGGCTGGAACTTGAGTTAGGCGGAAGCGGTCAGGCCTTGGCCGAGACTTGGAAAGCAGTTCTTAACCTGGAAAGAGAAGGCGGTATAAGCTCTCTAGGGTTCTATTCTAGGAGGAGGATCTCTACTGTTTTTTTTTATTCTAGGGTTTACAACATGATAGGTTTTCTTTTTATTCTTGTGATGAACTCCATTATGTTTACCTAGTTTTCTGTTGGTTAAGGAATAAGTTGGATTTCCAAATATGGGTTTTCATTCAATAAATTAGTTTTGTCTCCATGTTTTGTCGATTATGATTTGCTAGAAATATCGCCATGTATGATTGATTGTTAGTTTTGTCAAGTTGCAAATTGGTAGAACTCGTAATCATATCTATTGCTAGTTTAGGGTGTATTATACGTAAACGTGATACACCTTGAATACACGTAGCATAATTGTGATTATTGCTTGTAGTGATACATCCTAGTAGTCACATGTGAATCATAACCTTTGTTAAATCGGATTAGTGCTTTTACACGTTCGATTGCTTTGATTGGCCTGATTTCATAAAACTTAATGCATCTAGGGAATTAAACTTGATTAGTGCTTTTACACGTTAGGTTGTTCTCTTAGGTAGAATTCATATTCGCATCTTTTAATGTGTTTGTTGATGATAAGAGGAAATTAGCGGGATACTCTTGCGATCAAGGTATCCTAGGGCCTTTGATAAAAGTTGAGATTAAAATATCAATTCTAGTTATTGTGTAGAAAACATGTTTGTGAATGAAGATGAAATCCGTAACCAATATTTTCTCATCCTCGATTTGATTCGTCTACCTTTATTGTTTGCTTTTATTTATTTTTAGTTTCATAAAAACAAAACATCCCCCCATTGTTTGCTTAAGATACCAAAGCATATTGATAACCTAGTCCTCTCTGTGGGAACGATCCTTTCTTACCCTTGCTATATTATATATTTTAAGTTGTGAGAAAGTAATATAATTTTTGACGCATACGACAGCGATCAATAATCGGAGAGTCAGGCCTTAAGAAACCTTTACATTCCGCGGTTACCAGAATGTAGGTTATATATCATCGCCATATACTCAAAACACATTAAATCATGAAGAGTTGGTAATCAGTAGTACAACATACAACTTATTTGTTTACTGATTTGGAGTGATGTCACGCCGAGTCTTTTAACATGGAGAGATATGCATAGGGTACCATGTATTCGGTAAAAGTGAGTAACCTACTAGAATTTTTCCATATACATTACAACTTTGGGATTAACTCTATTTTGTAAGGTTTGCGTAGTTTTTCTTTTAATACATGGAGAGGTGTATCTGGATCAACATATACTTAGTACTCACAAATTATTCTTTTTGTTGTTGTTAAAGAAAAAAGTGAATTTGTCTCTTCATATTCTCTATCTACCACATGTTCAGAAAAAGCGGGGGTCTAACAACCACACCCAATATTTCGATTAGAAATATGTATGGACTAACTCCAATATTCTTTCTAGAGAATCAACTAGACAGTCAGACTCAATCTAGAGAAAAGTATATCGAGGAGTTAATATCTCTCTCACTTGATTTGATCTTTACTCAAGCAAATAAGAATTTGCGAGTCTTTATCAAATACAAGGATAATAAACTTGGATGGTACCAAGACCAATATCCAAGGATCAATCAATTTCCAATCAACAACTAAAGGTTGGATTTCACAATTGATCAATACAACCCACAACCTGTGATATTTCAATTATATAACAAAATATAATGCGGAATAGAAATAACACAGACACTAGAAGTTTTGTTAACGAGGAAACCGCAAATGCAGAAAAACCTCGGGACCTAGTACAGATTGAACACCACACTGTATTAAGCCGCTACAGACACTAGCCTATTACAAACTAACTTCGGTCTGGACGATAGTTGAAGCATAATCAATATCACACTGATTCAAGGTACAGTTGCGCTCCTTACGTCTCTGATACCAGCAGGATACTACACACTTGATTCCCTTAGCTGATCTCACCCACAACCAAGAGTTGCTACGACCCAAAGTCGAAGACTTTAATAAACAAATCTGTATCATACAGAAAAGTCTACGATAATAGATAAATCTGTCTCCCACAGATAAACCTACAAGTTTGTTTCGTCTTTTGATAGAAATCAAGGTGAACAGGAACCAGTTGATAAACCAGACTTATATTCCAGAAGACATCCTAGTATTATCAATCACCTCACAATAAACTAAACCGTATGGTAGCGAAACTAGATATTGTGGAATCACAAAGGATGAGAAGAAGATGTTTGTGATTTCTTTTTATCTTTCCCTATCGGAGATATAATCTCAAGTCAATTATTCAATTGAACTCGTACAATAGAAAATGGCAAGATCAGATCGCTCAACTACAAGAGAAGAAGTTTCGTCTGGCTTCATAATCCCAATGAAGTCTTTAAGTCGTTAACCGACAGGGTCTCGAGAAGAAACCAACGGTTAAAGGATAATCCATTCTAGCAAAACCAACTAATATCACACATGAGGTGTTGGGATTAGTTTTTCCAATTGCTAGACGTCTCCCTTATATAGTTTTCAAATCAGGGTTTGCAATCTAAGTTACTGTTGTAGTATTAATTTTGCGGCAAATAAGAATTCGTTGCTCGGACTTGAAAAGATTTTTAAAACAAAAATATATACACAATATTTTTCACAGGATCAAGAGACACTAGGACACATAATTCCACCATTAATCATTCACAAAATTCATATATTTATTCGAAACAATTATAGCTCAAATCATAAGGACTCTCATTCTTGCCAAGGTAGATTTTTAGAATATTTATTGTATATCACTAGCATGACGCATCAAAAGCACTACGACCAAGCATACATCATCATACGATATCACAACCAATTAAGAAAAATCAAAAATCGATTAATAAACAGTGCAAGTAGTCAAAAAAAGAATTAATATAATTATCATATGCGTAAAGAACGGCTTCCTCCATCATCCCAGTGTTGGGGTTTAGCTAATAATAATAATCATGTTCTCAAAATATATATTTGATGCTCAAAGTATGATTAAAAGAGTCAAAAGTTATAAAACAGTGGTTCTGAGACTCACAAAACACGTCCAGAAAGAAACGATACCAGAAAACTGCAGCTAAACTGCGACACTTCTTCACTGCTGCTGGAACTGTTGAAGAACGACGGTCTTTGGCCGTCCGTTCTTCGTGTTCTTGAGCTCTTCCTTCTTCTTCAGCAACAGCATGTGAACAATCCTGCAAGTCCCGATTTCTCGCTCCTCTCGGCTCTGGCTCGACCCCAAACTCTTGATCCCCCTTCTCTGTGATACCAGAAATCTATTTATACTCCTCAGCCTCATTTAATCACGCCATAACTCAAGATAATTCTCTCTTTACTCGGCTTAAAGAGAAAATATTTTTTGGATATTTTCTTCCTTTAATTAGCTCTCCACTCGCTGAAATGATGTATAAACACTCCAAACATGATCTTACACGCTGTAGAATTGATTCAACACTCTCCAAACACATGAGTACACGTCTAAATTTGATGTGATCGTGTGATATTCATTTCTTGAACGTGCTTCCTGATTTCTTGATTGCGATGATTCCAGCCAATTATGATCGATTCTAACACCCAAAATGTCTTCCTCTATCCATATCACAAATACCCATTGAAAATCAGAGGTTTAATCGAACTCTAACCCCTCCAAAAATCGATCGACCCAACTGCCAGTGAGAAGAAATATTTTCCCGCCTTTTTCTAAAATTTGAATTATGAGAAGAAAAG
Source organism: Papaver somniferum (assembly GCF_003573695.1). Taxonomy (NCBI): domain Eukaryota; kingdom Viridiplantae; phylum Streptophyta; class Magnoliopsida; order Ranunculales; family Papaveraceae; genus Papaver; species Papaver somniferum. The sequence continues at coordinate 230,151,872 of NC_039364.1, read as the reverse complement.
TGTCCTCACCCTAATCCTGTACGGGTGTCCTATTAGCAATTGGGGTGGAAATAGTAATTTTGGGGTGGAAATAGTAAATTTTATGGGTTCCTCCGGTACATTTCTGGGACGCTTCCGGTGCATTTCTGGGGTACTTCCGGTACGCTATCAACGGAGCTCCAAACGCAGCATTTTTAACCAATTTCGCCGCAAGGGATTATTTCTCTAAAAACACCTATAAAGAAATAAAACACCAAAATAAGTACAAAAATGGGCACTAACAGTATATACAAATGAGATATATTAGACACATAAATGCGTCTATCAAATATCCCCAAACTTATTATTTGCTAGTCCCGAGCAAATCAAAACTACAAAATAAAATCCTAACTCACTTTCGCACGCATCATCGATTGCATTTAGCATATGCAATAAGCCTTTAAACCCCTAGGTGGCCCTAGTGGCCGAGTTATAGTCTCGGGAGGGCTTACCAGAGACATACCCACAAAATCATTACTCCAGACCCTAACTATCTATGCAAAATCTTGGAAAGCACTAAAGAACCTCCTTGGTTGGCATACTTATTAATTACAGGAGGAAGTACCCTGAAGTGAAATTCCAATTGTTGTATACGAGTTTGCATCCAAGTATACTAAAATTCATATAAGTGACAGAGCTCCACTAAGATAGTTTCACAATGGACATCATACTCGGAGTCAGACTAATCATATGGATAGATTAAGAGATGGATATAGAAAATATATATGGTTTTGATGTTAACTAGGTGAACGATGTTTCTCATATCTGTCTGAAGGCCACTGCCAAAATAAACCTATCCTAAATGACTGAGATAGTCTGACTAATATCAAATCACTGGCATATACAAGGGAACCAGTGTTCGATAATCCTAACTCTAGGTCAACACAACTGGCATATATAAGGGTTCCAGTGGCCAACTTTATTGAATTTTATTCCGTTTGGTCAAATGGTCTGGTCTAAAACTTTTTTTTAAATTTTTTTTTTTTTTCATTTTTTTTTTCAATACTCAGTCACTCTATTTTACCCTAGCAGTGGTAACAACTTGAATCGTGAGCCCCACCTAATCACCTAGAGAAACATAGTTTAAAAATAAAAATAGAAACAGAAATGAAAAGGACTCAACGAGATATGGCGAAACTATCATGTTATTTCTAACACCTGAGCTCTGTGCTTTTATGAATAGACTCTTTAGATGTTTCCATCTAGTCAGATTGGTCCCTCAACTCCTAAAACCAAAATGCTTCCATCCACTTAGATTGGTTAGTGCCATCCTAAATAAGCATAAATTTCTAGGCTCTGGAGTTTATTTATTATGCAACTAAAAAGTTTCTCCCATACCCCCAAACTTAAACCTAACATTGTCCTCAATGTTCTAAAGATAAAATTAAAAACATGAACAAGGAGAAACTGTTACCAATGAAGCAAAAGAGATAAGGAAAGATATTACCGTGTCGCATGAATATTGGGTTACCTCCCAAGAAGTGATAAGTTTAAAGTCTTCAGCCAGACTTAGGAAAGGTTTAGTCAACTCGAACCGTATAACAGTAATCGGAATAACTGTGGGTCTTCAAAACCAAAAAGAGCTGACAAAAGGAGACTGCCACAAGCCAGAGAGTGATAGTCTTCCTTAAACAGATGTGTCGACCCTAATCTCCTAAAATAATTAGGTTTAGTCTCAAAACTTAAAAATTGACACATTTTAAACTCATATGTTCCCACAATTGGTAGAAAAGTTTTTGGTGGGAAACAAAATCGATCTTGGAATCATAGCCTGGGTAAACCACATCAACCAGAGGATGGGTTTCTAACGACTGAATTTCCTTATGGACACCATTAGATTCAGGAAAACGTGTATGAAGATAATCTTTTAGAATGGTCGAGGCATTGATGTCAAGTCCCAAGTGAGGGATTTTTAAGAGTTAAAGCACACGGAGAACGATAATCACCCCCAAACTTAGATTTTCGGCGTCTCTAGATAGACTGGTCACAATCTCCCTAATTTCTAGGTCATCAGATTCCTGAAAATGGGCAATTGATTCTTCTAAGTCAGGTTCATCCTCACTAATCTCCACGAGTTCATCTAAGACTACTGTTTCCAAATCGTTCGACTCGAAAACAGAATTCTCAAGATAAACCGGTTCCTCTAAACCATCATCATATAAAGGATTATAAGAGAAAGTTTCTAATAAAAGCTCATTAACTAAGGTGTTAATCAAAGTTACTTCCTCCGATCCATTAATAAGTTCATCAAATAATGGATTGTCCAATACTCTGTAGGCTAAAGGATCATGAACTACATCGTCTAAAACGGTGGTATCTCTAGTCAGATCCATATCCTTTTGAATAGGTGAATAATCATTAAATTATTGGGATCTGAACCAGAAATAATATTATCATTATGAAGCTCAAATGGAGTAACTAGTTCCGGATCACTATGCCTACAAATGTATGATTCTTCATCAATATTATCTTCATCATAATCATCATGAACCTCATCTAAAGTAGTGTCTTTTATTCTAACCTCGTCATCTAGATTGGGCAAATATTCACTATTGATATCAAAGGTAGAATTGGAAACACTATTTTGGAAATTTAGATTATTTCGAGCAGCATTAGCTAACTGTTCATTTTCTGCCTCTAAACGTGCTTGAATTTCACTGAGCGTAACACCTATACGTTCACAAGTCTCATTGAATATCTTAGACCGTTGTGTACTCTCTTCTCTTGAACTAATTGCACGTTCATACTCCCTTCGAACTTGTTGGTAGGTTTCTTCTAGAGATTGAACAGGTTTAGAAATGTCATAATCAGGACTAGTTTTTAAGTAGTTTTCCAAAAACGCATGACTAGTACTATAATATTCCTGATTTTCTTGCTCGTAAGACCAATTCGTGTGTGGATAGTAATTGGGCTCACTATGGTATGAACCATAACCTTGAAAAGTTTCGCGTTCCCAATCACTATTCACACTATGGTCATAAAAATGATGATGTCCATATCCAAATTCAGATCGATACTCATTGTATTGGCTTCTGTCATACCAGTTCGACATTCTTAATTACAAGGGAATTCTATACAATCACAAACAAGGATGACTCGACCAAATCAAACCTACTGATTTCTAGCAAACAAAAAGCATGATGGCTCCACTTAGATTGTTTCTAGACCAGCTTTTAATCCTTCGAAAGGGAATTCGTTACAATTTAAGCAAACCCCTCTGGAATCAATCCGAGTCAAAGTAAGTTGAATTGAGGCGAGGGAAGCTCAGTGGAGCTTTGATACCCAAGGCCTCACCGCTATCACAAGGCGGCGCAGTCACGCATTCAACTCACAGAAACCATCATGAACTTCGAGGTGTGCTTAAGAAAGTAACCAATATCCTTCGAAAATTTTTCCTGATAAGCGCGATACCCTATCGGTCTCGTTCTAGTCAAGTTTTAAGCTTGAGTTCGCGTTAGGTTTCGTTTTCATAAGGCGGGCAAGAAGGGAGCGGTAATGAAATCCGAACCCTTATCTTGTATTGGCCAGGCCTTGCCCTTTACTAGGAATTTAAAAACAGTCCAAATTCGTCCTCAATCAATGAATCACCTTAAGGAATACAGTAAACCCGCTGACAGGGGATTCGCGGGTGTTTCGAAAGCTTACCTCCCGTACCAGACGGGGGATGAACCGTTGTCGTCGACTCGGGCCACGACTCCTATGCCGTGTGCGAACCCGAGGGGCCGAGGTGATATTGTAATCACCGTCCTTCTCTGCACACAATTTAATAATATATATATATATATATATTTTATTAATAATAAGACCCTTCCGTAGGGTTAAAAAAATAAAAAAAAAATGTCCAAAAGTCCAAAAATTACAAAAACTATGAAAAATAAAGCCTATTTACAAATTCTAAAAAAATAAATAAAAGCTATATACAAAAAAATAATAATAATAAAAATTAAATCCTAAAAAAAATTATGTCTTTTTTTTCTTCTCTTTTAGCTTTTAGCTTTTAGCTTTAAGCTTTTTGTTCCCCAGTCCTTAGTATTCCACTTCGAACCTGTAAATCAAAGACACAAAAAGAAACGTAAAAAGGAACAAATAATAGTAAAAAAAAAAACCTAAAAACAAATCTATAAACAAGTCCGCGTCGGCGGCGCCATTTTTGTTGTAGTATTAATTTTGCGGTAAATAAGAATTCGTTGCTCGGACTTGAAAAGATTTTTAAAACAAAAATATATACACAATATTTGTCACAGGATCAAGAGACACTAGGACACAGGATTCCACCATTAATCATTCACACAATTCATATATTTATTCAAAACAATTATAGCTCAAATCATAAGGACTCTCATTCTTTCCAAGGTAGATTTTTAGAATATTTATTGTATATCACTAGCATGACGCATCAAAAACACTACGACCAAGCATACATCATCATATGATATCACAACCAATTAAAAAAAATCATAAATCGATTAATAAAAAGTGCAAGTAGTCCAAAAAAGAATTAATATAATTATCATATGCGTAAAGAACGGCTTCCTCCATCATCCCAGTGTTGGGGTTTAGCTAATCATAATAATCATGTTCTCAAAATATATATTTGATGCTCAAAGTATGATTAAAAGAGTCAAAAGTTATAAAACAGTGGTTCTGAGACTCACAAAACAGTCCAGAAAGAAACGATACCAGAAAACTGCAGCTAAACTGCGACACTTCTCCACTGCTGCTGGAACTGTTGAAGAACGACGGTCTTTGGCCGTCCATTCTTCGTGTTCTTGAGCTCCTCCTTCTTCTTCAGCAACAGCAGGTGAACAATCCTACAAGTCCCGATTTCTCGCTTCTCGGCTCTGGCTCGACCCCAAACTCTCGATCCCCCTTCTCTATGATACTAGAAATCTATTTATACTCCTCAGCCTCATTTAATCACGCCATATCTCAAGATAATTCTCTCTTTACTCGGCTTAAAGAGAAAATATTTTTTGGATATTTTCTTCCTTTAATTAGCTCTCCACGCGCTGAAATGATGTATAAACACTCCAAACATGATCTTACACGTTGTAGAATTGATTCAACACTCTCCAAACACATGAGTACACGTCTAAATTTGATGTGATCGTGTGATATTCATTTCTTGAACGTGCTTCCTGATTTCTTGATTGCGATGATTCCAGCCAATTATGATCGATCCTAACACCCAAAATGTCTTCCTCTATCCATATCACAAATACCCATTGAAAATCAGAGGTTTAATCGAACTCTAACCCTCCAAAAATCGATCGACCCAACTGCCAGTGAGAAGAAATATTTTCCCGCCTTTTTCTAAAATTTGAATTATGAGAAGAAAAGTGTCCTCCCCCTAATCCTGTACGGGTGTCCTATTAGCAATTGGGGTGGAAATAGTAATTTTGGGGTGGAAATAGTAAATTTATGGGTTCATCCGGTACATTTCTGGGACGCTTCCGGTGCATTTCTGGGGTACTTCCGGTACGCTATCAACGGAGCTCCAAACGCCGCATTTTTAACCAATTTCGCCGCAAGGGATTATTTCTCTAAAAACACCTATAAATAAATAAAACACCAAAATAAGTACAAAAATGGGCACTAACAGTATATACAAATGAGATATATTAGACACATAAATGCGTCTATCAAATATCCCCAAACTTATTATTTGCTAGTCCCGAGCAAATCAAAACTACAAAATAAAATCCTAACTCACTTTCGCAGGCATCATCGATTGCATTTAGCATATGCAATAAGCCTTTAAACCCCTAGTTGGCCCTAGTGGCCGAGTTATAGTCTCGGGAGGGCTTACCAGAGACATACCCACAAAATCATTACTCCAGACCCTAACTATCTACGCAAAATCTTGGAAAGCACTAAAGAACCTCCTTGGTTGGCATACTTATTAATTACAGAAGGAAGTACCCTGATGTGAAATTCCAATTGTTGTATACGAGTTTGCATCCAAGTATACTAAAATTCATATAAGTGACAGATCTCTACTAAGATAGTTTCACGATGGACATCATACTCGGAGTCAGACTAATCATATGGATAGATTAAGAGATGGATATAGAAAATATATATGGTTTTGATGTTAACTAGGTGAACGATGTTTCTCATATCTGTGTGAAGGCCACTGCCAAAATAAACCTATCCTAAATGACTGAGATAGTCTGACTAATATCAAATCACTGGCATATACAAGGGAACCAGTGTTCGATAATCCTAACTCTAGGTCAACACAACTGGCATATACAAGGGTTCCAGTGGCCAACTTTATTGAATTTTATTTCGTTTGGTCAAATGGTCTGGTCTAAAACTTTTTTTTAATTTTTTTTTTTTTTTTTCATTTTTTTTTTCAATACTCAGTCACTCTATTTTACCCTAGCAGTGGTAACAACTTGAATCGTGAGCCCCACCTAATCACCTAGAGAAACATAGTTTAAAAATAAAAATAGAAACATAAATGAAAAGGACTCAACGAGATATGGCGAAACTATCATGTTATTTCTAACACCTGAGCTCTGTGCTTTTATGAATAGACTCTTTAGATATTTCCATCTAGTCAGATTGGTCCCTCAACTCCTAAAACCAAAATGCTTCCATCCATTAGATTGGTTAGTGCCATCCTAAATAAGCATAAATTTCTAGGCTCTGGAGTTTATTTATTATGCAACTAAAAAGTTTCTCCCATACCCCCAAACTTAAACCTAACATTGTCCTCAATGTTCTAAAGATAAAATTAAAAACATGAACAAGGAGAAACTGTTACCAATGAAGCAAAAGATATAAGGAAAGATATTACCGTGTCGCATGAATATTGGGTTACCTCCCAAGAAGTTCTAAGTTTAAAGTCTTCATACAGACTTAGGAAAGGTTTAGTCAACTCTAACAGTATAACAGTAATCGGAATAACTGTGGGTCTTCAAAACCAAAAAGAGCTGACAAAAGGAGACTGCCACAAGACAGAGAGTGATAGTCTTCCTTAAACAGATGTGTCGACCCTAATCTCCTAAAATAATTAGGTTTAGTCTCAAAACTTAAAAATTGACACATTTTAAACTCATATGTTCCCACAATTGGTAGAAAAGTTTTTGGTGGGAAAGCAAAATCGATCTTGGAATCATAGCCTGGGTAAACCACATCAACCAGAGGATGGGTTTCTAACGACTGAATTTCCTTATGGACACCATTAGATTCAGGAAAACGTGTATGAAGATAATCTTTCATAATGGTCGAGGCATTGATGTCAAGTCCCAAGTGAGGGACCTTTTTAAGAGTTAAAGCACACGGAGAACGATAATCACCCCCAAACTTAGATTTTTCGGCGTCTCTAGATAGATTTGTCATAATCTCCCTAATTTCTAGGTCATCAGATTCCTGAAAATAGGCAATTGATTCTTCTAAGTCAGGTTCATCCTCACTAATCTCTACGAGTTCATCTAAGACTACTGTTTCCAAATCGTTCGACTCGAAAATAGAATTCTCAAGATAAACCGGTTCCTCTAAACCATCATCATATAAAGGATTATAAGAGAAAGTTTCTAATAAAAGCTCATTAACTAAGGTGTTAATCAAAGTTACTTCTTCCGATCCATTAATAAGTTCATCAAATAATGGATTGTCCAATACTCTGTAGGCTAAAGGATCATGAACTACATCGTCTAAAACGGTGGTATCTCTAGTCATATCCACATCCTTTTGAATAGGTGAATAATCATTAAAATTATTGGGATCTGAACCAGAAATAATATTATCATTATGAAGCTCAAATGGAGTAACTAGTTCCGGATCACTATGCCTACAAATGTATGATTCTTCATCAATATTATCTTCATCATAATCATCATGAACCTCATCTAAAGTAGTGTCTTTTATTCTAACCTCGTCCTCTAGATTGGGCTAATATTCACTATTGATATCAAAGGTAGAATTGGAAACACTATTTTGGAAATTTAGATTATTTCGAGCAACATTAGATAACTGTTCATTTTCTGCCTCTAAACGTGCTTGAATTTCACTGAGCGTAACACTTATACATTCACAAGTCTCATTGAATATCTTAGACCGTTGTGTACTCTCTTCTCTTGAACTAACTGCACGTTCATACTCCCTTCGAACTTGTTGGTAGGTTTCTTCTAGAGATTGAACAGGTTTAGAAATGTCATAATCAGGACTAGTTTTTAAGTAGTTTTCCAAAAACGCATGACTAGTACTATAATATTCCTGATTTTCTTGCTCGTAAGACCAATTCGTGTGTGGATAGTAATTGGGCTCACTATGGTATGAACCATAACCTTGAAAAGTTTCGCGTTCCCAATCACTATTCACACTATGGTCATAAAAATGATGATGTCCATATTCAAATTCAGATCGATACTCATTGTATTGGCTTCTGTCATACCAGTTCGACATTCTTAATTACAAGGGAATTCTATACAATCACAAACAAGGATGACTCGACCAAATCAAACCTACTTATTTCTAGCAAACAAAAAGCATGATGGCTCCACTTAGATTGTTTCTAGACCAGCTTTTAATCCTTCGAAAGGGAATTCGTTACAATTTAAGCAAACCCCTCTGGAATCAATCCGAGTCAAAGTAAGTTGAATTGAGGCGAGGGAAGCTCAGTGGAGCTTTGATACCCAAGGCCTCACCGCTATCACAAGGCGGCGCAGTCACGCATTCAACTCACAGAAACCATCATGAACTTCGAGGTGTGCTTAAGAAAGTAACCAATATCCTTCGAAAATTTTTCCTGATAAGCGCGATACCCTATCGGTCTCGTTCTAGTCAAGTTTTAAGCTTGGGTTCGCGTTAGGTTTCGTTTTCCTAAGGCGGGCAAGAAGGGAGCGGTGATGAAATCAGAACCCTTATCTTTTATTGGCCAGGCCTTGCCCTTTACTAGGAATTTAAAAACAGTCCAAAATCGTCCTCAATCAATGAATCACCTTAAGGAATACAGTAAACCCGCTGATAGGGGATTCGCGGGTGTTTCGAAAGCTTACCTCCCGTACCAGACGGGGGATGAACCGTTGTCGTCGACTCGGGCCACGACTCCTATGCCGTGTGCGAACCCGAGGGGCCGAGGTGATATTGTAATCACCGTCCTTCTCTGCACACAATTTAATAATATATATATATATATATATATATATATTTTATTAATAATAAGACCCTTCCGTAGGGTTAAAAAAAATAAAAAAAAAATGTCCAAAAGTCCAGAATAAAGTCCAAATAAAAAGTCTAAAAATTACAAAAATTATGAAAAATAAAGCCTATTTACAAATTCTAAAAAAATAAATAAAAGCTATATACAAAAAAAAATAATAATAAAAATTAAATCCTAAAAAAAATTATGTCTTTGTTTTCTTCTCTTTTAGCTTTTAGATTTAAGCTTTTTGTTCCCCAGTCCTTAGTATTCCACTTCGAACCTGTAAATCAAAGACACAAAAAGAAACGTAAAAAGGAACAAATAATAGTAAAAAAAAAACAACCTAAAAACAAATCTATAAACAAGTCTGCGTCGGCGGCGCCATTTTTGTTGTAGTATTAATTTTGCGGTAAATAAGAATTTGTTGCTCGGACTTGAAAAGATTTTTAAAACAAAAATATATACACAATATTTGTCACAGGATCAAGAGACACTAGGACACAGGATTCCACCATTAATCATTCACACAATTCATATATTTATTCGAAACAATTATAGCTCAAATCATAAGGACTCTCATTCTTGCCAAGGTAGATTTTTAGAATATTTATTGTATATCACTAGCATGACGCATCAAAAGCAATACGACCAAGCATACATCATCATACGATATCACAACCAATTAAAAAAATCATAAATCGATTAATAAAAAGTGCAACTAGTCAAAAAAAGAATTAATATAATTATCATATGCGTAAAGAACGTCTTCCTCCATCATCCCAGTGTTGGGGTTTAGCTAATCATAATAATCATGTTCTCAAAATATATATTTGATGCTCAAAGTATGATTAAAAGAGTCAAAAGTTATAAAACAGTGGTTCTGAGACTCACAAAACACGTCCAGAAAGAAATGATACCAGAAAACTGCAGCTAAACTGCGACACTTCTCCACTGCTGCTGGAACTGTTGAAGAACGACGGTCTTTGGCCGTCCATTCTTCGTGTTCTTGAGCTCCTCCTTCTTCTTCAGCAACAGCAGGTGAACAATCCTACAAGTCCCGATTTCTCGCTCTTCTCGGCTCTGGCTCGACCCCAAACTCTCGATCCCCCTTCTCTATGATACTAGAAATCTATTTATACTCCTCAGCCTCATTTAATCACGCCATATCTCAAGATAATTCTCTCTTTACTCGGCTTAAAGAGAAAATATTTTTTGGATATTTTCTTCCTTTAATTAGCTCTCCACGCGCTGAAATGATGTATAAACACTCCAAACATGATCTTACACGTTGTAGAATTGATTCAACACTCTCCAAACACATGAGTACACGTCTAAATTTGATGTGATCGTGTGATATTCATTTCTTGAACGTGCTTCCTGATTTCTTGATTGCGATGATTCCAGCCAATTATGATCGATCCTAACACCCAAAATGTCTTCATCTATCCATATCACAAATACCCATTGAAAATCAGAGGTTTAATCGAACTCTAACCCCTCCAAAAATCGATCGACCCAACTGCCAGTGAGAAGAAATATTTTCCCGCCTTTTTCCAAAATTTGAATTATGAGAAGAAAAGTGTCCTCCCCCTAATCCTGTACGGGTGTCCCTTTAGCAATTGAGGTGGAAATAGTAATTTTTCTGGGTTCCTCTGTTACATTTCTGGGACGCTTCCGGTGCATTTCTGGGGTACTTCGGGTACGCTATAAACGGAGCTCCAAACGCTGCATTTTTAACCAATTTCGCCGCAAGGGATTGTTTCTCTAAAAACACCTATAAATAAATAAAACACCAAAATAAGTACAAAAATGGGCACTAACAGTATATACAAATGAAATATATATGAGACATAAATGCGTCTATCAGTTACCTTGGTAACAAAGCATTCAATATTCACTGTTAGATGAAAAACCTGACTTATCCAAGCTAATATCTTTCAACCGTTAGATCGAAACTTAGGTTGTCACACTCACAAATGAAATGTATTCATTTAGGTTTGAGTAACCGTACCTAAACGTGTACATTGGGTTGGTTCACAAATAGTTAACCAATGGTTAGCCATATGAGCACTTTCATATTAACCGTATTCATATTTCTCATAACTAGTTCAAATGACTCATAAGAACTAGTTCAAGAGTTGTTCAATTGCTTAGATCTTTATACATAGACACAATTGAAACAAAATCAGTTTGATTCACTTGAATCAATTCATGAAAAATATAGCCACGGTTTGCAAATATTGCATTCCTTATTGATTTATTGTTTAAGTTCATGAACTTCCGATTTGAGAAATATAACCAGCTTAGGTACGCGTACGGGTACGTGTACCATAGCTACCGGACTTGAGTTTGGAAACTCAACAGAAATTTTCGATTTGAAAACTTCCGTGGGTACGCATACGGGTACGCATACCTAGGTGAATGGTTTTCAGTTTGCAAACTTCACAAACTACAACAGAAATTTTCGGTATAAAAACTTCCGCAAGTACGCGTACCTAACCTGTCTCCTTCACTAATACCGCATGCACACATATGCACGCACTTGGTTTCCGGCACATGGATTTATATACTAATGTACGAACACACTATATATGTTTATATCCGTAGTTGGTTACGTAATCTCAACTCCACATTTCAATCACTGAAACATTCTTCTATAATGTTATAATAGTCGTTAGACAAAAAGAATCGACTATCGTCATCAAAGCTATTTTCAAGATTGAAACGTCATCATGACTTTCATCACGGGTAAAGATGAAAATGGTTAAAGCAAAAGCTTACCAACACATATTTCGAGAAAAAGATAGGCGAGTAAACTCGGCTCGAAATAGCAAATGTGTATGTATGAAAACTATCATACTTATACGACTTTTGTCTCAAGAGTAGGAGATAGAGTAGATAGACTTTTAAGTGACAGATGAGTTCAAGTCTCCACATACCTTTTGGTCGGATGAAGTTCCACTGGTTCCTTGAGTAGTTCTTCGTCTTCGTAAGATAATCGCCATGTAGTCTGGAGCTCAACTTTACCTAACTATCCTAGACCGAGACTTAGTCATAAGTAAACTAGAAATCAAGACATATAGTTTTGATCACTAACATTGACAAACATGCTTGAGATAGCAACGCATGCGAGTTCGACCGAGCAATGCTCTAACAATCTCCCCCTTTGTCAATTTTAGTGACAAAACTATCAATACATATGGATTACAAAATAGATAAAACTTTGTAGATTCTCGTCCATATGCTTGATCTCCTTGGTGCTTCAACATTACTCGAAAACCTCGTCTTTTCCAAGTACTCCCATGATTACATAGATGTTCAATTCAGCATCATAGTTGTTGAAGTTCCGTAGCCATAACAATGAGAAAACAAAAGCTCTTGATCATTGTTATACAGTGTCATAGTATTATTACACAACATTAAAGTTCTTATATCACAACTTCGACAACAATACTATGGTGATATGTATCACTCCCCCTTAGTCAATACTTTCGTCTCAACATGAAAACCACTCCCCCTTACATAATGACCCGTAAAATACGTAAATCATATGTATTTGTAGTGTGAACTACATATTAATTCTCCCCCTTTTTATCAATAAAATTGGCAAAGGTACGAAAATGGGATCCTAATGAAATTTCCACGAAGACGCTTCAAGACCAAAGAAAAGTACATATCAACTTATTTAGATGCAATCATAAAGCCAAAGCTAAATTCATCAAGGAGTTTATAAAGATACAAGATAACCCCTAAATAATTCCACAGCCGCACTCCCCACAAAGATATGGAAATTAAGCGCAAGTTCAAAAAGAACTCTCCCCATTTGTTGTCATTCCCGAGAGAACAACAAGAGAGACCTTACTTTTACAAGAAAAGAAGGATTTTATTGGAACACTAAGATACTTAGAAGATATACCTACTAGAAATAAATGTGGAAAACAACTTTACACCTCAAGAAGTTCCAAACTCAATTGCCCAAAAGATCGAGATAAGCAAAGGGGCAAGAGTTATGACGACTAATGAACCAGAACAACACCAATAGACTGTCGTAAGTTTTAAAACGTAGCAGTATCTAATGGTTTTGTGAGAATATCAGCCAATCGTTGTCCCGAGGGCACAAATTCCATAGTAATGATACCATTCTCATAAAGATCTCGAATAAAATGATACCTTATGTCAATGTGCTTAGTTCTTGAGTGCTCAACTGGATTTTCCGTTATGCGAATTGCACTGGTATTGTCGCATAAGATTCTCATTATTCCAATGTTGATTCCATAATCAGCAAGCATTTGTTTCATCCATAGAAGTTGAGTACAACATGAGCCTGCATCGATGTATTTTGCTTCACATGTTGAGAGGGATTATGAATTTTTTTTTCTTACTATGCCAAGCTACAAGGTTCATTCCTACATAATAGAAACCCCCCAAAGTAATTTTTCTATCTTCCACACATCCTGCCCAATCTGCATCTGAATAGGCAGTAATATTAGTGTTAGTATCAAAAGTGTGAGATAAACCATACCCTGCAGTGTGATTGATGTAGCGTATGATCGTTTTTGCAGCTGCAAGATGAGATTCCTTCGGATTTGTCTGAAACCTAGTGTTTGTACCCTAATTAAATAGTGTACGTGCGTACCGCACAAGATGTTCAAATAACGGCAGACCGTGGGTTATTAAGGTAATCCACGGGGCTCATTAGAGCCAGGTCCGGACTTATTGTGAAAGTTCGGAGGTTTATTAAAACCAGGCCGTGGGTTATTAAGGTAATCCACGAGGCTCATTAGAGCCAGGTCCGGACTTATTGTGAAAGTTCGGAGGTTTATTAAAACCATGTCGTGGGTTATTAAGGTAATCCACGGGGCTCATTATAGCCAGGCCCGGGCTCATTGAGAAAATCCGGAGGTTTATTAAAACCAGACTATGGGTTATTAAGTTAACCCACAGGGCTCATTAGAGCTAAGGTCCAGGAAAATGAAATCAGGCTTGGGTTTATAAAACCCACGTGGCTAAATAAAGAAGCCCAGATGACTGGAAGTCATTTTGAGATAGACATAAATCTTGGAAGATAGACAAGGATCTTCCAAGATAATTACAAATCTTGAAGAGATAGATATGGATCTTTCATGATAAGCACAAATGTTGTGGGGATATACACAAATCATGAGAAGATAATATGGATCTTCAAGGATAGACACACATATTAAAGGATAAGTACAAATCCAGGTGGTTATTTTGGATAACTACAAATTTAGGTTATTATGGAACCACATTAGGGTTTATGCCTATAAATAGAGGCCAAAATCCAACTCAAAAGGTACAAAATTTCTATTCCTTCTCTCCACAACTACTTGCTTAGAACATCCTCTGACTTTAGCATGAGAGTGTCTTTGCAGGTACCCCCCACTTTTCATCATCAATTCTTGGAGAATATAATGAACGACGGCGATTCGATCATCATACACACATAACGAGGAGTGTTGGGGTGATTAATTTTGCACCAACATCTTTTGGCGCCGACTAAGGGGATTACGAGAAAAAGATCGTGTTCTCCGAGTGAAAGAAGTTGTTCCCAAACGATTTTTGAAACTAGGGTTTCAAAATCATTGTGAACAAAAAGTTGCAGAAAGTTTCTGAACGTTTTCAGAAAGTTGCGAAAGATCCAGAAAGTTGCAGAAAGATTCTGAACGTTTCCAGAAAGTTGCAGAAAGATTCTGAACGTTTCTCGGAAGTTGCAGAAAATTTCTAAACGTTTTCGGAAAATTGCAGAAGGTTTCTGAACGTTTCCCGAAGGTTGCGGGAAGATCCAGAACGTTTTCAGAGTTGTAGAAGATCCCATAAAGTTGCTGAAAGTTCCGAAAAAATTGTTAAAAGCAAAGTTAACAAAGAAAGAGTTACATATGGAATCTTCGCAAGAGAATCAACATGCAAGGAACGGTAATGCACCTATCGGAAATCCTCCAACTCAGCATGTCAATAATTGAATACTACGGAGCGTTGTCGGCCATATTTACCAGAAAAGAGATGGAAACGGGGAAGGCACCTGATCATAAGCTCATAGCCGTCCAGCAATTGAGGATTGAATATAGTGGATCCATTTCCCTCCTCACCTGGGGGCGTCTTTGGCATTTGTAAGAACTAAGCAGACCATGGGGGCGGCTAAAGTGACCTAGCATGCAAGAGCTTGAACCTTTCTCGATCAGCTAGGGACTCAATGTGAAGCTGTCTAGTACTCCGACATTAAAAACCAGTGTCAAGAGTGTACAACAACATCAGGAAGGGAAGGACAAGAAGGAAGCTGATACCTTGATCGCTGCTGGTCCTTGACAAGGTAATGCTGCTTTAGAAATCACAGAACAAGAAGAAGAATCAGCTGTCTTTGCTGGTTAGAAAGCGGATATACCAATGAGGAGAGAAAAAACAACGTTGCACTTACCGGAAGAAGCTTTCAAGGATGAAACGACGACTGCAGGTGTGTTGTTACCATGGATACTCATCCGTATTTATATTGGAAGGGAGTAGTGATATGCAAGCAGCTGATTCCAAGAGTTTGATAAGGTAGAAATTGCAGAAGAGATCAAACTCTCAGTACTAACAGAGACCGGATTTCTGCCAGCTATGAAAATACGGCGTAAGAATATCGAGCTGGAATACTCGCAGTTAAACAGAAGACGGAGTTTCAAGAGGAGTCAAATTCACAGTTCAATAAGTAAATGTATTACTATTATCTGTAGATATCGACACTCATTGAACACGTTATAAAGCGTGTTTTTTCTGAACTACGAGGGAAGAACGGTGGCGCCAAGGTTAGACAGACTAAGAATTCGAAGAGTGACAAATGTTCTTGGAGTTCGAAAGGTGGTCAAACTCTTAGTGCCATAGAGATTCGAATTTTTCAAACAACGATGGCAGTCGATGACTGAGATCGATAAAGATTTGGACGAATTGGTGTACACGGCAGTCGGAAAGAACTGGCATTATCTCAAGCTGGCTACAGGAAAAATGTGCTGGCATCTTCTCATGTGGCCGTTAAGAAAGAAACACTAGCATTACTTCAATCTGGTCACGGAAAAGGGATGGTGGCACGTCATAAACAAACGTGTTCATTCCCAGTAAATGGGCTGCATAATTTGGGTTCATAAAATCAGTACTTGGGCTTATAATGCCAAATTGTTGTTGGAATAATAAAGCCCCAGAAGGACGGGTGTGGACTTGGCGATCTACGTATTCATGAAGAAGAATTTCAGGTATGTGTCGCCTATTTCTAAGAATAATAAGATAACATGTGTCGGTTTTTGCAGGAAAAATCATGCCGGAAATGCACTACAATGTGCCATGGTTCATTCATACGGGCTATGTACATACCACCGTCACATGAAGCCTTATTCTTCTTAACTCCCCAACAAGTTGAAGAGTTAAGAGAGGGCGATGTTTGTACCCTATTTAAATAGTGTACGTGCGTACCGCACAAGCTGTTCAAATAACGGCAGACCGTGGGTTATTAAGGTAATCCACGAGGCTCATTAGAGCCAGGTCCGGACTTATTGTGAAAGTTCGGAGGTTTATTAAAACCAGGCGTGGGTTATTAAGGTAATCCACGGGGCTCATTAGAGCCAGGTCCGGACTTATTGTGAAAGTTCAGAGGTTTATTAAAACCAGGCCGTGGGTTATTAAGATAATCTACGGGTTAATTAGAGCCAAGTCCGGGCTCATTGAGAAAATCCGGAGGTTTATTAAAACCAGACCGTGGGTTATTAAGGTAACCCACAGGGCTCATTAGAGCTAAGGTCCAGGAAAACGAAATCAGGCTTGGGTTTATAAAACCCACGTGGCTAAATAAAGAAGCCCGGATGACTGGAAGTCATTTTGAGATAAACATAAATCTTTGAAGATAGACAAGGATCTTCCAAGAAAATTACAAATCTTGAAGAGATAGATATGGATCTTTCAAGATAAGCACAAATGTTGTGGGGATATACACAAATCATGAGAAAATAATATGGATCTTCAAGGATAGACACAAATATTAAAGGATAAGTACGAATCCAGGTGGTTATTTTGGATAACTACAAATCTAGGTTATTATGGAACCAGATTAGGGTTTATGCCTATAAATAGAGGCCAAAATCCAACTCAAAAGTTACACAATTTCTATTCCTTCTCTCCACAACTACTTGCTTAGAACATCCTCTGACTTTAGCATGAGAGTTTCTTTGCAGGTACCCCCCACTTTCCATCATCAATTCTTGGAGAATATAATGAACGACGGCGATTCGATCATCATACACACATATCGAGGAGTGTTGGGGTGATTAATTTTGCACCAACACCTAGCACAGCAACCAACACTGAAAGCAATATCAGGTTGAGTGGTTGTAAGATATAGAAGGCTTCCAATAATAGATCGATAAAGTTTTTGATCCACATTTACACCTTTATCATCTCGATGCAGTTTACCAGTGGTAGGCATAGGAGTTAGTTTAGGAGTGAAGTTATCAAGGCCAAATCTTGAGACAAGATCTTTAGCATATTTATCTTGAGATAAGTAAATTCCATCCATGTTTTGTTGAATTTGTAAACCCAAAAAGAATTTTAATTCACCAACATTGCTCATTTCAAACTCCTTTCCAAGAGATACTTGAAATTCTTGTGCAACTTTCTATGATGTTGATCCATAGATGATATCATCTACATAAACTTGAGCAATCACAACATCTTTCCCACTCCACTTGGTAAACAGTGTTTTATCAGCTCCCCCTCTCGAAAAACCTTTCCCAAGAAGAGATGAGGTCAGTTTTTCGAACCAGGCACGAGGTGCTTGTTTCAACCCGTATAGCGCCTAATTGAGTTTAAGGACGTGATCTGGGAAGTTATGGTTTTCAAATACCTTAGGTTGAGCTACATAGACTTCTTCCTTCAAGGTTCCATTTAAAAAAGCGGATTTGATGTCCATTTGAAATAGCTTTACCTTAAGAAAACAAGCATGAGCTAATAACAATCTGATGGAATCAAGGTGTGCCACATGAGCAAAGGTTTCGTCAAAGTCGATTCCTTCGATTTGTGAGTATCCTTGAGCGACAAGTCTTGCTTAGTTTCTGACAATGGTGCCAAACTCATCTGACTTGTTCTTACATATCTATTTGGTTCCCACAATATTGATATTTGGAGGACAAGGTACAAGCTTCCATACATCTTGTCTTTGAAATTGATTTAACTCCTCATGCATAGTGTTCACCCATAAGGGATCGCTAAGAGCTTCATCAATATTCCTTGGTTCTACTTGTGAGAGATAACAGCTAAAATTGCACAAATTTTGAAGTTGTCCTCTAGTCTTTGCAGTAAAATCTCTTCCTCCAATGATACTGTTTGGATCATGGTTTCTTTGAACCCAGAGGTGTCGTGGAGGGACACGTTCTTGTTCAATAGGTACAGTCTGATTAGTGTTTTTCTCCTCGTCACCCGAAAGATCAGGATCAGTAACAGTAGGTGTAACTTCAACTGAATCCGAAACTTCTTTGACTTTTTCAGTTTTCTAGGTTGGAGGAAATTCAGCAGGAGAAAAATCATGATGAAATTCGTTAATATCATCAATGATGACGTTTGCAGATTCCATCATCACTTGGGTTCTGAGATTAAAGACTCGAAAACCACGACTATCAGACGCATACCCCATAAAGATACCTTCATCACTTTTAGTATCAAATTTCCCTCTTTGTTCTCGATCTTTTAGGTTGTAGCACTTACTTCCGAACACTCTAAGATAGTGTAAGTTGGGTTTCCTACCATACCACAACTCATATGGAGTGTTTAGGGTTTTAGACCATAGATAGACACGGTTGATCAAGTAACATGCTGTGAAAACAGCTTCTCCCCAAAACCTTAGAGGTAAGTTTTTATTATGGAGCATGACCCTGGCCATTTCCTGAATATTCCTATTCTTTCTTTCAGCGACTCCATTAGCTTGAGGAGTGATGGGTGGTGAGTATTGTTGAATAATCCCCAGTTTGTCACAGAATTCAAATACTATGATGTATTTGAATTCAATGCCACGGTCACTTCTGATTTTCTTTAGTTTGCGACCTTGTTCATTCTGGATCCTATTAACAATAATCTTGAATTCACTAAGGGTTTCATTCTTATGAGATAGGAATGCTACCAAGTGAATCTAGTGTAGTCATCTACCATAACCAATGCGTATTTCTTTCCTCCAACAGTGGATTGTTGAATTGGTCCGAAGAGATCCATATGAATTAAATCAAGTGGAGCCTTAGGGAGAATATCTCGAGATGACTTATGGTGACCTTTCGTTTGTTTACCCTTTTGACAGGCACCACATACACCGTCAATCTTTGCATTGATTTTGGGAACGCCTCTAACAAGTTCCTTGTTAATGATCTTAGTTAAGAGACGATAATTGATGAGACCAAACGCTCATGCCAAAGATGTGTAGATTCCACCTTAGTCAAATTGCAACAATTACTAAACCGAGTATCAAGAAGATAACAGTTATTTTTACCACGAGTTCCTTGAAAAATTACTTTTCCAGATTTATCCACAATGTCACATCCATTTGCATTGAAGACAACTCTATGGCCTTTGTCACAAATTTGACTAATAGAAAGAAGATTTGCAGTCATACCTTTGACGTATACTACATCATGGATTTCTGGAACACCAGGAAGCTTGATTGTACCCTTCTTTCTAATATAGCAACAACTCCCATCTCCGAAAGTAACTGGTCCTCCTTCAAAGTCGTTTATGGATACAAACCATGAAAGGTCACCAGTCATGTGTCGGCTACAACCACTGTCAAGAAACCATTGAAAGGGTGATGTTGATTTTAAAGCAAAGGCTCACATACTAACGCTACTTTCCTGTTTGGGATTTCTTGTTAGTATTATACACCTTTTTAGATAAGTAAACAGTTGTTCAGCTTTCTTGTGAAGATTGCTCGCAACTTTTATACTTTTCAAAAAACATGTACATGTATGTTCATCGTGATTGTGTGACTCACAAAACATACAAGGGTTAACATCAATAATCTTATTTAAGAAGTTCTTCCTTCTATCAAGTTTTTCAAAGCATATACTTTGTTTAACACTTGATTTCAAATCCTTCCGCTTTGCAATTTCTACATCAAGATCACGGTTGATCCGGATTTGTTCATCCAACATCCTTTGAAGAATAACAAGGTTTTTAGAACATTCTCTAAGATTGTGATAAATTTCTGGTGAAGCGTTTATAGAGACTTTACTGTCCATCTAATCAGATCGCCACAAACACGGACTGATAAGGTCTTTAACGTGTTTGCCTGCTCTGATACCAATTGAAAAAGCGGGGGTCTAACAACCACACCCAATATTTTGATTAGCAATCTGTATAGACTGACTCCAATATACTTTCTAGAGAATCAACTAGACAGTCAGAATCAATCTAGAGAAAAGTATAACGAGGAGTTAATATCTCTATCTCTTGATTTGATCTATACTCAAGCAAATAGAATCTGCGAGTCTTTATCAAATACAAGAGAGATATAAACTTGGATGGTACCAAAGAGCAATATCCAAGTGTTGATGGTGGTTTTTAGCTTAGGGTTAAAATCGTAAAACCTTGCATCAGATGTGACGTCACTCTGCAAGGAAATGGTGCTGCATGTACTAACCTCTCCACCGACATATTTATTGAGCCGCTCAATACACTTTTATCCATAATACTCTGTAAATTTCGGCATCTCGCCAATATGAGACTCACTGAGTACTTTCTTGTGTTATGTTTCCCATCAGAACCCTTAATCGGTATGGCATGACGGATTTATGTTCACTCGCAGCGGGGTAGCATGAACCTCCAAGTACCAAAGTTAAGTCCATTGCACGAAATGCTCAGACAGAAATCACACTGCATTCTGTAGATAAAGATTTTGTGTAGCAGCATACAAAATCCAGCTAATTATTGTGATAACTCGGAAAGAACTCATAAACCCAACTAATTTTCAAATTAGGGTTTCGCGCCCCGCGCAGTATACTGGACCCCGATGGTCTAAACCATGCTTAAACAAGCTAGGGAACCAAATCGGCCACAACGCGCTAAAAGTGCGGTCGCGCCCTAGCATGTCGGCCCTCTTCCCGTCGACCAATCAGGTTGCTTAAAACCTTCCACGGCCTTAAAAAGGTCTTCATACTAAGTTGGCCTCCCAAAACACGCCAGCTTCCCAAAAACGCGCTAGCTTCCCAAAAAACTCCAGCATGCCGCACGCGCATGCCGCACATGTCAGACGCGCTTTTCGGACGCGCATGCCAGACACGCTTACCAGACGCGCATGCCAGACGTGCTTACCATACGCGCTTACCATACGGGCTACCACGCCTCTGGCCACCAACGGAAGGTAGCCATAATCAATGGTTACCCTTCCTCCTGAGGTGCGGATCTCAGCCGTACAAGTTCGCCACCAAGCCTGTGGAAACTTTTGGCCGCAATGCCAAATTCGACGGTTTGTGTCAAACCCTAATTTGGCCACGCCAAAGGCATGCGCAAGCCATGCCAGCACCGCGTCCACGCCACTGGCAGCCAAACGGAAGGTAGTCGCGATCAACGGCTACCCTTCCTCCTGAGATGCAAAATCTCGACCGTCGAAGGTCGTCACCGAGCTGACAAGCCTTTCTATCTTAACTTGCCGCACATAGCAACATGATACACGTTTTCCAATGAAAACACTCGAGACATCAAAACATGTCACAAACTGGGGGATGCTCATCAGGGTATTGGTCTGGCGGTTTATAACGTGCGGCTTGCAATACGCCCGTTACAAGAAAGTGTCATAAGAGTGAGGCGGTTAGTAATGGCAAGAAATAAATGGTGAAACGCATCTTCATTATGGAAACATCAATTCCAGGCGTTACCCGTTACCACTTTTCCACCACTCAACCGCTTCCACTTCTTATGAGGCCAGGGTACGTTTTATTAAGACTTGTATAAATAGGTTTCACCTATTTCCACCAAACAACAAGTTTTTGGTCAGGAGAACAATACACATCCAGAAACCACCTGGTAGCTTTCCATTCAACTCGGCAGTTCAACTTTTGGATACAAGTCGCAAAACACCCACACTTCCAGAATCAACTATTCTGGCCTCAACATTTTCTTCGCTTCCCTCCCTAAGACCAACCCTTCTCCTTCACTGTGTGACCGAAGCAAGCCTGGAACGACCATTTCTTGGTTTAGGTCAGGATTGTACAGATTGATCTCTCGAATCAAAAGTACTCCCATGCAATACATTGTTTTGGGTTTAGATTTGTTTCTCACCCGCACTCACACGAAATTACCGAAATCAGCAGATTCGGTTTTCACCCACAAACAATTGGCGACCAAAGTGGGAGATTAATCTCTCGGTTACAATATCAATTTCCAATTCCCGATTTCATTTTTTCGACCCCGATCTCAAGATGGTAGAACTCAGGTCAGGATCAGCAACAAACCCCGAGAACACTGGCGCCGAAATTATTCTCGGTGTTAAAATTTCTCTCAGTGGTGCTAATACGCCATCTGTCAACACCAGCAACATGGAGAATGTTCCTTCAGGTGTTACACCTCCAATCACAAGAGCCAGAGCCTCTGCCGCGGAAAATGCTCCTTCAGGTGTTACACCTCCAATCACCAGAGCCAGAGCTGCTGCCGCCGCTCCCAATGTTTCATCAAGTATGACACCTCCAACTGTTACCAGAACTGTAGCTACTCCGCCGTCAGGACGATAAACTGGAGGAGCCATAGGGAGCCGACCCTACATTACTATTGCTGATTTGATGGAAAAGCAGGAGGTTCTCGCCAGGGCCCAAACAGACATGGCCTCAACCCAGAAGGAGGAGCTTGCTTTTCTCAAGACACTGACAGAGCGGCTACCACAAGAATCACGCCAGCCAGAGCCAATGAGGAACACATCCAATACCCCTGGCGCTAGCACCTCAACAAGGTACACTTTTGTAGACGAAGAGACTCGCCCGGGAACTTCAGCTGAAAGAAATCAACCGCCCAATTTTGTCAAGAGAGAAGATTTGGAACGACTTCTCCTAAACCGAGACAAAAGCGACTTTATGGACATGCATCAACATCAGCCCCCGTATCCTCCTGAAGTACAAAGAATTCCTCTTCCAAAGGGGTACTCTTCCCCTCAATTCTCTCTGTATGACGGTATCGGAAATGCGCGTGAACATGTCTCTCGATTCTTGGAGTCCCTGGGGGAACACGAGTATAATCACGTTCTCCGTTTGAGGGAATTTTCGAAATCACTTACTGGAAGGGCATACACATGGTACAAAAGCATTACGCCAGGCAGCATCTCCAACTGGTATGACATGGCTGCAGCTTTCTACAAGAAATACTTCTTTGTGTCTGAGCAAATTACCTTGTCAGAACTAGGAAGGATGTTTCAATGAAACAACGAACATCCGAATGATTTTGTCAAAAGGTTCAGAATTCAAGCGCCCGATTGTCATGACCCAAATGTGACCGAAAAACAATTGGTGGACTCCTGTATCAATGGCATGATTCACATCTACCGCGCCTTACTAGAGAATATGCGATTCCAGACATTCTCTGAGCTTCATGAAGCCGCAAAACGGTCAGCCACAACAGCACCAGCGTTGTTGGAAAGAACCAGGCCAACTAGAAGCGAGGACGCACGCGAAACTCGAGGAAATAGACGCCTCATCAATAAGCAATACAACACTGGTCCCTCCTCCGTGAGTGTGGTAGACGAAGGAGGAAAAAAAAAGGCTCCGACGGAAGAATAGCCATCCAAGCGCGCAGCGCCAGCACGACAGGCAGCTCCGTCACGGAAGACCATCACTAAAGCTCCCATGCGACATCAAGAGGCTGGAGAAAGTGTCTTGGATTTCTCGTTCCCAATCGAAGAAGTTATTGAACTCTTGGAAGCATGGATCCAAGACGACAATATCAGGATACCTCCTATCAGGCGCCCACCAACCGAAGCGGAAATGGCGAACCCAAAATATTGCCGCTACCATAGATTTGTCCACCACCCGACCAGTAACTGCAACAAGCTGAAGCATATCTTCAAAGAAAATATAGAAGCAGGGGAGCTTCGACTAGACAATGAAAGAGTTCACTGAGATCCACTTCCAGTCAGGAGTTGCATGGTCTCTGGGGACTTTGTACACTAAACTGTGCAATCCATGATGCAACATGTGTGCGAAATTCTCTACCTCTCCAAGGCAGAACGGCAAAACATCTTCACAGCCCTTAATCGTGTTGTATCGGGAAAGAGATTCTTTCCTACTGAATAAACCACACCAGAACCCTAAACTCTCGCAGGAAGCAGTGCTGGAAAATACAACTGAGGACTGCTGACCACAGTTCATCTGAGGAACGCCAAGCTCGATAACACATTCATCGACGTGGCGTCTGACTTCAACATCATTACCATCAAAAATCTGAGAGCTGCAGGAGTTTTGAAGCAGGAGGCTACCCATTCCCCAACCATGGTCAAAAACTTGGAAGGAGAGGCGATAGACGCGTATGGCTACATCAATCTTGAAATCAAGGTGGGAGACACTCTAACACATGGAAAATTCTACATTGTCAAAGAACTCTCAAGATACGACATGATTCTGGGGCGCACGTGGGTACACGGTAACAAAGCGAAGTTAGGGGTATCCCCTCTGCCGATGTCGATACCCGAAAGAATTACCAACAAGCCGTCCAACTTTGAAGATTACATGCTGCCATATCAACAACTTACCAATGTAACTCAATTGCCTCGAGAAAACCAATCGATGTTCATTCGCAGATTCCGAACACAAGTAAGTCTGGTTAAACAACCCTTTCTGCACCCAGTCACCTCTTCTCTCGGCCAAGCATGGGGACTCGGTCCGATTACCAACCCAGACGTCATTAAGAGATGTGAATGGGATGTTGGTCCTTTCAAGTACTTTGTCCAAAATTTGGAAGTTGTCACAGCCAAACATGACGAGTTCAATCAAGTGGTTGCGCAACGCTCCAACCCATTTCAAATTGGAGATGTAGTAGTCAACATGACCTCGTTTCAAGTTGGGAACATAACAATAAAGATGGCCACTAGACCTGGTCCGCCTAAAGAAAAGGAAGACGAGCCAAATCTGGTGGCAGATGTTATCTTGGGTGGTTACTGCAAGCTCATCAATACCGACAAATAGGAAGGTGTCACGATTCACTCACGATGACTCAAACCCTTCAATACCTAAAACGTTGTGCTACCTTCACCTCCAGCGTTCTCTTTCAGCATTTTTTTCAGCATTTTCCTTTTCATGCAATGTTTGTAACTCCTCAAAAATGATTGCACTGCTTGCATTCATGAGTAGAATTTTCAATTCCAATTAAAGAACATCTTTCCTTGAAAAGTTTTCCCCTTAAAGGAAAATACCAAGTAAACCTAAAACTCTCACAGAGTCGTTATCCGTCAATTGAAAAGCATAGAAATCAAACCACCACAAAAATACCTATTCAAAAATACTCAAGAAGGAAATATGCAAGGAAGACGATTATCAGGCGACAGAACAGATATCTTCTTCAAGAATATTCGACTCCAAATCTCAGAAACAGTATGAAGGTTTTATTAATTCATTTAAAGATGTAAAACCATAAAGGATGAATGATGGAATGTTACTTGACGAAACCCTAACTCCACCATGAAAGCAAGAAAGTAAAAGCAAACTTCTGGAAAGTCAAAAAAGGCTACACGTTAAGAAGAAATAGCAAAAGTGAAAAAATTGGTCGTTAACGGCAGACGCCTGGATCAATAACGCCTTCATCAGAGTTTCTTCAAGCACTCTCCCCAGCACACTTTCTGACAGCAAACGTTCCATCCAAACGCCGCCTCGGCAGCAGCAACCTCGGTGTTCCATCCAGAAGCCGCCTCAGCAGCAGCAACCGCAGCGTCCCATCCAGAAGCTACCACAGCAGCAGCTTCCACTTCATGTCCGGCGTTTGCTTCAACAGCTGTCCCAGTGTATGTTTCCGTAGCTTCTCCAGTTGCTCCAGCATAAATTGTATCCGTCTCCTCGTCCGCCTTGATGGCATCCTCAGCGTTTGCGTCAACACCCCTTACAGCCGTTTCGGCGTCCACTCCAGAAGTTGTTTCAGTTTTGTAAATCGTGTCGACGTCTTCCCCATGAGCCTTTCCAGCTACTTCTTGAGGATGTCCCTGTTCGTCCGCATCAAAGTCAAGGATTACGATACCATCATGGACAGGGTAATTAAACTGGTCCTCACCTAAAAGTTTCATGGACTCAGTCTTCAGCCGCTTCAACCGAGAGGAGAATCGTTCAGCCCTAGCACTGGGTTGTAGAAAAGCTTCGTTGCTCTGAGAGTCTGAACACACATCCGCACTCTGCATAAATGGGCGAAAGACATGTCTCGTATAATCTCGTCAGCCTCACGGAACAGAGAATCAATTCTGTCAAATACCTCTTCATGAGAAGAAGACTGGTTTTCGTCGGGTTCAGAATTTCTTTCCGAAGAGGTACGATCATCACTGGAAGATCCCATTATATGCTACAAAAATTTTTTTACCATGTTTGTACCAGCAATCTACATGACGAGGAAGACAAAATGGAACTAGGGGAATAAACACGATACAATACATGTAGGGAAGATGGACGCGATTTTTATGATGATTTGTATGGGCGAAGGATTCAAGGTCACCTCTTATATTCAGCAGAAAATCTTTTACCAGCCGTGAATTAAGGCTTCACACGCGTGATACCAGCTGGATTAGATATTTCTTTATACGGAACAATTAGGGTTTGGTGTCCGAGTCATTCAGACTTAGCCCGCGCCATCCTTCTATCCGAAGCCACGTCCGAGCTGCGTCCAAGACGTGTCCAAGCCAAGCCGCGTTCGAGCCGCGCCAAGCCAAGCCATGTCAAAGCTAGCCACGCCATCCGCTACTTCAGCTAGCCGCCCATCCGCTACTTCAATCTAGCAGTACCAATGACCCATGGCCAAGATGAATCTATGCAAAATCCGCCAGCACAAGGATCACGGATTTCTCATGCCTTCCATTAAAGGTTAGTTAAATTTCCTTGGCGATCTCTTTTCATGTTGCTCTCTCGATTTTGCTCTCGCCTGTCACCATCTCATGCTTACCCCGCAACAATGCCACTGTTACGTGCTAAGCAGGGGACTTAATATTGATGGTGGTTTTTAGCTTAGGGTTAAAATCATAAAACCTTGCATCAGATGTGACGTCACTCTGCAAGGAAGCGGTGCTGCAAGTGCTAACATCTCCACCGAAATATTTATTAAGCCGCTCAATACACTTTTATCCATAACACTCTGTAAATTTCGGCACCTCGCCAATACGAGACTCACTGAGTACTTTCATGTGTTATGTTCCCCAGCAGAACCCTTAATCGGTATGGCATGACGGATTTATGTTCACTCGAAGCGGAGTAGCATGAACCTCCAAGTACCAAAGTTAAGGACATTGCACGAAATGCTCAGACAGAAAGCACACTGCATTCTGTAGAAAAAGATTTTGTGTGGCAGCATACAAAATCCAGCTAATTGTTGTGATAACTCGCAAAGAACTCATAAACCCAATTAATTTGCAAATTAGGGTTTTGCGCCCCGCGCAGTATACTAGACCCTGTTGGTCGAAACCATGCTTAAACAAGCTAGGCAACCAAATCCGCCACAGCGCGCTAAAAGTGCGGCCGCGCCCTAGCATGTCGGCCCTCTTCCCGTCGACCAATCGGGTCGCTTCAAACCTGCCACGGCCTCAAAAAGTTCTCCATACTAAGTTGGCTTCCCAAAACATGCCAGCTTCCCAAAAACGCGCTAGCTTCCCAAAAAACGCCAGCATGCCGCACGCGCATGCCGCACATGCCAGATACGCTTGCCAGACGCGCATGCCGGACGCGCTTACCAGACACGCATGCCAGACGCACATGCCAGCCACGCTACCACGCCTCTGGCCACCAACGGAAGGTATCCATAATCAATGGCTACCCTTCCTCCTGAGGTGCGGATCTCATCCGTACAAGTTCGCCACCAAGCCTGTGGCAACTTTTGGCAGCAATGCAAAATTCCACGGTTTGTGTCAAACCCTAATTTGGCCACGCCAAAGGCATGCGCAAGCCATGCCAGCACCACGGCCACGCCACTGTCCGCCAAACGGAAGGTATCCGCGATCAACGGCTACACTTCCTCCTGAGATGCAAAATCTCGGCCGTCGAAGGTCGTCACTGAATCGGCAAGCCTCTCTATCTTAACTTGCCGCACATAGCAACATGATACACGTTTTCCAATGAAAACACTCGAGACATCAAAACATGTCACAAATTGGGGGATGCTCATCAGGGTATTGATCTAGCGATTTACAGCGTGCGGCGTGCAATACGCCCGTTACAAGAAAGTGTCATAAGGGTGAGGCGGTTAGTAATGGCAAGAAATAAGTGGTGAAACGCATCTTCATTATGGAAACATCAATTCCAGGCGCTACTCGTTACCACTTTTCCACCACTCAACCGCTTCCAATTCTTACGAGGCCAGGGTACGTTTTATTACGAATTGTATAAATAGGTTTTACCTATTTCCACCAAACGACAAGGTTTTGGTCAGGAGAACAATACCTATCCAGAAACCACCTGGTAGATTTCCATTCAGCTCGCAAGTTCAATTTTCGGATACAAGTCGCAAAACACCCACACTTCCAGAATCAACTATTCTGGCCTCAACACTTTCTTCGCTTCCCTCCCTAAGACCAACCCTTCTCATTCCCTTTGTGACCGAAGCAAGCCTGGAACGACCATTTCTTGGTTTAGGCAGGATTGTATAGATTGATCTCTCGAATCAAAAGTACTCCCGTGCAGCACATTGTTTTGGGTTTAGATTTGTTTCTCAGCCGCACTCACACAAAATTACCGAAATCAGCAGAAACGGTTTACACCCACAAACACCAAGGATCAATCAATTTCCAATCAACAACCAAAGGTTGGATTTCACAATTGATCGACAAAACGCACAACCTGTGATATTTCAATTATATAACAAAATATAATGCGGAATAGAAATAACACAGACACCAGAAATTTTGTTAACGAGGAAACCGCAAATGCAGAAAAACCCCGGGACCTAGTCCAAATTGAACACCACATTGTATTAAGCCGCTACAGACACTAACCTACTACAAACTAACTTCGGTCTGGACTGTAGTTGAACCCTAATCAATATCACACTGATTCAAGGTACAGTTGCGCTTCTTACGTCCCTGATCCCATCAGGATACTACACACTTGATTCCCTTAGCTGATCTCACCCACAACCAAGAGTTCCTAAGACCCAAAGTCGAAGACTTTAATAAACAAATTTGTATCACACAGAAAAGTCTACGATAATAGATAAATCTGTCTCCCACAGATTAACCTACAAAGATTGTTCCGTCTTTTGATAGAAATCAAGGTGAAAAGGAACCAATTGATAAACCAGACTTATATTCCAGAAGAACAGCCTAGTATTATCAATCACCTCACAATAATATAAATCGTATGGTAGCGAAACTAGATATTGCGGAATCACAAACGATGAGTCAAAGATGTTTGTGATTTCTTTTTATTTTTCCCTATCGGAGATATAATCTCAAGTCAATTATTCAATTGAACTCGTACGATAGAAAATGGAAAGATCAGATCGCTCAACTACAAGAGAAGTAGTTTCGTCTGGCTTCACAATCCCAATGAAGTCTTTAAGACGCTAACCGACAGGGTCTCGAGAAGAAACCTACGGTTAAAAGAGAATCGACTCTAGCAAAACCAACTAGTATCACACAGGAGGAGTGGGGATTAGTTTTTCCAGTTGCTAGACGTCTCCCTTATATAGTTTTCAAATCATGGTTTGCAATCTAAGTTACCTTGGTAACAAAGCATTCAATATTCACCATTAGATGAAAAACCTGACTTATCCAAGCTAATATCTTTCAACCGTTAGATCGAAACTTAGATTGTCTCACACACAAATGAATTTATTCATTTAGGTTTGAGTAACCATACCTAAACGTGTACATTGGGTTGGTTCACAAATAGTACCAATGGTTAGCCATATGAGCAGTTTCATATTAACTATATTCATCTTTCTCATAACTAGTTCAAATGACTCATAAGAACTAGGTCAAGAGTTGTTCAATTGCTTAGGTCTTTATACATAGACACAATTGAAACAAAATCGCTTTGATTCACTTGAATCAATTCATGAACAATATAGCCTCGATTTACAAAGATTGATTCCTTATTGATTTATTGTTTAAGTTCATGAACTTTCGATTTGAGAAATATAACCAGCTTAGGTACGCGTACGGGTACGTGTACCATAGCTACCGGACTTGAGTTTGGAAACTCAGCAGAAATTTTCGGTTTGAAAACTTCAGTGGGTACATGTACGGGTACGCATACCTAGGTCACTGGTTTTAAGTTTGCAAACTTCACAAACCACAGCAGAAATTTTCGGTATGAAAACTTCCGCCAGTACGCGTACGGGGACGCGTACCTAACCTGTCTCCTTCACTAATACCGCATGCACACATATGCACGCACTTGGTTTCCGACACATGGATTTATACACTAATGTGCGAACACATTATATATGCTTATATCCATAGTTGGTTACGTAATCTCAACTCCACATTTCAATCATTGAAACAGTCTTCTATAATGTTATAATAGTCGTTAGACAAAAAGAATCGACTATCGTCATCAAAGCTATTTTCAAGATTGAAACGTCATCATGACTTTCATCATGGGTAAAGATGAAAATGGTTAAAGCAAAATCTTACCAACACATATTTCGAGAAAAAGATACGCGAGTAAACTCGGCTCGAAATAGCAAATGTGTATGTATGAAAACATACTTATACGACTTTTGTCTCAAGAGTAGGAGATAGAGTAGATATACTTTTAAGTGACAGATGAGTTCAAGTCTCCACATACCTTTTGGTCGGATGAAGTTCCACTGGTTCCTTGAGTAGTTCTTCGTCTTCGTTAGATAATCGCCATGGAGTCTGGAGCTCAACTATACCTAACTATCCTAGACCGAGACTTAGTCATAAGTAAACTAGAAATCAAGACATATAGTTTTGATCACTAACATTGACAAACATGCTTGAGATAGCAACGCATGCGAGTTCGACCGAGCAATTCTCTAACATATTCATAAACCCTAAAAGTAAAAACCTAATGGTCACGACTCTTAAGATGATCACCAAGAGATTCATAGGAAGGTCTATTTTTACTGCTATTGAGAAGCGTTTGTTGAACATCAGTACTAATGGTGGTCTTCATGGTGGTCAGACTAAAAGGTAAAAATGATTCGATTATTTTAATAAATGGGTTTTGTTTTGATATTATGGTGTTATTTTTGACTTCGTTTAAAGATCAACACCAGCATCAAGGATGATGTCGCTCAGGTTGTTCCTGAGGTTTCTAAGTGAATCAAACAGATTTTGTTTCAATTGTGTCTATGTAAAAAGACCTAAGCAATTGAACAACTCTTGAACTAGTTCTTATGAGTCATTTGAACTAGTTATGAGAAAGATGAATACGGTTAATATGAAAGTGCTCATATGGCTAATCATTGGTTAATTATTTGTGAACCAACCCAATGTACACGTTTAGGTACGGTTACTCAAACCTAAATGAATACATTTCATTTGTGTGTAAGACAAGCTAAGTTTCGATCTAACGGTTGAAAGATATTAGCTTGGATAAGTCAGGTTTTTCATCTAACGGTGAATATTGAATGCTCTGTTACCAAGGTTACTTAGATTGTAAGCCCTGATTTGAAAACTATATAAGGGAGACGTTTAGCAACTGGAAAAACTAATCCCCACACCTCCTGTGTGATACTAGTTAGTTTTGCTAGAGTCGATTCTCCTTTAACCGTTGGTTTCTTCTCGAGACCCTGTCGGTTAACGACTTAAAGACTTCATTGGGATTGTGAAGCCAGATGAAACTACTTCTCTTATAGTTGAGCAATCTGATCTTGCCATTTTCTATCGTACGAGTTCAATTGAATAATTGACTTGAGATTATATCTCCAATAGGGCAAGATAAAAACAAATCACAAACATCTTCGTCTCATCGTTTGTGATTCCGCAATATCTAGTTTCGCTACCATACGATTTAGATTATTGTGAGGTGATTGATAATACTAGGTTGTTCTTCGGGAATATAAGTCAGGTTTATCAATTGGTTCCAGTTCACCTTGATTTCTATCAAAAGACAGAACAAACTTGTAGGTTTATCTGTGGGAGACAGATTTATATATTATCGTAGACTTTTCTGTGTGATACAGATTTGTTTATTAAAGTCTTCGACTTTGGGTCGTAGCAACTCTTGGTTGTGGGTGAGATCAGCTAAGGGAATCAAGTGTGTAGTATCCTGCTGGGATCAGGGACGTAAGGAGCGCAACTGTACCTTGAATCAGTGTGATATTGATTAGGGTTCAACTACAGTCCAGACCAAATTTAGTTTGTAGTAGGCTAGTGTCTGTACCGGCTTAATACAGTGTGGTGTTCAATCTGGACTAGGTCCCGGGTTTTTTCTGCATTTGCTGTTTCCTCGTTAAAAAAATTTCTGGTGTCTGTGTTATTTTTATTCCGCATTATATTTTGTTATATAATTGAAATATCACAGGTTGTGTGCTGTATCGATCAATTATGAAATCCAACCTTTGGTTGTTGATTGGAAATTGGTTGATCCTTGGATATTGGTCTTTGGTACCATCCAAGTTTACATCTCTCTTGTATATGATAAAGACTCGTAGATTTCTATTTGCTTGAGTATAGATCAAATCGAGAGATAGAGATATTAACTCCTTGATATAATTTTTATTAAAATTAAGTCTTACTGTCTAGTTGATTCTCTTAAAAGTATATTCGAGTTAGTCCATACAGATTGTTAATCGAAATATTAGGTTTGGTTGTTAGACCCCCTCTTTTTCAATTGGTATCAGAGTAGGCAAACACACTAAAGACCTTATCAGTCTGTGTTTGTAGCGATCTGACTCTATGGACAAGAGTACTGTCTCTGATGAACGCGTCACCAGAAATAAAAGTTATGTTTCTAATAAGTCTATCAAACAGAAAGATCCCTCAATCTCTGTTATAGATGAACCCAGTGTTCAAACGAAACAGACTAACACTGACATGTGTTTTTCTAATGAATCTGACTCTGTTATTCAAGAGGAAACAACTAGAGAGAGTAAACTAATTTTAAACCTTGTTAGAATTCAAGATGATAGATTCAAATAGTTAAGAAAACATGTCAATGTTCTTCTTGGTGTAGTAAAAGACTGTGGCTCCAGTGAAAAGGCTTCTTATAAAGAAAATCCTGAAGTTCGATCAACTCGTATCTTACTTGAGTCAAAACTTAAAAAGGATGCTTTAGATGTTGAACATCTCTTGAGTAAACTCTCCATTCAAGGATGTTCAGAAAAGTCTACTATACCATCTACTTATATTCAAACTGAAAGAGCCCCAGTTTTAGAAGTAACTTCAGAATCCCTTCCCTCTCAAACTAATTTGCAGGGGATTCAGACATCAGTTGGAAGAAAGAAATCTCCAAATAATAATGTTAGGTCTGAAATCTCTAATCACCCTCGTGATCAGAAAGTGTGCCTTTTTTGTGACTCAAAAGGGAATATAATGCAAAAAGGGAAATCCAAGTTGAAAAACAAATCGTTGGTCCAACTTCAACGCACCTTAAATATAATTCTTAAAGGTGTAACTGACATACGTATGTCTAAACCAATTGGTTCTAGTATACATCCTGTGATTCCTACCAGGAAGGTCAGTTTGATGAGTTCCTCAAATGCACAAAAGCATAATAGACATGTTAACGTTTATCGTACAAGAAGAACTTCGGTTCTCTTTCCTATCAGAATTGGAGATAATATTAATCATGATGTGAATCATTTATCAAGTGAAGAATGCAGATACGAGCAGATGATGACAACCTAAGATTGATTATTGGGGGATATAAGGAAATCATCAACAAACTGTGTACTCCATCTAGACAACACACTTCAGGTAAAAATCCTTACTATGTGTTATATTATGATGATAGTAAATTTTATGATAATTTTTCACATCATAACAGTCTTCTTCCAAAATACAGAAGAAAAGGGTTTAACCGAAAACAACACTCATTTGATGAGCTAAAAGCTCATACTTGTGCCAATTGATCACAAGGTTGAAATATCTCACAAAAATCCTGGTTGAGAGATATGTTCGGGTATACTTATGTCAATAGTGTTTTCGGATTCTCATGCTATCTTCTTATCGTCTTTAGCATGAGTATCTTTTGAAAAATACTTGGACAAGTATTTGTATTTGTTGTGTCATGTTTTTTATTTCTTGGTTAAACAAGGTGCTACCCTTGTACTCTAAAAATGCTTCTCTATGAGACATTTTTTTGGGGACATCAAGAACTTTCAACAAGGTTGTGTACGCACAACCTGTGTCTTGGGTCAAGATTGTTCTCGTACTGGTTCCCGTGTAACTGGCATAAGTCAATTAAGGAAACCCTAAAAAATTTCTTCCCTAAGAAACCTTTTAAGTACCCAACCTATTGAGTTACGTAAGTCACGTACGCATATTATAGGTTACTTTGGGTTATCAAGAATGTCATCTTCTTCATCTCGCTATGGTGATTTTGCAAAAGGATTTCTTGAAAAAGGTTTTGGTTTCGATTCAAAAGGGAGGAAGAAAAGAACTCTTGTAGAAGAAGGTGCACCTAATGCTTCATGCTACTATGCCTACTGACACCAAGATGTTGAGAATGTGGTATGGTTTCGGCTGAAGTGGTTCATGACTTTCTTAAGTACTTTAAGGAAGCGAAACTGCAACTTGTTGATATAATGAAGGATCTTGATGTGATTAGAATTAAGTTGAAAAAGGTTTCTACTGACCTTGGTCTCATAAAGTCACAAGTTAAAGAACTTCTCAATGAGGATATCTTCTCCGAAGACGCAGTTGATATCATGAATCACAAGCTCAAAGGCCTCGAAACCCGTGAAGCTGCCGAATGTGAACTTTGATTAAGCTTGTGATCAGTTTTTTAGTAGATGTTTTATTTATTTATCTAGAAAAACTTCTTAAAAGAATTTTTATTCTTGTTTTTGTTTAAGAAGGATAACTAGGGTTTGGAATAGCCATTATTGTGAGTACACATAGCTATATCCAACGTTTTCATCTTGCAATGTTTTTAGATTTATTTATTTAAATTCTAAAGTTGATTTGGAAGATGATGATTGCAGTATTAATCTTTATGGTTTTATATATTGCAATATATTATGGGATATGTGTGCTTGCGTCCGTGAACTATTATTGTCCCATACGATATCAAAAGTTATCTCTTTTATATGTCGATATGCAAGTATTGATACAAGATCGATGAACTTTTGACAAACAAAAGTTAAGCCTATTATGTCATTTTTTGATGGAAGATAGGTTAAATCTTTTGTTAATAAAGATTATGTCTATAATATGTCGTTATGCAAATAGTGATGAAAATAGAATGAATCCTTGTATATGCCGCAGTATTGATCTTTCCCTGATCCATATTTTATGTGTATACTGCAATGCTCCATAAGGTTTTCTTGTATTGAGCATAAAACGATTGAGTTGATCATTCCTTTATGGTTACATAGTCGTAGCTCTGTAAGTTCTCTTATGTCGAGCATGTTCAGAATGTTGGATATTGGCAAGATTTTAGGAAACATCAGTGTGATTTCTTAAATCAGTTTTGACTGATTTTTAGAATTGTGTTTAGAATTCTATCTAAGTAAGGGTTTCCTACCTTAGCTAGTTTAGATTTCCTAAATTAGAGTAAAGCTTGGTTTCCTAATCGAAGTATTGTAAGCCTATAAATAAAGGCATAACCTTTAGGTTATAGGTATCTACATCATCTACACTAGTCTTTTCTAAACCCTTAGGTTGTAGAAATCTCCTCACTAAAAAGAGAAGTAATCTCTCCATTAGAAAGATGTATATCCTCTCATAGCTTTAGGGTTAGGAGAGTTGGGAGAAAGTTGAAGGTGAGTTGAGAATGTGAAGAAGAAGAATGGGTGTTGGGTGTCATGTGCATTGTGTATTCTCTGATATATGAATGAAGTAAATTTCTGCTGCCCGTGGACGTAGGCCATTGCCGAACCACGTAAATATCTATGTCTTGTGTGTTCTATGTGCATTAGCTTCAGTTGAATGTTTAGTTTTCGTTTCTGATGCCTGATCTTGTGAAGCCTTGAGGAACAATATGAACCTCTCGAGCCTGGTCACAACACAAAATTGATCACTTTTGTGTTTAATTTGATTGTGTATTCCGATTAAATTAATCATGGGTTTACTTGTGGTTAGTTTAATTGAGAATTTTGGATATAGAAAATCATTTCATTATGGTTTTTGGTGTCCAATAAAATCCTTCTTTTCTTGTAAAAGTAAGGTCGCTCTTGTTGTTCTTTCGAGAATGACATCAAATGGGGGAGAGTTCTTTTGAACTTGCGCTTAATTTCCATATCTTTGTGGGGAGTGCGGCTGTGGAATTATTTAGGGGTTATCTTGTATCTTTATAAACTCCTTGATGAATGCATTTAGCTTCGGCTTTATGATTGCATCTAAATAAGTTGATATGTACTTTTCTTTGGTCTTGAAGCGTCTTCGTGGAAATTTCATTAGGATCCCGTTTTCGTACCTTTGCCAATTTTACTGACAAAAAGGGGAGAATTAATATGTAGTTCACACTACAAATACATATGATTTACGTGTTTTACGGGTCATTATGTAAGGGGGAGTGGTTTTCATGTTGAGACGAAAGTATTGACTAAGGGGGAGTGATACATATCACCATAGTATTTTTGTCGAAGTTGCGATATAAGAACTTCGATGTTGCGTCTATGACATTGTATAACAATGATCGAGAGATTTTGTTTTCTCATTGTTATGGCTACGGAACTTCAACAACTATGATGTTGAATTTAACATCTATGGAATCATGGGAGTACTTGGAAAAGACGAAGTTTTCGAGTAATGTTGAAGCACCAAGGAGATCAAGCATGTGGACAAGAAGCTACAAAGTTTTATCTATTTTGTAATCCATGTGTATTGATAGTTTTTTCACTAAAATTGACAAAGGGGGAGATTGTTAGATCATTTCTCCGTCGAACTCGCATGCGTTGCTATCTCAAGAATGTTTGTCAATGTTAGTGATCAAAACTATATGTCTTGATTTCTAATTTACTTATGACTAAGTCTCGGTCTAGGATAGTTAGGTATATTTGAGCTCCAGACTCCATGGCGATTATCTTACGAAGACGAAGAACTACTCAAGGAACCAGTGGAACTTCATCCGACCAAAAGGTATGTGGAGACTTGAACTCATCTGTCACTTAAAAGTCTATCTACTCTATCTCCTACTCTTGAGACAAAAGTCGTATAAGTATGATAATTTTCATACATACACATTTGCTATTTCGAGCCGAGTTTACTCGCGTATCTTTTTCTCGAAATATGTGTTGGTAAGCTTTTGCTTTAACCATTTTCATATTTACCCATGACGAAAGTCATGATGACGTTTCAATCTTGAAAATAGCTTTGATGACGATAGTCGATTCTTTTTGTCTAACGACTATTATAACATTATAGAAGAATGTTTCAATGATTGAAATGTGGAGTTGAGATTACGTAACCAACTATGGATATAAGCATATATATTGTGTTCGCACATTAGTGTATAAATCCATGTGCCGGAAACCAAGTGCGTGCATATGTGTGCATGCGGTATTAGTGAAGGAGACAGGTTAGGTACGCGTACCCGTACGCGTACTGGCGGAAGTTTTCATACCGAAAATTTCTGCAGTCGTTTGTGAAGTTTGCAAACTGAAAACCAGTGACCTAGGTATGCGTACCCGTTCGTGTACCCACTGAAGTTTTCAAACCTAAAATTTCTGCTGAGTTTCCAAACTCAAGTCCGGTAGCTATGGTACACGTACCCATACGCGTACCTAAGCTGGTTATATTTCTCAAATCGAAATTTCATGAACTTAAACAATAAATCAATAAGGAATCAATCTTTGTAAATCGAGGCTATATTGTTCATGAATTGATTCAAGTGAATCAAAACGATTTTGTTTCAATTGTGTCTATGTATAAAGACCTAAGCAATTGAACAACTCTTGACCTAGTTCTTATGAGTCATTTGAACTGCTTATGAGAAAGATGAATACGGTTAATATGGAAGTGCTCATATGGCTAACCATTGGTTAAATATTTGTGAACCAACCCAATGTACACGTTTAGATATGGTTACTCAAACCTAAATGAATACATTCATTTGTGTGTGAGACAAGCTAAGTTTCGATCTAACGGTTGAAAGATATTAGCTTGGATAAGTCAGGTTTTTCATCTAACGGTGAATATTGAATGCTTTGTTACCAAGGTAACTTAGATTGCAAACCATGATTTGAAAACTATATAAGGGAGACGTCTAGCAACTGGAAAAACTAATCCTCACACCTCCTGTGTGATACTAGTTGGTTTTGCTAGAGTCGAATCTCTTTTAACCGTAGGTTTATTCTCGAGACCCTATCGGTTAGCGTCTTAAAGACTTCATTGGGATTGTGAAGCCAGACGAAACTACTTCTCTTGTAGTTGAGCGATCTGATCTTGCTATTTTCTATCGTACGAGTTCAATTGAATAATTGACTTGAGATTATATCTCCGATAGGGCAAGATAAAAAGAA
Source organism: Papaver somniferum (assembly GCF_003573695.1). Classification (NCBI taxonomy): domain Eukaryota; kingdom Viridiplantae; phylum Streptophyta; class Magnoliopsida; order Ranunculales; family Papaveraceae; genus Papaver; species Papaver somniferum. Next base: position 230,112,925 of record NC_039364.1, on the reverse strand, counting down.
ATCACAAACATCTTCGTCTCATCGTTTGTGATTCCGCAATATCTAGTTTCGCTACCATACGATTTAGATTATTGTGAGGTGATTGATAATACTAGGATGTTCTTCGGGAATATAAGTCTGGTTTATCAATTGGTTCTTGTTCACCTTGATTTCTATCAAAAGACGTAACAAACTTGTAGGTTTATCTATGGGAGACAGATTTATCTATTATCGTAGACTTTTATGTGTGATACAGATTTGTTTATTAAAGTCTTCGATTTGGGGTCGTAGGAACTCTTGGTTTTGGGTGAGATCAGCTAAGGAAATCAAGTGCGTAGTATCCTGCTGGGATCAGAGACGTAAGGAGCGCAATTGTACCTTGAATCAGTGTGATATTGATTAGGGTTCAACTACAGTACAGATCGAAGTTAGTTTGTAGTAGCCTAGTGTCTGTAGCGGCTTAATACAGTGTGGTGTTTAATCTGGACTAGGTCCCGGGGTTTTTCTGCATTTGCGGTTTCCTCGTTAACAAAATTTCTGGTGTCTGTGTTATTTATATTCCGCATTATATTTTGTTATGTAATTGAAATATCACAGGTTGTGCGTTGTATCGATCAATTGTGAAATCCGACCTTTGGTTGTTGATTGGAAATTGATTGATCCTTGGATATTGGTCATTGGTACCATCCAAGTTTATATATCTCTTGTATTTGATAAAGACTCGCAGATTTCTATTTGCTTGAGTATAAATCAAATCGAGAGATAGAGATATTAACTCCTTGATATACTTTTTATTAAGATTGAGTCTGACTGTCTAGTTGATTCTCTTAAAAGTATATTCTAGTTAGTCCATACAGATTGCTAATAGAAATATTGGGTGTGGTTGTTAGACCCCCGCTTTTTCAGGTTCTACCAAACACAAGTTCGGTTCTACCTCCATGTGGATACTAGGATCGGTCACAATAGTTTCCAAAACTTTGTTAACTAAGTACCAGGATCGGTTACCACTATTTATGATACTTACTTGTGATCGGTTGCACAGGTTATAGGATCGGTTGCACCAATTACTAAAACTTGTTAACCTACTACAAGGATCGATTACACATCTTGTGATTAGTCCCACCAAGTTCTAGGATCGGTTACCCAACGACTAGGAATGGTCGCACCAATTATAAATATCGATCATACCATCTCAGGTGATTACTTAAGATTGGTTTCACTAATAAAAGTCATACTGATACATAAGTCAGGCATTGTGAATAGTTTTACCAAGATACATGAACAAGTTAGGAGCGGTTACACTAAACACACATATTGGTAATCCAAAGATTTGGAATAAATAACAATATCAATAAGCCTAGCGATTTCCCTTTCGATTCACAAAACAAGTTTATGAATTGTACTTTCTTTAAACGAATGTAAAACAGTGTTTCCTAGGACGAAATCTTCACCCATACCCATACATAATCACAATAGCATTCATACGATTATGTCGATGTCTTATATACTAATTTCAAAAGACAGGCGTTATACTTCGTATTATAATTCCTCAATACTATGTCTAACTACAGTATAATCATACACAGCTTCGCAGTTATGTTTTCAATATAGCACGACTTGAAAGATACGTTAGGAATGAAATAGTTCAAGTCAAAATATTATTAACCTCAAGAGGAAGGATGATGTCGTTGTTGTAGCTCATTACTAGTTCGCATTCTTCAAGTCTTCGAGTAATACTTGTATGTCTCATATCCTAATAACTTTCTAACTAACCTATACGAAGTTGACTCTAGTAAATAATCAAACGACTCTTTAAATGAGTTTTGGTTCACTAAAATATGACAACCAAACTTGACATGCCAATGCTTGGTGAGTTCAACCGAGCAATGCTCTAACAATCTCCCCCTTTGTTAATTTTAGTGACAAAACTCTTACATCATATGGATAAACAAATTACAAGAATTCATTAAACATACGCTTGATTCCAAGTTTCAACAGCACAATAACCTGCATATATTCAATCCATAAATTTCGTTGTTGACATTATAATAACAAAGCTAATACTCCCCCTAAATGTAACATAGGTAGATTTTCAATCTGCACGTCTTTGTTATTCCCTTTGTATCAATATGATATGTTACTCCCCCTTAGTCTATGCTTTACTCTTTCGTTAGATATAACGTTTAAGCGCCATTGTCCTTTCCTTAGTGATACCAAATCACTTGTTTACTCCATATATTTTTCCCTTTTTGTCAAAAAAATGACAAAGGTACGAGCAAATAAAGGAAAAACCGAAAGGATCTTACAAATCTAAGAGACTTGCATAACCTATAAGAGTTAAGCAGGAGGGTTCCACACACCATTTTAGATAACCAATATCAAAACCGAAACTTCAAAGTAATTTTGTTTTGATATGTTACCAAGGAAATTAACAATTGCCCGAAGCAATTTTCCCTAATAGTTTAGCAAATTAAAAATTGACTAAGCACCTTAGTTCTCTTGCTAAACCTATTGTACAAATACAATTACTTGTTTGATAAGACCAAAATAGAGATCAAAATTAACTCTATTTTTCTCATCAAGTTCTAATTATTCGAAAAATAACTTAAACCTTTCACTTTAAACAAGACAAGTACTAGGTTAGTTAACTAGTATTTCTTGTTAAGGCATTCGATTAGACTTGAATAACCAAATCCTCCACTTTGATAAGTCTAACTAAGATCAGAATTAACTTAGTTTCTCTTATCCGGAATCGAATTGGACTAAACAATTGATCCCGAAAATCTTTTTGTTAAGCCATAAAAAATTCATACAAACCAAATAAATCAACTTGCATAATTATCTATCTCAACCGGAAGCAATTGAAACAAACATAGACATTAAAGCACCGCAATTGCACCGAAATTTCGTTAAGCCTAAACAATTGATACCAAACAATAAAGCAAAATAACAATAGTTTTTCTGAACCGGAAATAATTGAAACACACACACATCCATACACAAATAATGGAATAAACATCAATTGTACCGAAATTTTGTTAAGAAAAAGCAAAATATATGCAATAAAATTAGTCTTTTCTTAAACAGGAAAACGATTAACTAACAAATTTGTTACCTCAAATTCCGCATCCTCTTCTCCTCCGAAATATATATCATTAAGCGCAAGTTCACATAGAACTCTCCCTGGTTGTGTTGTCATCCTCTCGCAAGACAAAAGAACAACAACAAAAGGAAACCTTTACCAGAGAGAGGTTGAAAATCGGTTTTAACTAATGTGATGCAAAAGTTGAAAACCCCGAAACACATATGCTTTTATGATAAACCAAAAACGATTCAACATATTGTGACTTTTTCCCACATGAGTTTCAATCGGAACCCCTTATGATCCTTTGATAAAGGCTACCAACATGGGCTAGAACTTAATCCTGCTAAACCAAAAAGTCAAACCATAAGGGTTCACACAACATGAGATCGATTATTAAGGTTATGAAAACCGAAATCAAACATCCCATAACACATAGCAATAATATTTTTTATAGTACTGAAATATAAATAAAATTATAATGCCGAAAACATCATATTATTACACATAAGTTCAAAACACAATATTAGAATTTTACAATACTTAAAATAAAATGTTCAAAAGATAACACGTCTTACTGTCACCAAAAAAAAAAAAAAAAACTTAACTGATTTGGACAAAAGTCTAAGAACTTGAACTTGTGTCACTCAAGCCAAAATCTTCTTCAGATTCTGTATCCTTATATTCTTCAGCAATCAGGGTGAGGTCTGAAGCAAGTTCTGGATGCTTGAGAGATGCAAAGCTGACTTGATGCTTCAGACAATCATTCCTCCTACTGAGCCTTCGATAGAAGGTCTCAAGATCAACATCTTGCATAGAAGTGCTAGGACCAGCACTTGTGTTAGTCTTAGTATGACTTTGTCCCCTCATTCTGTTAATGATAGAATAATTATGAGGCTTTGGCACAAGTCATTGAGAATCATTTGCAAGAATTTCATAAGAACTGCAGATTCTAGTGATAAGGCATGGAAATCCCATGCTTTTTCCATTCTTCCAGATTCTAATCACTTATTTGATAATGAACCCACAAAAATCAAAGTTTGGAGTTCCAATTACCATGTGATAAATTAACTCTGTCACTTCAGGACTCTATATTACCTTGTGCATATTGCTAGGTGAAATATTGGGTACAACAAGCTTACCAAAAAACTTGAGATGTTCTGAAACATCATCAATACAGAGACTGTTACCATTCCAACTACTTCCACCAAGGATTTCAACAATATGTTGTTTGTTGAAGTCTCTGCTCCTGGGTAGAGAAACACTTTCCAAACGGCAACCAAGTAGATATGCAACAATTCTTTTATTTACGTCAAAGCTATGCCTCCTAACCATAGTGAAGAACTTACAGTCTTTTTCATCTACACGGTGTATATTACCATAAAACTCCCTAGTTAACTCTGGAGAACCAGGATAGCTACTGGAATGAATATCTCCCCAGTCATTACGGTTATGAATTAATTAATTATAATACTTCATATCAACATACACATATTTATTTTCACAAATGATTTGTTTATCATGCATTGAACTATACTTCTTGAAGCACTTACGATCAACAAAATAAATCTCAGTACTAACATCAAAGTAAAGAGATGCAAGAGAATCGATAGTTTCATCAGTAAGTTCAAGTTCGGTGTGATTCTCCTATGGGTTTGATTAGAACCTTCTCCTCTTGTAAAATCCCTATTGTGCATGTTGTTAGAATACACAAATTCGAAATAGAGAAGAGAACACTTACAATCGATGATGTCTGTTGATGTCCGAAATACCTTTCTTGGTGTGAATATGAAGCAAAAACTAAAGACCCTTTGATGATTGAAAGAGATAAAGTCACTTTTCAATATCAAACATAGAGAAAGATCGAAACTGAAAACTGTTTTCGATTTGAAGTGGGTATTTTCTCTGTTGTTCGAACTTGAGAAGAAAATAATGAGAATAGAATTTTCATTCTTTGGTTTTATCACAAAGGGTGTCGGTTGAGAATCTGTCTCACATGGATCGATTTGGGAGTTTCTCCATGGATTCGAAACCCATTCTTTGAGAGGAGTAGAAAACCCATTTTCGAATTTGTCCATGGGCCTCATATCTTCCATAAATGTTTTTGGAAACATTTTATCGAAAGTCAGTTCATTTTCTCTGAGCACAGTGTTTGAACAAGATGAATCACTGGTCATACAGACATTACTATCTGAAAAGATTTCTTTAGAGTTCGAATTAGAAGATCTAGATTCAGAACTTAAATTATCTAGAGAAAAGTTAATCATGCAAATACTGACTTCTTTCAGACATTGGTTCTTTCAGACTTTGTTTAATAACTTCATGTTCCAAAAGAAAACTATCCACTTCATCTTGTAATAGTTGACTATCACTGAGGATTTTTTAAGTCTTTTTAAGAGACTCCTCTTCCTTTAATTCGTAAAGTTCGAGTTCTAAAGATAGATCACTGATTTGTTTTTCAATTTCAGCAAATTCAATGAGTTTTAGACTTATTTTGTCTTTAGGATCTTCAGTGAGTCTGAGATACAGTTGACACTCTTCTACCGACCAAATTTCTTTTGATCGTATAGACTCAACAATTTCATTGTTTGTTCTTAATTCAAACAACTTTGAGTCATCTAATCCTGCCAAGACGTTAACTGAATCATCCATCTGATTCAATTCTTATAGGTTGGATCGCACCAACACATATTGTTAGCACTTTTCGTGTTTGCCTGCTCTGATATCAATTGAAAAGACGAGGGTACCCAAATATACCTCAATCTAAAACTTTTCCACCTATAAGTCCTTTCTCCGAAAGTGATTGTTAATTGAACAATTCATGATGATAAACACACAGATTCAAATTCAACAAATTTACTTGAGTAAGAAAACAAGGCACCCAATAATCATAAAATTCCAATTGTGCAATTAGGCAAGAATGAACTTAAATGGTAAGAAAATTCTCAAAGAAGAAGAGTAGCAAACCTGCCTCAAATTAGCATGCACCTAATTGTCTTCCTCCTTAGAAGTCTTCTCATGTCCTAGTTTCAACTCTTAAGAAAATCTCCGATTTATAGTTCTTTTCAATTCCTATATTTTCATCTACCATAAGTAATAAAACCCATTTTTTTTCCAATTAATGAAATCCATTCTCCTAAATTTATTTCCTGTTCTAGAAATCTCTTGTGAACATCTTTTGATTTTGTTCCTAAATCCCTTGTAAACAGCTGACTATTCCAACCCAAGCCTACCATCTCTAGAGGGGTGGAACAATACTTTTTAATTTCCTAAGCCTTAAAAACATATACAAACTATGAAGTTATTCTAAGGAAATGTCGTGTACCGGCAAACTAGTGGTAAGAAATGTATGACTAGCCTATCAATGTATATAGAACATAACAAGAAAAATTATTGGACTAAACCTCTCATTTAGTCATGATTCAACAAATAAAGAAAAAGGAACGAATTATTGAATACGGTTGATACCCGACCCAAAGCACATACAAAATGGGTAAATGAAAATGGAGGGTATCACATTCCGGACTTTGATCTTTTCCGACAGTTCGCAAACGGATATGCGTACTGTCGTTCCAGACTGAATTCAGGTGAAACAGTTTGCAAACGGATATGCAAACTTAGTTCCCGGACTTTGACAGTTAAAACCGTTCGCGTACGAGTATGTATACTTGGTTCCCGGACCTGAATCATTCTTACAACAGTTTGCATACTGGCATGCATACTATTCTATATCCAGACAATTATTAATTGTTCTAAACTCCCATTTCAATCATTGAAACATTTTTAGAAGACGACAATAGCTGGCTCACACAAACTATTAGCTTATAAGAAATTTTCAAGTGATCGAATGATCAATACGAAACTTTTCGAGTCTACATCAAATGACTGTCTCACACAAATCATGTAAGATGTTACAAGGCGATTTTCAGATGATCATCTTTTATTATTTAGTTTCCAACAAATAAATTATTTCCAACTAAACTCGTCAAGAATAATGATGAACGTAGTTAAAGCAAAAAGCTTTCCAACACATATTTCGAGAAAGATATAAGTGAGTAACTCAGGTCGAAACATCAAATGTGTATAATGTAAAATTCTATATAGCTATACGACTTAGTCTCAATAGGAGACGGAATAGAATAGACTTCTGAGTGATAGATGAGTTCAAGTCTCCACATAACTTTTGTTAATGAAGTTCCTACAAGCTCCCCTTAGTAGATCTTCGTCTTCAATACATATGGATTATAAAATAAATAACTTTGTAGCTTCTCATCCAAATGCTTGATTTCCTTAGTTCATCAACATTTTTGAAATTCTTCGTCACTCCAAGTACTCCAGTGATTCTGGACGTGTTCAACTCATCATCATAGTTGTTGAAGATCCGTAGCCATAACAATAAGAAAACAGATGTTCTCAATTATTGTTATACAATGTCATAGTATTATTACACAACATCAAAGTTCAATTGTATCACAACTTTGACAATACTACTACGGTGATATGTATCACTCCCCCTTAGTCAAAACTTCATCTCTCAATGAAAACCACCCCCTACATAATGATCCGTAAACCATATGTACGTAGTGTGAACTACAAAATAATTCTTCCCCATTTTGTCAATATAAATTGTGAAAGATACGAAAACTAGCGGGATCATAATGAAATTCTCAAAGAGATTATTCATGACTAAAAGAGAACATATCAACTTTGTTTCGATGATTTCACATAGTCGAAACTTAGTGTATTCATCAAGGAGTTTATAAATATACAAGATAACTCCTACAATATTCCACAACCGTACTCCCCACAAAGATTCAATTAAGCACAAGTTTAATTAAGAACTCTCCCCCATAAAATGTCATTCCCGAAAGAACAACAAGAGCGACCTTACTTTTATAAGAAAAGAAGGATTTCTTTGGACATTAACAAATCACATGAAACATGAATTTGTATCCAGTAAACTCTAATAAATTAACCACAAGAGAACCTTAATGATTAATTTAATCGAAAACGCTCAACATAAGAAAACTTACGGAGCCATACAATATCTTCACATAGAAGTGGATCAGGGAAAGATCAATACTGGGGAATATTCAAAAGTTCATTCTATCTTTTATCAGTATTTGCATAAAGACATAATAGACTTAAGTTTTAACATTTATGGGACAATTATAGTTCACTGACGTAAACACACATATCCCATAAAAATTTGCAATATATAAAACCATAAAGATTAATACTGCAAAATCATCTTCCAAATAACTTAGAATTTAAATAAATAAATCTAAAACATTGCAAGATGAAAATCGTTGGCAATAGCTTATTGTAATCACCAAAATTGCTATTCCAAACCCTATTTATCCTTCTTAGAACACAATAATAAATTCTCATAAGAAGTTTCCTGGATAAGAAAACGAAGAGACAAACAAACTCATAAACAACATACCAGTTATTTTCCCTTAGAAGGTAGAATCAATCTTTTTTGCATAGACTTACACCAAGAATGGCTACCAAAAGCGTATAAAAAGATTTTCTTAATAAAGAAGAAAGTACAAAGTCTTTAACATCCATGCACCGTAGTTCACATAAGAGAATCGTGAACATTCAAGAATCCAGAGTAATACGTACTACTGCCCATTCTTGAACTTTCTTCTTTGTGATTTACCAACAACATTCTTACAAAAGCTACAAAATGAGCTTAGCAGAGAATTACTCCAAGAATCCAAGTGCCCAAGTTCAAGAGAAGTGGAACAAGTGCGACGAAACGGAGCAAAACACTCAAAAACAAGAAACGAGAAAAAGACAAATCCTAACTCATACAAGTCCAGGGTTTCTCATCACCATTATAAAGATAATTCAAATAGGAAAAGAATGCAAAACTAATGAGGTCGTTTCGAGTTCAGACGAAGAAGTGACGGCCAAAACAAGATTTTTATCGAATACCGAAGACAGGAAAAGTTTGCAAACCGGTTTTGCAAAGGGGATTTCATGACCTGGAGAAATTTGCAAACTGGTACGCGAAATGAAGTCCCTGGATTTAAATTTTTAATGATGGAATGCATACCTGGTATGTGTACCATGAAGGACAAACATCTCGAACTACTATTTTCGAACCTTAAACACAAATCAAGTTAGGTAGACATGAACGATACACAAGGTACATGGATCATAATAAACACTTTAATAAAATAATAAAAACATAAATCTTGCTCAAGTTTATAGACATACCTTTTAGAAGAATCCAATCGTGAATCCTACGGCTTTACCAAAAATTAAATATCTTCCCTAAAAAAATATATGCGCGCCAATTCTCGTGCTTCCCTCACCGTATACATAACAAGCCATTCCTTGGTGAGGATGCACTTACAACACAATCAAGTTGTGTTGAGGTTAACAATGTCTTGATCACCACAAGTGACTAAAACAGACTTTTCCGCAACTATGGATTTTTCACCATCTATAGTTTTTGGCTTATTCCGTTTCACTTTTGGATTATCATGAAAGAGATTGCTTTTAGAACATTTCACATCCAAATACATCTTTCCAAAGAAATTTTTAAGTTCCAACATCATGGATACTGCCTTCTCCATAGTCGTGGAATTTTCTGGGAGATCATTCCTGTTCACACTCGAAGCATCATTGACTTTCTTTGGTATCCACTTATGAGTGTGTTTAGGAACAACCGGAACCTTCTTCCCATCACTCTCTTCCAGAACTCTCGGAAGAGAATTTGATTGATTATTCTTTTGCAAGTTAGTCTTTCTCCAATTGGGAGCATCAGATTTTATCTTTGTCTTTACGAAGTTATCCTTTTGATAATCATTACGATTATGAAAAGGATTCGTATAACGTTTATAGGCAAATCTAGGTTTATCACAACACTGATTCTTTTGCCTAAAGGTTGGATAGTTACAACCTGTAATGCTAAGGGGATTAGCCTTAACATATGATCTTGGTTTCACAACTTCTTGTGATGCCCATACAAGAACATCATGAAGTTTCTAATTCCTTATACGAAAACGACATCTCCTTTCCAGGTGACCTTTATTTCCACAATAATGAAAAATGTATAGAATGTTCTTACCCGAATCCGTATGTGCTGTTTTTGGAGGTTGATAACTTTGCTCTTTCAAACCTTAAATGTCGGTGAAGGTATTTCACTTTTTCCATCAATGGAAACCTTTTTCTGAGAAGAATCAATAGCCTTGACAAATTTTACCTCTTTGCTAGTACTTGGAGCATCTATTCCCTTATAGCCCCATCCTTGTGTATCACGATGATTTTTACTTGCTCCTAGCATTGTGGTTAATTTGTTCGAACTAGTATTGAATTTTTTCAAGTCCTCTTCCAACATCTTGATTTTATCAAGAGCAGCAGTTAAATCAGCCTCGAGTTGCTTTTCTCGAGAGAGAATAACACTTTATCTGTCTTTGAAACAACTCTGTTGAGAGTTAATCCTTGCTTAAGATTCTGCAAGTTTATCTTTCAACACAGAGAGATTTCGACAAAGATTTTCACATTCAGAATTCTTTGAGCGCACATCTTCTTTACGATCTTTCAGAAGGGATTGTAAGAGATTATATCCACAATCGTAACCTTTAAAGAGTTTTCCCATTTTCTTGTTTTCTAGACAGAGAGGAGTCAGAAACTCAGCCAAGCAAGATGTTGACTTCTTTTTCTTTATGAGATGGTCAAAAATCTTGATGTATTGCGAGACTTCCTCATCAACATCGTATCCATCATCTGAATTACTTTCATCTGAAAGATCATCCAACTATTCATCTAGGCGTGTTTCCCAGTTATACACAGTTTCAGACAATGAAAAAGATGTAAGAGATTTCTCAGGAGAAACAAAGCTTTGAACCAAGGCAGAACGTTTCTGAACTGGTGATGCGTTTGTTTGAGATAGTACATCGTCCATAGAGTTAGATTCATACAAACACAGACTTATGAGGTCTTTAACATGTTTGCCTTCTCTAATAATAATTGAAAAAGCGGGGGGTCTAACAACCACACCCAATATATTTCGTTCGACAATCTGTATGGACTAACTCCAATATAATTCCAAGAGAATCAACTACACAGTCAGTCTCAATCAAGGAAAATATATCCAAGAGTTATATCTCTGTTTTTCAATGTAATCACCAAATCAAACAGATAGAATCTGTGAGCCCGATTATTATGAGAAACAACTTGGACGGTACCAAAGACCAATGTTCAAGTGTCAATCAATTTCAATCAACAACCAAAGGTTGGATTTACCAATTTATTGTACTACGCACAAGTTGTGCTATTTCAATTATATAAACAAATATAATGCAGAAAAAAAAAAAACAGACACCAGAAGTTTTGTTAACGAGGAAACTGCAAATACAGAAATACCCCGGGACCTAGTCCAGATTTGAACATCACACTATATTAAGACGCTACAGATTCTAGCCTACTACAAGTTAACTTCAGACTGGAATGTAGTTCAGCCCTAACCAAGTCTCACACAGATTAAGGTACAGTCACGTTTCTTACACATTTGAATTCCAGCAGGACTCTACGCACTTGATTCCCTTAGCTGATGTCACCCACAAACCCAAAGTCGAAGACTTGATAAACAAATCTGTCTCCCACAGAAAAGTCTATTCTAATAGATAAATCTGCCTCCCACAGAAATACCTAAGAAGTTTGTTCCTTCTTTTGATAAATCAAGGTGAACATGAACCAATTGATAATCCGGTCTTATATTCCCGAAGAACAACCTAGAAATATCAATCACCTCACAATAACTTAACTATATGGTAGTAGAACAAGTTATTGTGGAATCACAAAGAATGATACGAAGAGCTTTGTGATTACTTTTTATATCTTACCTATTGGAGATAAATCTCGAGAAAATCTTAGAAAAGATAGTACTTAATACGATAGAACAAGTAATATCAGAACACGCAATTACAAAGAAAATAGTTGGGTCTGGCTTCAGAATCCCAATGAAGTCTTTAAGTCGTTAACCTATAACGGTTTTAGGGAAAACCTAGGTTAAAGGAGAATCGACTCTAGTCGCAACTAGTATCACACATGAGGTGCGGGGATTAGGTTTCCCAGTTGCTAAAGTTCTCCCTTATATAGTCTTCAAATTAGGGTTTGATAACTTTGAAACAAAACAATCAATATTCACCATGGATGAAAAATTGATTTAAGATTCAAGCTAAGTTTGCTTAAAACAAAAGAAACATCTCTCCACCGTTAGATGGTCTTAGCTTGTTACACACAATGAAATATACCTTCATTTAGATATGGGTAACCGTACCTAAACGTGTATATTGAGTTGACTCAATAACAATTAACCGAAGTTAGCCATACGAACACTTTTGTATTAACCACATTCATCTTAACGGTTCTAGATCAAATGATAATCAAATGAATCTAATTGTGTTACTCATAGAGTTGTTCAATTGTTTATATTCTCATGGACCAGACACAATTGAAGCAAAATCGGATTGATTCAAAAGAATCAGTACATGAACATTTTATCCATGGTTTGCAAAGATTGCATTCCTTAATTTATAAATGTATTTGTTCATGAGTATTAAATCATACTTAACCGATTTTAGAACTTAACCACATAAGTTTGCAAACGGGTACGCAAACTTAGGTTCCAGACTTTGATCTTTTTCGACAGTTAGCAAACGGGTATGCAAACTGTCGTTCCAGACTGAATTCAGGTGAAACAGTTTGCAAATGTATATGCAAACTTAGTTCCCAGGCTTTGACAGTTAAAACCGTTGCATACGGGTATGCATACTTGGTTCCCGGACCTGAATCATTCTTACAAAAATTTACATACTGGTATGCATACTGTGCTACATCCAGACAATGATTAATTGTTCTAAACTCCCATTTCAATCATTTAAACATTCTTATAAGACGACAATATCTGTCTCACACAAACTATTATCTTATAAGCAATTTTCAAGTGATCGAATGATCAATACGAAACATTCTGAGTCTACATCAAATGACGGTCTCACACAAATCATGTAAGATGTTACAAGGCGATTTTCACATGATCATCTTTTGACTCATTATTTATTTTCCAACAAATAAATTGTTCCCAACTAATCTCGTCAAGAATAATGATGAACGTGGTTAAAGCAAAAAGCTTTCCGACACATATTTCAAGAAAGATATAAGCGAGTTAAACTCAGCTCGATATATCAAATGTGTATAATGTAAAAGTCTATATATCTATACGACTTAGTCTCAATAGGAGATATAATAGAATAGACTTTTGATTAATAGATGAGTTCAAGTCTCCACATACCTTTTGTTGATGAAGTTCCTCCAAGATCCCGTTAGTAGATCTTCGTCTTCAATCGATGAACATCGTGAAGTCTAAAGCTCAACTACACATTTTATCCTAATACGAGACATAGCTATAAGTAGACTAGAAATCAAGACTTATAATTTTGACATCAAAACTTCACAAACAAGCTTGAGATAGCAACGGTTGCGAGTTCGACCGAGCAGTGCTCTAACAATAGGTAGTCAATTAGACTTCTTAGTTTGCATTTTTGATTTCAAAGGTGAAAGCTTTTATAGGTTGGGTTTTTGTTTGATTGCTTTGAGCATAGATTTTATCAAAGGTTGTAACCTTTTTTTTGATTGGATTAGTAATTCGTTAATGGAGGTATCAAAAGTATGCATATTGTCGACTTGTGGACGAATTTCAAGTTAAGTAACTCTGTCATGTATCTAATATCACATATGTTTTCATTGCATCAATGTAACTTAGTAGTGACAAGTAAAAATAGATAAATGGTAATAACAACCATCTATCTCTCATGGATAATTAACTTGATATGTTGTTCATAATATCTAATTATACTGATGATGAAATCATTTCTTCCACCGGATTAGTTGATTTAATGAATGTAGCGAGTCACTCCGTTTTTGAAAAAATCACGTGCTAACGGTGATATAACAATGTTAGCTGATTAATTTTTAATAATAATTTAAAATAAATAACCCCTCCGTTTTTTATTAATAGTCTTAATTGACAAAGTCAAAATATTAAGGAAATTGTACTAAATGTCATGACTAATTCTTGACGAGCCCTATTTAATGTTATGTTATTACTATAATTAAAAATATAAACACCAAAACAAATTAAACTTTTTATTTTTCTCACCACGCATACTGCTTTTTGTGCTAATTTGTTATAAAAGACAACTTCTTTTACAATTCAGAAGGATTATCGTCTGGCAGGAAATTAGCTGGAAGCCTAGCAACAAGCTGAGCTCCAACTCCCTTTTGAATAACCACTCCTAATCTATGAAAAATATATTCTCCAGCCCGCACATTAGCATCATGACTAGCTATATAATTACGCAGGCACTTCAGAAAATCCGTGGTATCGTCTCCAAGCTCTCCTAAGGTGGTGAAGGTAAGTATCCCAAAACCATAACCTTGTGTCATGCACTTCTCCAAATATTTGGAATTCTTCCGATAAACAACATTCTTGATAGTAAGGCCCGGGGTAAAAGTACGTATCCCACCTCCAGTAAAGGGTGAAACTCCAGTTACGTCAAAGCAAATGTCCCGTCCATTGTCCCAGTTATGCACAAGAATATCAGTTGGTCTCAAAGCAGTGCCATTGATGGAAAGACCCCAAATCAACCTCCTTCCTAGCTGGAAGACCCGCCCGATAACACATGTCAACAATAGTATCCCGCACCAAATCATGCCTAAACTTAAGACCAACCTCATTTGAACAATGTAAGGCATGATCCCCAAAGACTTCCATCTCCCTTTTGCAGAAAGGGCAAGAACCATCCACATCAAAAGGGGGATCCCAAGCCTATATCGGAGAACTAAACTGCCTAGCTCCAATATGTTTTTCTTTGATCAGACTTGCTTCAATATGTTGATTTAGCCCCAAAATAGGAATTGCTATCAGAAAATCCCAAGCATGTTTTGTTTGGTTACGTTGCCAAAGTCACGCCCCGTCAAAACATAGCTGGTTGGTAAGTCCTTCTTAATTGCATCAAAATAGATATTTTCCAGGGAGTTCATGGAAAGGGTGGCAAAACTACTATAGAAAAGTGAATAAACAATACCAGGAAGGGAGTTGAAGGAGTCAATGGCTTGCTGAAAAGAAGAACCACATCTACTGATACCGGTGCTTCTCAAAATGGAGTTCTGCATGTCTTGGGTTTGCAAATTATAAGCAAGGAAACAACAATGTTCAGTGACTTTCATAGTATACAAACCCAAAACACTGTGCTTAAAGGGTAGGGTAGAGAGTCTCTACTGAAGAAGCGCATAACCAGGCCCATCCCCTGTAATAATATGCCTGAGAAATTGAAACAAACGCGAGTCAAACAAGTCTGAGCTTCCTGTAAAAACTCTGGTTTGGTAGTCCGAAGCACAAAATAAAGCCGCGACACACCTGTGCAATTTCTAAACAAGAGCAATTTACATTGAGGGTCTTCAAACTTCACTACAGCATCTATAAGAGCCATAGTCTTGCACACTCTACTGACAACCAGATCCTTGTTAAATTGAGCATCAAGACTAACTGGACCCCCCAAAAGTTTCACACACTTAGTCGGCCTACTAATGTTGGTTGGAAAAACACCTGTAACCGAAGCTCTAGGATCAGGGGAAGGCCAAAACACCTCAGTTTTCGCTATATTCAGATGTAATCCCCTTTCTGCCCCTTCATCCTATATAATCTTCAAAGCCTTTGCCACCATCAACGTGTCACCTATCAAGGTGCCATCATCAAGGTACCGTGCTTGCATTTCAAGTGTATATTGCGCCTCAATTCTCTTGATCAAAGGATGAAGCGTGAGAGCAAACAACAATGGTCCTAAAGGATCACCCTGATGCACTCCTTGGGAACAGGAGAGAACATGATCCGTATAATGTAACCGAGCAGGAGAGGCGTAACAAAATTCTGCCCAACAAGAAATCGAAGGGCACATCTTACGTACCTCAGATAACATAGTCGTGCGGTCAATAAGGTTAAACGCATTCGAAAAATCCATAAGCAACATGGACAGAATATCCGAGTCTCGCTTCTTCTCGAGCATACGATTAACAGCGTGCAGAATTGCCTCGCCCCCATATTTAGCACCAACTCCAAACTGGTGATCTCCCAAATATATATTGATCTCCTTAACAACATGAGAATCTGCACATTTGGAGACAAGCCTTCTCCAAATTGTGCCAACAGCAATGGGTCGCTACCCTCCACCAGGCTTAACCAAGGGAGTGAGGGGAGCACTAGCAATGAACTCGCCCAACGCAGGTGGATATAATCCATCAAGCCAAAGGTTAACCACAACTGTGATAGATGCAATAAGCTTTTCCGAGATAGCAGCCGTAGAGCCACTAAGAGCGTCCAAAAGATGTTGTGCCCTATGACCATCTCTCCCGCAAGAAGTTCCTTTGGGAAAACTTCTTAACCTGCCTATAACGAGGTTCAGAGTTACCACCATAGATGCATAAGTAGACAGAGGAGACGGTAACAGAGGGGGGGGGGGGGAGGATTGGGGTGCTTGTTTCGTAGCTCATGCACAATGTCATCACAGTTGGGTTCTACCCCACTGGAAGTTAGGATACGGATGGCAGCAACATACAATCCATCACGGATCTTACCTCTACATAGCCGTAAGTTAGTAGTCTCATGGCTCTCGGGTTTTCTCTTCTTTTTCTTCTCCAAAAAACTCTGTCGCATCACATGTTCCTCCATCACTTTCTGAAAAAAGCATATGTCCATTCACTCTGTCCCATTGGTCCAGAGAATGATTAATGGACTTGACCTGCATATTTTTTATGTTGATAGACTTCTCTTCTTGTCTGCTCTGAGGGATGAACGTGTGAAGTGTACAAATTGGGAAGAGCAAGAGTTGGATCCAAGAAGCTTGCTCCGTAGGCGATGCAATCACTTTATGAAGCACATAGGGCTCTGAAGGTATGAGCAAAATGCAAACTGCATTTAATTGGGATGCTGGAAACAATTGGGATTTGAGCTCGAAGAACTGTATTCAACAGCTTCAAACTCACCATAGGTAAGGCTTCATCGGCGCTGTCAGTTACAACCCAGGTGGTAGACCAAACCGGTTATACCTTGTATGAGACACACAGGACTCAAAACGCTCGAAGGTGCAGGTACTGCAGATTCATGATGACCCTTGCATTTCTTGTCCCAAGCATTGATGTGCATGCACTGAGAGCACAACCAACTCTTCAGCTGCAGCAAAACAGCTTCCCAAACCTTAAAGACAACTGCGTCATTCAGAATTCTCTCCCGACATCTGTCTATCCTTTCTGTACCTTTGTAGTGTTGGTTCTTCAAGTGATTAAGCAGTGAAGCTTTCAAAAGTACTCTTCCTCCAACTCCATTCCTGCACCCATCCAAACCACGGAAAGGGCATTGGAAGATATCGTCACTTCCACCACAAGTTTGGTTTCTAGGGCTAATAGTAGGGTAGCATGCAAAGAGCTTGGATTAGCACCTATTAATTGGTTAATACTATTATTTTAGAAAATGTTTTAAGAAAATAAAAACAAAATATATTAACTTTATTATGGAATAGGTAGAAGCTTTATTAGGAATTTTATAGATGTCCATAAATATTTTTATTTAAAAAGGGAATGACGATTAATATGAAGTGTATTAAATAATTTTTTTCCTTATTTATGATGATACTATTTAAGATTTTGGATTGAGTTTATATTAAAAATGATTTTATGATTATAAAAAATAAATAATGGGTATATTTGATAGTTTAAGGGAAAAATATGTTTATAAACAGAGGGGATAGATAAAAAAAGACAGACCAAAATAGAATATAGGACAGATAAAAAAAAGACAGAGGGAGTAGGTAACAGTTGGATCAGTCAACGGTTTGACTTGACGGTCCTTAATGGGTCAAGGTACCATCCCTTAATATTTAAAATATTGGGTACGAAACTTAGATGTTGGTCATTTGCTGGGTACCAACCATTAAATAGCCCTTATTATATACAAAAACTTTTTTTATCTGAAATAGAAACAGAAAAAGTTAAAATTATTACTTAAAAGTAAAGGGTTATTTGGTTTTTGGTACTCAAGTTTTGACGTAAAACTGGGTTTGGTCTAATAGTTCTCCAGCCTTTGTGTTTGGTCTAAAGACCAACGTTGACCGTAGTTGACTATCGTTGACCTAAATTTTATTAATTTTATAGAATAAATAAATAAAATTGAGTTTACAAATCCAATGGATGTACTAAAACCAATAATCATATGGTCATGATTAAATACTTCAGTGACCTAACTCTACTCTTCTTCTTTTGCCTCCAACAGCGTATCAGAAACCTCATTGATGAATATGAAGATACTCCATTGATGAAGAACAATATACAAATCCATTATACAATCGAACAAGTAGATTCAAAATTCATTCATTACACAATCAAATAACCAAAGTCAATAAAAAAATATAAAGTCATTTCCATAAATTTCAATCTCACCTGATGTTTGAGAAATAGAGTGATGCAGATTTGTTATCTTCTTCCCGGTATTGCATTTAATTTAAACAAGGAACGATTCATCAATCACCAGCCTTTACCTTCAATATCAATGACACAGAACCGTTTTTTCCCTAATTTGATTCAAATACAGAAATTAATGTTTGTATCAGATTTAACTAATCTGATACTGAATCCACCAGTGTGATTATGTTTTTCACTTCGATGGATTGTTTCTTCAATTGGTTTGTTCAAATTTTTATTTGCTACTAATCACAAGATTTGAAGAGATTCAATCGGGGGAGAACACGATTTGGGCTTAAAGATTTTCAATCGCTATAACCGGGTTAATTAAGTATATTGTTGTCTTCTTTAATTATTCAGAGTAGCAGAAATTTATACATAATATCTTTTAAAGCAGGAAGGTAGAAGATTATTTTGTTTTTTTGATGTAGAGAAAAAATAAAATAGTCGCCGGTTTTTGTTGGGGAAGAAAGACAATGAAAGAGGAAGAAGAATCTTGGTCGTCCACGTGCACTTGAATCAATGGTATAGATAAAAAAATTAAAAAATTATTAGTTTTATTAAATTAAAATCTTAAAATTATACTTAACTTGGTCAACTATAATCAATATTGGTCTTTAAACCAAACGCAAAGACTGGACAAATATAGACCAAACCCAGTTTTAGGTCAAAACCTGAGTACCAAAAACCGAATAACCCAAAAGTAAATAACGATTTCTTAACATGCACTTGTATTTTCTACTTAGTTGGGATTTAGGGTTCACTAAGAACAACAAACATCTTCAAGGATGGTAAGCCTGCGATCAAGTTAAGGTATTCAGTTAACATATGGTTATGGAGAGCAATTATCTCACTGGTATATGAATAAGAACATTTAAGTCATTTTTAAATCTCATTGATACCCGAACATATTCCTTCAATTTTTGGAACATCTGAAGTGGAACAAATATCTTCATAGGTTTTTGTACCTTATAGTGGTCGTACACTAGTACCTACTATCCCTATCGTGTACCACCTTTAATGGATGAAGTTGAACGAGATCAATCTATTCTTGTCGAGGTTGTTGTTAAGTTTGTAATTGGTGTTAACTCGACAAGTGAAATCCCTCATAAGGGTCCGTGTTTTAAAGTAAAAATGTATTTATTCATTAGTATTCCATTGAAATTCTATAGGCGTAGTCGAATGCGGGTTTACTGTTTATCTCGGATAAAAAATTGGTCTTCAAAAACGTGTAAATTCTGTATGGCCAATTATAGTTTTGATAATTTAAAACTTTTAGCACAGAGTTAAAATAAGGGAACATTTGTTGATGTCAATTTAACCATGTCGACGGCTCCCTTCTCATAACACAAACAACCATTAATAAAAGGAGTCAAGATAATCAATATAAGTTTATGCAAATCTAATTGGTTAGTTTTTCGAAGAATCAGAAAAGATATTCGCCGAATAGGATAAAAAGTAACATCCTAAACTATTAGAGCCAGCCTTATATCCAATAGGAAGCTATTATTTTTCTTATTAATAACAAATCTATAAAGAATAAAATTGATTGACAATAATTATCTTGTTCCTTTATACACTTTATACTTTAATAAGCCCCAATTTCGACACATTCCTTAGACATGAGGCCCATGTAAAGATGATTATATTCCTGTTACTCCTTATTCAGTTAATCGCGACATGCTAGTAGCCAAATGACAGACGTGTACCAAGCCCAAACACCCTGTGTTAACTGAGCTCACGGGTACTATACCCATTTCAAGAGAAGCGAAGTAACACAATCCTTTCGGTCGACCATCTAACAATAACCAGACCTACAACACATCAAATTCTTCCTGGGGACACTATATTAAACCTGAAAGTGTTTACAAGTGCTTTTCAATTGGTACACAAAGAGGGTATAGTGGCCGAATAACTAAAAGGAAATAATCATGACCGACCCATGTCGTATGAACCATGTTGTTTCGTATTAAAAACCCTTCATAACCGTTGCACGCCACCTGAAACCAAATCTTTCTCTCTCTAATATGTAACTTACACACATATCCTAGAGTTCTAGTCTCTCCTTATATACAACGAATGTTGGTATACGGTAATATTATTCTGGAAGCTTAAATTTCTCTTTCCTTTAAATGCTTTCTAAGACTAGTGTTTCTCGCTTATAGTATTGAGAGTTAACCTTTTCGGTAGATAGAAGAAGAGTAGTAGATCAGATACTTTGCATACATATATAACCATGCTTTAAACTTTAGGATTGTACGAGGTGCAGTAACCTCAGATAACAACCTTGGGTTAGGTGTTAAGTAATATTGATAATTTGATGTAGCCGCCCTAGTTAACCTTAGGATTGAATTTTCCTAAAAGATATTTAATCTAGACATACTTTAATATCGAAGTCTTCGTACCTATCATTTCAGTGTGCACATTCTTCTATACATTTCGATGAAAAGAATTTCATACTATGTCACTTGACCATGTCCCTTGAGGAGCCTACACTTTCTTCTTTGTTTGAGTGCAATTTGTTTCTAAGATAATCATGAGCCTCCTTCGGGTCCCTCTCTCTAGTTGAGTTATCTATCCCACTTGAGAGATAAATAGGTGTAAGCGTGGCTTTAAGTATATAACCGAAAGATGATAAGTCTTTCCAAATGTTCCAAATCCGCTTTGAGTAAGAATATTATTGTTTCTATGATATGTTATTTTCTAGGATCCAAATGGGTAAGTTAATGTTAGAGCATTGCTCGGTCGAACTCGCATGTGTTGTTATCTCAAGTATGTTTGTCAATGTTAGTGATCAAAACTATAAGTCTTGATTTCTAGCCTACACAGCTAAAGGTCTCGGACTAGGATAGAAAGTGTAGTTGAGCTCAAGAACTCCATGGAAATCATCATACAAGACGAAGAACTACTCAAGGAACTGGTGGATCTTCATCGACTAAAAGGTATGTTGAGGCTTGAACTTATTTGTCACTCAAAAGTCTATCTATTCTATCTCCTACTCTTGAGACAAAAGTCGTTTTTATATATAAACTTTCATTATGCACATTTTCTATTTCGAGCCGAGTTTATCTCGCCTATCTATTTCTCAAAATATGTGTTGGTAAGCTTTCACTTTATCCGAATTCATCTTTACTTAGTGACGAAAGTCATGTTATGTTTAAATCACTTTGAAAATTTCTCTGACGAAAAATGGTCTGTGAATAACGGCTATATCCATCCTCTGAGAATGTTTCAATGATTGAAATGGGAGTTTAGATTACATAACCATTGGTAGGATATAAGCATTATTGTGGAACCACATATATGTACAAGTCATTATTCCTTGAACCAAAGTTTGCGAACTTTGTTGATCAAGAGAAATGGAAGTGGCATGAGCCAAGTTCGCGAACTCAGTCCGCGAACTGGCGGAAGTTCTCAACCCGATAATTTCTGCTGGAGTTTGTGAACTCCTTCCACGAGCTTAAGTCCGCGAACCCAGTCCGCTAACTTTAGCAGGTTATATCTAAAATCGGTTGTTCTTGAACTCATATTTATTTAAACTAAGGAATGCTTTTGCAAACCGTGACTATAAAGTTCATGAACCGTTTCGAGTGAATCAAACAGTTTCTGCTTCGATTATGTCTTGTATAGTTACATAAGATCTAATCAATTGAACAACTCTCTAACTAGTTCATTTGAGTCATTTGAACTAGTTATGGTGAAGAAGAATATGATTGATATGAAAGTAATCATATGGCTAACCATTTGGTTAACTATTGTTGAACCAACAAATGTTAATGTTTGGGAACGGTTCGTAAACCAAAAATTGGACATTTCATTTGTGTGTAACAAGCTAAGTTTTTGATCCAACGGTTGAGAAATATTAGCTTGAATCTAATCAGGTTTTCATCTGACGGTGAATATTGAATGCTTTGTTACCAAGCTAACATTGATTGCAAACCCTGATTTGAAAACTATATAAGGGAGAACTCTAGCAACTGGGAAACCTAATCCCCACACCTTACGTGTGATACTAGTTGCATAGCTAGAGTCGATTCTCCTTTAACCTTTGGTTTCTTCTTCTAAAACCAAGTTGACGACTTAAAGACTTCATTGGGATTGTGAAGCCAGACCGATACTACTTTTCTTGTTGTGTGATCTGATCTTGCATCTTCTATTGTTACGAGTACGATAGTAATAATTGGCTCGAGATTTTATATCTCCGATAGGCAAGATAGAAAAGTAATCACAAACACTTCGTCTCATCGTTTGTGATTCCACAATATCTTTTTTCGCTGCGTCGATTAAGAATATTGTGAGGTAATCAATAATACTAGGATTTTCTTCGGGAATATAAGACCGGTTTATTGATTGGTTCCTGGTCACCTTGATTTATGAAAAGACGGAACAAAACTCGTAGGTATATTCGTGGGAGACGGATTTATCTATTACCGTAGACTTTTCTGTGTGATACAGATTTGTTTATTAAAGTCTTCGACTTTGGGTCGTAACAACTCTTAGTTGTGGGTGAGATCAACTAAGGGAATCAAGTACGTAGCATCCTGCTGGGATCAGAGGCGTAGGAGCATAACTGTACCTTGGATCAGTTTGAGATTGATTTGGGTTCAACTACAGTCCAGACCGAAGTTAATTTGGAGGAGGCTAGTGTCTGTAGCGGCTTAATACAGTGTGTGTTCAATCTGGACTAGGTCCCGGGGTTTTTCTGCATTTGCGGTTTCCTCGTTAACAAAATTCTGGTGTCTGTGTTATTTCTTTTCCGCGTTATATTTTGTTATATAATTGAAATATCACAGGTTGTGCGTTGTTCAATCAATTAGAATATCCGACCTTTTGGTTGTTGATTTAAATTGATTGACACTTGGATATTGGTCTTTGGTACCATCCAAGTTATCTCTCTTTGATAATGACTCGCAGATTTCTATTTGCTTGAGTAAAGATCAAATCGAGAGACTGAGATATAAACTCTTTGATATACATTTATCTAGATTGAGTCTGACTATCTAGTTGATTCTCTAGAAAGTACTGGAGTTGATTCTCTAGTTGTCTATACAGATTGCTAATCGAATTGTTGGGTGTGGTTGTTGTACCCCCACTTTTTCAATTGGTATCAGAGCAGACAAACACGTTTAAGACCTTATAAGTCTGTGTTTGTAGCGATCTGACTCTATGGACAGAGGTGCTACTTCTATTAACGTACCACCAGTCTTCGATGGTTCTAATTACTTATGGTGGAAAATTGTTATGCGAGCTTTTCTTCAAGCACGTGATTTTCAATCATGGGTATATGTTGTTAATGGCTATGATCCTCCCTTTGTGGCAGTTGGAGATGTAAAAGTTTCCAAACCTATTGGTGAATACATCCCTGCTGAGATACTTGCTGCAAAGCAAAACTCCGACGGTTTAAATGCGATCATACATGCCATTACCCCAAATCTTCAGCACCATGTGACTAATTGCACTAAGTCGCAAGAAGCTTGGGATATCTTGGAAACCGTATTCGAAGGTAACTCCATTTAAAAGGAAGCTAGGCTTCAAAACCTTAATTCCGATTGGGAAAGCCTTCGTATGGCAGATGAAGAAACAATTGATGAGTTTAATCACAAAGTGTCTGAAATTGTTAAAGCATCTTTTGCATTGGGTAGGACTATTCCTGAAAAGGACATTGTGATGAAAATTCTCAGATCGTTGTCATCTAGATACGATTCTAAGAAGCATGCCATCGTTGAGGGAAATAACCTTAATAATCTCTCCAGAAATACGCTGGTTGGGAAGTTTAAGATCTTTGATCACGAACATTCATCCAAAACTAAGGATGTTGCGTTCAAAGCATAAAAGGACACTAAATTACTTGATAAGAGTAAAAAAGTGTATATCTCTGAAGATGATCATTTTGAGACAGATTCATCAGATGAATATCTTGACAAGTCAGTCTCGATGATCACAAGACAGTTTAGGGATCTTCTGTTGAAGAGAAGTAAACGGTTCTCCAGAGATAAGCCTAAAACATCAGTTAAACCTCATAATCGTATTCCTTTTAAAAACAGGGAAACATATGAAACTGATGATGAGGATATGCCTCAGTGATTTAAGTGTAAAGGTTTTGGTCATTTTGCAAACGAGTGCCCAAATCGTAGAAAATACACTGGGAACAAAGGTCTTGCTGCAACTCTTGATGAAATGTCTGACAGCTATGGTTTTAATGAAGATGAGAAATCAAATGTTGCACTTCTTGGTGAAAATATTGATTTTGATAACTGTAGCAATACATACATCAATCTCAATATTCTTTCAGAAGATAATCCAACTAATCTGGAAGAAAAAATTGACCCACTTCTTGGAAACTCTGTTTGTAATGTTTCAGGTTCCACCATGTGTCTAGATGCGTGCACATCTCAGAATCCTGTTTTTTTATCCTAGTTTGACGTGTTCGTATTGTTCTCTAAAAAGTCATGAACTTTCAAGGTGTTACAAGTACAAACACCAATTGAGGCACGTCAACAAACTTCAACGAAGAGCAAATCATTTAGCAAGGAAGCTTAAACTTGCTCAGAAGACCGCTGAGGTATGTAGGATCTTATCTTCGTCGAAGAAGTTAGTTTCCAAGAACAAACCAAGACCATTAGAGGAGAAGGTATGGTCAAATTGGTTTGATAGACAGAAGTCTGAGGATTCCTCTCAAGAGGAAAATAGTGGACAAATTGTTGCTCACCGCAACACAACTTGATTGTGTTTCTCTGGAAATCTTCTCTCATGTGCCTGATCAAAAGAAACAATGATTTTGTACCTCTCAGGATTTAAGAAAAGTTTTTCGTTCTTTTTCTTAGTTTTTTTGTTCTTTCTTGTCTATCAACAAAAGAGGGTTATTATCGACAATTCGACTCTTTATAGGGTTGTGAGTTGGACGTGTACGAACTTGTTTAAAGGTTTCGAAACCCTACATTCCTTTTTCCTTCCTAAAAACCTCTTTTTATCTCAAGATTACCTGTTGAGTTCAATTTGTGATTTCCTCTCACAAACCCATACGTTATGGATACTCCAAGCATGATGTCTTGTGATGGAAAAGATGTTAATGTGATTGTTAAGCCATCAATCATGAAGAAAAAAGAAAAATCTCCGTTATCTCCTACCTTGAAAAGAAAAAGAAGGAATGTGAGGAAGCCAAGAGTCGTTCCTTCAAACTCTCAGAAGTTTTCTGGTGTTCTTGAAGAGTTGAAGGAGATGCGAAAGGAGATTCAACAAATAAAGGCTTTTGTGTGTAAGACTCATGAGATTTAGAAGGCCCTGGTTCGACAACATCAGCCGAGAAGGTTTATTGATATAAACTCCTACCTTAATGAACCTTATGTCCCAATGGATGTTGACGACAAGGAGTTCGGGGACGATAAAGAATTCTTCAAAGGTCTTATTGCCTAGTAAATCTTCTATTTTCTTTTTTATTATTAAAAGAATAACTAGAGTTTGGAATAGCCATTATTGTGATTACACATAGCTATGTCCAACGTTTTCATCTTCATGTTTTTAGATTTATGGGTTTAAATTCTAAACTTGTTTGGAAGATGATTTTTGCAGTATTAATCTTTATGGTTTTATATATTGCAATATTGTTATGGGATTTGTGTGTTTATGTTCGTGAACTTGACCGTCCCATATCTTGTCAAAGGTAAAGTCTTTCGTATGTCTATATGCATGTATTGATAAAAGAATGAATGAACTTTTGAAAAATACAAAAGTTAAGCCTATATTGTCAATTGTTGAAGGAAGATAGGTTAAAATCTTTTGTTTGCAAGGATTATGTCTATTGTATGTCATTGTGCAAATAGTGATGGAAAATAGAATGAATCCTTGTGTATTCCGCAATCTTCCCTGATCCATATTTTATGTATTACTGTGAGGCTCCATAAAGTGTCTTATGTTGAGCATTAAACAACCAAGTTGATTACTTTTGATTAGCTATGTTGTTGTTCCGTAAGGTACTTTATGTCGAGCATTTTCAACTAAGTTAATCATCTTGTTTGATTAATTAGTTGTTGCTCCGTAAGTTTTCTTATGTCGAGCATGACCAATTAAATTAATTACTTTTGTGATTAGTTTGGTTGTGTCTTTCTATTAGATTATGGGTTCTCTTGTGATTAATCTAATTGTATTTTATAAGTCTCCATAAGTTCACTTATGTTTGAGCATTTGTCGATTAAATTAATTATGGGTTCTCTTGTGGTTAATTTAATTGAACTTTTTGGATTCAAATTCATACTTGTATGTGATTTGTTATGTCCAAAGAAATCCTTCTTTTCTGTCGAAATTAAGGTAGCTCTTGTTATTCTTTCGGAAATGAGATTTAATGGGGGAGAGTTCTTTTGAACTTGTGCTTAATTGCCATATCTCTGTAGGGAGTGCGGCTGTGGAATATTATAGGGGTTATCTTGTATCTTTATAAACTCCTTGATGAATGCATTTAGCTTCGGCTTTATGATTGCATCTAAAGAACAAGTTGATATTTTTGCTTTCTTTTGGTCAAGAAATGTCTCTTTCGGAAATTTCATTAGGATCTCGTTCTTGTACCTTTGCCAATTTTATTGACAAAAAGGGGGAGAATTAATATGTAGTTCACACTACAAATACATATGGTTTTCGGATCATTATGTGAGAGGGAGTGGTTTCCATGTGAGATGTAGTATTGACTAAGGGGGAGTGATACATATCACCATAGTATTGTTGTCGAAGTTGTGATACAATTGGACTTTGACGTTGTGTAATGATACTATGACACTGTATAACAATGATTGAGAACTATTATTTTCTTATTGTTATAGCTACGGATTTTCAACAACGATGATGCTAAACTTACAACCTTTGGGATCATTGGAGTACTTGGAAGTGACGAAGATTTCAAGTAATGTTGAAGATTAGGCATGTGGAATAGGAGCTACAAAAGTTAATTTATTTATTTTTTGTATTTCATATGTATTAATAGTTTTGCCACTAAAATTGACAAAAGGGGAGATTGTTAGAGCATTGCTCGGTCGAACTCGCATGCGTTGCTATCTCAAGCATGTTTGTCAATGTTAGTGATCAAAACTATAAGTCTTCATTTATAGCCTACATAGCTAAAGGTTTCGGACTATGATAGAAAGTGTAGTTGATCTCAAGAACTCCATGGAAATCATCATACAAGACGAAGGACTACTCAAGTAACTGGTGGATCTTCATCGACTAAAAGGTATGTGGAGCCTTGAACTTATCTGTCACTCAAAAGTCTATCTATTCTATCTCCTACTCTTAAGACAAAAGTCGTTTTGATATATAGACTTTCATTATGCACATTTGCTATTTCGAGCCGAGTTTATCTCGCCTATCTATTTCTCGAAATATGTGTTGGTAAGCTTTCGCTTTAGCCGAATTCATCTTTACCTAGTGACAAAAGTCATGTTATGTTTCAATCACTTTGAAAATTGCTCTGACGAAAAATGGTCTGTGAATAACGGCTATATCCGTCCTCTGAGAATATTTCAATGATTAAAATGAGAGTTTAGATTACATGACCATTGGTAGGATATAAGCATTGTTGTGGAAACACATATATGTATAAGTCCTTATTCCTTGAACCAAAGTTTGCGAACTTTGTTGATCAAGAGAAATGGAAATGGCGTGAGCCAAGTCCGTGAACTGGCGGAAGTTCTCAACCCGAGAATTTCTGCTGGAGTTTGTGAACTCCTTCCATGAGCTTAAGTCCGCGAACCCAGTCCGCGAACTTGAGCAGGTTATATCTAAAACCGGTTGTTCTTGAACTCATGTTTATTTAAACTAAGGAATGTTTTTGCAAACCGTGGCTATAAAGTTCATGAACCGATTCGAGTGAATCAAACCGTTTTTGCTTCGATTGTGTCTTGTGTAGTTACATAAGATCTAAGAAATTGAACAACTCTCTAACTAGTTCATTTGAGTCATTTGAACTAGTTATGGTAAAGAAGAATTATATGGCTAACCATTTGGTTAACTATTGTTGAACCAACAAATGTTAATGTTTGGGAATGGTTCGTAAACCCAAAATTGGACATTTCATTTGTGTGTAACAAGCTAAGTTTTTGATCCAACGGTTGAGAAATATTAGCTTGAATCTAATCAGGTTTTCATCTAACAATGAATATTGAGTGCTTTGTTACCAAGCTAACATTGATTGCAAACCCTGATTTGAAAACTATATAAGGGAGAACTCTAGAAACTGGGAAACCTAATCCCCACACCTTACGTGTGATACTAGTTGCATAGCTAGAGTCGATTCCCCTTTAACCTTTGGTTTCTTCTTCTAAAACCAGGTTAACGATTTAAAGACTTCATTGGGATTGTGAAGCCAGACCGATACTACTTTTCTTGTAGTTGTGTGATCTGATCTTGCATCTTCAATCGTTACGAGTACGATTGTAATGATTGGATCGATATTTTATATCTCCGATAGGCAAGATACAAAAGTAATCACAAACACTTCGTCTCATCGTTTGTGATTCCACAATATCTTTTTTCGCTGCGTCGATTAAGATTACTGTGAGGTGATCAATAATACTAGGCTGTTCTTCGGGAATATAAGACCGGTTTATTGATTGGTTCCTGTTCACCTTGATTTATCAAAAGACGAAACAAAACTTGTAGGTATATTCGTGGGAGACGGATTTATCTATTACCATAGACTTTTCTGTGTAATACAGATTTGTTTATTAAAGTCTTCGACTTTGGGTCGTAGCAACTCTTAGTTGTGGGTGAGATCAGCTAACGGGAATCAAGTACGTAGCATCCTGCTGGGATCATTGGCGTAGGAGCACAACTGTACCTTGGATCAATGTGGGATTGATTGGGGTTCAACTACAGTCCATACCGAAGTTAATTTGGAGTAGGCTAGTGTCTGTAGCGGCTTAATACAATGTGTGTTCAATCTGGACTAGGTCCCGAGGTTTTTCTGCATTTGCGGTTTCCTCTTTAACAAAATTCTGGTGTCTGTGTTATTTCTTTTTCGCATTATACTTTGTTATATAATTGAAATATCACATGTTGTGCGTTGTTCAATCAATTAGAATATCCGACCTTTTGGTTGTTGATTTAAATTGATTGACACTTGGATATTGGTCTTTGGTACCATCCAAGTTATCTCTCTTTGATAATGACTCGCAGATTTCTATTTGCTTGAGTAAAGATCAAATCGAGAGATTGAGATATAAACTCTTTGATATACTTTTATCTAGATTGAGTCTGACTGTCTAGTTGATTCTCTATAAAGTATATTGGAGTTTGTCCATACAGATTTCTAATCGAATTGTTGGGTGTGGTTGTTGTACCCCCACTTTTTCAGTTAACAACACGCTTTTTAATCTTGTTGGATTGGCAACATTTATATCAAAATCCATTTTCCTGTTATCCTCCTTTAACACATAATTCAATAAGGCTAGAGTGAACAATAATTCATTTCATAAAGTTTCAATGGCTATTCTTTACAAGAATATCGGCAGTTTCATTACCCTTTCTAGTTTGTAAAGCTTACTTAGACCATCTTCAATGCAAGATTTGTACCCCTATATAGGGGAAAACTCATCTCCTATGGGTAGAGAATCTCGTAAACCCTTATTCTATACCTCATATATATGAGGAAATTAACACGGGAATAAGTGTAGTCAGGTGAATGAAAGGTCTATAGGTGAAGCATAAATAAGCCGATAGTTATAGTAATCAATTGACCGATGAACCATTCACCGATCCACCTTATAATCTATCAAGCAATAGTCGATCGGTCAACGATTTTCGTTACACAAACTAAAGTACATCAAAATTAACTACCGATTGTAGTATTATCCACTGATTTTAGAGGACATATTTGCCATTTCCAAAAATTTGAAATAAGGATGGCTTGATTTTAAGTTTCGGTGACCCGTTTTTGTTTTATTAATCGCCCCTAATTCTTTCAGGGTCTCACCTAAAAATGCCTGATAAAATTACTGCTGCCTGGGATTTTAAGGGAATATCCTTTTTTTTTTTCCTCATTGGACATGATCTTAGTTGGGTAATACTATAATAAAACCCAGCAATGCTTCTGCAGTTCTGCTGCATAACAGAAAAATAGAGGGTAATTTAGTCATTGCATAGTTAAATAACGAAACTCGACATTCTTTTTATTATTTTCTTCTTCTAAAAATGAGTGCGAGATTTTGACGTTAGTTTTAGAGCAGATCGGAAGTTTCTTTCTCGCCTTCAAACTCCAAACACCCAGATAGAAACGTTCAGTCTCTCTCTAAAACCTAATTTTGGTTCTTCTCCGTTAAAACCAATTGAATCCAAACCCATAACGATTCCTGATTGTTAAGTCAGATGACCTAATTCAGGTCAGCAAATTGACAGATCGGGTTTGTCAAATCTTGAGAACTTTAGTTGATTGAGGGTGTTTGTGATTGTGAAGAAGAGTCATGTTCTATGGGGCTATGGTATGGGATCCTTGGCTAATTGTATCTCAAATAATTTGTTTACAATGCTTATACTATCTAACACTTGGTATATTAATGTCAATTCTTGTTGGGACTCGTGTATCACGGATGAGTCTTGTATATTTCTTTGATTACTCTACTCTTACTACATCAACGGTTACTGGATGGTGTGTAATTGTTGCATTCCTACTCAGCTCACTTGCCGGGTAAGATATTATTACATTCATTCCTTGCAATTTGTGGTGTTTATTGAATGAGTTGGAATTCTGTTTAATTTGTTGAATTAGTTGAAGTTTCATCGTTGCGTAATTCGCATAGCTTTTTTTATGTTTTAGTGTATTATGTTTCTATACTGGGTATAACTTAAAAATTACTTGATCTTTTGATGCACTTTTTATGTCTAAGGGTGGCATTTGGTTATGGGCAATACTAGTAGGTCGAATTGGCTATGCGCAATATTAGTATAAACCCCATCCAAGTTTGCATCTGGCTACTTTTACTGTCTATAATCCCCAACTGGTCGGTTGTACCTAGGGACTGCAGTTAACGACATTAGGATAAGATAGTCTATGCCAGCAAAAGGGAGAAAAATAGAGAACAGTGTGGTAGATTAGACTTAAAATTTACCAATAATCTGTACTAGTGTTTCCGAAGATTGAGATAAACTTGCTAGCCATGTTTTTTAGCATGACTAGAGAACTATTTTATAAGCGGTAGATTCTCTGTATGCATATAGGGTTTCTACAAATATACTCCTGGTCTAGGAAAGAGCCATCTTAAGTTAAGGAAATCAAACTATTAAAGGCTGATCTTCAACTAATGATTCGACATCTGACAGGAACAAAGGTAACGGATTACTATACTCCTGTTCAAATAACGGATCACTTGATCAGAAACATCTTATGTGCCATAATGCTGAGTCTGCTTCTAAGCCCTTAAATTTTTGTTTCTGTTTCAGACCCGTGTTTAAGTTGTCAATCCTTTTGATTTGACTTAATTTGCAAAGATTTTTAGAAGCTTTTGACCAGCTCTAACGCGGTGCAGCTTTACCAGTGAATCAGATTTCAAGGACAACTTGTTTTCGACATGAGAATTTTGGACTGCACGTATCGCGTATATCTGCTGGAATATAAATATTCAAGTACCTTATATTGGCTAAATGATTTAGGGTCATTGCCTTAAGATTTGATATAATTTTTAGCATAATGAAAAGATATGGGTTTCCTAGAACTTTTAGATTTTCATGTTATGTCTCTTTTGTTCCTTTGTAAGTTCATGGCTTGAGTATATGTTATTATGAAGTTTATGTTTAGATGTAGGCTTTCTGTAACTAGCAGGTGTGTCCCTTCTAGAATCTAATGGATTCTGACTTCTTGTATTTGCAGGGCTGGAATCATGCTTCATTTGGTCGAGAGAGCTAAAAAGTGCTTAGATTTCTCAGCGACTCTTTACATCATACACTTCTTTATATGCCTCGTATATGGAGGTTGGCCATCCTCCATTACTTGGTGGATCGTGAATGGTACTTGTCTTGGTTTGATGGCTTTGCTCGGTGAATGGTTGTGTATAAAACGCGAGATGCGAGAAATTCCCATATCACGGCTTAGATCAAGTAAGTTTCATGCTCTTTTTATGATTGAAAAGTGTCTCACCTTCTTATTGGTGATCTAGTACTGTACCACTATATCTACACTGATCCTTCCTAGGGGTTTTCCAACTTATATGGTGTTGGGCTAAGTATGCAAAAGAACATATTTTTGGTACGTCCTGGCAAACATACTTATGTCACATTGTGTTCAAACAATGAAAGATCCTCTATGTTGTTGCCTCGGAATTCAAAGCTTCCATAACTTCCGTTCTATAGGGTCTAGGGTTTACAGAATTTTCATAGCGCATCATGTAGCTTTATTGAAAAGCTACTTTTTTTCCAAATATTTTTTTTGCTTCGATCAAGTGTAGTATATATCTTCTTCTTCTTCTTCTTCTTCTTTTTTTTATTTATTTATTTATTCTAATAAGACTTACATTAATAAAACATACTAAAGGATTTGGGTCAACTCATTTGAGGTTGCCCTGGATAGGGATAGGCATCTAAGTTTCCCTAACCTCTAGCCTACCCGGTAATGCAAAAGGAATAGAATTTTCCAATGTGATCTCATCACAGTTCCATTAGAGTTGTTCACTGCTAGAAAAACGTTTAAAAAACTGGAAATACATGAATCCAGTGTTGGAAATTGCAGAAATTCTTTCCTTAGCCCCAGGAATCAGCAGCTGAATTGCCTGTTCTGTGGATGAAACCCAAAAAATAGTTGCACTCTGATAGAACTCTAGTTGCAAATTATAGAATTGCTAAGCATTCCCATTTAACTTTCTTGTGTTTGATGACCTTTTGGCAATCTCCTCGGATATAGAGATTTTGAAGATTTGATTCCTTAGCACATTCAGCTGTCAGTAATAGGGCTAAAGCTTCAACTTCTTCTGGGGATTCTCCGTTCATTGATCCTCCTCTAGCTTCCTTGCAATCTCCTGAATAATTTCTCACTAAAAACCCATAACCACAGTTAGTATTTATCCAAGCAGCATCAAAATTAAGAACACAGTTTATAGGAGGTTTAATTCATTTTTGTTTCCTATCTGTCCCGGGGTTTTTATATTAGGATTAGTCTCAGCAATAGAACTTGCAATCTGTTTTTTAGACCAAAAGATCACGTGCCTTTGTATTGCCAAAGAGGTGTGTAAACTGGTTTCTTTTGTTTCCTCGAAGGTCCTCTAACACCTTTCTTTCTAGATATACCAGCATTTAGTTGCTGCTATATCAAGAGCAATACCATCTTTATCCTTAGCAATCCACTGTCTGTAATGATTTAGAAACAAGTTTCCAGGAGAAGAAGAAAACCTTATAGTGTAGGATATAGTATCATGTTTGCTTTAAAAGGTCAATTCTGTTTGATTCATATCTCAGTACTGCAACACCAGAACTCCCACTGCTTTATT
The DNA here is from genome assembly GCF_003573695.1 of Papaver somniferum. NCBI lineage: Eukaryota > Viridiplantae > Streptophyta > Magnoliopsida > Ranunculales > Papaveraceae > Papaver > Papaver somniferum. Next base: position 230,078,878 of record NC_039364.1, on the reverse strand, counting down.
TTATATGTTATACTATATCACTCCATGATATCACCACACTACCACCAGTTTCATAATTGTACCACCAATGTTGCTTCATCTTCATTACATGATAACTACCACATCTCTACTTCTGTTGGACTTTTCTGTTATTGTTGGAATTCTCTCTTTTTTGAAGAAGTGTTCATTTCATTCCCTGCTTCCTAGTGCCCGCTTTGCTACAGTCGTTTAGTTGGATATTCTGCTAGATTAGTTCTCTTCGGAAACCCAGTTGTTAAATTACTCAAATTGTTTGCAACGCTATTTGATTGCTCTAATTATTTATTCAAGCACTTATTTCAGATCCTTTTTTATGCAGATGTTTGACTGACCAGACAAACTCAACAGGGTATGATAAATATGGTAAATTCACTTGGGGGTTGATAGTAGCTTCATCATCACTTTGGAGAATTTTTTGGCCAAAGCTTGCAAGATACCACCCAGTTCGATATTAATGGTGAGAATGAATTTTTAAAGCCTTCCTTCCTAGTCAGATTTACGTTTTCATCCTCTACGCCATACTCAAGAAAGTACACAACCACCATAGCAGTGATTTAGGAGATTTGAAGAGGGAAAAATAGGAAGTCTATTTCAAAGGTTATGTAATTTTTTTGAGTTGCAGGGAAGTATCCCACAAAGTGTGGGAGTTTAATTTCGCTTTGTAAGCTTCTCTTTACAATTTATATCCCTAACAAATTTAGTTGATATAATATCGATTTTTTCATTCGTCGATATAATTGTTTGAACGAGTTATTGATTAGGTTGGAGGAAATATGCTGTGAAAAATATGTGATGTCCAGTCCTCCAATCCTTGTGGAACATATCGATTGATGTTATCAATGTCTTTTGCTTGCGGTGAAATGAATAATTTCATGTTTTTTGCTTGGTCAATGTTTCTTCATTTTCAGTTTGGAAATGGTGAGTGATATTTGATAAGAAAATGTCTCCCATAAGGGAGTTTCATATTCTTTAATAAAGCTGTTGATCAAATTGGCATTGGGAGTATGTTTCCTGCAAGGAATGGTAGGTGGCAGGGACCAGAGAATACCTTGTTATTCCACATGAACATCTTGTCCATGTGCGACGAAATTCCCTACAAGGTGTCTATCCCATTTGAGAATCATTGACCCATGAAACTGAACCTAATTCTCTGATGGATCATTTTTGAGTTCTTGTTCCCAACTCGCTTTTATGTTGAAGCAATTCAAACCCTGAACCCAGTCCCTGCTGAGTGCTGATATATTTTAGCCCGAACACTTGTTGATTTGGAAGAACCAAACTGGAACCTTTCAAACGTCATTTTCTATGTAACCAACACACTACTGAAGGCCTGCTTTTGATGGAATATATGTAACTGAACGATGCTGTTCAGCTTTCTGGTAAAAGTAGATGCTAGAAGTGGTAAAATGGAAGACTGCAAAAGAGTTCGATTTTTATCTTTTATGCAATACAAGAATCCATTGCTGGAGACATAACAAGAATAAAAAATAGGTTCTTATTTCTTTTCTGATTTTTCTTCTGTTTCTTTGAAAATATTAATATGAATGTTTGATGGGGTGAAGTTCTTTCGTCCCTTTAATTATATCATGAACCACTTTAATTAGAGCCTCACTTGTTATTGGATAGGAACGCATTGCCAATCCAACTCCTAAGACATCCCCACTGTCCACTGATATAGGCTAGGAACTCATTGCCAATCCAACTTCAAGTCATTCCCTGTGACAGGCCATCAATTAAAATAGATGAAAAACCCTTTCAGAACTTCCAAGAGAGGGAATGAAAATCCACTAACTAAATAAAAAATGCCAATCAAAGTTTGTTTTAGCTAGTGAAAGTGACAAATCCATGATTCTTGGCTTCTGGCTTACCCTTTCAAATTTATTTTTAACTTAGAAACAAGGTTAAAATAAAATAAAATTGTAAAAGAAGTTTGGAACACTGATTATGCGTTCCATCATGATTGTAAGAGTTAACATCAAGAATCTTAAAGAAAAAAATGTTTATTCTTGCTCTAAAAAATCTTCTTCCAATAGACAAACACAGTAATGCAGTAAAGGTACAGCATTTGGATTCAAAATCTCTTCTTAGAAGAGCTCAAAGTACATAAGAGTAGGTAAAACAGGCTTGCTTTTGAAATTTAAAATTTGCATTTACTTTTATCTAACATCTCTTCTAAGGAAGAGAGTCAATAGACTACAACTTCAGGATCCTAATATCGATCGACTATTTTATGTTTTTCGCTACTCTAATATAGGATATCCTCGAATCACCATGCATAAGACAATCGGGATTCAACTAACTACTGCTCATAGTAACAAGTGACTTAAATCTCAATCTTGAACCTTTTGGACATATCTGCAATGGCTTCTCCAACTGTCAGATACAGTGATTTTTCGCCAAAAAGCTCTAATGTTCTTGAGCTTTCCAGTTTTTCCATCACTTGTCCTACTGGGTTCACCAACACCAGCTGCAAAATTCAAACAAACACCAAATTATGTTTAGACTCAATACAGAGTCCAAAATAACTACACTTGAAATACTTTTGGAGGTTATTCTTACCTTGTATGATCGTTTCTCAAGCATTTTCCTGATTTCGACTATTGCTTCGAGTCCATTGGTGTCTATTGCAGTTACAGCTGCAAAGTTGTATAATATGTTCAAGTCAATAGCTGATAAAATAAACTGGATTCCGCGTCATTGAACATGGACAGATGAAACCAAGTTTTGTAAAACTCGTGAGATGGTCTGTATGTTTCGATTTAAAAGTGAACTTGAACATAGTTATATACCTGTCAGGTCCAAGATTATGGTTTTCATATCTTGCTCTTTGTTTGCTACGATCCTTTCTTCCTCCTCTCTAACCCATCTTAATATCCTGCACCGTGAAACAAGCAAATTTGAGAAGCTTAAAAGGTCTTTATGATTCATTTAGAAGTTCGTCAATACCAAGTCTTTGTAAACCTTTGGAAAATCAAGTGATATACTGTATGATACTTAATCCTATACGAACCTCTCTTGAAGATAGGTAGAATTTGCGAAGCAGATGGGAGATTCTATCGCAAGAATAAAGAACGATGGAACCCTTGTAGCGTCTCCATAACGACCAACATTTTGGAATATTTGCGTCCCAGGAATATTCCCTAACACGACTGTAGTTGGCCTGGTCACATTCATCAGAATCTTCAATACTGACACACCGACCTGAAGAGACAAGAAGATGTCAGATTCCAATCAGATATCATAGCGAGCGTTTATAGAGCCAATTTTGTAGAAGATCTGGATTAACATACTGCATAAGTATATTGTAAGACAAATAGGGAAAATGGAAGAGAAGCTTACAGCAATTGCGAGGCCCATTTGAACAGAGAGGAAAAGAACACCAAAGAATGCAACTAAACATGTCATGAAGTCGTACTTGTCAACCTTCCAGAACTTGATGGCTTCTTGGTAATTTATCAGTCCAATAACAGCAGTTATGATAATTGCCGCTAAGATCACATTGGGAGTATAATAGAACAACGGCATCAGGAACAGCAATGTGATCAAGACAGTTGCTGCCATTACTATATTGGAAACTGCTGTCTGTGCTCCGGCATTGAAGTTTACAGCTGATCGAGAAAATGATCCTAAAAATAACAATTACAAAAAGTGGTTAACAAACGGTGATCAAACATTCCGCAAGCAAATATCTATACATTATATAGAAGATTAACGATACCTGTTGTCACATAGCATGAAGTACAAGAGCCAGCCATATTCATAACACCTATTGCTATCATTTCTTTATTGCCATCAATTTGATAATTTCTTAGTGAAGCAAAAGTCCTTCCAACTGCAATACCTTCCTGTAAAATGAGGTATACATTTCAGAAATTAGCAAATTGTAGACTTAGGTACAGATTTTGATCCATAAATATTTGTTGAGAAAAAACAAAAGAAGATGGTTTAAGATGACTTACAGTTAGAGACAAAATCCCAGTTACAATGCCTGTTTTTATCGCAATGGCTAGATGAGTCCCACTGAAATATAGCATGTTTGCTGACGGTGGGTTCAAACCCTTCGGCAAGTGTCCAATCTGGTAGTACAATAAAAAGGTAAAAATTGTAAGATTGGTGAAAGATAAAAACAGATAGATAAAAAAAAGTGCTTATGTTACAGAAACTTACAGTTGAAATGGCAGAAGTGTGAGCTCTGAAGACATAGACTAAAATTGTTGACAGAATTACAGAAGTTAATGGAGCAGCTGCCGAAATCCAAAAGAGCTTTGGTTTTTTGATGCTCTGATAGTCAATACAACAATAAGCACAACATGAGATTATGCTAGTTACATAGGTTAAGAAATTCAGGTGGAGATAAACAATAAGAAACAGCAAAAAGATTGATATTTTCATATGTGATGCTTACAATATGCCTTGTTGCCAGTAGAAAGATCAAGAAACTCATCCCCATTACTACAGTTTGCCATGACCACTGCATATCAAAATCATACAGATCACCAGATTAGTACTTTTCGTCTATCAACCTTTCAGAGTGTGTATATTAAAACAAGGCCTTGTCATGCATACCTCTTTTTCAGTGCTAATAACAGAGGACAGCACATTAACAATTTGCATCTTAGGAGTGAAGTGAACAATCCCAAGCATTCCCTTAAGCTGTTGTAGGGATACAATAACTGCTGCCCCAGCTGTGAACCCAATTAAAGTCGGCTTCGATAGGAAATCGATTATGAAGCCCAACCTACAAAATTGTACCATAACAAGTTTTTCAATATCACCGTGATTTAACTTCTTGCTTTATTCACAGAATGAGATGATGTTAACACCAACCAAATTAAACATTTATTGAAAAGTGTCAACCATGATTAATGTAATAGGGATAGACTTAATTAAATCAATTATGACACCACAAATTTCCTCATGTTTCTTGAAAACTAAGATAAGGTTAAAAAACAAATCAATTTCTTACCTAAGTAGACCCAAAGATGTTTGGAATACACCAGCAAAGAAGGTTGCAGTGAAAGCCAATTTGAGATATAGAATTGGCTCTGCAGTTGGTGAGACTACTTCTCTAAGCATAGAACCCATCACTAGTGATGCAATTGATACTGGACCAACTCCTAAATGTCTTGAACTCCCAAGAATTGCATACAACAATGGTGGTACAAAACTTGAATCTGTCATTCATATCCAAAACAAAATCCAAAATCAATATAATTCCAAAACCCCAAAACTGTACAAAGTGGGGGATAAGAAAGTGATAATGCTTACATAATCCAATAATAGGAGGCAAATTGGCCAACTTAGCATAACTAATCCCCTGCAAAGTCAAAATTCCTCCATTAAATAAATCCAAGAAACTCCCCTTTGTTTGTTTTTTTTTGCATGTTGAATATGAAAACCATAGAATGGGGGGGGGGGGGGGGGGGGGGGGGGGTTACAGAAAGGGAATTAAATGCTATTATACCTGAGGAATAGCCAAACTAGCAATGGTGAGACCAGAGATAACATCAGATTTGAGAAGCTTCAAACTATAATCAGAGCCCCATTGAAAGATAGGGAAGAAATATTGTAAACCCAGAAGGAATTTCGTAAATGGTTTCTGATTCTTAAACTTATGGAGAGGATCATCAGGGAAAAAAATCTCAGAAAAGTTATGCTTAATGGATTGGAATGTAGTTTTATTTGGTGGTAAACAAACTTTATGTATCTCCATTGTTGATGATGAACCAGTATTCACTCTGATACTTGTTTCATGAACAGTATCCACTTTGTTTGAACTTCCACCCACCATCTCTGCAACAAAAGAGAAAGAAACCCAAAAGTATGTATTTAGATATGTAGGAGAAGGGAGAGAAGAATTGTAAGTATGAATGAGTGATTAAGTTTTCAGAACATCTGGTTATTTATAGAGGACTGAATGAAAAAGGTGAAGAGAGAAAAAGTGCACAGAGGCCCATTAAAATAAACAGCACACACAGACACTCTTCTCTAATTAACTGACAATTTCCAGTTATCAAGAAAACGTTTTGACGAGGAAGAGAAATTGAAGTTACAGTTATGTTTATCTTCTTGTTATTCTTGTAAGGTAAGTTTTGCTAATATGGATATGGGGCCAACTAAAAATACTAGTTCAAAACAGCGGTGTGTATATGATAAAAAGAAATCACAAGATTTTTTTTGCATGGGAAAATCTTGCCATTTAGGTAAAAGTAAAAACTAGACTAAATAACAACCTAACTTGGCTAAGGGCTAACTTTTGGTACGGACGTCCTTAAATTTATTGGGAAGATTTCCATCCCATCCGTCAAGAAAACATTTACGAAGTAAAATTTTCAAGTACTATTATTATGCCGCAAGAGATTGCAAAAAAGATAAGAGTAGATGAGGATGGTATCCCATCATGAATGAATTGGCACTTGAAACCACCATTGGTTTCATTTTCATATATCTTTACCATGTTTTTGTGAAACAGAACCACCTAACCCTAATGTCTAGCTATTACATTTGAGGCAATATCAAGGGCCAATCTCCTCATCTTTTCTTTTGAGTGGATTCTGATTGATGATAGGAAGTCCCCCCATTAAGGGATTTTTTTTCTTCTAGCCGTCCAGTGGAGAGAACATAGGATTGTTACTTTACCTTAATTTACATTACCCTACGGTCACAAAGTAATGGGATTACCAGGATCACGTTTGTAAAATCCTTAGAATTGGTATTACAGTATTATTCCACAGTATTTCTTACAGGTACAGGCGAGGTATATTTATAACAACAAACTTGGTCAAGTCAAGTCAGTACAACTAGACTTGACTGGACCTTATATTCCTAATAACGTTAGCATACTTAAGTGAACCTTATAATAAAACAACTCCAACTAAGTAATTTTTTTAAAAATCTTTTAACACCACGGAGTAGAATCCCAATTTCATCATCTAATACGACTGACAAATTACTTTTAAGTTGGCTGTGAAAAACATATCTTTATAAAATGTTCGGATTTATTTGTTCCTGTGGTATCATCGAAAGTAATAATCTTAATTTTTGGCCACATGATATTTAATACTGCAAAATGTTGTATTTTACTCTAACATCTTTAGATATAGTTACTTAAAACGGATTAAAAAATGGTATGTCATATTGCTGGAAAACAAAAAGAAAAAAAAATCAGGCATTTGAAAATTCATCTCGTCAATAGAAGAAAAACAAAACACAGCTACGGCAAAAAAATCACCAAAATCTCCTTTAACTGAAGGGTGATTTTTGCTCAGTATGGGCAACCGGAAAATTTGGTAGCCCCTTCTTTAGCAAAAGAGTTATTTCAAACTTAGGCTGAATACTTGTCTGGTGTGTGATCACATATACACGGCGAGGTGGTATATTTGTCGGGAACTTTTTAGTTGTCTAATTGGAGCAAATGATTCCTGTAAGGTGCCCACTAAGTAGTGGATTCTTGTAGCTTATATCAAATGCTGACACGTGTGATGATGCACTACAACAGGTGACGTGTCACTCCACGTCATTACTACACGTGTTGAAATTACCATTTTGTTGGAAACTACATGGTAGCCGTACACTGCCATAATTGACTTTGAGGTGGGACTAGGTCGATCCTTGACTTAATTGACTTTAATGGCTGAAAATAGAATTTAACATTTGACTTGGGACTCAGCTGGGAGGAGCATGACCACAGCCTCCAATTTGCTGACTGGAGTTGACTGTGACTGACAGTTAGAATATTTATCCAACTGCCAAATCCTCCGACAGCTATAACTAGTATGTGAATATCTGGTATCATGAACATCAATGGTCCCAGAGTCTAGCACTGAGAACTTTGGCAATACGAGTCTGAAAAGAAAACTTGGCCGAAATTGGAGATACGTGTTTTAAACACCCGCCTTGTTGGACAATGTTGGCTGGAAACCAAGAAGCTTGCGACATCTGGTCTTTGCGTCCCTTGAAAACATGCCTAAACATAAACAATGCGACTATTAACCGAACGATTTTTTCCTAGCGAATACCAAATTCGCTAATTACCAACTCTCCATGTCGGATTAAGTGAAGTTGTTACAGCTTAACTTAGTTAAGAGTTATATAATAATCACCGTGTCAGTGAATACCAAATTCACAATAGTCAGCAACTCTCCTCCCCTGGGATATTGTCACTGTTGTGTGAATCTCAAAACTAGCAGTTGGTTAGTTAGGCATTAGAGAGAATCTTTGTTATTACTTTTAGCTTGGCGGTGCTTGTAATTGGCCGAAAGTGCAAGGTACTTCATCATATGGTAGTTAGTCAGTTTCCTAAAACTCCTAAATTAGTATAACAAAAGAACTAGATATTATGTTTTAAAAAATAATGATTAAAGCACCTCGTTTTCTTATATTATGTGCCTATTTTTCAAAAGATTTTACTTGGTGCGTTGTTGCCTTGTTTTCCAGCCGGGAAATTATGTTTTTGACTTGGAAGAAAGAAAGGAAAATCAAAAGAAACAAAGAGCATTGTAGGAGCCACCGGATACCTCCTGCATTTTGTGGGTGTTCGATTTGAAAAGCCATTACCCTGTCTAGTTCTGATATTGCCCATTTGAACATTTAACATGTTTTCTAACTCAAAGTGGGAAAGATTAAGGGATCGTGACAGAAATCTCTTTCGGTTTCTTTATATTTGCTTCGGTTGTTTTCATTGGGTCAGGATAATCTTGAGTACCTCTTTTTCGATGAATTTTTTCGTATTGATTTATAAAAAATAAATAAATGTGACAAACAATAATCCATAATGTGAACGATTTTTTTCGTTCTAGCTTTTGATAGTGAATGTCTACCAATCAAGCCAAATTAATGGGGACGGACTAAATTGGACGGTTGTGATTATTGGTTGGTTTAATAGGTGTGACTACTTCACTTATCTGCAGGATTAAGCAAAAAGATAATTGGCATTTTTGTCTCAATGCTTAACCTTTAATCAAACTTTGCATCATACATGGTGGGGAAACTACTGTTTATTAGTCGGTAAACACACCATATATTGCTGCACAACTTTTTGCCAAATTCCCGTGTTTTGACAAAATGAAGCCAATGTGTTGTTAACTAACGCGGTCAGATTTTGTGTGCCCCAAAAATATCATATAGAGAAGCTTCCCATCCATAAATGTCTTTCATCCTTATCTAACATGAAGATAAATAATTTTATGCTGACGAGTTTAAAACTCAAGTTATTAATATCAACACTCAATAACATATTTTTTTTATTCATTTTTAATGGATAAGTGGATTAGAATAATTTATATATTTTCTGTTGCCTAAAGTGATTTTATATCCAGCAAAAGAAATCCGAAATTATTTCAGGACGTGTTATCAAGTTGGTTGAGAAATAATGCGTCAGTGTGGTCAATTTTGACGGCCAATTTTTAAGGTTCATTTAAAAATTTGTGGATCAATTAGTCTTTATTTTACTCAATTACATATGGGAAATCAAAAGAAGACAACCAACAAAACAACATTATTAGTATTGCCATTACCATGTTTAACCATGATGATTTTAGAAAATTTTGAAACCTTAGATCACGTGTTTGAAAATACGAAACAAATAAACATAAACATATCACCCAAAGAAAATAGAAATAACTTTTGAAAAACAAAATGAGAAAAATTTATATATTCAAAAATAACTTTTGAAAATTAGTTGTGGATAAATGATTCCTTGGTGGGAGCAGATCACCATTACTAAATGGATATTCCATTGTTTTTCAATATATTTGGATTCTAAAGATCTCCATAACACAGAATCTTCCTCCTTCGTCATTCTGCAGGTCCCACAATTATTCCAAACTTGACCAACTAACTTGATATAATCGTATTGTTGTTGTGTTTGACTGTCCTACCTGATTCACGATGCTCTGTAAAGTTTGCATCATCCTATATAGTTTCCGACCCTAGAAACCGCATTGCCGTCTTGTTAGTTTTCAATCTTTTTGTCAGGATGAATCGTGGAAGGTGATGTTTTTGCGGATATTTGTATGGCTTAAGACTCAAGTAATGCTTGATATGTTAACGATTCAAATGCATGACTAGCATGCATGACGTGGAAGATGTTGTGGTCTCATGGGAAAATAATGACTTCAAGTTGGTTATGAAAATATGGTATAGTAGAACCTGATTTTCACTTCCACCGATTACATTTGTCTTCAAGAAAACCTTGGAGGTTTCATATTCTTTTTTTTTTTCTTTTTTTTTTCCCGAGTTTCAACACGAGGTTTCATATATTGTATACATGTTTTCATCTGGATTTCATTAACGACCAGTATCAGAGTACTATTTGTTCTTTTTAGTGCAAGGGAGAAAATAAAAATGCATAAGAGTTCAATGCATGAAATGTGTACCTTCTACAGATGGACGGGTCGAAGCCATTAATAATTTTGAGATACAGGAGTTGCTTTCTTTTTCCTAAGCCGTCAAGAGTATGAAGAATAAATGAAACAAAAAAAATTCTGAGAAAAACACTTTAGAAAGACAATAAATTTAAAAATAAAGAACAAATTAATGGGCAGTGAAAAAAATTAATGGGCAGTGAAGAGTAAATATAGGAACACCCCAAAATTTTGGTCCGCAAGAGATATGTATGGTGTATGAAAGATTTGTCAAGGAACATGAGTATTTAGGTGGAAAAAAATGGGTGATTAGAAAGGACGGACCCAGAAAGGCTAAATTTCCTTTTAAGGTCCGGACTAGAAGCCTTGGTGGAGTAGATTTTTTTTTTTTTTTTTGGCTTGTGGATTGGGAAGATTACCCGGGCTAAAGCTCCCTTTAGTCCATCCGTAGGTCCGTCGGTGGTGATTAGAATGAGTTAAGGAATTAAGGATAAATATCCATTTACTTTGTTTGCCGTCAATGGACTCAATTGTTTCAGTATGCTGTAAAACTGAATTTTATCCGCTGCACATTTTTAACCATTTTTACTACCATCCGATACTCTGTCTCAAGTAATCCAAAATGACATAAACTGATAAACACCTCACATTTTTATCAATAACAAATATCAATCTTATAGCACCTCTGTTAAAATGAGTTATTATCATTTTTTTTTTTAAATTTTGGCCTATTTTTTCTCTTCAGGCGAAAATGAAGAAAAAGAATTGCAATACCTCTTTCCCAAAAATGAAGAGAATATTAAGAACGCGCAATTGGGGATATCAAAACTAATTGGAGATATGAATTACTTCCCACCAACCAATAGTGTTTGCTAAGGGGTGTTTTTGAGCGCAAAAATACTAAAATATCCTTCCTTCAAAATAAAAATCAAAAAACAAAATCATATCCCCATTTCCATCTTCACCTCTTATTATTCTCTTTTAAGGTTAGGGATTTGAAACCTAAATATTCCCACTCCCTTTCAAATTCTGAATTTTACCCACTCCCTTTCAAATTGTCTTCTCCTTCTCTGCCGCCTTTTCAATTTGAAATCAATTCTTTCCTTTTTTTTTTTTACATTCCGAAGTGATGAATATCATGTCAGAAATGATGAAGACTATGTCGGAAGTGATGAATACCCTGCCGGAAGTGATGAATACCCTGCCAGAAGTGATTAAGACCATGTCGGAAGTGATGAAAAAATTCCAGAAGTGATGAAGACCATGCCGGTATAGATGAAGACCATGCCGGAAGTGATGAAGACCATGTCTGTAGTGATGAAGACCATGTCAGAAATAATTTCTTTTACATCGCCGGAAGTGATGAAGACCATGCCGGAAAATGGTGCCGGCATGCTTGATAACTAACATTCAATGTCGTAACTAAGTGCCGGCATGCTCGATAGAAATCTATCAATGCCGATACTCAAGTGAATTTTTTTTTCAAGTTTCTGGATACTTTACATCATGTGCCGGCAAAGAAATTCAAGCAACATACCATGCCGGTAGCTGTACCGGCATGCTCGAGAATTAACTGACCGTGTCGGCAGTGGACTGAAAACCAAAAAAAAAGATCAAAACGGACTGAAATTCAATTTTCTCGTAGATTTTTTTTCTACGAGACGCTGTCTCGCACTCTGGTAGGGGGCGTTGCCCCCTAGACCCCCCACGACCTGACCGTTCAGGTCGATCATCGAAAACTATGCGTAGAGGCAAACATTTATGAAAATTTCCAACATATGTCGGCATGGTATTCATACTTCTTCTATGCCGGCACCGAGCTTTTTCAAAGAAAAAAAAAAGAGAATTCAAAGAAAAAACTTCTTTTTATAGTTGACCTAAAGATTCAGTAACAATTCTCTTTTCACTATCATCCATCATTTTCACCAAAAAAACTTTCCTCTCAAATTTTTTTCCCTCCTTCAACTCTCACCTCACCCAAAACTAAATAATACACTAATCATTTATCAAATAATCTTATGATTTTCCTAAGTATAATTAAACACTAAACTTGATTAGTGAGGGACAGATTAAGAATTAAAAAAATAATTAGATAAGGGTGATCCTGATTTGATATTTGGATCCATTTTTTATCCTTTTCCTCTATCCCATCTAATTTTGATATCCCATCGCGCGTTCAATATTAATCGCACTTTAACCTTGGTATTTTGATCTAGATAGCGTTTTATATTATTGTTTATTTCAGATGGATTTCCCGCTTGAGAATAATTTGGAGGTCACGGACCGTGTGCACTGCAAAAGACGTACACAAGTTGTCCTACCACAGCTCATTTTCTTGCTGCAAAGATGAACAGCATAACTTGGCCAGTATTCCAGTTGTCCAGCCCACACCGTATAAACGCAACATTTGGTTGACATAGTGGATAAGAAGCGTCTGAAAATAGAACAAAACAATATCTGAATAAAGCTGACTATTATTCTTGTTAAGTGTGATTCAGATTCTGATTCTTGAAACAGCAAATCAATAAATTAAATTTTCGGATTCTCATCTCACGGTAAAAAAATAACACAATCAAATTCAACGGTTCATATCAATTTCTCGCGAGAAAATAGTATTTTTCTCTCTCTGTACTCTGTTTATAGTCTTCTTCTCTTTCTGTTACGCATTGAGAGAAAAAAATTCCACAGTACATTAAATTCTGTTTCCCGCTTTTAATATACGCGGCGGGAAGTTTCTGCTTTAAATTGGTGTTAAATTCGGATGCCATGTGTCAAAATCAGCAGGAGAATCTTTCTTGTTTGACAAAAATTGGCGGTCTAGATTCTGCAATCTGGGCCCGCCGTTTTGTTTTTACTAGGGGCCACCCTAACATTCTATTGCAAATTGGGCAATTGGTGGTGGGCTATATAGGGTGGCATTTTCTCCTGATTAGGATTCGTAGTAGTAGTCGTATTCGGTAGAAATCATATGGTGGCATTTTCTCCTGGTTAGGATTCGTAGTAGCAGTCGTATTCGGTAGAAATCATTAGTCGTCAAAATCATATAAATTGGTATCATTTTCCACCATCTAAAAATATTCTGATGATGATTATGATCTTCACAATCGCCGCGTCCTTCGGTAAGTTTGGCACCTACAATGCACGTATTATTTGCGGTCCAAATCGAAAATAGGATATATGAACAGTTAAATAACAACGTTTTGATAGCAATTTGATGCAACATTGGAACCTATTACATTTTTTCGCTATGATTGTCAAAATCATATCAATCGTTTTCATTTTCCACCGTCTAAATGAAATCTCATGATGATTATGATCTTCACGATGGCCGCATCCTAGAAATCTTTATAACGCCTACAATGTAGATATCTAACATACCACGTACCTGAATGCACCATAAAAATGCACCTCCGAGTCGCCATATATGATATTATAAAGATGCATATGAGATTTAACGGCTTTGAAATACATGTTCAATGCATTGCTATGCACTCGAGTGTGTAGTAACTGGTAAAATGCCTCTCATTTACGATCTAATTCAAAATAATATATGAACAACTACATATATCCAATGCGGCAATGAAACCTATAAAGTTGTTCACTATAGCATAGTCATATATTTCCTAAAAGAGTACACCATTTTCATGGATGTAGGTTTTAAATAGTGGTAACCGGTAAATTGGGTGAATTTAGCTGTCAACCTAATAAAATTGCACCTAATCGCCAATGACACTACAATACAATGGTACATTCATGGGGTTATAAAATTAATAACATGAGTCCAAAATTCATTAGCACTAAATTTTATATTGATTAGAAAAAAAATGAAAAATATTACATGTAATTGGGTTTATACGAGGTAAAATGTTAACATCTTCACATATAAGTGTCTAGTTTTTGTACACAGCTAAAATACCTTATTTTCTCCTAAACTAAAGCAATAGACGTATCTCTTTTGAGGCATTTTACCATTTTGTTCATTTTATTCCGATTTAATTTTATGATAATTTCAAATGAGTTATTCAAGTTTTATCACAATATAAGTTGATGAGAGAGTTACAAATTTCAAATTACAATACCCTTCACAAGATTGTTCTATTTTGATTATTAGTTTTCGCCATGCTACTAGCCATGCTTTGAAGAATGCTGCTGGAGTAAGAAGTCTTCAAATGTATTCGCCACAGTTATTCCATAAACTGTTGCCAAAACTCAGATTGTTCAAAAAGTTGCACTGCACATCGACCTGATATGTCATCACAGGTAATCAATGAACTGTATCATTCTAAACCCGAATTAAAGTGAACTAAACCATCATTAGTTTAACGTACAAGTATTTAAGTAACAGTACTACACTAGTAAGTGGGATAGGTTTATCCTAAGAATATTCTGAATCCAATTTAAGGAAGGTGGTGATGGAGTGCTTTAACTTAGAAAAAAGTTGAAACTACGCCTAGATTTGACTAGCTTTTCTTTTTCTTTCTAGGGCTGGCGTTTTAAGCAGTTTGCTTTTGCTGCAATCCATTCTGGTCTCTAACGTTAAGTCAACATAGAAGGGCTTCTAGCTAGGTGAAACTTTATTTTAGTGTTTGACATCAATGACATGTAACCAAAAAACACACACAAGTACATTGCATTAGGTACCATTGAAATATAAGTGGTGGTGAAGCTACATGTAAGAACTTAGAAGGTGAAATGAAGGTGCTATGCCTATATTGTGTAGAGTAAAAGTAGGGTTTTAATTGTATGAACTATGAAGCGGTTTCACCTAAAAGAAAGAAATGGATGATGGAAGTTTCAAGATTTAATAGTGAGAATCACTAAGTTTTTAAAGTGCAAACCTAGCTAGCAGCTAGCTAGGGAGTTAAGTAGAAAGAAAACTTAAATGTCATTATTGATCGGTTAAGTTACCCCATTCAGGAATCAATGGTTGTAGACAAATTCCACCAAAACACCACCAAAATAAAATTTAAGAAACTAAACCCTAGTTAGGGAATTGTAAACTCTTATGGAAGATAATGAGTATCAACTCAGTGATTTGGAACCCATTATCACGTGAGTGTCAATTTTTGTGGAGTCAAAATTTTTGGTTCAAATGACATCCAACTTGGCTAGAAATTTGGGTTGTGTCGCTGAGATGTTATAGTGATTAAAAACTGACTTGTTGAGTGAGCTTCTTCCCTATGTAGTTGTAGTTCTTTGGTGGTCTTTTTTCTTTTTCCTTCAAGAGGAAAAAAAAAATAATTAAAAACTGTAATATGTGCATATGCCGAGCCGATTCCACCTGTAACTCTTTCGTTAGGTAATTATTTTTAATTAAACCAACTACTGAATTGAGATTATACCTATAACACTTTATGGGAAGTGTACATAAGATTATACTATTTTGGTGTTTCTTCGTACAATGGCATATTCTTTTTCTCTCGTGACAGACTCCCAAAAGAAGTGTGTTTGTGACGGATCAACTTTGGAGTCTTGTCTATAAACAACAATATTATGAAACCGTACTTGCTATTTTAGGATTTTCATTAAGTGGAGATCTAGTTAATCTACTGTATAGAGTCCTTCTCCTCAGCTAAGAAAATGATGAGTAGTGAACATTCCTTGGATAAACTAAATATTCTGTCACTTCTAAAAAGAAAGCCAGTTCATATAGTTCGGCTGATTGTCTACCACTCAGACTCCTCTGGTTGAGATTACTGACATGGATTCCATGATGTTCCGAAAATGCCATAGTCGAAAACCCTTTCGAGCGGTTGGTTCTTGTTAAACCATTTTAACCTTTCCGTGAATAAAACACGTTAATCCGCATGCAAATTGCATAATTCTTTTGAAAGAGTCCAAGCTGGTCGACCCAAATGAAGGATAACATGTGGGCGTCTTCCTTCGTCCGAGTACTGTAGGTCACGCCAACTAGTTGGATCCGTCTCCAAGGCGGCAGCTCAACTCATTCATTCTATTTTGTAGGATAAACTAGGTAATAACTCTGCTAGTTTTCCAACAAAATATTCAATAACAAGCTTATCGTTTCCTTTGTGCGTACGATTCAAATTCCATGCATTGATCATTTTACTTGTGTTTATCTAAGTTTGCTGTCCATTGATTGTGATAGTGCGGTTGATGGGTGTTGAAAGTACTTAGAAACACATGAGAGTCAATTATGGCACTTATTAGTGGATCTTGCTAGAAAAATGTTGATGGAAGTCAATGATTTGGCTTTACTTTATTATTAAGTCACACAACATGTGTCAACTTCAAATAGATTTAGTCCATCAAATGTCACCGGACTTCAAAAAAGGTTCTTTGATTTTTAGAAAAACAATTCAATCGGTAATCATTGCAAATCAAAAACGGTGAACCTAACTTCCGTGAGAAATTGATCCGCAAGGGACAGATTGTGAACCTAACTGCAAACACTTAGACACTAGTTGCTTATAATGGGTTTGGATAAAAATCTGTTTCTCAGTTCTGCCTCCATGTGAGGTTGTTATTTTAACATCCCCTGCCGCTCTCTCCCGTGACAACAAAGGCAACCCTAATATGGACATACAAAGACGACAAATTGTTAGGATGCCACATCACAAATATAAAGTCGAAAAATCAAAAATTAACTTGGAAACCAAACATCATCGCAACTTTTATTAACTGAAAAAACTTTGCTTCTGATACGTGAGAGGTAACTTTGCTTCTGGAAAAACAAAAACACTCTGATTGCTGAACTGACTTATAGCACAAAGTAGCACCCCCTGATGTGGGAAGGAATGCACTAAAAATATGAAACTAAAATATGCATTCCACTTTGCCGAGACATGAAGTATTACGAAGTGCTGAACATGTGAAGTAGTGATTCTTGTTTTAGACTTTCGGTTTTGCTGGTAATTTAAGTGATGGATTATGCATCACTTTTTTTTTTAATGTTTTTCATAGTTCTTCGACTCATATGAACCATCCATGGTTTTATCAAAATAATGAAACTCAAGACCTTTTCTTTTTGTCCATCAACACCTTTTCTTTTCTTTTTCCTTATGGTCCTTCGTTATTTTTTTCATTTCAATTTTTGAATCAATTCTGTACTGTAATAATATCCATTTTGCAAAGAACAATTTTTGATCCTTTGGATATCCGTTCATCTTGTCTATCTCTAGTTGTACAAAAAAAATAACAGAAAGTACTAGTAATTTTGTTGTAACATTTTTTTAGTTCTGTTGACACTATTTGGAACTACCACACTTTTAGACATCATGCTTCAAGAAGAAAAAAACAAAAAAAACATGATAAAACTATTTGGAACTACCACACTTCTAGGCAACCGTTGCCTATAGTCTTGAAAAATTTGAAATGATAAACTTCCAATCTCCCAGTTATTCAAGTTGTCATCCCCTCTTTATTTTATTTTTTTATACATTTTGCTGGGTTAATTAAGGAGACCCAAAGCAAAAACAAAAATACGGAAAAACAAAAAGAAAAAAAACAGCTATATCTTTATTTTCTTCCTCTTCTGATAAACCTCTTGTGTCTAATTAGCAGCAAGAGTCTCACGATAATCAGGGGAGAGCTCATCATGTCTCACCTCGACCCAAGAACTGGTAAGATGAATATCTGCAAGCGAATCTGCAGCTCTATCATTCTCTCTGTAGCAGTGAGTAACTTTCTAAGAGACAAAATTCTACCTCAACACTTTTATTCTTCTCCAAATTTGGATAACATGCTATAGTGATTCCGGATTAGGATTTGTAAGCAAATTGTAAGCTTCCACAGAATCTATAACAATACGAACTATAAACAGATTTTTCCTTATAGCCAAACTGAGATCATGTTCAACTTCTCTAAGCTCATGAGCAAGAACAGAGATCGGATGAGATCCACCATAAGTTCCATCCAACACTTCAACAGTATGATCTTTAACTACTGCCCCTAAACCACCAGAATGTTCTTTCTTTGAACCATATGCATTTATCATTACCTCATTGTCAGAGTGGGCTAATAAGGTGCAGGCAATAATTTTAGGAATAAAATATGCAATCAATGTCCCGTCTCTTCATAAACCATATGATATTCAAATTATCATCCTCCTTCTGAATTTTCCCAGACATTTTAAATCTCACATCTTAAATCACAAGTAAATTAACTTGATCTTGAGTGTTGGACTGTTGTCTGGAGATCCTATTATTTCTTTCTCTCCAAATTTGATAGACGGAACCATTGAGAACAAGCTTCTTATTTTTTTTGTTATCACTATCACACATTTTTGACCGTTAAAATTCTCAACACACAGAAACACTTCCTCATCCCAAATTAGCTACATTTTTGACAAAACCCAGCTTCAACATAACTCAGTGTCAATATCATCACTACAGATAATATAAAAGGCATCTTGCGCAATACCCAACTTCACAAGTTTATTTCTAGTCTTATGTCTCTTATGTATAACCAACCAAGTGACAAAAGAGTGTCTAGGGATATGAATCTTAAACCAAACTAAAATTTCCCAGATAGGTTTAGAATTATGAGAATAAATAGATATGTAAGTTGCTTTCATGGAAAACTGACTTAAAATGTTAGCTTGCCGAATCAATTGATCGCTTTCTCGAATATAAAAATCAACAACACAAATTTGGTTCACCTTGTCCTGCACATCATTTTCCATAAAATAAGTAAAACTTCATTCACCATTAGAGATAAAGTCACAACAACATTAGTATCAGAAGCTCTTATTGTTTCAAGAGTAGCTGGCTCAATCCAGTCAATCTATCTGCCTTTATGATGCCAACAATCATTTAAAAAGTTAGTAATAGCACCATCTCCCAAACTACTCCAATATACTTAGTTAGTATTAAGATTTTTGAGCAAATTGTAAGCTTCCACATAATCATATAACAATTTGGGTCCGGGAAATTTCTGCTGTGTTTGGAGGTATGCGTACCCGTTAGAATACTAGCGAACCCGGACTTAGTCTGTCTACTTAAGTATGCGTACCCGTTTGCATACTTGAGTGGTTAAAGTTCTAAAATCGGTTTGTTCATGAACTAATACATTTATAAAATAAGTAATGCATTATATGCAAACCGTGGCTATAATGTTCGTGAATTGATTCGACTGAATCAAACCGATTTTGCTTCAATTGTGTTCTTGTATACTTCTATGAGAATATAGCAATTGAACAACTCTATAACTAGTTTCATTTGAGTCATTTGAACTAGTTGTGGTAAGATGAATAAGGTTGATATGAGTGTGTTCATATAGCTAACTCCAGTTAACTACTGTTGAGCCAACCTAGTGTACACGTTTGGGTACGGTTACTCAAACCTAAATGAAGGTACATTTCATTTGTGTATAGCAAGATAAGTTCGATCTAACGGTTGAAAGATATTATCTTGAATCTAATCGGGTTTTCATCTAACGGTGAATATTGAATGCTTTGTTACTAAGGTAACTTAGATTGCAAACCCTGATTTGAAAACTATATAAGGGAGAACGGTAGCAACTGGGAAACCTAATCCCGACACCTTCTGTGTGATACTAGCTGCGACTAGAGTCGATTCTCCTTTAACCTTAGGTTTTTCATGAAACCCTACAGGTTAACGACTTGAAGACTTCACTGGGATTGTGAAGCAAGACCCAACTATTTTCTCTGTAGTTGCGTGTTCTGATCTTACTTCTACTATCGTGATTGAGTATTATATTTGCTAAGATTTGCTTGAGATTTATCTCCGATAGGTAAGATTAAAAGTAGTCACAAACATCTTCGTCTCATCGTTTGTGATTCCACAATATCTTGTTTCGCTTCCATACAATTAAGATTATTGTGAGGTGGTTGATAATGCTAGGGTGTTCTTCGGGAATATAAGTTTGATTTATCAATTGGTTCATGTGCACCTTGATTTATCAAAAGACGGAACAAAACTAATAGGTATTTCTGTGGGAGATAGATTTATATATTCCAATAAACTTTTCTGTGTGAGACAGATTTGTTTGTCAAGTCTTCGACTTTGGGTCGTAACAACTCTTAGTTGTGGGGTGAGATCAGCTAAGGGAATCAAGTGCGTAGAATCCTTCTGGGGTTCAGAGACGTAAGGAGCGCAACTGGACTTTGATCATTGTGAGATTGGTTAGGGCTCAACTACATTCCAGTCTGAAGTTCATTGGTAGTAGGCTAGTGTCAGTAGCGGCTTAATACAGTGTGATGTTCAAAGCTGAACTAGGTCCCGGGGTTTTTCTGCATTTGTGGTTTCCTCGTTAACAAAATTTTTGGTGTCTGTGTTATTTCTTTTCCGTATTATATTTTGTTATATAATAGAAATATCACAGATTGTGCGTTAAGATCAATGAGTTCTTGAATCCGACCTTTGGGTTGTTGATTGAATTGATTGACACTTGGATATTGTTTTGTGATACCGTCCAAGTTATTTCTCTTATTCAATCGGGCTCGCAAATTCCTGTTTGTTTGATTGCAGATTGAATTGAGAAATTGAGATATAACTCTTTGATATACGTTTCTATAGATTGAGTCTGACTGTCTAGTTGATTCTCTTGAAAGTATATTGGAGTTTGTCTATTCAGATTGACGAACAAAATATTGGGTGTGGTTTTTAGACCCCCACTTTTTGAATAGGTATCAGAGCAGGCGAACACATTTAAACCTTATAAGTCTGTTTTTGTAGCGATCTGAATATGGACAGAAGTGCTATCTCAATAAATGCACCACCAGATCCAGGGATTTCAGAATTCTCTTTCATGACTGATTTTTTAAAATCTATAGAGGAAATTCTATCAAAACCTCCACCAGGTTTAAAATCCCTAGAAGTGTTTTCAGGGCTTGAGAAAAGGCTTGAGAGGTTGTCTCTTGATGTTGAGTTATATCTCCAAAGAGAGAAAGAATCTCTTGATAGGCTAAATCAAGTTATGATGAATAATCTCCAAGTTGAGGTTGATATTGATCTTCTTATCAGTGAGGGTATTTCCCCTGTTGCCTGTGTCTCTGATATTTTAGGTGTAATACAGGAAGTATCTAAACCTCATCTATTGGCTAGTTCAATCTCTAAACTTAACCATGATCATCAATCAAACCCTGATGCAGCTTCTCAAGATAATAATACTTCCCTTGCTTATGAGAAAGTCAGGATGTCTCTTTTTATCAAAAAAGTTTCCTTGTGCAGTTCTGAACATTATCGGTAGAGACTGTGTGTTACAAGTCGGATAAAAAGAAATCAGGAATGCAAATTATTTTGTGATCCGTTTAAATTCCTTGAGAAACTTGTAAGGACAGTTCCTTGGGTTTCTCTCAATACTGAAAGTTGTAAGAGTTGTTGGAAGGAAACTCTCTCCTGGTGCCATGGCACACAAGACTAGTTCGCTCCGTGTCTTTGTGACCATACAAATTTACTCAAGGAAAAATATTTATTGAGTCCTTATTCCAAATACTTTGTTTTGTTAAACCAAACAAGTCCTTACTTGGACACGTGTGGTTTACACACCTTGATTCCAAGTCTCGTACGTTTTCGAACCTTGTTCCAGGACGTATTCGAACCAGGCCAGGTCCACCGATTGAGAAAATAAAAGAGAAAGAATCACTTCGTTTTGTTCTCCTTCTTCTTCTTCATCTCTTTTGTTCGCAAAAGAAGAAGAAACTCAAACAGTTCGTGTACCTTTGATTTCCATAACCTCAGTTCTCAATCATTTTGAACTTTCTTAATATCATTGGAATCACGACAGGAAATTACTCGACGGGTTGGTCCTTGTTTCTACTTTTATTGCAGTTCCAGTGCTCTACCTTCAACGTCAGTTCGTGTACTCAACAGAAAGTCTTGGCGCTAGGTTCATCAACGATTTTAATCTTCGTTCCAAAGAACTATTATTACAACAGTTTGGGTACCCGAGTAAGTTTTCCTCTTTATTTACCTTTGCAACAATGACATATAGGAAGAGAACTAGTCATGATGGAAGCTCAAGTGGTCAAGTTGGTGATAATACGTTCTATGACCCCAGTATTTGCGCTAGGTTTGTTAACCCTGCTGCTTGTGACCTCTATTTGGAGTATAAGAACAAACAACCTATTTTTGAAAGATACTATAATGCTTCTGAAATTGAGGTACAAGGACTAACTGATTTTTTCAAAAATCGCTCATGGGGCATAATTCACAAACCAATAAGAACTGCTCTTATTGATATGACTTCACAATTTTATGCAAACATTCATGATCCAGACCCAGCCAATTGCATGTTCAAGACTATTGTAGGAGGTAATATTTTCACTGTAGATCGTCATGTTATTGCTTACCTGTTGAATATGACTCATGTTGGTAGTGTTCGATTTCATACTCCTGAGAATGAAAGATTGACCCCACAAGTGATGTCAAATCGTCTTCTTAATAGAGATGTCTCTCGGAGAGATGGCAAGATTGATGTTCATGGTGATGGGTTGTTTCTCAAAGTTGCTGGGAAACTGATTGTGGCCAATATGATGCCAAGCACTATTGACAATATGCTATGGACCAGGTCTCTTGCTGAATTGGTATGTTCTATTGTTGAAGGGAGAGACATTGATTTTTGTGGACTTATTGTTAATCAGATGACAAGTGTGAAACAGACTTCAAGGAAAACTCCGGGCTTTCCTTGCCTCATTTCAAGCATCGAAAAGATGAAGCAACCTTCAACCAGAGTCTCGACAAGTACTTCTGCAACTGCAAACTCTGAACTTGTCTGTCTTTGGCATGAAGTTGAGTGTATGAGAGAGCAGTTGGATTATGCTGAAGAAGAACATCCAGATCTAATGAAAAACTTTGAAGAAATTGTTATTGCTTATTATGAGATGGTTGATTAATCTCCGTACTTGCAATCTTGCTACTTGATTTGTCTATTAAATTTCTTATGTTGGACTTACGTAATTGTTATCTTTTAATAGTTGTAAAAACCTTAATGGTATTTTAGCTTTGAATGATTTTATCTTTCAATTAAATGCTAAATGAGTTAATTCTATAAGAATTGCAGATGAAATTTTTTCAAAATTTAAGTCTTTCATATGTAATTATGCAAATATTGATAAAAGATTGAATGAACTTTTGACAAACAAAAGTTAAGCATATTATGTCATTATGTAAATATTGATGGAAGATAGGATGAACTTTTGTTTTCAAAGATTAAGTCTATTATATGTCATTGTGCAAATAGTGATGAAAAATAGAATGAATCTTGATTATTCCGCAGTATTGGTCTTTCCCTGATCCACATCTTTGTGCAAATACTGTGCGGCTCCGTAAGTTCTCTTATGTTGAGCATGGACAATTGAATTGATCATTTT
The DNA here is from genome assembly GCF_003573695.1 of Papaver somniferum. Lineage (NCBI taxonomy): Eukaryota > Viridiplantae > Streptophyta > Magnoliopsida > Ranunculales > Papaveraceae > Papaver > Papaver somniferum. Next base: position 230,055,202 of record NC_039364.1, on the reverse strand, counting down.
CCTTGTGGTTAGTTCAATTGAGATTTTTGGATACAAATTCATGTTTCATGTGATTTGTTAATGTCCAAAGAAATCCTTCTTTTCTTGTAAAAGTAAGGTCGCTCTTGTTATTCTTTCGGGAATGACATTTTATGGGGGAGAGTTCTTAATTGAACTTGTGCTTAATTGCCAAATCTTTGTGGGGAGTGCTGTTAGAGCATTGCTTGGTCGAATTCTCATGCATTGCTATCTCAAGCATGTTTGTCAATGTTAGTGATCAAAACTATAAGTCTTGATTTCTAGTCTACTATAGCTAAGTCTTGGACTAGGATATAAAGTGTAGTTGAGCTCAAGAACTCAATGGCAATCATCATACAAGACGAAGGACTACTCAAGGAACTGGTGGATATTCATCGACTAAAAGGTATGTGGAGACTTGAACTTATCTATCACTCAAAAGTCTATCTACTCTATCTCCTATTCTGAGACAAAAGTCGTTTTGCTATATAGACTTTGATTATACACATTTGCTATTTCGAGCCAAGTTTATCTCGCCTATCTATTTCTCGAAATATGTGTTGGTAAGCTTTTGCTTTGGCCAAGTTCATCTTTATCTAGTGACAAAAGTCATGTTATGTTTCAATCACTTTGAAAATTTCTCTGACGAAAAATGGGTTGTGAATAACAACTATATAACGTCCTATGAGAATGTTTCAATGATTGAAATGAGAGTTTAGATTATATAACCAATGACGGATATAAGCATTGTGTGGTAACACATATATGTATAATTCCTTTTTCCTTGAACCGAAGTTTGCAAACTTTGTTGATCAAGAGAACCAGAATAGTGGCATGAGCTAAGTCCGCGAACTCAATCCACGAACTGGTGGAAGTTCTCGACCCGAGAATATATGCTGGAGTTTGTGAACTCCTTTTGGGAACTTAATTCCGCGAAATAAGTTTGCGAACTTGAGTTGGTTATATCTAAAAACGATTTTTTGTGAACTTATTCATATTAACTATGGAATGCTAAATGCAAACCGTGGTTATATAGTTCATGAACCGATTCGAGTGAATCAAATCGCTTTTGCTTCGATTGTGTCTTATGTAGTTACATAAGATTTCCTTGCAATTGAAAAACTCTCTAACTAGTTGATTTGAGTCATTTGAACTAGTTATGGTGAAAAATAACATGGTTGACATGAAAGTGCTCATTCGGATAACCATTGGTTAACTATTATTGAACCAACAGATGTTCATGTTTGGGTACGGTTGCATAAACCCAAAATAGTACATTTCATTTGTGTATAACAAGCTAAGTTTTCGATCTAACGGTTGAAAGATATTAGCTTGAATCTAATAAGGTTTTCATATAACAATGAATATTGAATGCTTTGTTACCAAGCTAACATTGATTGCAAACCCTGATTTGAAAGACTATATAAGGGAGAACTCTAGCAACTGGGAAACCTAATCCCCACACATCCTGTGTGATACTAGTTGTATTAGCTAGAGTCGATTCCCTTTAACCTTTAGTTTCTTCTTAAAAACCAGGTTAACGACTTAAAGACTTCATTGGGATTGTAAAGCCAGATCGATACTGCTTTCTCGTAGTTGTGTGATCTGATCTTGCTGATTTTATTGTGTTGAGTACAATCGTAACGATTGGCTTGAGATCTTTATCTCCGATAGGCAAGATAGAAAAGTAATCACAAACATCTTCGTCTCATCGTTTGTGATTCCACAATATCTTCTTTCGCCGCGTCGGTTAAGATTATTGTGAGGTGATTGATAATACTAGGATGTTCTTCGGGAATATAAGTCCGGGTTATCAATTAGTTCCTGTTCACCTTGATTTATCAAAAGACGGAAAAACTTGTAGGTTTATCCGTGGGAGACAAATTCATCTATTCTGTAGACTTTTCTGTGTGATACAGATTTGTTTATTAAAGTCTTCGACTTTGGGTCATAGCAACTCTTAGTTGTGGGTGAGATTAGCTAAGGGAATCAAGTGCGTAGTATCCTGCTGGGATCAGAGACATAAGGAGCGCAACTGTACCTTGAATCAGTGTGAGATTGATTGGGGTACAACTACAGTACAGATCGAAGTTAGTTTGTAGTAGGCTAGTGTTTGTATCGTCTTAATACAATGTGGTGTTCAATCTGGACTAGGTCCCGAGGTTTTTATGCATTTGCGATTTCCTCGTTAACAAAATTCTAGTGTCCGTGTTATTTCTATTCCACATTATATTTTGTTATATAACTGAAATATCACAGGTTGTGTGTTTGAATCAATCAATTGGAAATATGACCTTTGGTTGTTGATTGAAATTGATTGATCCTTGAACATTGGTCTTTGGTACCGTTCAAGTGATTTCTCTTGTATTAAATCAGACTCGCTGATTTCTATTTTCTTGAGTAAGAATTGAATCGAGAAAGAGAGATATAACTCTTTGATATACTTTATTAAGATTGAGTCTTATCGATCCTCTTGAAAGTATATTGGAGTTTTTCCATACAGATTGCTAAGCGAAATATTGGGTGTGGTTGTTGTACCCCGCTTTTTCAAGTGCGGTTGTGGAATATTGTAAGAGTTTTCTTGTATCTTTATAAACTCCTTGATGAATACACTAAGTTTTGACTATGTGAAATCATCGAAACAAGTTGATATATTCTCTTTTGGTCATGAAGTATCTCTATGAAAATTTCATTAGGATCCCACTAGTTTTCGTACCTTTGCCAATTTATATTGAAAAAAAGGGGGAGAATTAATGTGTAATTCACACTACAAATACATATGGTTTACGGATCATTATGTGTGTGTGTGTGGTTGGGGGGTGGGGTGGGGGGGTGGGGTGGGGTGGGGGTGGAGATTGGGGGTTCATTGTGAGATGAAGTATTGGCTAAGGGTGAGCGATACATATCACCATAGTATTGTCGTCAAAGTTGTGATACAATTGGACTTTGATGCTGTGTAATAATACCATGACACTGTATAACAATGATTGAGAGCAAGTATTTTCTCATTGTTATTGCTCCGGATCTTCAACAACTATGATGCTGAGTTGAACACGTTCAGAATCATGGAGTACTTGGAAGTGACGAAGATTTCGAGTAATGTTAAAGAACCAAGGAGATCAAGCATTTGTATGAGAAGCTACAAAGTTTATTTATTTTTTAATCCATATGTATTGATATTTTTGTCACTAAAATTGATAAAGGGGGAGATTGTTAGAGCACTGCTCGGTCGAAATCGCAAGCGTTGCTATCTCAAGCTTGTTTGTCAATGTTAGTAATCAAAACTATAAGTCTTGATTTCTAGTCTACTTATAGCGATGTCTCGGACTAGGACAGATTGTGTAGTTGAGCATTAGACTTCACGACGTTCATCATTTGAAGATGAAGAACTACTAAGGAGAGCTTGTGGAACTTCATCAACAAAAGGTATGTGGAGACTAAAACTCATCTATCACTTGGAAAGTCTATTTCTACTCTATCTCCTATATTAAGAAAAAAGTTGTATTCGATTATGCATATGGCTGCACATGGGTCGGGTTGGGTCGGGTTTGGCCTCACCCACCACCCGACCCACTGCTGGTGGGTAATTGAACTTTTCACCCGCAACCGACCCACCATAACAATGGGTCGCTTTTCACCCGACCCACAATAAGGCGGGTTGGGCCGGGTCGAGTGGTGGGTTACCCGTCATAACTTGCAAATTACTTGTATCATGATTCATGAAGAATTACAGAATTCAAGTGTAGAAAATTAAAGTTACTTAAAAATGAAGGAGACAAATATTTGATGGGGCCTATACTTAAAAAGACAGTGAATGGTACTGTAAACAGGTATATATATAGGCAAGTTGGTCATACATTCAATTGATAACTATTTTCTTAGTTCAAAAGTCGTTTCATAAGTATCTCTATCTCTACAGTTAAGAGAACAGGGAAACAGATGATTGCAGATAAAACAACGGTCAGTGTCAGCTTAATTAGCAATCAAAAAAGGATGCCAAGGATAAAAAATCCCATCGACAGAGATCCAAGGAATAAAAAAAAGTAGGAAAGCAAATGAACAAACAAGGAAAACAAAACAACTTTTCGGCAACGCACTGACATTTGCAATCACAACTTAGTCAGCATCAAAATCAACGACACTCTCCACAGCACAGGGTACTACATGTGAATGAACAACAAGTTTCACTTAAGAAACATTTGTATCAACATCGGTTTGAATACTCAAGTATGCAAACCGATTTTAGAAATTTCTAAACGAATTGACGAAGGAAGAAGAGTCTCCGTGACTCTGTCTCTGAGAAGGAGAGAAGAAGAGGCCGAAGTGATAGGTGTGAGCTGCGAGTGCGATGCTTAGTTAGGGTTAGGTATTTATTTTTCAATCCAATGGCTGAGATTCATTCTAGGATAGAAAATCTAAGGGCTAGCATGCTAGGGAATATTGGGCGGGTTGGTGGGTCGGTTCGGGTGAAGGAAGTTCCTACCCGCAACCGACCCAACATACGGTGGGTTTTCACGTGCCTCACCCATAGTCGACCCATACCTAGGTGGGTCGGTTCGGGTACGGGTATTTTCGACGGGTGTGGGTCGGATCGGCGTGTCGAGTCGGTTATGTGCAGCCCTAATTATGCACATTTGAGATTTCGAGCCGAGTTTAACTCGCTTACAGATTTCTCGAAATATGTGTTGGTAAGTTTTCGCTTCAACCAAGTTCATCTTATATTCTTGACGAAAGTCAAAAGATGATCATGTGAAAATCGCCGAGTAACATCTTACATGGTTTGTGTGATACAATCATTTGGTGTAGACTTGGAATGTTTCGTAATGATTATTTCAATAACTTGAAAATTTCTTTGATGCTAATAGTTCGTGAAAACAACTGTTGTCACCCTCTAAGAATGTTTCAATGATTGAAATGGAGTTTATAACACTTAACCATTATTGGATTATGAACATAGTATGTGTTCTTGCATAAATGTGATCCATGTCTGGAACCATAGTATGCATACCTGTATGCGTACATGTTGGTTTGTGAAATTCAGGGAGCCTAAGTACACATACCGGTACGCGTACTGGATTAAGGTTTGAGTCCGGGAATTTCTGCTGTGTTTGAAGGTATGTGTACCTGTTCGCATAGTGGCGAACCCAAACTCAGTCCGGCTACTTAAGTATGCGTACCGTTTGCATACTTGAGTGGCTAAATTTCTAAAATCGGTTTGTTCATGAACTAATACATTTATATAATAAGGAATGTATCCTATGCAAACCGTGGCTATAATGTTCATAAATTTATTCGAGTGAATCAAACCAATTTTGCTTCATTTGTGTTCTTGTATACTACTATGAGAATATAGCAATTGGATAACTCTATAACTAGTTTCATTTGAGTCATTTGAACTAGTTGTGGTTAGGATGAATAAGGTTGATATGAGGGTGTTTATATAGCTAACTTTGGTTAACTACTGTTGAGCCAACCTAGTGTACACGTTTAGGTACGGTTACTCAAACCTAAATGAAGGTACATTTCATTTGTGTATAGCAAGCTAAGTTCGATGTAACGGTTGAAAGATATTAGCTTGAATCTAATAAGGTTTTCATCTAACGGTGAATATTGAATGCTTTGTTACCAAGGTAACTTAGATTGCAAACCCTGATTTGAAAACTATATAAGGGAGAACTCTAGCAACTGGGAAACCTAATCCCCACACCTTTTGTGTGATATTAGTTGTGACTAGAGTCGATTCTCCTTTAACCTTAGGTTTTTCACAAAACCCTGTAGGTTAACGAATTTAAGACTTCATTAGGATTATGAAGACAGACCCAACTATTTTCTTTGTAGTTGCGTGGTCTGATCTTACTTCTACTATCGTGATTGAGTATTATGTTTGCTAAGATTTGCTTGAGATTTATCTCTGATAAGTAAGATTAAAAGTAGTCACAAACATCTTCATCTCATCGTTTGTGATTCCACAATATCTTGTTTCGCTTCCATACGATTAAGGTTATTGTGAGGTGATTGATAATGCTAGGATATTCTTCGGGAATATAAGTCTGGTTTATCAATTGGTTCCTGTGCATCTTGATTTATCAAAAGACAGAATAAAACTAATAGGTACTTCTGTGGTAGACAGATTTGTATATTCCAATATACTTTTCTGTGTGAGACAAATTTGTTTATCAAGTCTTCGACTTTGGTTCCTAGCAACTCTTAGTTGTGGGTGAGATCATCTAAGGGAATCAAGTGCGTAGAATCCTGCCGGGGTTCAGAAACGTAAGGAGCGCAACTGTACCTTGATCAGTGTGAGATTGGTTAGGGATCAACTACATTCCAGTCCGAAGTTTATTGGTATTAGGCTAGTGTTTGTAGCGGCTTAATACAATATGGTGTTCAAAGATGGACTAGGTCCCGGGGTTATTTTGCATTTGTGGTTTCCTCGTTAACAAAATTTCTGGTGTCTGTGTTATTTCTTTTCCGCATTATTTTTTGTTATATAATAGAAATATCACAGGTTGTGCGTTAAGATCAACCAGTTCTTGAATCCGACCTTTAGGTTGTTGATTGAATTGATTTATACTTGGATATTGGTTTGTGATACCGTCCAAGTTATTTCTCTTATTCAATTGGGCTCGCAAATTCCTATTTGTTTGATTGCAGATTGAATTGAGAAATTGAGATATAACTCTTTGATATAATTTTATATAGAGTCTAGTTGATTCTCTTGAAAGTATATTGGAGTTTGTCTATTTAGATTGCCGAACGAAATATTGGGTGTGGTTGTTAGACCCCCGTTTTTTCACTTCTTGCGGCAAAGGCTATGGGAAATGCTTTCACAAGAAGGCCTATCTTCCTTTAGTCTAGGGAGACAAAAATTACTGAATGGGATTTTGGTAATATTTGAAACTAACTCTCTATCAACTTGAATCCTCTTTCTATCAATCATTGTCATAAAGACAAGTTTGTCGCGTTTAACATCATGGATGTTAGCATAAAATATTCTTGTGAGAGTTTCAAATCCTTCACCAAGACCATCAAAGATGTTACCAAGATTGTATTTCTCAAAACAAGATAAATCTTCTTTAAGACATTTTTCCTATACCAATTTGTTCTCAAGGATGAAGTCCCTTGTAGAAATCTTATCAAAGATTTTACTACCAGAATCATTGATAAAACAAATTCTAATGGAATCTTGATCACTTGAAACAATCTTACTCAAAGGAGTGGAAGAAACAATGTCTTAGGAATTTTCCTTGATTTCTTATCGTCACTATTATACCTACCCATTAGCAAACAACAGAAAATTGAGAGAAGAAAAACAAGATAAGAGACTTACTTGATGAATTCACTTGTAGAGATTGCTTTCTTCACCATTTTTTAGATTTCAGTTTTAGCCTTTAATGGAGATTAGTACGGGAACCCTAGAATAACCCATGTTCACGTACGCGAACGATGTGAAGAAGAAGAAAGATACACGTGCCATAACCCTTTAATGGGCTTGGACCCGAACCGGTAACGAGACCCGTGAAAAATAGGATTCCTTATCATAGAACAATTCCAAAGAATGACTAGATGATGTCACAAAATAGTCTTGAAGCAAGACATGTAAATTAAGAGAGGTGCTCAACTAAATTTTAATTTTTGAAAAACGGTTTACCAACCAGGGTGGAATCCAGAACCATGAGGATCATACATCATGAAGATTTTATATCATATGATAGGATAATCACTCTTATTCTTATCTCAATAATTAATTCCAAAAGAATATTCATAGTACAAGAATTATTGATATTTTTATCATGTCACAGTGTGATAGATAAGGTAGAAAAGCAAAATTTTACATACGTTATTTATCCTCAGATGAAACGTTTGCTTAAGAGAAACGAAAAGAATCTACCCAAAGAGAAATACAAAACTCAAAAAGTTTACCAATCTGCTACTTGCCCCATCTCAAGTTATATACATGATGGGGTGACGCCAATTATTGTTACCAATAAGTTAGATGAGCAGGAAGCTGCTCATGGACCGTCTCAGATCGATATTCTTTATGTTTTGTGTTAGAGGAACAAACGGTGATTATTAAACTTGGGACAAAATACTAAACTTCGTTATTCTTCCGATAAAGAGACGAGATTTTCGGTCACTAGAACTTGTAACCAACTCAGCGGGAATCTTATTACTGATTTTACATGAGTTATCAAATGACCGGTTTGTATATCATGAGAACATGTGTTAACGGGATCTGAATCAATAAAAAGGTTAACCTTATCCTTCATCGAATTAAGTGTCTCAAGAATTTAAAAGCATCTTCAAAGTCCATAAATATATCCTTCTCAATAGATCCATCATGATAGTATTCCTCAAAAAGATTGAGTATCATTCTAGTGAGATTTCATATCTTTGAGCTTTCGTCAGCATGATTCTTGTATCAACTTTTCTTAGAAGAACCCTTCACTTTTCGTTTAGGATGTTTTCCATCATCTAAGATTTTTAATGTCTTAGTTGATTCAAGCTTATCTTAAGAGACCAAAGGTTTTAAGGAAAACAAACTTTGAATTTTTTTTAAGGATTTCTGGTGTGCGTCACAGATAGACGGAACGAGTTTTCCAAAAAGGTTTCCCATTAGAACAACCTTTAGGATCAAATAAACACAAACTTATTAGGTTTATGGTGTTTTCCCTCTCTGATACCAATTGAAAACGTGGGAGTACAACAACCACACCCAACTATTTTGTTCGGAAATTTGTATGAAACAAAGACCAATATACAAGTGTCAACCATGTCACTAACCAACAAACAAGGACGGACTTATCAACAGTGATTGAAATACGCACAACCTGTGATATTTCAATCATATAAAGAAAATATGATGCGGAAAAGAAGTAACATAGACACCAAAAAATTTGTTAATGAGGAAACCGCAAATGCAGAAAAACCCCGGGACCTAGTCCAGACTTGAACACCATACTGTATTAAGTCGCTAAAGACATTAGCCTACTACAAGTTAACTTCGGACTGGAATGTAGTTGACCCCTAACCAAGTCTCACACCGATTAAGGTACAGTCGAGTTCCTTACGCCTCTTGAATCTCACAAGATCCTGCGCACTTGATTCCCTTAGCTGATCTCACCCACAACTAAGAGTTGCTACGACCCGAAGTTGATGTCTAATAAACAAATCTGTCTCATATAAATATGTATATCCTTCATTATTTTTGTTCCGTCTTTTGATACAAAGATCAAGGTGAACAGGAACCAACTAATAATACGGTCTTATACTCCCAAAGAGCGGCCTAGAAATATTAGTCACCTTACAATAACTTATCTATATGATGGTAGAAGAAGTTACTGCGGAACCACAAAGTTTGAGACGACGAACTTTGTGATTACTTATATCTTACCTGTCAGAGATCTCGAGAAAATCCTAAAGAAGATTAAACTCAATACGATAGAAAGTGTAAGATCAAGATACACAAATACAAAGTAAAATAGTTGGACATGGCTTCACGTATCCCAAATGAAGTCTTCAAGTCGTTAACCCTATAATGGTTTATCTGAGAAACTGAAACCCTACAATGTTTGAAACTAGGACACACGAAAGTGTCGGGATTAGATTTCCATATGCTAGAGTTTTCACTTATATAATTTTTCAAATCAAGAAGGCCCGTAATGATTAAAAATGTTACCTCTTCCCTATGTGCGTACCAGATGAATTGCTTTAAAATTCTTGTGAAAATTTGTAACATTATTACCAAAATGCAAACGGATTTTTGGTGGGGTGAAAATGAAAAAAGTAAGAATGAAAATGGTAAGAAAGGAGTGTGTCTTAAGGTTTGAGAACCTGTTTGTAGGCCTTTAAGTGAAGGTGGTTTAGGTTTTTAGAACATGCAAAAGTTTGATCTTGCTAAGATAACCAAAATGAGATGGAGGCTTAAAGAAAATCTTTCTTCCCAATGTGTCTCCATTCTCAAAGTGTTTTTTACTTTTAAATCACTATTAGTTTTGATTCATTTTCTATGTGCATGTTAACAATTTTTTGGGCCCATCCAGAGCACGGGTGCTGCACTAGTTCTTACGGAACCGTTTTTTGGGCACCACCTTTTTTTGGAGGGGGGCGTTATGTGATAAGAATATCTACCCTATAGTCATAAGGGGTTTACTAAAGTGTGGAAATGACTAACCTACCCTTAATTAACCTAATTTAATTTAAAACCAACTTAATAACCACCTATATATACCACCACCTCCTCCCACCACCGCCGCTCGCCACCATCGACCACCATCTACCACCTCCGACTACCACCCTCACCACCACCACCACCACCTATCTGTATATATATATATATAGCTTAATTTAAATCAACCACCACCACCTCCTCTGTAAGTTCGGCTAGAAATTTTGGTAAAAACTTTGTTGAAGTAGATGAACCTGATGGAAACGAAGAACAGTTCGGCTATTTCGCAATTTGTTTTTCTAGGTACAGGTTGCCGAACTTAGTTTTAATGAAGTTTTTTCTTTCATAGACAAGTTCGGTTACGTCGTAGTTTTTTTTCCTAGCCGAACTTTAATTTCGGTTACGTCACAGTTTTTTTTCCTATCCGAACTTTTAGTTCGATTACGTCGCAAAAAATATTTTCCTAGACGAACTTTTGGTTCGGTTACGTTGCAATATTTTTTCCTAGCCGAATTTTTCTCTGAAAGCAAAAACTCCATTAAAACCGAGTTCAGCTACCTGTGTCTTCAGAACCATTAGCCGAACTACACTAGCAAAAGAGTTCGGCTACCTGTTCTTCAGATTTCGTAGCCGAACTCTATTGTCATAGCCGAAATCAGTTTATAAAATTTTCATTTTTTCAAAAGTTTTGGCCAATTCAAACAAAATTAACTAACTTTGAAGTATATCTAAATATCCAAAACCCTCATTTTGAAATCAACCATCTTAAAAAAAAAAAAAAAAAAAAAAAAAAAAAAAAAAAAAAAAAAAAAAAAACCTTCTTCTTCTCAAAAGTTATTTTTCTAAAAACACTCAACTAATTAATCTTTGGGATATTTTGACTTTGGGTCACACAAAATAACCAAAATTACGTTTGGGTCACGAAAAACTTTTAATAAGAGTTTGGGCCACAATGACCGTCATTGACCGTCTTAATCACTAAGAAAGTTAGTTAAATACTGAAATGACAAAATAAATATTAGATTTTAATTTATTTACTGACAGAACCATTGAATTAACTGTTTGACACAAGTACGATACAAAATGACTACCAAGGGATGTGATTCCAAAATGATTTGGGATTTTTATGCGACATCCATTGAAACCATGGGATCTAACTGAATACCATGACCCATGGACCAGTGGAAGAACACACAAAAAAAGAACCTGCATTGGTAATTCCCTTTATGATCGGAGAAGAAGGGTCCATTCAAGAAAATCAGATCTGTGTTGGTGGTAGCTCTCTTTCTGTATACTGTAGTAGAATAGAAGCCGGAAAAAAGATGAGAATCTCAAATGGACGGAGGAGGGTATGGAGATATAAGGCCAAGCACTATGGTGCCTCTTTTCCCTATCCTATCCCTCATATGTAGGGAAAAAGCTAAAAATCCATCCACCTGATCACTCTGTAGGGAAGGGAAATCACACGGCTACTCAGTAGCCGTATGGAAGTAGATACACCTACTCAGTTGCCGTAGCATTTTACACGGTTACTGAGTTTCCGTTTCTAGTTTTTAAAGTTTTATCTTAAAACTTTCATTTTTTTTTTACTAAAACTCTTGTTTACCCATTATATCTCTTTTTTACCTCTTATACATTTTTTTTTGGTCTAAAATATCTTATTTTTCTTAGAGAAATCTATTTCTATTGGAAAAAAAAAATTGAGAAAAAGATACGGCTACTCAGTTACCATATGACACTATTTATACAGCTGCTGAGTTTCCGTATCATGTAGGGGAAGAAAAAAAGGACACCATAGTGAGGCTGTGTTCCTTATGATATCCCTTCCCTTTATTTGATGGATAGGGAAGGATACCTTGCGCCATAGTGCTTGGCCTAAAAGAAAGAAAATCCAATTCGTTTCTCCTGCTGCTTCAACTTGTCTCTCGTTCATCGCCTCCATCATCTTCGAATGATTAAGCTGTTGTTGGCTAACCATGAGATGGGGTATGGTGGTGTTATATCAGCAATTTGTGATGATTAAATGGTTCTTAGCCTTGATTTTCTACTGGTCTAATTACTCAACAGGATAGCAGCAATAGTTGGGGATTTCTGATTTGATCGAAATTAGGTCTAATCGAGTTCTCAAGACAAAGGATGTAAAGGTTTTGGGTGGTTGTTTCTACAGATATAAATTGATGATGAATGGATGTGACACGAAGTAATTTGGAGTCTGTTGATGTTTAGGGAACTTGGGTTAATTGTTAATTCGAACTTGCAGGAATTATAGGGCTACAAAAGATGTTTCTTCAACGCTCGACAACAGCACCAGTTGTCACTACCCCATTTTAAGGTATTAGCAACTTACTATAGCTGTTGCTTAACGGGGTTGCAACATGCTTCCGCCGTTGCGTAACACGGTGTCGCATTTATTAGCAACGGCAATTAGCAACGGCGCTTGCCCTAAATCTTTTATTAGCAGCAAATACATGTTGTTGCTAATTGCAGCAATACCCCTACCCGGAACTAGATACTGTTGGTTCTGGTTCTAATTTAGCAACAGAGTGCTGACGTTGCTAATTTCTTGCAACCACAACAAAAAGGGTCAAGTCTAAGTTTCTTGACCGAGTCAAAATTCATTTCCCCCACATCCCCCAAACTACAATGGCGATACAAAACTGTACTGTTGAGAATCTTCTTGAGAATCACCACTAGATAATATTATAAAAGAAAGGATGCTTCAATTGATATAAATGTACACAAGTAAACTTACTGAACCCAAAATTTTGTGACTGACAAAGAATATTCTATCTATGTTGGTGTTCATAAATGGATGGGTAACCTAGTTTGTGCCAACTGACAGGCATTGAAAAACAGGGAAAGAAAGACTAGAATATCACCAGAAGTATCACAAGACTCCGCTAGCCTAACTAATTTCCTCTGCAGATCATAGGTAGACTCAGCTGCCGTGACAATATCACCAGAGTACAGCTTTTTGACTTAAACCCAAATACCTGCATAATAACCAATTTGATGTTTCAGTATTGAGGTCACAAACAAAAGACTAAACCCTAGATTTTGTATAATCTGAAAAGACAAGTCACAACCATGTGAAGCAAATATCAACAGAAGTGAACTGAAATGGAGTTGTATGTAAAAGCAAATCAACACAAAATAGAAAAGAAAGACTACAAATAACTGAACAAGGACAAAATAAAAGCTACAGGATGCCTCTGCCGAACCAAATATTCCTTAGCCATGAGCTCTAACCACTACCAATAGACTGCATACTTTCTAAATGGACAAGTATATAACTATATACACGGTCTAAATGGACAAGTACATACGTAAACATGGAAGACTCTTGGAGATCCATAACTACTCTTGTACCTCAATTCTGTAACATTTAAGTCATTTGGATTTTTCCTCTTTTGAAGCTTATGTAGTGTAGGAATAGAATGCAGTCTTCTGTTTGTTTCCAAAGAGGGTGCTAAGAGTTTTCCACGTCAGTTAAGTGCATTCACATCTAAACTTAATAGAAAAACTATGGGGCTATGATAATTATAGTTACAGTTTTTCACGCTCTACTAAATCCAGGGGCGAGAAATAACATCTTAAATCAGCTTCAGCCAAAAGTGAGAGACAAGACACCGAGAATTGTCGACTTAATGGACTTCTGACTACAAACAAAAAGCAGTATGAATTATATAACCAGGTCATTACCTCCAACATCACAGTACAAGTGATATAACATCCTTAGCCTCATCCATGGGCAGCTGTGAAACACGAGACCAAAGTAAGAAATTGGGTCCAAAAGAAGGAATGGTAGCTACGATTATATTGCTCAAGTAAAACGCAGAGTTAAATTACCTTATTCCAGAATGCTCCCATGAAATCCCCAATCTTTTTTTTTTTTTGGCACGAAAAATCTCTGATCTTAGTAGAGTCCTAAACAATAAATCAGAACCGAAATTAAAGAAGGTCACAAATTTCGCTAGTCAATTTACAGAGATCTCTTATGAGGCTAACTGAGGCCACTTCACCTGAGCAAAGGTAAAAAGGCCTCAGAATTTTAGCTTGGTTCTGACACACCCTATGTCCCTTTTCATAGGGACTTTAATACGTATCATGGGGTGATTAAATTTTTTAACAAAACTCATCTTGGACGCAAATATGCAATAACTATAATCACCTTTAAAACTTACTAGCTACAAGACTTTCCCCACTACAAGGGTCTTAAAACTCTGAACTAATAGACTTATATACTATTCCAAAAACAACATTTCACGGGTTGATTTTTGAAATACAACCACTGATCAAAATATACATGAAGATAAAGCAGATACATCGCAAATACATACAACAAAAACTTACCAAGTTCTTCCAGGTTTTCGCATATATTCTGGAGTCTTGGTGGTGTACAATCAGAACCCATGGACTAGTTCAGCTTTAGAAGAACCCACACTTTGATCCAAAATTCGCAGAAGTGGGACTGTTATAAAATCCTTTACACTGAGGGGTGGTTGAAGTAAGCTGTGATGGCCTTCAACTTGCCATTTAAGAAATTTTTCTCCACCTGTCACCAAAAGGCACCTTAATTGATTCTGAATAACAAATAGGAACTAGAGACTAAAAGAAGTTGATGGTTTCAATATATTCTGATCACCAGCAACATTCCCTACTTAAAAGGATAGTGGCTATCAAAAAAGATCTCACTCTAAACACAATTTGATACAGATATACGTTGTCAGACTATAATGTTTGGCATGTTCTCCTGCTTACATACAACTATGAAGCCGTAACAAAATGACTATATCATCAAGAAAATTGCGAAAAGTTAATACCTGTAGAGACCAAGGTGGATGAGTAGCTAACACTGATCCGGTTAATAAAGACTTGAAAAAAGACCAACAAGTGAGTGATCAAGACCAAAGGACCCTCTAAGAAAACTTTCTCACAGCCACTTTGGCTTCCCTGAAAGTATGAATAAGTTTAGGAAGATCCCATGAAATGTATCAATTTCTAAGAGAATAAGTTTACACGTGATACTATAGTTGTATACCACCTTATATACATGAAAACAGTCTGCGATAGCTGCTCTCTGTGCATTGTTCAACCTGCAGGGGGGATACATAGCATATACAAACCCTTTGAATAAAGGCGAAGTTTGTATACAATTAAATGCTAAATAAATTTAAGCCACCTTCTTGCTCGTGCATCGCAAACCCAACAATGAACACCACACGGAACACTATATACCCAGAGAATGTGAGTAAAGCTAAAATTCTCTGAGACACAGATGTTATAAGCAAAAAAAAGAAGTGTAAGGTCTTCATTTAGGAATCAAATTCGAAAAAGGAGCACGACATATGAGATCAGCAGAAGAAATATAATGATCCTGCTCAGTTACTAAATGGCTAGATTAGGTTTCCAATTATGATCAAGGTATTCTGCGTTATACACGGACACCTGACCAGGCATTACAGCTTTAAAAAACCTACACTTAGTAGACTGATAATTGCATATAGTATGATGCGTAAACAGGGTTTAGAGAACACACATGCATCAGTAGCGATACCACAATATCAAAATTATGTAAGGGGCCAGACAGCAGTAACTTCAGAACTGGTTGTATGATAACTTTTATCGACAAAATATAGTGCAATTATATAGAATAGCTAACACTGATTGGGAACTTTGCAAAGGATCGAAGTAACAGGTATTTGTTTTATCCTACTTGTACCACCATGTGCCAAAAAAATTGCTGTGTATCTCCTATTGCGAACTTACAGAAAGGAAAAAAAGATGTAAGTTTTCCTGTTTGCCAGGGTAAAAGAAAAAGTACAATAACTAGGGCACCACATGAAGAAATTTTCAATTAGCTAAAATGCTTATCGGTTGGAAAGTTCCACTCGAATGAGAAACGTACAACTGCCAAGAACATGATTAGGCTGGATGGTAGTGCGCCATCCAATTAGGTCATTATCTGAATTAGGATACTTAAGAAATAGGACCCCGCAATGAAGGGACTTCGAACCCAAAGAGTTCAAATCTCCATGTTCACTCAACAACACTGACCATGGGGCTGCTCTTCGTAGTTCGTAGATTTAAAATTCAATAAATAGCTAATGCAGGAACTCTTACCTCTGAGTGCAGAATCAATCACTTTAATAGCAATTGTCATTAGTGGCCAGCACTTTTTGCAAATATTAGCACCCGAGCAGCAATACCGAACATCGTCATAATCTGACATATCCTGCGATGAAATGCAGTTTAAACATTCAAGGCACTGGTTCTGAATAATGTTTATTTAGAAGCAAAGAAGCTCAACAACTTACAATATTGAAAACTAACTCCTCCACCGGAGTGAATGCATTTTCACCAGAATACGCATTACGCTTAGCAGGCTGTTGAAAATGTTTAAGTTAAAAACGCAATCTTCCAGGATATTTTCACAAGTTAATTGGTTAATAAAGAACATAAACGAACAGTTTTTCAATCGAGTGTTGGAAGGAATTCTATTTCTTTTAATAGAAACTAGTCCACAAAGAAGACTAACATGCCTACATATAGACAGCTCACAGCTGCACACATACAAAGAGGTCCTAGGAAAATAGTCACTAGATATATTTCTGGAGATCATGCTTCGGGCACTACGTTTCAAAGTAGTCATTTTACATGCTAAAACCCAAGAGAAGGAAATTAAATCATACATCTACATTGTGTACAGCACTGATATCAATTTTAAACGGGCACTCCCTTTTGGTGGAGCTTTCCATCTGAGCAGCATTGTTGAACGATTGATAACGCAAATATACGTCATTTCCCAAAATGAATGAGAATTCTCTTCGCCCAAAGTAAGATAAGTCACAAGCTGGATGCTTCCGATCTAAACCCATATCAAAACAAAACAAAAATCATATAAAAATGAAGAAGCACTTGCAATACTATATAATAAAATGCCATATAAGTATTTTATTAATAAGATTCCCATTACCATTTCTGATGGGAGTATGAGAAATTGAAGTGGGATTTCTGATGCTTGAAAATCAATATAGGCGATATCAAGACACTCCAGTTGAGTCACACATACTTAGAGATGGTTACACAAATAATTCACTGTGAATAGTTCAACAGAATACAACCAAAAGCCTCGGTCTATCGGATCGATGTCTGAAGAAGACTATCTAAAGATTCCTAAGATGAGCAAGTTATCAACCATTCCCAGCCACCCGTTGCTGCTTCTAAAACTTTATCCAAATTTTTGACTATCTGGGGTTCTAGTTAGTGATCCAGTAATCATCATAAACTGATGGTTAAATTCATTTTTTCAAGCACTTCAACCTGCAATGCATCTCTTGTCCTAGCAAACCATACAAGACTGGTCTAATTTCTGACATCAAACAAATGGACGTTATAATTCTACTAGTCAGCCTAACCCTAGAAATAAGGCAATGCTGTGCTCCAAATTATCTAGTATGTACCAACCAAGACACCAATCATTAGGAACTAGGACATACAGAAAAAAATCTGGACATAATACTTTTCTTTGGTGTGTCTCAATATAAACGATGGCACCTTAGTGTCTCGGTACTGTGCGCATCAAGTAAATCACATAAAAATACACAGGGAAAATACAAATGGACACTATGATACAACAAAAGAAGATATTTTTCTTTGGTGTATTTCAATATAACGATGTCGCATTAGTGTCCGTCTATAGAATTATCCCAGATGCTCATTAATATGTCAGCTATGGTTGGTCTCTGGTGTGTTCTTTTAATACAAGTTTGTGTTGTCAGCAAATAGCATATCTGTTGCCAAGCAAGGTCAGTTTATTTCTAACCTTGGATGTATTTGTAGGAGAACATGCCAGGTTGTTCAAGATATTCATGCTCGGCATGATATTCTGAGAGGCTCCATAATCTTTGGTATTACCTGAATCTTCACCTATGCTTTCTGACATTGCTTGAACCATTGAATGATACCCAGAAGAGACCACTGAACTACACACGTGGAAGCCATGAAACAGTCAGCACCAAAGCATTATCAACAAATTGAACTAACCAATGAAAACACATAAAAATAGACTACATCCATGAAAGACAAACCTACCAACAAGATAAGATAAACTTGATTCAACTTAAGAAATATAGTTCAACATCGAATAAATTCTGTCCTAAAAGCTAATTTGGTGGTTCTAGTTTGTACCTGTTGTGCCAATGTTTTACAATAAACATCTTCTGATTCTCTGGCAAATTAATGACACGACCTCCTGCCTCACCATACATGAAAGGGCTTCTTTACTATATAAGCACACAAAACCACTTCTCAGTTGATGCGCCATGTTGACCTGGTGAGTAAAATCCAATGGAAACTTCAGCATGAGAAGGAAATGAATGAAGTAAAATAAAGTAAACCATAAATATTAACAGAGAATAGAAGTTCTCACAGAAGATAATTAAACAAAGAATAAAAGTAAAATAAAGTAGGACATCCATTTAGATATATCAGCATAAGTCAAACTTATACCTTCAATGTTCTTCTGATCTTCAAAGTACTTCAGTTCTTCAACCTTGACAAACCCTAAAATGGAAATAATAAAATCGTATTAGATTCACATATGAAACCCTAAACCGAAAGAAGAAATTAAAAAACTGAAATCGAAAAAAACAGATTCACAAATGAAACCCTAAAATCGATAAACTGAAATCAAAATCCCTAAAATGAAAAAATAGATTCACAGTTGATTTTACTTGTATTGCACTGGTAAACATTAAGACCTAGGAATCGAACTTTTGATTCAAAAAATTTACATAAACTATTCTACGGCTTCAACAGAGACTGGATTGTTGACTGTCATCCACTGTGGTATGAATTAACTGTCAAAGTCATTGGGTGATGACACGGGTGACCTGAGTTCGGAACTTGTCAGCATAAAAAAAAATCAACTGTCAAAATCGAGCAAGGGTTGTTGACTGCCATCTGTTTTGGTATCATCCACTGCTGAAGTCAAGATTGCTCGATGACTCTAAGGCTGTGAGGAACATTCTCCATGGCTTAAATATCTGAAAGAATGACAGAAATGTAAGGTAACAATTAGATGAGTAGACAAATCATCCCCTGACTAATCAAATCTTATGATCAGCTACTACTACACGATCATGCAGCCACTTCATAATCTGTGCAAGCAACATTTAATAGAAAAGACGCATTCAAGTTCTTAATAGCATCCAAAAGGGCAAGACAACAAATTAACCAAAAATAATTCACATAACAATTAATGGGGCGAAGAAGAGGGGTCAAGATCTTTTTTGTCCCATCAGCATCCTTCAATTGAGGTTTCCTATTTGTAGCCCATACAGTAAATTCTGTGGAATACATAAACGATGATCACTAAATTCAATCTCTAAAAGCTATTCTAACACCTATCTGTTTTTCACTTTTGATTTGTTCGACCTACACTTCCATTGAAATAAGTATCTATAAAAACACATTTCATAAAATTCTAAAATGGTAGTTACCTTCAAACTATTTTCTCTTTCAACTTAACATTTGGGCAGGGTGGGACTTGCAAGATAATCTCGCAACCTGCAAAATGATATAAAAGTATCAATTTAAAGTGGATACTTGTAAGCAGCAAGTAGGTTATTCAACTGCAAAATAAAAAAATTACATGTTGGTTTGCATGTTCATAAACACCATTTTTTCAGCCAAGATCACCTCATTCTGTTGTAATATTTAACTTCCTTCAACCACATGTGAGGCCCATCATGGGTTCTTTGAGATGAGCATTTAGTCTATTTGTGCCCGGTTAGTCCAAAACATCTTTGCTATCATTTTTCCCTGCAAACTAAAATATAGACTGATCACTGATATACTCATTATGGTTGCATTCGTAAGTAAGCAACAAATGACGTAGGTTATAGTTCCTGTAGTTAACTGCAAACATTGAGAACTTTGCACGTAGGTTTAGTTTGCATCTTATTACATTACTAAATTTACGCAACACGTAACTTAATCATACCAACTGATTTACTAACCCATATCCTATAGTTTAATGTATCCCTTTTGGGTGTCAATCTCTGCTCAACTAAGCTAAATATCAAGTCAATAATATAACATGGTATAAAACTTGTATGCAGAGTAAAAATATCAAATTCAAGTAATTCGGCATGCCAAAATTCTGCACTACCTACCAAAGATTTTTATGCATTTACGCGAAGAGTTGTGGCTAGAGTGCACAATACTCAGAAAGAGTCAAAGACATATCCATGACCTACTATGAAGTACTCAAATAAGAATGTCATTAAACCCTCACCTGAACTTCTCAACCCAATGCAAATTCCATAACCACCTACTCGCTTCAATAGCTATAAAGCACAATTGAAAATGATATCAGTCGTTAATCAAAGTAAGAACCAAATGAAAACTGAGCATTACTTTCTATTAGGAATTTAAACAAAAAAATTATAAGTATGGATAAATAATAATTAAACATAAACCCCTAACTAAAAATTAGTGGATTTGAGTTTCTTGGTTTCAACTGAAATTCAACTCACACCCAAAATCAGTCTTCAACTTGATTAAAAAAAAATAGTACTAAGATGTACAAAGAATCAAAAATACCTGTAATCATAATACCAAACATCATGGCGGTGTTGATGGTGGTGGTGGACGACTCACTTAAGAGAGGAGGAGGGCGGTGGTGGTGATTCAATTTGAATGAGTAGGGTGGTAGTGGTGATTCAACAGTAACCGAAGCAGGTGGAAGAGGGTGGTGGCGGTGATGTAATTAGTGTCTCAAACAAATTCGATGCGGAGTGTTTGATTCAATCGATTCGATTGAGATTCCAAAATTTCGGGGTGGCTCACCAAAATTTGTGTCGGACGAGGACCCGGGACGTGAATAACATTTGGGACCTAAAAATCAAGCCCATGGACCTGCCATTAAAAAACCTATTATATATATTTTAGGGCAAAACGATGGTGGTTCTGCGTGACCGACTGGTAGTTCTTCATCCAACTCCAAAAGGTTGCGTTCGAAGGATGAGTCTGATCCTTCACTTGGTGGCTCTAGGCGTTTGCGATTTAGTGGTCGTGTGCCCATGCGGTAACTCTATTTAATTAATTTTTCCAACGATTATCTAATCGATCTGGGCTGGGGATTTGAAATCCCTAATTAAGTTATAGCGATTTTTGGGGGTATTTTGAAGCCCCTGTTTGCTATGGGGTTTTGAAATTGAAATCCCTAATCGAGTTATAAATTGTTGGAGTTTTTTTTATTTAAAGTATGATTCTGAGTGTCTTGGTGAAAGCTTGTTATGAACATAGGGCAATTAGGGTTGTGATTCACGAAGAGAGTCTTAAACTTAGACATGGTTAACTGGTTATTGGCACATCTCTTCAGCGCAAACTCAATTGAATGCTTTTGATTTGCTCAATCTTTGGCAATTTCAGGCCTGAACCCAAACCCAGAAAGGGGTGCTCAACAAAATGCCGTCATGATGGAGTAAGGCCCTATGCAACAGATGCCATAAGTGCCTACAACGAAGCATCAGTCAGTTTTCTTCCGAATCTATATTTATATTGCTTTTTCTTGAAATCAATCACCATTTTTGTTGGATTCCCTCGATCTTTCTATTTTGTTCTGCTTTTTTTTTTTTCTTTTTTTTTCTGATCGATAATATTTTGTTCCGTTGCTTGGCCTAAAATTCACAGGGCACAAAATATGAGCTGGTGGAGCCTGGTTTTCTTACATCTGTGTTACTTAAGTCATTTTATTATTCACCGCATCGACTTCACGGCTAAAAAGACTGATGTTGCTGATGCTCCAGAGGAGATGTTTTTTTGCTGAACTAACAACACACGTTGCCAATCAATGGGGCCAAAAAACTTAATATAGGTTTGTATTTTACATGTAGATATGGTTCGTGTGGTTTCATTAGCCTCTTACTGCTACAGTTAAGTGCATTGTTTTTCCTGCTAACTGATTGTTTGTGAATCGGGGATCATTATTTGACTACTTGTACTGTCAATTCGTCCTGCAGGAGATGAAAACTATGGCTGCCGTTATTGCGTAACAAACAATGTTCGGCATCCTAGTGGTGGAGGATTCATGACTGGCCGCGCGTGATGAATAAAAACTTTATCTATGGCTTGTCGACAGTGAACCTTTTGTGAACATAACTGTGTATTGAAATTAACTTGGAGTCTTACTATGTATGACGCAAGCATAGTTGCCTTTTGATATATGTGCTCTGAATGAAGTGTGGCCTCTGTGGTTGTGAACACGTAAATCACGAAGGCATCTATATGTTCACTAACAATGTTTGCATTCTAGGTACATACTCGCACTGATAATACGATTGCATTGATTTCTTGGCTCAAAACCTTCGGGTTTATCATAGCCTCATCTAATAATATCGTGAGAGGCGTTTACGCAGGGGAAGATAAAGAAAACGAAGTATAAAAGTAAAATTTATGGAACGTTCGGCGAATATAAAGTGCTGGAATGTAAATAAGACTGGGATTTACGTGGTTCAGCACTAAGGCCTACATCCACGGGTTTATTGTTTCACTATGTACTTGATGATTACAGAGATAGTCGAATGACTTTGGAGTTTACATAGATCTGTGTATTGTAAAGGACAAACTTACACTCACAATTCTTCTCTCTCTCCTTCTCTCCCTGGTTTTTCCGATCCCCTCACTCTTGGTGGAGAGGGGGTATTTATAGGGTTAGAGTGTGTGACCCATTTCTGAGGGCCGTTGGAACCTTATCTTCTTGTGCTTTGTGTCCATCACGCGGAGGTCTTCGTTCATTGCTTGATCACGCAGAGTCATCCTCGTTCGTTCCACGAGATGATCGACACGTACACTGCTCAGAGTGTTTAATGCGGGTGGTTGAGGCGCCTGCTCGTGTCAGACAAGTGTCTTCTGCCCCTGTCACGTCCATGTCAGTCGACCTTTTCTTCACCGTTGATCTTGGCTTCTTTTGGGGATGAGATAAAGTAACTCTTCGGGAGTTATTTGGTGCTCCGCAGTACATCGTGTTTTTGATAATCTCTTATCTTCTGCCCTTGGATTTGTTCGAGCAAAGATCCGACGTCCACGGGATGGGCTTCTTGGCTGTGGGCGTGTGTCATCATGTTTTGATGGCTTGGTCCGCATGCTCTCCACGTGTCTTCCTACATACACATGTTTGATGGTGAAATATGTACACACAATTTGCCCCTTTTCTTTGGGCTTGAGTGTTTAGTGGAAGCATTGAAGAAAACAGACGTTACATATTCTTCATCTCTCCTAATAACTTCTCCTAGATACTTGGGCACGTTTCTCACTCGTGCATTAACTGCTCCTTTAATGAGCACGTTTCTCATTCCTCCATTAACTTCCTTCTCTTTCTTTCGAGTATATTAAGGAGAGGAGAAAAATTAATTTTATTCTCCTTGAAAATTAATTTCATTCTCCCTGTCAGTCTTCATTCTTTGTTCTTCAACCATTAAATTCTCTCTGCCCTAGCATTAATCACGCTCGTTTCTTCTTTGTTTCTGGTTTGTTGTCTTCTTTTGGGATTTTGTTTGTGGTGGTAAGGTTTCTTTTCTTTGTCTCTGTTGTTTTAAGTTGTGTTTATTGTGCTGAAACAAAATTTTCTGCTGCTGTCATACCTTGTTTGTGATGAAGAACACCTTTTGATGTATGTATGCCACCTTTTGATGTACGTATGCTAGTTTTCTTCTCAAGTCGAGGAGGCCATTGTTGCACTTGTATTGATTGAACTTTTAAGCTTAGGGTTTTAGGGTTTTAGGGTGTACATGTATGTATGCTAGTTTTGGGGTTTCTGGGGTTTGTTGAAATGAACTGGTAATTTTGTTGTTTTTGATCTTTGTTGATGCCCTCGTGTTTGCTTCTAACTTGTTTTTGTTGTTCCTCTTCGCAGCCATGTCTGACCGTACGCGGCTTCCATATAAAGCTCCGGCTTCTAGTCTACCGAAATCCCCTCCACGTAGAGAGTCTGATAGATATCCACCTGGGGGAGATTTCTCTAAATTGTCTCAAATGGATCCCCGCGGTAATAAAGTTTCATCTTCTTCTGGGATGAGGGCCTCTCCTCCTAGGAAAGGGGATCCATCGAAGAGTCCTTCCGGGTCTCGAAACGCTGCCGGTCGTGCTGCTTCTTGCCCTCGTGATGACTCGGGGTGTACGCAGACACGTCCTCGCGGTGGCCCCTATGAGGTTGCCTCGGTGATACGCAGCGTTTCGGTCAGCAAGAAGAAAGTTACGTTCAAGCACATTGACCTTGAAGTTTTCAAGGAAAAGCATGAGCTTCAAGCCTTCGAGGTTCGTTTCTATGCCCCTGAGGATGATATTACTTACGAGCTCATCTCGAAGTATCAGTTTGATGAGTTTCACCTGCTGACTACGGTTGGAGCCTTCGAGGCGGGTCTTATGCTGCCGTTGTACAAGTCTGGTGATTCCTTTTATTACGATGTGCTGGCTGGTCGTGAAGGCTCTTCCACCAATACTCACAGTCGTTCCGTGTCGCAACTATAGGGGAATTATCTCCGTGCACTGAGGGAATGTTATCTTCGGAGTAAGGGGAAGACGACGATGACATGTTACGTTCCAAATCCCGCTGAGAGGGAGTGGTATACCCCTGAAAACTTCAACAACTCCTTTGGAGATTATGTCAATAGTAGGAACCGTAAAATGTGGAGTGTTAGCCTTCGAAACCTTGCTGCTCCTCGGGGCGAAATTCGTCTGTTAAGTGAGGTGAGCGATGCCAAACTGAAATATGTTCCGGGCACCGAGGGGTCGAGTCAACGGAAACTTTTTCCCGCACGCAAAAGGATCAAACGTGACCATGATTACGAGTGGCACGCCACTGTTATTGAAATTGTTGGTCCTTGGGCGTATAGTTGGATTCCCGGTCCGCGCGGTTGGCGTCCTTCTGAGAGTAGCAGGCCTCGTGAATCTCCTCCTGCTCGTTATGGAGATTTCTGTCCCTGGCGTTTAAACTTCGAAGGCATGAACTTTCCTTATGCTTTCGACGTCGTTGAAGGAGATGAGGAGGAAGGTTCTGGTGCTATACTTCCACCGAAGAGTGTCACTACTGCCAAGGTGTCGAAAAAGAAGAAGATTGGGCCCAAGCAGTCTTTTACCATTGTGACGGGTGAGGCTGAGGTTCATGAAGAAGTTACCAGTCCGGTGGACGAAGAGTTTGCCAAGGATGAGGAAATCTCTGATGGGGAAGAGTGCACTAATACTTCCCCTCCTAATGTCGAGGAATAGATTGGTGTGGGTTGTGATGGTGTTGAAGTGAGAAATAATACCGCGGTGGCTGACGGAAGTGTTATCGCGGACATGTCTGCTCCTGCTGGTGAGGCTGCGGAAACTCTCCCCACCATTTCTCAAGAGTTCTCCTTTGACAGGATTTATTCCGCGGGGGAACTCTTTGACGATGCCCTCGATTTTCCCGAAGGCTTTTCTTTGCTCTCCCCCAATGATGATTGGGATGTGCTCGGGGGTTCTGGTAAGAGAGACGCTGCTGTTCAGGATGAGGGCGCGGATGATCGCAATGCGCATGTTAATGCCGAAACTTGTGCCGATGGGGCAATATCAGCAAAGGGGAAGTCTGTGGTTGACTCGCCTTCCGAGGATTAACACAACATGGGATTTGACGCATTCGATGAATGATTTCATCAATCATTGCAGAGATATACCATGGAGCTTCCTTTGGAGTTTTAATGAAATGCACGAGATTTTCCGAGTCCGTCTCAAATATTATTTTAGTCCAATTTATTTCATTTGCTGCTCTGGTTGCTATCACTGCGGCCCATGTTTCCGTCGTTAGCGTTGTGATTATACCTAAAGGTTGTGCAATAGCCAAAACTGTGTGCGCGCTTGAGTTCATGCATATGAATCCTGCTCCCGCTATTCCCGGGTTGCCTCTAGATGCACCATCAGTATTTATTTTAAACCAGTCTGATGTTGGGATACTCCAACCCACTTGAACGGCTGTAGAAGATTTTGTTATCTTTGTTGTCAATCTGCAAAGAAGCTCCCCGGGGAGTACTGGAGGGGATGTCAATTTTTCCCATTCAAATTCATGTTGTTGTGCGAAATATTTTGCCAGGATGTCGTCATGGGTGGAGTGCGTCGGATTGAATACGAGCTCATTTCTGGTTGTCCATATAGACCACAAGAAGAGAAAACAACAGGAGGTGATAAAAGAGGTATTACCTCGAGTTTGCAGTGATTGAGAAATGGTTGTTTGGTGGTTTATGGTAATTGGTTGGTGGTTACCTTGGGGTTGGTTTGTTGATATGCAGTTAGAAAGGGTGGTCCAAGTGGACAGGGCTACTGGACAATGAATCAGCATATGATTGGCTGTTTCAGGCTCAGAGCTGCAACGGGGGCATAGGTTGGAAGTGGAGAGATTGATATGATGGAGTAGAGAGAAGGTTGGCAAACCTTCATTTATACCTTTCCACAAGAAAAGATTTATTTTTGGAGGACACGGTAAGGTCCATAAGAATTTTTTGTTTGGAAGGGGTTGAGGGTGAGGTTTTGGGAGAGAGCTGTTTTCTTGTTGGATTAGACAGTTGTACCCGGATGCTGTGGTGTATTTACCAGATTTAGAGTAGGGCCAAATAATTTTGTCCGAAAGGTGGATATTTATAATATGTTGGATAGCAGTGTTGGGTGGGATATTTAGCTGATCGTGATTCCAGTTATGGGAGATGAGATCGATTAATTATGCGACATATTGAATAGGGTCGCATTAGAATGGATCAAGTTTTTGAAAGTGAGGTATCCAATTAGCTTGGATAGGGGTATCTAAACCATTTCCTATTTGGTGAAATATATGATTTTTGACAGTAGGTATGAGAGATGCCATTTGTTTCCATTGAGGGCTTGCAGTACTGGGTATTGAAATTATACCTTGCAATATAGGCTGATGGTGGAGGTATTTCTCGTTAATGAGGCTTGAGCAAATGGAATGTGGCTGGTCTTGAATGTTCCAAATTTTTTCATGAAAAGAGATTTATTGTGATGAGTACTCTTCCTAACGCCCAACCCTCCCTCCGTTATTGGCTTGTTTAGCTTGTTCCATCCTAATGGGTGAAGTTTTCGGACAGAAGAATCGTGACCCCAGAAAATATTCCTAGTGATCGATCAATTTGTTTGTGAACATGGGTTGGGAAAAGTTGTGTTTGCATGAGGATATTTGAGGTTGGTGTTAAAGAGGTTTTTATTAGGACTAGTCTTCCTGCAAGGGTAAGGCATTTTTTTATCCATCCTTGAGTTTTGCGTGCCAAACGCTGGAGTAGTGGTTCGAAGATGTGACGTGAGGTCCTCCCGTGTTTGAATTGAACTCCTAAGTATATAGGCGGGATTGATGTGGTTGGCATGTAGAAGAAATGGTGAAGAGTATCTATGTGTTGTTGTTGTAGCCTTGGGGGTGAATGAAGGTTGATTTTGCTGCATTGATAATTCGACCAGCTGAAGAGTCGTATGATTGAAGAATTCTCTGAAGGTGGTTGTTACTTTCCTGGGTAGCTATGTATGTGACGAGCAAATCATCTGCATACATTAGGTGTAGGATGTGAGGTGCCTTTTTTGATATCCGGATTCCTTGAGCCAGTTTTTTTGCCTCTAGTTTGGCAAGATTTGTCGATATAATTTCCGCACATATAATGAATATGTAGGAAGATATGGGATCACCTTGTCTAATGTCTCTAGTAGGAGTAATGAATCCATAGGGTGTACCATCGATGTTGATTGAGTAAGTTACTGATTTGATACAAAGCATGATATATTCCACAAATATTGATGGAAAACCTAGTTTTGTAAAAGCTTTTTTGATGAATCCCCAGTCCAGGCTATCGTAAGATTTTTGGATATCAAGTTTGAGAGTTATTTTGGGGTTTTTAGTGGTTTTTGATGTTTTGATGTGATGAAATAGCTCACTGGAAATTGTGATGTTATCATGTATGAACTCTTAGGGACGAAGGCACTTTGATATGGACTTATTAAGAATGGAAGGAGAGGGCGTAAACGATTGACATGATTTTTGAGATGATTTTGTAGCTGACATTTCAGAGGCTTATAGGTCTGAATTGGGATGGTTTTGTTGGGTTGTCAACTTTCAGAATTAGTGTAATGTTTGTATGATTCATGAGAGGGTGGATGCTTAAATTATCGAAAAAACATCGAACCGTAGAAATTAATTGAATATGGGTGGTGTCCAGAAAACTTTAAAAAACTTACTGGTGTATCCACCTAGACCAGGAGCACTTTCAGAGTTGATGGAGAAAACGCTTGCTTGATTTCCTTCACTGTTACGGCTGCCGAGAGTTGGTCACATTATGAAGGTGTCAATCGTGAAGATATTTCTTCAAAGGGTTCGTCGTCCAGAGTTGTGTTTGGGGCTGAATATTGAGTGGTGAAATGATCGAGGATGATCTGGATCACTTGATCCTTATCACTGACCCAGTTGTTTTGATGATCCTGTAGTTGCTTTATGTTGTTGCGACTTCGGTGTATGGTTGCCTTGGTATGAAAGAAGGTTGTATTATTGTCT
Organism: Papaver somniferum; assembly: GCF_003573695.1. Lineage (NCBI taxonomy): Eukaryota > Viridiplantae > Streptophyta > Magnoliopsida > Ranunculales > Papaveraceae > Papaver > Papaver somniferum. The sequence continues at coordinate 230,026,469 of NC_039364.1, read as the reverse complement.
CCTGATTGGAGCCATTGAATTCTGGACCCTTGCTGCCAGTATGTTGCATGGCATTGAAGTAAAGTTAGGTGATGATTGCGCATCTCCTTCTCGCGATTTATCCAAAAATTTAGTTCTTCTTCGATGTGAATAGAACATTGATGTTGGGCCATCTTAATTTGTGTTGTTGAATTGCGAATTAATTTTGGAAGATGTCCAAAAGTGCCCTTGTTCTAGTCCATTAGTGTTTGTCCTGTTGTGATTAACCTGAGTTGAAGATCCAGGGAAGAGTCTGAGTCGCTTTGTTGTGTCCATGCGGATTTGATGATTTGCTTGAGTTGTGGATGTATCAGCCATAGATGCTCGAACTTGTAATTTTTTTGGCCTTGCCAGTCAATTGCTTTGGTGTGTAGCAGGATGGGTGCGTGATCCGATGCAATCCGTGGAAGGTGGGTGACTCCAGCATGAGGGTTCGATGTGCGCCAGTGTTGGGTTGCAATGTCTCTATCAAGTCTTTCCATGATGTTGTCTTGACCCTATTAGTTGTTTGTCCACGTAAATGGATCTCCTCTAAATCCTAGATGGATGAAACCCATTTGATCTATCATTGTTAGGAACGGTTGAATCTGACTATATGTGACTTGTCTGCCGTCTTTTTTCTCTGATTGGTCCATTATGACATTAAAATCTCTTATCAGGAGCCAAGGAGTTGAGTTGTTAGGATTTGGTAAGATTGTTGCGAAATCTTGCCAAAAATATGTTCTTGCATGTGGATGAGGAGGACCGTAGATGCCTGTGCAAATCCATGGTTGTGTCGGAGCTGGTGGAGTAATAATGACGTGAATGTAACTTTGAGACTGGAGTAAAACCCGAATGTTTAGGTTGTTCCACATAAGACATAGTCCACCTTTACGACCTACTTTGGGAACGGAGGTTAGGTTTTGGAATTGAAGTGATCTAGCTAGATTTGACATATGTCGGTCATTTTCTAAAGTTTCTGAAAGGAATAGGATCTCGGGTTTGTGCAATGATACTAGATCTTGTAGATGTTGTATTGAAGTTTGATTGTTGATGCGTTGGCAATCCAGGCTAGAATGTTCATATTGGGCTTAGAATGACTTTGTGCTTGGTTGAGCGTTTTGGATGAGTTGAATTAGAAGGGACAAATTGCGATAAGCCTTTTTAGGATTGTATGTTAATTGCTGATGTATGTATTTGGGCTCGTGCGCTCTTGGACCATCGTCAAGATTTATGTGTGGTTTAGGATGGTGGGAAAGGGGTTAAAAAAGACGAAAAAAACGACAACTTACGGGGACTCATAAAATGGAAGCACGCAAACAAATTGACACACTATGAAAACCAATACAATTAAAGATGATATCATTTTTATTTATTTATTCATTTTTTTGAAAAAGGAGATCATATAAGAATTCTAAAACATCAACCTCGGCTAAATAAGACTTCAAATCATGCATGCCTCCTGTTTACAAAATTTACAAGAATACAGGGAAATCAATTAAATATTCAACAAATTATTCAAATAGAAATCACCAACCGTCACCCACAAGCATTAAAAGGAAGACTCGTCTGAAATGTTCCATCCTATGAACTAACGTCACCAGTTACATCATCCTTGGAGTTTTCCATTTTTTATGATCATATTTTTTATTGTTATTTTTTCTTCATTGTTAAAAAATTGAACTAGCTTGAGAAAACAGCAAGCTACAGCGTTGCCGGAATTTCGCAACACCAGAACCATGAAACAGAACAACACCAACAGATCTACTTCAACTCTACCAATCAATTCCATCTAAACCACAATGGAATTCCAGAAGCACTATTATCAATCAATTCCATGATAAAACACAATGGAATTTCAACAAAAGAAGTTGAAAATAAAGATACGATAACATGACACCATAATGAACACAGGGATGGACAGACTGATAAGGAAAATATGAACAAATTCAAGAATTAAGAAATTAAGAGACAAACAGAGACAAAAAAAACAAAGGCATGCAATTATGAAACAAATTGAGGATAACCGACCAAATAGAATGGAAATATAGATCTACAACAGAAGAACACTTATCTATGAGAATGAATAAAAAGATAAACAGATAGAAAGCATGACCCTTACCTTAATTATAAAGAGAACCCCAAAACTACAAGTCTACAATTTCCCACCATCTTCGTCACCAAACACACTCTACCTGACTTTTCTTTTCCTTTTCATGAGCGCCGGGAAATATGCTAGCCCCGACAACTATTGACTACTCAGATCTCATGGTATTACTAGCTATATCTAGTTCTAAATTCGACTTTATTTCTTGGTATCTCACTGGAGGATTAGTTAGTACTTAGTTAAAAAGCTCTTCCTTATTATAAGAGTATATTAATAAGCCTCATTTCTTTGGTGTTCTGATCTAACTTGATACTAAAGTGTGTACCGTGAAGAGATTGTTATCTCTCTCCCTACATAAATTATCTGTTATCATCAGCGTGTCAGACTCGGCCGACAGCAATATTTCTTCTCCCAGACCTGTCACCAACTTGCAGTCTCCAGCTCCTGCTTCCGAAGCTACACAGTTGTCTTTTTTGCAGCCGACAACGTCTATGCCAGAGTCTACTACATTACCTTCACCTATGCACCTGCCAGAATCTAGTCATGTGTCTACTACGGTGTCTAATTCAGCTCTAAATGAGCCTGTTCAGAATTCTGTGCCTGCCTCTGCTGTTGTCACACATCTAATGGTGACTCGGGCTAAGGATGGCATTTTTAAACCAAATTCGAAGTATGCACTGATATGTGATTCTCTTCTTGAGCCTACCTGTATTTCTCAAGCTCATAAAGATCCAAAATGGCGTACGTCTTCCGATGACGAGATCAATGTTTTAATTCGAAATAGTACGTGGTCACTAGTAAAATATGATCCTTCTACGAATGTTATTGGATGTAAATGGGTATTTCGTATCAAACGCAATCCTGATGGCACAATTGCACGTCGTAAATCTCGCTTGGTTGCAAAAGGCTATAATCAACAAGAGGGAATTGATTACTCTGAAACGTCTAGTCCGGTTGTTAACCATGTACTATACATATTATTCTTACATTGGCTTTGTCTTCCAATTGGCAAATTCGTCAACTTGATGTACATAATGCTTTCTTACATGGAGAACTTCAAGAAGAGGTGTATATGAAACAGCCACCGGGCTATGCGGATTCTCGTTTTCCTACGCATGTTTGCAAGATACACTGTTCTCTCTACGACCTCAAACAAGCTCCTCGTGCGTGGTACCACAGACTTAGTACCTTTTTGCTGCAAATTGGCTTTGTCACTTCGAAATGTAACTCCTCTCTATTCATCTACAACGGTGCTCATGGTACTATTTATTTGCTGGTCTATGTGGATGATATTATTGTTACAGGTTCCAATTCTACTGGTATTAAATCCACTCTTGATCGTCTACAACAAGAATTTGCAATTAAAGATCTTGGTTCTTTGTCTTATTTTCTTGGAATTAAAGCAATTCGTACACCCTCAGGATTGTTTCTTTCTCAACAAAGGTATGCTCATGATCTTCTTATTCGTGCAAAAATGGATGGTGTTAAACCTATTCACACACCACTTAGTACTTCTGGGGACATATCTTCTGATCATAGTACCTTATTAACTGACGCTACTGAATATCGTAGCATTGTTGGAGCCTTACAATATTTGACATTTACTCGTCCTGATTTGGCATATGCTGTTAATAAGGTATGTCAGTTTATGCATGCACCCACCGTTTTTCACTGGGGTCTAGTAAAGCGTATACTTCGTCATCTTAAAGACACGTCTACTTTTGGTATACTTCTTCGACCATCTCCTTCTCTACAGTTATCTTTCAGTGCATATACTGATTCAGATTGGACTGGTTCTCTTGAAGATCGACGTTCTACTAGTGGTTATTGTATTTTCTTGGGTGGTAATATTGTTTCCTGGAGTGCTCGTAAACAGAAAACAGTGTCACTTTCTAGTACTGAAGCAGAATATATGGGACTTGCAATTGCTACTGCTGAAATTATGTGGATTCAATCACTTTTTTCAGAACTTCGTGTTTCTACTCAATCACCTCCTGTTCTATGGTGTGACCATCTTGGTGCAACTTATCTTACTGTCAATCCTATATTTCATGCAAGAACGAAGCACATTGAGATTGATTATCATTTTGTTCGTGATCAAGTTGCTTTGAAACTTCTTGATGTCAGGTTTATATCCTCCAAGGATCAAATTGCTGATATATTCACAAAACCGTTATCAAAGGATCGATTTTGTTTTTTAAGGTTCAAGCTAACGGTTCAGAATAACCCGTTACGCTTGCGGGAGGGTGTTAGCACATAGTCTGGTACGTGTATAATAACACACGCATAACCCTGTTGACCAAGATATTTAGCTTATTTCATATTAGGAAATCTGATGTTTTTAGGAAACAAGACTCCTTGTTGTTCAAGGAACCCTGTATATATATATGTTGTACTTTGATCAATTATCATCATCGAATAAGAATCACAATTGTTCATCTTCTGTTTTCAGTGTCATCTCTTCTTCTAAACTATTCTCTAGTTCTTAACCTAAACCTAGTAGTCTCGTCTCTTTACACCCGTTACTCAAGCGAAACCATCATGATGGTACATTGCTGTAAGACTGGTTTTTTCTCTTAACAAACGTTATAACCCCAAGATGTCCATATCACCTCTCTGTCTGTCCCTTGTTCGACACAAGTAGGAACCAGTATTATACAAAAAGTCTTATATCCATGCATCTCCCTCAATTTTATTTACTTTATTACTGTCCCCTAGCTACTGAAGAAACAGAGCTGATCAAAACTATATGGACAAAAGTTAAAAATACCCATTAAACAAGATCGGCAAGAGGAGATAAAAAGTACATGACCGATCAAAAAAATGTATAGATATCATTGACGCTATTATAAATCAATTCAAGTTCAAATACTCTTCGTGAATACATACATCACTTTGGGAACCAATTACGTATGGATATTCAATCAAAAATATGTCATTACTTGTGTTCTAATTAACGCGTAGAAGAACCCATTGTCGAAGAACTTCGGCCTGAGAAAATATTAGGAGACTGATTGTGTAGTTGTAAAAATTCTAATATCTAACATTCATTAAGACATCATGTGCAGGATAAATCTTACATGCCGCAAGATAAACAAAAGATTGAAAGATATTTTGGCTTTATAACTTTAGATAGATATAAAGTTAGGTTATGCATGGATGTGATCTGCACAAAACGTTCCTAATGTTTGGAGTAGGACGACGGAACGTGAGAGGATAGTGGTACATGATGCCTCTTTCTAACTGAAGATTTCATTATATTTATTCCCATGGATTTACTTACAAGGCAGCTGTTTTCGACCGTAGTTATTTTATTTTAATTATCATTAATCGAGTATTGAGCAACTTGAAAACTAAAACACTATGAAGGAAAATGTTACATGAATAAGGTATTCTTGCACCTACAGGATAACAAAAAAAAATACAATTCTTTTATTGAATAATGATCCTTATACTGTACTTCATTGATCTTATCCAAAATCAGAGACATAGACCCAAGATTTTACCTTGGGTAGGGCTGAAATGTCATTGATTGACAAGGCCCCGAAAGTCATGACCTTCAGATGTAGGACGAAAGATTCCTCACTGCCTGCATGAATAATGCAATCATATGAACTAGTTAAAATTTCTACATTCACACAACAAAATTTTATTACCAGACACGACCAATTTAACACACATACATGGTACACTCCCTGGTTGTACACTTGTGTAATTTAATCCTAGAACACCACCACTGGAAGAATTTTATAATTAACAATCACGTTGCGAAAAATAAAAAGTGATCATTTGCTACTCATGGTCATTCCTTGGGCAACCTTTAGGGAACCTGGCCTAGAATCTACCCAAAAGCGAATTGAAGATTGCAAGGTATTAGGAAATAATATAGGAGAGTCTATATTTTAGGAGATATTTTGAGAGTTACATTAGGTATGTCTTCAGAATCAAGTCTTGTTGTATAAATAGCTTGAATATTAATGAGAAAGCAACACCAAGATTATTATCAATGTAATCTTTTATGCTTTCGCGTTTATCTCTCCTCTCTCTTGCTCGATCCTTAACATGGTATCAGAGCAAGGTGAGAGGGAGAGAGGAGAGGAAGAGAAATCAGAGAGTTTGCAAGTCATAAAAAGAAGAACCGAAGAAGAAGAAAATAATAATAATAATAATCAGCCGTGTTTTGGTAAAGAATATGCAAGCCCAATAAATAGGGAGAAAAGAATCTGTGTTCGATTTTTGTTAGTTAGAGTTCGGAGCTAACAAAAGATGTCTCAAAATATTGGGTGGTTATTGTGACAAGTTTGAAGCCGAGAAGCCAGGTGAAGAAGTAGAAACTTGAAGTCGTTTGTATTCATGATGAGAATAGATTTTAGGTCATATTATTAATGCCAAGAAAACATGGTAGACGAGATACTGCTGCTTATCAACAAACACAAAGCTCCGTCTACTAAAACAAAACGAAGAAACCCTAGATACAAACTCCCAAAGAAGAAGAAGAAAGATGTCAGGATTCACACAAGATTGAGAACCAGTTGTGATTTGCAAGAAGGCACCAATATCCGCTGCTAAGAAAGGTGAGAAAGCTGTTAACGCTGCCAGACGTGCTGGTGCAGATATTGAAACTGTTAAGAAATCTACTGCGGGAACAAATAGAGCTGTCTCCAGCGGAACTTCATCGAGCACGAGTTAAACAGGGAGAAACTGATTTCCAGATGAAGGAAGATGATATCATGAAAGCAAGGTTACTACTGTACGTGACTTGTGTTTCCCGCAAGGCCAAAGCCAGGCTTCACAAGTTACCACAGGGTCTAATGAAAAGAAACCGCAGCCCAGATGGTTTGGGTTAGAGGTCAAGTCCGTGGAGTTTTGGGTCCAAGTTGGAACCCTAAAAAGAAAGAGAAAAGGTTTAAAGTTCGATTTACAAGCTGAAAAGAAAGAAGAAAAGGAAGTTTGGTTACTAGTTGATGGATTTGCTGTGAAGAAACTTGAAGTTGCAGCAGTCACTGTGAAAAGAACTTGACGGTTGCTGCCATATTAAGGACGGAACTCGAGCAGATGGATAATGGAGCTGTATCTGTGTTGGCGACGTTGATTGATAGAACAAGCTGAGAACCAGAAGAGATAAAGGAATTCTCGGTGAATGATGGACAGAATTGACAGAAAAGAATATGGAGCTGCAGATGATTTATATTGCAGCGATGGTGAAGCATGGGACGCGCTGTTAAAAGCTGCCTTGAGTTAAAAAGTTGGCTGCATTTTATTGGAGTTAAATACAGAGACAGAAGTATCACGAGTCTGCTAGTGTGGTTCAAATGGTCGTTGTAGACAGAGAAAGAGAAGAGAGAACTAGGAAGAAGTGAAGAAACATGTAACAGCTAGCCATGGTTGTTTTTCGTTTGGATGATTTTCGTGATGAATGGCTAGGGAAGGAAAAGTTGATTGTTAGCAGAGAAGAATGGAGGAGGATGTATCGGTTGGAAGCGATGAAACGTTGAGCTGTGAACGGAGTTAGAGACCGATAAAGAAGGAGCAGAGCTTGGTCGAGTTTGCTTGATTGCCAGAGATGGTTTAGGAATCTGTGTGTCTGTTTCCTAATTAGGTTAAAAAGTGAAGAGAAGGTGTTTGTTTAAATGCCTACAAACAGTGTGACAATTATGTCACAACGTTGCAAGTCTGTTGCGAAATCTGATAGCGTGGCAAATTTGTAACAGCAAATAACAAGAAGCAATATTACAGCTTGTGGCAGAAGCGTGACGAGAAGAAAGATTGTGAGAGAATCTTGAAAACCAAAGAAGTGTAACAGTTTTCGCAACAAAAGCGTGACTGGAACAAAGAAGAATAGAAGAAGAAACAACAAAAATGTTGTGAAGAAGAACAAAAAAAAAAAAAGTCACCGAGATGTGATGAGAGAAAGAACAACAATAGTAGGTTAAAATCCTATGAGTTGTAGAGAATAACAAAAATGGGTTAAATTCTAAGGAGTACAGAAGTATTCTACCCAAGAAATCGAAGAGGACCGTAATATTCTTAAACTTCCGAAGAGGACCGAAATGTCCCTAAACTACGAAGAGGACCGCAATGTCCTTAAACTTCCGAAGAGGACCGAAATGTCCCTAAACTACGAAGGGGACGACACGTCCTTAAACTACGAAGGGGACCGAAATGTCCTAAAACTACGAAGAGGACCGTAATGTCCCCAAACTACGAAGGGGACCGTAGTGTCCTTAAACTTCCATTGGGACCGTAATGTCCTTAAACTTCCGAAGAGGACCGAAATGTCCCTAAACTATGAAGGGGACGAAACGTCCTTAAACTACGAGGGGGACCGTAGTGTCCTTGAACTTCCATTGGGACCGTAATGTCCTTAAACTTCCAAAAACTATGATGAGGACCGAAGTTGGAAGATTTTTTTTAAGTGTTAGCAAAAGCTAAGTTTAAATTTCTTTTGTCCAAGATCGGCATTCGTGATCTACATGCTCCATCTTGAGGGAGGGTATTAGGAAATAATATAGGAGAGTCTATATTTTAGGAGATATTTTGAGAGTTACATTAGGTATGTCTTCAGAATCAAGTCTTGTTGTATAAATAGCTTGAATATTAATGAGAAAGCAACACCAAGATTATTATCAATGTAAGTCTTGTTGAAGGCTCTGATACCATGTTAAGTTTGGTAATTCTCTGTGTTTCATTCATTCATCATGTTTCAATTTATACAAGACTCAACTTGGGTTCCAAGACACAAACCCTAAACCTACCGACTTGAGACCGATTACTTGGGTCTCAAGTTTGCTACGTACGGAAACGGACTCAAGACATATTCTTGAGCCCAACCCTACGTATCTCTTAATACCCCCCCTCAAGACGGAGCATGTAGGTCACAAATGCCCATCTTGGACAAAATACCTTGAAATTGAGCTTTCCCTAATGATTTGGTGAAGATATCTGCCAATTGCACCGCCGTAGTGTAAGAAGGGGATATAATCTTCTGTACTATAGCATCTCGAACAACATGACAGTCCACCTCTATATGTTTGGTTCGTTCATGAAAAACTGGATTCTGAGCAATGTATAATGCTGATTGACTATCACACAGGAGCTGCATTCCATGTGGATGACGAACCCCCAAATCACCAAGTAATTGTTTCAACCACTTCAACTCACATGTTGCTGCTGCCATGGATCGATATTCTGCTTCAGCTGAGCTTCGCGAAACAGTTGGTTGCTTCTTTGTTTTCCAAGACACCGGTGAATGCCCAAGACGAACAAACCATCCTGTCAATGAACGTCTAGTCAAAGGGAAACTTGCCCAATCTGAGTCACACCACCCTTGCAAACTCAGGTTACTATCAGAGCGCAACAAAATGACTTGCCCAGGATTCTTTTTCAAGTATCTAACCACTCGAAGTGCAGCCTCCCAATGTTCGATTCTCGGTTGTTGCATAAACTGAGACAGTGTATGCACCGAGTATGTAAGATCAGGTCTAGTCACTGCCAAATAAATCAGTCTACCAATTAGTCTTCTATATTTTTCAACATCAACAAACAAATCTCCCTGCGCCAAAGCCAGACGATGATTAGTCTCCATTGGAAACTCAGCAGGTCTAGCTCCTAATAAACCCGTTTCCATGATAATATCCAATGCATATTTCCTCTGGCATATATAAATACCCTGTTTACTACGAGCTATCTCCAAGCCGAGAAAATATTTCAATTTTCCCAAATCTTTCATCTTGAAACATTGTCCCAAATATGATTTAAATGTATGAATCTCCACTAGATTATTCCCCGCAATAATCAAATCATCTACATAGACCAAGACATTAAGCTGTATGTCTCCCTTGGTCATACTAAAAAGAGAACAGTCCGAGTATGCTTGCCTAAAGCCGTATTTCTTCAAGGCTGTTGATAGTTTGGCAAACCAACAACGAGGAGCCTGTCTTAAACCATATAATGATTTCTTCATTTTACACACCATATGTGTCTGACCCTTAGCAAATCCAGGTGGTATATTCATATACACCTCATCCTCCAAGTCTCCATGAAGAAATGCATTATGTACATCCATCTGATATACTTCCCAATGTTTAACTGCTGCGACAGCTAAAAAAGTACGTACCGTTGTCATTTTTGCAACTGGTGCAAATGTCTCTTTGTAATTCAATCCTTCAACCTGATGATTCCCAAAGATTACCAAGCGTGCTTTTAATCGGACCAACTTCCCATTTTCATCATACTTCTCCGTGTAAATCCATTTACTTCCTAGTTCTCTCTTGCCCGGCGGTAATTCTTGCAATTCCCAGGTACCTTGTTCTTCCAAAGCTCGGATTTCTGCTTCCATGGCTTTCCTCCATCCTGGATGCTTCATGGCTTCTTTAAAGTTGCGTGGTGCAGATCCAGCTGTTATAGCTGCAAGATATTTCTTATGCACAGCAGAAAATTTATCACAACTAACATAATATGTCAAAGGATAAGGCGTACCTGAGGATGATGATTGTGTAGAATGAGGATGAGGTAGACTGTTTTCTCGAATGGTGTGTGTCACAAATCCTTTTAGTCTGCTAGAAGGGATCTTCTGACGCTTCCCTTTACCCATCTCACCATCAACGACAACATTATTGCGAGAAGCAACATTTTCTTCATGCTGCTTATTCTCGGACTCAGCTGAAACACCAGCACCTTTAGTCTCAGTAGAAGGATCAGCATCCTCGGTCTCAGCTGAACCATCAGTGCTGCCTGTCTCAGTTGAAACTCCAGCGTTGTCCGTCTCAGTTGTATCCCCACCATGAGGAGCTAATACAGCTCCTTCTCTGCTTTCATCATCACTCCAGTACTCATCAGGACTGTACTGAAGCCTCTCAGCCAATACACCTTGCGGATCAGTCACAGATGAAGTATTAAATCTCGACTGCATCCTCTCAGTCGCCATCTTACGCGATACAGCCTCAGTCTTAAATGGAAATTGATGTTCAAAAAATACGACATCTCTTGACACCCTAAATTGTTTCATGTCTAAATCATATACTTTCCATGCCTTTTTACCAAACGGATACCCAAGGAAGACACACCTTCTTCCTCTACTCGCAAACTTATCCCCTCTACTAATTTGATCATGCACATAGCACAGGCATCCAAATACCTTCAACTGATGATATGGGGGATATTTTCCAAACAAAAGCTCATACGGAGTTTTATGATCTAAAATAGGTGCAGGCGTGCGATTGATTAAATACGCAGCTGTCAATGCGCATTCCCCCCAAAACTTTATTGGCAAATTGGCTTGAAATCTCAAAGCCCTTGCCACATTCATTATATGTTGATGTTTTCTCTCAACTCTTCCATTCTGTTGTGGTGTACCGACACAGGATGTCTCAAACACTATCCCATTGGTTCTAAAGTATCCACGCAATGCATTGAACTCAGTTCCATTATCACTTCTGACAATTTTGATTTCTTTATTAAACTGACGCTTCACAAGAGCAATGAAGTTAAGAAATGTCTGTTCAACTTCAGTTTTGGTTCGAAGCAAATAAATCCACACACCTCTTGAAAAATCATCTACTATTGTTAAAAAATAATGTGCTCCACATGATGACTGAGTCTTATACGGACCCCATAAATCTATATGAACCAACTCAAAAATACAACTGGATTTACTGAAACTACTAGCAAAACTACTCCTATGATGTTTTGCTCGTGGACAGATGTCACAAGCATCATTATTCTTCTTTATTAACCTACTCATTCCTTGTAACTTTTGCAACACTCTCTCTGAAGGATGTCCCATACGCCGATGCCATAGCTCATACGTATCTCCATTAACAGCCATAACTTCAACTTGAGGCACACCACAGAAAATATACAGTCCACCTTGTCTCTCAGCCACTCCAATCATCCTCCTCGTCAACCGGTCCTGTATAAGACATAAACTGTTAGTACATTGGATAATACATCTTTTCTCATCAATAAGTTGTGTAACCGAGATTAAGTTACAAGTTATCTGAGGCACATAAAGCACATTCTCTAGTCTCAATCCCCCAGGTAGAATAACAGTTCCTATCTTCTTAGACAATGCAGAATTCCCATCTGGAAGTCCAATATTGCATGCCTTTATATCTTTTATCTCTATCATGTCATCCTTTTTATATGTAACATGATTTGTTGCCCCCGTGTCTACAATCCACACAGTTTTATTCTTCTTACCTTGGAGTTGAGGCGTGGATTTCTTGGAGTTTAAAAACTCAAGCACCTATTGAAGCTGTGTTGCTGTGACTCCAGTCAGACCTGACGCTTCTGATGAGGATGCTCCACCTGACTGCCTTGCATCTGATATGTGAAGGTTGTGCGCTCGAACCTGGTTGCCTGCACCTTGTCCTCTACCTCCTCTACCACTGGTAAAGTTAGTGCCACCACGCCCTCTGCCATTGGTTTTGCCTCCTCTACCAGATCCTCTTCCACCTCTAGGTCTGTCTCCCCACCATTCTGGATATCCAATACGTTGAAAACACTCATCCTCTGAGTGTCCATCTCTGTTACCGTACTTGCAATGCTTGTTAGGATCATATGTATTGTTAAACTGACGTTGATCAGATTGCACTCTGAATGCCATCACATTGTCATGTACCTCTGTAGATATAGCTACTTCTCCTATACGCAGACGCTCCGAGTTGACCATTGTCTGGTATGCTACATCTGTTGATGGCAACGGGTCTCTAGCCAACAGCTGTTCTCTCATGGAACTATACACAGAGTCTAATCCAATCAAAAAATAGTGCAAAAAGTCTTCTTCTCTCAACGTACTCACTTGTGATGCGATATTACATGTGCAATTACCACACTTGCACTAAGGTACCTTCATGTATGTCATCATCTCATCCCATATCTTGTTGAGTCTCCCAAAGTACTCAGCTACACCTTCCGCTTTCTTTTGTTTGCACTCACTTAACGAAGTTTTCAACTGACAGATTCTTGTTCCGCTCACAACACAATATCTTCTCTTCAACTGTGTCCACAGCAAGTTTGCATCATCATAGTCTCCCAAGCTCGATCTAATTGATGAGTCTAACGTGTTGCTAATCCATGAAACAAGCATCGACTGGACATCAATCCACTCTTCCAACTGGTCGCTATCTTCAGGTTTCGTGATTGTTCCATCAACAAAACCAAACTTCCTTTTAGCTATCAATGATCTTCTTATGGCTCTAGCCCATTCTTCATAGTTAGTCCCCTTTAGAACAATCGGCGTGATGATGATACCTGGACCATCACTTGATCCTAGATGGTAGACTGGGTTCTTCTTCTGCATATCACACTCTATATTTTTCCCTTTGGATGATTCTGTTTCACCCTCCATTGTTTTCTGTTAGGGTTCTTAACCGGCTCGTGAAGGTACAAACCCTAGGAGAGTCTATATTATAGGAGAGTCTATATTTTAGGAGATATTTTGAGAGTTACATTAGGTATGTCTTCAGAATCAAGCTATTTATACAACAAGACTTGATTCTGAAGACATACCTAATGTAACTCTCAAAATATCTCCTAAAATATAGACTCTCCTATATTATTTCCTAATACAAGGGTATTGAAGTTGAGCTATGATCGTCTTGGACAACATTCAAAACAATGTTTTAGATATTGCTCTCTTTTGCCAAAAGATCACATCATCGACAGAGAAAATATTATCCGGCTTTGGATGGCACAAGGGTTTGTTAGCTTAGCTCTTCAAGACCAAATGTTCAAATGGAAGACGTGGGTGATAATTATTTTAATAGTTTGTTGAGTAATTCTTTCTTTGAGGAGGAGACGAAAAATGAGTCTGGAATCGTAAAATCATGTAAAATGCATGATTTTGTACACGATCTCGCACAATCTGTTGCTAAGACTGAATGCTCGATATTAACTTCTAGCAAGATGGTTGGAGAGGAAATCAGCAGATATGGCCGTGTGAATTTGGTACTTGGGAAGGAGTTCTCACGATTGCCAAAGCCGTTGTGTAAGGTAAAGAAATTGCGGACATTCATATCCACTACACGAAATTCTATGGACAATACCTCCGCATTGCACATTTTCAAAAGCTTAAGTTACGTACGTGTACTGGACTTGAGCTATAGTCGGATCAATGATTTACCATTATCAATTGGCAAGTTAAAACACTTGAGGTATCTCAATCTCTCAGACTCCAAGTTAACAGAATTATCAAACTCTATCACTACTCTTTATAATCTGCAGACATCGATTCTAAAAGATTGTTATGAGCTTAAAGATCTTCCGCAGGACATGAAAAAATTAATTAAGCTAAGACATCTTATAATCAACGTCGGATGTGGTTTTTGGAACATTCCTCCGATGCCAGAAAGTTCCCTCACTTATTTACCGGTGTTTGTTGTTGGAGATGCATATCGAGTTGGGAGGCCTAAATCTCCTTGGTGGTAAATTAATAATTCTTCATTTGAAAAATGTCCGCGACAGAGAAGAAGCCGAAGGAGGGCGTCTAAAAGAAAAACCGAACATTTTAAGCTTGAAATTGCGTTGGAGGGATGGTGAAAGCTGTAGTGATGTCTATAAAAAAACGGATAGCTCTTATTGATGATTCTGAAGTCAAGGATTATGGCTATGATTTTGGAGTGTTAGAAGGCCTCGAACCTCATCCAAACCTTAAAAGATTTGGAATCTGCAACTACCTTGGTTCAGCATTCCCAACTTGGGTGATGAGCTTGAAGAGTTCACTTCCCAATTTGGTGCATGCCCAATGTATCTTCCATTTTTGATGCATTTTTTGTAATCCATAGTTCAATGGTGATATCCCTCGTCTTTTTATGTTTGTAGATCTTGATGTAACAAAGTATTTGATTCTGACTTCCTGACTTTCTTTGGCATTTTTTTCTTTCTGTTCATTGATTTTCACAGTATCATAGACGGACAACCAAAGTTGACGGGGTTAAATGAATTGCTTCAGGTACCATTGCTGTTGTTACCTTCCGTCTATAATCGCCTAATCGGATTATATATAAAAACCAGATCTTTTCTTTCTTCGGTATCCAAGTATTGTAAAGCTTATATATAGCTTGTTTACCTCTTTCTTTCCCATTTAGATTTGGATACTTAAATAGCATATAAATATCTTTCCCATTTATTTATTACCGTCTGTTTTGATATTACACCCGTGTAATACCAAGTCATGGAATTTCTTTTGTTGTTAGTTATGAATTACTTGTAACCTTTGTAAGGTTTGTTGTTTTTTTACAGGTAAGCATCATTTTACTGAAAGATGTTGTTTGCTCATCTCTTGATATGATGCAGGGCAATGGGTCCATCTGTATGTTCTTTACAGTCAAGCGTGAGATTTATATTCATTTTCTTCCATTCATTTCAGTTAAGGGTAAGATTTATATTCAGTTAGTTGTGTGTATGAATTATGAACACTAGCGAGTTATTTTTCATAGAGCTCTTAAACTTTTGTCCACATGATTATGTTGAAAATGATGTTTAATTTAGCTGGTTAAAGCTGAGAACTTAACTGAACGTAACTAGAATTAGTGACAAAGAGAGGTGCTTCTCTTAGTTTTTGGGACAGGAATGAAGAAATGTATCAATTTTTATCTTACCAAAATTCTGTAGGAGTGTAAGAATTTTGGAAAAGTGTTATAGCGTTCCAGGTTCGGGCTAGGCTTGTTGCTCAACACCTGTTCTCAGTGACAGACTGACATTAAATGTGGAAGTAATGCTAGGAACGTCTTTGTAAATTAGCACTAATACTATTCTGGGCCTTTTGGCATGTTTAATTTCCCTTACAATTAAGTAAGAAAGTAAAAATGCTAAGTTTCATGCAATGAATTATGGAAGATAATTATCCCATTGGTGAAATGGTACGATTAGAAAGAATTAAGATGTAGTTTTTGAAAAAAAATGTTACGGATCAGCAAAATATAGACTTGTTTGCATTTTATGCCATGTAACTGTAAGGGTATTTTTAAAAAAAGTAGAAATACATGTTTCCTTTATTCGTAGGGTGTACTATGCTAAGTTTTTGCTTGAGTCCAGTCAATGATAATCTACTGCTCGATGAAGTTCTAAATCTGCTATTTTTTCTTTTCTTTTGGAGTTTTCATATTTTCCATCCCATTTGAGGTAGTTTGGTTGTGTACCTTTGTGATGGACAAGTAGTGCTTCAATAAAGATGATGTTCCTTCTTCAACAGACAACAGATAAGCTTAAGTCTAAATTGATTTGTCTTTCATTTGTCTCAGGTTCAAACCCTTCTTCAGCAGATGGTCAGTTACCTTGCACACAACATACTTCGAGATCCCTTCCATTACAAATTCAGCAGATGGTAAGTTATCTTGCACACAATATACTTGGAGATCCTTTCCAGTACCCATGTGCTCATTAATTCTGTTGTCCTGTTTTTTTTGTTTTTGTTTTTTTGCTCTTAATCACAGAAAAAAGAAGGTTGTACACAAAACTGCTACCACAGATGACAAAAGGCTCCAAAGCACTCTAAAGAAAGTTAGGTGTGAACTCGATCCCAGCTATTGAGGAAGTCAACATTTTCAAGGATGATTCAGTTATCCAATTTTTGAACCCAGGTAACCATAATGGAGGTTTCCCAGCAGCATATAGTCAACTTTATTGCTTTGCTATGATTCCTGGTATTTGTTATAATGTAGGAGTATACTGTTTTCTGCTCAGTTCAAGCCTCAATCGCTTCTAACGCATGGATCGCCTCTGGTTTCCTCAAACAAAAAGTAATCCTTTATTCTTTTTATTTACTCATGTATATGCTTTCCTTCTGTTTATTTGGTTGACATCTATGTCTATATGTATATGTCAATTCTTTTACTCCACCATGGTTGTTGCCTTGTTGGCCAATCGGTGCATCAGCTGTAAGCAAGCCATACTAACGAATGCATCATTAGTTATATGATCCTCTGATTTTTCACTTTCTTCTTCATTATTTTATTGGTTATTCAAATGCGAGTTTTCTGTATATATTTCAGTTATTAGTGTTGTTTCGTGCATGAATATTCTGTAATGCCTTAAGTGACGAAATATTCGAACACCCGATTTCCTGCCAACATTTGGTCACCTAATACTTGTAATTTTGTGACGCAGAATTGCAAGATATCGTCCCAGGAATCATCGACCAATTGGGTATGTTTAACTACATCTCTATGAAATTTCTTTTCTATGTTCCTATTTTCTTATGAGTAAAGGAGGGTTAGTTTACGTTTAAATCTTTTAATGGCATCTGGGATCTTGTCTGAAGAAGTTCTTAACTTGTTTGCAGGGCCTGATAACTTAGACAACCTAAGAAAGCTTGCAGAGAATTCAAAAAACAAGGTGCAGTAGCAGTAGCATCTCAAGAGGATGATGACGATGATGTTCATCCATTGTACTATATACTTGGTTGTTGATACTTCAACTCACCTGGTAGTAAAAGGTGCTTATATGATAGTGCTTGTCTGATTGTTGTACATCCATATAGTATATTCACTTTTCAGTGATGTTAAAGCCTTTTGTTTGTTGTAGGTCTGCCGTTCCAGAATCGGTGGCTCAGTTCAGCATTCGGCAGGATCCCATTTTGATGGTTCATCATTCTGCAGGATCTTATTATGCTGGTTAGCAGTTGTCCTTATGAGCCTTAGCACTTAGATATTAGTTGTATGAATTCGGGGCTTGACTATTAATTTTCTTTAGTGATTTTTAAGTTCAATAAACCTAAGTGTAAACATAATTGTGTAACCACTACAATGATTTTGTAATGAGTTTTAAGTAAAATTGATTTCATCCCAATCAGAAATACTGCAGTCAGCCAAAGCTGATTTGGGATTCAGCTAAATCAGATTTGGGATTCAGCTGCATTTCTATTTTTTTTATTAATATAAAATTGAATCAACGACGTAACAAAGGTGCCAGGTGCCGTACCTAGCGACAACTTGAGTGTATCGTAATTCTGAGTCAACCAGAAAGTGTCGTTCCAGAAAAAGACACTGAATCTACGGCACTTCTAGCTGCATTTCGAAAGTGTCTTATAACCTGCTAATACGACACTTCCAGACTATCTTAAAACAACTTTTTTCCACTAGTGTAAGCAATGAATGCTCAGCTCGAAATGTCAAGTGTGTATGATCTAGTCTATATAACATACGACTTTTGTCTCATAAGAAGTAGGAGATAGAATAGATAGACTTTTGAGTAATAGATAAGTTCAAGTCTACACATACTTTTTTGTTGATGAAGTTCCACGGTTCCTTGTGTACATCTTCGTCGTTGTCGTTGAATCTCCATGAAGTTCTTGAGCTCAACTACACATTTCTATCCTAGTCCGAGACTTAGCTATGTAGGCTAGAAATCAAGACTCATAGTTTTGATCACTAACATTGACAAACATGCTTGAGATAACAACGCATGCGAGGTTGACCGAGCAATGCTCTAACAATCTCCCCCTTTGTCAATTTTAGTGGCAAAACTATTAATACATATGGAATACAAAAAATATAAACTTTAGTGGCTCCTATTCCATAGTCTAATCTTCAACGTTCCCTGAAATCTTCGTCCTTCCAAGTACTTCAATGATCCCAAAGGTTGTAAGTTTAGCATCACCATTGTTGAAGATCCGTAGCTATAACAATGAGAGAAATCGAGATTCTCGATCATCATGATACAGTGTCATAGTATTATTATGAAACATCAAAGTCCAATTGTATCACGACTTTAACAATAATACTACGGTGATATGTATCACTCCCCCTTAGTCAATACTCCATCTCGATCATGGAAACCACTCCCCCTTACACAATGATCCGAAAACCATATGTATTTTTAGTGTGAACTACAATATTTCTCCCCCTTTTTGTCAATAAAATTGGCAAAGGTACAAGAACGGGATCATAATGAAATTTCCACAAGAGACATTTCAAGACTAAAAGAAAAATACATGCCAACTTAATTTAGATGCAATCATAAAGCCGAAGCTAAATGCATTCATCAAGGAGTTTTAAGATACAAGATAACCCCTATAAAATTCCACAGCCGCACTCCCCACAAGATATTACCATTAAGCACAAGTTCAAAAGAACTCTCCCCCATTTGATGTCATTCCCGAAAGAACAACAAGAGCGACCTTAATTTCGAAAGAAAATAAGGATTTTTACTTTGGACACCAAAAACCATAAGAATGATTTTCTATATCCGAAACTCAACCAAATTAATCACAAGTAAACCCATGATTAATTCAATTGGAATACGCAACTAAATCAAACCAAAAAAATGATCAATTTAATTGAAAGTGCTCAACATAAGTAAACTTACGGAGCTACGACTAAGGTAATCATACGGAGATGACTAACTTAATCGTTCACATACTCAACATAAGGAGAACCTTACGGAATATACGACTACATTAACCAATAGAACATGATAGTGTAGTCATTCATATAATCAACACAAGAACTTGTGGAATATATGAAAACTCAACTAGAATAATTACAATAGAACCTATAATTAATCCAATTGGAATACAAACAACCAAACTAATCACCGAAGTAATCAATTTAATTATTTTGGGCTCAACATAAGAGAACTTATGGAACCCCGACTAAGTTCATCATAGAGTATGACAACCTTAACCGTACATGTACTTGACATAAGAAAGAAAACTTATGGAGTACAAACTAAATAACCAAACTAGTTTATTAATTTAGTTTCTAATGCTCGACATATAGCATCTCATGGAACAACCAACCAAATCAATAAGAAATCGACTTAGTCGTATCGTGCTCAACATAAGACACACAATGGAGCCTTCACGGTAAAACATAAGAAATGGATCAATGAAGGTCAATACCGTGGATAGCATACAAGGATCTATTCCAGTTTCCATCATAACGACATAATAGACTTTATCCTTGTCAAACAAAAGATTTTATCCTATTTTCCATCAAATACATGACTGCATAGGCATAACTTTTGTATATGTCAAAAGTCCATTCGTCCTTTCATCAATACGAATACCAATTCATGAACGACTTTACTTGTGACCACAATATGGGACCTTCAAGTTCACGGAAGCAAACAATACATATCCCATAAAAATATTGCAATATCACAAAATCGAAAGATCAATACTGCAATAACATCATCCTCCAAATATTTTTAGAATTTAATAACCAATAAACCTAAAAAATAACATAAGAAGATGAAAACAAAAATAACTATGTGTAGTCACAATCATCGCTATTCAAAGCACTAGTTATTCTTTCAACGAATCCAAGAAGAAGACATCCTAGGGGATAATGCCTTTGAGAAATTCAGCATCATTCCCGAACTTCTTGTTGTCAACAACCATTGGAACATACGGTTCGCGAAGATAGGAGTTTATACCAACGAACTGTCTTGGCTGATTATGTCGTACCAGGGATCTCTAAATTTCTATGGACTTTGACACAAAAGCCTTTATTTCTTGAATTTCCTTTCTTACTTCTTTCAACTCATCAAGAACATCGGAAAACTTCTGAGAGTTAGAAGGTACAGCCCTGGGATTTCTTGTATTCCTTCTTTTTCTTTTCAAGGACTTAGAAACAGGAGATTTTTCTTTTTCCTTGATTGAAGATTTAACAATCATGTTGACATCCTTTCCAACTGATGACATGGTGCTTTGAGAACAGTTATAAACAACTGGATTTGTGTGATTGAATCACTTAACTCAACAAGTAGTCTTATATAGGATGTCAAGAAGGAAAAAGGAATGTAGGGTTTGAAACCTAGAGACAGGTTCGTGTACACCCAACTCTAAAACCCTATAAAGAGTAGAATTGTCGATAATAACCCTTTATTTTATTTGATAGACAGATAACATCAAATCTAAGAAAAGAAGGAGGAAAAGAAAAAAAAACTTTACGAAGCCTGAATCAGCACTCAATCTTGTCTCTTTTCGATCAGGCACATGAGACAAGATTTTCCCAACAACACAATCAAGTTGTGTTACGATGAACAACGATTTTTCCATCTTTTTCCTCAAGGGAGGAATCTTCAGACTTCTGTCTATCAAAACGATTCGACCATACTTTATTTTCAAATGTGATGAACACGCCATTGTGACACATTTTTCACCCATAAATACATTAGCTGGGACTCATTTTATCACTAATAAACTTGTTTGTAGGTGTTTTTGGGCAAATAAACGTTTTTAGAAGAATCAACTCGAAAAACTGTTAAAGGCACCTCCGGAGGACAGTTGATATTCGGACTTTCATTGTTGGCTAAGGGGTACCTTAATTACTAAGGGCCACCCTAACTGTTATTCACACCACAGGGCACCCCCATCTACTAAAGGCACCCGCGTTTTGGTTAGAAGCAGCCTTTTCTTCCCCGTTTGAATTTGTTTTTGGCGGGAAAATTATTTGATGAACAGTGAACTCGGAGTTATTCACTGGATTAAAACCGGAGAGTGATGATTGGACCTTGCTTGATTATTTTGATTGTTATGGGCCTATTAAGGGTAAACAAGGCCGCTAAGAGTTTCACTGTCAAAGAAAAAAAGAAATTCACGTGGATTTGGATTAATACAGGGAAGTCTACATTATGGATTTTGTTGGAAATATTTTTGGTACTTACGTGAGTTCTACTATTGCTGAAACAAATATTAAACATGAAGGGAGTGTGCAGGTTTCCATCCTACGCGTGAGAAGATAAACATGAAAGAAAATACTCACCGAGTTCTTCACAAGGCTGAGAGATCTCTGGAAAAGATTTGGAAGATATTCTATAAGATTTTTTCACAAGATTTGGTTAGGATTGACCTGTTTCCACTAAACAGGGGTGGTAATTGCGTTGAAATAAAAAAGGGAAGGATATTTATCGTTTGGAACAAAACAGGGCAAGGAAGATATTCACGGGTTTCTGTTATTTATCTTTGGAAGACTTTGCGCATTAATGGGAGAAGATATTCTGTTAGACTTGGTTTTATTCTCACAGGAAGTTTGGAAAGTTTAACAACCAACAAAAGACGCGTGAAGGAGGCAAAAAAGGGAAGAAAATATCTCGAAGATATATTCTTTTACCGCCGAGTAATGGAAGAATTTTTGGAGTGATTGAGCGATATTTCTAGGTTTTGCTGGATATATAAAGAGTGTTAGTGTTTCATAGAAGATATCGAGAGTTTGGGGCAGAGACTGAGGGTAAAAGAGGAGGTTGCAGAGTGAATCATCACCTGCAGGAAGAATAAGCCACGAAGAAAATAAGACTGCAAACTGCAGTCGTTATTTCTAGTGTCTTATTTTTCCAACATCCTAGCGTCTTATATTTTGTAACAGTCCATTGTAACAAGTAGCTTCAGTTTGCAACAAATATTGTTCTGTAACGCCTATACAGCGTTACAGATTCATTGTTTTATTAATAAAAACACCATTTGAGCTGTAAATCATATTTTTTGAGTGTGTTTTTATCATGAGAAGCTAAACCCCAACACTGGGTCGACGGAGGAAGCCGGACTTCATACATGGGTGAATTTGTTTTATTTTCTATTTGACTTTTGCACTTAATTGAAATAGAATTATGATTTGAAAAAATTAGTTATTATTTTATTAGATGGGTCATGCTTGCTTAGATGTTTGATGTCCCATGCTAACGATTTATAACTAA
Source organism: Papaver somniferum (assembly GCF_003573695.1). Classification (NCBI taxonomy): domain Eukaryota; kingdom Viridiplantae; phylum Streptophyta; class Magnoliopsida; order Ranunculales; family Papaveraceae; genus Papaver; species Papaver somniferum. The sequence continues at coordinate 230,003,728 of NC_039364.1, read as the reverse complement.
TGTTTGGAGAATCTACCTTGGCAAGAATAAGAGTCGATGTTGTTTTATTTATCGAGCGATAATTGTTTGAGAATGAATAATTGAACCTATTGATATGAGTTTGGCCGAATCCTAGAGCCAGTAACTCTCTATTTTATTCCTTTAAAATTAATCTTAACAAGTCTCAGAGTTCGAATCCTATTTACTAAAAAAAACAACGACAATCAAAAATATCAATCAAAATGGTCTTACTCTATCCCTGGAAATCAACTTCTTAGACGAAGATAAGATCCTACATACCACGGCGTTCTTCTGAGAATGTTTCAGCTTCCTTGGTAATCGATCTCCTCTTCGTTGAAGTTTGCTGGCGTGCCTTATTTGGTTCTTGTACTTGTAACACCTTGATAGTTCGTGTCCATTTATCGAACAAAACGAGCACGTCAAACTTGGATAATATTCAGGCATCTGAGATGTGCAAGCAGCTAGACATATAGTAGATCCTGAAACATTACTGACAGGGTTTCCAGTTAGAGAATCTTCCATCTTGATTGGGTTTCCTTCTTCTCCGAACCCATTGAGTTTGATATATGTATTGCTACAAGTATGAAAATCGATGTTTTCGCCAAGGAGCCCTACACTTGATTTCCTATCTTCATCAGAATCATAGGTTTCAGACATTTCATCAAGTGTTACAGCTAGACCTTTGTTCCCAGTGTATTTTCTACGATTTGGGCATACGTTAACAAAATGGACAAAACCCTTACACTTAAAGTACTGAGGCATGTCCTCGTCATCATCCTCGTCAACATCCCTGTTTTTAGGAGGTATGCGAGAGGTTTGTCTGATGACCTGGGTTTGTCTCTTGAAAACCGTTTACTTCTCTTCAACAGAAGATCCCTAAACTGTCTTGTGATCAAGGAGACCAACTTGTCAAGGTCTTCATCTGAAAGATCATTCTCAGACTGATCATCCTCAGAGACATGAACACTTTTACCTTTGGGAAGTAGTTTAGTGCTCTTCTGTGTTTTAAAGGAAACATCCTTACCGACTTTGGATGTATGCTCATGGTCAAATATCTTTAGCTTCCCAACCAAGGTGTTTCTGGAAATCCTATTGAGGTTATTATCTTCAACGATGGCATGCTTCTTAGACTCGTATCTAGATGGCAGCGATCTGATAATTTTCATCACAATGTCCTTTTCGGGAATAGTCTTACCCAATGCAAAAGATGCATTAACAATTTCAGACACTTTGTGATTAAACTCATCAAATGTTTCTTCATCTGCCATACGAAGGTTCTCCCAATCGGAATTAAGGTTTTGAATCCTAGCTTCCTTTTCACTGGAGTTTCCTTCAAATATGGTTTCTCAGATATCCCAAGCATCTTTAGACCTAGTGCAATTAGACACATGGTGTTGAAGACTTGGGGCAATGGCATGTATGATAGCATTTAACCCTTCAGAATTTTGCTTTGCAGCAAGAATCTCGACAGCATTATATTCAACAATATTCTTGGGAACAGTTTCGTTTCCATCTGCAACAACGGGCACATCATAACCATTCACCACATATACCCATGATTAAAAATCACGCGATTGAAGAAAAACTCGTATAATAATTTTCCACCATAAGAAATTGGAGCCATCGAAGACTGGTGGTACGTTAATAGAGATAACACCTCTGTCCATAGAGTCAGATCGCTACAAACACAGACTGATGAGGTCTTAAACGTGTTTGCCTGCTCTGATACCAATTGAAAAAGTGGGGTTCTAACAACACCACCCAATATTTCGCTTAGCAATCTGTATGGACTAACTCCGAAATACTTTGCTAGAGAATCAACTAGACAGTCAGACTCAATCTAGATAAAAGTACCTCAAGGAGTTAATATCTCTCTCTTGTTTTTGATATTACTCGAGCTAATGGAAATCAACGAGTCCTAATCAAAACACAAGGAATACTTGGACGGTACCAAAGACCAATGTCCAAGAATCAATCAACAACCAAGGTTGGATTTCCAATTGATGATCACGAACGCACAACCTGTATTGTTTCAATTATATAAAATATAATGCGGAAAAGAAATAACACAGACACCAGAAATTTTGTTAACGAGGAAACCGCAAATGCAGAAAAACCCCGGGACCTAGTCTAGATTGAGTACACACTGTATTAAGCCGCTACAGACACTAGCCCACTGCAAACTAACTTCGGACTGGACTATAGCTGAACCCCTATCAATCTCCCACTGATACAAGGTACTGTTTTAATCCTACGCCTTTGATCCCAGCAGGATACTGCGCACTTGATTCACTTAGCTGATCTCACCCACAACTAAGAGTTGTTGTAACCCAAAATCACAGATTTGATAATAAACAGATCTGTCTCACACAGAAAAGTCTATCATAGGATAAATCTGTCTCCCATATATAAACCCTAGGTTTTGTTCCGTCTTAAGATATAAAATAAAGGTGAACAAGAACCAATTGATAATCCGGTCTTATATTCCCGAAGAACAACCTAGATTAATCAATCACCTCTTTACAATCCTTCCTGACTACACAAGCGGATTGTCGAGGAATCACAAACAGTGAGACGAAGATGTTTGTGACTTCTTTATCTTTCTTATCGGAGGACTCTCACGATCTCAAGCCAATCAATCGATTGTACTCGTACGATAGAAGATGCAAGATCAGATCACACAACTACGATAAAGTAGTATCGGTCTGGCTTCACAATCCCAATGAAGTCTTTAAGTCGTTAACCTGATTTTAGATAAGAAAATCAAAGGTTAATGGAGATCGACTCTAGAGAGCGCACTAGTATCACACAAACGTGTGGGGATTAGGTTTTCTCAATGCTAGATGTCTCCTTTATATAGCCTTCAAATCATGGTTTTTCCTTAGTTACAAAGCAATCCTTATTCACCATTAGATAAAAACCTGATTTAGATTCAAGCTAATATTTCTCAACCGTTAGATCTAAAACTTAGCTTGTCACACGCACTCGGGTATACGTTTACTGGGTTCGTGAAAACCATGCGCAAACATGTACGTTCATGATGGTTCACCATAGTAACCCAAAAGGTTAACCATATGAGCATTTCATATTAACCTTATTCTTCTTCACCATAACTAGTTCAATTGACTCAAATGAACTAGTTAGAGAGTTGTTCAATTGTTATGAGATCTTATGTAACTACACAAGACACAATTGAAACAAAGATGATTCGATTCGATTGAATCAGCTCATGAACATTATAGCCACGTTTTGCATAAAGCATTCCTTAGTAATTTAATGTTTCTTATTCAAAGAACATCTTTAGATCATAACCTCTTAAGTTCACAAACAAGTTCGTGGACTTAAGTTAATCGGTTGAGTTTTCCAAACTCAGCAGAAATTCACGGAAAGAGAGCTTCTGCCAGTTCGCGGACTGGGTTCGCGGACTTAGCATACAAACGAGTTTTGGAAAATCCAGTAGAAATTCGGCAAGCCAATTCCACAATCTTCCTGATTTCTCTTGATCAACAAAGTTCGAAAACTTCGGTTCTAGGTATACATGGTTATGTAATATAAACTCTCATTTCAATCATTGAGACATTCTCAGAGTACTCTATGTAGCCGTTATTCACAAATCGATTCACGTCAGAGCAATTCTCAAAGTGATTGAAACTTTTCATGACTTTCGTCACTAGGTGAAGATAACCTTGATCAAAGCGAAATGCTTTACCAACACATGATTTCGAGATAAAAGATAAGCAATGAATGCTCAGCTCGAAATGTCAAGTGTGTATGATATAGTCTATATAGCATACGACTTTTGCCTCATAAGAAGTAGGAGATAGAATAGATAGACTTTTGAGTGATATATAAGTTCAAGTCTCCACATACGTTTTTGTTGATGAAGTTCCACGGTTCCTTGTATAGATCTTCGTATTTGTCGTTGAATCGCCATGAAGTTCTTGAGCTCAACTACACTTTTTTATCCTAGTCCGAGACTTAGCTATGTAGGCTAGAAATCAAGACTCATAGTTTTGATCACTAACATTGACAAACATGCTTGAGATAGCAACGCATGCGAGGTTTACCGAGCAATGCTCTAACAAGTACAAATATTGGCAGGTTTAAATGTATGGCTTGCGTGAGAATTCGAGCAAGAAAAGTGTTGCCTGGATCGTTCATTCTGGGCTGTCTTGAACAGATTTGAGATGTCGAGAAAGAAGAAGGTGTCAAAATGTTTTAGCCTGATTTTGTGAATGTTTGCCGTGGGTTTTGAGAGACAACTGAAGCCATCCCTCCATTGTCAGAGCCATTGCACATCAAATGTTCGATAACAGTTCTGAATGAACTTCTCTTCACCACTTCAAGCTCATTTAAATTTTTTGCTGCTGGATTTTGTGGGTGTTTACACAAGGGGTTACAATGAGTGGTGGTGGTTCTCGACAGACTATGTGTTGTTTTAGGAGCTGGACATGAATACTAGGTACTGATGGTGTTTCGGGTTAACATTGGCTCGAGTAAAGAATGGAAGAGAGTTGTGTTGTTGATGATGCCATTAGGTTCTTATGTATCGATGGGGATTTTGTGCAGTTCTGGTAGCAAGGACACCAACAGTTCTTCCTTGCTCTTGTTCTGCAGTAGCCATGGATCTGTGGGCTATGTATGAGGTGTGTTTGTTCCTGAAATTCAGACGAGAAGGGTTAGTGACTGTTGTTGTGAGTCTGTACAAGGAGGTGGAGTTTGGGTCGAATATTGGGCTTTATTTCATCCGTCAAAACTACAAGAAAGTGGACTGATGGTTGCTTCCGTTAATGTTGAGAGTATTCTGGCAAGGTCAGGCAGAGGTGCTGGTGCTATTGCCATGGTTCACTGGAAGGGACATGAAGTAGAAGCTGACCAGGATTGTATGGGCTGAATGGTGAAGATCTGATGACTTTATTTTACGCATATCGGGAAAGGGACATGAGGTAGAAGCTGACCAGGATTTTATGGGCTGAATGGTGAAGTTGACCAGGATTGTATGGGCTGTAATATTTACTTTACTCATATCCGAAAAGGGTGGTCTGGTCATTTTCACAGTCTCCAAAATATTTATTGCACCTATTTCCAGTAAGGATAGATGGTCATTTTCACTGTCTATAATATTCACTTTACTTATTTCCGATAAAGATAGTCTGGTCATTTTGACAGTCTTCATAATATTTATTGCACTTATTTCCAGTAAGGGTGAAATAGTCATTTTCACAGTCTGTAATATCTACTTTACTTATTTTTGATAAGGGTAGTCTGGTCATTTTCGTATGTTATTCATTGCAAGTCAAATAAAATGTAAATTTTTAACTCGTATGACCAATTCCAAGATGTTAAATCATTTCTTTTGAAAGCAGGGTCAAGATCTCTACAATTCAAAACAAGTGAGGGATACACAAATCGCACATATACTTGGAAAGGTATATTTGTTTTGTTCTTTATACTTTCTACCTCTTGTCATGTTTTGTTTTATCTTCTGCCTAATAAGGGTGTTTAACCACAAGTTTTGATTATTAATGCAACATTACTTTTGGGTGTTTTAACTTGTACTTTCGTGGTATTCCACCTAGTGTTAATGGTCATGTGTACATATAGGCACCGACTATTGCTGCCGCAGCTCATATGTTAGGATTTGGTCATCGTGTATGCTAGAACTATATGACCCTCATGCTAAATTCATAAGAATTCTGGCAGAGGAAGTCTTTTTTATTGTTGGAAGAGATCCACTCATTGAGGTAATTATTTTTTCTTTCTAAATTTGTTTTATTGCAAATCGTAGCTGGAAGTTGAGACGTGTTTTGATTTCTTTGTTTTTGAATGTGTAATTTCTAATTATTAATATCAAGGGAGAAAAGTTAAATTTCATTATATCACCCCCAAAGGTTCAAATTTTGTTGACTGATAAACTTTTTTCATAGAACTGTAAGAAACACAGTCTTCCTGCAACGTATAGATGGTAAATTTGTGAATCCATTAGACTTTTTTCATACAATTGTAAGAAACACAATCTAAGTGCTGAGCAAAGATAGTAAATTTGTGAATCCATTCGACTTTTTTGGGATTTTCGTAATGAATGTCAATCAATTGGTATGTTGATTAGTGCGATGCTTCCAACTATTTCAAGTAAATCCTCCTTTTTCCCATATGTTGATTGTTCGTGGTCATGTTGTTCTCTGCAAATGTAAATCCTCCTTTTGCCCTTCTTATTTCCTTAACATTAGCTTCAATCACTTTTGTCTATTCATAACTTCTTGTTGTTAGAATCCTATTGTTATTCTTTCATTCAAGTTTGTTGATTCTTTTTATTCTGTTTTTGTGAAGATTCCTCGATGTAAAAAGCTGCAGTTCGAATAACCTACTGAGGCAAGACTACTTCGAATTTCTTATATGGGATTCGCTCTCTACATAAAAGAGTGTCAATAACCTTTGTGAGTCGTGCAACTATTTCAAGTCTAGATGTTCTTACACCGAAAGTCTTCATTGGGTTACTCGCTGGAGTCGAAAAGGTGTGAAGAGATTAGAAAACTCATTCCAACTCTTAAAATTTTGGGTGTGCGTGTCTGGTTCAATTTTTTTTTTTAACTTCTACTTGCTCTGTTTTGGTGCAGCCAAAGAAAATCTAGGTGCATACATTCTTGATCTTGGTTGTGCTCTTTAAGTATGTTTACTAACCTTTTCTTTTCACTTTCTTGCAATGTTACCTATTTTTCTAAATTCAATCATTCCTTGAATTTTTAGTCAAATATACGGTGTTTCGACTCCTCACTTTATCTCTTTTGGTGCAGTCAAAGACAAAACTAGGTGGATCAGTTCTTGATCTTGATTGTGCTCTTTAGGTATTTCTGCTGACCAACTTTCAGTTTACTTCCTTTTTCTTGTAATGTTCTCCATTTTCTGAATTTTACTTCCTTGAATTTTTAATCAAATCCATGGTGTTTAACTTTTGAATTGAGTATCCAACTTTCAATTGTTATGAGATGAAGTTCTTGTATTCGTTGCAAGTCATATAACAAAGGTAGTTCGTGTGAGTACAAAAATCTGGCAAGTTAGTAGTGCTATAACTACATTTATAGAACTGAAGTGTTGAATTAGTTTTAGTCTTTATTTTTTACAGGACGTGAAGAACTGTAGGTGTTAATGTTGAGTCTGTTTACCTACACCTTAGGAAGTGGGAGTCATGTAAAGTGGAACGCCACTTATTCTATGTTTTTCTTTATATAGCTAAGTTGTAATTTGGAGTTTGTGAAGATAGATCGATAATAATGTAGTTCTTTACATTTCTTTATTCTGTTTTTCTTTCCACTCCTCTCTTGATCCATGAAACTCCAAAACTTGTCATTAACGTGTACAATTTTTATTATTTGTAGGTCATGCGTGTTTGATTCCAATGCTGGAATTACTTGAAATGATAACTTTGTCTATGCTCGCCTTAAATGGTATGATAACAAATCTTATTGATTCATTTGTATATTTTTATTCTCTTGCAACTTCTCACCTCATTGTATATTAATTAAGTTAAGCTTGTTTTTACTTGGTTGCAGCTCACAAAGTGTTGGCTTTGAATTGTGCTTGGTTAAATTTTGTTATGAATAAAATAATTTTTTTGGTTGTAAGTATCATAATGAGTAGACCTTGGTGCTTGTGTTTCGCAATGTATGTATGAGTATTGAAATGTGTGTCGCAGGCCTGTGTTTCAGGATAAATTGTGTCGCAGGCCTGTAAACTGAAAGTCCAGGTCCGTTATAATGGATCTGGACTATGCATTTTTTAAACTGTAATTTAAAGAATTGTCACGGAAATAATTGCTACAAAAAGTGTTAGTTAAAAAGAACATGTGTCATCATCTGAGTGCTCATATAGGAGGACGACATGTGTTACTAAAAGATTTGTTACAAGCAATAGGTAGCACTTATAGGTGTTATTGTAACCGTTACAACAAGAAGACAGTGTCCTCAAGCGAATCGTTGCAATAATATACTCACGCCTAAAATTGTTACAATTTTCGTGACAAATGAGCCACGTGTCGCAATCCTAAAATTAGGTCAATTGTGACTATTAATTATTGTAACGCTGTTTATATGTGACTGTGTCGGGATCTTGTCACAGATAAAACCGTTACAAAACACCATCACAATTATTAATAACGGCCTATTTGTAACAGATTATATCTGTTACAAATTCAATAAGTAACAGGTATAGCCTGTGACAAAATCCTGGAAATGGTGTAGTGGCACCTTACTAAAAGACTTCATTCGAGCAGTGAATACTCCACTTCCTCGTAGTTCTACACCAAGTGAATTTTCGGACTCGGACAAAGAGGAAGACAACACAATGGGAGGTTGACCACCTGCTCCAAGAACACTCAAGGAGCTCACTTCTCCAAACATTGACCAGCTGCCTTTATGTATTCAGCTTAATGGAACCATTGAGTTGAAGCCGCAATTAATTCAATTGCTGCCCAAATTCAAAGGTTTAGCGGGAGAGGATCCTAATCGTCACTTAAAACAATTCCATCATGTTGTGACTAGTATGAAGCAAGCAACCTCAGATGTTGATATGGCTATGATGACCAACGTTTCCTTTCTCCCTTATAGATGCTGCAAGAGAGTGGTTATTTGCTTACCCTATGGAAGTATAACCACATGGAATGGAATGAAGAAGTTGTTCCTTGAGAAGTATTTTCCAGCATCAAAAGAAGAAGTGATTCGCAAGGAGATATGTGGTATTAGGAAAGTACCCGGATAGACTCTCTATGAGTATTGGGAGCGCTACAGGAAGCTTTTAGCTAGCTGTCCACACCATCAAATTAGCGATCAACTCGTTATTCAATACTTCTACGAGGGGTTGCTTTCTAATGATAGAAATTTGATTGATGCCGCAAGTGGTTGTGCACTTACCAACAAAACCATTGCGTAAGCTACAAGTTGTTGGAGAATATGGCTGCGAACACTCAACAATTCTATACTCGAGATGAACCAATGGTAAGGAAAGTGAATGAAGTTGGTGATTCTTCACATTTGGAATATAGGATTGGTAACATGGAGAGGATGATGCAACAAATAGCAGCGGTTGTAATACCATCATACACTGAAGAAGTTGAGCAAGCTAGTGCCATGTACCAAAATCAGCAACGTCCAAGATAAGATCCTTATTCCAGCACATATAATCCGCGTTGGAGAGATCATCCTAATTTCATCTACGCCAACAAGCAAGCTGCAGTCTCTAATCCTTCTTTTAATCAACAAGGTGCGTACCAATTATTGCAAAGGCCCAACAAGAAGCTAAAGGCATGAGTATAGATGACAAGTTGAATCTCATTCTCAACACAATGGCGCAAGATAAGCAAAAGGCAGGGATGGATATGAAGGACATCCGTACACAAATGGGTCAACTAGATAATACCGTGAGCAAATTAGAAGCACAAGCAGCTGGAAAACTTCATTCGCAACCATTGAATCATAGGGATAATGTCAGTGCAATTGAACTACGAAGTGGGAAACAAGTAGAGAAACCGACAACATCACCGGAGTCACATGAACGTGATTTAGAGAAAGAAGTGGACGAAGCAGCCCCTAAAAAGAATGATTCGGTAACTAATTCTAACTCTAAACCTCTTTTTTCTACTTACGTTACTCCTCCACCTTTTCCTAGCAGGTTTGCAAAGTCAAAGAAAGAGACGTTGGACAAAGAGATTTGGGAAATCTTCAAGAAGATAGAAGTGAAAATTCCATTAATTGAGGCGATAAGGCAGGTTCCCAGCTATGCAAAGTTCTTGAAGGAATTGTGCACTAACAAGCACAAATTGACCGGTAATGAGGTAATGAGTGTGGGGGAGAGTGCTTCGGCATATCTTCAAAAGAAACTTCCACCTAAATTGAAAGACCCCGGCAGTTTTACTATTCCTTGCACAATTGGTAAAACAAGGTTTACAAAAGCTTTGCTAGATTTAGGAGAATCTATTAGTGTCATTCCTGCTTCAGTTTATGAATCTTTAAATCTTGGTCCTCTCAAAAGTACCAACATAGTTATTCAACTTGCCGATAGATCTAATGTCTACCCGAAAGGGGTTGTTGAAAATGTTTTGGTGTAGGTTAATGAGCTTATATTTCCTGTCGACTTCTATGTTCTTGATATGAGTGATGAAAACTCATCCTCGTCCACACCTTTGATGTTGGGTAGACCATTTATGAGAACCACTAGAACAAAGATAGATGTATATGAAGGTACCTTGACAATGGAATTTGATGGAGAGGTCGTTCGCTTCAACTTCTTTGAGGTGATGAGATACCCGAGTGATGTGCACTCATGTTTTGCTGTGGAGGAAACTGACGCTGGCTAAGAATGCAAAGGAGATGAAAGTCGAGCTAACGACTTTAAACCAAACGCTAAATAGGAGGCAACCCATCGGTTTTGTATCTTTATTTTTATCTTTTTATTTTTCAGCATTTTATCTTTGTTTTTTTGCATATCATTTGCGGAATTTCCCACCTTGAACTTTACTTTGAATGACTAAATTTTACATTGAGGACAATGTAAAGTTTAAGTGTAGGGGGGAATTTATATGTTTGTAGTTTTATGCCTTTAGTAAAAAAGAAATAGAAAAATAGAAAAAAGAAAAAAATTGCTTGATAAACTCCAAAATCTGGAAACTTGTGCCTTTAGGATGACACTACCAATATAAGTGGATGGGACCATCTTGATTGCAGGAGTTGAGGAATCCATTAACTAAAAGGAAGGGCATAGCTCATGAACTACAAATGACATGATAGTTGTTACCATATCTCAGAATGTCACCATATCACTTTCAGTTTTTATTTTTGTAATATTTTCTTGTTTAACTAAGTGATTTGGTGGGTCACTAACATCGAATTGTTATTGCTGTTAGGATGAAATAAAGTGATTGAGTTACTAAGAAAAGGAAAAAAGACAAGACCAATTAGACCAACTGGTGTATATACAAAAAAAATATGACACTTTGATGCAATATGTGTGTGTTCTCCCTGTCTCCGTCGCCTAAGAAAGCGTGGAACGCAGGATCCATGGGAATTACCATGTAATATGCTGACAAGAAGCATGCACTTGGATCCAAAAAACCTAATCATGTTGTCAATTAAAAAAAAATATTATTATTGTTCAATAAAATCGATCGCTGGTTCCCTTGTATATGCCTGTTGAATTGATCTAGAATTAAGATTATCAACCATTGGTTCCCTTGTATATGCCAGTTGTGTTGATACTAGAATTCAGACCAGTATCTCAATCCATTAGGATTCATAGGTTCATCTTGGCGGTGACCTTTAGACAGATATGGGAAACATCGATCACTTTAGTCAACATTCGCAAACATCTACCTTTATATCCATCTTCTTAATCTATTCATATATGATTGTGGTTAGTTATATTCCTAGTATTGTGGTTTGTTCGACTTTCTAAGTAGAGATTTATTTACTTATATATGAATTGAATTTGCATCAAGGTGCCTCCTCCCGTAGTCATTTTGGATTCGTTCATAGATTCTTCATAGGTAGTTGGATAAAAGGTTTTGTAGGTACACCTCTTGTAGACCTTCACGAGACTAAAATTCGTCCACTAGGGACACCTAGGGGTTCAAAGGCTTGTTATACGTGTTAAGTGTGACCGTAGCCTCGAAGACACAGAGTTGTATGTATGTTTTAGAATTATTTTGTTTGATTTGCTCGAGGACTAGCAAAGTCTAAGTGTGGGGGAATTTGATAGGTGTCTAAAACACCTTAATATTTATCTATTGGTTAATCTTTCTTTGCTAAGTTTTCTTGTAAATTACGTACCTTATGTTTGTTTTGAGTTTTAGGTACTTTGGAGTCATTTGGAACAAAATAAGAAGAAACGTCGCATAAAAGGGCAAGGCAGATTATTTATCATTATTTACTTTTATTTCTTCATCTTTGTCTGAAAAGCATGTCTGTTTAGTGATGCAAATTCTTATATCCGAAGAGCATGGCAACTTTAGTGATGAAGAGACATTGAAGAGAAGAAGTGAATTTGAGAAATAAGAGAATTCAAAGAAAGCAAAAGCGCCATGCGAATTGAGTCACGAGCTAGGTGGATTGCACATGCTTGTTTGAAGGAAGTCATGGGCTTAGCACCGGAGGGGGCTGAAGGATTGGATTTCACCACCAAGGCACCGCACATATGCATTCAAGATGGGAGAAAAATTAGTTCTCCTTGCAAATCAATTTGTGCAACCAGGTGAACACCATTTCTCTCTTAATTCACAACAGACATTTCTCTTCTCGTTTCATCCAACTCTCAGCCATGTCTGCCGTCGATCTAGCCGTGAATTTGGTGGCTGTTCATCATGGGTCGAAATCTTTATCTGAAGCTGAGAAGGAGAAGGAAGAATGGAGTAAATTTGCTGGCATTTTGGACCGGAAATAGGGAGGAAATTAAGCTGTTCAATCGATGGTTTCTGGAAGGAGAAATGGACAGTGTCACAGCAGGGGTTGAGAGCAAGAAAGAGTACAAAGAATGGCAGGTTTAGATGTATGGCTTGGGTGATAATTCGAGCAAGAAAAGTGCTGCCTGGATCGTTGATTTTGGGGCTGTCTTGAACAGATTTGAGATGCCGAGAAAGAAGAAGGTAACCAAATGTTTTAGCCTGATTTCGTGAATGTTTTGCCGTGGGTTTTCAGAGACAACTGAAGCCTGAAAGAATACGACTGAGAGGGCGAATTTTGGTGGTTTAATGGTCGAGTTTTGGTGGAATTTTGAGGACTGGATTGAATTGTGTATGTATAAAAACATTGGGTTTGTGTTGAATGTGAGTTTTCTGCAGGGAAGGTTATACGAAGAGGCTTACAAATCACTAGAAAATCTATCCCTCCATTATCAGAGCCATTGCACATCAAATGTTCGATAACAGTTCTGAATGAACTTCTCTTCACCACTGCAAGCTCATCTAAAGTTGTTGCTGCTGGATTTTGTGGGTGTTTACACAAGGGGTTACAATGAGTGGTGGTGGTTCTCGACAGACTATGTGCTGTTTTAGGAGTTGAACATGAAGACTAGGTACTAATGGTGTTTCGGGTTAACATTGGCTCGAATAAAGAATGGAAGAGAGTTGTGTTGCTGCTGCTGCCATTAGGTTCTTATGTATCGATGGGGATTTGGTGCAGTTCTGGCAGCAAGGACACCAACAGTTCTGCCTTGGTCTTGTGCTGCAGTAGCCATGGCTCTGTGGGCTATGTATGAGGTGTGGTTGTGCCTGAAATTCAGACGAGAAGGGTTAGTGATGGACTGCTGTTGTGAGTCTGTACAAGGAGGTGGAGTTTGGGTCGAATATTGGGCTTTATTTCAGCCGGCAAAACTACAAGAAAGTGGACTGATGGTTGCTGCCGTTAATATTCTGAGTATTCTGGCAAGGTCAGGCAGAGGTGCTGGTGCTATTGCCATGGTTCACTGGCAGGGACATGAAGTAGAAGCTGACCAGGATTGTATGGGCTGAATGATGAAGATCTGATGACCTGTTGCCGTTAGTTTAGGCTGTTGAAGGGCTGAGATTTAGAGGCCCGTAGGGTTTATGAATGTATCTTATTCACAATTCCAGGGCAGAGACATATAAGGGAGGCGCAGAAATCACAGAAAAACTACCTTATCATCACCATTTTTCCCCTGTACCTGTTTGCAGAATTGCTGAGAAAGCTTGGAGCTGACAGAGACCTGTTCTACACAGCAGCAACTCTGGTTTGCTGCCTGGGTTTAATCTAAACTTCTCCTTCTTTTGAACATCTTTTAAGATTTGTATTTTTGAGAACAATGTTAATTATGAGTAGCTAAAACAATCTTTGATTAGGGGCGATTTCAAAGCCCGGAATATGAATCTACAATTGATATGAAATAACTCGTTTTCTCGTCATTGTATGATTTCTACTATGCCAATAATGTTTATGGATTAATTGTTGATTTTTTAAGTTCGAAATTGAATAGTCAATTCGTAATTTTATTGCTAGTTTAGAATTTCTTCGACCGTAATTGTCTAGAAACTATAAACACAAGTAGCGATATATGGGTATTGATAATGGGACTTTGTTAAGTACCCGTATGTAGAAATTGACACTATTAGGTGATTCAAGCGTTTGAATTCATCACTAGGAGCAACCTTATCTCACAAAACTTAGAGCATTTGTTTAAGTCACATCTAGAGAGCGTACTTCCAGGAAACTTGGCAAGTAGAATCCGATAGTCGAGCGCTTCCGTATCCGGTGAGCTTAGGGGATAATAACGGGATAGTTGAGCGTACCAATTATCCTAGGCTTGTTAGTAACGAGATAATGCGAAGAACGTGGTTATATATCGATTAGGTTTATATTTCGTGGTCGAGAATGATTCCTTAATCAACTCCATCTCATATTTGAATACAACTTTGTGATTTTCAAAATTTCTAGAACAAAAATCTTCTTTGCTAGGAATATTCGCATAACAACTTTTGCTTCATACCTCTTTTGGGACGATCCTGATTTCATTGTACTACTTGCTAGTGTAAAGAAAAGTAGAGAAATATTATTTGCGAGTTGACACCTCGTCAATGTCACGTATACAAAATGTACAAGTGGAGCTAGCTCATGCTTTTCTTGTGGAACTAGCTCATGCTTTTCTTTTCTGTGCCTAACTTTGTTACATGGTAGGCATGCATTGTTGCAGCCTTTAAGATATTATTATCTGTTTCTAGGCACACATTGCTAAGACACAGTCGCACCACTCCAAGAATGACAAGTACATTTTGCACAATTTAAGCCGGTTCATATGGGGTCGGCTAAACCCTTCATTTGCTATGCTAGCTGGCCTGGCGAACTGGTTGCGCCACTATGGAAAAAAAGATAAGCGATCGAGTCTCCACCTAGCGGTCGAGACTACACCGCTAGCGGTCTCATTTCAGTCGCCCTATCTAATTTACACCGCTAGCGATTTAAACCCGACCATCCACGGTCGGTGCTCTACCGCCTATAAATATCACAATTCCCTTCAGTTTTCATTCAGAATTTTTTTTCTTCTCTTCTCTAGAGAGCAGACCAGAGCGATTTTTTACTTAAAAATGAGTAGTTCCAAATCAAATAGACAAAGAAAAAGAACACAGGAAAGAAAAAGGAAAAACTGTTGCAGATAGTGATATCGTATGGGTTCAAGATAAACAACAAGAGTTCGCTAATGTTAGGCAACTGGTTGGACCTGGTGTAACATATATGCATTTATGTAACCATCCCGAGTGAGTTCTGTTACCTAAAGTAAGAGGTGGGTGGTCTGCGCTAACCGAAGTGTTTGGGTTACTCCCCGAACCTGTTCAAGAATCCTTGAGAAGATATCCTTGGAAGCGTTTATATTTCATGAAAGGCAAAAACCACAGGACTCAAGTTGTGCGAGTTATTTGTGAACGTTCGTGGAACAATGCAAATACGTTATTTTTCAAGGATTTCGAGTGTTGTAAGTTCTATTTTTCCATTCAATAGTTTAAGTTTTAGTTTGATACAAATTTTAGTTCCACATACAAACTTTAATTTTATGACCATGTTGTTTTTAGGGTTGACACCGTTAGATTTGTATATGTTGACTGGAATAAAAAGTGAGGGTGAAATAGTACAATTTAACAAATTAAAGTGGATATCAGAAGGAAGATGGAAACAATTACTCCCCTTGTACTCAAATGATACTAAAGGAAATCAAGAATCCGGACAGTTACACTCATTTGGATTAAGAGTGTCTGGGTTGAAGGTTTTTTTGAGCCGTTACCATGCCTAGGAGATACACTGAATATTATCCGAGATCGAACGTATTTTTGTATTATGGATGTTAGGTCAAGATTTTTTCCCCAATGATAGCACAATGTCCTTAATTGGTTTTCTGGAATCTTTAGAAGATTTAACTAAAGTGCCAAATTATGATTGGGGTTCTGCAATTTTAACTGAGCTATACATATGTCTCGGTGATTGCTCAAGTAAGAAGACAAATAGCTTAAATAGATTAATTATCGAGTTGTCAAACTAGTGGTGAATGTACTAACACATCAATTTTCGTCAATGTTATTTTTCAGTATTGGTGGTATACTTACTTTAAGGTCGGAGAACCTGATCTTCACGATAAACGATTAATTTTTCCAGTCATGTACAAGTACAAAGCTGATAATTGGATTGGTCAGATTAATGATGGTCAAAATACCGTTGTTGTTCAGAGGATGCAACAATTGTGTAGAACTAGTATCAACATTACGCCAATGCCGTATATTGCTATTGACGAGTTCCATGAACCAATGACACAATCCATGCTACAGTTAAGCCTTAGGAGACTTGTGATTTACAATCCAATTAGTGGTCAGGGTATTTGGTACTACGGGGAAAGACATACGTTTCAGCTACAAGGAAAAAAGGTAAAAGCAATCAATCCGTTTCCAACTTAAATAGTTTCACATGATGATTGGATAAAGTTGATAAATAATAGACAACCTTGGGAAGAAGTTGAATATTTGATCCAAATTCCAGAAGATGACTATGATTACTTCAGCAGGTTTCAAAAGGTATGCAAGCTAAATATTGTTATTCATCCACAAAACTTAGGTAGTGTTGACTTTCCAGCAATTGGAAATTTTCCACTTACATATCTTCCATCCCAACCCCCACTACCGACGGGCGAAGCATATACGTACCCTAGCAGTCAAATAGGGTCGTCAAATATGCCTCCAATATCTTGGGAAGTCCAGACTTTATCACCAAGTGGAGATATTGTTACAGTTCCATTTACTAGTGAAGGTATGCAACAAAGCTATCCATACTATGGTGTGGTGGCATCAAAAGAAGATTATCAGAACGAGTTGAACAATTTTGGCTTTTTACCAATCTATTCCGCAATTTTTCACTTGAGATAGATGCAGGCTTTGAGGGAGAGTATGAGTTATGAATTGCCTGAGACTCTGTTAGGGTCAAGTTCTCAAATGCCTGGTGAGAGCAATTCAAGAAGTTGTATAAGTGCAAGTCGTGGAGGTCGTAGAAGTCGTCATCACACTCCAACTATGGTGGAAGAGACTCAGCTACCACCAACAGCAGCAAACGTGGAGACAGATTTGCAGTTTGGTTTCATGCCCCAGGCATCTGTACTTACTCCTGGTGGTGGTGTAAATATGGATGCATTTAGGAAATCCTTAATTTATACCCCAGCAAGTTCAGCATTTCACCAATTTCAAGCACCTCCAATGGCTCTGGTACCATTTCAAGGTTATGAATCACCTTTCACCAATTTCAAGCACCTCCAATGGCTTCGGTACCATTTCAAGGTTATGAATCACCTGATGCTACTCAACCACCATTTCAGAGTCCAAATAATGAGTTTTCACAAGATCAAACTGGCTTAGGGGATTATATATTTGGTAATCGTTAGTTTGATAGATAAATGTTAATCGTTAATATGAATCGTGGTTTGTTTAAATCGTTAATCTAATTGCACTTTTGTTTGATAAATAATAATCTTAATTTAAAATTTTCTACATAAGTTAAAATTGAGAACTTAAAATTGATAAGTTAGATTAAATTGGGGCAACACTTTTAAGATTTCATAACAACTTGCATATCGGAACTTCTTTCCGTTGTCACGGAGCCACTTTGCACGACATCTTTGATCAATCTCCAGCAGGGTTTCACCACTTCTCATGTTTCGAGCCTCTTCCCATATCATACCAATATACTTTTTAACGTTCTTGGAAATTATGGAGAACAGAGCACTAAACACCGTCGAATCACGATTGTTGAGGTTCGTTCTTTCTTCTTCAAATTTCAGTAAAACGCGTCCCCAAGACGGAATAATCCGTAATGCACCATCAAGGATTGGATGATTAGTGAAGAAAACATAATTCCTGCAGATGCATTCATCTTCTAACGTGCTAAAATTGCGCTGGTGTGCAACTCTCCAACTATTTGCTCTTCTTATTTCATTTTGCACACTAGCTCGAAGTGCAACTCTTTGATTTTCGGCCGCATGTTGCTCTTCTATGAATTAAGCCATACACATGTTTTGAGCCATTGAAAAATCTAAGAAAATAGGAAGAAGGTGTGAGTTAAAATGGTAGAGGAATGTGATATTTATAGGGGAAAGATTTATGGTCGTTGGATCAGATTCTACTTAGCAGTGTAAACTAGACCGACCGGTCTTACAAGAGTCGCCACTCGGTAAAAACTTGACCTGGCCTGGCTAAGTGGCAAATTTTCCACTTAGCCAGCCAGTTTGCCAGCTCCATAGTGGGTGCAAAATACAAACTCTCAAATTTGCCATGCCCATAGGAACCGGCCTTAGCAGTGGGTCGACTTTCACGCAACCTAACAGTTCAAAAAGTTCATTTAGCTTTCTCGAAATGACATAGTAGAAATAGAAATATTCAAAATTATATTAATACAAAAGAAAAATCATACTCCTTCAGTAACAACAGCTGGGTGCAAAATATGGTGGAATACTTTCTTCATCATTGAAGAAATTTTGCGGATCAACTTGTTTCTTAACCATTGCTAATCTTTTAAAATTTCCTTTGAAATACTTAGTTCCCCGTGAATTAGCAGCTTTCAGAAAACTCATGTTTGGAAGCTCATTCTTACCCAAATCAAGATCTCTATAGTTAACATACGAAGCCCGCGGATTAATTGACACATATGGAGTAATGTAACTGTAAAGATTTCTAATCCAATCTATATGTTTCTCAGATGCTTGTCCTTGGTTCCATTTCACAATGTACTGAATCTCATATAAATTACCTTTTCTATGTGGAAAGGTATTGCGGATTCTGATATAGCGTTCATTTTTCCTCTGAATGGCTCAAGTATTAAGAATGTGCTTGCTTCTAACTCAAGAACCCTTTTCCAAATGCCTTCCAACCCGTTTTAGCAATGTGTCTATGTTTGGAGTAAAAGAGAGCTTTAAAACTGATCCAATCCAATTCGTTTCGATGCAGTCGTTTGCCGTTAATCCGAGCTCAGGGAAGCTTTTTTGCATTAGCTTGAGCAGGTCTCCAGTACCACCAAGGTACAATGAGTTGAATACAACTTGAATTGTCTTTTGTCCGTTCCAGTTTTCGAGTTGTACGACGGTTCGAATGAATAAATCTTCGGGAAGCTTATCTGCAATTTGTTGTCATTTTACAAAAAAATTTGTTGCACCTTGTTCCAATGTTCTGCTAGGTGAAAAAACAGTGACTATTTCTGGGATATGTACTAATTTGATTTTCCATGCAAGAATGATGCCGAAACTCGCTCCACTTCCACCTCTAATGTCCCAAAATAGATTTTCACCCATTGACCTCCTATTGAGTATTCTGCCATTAACATCAAGTATAAAAGCATCAATAATATTATCAGCAGCAGTACCATATTTTCTTACCAAAGCTCCAATCCCACCTCCACTAAAGTGTCCGCCAACACCCATTGTAGGACATATCCCAGAAGGGAACCCAAGAATTTTACTTTTCTCAGCAATCATATATGCAAGTTCTCCTATAGTTGCACCACTCTGAACCCATGCAGTTTGAGTACTAACATCGACAGAAATCGAGCACAAATTAAGATCAATAACAATGAAGGTACACACATGCATTTTGTATTTGCTTTACTGTTCCATATTTGTAAGTTCTAGATAGCTCAATCGTCTTCTATAATGTGTTTGATTTTTCTTATCATATACTGCAATTTCGGGGTGATTAATGTTGGAAGTGAGAGTTGTAGAAAACTGATTGGCAGACCTGGTATTAGCGGGTCAGTTTACTCGAATATCTAACCTCCAATATATTAACTTATATTGGAGCAAAAGTATGCATGAAGAGTGTTGCAAATGTCTAAAGTGAGAGTTGAATGAAATTAAGTTGATTTGTTTATAATATATTTCCTTCAAAATTAACTCATTTTTCTTCTCTTACTCGTTGCTGAGTGTTGACAATGACATGGATATTATACGAAAGTTGACAGAAAACAGTGTCAACTTTCATATAAAGATTGAACCAGTTTTCGTGCTTATTAATCATGGTACACTGGTTCAGATTTCTCCAACATCTCACCTGCAACCATCACTCTTAAGCGATAGAAATGCTACTATTAGCTTCTCCAATGGCAGAAAGTGGAAGGGCAAGAGAGTTCCGATCCATTGTAAGTGAGACGCCGGTGAGAGTTGGCACGTACAAAGTGGCGAGTAACATGCCATTAACTCTCCTATTTTCTAGCATTTTGTACCGGATAAAACTAGTAGGAAATACCATATGGTCCTACAAATAATATATTAGAGAGAGTCTAGTCCTTTTGACCTAGTCAACTGTCTGTTTGGTCCTATTTGAGATATAAATTATAGTTTGGTCCTAGAAATAATGATTTGGTCCTAGGGTGATGTCATGGATGATGTAATTGTCACTAGGTAGTGACAGAAATACCTTTTTGGGGCCACATATATATACAAAAATCAGTAAAGAAAAAATCTTTTTCAGATTTACTTTCTCTCTCATATTTATTTTCAGATCTAATCTCTTTTTTTTTTCTTCTTCTTTTCTTCTTGGTAATAATGGCGTCTCCATTATTTTTTGTTCTTTTTCTTCATGTTACTGTTGAATACGTTGTTGCTGCTCATGTTGGTGATGTTGAAGATGAACTTAGGGTTTATGATGATGAAGATGAAATCATGTTATTTGTTGTTGCTGCGGATATAGATGATGAAGACGATTTACGACGAAATCCGTCGCTGCTGTTGAAGATTCATCTACATCTGTTGAAGATGTTGAAGACGACGATGAAGATGTTGAACATCTTGATTCTTTATGAAGTTGTTGAAGACGAAGATCTTGATTATGAAGATGTTGAAGACGAAGATCTTGATTTTTTATGTTGACGATCTAGATTTTGATGACGATCTTGATTTTTTTTTATGTTTGTTGCTCGTGTTGAAGACGATAAACATGATGAATATGATGTTGCTGGTGCTGTTTTGAAGACGATGATGTTTGATGCTGCTGTTGAAGACGACGAAGATGATGATGCTGCAGTTCATTCCATAAATGAACTCTGGTTTTTTTTAGGTTTTTATATGGAGTTCATTTCTGGAATGAACTATGTTTTTTTAGGTTTTTATATGGAGTTCATTTCTGGAATGAACTCTGTTTTTTTAGGGTTTTATATGGAATTCATTTCTGAAATGAACTATGTTTTTTTTTAAGTTTTTATATGGAGTTCATTTCTGGAATGAACTCTGTTTTTTTAGGTTTTTATATGGAGTTCATTTCTGGAATGAACTCTGATTTATATAGGTGATTTCGGAAAAAGTAAGTAGAAATTAACAGGAGTTCATTTTGACGAATGAACTGCTACAAAAAAATAAGTAAAAATTAACATGGAAGGGTATTTTTGTTCATTTAATATTTTTAAATAATTATGGACCAAACAGTAAAGGCGTTTTCCCAAAGGACTAAACTGACATGGGCCCACCTGAAAAAGGACCAAACAATATTTTTCCCATAAAACTACTCCCGCCAGCGACCCAACATCTCCTGTGAAACCTTACACAACACACTTTCTCAAACCTTACACGACACACTTTCTCAGGAAACCCATTTAAATCTTCTCTTTCTCTACAAAATCTAATCGGAACTCTAAAATTTAATCATCTCGACATGTCCCATCCTTCGTCACCTCCACCAAAAGATGTTATCACTCTTCTCATGGGAAATGCAAAGAGAAAACACCAATCTCCTTCTCCTTCCATGAACCTTAAAACTCTCACAGAAAATGATGATGTTCCTCTGGCTAACAAGCATAAAACCCTAGAATGGGTAAAAGAAGAGTCAAAGAAAGTCATAGAGGAAGGAGGTAGATCAGTTAATATAGATAAAAAAATATTGCTCTTTTGAAAATGTTGGAAGGGAGGTTCAATCGAGACTATTGAAGCCGCAACAAGTTTGGAAACCAAGTTTACTTGGTTATTAAGTTTCAGAGTCTGTCTAAAATATTCTAGAAGTTTTCCAAGATATACTTGGAAGCTAGGTTTGTTCTTTTATTTAGTAGTTTGATTGTCTAGGAAGTTAGTTATTTTTGGAACTCTGATTGCCTTTGAACTAGTATAAATATGTTATATGGCTTGATAGTTTTGTAAGCGCATCAGAAGAGTTTATTGTTTTTAATAGATTCTTGTTTGGAAAATTTCTTCGTCTGTTCATATCTTCTTTTAGCTTAATCATCTTGTCAGATCCTACATCTGGTATCAGAGCTACAAGATCCTAAGACTGTGACGAATAAGCTGCAGGGAAGATGGCATCCAGTTCAAGATCAATAAAGGTTCCAGTATTTGAAGGAAAGAATTTTGAGCATTGGAGAATACATATGGAGAACATATTCAGATACCAGGAGGTATGGGACATTGTTGACACAGGTTATGTTGAACCTGCAGCGAATGCAGTGTTGACTGCTGAACAAACAACAGCTTTACAAGAAAGTAGGAAGCAGAAAGAGAAATCAACCTATATTCTTCATCAATGTGTGCATGAATCTCTGTTCGACAGAATTGTGTACATCAGTTAAGCCAAAAAGGCTTGGGATGCTTTGAAAACCTATTACAAAGGGTCTGACAAAGTAAAGAAGGTAAGACTGCAAAATTTAAGAAGAAAATATGAGTTATTACAGATGGAAACTTCAGAAAAGTGTCATATTTTTTCTCAAGAGAACTAGTGAGATGAAATCAAATGGTGATACTATAGAAGATGCTGCAATTGTGGAGACAATTCTACGGAGTTTACCAGAGAGTTTTGAAGCTGAAGTAAGTGCAATAGAAGAATACAACTCAGCAGCAACTATGAGTTTAGATGAAATATTAGGTTAATTGCAATCTTATGAGAAGAGAAGGACATAAAATATGTTAAAGAAACAATTGAGGAAGAACTTCAAAGTCGGGTTAATTGGAGTGATGGTCAATCATCAAACTCATATAGAAAACCTAAGAAAAATATTGACAGAAGCAAGATACGTTGTTTTAACTGAAAAAATTTAGGTCACTTTCAAAGAGGGTGCCCTGAAAAGAAGTTTGAAACACGAAATAATGAAAATTTTGTTGAGAAACAACAATATGATTTTGAAGTTCTCTTATTGGCATGTTTTACAGCTCAAGAACAAAACAAAAGCAAGTGGTATTTGGATACTGGATGCAGTAACCATATATGTGGAATGGAAGAATTATTTGTGGATTTAGATGAATCAGTAAACACAAGTGTAATGTTTGGGAACAATGAGATAGTTACAGTAATGGGAAGAGCGAAGATTGGTATTATTCTTAAGAATGAAGCTTATTCATGCATCTTAGATGTTTATTATGTTCTTGGTCTATATAAAAATCTACTAAGTATGGGGCAGTTAGTAGAAAGAGGTTATAGTATGAATATCTCAGATGGTGTTTGTTCGATTCGTGATACAAGGAAGAAGTTGTTTGCAAAGGTGAATATGACCAAGAATAGATTATTTCCGCTGAATATACAATATCAAAAGGAGATACGCTGTAACACATAAGTACAAGAGATATGTCATAGTTCATCAACACAAGATAACACTTGGTTATGGCATATGAGGTTAGGACATCTCAATTTTAACAGTTTGCAATTGTTATCAAAGAAGGAGATGGTTTCAGGATTGCCACCTATAGACAATCCTGAGAAGCAGTGTGAAAGTTGTATATTTGGAAAACAACATAGAGATGTTTTTCCTGTAAAAAAAACAAAACTAGCAGAACAACCTCTGGAATCGATTCATTCTGATCTTTGTGGACCTACAGAAGAAATTTCACGTGGAGGAAATAAATAATTCATTACATTCATTGATGACTTCAGTAGAAGAGCATAGGTTTATCTAGTAAAACAAAAGAGTGAAGGTGCTAATACCTTTAAATTTATTAAAGCATTTGTTGAAAGACAAAGCGGAAAGCAAATCAAAATCTTACATACTGATAAAGGAACATAATACACTGTGAATGACAAGTTTCTAGAAGAATGTGGTATTCAACATCAAATGACAGCAAGATACACACCACACCAAAATGGTGTGGCAGAAAGGAAAAATAGAACTATAGTAGAAATGGTTCGTTCTATGAGAAGAGATAAAAATATACCAAAAGAGTTTTGGGGAGAAGCTGTATCATGTGCAGTTTACTTGTTGAATACATGTCCTACCAGGTGTGTTTTAGACAAAACACCAGGAGAGGCATTGACAGGTAAAAGACCTATTGTTAGACACCTTAAGGTATTTGGGTGCATAGCATATACACATATACCGGCAAAAAATCGAAAGAAACTAGACAACAAGAGTGAAAAATGCATATTTGTTGGATATAGTGTTTCAACAAAGGGTTATAAGTTGTATAATCCTAATACAAGAAAGATAATCGTTAGCAAAGATGTTATCTGTGATGAATCAAGTCAGTGGGACTGGAATTTAACAAAAGATAATGGTGATTTTAAAGAACAAGGAATTGTAACTTTACAAGATACTGTTCCTAAAGTTATTACTCCTACTACTGTTTTGGAGACTACAACACAGCAAGAAGAAGAAGTGTCAACACTTCCTGTGTGTAATCTTGTTGCACCAAGACAACTTGAAGATTATGTTGTGACAAGAGATGATGAACAGGAAGATGAAGATCTTATTAACTTTGCTTTATTTGGAGACAGTAATCCAATAAATTTTTAAGAAGCATCTAAAACTGAAGGTTGGAGAGAAGAAATGGATAATGAAATTCAAGCAATTGAAAAAAATGAAACTTGGAAACTCACTACACTTCCGCATGATAAGAAAGCTATTGGAGTTAAATAGGTTTACAAGACAAAGTATAGACCTAATGGTGAGATTGATCGTCTTAAAGTTAGACTAGTTGCTAAGGGGTACAAACAACAATCATGAATTGATTACTTCGAAGTCTTTGCTTCTGTTGCAAGACTTGATACTGTGCGATGATTAATTGCAATAGCTGCGAAACACTAGTTCAAAATTTATCAGATGAATGTGAAATCTGCATTCCTGAATGGTGTCCTTGAATAAGAGGTGTATGTTGAGCAACCTAATGGATACATAAAAGAAGGGGAAGAAAAGTGTGTATACAAGCTACACAAAGCCTTGTATGGATTGAAGAAAGCACCACGTGCTTGGTATACACGGATTGATACATACTTCATCAACAGTGGGTTTGAAAAATGTCCATATGAACATACACTTTATATGAAGACTGATTCTCAAGGTAATATGAATATTGTGTACCTATATGTTGTTGATCTTATCTTCATCGGGAATAATATGATAATTATCAGTGAATTCAGGGAGGCCATGATAAAATAATTTGAGATGACTGATCTTGGCTTAATGTCCTATTTTTTGGGACTTGAAGTTCTTCAAACAGAAGATGGGATGTAAAGGAGACTGTGAAGCGATCTAAGATGAATGACTGCAAATCTATCTTAACACATGTTGAGAGTAGATTAAAACTCACAAAAGACGGAACTGGTGAAATTTTAAATCCAACAGAGTGTAAGTGTTTGGTGGGAAGTTTGCGTTATCTGACTTCTACTAGACCATATATTGTTTTTGGTGTTGGCTTGATCAGTCGATTTACGAATCTCCTAAACAATCTCATTTGCAAGCTGCAAAGAGAATTCTGAGATATATTAGTGGAACAATTGATTATGGTATTCTATATAATTCCATAAAAACCATGACGTTAGTTGGATATACAGATAGTGATTGGGATGGAGATATAGAAGAAAGGAAAAGCACTTCAGGATTTTATTTTCATATAGGATCTGGTTATTTCTCTTGGTCATCTAAAAAACAACAAGTAGTTGCTTTATCTACAACAGAAGCAGAATATATTTTTGCAGCTTCATGTGCAGCTAATTGATGCAGGGCATACTACAATTCCAGAAGATTCCGCTTAGAGGTTTGGCTTCCATGGTTTCCTAGTTTCAGTCTTTCTTATTTTTAGGATTCTTTTAGATTTCCTTTTAGTTTTCTGTTTCCTAGTTTAGTTATTCTTCAAACCTATATAAAGGCTAGATTAAGTCTTGTAAGAGCTATCTATTACTCAATCAAATTATTAAACACAAAACTTATCTTTCTCTTCTTGCTTGAATTCTCTTCTCTTCTTTCTTATAGCAATCTAGTATTGCTTTCTTTGACCTTGTTCCACATTAGTTGGTATCACCCGCTTAGTTTTAGGTTTTTCATCCTATCACTTGATCCTTTACTTCGCTTCCGCAACACCTTTCATTCCTTTTAAGTACACAAAAAAAAATATATGACTGCTCAACCAGTTACTCTAGCAGCAATCGAAGCTCTCATCAAATCTCATACCGATATTTTGGCAAAAAACATTACTGAAACTCTTGAGAAGTCCATGGAGGAAAAATTAGGGTTAAGAGATAACAAGCTTGAAGCAATGCAGAATCATCTTTTCAAGGTTGCAAAACACATAAATATAGATTTGGATATGCCTGAGCTTGTAGACTTAGAAGAAAAAACTAAAAACGATACACTTCAGTTTTTACAGAATGATGAAGTACCTAAAGATGTATTGCGTACTTTAAACATTAAGAAACCGTATGAAGGGTTCATAGGTCATTCAAAGAAGAAGCTAGTTCCTCCTACACTCGACAGTGATGATGAAGATGAACGTGAGAACGATCTAGAGAAGAATTGGATTGAAGAACGACGTTTAAAAACTGGTCACAACCCTTACAGTTCTTTACCCGAATATAAGCTAAAAGATGATATTCCCAACTTCTCTGGAAATTTTCGTATTGAAGAACTAACTGATTGGTTCTTTGAGTTAGAACCTTTTTTCGAATTTATGGAAGTCCCTGAAGATTCTAAGGTCAAACTTGTGACTTACAAGCTCAAAGGAGGAGCTGCAGCCTGGTGGGATAAGATCTGTGATGATCGTAGAAACGCTAACAAACCGAAAATACGTAATTGGACACGTATGAAAACTTTGATCAGGGATAAGTTCTTACCTAGAGATTATATGCAGCAACTTTTCATCAAATTGCAGAACATTCAGCAGGGGGCACGCACTGTTGAAGAATATGTGTCAGATTTTTATAATTTGGTGGCACGAAATCAACTCAAAGAATCTGAAGAACAGTTAGTTGCAAGATTCATTGAGGGCTGAATAGATTAATACAAAATGGTATGACTCATTCAGTTTTTACTATGGTCGAAGCTGTGCAGCAAGCTATTAAGATAGAAAATCGCCTTCTCGTTCTTCTAGGACTTATCCATCCAGACAAGGGCGTTATCAAAATAATTCCAGGGGTACCAATTCATCTCAAAACTTTTCTCCAGATACTGTTTTGACTATTCCCAGGCCTCCTTATGATGATGTTAGCCATTCACATCGACAACCTAGCCATATTGTGCCTTATACTCCACCTCTGGCTACACCTATCTTAGCCAATCCAGTTGATCTTCAGCCGGGTCAGCAGTCTCACTCTCTGCAACCAACTCCTCCTACTACAGGGAATCGGTTTCATAACAGGCAACAACAATTTCCACCGCAACAGAGAACTACTAATACTTATGCAAAATTTCGTGGAGATAAGTGCAATAAATGCCAGCAATCGGGGCACATCTAGTGATTGTCGGAAATTCAATGCTTTGATTGGTGAACCTCAGTTCATTAATGAAGTCACTGGTGCGCTTAATGAGTTCGAAGATGAAGACTCACCTGGTGATGACGATGAGTTTGTTGGGATGATTCGTCCATTATTTCTTACTCAACAATGCAAGTCTCAGAGACACAGTATTTAAATCAGATGTTATATTGGGGGTAAAATCTGCAAGATGATAATTGATAGTGGCAGTGTGGATAATTATATTGCTGATCACGTAGTTAAGAAGCTTGAACTACCAGTAACTTCTCATCCAGAACCTTACACTGTAGGATGGGTTAATGCCTCTAGCACACAGAAGATTACTCTTCAGTGTTATGTGTCATTCTCTTTTGAGGGTTATGAAGACACAGTTCTATGTGATGTCATTAATATGACGGCAACCCATCTTCTTCTTGGCAGACCTTGGCAATACGATCTTCACGCGGTTCACAATGGATTCGAGAATACTTACACTTTTGTTCATAATGGGAAAACCAAGGTTCTTAGTCCATCCAATTCCACTTCAAACTCTTGTGCGCAGACTGATGCTGTCGTAGCCACTGTTATTCGTTCTTTGCACCCACAACATTCTTTACATTCCCATGAAGATTCTAAGCCTATGATTGAGTTGCCTGCAAAGGTGAAGCCCTTATTATTTCAATATAATGTTTTATTTCCAGATGAACTACCAACTGCATTACCTCCTTTACGGAATATTCAACACTGCATCGATTTTATTCCTGGAGCCTCTTTACCAAACCAAGCACACTATCGCTTGAGTCCTGCTGAGCATGAGATATTACAGGGACAGGTAAATGATTTGCTTACAAAGGGTTTGATACGACCTAGCAACAGTCCTTGTGCCAGTCCTGCCTTCTTGGTTAGTAAAAAAGACAATGGATGGAGGATGTGTATCGATTGCAGAGCATTAAATCGCATCACCATTCCTTATAGATTTCCGATCCCGCGTATTGATGATATGATTGATTTACTGTCGGGCTCTATTATTTTTACTAAGTTGGATTTACGCAGTGGTTACCACCAAATACGCATTCGAGGTGGAGATGAGTGGAAAACACATTCAAGACACGTGAAGGTTTATATGAATGGCTGGTCATGCCATTTGGGTTATCTAATGCACCTAGTACTTTTATGCGACTTATGAATCAGGTTCTCCAACCCTTTCTCAGTAAATTTGTTATTGTCTATTTTGATGACATACTAATTTTTAGTCGCAGTGAGCCAGAACACCTCCAACATCTTTCACAAGTGTTTCAAGTTCTTGCTGACAACTCTTTATATGTTAATTTGAAGAAGTGTACCTTCATGGCTTCTTCAGTAACATTTTTGGGATATGTGATTTCTACTGATGGTATTCATGTCGATCCTTCTAAAGTTCAAGCAATTGAAGATTGGCCAGTTCCTACTTCTATTCGTGATGTTCGTAGTTTTCATGGTTTGGCTTCTTTCTATCGAAGACTTGTGAAGAACTTTAGCTCTATTTCTGCACCTTTGACTGACTGTCTCAAGAAGGAGAAGTTTGAGTAGACAGAAGCAATGGATAAAAGCTTTATTCTTCTTAAAGAAAACCTTTGTACGGAACCAATTCTTGCACTTCCGAATTTCAACAAGCCTTTTAAAATAGATTGTGATGCATCTGTTGTTGGTATTGGTGTAGTATTATCACAGGAGGGTCATCCAATTGCATATTACAGTGAGAAGAATTCAGATGCACAAAAGAAATGGTCTACATATGAATTAGAGTTATTAGCTCTTGTTCAATCTCTTAAGCAGTGGCATACTTATCTTATACATAGGGAATTTGTTGTCAACACTGACAACCATGCTTTGAAGTTTTTGAATACTTCTGCTAAAGTTAACAGAATGCATGATCTTTGGAAATACACTTTCTCCGTGAGACATAAAAGTGGCAAATTGAATCAAGTTGTTGATGCCTTAAGTAGAAGAAGTAATCTATTAACAACAATTCGTAATGAGAGTTATGCATTTGACTATATCAAAGACATTTATCCAGAAGATGAAGATTTTGGCAAACTATGGGATCAATGCAGTTCTCAAACTCATGGGGTTGATGATTTTCTTATACAAGAAGGTTTTCTTTTCAAAGGGAATCGATTATGTATTCCTCAAGGGTCTTTACGTTTACATCTTATGCGAGAATTACATGGCAGTGGTCTTGGTGGTCATTTTGGGAGAGATAAAACCATTGCCCTGATTGAAGAAAGATATTTCTGGCCATCTTTGAAACGTGATGTACAAAAGTTCGTACAAAAATGCATGGTCTGTCAGAGAGCAAAGGGTACAATTCAAAATACCGGGTTGTATACTCCTTTACCAGTTCCTGATGCACCTTGGGTTGATATAAGTATGGATTTTATACTTGGTTTACCTCGTACTGCTATAGGTAATGATTCTGTTATGGTCGTAGTTGATCGTTACTCTAAAATGGCTCACTTCGTAGCTTGTAAGAAATCAACTGACGCTTCTAATGTTGCTTCTTTGTTCTTTAAAGAAGTAGTAAGATTGCATGGGGTTCCAAAGTCTATCACTTCTGACAGAGATACAAAATTTTTGAGTTATTTCTGGAAAAGTTTATGGATGCGCTTAGGCACAGTTTTACAATTCAGCACAACTTCACATCCGCAAACTGATGGACAAACTGAGGTTGTTAATAGATCACTTGGGAATTTGATTAGAGCTAAGTGCCTGGATAATAGTAAGCAGTGGGATGTGGTATTGCCACATATGGAATTCGCTTTCAACACTTCTGTGAATTGTTCTACTGGGAAAACTCCATTTGAGATTGTGTACTCTAAAGTACCTAATCATACTCTTGATTTGGTAGCCTTACCCACCACACAGAGTACAAACACTGCAGCCGACTCTTTTGTAGACAAAGCAACTGAATTACATAATGAAGTAAAATCTAAACTGGAGAAGTCCAATTCGAAATATAAAGAGGATGCTGATAAACACAAGAGGTTTAAAACCTTCAAGGAAGGGGAGCTCGTGATGATACATCTAAGAAAAGAGAGATTTCCAGTGGGTACTTATAACAAAACCAAGATGAAGAAATATGGTCCTTTCAAGGTTTTAAAGAAGATCAATGATAATGCTTATGTTATTGATCTACCAAATGATTGGAATATCTCCAACACATTTAATGTTCAAGAGATTTTTACGTTTCATGGTGACAATGAACTTCTGGTTTGTTTGGACAACTCGAGGACGAGCTTTACTATAGAAGGGGGGACTGATGCAGGGCATACTACAATTCCAGAAGATTCCGCTTAGAGGTTTGGCTTCCATGGTTTCCTAGTTTCAGTCTTTCTTATTTTTAGGATTCTTTTAGATTTCCTTTTAGTTTTCTGTTTCCTAGTTTAGTTATTCTTCAAACCTATATAAAGGCTAGATTAAGTCTTGTAAGAGCTATCTATTACTCAATCAAATTATTAAACACAAAACTTATCTTTCTCTTCTTGCTTGAATTCTCTTCTCTTCTTGCTTATAGAAATCTAGTATTGCTTTCTTTTACCTTGTTCCACATTACTAATGCGGTTTGGTTAACAAGAATGTTGAAGTATCTTCATCATGAACAAAAGGCTCCTACTCAAATAGTGTGTGATAACAAATCAACTATTGCACTTACGAAAAATCCTGTTTTTCATGGGAAAAGTAAGCATATTGACATCAAATATCATTATATCCGAGAACTAATCAACAACAAAGAGATAACTGTTGAGTACTGTCAAAGAAATTAGCAAGTAGCTGACATATTCACAAAACCTTTGAAGGGTGAAACATTTGTTTACTTAAGAGGAAAACTGGGAATGATGGGATTTCATAGTCCCGGCTTGAGGGAGGCTGTTGGAAGTTAGGTTCAATCGAGATTATTGAAGCTGCAAAAAGTTTGGAAACCAAGTTTACTTGGTTATTAAGTTTGAGAGTTTGTCTAGAATATTCTAGAAGTTTTCCAAGCTATACTTGGAATCTATATTTGTTATTTTATTTAGTAGTTTGATTATCTAGGAAGTTCGTTATTTTTGGAATTCTGATTGCCTTTGAACTAGTATAAATAGGCTATATGGCTTGATAGTTTTGTATGCGCATCAGAAGAGTTTATTGTTTTTAATAGATTCTTGTTTGGCAAATTTCTTTGTGTGTTCATATCTTCTTTTAGTTTAATCTTCTTGTCAGATCCTACAGAAAAGGAAAGCTACTACTCTTGGAGATTTGGTTTCTTTTGTTTATCTTTCGGCATGTAAGATTTATCTTAAAACATTATGGGATTGAGCTTGGAATTGGAGGAATAGATATAAAGTTATGTAAGATTAATCACATCTAGCACATTTAATTGAAGTCATAACAACCAGTAAATAGTTCAACAGAAGTTTTAACAAACACAACAACACAAAGAGAGAGAAATTTTATGCTGCAGTTTGCTCCAAATTGTGTCGGTTAGCAATTTCTGAAATCCCAGCAGCTAAGTCAGGATGTGTATTCGCGGCATAAGTAACTTGCTCCTCTAGACTATTCTTCGAAGAAGATTTGCGACCTCAAGATTCAGAGTTGTATTTCTTCTCATCTTTTCAATGTTGTCCGTGGTTAAGAGCTTTGGTATTCCAAAGCTGATTCCAAAAGGAGCAATGTAAGATTTATCCCGCACATGATGGGATTGAGCTTGGAATTGGAGGAATGTATATAAAGTTATGTAAGATTTATCACATCTAGCACATTTAATTGAAGTCATAACAACCAGTAAATAGTTCAACAGAAGTTTTAACAAACATAACAACACAAAGAGAGAGAAATTGTATGCTTCAGTTTGCTCCAAAT
This sequence comes from Papaver somniferum, assembly GCF_003573695.1. Lineage (NCBI taxonomy): Eukaryota > Viridiplantae > Streptophyta > Magnoliopsida > Ranunculales > Papaveraceae > Papaver > Papaver somniferum. The sequence continues at coordinate 229,971,207 of NC_039364.1, read as the reverse complement.
TGTATCGGTTAGCAATTTCTGAAATCCCAGCAGCTAAGTCAGGATGTGTATTCATGACATAAGTAACTTGCTCCTCTAGACTACTCTTCGAAGAAGATTTGCGACCTCAGGATTCAGAGTTGTATTTTTTTTTCATGTTTTCAATGTTGTCCGTGGTTAAGGACTTTGGTATTCCAGAGCTGATTCCAAAAGGAGCAATGTCACAGTGACCGCATATCCTTGTAGTGAGAGAAGGAAAACTAGGAGTCTTCTTTATGTGATTCACACCTGAATGGTTGCGATTAGCATGGTGTATAACTTCTGTACAACCCAAGTTACCCAACTACATGTCAGTGGGCCCTAATTTAAAATAGTCAAGTGTGACCGAGTTGAATTATATTTGACCTCTTAACCACTCCTCTGTATGTTCTTAAATGTACACAAAAAGTCACAAGTCAAGCCTACTCACGGCTGTGCAGTTCTATTGCACACTTAACTAGGAATAAGTTGATTTACACACGACTACAACTGAATTTGAAATCCATAATTACTAACCTCAATCATCTCTAACGATGAAATAATTACACACAGCTTTAAGCTGAAGTAGGCAGAACATCGGCGGGTAGGCAAGTTCAGCCTGACGTGATAATCATATAGCGATACAGAAAAACAAAGACAGTTTTAGCATCATATTTTTGTCCTATACAATAACTTCACTAGTCTCTACTTTACTATCTACTCCTTTTTTCGAACTTCTAAGCGTGAAACGACAGGCTTCGACTGCATCATTGATTGACAAGAATATTGAATCCTTACCTATTGTGTCGACAAGCTTCGATAACATTAGCTTCTCCATCACTTCCATCTTCGGATTGGCTACTAACACGTTGATTCCTTTTCTTTCTATACTCTTCAGAACTTCAGTCAACATTCCGATGCCAGTTATATCGATAGCACTAACTCCTACAAATAACAAAAATTTAATTTAGCGACCACCAGGAGGAGAATCAATTCATATTACTCTTACTGGAATTAAATATATCACCAATTCAAAAGTTCATTACCTCCCATGTCTAGAATAATATGTTCGATGTCAGCAGACTTGGAGTCACTTATGCTTTGTTCATGGTCCATCCACCTCGAAATCCTAGTAACAATTTCGAAGATAAAGATAAGAAACTGTGGTTTATGTACATGCGAGGAAAGCAACTATGTTATTTACATCAAAATTTACCTTTCTCGTACGTATGTACAATTAGCGAAGTAAATGGGGGATCCCAACTGTAGAATTAATACTCCAGGAACCTTTTCCACAGAAGGATACTGCTCAATATCACGGTACATTGCTGAGTTTGACACATTCCCAAGATTGGATATTGGAGGCCTAGCAACGCATAAAAGTGCTCTGATGATGGATAATCCTATCTAAAAAAGCAACCAAGTAAAAATGAAGAAAAAGAATTCATTAGATAAAAGACACCCTTTTATACTGCACTTGCTATGTAAGTTTTGAAGTTTTCTAGAGAAAACAATTACCGATATCATAAGGCCGACGTCCATACTAAGAAAGATAACTCCTAAGTATGCGGACATGCAAATGCAAAAATCATATTTATCGACTTTGTAAATGTGATATGCCTCTTCATATTCGATTAGTCCAAGCATAGCAGCCATGATGATTGCAGAAAGAGTGACAAGAGGAGTGTAACCGAAGGCAGGAGCGATAAATAATAATGTTAACATCATGCAAACTGCCATGACAACGTTAGACATTGCTGTCTTACATCCCGCACTATAATTCACAGCAGTTTTCGAAAATGGCCCTGAAAAACAAAGAACCATATTAGCCAAATTTCTATTGTTATTCGCAACATCCAATGCAACTGTGAACTATGAAATGATAGCATACCAGTGGTCAAATAGCAAGAGGTGAATGAGCCGACAAGATTCATCATCCCAAAAGCTACCATCTCTTTATTCCCATCTATTTGATTATGTTTCATTGTGGCGAAACTTCTTGCTATTGCAATACCTTCCTGTATATGCATGCATATGGACAGTTAAAAAAATGATATCCACAAAATTCTGGATAATATGGAATTGATCATGGTAGAACTTACAGCTAAAGCAAGAAATCCTGTCATGATACCGGCTTTTATGGTGTAGGGTAGATATTCAGGATCAAAGTTCAAGAATTGAATTGAAGAAGGGTTTATTCCTTTTTTCAAATGACCAACCTGCAACACATAATGCGACACTTAATTAACAGGAAATTGGGAAGTTTCTTTGGTTTTGAAAAGTATAATGAACATAGTTGGATTGTAGATTACAATTTGAATTCCATGCCTATCTGCATGAGCAAAATATGCAACTAAGCATCCAATAACCACAGTCACCATGGGCGCTAGAGCTGATACCCAGTATAAACTTGGCTTCTTCTTTTTCTGTACACAACAAATAAATATTTTTTTCAGTTTCATTCTAATTTAAAGAAAAGAAAAATATTATCAAAATACAAAATTCTTGCCGACCCGACACAAAACCTTGTAATAAAAAGCCGTTTGTTTGTTTTTCTTTTGGGGAAAGTGAGCCATGTTGGGACCTATTATATGTCATGCATCCAGCCAAAAAGGAACCATCTTATAGAATGATGGTTGAGGCCTGAGGGAGTCCAATTATGTAGTCATGATGTCATAATGATGTATTTATCAATATCGAAAATATATAAATAAATCCAGTGTAATAAATAACAACCAAGTTACTAACTGCTCTAACTTCAAATTTCAAAATGCGCCAAGATAATCTCAACAAAGAGCTTACCACATGCTTTGTGGCGAGGAGGAAAACAAGGAAACAAACTCCAGCAAGAGCACTTTGCCACCTCCACTGCCAAGGAAAACAAAATATTATTACAAGAAATTTTTCGTCATTTGCCTTGTTATATTCCAACATGAAAATTAAAATTAAAAACTTACATGATGTGTTTGGCTAAAAACTGAGTGCAATACAGAGATAACATCAGTTTTACTGGTAAAATGTGTTAGTCCAAACATCCCCTTCAGTTGTTGAAAACATATTATGGTTGCTGCTCCACTCATAAACCCAACGATTGTTGAATGCGATAAGAAATCCACCAGTATTCCTAACCTGCAGAGATCAATCATGTGTTATCTCTGCTTTATGAACATACATGGATTTCTTTCTTTTTGCTTAATCTAAAAATGTCAGTAAAATTTACCTAAAAAATCCCAATGCGAATTGGAAAACTCCAGTGAAGAATGTGGCGGTGAAAACCAAATGAAGATATAAAGTTGGATTATCTTTGGGTGAAACTGCTTGCTCTATGATTGAACCAAGAAGTACTGATGCTGATGCTATTGTTCCTACAGCAATATCTTTCGAACTTCCAAATACTGCGTAAACTAATGGCGGGATAAAACTTGAATCTGCATGAGAGAGAAAAAAAAGAAGAGTTAGACAGCTTCTAATCTCTATGTTCATCTATTTAGCCGCTGCCAGTATTTCTTACATATTTTTCTTAATTTTTATTCTCTATTTTTATCCAAAATTTGCAATATATTGTAAATACATAAATCACTTTAGGGGCAAAAAAAAATTAAAAAATAAAAAAAAATGCATAATGAGTAAATAAGGATGCATGTAAAATAGGATGCATGTAAAATGTAAAAAAAAAAAAAAACTGATAATAATATTTTGAAAATGCAGAAAAATTATTCTGAAAGTAAACAAAAGAAAGAAAAGTTGTACGTACAGAGGCCGAGGATTGGAGGTAGATTAGCAAGCTTGGCATAACTGATTCCTTGAGGAACAGCGAGACAAGCAATGGTGATTCCTGCTAGCAAATCATACCGAAACAATTTGAAACTATATTGCGGTAACCATTCGAACACAGGTAAGAAATATTGTACTGTTTTTTTCGCCTTACGGTACGCTGAAGTTTCGTTCTTGAATTGTCGAAATGGATCATCAGGGAAGAATGTTTCTTTAAGATCTGATTTAACAGTTGTTGAAAAACTTCTTGGGTTTGAGAAGTTCACCTTGTGAACAAGATTTTCACGAGATGTTGATGATGATGATGATGAGTCTGTCATGGCTTTAATTAGATAGAGGAGAGACAGTGAGAAAGAAAGTTTTTATTTTCTTCCAAATGTTTGTGAAATCAGTTATGTTGTTCCTGTATTTATAATGCTAATAAAGGTATAATGTACAGAGGAAATTAGCAATAATCTTAGTTAAACTGTTCTGTCTTAAGATAAGATAAGTGTGGTTAAATTAGAATTTATTAATTTTAGTAAATACTTTACATAATTACGTGTCTTTGATATCAACGCATTAACCCTACAATAGGAAAGGTGTAAATGAAGGCCATGGTTGGTGGTAAAAGTAAATAAGTTGGCAATCGTCATAGATCTATTGGTAGTTAAACTCACTTGATTAACAAATATCATTTAATTTAAGTGGATTGGTTTCTAAGATTATACATTCTGAAATAGGTTCTCGAGATAAGAAGATTTATATAAAGTCTTAAATATGATGCACAAATTTCATTTCTTGCTTTGTTGAAGTTCTAGTTATAGAAAGTGGTAAAATATGTGTTTGGCCCCTTACAAATTGAAGCAATACCAAGTGCATGTTGCCATGTTATTCTTTCATCCAGTGGGTGCCGTCTTTTTGTAGGCATCCTAACTTCAAATTATGTCATGGATGCTAACACCCAACGACTCTTACGTGCATAAGCTTGAAAAGCGAATGCTATGTTCCAGAGGGTCGATTATTGGCAAGACTAGCACCTAGGCCTACTACTGATAACCCCTTGTGCAAGCGGGTATATCAAGTTTAGGTCGTATATAGTCCACAAAAAAGTAGACAAGGTTTGGCGCATTATGAATTTGCAGAAAATGAGCTAATCCATAAGATAGATGTATATTAAGGCAGCGATGAGAGTAGTCCTATTCAAAAGGATATGAAATTAGCATCTTAGTTAAGTAAATTATTAGTCAAACAAGCTGCAACTCAAACAATCTATCACAGAATGTCGGTTAGGGGGTGACCATAATTTTTAATTAGCTGGTGTTACTCCCCAGTCCTACTCCTGTTAGTCTACTAGGCAGTGACTCGATATCTAGGATTTGTAACCGAAAGTTTTCATTGTGACCCAAATATTGCCGCTTGATCTAATGTGATTAGCAATCAGAAATTTACATCTTGGCCTACACACAATCTTCTGCCTTAAAGCAGGATAAGCATCTGGCCCAAGATTTTCTGGAACTTCTTTACTTGGCCAAGAAAAAATAAAAAATTATCCTGTAACCTTAATCCTCTGATTATGACACAAAATCTGATAACACGATTCAACATAGGTTCCATAACCTCCGTGTCGTAAAATCTGCATAATTGCTAGCCAAAACATATTCTTGATCGAATAGACATAAATGTCTGTTTTTTATGAAATTATTCAACATGTCTTTTATGAATATTTACATCACAGAAATGAAAAACCAAGTCGGTATCTAAACAAAACAATATCCAAGTGGAAAGATAAAGTGGTCGGCAGCCAAGGACTATAATATATCCAATCCAAATCCTGGTTAAGAAATCGCTTTTGCGTGAGTCTGTTATTTGCTAGCTTATACACTGCTGCATTTGCACTTTTTCGCTGCCTTTTCCTTATCTTTTGAAGAAGAAAATTTTCCTTTCTTTTTCCTAAATGGCCCATACAACTACCACCTTTTTCCATGCCCACGTATATATCTACTAAGCTAATCATCATTTTTCTTCTAGGAGAGGCATATACAACCTACTAGCAAGACAATGTTGATTATTTTGCCATCCCAAACGCATGTGGCATGTCGATCCCCTTTTAAAACATGGGTTAGTAGAATTATTTCCCACCTGTCTACTTTCGAAATCGACCTCACATAGTATTAGCACTCACAAGAGGTAAATCGGAAACAGTCACAACGGTAGTCTACGGTCTACCTCATGGTAATTAAAGTCATTAAATTCTATCATTTTCGAGCCAAAAACAACCAAACAGTGCACATGTCTTTGGACAAAAAATTAGATCCTAAAAAACAAAGACATTCTAAAACAGTGTAGTAATGTTCGTCAGGTTCTTTCATGATGCGCACTTCCTATGCGATATTTGTACACTGCGTTGTGTGGACATGCATCAGAGTACGTGCATATGTTTCTTAGCTGCCATTTAGAAAACTAACCAATCACGTGGCCTGGCCATGATCTCATTTAGTTTTCAATTTGCCACCATTAGAACACTTGTGGCTCTCTTTGTATCTCTGTTAGGCTTTTCCATGTATAATGCTACCGCCTGGTGTGGATTCCAACAAGATATCTGCCTAGTCTGGAGTAACTGGTTGTTGACTTCCAATTGGTTCACCAATAACCTGGGGACAGTGCCCCTGCAACCCCACTAATCGTGGAAGGCCCCAACTCCACGTACTCGTGACAGCAAACTTACCTATTGATGTTTATCTTGAAACACCTCCACCAATCGGCACTGTAAAGCCAAGGAAAATGTGGGACATATTCAACCTTTCTGAAGGATATTTCGTTAATCCTTCATTCTTTCACATTTTGCAAGAGTTTTAGCTTTATAGGTACATTCGAACCCTATTTATCACATGGATAAATGTGGTTTAGGCAACTAATAGGAAACAGAGATACTGAATCCAGACTTTCTCCAGAGAAATTCAACAGGAGCCATTATAAAAAGAGTGCTGCAAGATCTTAGTGACGACAGGCACTCAAGAATGTAGACACACTTTAGCAAGAAAATATTCCGCATAAAGCACAAGTGGGACTCCCTTCCTCCCAATGGAATGTATTTTCAAGGAGGCCAACAGAAAGTGTCATCATTTTATGATTAAAGAATTCGCAGAAGATCTAACATCCAGTATGAGATCCGATGCCAGTTTTGGCCTGCCTCCAAAGTCCAAATACGTTCTCTTGTATGTGTTTTCGGAGAAATAACAATTACTTAACAAAGACTCTAGACTAACATCAGATAAAATAAGTTCAAATGAGCTTTTTTGATCCATGTTTACCACTAATGGCAATCTACAAGACCTCCATTACCTCTAATTAAACATGATTAAGTGGGGATTTAGACACCATTAGTACCAACACAACTAGTAAAAGTTGAATTTAGCTCTTTCAATAAAAGGCTAGGGTTGCTTCAAAACTATAGAAAGATGTTGTCCTTTACTGTTAAGATTAGTATTTATTTGGCTTTAGACAATTTGGAGAAGTCAAAATTAAACAGTCCTCATCTTTATGATATTCTAATCTTTAGTGTGTGTGTACAATTGTGGTGTTACAGGTCCATGCAAGTTGTCATTAATATTGTCCTGTATATGTTGCAAATGCCTTCCTTAGTGGGCTGGTTTAAGTGGGTGGAACTGTATCAGGTGAAAGTGTAACATGGATGAAAGACATCCCGTGAGTGGAGCTGCGCCGAGTTTCTACTGAGCCTCCACAACGAGAGGTTCTGCCGAGGGGATATTTTTTGGTTCTACTGAAATAGATTGCCTAACCAAACGTTCAAGTTGGGCATAGGTTAGATGGCTACTAGTAAGGCTTAGTCTAATGGTATTCCAAGATCCAGGATTTGGAGGAAAAAGCGTGGTCTAATGGGTCACTGTTAGCCTGATTCCCAATTGATCCAAGCGATTGCTTGGATCTAATCTTGGTGCAATACAGGCACGCCATTAGAAATGGCGCACCCAAAAAGTGCTATACGCCATTATAAAAGGCGTGATGTAGCATATTCGAAAATTTTGTTCCCTCGTACGTCGTTAGAAAAGGCGCGGCACGGTATTTCAAAAGGCGTCCACTGGTAACGCTAATTACAAATGGTGCGTCGTATTTATATTTATTTGACCTTTTTTCTCTAACACACCCGATTACACCCGCAGGTTATACGACAAACTATGTGCGTATACTTTCTATCAGGTTCCTACATCGGTTTACACTGTAATGTTAAACGACGATTTATTTACGTATACTTTCTCATATCCCAATTTAGTAGTTGAAAGCATTCAGACCACTCAATTTAAGCCGTTATCATTAAGTCATCTACACACTGTTTTTCACCACAACTTCGGATAAAAATCTCGTTATCCTTATCAACACATTGTAACAGCAAGATTCTGTAAAAGGGGATTTCATTTATAAATAATAACAATTATTTCCTATAAATACACTCCATCAACCACTCAAAGAAATACACCATAAAATTAGTGGCGATCCTTCTTGTCTACCCGATTAAAAATGGATTCTAATCGCAAGGGAAAACAAATTGTGTGTGTAGAAGCAAACCAAATTTGTCCGCTATGTTTCCTTGATGACCATTCAGCCATGCAATGCCCTTGGATGTATTCCAAGTGCCTGCAAAAGGGTTGTGCTGGCATCAAATTGTTACTAGAATCGGGACCTGGACAGAGTAGGTACCTTCGTTGTCAATTCGACAATTGTCGTGAAGAAGCTCAGTGGTTGGAGGATGCAATCAAGTCCAGAGATGATAAAAAGATTAACGAACTTTGCACATTACGTATGAACAACCCCCATATGAAAACATCAACCAAAATCATATTGTCAACATCATATTCACCCATGTAATCTTCCACACATTATATATGCCAACTTCAACTACAATCAATCAAATAACGCCATTGGAGGATTCAACTTCAATCAATCAAATAATTTGCGTTTCACCTAAATTAACCCAAATATCCAAAACCCTAATTTCAAAGGAATAATTTTCAAATCAATTAAAACTTTGTGCTACTATTCCATGACAACATAAGCAATTCAATCCCACGATTATGAGTAACTATCATGAACAACAAATAAAGAAAATCAATCAAAATTAAAATTTGTTACCTAGATTTGATTTGTTGATGAAAATCAACAAAAATACCACCCAAAGCTTCCCCTTACCGGCTGGAACAAACCCTATTGAGATTATACCTAAACACCCACCAATTTGTTACGACACACCATTGAATCTTCTTAACCCGTTTCTTATTTTTTGTTGAAAGAACTAAACATACAGAAGAGAAGAGGAGAAGAGAAGAAGAGTCGCTGCGTGTTTCAGGATTTAACCCTGACACGCCATTACAAATGGCGTGTGGACCGGTCAACGAAGTCAATAGGCCATTCCTAATGGCGCGTGCTCTTATTTCAATGATACGCATTTCTAATGGCGTGCCGCGCCAATTCTAAAGGCGTTCCAATGCCGGATCCTGGGTTACCACTGCGGCTAGGCAAAGCGTTTTGCTGATGTGGTTCAAGGATTCAACTTGAATCCTGGAGGACCATTAGACCCAGTCAGTCTAAGGAATTTCATTTGATAATATCCTGCCCTTTTTGACAACATAGTGCAATAATTTAGTTAGAGAAATTAGGTAGGATGAAACTTCATAAATAGGCTTGGTTTGGGATACCTTAACTGTTAGTTACAAAGACCAATTAATGCACTGTGTTACTGTTAGATAAAGAATGATTTTTTAGGGACCATGGTTTTTTGAGGGGACCATGATTTTATTAGGCCACCTTCCTGGTGTGAAAATGGGGTTGCACACAAAACTTGCAAGTATACAAGGCCAAGTTTTATAGTATAGGGATGAGTAGGGGTTTGTCCACAGGGAGTGGGAGCATACAAGAAGTTTTCCTAAGCTAGCAATGGAGACAAGGCACTATGGCAGTGAGCAGTGATGGATGAAGGCAGTGAATAGCACTAAAACAGTTAGCAAAGCAAAGCAATTAACACAAGATGGCAGCACAGCAAAGATTAAATGGCAATGGATGTAAAATAACAATAGCAGGGAACCAAGGCTGTAAGCCAAGGGCAGGGGGAGTTTGTGCACTGATTTCAGTGCACAACAATTTCAAAATGCAAGAAAAACAGGCAAACAGGCAAGGAGATAAACTGAACAAGGAGCAAAATAGAACTGAATTTAAGTGACTGCAAAGGATTTGTGGCTAAGCTAAGGCTTATGATCCACCTTGTGTCCTAATCAAACAGCATATTTCTAGGTTGAGTTGAAAATCCTATGCATACATCTAGAATGGGAGGAAAACTAATTTTCTCCCTAGTTTGCCCCTAGCATTGACTGTCTTTTGACAGAACAATCAATCACAGGCACTATGAGCATTAATCTCTTCCCAATGCTCAAGCAAAACAGGGCAAGGAGTTAACTATCCTAGCAACTTATCATTTGACAGTGCACAAGGCTTCACTGAGCCTCAGCCTAATGCTGTTTAGCTCATGCTAAACATGTTACTCACACAAGCATTCATCATACAAAATAATTCAACCACAACACACAACATTCAAAAAGAAACAACTGTGATAAAGGAACTGAATTTGAAATGGTAAGGAGAATTTCTTCAAAATGTCTACTGGCTAGTCCATAGATGATTTCTACAACACCCATAACATCAATTTATAGTTTTACAGAACCCTCAATTTCTACAAACCCTAATTGGAAAATCCCCAAATCAGCAGGATTAGGGTTTCGAGAAATAATAAAATTAACTCACCCTCTGATACAAATAGACTCGACCCATGCTTGTACTTCTTCTCCTCTGCTAATCCTCTACTCGAACGCTTCTCCAATTTCCTTCTTCTCTCCACTGTGAAACCCTAGCTATGTTTGTCTTCTTGGTAGCATCAAAAATTAATGCTAAGAACAAGACAGACACGACTAGGGAAGAGGTAGGTGATGGTGGTGGTGTCCTTGTGGTCGATGGTGGAGATGGAGACGGCGGAGCAGACATGGCAGTGTCTGCCATGGTCGGGGGAAGAGGAGAAATTTGGGGGAAGTGAGTTTTGGGGAAGAAGAAGGTGGGTGTTTGTTTTGGGTCGATGGGTTTGATGGCTAAGGTGTTGAGCGGAATCATCTGAAGTTGATGCGCAGCGAGGAGATCCGTCGGATGTGAAGATGGTAGGTGGATCCAACGGCGATACGGAGGTAAGCGTGGAGCGACGGTCGGATGAAGGGATGTAGCAAAACGGACGACCCAAGATGGAGATGGGCGTTGCGATGTAAAGCGGGGGCTTCGGAGTTTGATGTGCGATGATGGAGCGACCGTAGGATGCTGAGATGCTTCGATCTGACGGCTGAAATCCGAGACGAGCTTGGATAGTGGAAATGTGTTTGAGTAAGGGTTTTGGGCCTTGGGTATGCCAAGCCCATATCTTCTTTAAGGACAATTCTTCTTCTTCAAGCCCACTTCTAGCCTTTTGGTCTTGTGCACAACATTCTTCGCGGCTTCCTTGTGTAATTCCTCCCGGCTTTTCACTACTTTTCTGCTCTTTTCCGCTCTGCTATTCATCCAAACTTTATTTATTACCAAAAAATGCAAAATTAAGTAAGAAAAATATTTATTCTTGAAAACAATGAAAATACAGAATATGGGATAAAATGTAGAATTAATGCACAAAAGATGAGTTAAATGCCAACAAAAAGGGATAAATATATACAATATTTGGCACTCATCAAATACCCCCAAACCTGAATTTTACTTGTCCTCAAGTAAAACAAAACTAAGGAAATCCTACCTATACCACTGTCGCTGGTCTCTCGAATGCATTTAGCGTATGCACTAAGCCTTTTAAACCACTAAGTGTCCCTAGTGGACGAGTTGAAGTCTCGTGAAGGTTTGCTTAGAACGTACCTACAAAGTTCTAGGTCAAAATATAAGCTCAGATTCCATCAAATGTGACATGTGCAAGTCAGTTAAGCTCACAGCAAAATGGAGATGTCAATCTAGCTATCGAAGGCACAATCCTAGCACTGATAACAAATAAAGACATGTGATAAGAGTGTAAAGTGTATCTACACATGTGTAAAGAAAGATCGAAGTTATGACTAGACTACTAATCACCAAGAGATAGTTTCTCAGGCTAAGAACCAAGGTCGAAATCTAGCTAGCTGTCCGGACTTTACGAGAATTGTGAATGAGTTGGAGGTATTTCACAATTACTCGCGTTGTACATCAATGGCATACACCCTCCTTGCTTATTACAATGAAACAACAAAATGACTCTGACTCTTATTTACATTGACTACTCTCTTTTATTTTTGGAACAAGAGAGATGGAATTGATAAATACTTGATTTTTTTTTTTTTTTTTTTTTTTTTTTTTTTTTTTTTTTTTTTTTTTTTTTTTTTTAAATTGAAATTGATTTTTCATTGGTAGCTCTTTTGATACATAACAAAAGAAACAAAAATTACATGACACTTTGCAAGAGGTAGCCCTTTTTGATGCACCCAGTTAAATTCGATGGTTGTCTTTCTTAATGTAACCTCCACCTTCTATCCCAACCAACCAAAGAACAAGCTAGTCAAGTTTCGTTCAGTATTCTAAAGTGATTGGCAATCGTACTTCCTATCAAACACCTTGAAGATCGAGGCCATACATGTATTGGTAGATCGTGCGCGTGCAAATTTCTTATCACTATGTGAATTGTGCTAGAATCAGGGTGCCTAAATATCTAGACTAAGACTCCTAATAATTACATATTTGCACAAGAGTCAACATTTCAAGGTAAATGAGCTCCATTTTTATGATTTTTAATTTTTTTTTATTTTTCAATTTTTTTTTGGAATTTTTCAATTTTTTCAAAAAGATGGAGTTTTGTTTTCAATTATGGCATATTATCGTGGTATCTACTCTATACCCCCAAACCTAAACTAAACATTGTCCTCAATGTTTCAAAATATGGAAAGAATTATAAAACAATATATGAAGAGGAACATGCTGAGTAGAGTAAAAGGAGAGAGATACCCGATTGTACGGCGAAAGCTCGATTAAAACTCCGTTATTCAAGGCAAAAATCCATCATATTAGGAGTCACAATGGATGAGCACAAAATATATACAAAAGGAAATTTAACTAACACATTATCTACAAGAAAATTTGGTTTTTAATGGGATTGGACTTTTTGGGAAAAATTTGGTTTTGTGGGAAAAGAAAATTTTGGTTTTTAGGGGGAAATTTGGAAAACTTTTTGGTTATTTAGGGAAAGAGTGGACCAGTTTAGTCCACATAGACCGGGTCCTCCAGGTTGGTTGTTTCAATGTCGGGTGGAATGGTCAAGGAATGGCTTTAATCTCTGCCCGTTGACTTTGAAAAGTTCTTGTTGGAGACATCCTCCAGCTCTACAGCTCCATGAGGAAAAACTGTGCGTACTAGGTACGGACCCTTCCATCTGGAACGCAGTTTTCCTGGAAAAAGATGTAATCGGGAGTCATACAGCAAACTTTCTGACCAGGAGTGAAGGATTTGCGCAGAATACGCTTATCATGAAACATCTTCATCTTCTGCTTATATAACTTGGCACTATCATAAGCCTCATTTCTCAATTCTTCCAACTCGTTGAGTTGAAGTTTCCTTTGAATTCCAGCTTCGTCCAGAGAGAAGTTCAGCTCTTTGATTGCCCAGTAGGCACGATGTTCTAATTCCACAGGTAGATGGCACGGCTTTCCATACACTAGACGATAGGGGGACATGCCAATTGGTGTCTTATAAGCTGTTCTATAGGCCCACAAAGCATCATTCAATCTTAATGACCAATCTTTCCTAGACGGGTTAACCGTCTTCTCGAGAATGTGCTTAATTTCCCTATTAGAAACTTCTACTTGTCCACTCGTCTGAGGGTGGTACGGAGTAGCAACCTTGTGAGTTATGCCATACTTGCGTACTAAAGACTCAAAGTACTTGTTACGAAAATGTGAACCGCCGTCACTGATGATAGCTCTAGGGGTACCAAAACGTGCAAATATGTTTTCCTTTAGAAATGAAAGTACCACCTTGTGGTCATTTGTTCTGGTTGCTATGGCTTCTACCCACTTAGAAACGTAATCAACTGCGACTAGGATGTACAATCTACCGTCAGAAATAGGGAATGGACCCATGAAGTCGATCCCCCAAACATCAAAAATCTCCACAATCAAAATGGGGTTCAATGGCATCATGTTTCTCCTCGAAATGCTTCCTAGCTTTTGACAGCGTTCACAAGCAACACAATAATCATGGCAATCCTTGAACAATGATGGCCAATAGAATCCACACTGCAAGATCTTTGCAGCGGTTTTCTTGGCACTGAAATGGCCTCCACATGCTTGGTCATGACAGAAAGATATCACATCTTTCTGTTCAGTGTTGGGGACACATCTCCTAATGATTTGGTCCGGGCAGTACTTAAACAAATATGGGTCATCCCAAAGGAAATGTTTAACTTCAGGAACTTATAGCGGTCTTGTCTCGACCAACGTGAGGGCATCCTACCTGCAGCAGGTAGTTAACAATGTCGGCAAACCAAGGAAGGTCTGATACAACATCAATTGCTCATCAGGAATGATTCTCTAAGCATGGACTCATCAATAGACTCAATGTTAATCTAGACAAATGATCAGCAACCACATTCTCACAACCTTTCTTATCACGGATTTCGAGATCGAATTCCTGTAATAAGAGTATCCATCGAATAAGGCGAGCTTTAGCATCCTTCTTGGAAAGAAGATACTTCAAAGCCGCATGGTCAGTGTATATGATGATCTTAGATCCTATGAGATAAGATCTAAACTTGTCTAATGCGAAAACGACGCAAGCAATTCCTTCTCGGTAGTTGTGTAATTGAGTTGAGTATCATTAAGGGTTTTGCTAGCGTAGTATATCACGTATGGTAGTCTATCAACACGCTGTCCTAAAACAGCACCAACAGCATAATCAGAGGCATCACACATGAGTTCAAACGGTAGTTCCCAGTTGGGTGGTCGGACTATAGGAGCGGCGGTGAGAAGAGTTTTTAATTCCTCCCAAGCTTTCACACAAGCATCATCGAAATTGAAGGTAACATCTTTGGCGAGTAGACTACACAGAGGTCTGAGATTTTGCTAAAGTCTTTGATGAATCGCCGGTAAAAACCAGCATGACCTAAAATGATCGAATTTCCCTCACAGAGCGGGGTTTGGTAATGTCGGATGAGGTCTACTTTAGCTTTATCTACTTCAATGCCTTTTTCCGAGATGATGTGTCCTAGAACTATTCCTGAATTCACCATAAAATGGCACTTTTCCCAATTTAGAACAAGGTTCCTTTTCTTACATCTGGACAGCACAAGGGTAAGATGTCTTAAACATTTATCAAACGAAAACCGAACACGGAGAAATCATCCATAAGATCTCGAGAAAACTATCTATCATGTCAGAAAAAATGCTCATCATGCATCGCTGAAAAGTAGCAGGTGCATTACACAACCCAAGGGCATGCGTCTATAAGCAAATGTCCCAAAGGACACGTGAACGTAGTTTTTTCCTGATCTTCTGGTGCAATGTGAATTTGGTTATAACCGGAAAAGCCATCTAGAAAACAGTAGTGACTGTGTCCAGACACACGTTCTAGCATTTGGTCATGAAAGGGAGCGGGAAGTGATCCTTCCTAGTTACTGTGTTCAACTTCTGTAGTCGATACATACTCGCCATCCTGTGGTTGTACGTGAGGGACTAATCATTCTTGTCGTTCTGAACTACAGTAATGCCTGACTTCTTAGGCACAACTTGAATGGGACTAACCCATTTACTATCTGGTATTGGGTATATGATACCCGCATCAAGTAGTTTCAGGATTTCTCCTTTGACTACATCTCTCATGTTAGGATTAAGTCTCCTTTGCATTTCCCTAGATGGTTTGGCATTCTCTTCGAGATTAATGTGGTGCATGCAAATGGTGGGGCTATTCCTTTGAGGTCTGAGATGGTCCATCCTAAGGCCTCTTTGTGTTCCTTAAGTACTTCTAAAAGCTTACTTTCCTGTTCCGTGTCTAAACATGATGAAATAATGACAGGTAAAGTATCAGAAGAACCTAGGAATGCGTACTTCAACGTACTAGGCAATGTTTTCAATTCAAGCTTGGGTGGCTCAACAATGGATGGAATGAGCTTGGAATCAGAGAGTAAGGGTGGTTCCACTTCATATTCCTTTCAGTGACGTCCATTTGAGGTACAGATTCGAGCAGAGATAGGACGTCACTACAGTATGCATCATCATAGGAATCTGAGTTAAAGTTCTCCATACATGCTTGAAAGGGGTCGACGGATAGAATGTTAGTCAACGAATCTTGTATTAATCCTTCAATCATATTAACTTCATGCACATCATCATCATCAAGATTCACAGGTTGTTGACTAATATCGAACACATTCAATTCTACCGTCATGTTGCCAAAAGACAGTTTCAACACTCCATTACGACAATTAATGATCGCGTTGGACGTAGCCAAGAAAGGACGTCCTAAGATGACAGGAATGTGACAGTCTGGGTTTTGTACAGGTTGAGTGTCTAAGACAATGAAGTCTACGGGAAAATAGAATTTGTCAACCTTGATCAAAACGTCTTCGACCACTCCACGAGGAATCTTGACAGATCGGTCTGCCAGTTGTAGAGTGATAGATGTTGGCTTCAACTCCCCAAGACCTAACTGCTCATAAACAGAATATGGCAGAGGTTAACACTTGCACCTAGGTCTAATAACGCTTTATTGACCGTGTGTTCTCCTATAGTGCAAGAAATTGTTGGACATCCTGGATCCCTAAACTTGGGTGGAGTTTTGTTCAGAATGATGGAACTCACCTGTCAGCTAAGAAAGCACGTTTGTGCACATTAGCTTGCGCTTTTGAGTACACAAGTCTTTGAGGAATTTGGCATAAGCAGGGATTTGCTAATTGCTTCAAGAAAAGGAATGTTGATGTTGACTCTCTTGAACAGATCTAACATCTCATTATAATGGGTACTTTTCTGTTGATAGATCAATCTTTGAGGAAATGGGGCAACAGGAGAATGAGTTGGCAAAGGGACATTCACAGCAGTAGAATTGTCAGGCTTTCCAACTTGCTCAGATTCTTTGGTTTTCTGGGGTTGTGGAGACAGCGTGGAATTTGTATCAGATTCATTAGGTTCGCCCACGTTGTTCTCGATGACTTTACCACTTCGGAGGGTGGTAATGGCATGGACTTGATCGGGTGAGGTTTCAGTGCAGGATGTTGTGCCTGTTTGAAATATCCTCTTTGGATTTTGTTGGGGTTGGCTAGGAAGTTTACCCTTTTCTCTCCACATGGAATCACAGATTTGACCATCTTTTGATCAAGATTTTCTGACTTTGCACAGACTCTGGAACATCTCCTCTAGGGTGGATAATCTCTTGTCGGTATTGTGTTGAGGATATGATTGTTGTTGAGAGTTTGATTGTTGTTGAGGGTTCCTAGGATATTGATAACCTTGATTGTTCTGATCCCTGATTGTTTTGATAGCTCTGATTGGGTTGAGATGGTCCTCCCTGAGTGGGTCCTTTGGACCATGAAAAGTTAGGGTGGTTTCTCCATCCTGGATTGTAGGTCTGTGAATAGGGGTTATGCTCTTGTTTTTGAAACATGGCATGTGCCTGTTCAAGCCTAGATTCCTGGACTGCAAGCAAATCGGGGCAATTTTGGAATTGATGGTTGGGATCGTTACAAGCGGCACATACAGACGAAGCGACATGTTCTCGGAGAGTAGTGGTGGAAGGTTTTGAATTTTTATGTAGTTCTAACTCTTCTAATCTCCTAACTATTGATGCCATGTTTGCTCTTCCCTCGAAATCTGCTTCAATCCTAAAAGCCTTAGCTTCGGATGTAGTCTTTCTGGGTTCACGGATGGATTCCCACTGTTGCGTCTTTTCAGCTACTTCAATCAAGAAGTCCCAAGACGCATCAGCAGTTTTGTCTACGAATAGACCATTACACATCGACTCAACCGTTGTTCGGGTGGACACATCTAGACCTTCATACAAAATTTGCACAAGTCTCCATTTTTCAAAACCATGATGGGGACATTGGAGCAATAATTCATTGAATCTCTCCAGGTATTTAGCTAAGGTCTCACCCTCTAATTGCACAAAGCTATTCAGACTTTGATGAATTGTCGCAGTCTTGTGATTCGGGAAAAACTTTTTGAAAAACTCCTTTATGAGGTCATCCCATGTCATGATGGATTGAGACTGTAAAGCATAAAGCCAGGCCTTTGGCTTATCTTTCAGGGAGAAAGGAAAGAGCCTTAACTTTAGGGTTTCGTCGGACATTTGAGTGAAACGCAGAGTTCCACAAATTTCCTCGAATTCTCTCACGTGGTGGTACGGGTTTTCATTCTCAACACCTCTAAAAATAGGAAGCATCTGTATTGTGCTTGATTTCAGCTCATAATGGCCATTAGCCTCGGGTAGCACAATACAAGAAGGTTGACTGGCTCTAGTTGGGTACATATAATCCTTGAGGGTACGGGGTTCTCCCATTGTTTCTGGTTGATCTGGACTGTCTCCCTCAGAACTTAGAATTTCGATAGGTTCGTCTGGGTTAATTCTAACAAGTCTGTTTGTTTGGTCTCTGTAGGTCATATTCATGTCCTAGTAGGTACCTTAACTAACATTTTAGTCAGAGCAATCAGAAACAATTTTGGACCACAAAAAGGCCCAATATTTTGGTTTAAAATGGGTTTTGATGATTTGGTTTTGAGTGGGTTTTGGTTTTAATAAGGGATTTTGGTTTTTTGGTTTAAAATTGGGCTTTGGAATTTTTTATTTTTATTTTTATTTTTTTGAACTAATCCTAGCATAAATTAGCACAACCCATAAAAGAAAATAAAAACAATAATAATAATTAAGACAAGCCCATAAAAGAAAATGAAAAAGAAAAAGAAAAAATAAAAGAAAAATAAAGACAAAAAATAATTACAGTCCCAAAGAAAATGAAAAAGAAAAAGAAAATAAGGGAAAAATAAAAATTATTACAATCCCAACTAAATAATTAAATTAATTATTACAAGCCCGAATTTGAATTTAAATGAGGCCCAAGTGGGTTAACTCATGGGTTAGGCTTACTCGATTTTTAGAGGGAAGCCCAAAAATAGGCTTTTGGTCCCCTTTTAGTTGCACAGCCCAGTTGGGCTTTAGGATCGTCCTAAGCAGCTCACGCTCAAGCCCAGCAACAACAGGTGGAACAGAGCCCAGCAGCAGCATCAACGAAGCCCAGTTCACAGAAGACCACGAGCCCAGCAACAAAAGAAGGCAGAGCCCAGCAGCATTTGGCAAGCCCAGTTCAGTTGAAGTTGGTGAAACCCAGTTCAGAGAAGTACAAGCCCACCAGTAGAAGGCAGAGCCCAGCAGCTTCAGTTGGCAGCCCAGTTGCTTTGGCTTGGCAGCAGCAGGCTTGGTTCACCAGCAGCAGCAACAGCAGCAGCAGCAGCAACAGCAGCAGCAGCAGCAGCAGCAGCAACTCAGTGGCACCTGCAAGTGAACAAGAGTGCAATGATATCAGACAACTCTGCAATGATCTTGTGCAATGATTGCAGGGCAGGAATGAATGGCATGCAATGATCTTGACAGAGATGCAATGGTAGATGAAAGACAGCAAAGGAAATCAGCAGATGGCAGCACTACTCCCCGGCAGCGGCGCCAAAAACTTGGTGTGAAAATGGGGTTGCACACAAAACTTGCAAGTATACAAGGCCAAGTTTTATAGTATAGGGATGAGTAGGGGTTTGTCCACAGGGAGTGGGAGCATACAAGAAGTTTTCCTAAGCTAGCAATGGAGACAAGGCACTATGGCAGTGAGCAGTGATGGATGAAGGCAGTGAATAGCACTAAAACAGTTAGCAAAGCAATTAACACAAGATGGTAGCACAGCAAAGATTAAATGGAAATGGATGTAAAATAACAATAGCAGGGAACCAAGGCTGTAAGCCAAGGGCAGGGGGAGTTTGTGCACTGACTTCAGTGCACAACAACTTCAAAATGCAAGAAAAACAGGCAAACAGGCAAGGAGATAAACTGAACAAGGAGCAAAATAGAACTGAATTTAAGTGACTGCAAAGGATTTGTGGCTAAGCTAAGTCTTAGGATCCACCTTGTGTCCTAATCAAACAACATATTTCTAGGTTGAGTTGAAAATCCTATGCATACATCTAGAATGGGAGGAAAACTAATTTGCTCCCTAGTTTGCCCCTAGCATTGACTGTCTTTTGACAGAACAATCAATCACAGGCACTATGAGCATTAATCTCTTCCCAATGCTCAAGCAAAACAGGGCAAGGAGTTAACTATCCTAGCAACTTATCATTTGACAGTGCACAAGGCTTCACTGAGCCTCAGCCTAATGCAGTTTAGCTCATGCTAAACATGTTAAACACACAAGCATTCATCATACAAAATAATTCAACCACAACACACAACATTCAAAAAGAAACAACTGTGATAAAGGAACTGAATTTGAAATTGTAAGGAGAATTTCTTCAAAATGTTTACTGGCTAGTCCAGAGATGATTTCTACAACACCCATAACATCAATTTATAGTTTTACAGAACCCTCAATTTCTACAAACCCTAATTGGAAAATCCCCAAATCAGCAGGATTAGGGTTTCGAGAAATAATAAAATTAACTCACCCTCTGATGCAAATAGACTCGACCCATGCTTGTACTTCTCCTCCTCTGCTAATCCTCTACTCGAACGCTTCTCCAATTTCCTTCTTCTCTCCACTGTGAAACCCTAGCTATGTTTGTCTTCTTGGTAGCATCAAAAATTAATGCTAAGAACAAGACAGACACGACTAGGGAAGAGGTAGGTGATGGTGGTGGTGTCCTTGTGGTCGATGGTGGAGATGGAGACGGCGGAGCAGACATGGCAGTGTCTGCCATGGTCGGGGGAAGAGGAGAAATTTGGGGGAAGTGAGTTTTGGGGAAGAAGAAGGTGGGTGTTTGTTTTGGGTCGATGGGTTTGATGGCTAAGGTGTTGAGCGGAATCATCTGAAGTTGATGCGCAGCGAGGAGATCCGTCGGATGTGAAGATGGTAGGTGGATCCAACGGCGATACGGAGGTAAGCGTGGAGCGACCGTCGGATGAAGGGATGTAGCAAAACGGACGACCCAAGATGGAGATGGGCGTTGCGATGTAAAGCGGGGGCTTCGGAGTTTGATGTGCGATGATGGAGCGACCGTAGGATGCTGAGATGCTTCGATCTGACGGCTGAAATCCGAGACGGGCTTGGATAGTGGAAATGTGTTTGAGTAAGGGTTTTGGGCCTTGGGTATGCCAAGCCCATATCTTCTTTAAGGACAATTCTTCTTCAAGCCCACTTCTAGCCTTTTGGTCTTGTGCACAACATTCTTCGCGGCTTCCTTGTGTAATTCCTCCCGGCTTTTCACTACTTTTCTGCTCTTTTCCGCTCTGCTATTCATCCAAACTTTATTTATTACCAAAAAATGCAAAATTAAGTAAGAAAAATATTTATTCTTGAAAACAATGAAAATACAGAATATGGGATAAAATGTAGAATTAATGCACAAAAGATGAGTTAAATGCCAACAAAAAGGGATAAATATATACAATATTTGGCACTCATCACTTCCCTATAGTGATAAGGGGTGTCCTAAAACGTTGAAATGACTAACCTATCCTTAACCTAATTTAATTTAAAACCAACCTAATAACCACCTATATATATATATATAACCACCACCTCCTCCCACCACCACCGTCCACCACCACCACCACCTCCTATTATCACCACCACCAACCACCGATTACCACCACCACCAGCACCGACCACCACCGCCGATTGCCACCACCACCACCTCCGATTATCACCACCACCAACCACCGATTACCACCACCACCTCCTCCCACCACCACCACCACCGCCTATTTAAGAAATGTAACAACATCAATGCAATCACAATTAAGTTTGGTTACATAATAATTTGGTCGAGTATAAAAGACGCCAGCCGCAACTTGATTCTGCCATGGGACCACTCCGGAGGTATTTTCCAACAAACCTTTCGCTTTAATTTTATTTTGATTGCTTCAATCGAATAGAAATCATCAAAATAGGGTTTTAACAGGAGTTACAGAGCCATGTTCGGTTAGGTCGATTTACCAAAAAACCCTCATTTACTAACCGAACTTCTTGAAAATGAAGAACACGAAGAACAGTTCGGTTCTATTGGATTTAAAACTAAGTCACCGAACTCTTTGTTCGGTTGTTTCGTAAAAAAATTTATCATTACAAAGTAACCGAACTCCACCCTTAGAACCGAAAAAAAAAATCCAGTCTAACCGAACTGTGTTGTTGTGGCCACTATGTTGAGTTCCAAAATAACCGAACTTAGCCAATAGAGTTCGGTTTGTTCGCAAAAAATTTGAAAACTACAAAGTAACCGAACTTAGCCAATAGACGCTAGAACTTCACATTTTTTTTTGTTAAGTTCGGTAACTTTACAATTTTATCGCAGAAACCGAACTCATAGTTTTGGTGATGTTAGGTTCAAGTTTGCGAAAGAACCGAACTTTGTAAACTTATATACTCTTATATTACGTAAATTTTGGTTAGATCAAAAGTGCATGCAGTTTGCGAACCAACCGAACATAACGCTGTAACTCCTAGAAATTCTATTATTTGAGAGTTCGGTAACCTGCGTGTTTGGAACAAGTAACCGAACTACACTTTCAGATGAGTTCGGTTACTTGTTCATCTCACGGGGCAACCGAACTACAGCTTCAGATGAGTTCGGTTACTTGTTCTTCATATAAAGTAGCCGAACCGTTCAAAATCCAGTTCAAATCCGGATCATTTTGAAGATTAACAAATATTCTAGGAGAGGATGGAGATGAAGAATCAGATGAGTTTTCATCATTTGAATACTCAAACTTAGTGAATTGGAAAAAAAAATTTATTTTCCATGTTTTTCTCCTTCATCTTCTCTAACTCTACTCTTTCAATAATTCTACTCAACTAATAATAAACTCATCTTTTAATTTAATCTCACTAATTGTTTTTAACTAAATCATTCACTAATCATAACCTAAAATTAATTAAGAGTGTAGATTAGGTATTAAATAAATAACTAAATATGGGGTGACCTAGAATTACTTCTAATGCCTTTACCCAAAATAAAATCATGGTCCCCAAAAAACCATGATCCCAAAAAAATCGTTCTAGATGAAAGTTCTAAAGTCTTGAAAGATTTGAAAGTCAGGCTCCTGGCCAATTGGACTAACTCGGACGGTTTGAAAGATTGTTTATGAGTGAGGAGTTTTGAAGCTTCTAGCTAAGCTAATTTGATTTTCATCATTTGACCGTATCTTCGACTTGCATAGCTCACTAGTGTAAGCCAAATAAGGACAAAGAAAGCTTTCAGCACCATTTTGAGTTTGGTTGCCTGAGTGTAAGCTTTAATCTGTATGGCCCTCACATGAGCATGAGAATGTTTGTGATCCTGAAAAAAGTTAAAAAAAATGAATGATTCTCAAGAATCTCAACTACTCCAAAATCACCAAAACAAATTATTTCAAAAAATGGGCCTAAGGTCCTCTATATGAACGTGAGAGGCGTTCAGGTCATTTGCTTTGATTCACCAAAAATTTTGTACCTTTATAAGTATCTGCAGCCTTTTTATAAGAGAAAGAGCACATCTCCTCCTTATGCGTTAATCCAGAAAATGAAAATTTTGTGTCGACATTGCTAGTAGAGATTAGAGGACCAGATTCAAAATACAAGTACTGTTCAAACATTTTGGACCTTGGTTTGAACTTCGATACTAGGTTAATTAACCAAAA
Organism: Papaver somniferum; assembly: GCF_003573695.1. Taxonomy (NCBI): domain Eukaryota; kingdom Viridiplantae; phylum Streptophyta; class Magnoliopsida; order Ranunculales; family Papaveraceae; genus Papaver; species Papaver somniferum. The sequence goes on along the minus strand of NC_039364.1, from coordinate 229,947,540 downwards.
AACTAACTTCCTCGATATCCTCGTGGTTGGGTTGCTTGTCCATTCACTCAAGAAACCCATAGAAATCTTTAGATGCGAAGAACGCACTAGGTCGAAAAGGTGTCCTCATCAACATCAGTCATGGCCCTCGCGTTGATCAAGTTGAACAACTTGTGTCTGCACTAGTTGAAGGTCGCATAGAAATGACTAATTTAAGAGCTGATAGATTTTATGTGTGTAATTAGAAATGATTTAGTACACCAGTTGTTGCATTTTGCCTGTGTAATTGTAGGACGGTGTTTTTTAAGATCATCTTCAAAGAAACAATGTTTATTTCTTAATAAATGTTAATTTTAAAAACTAGTATAACTTTATTTTTTGGTGAAAGGAAATAAGAAATTCCTCCCCAAGGTAATCCAGCCAAGACCCGTCGTCACCTGTGTATAAAATAGAACCTTCTGTTTCAAGAATTGCAACTCCGCTTCCGGCATAATCAAGTCTTGAGGAGAATGTGCTATTATATAACCTTATAATTGCTGCATATGCGTAGTCTGGTAGAATCCGTAGACATTTGCCAATCATGACAATTATAGATGGTGGCATCACAATCAGACTAAGCGAATCATGCTCAAGAGAATGATGGCAAAGAGTATTAACAAAAGATCAACGGGCGATTCTTTAGCGTTTTGGGTCGTCAATTCAGAATTAACGTTTATTTCCATACGTCTTGATAAAATCCTCTCATACTCTTCTATCGATGCTGTCATATGCTCTAGTGGTCGTATAATCCAAGGACATTTTATTAGTGGCACACACCTTGATATAATACCTAGACATGTTATTATGAGAAAGCTTTTCAAGAACCCTAATTTGATACCGATGACCAAGACTTGTAATGCGAGAATGTTGCCCAGGAGACTCAACGCCAAGAGTCCCGGGTGTACCACGGCAAATCAACAGACAATTCTTCACAGGTTCCATTAGATTCTTCAAAGATTTTGTTGTTAGTTAAACCCAATTCAGAAGATTTTGTTGTTACTGCCATCGGAGTAACAGTGGAAGCAACAGTTCTTACAACTTCGTAAATATTTTGATTGATGAAGTTGAGCAAAAGACTGGCCAAACGACTGCTGGAATTTATAGAGGCAGCAAGTCTAAATATTAGAAACCTCTTGAGAGTTACAGATATAGGTCAGTTTCCTAATAAAGAATGATAATATCTTGCTTTCCAAATTTGAACCACCACAGGTAAGGATGGACAAAAATTAGTAATTCTGTTTAGCCCACCGGTCCAACCCGCTGCTGATGTGCCGCTCATTTGACTTGTCTTTTTGTTGGCCGATTTTGCACTTTCTCCTTTCCGGTTTTTCCGCTCGCTTGAGTTTCTAGGAAATAGAATCCTTTTTCTTTCTCGGGTGATCTTTTCACACGATTATTCTAGTATGAAATTTAACATTTCAGTCATCATGCAGAGCTGAAATCAATAATCTTAATTGTGGAGAGTACAACCAGTAACTAGTAAGTCTTGAATCGTATTACTTTGTTTCAAAGTTTTTTAGAGAATCACATAATGTCATATGAATCAAGTTGTTCATTCTTGTGTACTGGCGTAGATATTTTGTTGCCAATAGTTAGTTGTCGTGCCAGGGGCGAAGCCAAGAAATGTTGGATGGATGTTCAAAATTCTGCTATAGGGTACAAACTTTTTTTAGGAAACTTGTTTTGAGGCATACTCAATTTTTTTGAGGCATACTCATTCATTACACCATCTAGGATGGGTTTACAAGGGGTGTCTAAAGGTAGTTCAATTACCTATATATCCTTAAACAATTTAAATTACTAGAACGCCCTTATCCTCAAAAACCTAAAATCAAAAATCAAAATAAACTTTAAACTTAAACATCTTGGACTCCAATTCAATCAAGAAATTGATCAAGTAAAGCAAACACGAATCAAAGTAAGCGATATTGAAGTGCGAAATCCAAACTTCAATTGCTCTTAGATGTATTTTAGAATGTATGTGTAACAAACCCATCTTGTTTTTGACTGATTTTATTTTGTTTGATCGATAGAATATGATTTCAAAGATGAAATTAGGGTTTTCAGAAGATCAGTTCGGCTGATCTTGGAGTATCAATTTTGAGCTAAACCTAGTGTATGATTTAGAGAAACACTATGTTCGGCTCACGCGACTTTGCTAAATTTTGTTCGAATCAGCCGAACCTAAATTTGTCAGTTTCAGAGTGAAGTTCGGCTGACAACTTTTCAGCCGAACTGTTCATCTGGTCAGTAGATCTGGGTTTTAAAAATTCATTTTTTTGAAAGATTAAACTTATAAAAAGAAATTAAACCTCGTATAGAAGTCTACCTCTGATTTGAATCACCCATTTTGGTCACTTCTAATCACTAAAATCTCAAAATTCAAAACTCAAGTTTTTTTCACTTCTTCTTCTTCCTCTCAAAAATCCCAACTCTCTCACATAAATTTGATTTATCTACTAATTCACCACTAATAATTTTATTTTTAATCAATCCTTAAAATTCCTAACTAATCAAATCTAATCATAATCATTAACAATAATTATGTAAGGGTAGTTATGCCATTATCAAAAAGGATGGATAAGGGGTGATGTTGTATTTTATTTAGAGACCCTATTTTGGCATTATATAGTATGCCTCAAAAAAATTCAGTATGCCTCAAAACAGGTTTCTTTTTTAGGGGTGCAAAAATGCAAAATTAAGCTTAGATATTTAAAAAAATCTCTAGTTGGACTTAAAATGGGCTTTGGAGCCAGCTGGGAAGGGGTGCTAATGCAACCCCTTGCAATGGGATGGCTCCGCCCCTGTGTCGTGCATGATTTTAATTTACTTCATATGTACTTGACATTGTGGACGCTTATATGTGTGAGTATCGGACCTCTTACATCTGTTGTCCGGCGGAGTTGGTTCGTATTTAAGATTTTGAATTGATGGTGTTGGAAAATAATTAATAGAAAATTTATTTTTAAAGTTTTTAAGAAAAATAATAACTTATTGTTTTCTTTTGTGAATGAAATTTTTTAGTCCTACATCGGGGTTCCTCTTTTTAAGTTGTATTATTCCATCATGTAAACAAATTCTCTAGTTTTGTAAAACATATGGGAACGGAGTTCTCTATATTTTAGAGAGACCCCCAAGGGAAAATATTTGTATATTGTTTTCTTAAGCATTCACAATTTTCCGTAAGGGTTTTTCCGGAGTTGCCAAGCTGAAGTTGAGCATCTACTACATATGCTAGTAGTAGGTGTAGTAGGGTGTTTTATCCTGGAGATATCCGTCATATGAGGGCTATAGCATCACTCTTGAGTGTAGTCGGGCGCTAATGTCTTAAGAACAGCGTGTCGGACATGTGACTCACTATGTTTTTTCAAAGTTTTGCCTTATTGTTGTTGCGGAGATTTGGGGAGCTCGTCCGTTTCGTCAAATCAATCACTTCCATTATAAAGGAGCTAAGAATCAATAACTTTTGCTTGTTTGATTTTTCCTTGTTTTTGATTATTTCACCAACAATCTTAAGATATTAGAGTTTTTAATAATCATGGATGTTAATTGTGGAGTGAAAAACAAAAAACGAATTTTTGGTCAACTATAGAGTTTCGAATTTATCTCTTAACCTAGAAATAATTTCGATGAACCCTTTTACCTAATGTAGTAGACATCTTGATAGTTACCCATATAAAATTTCAAAATTTTTGGAGTTGTAAAAGTATTTTTTTGATATTTTACAAAACAGGGAAACGTTCCTGAAAAATTCTGACGAGCAGAAATTTGTTGTTAACTAAAGTAGTTTTTATGGGGTAACCATGAGTTTTTGAAATGGTGATTTAAACGAAGTTTGGAAGTGATGCATCAAATGGAGGATCAAAAACAATCCTTGCACTTGGATATTCATGCACTACTATACGACTCTCAATCACTGGAGTCACTTCTACAGCCATAGCAACAGTTTCTTCAGCTTCTTCAATGCGCGGTTCAGTTTCTTCCGTCACTGAAGCAACAAAAATTGAAGTCTCGATCTCTTCAACAACATCAAAAACAATTACCTCATGAATTTGAAGTACAGAGATGTTTGTTCCTTCATCAATAACCTTTGTGTTTCTCAAGCCATCATTATTAGCTCCTTCATTCTCAACTTCGGTATTCGACACCTAATAACGAAGATTACATGAGATTAGGATCATCCAAGCATGAAACCAAAAGAAATAATAAATTACAGAATACAAGTGGTCTAACATCATCAAATTCCTTCATTTTACATGCTATATGTCAACAAATAACGTGAAAGTCACAAAAACACGTTTTACAACAAGCTCGCCTGAGAAGATTTTACGCTGCCCTGTACAAAACGATGAACTGGGAGAAAATGGTGAAGAATCAAAGGTTTAGTTAGATACCATTATATTTGTATGGATGTTACCTACAACATGTCGAAATTTCATAGCAATCGGATGAACGAGCAAAAAGATGTGGTCGAAACATTGGACTACATGACATCTGAAAATTTCCTGAAAGTCTCCTAGATGTTTACTGTTTCGTCTATTCCGACCCCTAAGGCTCAAAACTTAAAAATCTTCTTAATTTAAGCTTAGAAATTTCCTGGGCTTAAAGATACATATGTGGATCACGAAAATCTGACATCGTATAAAGATTCTACAACGTTTTTACTAAAGAGCTGATTTCTGAAATTTTTGGTGACGTATTTCGACGAGACTTTTCGTATATTCACATGAATTCTCATTCGTTCATTCATAAACCAAGAAATTTATGCTTATTTGGGTAAAATGCAAGATAATTACCTAATTGGGTGGTCTCCGAAGTGTTCGAGGACCCTGGATTGCCCGTATCAACATCAAGAGCACCATTGCTTTCATTCAGTTTTGAACCCTGGGAATTTTCTTTATCACCATTTTCAGAGGATGAGCAAACATCACCAGCACTCTCCATCTCCATGGAGACATCCTCCTGGATATATTCTTAGTAATTAGTGTTTTATCTATAAAGCATCACGGTTGGTTACTCAAAGAAATACTTACAGGCTCTTCTTCGTCACTCAAGTCAGAAACTGTTTGCCCAGCAGCAGAGAACTGAAGACTGTCAATACTTGATGGAGTAAAATTCTGCAAAGGAATAACAAATATTGGTTTTCTAATCCCGATAATACAGATGAGAAGGAGTCATAGTAAAAGAAGTACCGACAACTCACCAAAGAAACAACAGAGGACTTTATGGTATTGGGTAACAACTTATAATTTTTGCTTCTGCCTTCTCCGCCATGGATAATCGCTCCACTCTCTGAGAAGTCTACATGGATTCGGGATCTCACATTACGAGCATCCTGTAGAATTAGATGCAATGATTAGAATACAATTATCATAATTCCATGGAGATTATACAAATACATGCCTGAGAACATCCCGGGGATAATTTTCGTTTATCACCAGAGAGATGCTTCAATCTTGGTCGAGTAGAAATCATCTCAGCAGAAGGAGGGTATTTCACCAGAGGCTGACCAATCATCACGAAGTCATGTAACCGCTCAAGTTGCTGATCTCAAAAGTCTACATAACCTGGAGTTACGTATGCAATTATCTCGGAGCAAGAGAACCAGTAATCACTTCCTTCCACATGCGTACGGTCTAAATGGGTCCTAAGTTGCTCGACCGATGGTTTCCTTCTTCGAAAATTTGGAACACACTGATCCATACCCATTTGTCGAGCCGCCCTGTCAATGTTATATTCCTCCACTGAAATTTCTTCATATATCGCTGATAACAAGTGACCAGGGGTTCAACTCAACATAAAAGATCTCTCGCCATCACTCAGACCTGCACCAGATGCTAAAGCCATACTCTTTCCAGTATTGAAAGTTGTCATCTGAGAAATATAATGAGGAGTTGACACCCATGGGCGAAAGTCGAACTCAGATTCATCATCTAACACATCAATGAGACGTGCCTTAATCCGTGGTTGCTTCGTAGACCAGCGCATGATTCTGGCATTATTCTTCTCAGAGAAAATATGTCGGGCATCAGCATTCAGTCCTTGCAAGACAATACGTGGAATAGGTACATAATTCTAGAAATGCTCTCACATCAAGGCTTGAAGAAACATCGTGTTGGCATAACATTCGATCTTCATAAAGCCATTCGATACGCTGGAGTCTATAATCAAGGAATCTAAGTTAGAGTACATAGAACCCAAGAATAGGCTACCGATTGGAAGTTGCTTACCTTGAGCCATTTTGATAGCAAAGGGGATCACAAAAGGCTTCAACAAATTTCCACTATCTTCAAATACATCTCTAGACAGCCATAAACACAAGAAAGCAGCAATGGGTGACATACCGTCGACGGGACTACCAGAAACCTCATCTTTAGGCCACCCGCGTGTTAAACAGTGAGCATAACAACCTTTGCTCCCGGACGCCTTATTAATTTCCTCCATTGCAGCTGTCAAGATGTTGGAAATTGCAGTATCCTCAGCTGAAAGACTCTCAGGGAGATTGCCCGTGATTGGGAGATGCAACAAGGCAATAACATCCTCCAAGGTGATGGTAAATTCTCTCCATATACATATGAAGGTATGGGTTGGAATGCACCAACGGGCAAGTAGAGCCACAATACCTCGCACATCATGAAAAATGAACTAGTCTCCAGATGCTTAAATGGCCCTTGTTACTTTTGCTTGATCGAGCATAGCCCTGACGTGAGGGAAACCCAGCATATGTCTTGCCCATCCAAAAAACTTTTCTAAAGGCCGACGAGAAAGCTTAAACTCTATGATCGATGCAAGGAAAAGCCCTCGTTCAAGACAAAATCGAATCGTTTCCTTAGGAGTCACCAACTTCTTCTGAGAAACATTTATGGGATTTATCAGAAGACGATATGTTGGGGATCTGAGACGTTTTTCGGTTTCCTGAAATTCAAAAAACGCATCATCTATATTCGGGACATTCTTGATTCCAGGTGTTTCATCTTCCTCCTCGCCAACAGAAGTCTCATCCATACATGTATCATCCCTGGAGGCATCATTATCTACACATTTATCATCTCTGGAAGCATCATTATCTTGGGAATCAGACATCTTCGCGAAGTAGTTGTAAAATTCACATAACATTCTACTTCAGTACATCATTCAGATACAAACTTCGACAAGATGATGGAGTCATGAAAATAGCAAAATGCTCAACTAGCATCTACCAAAATGGTAATTCTTAACTCTTACCTTTTACGATTTCGCTAACAGTAGTGACTATAATACGAGAGTTAACACTTCAAAACCTGTTCGTTTCTTCGAATCTCAAAGAGATAAGCAAAACTCGGACTTTCATAAAGTCATGAACATTTCTACTGTGAACATTCACCATATGATTATGAAAAATAAACAATATTTTATCATAAGTAATTGTTCACTTTAAAGTTAGGCTTTGATTTACAAAAATATATACGTTCATATATATAAGAAAAAATATGTGAATTATTCACGTAATTTAAAAAAAAAACATTTGCGTGAACTGAACTCAGTGAATAAAATCCGTGACTATGTCATGATTTCGTAAAATTGTGGACATTCCATGATTTTTCCTTCGTATAATCGTCTGTCTTTGAAACGAGGGTTTATTTCGATTTTGTGAAATTTCACACCTTTTATGATAAAGTTTTGGTCTTCATGAAAGATCATAAACAAAGTTTTATCACTGGACATAGGTCTATATATAAAAAAAAATCTCTCTTAAGTCAGGGATTATTACTAGTTTCTTAAACTAACGATCAAATGAACGTATGTTTTCTAAAACAAGGGTTTTCCACAAAACTCACACTCATATATGCACATATATAAAATTTCAACATGATCAAAGCATGAAAACAGCAAAAAAAAAAAACTTATCTGGTCGGTGGCTGGATATGGCCGGACAGCGGCAAGTTCCGGCGAAAACTTTTTCTCTCTGTTGCTGTCGTGGAGGAGAGGAAGAGGTGATGAAGGTGGTGGCCGGTTGTTGTAAGTGAAATTAAAAAAAAAAGAGATTAATTCCTTTTATATCAAATTTTATTTCCAAAACCTAATTCCACAAGGATTTCCTTATTGGGCCCGGCCCTTGAATCCTAAAACGACCAAGGTACCGTCATCAAAATCAGCGGTTCAACACCAATTCATGATCATTAGGCGACGTTCTATCATGCCACTGGAATCTTCGTTCAATTCGTGGTTTGCTCTTACTATCAAAAATCCGGTAAGGTCTTATCTTATGACTAAGTTCAATTGCTTATATTGTTTATAACCGGAAAACCACCATTCAGTGCTGACTAAGGAACATAACTGTTCCTCACTAAGCAGGGGACTTAATATAGATGGTGGATTTTCGACAAGGGCTAAAATCATAAACCCATAACTGTAAATGCCCCTGATACAGCAATCAGACGAGTATTGAGACTCATGTCTCCTGTCGAAAGCGTGAAAGCTCATGCCACGAGAATCTCTGACTGAGAATACTGTCTCTCAGAGTATATGTAGATGTGTAGTATCTCAGCTGAGGCAACGGCATATCTCATGAATACTGAGCAATTTCAGTGATCACTTTTATATAGAATTGCAAGATTAGACGGCTCCTAGACAGCTTGCCTGCTAGTATAGAGCGATAATGTCTTCAGGATGTAACAATGTTTTCCCTGACTATATAAAAGAATATGACGCTTCAAAAAGCTCATATCACTCAATCCATGAATAATTAATGCTCCTAGATGATCATACTAGTATATAGCCATCAATTAATTATTCTTAAATCATTAGATTCATTAACTGAATCCCTGGAAAATATTCAATGTTTTCATAATATTTCGTTACTTCAATTTATGGTTCTTCCCAGCAGAACTCCATGGGTTAGTAATAAATATTCAACACACGGGCATCTGAACAACTATCGAGTAAGCCCGGCTAAAATGGTGCAAGTGTACTTAGCAATAATACACCAACGAGCACCTGAATGCACGAACGAGCATTCCAAAGCACAAAAGAACGATGAACCTATGCAAAATAGGGAGAAAATAATAAATAATAAAATATTAACCAAGGCGCTGGGGAACTGGGCCCACAGGCCGGCCATGCCGTGACCAGTCCCACGCCCAATTTCATATTTTTATTATTTTCCTGATCTCATGAAAATCTCTTCATTTGAGAAAATATCCTTCGTTTTAAGGAAACTCCTCAGTTTCATGGTGTTTCCTTCGCATCAAAGAAATAATATAAAATTGGGAAAGGTGGCATGGGACCGTGTATACTGGCTGGCCGGCTATGCCCTAGTTGTGGCCGGTCCCACGCCTCATGATTCCTCATTATTTTATAATTATTTCCCTAATCTCATGAAAACTCCATGATTTCATGATATTTTCTTTAAATCATGAAAAAATAATATAAAATTAGAAAAACTCATGGGACCGGGTCCTATGAAGTCAGGTAGAACCTATTCACGAGAACCTTTCGCAAACTGGTATGCATAATGTCGTTCCAGACCTAACTCAGGTAGAACCTTTCGCATACTGGTACACAAACTTGGTTCCCGAACTTTAACAGTTAAAATCGTTCGCATACTGATATGAAAACTTGGTTTCCGGACCTGAGTCATACCACAACAGTTTTCATACTGGTATGCATATTGTGTTATATCCAGACAATGGTTAATTGTTATAAACTCCAATTTCAGCCATTGAAACATCCTTAGAAGACGACAATTGCTGTCTCACACAAACTATTAGCTTATAAATAATTTTCAAGTGATCGAATGATCATTATGAAACATTCCTAGCCGACATCAAAATGACTGTCTCACACAAATTATGTAAGATGTTTCAAGGCAATTTTCACATGATCATCTTTTGACTTATTATTTAGTTTCCAACAATAATAATGATGAACGTAGCTAAAACAAAAAGCTTCCGACACATATTTCGAGAAAGATATAAGCGAGTTAAACTCAGCTCGAAATATCAAATGTGTATAATGTAAAAGTCTATATAGCAATACGACTTAGTCTCAATAGGAGATAGAATAGAATAGACTTCTGAGTGATTGATAAGTTTTAGTCTCCACATACCTTCTGTTGATGAAGTTCTTCCAAGCTCTTCTCAGTAGATCTTCGTCGTCAATCGATGAACGACGTAAAGTATAAAGCTGAACTACACATTCTATCCTAATCCGAGACATAGCTATAAGTAGACTAGAAATCAAGACTTACAGTGTTGATCACCTAAACTTGATAAACAAGTTTGAGATAACAACGCTTGCGAGTTCGACCAAGCAGTGCTCTAACAATCTGCATCATAATTAATTCTCATCAGTTCTGCCTTTGCAGACTTAACAGAGAGAAACCTTTCTCATCAATATGTCAAATTTTGTGATATTCCACACCAACAATGACTGATCCATTCCAGCTTCAGTCCAAAAATCACAGATCTTAATCAAATCATAATCAGTAAGGTCAAGTTTCCTAGCCACAGAAAAATTGTCGCACCAGTTGCCAAACCCTAATTTTTAAGGATAACGGAGATTAACCTGGAACTTACACCCAGAGATGGAGCCGAAGATTAAGAAAACTATTAGCATATATTTTGTGAGTATATATTTTGTAAACCCTCACGAGACCAAATTCGTTCACTAGGGTCGCCTAGGGTTTAAATGCTTGTTGCACATGCTAAGTGTTTTTTTTTTTTTCTTGAAACTGAAAGATCTTCATTGATTATAGAGAGTTGCTTACATAGTTTTTATCATCTTGCAATTGCGCAACAATATTACTAGGAGGGACTAATAACCAAACTCCACAAATCCTATCAACTCTAGTAGATTTCGACAGTATATCTGCCACTCTGTTTATTCTTTTTGGAATATAGCTACATTTCCAAAATTTGAACTCTCTAAACAAAGACTTAATGTCTAAAACTAAATTACGGAGGCTCCAATCGATGTTGAAAGACTCTTTATTCACGACATCAACAACTAATTGTTAATCCAGCTCAAACTCCACCTTTTCCATGTTCAACTCCTTAGCCGATAGACATGCTTCCCATAAACCCTTGCATTCAGCTTGAACTGGTCCTTTTGAAGCTGCTAAGTAGATACATTTTGACCCCTTCTGCTCACCTGCAAAATTACGAACTTTTAGACCAATGCCACCAGTATTGTTATTATAGAGAAAGAACCATCACAATTAATTTTATAAAACTCTCTATGAGGGGGAGATCAATGATGTTCTAAGCTAGGATGATCTCTGGTTAATCCTCTTGGACTATTGTAATTCCTTTTAAACTCAGCTAGCTCTTTTCTGGAACGGTAGATAATATTATCTAGAGATGTGTTTTAAGTCTTGAAAATCTCATCACATCTTCCATTCCAAATAAACCAACCCACTATGAAGAATCTGCAAACTTCATCTTCTTGGATATTATTCAAATCTAGAATTGTAATCTGCACATGCTAAGTGTAACTTTGGTTCCTACTAAAGTAAGTTAGGTTTAGAATCTAGAATTGTAATCTAGTTGTTGGTCGTGTTAATTCAATTTTAATATTCTTCACATTCAATTCCAAAATTTTGACATGTAATCATACAACACAATGGCTCTCCAACGACTATTTTGTAACGGCTACTTTATAAATACTAAACTAAAAATTGAGTTTCTCTCCACAAAAAAACACACACCAAAATCACAACATTTTTCCTTTCCATATCACATTGCATTCATCTTAATATTTTTGAGAATATAGCTTTACAAGTATGGCTTTATATTCCGAAAAAGAAGATGTAGCAATCAACAGAGATTTGGTTAATGGTGCACTTTTACCTGATGTAGATATCACTAAGTTCTGACTATTACCTTTTGGGAACAAGTGTTCAACAATTATATTCAAGAGTTTGTGAATGTACATCAAAGAACTAGGGCGGTTATCCAAAGTAGGGTTACTGTCATTAAAAAGGAAGTAGAGTCTACATTGGCATTCAAAAATAATTGTATATGACCAGAACTTCTGCAATGACAGTTAAAATCACTATAAGTGTTTCTAATTTGCTTTATATATCTTATAATACTATTTTTCTTTCATTTAACCACTGAACTAGTTCATAATTGTGTAATTTTTTATAGGGGGAATTTGGAATGAGTGAAACTTTCGGAAGACCGGTAGAGCATTCATAAAATCATTAAGGCCCCCTTTTCGGAGCTTATCCCGAAAATTTATACCTCAAACCTCCAAAAGATAGAAGAGAAAATTAAGACAACTGTACCGGTTCAGATTTTTTGAGCATATCTTCTGTGAACCCTCACGTCCCACGGGACTAAACTCGTGTACTAGGGATCCATGGGGTTTAAAAGGCGTGCTGCACTTGCTAAGTTTTTTTTTTATCGATAAGAAATTTGATACTGGCAAGTTTCGAGTTTAGGTCACTTGTATCGTCACCCAATGACTTTACCACTGTAATACAGCGGCATCGGCGTTGCACTTGTTTTTAATCGCTATTCTTATGAAAATGAGAATTAAAAATTAAGTAATTTGCTTAGACTTTATCCGTTATTCAGAAAGTGTGCCATCTCTTAATTAACTTTTACAGAGTTTATAAAGGAAATACTTTTATTCAAATATGATCACTCATCATCAGGATTGTAATGTGAAAGATTACGTATACTCACTTATGATCATGGGTTTTAAAAGCGTACGCTTGACGCTTCGAAGCGTACGCTTCGCTTCAAAATTCACCAAGTTTCTGAGAGGATTCGAACCTCCCTCCTCATACAAACCCACATTAGGCCTAATCACTGAGCCAAGATTTATTATTTTGACAGTAATCAGACTTATATTACTTTTATACAATATTATCTTCTTAGTTAGGCATGTAAGTTTAAATTTCATAACGAACTAGAAAAAACTAATATTATTTAAGTACACTCTCAAACATAAATCATGAAGCGACGCTTCACGCTTCAACATACACATCGCTTCGTAGAAATGAAAAAACGAGTCACGCTTCACTTCGCGCTTTAAAAACTTTGCTTATGATGTTATCTTCTTTGAGAGCGAAGAACTCGTTCATTTCTCTTCCTTATCCTCGCCATGTTACAAAAAAAGAATAGAAAAGTACTATGAATCCACACTAGTGGTGCATAGTATTAAATATGGAATTTTTCTAGTTTTAGTCCACTAAGTTACATAACTAAACTCCTTTTTGAGCACCTGAGATCAAAAAGGAGATTTGTCTTCGAGTTCATATGGGGAAGATACCTCGTGTGCTATTATATTTATCTTTGAGTTCACCTGAGATATGTTTGGACATTCCATATATGCTTAGCTAATCGTGGAGAGCAAAAATTAGTTGAATATATCACTAAACACGTACGAGTTTGACTTTTGATGTTCTCAGCAAGATTCATGTAACTACAGTGACACTATAATTTTCAGCTGTCGCTAGCTAAGAATCAAAGGAATTAAATCATATTTGGAATCATATCATAAACAGTAGCGACTACCTATGTAAATGTATGTTTTTTTCTAACACTAAATTTGAATATATTAAAGACTTATAAGTCTAATTATGCATATAGTTAAGCCACCAGTCTTAGGCTGAGTTAGTGAAGTAGTAGTATGGTGAGAGATCAACAGTTGCGACACGTAAGCACAGGGGATGACCTAAGTATAGTGGTGAGGGAGGGGATTTGGGTATAGGCGAGGATCCGTCCTCGCTCCAGGGTTTTCTATGCATATAAAATGCTAAAAGTTGTGCCAAAATCTAATTTTAATATATTTATTAGAATTTTTAAAAAAGACATACACAGGATAAGCGAGGATTGCATCCTCTTTTTTCTCTTTTTCTTTAGCGATGATCAAATCCTCGGCCCTGTCAAAATCCCCTCTCATATCTTTTGCTTTCGAGGAGAGAGAACGACCACTTGGATAGACCACGAATTTTGATCACTTTCATGTCACAAAATTATTCCACTAGACTCAGCCTTAAAAGGGTATCGTTTCAGATGAATTAGGGAATAAAAACTTGGTCGTTCACTTCGAAAATCAAATAGGTGAATCTACGATTTAATGGGCATTCGTCGCCAACATGCTCGTGGGGACTGGTGTTTTTGCTTTAATCATCAACTTGGTGATGGTACAATAATGTACTTGCCTTTCACGAAGGTCAACAATTCTTGCCCCACCCAGCCCCATACCACATACACATGTAATTATATTTTGCAATTTATGCTGGGAAGTTCTTAAAGAAGATTTCATGAAAGTTGTTCAGGAATTGCAGCATAATAACTTTCTTGATTGGATATTAAGAAATATCTTCATTGCCTTAATACCTAAAAAGAATACTATTGAGGAGATTAAAGATCTCATACCTATAAGCTTGGTTCATGGTGCTTACAAAATTGTCTCTAAGATTCTTGCTGAGAGGTTCAAGCAGTGCCTTCCTCATATCATTTCTCCAAATCAAACAAATTTTATTAAGAAAAGGCAAATTCTTGAGGTTTTCTAATTGCTAATGAATTTATTGATTCAAGAATAAGAAGTGTAAAGTCAGGTATTCTATGCAAATTGACTTTGGAAAAGCTTTTGATCATGTTAATTGGGATTTTCTTGATGAAATTTTATCTCTTATGGGTTTTGGTGTTAATTGGAGAACTTGGATAAGAAGATGTGTTGAATTTGCAAGATTCTTGTTAATGGTAGTGTTGCAGGTTATTTCAAAAGTAAGAAGGGTATAAAACAAGGAGATCCAATCTCCCCTTTTTTATTTCTTCTTGTAGGAGAGGCTCTCAATTTCATGATCAAGCAAGCTCAATACCAAGTAATTCTCACTGGTTTTCAAGTCAAGTCTGATGGTACGATTGTAATCCATTTACAATTTGCAGATGATACTTTAATTTTCCTAGATGTTGATGTGGAGCAGGTCAGGAATCTCATATTTGTTTTACTGTCTTTTGAACTCCTTACTGGATTGAAGATCAATTTTGCTAAAATTCAAATTTATGGTGTTGGTTATGATGGTGATCTCTCTGAATTTTCTTCTATCTTGGCTGTTATAATGGCTCTTTTCCCACAACTTACCTTGGTCTTCCTCTTGGTGATAAATGTGGTGGCATTGCAAAATGAGATAAGGTTATAGGGAAGTTCATTGCAAGATTATCAGGTTGGAAAAAACCTCTTCTTGCTAGAGCTGGTAAGTTAACTCTGATTAATAGTATCTTAGCCAGTCTCCCTGTTTACTATATGTCTTTGTATGAGATTCTTGTTTCAGTTATAATGAAGTTGGAGAAAATCATAAGGGATTCCTTATGGCATGAAAATAAAGGAAGAAAGAAAATACATCCAGTAAAATGGAATGCTCTTTGCAGGAAAAAGAAAATGGGTGGTCTTGGTATCAAAACTCTGCAGTTGTTCAATAAAGCCTTACTCTCTAAGTGGTCTTGGAGATTTGCAACTGTAGATAACCCTCTATGGAAGTCCATTGTTGTTCAAAAATATGGCTTTGGGGAAGTAAATTGGGTCTCTAAGACTCCAAAATGTTTTTATGGGTTTTCAGTTTGGAGAGCTATTATGAAACATAATTCTGATTTCACAAAACATGTGAAGTTCAAGGTTAACAATGGTTCTCAGGTTAGATTTTTGGATGACAGCTGGCTCTATCACTCTCCAATCATATTATGTTATCCTAATCTTTATGCTGCTTCTAGATCAAAGAATTGTTGTGTAGATGAAGTAGGTACTCAGTTGGGTAACTCTATTATTTGGATTTTGCTTCTCCCTAATAGAGTAAATGATGTTGTTAAATTGGAGCTTGCTTTGCTCAATGCTGATTTGGTTTGTTTCAAATTTAATCTTGAGTCTGATGATGAACTGCAATGGGGATTATCAAAGAATGCTAAGTTTTCAGTGAAATCTCTTTATGATAAACCGACTATGGAGGAGAATTCTGATCCAGTTACACTATTTTTGCTCATATTTGGAGACTGAAATGCCCACCAAAGATAAGCTTTTTTCTTTGGCTTATTTCTCATAAGAGATTGTCCACTAGAGACTTCTTAATCAGGAGAGGTGTAACTGTGCCAGCAGATTTCTTATTTTGTAATGAAGATGAATCTTGCTCTCACCTGCTTCTTCATTGCAGTTTTGCTAGGAAAGTCTGGGAGGAATTCTTCAGTAAGTTAAATTAGTTCTTTTTTATGCCTATGAATGCCACTGAAGTCTTACATACTTGGAAATTACTGCAATACAGTAAAGCTAGCACTGCAGTTTGGGATTTAATACCTGTAGCAGTTTTTTGGAGCATCTGGAATGAGAGGAATGCAAGGGTTTTCACTGATAAGAGAAGCGCTACAAGATTTGTGGTTAAGAAAGCAATTTATTGCCTTTTTAAAGACTATGTGATTTTATGTCATGTGAAATTCCAAATTTCTTACGATTGGAGAACAAAAATATAAAGGCTTCTTAAATACAACCCACACATTTATTAAACATAACCTAAAAAGTTTATGTTAACATGAAAAGTCAAAAGTTAAAATGAAAAGCCAAACAAGTTTTAATTTTTTATTAATTAACAATTAAACTTAAATCTCCCTCTCCCTCTTACTCAAAATCAAAATAAACCCTAACTTTTTTTCTTAATCATACTTAAAATTAATTATCATTGTTCTTTTAGTATTCTCACAAATTGAGAAATTCTTATAAACCCTAATTTCTATTTTCTCCCAAAACAAAATAATTCTAATTCTAATTTTCACTAAAATAATTTTTTCTTGATCATGATTACATTAAAATTGATCGGATATATGTTCTATTTGTTCTCTTAAAAAAAATCCACAACAACATCAATACTAAGATTTTGTTCTTTCCCATGACCATTCTCCAAGAACTCCATAAACATAATCTCTAAAATAAAATCTCTATGATGATGTATTTTTTTTCTCAATCATGATTATACTAAAATTTGATTAAGGGTATTGATTTTTATTCATAAACATTAACTACGTCAAATATCTTACATAAATTTTAGTTAGATAATTAGCTTCTTTTTGTTGTTGTTGCTGATGTTGATTTATGAATTTAATAATTATCTTATTATTTTGGGCTATATATAGTAATCATATATAATTTTGTGGACTACGTAGAATAATTATAAAAGTCTGTTTGGTTAGCATAAACACTTATCTGGATGGGTTATGGTTAATAAGTGTATGGGCTATATTTAAGAGAAGCAATATAAACTAGAAAATAAAATAAGAGTATCTATCATTTTGTACAAAAGCCACGATCAAAGATGAAAAACAAACTTCAAAAATGTCCACATTTCTATACCAAGTTTGTAAATTTTACAGTCAATTCAGAAAAGGAACTTGAAAATGCTCAAGTTATGATTCCGAACAGAGGAATCCAATAAATAATATCCTACCACCAATGCAGGAAGATAATAACCAAATTTAGTTTTGTGTTTACTACTACGCAGTACGCATGGCGTTGCAACTGGTATTTTAGGGAGTGTCCTTTCTTTATCGTGAACGTGTAAGACACAATTGCTGATCAAAGTGAAAGCGTGGCAAATTTTTCTTAAAGTAGCTAGAATCAAGCTTGTTTTTCCAGAGTTTCGCTTTCTCCAGCGGAGACACTAATTTCAACCTTATCAAGTGCGCACTCTTCGAACCTAGATGATCGCTCTAACTTGTCAACTTGTTTCATGACCATATCGAGTCTTGTGGAAATCCTTACAAGCAACGTCGTAAAGGTAACTGAGAGTTGATGGCACTGTTAAGATCTTGTATTGCTTCGTGAAGATGTCCGGAAATAAAGATCGGAGCTAGAAGACGTCTATTTCGAATGCACTGTGCAAATTCTCTGAGCGTATACGAGATTTCTCTTGCAACTCTAGTACATGGGAAATTGAATTCATCACGTACAGATCTTGGTGCCTGGAGAGGAAATTTCCGTTGCTTTGATTTGCAGAACGTATTAATAGGATCTCATCATCTGATGACAATTTTTCGTGTTCGGTCATCTCAGAATCCTCGAAATACTTGTCAACACAAGCTGCAAAAATATAAGAACCCTGTAATAACTAATAAGGGAACAATCTAAAATTTATCAACAAAGACAACATTAGAATATCTGAGTAGCTAAATTCACACCTTCAACAACGGTCATGACTGCCCAAATTGCGTTCTCCACGGTTCCATCAAACAGTGGTTCCAACGAGCACAGCGTTGTTGAAACTAATTTTAATGAGAATCCGAGTTTCAAAGCATGACTATGACTGTTATCATACCGCATGTTCATATGACATAATATTTTGAGAGAAAAAGCCATTATGGCGAGATTGGTGGTAGAATTACTGCAAGTAGGTGGATTAGAAAAGGTGGAAACGTAGAGCGAGAGGAAAATTGTTGGCAATCTTGTATATAAATTGCAATAAAACAAACAGAGAAGGACAGAAAGGCAAACCCAATTAGATCAAACCAAAGTCGAGGCAAGGATTATATTCTCTAGCTTTAAGACAGATTCACCCCGCACTGGTGTTCACGGATTATCGATGTCTGTCTCCCAGGATACAACGACTTTTAGCACTCCAAAACTTCGAGAAACAGCGAATCAAAAACTTGAAGTGATGAACTCTCTTAATTGACACAAACTCAGAAGATTTCTATTGAATACAAATGGATGATTACTAGTTTTCTGATTGATATCCTTCTCTAAGTGTGTGCAGGGTATTTATAGAAGTCAATCATATCTCTTCGTTGAAACATCACGATGCTTCATGGAGTTGTTTCCAAAGGTTTCTTATGAAAGGTTGTGCCCTTTCATGTTTTCATTAACGGTTCCCTTGGTTTCCAAATTGGAAAAACCCTAACTTACCGGACCAAACTCTAATTGGGACAAATCCAATTAACTCAAGAAACCCAGCTCCATTAGATACTAAACAATGGATTTTCCATTCATACGAAAATTCCATTTAATTTTCCAACAAAAATTAAATAAAATAGAGACGAGGGAGAAGAAATATGTAGGAATGAAATATCGCACATATCAATAAGTAAGCGAAGACTATCACACACGGCAAAGATGAAGTGACGTATAGGATTATGTCAGCAAAGTCACGAGTAAAGTATGATGATCTATGCGAAGTATAAGCTGTGCGAGAATGAGTGAGTGTACATGAGCGAATGTATCGCACAGTGATTCCGAAAATAGTGGATCTCTTAGCTGTCATCCTCTATGAGGAATCCTATATAAAGGAAAGAGGTCATCACATAGGGGAGAGATCTTTTAGTGTGTGTGAGACAAGAAACTAGGAGAGAGAAAGTTTATTTGGAAAGCAAGTAAAGTCATTGCAATCCTTTGTATCCAATTATAAACCTTGATAATTAATAAGAGAATTCATTATGATTACTTAGGTTATTGTTTAGATACATTGGGGTGTGGTTGTAGGTTTTCCTGCAACTACATTTTTGGCGCTAGAAACAGCTTTGGGTGATAAATCCTGGTAGTAAATTCATAGAATCTTGGAAAAAGTAAGATCTGAAAATTGGAGATGGTGAGACTTGGATCTACTATTGAACAGGGAACAACAGCCAGAAAGAGCAATAGAATTGCTGAAAGAATAAGAATTACAAATCTTGACCAACAAGAAGAAAGAGTAAGAGAAAATCAAGGAAACGAAAATCAAATTGAACCTCAGCGTGAACAAGAGCGGAACAATGATATTGATTATGATAGAGTGAGCGTTCATACTTCGCAAGCAAGTTCAACTGAAGAGGAAACACAAAGAACTGGGAATGCAGGAAGGATTGAGGAGAATGATGAGAATATGACAATTGCAGAACTTAGACAAAGATTGATTGCAGAACGACAAAGAGAAGGTGAAGAGCGTGCAAATTTAATACGTCGGAATGATGACTTAAGAGAAGAGAATCTTAAATTTCAAGAACAGAGATCAAGAAGCGCTACACGATCAAGGTCAAGATCAAGCAAGAGTTCATCAAGACAAAGTCGATCTAATCAAGAAGATACTAGGCGAAGACAATGCATGGAAGCCATTGAAGAAAAAATGCAAGTGGATGATAATCAACAGGACCAACAAAGGAGAAGGGATGTAGTTCAAGATTTGGGAACTAATCGATATGAACATCCATGTGAACTTCTATGTCGCACACATAATAATGTTGAAAGAGAAGAATAGGATCCGAGGCAAGGACAGATGATATTGCATGGAAGAGAAATGTTGAGAGAACAGAACGAGCGCGAAAGGGAAGTTACACGTGCGAGGAATGAAAGAGACAGACAAAGAATAAGGAAAGAAATTAAAGAGAGAGAATTGTAAGAAGCATTACGTCAATATAATCATGATAATCGAGTAAGGCGGCGCGAACGTCATCGCATGGATGATATAGAACAAGGATGAGTTGCGCAACAAGAAAGATAAATGTCAAGACATCGACATGATCGCACAGGTGAAGAGGAACGACATGATCGGAACGAACATTGAAAGGCGTAGGAGGAGAAGAGAAGAATCTGAAGAATATGAGATACAAGAGGCAATACGTCAGAATAATCATGATAATAGACTGAGGAAAGCAAGATTAATAATACATATGCGCGAAGATATAGATCAAAGCTTCAGTGAAGAAATTCTTAAAGAAATGGCGGAATTAAGAGAAATGATGACTGCGAAAAGAAATGGTGGAAGGAGACAACTAGAGGAAGCAGTGGAGGAAGCTGAGAAAAATCCCTTTACAAGGAAGATTCAAAGGGCAGTCATACCATCCAAGTGCAATTTACCAGCGTTCACTAGCATATTTGATGGAAGCGCCTGTGCAATACAACACGTGAAAGCTTACACCCGATCTCTATTGCAGTGGGAAAACAATGATGCAGTAATGTGTAAATATTTTGCTGCGAGCCTGGCAGGGGAAGCTCTGAAATGGTTTTAAGGATTACCAATAGAATCCATTGGGTCATTTCACCATTTAAAGAACGTCTTTTTAGGACAATATATCAGCAATAATCTGTCAAGACCAGGGATTGAGACGGCATTTGGACTTCACAGAAGATAAAATGAGAGTTTGCATCATCTAACAACACGCTGGAGAACCATGTGTAGAGAAATGGGAAGACGACTGGATGAGCGACACCTTATTTTTGCATTTATCAATGCTCTTTTCGCTAGAGATTTATTATATACACAAAGCTTCAGGATAAATGATACAATAACAATGTCAGAATTGCGCGAATTTCAAGAGGAGTATATAACACTTGAGGAAAATCAAAGAGATATGGAGTCATACCCATTGCAGTACCTGATGTGAAAGGTGGAAATGCAAGTTTACTCCCAAGACTGACAAATGTTGTTGCGAGTACGTCGCAGTGAAATCAAGGAAAGTACATTGCATAAATGGAACAAAAGCTAATAGCCATGGGTAGTGCAGATCAAGCAAAATTTGACAAAGAGTATAGAGACAGAAAATTTCAAAATCATGGAGGTAGTAATAAGATTCAAACAATGGATAATCCACCAGAAAGTTCAGGAGGTCAACAACCATATTATAATAAAAGACAAGGAACTGGAAGGATAATATGGGAACATATAAACCTGCCGAATCTGAATACAACAGTAGATAAAGTATGGGAAGTTATCATTCTAATGGAAGAAACCCCAGAACCACATAATTTAGGAGATGAACCACCACCAGGGAGGAGGAGCAAAGAATTTTGTGTATATCATCGCTTTCATGGTCACACGACAAGTAATTGCAGAAATGTGAGGAAAATAATATTGCGAATGATTGAACAAGGAAAATTGGATCATTTCTTAGCACAACAACCAAAGAATTTACCACCACCACCACCGGGAGGAAATGTATATGCAAAGGAGAAAGGAAAAAATACATTTGTAATTGAAGTGGGCGCGAAAGCGAAGAACCGATATTGTAATTAAATTGTACATTCATTCAGAAACATAGAATACTTCCATGACAATGTCTTAAGTAGGGTGTATGCGAGAGATTCGGATGGAAGAGAAATTCTCAATCTTGCGAAAGTATCACCATTGAAGGATTGAAAAAACAGACTATCTCATTTAGTGCGCAAGAGACACCAGGAGGAGGGGAATCGCATGAATGTGAAATTAGGAATTAATCCGAAAGCAAAGGTAGAAGATGATGAGGAAGATGAAGCAAACACTTGGGGAATAAATAGAATACTTATAGATCCCGGAAGCTCTGTCGACATTCTCTTTTATCCTACATACAAAACCATTGGCTGAAGGGACGACGAATTGATTCCTTCAACGTATAAATTTATGGCTTCAATGGAACTGCGAACAAACCAAAAGGTGAGGTTACAACGAGGATTCTTCTTCAGAATATGCCAACAGAAATTGTATTATGTGTTGTGGATGTCGAATCACCCTATAATGCTCTGGTTGGAAGACCATGGCTGCATAGTATCTTGGGAGTGGCTTCGACATTTCACCAGTGCATAAAGTTTCCTTTACTCCCAGGGTGTTGGTATTATAAGAGGGGATACAATTGAAAGTAGAAATTGTCAAGAAATTGACATTGACAAGTGCGAAGAAAGAGAGAGTAAATGAAGGAATTGGAAAAAGCATGCTGCAGATAGTCAAAGAGCTGAGAGGTTAATTGTGGACGCAGTATATCAAGTTGGACAAACAGATAAGCAGAATACTGAAGCAGGGTTTTCTGCGAATAACGATATTAAGCGAACCAGAAATATTACTTCTACAGAAGGAGGAAGAATGCAGAGGAAGAAGTTGTGTTCTCAAGACAAAAATGAAGGGTGCGGTGGTGATCGCACAGAGGAGATTGAAAGGGTTATGCGAAATAATATTCTGAAAAGCATCTGCGAGCTTAAGGAGATACAAATGTTGAAGGGGATAAGTGAGTAATATGGGGAATGCACATGTCTTTCTTTATGAGAAACAAGTTGATAAGAAATCTATATACTAGAGTTGTATCAACTCAGAAGTTGAAAATGGAATGACAAATTCTAATTTCTTGAAGTAATATCGTGTCAAGAAAAGAAAAATTAAAATCTTTATAATAAGACCTTAATATAAGGTACCAGAAATCATAATTTTTATCAAGATAGACTAGGAATCCGAATGTGGCGTGCAACCTAGTTCACATACATGCAAGAGGCAAGAAATAAGACTTATCGCACGTCATAGTCGGAGAAACCTACAAAGCATGACTCAAGATAAAGCTATACCGACCCTGGAACTTGAGTCATGGAGATTTGGGGTGAGAATAAACGAAAATGCCCATCCGGGAGAGGTACCTTAAATTTTTAGTCTAAGATAATGATATTAGATTAAGAGACTAAGGTGAGAAAGTATCTCCTAAGGAGTGCAGAAACTCGATCAGGGCGCCGAGGTACACGGTTGAGTCAAGAGTGCCCGGGGATTCTAGAGTGTACCTTGCCACTCTTGACAAGTCCTGACTATGATGCACTCGGTCCGAAGATACCCCACTTAGGGTGCGGTCTCACAACCATAAACCTTATCGGTAGTGGGATGTGAGACTGCAAAATCAACTGGTTGTTGGACTATCGGATGGGAAGAGCCATAACCTTAACCCGGTAGAGGTAAGCTTCCTTGAGGGGGCAACCAGGGGGAAGATAAGGACGACACCCTCCGTTAGGGAGCTGAATTGTGTCAAAAGACGTAAATGTCATGAGACTTTTTACTCAAGGGAGTATTAAGACTTGTCATATTTATGCGATAAAAACTGAAGAGGAAATAATACAAGAAAAAAGATAAGATGAGATCAATGGGTCGATACACTACAGTGTAAAGACCGCCTACGATCTCATCGCACAGAAATAAGGCAAGATAAGACCTTTATATAGGAAGGCAAAATAAGACCTCATGAGAAACATAAATTCTTAAACTAATTTTGTTTTGCAGGAATTCACAAAGAAAAAAAAGTATTGCGAACGCATTCGCACCAAATGCATGAAGAACTATAAAATAACATTAATCATACTAAGTTTATCAAGATGTGTCAACTAACAGAGGCAAGAATGGGAATGCAAAGGGAGTGTTATTTGCCCCATTTGATAGACTCATATACATGCGAGAGAATGATATTTTGGACGCGAATGCGAACAAAGGGAATTTATATTAAAGGAGTGAAAATTAATGCTCAAAAAAGTGCATGTTTTTAAAATTACATGAAAATTTACAACAAGTGAAAATGATTAATCTTCATTTTCTTCGTCTCGCTCAGCCTCAGAACCACTTATTTCTTCTTCAGATTCTTCTTCAGATTCTTCATCTTCTCCCTCACTATCCGAAATATCAGAAATATGTTCATTGTCAGGAATTTCTGGAAATTTATACTTTGTAAGAGGAATGTTACTCTCAACGCAGACTTTCTTAACAGCAACTTCGCGAGCACGATTAGCATCATTACTATTATTTGAAACCATGGTGGTGAAATTCTTCTTTAATTGCCGATACTTGGAGTTGCGAGCAGATAAATCTTTTTCTTCAGAAGCTAAGCAAGTTTCAAATTCTCCAATCCTCTGAAGATAATTCTTCTCCTTGTCTGCGAAATATGAATAAGCAGGTTAGGATATATATATATAAAAAAAAAATAGAAGATGTTATTCTCAAAGAAAAGACAGGTATTAAAAGAGCAACATTTGACCTTCATAATTGGAAACAATATATTTAACCAATGCGGAATGTTCAGCTTGAAGACTCGCGTTTATAGTTAAATCCTCTCTAGCATCATTCAGGACCCTAGCAGCCCAACTAAATTCAGCTTCGCTTTCTATGAGAAGCTGAGAGAGAATTAAATTTCTTTCTTCGACAAGTATGTTCTTTTCGCTCAAAGCTAAATCACGTTCTTTTTGAACCTCAATAATGGATTCATGGAATTTTTCTAGTGCTTTTGCACCCTTAAGAGCAATCTCATCTTTCTCATTAATAAGCTTATTCTTCTTCGTTACCAAAACTTGAATTTTTTCTTGGCTCTCATGAAGACTATGTTTAAAGTTATTAAATGAAGTCAATAAAGATCTATGGCTTCTTCTAAGAGCAGCATATTTCAGTCTTAACTCTTCCGAACTCAGATTTTCAAATCCTTGGTTGGGATAGTTATTTAAAGAAGAATTAAGGTGTTATAAAAGTGTTTCATCATCAGGGAGATTGGAAGCTTCATCCGAAAGGTTATACAGGTCTGCGAATATAAAAAAATAAGAATTGCGAATTATCACATAAAAACAGAAGAACAAGGTAAGTAAAGTCTACGTACCAATGAGTTCATCATTTCTTTCTCGGGCTCTGGGAATCAACCCAGAATTGGTCGAATTCTCAGCTTTAAGCTCAGCATTTTCTTTCTCAAGCTTAATAAGTCTCCTTTGATAGTCTAAGGAGATTACATAAGATAAACTTGCTCCCTGCGAAAACGAAAAAAAGTATTATGGTTAGGAATAAAACAAGACTAAACAAAAGGTAAAGTTGCAAATATTACCAAAGAGCCAATTGTGAATTGGAGGTTAGGATTTATCGCAGAGGCAGCTCCACGAAGAGATGGATCATCTAAAGTAGGAGCATCGCATATTTTAGAGACCATTTCAAAGGCACGATTCAATTCTTCATTGTCAACAGCAGTCAAAAGATATCCAGCAAAAAGATTGGATAGCTCTTTCAAAGAAGAGGGAAATGATAAATCCTCAGGAGCAAGAATGTCGTCCTCACTAGACTCCGAACTTGAAGAAGAATCGTATCTTTTACGCTTCCTGGAGAGATCATCCATTGAAGATGTCGTTTTTGACGAAGACTAAGACGTAGGCCTTTTAGGAATATTCCTACCTTTACCTGAAGTCTTATCACACAAAGGCTTCACCTACGCGAATAATCAAGATAAGAAACATAGGTAACAATATTGTTAAAGTTAAAAAGAATGTCTGCGAAGCTGATACATTGTGTGAAGTCTTGGCCCTCTTAGCAGCCTGCAAAAAATGGGACTATTATGCGAGATTGAGAATATTTATGCGATTATAAGAAATTTGAAGGAAATTATGCGAGATGGAGAACATTCATGCGAAGCCCTCATACCACTTTCTTTGTCTCAGCTTCGGAAGGAACAAATTTCCAAGGTTGGTAAGAAGAAAACTTTTCGGGAAGAGGAATATCAGAGACATCCTCAGCTTTGCCAGAAATATAAGGACCCTCTAGAATGACAGGGCAATTAAGACAACTTGAGTCATTAGATCTGCGACCAGAACTGTTAGACTTGTCATTCCAATCAACATCTCGCATGATCTTATTATCTTCAGCGATACCATCTTTTCTTCTTAAGCGAATGGCCCATTTAGTTGAATTGCTTTTCATAATTGCAACATAATAATTTTTGAAGAAAATCTCAAGGGTATATTCGGTAGAATAGATGACCTTGTCACGATGTGATTCGTTTCGCACCTCATAAGGATAAGAGGACTCTAAACCAGCTGCGCGACGAGAATATTCCAATGCTATTCTGATCGCATCACCACATAGTTGGAATATTCCCCGTGCGAATCGATCATCAGCAAAAATTTCATAGAATAGGGGAATTTCTGGGTTGAACAAGGGAATGGGAAGAATAGAAAGTTGTCCCAATGAAACAATAATTCTTTGATTGTTCCATTGTTCGGAGTTGATCAAATCCAGATCGAGTTTGGATGAATATGCAGATGATGAAGGAAGAGAAAGTGAGTAATCTCTCGAATGGAGTTCGTCCTTTAATTTGTTGAATTCTGTCTCCATCTTCTTACCAGCAGGAGCCATTTTTAAAATGGGAATGAAGATGAGTAAAAGAAGTAAGTTATTTGGTGAAATAAGTTGTAGTTTTGAAAAATCAAAATCAGTGAAAGCAGTAGCATAAAAGATGAAACAAGAAAGTAGGAAGTAAAAAGAAGAAAGAAGAAGACGAAAGAAGACATATAAGGAAAAGTTAATCCAATTTTTCAAGATTTCATTTCATTAATGCGAGGAATGAACGAATAAAAACAGGCGGTTAAAAAGACGTGTCAGATAATAAGTGGTTAAAAACACACGTGTAATTAAGGAAAACTGGAATTCTGGAGGAATGTCGGCAAGATAGAATATGAAAAGATATATACATGCGATATTATAGGATGGAAATTTCTCATTTCGCTTACATTTTGAAGTGAGCGACATGAGAAGAGGCAAAATGTAGGAATGAAATATCGCACATATCAATAAGTAAGTGAAGACTATCGCACACGGCAAAGATGAAGTGACGTATTGGATGATGTCAGCAAAGTCACGAGTAAAGTATGATGATCTATGCGAGGTATAAGTTGTGCGAGAATGAGTGAGTGTACATGAGCGAATGTATCGCACAGTGATTCCGAAAATAGTGGATCTCTTAGCTGTCATCTACTATGAGGAATCCTATATAAAGGAAAGAGGTCATCACATAGGGGAGAGATCTTTTAGTGTGTGTGAGACAAGAAACTAGGAGAGAGAAAGTTTATTTGGAGAGCAAGTAAAGTCATTGTAATCCAATTATAAACCTTGATAATTAATAAGAGAATTCATTATGATTACTTAGGTTATTGTTTAGATACATTGGGGGTGTGGTTGTAGGTTTTCCTGCAACTACAAAATGAGTGAGAAATGTTGATCAACTCAATAGTATTTATAGATGGGTTGGTTACGTTAGTCACCCTCAAGCGTAGGTCACAAGTATTCTGGAAGAAAGTTAATCTTAGCTCCGTTTTACCAATGCTTTCTTCTAGGAGTGGTTGGAATCATGAAATTATGCACAGGAAAATAAGGGTTTGTTGAGTGATGACTTCATCACATAGAGTTACTCAACGTATTTTGCCTACGATACATGTGGTAGCTGGACTAGAGTATGGATTTGCCCAACTTCCTCTCTTATTATGATCAGATATATAAAGAGGTTTCGAAATTTCAAACTACCTACAGTAAAATTTTGTGAGGGGGAAGAAAAGATTTGGGCTTAGATAGGCGGCTATCTCACGCCCAACAGTAAAGCTGAGCTAGGGCTGCATATGGGCGGGTATAAGCTAAAACCAACCTCGCACCCACAGACTGCGGGTTTTTTTTCATAACCAACCCCGCACCCACAAATAGCGGGCGGTTTTTTTTACCCGTCCTCTACGGGTTGGACGGGTATGGGTTTAAACCCGCTTTATATTCTATAATCATTCAGTAGACATTCACACACACATGTTTTACTTAAGTTCATCATAACTTAAAAAACCAAACATAACTACACAAGTCTTACAATAAAAACAAGTTTAACCAGACTACTTCAAACTTCAGTTTCAGACACAGCAGGTACATATTGAGATTGGGGTGTCCCATCAGGTTCAGATTGAGGTGATGCTGAGGTTGGTGCTGCACTTGACATTTGACTGGAAGTAGCCGTAGCCAAAGCCAAAGGTGGAGTCGATGAATCGTCCATTAACCTCCCTGAAAAATATTAAACATCCAGTTAATAACAGTGAATGAAATCACTAACACAAAGCATCCAGTACTTTATTCAAATGAAATGATAAATCACAAATTTATGTTTAATCACTATCACTATCGCATTTCACTTACACAAACTGAAATGACATGATAAATCACAGCAATCTCATCCTACTGCCATTCGTCTTTGATTTTGTAACGTTTAGTCTCCTAAATCTTGTCAGCTGGTTCACTCTCTTTCACAGCAATCTCAACTGTAATGAGACACTTATCGTTCACAATAAATCCTTTAGCAGGGTCATGGAGTTCAGTAAGACGCATGAATGTTGCCCAACCCAAGCCGAGCTTATCTTCTTTGCCGAATTTGTCTTTTCCTTCTGCAAAATCCAATGGCACCAAACAAGAACGTGATGTGATTAACTAGCAGCAATTACATATCTAACCAAATTACCAATGGAACTCTAAATCAGGGTAATACCTATTCGCACACTGATATTGTGATCGATTTGACTTGTCACTGCAAAATTGAACTCCATGTTCATTGTTTTCGTCAACTCCACAGGGACAAGGTACAAAGATAAGTAATCATACACTTCCCTCTCTCCCTTTGGATAGATCTGCACTTTCCATTGACAACCCCCTACAGAGAAAACATCAGAGGTATGTCCTTCGTGAGAGTCCAACTTTGAGAATTGCTCAATCTTCCAATCGAACTTAAAAGATGAAGAAACCCCTATTATTTTAGACGCCATTGATTATCAGTAAGGAACTATGTGTAAGTGATAATAAAGATGGAGTGGGACTATTCAAAAGGAGACACCTAGCAAGGGTGTATCATTCAGACACTGACACTGTACGGTTCAATTTGAATTTTGAATTCTGAAGATTTTGAGCGCTCTATGATGTGCGGAGGATTGACCAAAGAAAGGATGCGAGCGACACTAAAGTGTTGTATGGTAGGGTATGAGAATTCCAGTCTTGTTTGTGTGCAACCTGTAATTCTGGACGGACCGCTTAAAAAACTGTCCACACAGACAGGTGGGCCCCGTGGCTGGGAAAATTTGCTTTAACATATGTCCGAACAGTCCGATGATGATTTCAAGTCCTTGATCAAGCAATTAACAGTTGAACTTGACCAAAAGTAAATGATCGTTGCCCCAAAAAGTTACCCAGAGGGAGTAATTAACTTAAGCCATCAAACACAAACGGTACCAGGAATTTAAATAGCTGTAATCGAAAAGGTTACTTTACGCTCTTTCATCTTGAAATCGAAAAGGAAATCTAATCATAAAAACATGCTACAATGGTTATAGGATCCAGACTTCATGGTAAATGGCTTGACTAAAACAGAAACAATCAAGTAAGTATTTTCTAAATTTCTTCGAGCATTAAGATTTCACCAATTTCTGAATACATTTTCATACAAGCACCCACAGAACCAGCAGAACAGTCACTGCCACAGCAAAGATTGTAGCCTAATCATTGTGAAAGCTTCTCAGATTTTTGGTGAGCTCATTTAAGATTCATAACTAACACTGTGTCCTACACATCCACAATAGCATCGCTCTTTCAAGAACTCGCTATTATACCTTCAGATTGGAGCAACATAACATCCTTGCTTGACTGCACCGAAGAGGCAAATGTAAGAGTTCAGATCCCTGCTTCTTCCATCCCAGTGATCATAAGCCATACAATAACTGCCTCAAAATCTTGATAAAAACCAAAAGGGCGTAACCATCAAGAGGTCAAAAAAAAAGAAAAGAAGAGAGACGTTAAGACAAATATAATTCTCTGGATAATTGTTAAACCTAAAAAATGACCAGCAAGAGAAATTAAAATCCTAACTAAACCATACCTAGACTTGAACGTTTACTCAAGTTCAAGCTAATTGATGACTAAACACAAGCTAGCGACTCTATACTTTGATAAAAGTTGGGACGTACAGGTAAATCTTGTTCTGGTGATAGATCATATATTTTTCCAAAGCTCAATTCTTTCAGATCATACGAGACAATCTTACTCTCTCTCGTTAGCAACACCATCTTTGTCGATTCTTCTTCTCCCTCAACGATGAACAAGAGATAATCATAAAAACACTTAGGAGGAGAGCCGTCAAATTCACGATGTGGATTTAACCTAAGATCAACCCGGCCTTTAAAATTCCAACTAGTGTAAGCAGCATCCATTCTGAATACGTCGAAACAACGGTCGGTATATTTTGAAGCAACAACAAGATAGAAATTGCCCCGATACTCAGCAATTTTGTATTTTTTTCTTATAATCACATTGCACAGGACTAGGCACTGTCCCAATTAATTCTCGATCAATGTCGAAATAAACCACAGTTCCGATTCCACTGTAGCACCAGTACAAAGAACCATCCCAGAAGATACCTGGGCAAGATAGTATGCATTCATCCTGCATAGTATGCGGATCAAATCCAGACAACTTCCAAGAGGATGTTTCAGAATCATATATTTCAGTTCTATAGTTAGTTGTATTTGGAGTCGTACTCCAAATAGATATAACTTTGTAATGCGGAGATGTGAATGGATCGAACGCTAAGCTAACACTCCTAAGATCCGCAAAACCATGTCTTAGCAGTTGAGATTGAGGTAAGGTTCTTGTTGCTTTGTGAATGGATTGAAAATGTAAAAAGTACAATCACTTTTGTTGTATTCCCAGCTATTACACAAGTTACTACACAAGAGAAGGCCATTGCAAGATTGCACAATTTTTATACTTGATCTCTGATCATCAAAAGGTAGGGTTTCAAAAGGAATATAATTACTAATGTTTCCATCAAGGGAGATATAGTCATAGTTGGGGTATTCCACAGAGAAAGTTTCCTCTCCCACGAACAATCCTGGGACAGAGAAGCTAGGGTTTTGAAGGAAATGTCTGTGAACAAATTGGGGATCAGTAATCATAGATAACCACTGTTTAGATACAGATTTGAATACAAGTAGTGATTTTAAAGGTAATCGAGTTAGAATCAGAGTCAAGATATCAACATTACTACCTATAATTGATGATGATGAGTTGTTAATTTCATTAGAAATGTTACCTCCTCTTCTTCCATCGTCTCCTCTTCTTTGCTTCGCTGAAGAAGAAGACATCTTTGAAATGAAAATCGAAGAACTATCCAGAGAGAAATCGAAGCTCTGTGAATAAGAGAAACTCAAATACTTTTGATTTTTAAAACCCTAACCTCCTCCTCTTCTTCGCTTAGAAAAGTCGGACTGTCGGAGTGCCTTAATGGTGTCCGGGTTTAGTGGTTCATGGTTTAAAAGTGTTTGGACACTCCATAGTCTTGGCGTTGCTTAAGAACGTGCCGGCCCCTGGACCATCAAGTGAATTAGGTGGACTACTTTGAGGCAGTTTTAGAAACCTCATATACGGCATGATTGTTAAAGGCTGATGCCAATTCTTTCAGGAGACCATTAAAGTGATCCAATGGGCGATGTCGGTTTTTATTTTTTTTTGTCTTATATAGAATGGTATCCCCGTAAAAGAATTGGCATCAGCCTGTAGCAATCATGATATACGGGGCTTACATTTCCAGTTGAGCTTGACCATTTCGATTATAGTTAACAGATAGAGAACAAGGTTTAGAATTTTGGATTTTTGGAGGGAAGAAGATGTAGAAGGAAATGAAAATGGAGATTCATGTTGGAAAATTTAAAATTTGATTCATTCAACAAAGATGTGCGACTCTGGTGAAAATTTTGAGGTGGGCGAATCCTTATATATAACAATTTTTTGTAAAAAGAATAAATTTTGTAAGCCTTTCAGCCACAATCAAACTCAACCATATTATCCGTCTAATCCTCGTATATTTTTCGATATATGCAGTAATGTGATTATTCTCTATATGTGACGAATTTTGTCACTAAAATCGACAAAGTGGGAAATTGTTAGAGCATTGCTCTGTTGAACCCACCAAGTATTGGTATGTAAAGTTTGGTTGTCATCTTTTAATTTTAAAACTCAAAGAGGCTTGATTTGATTACTAGAATCAACTCCGTTACGTTAGACTAGGAACATAAAATGTTGATACTCATTCTTGTTACTCATAAAGAACCTGAAGACGTATGGGCATCAACAACACATCATCCTTCAGTTCGAGTTCGAGGTTAGTAACACAGACCCATCGTCAGATCTCAATTTGAATTGATTCATAATGTATCTTAATGGTACATTCTGTCAGCCGCGGAGCCTTGTCTTAGGATGTAAGGGGTTGAAAGAAATTATGAATTTTGATGGACTAAACTCTAAAAATTTGAGGACTAAACCTAAAATGTACAAAAACTTAAGGCCTAATTAGGGATTTTAGGGGGCTAGAGCCGGGTCTAGCCCACCCATAATTCCGCTACTGATTCTGCACGTGGGAGTTATTTTGGATACCATTATTTTACGCAGGTAAAATGGTCGAGGGTGATAGATTTGCAAAATTTTGGGGATTTATTTTGGTCGAGGGTGAAAGTAGCTTGACATTTGTATGTATACTCTACGGGTTAGTAGAAGTCAGTTTTACAGGGGCTGTAGGGGGTTGTACTTTTGGGGGTTTAAAATACTAATTGCAACCAAAACATGGATATGGGGATATCAAACTTATGTAAAAGTTCAAAAATATCCTCAAGCATTTTAACTTATTACCCTTCTACCCTTCCATTAACTAATTAATCTAATAAAAAATAACAAAAAATCTGAAGAATTATTAAAAGAGAAAAAATGGTCGGCCTTCATTTTCTCCACTTCTTCTTCTTCCCTTCTTTTTTTTTATTCTTCTTATTTCCTTCTTCGTTTGAAACGATTAATCGTCGATCCAAAAAAAAATCGTTGTCGACTAAATTCATTGTCTAAAACCATGAAGCCAAAGGGAAAGCTAGGTCAATCTTCGTCGAATCCACCTCCTCCTGAAGCAGTGAAATCAACTTCATCAACCGAAGATGAAACTGAAGATCAAGACGAAGCGAATGAAGGAGATGAACCAGCCGTCGAGACTCCTATTATGACTTCAATAAGGTATGAATTGCAAAACCTACTCTTTATTTAAGCATTTTATTGATTATTCAGTTGGTTTCGAAAAATTTAGGTATGAAAAAATAGTTTCTGAAACTGCTTACGGCTGGGAGTTCTTGTTTTCCCAGTCGTAAATGAGTCTCACGGTTGGGATCTCTAAGAATACCAAACCGTAAATATTTCTTACGGTTGGGATCTATAAGAACTCCCAGCCGTAAATGAGTCGATGCGTATGATATTTCAGAAATCCTATCCGCAACAAGTTGTTTACGGCTAGGTTATTCCTAGCCGTATATTCTTCTGTGTTCGAAACTTTTTTTCAGCGGTAGTGTTTGCGTCTAGGTTTTTCCTATCCGTAATATTCTTTCCGAACCATTAGTTTTATTTCCCAACCGTTTAGTGTGTAGCGTCTAGGTTTTTCCTAGCCGTTTCTTTTATTGTGCTGAAACTTAAACCATCTATATCTTTCACGTATAGGTTTTCTTATCCGTAATTTGAGTAACCAAGCCGCAATTTAAGTTTTCGAGTCGTTATTTGTTTTACGTCTAGGTCGATTACTAAATATCCCATCCGTAATTGTTTTTGCGTTTTGTACTGTTTATTTTTCCTGCCCGTTTTCAGTGTCATGTCTTGGTTATGTCTAGATTTCCCAACCGTTTTTACTTATCTGCTTTTGGTTTTTGGTCTTGTTTGTCTTTGAACAGAGCAAAAGAAAAGAGGAAGAAAAGATCACAAGAAGTAACTCCTTGTAGTGACCCGACTCCGCAACCTCGTCGCACAAAACCATTGGGTGCAAACGCAAGTAATGCAAGTGGAGTTGTGACTAGTGGAGGAAGTGAAGGTGGAGTTGGTGGAGATAGTGAAGGTGGAATTGTTGTTACTGGAGGAACTGAAGTTGGAGTTGGCACTTCTAAAAGAAATGAAGAAGAAGAAGAAGAAGAAGAAGAAGAAGAAGAAAAAAAAAAAAAAAAAAAAACTTGCCCGAAACAAGTGGTGCTGCTATTGATAAAGGTAAATCTGTAATTGAGGAGGAGAAGAGGGAAAAGAAGCAGTGTGCACCAAAAGAAACGACAAGACAAATCAGAGATGCTATGGTGTTTTTAACTCCCAAGAAGAATGGAAGACCTTGGGGTGAGACAAAAGATAGATCCATCTTGTTTGGTTGCCAGTCATCATGGGGTGCTAGGGTCTGTGCCGCAAAGGTAATAAATCAAACTTAATATATGTTATTTTTATTTTATTATGGATATTTAATTGTAACAACTTTATATTCTTTGTAGTTTCCTGATAGAGCGGTCCCTAAACAAAAGCACCAACAAGGAAGGTTTTGGCCGTTGGAGAAAGAGCATCCAGATGTGGTAGCTTTGGTAAAAGATTCAGAGTTATGGTTGTAGTTGCATCTTTTCTGATACAATCCCGGTTATGGCTTTTCATCTGAAATAGTATATATTCACTTTGATTTTATTGCACACGGATCTCCACAACTCAAACCTTTTCATTGTAGGAAAAATCCAATTCTTCTTAATTTATCTTTGATTCGAAGGATTGTGTTGATAAAAAATAATTCGAACCATCCATCATTTTGTTATTAAAACCATGGAAAAAACGATCCAGATTGATAATGAAATACTACTCCATATTGGTTTTGTAGTCGGCCCGAAAAAGATTTGGAGAAACACCCTATTTGGCGAGTAAATAAAAGAAAAAGGAATAAATGGCACCAATTCGAAGCCCCGGATGATTTTATTTCATCTCTTTAATTTATGTTTTGTGTTCAGTAATTTTGTAAAATTTCTCCAAAATTTGGTTAATGGCGGCCATGAACAATTGCAGGTAGTTTTCCTATTTAGTAAAGAACATTGTTGAACATGAAAAGCAACTGGTCTCTGAAATTGTTTGGAATGCTATGTTGGCCCAATTAGGTTTTCAATCATCTATGACTCATAAGTTTGACTAGTTAACAGAGTTAAAAGAGATAGGATGAATATTTAGAACTTGTACATCCCAACTCCCAAGTCATCGATTCATTCAAAATGTTTAAACAAAAGTGGGTTGATTGATTTAGGGCGCTGGCCGTGGTAGTATTTCGGCCATGGTTTCTTCTAGGGTAAACTAATTTATCTATGTTATACGAGATTTCTCTTATGTATTTCTGGGATTTCAACTTGAAAGTACCTTTCTCAGAAGAGACCAAATCGTTTGAATACCCCCATTTTGCCAGTGGAACCAATTTACTACTAGTCCCTCTATTTGGATTGTAGTCTTTTTACGTCAGTTTTTGTTTATTTTTGACATTTCCTAATCTATTGATAGTAATTTAAAAAAAAAATCCAATCTTTTGATTCCAATTTCAGAATGAAGGAGCAAGGAAATAGAACTGAAGAATCTGGTGGTAAAACTAGCAATTCTGGAGACGCAATTGTTTCAAATGAAGGAGAAATAGTTTTAAATGAGGGAGAAATTGTATCAAATGAGGAAAAAATGTTATCATGAATTAATTGAAGAACCTTCCGATCCTCCAAATGGTGTTGAACCTTCACGACATAATTTTGGTGAAACTTAAGTATTTAGCGAGGAACAACAGTCCGATAATTTTGATTACCAAGTTCAAAAGGAACTGACTGAGGAAAACATATTAAAATCAGTAAAATCAATAAAAATACTAAGAAAAACATTGTAAACTTGTTACTGCCAATTCAAGAAGTCGGTCACGGGTTTCCCAGGGATAATCGTGAAGTACTTTTTGGATACGAAAACCACATGGCTGCCGAAATCTGGCGTCATAGGATAATATAACGACGTTGTAGTTTTTGGTAAAATTGTGTAGGAATATTACACGTATTCACCAATGTATTTTTACTGTGCAAAATCTTGAACATGACGCTAGAATTTCGAAGCTCCACAATTTACATGAAATAATGTCAACTTGGCCGCTAGACGAGGAATGTGTGGAAGTTCAGGAAATTGTGCGCAACTCGGGATTATATAGCGCAGTTAGAGCTGCTCATCAAGAGGTTGATAAAGCTGGCATCTCTGCATTTGTGGAGAGGTTTTATTTTGAGACTGATACCTTTCATCTACCCATTGTAGAAATGGCAATAATTTCATAGGATGATGTCCATATTTCAGATTTACCCATGGTTGGATATTCTGTAGATGCCATGTACGACGCCAAAATTGATTGGAAACCCTTAAAAAAGTTGGGTTTGAATTTGATTGGATGTGATGAGCTGAAATGGGGGTTCAGTTCAAGGCTGCTGCTAGATTGCTAAAATATAACCCAGATGGAAAACCTAAGAATAAAGATAATATATTGAAATTCTTCAGGATAACAGAATTGAGGGACCGTTTTAAGGGGAGCGCGAAAAGAGCAATTCGTCTATCCCCAGGAGATATCAAGTAGACTGTTATGGCGTTCTTAATGTTTGTGCTTGGTACGATGATATTCTCGTACATAAATGAAACTTAGTGGACGTCAAATACCTGCAGTTGTTTAAAAATGTCAATGATGTTTCTCGGTATTCATGGGAAACTACTTGCATTGCCTTTTTAGTCAAGAATTTGAGAAAAGCCTCTCGGAAGAAGTATCGGCAAATTGGCAGTCATATAACTCTTCTCAAAGTAAGAAATTTTGATCCCCTTTTTATAATTATACTGTGGTTTTATTTTGTTTTACCTTAGAGACAAGACCGATTAGGCCACTTTTTTTTAGTAGTTTTGGTAACTTGTATTTGATGGTAAGCTTAATGTCGTACGTGTACATATATGAACATAGATTTGGATATACGAACATTTTGTATTGAGACAGAGGTTTGTAACAAACGAAACATAATGGTATGTGGGAGTCCCGATTGTAATGCGGTATAAACCAGGGGATGTGTCCTCGCATCATCAAGATCGAGAGTTGGTACGCATAAAGTTATCTTTGGATAACTTGAAGTAGGATAACACCAAGAATGTGAAATTTGACTCCTGTTGATCTGAGAGATGCGCACGAAAAAGAACCAATTTCTTCGTACGGTGGACCCTTATTTTATTGCGGTGGGTACACACTCTACAACCCAACCAAAGTCATGTGCCAACTTAGTTACCACCAGCATAAAGTATATATTAAGTTTGAAGTTGATATGAAGAAAATTTAAAAAAATAAAAATGTAGAAGTGCCTGGTTCGATACAAACATGAAGTCGAGTCTAAGGACTGGGCCGAGATGGACAACACTTCCGAAAATTGCATGGATGTGGAAGGGTTAGCAGAAGGTACTGGAGCAACTACTGAATACAAGCAATGGTTCGAGTCAATTTCTTATTTGCAAGTGTGTGGGCCAAATATACCTATCTGTTAGAGCATTGCTCGGTCAAACCCATAAGTTTTGCTATCTCAAGCTTGTTTTCAATGTTACGTGATCAAAACTATATCTTGATTTATAATATACTAAGTCGAGTTTCAGATAGGTTAGAATTGTAGTTGAGTATCAGAGATCACCCTTGAAGACTGAAGATCGACGAAGACATTTGGAGAACTTCTGTATGAGGTATGTGAAGACTAAATCATTCTATTTTACTCACTATACCATCATTATACTAATTGAGACTATGTCGTATGACTTATAGTAGATCACAAAGAAGATGTTTCGAGTCAAGCTCATCTTGTGAAAAATATCGAAATATGATTTAGCGATTAGATGTTCAAAGGTCCTTAAAAATATTAGTTTTATGAATTAACTTTTGGATCAATTGAAAATTTCCCATGTAAATGATTATATCATTTGGGAATGTTTCAAACATTATAAAAGAAAATTATGAACTTACTGGAATTTTTACTCAGGATAAGTTGGAGAACTTAGTTTCCAAACCATAGATATCTGAGATATAAAAAAATACAAGAAGGTTGGCGAACCAGTTCGCAAACCACAAATTCAATTGGGAGCATTTCACCAACCCTGTTGACGAACCATGGTGCACTGATTTTATAAGTTAGATTAATTGGCTAGAGGTTGGTGAACCCGGTTTACGAACCGAGATCAACTGAGTTCGGTAATTTAGTAGGGTTGGTGAACACGGTTCACGAACTTTAGCACCCTGACTCGTGAACAATCGGTGGGCGAACCGTCGCACCAACTGTCCTGATAATATTTAACAGATGCTCAAAGATTTATTATTTATATATGTTTAGCATAGATAGAACTCTCTTAAACACTTCTAACTTTTCATTGATCACTTAAACATTTATGTATGTGAACTCTGATTAACTTCTTAGGTATTTAAATGAACATCAAATAACCTTTAGTTATTTGGCTAACATGCCAAACCGAACGGTCATTATACATGGTTCAGTAACCGAACCTATGTGTATAGTCTTTTATTATAGTTTGAAGACCTAATTAGTTTGCTTGATTCTCAAGTTATATTAGATTGAAATATAATCTAACCATGGTATTTAAAAACTATAAATAGAGCATCTTTGTCAACTGGGAAAATCAATCCCTGATACTTTGTGTCCTAGTTGATTCTAGGGTCGTCTTTATTGACTTTTTAGGTCTATGAATAAAAAGATTTTGCTTCGGTATTCGTGAAGCCATGTCCGACTATATTTACCTTGATATTTCATGAATACTGGTCTTGATATTATGTTATCGAGGTTTTCGTAATCTATTTTAGGAAAGATAGATAGTAATCACAAAGTTCTCTTCGTCTCATATTTTATGACTCCTCAAGATAGATGTCTAAAGACTGATCTTAGTTGATCTTTCGACGATTGTTCTTGAGATGTGGTTAAGAATCTTGGTTTCTCTTCAGGAGTCGTAAGTTCTGTATTTATGAGGTTTACTAGCTTGTTTATTGCAAACATATTTCCATACCTTGATCTTTGATTAAACAGAAACCAAATAGGCTTAATTGTTAGAGGCAGATTGGTATCAAAAGCCTTCACTTCGGCTGAAGCAACTCTTAGGGTGTAAATGACGTCATCTAAGGGAATCAAGTGCGTAGAACCTTGCGAGGTTCAAGAGACGTAAGGAGTGCGATTGTAACTGAATCGCTTGGAGGGTGTATTCGGTCTCAACTACATTCCAGTCCCAAGTATGATAACATGCTAGTATCCTTAGCGGCTTAATACAGTGTGGTGTTCAATCTGGACGAGGTCCTGGGTTTTTCTGCTATTGCGGTTTCCTCATTAACAAAATTTCCGGTGTCTTGTATTTTTCCTTTTTTCATTATATTGGTTATCTTTATAATTGGATTTACATAGGTTTGTACATACCCAATCTAAGTAGATATGTCCGCTTAATTGTAATCGATTACTAAACTAGTTTCTTGAAGAATATGTATCTTGAAAGATAGATAACAAGTTTAATCACTAGGCAGAATTCTGATTAAAATATTTGGATACAATTAGATTGATCTTGGATATTGATTTTTGAGATCGTCCAAGTACTCTGCTTAACAATCAGGTTCACGGACCTTGTGTCTATATACATACTGATTGAGTATAGGTTGAGATGTTAACTATATATACATATTATCAAGGATCATTTAGTTGGTATACTTTCAATTGTATTAAGTTTTGTCTATACAGGTTGTCAAACGAAAAATTCAGGTGTATTTCGTATACCTTGCATTTTCACTATCATCTAAGGCAGTGAAATTCATGACCCAATAGAGTACAAGGGAATCGTGGAAAAATTTCATGTACATGTTAGATCATTGCTCAGTCGAACTCACAAATGTTGTTATATCAAGCTTGTTTTCAAATTATTTGATCAAAACTATATCTTGATTTCTATTCTACAATTAGTTATGTCTCAGATTAGGATAGAAATGTAGTTGAGAATCGGATATCACTGCGTTCTACCATTTAAAGTCGAAGATCAACCGAAGCTTCTGGACAACTTCTTCAACAAAAGGTAAGTGAAAACTGAACCACCTATTTCTCAAGTTATATTCATCCTTTTATCTATGAGATGTTGTCGCATAACTAATTATATTATTACAAGCATATCAAGATTTTCGATTCAAGTTTATCTTGATAATTAGTTCTCGAAATATATATGACTAAGCTTAATGAACATTTGTTCATACTTGATGAATTTCAGTTAAGAACAATTAATTGATCTTAGTATAAATCGTGATTCAATATTATCAATCGAAAATAGCCTGGAACAATTATATGTGTCATTGATGTTATTTGGGAACACTTTTGTTATAGGGATGAGGTTTTTGGATCAAGGGAGTGGAAAACTAAGATTCAACCCACCGATTTACAAATGAGTTGGATTCTAATATTTTCCAGACGAATATATCCTTTCAAGTTAACTCGGTTGAGATTCACGAGTTATACTTAGTAAGTCGTAACTATCAAAGGTTGGGAATACATGTCGGTGAATACATGGATTTTAAAGGTTGGGAAGATGACTCAAATTGATCATTAAATTTGAATTTAGGTCTTCAAATGTATGGACTAGAGTTTGCTAGCTGGAAAGAAAAATCTGAAACACCAAATTG
This sequence comes from Papaver somniferum, assembly GCF_003573695.1. Lineage (NCBI taxonomy): Eukaryota > Viridiplantae > Streptophyta > Magnoliopsida > Ranunculales > Papaveraceae > Papaver > Papaver somniferum. The sequence continues at coordinate 229,906,501 of NC_039364.1, read as the reverse complement.
ATCATAGCATGGTTCTCTTGTTTTTATGTACGTGTAATAAGAAAAATCAGTTTTAAAACCTTGGTTCGTTAGTATCAGTGGAAGAGAACTGAAACATTCACGTTCACAATTTAAAACGTGAAACCCGAATTTCTCTAAAATACAGAATGCGGTGAAATTCAACATCTCACTACCACCGGAGAGACGTGAAATACAACATTTCACTGCAATATCATTGACGGTGAAACACATCATTTCACTGCAATATCATTGACGGTGAAACACATCATTTCACTGCCATATCATTGATGGTGAAATATACAAAGCTTGCCCACCAATATGCATAATAATGGATGCAACTGAGATGAAAGAAGACGACGAGAAGCATTTGCAATGCCCCGGGAAGCAATATAAATAAATTATCAATGCACTGTAAAGTGTTGATTAGTGCGCAAGAAGTTAAAGATGCCGAGTAATGATATGAGTTTTATTAGGTTTCAATCTATACACTTGTTCTTTATTTCTTGTACTTTCTCCACTTTATGTTTCATGCACCGTAGTGAACCAGTGTTCCATCATCTACATCACAACCCAAAATGCACGATTCTTGAAACTTTGCTATGTTCCTGGCACAAAAAAATCATGTATCTAAGCAGTGGGGTGAGTATCCTTCTGAAGTAGTTCCCGAAGTTTACCGCTTTGTTGTGTAACTTTCTCCTTTTAATGAATTGTCTTTGCTTTCAAAAAAAAAAAACTTATCTATGTTCACATTAGTCTTGGAATTAGCCCACTCTTTAAGAAGACTATAAGTTTTTCTCAGCTTCGTTTCATGTAGTTAGCCACTTAAATTCTTATAAGCCAATCATCAAGAACTTGCCAGTAATATAATAGTAACAAAGTTCAAAAAGAACATAATGAAATCTCATATAACCATCTCTATAATGCATCCCCGATGGCTCAGCTAAATACGCAACCTTGTGACAATCATTTTCAAATCTCGTTCCCCTGAATATCGAGCAACCCTATTTTCACGTTATTTAGACGAAACGAGAATTCTTCTTTCCCTGAGTAAACATGGAAACAAAAAAATCCTGGCAGGTTTCAAATTTTGGTTTACCGATTTCAAATGAGGTTCTGTTCTTGTTCTTATCGCAAGTTCATCTGATAATGCATTTCTTCATCACAATTAGCTGATAGATCAGGTTGTTGATAGAACAAGCAAATGATTCGAGAAATAAAATGAGATCAATTAAGATTGTGTGAAAGACCTCACTAAATAAACCAAACTCTATGACAACGAAAGTTTTTACGAAAGAATTGATTTTTTTTCCCTGGGGTTTATTCTGGGAGGAGTCTCGGAAGAACAAGAAATTTTTTATTTGGAGGAATCATGTTATATATTTGTGTGGTCTTCGGGGGTAGATTTGTCCGTTTCAGTGGATAGTCTAGACTCGGTTCCAATTAATGAGTTAACCACGATTTTCCCACTCCCTTGATCCCAATACCCCCTCCCTATAACAAAAGTGTTTGGGAATGTTTCGAATTAATTTAGAAAGAAATATTGAACTAATGTAAATCTGGATAAATGACAGTATGCATACCAGTTTCACAAACTGGGAAAACTGTTTTAGGTTCGCAGCCGTAGTACATGTACCCATTACACGTACCGGCATACCTATATGTCGACAGTGTCTTAGTGGTACGCATACCCGGTATCCATACCACAAAAAGTCTGTGAACTCGTGAACCTGGATTGGTACGCATACCTAGTATGCATAAAAGAACTGTAGTTTTGAAACCAGTTTGATATCCATCCCTGATATGCAAACCGAAAAAACCTATAAGATCCGTAACTTATTTTTGTATTAAGAGTCCCATACCAGGTACATGTACCGTGACAAAAGTAGCCATGAACAAGGTAGGGTACACGTAACTGGTACACATACTTGCCCTGTCGAATATTTTCAGATGCACATAAGATTATTTCTGTGAGATAATTAGTATTTGATTAAATCTCTAAAAACACTATATATACATGATTCATCACATTATAACCTATGGTTGTGATTCAAGCTTAAAAGTCTTAAGTGTTTATGAAAATGACTAAGCCTATAGTTCAATCAGCTAGTTTCGGCTAACCGTTCATGAACAATGTCTTTGTACATAGTTCAGTTACAGTTTATCCTAACCAGAGTGTATATCTTGTTATGTTAATCTCATTTCAAAGATTCATCTAATGGTGGATATTGTTTTCTTGGTTCTAAAGCTATCTTAGCTTAAACGTAAAGCAACCTATACTTTGGAAGTCTATATAAGGTGAACCTCAAGCAACAGGGATCTTTAAATCCCTGACACTATTCTTGTGTGTCCTAGTTGTAAACTAGAGTCTTCCGCTTCCTAAAACCCTTCTAGGGTCTAGTGACTAAAAAGACTTCACCTAGGGATTCGTGAAGCCAGGCCCAACTATCTTTTATCTTGATAGTTCGTGTATCCTTATCTTGTTCGACTGTTGAGCTTCTCACTTGAACAAGATATATAGAAATCGCAAAATTCTCTTCTTCTCATACTTTGTGATTCCAAAGGTTTCATACTTGTAAGGTGAATAATAATCTAGGCTGCTCTTGGGGAAGCATAAGTACGGATTTTGAGGATAGCTAGACTTTGTCTACTGCTATAGATTTTCAGTCTCACCTTGATCTATGATCAAAAAGGAAATCATCATATAGGCTTATCAGTGGGAGGCAGATTGGTTTAAAGTCTTCAATTGAGTTGAAACAACTTGAAAAACCAGAGGTATAACAACCACACCCAATAATTTGTTCGGCAATCTATATGGACTAACTACAATATAATTCCGAAGCACCAGCTTATAAAGCGAGCTCAATCAAGAAATATATCAAAGAGTTATATCTCAATTTCTCAATACAATCTGCAATCGAACAGATAGAAATATGTGAACCCGATTGATATGAGAAATAACTTGAACAGTACCAAAGACCAATGCCCAAGTGTCAACCAATTTATATCAACAACCAAAGGTTGGATTTACCAATTGATTAATTTGCGCACAACCTATGATATTTCAATTATATAAGCAAATATAATGCGGAAAAGAAATAATACATACACCAGAAGTTTTGTCAACGAGGAAACCGCAAATGCAGAAAAACCCTGGGACATAGTCCATATTTGAACAACCACACTGTATTAAGCCGCTATAGACACTAGCCTACTACAAGTTAACTTCATACTTGGAGTATAGTTGAGCCCTAACCAAGTCTCACCCCGATTAAGGTGCAGTCGCGTTCCTTACGCCTCTGAATCCCAGCAGGACTCTACGCAGTTGATTTTGGAAAAACTACAGAGAAAATAGTTTGGTCTGGCTTCACGAATCCTAAATAAAGTCTTCAAGTCGTTAACCTATAATGGTTTTGGAAAAACTTAGGTTAAAGGAGAACTGACTCTAGTCGCAACTAGGACACATGAAAGTGTCGGGATTAGGTTTTCCACTTACTAGAGTTATCCCTTATATAGTCTTTTAAATCATGGTTTGCTTTCAATCAAATCTAAGATAGATTAGTAACAAAGCATTCAATATTCACCGTTAGATGAAAACCTGATTTAAGATTCAAGCTAAGTATGCTTAAAACCAAAGCAATATCTCTCCACCGTTAGATGGTCTTAGCTTGTTAGACACAAATGAAATATACCTTCATTTAGATATGGGTAACCGTACCTAAATGTGTATATTGAATTGGCTCAACAATAGTTAACAGAAGTTAGACATATGAATACTTTTGTCTTAACCACATTCAGCTAACACTTCTAGATCAACTATGATGATCAATCAAACATGAAAGTTTATCAAATGAATCTAATTGTGTTTCAAATAGAGTTGTCCAATTGTTAACTATTTCACAAAAATATATATGAACCAATTGAATCAAAATCGGATTGATTCATGAGAATCAATTTATGAACATTAAGCCACGGTTTGCAAAGATTGCATTCTTTAATTCATAAATGTATTTGTTCATGAGTATGAAAACATACTTAACCGATTTTAGAGCTTTAACCACTAAGTTTGCATACGAGTACGCAACCTATAATTCCGGACTTTGGTCTTTGTCCGGCAGTTCGCATACCGGTATGCATACTATTATCCCGAACCTTAGCTCAGGTAGAACCGTTCGCATACTGGTATGCAAACTTGGTTCCGGGAATTTAACAGTTAAAACTGTTCGCATACTGGTATGCAAACAAGGTTTCTGGACCTGAATCATACTACAACAGTTCGCATACTGGTATGCATATTGTGTTGTATCCATACAAAGGTTAATTTGTTCTAAACTCCTATTTCGATCATTGAAATATCCGTAGAAGACGAAAATAGATGTTTCACACAAACTATTAGCTTATAAGTAATTTTCAAGTGATTGAATGATCAAACAAAACTTTCCGAGTTGACATCAAAGGATTGTCTCACACAAATCATGTAAGATGTTTCAAGCCGATTTTCACATGATCATCTTTTGACTTATTAATTAGTTTCCAAATAAGAAATTGTTTCCAACTAAACTTGTCAAGAATATGATGAACGTAGATAAAGAAAAAGGCTTCAACACATATTTCGAGAAATAGATAACCGAGTTAAACTCAGCTCGAAATATCAAATGTGTATAATATAAAAGTCTATATAGCTATATGACTTAGTCTCATTAGGAGATAGAATAGAATAGACTTCTGAGTGATAGATAAGTTTTAGTCACCACATACCTTTTGTTGATGAAGTTCCTCCAATCTCTGCTCAGTAGATCTTCGTCTTCAATTGATGAACGCCGTGAAGTCTAAAGCTCAACTACACAATATATCCTAATCCGAGACATAGCTATAAGTAGACTAGAAATCTAAACTTATAGTTTTGATCACCTAAACTTGACAAACAAGCTTGAGATAGCAACGCTTGCGAGTTCGACCGAGCAATGCTCTAACACAACTCTTAGGATGTAATGGACGTCAGCTAAGGGAATCAATTGCGCAGAGTCCTGCTGGGATTCAAGAGGCGTATGGAGCGCGATTGTAACTGAATTTCCGTGAGGGTTTGATTCGACTTCAAATACATTCCATTCCGAAGTTAATTGGTAGCAGACTAGTGTCTGTAGTGGCTTTAATAAAGTATGGTATTCAATCTGGACTAGGTCCCGGGTGTTTTATGCATTTGCGGTTTCGTCGTTAAAAAATTTTCTGGTGTGTGTGTTATTTCTTTTCTGCATCATATTATTTATCTTTATAATTGAAATATCACAGGTTGTATGTAAATCAATTAAAGTAGATACATCCATCCTTGTTTGTTGGATACGACTTGATCAATTGTCATTGACTTGACACACACAATATGTTTATCTAATAGTGGAAATTGAATAAATACCCCTCCATTACAGGGGTCTTCACAAACACCCCTAAGGGATATATTTTAAGTTTTTAGGGTCTAGTTTTTGGCACATCTAAACTAGACCCTAGTTTTTAGGGTCTTCACAAACATCCCCCTGTTTCTGATTATATAACTCCATCTACTACTATGGTTACTAGAGGTCAGAAAGGTATTTCCAAGCCCAAACGATTCCCAGATCATGTTTCACATGTTTCCATAAAATATCCAATTTCCACTGCTTTTGCATCTTTGTTAACTACACTAACCGAGCCTAAGACTTTTAAGCAAGCTATGAATGATCCTAAGTGGCAAGATTCTATGAAGGATGAGTATGTTTCTCTAAGGAATAATGATACTTGGGAGTATGTAGCACCAGAATCACATATGAATATTTTGGGTTCAAAATGGGTTTATAAGATAAAAAGAAAGCCAGATGGAACTATTAATAGGTTTAAATCTAGATTAGTGGCAAAGGGTTATAATCAACAAGATAGTGTTGATTATAATGAGACATTTAGTCCTGTAGTAAAGTCCACTACTGTGAGGGTTGTCTTGTACATGGCTATATCTTATAATTGGCAGATAAAACAATTAGATGTAAGTAATGCTTTCTTACATGGGTTTTTAGATGAAGATGTTTACATGTCACAACCACAGTGTTTCATAAATCCAGATTTTCCATCGAACTATGTTTGTCATCCAAAGAAAAGTTTGTATGGATTGAAACAAGCACCTAGAGCTTGGTTTCATAGATTTAGCTCTTTTCTTCTTGCTTATAGTTTGAAGAAAGCAATTTCAGATAATTCTACGTTTATTATCTTCTCTCAACATGGAATGCTAGTTCTGCTGTTGTATGTTTATGATATCTTGTTGACTGGAAGTTCATCTCAGTTAATTGATAGTTTGAATTACCTCTCTTAAGAAAGAGTTTGCAATGAAAGAACTGGGTGATTTAGGATATTTTTTGGGTATTGAAGCTGTCAGGACATCTGATTCTATTCTTTTGACACAAAAGAAATATACTTTGGAGTTGCTAGTTAAGGAAAATATGATTGATTGTAAGCCATGTGACACACGAGTAACTAAAGTTGCAAGAGCGTCTATACATGATGGTACTAAGTTGCCAAAAACAACCAGTCACATCTTTCACAATATAATTTTATTCGTGTTGTAACGACACAGAACAAATATTGTCCACCAATAATCACCAGCACTCATCGTCATTACTTCTTCCACCACCATCACCATGGGCAGAACCAGATTTTGAGAAGGGGAGAAAAAATTCTTGGCAAGTTGGATATGGGTGTAAAATGAATTTAGTAGCTTATTTTATGATTAAAAGACCCAAAATAATTACAATAGGGCTTGGCTCCGCCCCAGAGCACCACTAATGTTTCCACCTCCACCACTTTCTAAGAGCCGCCACCCCTTCCACCATCACTACCGCCACTAATATCGAGTAATTTATTTTTATCAAAAGTATTTATCAATGGAAATACATATCAAATTAAGGATTCGGTTAATTAAGGAAGCATTTATATTGAAAAAAATTAACTAATCATTTATTATGAGCAATTAGGGAAACACTAATTAATAAAAACACTTTATAATGAAAAAAATTAATATATCATTTATTATGAGCAATTAGTGAAACACTGATTTATAGAGCACTTATAATAATTAAGTTGAACAAATCATGACTGTAGATTTATCTCCCCTCCTAGGAAAATCTCGACCGTTCTTCACCTAACCTAACTTAGTCAAGCTTTGTTTTGTATTCTAGGTATTGACCGGTTTTTATTTTGTAAGCAGAATCAACAACTACCAAAATGGATCGGAATAACCTAGTGTGCTTGGATACCAGATACAAAAATCAGAAACAAAGCTATTTGCTTCACGAAAAGATGATATTTTCACTTTTAGAAATCGTTCTGAAATTTCGTACCAAACTAATTTTTTGTTTTTTTAACTTTTAGAATTCAAAAAACTACGTGTGAATATGTATCCGACCAGACTATTAGATCGTATGCTTCTTTTTTTCATAACTCGCTTCTCCAAGTTTTAAATTGTGTAAAAAAAAAATTTAATTATGTAAATATCATACTTACCATTTTTTATCTTGCTCTCTATGTATCTAATGGATCAAATTATAGGGAGATTTTCATATTATTGGGATTGTTTTAGATAAAAACGGTTGTTGTTGTTGTCGTCTTTGTGGTACATAAAGAATTTTTCAGATTTCAGATTTAATTTTACTGCCAAATAAGGTCTTACCTAACGGATTGATACCAAATACACGTGTAGACATGTAATTTTCTTTACATGCTTCAGAAATCATCCTAATTTTAAGTAATTAATTATCCTAATTTATCCAAACTTATCTTTATACTAACGGATAATTAAGCTAAAGCCCCGTTTGAGATTGTTTTTTTCAACCAAAAGCACTTTGTAACAAACTTGTAAAAATTTTTACTAAAAATTGTGTTTGGTAAATTTCTTTCAAAGTGCTTTTGGAGAGAAGCACTTTAACATTAATTGAAGAACAACAAGACAAGCATGTTAAGAGTCTTAAGACAAGTGCTTTTTTCAATTTAATTGATTCTCTATTTTAACCTTGTTAATTTATTATAAAGACAAGTTTTACCCTCAAATATTGTACATTTAACATTATATTTCTAAATTTTATTTTATTTCTCCTTTCTTTTCATTTTTTTGTTTAATATAATAAATACAATAATAATTAAAAATTATTATTGAAATAATAAAAAATTTAATAAATATTAAAATAATGATATTTTCTAAGCAAACCATAATCAAAAATTTTTTATTAAAAAAATAAAATAAATATTACTTATATTTTATTAAATATGTTAAAATTAGAAATATAATTTATTATAATAAAATTGTATTTAAAACTAGTTCTTGAAATATGTCTATTTTCGTCATTAACTACATCACCGGCACTTTTAAATACCAGTTTACCAAACAAAATTTACAGTTTGTTAATTGCACGGTGCTTTTTAAATTATAGTTTACCAAACGTTATGCCGATTTATTTCGACAACACAACACAACAACGCACATTACAGCACAACAGAAAAGCGCTTTTCTGTAATTCACAACAATACCAAACTAGCCTTAAAATTATCACGATTTTCCTATGTACATTATACATTTATTAGCATTATAAATGCAAGATCCACGTCATTTCTCAATAAATTTGGAAGCAAAAAATAACTTTCTGTCCTCTTATCTAAAGTTTAAGCAGCCATGACTAATCTTGTTCACAAGGTGAACTTCTCAAATCCAAGAAGTTTTTCAACAACTGTTAAATCAGATCTTAAAGAAACATTCTTCCCCGATGATCCATTTCGACAATTCAAGAACGAACCTTCTGCGCTTCATAAGGCGACAAAAACAATACAATACTTCTTACCCGTGTTCGAATGGTTACCGAAATATAATTTCAAATTGTTTCGGTATGATATACTAGCAGGAATCACCATTGCTTGTCTTGCTGTTCTTCAAGGAATCAGTTATGCCAAGCTTGCTAATCTACTCCAATTCTTGGCCTTTGTACGTACAACTTCTCTGCAATCTGCATTGCTTTTATTCTCATAACATTATTATAAGCAAGTTATTTACATGCATGCTTATCCATTATGCACACTGTTATTTGCCCCATTTGAAGGATATTTAATTAATTGTTCTCATTCTAAATAAATGATGAAGATGAAGATTTTTAATTCGGAGAAATATATGAGCATTTGATTCCTTAATCAGTTCAACTTTGTAGGCGACCAAATAGATAAGGATAGAGGATCTTAGAATAGGTCTTTTTTCCTTGAGCTTACACTTCATGCCAAAGTCACTGGACTTTGACTTTGTCAGATTGTGAAAGAATCCGGTGGAGCTGCAATTCTTTTAACAAAACGGTTCTTTTTTCTCGTGCAGATTCAAGTTTTATCCCGCCATTAATTTACGCCATATTTGGCAGTTCAAAAGATATTGCTGTAGGTACAATAGCATCAGCATCAGTATTACTTGCTTCAATTATAGACCAAGCAGTTTCAGCCAAAGATAATCCAACTTTATATCTTCATTTGGTTTTCACTGCTACATTCTTCACTGGAATTTTCCAATTCGCATTGGGATTTTTTAGGTAAGTTTTACTGAGATATCTAGACTTGGCCAATTGAAAACTTGCAATGCTGCCTCCATTGTAACTAAAGACAATATGACACATGATTAATCTCTGCAGATTAGGAATACTGGTGGATTTCTTGTCGCATTCAACAATCATTGGATTTATGAGTGGAGCAGCAACAATTATTTGTCTTCAACAACTGAAGGGAATGTTTGGGCTTGTTCATTTTACTTGTAAAACTGATGTTATCTCTGTGTTGAGCTCAGTTTTTAGCCAAAGGCATCATGTAAGTTATTCATTTCCACGTTGGAATGAATTCAAACCAAATGGCATGGTGATAATATCTTCTAATGAGTATTCCGTTTTCTTTTTCTTTCCTTTCGGCAGTGGAGATGGCAAAGTGCTCTGGCTGGAGTTTGTTTCCTTGTTTTCCTCCTCGCTACAAAGGAAGTGGTAATCCTCATATGGCTCTGTGTTAAGATTTCCTTGTTGTGTGTGCAGAAAAAGAAGAAACCAAGTTTATACTGGGTATCAGCTTTAGCGCCCTGTTAACTCAACATATGATACATGTGTAAAATAACACACAGTATCCTCTTTCTCAAGAAAGCTGTATTTTATGATTCGTTTTACACTGCTTGTTATTTGATGAATTGTGTTCCTTCGACTTCCGTTAATAATTCCTCTCCATATGAAGTTCTTTTTGATCTCCCACCTGATTGCACTTCTCTTCATGTATTTGATTTGTCTATGCTATCCTCACTTGCATCCATATCGATCTCATAAAATGGATGCTTTGTCTTCTCCTTGTGTTTTTATTGGCTATAGTCCATCTCATAAAGGTTATAAGTGTCTTCATGTTCCTACAGGTCGAATATACGTCAGTCGTCATGTTGTTTTTGATGAGACTATCTTTCCCTTTGCATCCGCATCACCTTCACCGGCGTCGACTTCTTCACAGGTAACATCATCAACTTCTTCAAGTCTAGTTTCTTCTTCTCGATATCCTGTTTCTTCTGTACTTCGTCCGCATCCACAGCAGCCGCCACAGCAGCCGACAGCACCTGTACTTCGTCAGCATCCACAACAGCCGCCACAACAGCCGACATCACATGTACTTTGTCAGAGTCTACGGCAGCCAACAACATCTGTTCTCAATGATGAGCCGACAGTTCCAACACGTGGAATACAGCCGCCACCTATCTTTGCAAGTCATCCATTACAACCGACAGCATATGTTCTTAATGATGAACCGCCACCTGCCATTAATGATCAGCCGTCCCCTACCGTTATTAATGATAGGATGCCAGCACCTGCACTTAGTTCTGTTAATGATCAGCTACATGGTTCAGTTCCAGCATCAGCAATTACACCAGCGTCAGTTCCTGTTCTGACAGCGCCCCCAATGGTCACAAGAGCTAAAGATGGTATTTTTAAGCCAAATTCAAAATATGCTCTTATATGTGATTCAACTCTTGAACCTACTTGCATTTCTCAAGCTCTTAAAGATCCACAGTGGCGTGCATCATCCGACGACGAGATCAATGCATTGCTTCGAAATGGTACATGGTCTTATGTTCCATATGATCCTTCTATGAATGTTATTGGATGTAAATGGGTTTTTCGAATCAAACGTAATCCCGATGGTACAATTGCACGTCGCAAATCTCGCCTAGTTGCAAAAGGTTACAATCAACAAGAGGGGATTGATTATTCTGAGACGTTTAGCCCGGTTGTCAAACCGTGTACTATACGTATTATTCTTACATTGGCCTTGTCTTCCAATTGGCCTATTCATCAACTTGACGTGCAGAATGCTTTCTTACATGGAGAACTTCAAGAAGAGGTGTACATGAAACAACCTCCAGGTTATGTTGACTCTCGTTTTCCTACACATGTTTGCAAGTTACATCGTTCTCTTTATGGACTTAAACAGGCTCCTCGTGCATGGTGCCACAGACTTAGCAATTTTTTGTTGCAAATTGGGTTTGTTACCTCCAAGTGTGATTCGTCCTTGTTTATTTACAATGGGACTCATGGTGTTATCTATTTGTTGGTCTATGTGGATGATATTATTGTCACTGGCTCCAGTACTACATGTATTTCCTCTATTCTCACTCGTTTACAACAAGAATTTGCAATTAAAGATCTTGGTCAGTTGTCTTATTTTCTTGGAATTGAGGCAATTCGTACTTCTTCGGGGTTATTTCTTTCTCAACAACGTTATGCTCATGATCTTCTCATTCGAGCCAAAATGGATGGAGTAAAACCAATTACTACTCCACTGAGTACCTCTGGTGATATTTCTTCTGATCGTAGTACTTTATTAACAGATGCTACTGAATATCGTAGCATTGTTGGAGCTTTGCAATATTTAACGTTTACTCTTCCAGACCTTGCGTTTGCTGTCAATAAAGTTTGTCAATTTATGCATGCTCCTACAGAGTTTCACTGGGGATTAGTTAAGCGTATTCTTCGTTATCTCAAGCATACAAGTACGTTTGGTATACTTCTTCGGCCATCTCCTTCTTTACAACTATCTTTCAGTGCATATACTGATTCTGATTGGGTTGGTTCTCTTGATGATCGTCGTTCTACAAGTGGATATTGTGTCTATTTAGGTGGTAACATTATCTCATGGAGTGCTCGTAAACAGAAAACAGTTTCTCGTTCTAGTACTGAGCTGAGTATAGGGGACTTGCCATTGCTACTGCCGAAATTATGTGGATTCAATCACTTATTTCCGAGCTTCGTATCTCTACACGCTCTCCTCCAGTATTATGGTGTGACAATCTTGGTGCAACTTATCTCACAATTAATCCTATATTTCATGCTCGGATGAAACATATAGAAATTGATTATCATTTTGTTCGTGATCAAGTAGCTTCCAAGCTTCTTGATGTCCGTTTTATATCCTCTAAAGATCAAATTGCGGATATTTTTACTAAACCACTCTCTAAAGATCGGTTTTCTCTTTTAAGGTTCAAGCTAGCGGTCCAGGATAACCCGTTACGCTTGCGGTAGGGTGTTAACTCAACATATGATACGTGTGTAAAATAACACACGGTATCCTCTTTCTCAAGAAAGCTGTATTTTAGGAATTCAAGTTTAAGTTAGGAAACAGACTTTCCTTACTGATCAAGAAAATCTGTGTATATAAACACTTTGTCCAGCGTCTGTAAAACTCGTACAGTTCAATTAATAAAATACGATTCAGTCTCTTCTAGTTAACCTACAGTCTATAGTTTTGTCTCGCCCATGCTGTCTGTGGTTATTGGATGCTTGGTTGCATATTTTGGTCATGCAGATAAGCATGGAATTCAAATTGTAATCCGTTTCCCAACCTTTTTTATCTGTTAACATTTTCAATTTTCAATTCTAAAGAAACTTCACAATTTCCTGGTAAGCTAAGCTAAATTAAGTGTCGCATTATGTGTTGCTGGTGGGTCCTTTGAAAAAAGGAATAAACCCTTCTTCAATTCAATTCTTGAACTTCGATCCTGAATATCTACTCTACACCATAAAAGCCGGTATCATGACAGGATTTCTTGCTTTAGCCGTAAGTTCTATGCACGTCAATTCCATATTCTCCAGAATTTTCTGGATAGCATTTTTTGTAACTGTCCATGCATGCATATACAGGAAGGTATTGCAATAGCGAGAAGTTTCGCCACGATGAAAAATACTCAAATAGATGGGAATAAAGAGATGCTAGCATTTGGGATGATGAACCTTGTCGGCTCACTTACCTCCTGCTATTTGACCACCGGTATGCTCAGTGAAGTCACGTTCTGTTGAATATTGCAAACAATGGAAATTTTGCTCATGTGGTACAGATTGTTTCTTTGTTTTTCAGGGCCATTTTCGAAAACTGCCGTGAATTACAGCGCGGGATGTAAAACAGCAATGTCCAACGTTGTGATGGCAGTTTGCATGATGTTAACATTATTATTTATCGCTCCTGCCTTCAGTTACACTCCTCTTGTCACCCTTTCTGCAATCATCATGGCTGCTATGCTTGGACTAATCGAATATGAAGAGGCATATCACATTTACAAAGTTGATAAATATGATTTTTGCATTTGTATGTCCGCATACTTTGGAGTAATCTTTCTATGTATGGATGTCGGCCTCATGATATCGGTAATTTTCTCTTCGGAAAACTGCAAAACTTACGTAAGAAATGCAATATATAAGGATGTCTTTTATCTAGCAAAAACTTTTCTTCATTTTTACTTGTTTGCTTTTGTAGATAGGATTATCCATCATCAGAGCACTTATATGCGTTGCTAGGCCTCCAATATCTAATCTTGGGAAAATGTCAAACTCAGAAATGTACCGCGACATTGAACAATATCCTTCTGCAGAAAAGGTTCCCGGTGTACTAATTCTACAGCTGGGATCTCCCATTTACTTTGCTAATTGTACATACGTACGAGAAAGGTAAGCTTTGATGTAAGTAACATAGTTGCTTACCTCACGTATATGTAGACCACAAATTCTAAATAGCTTTATCTCCAAATTTCGACTAGGATTTCGAGGTGGATGGACCATGAACAAAGCATGCGTGATTCCAACTCCGCTGACATCGAGAATATTATTTTAGATATGGGAGGTAAATTTGACAACAAGCGCTTAATCTAATTTAGTCAATGGATTTGGGCTGTTTACTCTTGCATTTGGTCAGCCGCTGAATGATAATATTTTTATTTGTAGGAGTTACTACTATTTGATATTACTGGCATCGGAATGCTGACTGAAGTTCTGAAAAGTATCGAAAGAAAAGGAATTAACGTGGTATTAGCCAATCCTAAGATAGAAGTGATGGAGAAGCTAATGTTATCAAACCTTATTGAGACAATAGGCAAGGATTCCATATTCTTGTCGATCAATGATGCAGTTGAAGCATGCCGTTTCAATCTTAGAAGTTCTAAGAAACAAGTTGATGGAAGTGATACGACGAATACGATAAATAAAGTAGAGAATAGTACTAATGATATTGTATAGAGCACAGATGATAGATAAGGATTTTCTTTTTTTCTTGTTTGTAATGTCAGGCTAAATGAGTCGGCATGAAAAGCTTGAAAGCTGTATGTAACTTTTTCATTGCAAGTGCTCATATGATATGGGCTTCGATTCATCTTCTTCTCGAACTAAAGTGGACGAGTCCTTTGTCTTCTCCGGTGGATCATGTCAAGCCAAACAAATTGGTAAAAAAATTGTGTAAGACACATTCTAATAGCCAGGTATTGCTGCTGACTCAGATGACTCAGCTGATTCATCTGAATCTGACTCAGTTGTCTCAGGTGTAGCAAATTGGATACAACCTGACTCAAAAGCTTCCAAATCAGACGAGCTAAGTATGATGAAGAATGGGAAACAATACTCCTTCTTGGATCAATACTAGTATCCAAGAGGATAGAAATGTGTAACTTTTATCAGATCAATAAATTTAATCTTTCGTATTAACAAAAAAAAAAAAAGTATCTAACCCGGTGCGAGTCAAGTGAGTCAGACACGAATCAGATGTCTTAGGCCAGAGTAAACAGAAAACAAACACCCTATGAGATTCGTACCTTGTCTTGTTAAATATCAAGATTTGTTATTTAATATAAATACTAAATAGACATGTAGTATTTGGAATTTAAAACTTTAGCTACTAACTAGATTGAAGTCACATTTACTCCAATGGGACTCTTAACTTTGTGTATACCATTGCTCCAAGTCATGGAACCAAACACAAAACTTCCATTACTACTCTTGTAAGGCATTAGATGAACCCTGAATGACATCTTTTCACCAGATTTTTGGAACTTAAGTTCATGCGGTTCCACCACAACTCTCACTCCAGGCGGTTTCTTGAAAGCGGCTTTAAAAACTGTTGGGCCATTACCGTAGTATGTTGCTGTTCGTAGAACTGAAACATTTCCGTTCATTTTAGCTACACTAATTGAAGGGTAATTTAGATCGTAGGCTGGAATTGGTGGATTGTTACATGTGACTAATGGTGTTTCGGTGAGATTTTGAATTTGTGCAGAGCTGGCGCCGGTACCACATAGGAAATTTATTACGTCACTGACTCCAAAATCATATACCAGTCCAGGATCAACTGCTGCCACAGGATTTATGTGCCCTGATCCATAGTCGAATGGTGTGGTTTGAGTACCATTTGGATTTTTTGTTATCGGTCTCCAACTATTGTCCATCACTGTAGCTGTATCATCAATGTTAAAAGCAATTGCATATAAAAGCTGCAAAATTTTATCTGAAAAGAGAAATTTTGGGGAAACAATCATTGTGAAGTTGTGAGTATCGTTAACCTGTTGTCATTATTGCTGATTTTATAGCTGATGGACTCCAAGAAGGGTGGTGACTCTTTATGATAGCGGCAACTGCAGAAGCATGTGGGCAAGACATGGAAGTCCCTGAAAGAACGTTGAAGTCAACGGATCGATCGCCAGTGAACTCAATACCAACTGGAGACCATGCTGCCAATATGTTTACCCCAGGTGCTGTTATATCAGGCTGCAATGAAACCCATCATTTTAACTTCATTATGTGCCGCGCTTAGGCAAAATTTTGATTCCTTCTAATTGTCAAGGACAAAACTTACTTTGATAATGTCAGGAGTGATAATGTTCGGTCCTATAGAAGAAAACACGGCCATTTTGGGTGCACGAATGGTGTTGAGAGTTGTCGTTCTTGTTGGGTAAATTCTTGCGGTTGGTTCCCTGATAAGAAAACAAAAATATTTGCTCTCAACCTTAGTGTTGTTGAACCCTTTAAATTAGAAAAATGGCTTGAAAAGTGCGGTTTAAGAACTTACTTCTCTGTGGTCATATATTCCTGAAGAAGCTCAGCTTCTTTTGGATCAAGAAGAGTAGTTGGAATGACGTACTGAAAGCCGAAATCATTCCCAATTGTTGGGTCAATAAGAATCATCCCAACACCGCCGCCATCTCTTACAACAATGGCTTTGTCACTTCTGATATCGCTTGTGACTGCCTCTCCCAAACACACCACTATCTTTCCCTTAATCAAGACATGGTCAAGAGTGTTCTTGTAGCAAAAGCTTAAAAGTAAACAGGAAATTGTTAGAAAGCAAAACCAATTACATATCACGACGCACGAGTCCTAATACTGTACGTTTAAACACCATGTCCATGTGACAATGCAGACCTTGCATTCCTCAATGGAACACCGGCAGCAGCAGCATCAGTCGCAGATATAACCCCGTAATAGTTATCCATCTCAAGTGGGTTTATTGCATAACCCTGAAATGTTATGTTCCTTGAGGTTAGTTCAGCATGCTATATAGATGTACTATGTGGCATACTATCCAAATACTTGCCTTCAAAATCTTCGAATTGCCAAGATGGACATTGGAATAGAAGTCTCGATCAATAGTGCTAGCAGCAACTGCTAGGATCCAAGGAGCAGGATGAATTGCGGTGCCAGGAAGTCCTCCATTTCCACCAGCAGCAGAAACAAGAATTCCTTTCTTAAATGCATGGAAAGAACCAATTGAGTAAACGTCTGTGAAGAAACTTGTTGGCGCAGCGCCTAAAGATAGAGAGATTATATCGACTCCGTCGTCAATAGCATCGTCAAAAGCCAAAAGGAGATCAGCGTCGCTGCAAACTACAAACCAACATGGTTTGTATATAGCAAGTCTTGCATTCGGCATGCCTCCCCTCGCAGTTCCACTAGCCATACCAGATAAGCTCACATTATTAACCACTGACCCTGCTACCGTGGATGCGGTGTGAGTTCCATGGCCATCACTGTCACGAGCGGACCGGAAAATGGTTCTGTTGAAGGACTGAAGTCGTCCATACTCTGCTTCAAATCCTTTCGAGTAGAACCGAGCACCAATTATTTTCCTACGGAAATTCGATTCCAAACAATGCGTTAAAATGCAGAATTTATGATTCATTTCCAAGTTTTGATTCAAAACTATGAATTACCTGTTGCAGTTCTTGACTGTAAACTGATCACCGGCAACACATTCTCCCTTGAATCTCTTGGGAACAGGCCCTAATCCTTTATCATTAAAGCTCTCTGACTCGGGCCAAATGCCTACAAATTCAAGTATAAAATTCCAATTCTTGAAGTATATACTCTACAACACAATAATAAGCTGTCAATTTCAGTTGCATATTTACCGGAATCTAGGACGCCAACGATCACGTCGGATTTGGATTCAATTTCCGTGAATTGGTTATACTGTGGAATAGCATCGACTCCCAGAAATTCCCAGGAATGAGTAGTATGGAGTTTGCTAATCCTACTTTCAAAAACTGATATAACTGATTCTGAATCTGTAATCCAAAAGCAAAAGTAATGGATCCCATTAATAAACACAAAGACTACGCTTTAAAAATGGAGTAGGAATAGAGTTTACCGCGAAGCTGTTGTGCTTGTTCTGGTGTGAGAATCGCCGAGAACCCTCGAAAACTCTTGCTATAATGGTGAATTGCTTGACGAATACTATAAAAACGGAAATCGACAACAAAAATTATAAAAAAAAAAAAATATTCCATGAGAAGACCATGGTATACCATCCTGTAACAAGTACAAAGCTGATGATAAATTATTTACCTTCCAGTAACTGATGCAAGCAAACCATGGTTTGATGTGATAACGGAATTCGAATCCGGGTACGAATGATCTCCCATATACACTATATAGTGCTGCAAATATGCAAAAAAAACACACAGAATTCAGTTAGCTATAGAACATATGCATCCATGAATTTTACAAAGTTATGTACCTTGGTTATGGATGCGGCGGCTTCATTAATCGCACCATATCTGAGCAGAAGAAGTGTAAGAACAGTAGTAATTAACTTATTCATGTGTTTTCACTTTTAGGATAAGAGCAGTAATCGAAAACATGCTCATGAAGCTTATATATAGATTAAAGTATTTGAATCTTCAAACTTCATCGATGTGGCTTCCATTGTACGTCTAGCAACAATGACCCAAGATTTCAAACTAACAGTCAAATTATCAATTTATCATTATTCAATGATCTTATCTAAATACCATATTGTCTGAAAAATATGTTTTTTCTTTGACTTGATAACCATTATTGTCTGAAAAATCTTCATCGAAAACGAAAGGAAACTATTACTGTGCTACAAGATAGCTATAGACAAGTCTTACAAGCCACCTATTTGGATTTTTTTTTGTTTCATGTTTTATAAAGAAGGCTATTATTGGGGCGTAACATTCCATTAGAGGGGCTTCACTTAATAGGACAAAAACTGGTCATCCAGAAGTAATATTAAAAATCCCTTATCTCAAATAATTTTGTAAACTGAATAATCCTTTCGTTAATTTTAATTTTATTTAATTTAATTAGATAATAATTAATTTCTACGGTTGCAATCAATCCAAACCTGGACGTAAAACCAATTTCTACGGTGGGAATCAATCAAAACCTGGACGTAAAATCAATTTCTACGGTTGGAATTAAAAGGAATCTGGACCTAAAATTGAAATTTACTGCTA
The DNA here is from genome assembly GCF_003573695.1 of Papaver somniferum. Taxonomy (NCBI): domain Eukaryota; kingdom Viridiplantae; phylum Streptophyta; class Magnoliopsida; order Ranunculales; family Papaveraceae; genus Papaver; species Papaver somniferum. The sequence goes on along the minus strand of NC_039364.1, from coordinate 229,887,432 downwards.
GGTTGACGAAAGGAAAATTTAGTAAACTAAACCTAGACGTAAAATTGAAATTACGGTTGGAATTCAACTAAACCTAGACGTAAAATTGAAAATTACGGTTGGAATTCAACTAAACCTGGACGTAAAATCACTTCTACGGTTGGAATTAAAAGAAAACTAGACGTAAAATCGGATTTTACGGTTGGAATTAAAAGAAACCTGGACGTAAAATGAGCTTCTACGGTTGGAAACTAATCCAAACCTGGACGTAAAACTACGTACAAATAAAATTTTACGGATGGAATTAATCATAACCTGGACGTAAAATCACTTCTACGGTTTTTAAGTTTTTATTTTAGTTAAAGGGTAATCTAGACATTTTGTATATGTGTTAGGATATCCCATAACTACTTTTTTGGACATTAAAAATCCAAGTAAAACCCCTCTATTGGAGTGTGACGCCCCAATAATAACCTTCTTTATAAATGATGAAAAGTACAGTATATGCTAATTCTGTTCCAATCAAATCAAAATATGCTAATTTATCATGCCCCAACTTCTTTGGTTACGGGCGCCTTTTACTTGATACAGAACGCTGGCGCCCTACAGAACGATTCGAGTTCGGTTCTCTCATATTTGTAGACCAGAACCCAAACCCTCTCTCTCTTATTTTTTGAAAACACAAGCCCTCTCTCTTTCTCGCTCGATTCTTGTTTTTCCCGCGAGAGCAAATCCACAAAATTAGCAGCAAAATAGGTTAACAATTACAATCTGAAACTCCAAAAACAAAGAGAAGCTTAAATTTGCATAATGGAATGGAGGAACCACACTTATGGATATCAGATTTGACTAATTCAACTGTGATTTCCTCGACTATCGGCAAGGTAATCAACACTCTTCTCACTTCTCGTCCCAAAAAACTAGAAGACTCCATTTCTTATCTTGGCTCTGCTTCTTTTAGAACTTCTGGTAGCATTTTTTAAAATTTTATGTATGAATTAGGTTTTTTATTTTTATTTTTTTTCGAGATACAAATTTATTTATTTTTTAATGATTTAGGGTTTTGTAGGGAGTTTGGAAGAATCACTATGTGTCCTTAAAAAGTACGTTATCGATGCAGTAGGGAAACAAGAGTGAGAGTCATTGGATCAAATTCTTGTTCCGATGATTGAAAATGTGAGATTTCTCAAGAAACATTTTCTAGAATTTGATTTTGTTCGTGAGTTTTAGCTTTTATTTTTTGTTAATTAAATGTATTTTTACCTTTTTATTTGCAGTTATTGATGTGGAAGGGTTCAAGAAGATCAAACCAAGTTTTTGATACTTCTTAATTGGTTATTCGAAGATGAACTTGTTTTTGAAGCTCTTGCAGTTGATCTGGTGACCAGTATCAAGAGAAAAAATGATCTGTATCGCTCTTGGATGGTGCACATTGATACGTGCACCTGTAGAACATGGGATAACTAAGAAGCAATCTTCAGATATTGGTAATGAAATTACTTCATTTCTCAGTTACTTTGAGCATCGGTAATCTAAGGTTGCTGTTCTTAATTGTGGAATTGCTTATTGTTGAGGCTGTTATTATATGTTTAAGTAAACCGGCTAAACTTTATTACCATTTTGTTCCAACTTTATGTATAACTTGGACTTAAGAGCAACTTATATGACTTTACCTTGGGGAAAAACTTTGGTATAATGTGTTAACTATTGGAGTTTTCTCATTTGGTCCTTAAATTAAAGGATATCTTTTGACTGATATTTTCTGAACCACAGGGGTGAAGCGACAGAAATTATTGAAGATTTTTTCCTCTTCAATTTTACATCGTTCGTCTGTTGTTTGCAGTGGAAGGTATGAACTCTACATCTCCAATAAGTTGTAAATTGTGCTGACTACACTTACAAAAGTTGTAAATTCTTGTAGTTGCCCAAAAGACTTTCTAAGCTGTATTTTAATCTTCCATACACACTGTACAGACTAAATTAATTCCTCTTATAGGGCATTCTTTTGACTTGTGGTAAACTCAAAGTACGAAACAGTAGTAAGTCATGTCCTTGTTTCGTACCTGGCGGTGGGCCTGTTGATTAGCTTCACAAGCTAATATTTCCATGATTAAGTTATTTTTACCTTTGTTTTATTTTGTAGGCTCATCTCTGTGCAACTGTTCTTGTAGCAAATTGCAGGACGGATTTGAATTGCCTACTCGTCTTTCAGTAGCTGTTGCTGATTGCATTCTTGTCTGCAGATAAAGAAAAAGTACTTGCTATATCAACAGCTACTGCTAGTACTAAGAAGCCAGTGAATTCAATTTATACGCTTCAACAAGGCACTGAAAACGTGGAGATGGAATTGGTACTTTAGATTCATTTGGATGAACTCGTTACTCTTGTGCTGAAACTCTTGGCTGTATGTTATCTGCACATCTCCGTCTATCAATTCTTTAACCTCTCTTGTTTTCTCTTAAAGTGGCATGCAAAAGTGTTGAATATTACCATGGTTCTTTGCTGGATGATTGGTCTGATGCATTCATGTATCTGTATAAAGCTTAAGAAACATTAGTGAAGTGTGAAAAGACTTTTGAATGCAAAATGCACGATGGTATCCAGTACAAGGTGTCATCTTATGTAGTGTTCTTGAAGGAAGACTCAGGATACCTTATGGCTAGAAGAGTAATATATAAGACTGCAGCAAAAACTTATAGCGCATGTCAAAGACAAATCGAATTTTCTGTAAGAGATGAATAATTGCTGTTGTAGTCTATCAATGATATCTTCTTAAGGAAAGTGTAACCATATGTAAATCGTGTAACTTTAGCACTATATGTCTACAATTTGTGTTCGCCCTGATAGTGGTCAACGATATTCAACACCCAAAATGTTATTGTTGGCACTTAGTTGAACCTTAGGAAACTGGTGCAGAGTAACATCGCCATTTGGAGTCGAACTAAAGTTCTAAGCTGCATCAAGTTTCTAAGAGCTGGGTGTTTCATATCATCTGATTGTCTGTCGGCTGATAGTTGATGTTTGGTCTACACTTTATGAACTTATTGACTTTTTATGTTGCAAACTTACCTGCAGCGGAGCAGAAAAAGCCGGCCTTTACATGCAAAAGGATTGGAGCAAGTTTTACACTCTTGTTCCCGAGCAGGCACGTCTAACCCTCGGTCCTCTATTTTGACCATTAACAGATCTGTTAGATTGTGTTCATACTTCTATTCACATATTCATCACAATTTGTTTTCGACTACATCTGAAAACAGGTGGAGATACAGTTAAAACTGGAATGGCTTTACTTTCTTCTTGTGGGAAACACTATTGCGTGCTTCTGAGGTTGGAGGACTGCAGATTGTCTAAGAGCTACATGGAAATGTTGAATCAGTACATATCAGGCATCCAGGTCAAAAACTTCCTAAGTCTATGAATCTAAAAAACATGAATTTTATAATTGTGCACATGCTTGAATTTGCATGAAAATTAACGGGGATGAAAGACATACTTATATCACCTTATGCTATACACCATTTTTGTACTCTTTGTCTCTCGATTTTATACTTGCCTTTTAAAGCTGAGATTAAAGGGGTTTCTTCAAATATTCTCAAGATTTTGCAAAGTAGTGTCTAATATCCACCTAGAGTATTTGTCTGACCCTATAATATCTTCAGCTGGATCTACGCTTAGGAAAAGTAGGTAGAATCTGGTCTATCCGGTAGGTCAGGGGGCAGTCGAACAAAAAATGAGACGAAATTGAGTATTCTCAGCTTTAGGCTAGCTGGCGATTGCCGATCAATAGAAGTTCCCCGATAAAGCTGCTAGTACCTGGTAAACTCATATTGGCCAAAGTGGAAGAGAAGAAAATGGTAGAGAGATTCGGCATGGTGCTCCTAGAGGCAAGCACTTCCATTGAATGGGTACGACTCCCGAGATTCGGTAATTTTGAACCACGAAACGCTTGGCTTCCATTTCGGTTGCAGGTGTAACCAACCCGCTATTAAGCATATGGCAAAGGGGGGAAAAAACCTATGATGCCAGAAACACTCCGCGGATGTCCTTCAATTTATATTCCCGAGCCTATTTAGGTTAGTCCGCCATCCCATGGATAATCACTGATCGATCAGGATCTTTCCGAAGCTTTCCCTCTGTAGAAGACTTCTTCGGAATGACATAATTTCTTTTTTTGATTTTTCCTATGATTCCCTCTAGAGGTTAGCTAGGGCCCATATCTGTATCTGGATAGGAGATTGCAATGTCAGGACAGGGTTTACAGTTATCACAGAATCTCTTGTCACAGGCAAGTAAATGATGCTTCGCTAGATGTGTATGATTTTTTTTAATTCTTGTCGACACTACGATGCTGTATGAGTGTAATCTCTCACCTTTTCATTTACTTCAGCGTAGACTATAGATTTCAGTTGGTATTGAATTAGTCAAAAGGAATTGTTCCAAATGGTTCTCCTATTACATATATTGGTCTTACCAACAAGCACAAATAAGTAACTTGGCTTAGAGGATCAGTATTCTTCTCAACAATGTCTTTGGTGAAGGTCTTGAGTTGAGGGCAGCCCAAAGTCATTTTATGACCTTTTCCTAGTTGAGACCACTTGGACACAAGAGTTTATCCAAACCTGGGAACCAGATGAAATACATATTATCATTTGAAAATTTAGTTGATGGAAGTAAACTATCCGGCAAAGTGCTTCTGTAATTTATTTCTAATGTTTGTAATGTTTTACCATTGATCTTGAACTAGCGAACCTATCATGCATGCAGGATGTATGTAAAATTGGTGGCTACAGGAGCAAGTGGAATAGATAAGGGTGATGATTCTTGTATATTGAGGGGTTCTGTGTTTGATCGTCTCTGTCCACTACTCATAATCAGGCTTCTTCCATCAAGAGTATTTGATGATCTTAACTTCTCCATTATGTATGGTCATCTTCTCAAAAAAAGGCATTGTGGATGGTATGTTTTTTAATTTCTCTTTTGTTTAAGCCATACATGGTTGATCTATTTGACAACGAGTTTTGTTTATCACTAAAATCAAATGCAGCAGTTTGAACCTTGCTGAGGGTTCAACATGATTTAAGAAATGTCAGAAAAAGTAATTGCAAAAGTTCCACTGGTTGCAAATAAATGGTGTGTTTGATTTCTGGTCACTCCACCACTGTAGAACTGTTAACTTTTTGCGCATGCCATTCGTCATTGACACCACTGTCAACACCCAAAACCTCATTCAGTATATGGTTACAGAAACATCTATACCAACTTTAACTTCTGCGAGAACAACTTCAGGTACAGCAGACTCCAGCTTTGAGAACCGCTCAAGTATTGCTGTTCTTCTTGTTAACAGGTATGTATGTGTATGAATTGTTAGTGATTTGCATTGGAAATGGCCTCAGACTGTTCTCTAGTAACATATTCATTTTGTTATTTTCTGTTTGTTTTTTTCCTTTTTCTTTTCACTAGAGCATTTAATAAATATGAACTTGAAGATGTCAGAAAGCTTGCAGCCGAATTATGTGGTCGCCTTCATCCTAAGGTATATCCCCGTGGCTTGGCAAGCAATGTAAAGATTGCAATAGTATGTTGTTTTTCATTTTTAGCAGTTATTGAAATCCTACTGCATTGGTATTCGTATAATGACTGCATCAATGTAATAAACAATTGCTTGCAAAACTGCATGTATTATATATTGTCCTGACAAATTTTTCCCTGTAATTTCTTAGATTCTCTATCCAATGATGTGATCCCAGTTGGAGACTGCCGCCTGTTCTCGGGATATAAAAGAATCTATGTTTGCAATTTGTACTTCCCTTTTGGTAAAGGCACTGTTCTCTTTTGATATACATAATTATGCTAGAGAATAATTTACTAATTAGGTTGCTTCTTTTATAGTTAAGGGGCAGTACTCCGTCTCTGCATCCTGTTATGCTTGAGATAAGGAAAATATTGGAAATGGTTCTGACTTGGCCGTCTTTGGATGGCGATGAAGGTAGTACTCAATTTATCCTAAATTATCCCAAGTCATTATAGCAATAACTGTCTTGGATTATGAAAATCTGATACTTTTCTTCCATGTTCTAGTCTCTAAAGCACAACATGGGTGCATTGATTGTTTAGCACTGATGATTTGTGCTGAGCTACAACTTCAGACTCGTCGAAGGAGTTCTCTATGAGGAAAACTTAAACAGATGAAAAGGAAAAGAGTTCTGATGGTTGGTTCTCCTTTCTTTTAAGATAATGTGGGTTGGTTAATGTTTTCTGTTTTAGGTTAATGTTTTAAAAGAACAAAAAGTGCTTCACCTCGTGCCTTGAGGTGCGCATTTTTGCGCATCAGCCCAAAAACACACTGATGCGTTAAAAAAAAAAAAGAAGGCTTTGTAGCCCAGTAGATAGGCCCTAGATTCTGTTCGACTGTTTTTTAACCTTAAATAAGCATCAAAAGAAAAAACTATTTTAACTCATTCAACAACTATTCTTCTTCTCTAGTCTTCTCCATTTGTCCGTCAATCCCTCTTCTTCATCTTTTTCTTCTCTTCTGTGTTCATCAATATTCTTCATATGGATTCTTTGTTTTTTGTTTTGTGTTAGAAACGTTTCATATGGATTTATTACTTATAAGTATTTATTTACGCTTTGTTAGACATATTTTTGTGAGGCCATATGATGTTTATAGCTATATATTTGGAGGGTCTTCACGGTATTCCTAATGCAGAAAATGATTAGTCCTCAATTATGTGATCCAGCAGTTGATTCAACAGAATGACCGTGGGCCTGAAAAGCCTGCCTTTTTTTCTTTTCGTTTATGCATGGCTCATGTTACTACCCTTGCTTGCCAGAAGATCTCGAACCCGGAAAGAAGGACTGGCTAAAAGAATTCTTCCTGTTCTCAGTAATTCTGCTGCGGTATGTTTGTTATGAAGATTATGATCAGCTTACATATTCTCTAGGATTCTCTAGGACCTTTTTTCTTTTCTTTTTTCATAAAAATTATCTAGAACCCTACCTGTCAGGAAAAATGTGAATTTATAAGGAGATAACGGATACAAGCAAGATTTTGTTTGTATCAGTCTCCTCCTTCGAGATAGTCTTTATTTACTGTATAATCTCTGAACTCATTTTTCTATTCTAATTTTATAATTTCACTGACAGAATAATTCACTTGAAACTTTGAAGCATAATCTTCTAGACCAGAGTTTCATTTTTGTAGCTCAACTAGTACCTACTATAACCACATTTCTTTCTACAATGCAGGTGATTACATACTCAGACGTTAGAGCTGCATGTATACAAGTTCTATTCTCAGCTGTGTATCACCTCAAATTGGCAATTATTTCTTACTCGTCCGATCTACTTAGGCTTTCTATAAAAGCACGTGAAGAATGTTCAGATAAGGTACAATAGCATGATTTTGTTTCCTGGTATTTGGCTTTTGATTGGATTTGTATCACTAGAATGTAAGACAAAACAAAACCTGGGAATACACAGATAATTCGTTTCTAGAAAATGAGTGTCAGCTAAGAGTCATGAAAACTGTTCAACATCTGAATCCAAGGAACAAATGTATGTGGATAATGGATATTAGAAGTTTTCTCGTTACAAACTAAGTTCCTGTGAAATTATCTTTTCTCTCCGACTATTCAGTTTTTGAGAGGAAATGTAACGCATTTGATACTTAACATATGCTTGTACTTATATCCACTAAAAATCTTTTGTCAGTTGGTATTTTGGTATCTGTTTGTTTGAGTAAAACCGTAGTAATTCATCACTTGCTATAACCTGTTGTTGATCTACGTGCAGGAAAAGATGGCATGAGTGAAATTGATGGCATCACTTATGTCAAGTGGAGAGTATTGGAAATGGACTGCTTGAAGCAAACTCTCTTCTAACAAGTATTTTGGTGATGAATACTGCTTCACCGCAATTGAGACAAGTGCGTGAGAAGTTGTGAGTATGCATGATGTCTCCGGTCGGATGATATCTATCCAACTTCTCTAGATTGCACACCTGCATATATAGTAATTCGTTTAAAATCTTTCATCCAACATGTTATCTCTAGACTACTTGTTTAATTGAAAGAAAGAATGACTTTAGAGGTTCCTTGTCCTGATTTACAAAATGCTATCCAGTGAAGAGCTTTATTAACCGGAAGCCTCCCCATATCGGGTACTTCTTGAAGCCCTCCGGGGGAATTCTTGACACGGTAGATTATGAGGAATTCTCTTCATGAATTCGATCCTTTTAGTGTATTTACATGAGCGTGACACCAGTATTTGTCGTCATTACGAGCTAGAGACACTACTTTGAAGTCATCACTTCTGTATTTCTAAATAAATCCATATTGTAAGCAGTTTGTCTTACCAATATAGATGTAGTTATGGCCGCAAGATTGATAACTTCAAAGTGGTGTCTCTGGCAAAATGGCGATAAATATTGGTGTTGGGTTCATGTATATATACTAGGAAGATCGAATTCATGGAGAACAATGAAGAAGAATATTTATCATTTATCGTGTCAATAATTTCCTAGGCGGCTTCAAAAAGTCCCTGATACGAGGCTGCTTCCTGTTAATCGAGCTCTTCACTTGATAGCATTTCGTAAATCAAAACAAAGAACCTCTAAGGTCATTCTTCTTTTAATTTTGAAAGATAAATATTCAAAGAGATGCAATTTCCTAACATGTTGGATAAAAATTACAAACAAATTCACTTAACATGTAGGTGTTCAATCTGATTGGTTGGAAAATCCATCTTTATAAACTTCGTTTGGTTTTCACTGCTGCATTCACTGGAAATTTCCAATTCGCGCTGGGATTTCTTAGGTAAAAATCCATGCCTTGCTGCCTTCATCCCTGTGGCTTCTTTAATGCGATTAATTTCTGCACATTAGTAATACTGGTGGATTCCTTATCGCATTCAATAATCGTTGGATTTATGAGTGCAGCAGCAACCATAATATGTCTTCACAACTGAAGGGGTCGGCAAGAATTTTATTTTTTGATAGCAGTTTTCTTCAAATAAGAAAGAAATTGAGAAAAATATTGATTTGCTGTGTGTGCAGATAAATGAGAAGCCAAGTTTATACTGGATATCGGGCTTTAGTGCCCATGCCGACTGTGGTTATTGGATGCTTGGCTGCATATTTTGGTCATGCAGATAAGCATGTAATTCAAATTGTAATCCATTTCCTAACTTTTGTCGTTAAAACTTCAATTTTCAATACTAAAGAAACTTCCCAATTTCCTGCTAATTAAGTTAAATTAAATGTCGCATCATGTGTTGCAGGTGGGTCCTTTGGAAAAAGGAATAAATCCTTGTTCAATTCAATTCTTAAATTTCGATCCTAAATATCTATCCTACACGTCATGACAGGATTTCTTGCTTTAGCCGTAGGTCCTTGTAAATGACATTTTATTGTCCAAATCTCTTCCTCCTACATCAATTGAACCTTTAGAAATAGATGATGATGAAGTTCCTCGCCCTGCTGATAGTGATTATGATTACGAAAGCGGTGCAAAGGATAATTTCTTGGAAGATGAAGAAGAAATTCTTTCTAAAGAAGCATCTGCTGGTGTTAATCAAAATGAGAAAGAAATTTCTCCTGAAGAGGTAATTGCTGGAGATAATCAAGATGCTAGTCAAGGCGAAGATCAGAACCGAAATAAAGGAGAAGCTTGTGATAATGAGAATATTGGCAAAGAATTTCTGTTATCTCCTGTTACTGAGATTAATACTGAAGCTTGAGCTTCTTATCTAGCTTTGTCTTCTTGAACTGTCTTATTTTTATCACTTCTGCGAGTTACACTTTTCAACCAACTTTGGAATCAACTTTTCCTTTTAATATTTTGTTGACGAGAAAGATAATGCTTCTTGTGTATTGATTCCCATACTTGCCTCTCATTATCTTTCTTGCAAAAAATAATCTGTTACGAATACTTATAAATATTTTGTTTTATCATGTGGTCTTATTTTTCCTTCCTAATTAAAGGTCTTATTATGCCACCTCTTGTCATTGCGACAAAATCGGAGGACGTCCTTGAACTTTCATGCAAAAACCCATTGATCTTTCCTTAACTTTTTCTTTTGTATTATGGCCTCTTCAGGAATGCTGCGACAATATGACAGGCCTAAATATTCTTGCGAAAATAAAGCCCCATGACATTGCTGTCTTGCGACGAAATCGCAAGATGTCTTCGCACTTTCATATGAAAACCCATTGATCTCATCTTATCTTTTTCTTTTGTATTATTGCCTCTTCAGGATTGTTGCACAAATATGACAAGCCTTAATATTCTTGCGAATAGAAAGCCTCATGACATTTGCGTCTTAAGACACTTATCAGCTCCCTAATGGAGGGTGCGGCCCTTATCTTCCCCCTGGTTGCCCCTTCAAGGAGGCGTACTTCTACCATACAAGGTTAGCTCCTCCCATCCAGTCTTAACAACAACCAGTTGTTTTCGCAGCCTCTTATCCCTTTTACCTATAGGGTTTATGGTTACGAGACTGCACCCTAAGTGGGGTTTTCTTTGGCCGAGTGCAGTATAAGCCAAGACTTGTCAAGAATGGCAAGGTACGCTTCAAACGTCCCTGGCACTCTTGACTCAACCGTGTACCTCGGCGCCTTGATCATATCTTCACTCGTTGGGAGAGTCCTTATTACCTTAGTCGCCCAACCCAAGTCATATGCTTAAGCTAAGAATCCAAGGTGCCTCTCCCAGATGGGCTTTATTGACCCCAAATCTCCATGACTCAGGTTCCGGTGGCGGTGTAGCCTTTCCCTGAGCCATGCAACAGGTACCCCCTAATATGACGTACTTTAGGTCTTACATTTGCCTCTTGCGAAATTTTATTCGCGAACTAGGGTGTACGCCATAAAGGTTCGCCCCTTTCTTTTATGTCATTGTTCTGTGATTATCTCTGCGAAAATTTCGCACATCATGATCTTGTTTTAATATGAGTAATCTTCCAATTATTCTTTCGAAATCCATAACTTCTCAAAGCTTCTTACGGATAATATCTTTTTAAGTACAACCTGTTCCATGGTCTATCTAATCTATGACCAACATCTCTTCCCTCTGGATCCATTAATCTATAAGCTTCTGTTCCAACTATCTCCTTAATGATGTAAGTCCATTCCATTTTTCGCTAATTTTCCACCATTTTCCCGCTGATATATTGGTGTTTCTCGCAGAACTAAATCTCCTGGTTGAAATTCGCGTATTTTGACACGTTTATTATACTCTCGGGCTAATCTTCGCTGATAATTCTCCATATGTTGTAAAGATTTTTCTCTTCTTTCTTCTAATTCATCAAGTTTATTTAAAATCAAGCCTGCACTAAGATTTTTCTCCCAAGCTTCTCTTTTTGTTGTCGGAATAACAACTTCTGTTGGTAACACCGCTTCAACTCCGTATGTTAAACAAAAAGGTGACATTCCAGTAGCTTCTCTTCTAGTTGTATTATACGCCCATACTGCATTATGTACTTGTTCGCACCATGATCTGTGATGTCCTTCCAATTTCTTCTTTAATATATCTGCAATTGTTTTGTTTGTTGTTTCTAGCTTCCCATTAGCTTGTGGATACAAAGGAGTAGACTTTCCACATTTTATCTTGAATGCATTAAGTAGCATTTCTATATTCTGTCCTTCAAATTTTTTCCCATTATCAGTTACCAACTGTGCAGGAATTCCGAATCTGCAAATGATATTTTCGAATATGAATGTAAAGATATCTTTGTCGCGAATATGTTGTACTGCCTTCACTTCTGTCCATTTTGTGAAATAATCTGTTGCGACTATTAAATATCTTCTTTGTCCAGAACCTGGTAAAAATGGTCCCACAATATCTAAGCCCCACTTTCCAAAAGGCTACACACTGGTTGAAGATGATAGTGGTGCTCCAGGTGCATGTATTTTCTTTCCATGCCGCTGACAATCTTCGCAACGTCTTGATATTCGTTTTGCATCTTCGTGCATGTATGGACAGTAATAACCTTGCGTTTTTTCTCTATGTGCCAAAGATCTTCCTCCGCTATGATTGCCAACATCCCCACTATGTAACATTTTTAGCACTTTTTCTCCTTCCTCTCGTGTCAAACATCTGAGTGATGGTTCGTTAAAGGATTTTCGGTATATCAACCCATCTCTTAATTCATAATTCGTTGCACGACTTTTTAACTTGTGTGTTTCCAATCTATTTCTTGGTGTTTCTCCTTTCGCCAAATATGCATGAAGTTCCATTCTCCAGTCTGCGATATTGTTCATTTGTTCTTCTTCTTCATTGTCTATTATCATCACATCCACGTCTTCTTCTTCTTTATTGATTGATGGTGACAGAAGTGTTTGTATTTTTATGCATCTCGCAGTTGGATCTGTCATCATGCTTGAGATGAAAGCAAAAGCGTCTGCGAGTCTGTTATCCTTTCTTGAAATGTGCCTCCATTTTTTTTGGGATTTTCGCTGACAATTCTTCAACCAGCTTCTTGTATTTCTTCAAGGATGGTTCATTTGTAGTATACTCTCCCTTTATTTGGCGAATAACTAGCTGCGAATCACTAGTGATCCTGGCATTTTCTAGTTTCATTTCTATTGCGAATTTTAAGGCATGTATCACAGCTTCATATTCTGTTTCATTATTAGTGGATGCAAATTCCAATCTGAATGAAAAAGCCATCTTATTCCTTCTGGCGAAATTAAAACAATTCCAACTCCATTTCCTTCTCCATTTGATGATCCATCTACCAATATCTCCCATCTATTTGGTTCTGTTAATAAATCTTTTGGATCTCCTGTTCTTCTACATCCATCATTTCTTCTACTGCTTCATCTTCTTCTAAAGGAAATTCTGCCAAGAAATCTGCAACAACTTGTGATTTTGGTGAAGACAAAATTTCATATTTAATATCAAAGTGGCCTACTTGTGCATTCCATCTCTCCACTCTTCCTGATCTTTTAGAATTCTTCATCACTGATTCAATTGGTACTTTTGTTAATACCTTTATCTTGTGCGCTTGAAAGTATATGCGGAGCTTAAATGATGCATAAACTAATGCTAAGATTAACTTTCAATCTTTGAGTAATTCTTCTCGGCAGTATTAAAAGTTTTGCTAATGTAATAAATGGGTTTCTCCACTCCTGCGTCTACTCGCAATAACACAACACTTAATGCATGCGACGTCGTCGCAAGATAGATCAATAATTCTTCTCCTGATTCTGCTTTTTGTAAAATAGTTGTATTCATAAGATGTTCTTTGATCCTTGAAAAGCTTTTTCACATTCATCAGTCCATTTAAATTTCGCACCCTTCTTGAGTATATCGAAAAAATATTTTTTGTCTGATGATCGCGAAATGAATCTCCCCAGCGAAGCTAGAAGCCCATTCAACTTTGTACATTTTATTGTTGCTGGTGTTGGCATGTCACGAACTGCTTGCACTTTTTCTGGATCAACCTGTATTCCTTCCTTTGATACAATGTAGCCTAAAATTTTCCCGATGCAACTCCAATAGTACACTTCTCAGGATTCAATTTAATGTTATACTGCCGCATTTGTTCAAAAATCTCCCTCAGGTCTTGTACATGGTCTTTAGCTTCTTTACTCTTTACTAACATGTCATCCACGTATACTTCTAATGTTTTGTGTATCCATTTTGCGAACACCTTCTCTACCATTCTTTGGTATGTCTCTCCCGCATTTCGCAAACCAAATGGCATTTTCGTGTAACAATATAAACCTCTAGGGGCAAAGAAAGCAGTATGTTCTTGATCTTCTTCAGCGAGAGGGATTTGGTTATACCCTTTGTACCCATCTAAAGACGATACCTATCGTTTCCCGCTGCGGATTCCACCATTTGAGGAATATCTGGTAACGGAAAACTATCTTTGGGGCAAGCTTTGTTTAAATCAGTGAAATCTATGCAAATCCTGATTCCTTTGTTTTTCTTTGGGACAATGACCATATTCGCTATCCATTCTGGGTATTTAGCTTCTCTTATGATTCCCGCATCAAGCATTTTCTGTAGTTCTTCTTCTATTTGGGAATGGTAAGTTGTTGCAATTTTTCTTATTCTCTGTTTAAATGGTCTCACATTTTTGTTAATCTCCAACTTGTGGCATGCAATTGATGGATCTATCCCGGTATCTCATCCATGCTTCCTGCGAAAACATCTTTATATTCTCGCAACAAGTTAACAGTTCTTTCTTCTTCTTCCACATCCATTTTGGTTCCAATTCTCAATATTAGAGGTTCTTCTATAGTCCCAACGTTTATTTCTTTTGTTGGTTGCGCGCAGTGTAACTGGGTTTAGGTTCTCCCATTGGTGTTGGTTCTTTTATTGTTTTCATAGGTCCTTCTCCTTCTTCCGAAATTTCGCTGGGTATTCCTTTGCCTTCTTTTGCCCTTATCATATATACTCTAAATTCTTCTTCTTTCTTTGCTTCCTTTGCCAACTTTCTGCGAAATTGTTTCTTTTTGCTTGTCCTTCATAATGCTTTACTTCAATTTGATGACATAATTTCGCATTGTCAACATCTCCTCTGATTTCACCTATTCCATTTGGTGTGGGAATTTAATACATTGATGCAACGTTGATACTACAGCTTTTATCGCATGTATCCATGGTCTTCCTAATAACATATTATATGGCGATTCCATATCCACCACGCACACGTTACATGTGTTTCGATTTCTCCAAGTGGAATTCGTACCACTATCTCTCCTTTAGGTTTTGTTGTGGATTTTCCAAAGCCGTGAACAAATATGTTGAACTGGACATTTCTTCATCTTTAAATCCCATTCCCCGGAATGCGTGATAAAATATTATATCCACTGAACTTCCTGTATCGATTAAAGTTCTGTTCAATATCCATTCTCCTGTGGATTTTCGTTTCTCCTTCTTTTTCGTAATAGGCACTGTGATAACCAATGGAGATGTGTGGTTCAAATTTTCTTTTGGTATTTCTGCCGCCATGAATGTAATTTTTTGCTTTTCCCAATCTTTCAAGGGTGATGTCTTTTCTACCGCCATAACCTTCCTTCCTTCAAAATTTCGTTTATGTATTCTTCCTTTGATGTTTTCATGGAATTCATTAACCATCTTTTTTGTTATCATATTACACTCCAATCTTTTGTCATCTTCATTAATTCTATTCATCTTTCTTTTAACTGGTTCACTGATTTATTTAATCACTTTCTTGATTTGAATATTCTCAACAACAATCTTCAACTTTCAATCTTCAAAGTCCCTGTTTCTAGCGCCATTATGTAGTTGCAGGAAATCCTACACTACACCCCTCATATGATTTCATTATTAATCAACTCATTTTTAGGTTTACACTCTTAATTTTATTGATCAATCTTTGAATGTTCTTACAAGAAAAGATAAAGAAATCAAGAATCACCTTTGCTCTAGACTTTCTCTATCCTATTTACTTGTTTCTTACTCAAAAAAGATCTTCCCCTTTCTTTAAAACTTGAACGACTATTTATAGGGAAATACATAGTGGATGACAGCTAATCTGTCCTTTATTTTCGGGTATGATTTGCGACATTGTCGCAACCTTACAAAAATTAATTTCGCAAGCTCTCTAATTTTCGCAGGACTATCATATCTTTATCGTGATCTTAGCTGACGTCATTTATTATATTCTTCCTGAAACTGTTCTGCGACGCTGTTGTATTGTGTTGTTGATAATTTCGCTGAAATATTGTCGTTGCGAGATTTTGATCCTACACTAGGATGCATCAATGATGCAGATAATAAGGCTCTCACTAAGATAACAGATTAAGATAAGGTCACTGCAACTCTAAAGATGATGCAACCATGTAAAGTACCAGGCCCAAATGGTTTTCATCAGTGTTTTTTTCAAGCTCAATGGCCCACAGTTAAAGAGGAAGTTATTAGAATGATTCAGAGATTCTTTACTTATGGAGGAAACCTCTGCTTGATCCCTAAATGCATACTCCAACAATCACCATAAGATTATAGGACGATAACTCTCTGCAACTCTACAAGTTATTCAAAGATACTAGCTTATCGTGTGAAATCCCATCTGGACAAACTCATTTCCCCTATGCTAGAAGCGTATGTACTAGGAAGACAAATTGCTGACAATATCATTTTATCTCAAGAATTAACCCACTATATGAAAAGGAAGAAAACTTACATGGCTTTAAAACTCGACATGTCGAAAGCTTTCGAACGTGTAGAGTGGTCATTTTTGGATAATATTATAAAGAAACTGGGAATCAACAATACGTGGTGCAACTTTATATATGAGTATGTTAGTACATCTGAATTTCAAGTGTTGCTAAATGGTTCACCTTGTCAAGCCTTTAACTAGTGGCATTTGACAAGATGATCGAATTTCACCGTATATTTTCCTACTTACAATGGAAGTCTTCACTATGGATCTTTCACAAGCAAAAAAAAAATGGTAAAATACAAGGTATGAAAATAATAAAGAATGGAACACAACTAACCCACTCACTATACTCCGATTATTGTCTTATTTTTTTCCAAAGCAGACATCCATAATGTTGATAACCTCATTAATTCTTTCAGTGATATCTCCGGGCAGCAGATAAACTTTCACAAATCAGTAGTTTCCTTCTCTAAACATATCCGTCTTAGGAATTATTCATTTATGGAGACTATTAAAAGGAAAAATATGAGCATAGAGGATAAATATATGAGAATATCACTTTGTATAAACAGAAGGAAAACCACTTCTTTCACTAGTTTGGTTGATAATGTTAGAGCACTGCTCGGTCGAACTCGCAAGCGTTGCTATCTTAATCTTGTTTGTCAAGTTTATTTGATCAAAAATATATACTTGATTTCTATTCTACTTATAGCTATGTCTCGGATTAGGATAGAATGTGTAGTTGAGCGTTAGACTTCAAGGCGTTCACCGATTGAAGAAGAAGATCTACTGAGGAGCTTGAGGAACTTCATTAACAAAAGGTATGTGGAGACTAAAACTTATGTATCACTCAGAAGTCTATTCTATTCTATTTTCTAATGAGACTAAGTCGTATAACTGTATCGACTTTTACATTATACACATTTGAAATACGTGTTGGAAGATTTTTGCTTTAGTTATGTTCATCGTATTCTTGACAAGTTTAATTGGAAACAATTTATTTGTTGGAAACTAAATATTAAGTCAAAAGATGATAATGTGAAAATTAGCTTGAACATCTTATATGATTTGTGTGAGAGAGTCATTCGATGTTAGCTCGGGAAGTTCCGTATTGATCGTTTGATCACTTGAAAATTACTTGAAGCTAATGGTATGTGTAAGATTGATATTGTCGTCTTCTAAGGATGTTTCAATGATTAAAATAAGAGTTTAGAACAATTACCCATGACTGGATACAACACGGTATGCATACCCAATATGCGAATTGTATTGTGATGATTCAGTTCCGGAACTCTTGTTTGCGTACCTAGTATGCGAACAGATTTACCTGAGAAGGTCCGGAACTCTTATTTGCGTACCTAGTATGCAAACGGGTTTACCTGAGTTGGGTCCGGAACGGTTGTTCGCGAACCGGGTTTGCGAACCGCTTGACTAGGCCAAGGTCCAAAGCTGTTGTTCGCGTACCCAGTTTGCACACAGTGGTTAAGTTATAAAATCGGTAATGCATGATTCTTATAATCATGAACTAAAGCATTTATGATATAAGGAATGAAAATTAACTTTGCAAGTCGT
This sequence comes from Papaver somniferum, assembly GCF_003573695.1. Lineage (NCBI taxonomy): Eukaryota > Viridiplantae > Streptophyta > Magnoliopsida > Ranunculales > Papaveraceae > Papaver > Papaver somniferum. The sequence continues at coordinate 229,869,745 of NC_039364.1, read as the reverse complement.
AGCTTAATGTTCATTAATTGATTCTTGTATAAGTACTTTGTACAATCACGAAGAAAATCGATTTCGTTTCAATTTGTTCATGGATATTTCTACGAGATAGTGAACAATTGAACAACTCTATTTGAAGCAAAATTAGATTCATTTTATTATCTATCATTATTGATTGATCATCATATTTGATCTAGAAGTGTTAGATGAATATGACTAAGTTAAAAGTGTTCATATGGCTAACTTCGGTTAACTTTTATTGAGCCAACCCAATATACACGTTTAGGTATGGCTACCCATATCTAAATACAAGTATATTTCATTTATGTGTAACAAGATAAGACCATCTAACGGTGGAGATTAATTGCTTAATTTCTAAGCAGACTTAGCTTGAATCTTAAATCAGGAGTTCATCTAACAATAATATTGAATGCTTTGTTACTAAGCTATATTAGCTTTGATTGTAAGCAACCCTGATTTGAAATACTATATAAGGGAGAACTCTAGCATCTGGGAAACCTAATCCCAACACTTATGTGTGTCCTAGTTGCAAACTAGAGACAATTCTCCTTTAACCTAGGTTTTCCAAAACCATTATTAAGTTAACGACTTGAAGACTTCATTTGGGATTCGTGAAGCCAAATCTAACTATTTTCTCTATAGTTGCGTATTCTGATCTTACTTGTTTTATCTATTGAGTTTTATCTTCTCTAAGATTTACTCGAGATTTATCTCCGATAGGTAAGATATAAAAAGTAATCACAACAGTTCTTCGTCTCAGACTCTTGTGATTTCGCAATAACTTCTTCTATTAATCAGTTAGGTTATTGTGAGGTGACTAATATTTCTAAGATGCTCTTCGGGAGTATAAGATCAGATTATTAGTTGGTTTCTGTTCACCTTGATATTTGTATCAAAAGACGGAACAAAAAGAATAAAGGATAGACATATCTGTGGGAGACAGATTTGTTCATAAGTCTTCGACTTTGGATCGTAGCAACTCTTAGTTGTGGGTGAGATCATCTAAGGGAATCAAGTGCATAAAATCCGGCGTGGTTCTAGAGGCATAAAGAACGCGACTATACCTTAATCGGTGTCAGACTTGGTTAGCGCTAAACTACATTCCAGTCCGAAGTTAACTTGTAGTAGGATAGAATCTGTAGCGGCTTAATACACTATGGTGTTCAAATCTGGACTAGGTGCCGGGGGTTTTCTGCATTTGCGGTTTCCTCGTTAACAAAATTTCTGGTGTCTGTGTTATTTCTTTTTGCATTATATATGTTTATATAATTGAAATATCACAGGTTGTGCGTAGTTCAATCAGTTGATAAATCCCACCTTGATTGTTGGATAAAACTTGATTGACACTTGGGCATTGGTCTTTGGTACCATCCAAGTTATTTCTCATATCAATCAGGCTCATTGATTTCTATCTGTTTGTTTTGCTTATTGTATAGAGAAAGAGATGAATCTCTTTGATATATTTCTTGATTGAGTCTCACTTTTAAGTTGGTTCTCTCGGAATTATATTGGAGTTTAGTCCATACAGATTGTCGAACGAATTATTGGGGTGTGGTTGTTATACCCCGCCTTTTCAGATAACATGAAAACGAAGCTTACAAGATGGAAAGGGAAGTTTATAAATCAAATGGAGGAATATCAATGATAGTGAAGAGTGTATATAATACAATTCCCTCGCACAATATGGGTATTTTCAGAATACCATCAAAGATGTGGACATAGTTCACTAGAATACTTTGTGGAATAAGCATGAAGGTCCGAGTTTCTACTTAACTTCATGGATGAAAGTATGTAAGAAGAAGTCATCGGGTCCTATAACCATTTCAATCGATCTTTACTAGCACAAGATGCGGGGAGGCTATGTCATTCCTTAAACCAATTACGGTCTTCGACATTAAAAAAGAAATACATCCAAATATAACCGTCTTGCATGTAAAAAAGAAGAAAAACTCCAAATGGGCATGGCAGAGTATACAAGGGAATATGAGTTTTGTTCAAAAATATAATTTTTGGGTTTTAGGAAATTAGTGAAATATTCTCACTTAGAAGGATAATTGGATTCTTGGTATACAGACTCCTCCAATTCCTGCTATAGAAATTGATGATGTTTAAGCTTTCAACGTTGTTTTTGATGTCATTGATCAAAACTAAATCATGGAAGGTCAATATAATTCAAAAAATAATATATTGGTATGGACCCTGATAAAAAATGGATAATTCACGTTTAAAGCAACTTACATTATGTTGATCTCAAGTGCAATGCCATCTTAACTGAAGATCAGGTTACAAAAAAGTTATGGAAGAAACTGTGGAACTAAAGACTCTCCCAAGAATAAAACACTTCATCTGGAAGTATGTTTCTGATATAGTGCCATCGAATGAGCGTATGGGAAGATTAATGGGATACTGGGGATATTTATAAGATGTCTGAGCAGAAAATAGAGACAACAATACACATTATCCGTGAATGTCCTTTCTTTAGGGGTGTTTTGGTTTCCATCCCTGATGCAAGGAGAAATATGCAGACTACAAACATTTTTGTGCGGGATTAGATCAGATATTGGTATACAAATGATTTTTGCAATATTGATGAAGTCTGGGTTGTTAAAATGGATAATACAACATGGTAATTTGGAAAGCAAGATGTAGATGCATATTTCAAGATATTAAACTATACCCACTTGGAGTTGTTCAAGTGGACAGTTCATGGATGCTACCACTGGCAGTATAATGGCGAGAAAATATGATATTATCACTAGCAATTCTTTGACTCACAAAACTCAGATTAATTGGAGTCCACCGACTAGTATTAATTATGCTGTGATGCCTCATGTTTGGTTTGCTGGTGCAATATTGGTGGATGCAAATTTTTTTATTTCTAAGAGCAGTTCCTGTGGACTCAACAAACTTGTAGTTTGTTCATTTTGCTCCCATTATGGACTCAACAAACATGAAAAACGGATAGGCAAACCAACAAAATTGTTGGTTTGTTGAGTGAGACTGAAGAACAGACGCGCGCTTGATAGAAAACCGGGTGGTTCAACCAAACACGCTGGCGTGTGAATCACAAACGCTGGCGTGTGACCCAAAACCGCCAGTTTTTACTTCACACACCAGCGTCTGTGGTGAATTCTTCAGCGTGTGATCCAAAACCGCCAACGACGAAATATGGACGTCTGAAAACTCTTGTGATCCAACGGCTAGAATTTTGGGTTCTATAAATACTCCTCATTTCAACTCCAAATTCACACATTCTAAATCCTTCACTATCAAATCATCTACAAAAATGCCTCGCACAGTTCGTGGTGTTAGATTCACTCAACAAGAGAATTTAGCTATCTGTAGAGCCTTTGTTTTTCACACACAAGATGTTGTCGATAGGAATGTAGCCGAATCGACGTTGTGTTTCTGGGAGAAAGTTTATAGAATGTTCGCCGCTGAAACGGGGAACAATTATGGGTGTGATTCTCACGGATTGTCGTATCGTTTAGTGTAATTAGTTGTCATGTATCGGAATTTGTAGCTGTATTAGTGCACAATCATAAAAATAAACTCAACGGTGAGGTTGTACATGAAGTGGAACCCAGAACACTAGCGATGTGGGAAGTATCTCACAGCGGACGTCCTTTCGACTTCCAAGCTTGTTTCAACATTCACAGGGTGCTCAACAGATACGATCCCTACATCGTCCTAGGAATTCCACCATCCGACGAGAATTGACGCCTATATAGTAGTTGTTTTAATCTAATGTATTTATTTTATTCTCATGTATGATGTGGTTGTTTAATCCAATGCAGTATGTTTTTATTTATTGAAAAAGCGGTGGTCTAAAAACACCACCCAATAATTCGATTAGCAATCTGTATGGACTAACTCCGATATCTTTGCTAGAGAATCAACTAGACTGCCAGACTCAATTTAGATTAAAGTATCTCAAGAAGTTAATATCTCTCACTTGTTTTGATTTACTCAAGCTAAAACAATAGCGAGTCTTAAATCAAACACAAGGAATAACTTGGAAGGTACCAAAGACCAATGTCCAAGGATCAATCAATATCAATCAACAACCAAAGGTTGGATTTCCAATTGATGATCTTAACGCACAACCTGTATTATTTCTATTATATAACAAATATAATGCGTAAAAGAAATAACACAGACACCAGAAGTTTTGTTAACGAGGAAACCACAAATGCAGAAAACCCCCGGGACTAGTCCAGATTGAACATACACTGTATTAAGCCTCTACAGACACTAGCCTACTACAAACTAACTTCAGACTAGCCTATAGTTGAACCCCTATCAATCTCCCACTGATACAAGGTACAATTATGCTCCTACGCCTCTGATCCAAGAAGGATGCTACGTACTTGATTCCCTTAGATGATCTCACTCACAACTAAGAGCTGCTACGACACCGAAATTCGCAGGCTTTAACAATAAACAAATCTTTCTCCCACAGAAAAGTCTATCAATGGATAAATCTGTATCCCACATATAAACCCTAAATTTTGTTCCGTCTTTTTATATGAAATCAAGTTGAACAGAAACCAATTGATAATCCGGTCTTATATTCCCGGAGAACAGCCTAGATTAATCAATCACCTCTCAACAATCCTTCCTGACTACACAGGCAGTTTGTGAAGGAATCACAAACAGAGAGACGAAGATGTTTGTGATCTCTTTATCTTGCCTACCGGAGAACTCTCACGATCTCAAGCCAATCAAAGGTTGTACTCGTACGATAGAAGATGCAAGATCATATCACATAACTACGATAAAGTAGTATCGGTCTGACTTCACAATCCCAATGAAGTCTTTAAGTCGTTAACCTGATTTTAGAGAAGAAAATCAAAGGTTAATGGAGATCAACTCTAGCGAGCGCACTAGTATCACACAAGACGTGTGGGGATTAGTTTTGCTCAAAGCTAGATGTCCCCTATATATAGTCTTCAAATCAGGGGTTTTTCGTTAGTTACAAAGCAATCCATATTCACCGTTAGATGAAAACCTGATTTAAATTCAAGCTAATATTTCTCAACCGTTAGATCGAAAACTTAACTTGTCATACACAATTGACATACACGTTTACTGGGTTTGTGAAACCGTGCCCAAACGTGTACGTGTATGTTGGTTCAACATAGTAACCAAAAGTTTAACCATATGAGATTTTCATATTAACCTTCTTCGTCTTCATCATAACTAGTTCAATTGGCTGAAATGAACTAGTTAAAGAGTTTTTCAATTGCAAGGAAATCTCATGTACTACACAAGACACAATTGAAGCAAAGATGATTCGATTCGATTGAATTGGCTCATGAACATTGTAGCCACGGTTTGCATAAAGCATTCCTTAGTAATTTAATACTCATGTTCAAAACTCATCTTTAGATCATAAACTTTTAAGCTTACAAACAAGTTCGTGAACTTAAGTTCAATCGGTTGAGTTTTCCCAACTCAGCAGAAATTCTCGGGTCGAGAACTTCCGCCAGTTCGTGGACTAGGTTCGCGGACTGAGTTCGTGGACTAGGTTCGCGGACTGAGTTCGTGGACTTAGCACACAAACGAGTTTTTGGAAATCCCAGCATAAATTTTCGGTCGATAACTTGTGTCAGTTCGCGAACTGAGTTCGCAGACTGGGTTCGAAGACTTGGAAAAGACAATTCCACAATCCTACCGATTTCTCTTGATCAACAAAGTTGGAAAACTTCGGTTCAAGGAATACATGGTTATGTAATCTAAACTCTTATTCCAATCATTGAAACATTCTTAGAGGACGTTATATAGTTGTTGCACTATTTCTCGTCAAAGCAATTTTCAAGATGATCGAAACATACATGACTTGCGTCACTTGGTAAAGAAAACATGGTCGAAGCGAAACGCTTACCAATCGCACATTTCGAGATATAGATAGGCGAGATATACTCGGCTCGAAATACCAAGTGTGTATGATCATAGTCTATATATATAGCATACGACTTTTGTCTCAAGAAGTAGGAGATAAAATAAATAGACTTTTGAGTGACAGATAAGTTAAAGTCTTCACATACCTTTTTGTCGAGAAGTTCCACTGTTTTCTTGAGTAGTTCATCTTCTTATAAGATGAATCGCCATGAAGTCATTGAGCTCAACTACACTTACTATCCTAGTCCGAGACTTAGCTATAATAGACTAGAAATCAAGACTCATAGTTTTGATCACTAACATTGACAAACATGCTTGATATAGCAACACATGCGAGGTTGACCGAGCTATGCTCTAACAATCTCCCTCTTTGTCAATTTTAGTGACAAAACTATTAATACATATGGAATACAAAAAAGATAAACTTTAGTGGCTCATATTCCATAGTCTAATCTTCAACGTTCCTTGAAATCTTCGTCCTTCCAAGTACTCCAATGATCCCAAAGGTTGTAAGTTTAGCACCATCGTTGTTGAAGATCCATAGCTAGAATAATGAGAGAAATCGAGATTCTCGATCATTATTATACAGTGTCATAGTATTATTATGTAACATCAAAGTCCAATTGCATCACGACTTCAACAATAATACTATGGTGATATTATCACTCCCCCTTAGTCAATACCCCATCTCGATGATGGAAACCACTCCCCCTTACACCATGATCCGAAAACCATATGTATTTGTAGTATGACCTACAATATTTTTTCCCCTTTTTGTCAATAAAATTGGCGAAGGTAAAAGAGCGGGATCATAATGAAATCTCCACAAGAGTCTTTTCATGACTAATAAGAGAAGACACACATCAACTTAATTTAGATGCAATCATATAGCCGAAGCTAACAACATTCATCAAGGACTTTAAAGATACAAGATAACCCCTATAAAATTCCAAAGCCGCACTCCCCACAAAGATATTACCATTAAGCACAAGTTCAAATGAACTCTCCTCCATTTGATGTCATTCCCAGGAGAAAAACAAAAGCGACTTTAATTTCAAGAGAAAATAAGGATTTTTTTGGACACCAAAAACCATGATAAGTGATTTTCTATATCCAAAACTCAACCAAATTAACCACAAGTGAACCCATGATTAATTTAATTGGAATACGCAACTAAATTAAACCACAAAAGTGATCAATTTAATTGAATGTACTCAACATAAGTAAAACTTACGGAGCTACGACTAAGATAATCATACGGAGATAACCAACTTAACCGTAAACATACTCAACATAAGGAAAACCTTACGGAATATGTGACTACATTAACCAATAGAACATGATTAGTATAGCCTTACATATATTCAACACAAGAACTTGTGGAATATATGTAAACTCAACTAGATTAATTATACGAGAACGTATAATTAATCTAATTGGAATACAACCAAACTAACAACAACCCTACAGAAACTGAACTGGAGAGTACCTACCGGATTTCAGACTCAATTTCCCAAAAGATAAGGATAAGCAAAGGGACAAGAGTCAATGAAACATTTTAATGAAACAAAACAACACCAATAGACTGCCGCAAGTGTTGAAAAGTTGTAGTGTCTAAGGGATTAGTGAGAATATCAGCCAATTGTTGTTCTGAAGGAACAAATTCCATACTAATGACACCATTATCGTAAAAATCACGAATAAAATGGTACCTTATGTCAATGTGCTTTGTTCTTGAGTGCTCAACAGGATTCTCAGTAATTCGAATCGCACTGGAGTTATCACAAAAGATCTTCATTATTCCAGTGTCAACTCAATAATCAGCAAGCATTTGTTTCATCCATAGGAGTTGAGTACAACGCGATCCAGCATCAATATATTCTGCTTCACATGTAGACATGTATTGAGAGTTTTGCTTCTTTCTACGCCATGCAACGAGATTGAGACCTACATAGTAGAAGCCCCATGATGTACTTTTTCTGTCTTCTACACAACCTGCCCAATCAGCATCAGAATAAGCAGAAAGGTCAGTATTAATATCAAAAGTGTACGAAAGACCATACCCTGCAGTGTGATTAATGTATCGTATGATTCTCTTTTCATCCGCAAGATGAGATTCTTTTGTATCCGCCTGAAACCTAGTACAACAACCAACACTGAATGAAATATATGGGCTAGTAGCTATAATATACAAAAGGATACCTATTATGGATCAGTATAATTTCTGATCCACTTTTGCTCCTTTCTCATCCCTGGGCAATTTACCAGTAGTAGGCATAGGAGTCAGCTTAGGAGAGGACTTATCCAGACCAAATCTTGACACAAGATTGCGTGCATATTTCTCTTGGGATAAGTAAATACCCTCCTTATGTTGTTGAATCTTTAACCCTAAGAAGAATCTTAATTCACCAACATTTCTCATTTCAAATTCTTTAGCAAGAGAGACTTGAAAGTCTTTTGCGAATTATTCAGAAGTTGAGCCATAGATGATATCATCTACATAGATTTGAGCAATGACCACATCTTTCCCACTCCACTTGGTAAACAATGTTTTGTCAGCTCCTCCTCTTGAAAATCCTTTTCTAATAAGAGAGGTAGTAAGTTTCTCAAACCAGGCTCTTGGTGCTTGCTTCAGTCCATATAACGCCTTTTTGACCTTTAGTACATGATTTGGGAAATCAGGGTTTTCGAACGCTTTCGGTTGAGCGACATAGACTTCCTCTTTTAAAATTCCATTCAGGAATGCTGATTTGATGTCCATCTGAAACAGCTTAACTTTGAGGAAGCATGCATGAGCCAATAGAAGTCGACTGCACTCAAGACGTGCCACAGGTGCAAAGGTTTCGTCAAAGTCGATTCCTTCAATCTGTGAATATCCTTGAGCGACAAGTCTAGCTTTGTTTCTGACAATCGCGCCAAATTCATCAGACTTGTTCTTGAATATCCATTTGGTACCAATAATATTTACATTTGGGGGACACGGTACACGTTCCCAGACATCTTGTCTCTCAAATTGATTTAACTCTTCATGCATTGCATTTATGGATCTTTCAGAGCTTCATCAATATTCCTTGGTTCCACCTGCGAAAGATAACAACCAAAATTGAAAATATTTTGAAGTTGACCCCTTATTTTGGACGTAGAATCCCTACCCCCAGTGATACTATTAGGGTCATGATTCCTTTGAACCCAAAGATGTCGTGGAGGGACACGAACTTGTTCATCCGGAATGGCATGATCAGTGCTCTTCTCCTCGTCAATAGAAATGCCAGGATCAACAATAGTTGGAATAACTTCAACTGATTCTGGAATTTCTTTGACTTTCTCAATTGTCTCGGTTGGAGGAAACTCAGCAGAAGAATTATCTTGACGGAAACCACTAATGTCGTCGATGATAACATTAGAAGATTCCATCATGACTTGTGTTCTGAGATTAAAAACTCGAAAACCACGACTATCAGAAGCATAGCCAAAAAATATTCCTTCGTCGCTATTGGTGTCGAATTTCCCTTTCTGTTCTCGATCTTTCAGAATATAGCACTTACTTCCAAACACCCTGAGATAGTGTAGTTGGGTTTCCTTCCATACCATAACTCATAAGGAGTGTTAAGGGTTTTAGACCGCAATACACACGGTTGATCAAGTAACATGCTGTAAAGACAGCTTCTCCCCAAAATCTTAAAGGTAAGTTTTTGTTGTGGAGCATTACCCTGGCCATTTCCTATGTTCCTATTTTTCTTTCAGCAACTCCATTAGCTTGAGGAGTAATGGTGGTGAGTATTGTTGAATGATCCCCAGTTCGTCACAGAACTCAAATACCTTGGTGTCTTTGAATTCAGTGCCACGATCGCTTCTAATTTTCTTTAGTTTGCGACCTTGTTCGTTCTGGATCCTTTTAACAATAATCTTGAATTCACCAGGTTTCATTCTTATGAGATAGGAATGCAACCCAAGTAAATCTGGTGTAATCATCTACCATAACTAAAGCATACTTCTTACCGGCAACATGGGTTGTTGAATTGGTCCGAAGAGATCCATATGAATTAAATCAAGTGGAGCTTTAGTGAGAATATCTCGTGATGATTTGTGGTGAACTTTCGTTTGCTTACCCTTTTGACAGGCACCACACACCTTCAATCTTTGCATTGATTTTGGGAATGCCTCTAACAAGTTCTTTGTTAATGATCTTAGTTAGAAACGATAATTGATGTGACCAAAACGCTCATGCCAAAGATGTGTAGATTCCACCTTAGTCAAATTGCAGCGGTTGCTAAACTGAGTATCAAGAAGATAACAGTTGTTTTTACCACGAGTTCCTTGAAAATTACCTTCCAGATTTGTCAACAATGTCACATCCATTCGCATTGAAGACAACTCGATGGCCCTTGTCGCAAATTTGACTAATAGAAAGAAGATTAGCAGTCATACCTTTAACGTATACCACATCATGGATTTCTGGAACACCGGGTAGCTTGATCGTTCCCTTTTTGCTGATGTAGCAACAACTTCCATCTCCGAACGTTACAGGACCTCCTTCGTAGTCAACCGATGAAACAAACCAAGTGAGATCTCTGTCATATGTCGACTACATACTATCAAGAAACCATTGAAAAGGAGATGTAGATCTTAAAGCAAAGGCACCCATACTACTAGTACTTCTCGATTTAGAGTTTCCTGGTAGTGTTGTATGAATTTTAGAGAGTCATACAGTTGTTTAGCTTTCTTACAAAGATTACTTGCAACGTTAAGACTCTTTTGAAAGGACATACAAACTTGATGTATATGACGGATGGATCACAACATGAGCCTATGCTTTGAAGATTGTCTGACTGGTTCCTTGTCATATCAGTTTTCTCAACATCTTCGTTGATTACTATCTGACTTATGACATTTCATGAGAAGAGGAACAACTGAGATTTTTCAACTTCTCAAAGGGAGTATTTAGATATCAAATCCTTAAGAATGCAATTTCTGCAACAAGACCATAGTTGATCCGGATTTGTTCATCCAACCCTTTTTGAAGAGATACCAGTTTGTCAGACCTTTTCTTGCGGTTGTTTTTCAAACCTGGTGAAGCGTTAATTGAGACTTTATAATCCATAGTCAGATCGCTACAAACACAGACTTGTAGGTCTTAAACGTGTTTGCCTGCTCTGATACCAATTGAAAAGAGGGGGTCTAACAACACCACCCAATATTTCTTAGCAATCTGTATGGACTAACTCCGAAATACTTTGCTAGAGAATCAACTAGACAGTCAGACTCAATCTAGATAAAAGTATCTCAAGGAGTTAATATCTCTCACTTGTTTTGTTTACTCAAGCTAAAACAATAGCGAGTCTTTAATCAAACACAAGGAATAACTTGGAAGGTACCAAAGACCAATGTCCAAGGATAAATCAATATCAATCAACAACCAAAGGTTGGATTTCCAATTGATGATCTTAACGCACAACCTGTATTATTTCTATTATATAACAAATATAATGCGGAAAAGAAATAACACAGACACCAGAAGTTTTGTTAACGAGGAAACCGCAAATGCAGAAAACCCCCGGGACTAGTCCAGATTGAACATACACTGTATTAAGCCTCTACAGACACTAGCATACTACAAACTAACTTCAGATTGTCCTATAGTTGAACCCCTATCAATCTCCCACTGATACAAGGTACAATTATGCTCCTACGCCTCTGATCCAAGAAGGATGCTACGTACTTGATTCCCTTAGATGATCTCACCCACAACTAAGAGCTGCTACGACACCGAAATTCGCAGGCTTTAACAATAAACAAATCTTTCTCCCACAGAAAAGTCTAACAATGGATAAATTTGTCTCCCACATATAAACCCTAAAGTTTCTTACGTCTTTTGATATGAAATCAAGGTGAACAGAAACCAATTGATAATCCGGTCTTATATTCCCGAAGAACAACCTAGATTAATCAATCACCTCTCAACAATCCTTCCTGACTACACAGGCGGTTTGTCAAGGAATCACAAACAGAGAGACGAAGATGTTTGTGACTTCTTTATCTTGCCTATCGGAGAACTCTCAAGATCTCAAGCCAATCAAAGATTGTACTCGTACGATAGAAGATGCAATATCATATCACACAACTACGATAAAGTAATATCGGTCTGGCTTCACAATCCCAATGAAGTCTTTAAGTCGTTAAACAGATTTTAGAGAAGAAAATCAAAGGTTAATGGAGATCGACTCTAGCGAGCGCACTAGTATCACACAAGACGTGTGGGGATTAGTTTTGCTCAAAGCTAGATGTCCCCTATATATAGTCTTCAAATCAGGGTTTTGCCTTAGTTACAAAGAAATCCATATTCACCGTTAGATGAAAACCTGATTTAGATTCAAGCTAATATTTCTCAACCATTAGATCGAAAACTTAATTTGTCATACACAATTGACATACACATTTACTGGGTTTGTGAAACCGTGCCCAAACGTGTACGCGTATGTTGGTTCAACATAGTAACCAAAAGGTCAACCATATGAGCTTTTCATATTAACCTTGTTCGTCTTCACCATAACTAGTTCAATTGGGTTAAATGAACTAGTTAAGGAGTTGTTCAATTGCAAGAAAATCTCATGTACTACACAAGACACAATTGAAGCAAAGGTGATTCGATTCGATTGAATCGTCTCATGAACATTGTAGCCATGGCTTGCGTAAAGCATTCTTTAGTAATTTAATACTCATGTTCAGAACTCATCTTTAGATCATAACCTCTTAAGCTCACAAACAAGTTCGCGGACTTAAGTTCAATCGGTTGAGTTTTCCAAACTCACAGAAATTCTCGGGTCGAGAACTTCCGCCAGTTCGCGGACTAGGTTTGCAGACTGAGTTCACGGACTTAGCACACAAACGAGTTTTTGGAATTCCCAGCAGAAATTTTCGGTTGAGAACTTCTGTCAGTTCGCGGACTGGGTTCGTAGACTTGGAAAAGCCAATTCCACAATCCTACCGATTTCTCTTGATCAACAAAGTTGGACAACTCCGGTTCAAGGAATACATGGTTATGTAATCTAAACTCTTATTCCAATCATTGAAACATTCTTAGAGGACGTTATACAGTTGTTACACTATTTCTCGTCAAAGCAATTTTCAAGATGATCTAAACATACATGACTTGCGTCACTAGGCAAATAAAACATGGTCGAAGCGAACGCTTACGAATCACATATTTAGAGATATAGATAGGCGAGATATACTTGGCTCGAAATACCAAGTGTGTATGATCATAGTCTATATATATAGCATACGACTTTTGTCTCATGAAGTAGGAGATAGAATAGATAGACTTTTGAGTGACAGATAAGTTCAAGTCTTCACATACCTTTTTGTCGAGAAGTTCCACCGTTTCCTTGAGTAGTTCTTCTTCTTGTATGATGAATCGCCATGAAGTCCTTGAGATCAACTACACTTATTATCCTAGTCCGAGACTTAGCTATAATAGACTAGAAATCAAGACTCATAGTTTTGATCACTAACATTGACAAACATGCTTGATATAGCAACACATGCGAGGTTAACCGAGCTATGCTCAAACAATCTCCCCCTTTGTCAATTTTAGTGACAAAACTATTAATACATATGGAATACAAAAAAGATAAACTTTACTGGCTCCTATTCCATAGTCTAATCTTCAACGTTCCTTGAAATCTTCGTCCTTCCCAGTACTCCAATGATCCCAAAGGTTGTAAGTTTAGCACCATCGTTGTTGAAGATCCATAGCTACAATAATGAGAGAAATCGAGATTCTCGATCATTATTATACAGTGTCATAGTATTATTATGTAACATCAAAGTCCAATTGGATCACGACTTCAACAATAATACTATGGTGATATGTATCACTCCCCCTTAGTCAATACTCCATCTCGATCATGGAAACCACTCCCGCTTATACCATGATCCGAAAACCATATGTATTTGTAGTGTGACCTACAATATTTCTCCCCCTTTTTGTCAATAAAATTGGAAAAGGTAAAAGAGCGGGATCATAATGAAATTTCCACAAGAGTCTTTTCATGACTAATAAGAGAATACACACATCAACTTAATTTAGATGCAATAATATATCCGAAGCTAACAGCATTCAAGGAGTTTAAAGATACAAGATAACCCCTATAAAATTCCACAGCCACACTCCCCACAAAGATATTACCATTAAGCATAAGTTCAAAGGAACTCTCCCCCATTTGATGTCATTCCCAAGAGAACAACAAGAGCGACCTTAATTTCAAGAGAAAAGAAGGATTTTTATTGGACACCAAAAACCATGATAAGTGATTTTCTATATCCAAAACTCAACCAAATTAACCACAAGTGAACCCATGATTAATTTAATTGGAATACGCAACTAAATTAAACCACAAAAGTGATCAATTTAATTGAATGTACTCAACATAAGTAAAACTTACGGAGCTACGACTAAGATAATCATACGGAGATAACCAACTTAACCGTAAACATACTCAACATAAGGAAAACCTTACGAAATATGTGACTACATTAACCAATAGAACATGATTAGTATAGCCTTACATATATTCAACACAAGAACTTGTGGAATATATGTAAACTCAACTAGATTAATTACACGAGAACCTATAATTAATCTAATTAGAATACAACCAAACTAACAACAACCCTACAGAAACTGAAGTGGAGAGTACCTACCGGAGTTTCAGACTCAATTGCCCAAAAGATAAGGATAAGCAAAGGAGCAAGAGTCAATGAAACATTTTAATGAACCAAAACAACACCAATAAACTTCCGCAAGTGTTGAAAAGTTGCAATGTCTAAGGGCTTGGTGAGAATATCAGCCAATTGTTGTTCTGAAGACATAAAGATCACGAATAAAATGGTTCCTTATGTCAATGTGCTTTGTTCTTGAGTGCTCAACAGGATTCTCAGTAATTCGAATCGCACTGGAGTTATCACAAAAGATCTTCATTATTCCAGTGTCAACTCCATAATCAGCAAGCATTTGTTTCATCCATATGAGTTGATTACAACACGATCCAGCAGCAATATATTCTGCTTCACATGTAGACAGGGATTGAGAGTTTTTCTTCTTGCTATGCCATGCAACGAGATTGAGACCTACATAGTAGAAGCCCCATGATGTACTTTTTCTGTCTTTTACACAACCTGCCCAATCAGCATCAGAATAAGCAAAAAGGTCAGTATTAGTATCAAAAGTGCACGAGAGACCATACCCTGCATTGTGATTAATGTATCGTATGATTCTCTTTGCATCCGCAAGATGAGATTCTTTTGGATCCGCCTGAAACCTGGCACAACAACCAAAACTGAATGAAATATCAGGTCTAGTAGCTGTAAGATACAAAAGGCTACCTATTATGGATCGGTATAATTTCTGATCCACTTTTGCTCCTTTCTCATCCCTGTGTATAGGAGTCAGCTTAGGAGAGGACTTATCCAAACCAAATCTTGAAACAAGATTGCGTGCATATTTCTCTTGGGATAAGTAAATACCCTCCTTATGTTGTTGAATCTGTAACCCTAAGAAGAATCTTAATTCACCAACATTTCTCATTTCAAATTCTTTAGCAAGAGAGACTTGACAGTTTTTTGCGATTTTTTCAGAAGTTGAGCCATAGATGATATCATCTACATAGATTTGAGCAATGACCACATATTTCCCACTCCACTTGGTAAACAATGTTTTGTCAGCTCCTCCTCTTGAAAATCCTTTTCTAATAATAGAGGTAGTAAGTTTCTCAAACCAGGCTCTTGGTGCTTGCTTCAGTCCATATAACGCCTTTTTGAGCTTTAGCAAATGATCTGGGAAATCAGGGTTTTCGAACCCTTTCGGTTGAGCGACATAGACTTCCTCTTTTAAAATTCCATTCAGGAATGCTCATTTGATGTCCATATGAAACAAGTTAACTTTGAGGAAGCAAGCATGAGCCAATAGAAGTCGAATGGAATCAAGACGTGCCACAGTTGCAAAGGTTTCGTCAAAGTCGATTCCTTCAATCTGTGAATATCCTTGAGCGACAAGTCTAGCTTTGCTTCTGACAATCGTGCCAAATTCATCAGACTTGTTCTTGAATATCCATTTGGTACCAACAATATTTACATTTGGGGGACACGGTACACGTTCCCAGACATCTTGTCTCTCAAATTGATTTAACTCTTCATGCATTGCATTTATCCATAATGGATCTTTCAGAGCTTAATCAATATTCCTTGGTTCCACCTGCGAAAGATAACAACCAAAATTGCAAATATTTGAAGTTGGCCCCTTGTTTTGGCCGTAGAATCCTTACCCCCAATGATACTATTAG
Organism: Papaver somniferum; assembly: GCF_003573695.1. NCBI lineage: Eukaryota > Viridiplantae > Streptophyta > Magnoliopsida > Ranunculales > Papaveraceae > Papaver > Papaver somniferum. Next base: position 229,853,492 of record NC_039364.1, on the reverse strand, counting down.
GTTCATGATTCCTTTGAACCCAAAGATGTCGTGGAGGGACACGTTCATCCGGAATGGTTTGATCAGTGCTCTTCTCCTTGTCACTAGAAATGTCAGGATCAGCAATAGTTGGAATAACTTCAACTGATTCTGGAGTTTCTTTGACTTTCTCAATTGTCTCGGTTGGAGGCAACTCAGCAGGAGAATTATCTTGACGGAAACCACTAATGTCGTCGATGATAACATTAGAAGATTCCATCATGACTTGTGTTCTGAGATTAAAAACTCGAAAACCACGACTATCAGAAGCATAGCCAAGAAAGATTCCTTCGTCGCTATTGGTGTCGAATTTCCCTTTCTGTTCTCGATCTTTCAGAATATAGCACTTACTTCCAAACACCCTGAGATAGTGTAGATTGGGTTTCCTTCCATACCGTAACTCATAAGGAGTGTTAAGGGTTTTAGACCGCAGATACACACGGTTGATCAAGTAACATGCTGTAAAGACAGCTTCTCCCCAAAACTTTAAAGGTAGATTTTTGTTGTGGAGCATTACCCTGGCCATTTCCTAAATATTCCTATTTTTTTCTTTCAACAACTCCATTAACTTGAGGAGTAATAGGTGGTGAGTATTGTTGAATGATCCCTAGCTCGTCACATAACTCAAAAAACTTGGTGTCTTTGAATTCAGTCCCACGATCGCTTCTAATTTTCTTTAGTTTGCGACCTTGTTCGTTATGGATCCTTTTAACAATAATCTTGAATTCACCAAGAGTTTCATTCTTATGAGATAAGAATGCAACCCAGGTAAATCTGGTGTAACCATCTACCATAACCAAAGCATACTTCTTACCAGCAACAATGGGATGTTGAATTGGTCCGAAGAGATCCATATGAATTAAATCAAGTGGAGCTTTGGTGAGAATATCTCGTGATGATTTATGGTGAACTTTCGTTTGCTTACCCTTTTGACAGGCACCACACACACCTTCAATCTTTGCATTGATTTTGGGAATGCCTCTAACAAGTTCTTTGTTGATGATCTTAGTTAGAATACGATAATTGATGTGACCAAAACGCTCATGCCAAAGATGTGTAGATTCCACCTTAGTCAAATTGCAGCGGTTGCTAAACTGAGTATCAAGAAGATAACAGTTGTTTTTACCACGAGTTCCTTGGAAAATTACTTTCCCAGATTTGTCAACAATGTCACATCCATTCTCATTGAAGATAACTCGATGGCCCTTGTCGCAAATTTGACTAATAGAAAGAAGATTAGCAGTTATACCTTTAACGTACACCACATCATGAATTTCTGGAACATCGGGTAGCTTGATCGTTCCCTTTTTGCTGATGTAGCAACAACTTCCGTCTCCAAACGTTACAGGACCTCCTTCGTGTTCAACCGATGAAACAAACCACGTGAGATCTCTTGTCATATGTCTACTACACCTACTGTAAAGAAACCATTGAAAAGGAGATGTAGATCTTAAAGCAAAGGCACCCATACTACTAGTACTTCTCGATTTAGAGTTTCCTGGTAGTGTTGTATGAAATTTTAGAGATTCATACAGTTGTTTAGTTTTTTTACAAAGATTACGTGCAACGTTAAGACTCTTTTGAAAAGACATACAAACTTGATGTATATGAACGGATGGATCACAACATGAGCCAATGAATTGAAGATCGTCTGACTTGTTCCCTGTCATATCATTTTTCTCAACATCTTTTCGTTGATTACAACCTGACTTATGACATTTCATGAGAAGGGAACATCTGGGATTTTTTAAACTCTCAAAGGGAGTAGTTTTAGATATCAAATCCTTGAGAACTGCAATTTCTGCAACAAGATCATAGTTGATACGGATTTGTTCATCCAACCCTTTTTGAAGAGATACCAGTTTGTCAGACCTTTTCTTGCGATTGTTTTTCAAACCTGGTGAAGCGTTAATTGAGACTTTATAATCCATATAGTCAGATCTCTACAAACACAGACTTGTAAGGTCTTAAACGTGTTTGCCTACTCTGATACCAATCGAAAAAGAGGAGGTCTAACAACAACACCAAATAATTCAATTAGCAATCTGTATGGACTAACTCCGAAATACTTTGCTAGAGAATCAACTAGACAGTCAGACTCAATCTAGATTAAAGTATCTCAAGGAGTTAATATCTCTCACTTGTTTTGGTTTACTCAAGCTAAAACAATAGCGAGTCTTTAATCAAACACAAGGAATAACTTGGAAGGTACCAAAGACCAAAGTCCAAGGATCAATCAATATCAATCAACAACCAAAGGTTGGATTTCCAATTGATGATCTTAACGCACAACCTGTATTATTTCTATTATATAACAAATATAATGCGGAAAAGAAATAACACAGACACCAGAAGTTTTGTTAACGAGGAAACCGCAAATGCAGAAAACCCCCGGGACTAGTCCAGATTGAACATACACTGTATTAAGCCTCTACAGACACTATCCTACTACAAACTAACTTCAGACTGGCCTATAGTTGAACCCCTATCAATCTCCCACTGATACAAGGTACAATTATGCTCCTACGCCTCTGATCCAAGAAGGATGCTACGTACTTGATTCCCTTAGCTGATCTCACCCACAACTAAGAGCTGCTACGACACCGAAATTCGTAGGCTTTAACAATAAACAAATCTGTCTCCCACAGAAAAGTCTATCAATGGATAAATCTGTCTCCCACATATAAACCCTAAAGTTTGTTCCGTCTTTTGATATGAAATCAAGGTGAACAGAAACCAATTGATAATCCGGTCTTATATTCCCTAAGAACAACCTAGATTAATCAATCACCTCTCAACAATCCTTCCTGACTACACAGGCGGTTTGTCAAGGAATCACAAACAGAGAGACGAAGATGTTTGTGACTTCTTTATCTTGCCTATCGGAGAACTCTCACGATCTCAAGCCAATCAAAGATTGTACTCGTATGATAGAAGATGCAAGATCAGATCACACAACTATGATAAAGTAGTATTGGTCTGGCTTCACAATCCCAATGAAGTCTTTAAGTCGTTAACCTGATTTTAGAGAAGAAAATCAAAGGTTAATAGAGATCGACTCTAGCGAGCGCACTAGTATCACACAAGACGTGTGGGGATTAGTTTTTCTCAAAGCTAGATGTCCCCTATATATAGTCTTCAAATCAGGGTTTTGCCTTAGTTATAAAGCAATCCATATTCACCGTTAGATGAAAACCTGATTTAGATTCAAGCTAATATTTCTCAACCGTTAGATCGAAAACTTCACTTGTCATACACAATTGACATACACGTTTACTGGGTTTGTGAAACCGTGCCCAAACGTGTACGCGTATGTTGGTTCAACATAGTAACCAAAAGGTTAACCATATGAGCTTTTCATATTAACCTTGTTCGTCTTCACCATAACTAGTTCAATTGGCTTAAATGAACTAGTTAAAGAGTTGTTCAATTGCAAGGAAATCTCATGAACTACACAAGACACAATTGAAGCAAAGATGATTCGATTCGATTGAATCGGCTCATGAACATTGTAGCCACGGTTTGCATAAAGCATTCCTTAGTAATTTAATACTCATGTTCAGAACTCATCTTTAGATCATAACCTCTTAAGCTCACAAACAAGTTCGCGGACTTAAGTTCAATCGGTTGAGTTTTCCAAACTCATAAGAAATTCTCGGGTCGAGAACTTCCGCCAGTTCGCGGACTAGGTTCGCGGACTGAGTTCGCGGACTTAGCACACAAACGAGTTTTTGGAAATCCCAGCAGAAATTCTCGGTCGAGAACTTCTGTCAGTTCGCGGACTGAGTTCGCGGACTGGGTTCGCAGACTTGGCAAAGCCAATTCCACAATCCTACCGATTTCTCTTGATCAGTAAAGCTAGACAACTTCGGTTTAAGGAATACATGGTTATGTAATCTAAACTCTTATTCCAATCATTGAAACATTCTTAGAAGACGTTATATAGTTGTTACACTATTTGATCGAAACATAAATGACTTGCGTCACTAGGTAAAGAAAACATGGTCGAAGCGAAACGCTTACCAATCACACATTTCGAGTTATAGATAGGCGAGATATACTCTGCTCAAAATACCAAGTGTGTATGATCATAGTCTATATATTTAGCATACGACTTTTGACTCAAGAAGTAGGAGATAAAATAGATAGACGTTTGAGTGACAGATAAGTTCAAGTCTTCACATACCTTTTTGTCGAGAAGTTCCACCGGTTCCTTGAGTAGTTCTTCTTCTTGTATGATGAATCGCCATGAAGTCCTTGAGATCAACTACACTTACTATCCTAGTCCGAGACTTAGCTATAATAGACTAGAAATCAAGACTCATAGTTTTGATCACTAACATTGACAAACATGCTTGATATAACAACGCATGCGAGGTTGACCGAGATATGCTCTAACATTTATGATATTGATTGTGAATGTTTAGTCCAAGAATTTTTTTAATTAGTTATGATATTGATGGTGCAAATGTGAAGATATCCACATGTTTGGTTTAGATAATCATAATAACACAAAATAAACAACAAACTAAATAACATAATATCATAGTGAATCGATTTGTTCTTGAACTTTAATCATCCCACTCCACAAAAAAAAACCTTGGACATTTCCAGAAATGCCTTCCATATGTGTCTTCTTCAGTAGAAGTGCACAAATGCATAAAAGTCGTGCAACCGACATTTGAGCATCCACTGATTCTCTGTGGACAATGTTTAAATTCGTGATCTCCATCTCCACAATACTTGCAGTGTAATAACTTCTTCTTCAATTTGTATTTAAGTTTGAATTTTTTGTAGAGTGTTGCAAACTCTTCTTCTTCTTCTTCTTCTTCTTTAATCTTTGTAGCATCATCTAGCATATGTGGTTCCTCTGGACAGTTAGGATCTTGACGTTGCAAATACCTGAGCTTTTCCGGTTGTGATTCAATCACCATTGTGATGCATGAACAAACTTCCCGCTGACACTTTGAATACATCCAAGGGCATTGCATAAGACTGTGGTTATCCATGAAACATAATAGACAAACCTCTTTTCCTTCGACACATAATATTTTCTTCACTTTGCCTTTAGAAAACATGGTGGATGTTGTTGGATTAAGAAAGAAATCTGTTGGTTTGGTTGAAAATCAAACCTAGTGCTGTATTTATGACAAAAAAATAAATAAATAAACGTTGGTAATTCAAACGGGCGGTTGTAGTAAAGCCGCACGGTTTTACTACAAACGCTAACGGCTAAAATTTCCAACGGCTCAATTTTCTTTCTCGTCCTATAAATTCCATTCTTCCCATCTCCAAATTCACTTCTTCTTCTTCTTCTTCTTCTTCTTCTTCTTCCTTTCTTTCTTTATAAAACTCTTAATCTCTCACTCTGCAGAAATGTCTACTAGAATTCTTGGTCCCAAGTTTACTGAAGAAGAGGATATAACTATATGCAAAGCATATTTTTTCCATAAAATAATCGTTGGTATGAGCTATCAAGACGGTTCTTTTTGGGAGAACGTGTTTACAACGTTCGTCTCACTGACGGGGAACCCAGGAAACCGAGATGCTCGTCGATTGTATGCTCGTTTTCAATCTATTAGGCTTGTAGTCCAGCCATTTCTTGCTATGGTAAGGGAAATTGGTCGAGAAAATTTCACCGGTGTAACTGAAGATGAAGTGATCCAAACAGCTCTTGATAATTGGGAGGAAGCTGACGGTAAAACTTTTCTTTACGAAGCGTGTTTCAAAATTCTTAAAGATGGTCCATCTCAAGCACATCTGCATTGCACACGAATGCCTCTCCCGTTTTTTACAATGGAAGAAGATGTTACTCTTGTTCGAAGTTGGTTACATCATATGACCAATGAACAGGGACTATTTCTGGGAAAGAGTATTGGACCATTTTGTAGCGTCGCAGAACGAAACCATAAGAAATAGTAAGAGCCTAGAACTAAGAATTTCATTCATCACTAATAATGTCAAACATTATACAGAAGTTTTGTGGATGGTTCACCGTAGCAATTCTGGATTATCCAACGAAGAACTGGTGAGTATCTTACCTTTATCCTCACTGATCAATTGCATCATAATGTCTTAACTTGTTGTTTATCTGTTTAACAGAAAACCATTGCTCAGCCAAGTTTACCGAAGAAACCGGAAGAGAGTTTAAGCATTTTGAATGCTATGAACTCTATAAAGAGAATGTCGCTGGATTTAATGTAATTTGATATTATTGTTGTGGTTTATTAAAATGTAGTTTGATTTTATATGCAAGTTTAAAATGTAATAAATGTCGCTTAATCTGAAGTGGAAATCTATTTTAAAATCTAAATATTTTCATTCATTGATATTACTGACAATTCTTTACAAGATATAAACTTAGACAATAATAAAGAGTACTAAAAAACTTCAATAAAAATCAAGTACAAGCTTTGGCCTCCTGTTTATCTTCATTTGACGTATCTTCCATTCAACACTCTCTTTGACAGTTTCTTCTTTGTTTTTGAATTTTTTGTTGTTAACTTTCAAAACTGGAGCTCTTCTCTGCCTTTTAGCGAAACATTTTCTTGGAGCAATTTCAAAAACTTGCACTTCCCTCTTACAATTTTCAATCTTTTTAAAACTTCCACATATCTTAGAAACAACAGCTTCAAGTTTTGCATCGCAAAAAAAGTGTGATCGCCTTTTCAGCCATCACCAACAATAAAACTAAAAAATTGAAATAGATTTAGAAGAGAAAATTCAAGAGAAATGAATTTTGGTGTGAGTGAAATGTTTGAAGATGGTGGTAATTTATAGAGGTAAAAAATAAATGTTTTTTAATTTTGAAAAACTTTCCGTTAGTGTTTTGGCTTCACACGCCAACGTATGTAGACAGCACCTCGCGTTTAACCTTCAAACACCCACTGTTGTCGTTCGCACGCCGAGTTTCATCTTCACACGCTGGCGGATGTTGTATAACCTGGCGCTTATTTCTGTTCCCATAGCGGAGAAACATGTTTGGCCATCCACCTGGTTAAACAAAATTTTAATTTGGCCATTGGCATAGGAATTTCCCCAAAGTAATCACGTTTCTTTTTGCATCAAAGAAAAAGAAAAAAAAAGTTTACGGAGTAAGAAAGTAGAGAGTATCTGTCGTGTGGATGCATCTAACACTATGACCCTGCTGTAGGGATGCCACTGCTGTGGCTAAGGCAACTAAAGGTTCTCCGAAAGAACCCTGATTTTGGGCATACCTAAATCCTTCTAGGCATACAAAACAATAGTCCCATCTTGGGTGACCTTATAAGGGGCACACTATGGGTAGTTAAATTACCTATATACCCGTAATACAAAAATCTAAAATCAGTTTTCTAAAAAATCAAAATCAGTTTCCCTTAACATCTCTTCTTCTTCCTCCTCCTCTAGACGAACTCTTCCCCTCCTGCGAAAAAAAATTCATCATCGTGATTAATTTTCGATTCATAAAAATTTGATCGTCGATTAAACTCAACCACATAATGAGTCGTACAAAGAAAAGTAGGGACTAGGCAAACCAAATCGTCTTCTAATCCATCAATTGAAGAAGAAGAACCAATTGAAGATGAAGGTGTAGAAACTGAAAATCAACCACCAATTGAACCAGAAATTGAACCAAATGCATCTCCAACTCTGAAAATGAGGATAAGAAAGTAAGTTTTACAAACCCAATCTCCTATTTGCTGTTTTTCATCGATTAAATGACGGTTACAGTGTTGGGTTCAGCTCAAAATTGAGTTGTGTTTTTAGCCGAACTGTTCTTCACAAAAGCTTCCTGTAAGTATATATGAAAAGTTCGGCATGAAATTTCATGAAATTTCAAGCCGAACCTAGTCACAGATAGAGATGCATATGGGTTCGGCGTATTCGATAATCATAATATGTGCCGAACCTAGCACATTTACGAGGTTCAGCTATTACGATATTCACAATATGTGCCGAACCAATAACAATATTTTAACCCAAAAAATAAAAAATTGATGTTCGGCTCATACGATTTTCGAAATATAAGCCGAACCAGTAATTTTTTTTTTTCCCGGGCTATTCAGGATGTTGTTCGACTTACTATGAAACTTTCATATAAGCCGAACTAGTGTCTAGCAAAAGGGTTGGAATTGAAAATTATAGGTTCGGCGCATGCAGTAAACAGATTCAGTGAGAAGAACCGTTCATCAATTGGTAGATTCGGTTCATAGATGTGAGCCGAACCTCAACCTGTTTCGCCGAACCATGATCCAAAAAATCATCTAAACAACCTTTATAATTCTGAAAATTATCTTAATCACTAAACAAAATATTTAATCACTAATCAATATTACTAACACTAATACGTAAAGGGAAGATTTTCCATTAAATTTTTTGGGTTAAGGGGCAATCTGATTTTGCTATTTCACAACCTTTTTTGTCTTTATGCAGTATGCCTAGTAAGATATCAGTATGCCCAAAATCAGGGTTCCTCCGACAAGCCTGACTACATCGAATCACAAGCATCCAATTATAAGCCCATTTTAGTGACAAGAAGATGAGTTATAAGCCCATATCATATGACCACTAATCAGTAAGACAGTAACCACCGATTACCACCATGGCTTTTTAGGGACCATGGTTTTTTTGAGGGGACCATGATTTTATTAGGCCACCTTCCCTATAGTTATATGGGGTGTCCTAAAGTGTTGAAATGACTAACCTACCCTTAACCTAATTTAATTTAAAACCAACTTAATAACCACCTATATATATATAATCACCACCTCTTTCCACCACCACCGCCCACCACCGCCGATTAGCACCACCACCAACCACCGATTACCACCACCACCTCCGATTACCGCCACCACCAACCACCACCACCTCTATATATATATATATAGCTTAATTTAAAACATTAACAAAGATATTCTCACAAACCCATTACTTCTCATTCGTTTTTGGTTGAATAAATGAGAAGTAATCATCAAAACGAGTTGAAAATGGAAGTTGCAGAGAGGTTTAATGGAGGGTTTTTTTCAGAGAAAAGTTTGGTTACGTCGCAAAAAACAAGTCTCAGCCGAACTTTTAGTTCAGTTACGTTGCAAAACGTTCGGTTTCGTCGCAAAAAGTTCGGTTATCACGAATTAATTTTTTCTTAACCGAACTCAGAGTTTGGTTGATTCGCAAAAAATACTTTTAACCGAACTCCTTGTATTTGAACAACACAAGTCCATAAGTTCGGTTCCTTCGCAAAATAAGGATATCACCGAACTTTAAGTTCGGTTGGTAGATAAATTTGATATTTAACCGAACACACAAGATGTACCCAAATAAATTGTTAAGTTCAAAGTTCGGTTATCTATCATTTTATACTAGGTAACCGAATATAGCACTGTAACTTTGTTTTTTTTTTATCGGTGAGTTCGGTTAGATACGCTTTTGGATAAAAGTTTGCGAACCAACCGAACTATATACAGTTGGTAAAATTTTATTTTCACGTAAAGTTCGGTTAGTTATTGTTTGCAAACCAACCGAACTTCTAGACCCTAAAGTTCGGTTACATTGCGGGCAAACCGAACATTACACTGTATGACCAAAACCTCTATTAACGAGCGAGTTCGGTAACCTGCGTGTTTGGAAAACGTGACCGAACTACACTTTCAGGTGTGTTCGGTTACATGTTCTTGACATATGGTAACCGAACTGGCCCAAATCTACATAAAAAATTTCACTTTTTTGAAAGTTTGGAGCAATTAAACCAACATTATCTAAGTATGAAGCATACCTGATAACCCAAATGCTCTTCCTCCGGTTGTGGTTGGTAATTTTTTTTCATGTTTTTCTTGTTCATCTTCTCTAGCTTTACTCTCTCAATAATTCTACTTCTTTAGCTTAATGATTTCACTAATGATTTCACTAATCATTACCCAAAATTCATCAGAGGGTAGTTTAGGTATTAATATAAATATCTAGATAAGGGGTGACCTAGATTTACTTCTAAATGTCTTACTAAAAATAGAATCATGGTCCCCCAAAAAAACCATGGTCCCCGAAAAATCGTTCCAATGAATAGATTTACGCTTTTCATGTCGTCTCATTTAGCTTGACACTACGAATAAGAAAAAGAAAATCCTTATCTATCATCATCCTCCGTGTTCTATACAACATCATTTTGTACACCAAAAACTACCTTGACACGTGGACGGCGATTATGAGCTGAAGCTGGATACAAGACTACAGCAGCATGCACCATATCAACCCCAACACAGCTTCAATCCTAAACTAAGGATAGAAACGTAATCTGCCAGAAGATATTTTGCCCATAAATAGGGAGCAATTAGCTTCGGGCAGAGGGGGATTTTTCTCTTCTCTTCTTCCGATCGACACTTTGAAGACCCATTTTCTTTATCTCTTTCCCCTACAACTCTCCTCCCTCTACTGCTCACTAAACTGGATATCTTCATGAATGATAATATCCTTGACAAAAGAGATACTATCTCTGAGATATGAAGATATCTCTGTCAAGGCTTCATAATTAAAGATATCCCGCATTACAGAGATATGAAGATATCTATTTCATACCATCTTGAACGATGCTTCAATTTTATCATATGTAACAGATCAAAGACTTAATAAACTTTCCTTTACCTTCTCGTGGATGTAGGCTTAGCCGAACCACGTTAACTTGCTTGTGTTATTGTCTCTTTATTTCTCTGCGTCTTACATTTTTGATCATGATTTTCTATTACATATTATTTTGCATACTGCTATATCATCTTAATTATTTGGTTGTGAACCTAAAATAAGGTGTTCACAATTTGACTCTAGAAACTGGCTAGGTGTAAAGAATTTATTCTACCTATTGCAGATCTATTTTATTCTAAACTTTTTAGTCTCCTGAAATTCGTTCTTAAATTTTTCTATTTCTTTCGATCTGTTGTTATCACATGGAAGGTTTGATTGGGTACCACCCAAAATTTCTTTCTACTATGTGAAAAGTCAGATCTAGAAATGCTTGGTAATTGTTCGCCAAAACGATTAAAATTGCTATGTAGAGACAAGTCTTCTTTTTTACACAAACTTCTGCAAGTGCTTATAGCTTGTATCTTTTTTGAAATGTTCAGTGAAGTTCTGTTTTTTGTTTTCTGACCGACTTTGAGATTTGTCTCAGCCATCTTCGTTGGGTTACAAACCAACGCCGTTTGTTTTCCTGAGATCTTTATTGGTTTCAGGTTTGGCGAGCAAAGTTTCTCCTTGATTTTTGACTTGTAATCCATACTCTTGTCATTTACTTTACAACATTGTGTTCCCAAGCATTTTTTGATGTGCAAGGACTACACACCGAAGATGCAATTCGCCCAGTGAACGATGCTGCAAAGGGAGTGGGTTTATGACTGGATTGATGATCTACCGGAAACACTAAAGCACACCACGTAAAGCTGCAACATACCACCGCCGTTGCTGCCATGACACGGTTAGTTGCACTCATTCGGAGGAGTAGAGAGAGGAAGGAGTAAGAAACCCACTACCTCTGAAGAGAGGAGTAATAGCTGTGTAGTATTATTACCTTCGTTTCCTCACACTCATCGAAGACAAGATAGTCTTGCAACGATGGTATCCAATAACGACAATGCAGGCTCCCACCTATATAATCTAATTAGTTATGATTATATACATACTTACAATTGGTTTCAATCATCGGTCACACAACTCGAGGATATATCTTGAGTCCCAGAACTCAAACTAAAGTTCAACTAACGATGGTCCACGAAGACTCCCAAGTATCAATTTTGGCCAGCATTTGAAATCCAACGAGGGTGCAACTCCCTCCACTCCGAGGATATATGCAGCACCCACTTGTGGTGTTTACCACGATGATAGCCCCGTCTCACACTCTGACGATGCAAAATCCTGCTACTATGACGAAAGTCAGATGCCAATGACGACGAAGAACTGATGACACGAAGAGCCAAAGTCTCGCTACGCAGATGCACAGCCGATGACGATGCAAGTGTTGTCATGAAGTACAGCCACTAAGCAACCGCAGCATATCCCGGCTCAAGCGCGACGATGATAGGGGAGCATAATACAACGATGTTGTTAAAGGAGGAGTAAGAAATCCACTACCTCTGAAGAGAGTTATAAGTGCTGGATCTTCTTACTACCTTCGTTTTATCGACAATTATTGGATTAATTGTCTACTGAAAGCAATAGAGCACACTATGAAAAGCAGCTACGCACCACCGCTGTTGCTGCCATGATGCGGTTAACGCTACAAAGGAGTAATATTGTGTACATGTAGCTAACACTACAAAAGTCAGTTCATGAAGATGAACTGATGACCAAGAAAGCGCCACGCCGACAAAAATAAACCAAAGCACAGTTCATCCAGTTTTCCGATGATCCAAGACCAAAGACGAAGAGCTAGAGCCCGATGCTGGTGGTGATTGCCAAAACCCGAAGCTGACTGCAGGCACAACGTCAAACGACGATGCCATTACGATGGTATAAAGCCAAACGATGATGGCAAAGCTCAGAAGATAAAGACGACGATATTAGATCCTGTGAAATGGAGCAGAGATAACAGTGATGACAAAAGCACCAGGAGACTTGGCAATACCTATGCAAAGCTAGTTGTCCCGCTGATGATGAACCAATGATCGATAACGACGATGTTAGATCCGGTGATACAAAATCAAAGCTAGTTGTCCCGCTGCCCAAAGGTCACACACTACAACAGCGTGAAGACAACTATTATTCTAGTTCTGAACACGAAGGACATACACACAACACAGGCTTTGTCAACCAATGACAGCAAAGGGGCAATCACTTTTACTTTCACAAGTTACGACAATCAGCTTCCAAAACCAAAAGGGGGCATACATACGCTAAAGAGTTTGCAAATATTCATATCTCTTACATTTCTAAAATATTTCTAACTACAGAAAAGGGCATTTATTTTATAAATACATATGAAACATTTTCATAAATAATAAATATGCATACACCTCGTAATTTCGCATATCCTAAAGACGGGGGCAAGCACCACCACTCTTTTGGAGATCGATATATATAGTGGAACACTGGGGCAAGCACCACCGGTCTCAAACATCATAATGGAGAAAGCACTTGCGTGCTACCTCTCTAGACTCCCCCGTAAGTGTTTATGAGTGTACGACTTAGGGAAAGGCTTCCACAAAGAAAGAGGTACCCAACGTGACATGCCTTTGAAAGCTCAGCGGAACGGGTGTTTGCGAAACATTCAGTTTTACACCACGTTTCCGGGACTTTCTTAGACCCCACTGTTCGGTAATCCCCTGGCCCGAGATTGGCCAACGGGGTGACAAGTCCCAAACATTGTACAAGGTAATTCCTCCGTGACGCTATGGTCTCAAACACTCACCGTTCTCAGTGATGATGAATTCATAAGTATGCCCAGTGCAAGGGCAAGAGCAACCATGCAGACACTTAATGTTTGTTATAGCTTAATTAAAGCACTTTGAGTTTATTCAACAAATACTTATTACTCATGCCATCATTTCATTTTTTGTTTAATACGGAACATTTATTATAGCATGGCACAAACTTTTGGAAATGTTTACAACTTTTATTGCAAAAATGGTCCAGTAAACCAATTCTAAATCTAGTCAAACTTTAAGTATTTTATGGAGCTTCTGTGTTAAGTTTTAAAATCCCACATATACCGTTTTCATTTTAAACTCTTTTCATTTCCTTAAAGACTCTTCTGAAGGGTATTATTACTTAATCTTTCCCCTCGTTTTACTTTTGCTAGTGCACTATAAAATGGGTAATTATTACAGTCTTTCAAAAATGATTCAATGTAACCGTGATTTTTGAACTTGATTGGTAAACTTCAAGCCTGATCGGTTGGTTTGTAACCCAATGCTCTTCCTTGAAAATTATTATCTTTTAAGTATCTGATGTGCTGAACGCTTATAACCTCTTTATAAATATTCCCATGAATCATTCTTTTTTATTTCTCCTAGTAATTTTCCTTTGTTATCCTTCTTTCAGATCTAAAACTTAATGGTAAAACTCACATTTTAGTAAAGATTCATTTCAACTTAGTAATGTTTAACCCCAAATAATTCAAAAGAGAAAATGCTTTTCAGATCACAGATTACAAAAAGTTTTGATTTCAAAACTTTTTATTATTTTCTCTTTCAAAACTTGTCAGATGTCTGATTATTAGTTAGACTACCTTATCTTGTCTACTCTTTGTCTTCATCTTTCTTACTTTATATCTTTATCTTGTCTACTTTATGTCTTTATCGTGTCAAAAAGTACTGCCTTATTCTACTAATGTCCTAGTCTTTGTGGACTAATAAATTTAAAAATAGGCCCTCAATGAATCTTGGCTCTAGGTTGTACCAGCATCCCAACAAAGGAGCTAAGAGAATAATGCTTCGATCCAAAGCTCTTGCTTAAGAAGATAGTCCTCTTGCTTATGAAGATAAGCCTTGTAACGATGGACTAGTTCTGATAACGCAAGCTCAGTTTTGGTTCGAAGATGCAGTCCTAATCTTCCACTCGATGCAAAGTCTTTTTACGAAGGCCCAAAATCCGAAGACGAAGACGTTCGAGGACGATGTGTCAAAGCCTTTCAACGAAGGGGAGCTGGAGGAGTAAGAAAGCCACTACCTCTGAAGAGAGGAGTAATAGCTGGGTGGTATTACTACCTTCGTTTCCTCACACTCATCGGTCACTCGAAGATACAAAGCCTTTCAATGAAGGGGAGAGAGGGAGGAGTAAGAAACCCACTACCTCTGAAGAGCGGAGTAATAGCTGGGTAGTATTACTATCTTCGCTCCCTCACACTCATCGGTCACTCGAAGATACAAAGACTTACAACGAAGGCTCAAAGTAGACGACTACAGTCCAGTCCTGATGATGATGATCCAGGTAACCCGACGTAGAAGATCCAAGGGAAACAGGAGTTCGAGAGACTTATCGCCAGATCGTTTAGCTTCTAAGAAGCAATGGAAGATGTTTTTGATGTCCAGTCCGATGATGCTGCAAAGCCGTTGCTTCAGAAAGAGCATTCCAAAGACTGAAGTTAAATGACGATGCCAAGTCCGATGTCGATAACGAAGACACCCGAAGCGCGGTCCACTTGGCGCAGATGTCCTTCCCAGTGACGAAGGAGGTGCAGAGTACAACGATAATATCATAGTCCAGCAACGGGGAGCCAAACCCTGAAAAGAATGAAAATAAGTCCAGCCATGACGATCATTGAGAAACGATGATCCAGAGTCTTGCTACGAAGGTGCATGACGATGCCAAGTCTGATGTCGACGAGGGCATGAAGATGCCAAGTCAGTGCCTAGTCTGATGTCGACGATGGTATGAAGATGCCAAGTCGATGCCTAGTCTAGTGTCGATGATGGCATGAAAATGCCAAGTCTGATGTCGACGATGGCATGAAGATGCCAAGTCTGATGTCCTCGTGCTTATGAAGATAAGCCTCAAAGACTACTTCGGTTATTGGAATGCTCGATTGATGACAGTCGAATGACCAACATCAAATGGTACCAGCAGCAGTTCAAATTCAGAGATGCATGTGAAGGGGAAAAGTAAACGAAGACCCAAAGAAAGATGACGATAGCAAGTTCAGTATCAATAACAAAGACACCCGATTTCACATCTGACATTTTAAGACCGAAGCCCCAGGCCAATGGTGCAAGGCTGTTGTAGGGTAAGCTGATTACTGCAGTCTTCCAAAGACGAAGATACAAAATCAGACGACAACGGTGGTACAAAGCCTTGCTGCTATGATTCACAATCTTCTATGCGGCAAGATTCGAACCTCATAGAACCATTTCTTCTATGAGGCAAAGTCTATAAGGCAAAGTCCTGACACGATGAGCCAAAGTGGACGACGATGGATCGAAGCCAAATTCTGGTGACGATGACGATGGGGCAAAGACCAATCACAAGGATGAGATTCCAACAACGATGCCGAAGGCACTTGAAGTACAACCGATGCCAAGCCCAACGATGTTGCAGTGTTGATAGTTTCGGTCCAGTACAAGGTTGCTGTAAAGCCGCTCAGTAACCACAACAAAGCTAACGTCCCCCATTCTGATGGTGCATGCAACCCAAGGATAAAGTTGCATGACGTGCAGTTTCTCCAACGTAAAACCCGACGTACCACCTGATGCACAAGCAACTAGAATATCTGTAGATGATTCAAATGCCCAACGATGGTGATATCAAATCTCATAACGATGATAGTTCCAACTTCCAATTCCGGCAACGATGAACCAAAGGCTAACGAAGATTCCAAGTCTGATGTCGACGCTGGCATAATTACGATGACATAATTATGAAGATACCAGGCCTGATGTCGCCGGTGGCATGAAGATGCCAGATCCGATGTCGACGCTGGCATGAAGATGCCAGGTCTGATGTCGACGCTGACATGATGACGATGACATAGTTACGAAGCGCACTTCGTTATCAAAAGTTAGTTACGAAGCATCAGTTCCCTCCTATATGACTTGTTACGTGATGACTGCCCTTTGGTGCAAAATCCGTTGACATTAATGATAGCTTTTATCAGCCAAACCGAAGATATATTTTCCAGACCGATGACACAAGTCCGACAACGATGATTCAAAACGCGAAGCTGATGACAAAAGCTTCAAAAACACGAAGCTGATGACGAAAGCTTCAAGCACAGTTCATCCAGCGGCCAGCTCAGGCCCGAAGTTCATCCAGCGGTGCAAAGCCGATGACAACGAAGGCGCAAAACCCAATCACAAGGATGAAGGTTCAATGACGATGCTAAAAGTACCTGAAGTCACCTGATGTATAAGAACCAAGAAAAAGAGGGAGTAAGGGATCGAAGGTGGAAGAGCCTTCGTTCCCTATCTTCGCTCACTCAGGGGCAGAGTCCGAATACCGCTAATGCTGCTGTTAAGTCTCGAACGGGCTCTATAATTTCATTTTCATAAAGCTTCCAGTTTACATACTGCCGATGGACCAATCCAACCAGTACGATGGACTTGCCCGCTGTAACCAAGCACCCAAACCTACGATACTTCAGTGCAGCATATTCTTTACCAAAGCTCTTCTATGAAGGGGCCAAGCCATTTGTAGAAGTCGACATCGTGCTGAGAGCTGAGAGCTGTTGATGCTTGTTGCCTGCTACTGCACCGTTGATCTTGCGGACGAAATGCTTCCACTAAGGAATGAGCGCAGCTGTTGATGCTCTTTGGAACTATTTATCGCCGTTGCTACTTACTTCGTGATGACCCAACGTGAGACCCGCCTATAACATGGAGTACGTAAAGAGCAATCTCAAATAACCAGAAAGCATATTTGTCGATGATGATGAAGACAAAGTCCTAGCTACCTATGTCGCTGTGAATAGGTCATGTTACGACGATGTATGAAAAACCTCAGCTGGATGATGTTTAGAAGTACTTCCAACACGAACCTGGCACGGGGCAAGTGAGCCACGAAGAATATTTGAACCAATAGAAAAGGGTAAGGCACATTCTGTTTTGCAGGGATATTCTTGAATTTTGGTAAAGAATAGGGGCAAGTATTAATACTTTGTCGTAGTATATTCTTTACCAAAATTCTTCCACAAAGGATGCAAAAGCTTCTCGGCAAGGGGCATTGGAAGGAAACAACAACCGATGCAATGCGAATAAGGTGGAAATGATTTTTCTCAAGGATCGTTCACCAACGACCCTCAAGAAAAGGGGCAAATTGTGTACACCAAAAACTACCTTGACACGTTGACGGCGATTATGAGCTGAAGCTGGATACAAGACTACAGCAGCATGCACCATATCAACCCAAACACAGCTTCAACCCTAAGCTAAGGATAGAAGCATAATCTGCCAGAAGATTTTTTGCCCATAAATAGGGAGCAATTAACTTCGGGCAGAGGGGGATTTTTCTCTTCTCTTCTTCCGATCGACACTTTGAAGACCCATTTTCTTTATCTCTTTCCCCTACAACTCTCCTCCGTCTACTGCTCACCAAACTGGATATCTTCATGAATGATAATATCCTTGACAAAAGAGATACTATCTCTGAGATATGAAGATATCTCTGTCAAGGCTTCATAATTGAAGATATCCCGCATTATAGAGATATGAAGATATCTCTTTCATACCATCTTGAACGATGCTTCAATTTTATCATATGTAACAGATCAAAGACTTAATAGATTTTCCTTTACCTTCCCGTGGATGTAGGCTTAGCCAAAAATGTTATTTGTCTCCATATGATAGATTTACTGAAAGATTCAAAAATTAATGATTATATTGATTAACTGTATTGCAAGGAAGAATTATTTTAATGAATGCAGGTCAAAATGAAAGAAACACAAATATACAGAAAGAAGGAATAAATGTACAAGTATTACAGAGAATCAAAGAAAGAAATAAAGACGACTTCTTAGTTGATCCTTCATTATCTTCATCAGACTTGTTCCCTTCTTCGTCTGCGTCAGAATCTTCATCACCATCAGAACCTTCATCACCATCAGATTCTTCATCATCAGCTTCTCTATCAGAGATAATCAGACTGAGAGTATTCTGTGGGATTTCTTCCAAGAAATAAGGATAATCAGAATGTGGGATATTATGATCGTCACAAACCATTTGGATAGTTTGATTGCGAAAATGCATGGCATCATTATTAAAATTCGCAACAGTGATCTTGATTTGATTCTTTAATCTTGAATACTTGTCGTTGCGAGAAGAAATATTCTTTGCGAGTTCCTCCTTTTCATCTTCGAGTTCCTCTATCTTTTCACGATATCTACTTTCAGAATCTGCGAGCAAAAGACAATCAATTATTAACTTGATGAAAATTCATAAAAAGCAAAAGATTAGTAAAGAAGAGCAGTTAGTAAGCTTCTCTGTCAGAAATCATATCTCTAATCAAGGCTGTATGCGCAACTTGGAGACTACCATTTACACCTAAATATTTTCTGGCATCATCTAAGATTTTCGCAGCCCAAACAAATTCATCCTCATTACTTATAAGAAGACGAGAACGAATTTGATTTTCCCTTTCGCAGAGTTCGATGTTCTTGCAGCTAGCTTCATCTCGTTCAAGTTGAACTTCAAGAAGAGTCTCTTGGAATTTTGCCAAAGCCTTAGCACCTTGATCAGAGATGCGATCCTTATCATCTATGAGACCGCTAATTTTGGTTCTTACTCATTGGATTTCTCTTTAGAATCAAGAAAGGGACGCTTAAATCGGTTGGCTAATCCTAAACTAGATCTATGGTCAAATTCTAAGAAGCGAAATTTAGATCTAAGCTCATTTAGAGAAAGAGATGAAATTCTATCATTTGAAAAACTATATAAGGAATTGTTAAGACGCTCAAGAAGGGTATCATTATCCAAGGCATTAGGAAATGAACGAAGAAGGGTAGCTTCATCAGAAAGACCATAAATGTATGCAAAAGGGATCATTTAAATAAGATAAAACAACAGGAGGAATGAATGAAGGGAAAAGAGAAAAGTAACATACCGTAAAGATGATTATTAGCTTGCTGAAGACTAAAGATTTTGTTCTTATACGAAGAAGAATCAATTTCTAGTTGTCTATTTTTTTTTTCGAAGACCTTTAACTTCAGCTTCCAATTCTTCATTCTTTGTGCGAAATTGAAGATTCTTCTTTTCAAGATTTTTTTATCTCCTCTCTAGATCCGAGGCAACAACGAAAAAAGCTTTTCCAGCCTGCGAGAAAATATAAAAAATATTAATATAGAAAGAAATTTTGAGTTATGACAATGAAGAAATAAAAGGATAAAAATATATCAGACTATTGAGGGAATGCAAGAAGTCGGGAGTCACTGATCTAGAAACTCCACGAAGAGAACTATCACCATCCAGCAAAGGGACATCGCAAATTGTTGCGAGAGCTTTGCAGGTATTAGCGAATTGGCTATCTCCCATTCCTTGCAGAGAATCAGAAAAGAGGACATAGAGCTTAGCCATAGAAGATTCAGGTGGAAAATCTTCACTTGCGGCAAGATCGTCATTGTCCTCATCATCCTTGTCACTTTCGGAAGTTTCATGAGGAGGAATATTTGAAGGAGAAGAAGAACGGACTTTCCTTTTCTTTGAAGGAGGAGCAGTTGATTTTTCTCTGCGAAGAGCACCTTTACCTTTATCACCAGTCTTCGCAACATCAGCAGGCTCTTCTATTTCAGCAATAATCTTCACACACAGATAGAAATAAGAAATGGAAGCAACAGTATACTGTTTAAAATCAAAAGAGAAAATTTCTTACCTCATATGTGTTTGAGCGAAGAGCTAACAGAGTACTAGCTTTCCCAGTCCTATTATAACTATCTTTCAGTTTTTGGATCTGTAGAATGTCGCAAGAGTTAGCGAACAAATAATAAAGATAAATAAAAAAATATAAAGTGAGCTAAACGGGAAGAAACATACCTCTTTCTCCTTCTCGGGCCAAGAGAAAACCCAAGGTTTATAAGCAACGAGATTCGCAGGAAGAACATTTGACGCAACAATGTAAGGTCCTTTTAGCATTAAAGGAAAAACACACCATTTATCATCTTTGGATTGGCGAGGAGTTGTGTTTTTACCAGAATGCTAGTCAATATCTTGCATGAGAATTTTAGCTTCATCAATGTTATCTTTCCTTTTTAAGCGAATACCCCAGCGAGTATTCTCTTTCTTCATGGAGATAAGTTCATAGTTCTCAAATAAACTCGCTATTGTGTATTTCTCAGCAATTATCTCTAGGTTTACGAATTTAGGATCCCTAAGTTCTTTGGAGTACAGAGATCCTTTACCAGCACCACGGTTAGCGAACTCTAGCATCAAACGGATGCAGTCCCCACTCAGTTGGAAGATAGCTCGCGAAAATCCCGGATGAGCGAGAATTTCATAGAATAAAGGAAGATCTGGGTCATAAAGAGGAATAGGGAGACCTACGAGAATCTGACCTAGCGAAATTATGATTGATTGATCATCACAGTACTGATCAGAGAAAAGTTTGACAGAAAGAATTGACTTGGCATTTTCACCAGGAATGGTAGAGAGTGTGAAACCTTTATCAGCAAGATCTTTTTGGACATCTTTTAAATTTTTCTCATGTCTATGACCACTTGGAGCCATATTTGAATATAGAGTATGAGAATGAATGAAAAGTAAGAAGATTGAAGGGGAAAAAATCACAGTAGCAGAACTTGCAGAAGAATAACAGAGTTGCAGAGATGAGAGAATAAAAAGAGAAGAGAAAGTAAAAATAAAGTGGAAAGAAGGGTAAGAAGAGTATATAAAGGAGATTTTTTTTACTCGAAGAAATAAACACCATTAAGACGAAAAGACGTGAGCGGTTGAAAAGCGGCGGTTACAGAAGACGTGTCAAGAAACAGATGGAAGAAAGAATACGTGTGATAAATGCAGAATATGAAGAGATGAACAGCTGCGGCATTTCTCACATCATTCTCTATTTTGCAGAGAATATATGAGAAGAGGCAAGATGTAGGATCAGAATCTCGCAACGATAATGTCTCAGCGAAATTATCAACAACATAACACAACAACGTCACAGAATAATTTCAGAAATGATACGATAAACGACGTCAGCTAGAATCACGAGAAAGATGTGATAGACCTGCGAAAATTAGAGAGCTTGCGAAATTAACATTTGTAAGGTTGCGAGAATGTCGCAAACCATACCCGAAAATAAAGGACAGACTAGCTGTCATCCATTATGTATTTCCCTATAAATAGTCGTTCAAGTTGTAAAGAATGGAGAGAGATCTTTTTGAGTAAGAAACAAGTAAATAGGAGAGAGAAAGTCTAGAGCAGAGGTCATTCTTGATTCCTTTATCTTTTCTTGTAAGAACATTCAAAGATTGATCAATAAAATTAAGAGTATAAACCTAAAAATGAGTTGAGTAATAATGAAATCATATGAGGGGTGTAGTGTAGGATTTCCTGCAACTACAGACGCGACCTTTCAAAGATAAAACATGCAAATATGCGTTACTTGTCTGCTCATTAAAGACGTGACCTTTCAAATAATGCCTGCTCATCAAGGACGCAACCATTCGCCAACAGGTGTATTGGATGTCTATATAAGCATTACTCGTATCTGCTTGTAGCATTCTACAATATTAAGAAAATCTTAAATGCTTTAAAAAAAAATTGATAATCTTTCATCAGTATAATAGTGATGGATATGTTGCCGGAATTAACTATCGAGATACTACAGCACCTCCAAACCGCAGAAAGCATTTTAGCAAGCAAATGTGTTTCCAAAGAGTGGAATACTATCCTCGGGGACAAAAGAATTGGACTCCTTTTTGGTGTCACACCAAGAATAAGGAAAGAAGTTACTCAACTATTTTATAGAGAGGAAGATTTCATCCCGATCGTAACAACCAACAATCACGGCGCCCCGAATGATGGAACCCATGAAGATTTGACTAAGTTGCACCCAATAGTTGGATCTTGCAATGGTCTGGTCTGTTTTTATGTTTCACCCATGGCATACAAGATCCTGTATATGTTATGAATCCAGAAACTGGTGAGCACCTACATCTGCCACAACTATGCATCCCAATTATTGCACGAGATCAAGTACTTTCTTGGTATCCTGTAATTGGGGGTTTTGGATACTGTCAACGTACCGATGAGTACAAGATAGTTCGAATTCACATGGATGGTAAAGTTCAAATACACACTCTAGGAGACAAGAAAGGATGGAGGAACATAGCATGGGAGATTCCTTATATTTTTCGGAGTTCAGGTGTGTACGCACATGGTTGTATTTTTTGGAAGGATTGTTGTCAGTGGGATAGTGGCATAGTTTCTTTCAATTTGGACACTGAGACATTTCATCAACATTCGCGACCCCCGCATCATATTCCTAAGAGTAAATTCCCATCAGTTGGGATGGTTATGTTCGGAGTTCGGCTTTTATTTTACTACATCCATGAGGCCTGCTGTGATGAGGGGATTAATCAGCCCCGGATATATTTCTGGGCACCCATTTCCAAAAAAAAATATTCATACATGGGCACCTGGCGGGGAATGGAATTGGAATCATAAGATAAGCATTTTCTTGGAAAAGGATGAGGATGAAGGGTGGCCGACCTATTACCCGATAGCTTTTGGAAAAAACAAGGACCTCCTATTGTGGCAGAATGGGAGTTTATTGCGTTACAATGCACTCACCATAACTTGGACGGAAATTTGGGGGACACAACTGTGGGAAACAATCAAGGTTGCAATTATTCCTCATATGAGGAGCGCTGTCTCGTTGAAGAATTTTGGTGGACAATCGGAAACATGTACTCATGATATCCATGCCATTAACACATTCCTTGGGTTATCTATGTAGCTTTTTTTTCTCTTGTAGTTGTGTTTTTTTTTTTTGGTTTTTGGATTATTTTCTATGTTGAAATGTACAATTTAGTTTGGGTCATTGTTTAACTAGACAACCTTTAGTTTTTTTCCTTTTTTTGCGTTACACTTATGGTCCAGCCGTCCAGGCCACCCCAATCCACCTAGGTTATTAGTCGAAAAGTAGAAAAATTATTTGGGTATTTCCTAAGAGATCATGATTTATTTTAGTTTGTTATGTTCGAAATGTATATATTAGATTAAAAAGGAAATTAGATAAACATGAAAATATTCATTCCATATCTCATTATACTGCTACAATATCTAATTTTTTAGTAAGATGGAAATTGAAATATTCGGTGTAAATACCAAAGAATCGTGATTTAAGATAATGATGGAAAACCTAAAAAATTAGAGTTTTCAAATTACACCAAGCATAGAAAAAAACTAACATAGAGTATTAAGAGGGATTGTTGATATGAAATTGACGAGAGGATCCAAAAACGTCTTAGACTGACGCGACCATTCGCCAACAGGTATATTGGATGTCTATATATATATATATATATATATATATATATATAAGTTTTATACTCGTATTTTCTTGTAGCATTCACAATAAGAAAATCCTAAAAGTTTGTAATTTTTGTTTTGTTTTTTTGATAATCTTTCATCAGTATAATAGTGATGGATATGTTTTCGGAATTAACTACCGAGATACTTCAGCGCCTCCAAACTACAGAAATCGTTTTAGCAAGCAAATGTGTATGCAAAGAATGGAATACTATCCTTGGGGACAAAATAATTGGATTCCTTTTTGGTATCACACCAAGAATGGGGAAAGATAAAGTTACCCAACTCTTTTATAGAGAGGAAGATTTCAGCCCGATCGTAAGAGCCAACAATCATGATGCCCCGAATGATGGAACCCATGATGATTGGACTATGTTGCACCCAATAGTTGGATCTTGCAATGGTCTGGTTTGTTTTTATGTTTCACACCAAGACATACAAGATCCTGTATATATTATGAATACAGAAACTGGTGACCACCTCCATCTGCCAAAACTATGCATCCCAATTTCAACGGATCAAGTACTTTCGTGGTATCTACGATACAACGTAATTGGGGGTTTCAGATACTGTCAACGTACCAATGAGTACAAGGTAGTTCGAATTCACATGGATGGTAAAGTCCAAATACACACTTTAGGAGACAAGAGGGGATGGAGGAACATAGCATGGGAGATTCCTTATACTTTTCGGAGTTCAGGTGTGTACGCACACGGTTGTATTTTTTGGATAGATTGTTGTCAGCAAGATATTGGCATAATATCTTTCAATTTGGACACCGAGACGTTCCATCAACATTTTCCACCCCGCATCATATTCCTGGGAGTGAATTTTGGATAAATACTTACCCATCACTTGGGATGGTCATGTTCGGAGTTCGTATTTTATTTTACTACATCCATGAGGGAATTGATCGGCCCCAGATAGATTTTTGGGCTCCCATTTCCAAAGAAAATATTCATACATGGGCACCTGGCGGGGAATGGAATTGGAATTATGAGATAAGCATTTTCTTTATAGAGGATGAATGGCCGACTCATAACCCGATAGCCTTTATAAATAACGAGGAACTCTTATTTTGGCAGAATAGGTGTTTATTGCGTTGCAATACACTCACCAAAACTTGGACGGAAATTTGGGGGGCACTACCGTGGGAAACAAGGGTTGTAATTATTCCTCACATGAGGAACTTTGTCTCGTTGAAGAATTTTGGTGGACAATCGGGAACGTGTACTCATGATGTCCATGCCACTAACACATTCCTAGGATTATCTATGTAGCTTTTTTTCTTGCAGTTGTGTTTTTTTTTTTTTTGGTTATTTGGATTTTTTTTCTATGCTGAAATGTACAATTTATTCCTTGGGTTATTTATGTTGCTTGTTTTTTGTTTTTATTTTGGTGTTTGGATTTTTTTCTATGTTGAAATGTTCAATTTCGTGCATCAACATGAAAGTGTTGCCGCTAAATGTTGGGTCATTGTTTGACTAGCCAACATATGGTTTTTTCCTTTTTTTTTGCGTTACACCTATGGTCCAGCCGGCCGGGCCACCCCAACCGACCTAGGTAATTAAATTAAAAAGTAAATTAGATAAATATGAAAATATTCATTCCATATATCTCATGAGATCATAATTTATTTTAGTTTTTTATGTCCGTTATGCATATTAGATTAAAAAGGAAATTAGATAAACATGAAAATATTCATTCCATATCTCCTTATATTGATAGAATATTCGATGTAAATACCAAAGAATAGGTGATTTAAGATAATGATGGAAAACCTAAGAAATTAGGGTTTTCCTTAGAAATATATATAAATTACACCAAGCATAGAAAAAATTAACATAGAGTATTAAGAGGAAAAAATGAGTTCTGCTAAGAGGGACTGTAGAGATGAAACTGAAGAGAGGATCCAAAAATGTCCTCGACTGATGGCTGGTCCTTGTAAATTGAGGATTATCATTACTGTGGATGGAATAACTACTGTTCTTGGTGTTCCTCTCGACGCTGTAATTCGTTCTGTTGTCAGTAGTGTTGACAATGATGATGTTCTTATTTATGCTGATGTTATTCCTGGTGTTCCTCTGGACGTTGTAATCAGTAGCGTTGAGGATGCTGATGTTCCTGCTTATGCTAATGTTCCTACTGTAAATGATGATGCTCCCTTTCTATTATTGAAATTATTGATGAAGATCGTCTCGATGTTCCGGATATGGCAGATAATCCAAAAGTTAACAAGCATGATCTTAACAAGCATGTGGAGCCTGATGAAGCAGAAAATGACAAATCTGAGAATGACAAGGCGCCCAAGCCTGCTGGTTGGAGTGATCAGGTTCACCTCAGCATTGCAAGAAGAATTGTTTGAATATGGGGGATGGTTCATTTGATATGTTTTTTTTTTGATGATATGGTTTGATTTATCGATTTCATTTTGTGGACGCTTTTAAAGTTGTTTTCGTTTCTTGTTTCGTTTGCTAATTTTGTCATTTAGAAGAAGGTGATGTTTATGAATTCTTTTATTATTTAGGTATTGGAATCATGAGATAAATCAGATAATTATTTACAAGTTCATAGAGTTTACAGAATGCAATATACTCTTGCAAATTTATTTAGTTATGAGGTGTGCATTCTTTTGGAAAAATAAATATAATTAGTTGAAAGAACGGAGGAAATGTAGAAAAATACAGTTTCCTCCCATGTAAACGATAAGAATCAATTTATCACTTTAGGTCTGATCTTATTATCTCCTTGTCAATACTTTTAACAAAAATACTAGTTTGAACAAGTAAAGTGCTATTGAAAGTAAAGTACTGCTATACGACGATGTTAATGATAATGATCTTTGCGTGGAATTGGATGAGAATGAGGAACCAGACTCATCTAACAAGTTCTTTGCTTTTTAAACAGAGTTTTTGATGACCATTTTGTTTTCAGTGCTGGTTTTATTTATTTTTTAAGTATTGCACTAGATGGAGGCTTTTTACGCTGATAGATAGGTTGACATTTATGTGATGAATGATTCACGTTGAACTTTATGTTTTATGGAAATGATGAACATGAAAATGGATGGGTTTAGTTTATTTATCTTTATTAGCTTACTGTATGATTAGAATAATACGTTTCCTACATAGGTGCCACTAATAATTCATACGTTTCCTCCCTAAACCAAGAATAATACAGGAGACAACCCAGCTTAAAATTATTAAGGTAAATATTATTCGAAATAGGAAAGTACTTTTTTTCTATAGCCTCTTCTCGAGTTGGTTAGAGATAGGAAACAAAATTTCGAAAATTCTGGGAAACAATTTTATCATAACTGTCTACGATATATTCTCTCATAAAATAAGGAAACTAACCATATTGGTTACACATCAAAAATTTGGAAATAAAAAAAGAAAAACACCAAAAATCTTTTGTTTGGCGGGTGATGAAAATGGATTTTACTGGGCGGGATGATTTCAAAAGGAAAATCAATTACCTCCTGATGGTTTGGTTAAATTCCAAAAAGAAAAAGAAAGATGAGTTCGACCTACTTTTTCAGTTTTTATTACTCGATTCATTCTCTCTATGAAATCATAATTCTACTATTATCGTCTCTAATCTTTACAAGGAATCTACCTCTTCAGACTCGATCTTTGTTGTTAGTATTATTTCTACAACCCATTATCGAATGAATATTAAATTGATGTTAGATTTTTTGTTCAATCTCATGGAATTAGATGTTAGATCTTATAGGTTTACTAGTTAAAGCATGATTAGGGTTTTTATTCTATCACTTCTTATAGGTTTACTAGTTAAAGCATGAGTAGGGTTTTTATTCTATTACTATCTCTAATATTTACAAGGAATCTACCTCTTTAAACTCGATCTTTGTTGCTGGTAATATTTCTACAACCCATTATCGAATGAATATTAAATTTATGTTAGATTTTTTGTTTTATCTCATGGAATCATATTTTAGATCTTATAGGTTTACTTGTTAAAGCATGATTAGGGTTTTTATTCGGCTGTATCAAAGAACAAGTTAATGACAATCACGGGTTGTACGATGAGATGTGATTTCATTTTGTTACAACAATAATATATTAGGCTTAAGTTACATGCATCTACTATTATAAGATTTAGGTAAGGATCTTTCTTTCATGTTACTTAGTTAGGCTTTACTAGTTAGTTAGGTTTTACAAAATAAAAAACTTAACGATGCTAATTTTTTTCTAGGGTTTTTGTTATTGTTTGGGTTGGATTTTGATTGAGAGTTAATAACTCTACTTTGATCGACGATGTTGTGTCAATCATATTTATATACAAGGCTTCTCAAGATTTAAATATTCGAGTCTCTGTTACTTGGCGAGCCTGTAACGTCTGTATTTTAAGTTGCCACTTTTAATAATACCATGTTGCTGGTTGGCCAATTTGACTATATCTTCAAGATAAAAATGGATAATCATTATCTGGTGCTTTAGTGCTCTTGGCTTTTGTAACAAAAAGTTATATAAGACCGTTTAACCGGTACCTTTCGCTTTGTGGATAACACAATAATCATGAGGAGATTTTGTGTGTTGCAGTGATGTTTTAGCCTCAAGTTACATGCATCACTGAGTTCATGTTTGTTTTCTTTTCATATAATAGAAAATAGGTGTAACACATGTTGCCTATCCTGTTAGGTTTAGCTAATATTTTCCAAAATAAGCTCAAATTCCTAACTGAGATGCACGTACCTACACAGCTTTTGTCATGGCAGAAGATGATGATTACGACCAATGGAGGGAATCAGATGTTGAGGGGGATTCTGATGAAGAAACGGTGGATTTAGATGAGAGTCATGATGACATTGTACAATCAGATGACGATGGTGGTGGAGATATGCTCCACACTGCTAGATTTGAAGACTTAACAGGTAATGTGTGAAACCTTGTACTTACTTGTTTCTACTTAAACATCACATGGTTTCATATGTTGCCTCGGTTATTTCCAGAGTCAGAAGATTCTGAAAATGATGATTTGGAGGTGTTAGAAGAAAAATAATTGGAAAATGCTCCAGAAGCAGAAAAGCAGCCACAACAAGAAGACTCTACAAAAGTGACTCTGGTACATAAAATACATTTTCACATTATACAGATGTCTAACTCTCAGTTACACAAGCTAAGTAAATGTGTAACTTCTAGTTACACAAGATAAATAGATGTGTAACTAGAAGTTACACATGTTAATTAGATGTGTAACTTTTACTTACACATACTGATTGAATGTGTAACTTCTGGTTACATATATTTTACTTACATGTATTAATGGTTGTTACTGATATCCTTTGGTCAAATCGATTCATGTAATTTGAATTGATTCATGTGTAGCTGCAAGTTACACATGCTAAATGAATGTGTAGCTTATAGTTACACATGATACGCTAATTGAAATCAAGTAAATTAGTTATTAATACTGATTATAACTCTCAATTTGTCATTTTTCTGCTGGCTTATGTTTTCCATTTCTTTTGGCAGAAAAACAATCCTTTGGTCCAATCATTAGAAAAGCTACTCGTATTCTCAGTGCACCTAACAATCCCCATGTTCTGATGTTTTTCAAGTTGGGTATAATTCTATAGGAACTAATGACCGAGTCAGTTCCATGGACGGAGTTAAACTCGTTACAGGTAGACTTCAATACCTTTCTTCCCCTAAAGTTATCAACTACCTGAACTACCTGGAAGAGAATACTTCATTTGAATTACTAACTTGACATAGTTGCTTGATAATTTGAGTTTGGTTTGACTTCTTTTTTTTCTCTTTGTAGGTCGTTAGTGTTGTTGGCTTCATGGATCGTCGACTAGATATTCCAGAAACACTTGATCCGCAACTTGCATCCATATAGAGGACTGCTGGCGAAGGTAAATGTATTTTATGTCAAAGTTGCTTTTTTCACAACTCAATTAAGTGCGCCAACTGAGACCCAGCTTCAGTTATGTTCAATACACAGTGAACCTGGGTACATCAGAATTGTTGCACTATTAATATGCACACTAGTACTGTACAGATAGCACTTATATGCAAAAAGGATTTTCCGCGGCACAAATTTTTGCAATGCTACTGTTTTTTATGAGTTAGGTGTAAGATATTAGACATTTCTTTGCATTATATGGATGTGTAACTCTCAGTTACACAAGCTAAGTGGATGTGTAACTTCTAGTTACACATGCTAATTAGATGTGTAACTTTTACTTACACATACTGATTGAATGTGTAATTAGATGTGTAATTTCAGTCACTAATTATCTATGTGCATTTTTTTTCATTCTGAAACGTGCATATAATAATTGAATGATCGTATGATATGAAACGTGTATCTAATCGATAGTTGTTCATTGTGCTTTACTTGTCAGTTCATAGCTTTGTGACGGTGAAAGTTGTAGCCGATGGTGGTGCGTGTGGTGGTACTACTGGAGGTGCGGTGTGAGTGGCGGAGAAATAACTGGAGGTGTCATATTATTTTGTGGTTGTGGAATTGAAAAGTGTTGCAGCTATTCTATTGAGTTTGTGATTCTAGGAGGTGTTGGTGGTGGAGGTGCAGATTTTTAGAGGAGGATATGGAGCCAGTGGTGATGCTGGAAAATGTAAGTGTAGTCAAATTTGTTTAACTTCCATTAAACCATGAACTAATAATCTGTTTTCCACCGTGCTTTAGGTTACCTAGGCTTGAAAGTTCATGACAAATTGCAATATGACATATGCATTGATTAATGTTTGTGAAATGAACGGAAGAAGCTGCCTGTACAATAGATAATTAGTGACTGAAATTGTATATAGTTAAACTCAATTGCATGTGTAACTACTAATTACACATGTCATATGCATGTGCAACTTCTTTTTACACATTCTATATGCATGTGTAACTTTTCCTCACACCAGACAGATGCATGTGTAACTAGAAATTACACAAGTTAGATGCTTGCGTAGCTCCTTGTTACACATGCTAAAATAAAAATAACTCCTCCTACTTACATTAGGCTTCAGAGACAAGTTATCATGTGCCTTTTATGTGATTTTTGTTCTATAATTTTGCCTTGCAATTATACTATAATTTGTTTCTTTATTATTTTTTTTCCATCCAACCTAATTCCATGGATGTTTATTCTTGTTTGCAGATGTGCAAATATATCGGAATCGAGAAAGACAGAAAAGGAAGGAAACATTTCTATTATAGGATATAGTGGATTATTTCTAGGATTTCGCTTCCATATCTCGTGTTTTAATTCGTTTATTGTGTTCAAACAACCAATTACTTTATTTGTAGTAATTGATGAGCGAACAAATTATTATAAATGAAAATTAAAGTAATCCATGTATTTTATGATGAATAACTTGTAGATAACCTTACATATAGCATGTGTAATAAAAAGTTACACATGCATATGGATGTGTAACTTGTAGATACACATGCCATACACATGTGTAACTTCTGCGTACACATGTGTAACTAACTACAGAGTACACATCTATGTACAAGTGTAACTTTGCATTACACATTTTATATAAATGTGTAACTTCTGGATACACATGTCATATGCATGTGTAACTTCAGTGTACACATCCATATGTTGGTGGTGGTTGGAAGTGGTTGCAGGTGGTGGTTGGCGGCGGTTATCATTGGCGACGAGCGACGACGGTGGTTGGTGGTGGTTGGCGGCGGTGGTGGTCGGAGGTGGCTGGCGGTGATTGTGGGAAGTGGTTTGACTGGCGGTGGTAGTCGGAGGTGGTTTGACGGTGGTGGTCGGAGGTGGCTGGCGGTGGTGGTCGGAGGTGGTTGGAACATCATCACATAATATTTTAATAATTTTGGGCCTAAATTTAAATTTTTATTTAATTATGGGCTTGACAAGATGCATAAGAACGATTTTTTGGGGACCATGGTTTTTTTGGAGGGACCATGGTTTTCTTTTGGGTAAAGGCATTAGAAGTAATTTTAGGTCACCCCATATCTAGTTATTTATTTAATACCTAATCTACCCTCTTAATTAATTTTAGGTTATGATTAGTGAATGATTTAGTTAAAAACAATTAGTGAGATTAAATTAAAGATGAGTTTATTATTAGTTGAGTAGAATTATTGAGAGAGTAGAGTTAGAGAAGATGAAGGAGAAAAACATGGAAAATAATTTTTTTTCCAATTCACTAAGTTTGAGTATTCAAATGATGAAAACTCATCTGATTCTTCATCTCCATCCTCTCCTAGAATATTTGTTAATCTTCAAAATGATCCGGATTTGAACTGTATTTTGAACAGTTCGGTTACTTTATATGAAGAACAAGTAACCGAACTCATCTGAAGTTGTAGTTCGGTTGCCCCGTGAGATGAACAAGTAACCGAACTCATCTGAAAGTGTAGTTCGGTTACTTGTTCCAAACACGCAGGTTACCGAACTCTCAAATAATAGAATTTCTAGGAGTTACATCGTTATGTTCGGTTGGTTCTCAACTAACCGAACTTTGGACGCAAACTGCATGCACTTTTGATCTAACCGAACTTTACGTAATATAAGAGTATATAAGTTTACAAAGTTCGGTTCTTTCGCAAACTTGAACCTAACAGCTAACCAACCGAACTCTGAGTTCGGTTTCTGCGATAAAATTGTGAAGTTACCGAACTTAACAAACAAAAAAAATGTGAAGTTCCAGCGTCTATTGGCTAAGTTCGGTTACTTTGTAGTTTTAAAAGTTTTTGCGAACAAACCGAACTCTATTGGCTAAGTTCGGTTGTTTTGGAACTCAACATAGTGGCCACAACAACACAGTTCGGTTAGACTGGATTTGTTTTTTTCGGTTCTAAGGGTGGAGTTCGGTTACTTTGTAGTTTTAAATTTTTTTGCGGAACAACCGAATAGAGAGTTCGGTGACTTAGTTTTAAATCCAATAGAACCGAATTGTTCTTCGTGTTCTTCATTTTCAAGAAGTTCGGTTAGTAAACTAGGGTTTTTTGGAAAATCGGCCTAACCGAACATGGCTCTGTAACTCCTATTAAAACCCTAGTTTGATGATTTCTATTCGATTGAAGCAATCAAAATCAAATTAAAGTGAAAGGTTTGTTGGAAAATTGGAGTGGTCCCATGGCAGAATCAGGTTGCGGCTGGCGTCTTTTATACTCGATAAAATTATTATGTAACCGAACTTAATTGTGATTGCATTGATGTTGTTACATTTCTTAAATAGGCGGTGGCGGTGGTGGTGGGAGGAGGTAGTGGTGGTAATCGGTGGTTGGTGGTGGTGATAATCGGAGGAGGTGGTGGTGGTAATCGGCGGCGGTGGTGGTGGTAATCGATGGTTGGTGGTGGTGGTAATCGGCGGTGGGTGGTGGTGGTGGGAGGAGGTGGTGGTTATATATATAGGTGGTTATTAGGTTGGTTTTAAATTAAATTAGGTTAAGGGTAGGTTAGTCATTTCAACGTTTTAGGACACCCCTTATCACTATAGAGAAGGTGGCCTAATAAAATCATGGTCCCCTCAAAAAAACCATGGTCCCTAAAAAGTCCTTCATGCATAAGAATATCAAGATCTTTTAATATTTCGAGGCCTACATTTAAATTTCTTTTAATTAAGGACCTCATATTATGGGTTACCTATGGATGGGGCCTGAGCGTAAGTTTTCCATATGAAAATTTAAAATTAAGAAGTTCGACCCATTATACCGTTTTTCAACCGGTGACCACTCTCTCGAGCGATATCCCAAAAGGCCGATGTAAACTTACTGCCCTGCGGGCGTAGAGTAGTGTTCCTCTTGCCCAATTTGTATGTTGCATCATCAGATCCACAGGTGCCTGCCGCGTAGGATAAATCCCATCACCCCCACCCCGCCTCTCCCCGAAGCTCGAAACACCAAACTCACGTCTACTTTCCCCCGGTAAACAGTATACACACAAGTTTAGTGGGCTCCACCGAAGTCCCCATATCCGGGACCCACACACACTCCTCATCACCAGAAGATCTAATAGCCGAGCGATTAATTTCAGGGATCAAATCAAGTATCTCCTTCTTCCCTTCGCTCGTAAGATTATCGACCGTATTTATGAGTTCTACACAAACATTTCTCACACAAAAACAAATCCACACACGCTCTCTCTCTCTTCGTTGTGAAGAGAAATTTCTCTTCTCTTCTGATCCTCTCTCAGCATCTCAATTGGATCTGATTAGGTTTCTTATTAGTATATCGTAGATTCACGATCTCGGAATTCTTCTTATTGATCAAGACTGTTTTTGATTCTCGTCAAAAAAAATGGTAGGGTTTATGGAATCTTTGTTTCCGTTTGAATTGTGAAAATTGATTGGATCTGATGAAACTTGATTTCGATCAGTGTTTTTGTAGTTAGTTAAATTGTTTTTAGGTTTTGAATTTGCTTAAGATCTGGATTTTTTTCAGTGTGAATTTAACGATATGTATTTTTTTTTTGTTTCTTTGCATGGGTATTACTATGGGGCAGCCTCTTAGACTCGAAATCAAGGTATTGTGTTGCGTTACTTTGATAATTTAGTTGGGAATGGTTTAGATCTTTGATGTTTAGTGTTGCTGATGGGAAGTGGTTTGTTTGTTTTTTCAGAGGAAACTCGCTCAAAGATCAGAAAGAGTAAAATCTGTCGATCTACATCCTACAGAACCATGGTAAGATTGATTTCGTATTTTGAAAATTCTAGCTAGTAATGTATGGTTTGGTACGATTTAGAATCCGTATTTATATCCACCTTCCGCATTGGATTTTTTTTTTTTTTGCAGGATTCTTGCAAGTCTTTATTCGGGAAGCGTTTGCATTTGGAATTACCAATCACAGGTCAGAAACTGATCATGTTTTGCATCTCATGTTTATACTGCAATCTTGTTATAATTTAGTACGTCTAGAGTAGTAGAATTCCATAGACTTTTGCTCTTTAGCTTTTAAAAGATGAATTTAGAAACCATAGTCCATGTTGTGTTATTGTACTCAAGCTTTCTGGGATGAATTTGTTGTTGATGCTCGTAATATATAATTAGATAGAATAGTCAATGAAATCCCATAAAAAAATGTGTTCTATAGACTCAAACGGGATTAGAGGTAGAGATACTACAAATAGAGATGCTAAGACAAAGAATAAGATGGAGAAACGGAGAAGGCTACCAGTATACTGACAATATGGTTTCAGTTCTCACTGTAATGACACAATGTAGCAGTTTGGGTGCTTTATTTTCAACAGAAGTCAATTATCTTAGGATGTTCGAGTCTAAGTTTCATTAAGTCACAACAACCAAACCAAGACTTACGAATGCACTATGATTTTGAAACTATCCATTTAATAGTGGTTCGAGACACTTTTAGGCCTAATATTATAAAGTTAAACGCGCTTAAAAAAGAAGAGTAGCAGCGCACACGTTGAAGTATGTCTCATTCAGCACTTTGAGTGTTTGATTTCTTGACGAAACAGAAAGGGAAGGGAGAGGAAAGATATAAAAGAAAAGCTACTCTGGAGCTATCGCACAATGGGCAAACATCATTAAATATCTTCAGTCTGAAAACGATATTAATCATTTTTTTTTACATAGAATTTTTTTAATAAATACACTGGATTACGTATAGTCATCCTCTTGCATACATAAGTATCCATAGAGGGAATTTTTCAGACCATTCCTGATACATAATGATATTAATCATTAAAGTGAACTTGAAAAGGGAACAGACTTTTTCTTATTGAATATTTCCTGCTGCTTTTCACAAAATGATATAATTTGAAGGTTGATTAACTACACATATAGAAATTCTCCAAGACTGATGAAGAGGATGTTAGACTCACCGTTAAGTCCAACTCAAGCATGCAAATCCTTCTGTATCTTGAAGTAATCCCTTTTTGTGGCATTTTTATAGAGCAGTTACTGTATAGAAATCTCATGAAATCATGCTGTACAAATATCCACTTTTGTTTTTCAGTGATCATGATAACCTTCTTTATGAGACAATGTTGAACCTGCCTATTATAAACAGGGCTAATAGTATAGGTAAGAAGTATGTTTTCAGAGAGGGGAAAAAAAGGTAAGAAGTTAGTAATGGGCTTTCATAGTGTCACTTAAATATTAGTGAAAGTTTCAATCCCATTAAAAAGATAACCTTTTTTATGAGATATTGTTGAACTTGCCTATCATAAACAGTGGTGACAATAGTGTAGGTAATAAGTATGTTTGCAGAGAAGGGAAAAAAATGCAAGAAGTTTGTAATGAGCTTTCATAGAGTCACTTATTAAGGTAAGAAGTTTGTAATGAACTTCCCTTGTCTTTGCTGTTTACTAGAAGTACTGTCTTCATCTCTTCAAATTCCCAACTTAAATGCAAATTTGTTATTATCTTGTGTTCACTTTTTACTTGTTTTAGTTCATACTAATAAATTATATGATCAATCTATAGACTATGACGAAGTCCTTTGAAGTCACGGATTTACCAGGTAATCTCTTCGATTCAGTCTTTATCTTCTCATTCCTTCAGTAGTTCAATACATATTCAAGTGTATGCCATTTATTTGCAGTTCGCTCAGCAAAATTTATTGCACGTAAACAATGGGTTGTCGCTGGAGCTGATGACATGCATATCCGGGTATACAATTACAACACGATGGATAAAGTCAAAGTATTTGAAGCACACACGGACTACATCAGATGCGTGGCTGTCCATCCAACTCTTCCTTATGTGTTATCATCATCTGATGACATGCTTATCAAGCTTTGGGACTGGGAGAAAGGTTGGATGTGTACCCAAATATTTGAGGGCCACTCCCACTACGTCATGCAAGTGACTTTTAATCCAAAAGACACCAACACTTTCGCGAGTGCCTCTCTAGATCGCACGATAAAGGTGATGGGTGATTTTGTTATTAACTTAATCAGCAAAAACAGAATTCAGCATTTTTATGATGGTGGTCTTACCTTTGTATATCACCAGATAACTTGTTATTGATTGTTTTGTGAACTTACTAATTTCCAGATTTGGAATCTTGGCTCTCCCGACCCAAATTTTACCTTGGATGCCCATTTGAAAGGAGTAAACTGTGTCGATTACTACACCGGGGGTGATAAGCCGTACCTAATCACTGGTTCTGATGATCATACTGCTAAGGTTCATCTAGTTATATTTATGCTGATAACTTAATACTTTATCTTTATGTCAGACAGTCTATAATCTTTCTGGCAAATTTGTTTTTGAAACAGGTGTGGGATTACCAAACAAAAAGTTGCATTCAGACACTTGAAGGTCACACACACAATGTTTCTGCTGTTTGTTTCCATCCTGAACTTCCAATTATAATCACCGGTTCTGAGGATGGTACTGTTAGGATATGGCATGCAACCACATATAGGTAAGAGGTTTTGATCGTTGACTAATACTACAGCTTCAATGGTGCTTACTTTTCTAAGTTTCTTCCCTAATTCTAATGATACGTGAAATGGACAGCCTACTAGATTTTTCTGTATTTTTTGTGTGATACGGGTCTTAAGTTGTAGACAGAGCAGCAGTTTTGTTTGATAATCCACTGCTTCGTTTATGTCTGTGTGCATTTGTGGGAGTGTTTATTTCTCCTTATCTTTTATGAACCTCTGGTTTCATTTACCATTTATATTCGCACATGTTCTTCTACAAATTTCTTATTTTTGCAATAAAGTGGAAATTTTCTACAGCAATGCGAACACTCTCAGTGTTTCATGTCTTTACTTGACTCATGGTGCAATTACTTTTGAAATGGTGCTAATGGGGCATTCAAGAGATCCTGAACCCACATTGATAAGCAATTTTTTGAAGTGTGTCATTTGTTTTCCAGATGAAGGATAATTTTAAGTTTCCTACACATATATATAGGCCTACTTTAATGATTTTTTTTCACATGAATAAATTCTATATCATGCGAGTTATACCATTGTTTATCCCCCATTTCTATTTTATGTTGATGACTGTACATGTAACTGATTAATAATTTCCTTCCTCCTCCTAATAAGATGAATCCATTTTTCGATAGCTTCCCAGTAGCTGATTTTATCATGTGCATCTATGTGCAGGCTTGAGAACACATTGAATTACGGTCTTGAGCGAGTGTGGGCAGTTGGATACATGAAAAGTTCGCGGAGGTAAGCTAAATGGTCCTTTCTTTTTCTTTTTTACGAATGCTGTTCACAGCCCATTTCTAGTGTTTCTTAAAACTCATACAGCTAATATACAGATTGGGTTCACATGGTACCCAAAACCAGACTCCACATCTTATAATCAGGAAACTGGCTCCTCGTGAATCAACTCAGCCTAGATTGTCATTGCATTTGTTGATTAGAAATGGTTGAATACTCGGTAAAAATCTTGTGTGGAGTAACTAGATACCAATTTAAAACCATGTTTTATGATACTTTAATGTGGTTTTCTCATAAAAGGCGTAGCTTTTAATCCAAAGGGAAAGTGTAAGCACAAAACTTGCCAAACAACTACTAGGAAAGCTTTAATTCACAAAACTTCGTGAATAGTTTCACAACACTCTTGAAGCTGAAATGTGTTTGCATCCTTATCCACAAATTGCAAACGTTTTTTCTTTGTTTATCATGCCACTTACTTGCTTGGCATTTTGGAGGAAGAAATAAACTTGGTAACTCGTCTAAGATGAGTTGAGAGCTAGTCAGATTTTGAAGTGTGCTGTCTGGACACTTCAACGACTAGATTGGGAAATAATAATTCAAATAAACTATGTCATATGTAAGTTGGATGAGTTCACAGTCAAGCTTTACTTCTGATAATGCATCAGGAGTTAGAGTAGGGCACTTCGTCTAGTCATATTACCTCACGATTAACTTTTGCAATAGATGTTGTTAGTTATGAGGTATCTGACTAATGCTTTATGTGTTTATTCTTTTTATGTTCAGGGTTGTAATTGGATGCGATGAAGGAACCATCATGATTAAAATTGGTAAAGAAGTACCAGTTGCTAGTATGGATAGTAGTGGAAAAATCATATGGGCCAAGCATAATGAGGTTCAAACTGTGAATATTAAAAGTGTTGGAGCAGATTACGAGGTCTGACCTCCAACTTACATACTAATATTGTTTGTGTTACTTAGAACCTTATAATGGAAGGTTATTTTTACAGCATAAGCTGACATGGTGGATTTTCTTTTTTGTTATGTACACAGATCACTGATGGAGAGCGATTACCTTTGGCTGTAAAAGAGTTGGGGAGCTGTGATCTTTACCCTCAAGTGAGTTTGTCATCTTTAGTGCATTATAAGTATTCACAGATGTATTCTTTTGCGCTTCTCTGATCCATTTTGTGCAATCCCTAGTTGTTGATGATCTGATGATTTTTTTTTGTTGGTTTTAGAGCTTAAAGCACAATCCGAATGGGAGGTTTGTCGTTGTATGCGGGGATGGCGAGTACATTATATATACCGCTTTGGCATGGAGAAATAGATCCTTTGGATCTGCATTAGAGTTTGTGTGGTCAACTGATGGAGAATATGCTGTCAAAGAAAGTACTTCAAGGATTAAGATATTCAGTAAAACTTTCCAGGTCTGAATCCATTTCTCCTTGGACCTGTGTGAGAACAATAATTTTCCTTGAAGTGATTCGAAATGTGCACATTCAATAGTTAGTAGTATGTGCAAGTCCTTTGAGATCGCAGGACAGGGGAACTGCTTTTAGAAGATATGACAAATGCAAAATTTGTTCTCAAATATTTATTTCTCTTTGTTACCGCGATATGATTTCATCAGAAACTCCGCTTTCTCCTTTTTCGCTGAAATGATCTCATGAAGAAACAAATTCCCTCCTGAAAGACCTGGCTGTCTTCATCTGCGTCGGGAATTTTCAATGTTTTGATGCTATTCAAAATAACCAAAAAACTTCTGCTTCCTTCTTTTACTTAATAGTTAATTCACTCTGATGACAAATATTGTGTCCTCTAACAGGAATAATACCTTATAGTCTCACTTAAGTATAAGTACCTCTGCTAATGTTAACTGATTTGCCTTCTTTCAGGAAAGGAAAAGCATAAGACCAACTTTTTCTGCTGAACGCATTTTTGGGGGAACCTTGCTAGCAATGTGTTCGAACGACTTTATATGTTTTTACGATTGGGCTGAGTGCAGGTTGATTCGTCGAATTGATGTCAATGTCAAAGTGAGAACTTATACACCAAAAGCCTTGCATGGTTTATAGGTGCTGCACTCTGGTTGAAGTCTCAAATTAATTATTTTCTTGCTTATGTGGTGTATCACAGAATCTTTATTGGGCTGATAGTGGTGATTTGGTGACAATTACCAGTGACACATCATTTTACATGCTGAAGTACCATGTAAGAATCAGCATTTTACTAGCTCTCTTTTAAATATTTATTTATGCCATCATATTAGGTACCACACCAGGTTTTATCTTAATTTTTACTTATGTACTAAAACAAATATTTAACAATGACAGCGGGACGTTGTTGCAAATTTTTTGGATACCGGAGGAGAAATTGGTGAGGAGGGTGTTGAAGATGCTTTTGAGCTTCTCAATGAAGTAAATGAGCGAGTTCGAACAGGGTTATGGGTTGGAGACTGTTTTATCTATAATAACTCTTCATGGCGACTTAACTACTGTGTTGGTGGTGAGGTAAGCTGGTTAAGCTAATACTGTTTGCAACAACTGAATAGGGTCCTTCCTGGATGATGCATATATCTGAGCCCTTGTTGCCAATTTCAGGTGACAACTATGTTTCATCTGGACCGGCCAATGTACTTGTTGGGATATCTTGCAAACCAAAGTCGTGTATATCTAATAGATAAGGAGTTCAAGTGAGTCAATTTGTTTATTGTGGTATGTTCTTATCGTTATCGTTATCTATCTATAGCAATCTCAGTGGTTAACTTTTTGCCATACAGTGTTATTGGATACACATTACTTCTAAGCTTGATTGAGTACAAGACTCTTGTGATGCGTGGAGATTTGGAGAGGGCAAGTGAAGTTTTACCCTCAATTCCTAGGGAGCATCTTAATAGGTGTGCTTATTTACTTACTGTTTTATCAGTTGCAATATATGTGTTTTATCTGACAATTGTCGCCTGGTTCTTTTTCAAACCTTTTTACTTGAACTTTACTACATTAAGTTGCTGTTGGTGACGAAACATCATCATTTGTTGCCTCATCTGAGCTCCAACAATTTGGACAGAGAGAGTGGAAGTTCTTACATATTCAGTTTTAAATGTTCTCTTTGTATTTGGGTTGGTCTCGGACAATGTATTCAGAGTTTAAAACCCTGACCAAGATGAATTTTCTCTTTGCATTGTTTTTTGTTTGTCATGAAAAAATTGAAGCATAGTTCAAATTTAAATAGTAGCTCAACTAGAAAGTCTGGAGTAGAATTTTTGCGATAGTCTGACACAACCCTTAGAAAGATCTTACTTCACTGGCCAACTTACAGTAGCATGATGGAACTTGATTCTGATTTTGATGCAGTAATTGGCTAATTGAACCATTAGAACCATAATTCAGATTTTGCAGCTTTGCTTCTGCAAATTCCTTCGTTCTGATATTTTTTTCTTCTTATGTTTGATCATATTTCCAGTGTGGCTCGTTTCTTGGAATCTCGAGAAATGTTGGAAGATGCGTTGGAAGTGGCTACAGATCCTAATTATAGATTCGATCTAGCTATACAGCTTGGAAGATTAGAGGTTGCAAAGGTAACACACATTATCATGTGAATAAGAGGATATATAAACTTTAAATCGCTGCTCAATTTCTTAGTTCTTTTTAGTATAACTGTACCCTT
This sequence comes from Papaver somniferum, assembly GCF_003573695.1. Lineage (NCBI taxonomy): Eukaryota > Viridiplantae > Streptophyta > Magnoliopsida > Ranunculales > Papaveraceae > Papaver > Papaver somniferum. Next base: position 229,811,779 of record NC_039364.1, on the reverse strand, counting down.
TCATCATTTGGTTTGCTCTTCTCTCTTCGGTGTTGCTGTTGACACAAGTATCATATCTTTCCTATTTGACGATGGTATTTTTTCGGTGTAGGCAATAGCCGCAGAAGTAAAGGGTGAATCCAAATGGAAACAATTGGGAGAACTAGCAATGTCCAGTGGAAAGGTGTTTCACTGTGCTCTTTTGGCATTCTACCCTTTTCCCGTTTATAACATGCTTTTACTCTAAATTTGTTTTCCTTTATTAGTCTTCTATCATGCAAATTCATTGAATGTTTCTAGTGTATTTTAGTATTCCTAACTGGAAACTTTTGTGGTACAGTTAGGAATGGCTGAAGAGTGCTTACGAAATGCAAAGGATCTGAGCGGTTTGTTGCTTATATACTCTTCACTTGGAGATGCTGAAGGAATCCAAGAACTTGCATCTCTTGCCAAAGAACAGGGAAAAAACAATGTTGCTTTTCTTTGTTTATTCATGCTGGGAAAAGTGGAAGAGTGTCTCCAACTGTTGGTGGATAGGTAATTTTCAGCCAGTCTTGGTGACGTTCTGCACTTAGAAAGCTTAAAGCTGCTCCTACAATGGCTACTCTTTATGCAAATTCTCCAGATATACTTGAGAATGATCTCTGATCAAAGCTTAAAAGCTAAAACAAAAGATTAACCTGAATGATATTCCGGATGTGTCTTTTCTTGCAGCAACCGGATTCCTGAAGCTGCTTTGATGGCGCGGTCTTATCTTCCAAGCAAGGTCTCAGAGATAGTAGCACTTTGGAGAAACAACCTCAATAAGGTTTGTTAGTGTCTTAGTCTTATTCTTTGTTTTGATATCTGTTTTCGTTTGAAGTGGTAAATTGTAGGTACACAAATTCTTCAGTCGCGCATCTACCTTTTTTTGATAAATTCATGAACTAAAACTTTGTTTTCGTTATCTGCTTATACTATTTAGATTGACTTTCCCCTTTACATGCCATGGCTTTTCACAGGTTAACCAGAAAGCTGCTGAATCTTTAGCTGACCCTGAGGAGTACCCTAACTTATTCGAGGATTGGCAGGTTGCTCTATCCGTGGAATCTAAAATTTCTGAGATAAGGTATCCCTTTGGTTTCGTTTTTCTGTATGTATTTTCTACTATTATTTGTTAATGTTGTTACTATTTATAGTTATTTGTAGTCATTTTTGGTCATAATCTAGTAAGTGAAATATGGTATAAATTTGTAACATAGTCGGACAAGCTGATACGTCTGACTTAATGATCTGCTTCCAGAATTCCTACGCGTGGGATCATTTTGTAACCTTCAAATGCATTATCTCGATAGGATTTTTGGGCATTAGTGTATTATCTTAATGAGTGACGTACCAGTTTTCCGTTTTAAATTTTTGTTTGCAGTTTCTTACTCAAATTACATTGGCTAATAAGGGCCATTATTTCTGGACATATATGATTTATCGTATGCACTGTGCAGTCATTGTAACTCTTTTGGTTGTTTCTCTGCAGAGGAATTCATCCTCCTGCTGCAGACTATCTAAGCTACATAGAGAAATCAAATATCAACCTTATGGAGGCTTTCAAAACAATGCAACTTGATGAAGAGGAGGAGGCGCCACTTGAAAATGGTGATTTGGCTCACGAGGTATCCTTGGGCTCTATGTAAAATGCTACGTTTTCTAGTTCTTTTCTTCCGTGATGGGAATTGGATGTTGATTTGTTTCACTTTCATGTCTCAGGAGGTAGAAGAGAACGGAGAAGAACATGAAGAGCAGGGAACCCAGGAAGAAGAGGCTGTTGAGGTCGATGCTGATTCTACAGATGGCGCTGTTCTTGTAAACAGTAATGAAACTGAAGAAGAGTGGGGTACGAATAATGAAGGAACCTCGTCAGCCTAAAAGCAATTGGTTGGGCAAGTCTGAAAATCCAATTTTTGTTTCTGGTGATTAGTTAAATCTGATTTCTTAATCATCACATCATACTGCTAAGATTTTTCAAGATCTTGAAAAATCACCCTGGTCTGTATTGATGTGGGCCCTAGAGATCACAGAAAAGACCATATGTGACCAACCTCTTGAGTCTTGATAGTAGTCTTTTAAACGCTTCCTGGTTTACAACTGACGAGAAAACTTAAAACTTCTGTGTTCTGTTTCTGCTCCTTTTTACATTTCAAATGGTGCCTATATCTACTATGAAGAGTCAAACGCGTCGAAGATGATGGTATGTTTATTAATAACTGCTATTGCCGTTGTGATGCAGTTCTGGCGCCACGTTACTAGGGTCCAATCAAAGACAGCGGGTTCCAGCTGTTATACACTCTCTCTCAAGGTAAGCGAAAAGAACATTCTTTTACATGTCATCCCTTATCTTTCATATATCCTTCTTTAAAATGAGAACAGTTCGTCAGATTTTACTTACTGTACTCTGATCTTCCTCTCGCCATGTTTATGAGAAATATCCTTATAGATGGGAACTTCTTTTTCATTGACTTGATCCTGAATTTGCAATTATCTAGGTTTTTAGATGTGCATGAGAAGTGATTCATTTGGATGAACATAAGAATAATAACAAGGGAAATCATAATTGTAATATTAGTCTTTGCTATAATAATAAGAATAAATGAAGAGAAGTGTTGGAAGTGGTTACACATACAATTTTGTTAACCCGTATCTGACGCGCGGGAAAAACATACACTGGGGTTTCCGCAAAACTAGCCAGGTGATAGGCGGTGGTTTGGCTCTTCACGTCAGAAGATGGTCATCAGAAATGCAATTCCAAATTATTTGATAAGGCATAACAGTGTCATGGCATGCCTATTGTACCAACTATCTACTCAGTCTAGTATCTGGACATGACCGCATCCTGAACTTATTTGATCATCAGCACCAAGTGGCTGCCTAAGTTGATTTTGTGGTCCTTGACACACTTTAGGTTGGTCCAGCTATGTGAAGACCTCCTTTTTGGACCATATCTTTGTTTTTCTATTTGCCTTCTTTTTTGGGGAACTATAGTTTGTTCCACTTGATTTCTAACTAATGTTCATGCAATTGGATAATTTGAAATTGGAGGACAGCTAAAAAGATAGATTCTTGATATCTTGAATCCTGTTGGTTCTTTAAACTCTAATATTGGTTTCTTGTCATGACAGGTTAGTTCTTTGAGTGAGGATTAGTTAAGACCATCAAGGGATCAGCTGTCGAAGATGGGTTGTTTAGATGTGGACACAATTTTTTTTGTCAAAATTAAAATGAGGCGTATATTAAAGAACAGTTTACCAACACAAAATTGTTAATGGTTTCTCTAATATCTTATTCTTGTAGGTTTCATATATTCTGTCCTCGTCACTTTTTTCTTCTATTTTATTTTTAGCTTTCCTTGTAGAATCTGAGAGCAACGGTGGAGATATGTAATGTTAGGGAGGTTGATTGTCTGTTCAGTTTTCAATTTTGTTGTCTTTTTTTGTTTCTTTATTTGTTGGCGGACATATTTTAATGATATATAGAAGTGAGGATGCTTGATTTCAGTTTTTCTTTTACTAATGTAACTATACGAGCAATACATCATTGTCAGTGTTCTGAAAATAGATTTTGATTCGTTAGGTTAGAGATAACCAATCACTGTTTAAAGCTGGGTCTGACTCGAATTTTGTCAAAAATTCTATCACAGGCTTATGCATTTGCATGTGCCAGAACCTAATACTCATAATAATGATACTTGGAATAATAGATATTATTGATGTGATCGGGCTCGATTTGTGCCGTGATTAGTGCGGGCAGCTGTGGTGATAGAGATCTTAGTTTTGAGTTATTTGTCTCAACCGAGTATCTTGTGTTATCTTGTTTTGTTGAGCCAAAGCAATCCCCTCTGTTATCTGTTGGGCTATGATATTCTTCTACCTTATCAATTGCATGTTTCTTTTGATACCCCTCTTCTCTTCAATGGCAATCATTGAGATTTGTTCTTTCTACCCTCTCTCGGGCTGTATTTAGGCAAGATATCACTGGCAAAATACTAGTATAACTGATTTTAGCTAAGGTGTCCCTTACCCAATTGAGAGCTGACTGCAAGTCTAGAATGTAAATGATCTTCTTTAACTGAACTCGTGCATTGTGTATACAATGCATACAATTTAATCATGAATACAAGAAATCCATCTTGGCCGAAGAGTACTTACCTAGCTCACATGGCTTCTTTGAAAGACCTATTAGCTTATCATTGTCTGGATGGACGATTACATAGGCCACTTCTTCTCTACTTTTAACCTACTAAATAGACGAATCCCAGCCTCTGCATACAATAATGCTAGTACTATCTTCTTTCGTAAAAACTAAAAGAGGGCTGCTCAAACAGTCCTTGAACTTGATATAAAAAGAAGAAGAAGAAAAACAACCCTTGACTAATCCGAAAAAACTTAAAACTGCAATGAACATTTTCGCAGTCGCAGCCCCACTCTAACATTGCCCACCGCACGTCACAAGGCTTGATTTATGAAAGGGTCCGCCAACTTAACCGTAGCACAAGAAAATAACTGAACGTCTTACTCAACATTGATAAACAAACAAATTAGAGTTGGAGAAAGAAGAAAAAACCGTTGCCTTTTCCATAAATTAGGCCACAATTTTTGGCCGGCAAAGAATAACCATAAAATTTTGGAATGCTCATTTGATTAAACAAGTTCTTAGTTTCACAAAGCACCTAATGGTCTCACTCTCACATGCAGTGTTTTTCATTGGTTTAAATATCTGAGAATTAATTAGCAAGGACTTGCTTTAAACAAACTCTGCTATGACTATGAGTTTACTTTTCATCTAGCAGCATCGATTTTAAGTAAGTAAAATGTTCTTAGTTGTGAATTATTCCATACACACCGGCTTTGTTTGAAGCTGTATTCTCTGTACTTTGTACATGGTGGTGGGTTGCAAGTTGCAGCAAGTCTCCAATTGAGCTTGTTTTCTTCTTCTATTCTGTTTTCAAGTCCACGACTGTAAATTTGTAATGTACTACTAGTAATCTCTTTATCAATAAAGTTATATATCTCTTTAGTTTTCAACAAAGCTAATCCACCGATCAAACATTTTTTCTTTCTTCAACCCTCCATTTTTCCACAAATTGATAAAAAGAAAAGTTAAAAAAACAAACATATCCATTGCATTTTGTTTTTGTTACTAGTAAGTAATAAATAACTATCGCAATCTCACTTTATCTACTCAAAGTTAAAGCCTACAAGTTACAAGAGTCGCCACCATGAAAACACATACTGAAGCTGAAACAGACACTCACCACCGACAATGAGTGAGAAGAAGAGAGGGTAAAAAGAATAGCCAGGTCCCCCAACAAACCAGCAGCAGCAGCAGAATTGTAATGGTTATACTGGAATGCGTACCCACCCACGTATGATACATCAGATCATATCATATTAATTTTCTTATGTACCGTAACAGCAACGGACACATTAAAAACTATGTTTTGAATTCTCTGCATGTTTGTTATACCCATAAGTTATGGGTTTGTAACGTTATTCATTTCTTGCAGTTTGGTTTTTGTATGTAATTCTCTCATTTATTAGCCACTCTAACCCAAGTACGCACGCTTGCTATGTACTGTGCTAGTTTATCTTTATTCTTCCCGCGCTATTTTATTTTTTATCCAATCCAACGTCTACTTTTTTTCTTTTTTTTTTTGGACGTCCAAAGGAAGCCGTCAAGGGATCCTGTCCTGAAAAATTCTATTGCATCTTTCTTTCCAAAATGTCAAATACATGTCTATGTAGTTCTTGATTCGATACGGAGTATGGTTGGTCGTTTTAAATTACACTCCATAACACCTATTCTTAGGTTGCCATCCTTGTATAAATTTTCTGGCTCCACTCTTGCAAGAAAATCAATGTTTCATCCATCGATTTGACGATCAACAGAACATTAAACGCATCTCCAACATGATACAATAATTGTGATTCTCTAGCAGATATTTGTATGAGAAATGGTAATTTGTTCATAGTGTTTTGATTTTTCAAACTCAAATTTGAAGTTTATCACTATTTTATTCTTACTACGGCGCATTTGGATACACATCAAAAAATAATTTTGGACTTCTAGAAGTCAAAAAACAAGAAGTTAGTTTTGGTGTGAAATTTCAGATTTCTATAAACAAAAAAGTCGATTTTTTATGAAGCTAGATATCTGGACTTCTGACTTCTATTTCTGGAGAAGTAGAAGTCACAGACAGAATTGTATCCAAACACGCTATAATAAGTTCTAAAAATTATTTTTATTGCGAAAATAGATTAATTTAGCTTCAGCATTTGTATTTGAGAAATTCACATTACACTTCTTAATTCCCACTTGTTATAACTGAGCACCAGACTAATTCACTATATTAAGTAGAAATAATCACTGGCGTAAGGCATGATGATTTTCACGGGTGGTGGTATTCAACGGAATTATAGCCCATTCTTCCCGCAATACATCTCTTGACTTCCACTCTTCAATCAAAAGTCAATATTCCACCTCCTCCACCGCAGTTGGTGGTCAATTATACATCTGGCTCCGCGTCGTAGCTTACATGGCAGCGGGTACACCTCGTTTTCACACATCAATAAGCACCGTTATTGCTTGCTTAGGCCAAAATTAGAGAATTCCAGACAAAAAGACAAAGAATTCCAACTGCTACCCTTATAAACAAACTTTGTAACTCCACCTAACGAGCTCAAAAACAATGGGTCAAGGTCATTTTAGTAAAACAACCCGCTTTCATGATTCCAGCTTAGGAACGCGTTTTATATTACGTAACGTTATTTTCGGTTGTTGGAAAGATATTTAGGGTTTGGTGTGACGCTGAGGTGTACGATTCACGGGGACGCGGTGAAAACAAACCCTAAAACTCGTTTGGTGAATAGCCGACGATCCAGCCGTGCAGGACGTGAAATCTGGGCCCACTCACATGGCTACGAGCCTACGCTCCCCTTATTTCTCTTCTTATGATTGTTCCATGTGGGACCCGTTTAATTTATTTTATAGGCTGTTTTAATAGTGGGACCATGACATTTTCTTTTCTTAACGTCCCACCCCTGTGCTACAAGTAGGAGGATGCGCCATGCATGCATTTGCATGGATGTCATCGTCATGGCAAAAATTTTGGATTTTAAATCTGGATTATATTAGTTAAGTATGGTTAGGCTGTCCATTTATAAAGATCATGATATTGATTTGACTAATTCGTATTATTATCGACGAAGATTTTGAAGCTCCATATGGCTTCTTCAGACCTAGCAAAACTCGTCTAGGAATCATGGGTTATTCGTTCCGGCTGACATATGAAAAGAGGCGCGTTTGGGGCATCTATTTTCTTGGTGCATGATATGCATGTATATCACTGTAAACTCATTCTGTACATTAACATTACTATTTAACACAATTTTACATTATTTATGATCGGCATTCAACACTACAACGAGAATACAAGTTGTTAAAGCCAAATACCAAATACTAGAAAATTTCATGTTTCAAAAAAAAAAAAAAAAAAAAAAATACTAGAAACAAAAAAAGTATTTATCATTTAAAAAAATAAATAGGTTAAGGGTATTATAGTCAACGAAATCGAGAAACTCAAATCTAAAAATTAAATAATCAGCAACCCTAAATATGATCCATAATACAGTGACACCTAAAGAAACAACCAGCCTCCACTAGTCATTCAAACGAGAAAAAACTCACTGACTAAAAAACGAACCCGAAATCAATTTCTCGCGATATTTTCGTCTTGTCTGAGAGAGTCTCTGACTAAGTTAATCACGGGAATTAGTTTGTCATTACTATTTTATCCAACTCCCATACCTTTTTAAAATTTAACAACAACTAATTATGTACTTTTATTATTATTTAATTTAATTATTAAGTGGAGTTAGTTACATTAAAAAATTTAATTAGGTAGTATCAAAGAGAGATTATTTGAAGCATCAAAGTTAAGTATATAAATGTTTTATTCGAGAGTGTGAAAATTACAAAAGAATCTGTGAGAGTTGTGGGTTTTGAGCTGTGATTTAGCTGTCTTTGATGTTATTATTTCTCCCCCTCTCTCTCTCCAATATCAATAGAAAGAAAGAAGAAGAAAAAATAAACCCTCATTTCATTTCTTCTCCACACTCTCTCAGCTCAAGAGAGAAAAGAAAAGAAGAAGAAAAACAACCACATTTTCTCTCTCTCCATAGAAATTTTATCTCCATTTTTTCAAAAATTTGAAGAAGAAGAAGAATAAGGAATTGCAAGCCAGTAACATTTTTTTTTTTTGATCGATGTTTTGAACGTGAGATGAAGAGGAAGTATATTGTGATTCTGTTAGCTACTCTGTTTCTCGCGTTTTCTGCATCATCAACATCGGCATTTGAAGAAGAAGAATCGAGTAGAAATGGAAGAGGGGATCTAAGTGAAGCGGAAGTGAAGTATATTAAACAGAGGCAGTTGTTATACTACAGAGATGAGATTGGAACCAGAGGTGAAAAAATAGAGGTTGATCCATCGCTTGTATTTGAAAATGATAGATTACGAGATGCATACATTGCATTACAAGCGTGGAAAGAAGGGATTATCTCAGATCCATTAAATTTAACTCTTAACTGGGTTGGATCTGATGTGTGTAATTATACGGGAGTCTTTTGTTCGCCATCTCTTGATGATCCTGAGGTTGAAACAGTAGCTGGTATTGATCTTAATCATGGTGATATTGCTGGTTATTTGCCTGAAGAATTAGGTTTACTTGTTGATCTAGCATTGTTTCATATCAACAGTAATCGGTTCTGTGGTACTGTTCCCAAGAGTTTTGTTCATTTGAAGCTGTTGTTCGAGTTAGATCTGAGTAATAACAGGCTTGCTGGTGGATTTCCTGGTGTTGTACTCAAATTACCGTCATTGAAGTTTCTAGATCTGAGGTTCAATGAATTTGAAGGTACAGTTCCTAAACAACTCTTTGATAAAGATTTAGATGCAGTTTTTATCAATCATAATCGATTCGCTTTCGAAATACCTGAGAATCTAGGTAATTCGCCTGTTTCGGTACTGGTTCTAGCCAATAATAAGTTCCATGGTTGTGTTCCTTCTAGTCTAGGAAACATGACAGGATTGAATGAGATTATATTGATGAATAATGGGTTTAGGTCATGTTTACCAGAAGAGATTGGGATGTTGGTGAATTTGACAGTTTTTGATGTGAGTTTTAATCAATTCATGGGTCCATTACCGGATACAATTGGAGGAATGAAGAGTTTGGAACAGTTGAATGTAGCGCATAATATGCTCACAGGAATGATTCCTGAGAGTATATGTGAGCTGCCAAATTTGCAGAATTTTACATATTCATACAATTTCTTCACTGGTGAACCACCAAGCTGTTTGAATGTTGGTGAATTTGATGATAGAAGGAATTGTTTAGCTGGAAGACCTAAACAGAGGGTTGCAAGGCAGTGTAAGGCTTTCTTATCTAAACATATTCATTGTGGTGCTTTTAAATGTGGTGGTTCTTCACCAACACCAACTCCAGTTCCTACACCGGTACCAGTTCCAGTGCCTGTTCCAGCTGTTCCTTCACCACCAGTAACATATTCACCACCTCCAGTTACTTATTCACCACCATCACCACCTCTACCAGTCTATTCTCCACCTCCACCACCCCCATCACCTCCCCCACCTTCTCCACCACCACCACCTCCACCAGTTTATTCACCACCTCCACCACCACCATCACCTCCCCACCTTCTCCCCCACCACCTCCTCCACCAGTTTACTCACCACCTCCCCCACCTCCATCACCCCCACCACTCTCCCCCACCACCTCCTCCACCATCACCCCCTCCACCTTCGCCCCCACCACCTCCTCCACCAGTTTATTCACCACCTCCACCACCTCCACCACCCCCACCACCATCTCCACCACCCCCACCACCTCCACCCCCACCAGTTTACTCACCACCTCCACCAAATTCACCCCACCACCAGCACCAGTTTATTGTGTTAGACCGCCACCCCCACCAAATTCACCTCCACCTCTCCACCAGCATCATCCCACCACCTCCTCCACCTGTAATGTCTCCACCTCCACCAAGTCCTTACATGTATAATTCACCACCTCCTCCCCATCATTCCCCACCACCACCTCATCATTCACCACCTCCTCCACCACATTCACCCCCACCCCACCACATTCTCCACCTCCCCGCCTGCTTATCATTATTCAAGCCCACCACCACCACCTCCAGTCTATTCATCACCTCCACCACCAGTCTATTCATCTCCTCCCCCACCACCTAATCCACCTCCACCACCACCTCCATGTATAGAACCTCCTCCACCTCCACCACCATGTATTGAGTATGAACCTCCACCTCCATCACCCACACCAGCACCAGTTGTTTATTTACCACCACCTTCACCATCTCCACCCCCATCACCAGTTCCTTCATCACCACCATATGTCTATGAGAGCCCACCACCACCTGCCCCAGTCTATGAGGGTCCATTACCACCAGTTACAGGGATTTCATATGCCTCTCCTCCACCACCTATCTATTATTAATTCTTTTGAGAATTTCCCTCCTATCCCTTCCCTCCTTTAGATAAAAGAACGCACTGTTTAAATATTTCGAGTTTCAATTTCTTTGCTACCCTTTTCTTTGTGATTCTTCTTGTTCTTCTCTATCTCTCTTGAAACACCAATATTCGTTTCCAATCATCGATACTCGTCGCTGAAGAAAGGGATAACAACACTGCATGATACATATAGAAAGCGGAATTTAGTTGCAAATTTGCTGTTGGGTTCTAATAATGAAAGAAGAGAAGAAGATGAAAAAAAAACAAGTAGGGAAGAATTTAGGCATTAGGAGGGGGAGAGACATTAAGAGGAGGAAGGTCTCTCCATATTTATTGGAATTGTTATGGATAATTCAGAGTTGTGAATAAAAATGGTGGAGATCTAGAGAGATAGAAAGACAGTATTATGTAGGTTGCAGAGACAAAAAATGTATGTATAGGGGATGAGATTCATGAAGGGAAAAAAAAGAAAAGAGATAAAGATTGGTTTCTTCATCAGCAGTGTTCTTGCTGCTGTTACCAAGCTACTAGTACTACTACTACTACCTTCTACTATTTTTCTTTTGCTTTGTGAGTTTATTTTTATGATTATTACTTATTATTATTGTTTCTTCTTTTGGATCATACTTTGTTTCTTAATTTTTCATTTTATAGTATCATGATCTTTTAATCATTCATTTCTATTGATTTCAATTTCTTTGGTTTTCAGAGAGGTTGAAAGGGAAAACCAATCTGTTTCTCTATACAGTTGTTTATGTGAATTGTGAATAGACATTCTCTCTAGATCTCTCATTCTTTCTTTCATTTTCAGTCCAATAATTTGATTCTTGAAAATGAGGCACATGTTCATGTTGCTGCTGGAATTGTTTTCTTAATATTCTTGACCACCAGACAAGAGCTGCTGTATTCCAGCTCTAGTCGATTGAGACTTGCAGCAATTTGTCCGACTTTTCATTCCTTTGGGAATCCAAAAACTATTACCATAGATTGTGGGCACTACTGGATTTCCTATATCCATGAAAATATCGAATATGCAACCCCCACCCATCCTCAATCTGTCTAGTTCTCAACTTCTTGATAATTACAAAGATTTTACTTGAAAATTCTCCACTAGCGGATAGAAACTGCGAATTGGGTGTGGGTGTCTTCTTTGCAATCATCAATCTTGGGACTAAACATATTAAACTGCGAGAAGAGCCGGTTGTTGAAGACTTTTGAGTTGGTTCGTATGGATGTGCTTTAGCTCGTTCGGGCATTTGAGCTCAAGAGGCGTGCAACTTGTACTTATTTACATATATCACGAGACACTGTAGTTAAATTTGAGCTCCGTCTATTGATTCAAGGCGTCTTTATTTCGCTTAACTTTAGTTCATAACTTCATATGGTTAGTCAATTCAAGCCCTGGGACATTTGAGTTCACCCCACCACCAGTCAAAAACACGATATCATCCAAATTCAAACTGAACAAGTACAGAACTAGAACAATATACTTATATCCCAAGGCTCTCTTTTTAACACGCACCAACGCGAATACGAGCAGCTAGATGCTTGCTTGGCTAGGCAGCTTAAAAGTCTCATCTCCCCCCTTTAGACAATCTTCATTGTCAAGCTCTTACTTATCATCATCACAAACTAAAGAAGCCAGGAAAAAAGACGGTAAACATTTGCACCTTTTTATGATGTATCCATTTTGTTAAGGTTTTTGGTGTTTACCATCATCACGCTTAAAAAGTTTGCCCCCCTCTTTTATGTCTTCCATTGGGTTAGAAAGAAAAAAAGCCCTGATTTATGGTAATGAGGAAGTGGATCATGTGGGTAGTAGTACTGCAAAAGATTTATGATATCATGGGATATCACTGATTAATCTAAAGTCAATATCTACAGGGGGGGGCCAATTGTGACCGTCCAGTAAGTGTATCCATGAAGTGAGTGGCAATATTGTGGAATGTGGCTTCGAAAATTTTACCACTGCCCATTTGCTCATTTGATTTGATCAGAAGTAAAATATATCTGGTCGCTGCATCCCGTGATCTGATCACTTGGCTTGTGTCGCTATTAATAGTCATTGAAAGACATGTGCATAGTGTTTGGTTGTTGGCAATAGGATTTAAGATTGACTAATGAAAAACTTCTTTGTCTTTTAGGAACATGGGGTCTCTAGTCTCCTCCTGTTCGGTTGATTTATCAACTATAGGACTCGCTGCATAGAAAACTCAAGTTTCAGCTTCCACGAAAATGATGGCATCACAAAACTATTCAAGTCTCTATATAATGTCTCATACCACACTTGGATTTATGGCTCTATTTTGGTCTTACAAAATTTTCACTTGGTAATGCCTTTTTGCTTTGCTGTAGCTTAATCATAGTCAAGAGATAGTCAACCAAAAAAATGTTTAACTATGAGTTTCTTTTTTCTCTTAATTTATATGAACATAAATCAAGTTTCAGTCTATAAGATTTTTTTTTTGGGCCCAAAAATATGAAGCAGAAATAGAGATTCCGATTTTTTTTTAGATAAAAAGAAATTTTATTGAGCTTAGATGGGTGCAATATGCCTGTCTAGTAATAAGTCAAGACCACTTGATACATCTTGTTGAACCTCAACTGAAATACTGTCTAACCTCACTTTCTTAGTAATAGTATCTGCTAAGTTATTGTTGTTTCTCGAAATATAACTAAAACTCTAAAAACTGAAAGAATTAAGCAAAAGCTTTATGTCTCTTATAGTTTTCTTGTATTCCCATCTGACAAAGAGATCATCTGAGTTTACAGAATTAACTACATTTTGTGCATCAACTAGAATGTTGATTCTAGACAGAACTACTAGATATTATGATAAAAGAGAATTGTATTATTAAATGAGATGATTTACATTGAGAACCCATAAGTATATATAGGGATACTATAACTTGGTATGCAAGATTAATACTTGTAAATCAATTCATACTAAATATATCAAATACTAAATATAACTCTAAACACTAAAACTTTCCATATAATATTTGTATACTCTAACACCCTCCCTCAATCTCATGGGGATTGGAAAAACCGCAAGAGATTGGCCATGAAAATTGTTGATGAAGTGCGGTGCCAATAAACGCCCGAGAATTATAAGAAGAAACGCGTCACCATTAAAAAGAATACCGATTCGGAGAACCATAACTTGCGCGTCACCATAACTTGTTTAGCACGACAGAACTAAGTGAGAAAATGACAACGATAAAGAGAAGGATTTGTTGCGACTATGGAGTTCGGTGATTGTGACGTTGTTGGCTGATCATCAGTGACCAAGACTGGCCGTGATGGAGAAATTAGGCTGAGAATAGATGAAAGGATCAAGACAGTGATTGGTGGAACGAGAGTGGAATGATGCCTGCTTCCAATGATGGTGGTGACTGGAACAGATGATGATCATAAAGAATGGGCCATAATGTAGAGAAGGGGAAATAGACAGACGTGTATGCTAGGCTTGGACTAATGGCCATAGGAATGACTTACGTTTCGGGAACTGGTGGGCTTAGGTTAATGGATGGGCTTAGAGGATTTGGTGGGCTTGGTTCGGTAGTTGGGAACAAAGAACAGTAAGACGTTTATGGTGGTGGAAGAGAGAACATATGGGATTAATTAAAGAAGTTGGGTATTGTAAAGGAAACAGAAAGAGTGCAGTGGTGGCAGAATAAAGAGTTGCGGTCGATTGATGGGAGTTGAACTGTGACTGATGGATAAAAGAATGTAGTTTTTTTTTTTTTTTTTTTTTTTTTTTTTTTTTTTTTTTGCTATGCTCGAGTAGGCTACTGCCAACATGATGAATTTTCGATGAGCAGAGCTCGAGAGAAGAAATGAGAAGATTGTTGTTTTGGCCATCGACAGTGAAGATACAAAGTGATGGCGCTGCTGTTGGTGTGGTGATCATGGTGATCAGGAGAAGCTCGTGATGCTGTTGTTGATAGAACGGAGAAGAAACACATATGGAACTCGAGCAGATGGAGGACAATGGGTTGTGGGAGTTGATAACAGATTCGGGGTATGTGTTGAATGGTGACTGGTGGTGTTTTAGTACACGAGAAAACTGTTGTCGTTGATCGGTGATAAGGAAGTCCAGCTGTGTTAGGAAACAAAGATGAGAATAGATGGGTATGTTTAGACGAGAAAACATTAGCCAAAGGAGACGGATTTAGGTTGCATTGCGAAGACAGATATGAACTTGGAAACTAAAGAGAACAGGGAAGGATTTTGGATGGAAAAAGAAGAAACTCTGCTGTGATTTCCACTGCTCGCACGGAGGAGCTCATGGTGATGCTTACAAGCAAGAGCAGGAGATGGACAGCGAGGATATGGCTATTGAGAAGAGCTGGGAAGAACAAGAGAAAGGGTTGGACTTGGTGGCCTAAATTTATGCCTGGAAAGGAAACAACGAGAGGAAAGAAAGAGTTGTGTTGTTTCGTTTGGAATGTAAACTGAAGTACAAGGAAAGAGGAGCTGTAGTTGTAATTAGATGAGAATGGAAGTAAAACGGAGATGATGGTGGTCTGTGAGGAGAACTTTGAGAGAACACAAGAAAGAAAGGTTTTGTAGATAATAAACCTAAAAAATAAAATCCTAATAAGAAAAACTAATCATATTTCAGCGGAAGGAAGATCCGGCGGACGGTAGCATTGGAGACCACCGTCGCCGGTTGGAAAAGAAAACGAGGTGAACAACAGGTCCGGATCGAACCTTCTGATACCAAGACAGAACTACTAGATATTATGATAAAAGAGAATTGTATTATTGAACGAGATGATTTACATTGAGAACCCATAAGGTATACATAGCAATACTATAACTTGGTATGCAAGATTAATACTTGTAAATCAATTCATACTAAATATATCAAATACTAAATATAACTCTAAACACTAAAACTTTCCATATAATATTTGTATACTCTAACAATTCTTGTGTGACCTTGAGCTTTAACCCATTTCACTGCTTCCAAAACAGCTGTGCATTCACCCTCCTCTGGATCCCTTACTCGACCTGCATAGGAGCCTTTGAATCCTTCAAGTTCACCTGTAGAAGAAACCAGCACCATTCCAGTGCCACAAATGTTAGTATCATAGTCAAAAGATGCATCAACATAAATATTTAAGGCATTAGCATCAGTATTTATATTCAGATGATGATTTCTAATAACCAGGCTATTCTGAATGTCTATGTTCTGTAATGGCTGACTGGAGAAGCTGGATAGCTGGTATTTAATTCTAGCCATCGTTTTAAGAGGATTGAGAATTTTGTCATCAAAAACACATTCGCATCTCTCCTTCCAGATTATCCAGCATGCAACCATAAGAGTTTTCCTCCAGAATTCCAATTCCTCATAGTTTGAATTCCTAACATTAGTGAACCACGAGATAATCCAGTCTTGAATACTGCTGCAATTCTGGATAACTTGATCAATGTTAATGTTAAGAATTCTCCACACAGCTTTGGAGTGATTGCAAATAAGAAGAAGATGAAAGAGAGATTCTTCTTCAGCTTGGCATATACTGCAGTGATGTTCAATGGAGTTATTATGCTGAGCTAATCTTTCTCTTGTTGGGACTGCATTCTTAAGACATTTCCAGATGAAAAGAAGAACTCTGTGTGGTAGTTTCATCTTCCACGGGCATTTCCACACTTTGGGGACAGTGCTAATACTAACTTGATGTTGAACTCTTCTTTCATTGAGTTTGTTATAAGCGTTTTTAACTGAAAAGATTCCATCTTTAGCTGGAAGCCATCTGAGTATATCATCTTCTGATTGAGAAAGCTGCATACTCCTGATTTTATCAACTATGTCCGGCTGAAACAAGGTATTGAGCAAAGAGATGTTCCAACTGTTGGTGTCAGAGATAATAAGTTATGAGACAAAAGTGTATTGATAGTGAGAAATGTCTGCGGGAACCACCATAGCATTATGCCCTAAAATCCACTTGTCTTTCCATATCATGGTTTTTTTTCCATTGTTTACTTCCATAGAATAATGTTGTTGCAGAATAGTGAGACCTTGTTCAATCCCTTTTCAGACCCAAGAGGTATTAAGTTTCTTTGAAGTAATATGCAGAAAATTTTTCCCTTTGTGATATTTGGCTTTAATAATTTTACTTAAAAGATGATCTTCTTGGTGATATATTCTCCATGCAAGCTTTGTAAGAAGGGCATGGTTTAGCATTTCAAGATCTCTGAAAGCAAGACCACCAAAATCTTTGGAAATGCACATATTTTGCCAGGCTACAAGATTAGTACCATTGCCTGATTTGAAACCCCACCAAAATTTTCTTTGAGCAGTGTTTAATTTCTTTAGAAGATTTTTTGGCATCTTAAAGGTGCTCATCTGATAAGTAGGTATTGAGTTGAGTACTGATTTAACAATTGTGGTTCTTCCATCTTGGTGCATGGTGGTACCTTTCCAAGTACCTAATCTTCTATGAAAAGCCAATTATATATCTTCAAAAGCTTGAACTTTAGATTTCCTAATGATGAGAGGAGAACCCAAGTATTTTTTCCTTTTTATCCATTAGCTTGACACCCAATATCTATCTTAAAGTATCACAAGAGCTATGATCCATATTGCCGCTGAAATAAACTGAGGACTTGTCAAAATTAACGACTTGACCAGATTGTGAACTAAAGTCATTCAAAACTTGAAGTAAATTAGTCACACTGGTTAAATTTGCATGAGTAAATATAAGACAATCATCTGCAAAGAGTAAGTGATTGATGGGGGGAGCACCTCTTGCAGCTGATATTTCTTTGATACTTTTATCATGTATAGAAGCAACCATTTTCCTTGAAAACCATTCCATTGATAGGATGAAAAGATAAGGTGAGAGAGGATCACCTTGTCTTATTCCCCTTGAAGGATTAGATGACTCACAAGGAGAGCCATTAGGAAATACAGATAAAGAGGTTGTACTTATACATTGATGAATCAACTGACACCATTCTTCACAAAAGCCAAAACTAGTAAGGATTTTTAAGAGAAAAGGCCATTCAAGCCTATCAAAAGCTTTTGACACATCAAGCTTGAGAGATAACCATCCACTTTCACCTTTTTCCTCTTCATTGAATGAATTAATTCATGAGCAATGATGGTGTTATCATTTATCAATCTACCAGAAACATATGCAGCTTGGTAAGGAGAAATGATTGAATCCATAAATGGCTCATCCTATTAACCAATATCTTGGAAATGATCTTATAGGAAGTGTTACATAAACCAATTGGTCTGAGAAAGGGAAAATCAAATTCGTTCTCGTCTTCTTATAAATAATGAGGATGAATTTGTTTGGGATGCGAAAATCTTAGATGATGCCAGAAAAGATTTAGGTGTAAATGTTAGTCTCCAAGTTGAGCATACAGCCTTGATTAGAGATATGATTTCTGACAGAGAAGGTTACTAACTGCTCTTCTTTACTAATCTTTTGCTTCTTATGAATTTTCATCAAGTTAATAATTGATTGTCTTTTGCTTGCAGATTCTGAAAGTAGATATCGTGAAAACATTGAGGAACTCGAAGTTGAAAAGGAGGAACTCGCAAAGAATATTTCTTCTCGCAACGACAAGTATTCAAGATTAAAGAATCAAATCAAGATCATTGTTGCGAATTTTAATATTGATGTTATGCATTTTCGCAATCAAACTATCCAAATGATTTGTGACGATCATAATATCCCACATTCTGATTATCCTTGTCTCTTGGAAGAAATCCCACAGAATACTCCTAGTTTGACTATCTCTGATAGCGAAGCTGATGATGAAGAATCTGATGGTGATGAAGGTTCTGATGGTGATGAAGATTCTGACGCAGACGAAGAAGGGAACAAGTCTGATGAAGATAATGAAGGATCAACTAAGAAGTAGTCTTTATTTCTTTCTTTGATTCTTTGTAATACTTGTACATTTATTCCTTCTTTCTGTATATTTTTGTTTCTTTCATTTTGACCTGCATTCATTAAAACAATTCTTCCTTGCAATACAGTTAATCAATATAATCATTAATTTTTGAATCTTTGAGTAAATCTATCATATGGAGACAAATAATATTTTCTAATTTCATACATTCCCATACTTGCCTCTATTATTTGTATCCAAATGAGAGATTTTATAAATTTTTCTTATTTTATGCCTCAATTTCGCAGTTAATTATGTATAATTTCGCTATCTTATGCGAAGTGAATTTTGATTCTTTTCAAAATATCATTCCTGTGTGGACTTATTTTGCCTTCCTAATTAAAAGTCTTATTATGCCACCTCTTGTCATTGCGACAAAATCGCAGGACGTCCTTGCACTTTCATGCAAAAACCCATTGATCTTCCCTTAACTTTTTCTTTTGTATTATGGCCTCTTCAGGAATGTTGCGACAATATGACAGGTCTAAATATTCTTGCGAAAATAAAGACCCATGACATTGCCGTCTTGCGACGAAATCGCAGGACGTCTTCGCACTTTCATGCGAAAACCCATTGATCTCGTCTTATCTTTTTCTTTTGTATTATTGCCTCTTCAGGATTGTTGCACAAATATGACAAGCCTTAATACCCTTGCGAATAAAAATCCTCATGACATTTGCGTCTTAAGACACTTATCAGCTCCCTAATGGAGGGTGCCGCCCTTATCTCCCCCCTGGTTGCCTCTTCAAGGAGGCGTACTTCTACCATACAAGGTTAGCTCCTCCCATCCAGTCTTAACAACAACCAGTTGTTTTCGCATCCTCTTATCCCTTTCACCTATAGGGATTATGGTTACGAGACTGCACCCTAAGTGGGGTTTTCTTCAGGCCAAGTGCAGTATAAGCCAAGACTTGTCAAGAATGGCAAAGTACGCTTCAAACGTCCATGGAACTCTTGACTCAACCGTGTACCTCGGAGCCTTGATCAGATCTGCACTCCTTGGGAGAGTCCTTATTACCTTAATCGCCCAACCTAAGTCGTATGCTTAAGCTGAGAATCTAAGGTGCCTCTCCCGGATGGGCTTTATTGACCCCAAATCTCCATGACTCAGGTTCCGGTGGCGGTGTAGCCTTTCCCTGAGCCATGCAACAGGTACCACCTTATATGACGTACTTTAGGTCTTACATTTGCCTCTTGCGAAATTGTATTCGCGAACTAGGGTGTACGCCATAAAGGTTCGCCTCTTTCTCTTTTGTCATTTTTCTCTGATTATTTTCTGTAAAATCCATTATCTCTGCGAGAGTTTCGCACATCACCATATTGTATTTGGATTTCGCAATCTCAATTTTGTCATTAAATCAAATGTATTTTTGAGAATTTTACTTATTGCGAGAGTGTCGCAACAACTTAATCATTCATACATTTCTTGTTTTTATTACCTTTGTCATCTTCTGCTTCTTTATTATTTTCTGCTATTGCTTCCTTGGTAGTGGTATGTTCATCATTTTTATTCTGATCTAGCATTAGTTTCGCAACATCTCTTCTCCTTTTCTTTCGATTGCATCCACCATCAACCTCTCACTTCTCTATGTATCTTTGATTTTGTGTCGCCAATTTTCCTTCTTGTTTGCTCTTCCTTCGCAAGATTCTATCTCAGTTTCGTAACACCTCTTTCCTTCAAACCAATCTCCCTTTATGATTCCGACACCACTGGGGTGAAGGAATTTGATGCACTGGTGGAAAGTTGAAGCTACACCTAGAATCCCATGTAGACAAGGTCTACCAATTAACGCATTGTAGGGTGATTCTACATCAACGACACAGAATAAGATTTCGAAAGATATTCCCTTCAATGAAATTCGCATAGTAACCTCCCCTTTAGGCTTGTTAGAAGTACCATTAAAACCATATATCCTATATGTTGATGGTATAAGATCATCATCTCTTCCTCCCATAGTTTTATAAGTATGATAAAATAAGATGTTCACAGAGCTTCCAGTATCGATTAGAATTCTATTAATTGCCCATGAATCTTCAGCTTCATCATCCTCATCTTCTTTCGGTTTTGGATTAATTTCTAATTTTACCACCAATGGATTATCATGCACCTCTTCACCTTCGGGAATCTCTTCTGCGCTAAAAGAAATAATATGTTTCTGTCATTCCTCTAGTGGTGAGATTTTCGCAATATTCATAATTTCTCTTCCATCGTTATCTCTTGCGAACACTCTACTCAAAACATTATCATGAAAATATTCAATTGTCTTATATGAATGTACGATAGAGTGACAGAATAGATTTTTTGCTTTTGCACCAACTTCTATGAAGAATGTTTCCTTCTTTTTCATCGTATTCACTTTGTAATTCTCTGGTGGTGGTGGAAGTGGTTGAGATTGTGGATACCCTACCAAAAAGTGGTTTAGTTTTCCTTGATCTATCATTCTCAAAATAATTCTTTTTACATTTCTGCCATCATTTGTTGTATGTCCATGAAAATGATGATAAGAACAAAACTCATGGCTTCTGTGGTTTGGAGGTGGTTCCGTTCCCATGTTCCATGGTGTTGGTATATTCTCCATCAAAATTATAGCTTCCCATATTTTCTCCACACTTGCATTTAGAGGAGGCATCTTGATTTCTTCCCATACTACCTTGTGACCTCCTTGTCCTCTATTATAGTTTTGTCTTTGACCTCCATAAGTTTCTTGTGGTTGATCGAGTCTTTGAATCTTGTTATTTCCACCACGATTGTAGAAATTTCTTTCTCTTTCATACTCCTCTTGATCTCGGCTTCCCATAGCCACTAGTTTCTGTTGACTGTTACCCGTCACCTTCTCTTGTTGTACTTGCGAAGTATTCGCTACTGTATTTATTAGCTTGGGTAATAAACTTGCATTCGATGTTTGTGAGTTGGTGCTCGCAACTGGATATGATTCCATTTCATTTTTCCTTTCCTCTAGAGCAATGTATTCTTCTTGAAGTTCTCGCAATTCAGTCATTGTGATCGTATTCTTGACTCTGAAAATTTGGACATACAATAGGTTTGTTGCAAACATAGCATTGATAAATGATAATATAAGATATCTCTCATCTACACGGCCAGCCATTTCGCTACACATAGTTCTCCGTATTTTAGTCAGGTGTTTCAAACTTTCGCTAATCCTCTGTTTTAATCCAAACACATCTTCTATACCAGGTCGCGAAGAATTATTACTTATATATGCCCCTAAGAATGTAGTCTGCAAATGATTGAAGGATGTTATTATGTTCTTTGGTAGACCTTCAAACCATTTTAACGCCTCTCCTGTTAAGCTGGATGCGAAATATTTGCACAATACGGCATCATGATTTTTCCATTGTAACATGCACCTCACATAGGATTTAATGTGTTGAATTGCACAAGTTGTTCCATCAAAAATGCTGGTTAATGCGAGCAAATTGCATTTCGGTGGTATTCCTCATAATAGTACTTCCCTTGTAAATGGAGTTTTCGCAGCTTTTTCTATTGCTTCATCCAATTGTCTTCTGCCTACTTCTCCTCTATTATTTAGCATTCCTCTCATTTCTTCTAATTCTTTCAAGATTTGTTTATTTACACCTGAATCTTGATCCATTGGTATTTTTAATTTCGCCTCTCTTCTTCTGCGTTCATGTCTATCTCCTCTCGCGAAATTTTGTATTTCTTCTTCATTATCATCATCTCGTCTTCTTCTGCGATTCTCTTCCTCATCTCTATCTTGAATTCGCATATGATGATGCCTTTTATTTTCCCTTCCATGATTTTTTTCATTTCTTATCAATTCCATTCGCTGTCTTTCAGCCATCCTATGTACTCTATCATACTCCTCATTGAGATTACCGTTATTCCGATTTTGTGTACGCCTTCTTTCTCGATTGTCGTGATTGTTCTGGCGAATTTTCTCCTGAAGCTCTTGTTCTTCCATTTCCTCTCTCAATCTTTCACGTTCTCAGATTAAACGTGCTTGTTCAGCATAATGTCTTTCAATTTATTCTTCAATTGTTTGTTGATTTCTTTGAGTTTCTCTTTCATGTAAAATTCTTCTTCCTTCCTCTCGATTTCCTTCGCCATCTTGGTCATTTCGTCCCTGACGTTGTCCGTTCTCTTGATTTCCACCATTTTTCCCATCATCAAAAGTTTCATTTTGTGTAACGTAACGATCATCAGCTCTTTCTCTATTTTCGCGATATTCTTCATTAGGATTTGATATTTCTTCTTGAATATTGTTTACAGAATTGATTGTGGGTGAGTTTCGCCTCATTTCTCTTCTAGTCGATCTTGAATATGGTTTTGTAATACTTCTCGATCTTCTATTCTGTAGTCTTATATTCTCCATCCTTAATTCGTGATTTTGCCTTATTAGATTTGCACGTTCTTCTGCCTCAGCTCTTCTTTCTTCATGTATTCTTCGTCTCAACGTTTCTAACGCTCCAATTTCCTCATCTCCATGAATTATTCCTTCATCTGCTTCTTGATTTCTCTCTTCCTGTCTATAGTTTCTGTTTTGTTGCTCTTCTTCTACTTCTTCTGCCGAATTTGATTGCCAAGTGTGTATACTCACCCTATCATAATCTGTATTCCTCCCTTGAACTAGTGTTTGTTGAATTGGTGGTTGAATTTGATTTTCTCTATTACTTCTCATTCTAGTAGATTTTCCCATTTCACTTCTTTCTCTCCCACCAATTCTGTTGCTTCTTCTAACAGTAGTCGGTTGTTCGGATGCATTTCTTCTTCTAGCCATTTCTTCAATGTTAACAATATTGCAAGAAATTATGGAAAATTCTTAATCAATTACTCTAAATCTTCACAAATCTCAATATTAATTTTCAGCCTTTTCTAGAATAATCTTCAATACCTCCATGTTTCTAGCGCCATTATGTAGTTGCAGGAAATCCTACACTACACCCCTCATATGATTTCATTATTACTCAACTCATTTTTAGGTTTACACTCTTAATTTTATTGATCAATCTTTGAATGTTCTTACAAGAATAGATAAAGGAATCAAGAATGACCTCTACTCTAGACTTTCTCTCTCCTATTTACTTGTTTCTTACTCAAAAAGATCTCTCTTTTTTTCTTTACAACTTGAGCGACTATTTATAGGGAAATACATAGTGGATGACAGCTAATCTGTCCTTTATTTTCGGGTATGGTTTGCGACATTTTCGGATCATTGTGTATAGGGAAATATTATTATATAACATCAAAGTCCAATTGTATCACGACTTTAACAATAATACTACGGTGATACGTATCACTCCCCCTTAGTCAATACTACATCTCGATCATGGAAACCACTCCCCCTTACACAATGATCCGAAAACCATATGTATTTGTAGTGTGAACTACAATATTTCTCCCCCTTTTTGTCAATAAAATTGGCAAAGGTACAAGAATGGGATCATAATGAAATTTCCACAAGAGACATTTCATGACCAAAAGAAAAATACATACCAACTTAATTTAGATGCAATCTAATAGCCGAAGCTAACAACATTCATCAAGGAGTTTTAAGATACAAGATAACCCCTATAAAATTCCACAGCCGCACTCCCTGCAAGATATTACCATTAAGCACCAGTTCAAAATAACTCTCCCCCATTTGATGTCATTCCCGAGAGAACAACAAGAGTGACCTTAATTTCGAAAGAAAGGAAGGATTTTTTATTGGACACCAAAAACCATAGGAATGATTTTCTATATCCAAAGTTCAACCAAATTAACCACAAGTAAACCCATGATTAATTCAATTGGAATACGCAACTAAATCAAACCACAAAAGTGATCAATTTAATTGAAAGTGCTCAACATAAGTAAACTCACAGAGCTACGACTAAGTCAATCATATGGAGATGACTAACTTAACCGTTCAAATATTCAACATAAGGAAAACCTTACGAAATATATGACTACATTAACCAAAGAACATGATAGTGTAGCCTTTCATATACTCAACACAAGAACTTGTGGAATATATGAAAACTCAACTAGATTAATTACAAGAGAACCTATAATTAATCTAATTGGAATACAAACAACCAAACTAATCACCGAGGTAATCAATTTAATTATTTTGGGCACAACATAAAAGAACTTATGGAACCCCGACTAAGTTCATCATAGAATATGACAACCTTAACCGTACATGTACTCGACATAAGAAAGAAAAATTATGGAGTACTAACTAAATAACCAAACTAGTTGATTAATTTAGTTCCTAATGCTCGACAAATAGCATCTTACGGAACAACCAACAAAGCCAAGGTAAATCGACTTAGTTGTAAGGTGCTCAACATAAGACACACAATGGAGCCTTCACAGTAAAACATTATAAATGGATCAATGAAGATCAATACCGTGGATAACATACAAGGATCTATTCTATTTTCCATCATAACGACATAATAGACTTTATCCTTGTCGAACAAAAGATTTTATCCTATTTTCCATCAAATACATGAATGCATAGGCATAACTTTTGTATATGTCAGAAGTCCATTCGTCCTTTCATCAATATGAATATCGATTCATGAACGAATTTACTTTTGACTGCAATATGGGACCTTCAAGTTCACGGACGTAAACAATACATATCCCATAAAAATATTTCAATATCACAAACCATTAAAGTACTGCAATAAACATCATCCTCCAAATATTTTTATAGTTTAATACCAATAAACCCAAAAAATAAACATAAGAAGATGAAAGCAAAAATAGCTATGTGTAGTCACAATCATCGCTATTCAAAGCACTAGTTATTCTTCCAACTAATCCAAACAGAAGACATCCTAGGCGACAATGCCTTTGAGAAATTCAACATCATTCCCAAACTCCTTGTTGTCAACAGACATTGGAACATACGGTTCACGAAGATAGGAGTTTATATCAACGAACTGTCTTGGCTGATTATGCCGTACCAAGGCTCTCTGAATTTCTAAGGACTTTGACACAAAAGCCTTTATTTCACGAATCTCCTTTCTTACTTCCTTCAACTCATCAAGAACATCGGAAAACTTCTGAGAGTTAGAAGGCACAGCCCTGGGATTTCTAGTATTCCTTCTTTTTCTTTTCAGGGACTTAGAAACAAGAGATTTTTCTTTTTCCTTGATTAAAGATTTAACAATCATGTTGACATCCTTTCCATCTGACATGGTGCTTTGAGAACAGTTATAAACAACTGGATTTTTGTGATTTCACCTAACTCAACAAGCAATCTTATATAGGATGTCAAAAAGGAAAAAGGAATGTAGGGTTCGAAACCTATTGACAGGTTCGTATACGCCCAACTCTAAAACCCTATAAAGAGTAGAAATTGTCGATAATAACCCTTTATTTTATTTGATAGACAGAAAATAACAAATCTAAGAAAACAAGGAAAACCTTTACTGAAGCCTAAATGAACACTCAATCTTGTCTCTTTTCAATCAGGCACATGAGACAAGATTTTCCCAACAACACAATCAAGTTGTGTTTCGATGAACAACGATTTTTCCATCTTTTTCCTCAAGGGAGGAATCTTCATATTTCTATCTATCAAAACGATTTGACCATACTTTCTTTTCAAATGGTCTTACTCTATCCCTGGAAACCAACTTCTTAGACGAAGATAAGATCCTACATACCTCGGCGGTCTTCTGAGCAAGTTTCAGCTACCTTGCTAATCGATCTGCTCTTCGTTGAAGTTTGCCGGCGTTCCTTATTTGGTGCTTGTACTTGTAACACCTTGATAGTTCGTGTCCCTTCATCGAACAAAACAAGCACGTCAAACTTGGATAGTATTCAGGCATCTGAGATGTGCAAGCAGCTAAACATACAGTATATCCTGAAACATTACTGACAGGGTTTCCTGTCAGAGAATCTTCCAGCTTGATTGGGTTTCCTTCTTCTCCGGACCCATTGAGGTTGATATATGTATTGATACAAGTATTAAAATCGATGTTTTCACCAAGGAGCCCTACACTTGATTTCCTATCTTCATCGGAATCATAGGTTTCAGACATTTCATCAAACCCAGTGTATTTTCTACGATTTAGGCATTCGTTAGCAAAATGGCCAAAACCCTTACACTTAAAGCACCGAGGCATGTCCTCATCATCAGCCTCGCCATCATCCATGTTTTTAGGAGGTACGCGACCGTGAGGTTTGTCTGATGACCTAGGTTTGTCTCTTGAAATACGTTTACTTCTCTTCAACAGAAGATCCCTAAACTGTCTTGTGACAAAGGAGACCGACTTGTCAATGTCTTCATCAGACTGATCATCCTCAGAGACCTGAACACTTTTACCTTTGGCAAGTAATTTAGTGCTCTTCTGTGCTTTAAAGGCAATATCCTTACCTACTTTGGATGTATGCTCATGGACAAAGATCTTTAGCTTCCCAACCAAGGTGTTTCTGGAAAGATTATTGAGGTTATTCCCCTCAACGATGGCATGCTTCTTAGACTCGTATCTAGATGGCAACGATATGAGAATTTTCATCACAATGTCCTTTTCAGGAATAGTCTTACCCAATGCAAAAGATGCATTAACAATTTCAGACACTTTGTGATTAAACTCATCAAATGTTTCTTCATCTGCCATACGAAGGTTCTCCCAATCGGAATTAAGGTTTTGAAGCCTAGCTTCCTTTTCACTGGAGTTTCCTTCAAATAAGGTTTCTAAGATATCCCAAGCATCTTTAGACCTAGTGCAATTAGACACATGATGTTGAAGACTTGGGGAAATGGCATGTATGATAGCATTTAACCCTTCAGAATTCTGCTTTGCAGCAAGAATCTCGGCAGCATTATATTCACCAATATTCTTGGGAACAGTTCCGTCTCCAGCTGCAACAACGGGCGCATCATAACCATTCACCACATATACCCATGACTGAAAATCACGCGATTGAATAAAAGCTCGCATAGAAATTTTCCGCCATAAGTAATTGGAGCCATCGAAGACTGGTGGTACGTTAATAGAGATAGCACCTCTATCCATAGAGTCAGATCGCTACAAACACAGACTTGTTAGGTCTTGAACGTGTTTGCCTGCTCTGATACCAATTGAAAAAGAGGGGGTCTAACAACACCACCAATATTTCGATTAGCAATCTTATGGACTAACTCCGAAATACTTTGCTAGAGAATCAACTAGACAGTCAGACTCAATCTGGATAACAATATCTCAAGGAATTAATATCTCTCTCTTGATTTGATTCTTACTCAAGCTAAAAACAATAGCAAGTCTTTATCAAATACAAGGAATACTTGGACGGTACCAAATACCAATGTCCAAGGATCAATCAATATCAATCAACAACCAAAGGTTGTATTTCCAATTGATGATCACCAACGCACAACCTGTATTATTTCAATTATATAAAATATAATGCGGAAAAGAAATAACACAGACACCAGAAATTTTGTTAACGAGGAAACCGCAAATGCAGAAAAACCCCGGGACCTAGTCCAGATTGAATACACACTGTATTAAGCCGCTACAGACACTAGCCTACTGAAAACTAACTTCGGACTGGACTATAGTTGAACCCCAATCAGTCTCCCACCGATCCAAGGTACAGTTGTACTCCTACGCCTCTGATCGCAGCAGGATACTGCACACTTGATTCCCTTAGCTGATCTCACCCACAACCAAGAGTTGTTGCAACCCAAAATCACAGACTTGATAATAAACAGATCTGTCTCACACAGAAAAATATATACAAGGATAAATTTGTCTCCCACAGATAAAACCTAGGTTTTGTTCCGTCTTTTGATATAAAATCAAGGTGAACATGAACCAATTGATAATCCAGTCTTATATTTCCGAAGAACAACCTAAATTAATCAATCACCTCTCTACAATCCTTCCTGACTACACAAGCGGATTGTCGAGGAATCACAAACAGTGAGACGAATATGTTTGTGACTTTTTTATCTTGCCTATCGGATAACTCTCACGATCTCAAGTCAATCAATCGATTGTACTCGTACGATAGAAGATACAAGATCAGATCACACAACTACGATAAATTAGTATCGGTCTAGCTTCACAATCCCAATGAAGTCTTTAAATCGTTAACCTGATTTTAGAGAAGAAAATCAAAGGTTAATGGAGATCGACTCTAGCGGGCGCACTAGTAGCACACAGATGTGTGGGGATTATTTTTGCACAATGCTAGATGTCTCCTTTACATAGCCTTCAAATCAGGGTTTTGCCTTAGTTACAAAGCAATCCTTATTCACCGCTAGATGAAAACCTGATTTAGATTCAAGCTAATATTTCTCAACCGTTAAATCGAAAACTTAGCTTTTCACACACACTTGGGTAGACGTTTATTGGGTTCGTGAAAACCATGCCCAAACGTGTACGTATATGTTGGTTCAACATAGTAATCCAAAATGTTAACCATACGAGCATTTCATATTAACCTTGCTCTTCTTCACCATAACTAGTTCAATAGACTCAAATGAACTAGTTAAAGAGTTGTTCAATTGCTATCAGATCTTATGTAACTACACAAGACACAATTGAAACAAAGATGATTTGATTCGATTGAATCGGCTCATAAACATTATAGCCACGGTTTGGATAAATCATTCCTTAGTAATTTAATGTTTCATGTTCAGAGCACATCTTTAGATCATAACCTCTTAAGTTCACAAACAAGTTCGCGGACTTAAGTTAATCGGTTGAGTTTTCCAAACTCAGCAGAAATTCTCGGAAAGAGAACTTCCGCCAGTTCGCGGACTGGGTTCGCGGACTTAGCACACAAACGAGTTTTGGAAAATCCAGCAGAAATTCTCGGTCGAGAACTTCCGACAGTTTGCGGACTGGGTTCGCGGACTGGGTTCGCGTACTTGGCAAGCCAATTCCACAATCCTCCCGATTTCTCTTGATCAAAAAAGTTTGAAAACTTCGGTTCAAGGAATACATGGTTATGTAATCTAAACTCTCATTTCAATCATTGAGACATTCTCAGAGGACGCTATGTAGCCGTTATTCACAAACCGATTCACGTCAGAGCAATTCTCAAAGTGATTGAACCTTTTCATGACTTTCGTCACTAGGTGAAGATAAACTTGATCAAAGCGAAACGCTTTACCAACACACGATTTCGAGATAAAAGATAAGCAATGAATGCTCAGCTCGAAATGTCAAATGTGTATGATCTAGTCTATATAGCATACGACTTTTGTCTCATAATAAGTAGAAGATAGAAGAGATAGAATTTTGAGTGATAGATAAGTTCAAGCCTCCACATACCTTTTTGTTGATGATGTTCCACGGTTCCTTGTATAGATCTTCGTCGTTGTATGATGAATCTCCATGAAGTCCTTGAGATCAACTACACTTTTCTATCCTAGTCCGAGACTTAGCTATGTAGGCTAGAAATCAAGACTTATAGTTTTGATCATTAACATTAACAAACATGCTTGAGATAGCAACGCATGCGAGGTTGACCGACCTATGCTCTAACATTCATCACAACTAGTTCAAATGACTCAAATGAAACTAGTTAGAGAGTTGTTCAATTATTTATATTTTCATAGAAGTATACAAGACACTATTGAAGCAAAATCAATTTTGATTCACTCGAATCATTTCATGAATATTATAGCCACGGTTTGCAAAAGATTGCATTCCTTATTATATAAATTTATTAGTTCATGAACAAACCGATTTTAGAACATAACCTACTTAAGTATGCAAACGGGTACGCATACCGAAGTAGCCGGACTGAGTTTGGTTATGCCAGTACGCGTACGGGTACGCATACCATACTACACTTCCAAACTCCAGCAGGAATTCATGGAACTTGAACTTCCGCCAGTATGCGTACGGGTACGCATACTTAGCTCCCGTACTTCCAACAACCAACCAGTACACATACGGGTACGCATACCATGGTTCCCGGTTTTGGACTTTACACAAATGTGAATACACACTATGTTTATATCCAATCATGGTTACATGTTCTAAACCCTCATTTCAATCATTGAAACATTCTTGGAAGACGACAATAGCTGTCCCACACAAACTATTAGCTTCAAAGCAATTTTCAAGTGATCGAATGATCAATACGAAACATTCCGAGTCTACATCAAATGACCGTCTCACACAAATCATGTAAGATGTTACAAGGAGATTTTCACATGACATCTTTTGACTTTCGTCAAGAATAAAAGATGAACTTGGTTAAAGCGAAAGCTTACCAATACATATTTCGAGAAATAGATAAGCGAGATAAACTCGGCTCCAGATATCAAATGTGTATAATTGAAGTCTATATAGCAATACGACTTTTCGTCTCAAATAGGAGATAGAGTAGATAGGCTTTTGAGTGATAGATGAGTTCAAGTCTCCACATACCTTTTGTTGATGAGGTTCCACAAGTTCCCTTGAGTAGTTATTCGTCTTCATTCGATGAACGCCATGAAGTCTAAAGCTCAACTACACTTATTATCCTAATCCGAGACTTATCTATAAGTAGACTAGAAATCAAGACTTATAGTTTTGACAACTAAACTTGACTAACAAGCTTGAGATAGCAATTTTTGCGAGTTCGACTGAGCAGTGCTCTAACACAATGCATGACAAGGGAAAAAAATGATGTTGTTTGGCAGATGTATAACAATTATCTCATCAAGATGAGCCATCATAATTCAATAGATGCGGGGATGTTTTCACTCCATACATGTTGTGTTTCTTTTGGGAAAAAATGTGTTAGACAATTATTAATTGATCAAATATCAATTTATAGAAACCCTCCTAAATGTGCAACTGTTTCAGAATCAGATTGCCAAAGAATGAAGACAAAGGGTTGAAAAGATTATCATACTTGTTCCGAGATTTGTGAAGACAAACATCGTTACTTGCAATGGTTCGATAAGACTATAGTGCCAGTAATTGGTCAATACATATATATGGGTTGGATATGGCTGCAATTGGAAGAATTAGGAATTCACTGGATATCTTACCACCACATCCTCCACCAATGATCCTAACAATGTACACATCCTACATGGGGATCTTATCCATTATTTGAGTCTTAATTTCCATAAATATAACATGAGGGAACAACTGTAACTTTAACTGGGGAAGCAGAGGATCTTGTTAGAGCATTGCTCGGTTGAACCCACCAAACGTTGGTATATTAAATTTGGTTGTCAAATTTAGTTCTAAAACTCGAAGCTGCTTGATTTGATTACTAGAGTCAAATTCGTAAGGTTAGCCTATGCACATAGAAATGTTGAGGCTTTCTCTTGGTACACATGGAGAACCTGAAGACGTATCGGTATCGACGAACACATCATCCTTCAGTTCAAGGTTAGTAATAACAAAATTGACTTGTTCCATTTCTATCTTCGTTCTTTCAAGTCAGCATTTCAAGTTATTATACTATGATCAAAGCCCAAAGAATGATATCAAGTTTATTTATGCAACTTGAGTATATGGAGTTACAAAGTATAATTAATTTACGAATTCTATGAATTGACATTACACTAATTGGTAATTCGTTATTATTTAGTATATTGAAATTACGGATGAATCCAACCCTTGGAATATGTTTGAAAGCAATTTTAGAAACATAGTAAGGAAGTTGACTTGCGAATATTTTTTCGTAGTTAAAAGTTGAATTTAGGACCAATCATAAGTATAAACTAATCCATAGAAAGGACCAATCCCAAGTCAAGCCGATTATGACAGAGTTCAACCTCGTTTCTACGTTTTCGATAAGTTGGGTATGTTCGAGTTTCTGCAAACATCGAGATGTATGTGAATTAAACTTGGAATGTTCATAACATGTCGACATAGTGATTTGAACATGCACTAAACTCTAATACCTTAATATTCAATATCTTTTTAGGTATCGAAATACATATACTTACCATGTCCCAAAGGTTTGTATATCAAAGTATATGAAATCATGCTAGCTATTATTAGTTGTCAGCTATGAGTAACATCGGTTTATTAGCTGGAATACAATTGGTATTATTAAATTCGAAAACAATATTCTTTGCATATATTTGGGAATTTTTGGGTTTGGTAATACCTTATTTGGAGAAAGTCTATGATACCAACTCATAGTACACACAACTACTAATGAAGTATGTTCTCAATTATCTTGCGGAATATGAAATAAAAGCACATCCTCCATATTTTGTGATACGAGATCAGAAGCATATAAATATGATATTTATATTGTAGCGCAAAGGTGATTTTATAATTTTCACCTTTGCCAAAAATCCTTCATCAACAATCTAATATTCGACTGTATTTTTTTGTTTTTAATTTATATTACATAAAACAGTGGACCATGTACTACTCCTGAATCCATCCATTTAGAATTATATGCTTATGACAGTATTTGATCCCCAACCGGAGTAAGCTTGAGGTACACCAAACCACTTAATGTTTCTCAACCAGATATACTGAGACTCATCCCATATTCATAAAACAAAAACATTATTAGTTCGTCTTTCTTTAGTGGTTTTGTAATAACAAATTTAACGACTGGAATATATTCTTATGGATATAAAGTTTGATAATTGATCAGATAAAAGTGTTGTTTAGACACCTACAGTCATGTCTATTAAACATTATTCAATATTAGGATTATATTCATATGGCGGTAAAGTCTAATATTTAACTATATTTGTAAGTCGCAGAATGCACTTAACCATCATAGTAATAGCTTATAGTTGTAAAGATCAATAACCGACCAGATAAAAGGGTGTTTGAGAGACCAAAATTTGTGTAATGTGTAAAATAAAAATCTTGAAAATTGATATCCAGTTATAATTTAGTAAAAAATAGACTTAAAACAAAGAAATAGTTCTGGTCATCTAACATTAACAACAAACTTGATATACCAACACGTGTGGGTTCAACCGAACAGTTATGCATCTTAATGTGTTTTTATGTAGCCTTTTTCCATAACATAAATATGTAAGGTAGGAAATGATTAAAGAATACAATATTAGTAGAAAGTTCACTTAGAAAAAAGTATAAATCAAAAATTAATATAATAAGATAAAATTATACTGTAATAGAGATAGAAATAAAATAAAAACCTATCTCTTCCTATGGACCTGTACATTTGTTGTTACAGCTAGGCATTAGTATGGGTTGGAAAAAATAAGGTTGCTCCTCTTGAGCCTGATGAGACAGAATCTTTCTCGAGCTTACTTGAGAACCATACTCGAGGTGGGTGGGGGTGGGGGATAGAAGGACTCCAAATACTTGCAAACTCATTTCAGGTTACTATTCGTCATTCCTTTTTTTGTTTTTCTTTCTCATAACTCTATCATTAAGAATCATATGTTTATCAAAGATTAACGTAATTAATCCACGATGAGAACGTTGTTTATCATCTCTGTTTCACTATGTTGGATGTAAGTAAAATTACTGCAAAAACTTACTTTTTTATGACAGTATTAGAGCATCTAACATTTATTTCAATAATGGTTTTTGGCGAAAAACACAATCAAAATATATAAACATATGTTTGATATTGTTCAAAAGCGTATCCACCAAATAATTAATTGATCATTTAAACATGATCCTGATACGAACACAAAAAGATAATATGAAGTTTAGATTAGTAAACATACATTAAAGCTCCGTTCATACTTAAAGAGCTTTTTTTTTCTCTTTTTCGAATTGATCGATCAATTGTATTTCTATTTCACTTTATTTGTTCATCCTTAATTATGGGTTTTAGATAGTTTCTCACTACTGTAGTTAGTTTCCGTTATGTTGCATTAAGATATACTTATGATTTTATTTTTTTTTTGTGTTAGTTAATGTTTCTTTTTCCGAAAGAAATTTAAGTGAATGTGCAGTTTGAATCAAAAATTGATAAAAAAAAAGAAACTGATTGCAAGAAATAGCACCAAAAATAGGTTTGTTTTATGCTAAAAAACAAACCTTTCTTTATCTTCTAAGAGTAAGAAGTTGAAACCTCACTGCAGCTATGCATACAAATTTTTAATATTGGAATTTCAAACTTAGTAAAACTCGATAACGGTATCAAAATTTATTTGAAGATTTACGCATTATCATATTTCGTATACCAATTTTGGATAGTGATACTCCTACTCTGTGATTGGTTTAGAAATATTGATATCACTAAACTAGAAACACAAATAAATATATATGTATATATATATACTAACTTAACACTATAAATATATATATACAGTGTCCATTGTTACCAACTTAACCATGAAACACGATTCATGTATCAGAAACACTATAAATAGAGACGTGTGGCAAAAAAAAATTTGAAATTATGAAAAGTATATATATATATTGCGTGACTATTTATATTATCACTTCAAATATATAACTAGTTGATAGTATTAAAGAGGGATTGTCTCCTAATCCAGAGACTTTCAACAATCATAATATATATATATATAAAGCCATACACTAATTTAAAAGTTGAATGTTATGTCTTGTATGAAACTCTACAAATGAAAATACCGAAAATCATTATAGTAAGTAGTATTTATGGATTTCCTAATTTTATGCGGTTTAAAAGAAAACAAAATTTTTACTGTGTCATGGTTTAAGAGATTTTATTCCTTCACACAAATTGTCACAAATCACATATCACTAAGAGCCGCGACGTATCAAAAGTTAGAAATCGGTAGCAATTCAAATCAGTCAAAAAAATATATTGTTTTACTTTGTGATTAACCAAACACAACTTAAATCCAGAACTATTTAAAGTATTTTCCTTGTGGTAGAATAACTTTGTTAATTAGGGTACATTTAACAATTTGCTTGAGGTTGTACCTAAATCCATTTAAAAAAGACATATTGGTACCTCTCAAGTAAATTGTTATTAGCATCCATGGTGGTAGAGTATGAAAATCGAATAATGAAAAATAAGATAGACCTAAAAACGAGAGGGTGCCTAGTACACCACCAACTTTTCGTTCGTGAACCTATAGAGACAATCTTTGCACAATCTGTACATTCTGTTACGAAACTGTGTAAAAGACTGTTTAACAAGGTAAACCTAGTATTTACCCAAAATGTACTAGAACCGAATTTCAACAAGAATAAATCTTGTAATCTATATTTGAAGATACAAATTCAACAAGAATGAGCCATGTTGGTTATTTATAGTTGGGTTAAAACTGTCGATATTTTACGACGTACTATGTGTGATATTTCAATTATAATATAAAAAGTATAATGGGAAAAAAAATAGCCAGATATTTTATTAATGAGGAAACTACAATCTTGTAGAAAAACCCCAGGACCTAGTCCAGATTTAGTACACACTGATATAAGTTGTTACTTTTTGCCTACTATTAAACTTCAGACTAGATGTAATGGAGACAAAGTATACCTACAAAATTGCCCTGCTTCAATAACATTCAAGCACATGTAGAATTCCTAGTACAATCCCAATTATCTTTATAAATTGCTCTTGCAAATCTTCTAGTAGAACATCAATTTTCTTTAAAAGATGCTCCAAAGTTCTTTACGAAAACTATTGATACCTTGCCTCTAATAGGAAACCTATTGACTTCCTTCAGATATGTTTCATTCAAGATATGTAAATCTGCTTGCAATATAATAAAGTATAGCAAACCTCAAGGATCTAGAAGACTTACACTATTATCAAAGAGAGCCCTAGATCACTACCACCTCACAAGAACAATCCAAATAAATCAACGAAGAGTTTATAGATCTATCTTTTGGAATCACAAAGACTGAGACAAAAAGTACTTTGTGATTTCTATCTATCTTGTTATTGCCCTATAGTAAGTAAACTACAATAATCAACAAGAACAAGATCTGGATACCAAGAACTATCAGGTAAAAAATAGTGTTAGAGCATAGCTCGGTCGACCTCGCATGCGTTGTTATCTCAAGCATGTTTGTCAATGTTAGTGATCAAAACTATAAGTCTTGATTTCTAGCCTACATACCTTAGTCTAAGACTAGGATAGAAAAGTGTAGTTGAGCTCAAGGACTTCATGGCGATTTATCATACAACGACGAAGATCTACTCAAGGAACCGTGGAACTTCATCAACAAAAAGGTATGTGGAGACTTGAACTTATCTATCACTCAAAAGTCTATCTCTTCTATCTCTTACTTATTATGAGACAAAAGTCGTATGCTATATAGACTGGATCATACACATTTGATATTTCGAGCAGAGTATATCTCGCCTATCTATATCTCGAAACCATGTGTTGGTAAAGCGTTTCGCTTTGATCAAGTTTATCTTCACCTAGTGACGAAAGTCATGAAAAGTTTCAATTACTTTGAGAATTACTCTGACGCGAAACGGTCTGTGAATAACGGCTATACAACGTCCTCTGAGAATGTCTCAATGATTGGAATGAGAGTTTAGATTACATAACCATGTATTCTTTAACCCGAAGTTTTCGAACTTTGTTGATTGAGAGAAACCGGAGGAATTGGCTTTTCCAAGTCCGCAAACTGACGGAAGTTCTTGTACCGAGAATTTCTACTGGGATTTTCCAAAAACTCGTTTGCGTGTAAGTCCGCGAACTCAGTCCACGAACCTAGTCTGCATACTGGCGAAAGTCTCTTTGCCGAGATTTTCTGCTGAGTTTGGAAAACTCCACCAGTTGTATTAAGTCCGCGAACTTGTTTGTGAGCTTAAGAGGTTATGATCTAAAGATGTGCTCTGAACATGAAACTTAAATTACTAAGGAATGCTTTATGCAAACCGTGGCTATAAAGTACATGAGCCGATTCAATCGAATCATATTTGTTTCAATTGTGTCTTGTTTAGTTACATAAGATCTGACAGCAATTGAACAACTCTTTAACTAGTTCATTTGAGTCAATTGAATTAGTTATGGTGAAGAAGAACAAGGTTCATTTGAGTCCATACAGATTGCTAAGCGAAATATTGGGTGATGTTGTTAGACCACCTCTTTTTCAAAAGTATGACACGGGTTCATGAATCCCTTAGTGGAGACTTTAAAAGTCGTCCCCTGATATAGTTTCACGAGGAAACCTAGGAATTTAAATGACGACTCTAGCTGCAATTACGACACAAAAATGCTAGGATTGATATTCGTGAATTTGTTTCCATGTTTACGAATTACTTTGTTACCAAGCAAGCTTAACTAATATGTATAGATTGATCATGTAAGCATGTTAGAAATTTTCGTAAATCATATTGAAGAACGTGCAACAACATATTAGTCCGAATAATGGTTATGCACCAAATGGTTAGCCAGAAACAATGGTTAGTTATTCGGGACCAAAATAATTCGTGTATATTTTTTCATTTCGGAGTTCAAGATCATTTTATACTGTTAAGTTCGCAGACTTTCCAAATCAGTCTGTGAACTCAATTACAAAGTCTACAAAAAACTTTCAAAATCAACTAGTTTTTGGACTAGTTCGCGAACTGAGCAAATCAATTATTGTACTAGAGAAACAAAAATTATCCAGTAGCATCTCAAAATCAACCAGCTCGCGAACTGAGCAAGTTAGTTCGTGAATGCAATTTGAATAAGAATAATTCATCAAGTCTTATTATTTATGAGTTCCAAGTTCGTGAAATGAGCAAATTAGTTTGTGAACATAAAAAAGAACTAACTTGACAACTTCTTATCAACTTAATTACGCAATTGTGGTAAGTTGAACAATGAATTGCTCTCTACCAATTATGCAATGAGTTTTATATTGTTAGAATTTTCTTTGCAATGATCATCATAATACTAAAGTTATACGACATGACTCAGTAGATAGAATGGTAGATAATTTGAGTAATTATGATAGTAAATTTTCACGTACATTTTTTTATGAAGTTTCCGTTGACATATTCGTTGTTCTTTAGTGATCAATTTTCAAGTTCGATTGGTGAATTATGATACTTCACTACCATGCTACATTCTAAGCCCGAGACTGACCTTAGTAGATGTAGTATGATCAACTAAATTTGGCAACAAGTTTGACATACCAAAACTTGACCGAGTGATGCTCTAACAAGACCACTAGTTAAAAGATTCGTGCAAAATAAATATGTCATCTCTGCCTTTACCAAAGATGAAGATGTGGAGAAAGAGAGAAGAAAACATGGCAAATGTAATGATGGGAACCATGGGGTGATAAGAATGTTTCACACCTTGAGTTTTTGTTATCAGTAGGCAAGGTTGACCTAGGGGACATATTATTAAAATAGAGTCATGCCATTATATCAACCGAGAGGGAAAAAAATAAAATAGTGTTTTTCTTCGTTTTCTTCTTAGGAACC
Organism: Papaver somniferum; assembly: GCF_003573695.1. NCBI lineage: Eukaryota > Viridiplantae > Streptophyta > Magnoliopsida > Ranunculales > Papaveraceae > Papaver > Papaver somniferum. The sequence continues at coordinate 229,773,030 of NC_039364.1, read as the reverse complement.
GGAAAAAAATATATTTGGATATATAATTAGACGATAGAGATGAAGAGACCAAATATTAGTAGAATAGGCAAAAGGATAACAAGGATTAGACAAAAATAAATTCAAGATCGAGATTTGAAGATCTAATGGCATTTGAGGGAGAACAAAAGTGTAAGATATAAAAAAGTATGGTAGAAAAGAGGGATAAGCGGGAAACTGATATTTTCATAAAATATTTACAATACGTATAAAACCACAATAAACTATTGTTTCATTTTACAACGAAGAAGAGAATCTATTCCTAATAAAAATCTGTTGATTTTCACTTTTAAAACAAATCAAATGTTTAAAATAACAATAATTAATAACAAAAATATAAATCCTAAATCTGGTAGATGTTCTACATTATGATTTATTGGTTTTATGCATATAAACACCAAACTAGTGGCAGCTCTATTAGAAGTAGCATCTACTTGGTTGTGATATGCTAATCTTAGAATGAGGAAGTTTTCATTCATGATGATCAGAAGCAAGAGAATTTTTATAGAGCTACTCCAAATTCAATTTTGTGCCAAGCTTGGCTTGCCATTTGAAGCTTTTTCATCTCTAGACACCAAAGTTCAACTAGATTTTGGGTGTTTGTATAAACTCATCTTGCTCCTCCGCAGTTCTTGCACAATCATAGAGAATTAGACCAATACTAAAATTACTATTGTTACATTTATTGTTTACTGACTAGTTTAATTTTTTATCTTGTTTATAGGGTTTCGAACTTTGAGGACTTTGTTAGGGTTTAATATGGTTCTAAAATTTATTTTGATGAAGTTTTTGTAGAAAAACAGTCAAGTTCTCTCCAAGAAAAAAATAAATCACGACATCAAAAACAACTTCAAAGAGATCACATACTCCACCAACAACATCAACAAAAACTCCAACGACTTCAGCAGCAAAAAGACACAGAAGATACCAGCAGAAGATAGAAATTAAAGACTTGTTCAGAAGAAAACCCAGACGATCACAACCAAGAATAACCAATTGGTTATTTTTGAAAAGATCGTGACAAATGGTTGGATCTTTGAATCCTTTCACAACTTACTTTGTTATGTTACTATGACGTGGTGTTTCCTGTAAGTCTATGTAGTTCTTTTTTTTGCTTTTTATTTTTTTAATTGGTAAAGAAGTTAGAACTGACGAGTTTCGAACTCAAGCCACTGGTATCATCACCTAGTTTCGAAGAAGTAGGTGTTGACGAGTTTTTCGAGTCAGCTGAAAACTCAATGACGCTTATTGTAACTTTACTTGCTGACGAGTTTTTTGAGGCAGCTGAAAACTCAATGATGTTTATTGTAACTTTACCGACTTTAAAGTCACGGTATTATAAAGAATTATAAATGTTAATGAATGTGGCTTATCTCTTTTTCGAAAATAAAATAAAAATTGAACTATTGACGTGAAAACAAGATAAGCTCGCAGCTATATTGATTTTGATAGCTAGAAATGCTGGTGGTTGCCATTGTTGCATGTCTCTTTGAATTCAGACTTGTTGTGGATTTGAATGTAATCATGACAATTCTTATTGCCTTTCTGGCACACAACATTTTGAAGATCTATGAATTTGGTAATTTTTGTAGCAACATTTGGAAGTAATGATTTTACCTTGAAAAACCCATGGGCATTTTGCCTCCATGTGTGCCAACTGCCAGGTGACCACTGCCAAGTGATCTTTCCATCCAATGTTTGTCATATATTGCACTTTCTTAGATACCACTGTGTGTTTGTCTCATTCGACATCAAATCAGTTATTGTTAAATGAGCTGTTTTGGAATTGTGCCAACTAAATAGACTATTTTTTATGTCATCAAAATGGTCCCTAATTACCTAAAACTCACATGGGTTGTTAGGGATTTTCTCTTCATTATATTGAGTTGACTTGGTTTTTTCATACAATACTTTTAATGTAGAATCAAACTATCATCAATACAATGCCAAAATGACAGCCTTATAAAAATGCCAACCTAAAGAATTTTCAATCTTCATAATCCAAACCTCTAAAAGACATAATTGGCACAACAGAATGATACCTAATAGATCCATTTTCAACAATTTCTTCCTTTTTGTCTTAAACTTTATTCTTCTGCAATCATCCTTAATCCTATAATTAACCAACCGTCTGTCGACATGAAAATGAATGTAAAAAGAAAAGTACAAACAAAAACAGCTCAAAATGAAATTATAGTATTAGTAATGATCCTTAATCTTACAACTAATGAACAAAGTTTAGTAAAACAAGTTTTTCTTTTTAAGAAAGACATCATGGATTAACCTAATCGGTTTAGTTAATCTATCAGTTTGTTAAGTCACACGATGATGTTAATCAACTCATGTTTAGCACGCGAAGCAACTAAAACCTTTGATAATTCGTCATCAGTGAATCAGTGATTAAGAAATGAAAACAGGTAATTACCTTTTCAACTAATACTCCATCTGTGCAGTACCTCTTTTCTAGAAACGGAGGTAGTACACGTTTGAATGACATTTTTTTGTTAATTGTACTGTAAAAGACAACATTCCAACTCTTTCTTTCCAACTTCAACTAGTACAGCACTTTGATTTACAAGGATACTAACAATTTTACCAGTACAAAATCTGTAATCATTCACAGTGGAAAACATGACTAAAGAAAAAGGCGAAGTAAAAGGATTACCTTGTACAAACTTTTGCCTGTAAGATTCATTGAAGACCTGGCGAAGGCAGGAGATTATCCAAAACAACATGACCATTCGTCTCAAGTGTAGTTAACGGTTGGAGAAGCCCACTATTAGATAAGTCCTCCAGACCCTTAATGTCCTGTTGGATACGGCTGACTTGTAAAATGGCATGATTAAGAACAATTGGATCATCTGGAGGATTATTCAAAAGACTAAGTAATGCCTGCCGATAAGTTTGTGCAGCAATTGATGGTCTTGCAACCTGACGATTCCTAAATAATATGCAGACCTTGATCACGTGCTTACAGAGATTTCCCAGTCTTGACCATGGGCAATCACAAAAAGAGAATTCTGAACCAGGGTTCCAAATTGTGTAAGCCATGCTTCTGTTAGATTGCGAAATGACCCGAACTATCCGTAGTTCTTCATCATCCAATAAGACATCAATATCGGGAATCTGTAATGCTCGATACCAAGAGTTTGTTGAGAAAGTGCAATCTTTCAGGATTCTAAAGTAGCCGGTTTCTTCAGTGTATTGAGCGAACCAATACAAGGAGTGGAATTCAGTGGTTAATGTATGGACAAGCCAATCAACTCTCGTCCAAGAACCAGAATGTTGTTCACCAAAAAGTTTGGATTTCAAATTTAAATGATAAGACTCGATAGCGCCGTTAAATTCTTGATTTGCTATAGGGAGAAGCCTCATTGCATTCACCCACATATCTGCAAGACAAGATAGGACGTTGTGAATTAAATATGAATAGCCGGGTACTGGAACAGACAATTAAAGCTGTGAAACAAGAAAATGTGCACTGGATAACATAGGAGGAATACCTATCCTCGGTAACCATTGGTCCCTAAAGTATTCCATGAAAGAGAACTGATCAACAAATATCTGCATAAACTCTTCGATTGCATCTATGGCACTTGGCCCATCCCTAACACTATATAAAATACGGCCAAGGTGCTTGAACATTTCTTGCTGCAGGATCAAGCTGCAGCATTTCTTCAGCAAGCTTTTCATCCAAGAGCGTCGAACATGCCAGAGGCATAAAATGACCCGGCACTGGAAAGCATCTCTGAATGTCAGGAGCATGATATCAAGTTTTTATACAATCATTTTAGAAAAATATAAAGATACGAAGTAAAGTAGTCATTTAAGAGGAACCTGAGGATAGAGATCTCAAAAGACGGATCATCAATTAAAAAGGCATTGGGTTTCCACCTAGGATCCCTTGTTCGGATTCTTTCAACAAGTGGTACCATCCAACAGGGAATATCTTGACCATTAAAGCAAGAAGTAATGATCCACGCAACAGGAATAGCGTTTTGGCACGAGTCAAAAACTAGTAATGTACATAACGGATGCTGTGATCAGAAAATCCAAAATTAAATGATTAGGTGACAGCAATCAATAAGGATGCATAACAGAGAGTCTGAGACGGTAGGATAATCCAGTTTCTACCCTAGAGTAGCGTTCATTCTTCCACAAGCCTTTTCCATGAAATTGTTTAAACTAGATACTAGCTCATTTAGATGATCATAGATTGTATAACCCATGTAACTAGGAAACTCCACTATTTCATTGTATAGTGACAACATAACCACACACTGATGCTTGTGGCTAACACTAACAGGGTGCTTGCACAAAATTTTAGATGAGTGTACTCTGTAGACATTGTGCGTACTTGCACATGATAATGTTTGGACATAATATGTGTAGTTCAAGTTAGCGTTGTTGGTATGTAACAATTCAAGATCCAGAAGTACAGCATATTACAAATAATGACAAGAAGTAATGCACAAAACTACCGAGACAAGTAGATATGTACATTTACAGCCGTTGGCGTTATGGATACTGTCCAACTCATTGTGTCAGACACCTCAGACCAGTGGGACACTCCGACCAACATACTGTATCCTTGTTAATTAGACCTTAGCTGGGTTGCATGAATACTGGTACGAGCGTCCGATACCGATACATTTCAGAGAGTCTGATATGACATTTTTGAAAAAAGCTTTACCTTTTGACAACAAATAGGTATCTGACATGGGTACGGACATGCCCTAAAGTATCTATGCAACCCCGGACCTTAGCCTTAGCAGTTTAGTTTACACATGGGTGACCTATGGGTTCTACACAAGTGAGAACCATCATTAAAGTGATCCACATACCTTGAACTTCTTCAAACCAAAAGTTGAATGGAAGGCAATGGAACTATTATTCCCATAATGGAGCATCTGTTGCAACTGCCACTCAGTCTGTAAACCCAAAACAAATGATTCTGTAACAGATGCATCGCGGAAGAAGAAAACATGCTTTTGATGACGGTGAACCCACGTTGGTATGCTATCCACATCATTTTCATGTACTTCACGTGTGGAATGTTTGACCACCCTTTCCATGTTCCTAACATCATTTCGAGTGAGAAAGTCATCACGATTACTGGGACCACCATGCCTCTCTACTACATCAGTGTGGTGCTGAATAATATCATCCCAAGATATTCCAACGTAAAGCATAGACATCACCTTCCGACGTAGTTCATCTGAGATTCGAGGAGCATACATAGCTCTAGTTCCGACAGCATCCCTGTCAAGTATTCCATGGCATGGGGACCCTGATTTATCTACATGACTTCGCTGACTGTAAATAATGAGTGCAAGATGAGGACGTGTGTATAAGCGCTTTACAGTGAAGTGACATAGGCACCCTCTCATCATATGCCGCCTTCCAGGCCTGCTACCTTTCCCTGATTGGGGTTTAGAATTTAAGTTATCCCCCACACTTGAATCACTATGTCGGTAGTCTTCAGGGCCATAAGAACACCAATATCTACAGAATCACGATACAAAAAAAAAAAAAAAATGAGCTAGTTTAAAGCAAGTAGAAGAGCAATTTCGCCACTCACTTGATAAGCTGGGGTAGCAAACCACCAATTACTGAACAGTGGGATGTCATGCTACAAAAAATGATGGGTTTGACCACTTAATAGTCCCACTTCCTAGTGATGGTTGGTTTTGCTCACTTAGCTTAGTGTGTGGGTGAGCAAAGTCACACCCACCAAATAGTGAACTGGAATAGCATGGGTAATAAGTTGTTGGTGAAGGCATACAGTGTGTATTCGAGGTAGCCATCAACCCTAGGCTTGCTTACGCTTCCTTCAGTTCTCTTCCTTCTTGACTCAACGCGAAAACTGGCAGGGCATTCTACGTTTGCGGACTCACCTTTAACAAAATCATCCACTCTAGAGAACGGGATTAGGGCAACATCACCACCACCTTGGCGTCCACCTTCGACTTTTACCCAGTTTATAAGAGCTGCAGAGAACTCTGCACATGGGGGATCTTGCACTGGAAGGTTAAGAATATCCTCCATCCTTGGCATCTCCAAGAAGAAACAACATCATCATCAAAACCTTTGAACATATATTAGTACAAGAAGTTGAAAATAAAAATGATTCAAGATCGAAAAATTCAATTTGACAGTTATGTCTTTCATGAAAAAGATAACAACACTGTAGGAGGTCTTGCATGAAGAGACGGATATTCTCCCAAGTTTAAAATGAAAAAGCATTCATGTCTAAATAAAAGTTAAAACAGAATGGAACACTCTCCATAACTAGGCAGTGCATAGTTAGAATTACAGCCATCATACACATCCATAGTTTCAATTAGAGGATTTCCTTCTTGCTAAGATCAATCTAAAGCAGTACTGTGGAGGGTATAGACATCGCATACTGAAAATAAAAAGTAAAAAACAACCCTTTATACATAAACATGTCAATGTCCAATGTTTTTCTACAAAGCATCAATTTAATGCAAATGCATACACCAATGTAATGCTCCAACTTGCACGTTTAAAGACTTCGGAATAGCCAAGACTACTAACCCAATGTACTTGTCACTCCAGTAGTGAAAGAATCGTAACTGATTTTTCAATAAAATCTTAACCTGTTCCTAACTAAGTTAAAAGTTTATCATATTATAGCAATTCGGACAATGTAGTCCTACGATAAAACGTAAACGGAAATTTGAAGTTACAGGTTTGAAATGTGAAAAACACAGATGTAGACACCTCATGTACATCAAGCCTTACACTAGAACAGTGTTTGAACAAGGTCACATAACTGTCTTTTCAGATTTTATTTGTTAAAACAGACATTCAAACCCTAATTTGTTCATTCAGACTAAAGCAGATGAAAAGCTGATATAGCTTATCTAAGGCATTAAGGCGCCCTTTTTGCTATATTAAATTTTGACATATAACCCTCTGCAAATCTTTCAATAACGTCTGTAGTTTGATGAAACGATCCTTCAAATTCCACTAAAAATCAAACCTTTAGTTATGATAACAATCGGTAAAACATAAATCTTTAGTTCAAAAACCTTGAGAATTCAACAAGAGACTGCTGCTAACCGAAGGAAATAGAAATAAAATGGATTATTAGAAGAAAAAGATTATACCCTGTGTTCATTTCCCTTCTTCATATTTCTTCTTCTCGTTTTTCCTTGGAACTAGATAACTTTACATTGAACCTGCAACAAAAAATAGTAAATGAAAATTTCTTGATATAATAACTTAATATCTAGATTCTTGACCTAAACGAGCTCTACAGAGTAATTATAACATTACCTCTGACAGTCGAAGTGTCTTTTAATTGGCAGCCACGAGAGGCCGAGCAAAGTCTATTTTTTTGGTTTTTGTTGGTGTCAGTCTCTCATCACTCATCAGAGAGGATTTTTACAGCTAAACCTTGTAATATGTCTTATTTACTCGTATCATCAGATTATTACTTTGATCTCATTGACTTTTTTTTTCTTCCTAGGTTGACCAGGTCAATGCGGAGAGTGAAACTCATTTTTACCGTCATTAAACTTTTTTCTCGCAAAGAAAATACCTTTGTTAAACTTAAAACACCAATGTGACCATACTAGGCCGGCTCATATACACCTGGCAAATCAAATTTTATTTATGGTGTCATCATGGAACTAGCTAAATGGGGTATTGATTCATGCCAAAAAAAAAAATACTAAATACGAATCTATTAAATCATTAAAGGAATTAAAATTGTTAGTTAGTTTGCTTACCTAATAACCAGGAACTTTTATGATATGATGGTACGGACATTATACGAGTTTACTGGCTGACTTATTGTGGTGTTTGTGTGATTATCAGTTAGTCTATATTAACAACGATTGATTCGAAAGTTGAATCTGTGATTGCGGATCTCGAGATAGGCGTTGATTGTCATTAAAAGATGTGAGAACTCTTATACTTTCTTGTGTTCATAAGTATTTTTCTGTTTTCTTATCTGTATGTATGATGTCTGCTTTGAACATGTGTGTAATATGCGTTGTGGGTTTCCCTGTGATGTGCTTTTGTGATTTCTCCACAGATCCTTGTTAAGTTGAGTAGGGAGACTTTCACTGTTTGAATATTACAAGGGTAGCTATTTTTCCCGTCTCAATATTATTAATAGCGAGGTTACTTTCCCCAACTTGATATTATTATATGCATTGCTATTTAGTGGGATGGCTGCATTCCCCGTCTCGATATTATTTATATCTACTCTATTAATGTAGTAGGGTGGCTAGTTTTCCCGCTTGAATATACTCCTGTAATGACTTGAACCTCCCCCGATATTTTTCCCACTTAGTCACGGTGGTTATCCTACAGTGTGGGATTTTTAACGGGCATTGTTGCGGTCATCCAATAACAGCTAACCGGGAGGGCACCCATCCCTCAAATTTTATGCCCGAACAGCTTAACTGCATAGTTTTCTACAAACTATGGAGTCAATTGTGCTAAAAAAAGCCTTGGTGTTAGGAAAAGACTAACCATTACCTTTACTTCATTCGGCGAACCCTATCTACCGAATTGGGGTATTACAATACCACCACCTAAATTGGAGTCGTCCTCGGTTCCGGAGTATATTCAAGACTAGATCTTTGATGTTCCCAGCCTCTCATGAGACAAGCACCTGGATCAACCTCGTTCAACGCACCTTCTCACCCTCGGAATGTGACCTGTCGTTAGCTCTAATACCATTTGTAATGACCCGAACCTCCACCGATATTGTCCCCACTTAGCCACTACAGTTATCTGGCAGTGTGGGATTTTCAGTGGGCATCACTGTGGTCATCCAGCAGCAGCTTCCTAGGAGGTCACCCATCCCTGCATTACTCCCGCCCGAGCACACTTAACTGCAGAGTTTTCCACCAACGTTGGAGCCAATTGTACCGGAAAGGCCTCGATGTTAGGAAAGGACTAATCATTACCTATACTCCACTTGGTGAACCTTATCTACAGAATCGGGGTATTACAACTCCTTTTGTCCAACTTATATAGGCGAATATGAGATTTTTGCTTGTCTAGATAGTCGAAGTTCATATTCCAAAGTTACTTTTGACATATATGCGTATTAATGTTGCATGGGTATCATCAAAAGTAGTTTAATGAGTCTAGTTAGGTAATAAGTGAAGGATAAATTAGGAAAAATGACAGAAATTTATGAAACCTGGATTTTTTTTTAATCTATGATATTTGAATCTTTTGCATGTATAACTTGGATAGAGGGAGCACTTAGTAGGGATGCTACTTTTCCCTTCTCGATATTATGTATACTAATTTAATTTTGAGAATTACTCATGTGCATATTATGTTTGATTAGCTAACTATCTGATCTTAATGGTGATATCCAGAATCATGGTTTGTATGGGAACTTCACGTGAACTATGTTATTATTATTAATTGGAGTAGTTCTAGCGTCGTCTTCTATAATGAGTAAGGCGAGGCATCACTTTTCTTCTTAATGCTTAAATTGTTGAGTGTTTTAATTCATTATTGTCTCCTTAAGTTGTTATTTTAGAAATGTAAAACATGTTAGTGATTACCTGAAAGTTGTATATTTCCACTGAGCACCCCTTTGAGATGATGTGCTTGTTCGCCTCACTTCAGTTTCATTACCAAAAAAGATGGTGCACGATGTTTTTTTTCGTATCTTAAAGCTTCAGTGAATTATACATTATGGGTACCTATTTTCGTTTGTATATTTTGATTGTATATATTGTAACAATCAATACAGTATTTTATACAACTTGAGAGATTTCCAGTTATAATTCAAAGAGCACGAGTTTTTTTTTGGGTTACTTTATGTAATTAGGAATTTTAAATAGATAATCTGGTTTTTGATGTCTCTTAACATAGACTCTAAGAAGGTGGTTTAGTTGGTGGTCACAATATCTCAAGGATTTTCGAAATTAGTAGATATTGTTTCCCAAATAACCCTTGGTAGCAACATCGTAAATACTGGAGTTTATATTCTTACAAAGTCATCCCTTGGTCACACATCTCGATTGATTGTGTGGTAAGCCAAACTTGTTAAGAAATATGAGTGATCTAATTAGGTGGAACATCTTGTCTTGTTTTCGTTTATAGTCTTCTTTTGGATCAAGAAGCTTTTATTAGTGTCTGTTAGAGCACTGCTCGGTCGAACTCGCAAGCGTTGCTATCTCAAGCTTGTTTATCAATGTTAGTGATCAAAACTATAAGTCTTGATTTCTAGTCTACCAATAGATGTCTCGGACTAGGATAGATTGTGTAGTTGAGCATTAGAATTCACGATGTTCATCAATTGAAGACGAAGAACTACTAAGGAGAGCTTGTGGAACTTCATCAACAAAAGGTATGTGGAGACTGAAACTCATCTATCACTTGGAAAGTATATTTCTATTCTATCTCCTATATTGAGACATAAGTTGTGTTACGATATAGTTTTCTATTATACACATTTGAGATTTAGAGTTGAGTTTAAGTGGCTTACATATTTCTCGGAATATGTGTTGGTAAGCTTTCGCTTAAACCAAGTTCATCTTGATCATGTGAAAATCGCCGAGTAACATCTTACATGGTTTGTGTGATACAATCATTTGGTGTAGAATTGGAATGTTTCGTTATGATTATTTCAATAACTTAAAAATTGCTTTGATGCTAATAGTGTGTGAAAACGGCTATTGTCATCCTCTAAGAAAGTTTCAATGATTGAAATAAGGAGTTTAGAATACTTAACCATCATTGGATTATAAACATATTGTGCATTCTTGCATGTATGTGATCCATGACCGGAACTTAAGTATGCATACCCGTATGTGTACTTGAAGTTGTGAAATTCTGTGCACCAAGTACACATATCGGTACGCATACTTGCGTAAGGTATATGTCCGGGAATTTCTGTTGGGTTTTGGAAGTGTACTAAATATGCGTACCCGTTTGCATACTGGCGAACACAAACCCGGACCGGCTACTTAAGTATGCGTACTCGTTTGCATACTTGACTGGTTAAAGTTCTAAAATCGATTGACTCATGAACTAATACATTTATATATTAAGGAATGCATTCTTTGTAAAACGTGGCTATAATATTCATGAATTGATTCGAGTCAATCAAACCGGTTTTTCTTCTTTTATACTTCTATGAGAATATAACAATTGAACAACTCTTTAACTAGTTTCATTTGAGTCATTTGAACTAGTTATGGTTAAGATGAATAAGGTTTATATGAGAGTGTTCATATAGCTAACCTCGGTTAACTATGGTTGTGCCAACATGGTGTACACATTTAGGTACGATTACTAAACCTAAATGAGGGTACATTTCATTTGTGTATAACAAGCTAAGTTCGATCTAACGGTTGAAAGATATTAGCTTGAATCTAATCATTTTTTCATCTAATGGTGAATATTAAATGCTTTGTTACCAAGGTAACTTAGATCCCAAACCATGATTTGAAAACTATATAAAGGAGAACTCTAGCAACTGGGAAAACTAATCCCCGCACCTCCTGTGTGATACTAGTTGCATAAGCTAGAGTCGATTCTCCTTTAACCTTAGGTTTTTCACGAAACCCTGTAGGTTAATGACTTAAAGACTTCATTGGGATTGTGAACCCGGACCCAACTATTTTCTCTATAGTTGCGTGATCTGATCTTGTTGATTATATCGTATTTGAGTACGATCTTCTTTAAGATTGGCTTGAGATTTAATCTCCGATAGGCAAGATAAAAAACTATCACAAACATCTTCGTCTCATCGTTTATGATTCCACAATATCTTCTTTCGCTATCATACGATTAATATTATTGTGAGGTGATTCATATTTCTAGGTTTTTCTTCGGGAATATAAGTCTGGTATATCAATTGGCTCCAGTTCATCTTGATTTATCAAAAGACGGAACAAAACTCGCAGGTATTTCTGTGGGAGACAGATTTATCTATTCCTATAGACTTTTCCGTGTGAGACAGATTTGTTTATCAAGTCTTCGACTTTGGGTCGTAGCAACTCTTGGTTGTGGGTGAGATCAGCTAAGGGAATCAAGTGCGTAGTGTCCTGCTGGGATCAGAGACGTAAGGAGCGCAACTGTACCTTGAATCAGTGTGAGATTGATTAGGGTTCAACTACAGTCCATTCCGAAGTTCATTGGTAGTAGGCTAGTGTCTGTATCGGCTTAATACAGTGTGGTGTTCAAATATGGACTAGGTACCGGGTTTTTCTGCATTTTCCTCGTTAACAAAATTCTGGTGTCTGTGTTATTTCTTTTCTGCATTATATTTTGTTATATAATTGAAATATCACAGGTTGTGCGTTGAATCGATCAATTGTAAAATCCAACCTTTGGTTGTTGATTGAAATTGATTGATCCTTGAATATTGGTCTTTGGTACCGTTCAAGTTATTTCTATTATATTCAATCGCGCTTGCAAATTCCTATTTGTTGATTGCAGATTGAATTGAGAGATAGAGATATAAAACTCTTTGATATAATTTTCTATAGATTGAGTCTAACTGTCTAGTTGATTTTCTTGAAAGTATATTGGAGTTTGTCTATTCAGATTGCCAAATGAATTGTTGGGTGTGGTTGTTAGACCCCCGTTTTTTCAGTGTCTTTGGTGGGAAACTAAATCGTATTGTTGATTTTTGTTGGGATGATTATTTATTTTTTTAAGAAATAAAGGTATAGTTATCTTCGATAGATCAATCTTGTTTAATTGATGGTCCTTATCTTCTTATATAAGGATATTCAAGTTTGTTTGAAGATTGACTACAACAGATGTAAGTAATTGTCGATCTGTTGATGGAGTTGTTGATCACTCGACGTTAACATTCTTCATTTTGTGTGTGTTGATTAATAATGAAATCAAGTTGTTTGCAGCAGTTACTTTGAAGATTTAAGATTTAAGACTTAAAGAATTTTCTTTTTGGTTCTGATCTTTGTGTTACTTCTTGCATACTTGATTCTCTGGGATCTACAATATGTTTATCTTAATAGGCACAAAACTTGTAGAAATAACGAACAAGTTGTCTAGTTGTATTAAGTTGCTTATATTGAGTTGTTCATTCAGTTGTCTAGTTGCACTAATCATTGTTTTGGTTTGATCCTTAACTATATGAGTTTATTAGTACAAAGAGAAGATCCTTTACTCTTATTTATCACTAATCTAAAGATTGATTTGGGTGATCGATAAATGACATGGTTAGTGAAATAGACCTAGTCCTTTGTTATTTTGGGTTACAATCAAATGAGTTGAGTGCAGAAGTCTTCACGGCAGGTAAATCAACTAGAGATAATTGATTTTATTTCGGATTCACGTGCATATACCAAATTGGTTATAGGCGCAAGGATAATGAAGGAACCGAATAATGAAGGACTGTTCACGTGGTCTTAAATATATGAAGTTATTGTAGTCAATTTGGATAACGACTTAATTGTGAGATTATTTACAAACGAAGTAGGTCCTTGAATTTTTCGTCCAGAAAATTTTGCTTGTTAATAAAATCTTGTGTGTTGTGTTATCTCCTTATGTTTCCACATTATAATTATTGTCATAGTAATGATCTCATACTTAGTAAATACACTTGTACGTTAATCAACATGGTAACAATCTCATAGTTAGTTTTTCGAACTCTGACTGTTACCAAATACATCTTATTGAAATAATCTTTTGTACGTTATTGGTTAGGTAAGTTTATAAAAGGTGTATATGCATAGGTTTATATTGAAAAGATTGTGGTGCACCCGATACCCTCGCCATTTCATTTGTCATCTAAAATTGACACAAACGCATGTTGGGGTCAACTAGGCAGTATTCTAACACTCATGACCTCATTGTATGTTGTGTTTAACCATTTATTTCTCAGTCTTAATATGTGGTTATCCAGAAGTTTTTTTTTAAAATAGGTATTATGCAAGGTTGTCCCTTCTCACTTAGCTTATTTATTCGTTGTTCGAGTGTAAATAATCTTATGAATCAATGAAAAAATATGGGCTTTACGCTGGCTACATAGAAAAGATGAGCACCATTTGTATCTTACCTTATATTTTCGTATGATGTCATGCTTTTTGGTGTCATGTCTGATAGTAATGCTTATGTTGTAACTACAATCCTATAAACTTATTCAAGTCGGTTTGAACAATAAGTCGGTTATTCCGTTTAGCAAGGGACTCTTATAAAGGCAACAAGAAGTTAGCTCCTGGTGTTAATTAAGAAGATAATAATTAAAGATTAGTATCTAAGCATGCAGATTTTGAAATATGGAAACAACTATAACTCACATGAATTTCTCGTTGATAAAGAACTTCTAGTCACATGCACGGAGAACAACTTTGATACGATCATCCTTAGCTCTCACTCCCCTTTTCTACTTAGCTTCCTCCATTAAACTGAAACGCATTCTTAACAAGATCAGTCAAACCATTAAGAACTTCTGGCAGGGACATTCTAGGGACCATAGGAAACTTCATTATATCAAGTGAAAATGGTTCATTGCTAATAAAGATAAAGGGTTTTAGATCTTTGGAAAGTTTGAAAAAATCCCTGATTGTGAAGCTCACATGGAGGCTCCTTTTAAGGTATTGGTCGGGTTCGCTACTTAGAGATAAGTATCTTAATAACTTGTATTTTTGTAGTATTAAGAAGCCACATAGGTGCTTAAGAACTTGGCATGCAATATTTAGTTCAAGATATTCTATTTCAGGAATTTTTCTGTGGTATGTTGGAAATTGTGTTGTTGTAGATATATTGTCAGATCATTAGAATCCTATAGCATGGGCCTAGTAGGTTACAAGAGACCTCGGCCATGTCACTATTCCAGATGGTGTATCTAAAGTGAGATTTTACTCTTCGGCCTGAAGGTAGATGGAATGAACAATTAGTCTATCAAAATTTTGAACCTTTTGAAGCTAACAAGATTTTGAGAATTGTCGTATATAAAGCCCCATCTAACAACAACCTTATTTGGGTTCCAACTAATCATGGTGAATACACTATAAAGTCATATTATAAGCTTCTCTCTGTTAATATGGGTGAATCATTAACGTTTAATGATACGTCTTTTTCATGAACCTAAATCTAATATAAGAAAAAACTTGATTCAAAGATTCACATCTTCTTATGGAGGTTGTTACATGAAGATGAGTTTTTTCTTCAAAATAGGCGAGTTCACTATTGGTGTCTCTATAGAGTGTCAATATTTTCATTATGTGTATCTTATTAAATGTTTAGTTGCACATACAATTTTTTTTTCTTTTTCTTTAATCTAAGGAATCTGAAAATGCGAGGGGTACCAATATACACCACCAACTTTTTCTTAGGAAACCTGTATGGACTAAACTCAAATATAATTCCGAGAGTTACAACTTAATGATTCTCAATCAGGAATTATATGAAGAGCTTATATCTCTTTCTCTCACAATCAGTATTTAAACAAAGACAAGTCCATGAACCTGATTATTCCGTGAGAGTACTTGGACGATTCCAAAGATCAATATCCAAGATCAATCAAGTCGTATCCAACAATTGTGATGGACTTATCTACTTGAATTTATTTACGTACAACCTGTGATATTTAAATTATAATGATAAACAATATAATGTCGAAAAAGAAATAACACATACACTAGAAATTTTGTTAACGATGAAACTGCAAATGCAGGAAAAAACCCCGGGACCTAGTATAGATTTAAACACCAAAATATATTAAGCCGCTACAGACACTAGCCTACTATCAATACTTCGGACTGGAATGTAGTTGAGACCGAATCTACCATCACATCGATTCAGTTACAGTCGCGCTCCTTACGCCTCTTGAATCGCGCAAAACTCCGCGCAATTGATTCCCTTAGCTAACGTCCTTTGCAGCATAAGAGTTTCTTCAACTCAATTGAATACTTTAAACCAATCTGCCTCCCACAGATAAGCATATATGTGATTTTCGTTTTAATCAAAGATCAAGGTGAGATAGGAAATCAATTGCAATAGACAAAGTCTAGAAAACCTCAAAATCCGGTCTTATGACTCCCGAAGAGCAACCTAGATTATCATAAGAAGATACTTGTGGAATCACAAAGTCTGAGACAAAAAACCTTTGTGATTTCTATATATCTTGCCTGTTGGAGCTAAAGGCTCAACAATCCAAGCAAAATCAGGATACACGAACTATCAAGATAAAGATAGTTGGACCTGGCTTCATGAATCCCTAGGTGAAGTCTTTTTAGTCGCTAAACCTAAAAAGGTTTAAAGGAGAGGACGATTCTAGTTTACAATTAGGACACACAAGAATAGTGTCAGGGATTCAAAGATCCCCAGTTTTTTGAGGTTCTCCTTATATAGACTTTCAGGGTCAAGGTTGCTTTAGATTTAAGCTAAGGTAGCTTTATTACCAAGCAATCAATAATCACCATTAGATGAAAACCTTGTCTTGAGATTAACGTAATAGAATATACACTCTGCTTAGGATGAACCGTAACCGAACCGTGTACAATGACCTGTTCATTAAAGGTTAGTCGAAACTAGCCAGATGAACGATAAGCTTAACCATTTTCATATAACAACTTAAGATATTAATCTTGAGTCACAAATGTGATCAAGAATATCTAGATGTGTTTTTAGAGAGTTGTTCAAATGCCGATTATCTTTGAGAAATAATTATGATGCATCTGAAAATATTCGACAGGGTAAGTACGTGTACCATATTCCTGTTCATTAGTATTTTTGTCATTGTTAGAGCATTGCTCGGTCGAACCCGCAAGCGTTGCTATATCAAGCTTGTTTGTCAAGTTTAGTTGCCAAAACTATAAGTCTTGATTTCTAGTCTACTTATAGCTAAGTCTCGGATTAGGATAATAAGTGTAGTTGAGCTTCAGACTCCACGGCGTTCATCCAATGAAGACGAAGAACTACTCAAGGGAACTTGTGGAACTTCATCAACAAAAGGTATGTGGAGACTTGAACTTATCTATCACTCAAAAGTCTATCTACTCTGAAAAAGCATGGGTCTAACAACCTCACCCAATATTTCGATTAGCAGTCTGTATGGACTAACTCCAATATACTTTCTAGAGAATCAACTAGACAGTCAAACTCAATCTAGATAAAAGTATATCAAAGAGTTAATATCTCGATCTCTCGATTTGATTTATACTCAAGCAAATAGAAATCTGCGAGTCTGTATCAAATACTAGAGAGATAACTTGGATGGTACCAAAGACCAATATCCAAGTGTCAATCAATTTAAATCAACAGCCAAAGGTTGGATATTCTAATTGATTGATCTTAACGCACAACCTGTGATATTTCAATTATATAACAAGATATAATGCAGAATAGAAATAACACAGACACCATAAATTTTGTTAACCAGGAAACCGCAAATGCATAAAAAAAAACCCGGGACCTTGTCCAGATTGAACACCATACTGTATTAAGTCGCTATAGACACTAGACTACTACAAACTAACTTCGGTTTGGACTGTAGACACTAGCCGAAGACTTTAATAAACAAATATGTATCACACAGAAAAGTCTACGATAATAGATAAATCTGTCTCCCACAGATTAGCCTATGAGTTTTGTTCCGTATTATGATAAAATCAAGGTGAACAGGAACTAATTGATAACCCGTACTTATATTCCCGAAGAACATCCTAGAATTATCAATCACCTCACAATAATCTAAATCGTATGGTAGCGAAACTAGATATTGCGGAATCACAAACGATGAGACGAAGATGTTTGTGATTTCTTTTTATCTTGCCCTATCGGAGATATAATCTCAAGTCAATTATTCAATTGAACTCGTACGATTGGAAATGGCAATATCAGAACGCTCAACTAGAAGGGAAGTAGTTTTGTTTGGCTTCACAATCCCAATGAAGTCTTTCAGTCGTTAACATACAGGGTCTCGAGAAGAAACCTAAGGTTAAAGGAGAATCGACTCTAGCAAAACCAACTAGTATCACACAGGAGGTGTGGGGATTAGTTTTTCCGGTTGCTAGATGTCTCCTTTATATAGTTTTCAAATCAAGGTTTGCAATCCAAGTTACCTTGGTAACAAAGCATTCAATATTCATCGTTAGATGAAAAACCTGATTTAACCAAGCTAATATCTTTCAACCGTTAGATCGAAACTTAGCTTGTCACACACAAATGAAATGTATTTCATTTAGGTTTGAGTGGCCGTACCTAAACGTGTAGACTTAGTCGGTTCAAAAATAGTTAACCAATGGTTAGCCATATGATCACTTTCATATTAACCGTATTCATCTTTCTCATAACTAGTTCAAATGACTCATAAGAACTAGTTGAAGAGTTGTTCAATTGCTTAGGTCTTTATGAATAGACACAATTGAAACAAAATCGGTTTGATTCACTTGAATCAATTCATGAACAATATATCCACGGTTTGCAAATATTTCATTCCTTATAATTTATTGTTCTAAGTTCATGAACTTCCGATTTGAGAAATAACCAGCTTGGATACGCGTACGGGTACGTGTGCCATAGCTACCGGATTTGAGTTTACAAACTCAGCAGAAATTTTTGGTTCGAAAACTTCCATGGGTACGCGTACGGGTATGCGTACCTAAGGTGACTGGTTTAACAGTTTGCAAACTTACAAACTCAGCATAAATTTTCTGTTCGAAAACTTCCGCTGGTACGCGTACTCAACCTGTCTCCTTCACCAATATCGTATGCACACATATGCACACACTTGGTTTCCGACACATGGATTTATACACTAATGTGCGAACATACTATATATGCTTATATCCATAGTTGGTTACGTAATCTCAACTCTACATTTCAGTCATTGAAACATTCTTCTATAATGTTATAACAGTCGTTATTCACAACTATCGTTATCAAAGCTGTGACTACTCGTTTTCCCGTAGTCTACGTAATGTTTACAGCTCAGAGAATCAAATACTAAGTAGTAATGATGCCTCTGTTGAACTGATAGTGCTAAGTAATAAAGGGTACTCAAGATCACAATAACAACTAAGAATGCAAAGATAATATAAAAGCTGCTAAGTTATCATGAGACACAATAGATTACGTGGTTCGACTTTCGTCTACGTCCACGGGGTAATGAGTGATTGTTTTGTATTAAGTTATGGTGGTTACAAATATCTTACATGCTTCCGAAAGTAATAGAGAGAACTCAAGTTGAGGTAAATACTTAAGTTCTAAACATTAAAGAGGTATAATCTTAAGACTAGATCTTCTCTCCTAGATATTGAATGCTCTTTGTTTGTTGGTGAGGCTTGGTATTTATAACCCCTTCTGCTCCAGGTATATCTTTGCTGCCTCTGGGTCCATCATTTGCTGATATACCTTTCGTACAAATGGTACCTTCGTTCGCCGCGTGCTTTATCCAGTCGAACCCTGCCACCTCAGCTGACCCACGTTCTTTCGGGAGCTTCCCAACCTTAGTATAAGTTGTACCTTCGTTCACCGCCAGCCTCTGCCAATCGGGTTCTGCCGCATCGTCTCTCTCCACGTGCCTTGATTATGCGTGTAGATAAGAGATTTGTGCATTTAATGCTGATTAGATATGCCATCTACCTTTGTCCCTTCGCCAGCTGCTTCCTTATAGACTAGGCTTTTACTCTTCTCATCTCCTTTCTTGGGACGAGATAAAGTAGATCTGCGAAGGTATCCTCTGTCACTTGAGTTTCTCTGCGTAGCGAGGGCTACACAATTATCTTATATGCGACCACTAAGATCATGACACGTGCTCCACAGAATATTGGTATTCGCAAAAGCTATTTTCAAGATTGAAACGTCATCATGACTTTCGTCACGGGTAAATATGAAAAGTGGTTAAAGCGAAAGCTTACCAACACATATTTCGAGAAAACGATAGGCGAGTAAACTCGGCTCGGAATAACAAATGTGTATGTATGAAAACTATCATACTTATACGACTTCGTCTCAAGAGTAGTAGATAGAGTAGATAGACTTTTGAGTGATACATAAGTTCAAGTATCCACATACCTTTTAGTCGGATGAAGTTCCACTGGTTCCTTAAATAGTTCTTCGTCTTCGTAAGATGATCGCCATGGAGTCTGGAGCTCAACTATACTAAACTGTCCTAAACCGAGACTTAGCTATAAGTAGTCTAGAAATCAAGACATATAGTTTTGACAACTAAACTTGACAAACATGCTTGAGATAGCAACGCATGCGATTTCGGCCGAGCAATTCTCTAACATACTTTATCTTCTATTTGAGATAAAAGTTGTATTGCTATATAGACTTCAACTATACACATTTGCTATTTTGAGCCGAGTGTATCTCGCTTATCTATTTCTCAAAATATGTGTTGGTAAGCTTTCGCTTTAGCCAAGTTCATCTTTACTCGTGACGAAAGTCATGTTGATTATTTCAACAACTTGAAAATCGCTTTGATGTTAATAGTTTGTGAATAACAACTATTTTAACATCTTCTAAGAAAGTATCAATGATTGAAATGAGAGTTTAGAACAAGTAACCATGTTTGGATATAAACTTAGTGTGTTCTCACATTTGTGTAAAAATCCAAAACCGGGAACCTAAAGTTTGCAAACCCGTACGCGTACCGACGCTTGTTGGAAATCCGGGTAAGTATACGTACCCGTACGCATACTGGCAGAAGTTTCACGTCCGTGAATTTCTGCTGGAGTTTGAAAGTAAAAAAAAAACTCAATCCGGCTACTTAAGTATGCGTACCCGTTTGCATACTTAAGCAGGTTACTTTATAAAATCGGTTTGTTCATGAACTAAAACATTTATATAATAAGGAATGCAATCTTTGCAAACTGTGGCTATAATGTTCATGAATTGATTCGAGTGAATCAAAATCGATTTTGCTTCTATGAGATCTAAGCAATTGAACAACTCTCTAACTAGTTTCATTTGAACTAGTTATGGTAAAGATGAATAAGGTTGATATGAAAGTGCTCATATGGCTAACCATTGGTTAACAATTATTGAACTGACTAAGTGTACACGTTTAGGTACGGTTACTCAAACCTAAATGAAAGTATATTTCATTTGTGTATAACAATCTAAGTTCAATCTAACGGTTGAAAGATATTAACTTGGATCTAATCAGGTTTTCATCTAACGATGAATATTGAATGCTTTTTTACCAAGGTAACTTAGATTGCAAACCCTAATTTTAAATCTATATAAAGGATAACTCTAGCAACTGGGAAACCTAATCCCCACACCTCCTGTTTGATACTAGTTGTATAAACTAGAGTCAATTCTCCTTCAACCTTAGGTTTTTCACGAAACCCTGTAGGTTAACGACTTAAAGACTTCATTGGGATTGTGAAGCCAGGCCCAACTATTTTCTCTGTAGTTGCATGACCTGATCTTGCTGTTTTCTATCATGATTGAGTACAATCGTAAGATTTTCTTGAGATTTATATCTCTGATAGACAAGATTGAAAAGTAGTCACAAACACCTTTGTCTCATCGTTTTTGATTGCACAATATCTTGTTTCGTTAATCGATTAATATTATTGTGAGGTGATTGATAATACTAGGATGTTCTTCGGGAATATAAGTACGGGTTATCAATTGGTTCCTATTAACATTGATTTATCAAAAGACGGAACAAAAACTCGTAGGTATATCTGTGGGAGACAGATTTATCTATTCAATAGACTTTTCTGTGTGATACATATTTGTTTATCAAGTCTTCGACTTTGGGTCATAGCAACTCTTAGTTGTGGGTGAGATCAGCTAAGGGAATCAAGTGCGCGGAATCCGGCGTGGTTCAAGAGGCGCAAGGAACGCGATTGTACCTTGATCAGTGTGAGATTGATTAGGGATCAACTACATTCCAGACCGAAGTTAGCTTTGTAGTAGGCTAGTGTCTGTAGCGGCTTAATACAGTATGGTGTTCAAATCTGGACTAGGCCCCGGGGGTTTTCTGTATTTGCAGTTTCCTCGTTAACAAAACTGCTGATGTTTGTGTTACTTCTTTTCCGCATTATATTTTGTTATATAATTGAAATATCTCAGGTTGTGCGTTGAATCGATCAATTGGTAAATCCAACCTTTGGTTGTTGATTGAAATTAATTGATCCTTGAACATTGGTCTTTGGTACCGTTCAAGTTATTTCTCTTATATTCAACCAGGCTCGCAAATTCTTATTTGTTTGATTGCGGATTGAATTGAGAGATTAAGATATAACTCTTTGATATACTTTTCTTAAGATTTGGTCTAACTGTCTAGTTGATTCTCTTGAAAGTATATTGGAGTTAGTCCATACAAATTGCTAAGCGAAATATTGGGTGAGGTTGTTAGACCCCTGCTTTTTCAATTGGTATTAGAGCAGGCAAACACGATTAAGACCTCATAAGTCTGTGTTTGTAGCGATCTGACTCTATGGACAAAAGTGTTATCTCAATAAACGTACCACCAGTATTCGATGGCTCGAATTACTTATGGTGGAAAATTGCGACGTGTGCCTTTCTTCAAGCGCGCGATTTTCAATCATGGGTTTACGTTTTAGTGGCTATAATCTTCCGGTTGTTACAATAGGCACTGTAACTACTCCAAAGGATATTGGTGATTATGATGCTGCCGAGATTCTCGCTGCGAAGCAAAATTCTAACGGATTGAATGCAATCATCCATGCCATTACCCCAGATCCCCAGCACCATGTGACTATGTGCACTTGGTCTAAAGATGCTTAGGATATCTTAGAAACCGTATTTGAAGGGAATACCTGTGAAAAAGAAGCTAGGCTTCAAAACCTAAATTCTGATTGGGAAAACCTTCTTATGGCAGATGAAGATTCATTTGATGAGTTTAATCACAAAGTGCCTGAAATTGTTAATACACCCTTTGCATTGGGTAAGACTATTCCTGAAAAAGACATTGTGATGAAGATTCCCAGATCTCTGCCATCTAGATACGATCTAAGAAACACGCCATCGTTGAAGGGAATAACCTTGATGTGTGATCGCAGTCGTATGCGTCAAAAATAATTTCACTTTCTTACTTAACTAAAATAAGTGAAGTATGTGATAAGAAAGAGTTCGTTTCCACAGAGAGGCAATTGTTGTTATGCAATTTTTAGATTCTTAAGTAACCAAGGGGGGTTTTGTTTATCAATGCAATAAAAATAAATTGAAAGCAATAAAATATGAAAATAATCAATAAGAGGAAGATATTGGTCACGGGATAGTATCATTCACAAACATGTATTTTCATCAATCACTATAATTGGTATTTTAATCTCTCATTTACTAAAAGTCCTAGAATACCTTGATCGCAAGTATATCCCGCTAATTCCCTGATTTCATCACAACCACATTAAAAGATGTATATGTGAATTCTTTCTAGAAAGCAACCTAAAGTGTAAAAGCACAATTAAGTTTAACTCCCTAAAAGCACTAAGTTATATGGAATAAGACTAATCAAGGCAATCAAACGTGTAAAAGTACTAATTCAATTTAACTAAGATTATGATTCAATGTAATTATAAAGATGAATCACTACAAGTAATAACTACACTATGCTACTTGCAATCAGGAATTGACAATTTTTTCGTATTGAAAATCCTAATCTAGCAATAGAGATGAATGCAAATCCAATTGATTTCGGACTCAACCAAACAAGCAATCAAATCATATGACAATATTAATAATGAATCATAAACAATAAAGTTGAGACAAAACTAATACATTGAATCAAATATCATGTTGAGAAATCAACTTTATCCCATAACCAATAATTGTATTGAGCTACTCATATTAATGGAGTTCATCATAATCAATAATAAAGAAGATGAACATAACGAATAGCAAACCCTAGTAGTAGTTCTCTCCAAAAGCTCCAAGTAGAGAAAATACGTGATCCCCTATGATAGATATCTCTTTTTGCTTTTATAGTGTTTCCAACTTCCAAATCCTGTCCACCGGCAAAACTAGCTCTCAACAGCCCGCAAGAAGTTAGAGCAACTGCAGTGGTGCGAGTATAACCAAAGATCAAAGACAAAAAAAAACGACTAAATTTGAGTTTAGTCTGGTGTGTGACGCTACGGGTGGAAGACTAAATTTGATCGAGCGTAACACTGTGCATCCGCCCGTTGTTTTATAAAAAAAAAAAAAAAAAAAAAAAAAAAAAAAAAAAAAATTGGGGCGGACGATTAAATCTCCGCCCGTCCCACTAAAGAGTCAAAGTAATCTTATGGGGCGGAGGTGTAAACGTCCGCCCCATACAAAATTGAAAAACAAAAAAATGGCGCGGAGATTAAAAACACGCCTGGTGTGGGGCGTAAACTAAATGTACGCCTGGTGTGGGGCGTAGCCTTCAGGTCCCGCGCGATCAAATTTGGGTTTAGTCTTGGTCCCAGACCAAATATAGTCTGAAATATAGTCGATGGTCAGGATTTAATCGATAGTCCGTCCCACTACGTCTCGTTAATAAACCAAAATATTTGGGTTTAGTCGCCCACTGTGGATGCTCTTAGGCCCATAGTTCAGAGCCCATCAGGTCCATTGCTTGATATGCCTGTCAGTTTTGTGAAACTGACAAGGTAATTTAGCCTGTATCTCTACCATTTCATATGCACTTCCTGTCAAGCATTCATTCTTGCTCCTTGTTGTTCTGTCATTAACTCAGCACCACTGAGTCTCTCCTTTGCAAACCTCCAGCTCCCATTCAGAATCACAACTACGGCACCAGTTCATTGCACCTGCAACAGCTGCCATCATCCTCAGCTTTATGTAGCTTCATTTGCAGCTGCATCACTTGCATCTGTTCAATCCAGTTCATATCAATTCCGCCATCTTTACAGCACCAACTCCATACACTCAAGAACTGACGAGATAAACAACACTCTCGCCTTGACTTCTCGCTGGCAATTTCGAGTCCAATGTAACTCAAACCACCAACATTCAGCAGTTTACATATTCTCCCCGGCAGTTCACTTGTTTCCCGACTCAAAACTTGCCCTGATTGTTTCATTCTAACCACTTCAATCCCCTGCATTGCACATGACCAGCTAGTAAATTTCAGCTCAACTCCCATCATTCCATTACTTGCTGCAATCTCGCAATCCATCAACTATAATTGCTTCATAACCAGCTGGTGCTCATCTACTTCAGTTGAGAGTCATTACCAACTCCTCCCCCTGCAATGCCATTCAATACACACACACCATTTGTAGTAACACCTCCTCCACGACATAATGCCACAGCCCACTGCAATGCCTCAGTAGCAACACGAGAACCCTTGCAAGCTTCACATACAGCATCACCAGTGAATTCTGCAACTCCCAGCTTAAGGACACCTTGGCTTGACTGCAATTACACAACCATCTCCATTCTGCAACCACCACTATCTCAGTAAAATCGTTCTTCTGTTCAGTTTCAAACCACCTCAGTTGTAACCACCAATACCTACTCTATCCAGTCATTATGGCTGCTCATATTGCAGATCTTGCAACATCTTCACTTTTCCACCTGCAGTTTATACAATTCTGTCTCAAGCCTTCCATTACAGCAACATCACTATCACCAATTAGTTCCAGTGCTTGCTTCCATCTTAGGCAAACCAACAGCACCACCAGTTCATCCTCAATTTCTCCTTAGAGTTGTTCTTCATTTGAACCCTAACTTCAAGCTCATCTTGAACAGCAACAAATCCTCTTCTTCCATTTCTTGACTCAAATCAATAAACCCATCTGCTTAAAATCATGAGATCCCTAATTTCAATCATTATGTAAACCCAAATTCAACATCTCACCTTCCATTTTCTTGAGACCTCTGTCAACCTCATAATCACATCGATCGAACCCATCGTCTAATTCATGTCTCCGATTCACACAACCCTCTAATTATTCAACTGAACCTTCACCTGTATCAGCTGCAATCTCGAATTGAGCACAAACCCATTCTCAAACACGCAAGGATTCATTCACCATCTCCGTTATAACCTTCACCAATTTCCTACATCTCAACTTCTGCTTCTTCTTCCAACGCCAGATCTCAGAGATACAAGAACCAGGAACTTGAACTCTCCTTCTCGTCTACAAAAAAACCCATTTCTCCTCTTCAATTTCTGAATCTCATCAAATCTTCGATATGATTTCTCTCAGCTTCTTCTCGATCTCTCAATCTCAGTTCAGAGACAGCTTCATTCTTCATTCAATCCAGCAGCATCATCTTTTCCATCTCCTTTCTCTAAATTTCAGTGCCGCCATGCCTTCTCGATTTCAGACAGAGACAATGGTAAGAGAAACTCTTCTCTGCTCTTGTATGAATGGAATTGATATAGGCATCACAACTTTGGATAGGGGGCCAAGCAGTGATATTTGGCCTGTCAGTTTCAGCAAACTGACTGCCTATTCTGCTTCTTTGCTCAACTGTCAGTTCCGAGCAACTGACAACTTATTCTTCGCCTGCGACTTGATCTTTTTGCTCCTTTTCGCTCCAAATGAACACTTTCTTCTTCCTCGAAATCTTCCACCAACAGCAGCTCGTCTCTTACTTCTCAGATTTACTTCTTATTTTCAATTTCTCTTCATCACTAAAGTTGTCGTGCTTTTCAGATAGAATATTTGCATCACTAAAGGCGACATGCTTTTCAGACAGAGTTAAAGAAATAATGAGAAATAATTCGCCTCCAACAACAGTTGCATTTGGAATGACACTTTTACCCTGTTTCCTCTTCTTTTGTTCCAAATGACTCCAAAGTAACTAAACACTCAAAAGAAAACATAAGATACAAAATTTACAAGAAAACTTAGTAAAGAAAGCATAAACAATAGATAAATATTAAGTTGTTTTAGACACCTATCAAATTCCTCCACACTTAGACTTTGCTAGTCCTCGAGCAAATCAAACAAAATAATTCTAAAACATACATACAACTCCGTGTCATCGAGGCTACGGTTACTCTTAGCATAAATAACAAGCCTTTAAACCTCTAGGTGTCCCTAGTGGACGATTTTTAGTCTCGTGAAGGTTTACAAGAGGTGTACCTACAAAACCTTTTACTCCAAATTCCAACTACATGTGAAAAGTCTAAAAAATGACACTAAACATTTTGTAATTGGCATACTATCAATGATTACAGGAGGAAGTACCCACTTTCAAATCCAATTCATAAATTAGTAATATAGCTTTATCAGAAAGTTGAACACAACCACAATACTCGGAATCGAATCAACCACAATCATATGAAAAGATTAAGAAGATGGATATAGAAAGTAGATGGTGGCGGACTGTTGACTAAGGTGAACGGTGTTTCCCATATCTGTCTGAAGGTCACTGCCAAAACAAACCTAGAAAATCCTATTTGATTGAGCTACTGGTCTGAATTCTAATATCAACACAGCTGGCATATACAAGGGAACCAGCGGTCGACAAACTTAATTCTAGATCAATTCACTGGTATATACAAGGGAACCAGTGATCGATTTTATTCAACACAATAATATTTTATTTTATTTTATTTTATTTTATTTTAATTCTTCTTTTTCTTTTCTTTTTTCAATTTTTTTTTTCAAATCGACAAAATGATTGGATCTTTTTGATCCAAGCGCATGATTCTTGTCAGCAAATTACATGGTAATTCCCATGGATCCTGCATTGCACGCTTGTTTAGGCGACGGAGACAGGGAGAACACACACATATTGCTATCCAAGTGTCAATTTTTTTTTTGTTTTTTTTAATTTTATGTACATCGTTTGGTCAAATTGGTCTGTTTTTTTTTTTTTTTGTAGTAACTCAATCACTCTATTTCATCCTAACAGTGATAACAATTCGATGCTGGTGCCCCACCAAATCACTTAGAGAAACAATATATAAATATGGAAAAATAAAAATAGAACGTGATATGGTGACGACTCCAAGATATGGTGACAACTAACATGTTATTTATTTTTATATTTTGTTCGTTTTCCTATGAATAGACTCTACTAATGGGTTCCTCAACTCCTATGTTTTCATTAGTGTAAGGCACAAGTTGCTAGATTTCGGAGTTTATTAAGCAATTTTTTTCTTTTTCCTATTTTTCCTATTTTTCTATTTTATTTTTATTTTTTTCACTAAAGGCATCAAATCAACTAACTATACAAACATATAAATGCTCCCCCACACTCAAACTTTACATTGTCCTCAATGTAAAATGTAGTCATTCAAAGTAAAGTTCAAGGTGGGAAATTCCGCAAATGATATGCAAAAACCAAGATAAAATGCTTAAAAATAAAAAGAGAAAGATAAAGATACAAAACCGATTGGTTGCCTCCCACTTAGCGCTTGGTTTAAAGTCGTCAGCCCAATTATCTCCTTGCTTTCTGCGCCTTAGCCGGCTTCCAACACATTATGGAAATCTGATTGAATGATACTTGGGTGTTTCCTCGCCTCAAAGATGTTGAAGTGTATGACTTCTTCATCAAACTCCATAGTCAAGGTGCCATTGTGGACATCAATCTTCGTTCTAGCGGTACTCAAAAATGGTCTACCCAACAGTAAAGGTGTAGACGAGGATGAATTCACATCACTCATGTCCAAAACGTAGAAATCCATTGGAAATATTAGTCCTTTTACCTGCACCAAAACATCATCAACAATCCCTTTCGGGTAAACATTAGATCGGCAAGTTGAATAACCATGCCGGTTTTCTTAAGAGGATCAAGGTTTAAAGCATCATAAATACAAGTAGGCATAACATTAACAGAAGCTCCTAAATATAACATCGCTTTTGTAAACGTCATTTTACCAATTGTGCATGGAATTGTGAATCTACCGGTATCCTTCAATTTAGGTAGGAGTTTCTTTCAAAGATATGCCGAAGCATTCTCCCCCACACTCGTTACCTCATTACCGGTTAGCTTGTGCTTGTTAGTGCACAATTCCTTTACACACTTTGCATAGCGAGGAGATTGCCTAATTACTTCAATGAGTGGAATATTCACTTGGACCTTCTTAAAAACATCCCAAATATCCCTATCTTGCTCCACCTTCCTATTAGATTTAACAAACCTGCCAGGAAAAGGTAGAGGAGGAACATAAGTAGGAATATGATTTTTAGAGTTGGAAATAGGTATCTCGGAAGTTTGGAGGAAATCAACATCCTTTTCCTCCAAAACTGGTTCCTTTGGGGCATCTTCTTTACTCGAATCAGTAATTTCAGGTTGCACAAGTCGTGTACCATTTCCAAACGTAACAGCATTGACACCATCTCTTGGGTTAAGAGGTTGGGACGGGAGTTTCTCACCATTTTGTGCATGCAACTAATTAATCTCCTCGACCATCGAACCAACTTGTGTTTGCAAGTCCTTGACCGCACCCTCCGTTCTTTGCATAAAAGATTTCAGCAACTCTTCCATATTGGACCCTTGATTTTGAGGTTGTTGTTGTTGTGGTTGACCAACTTGTGATTGCAACTCCTTAATTGCATTATCCGTTTTCTCCTGATTTAAGTTCGCTAATTAATGATTTTGTTGTACCACGGACATTAGAGCCTCCACCAAAGTAACCATCTTTGCCAATTCTGAATTTTGGGCTTCTTGCGGTTGTTGCACTTGTTGTTGGAACTCACTCGGATGGTTGTAAACAGAACTTGTTCTTACAACTTGCTCGTAAGTGTTGGAGTAAATACCATACGGCTGAGTTGAGAATATAGCATTGACATGCTCTACGTTCTCATAAGCTGGGTGTGATGGTTTTACAACCACTGTTGTAATTTTTTGCATCATTGCCATCATATTGCTCATTTGTTGACGTAATTCAATAATCTCGTCAACTTGATTAACTCCCTTGGTAGGTGGTTCTGATCCACGACTTGAAAATTGTTGAGAACTTGCTGCCATACTCTCAATCAACTCTCTAGCATGTGTCACCGTCTTGTTCATAAGTGCACCACTACTTGCAGCGTCGATAAGATTCATATCACTTGGTTGGAGACCTTCATAGAAGTATTGGATAATCATTGCGTCACTAAATTGGTGATGAGGCCAGCTTGCTACCAATCTCTTGTACCGTTCCAAACATTCATACAACGATTCTCCCACATTTTGCTTCATCCCACAAATCTCCTTGCGAATTTGAGTAGCCTTTGATGCAGGAAAATATCTCTAAAAAGAGTTTCTTCAACACATTCCATGGTGTGACACTTCCGGAAGGCAAATAATACAACCAATCCTTAGCACTATCCGCCAAAGAGAATCGAAAAACTTTCAACATTGCACCATCGGCATCAGTCTCCGCTGGAAGCATGGCCATGGCAATGGTGTGAAAGTCCATAAGATGCTTGTTTGGGTCTTCATTCACCATGCCATGGAACTTTGGTAATTCTCTAAGCAACCCCGACTTGATCTCGAAGGTTGAGTTTGTTTGGTACACCATTGTTGTGTATCGAGCTTGTGAGAAGCTAGGTCCTTGAGTGTACGATTTGCATCACCCATTGCTTCTTCTTCGTCTTTGAAAGGTGGTTCTTGTTCAACCGGAACCTCTTGTTCTACAACTTCTTCCTCTACTTCCAACTCTAATTCTTCCGCCTCGTCAACTCTTGCTTGGAGTATTGTTCCTTCACGAGTAGTTATCCCGCACCTTTGATAATTCCAATTCTTGGGAGCCAGGGATTAGTACCTGAAAAATAATTCTCACAAACTAAGTCAGAAAAACGAAACAAGAAATAAGAAGCAAAGATGAAAGCAAAAATAATAAAAAGAAACTAAAAACTATATAACAAGTCGTATGCCTCCCCGGCAACGGCGCCAAAATTTAATCGCAGTCGTATGCGTCAAAAATAATTGCACTTTCTTACTTAACTAAAATAAATGAAGTATGTGATAAGAAAGAGTTCGTTTCCACAGAAAGGCAATTGTTGTTATGCAATTTTCAGATTCTTAAGTAACCAAGGGGGGTTTTGTTTATCAATGCAATAAAAATAAATTGAAAGCAATAAAATATGAAAATAATCAATAAGAGAAAGATATTGGTCACGAGATAGTATCATTCACAAACATGTATTTTCATCGATCACTAAAATTGGTATTTTAATCTCTCATTTACTAAAAATCCTAAGATACCTTGATCGCAAGTATATCCCGCTAATTCCCTGATTTCATCACAACCACATTAAAAGATGTATATGTAAATTTTTCCTAGAAAGCAACCTAAAGTGTAAAAGCACAATTAAGTGTAACTCCGTAAAATCACTAAGTTATATGAAATAAGACTAATAAAGGCAATCAAACGTGTAAAAACACTAATTCGATTTAACCAAGGTTATGATTCATATGTAATTATAAAGATGTATCACTACAAGTAATAATTACACTATGCTACCTGCAATCACGAATTGACAACTTTTTCGTATTGAAAATCCTAATCTAAAAATAGAGATGAATGCAAATCCAATTGATTCCGAACTCAACCAAACAAGCAATCAAATCATATGACAATATTAATAATGAATCATAAACAATAAAGTTGAGACTAAACTAATGCATTGAATCAAATATCATGTTGAGAAGTCAACTTTATCCCATAACCAATAATTGTATTGAGCTACTCATATTAATGGAGTTCATCATAATTAATAATAAAGAAGATGAAAATAACGAATAGCAAACCCTAGTAGTAGTTCTCTCCAAAAACTCCAAGTAGAAAAAATACGTGATCCCCCTACGATAGATATCTTTTATTGCTTTTATAGTGTTTCCAACTTCCAAATCCTGTCCATCGGCCAAACTAGCTCTCAACAGCCCGCAAGAAGTTAGGCCCATAGTTCAGAGCCCATCTATGCCTGTCAGTTTTGGAAACTGACAAGGTAATTTAGCCTGTATCTCTACCATTTCATATGCACTTCCTGTCAAGCATTCATTCTTGCTCCTTGTTGTTCTGTCATTAACTCAGCACCACTGAGTCTCTCCTCTGCAAACCTCCAGCTCCCATTCAGAATCACAACCATGACACCAGTTCATTGCACCTGCAACAGCTGCCATCATCCTCAGCTTTATGTAGCTTCATTTGCAGCTGCATCACTTGCATCTGTTCAATCCAGTTCATATCAATTCCGCCATCTTTACAGCACCAACTCCATACACTCAAGAACTAACGACATAAACAACACTCTCGCCTTGACTTCTCGCTGGCAATTTCGAGTCCAATGTAACTCAAACTACCAACATTCAGCAGCTTACATATTCTCCCCGGCAGTTCAGTTGTTTTCTGACTCAATACTTGCCCTTATTGTTTCATTCTAACCACTTCAATCCCCTGCATTGCACATGACCAGCTAGTAAATTTCATCTCAAATCCCATCATTCCATTACTTGCTGCAATCTCGCAATCCATCACCTGTAATTGCTTCATAACCAGCTGGTGCTCATCTACTTCAGTTGAGAGTCATTACCAACTCCTCCCCCTGCAATGCCATTCAATACACACACACCATTTGTAGTAACACCTCCTCCACGACATAATGCCACAGCCCACTACAATCCTCAGTAACAACACGAGAACCATTGCAAGCTTCACATACAGCATCACCAGTGAATTCTGCAACTCCCAGCTTAAGGACACCTTGGGTTGACTGCAATTACACAACCATCTCCATTCTGCAACCACCACTATCTCAGTAAAACCATTCTTCCATTCAGTTTCAAACCATCTCAGCTGTAACCACCAATACCTACTCTATCCAGTCATGATGGCTGCTCATATTGCAAGTCTTGCAACATCTTCACTTTTCCACCTGCAGTTTATACAATTCTGTCTCAAGCCTTCCATTACAGCAACATCACTATCACCAATTAGTTCCAGTGCTTGCTTCCATCTTAGGCAAACCAACAGCACCACCAGTTCATCCTCAATTTCTCCTTAGAGTTGTTCTTCATTTGAACCCTAACTTCAAGCTCATCTTGAACAACAACAAATCCTCTTCTTCCATCTCTTGACTCAAATCAATAAACCCATCTGCTTAAAATCATCAGATCCCTAATTTCAATCATTGTGTAAACCCAAATTCAACATCTTGCCTTCCATTTTCTTGAGATCTCTGTCAACCTCATAATCACATCGATCGAACCCATCATCTAATTCATGTCTCCGATTCACACAACCCTCTAATTATTCAACTGAACCTTCACCTGTATCAGCTGCAATCTCGAATTGAGCACAAACCCATTCTCAAACACGCAAGGATTCATTCACCATCTCAGTCATAACCTTCACCAATTTCCTACATCTCAAATTCTGCTTCTTCTTCCAACGCCAGATCTCAGAGATGCAAGAACCAGGAACTTGAACTCTCCTTCTCGTCTACAAAAAACCCATTTCTCCTCTTCAATTTCTGAATCTCATCAAATCTTCGATATGATTTCTCTCAGATTCTTCTCGATCTCTCAATCTCAGTTCAGAGACAGCTTCATTCTTCATTCAATCCAGCAGCATCATCTTTTCGATCTCCTTTCTCTAAATTTCAGTGCCGCCATGCCTTCTCGATTTCAGACAGAGACAATGATAAGAGAAACTCTTCTCTGCTCTCTAGGGTAGGTGTATGAATGTAAATTGATATAGGCACCACAACTTTGGATAGGCGGCCAAGCAGTGAAATTTGACCTGTCAGTTTCAGCAAACTGACTGCCTATTCTGCTTATTTGCTTAACTGTCAGTTCCGAGCAACTGACAGCTTATTCTTCGCCTGCGACTTGATGTTTTTGCTCCTTTTCGCTCCAAATGAACGCTTTCTTCTTCCTCGAAATCTTCCACCAACAGCAACTCGTCTCTTACTTCTCAGATTTACTTCTTGTCTTCAATTTCTCTTCATCACTAAAGCTGTCGTGCTTTTCAGACAGAATATTTGCATCAGTAAAGCCGACATGTTTTTCAGACAGAGTTAAAGAAATAAAAGCAAATAATGAGAAATAATTCGCCTCCAATAGCAGTTGCACTTGGAATGACACTTTTACCATGTTTCTTCTTCTTTTGTTCCAAATGACTCCAAAGTACCTAAACACTCAAAAGAAAACATAAGATACAAAAATTACAAGAAAACTTAGCAAAGAAAGCATAAACAATAGATAAATATTAAAGTGTTTTAGACACCTATTTGAGACAAAAGTCGTATAGCTATATAGACTTCAATTATACACATTTGTTATTTCGTGCCGAGTTTATTCCGTGAATTTCTGCTGGAGTTTGAAAGTAAAAACAAACTCAATCCGGCTACTTAAGTATGCGTACCATTTGCATACTTAAGCAGGTTACTTTCTAAAATCGGTTTGTTCATGAACTAAAACATTTATATAATATGAAAGTGCTCATATGACTAACCATTGGTTAACTATTATTGAACCGACTAAGTGTACACGTTTAGGTACGGTTACTCAAACCTAAATGAAAGTATATTTCATTTGTGTATAACAAGCTAAGTTCGATCTAACGTTTGAAAGATATTAACTTGAATCTAATCAGGTTTTCATCTAACGGTGAATACTTAATGTTTTGTTACCAAGGTAACTTAGATTGCAAACCCTAATTTGAAATCTATATAAAGGAGAACTCTAGCAACTGGGAAACCTAATCCCCACACCTCCTGTGTGATACTAGTTGTATAAGCTAGAGTCGATTCTCCTTTAACCTTAGGTTTTTCACGAAATCCTGTAGGTTAACGACTTAAAGACTTCATTGGGATTGTGAATCCAGACCCAACTATTTTCTCTGTAGTTGCGTGATCTGATCTTGCTGTTTTCTATCGTGATTGAGTACAATCGTAAGTTTGGGTTGAGATTTATATCTCCGATAGGCAAGATTGAAAAGTAGTCACAAACACCTTCGTCTCATCGTTTGTGATCCCGCAATATCTTGTTTCGTTAATCGATTAAGATTATCGTGAGGTGATTGATAATACTAGGTTGTTCTTCAGGAATATAAGTCTGGGTTATCAATTGGTTCTTGTTCATTTTGATTTATCAAAAGACGGAACAAAAATTCGTAGGTATATCTGTGAGAGACAGATTTATCTATTTAATAGACTTTTCTGTATGATATTGTTTATCAAGTCTTCGACTTTGGGTCGTAGCAACTCTTAGTTGTGGGTGAGATCAGCTAAGGGAATCAAGTGCGCAGAATCCGGGTGGTTCAAGAGGCGTAAGGAACGCGACTGTTCCTTGATCAGTGTGAGATTGATTAGGGCTGAACTACATTCTAGACGGAAGTTAGCTTTGTAGTAGGCTAGTGTCTGTAGAGGCTTAATACAGTGTGGTGTTCAAATCTGGACTAGGTCCCGGGGTTTTTCTGCATTTGCGTTTTATTTCTTTTCCGCATTATATTTTGTTATATAATTGAAATATCACAGGTTGTGCGTTGAATCGATCAATTGGTAAATCCAACCTTTGGTTGTTGATTGAAATTGATCCTTGAACATTGGTCTTTGGTACCGTTCAAGTTATTTCTCTTATATTCAATCAGGCTCGCAAATTCTTATTTGTTTGATTGCGGATTGAATTGAGAGATTGTGATATAACTCTTTGATATAATTTTCTTAAGATTGAGTCTAACTGTTTAGTTGATTCTCTTGAAAGTATATTGGATTTAGTCCATACATATTGCTAAGTGAAATATTGGGTGAGGCTTTTAGACCCCCGCTTTTTCAGTCATGGTACGTGTACCTGGTTGTATACCTTTAAGAAAAAAACAGGATCAAGAATTCACAGATCTTTTCCGGTTTGCATATTGGGTATGCGTACCTTTCCGGTTTGGAAACCAACAGATCTTTTCCGGTTTGCATAGTAGGTTTGCGTATCTTCCTGGTTGACGAGTCAACAGACTTTTTATGGTATGGATTCCGGGTATGCGTACCAAAAAGTCGCTGCCGAACTATAGCTACGTCGGTACGTGTATTGGGTACATGTAATGCGGCTCTGGGCTTATAGCAGTTTTCCCAGTATGTGAACTGGTATGCATACTGTCATGTATTCAGATTTACAATAGTTTTATATCTCTCTAATAATCGATTTGAAACATTCCCGAATAACATCAATAACACATATCACTGTTCCAGGCTATTTTTAAATGATTAAATATTGAATCAAAATTTATGTTAAACAATAAATTGTTCTTAACCAAATTCATCAAGTACGAACAAATGTTGTTAAGCTTAGTCAGCATATTTCGAGAACGATTAACAAGATAAACTTTACTCGAAATTTCTATTATGCATGTAATGTCTAATTTATTCATGCAACATTGTCTCATACATAGAAAGGTGAAAACTTGAATAATAGGTGGTTCAGTCTTCACTTACCTTTTGTTGATGAAGTTCTCCAAAAGCTTCGGTTGATATTCGCCTTCAAACGGTAGAACGCAGTGATGTCTGGTACTCAACTACACACTTCTATCCTAATCCGAGACTTGACTAAATATAAACTATAAATCAAGATATAGTTTTGATCAACTAAATTTGACAACAAGATTGAGATAGCAACACTTGTGAGTTCGACCGAGCAATGATCTAACAGAATCCACAAATTATATTACATCTTTGCATCCAGAGAATTCTCACTGATGGCCTTCATGAGTTCAACATTCTCTACAATTTTGGTGAGGCTTATGAAGATGATGATTCATTATCTCCTCTTAATCATGTCTTGGGTTTTGTTTCTCCTCATGGTCTCATCTTCCTCCCGATGAGGTTAAAATTAATATTAATGAAACATACAAAAAACGATTTAGCTTGTTGTCCTGCATTTTTCAGAGTTTGGAAAGATTTCCACCTCTGCAGTGAATTCATCAAGCTCATCCATTTACAGCCGTGGCTAACGTTTTTTTTTTTTTTTTTGCTGCAAATTTAAAGAAATAATATAGCTCAATCTAACTCATTACGGAAGGAGATTATCAAGTAGTTGTGGAGGCTTTGACTGAATGATCTTACCGTTTCCCGTGGAAAATTATCAAAATCACTAAAGAAGTTTACTCAATTTATTAACAGAGATGCCTACTCGTGTGTAGATGCTCTTGCAGATAATGCTTTTTAGCATCATATTCCAAACCAGTGGATATCTCCCCAAGGTCTTCATTGCATCACTTCTTTTCATGATGCAAACTCTATGTGGTTGTTCTATTTCTTTTGTGCGGTATTGTTTTTCTTCTATTTTATTTTTCTGTTTTGCATTTTGTGTATCCCGACAAAAAAAAGAAGAAAAAAAACTCCAAAACATGATTAAAACGTTTCCTTGTTCTTAAAAGTTCACTTATTTTTCCACTTGAAAACAATATTACTACTTTTCTTAGATAAAGAGTTAACTGAAAAAGGCGATCCAATTTTAAGATCATATGTCAAAGCAGCTTTCCTCTGGCTAATGTATTAGCTTGATGTGAATATTCATTTCCATGTAGTTAGCTGTCTCGAGTTTTATCCACATAAACAAAGCTGAGACTTTTCTCCCTCAGTGAGTTTTTCATTTAAATCTTTAATTAAAAGACGATCATAATATAATAATTTAAATGAAGCAAGGTATATAGTAAGACAAGATGTTTTATTTAGTTTTCTCCAATATTTTAGCTATTTTCTGTTTAGTTTAATTAGCTTTGAGGTTTCTTCTGGTTCTGATTATCTTTGCTGACTCACCACCGACTAAATTTACAATTGCGAAAGAATAAGCTTTATATAATCTCTTAGAAAGATGTCGAAAAGAATAAGTATATAGATGAACCAATCAATCATGAAAAATGAAAATGTTAGTTGAATAATGGTAAGGCTTTTGTGACTGCACATATGATATGGGTTGTTGAGTACAGATAGTCAGTGAACTTATCATGAACTTTTGGTGCAAAATATAATGACAAGTGATTATTACCATTACGGAGACCCTATCAATATCATATCAAACGTTGTAAAAACTACTTGAAACAAAATTTTAACACTATTATGCATGAGTCAATTCAGCAGGGATTGTTCGTACTATTTAGGTATTTCCAGTTCGGGATATTTAACGGAATTGAATCTAAAACGATCGATGTTGCTGATATTTATGGAGAAAAATCGATTGCATCAGTGCCGAAAAACTATAAAGATTTCAAATATTAAATTTTTTTAAAAAATACATATGTTATCCTTTTAAGAAAATAATAAAATTTTCAAATAATTTAGAAATATTTAAAAAATAATTATTTAACGTTTTCTAACCAATGCCATATTTGGGACCTGAGGGGTTGATGGTCTCTTTAGATCCAAAGTAGCTTAAGACTAAGTCCTATGGGATAGATTTGGCTACTAGATTAGACAAAAAACGTTACAGATTACACAAAAAGCGGTGCATATTCTTTAACACTACTTCTCTTTCCAGATATATCTCGTATTCCAACTAGTTGCGAGATAGTTTCGTTGAATGGTTCAGCGCAAAGAAAATCAATTTTTCGATGTTTGGTTCAGTCGCAAGTTGATTTATTTTTTGATCCGACGGCTAAGATGGTTACGTTGTTCCATTCAGCGCAACCTCTACTTTTCGTTGTTCCATTCAGCGCAACCTCTACTTTTCGCTGTTCCATTCCACGCATCTAGATGCTAGATTCGAATCGGTATAAGACTTAGAGGGGTTATTCTAGCTGTCAATTTTAGATGCTAGATTAGAAGACCATTTAATCTAAGGAGGGTGCACAAAATGATAATAGGGAGTAAATCTGTGCACATCATGGCAACATTTGATCCATACAATTGGGACCAGCCAATCCCACTACGGCCTGTATTGGTTCGTGACCAATAAATGAATGCGCACCTTAATAAATTTTTGTCGGAAAAATAAATTATAGATGAATTGCAATTTATCCAAACTACTTTACAACTGTACCACGAGTTGTTGCACAATGTTTTATCATCCGTCACAGCTTCACCGTTTACTATGAGCTCTTAATGAGGTACTGTGCCTCTCTGATTTACTCAAATTTTGCAGCTCCGCCACCGCATTACTTATTCCGTTGTAGGTCTTTCCTCACCCTTGCTAAGGCATCTCTTCGATAATACTGGCGCAACGATCTAAAACCACAAGGCCTCTCTCACTCCACGGTTCAGATTTGGAACTTTTCTTTTTCCCGGTTCCAAAATTGTAGAAAACGATATGCTCCTTTTCCTACTATTTACATGACTAGCGATATTCCGTGTCATCTTTAGCTTTCTTCTTTTGTTTTGTTCTTTTATAATGAAAACTACTCACGAACTTTACATTTGCAACAGGATACCGCAGATAAGCATTTTCAAGGGAGAATTGGGAATATGCTCCAAAACTCAGTGTCATCTTGGAGATATGTCCCGAGATTCTATTTCTCGGTAATATGTCCCAACCGTCCAAATCTCCGTCCAAAACTCAGTGTCATCTTGGAGATACGTCCCGATATTCCATTTCTCGGTAATATGCCCCAACCGTCCAAATCTCCGTCCAAAATGTTAAATGTATATACACATGTGAGATGGTACGTGTAAAGGAAAAAAACTCCACACCATTGCATCACATGTGCAAACCACACGCATAAGACCATACATCATCTTCATCGTGTTTCCCGGATGTAGTTTCTTCAAGATTGCAAGTAGATCACCATTAATTAACCTAAACAACATCAGCTAGTTCATGTTTAGTAAATGGATCAAGCCTGAAAATCTCCATAATCAATTAGAGATCACGCAAATACAATTAGACTATTAGCTCCACCTCCTTTAGGAGTAAATAATACCATAATCAACATCCATATATGAACCCTAACATTACATCTGAAAACCCTAAAGGTTGAAATTGATGAAATCAAACTTATAAAACTACAATTCCACGTTGGTAAGAAGTACCCATTCATCGATTTAAGAATAAATCATCATCAATTACAAGAAATTCCCATTCAATTAATCATGGTGATATAACTTTTATTGTACAGTTCAAGGATTGGGTAAGGCTTGAATGCTTGATTATCCTGATTATTCACTGCAGAAAAATAACTATTATCCATCACCAATCAATCGCAGAGTCATCTTTCTGCTTTAAGCTTCCTTATTTCGATCTTGAAAACTGCATCTGCTTCTTGATTTTCTATTTTTATGATTTCTCACTGAACCTTTTGTTGATGATCGAATAACAGTATAACCGTAATGGGAGAAGATTTTTATTTTAACTTTCATGATATCTCTTATGCCGAGATATTGACTGGTCAAGGTCGAGATATTGACTAGTTAACATGGACGGAAATTTAGACGGCTGGGTCATATTACCGAGAAATGGAATCTCGGGACATATCCCCAAGATGACACTGAATTGTGGGGCATATTCCCAATTTTCCCCATTTTAAAGGGTATACGCATGCAATCTTTCCTTTTTGTTTTTAATTGATGAGTTGAGAACTAATTCTCACAAACTTTTCATTTGCAACTGTATTGCGCAAAAAACCAATTTAAAGGGTTTCAAACTCCTTGGTGGGGGTACCAACCTTCTAGCTTCTTGCAGTCATTTTTCGTCTACTGCGCCTTGTACCCGTCACCTTACCCATAAAAAGGAGTTCATTTCTCAGCTTTTGCGGAGCAATTGGTAGCTGTAAGCTGGGTCTGAGAGTACATTGTTTATAACAAGTGCACAAGTGATTCATAATCATACTTGACAATAAAAGTCGTAAACAGTAAAATTTATTTGAGAAACACTGAAAGTCGTAAACAGTAAAATTTGATCACAAGAAATGGTACTAAAACTAAGGATGTCACTAGAGTCCTCCTATCTTTTTATGGATTCCCACGGAAACAATTTCCCGGGCTTGCATTTTCACTCTTGCTCAAATTCCTTAGCTTAAGAAGCAAATAAAGGATGATCCC
The DNA here is from genome assembly GCF_003573695.1 of Papaver somniferum. Taxonomy (NCBI): domain Eukaryota; kingdom Viridiplantae; phylum Streptophyta; class Magnoliopsida; order Ranunculales; family Papaveraceae; genus Papaver; species Papaver somniferum. The sequence continues at coordinate 229,732,201 of NC_039364.1, read as the reverse complement.
ACCAACAAACCCTACTGCTGCATTATAACCAATTGACACTGCTGTGCAGACAAGCATTACGAATGCTTCCTCCTTGGAATTCATATCTTTTGAAGTCATGGCCAATTCAATTCCTGCAAACAAAAGCAAAACTCCTAACAATCCCACTGGAAATTCAGTTAGGATTTTCACTAGTGAACTTCCTATAACTAAACCCAGCACAAGTTTAGCTGCACCAAGAATTGCAACACAACCACCACTCCTTCCTCCAAATTTATACTGCCCAGCTAATCCTCCTGCGCCATGACAACATGGCATGGCACCAAGCCAGCATCCAGCCAAGTTCATTACCCCAACACTAACCGATACTGATGTCGCCGAGAAATCCTTACCCGGGAAAAGATCTGACGATAACTTACACACTGCAATAACAGAATTCAATACTGATAACGGTAGTTGTGGAATTGTACCTTTAATGAACCCTTGTTTCCACGCATGCCGAGAAATCTTCACAATATTTACATTAGATGGTCCAAACCTTATCTGCTTTGCAATCCCAGGCTGTCTAATGAAAGCTAGTATTATTCCCAATAAGAACACAATCACAGCTGAAGGTAATGAGAATAGAATCTTCCATAGTTTACTCCTTAATCTCCTATCAGAATTCTCATTATGAAATTCACTATCAACTTGATCTCTTTCTCTATTATGACTGTCATTTTCTGTCTCTTCACCTGCACCATTAACAATAATAATAAAACCAGCACAGACAAGAGCTAAAACCAATCCATCCAACCCTAACCATTGTCTATCAACACCGGCCTTCCCTTTCAAAAAGTCCTGATTCTTCCGAATGTATTTAACCGATGTCAATGCGAAAGATAAACCTTGGGAGAGTTGAATTCCTCTAACAACAGGCAGTGGAATTATCTTATAAACAAGACCCATCAGTCCAGTAATGCCAAGAAAGAATAATATCCCTCCTGTACAAATTCCAGCCGCCATTATCTCTGGAATACCGAACTCCTCATTGCTCGATGATATAGCAACAGCTGCAATTGACTTCATAGGTTGTACAGGCATCGGCACACCGTAAATCAAACCAGTAATAATATTATAAAAACCAGTAAATATCAGTGTTACACCAAGATTAAGATCCTTAGCTAATGTTAATGCAATGACTATAGGTATATAGGTACCTAAATCACCCATTGCACCATTCAATTCTGCCCATTTCGATCGAAACCTCAAATTATCCATTCCCTTGCTAAAAAGATTAGCCGGAAATCGTGCAGTCGGCTTCGCGGGTTGTGCAGAATTTTGGGGTTCAACATGCTGTTGGTGATGCAATTGGTGTTCTTGGTGAGACATTTTTTTTTTGGTTGTCCAAGAACAGTAGAATTGGGTAAAAATGAAGTTGAGTAATAAGGTGGTTTATAGAAGTAGAACCCTATATAAAAATACAAGTCAAAAAGGGAATTGAGTGTCTTTTAGCAACTTGGGAGGTCACTAAAGACTTGACACTATCTGCCTCTGTTTGTGGAAGTATCAAAGTATCAAATCCTTAAAATTATTACTTCTAAAAACTGAAAAATTTGTATAATAATAAAATTCTGATCCTAAAGATAAAACAAAAGGAAAGAAGAAAAAAAGGGAGATTGACCTTATGATAGAGATTGGGTGATTGATATAAGCCTCTCTGCAATATTCTTGTATAGTCTCCCCCTTTTTTGGTGCATGAACCGAATTAGGGTTTAACTTGAAGTGAAAACATTGGCTTTGGCTGCGCAGGGAGGGGAGCAATGAATTGGAGACTACGAGGTTGAAGTTTTTTTTTTTTTTTTTTTTTTTTTTTTTTTTTTTTTTTTTTTTTTCCTGATAGGAGATTGAATAGTTTAAGTAGTGAAGGTTTCTACTCTATACCGGTTTGTGCCTTATGCGACATCTGCTGCTTACTAAGCGGAAAGGATCACACCTACCTAGTGAGTGGCTAACTGAGGCCGGGTCAGCCCCTCATGTCCATGGACTAAATTTTTAGCCCCATAAGGAACCCGCGATTGGGATACGAAAACTAAGGCCTATTCCTATGCACATGGTTAAGAAAACCGGTTATCGCTGGCGTTATTAAGATTATCGACCAGTATTATTCTCCAACGACTATTTCCCCTTTCTGATTCTTACATATATATACGTCCTTGTACTTCTCCAGGTTACTCACACATACTTCTACATATATTTCACCAATTTCTTTTTCTATATTCTCAATTTTAAATTTCATAATCATCAATGGCGAGATCCAATGAAGAGAGGAATGTTATTATGAATCAGTTCAGATTACAACAAGAAATGTATCGTAGGAGGTTGCAAGAACTTGACGATAAGGAAACTGAAGATAATAAACTAATCGACACTTTGATGCTTGTACATACGGGCCAAATACCTAGAGTTCCAGAGCCCAAAGAAGTATTATCAAGAAGATATACCTATCGAGGGAGGGAATTTTACCACCAAAAGCTAATGCATGATTATTTTCTTCCAAATTGTGTGTACTCTGATCAAAATTTTCAAGGTCGATTCTGTATGCCTCGTCATCTGGTGAAAAAGATTATTGAAGAGCTTTGTCTAGTAGAATCAGTTTGATGCACTGAATATTAGAGGTCATAGTCATGAACAAAAAGTTACTTCGGCTTTAAGGATTCTAGGTTATGGCACTCCAGCGGATGCGAACGATGAGTACCTTCGTATGGGTAAAACAACTTCATTCACTTACCTTTCATTGTTTTGTGAAGTAATGATTAATCATTTTGGTCCAACATATTTACGAAAACCAACCGAGGAAGATGTTAGACAAACATTGAGGGAGAATGAGGAAAGGGGATTCCCGGGAATGCTAGGTAGTCTCGATTGTATGCATTGAGAATGGAAAGGATGTCATGTTTATTGGGTCGGTCAATATAAGGGTCATTATCCAAAACCAACGGTTATCCTTGAAGTTGCTGCTTCTTATGATTGTTGGATATGACACGCTTTTTAGGTCTTCCGGATTCACAAAATGATATAAATGTTTTGCACAAGTCGCCTCTGTTTGAAGATCTGAAGTATGGAATTTCTCCCCAAGTCCGTTTCATGATCAACGACCATCAGTACACACATGGATATTATCTTGCGGATGGTATCTACCCAAAATGGTCCACCTTGGTTTAATGTTACTGTCAGCCTCCTGTCGGTGCATTAGGCCGTTCCTACGGGCATTTTAACGATGCCCAAATGGCATTGAGGAAGGATGTGGGATGCGCTTTTGGAATTTTGAAGAGGAAGTTCGCTATCATTTGTGGCCCATATTATGGATTGAGTTCTCGTGAAATGCACAAGACTATGCTCACTTGCATAATTCTTCATAACATGGTATCAGGAAAACCGTCGTGATTCGGATTGGACTAACTATGAAGATGAAGATTTGAGGCCGGAGATTCAACCACAAAGAGGCGTCCCTGCAAGGAATTATGCTCAAATGACTAATTACATTCAGAACCGAAATTTGTATTGTAGTTTAAGAGATGATCTGAGATTGAATCTTTGGGCAGAGCATGGAAGATAATGATCACGTTATGTATTTTTATTTATTTATTTTTAAGTTATTTATTTTTTACCTTTAGTTTATTTATTTTTTTAAGTTATGTATTTTATTTTAAGTTAATGATCAAAACTTATTAAAATAGACATTTTAAATTAATCAACTTCAACTTTTCATTTCAAACTAAGATTAAGTGGAATGCAATAACAACATATCAAATTAAAATGTAATACTTCAAATTAAAACGTAAACTAATACATCAATCATCTAGAGGAACTACATCAGACTCATCATCAGTTCCATCCTCCTCGTCATCATCACCATTGGGTTGGTTGTTAGTAAATCCAGCTTGTTATTCAATCTGTGCTTGAATCCTGTCAAATTTGATTTGCCACACATGTTTTTGTTGGGCATTCACAATGGAAGTGTTCGCTTGAAGAATGTTATGCTTGTCATTGTCAAACCCAAATTTTTCTTGAAAAAAACGACTTTTTTGACTCTCCCCGTTTTGAAATTTCCTATCAACTGCTCTTTGCTTCTAGACAGTCTTTTGATGTTCCATAAACTCCGTCATGTTAAATCCACTGGAACTCCCTCCTTCTTGAGCTAATTTTTTAGCCAATCTTGCATTATTCCTCCCTGAAAGTTTTCTCTCACCATCATCATAATTATTGAAAACTAAGTTGGCATTTGGGTTTCTTGGGGTATCTGGTGAACAATTTGATGGACCTGGTGAAAATGGTGTTGAGGGAAAAGAGTTATATGGTGACCTTTCAGGTACATGTTGATTATTTGCTAAGAAATCTGGATTATATTTGTTCAACACCTTCAAAATATGATAACAATTTCCGTAAGCGAACTGTTTACCATGTTTTCGCTGCCAAATCTGAACGAATCTGTCTTTCAAAATCAACATCCACCTGACCACTCTCCTTGCCTCCTCTCTTGGATTGCATTTTCAATGCAACATAAGCGACTACTTCCCTGTTGATTACAATGAAGTGCTCTTCCAATCCTTTTAGATCACGAGATTTAATGTTCATGGTTTGTTCTTCATATTTACGAAATATATTTTCCCACATGGTGTTACCATGTTGTTGTGCACCATCGATACAATCTTGGATAAAAAAAACATAATTACGACAAATACATTCATCTTCTATCATGTTGTATTTTGCACCACGGACTCTGGTTTTATTTACCTTTACCTTGACTTTGAGATTGGGAATCCGTATTACAAGAAATAAATAATTGTAGAGAAGGAGTGATTGTTTTAGATTTGAATAAGATTGAGAGATTGATTGAGAAATTATGGTGTGAGCTGAAATTGGGTATTTATAGTGGGAAAAAATAGTAGCCGTTGGATGACGAACTACTGAGCGATGATCAAATCAGCGAGCGATGTAATGACCATCGCTGGCGGTTGAATGACTAGCGAGCGATGCTATGACCAACGAGCGGTCGAAACTCTATCGCTCGCAGGAAACTCCATCGTGTATGCTTATATGATTTATGACATATAGGCACACACGTTTGGCAGTTTGGCATACTCATGGTGGGTGCATATATGCCAAATATTAGATTTTGGCATGTGCATAGGAATAGGCCTAACCGGGGGAGATAAACTATTTTCCCCATCCTAAAACTAACGTATTAAAAGTCTCATTTCCAAATATTACTCCCTTGCGAGAGTAATAAATTATTAATCATTTTTTTTCTAATTTTTCAATTTTTCAAATTTTTTAATTTTTTAAATTTTTAAAATTCTTAATTTTACTTAAAAAAAAATAATATCTTGAAAACACCATAAACAAAATCGGCATAGATAACTGATGAATACCATGCCAACGGTATAAAGTCGGCACTATTTATTTGTTGAATACTATGTCGGAAATTTATGGTGTCGTTCATCAACAACAATCGACACTGTATTCATTAAATAAACAATGTCGACCGTCTACACAGTATTCATTACATAAACAATGCTGATTGTAACATGGTATTCATATAAACAATGCTGATAATTTACAATCGACATTGAAAAGTAAAATTTAACCATGCTGACTACAACTCTGAAATTTTGGGCATGGTCGGCATAATCATGATTCTTATGGAAAAATTAAAGCATTATGGCATGGTGTTCATCTGTTTCCATGACGACTGTCAAGAATCGGCATGATATTCTTCATTTTACCAAGTCTTTAATACTAGAGTCTCCATGCCGATTTTAATACCATGTCGAATCATATGATGTTTCAACTTAGAGTTAAGACTTTTGTGTAAGACTAGAAATCCTTTTGGTTGGGGTAATTGTGTTGCTTGAGAATATTTAAGATGTTTGCAGGTAGACAGATATGGACGGAAAAATAGGGAAGATCCTTCCAGGAGAAAATTAGAAGTAAGATAGAAAATCATGGGAAGTAAATTGGAGGGGAACTAACAAGAAAATTAATTGGTGGATACCTCACCTTGATATGCTTCATCACAATCATATAATGCTTCAACTTCGAATCGAGACCCTTGTGTAGGATAATAAATCCATTGATTACTGCTAGTTTTCTTCCTGAGTACAGTTGGTATAGTTATTCTGCACACTCTTGGTTTTTGTTATTTAAAATGAAATAAAATTCACATACTTGTTAAACCTTAATCAACCATAATAACATGGTTGAGTTGAGCATTAGTGTTTGTGTGAAGGATTGGAAAGTCACGCACTCGGTGCCGAGCCGCGCATGCCGAAACTCCTCTATGTGTCATTTGAAATGAAGTGACTGGTCATAAAGCTTCTTAGTTCACCATACAAATGCACGTCGGTATTTCCTTTTCAAGCATGCTTCGCAAGCATAATGCCTTAGACATAGCTTCCACACCGTTCCAACTTACCTTGTCCTATGAAGGATGCAAGGCCATAACGGCTAATGCGGATATTGCATGATGCATTGTTATCCTAAGATTCTTGTCCAGGCATAATACATGCCTTGGACTCGCACATAGGGCATTACAAGCCTATTTCTAGCTTCGTGCTTCGCACTGTCATTGAGTTGAAAGCATACATTGATCTTGCTTGTGGGGTGCATCAGTCAGGATCATGTCGTATTTTCCTTGCATCATCCTTGTGATGCAAGTAGCTTATGCGAGTTACCTAACTTGCATACCTGTTAGCTTACTTTTTTGGTCATGCTCAATCCTCAATTAGTGCATGCCTACATCACGTAGCTTGATATGCAATACTAACATCCAAGGAATGGAATACAACTACGACATCAAGTATGTCAACAATCATCTCTTGCCTCGTATTGTCGTGCCTAGATGATATGAGTTACCAATATGTCGCAATCACCTCGCAATTTGCAAAACTTTTTAGGGTTTCTCTATATAGGCGTCACAATCCAACTGTTATAGAGAAACCCTAACAAGTGTTGCAAATTTGAATACGGGAGTTACAATTTTCTGTCCTAAACACTGTTGAAGAACGACGGTTCTCGGCAACTAATATTCTTCGTGTTCTTTACTGTTGCAGCAGCAGAGAACTTTCCTGCAACTTTTGATTTCTCCTATTCTGACTCTCTAAACTTCCCCAAACTCTCGATGTCCCTCTTTGACCTCCCAAACATCCTTTTTATACACAACAAACCCCTCGAATTTCTGTAATAACTCAGGAAAATCTTCTTTCCTTTCTACGGGAATAATTTTTCTTATTAATCTCCTCGCACGTTTGCAGCTGTAGAAACCCATAAAAACACGTTGCTACACATTCCATATTTAGTTAAACACTCTCAGGCCATACGCAAATTTTATCTATAACTCATACTTCCCGGAAATGAACCCGAGAAAGTATATCCTCTCTGTTTTGCTTCAAATTGATAATACAACCCAATTTAATCGATTTTAAAGCCCCTATCAACCCTTTTTAGGCAAATCAAGTCTATCCCAACGAAAATCTCTGATTGAATCTCACTTAAACTTCCCAAAAATCGAACCCTAATTCCGCTGCACTTTTTCCCGCCAAAAATCAGGTTTGAATTGGTGAAGAAGGTGGTGCTCCATATCCGTCTGTAAAGTCCCTTTAGCATTTCTACTGGGTTGCAAATAGTAATTTCTAGGTGTAAATAGTAATTTTCATAGGTGCCTTTATCAACAAGGCACAATTTGAGATACTCTCATAAATTGGGGGATGCTAAAAAAGAAAAACACTATGAAGTAATATGAAGAATAATGACTAAATTACCTAGAGTATCCCCTAATCGTTAATATACAGTTGGTATTGTCAAAATTTGGCACAACAGTGCTGACACTAAACAATTTCACTACAGAGACTGTGTTTGTCGGTATAATATTCATAAAAAAGAAATGTCGATTCTTGACATTAAAAAAAGAAAAAGAGGTCCAACAGTTTAGTCGATACCGAATTCATAATAATGACAACACCGACTGACAGCATTTAACTGAAATCATTGGTGGATAATCATATAATATAACGTCCATTAGTTTAGTATAAGAAAATGGCTCCAATATCATAGTATCGCTTTTCCATGTTGTAGTGGGTTTATGATCAAAATATGTCTCCGGATTATAGTAAGGGTACATCCCTACTCCTCCTCCATCCATGCACTGCATTTTCTCACTTAAAATTTCAATTGTCGATACCAATGTGCTACAGAGTTGTTCAACTTGATTGATACTGAATCCATTCACCTGTCTTAACATAGACTCGCGAGTCTTCTCTTTTTTATCATCTAAGATTAGTTTATCACTTACTTCTTTAGGAATATGGAGATACTGTTTGATGATTCTTTGAACTTTATTCATGTTTTTAGGCCATATATCAGGTTTACCTTGATTCAGACCATAAAGAATCATACATGCATCAACACCTTCTTGCATTTGAAGAGCTTATGATGCTTTTTTGTTTGTCGTGATCTCGACATTAGGATCAGGAGCTTCCCTAAAACATTAGTAATGAAAGATAAGAAGAGGAGAAGAATGAGAGGAAGAGTCGCACTGATAGGGAAGAAGAGCGAATGGGGGATACAAAATGATTTAGGTTTTATTTTGTTTATTATTTTTATTATGCTAAAGGATAATATGATCATTTCACCAAAAAAAAAAAAAAAAAATTTAGCCAAAATCCAATCCTATTCAACTTGGATTATCCCCCAATTTTGCATTCTTTATAAACTCCTCCAGGTGCCTTTAACACTTTTTCTGGGGTCCCTTCAGCACTTTTCTGGGGTGCCTTCAGTAATTTTCTCGGGAGGTTCAAATATCATTTTTCGAGCATCTTTTTTCGCAAGATCATTTCTCCAAAAACACATACATACACATGAAACACCATAATAAGTACAAAAATGAGCACTGACAATATATATAATTGGGAAAAATCAGACGCAAAAATGTATCTATTAATTCTCTAGCTTAGGCCATGCAAAATATTGTAACGTTCATCTTTCATTAGTTTTGCACTCTTGGTTTATCAACACGACATGATGTTTTTGCATCATGTATGCTCTAAAGCCCAAGCTTTGTATCTTAAGGATGCATCTCCGCTTAGTGCACCTTCAACCGACACCCTTTCCCTATATATGTCTTATTAACATTATACAACTTGAAAACAGGGAGAGGATGGACATGTATTGAGTTCACCTGCTTTCGCAACAACGATGTCAGAAATTGCACCATATTAGTACATAACTAGTTTTGACCTGATGCCCAACAGGAGTATTGCACCATAACGATGCAATATCTCTCTTGGAAAACTTCCCACTTGTGTGATGCATATTTTCTGGGACAACCTGTTCTAAATGCAACACAAGCTTTGAGTTGAAACTTCATCTCGTTCAATTTTTGCGCATGCGTCATGCGAAAAGTACGGGTGTTATTTTACTATACCTTTAAAGAATTTCATTCCTGAAATTTGAAACAAAAAATATTATGGAAAGCTTCGTCGGTTTGGATTTTTTGAGCATAAGTCCCACATGCGTCATGCGAAAAGTACGGGTGTTATTTTACTATACGATGCTCAGAGATCGCATGATATTTCTTCAGTTTGTTGTGAGCAACAATTGAGATCTTACGAGAATAGTCTAACACCCCATACCTAGAAATTAAAAAATAATCCAGATCGTTACCGAGAATATCGATTTGGATCCCATGAGCATATGCCTCATACCACATTCTCGGGATTACCAAAAGGAGATCTAAACACAAGATCCTAAATGCACGTTTCATACCACACATTCAGGAATCCCTAGAGTTTACAGTTTGATAAGGGTCATTGAACATGACAAGCATTTATTAGTGCAGTAATGTGAGAACCAAAACTCTAAGCAAGAGATGTCAGATACAAGCATACCTTTACAACTAACAGTCTTCGGGGTTGCCACTCGTAAGTGGGAGCTGGTCCGCCTGACAGCGCATATTGTTACATCTAAGATGTGGGGATGATCAAGTCCCACTTCCAAATGGTCTTTCGAGTCACCAACTATATGGTGGGTCGCCATATAAGGCCTAACAAACTCACATCACTCGACTAAGTTTAACACAACTCATGCAAAAGTTAGCCTGCTTTTCTAACTTGTTATTCTCCTTTGAAGGAAATTTTTATAGTCTCATCAAAAAATAATCGCCGATGAGTCCAACACGCGGAATCCCTAGTGTTATCTCAGAACTTACTCTTATACGTACTGTGACGGACCAAAAAATCATGCCCCCGTCACCGAGCCGCGCAGGTCTAAACTCCCCGATACGGTAAAATGCTTCTAAGGTCACCATGCACGTAAATTTACCATTACCGTTCCAACTTACCCTCATTCTGTGAAAGGTGAAAGGGACATAAAGTCTAATGCGAATGCATATTGCATACATCCCTGACTTTCGAGTCTTGTCTAGGCATAAAGCATACCTTGAACTTGCACATAGGCCATTGTACGCTTATTTCCAGCTTCCTGGTTTCCTTCGTCATGGAGTTGAAATCATGAACTGATCTTGCTCGTGCCAAGGGTGCATCAATCAGTCTCATGCTTATATTACCTTGCATCATCCTTATGATGCAAGTGGCTTACACGATCTCCCTAATTTGCATACCCGTCTAATAGATACATTTTTGTGTTTAATTTGATCTCAATACTATATATTGTTGGCACTCGAGTTTGTACTAATTTTGGTGTTTTATGTGTTTGTAGGCACCTTTGGAAAATAAACATTTTTTGGAAAATTCGTCTCGAAAAGTTGGTAAAAGCCCCGGAGGACACGTGTTATTCAGACTCTCACCGTTGGATAAGGGGCACCTCAATTACTAAGGGGCACCCAAAGTCACCCCAAAGACATCTGCTATTCGCACCCCAGTTCTGGTTAGGGGGGAGGACATCTTCTTCCCAAATTCAAAAACCAAAAATTGGCGGGAAAAAATACTATCAACTGGCAGATGTTTTGTTGGAATTTTTGAACGTGTTCTAGGGCGATTCAATGGCTGTTTTTTGGTAGGAAGTTGTGATATGTCCTAGCAAACGCGTTTTGGGCTTTTGGTATGATCAAATTTGTCCAGAATTAGCTGGATAATTCACGGAATGCAAAACAGGGAAACACGGGTTGGACACGGGATTGGAGAAGATTTGAGTGTGTTCTGCTCATGCATGAGGGATCTAGCAACATTGTGGGTCGTGTGTAAACATTTCTAGAGTGACCAGGATGGAAATCTACGCGTGAGAAGCTAAATCAGGGAAGAAAATATTCCCAGAATATTTTTTCATCAAACCGAGTTAAGAGAGAATTATCTCGAGTTATAACGAGACTTCTTGATCCTGTGGAGTATCTCGCAAAGCTTTTGCAAGGTGAGTTATTGAGAATTACTTTGTATAATGGTTTCCAACGAGTTGACTTCTTTTATAGCTTTTTGAAATCTTACAAAAAGAGCTGAGACAGAGGAGTCATATGATATTTCACATGAGGAGTATGCATATGCACATTCTCATTATCAAGAACCTGACGAGTGTGTAAATAATGATTGGAATTATTCTCATGGGTATGATCATTCCGGACCTTGTGAAGGTTATCATCATTACCAACCTTACCCTGATTATGAGCCTCAATATATTGATTCCAATTATTATTCACACATTTCTACGTCACAATATGAGAGAGATGATCAATCTAACTGTAACCCATCTACATCACAACAATCTTTGCTAGAACGCCTCAATATTGACATTGTTGAACAAACCAATGCTAATGAGTTATTTTTTGCTGAGCTGAGTAAAACCCAAGCTTATATTGCTCAACTTTCTGAACAATCTGATTTATCGATTGCTAAACTAATGCAGTCGGTAAAAGATCGTGGTCTTACTGAGGATACAAGTTATAATTTACCTTATACTCTTGATATTTATGATGAAACCGCTGTAACTAATGAATCTATGTGTATGGAGAATGATGGTGAACTTGATAGTTGTAATCATAGGAATAGAGACATTGTCATACCAAGTGAAGGTGGTGTATTTAGTCCAACTTCTGATCGTGTTAATGATCACTCGCCTATTCAAAAGGATGAGTTTAGGATTGAGGACACCATTCTTTTAGACGGTTGTATGATCCAAATATCGCACAAGTATTTATAAGTGTGCGAGATTCATAAAAGGTTGTGCGATAATGTCGCACGGAGAATAGGAAATAAAAGGAAATATGAAATAAAAGGAAATATGAGATGTCATCCACTAGGTAGCATCCTATATAAAGAGAAAGGTAGGAGAGAGAAAAGTAACTTGTATTATTATTATCTTCTTATTCTTCCCCAAAAACCAGAGAGAGAGCTCCAAATACTCATTAATGGAGTCTCAATGTAATTCATATGTAATTCAATGATCATAGTGAAACCTAACCCCGTGGATGTAGATCAAATTGATCGAACCACGTAAATCTTGTGTCTTATTTTCTATTTTCATTATCTTTATCTTTATTTTCATATCAAATAAGTTTAGATCTAGAAATTATAGTCATGATAGTACTAGGGGTGTGCTGTAGGATTTCCTGCAACTACATTTTGGCGCTAGAAACAGGGACGAGTAAAGGATTTATCCGCCTACAACTTGATTCAAAAAAAAAATCCATAGATTTTCATGAAGTTTGGCCAAGAGTTCCAGCGAAATACCAGTGTTCATTAGTTCCAATGAGCTAACGAGTTTTGAAGACCAAAAAATGGAAATGGAAATCTCATCAAAGTTTCAACCAGCATCATTAACCTCACCGTAGCAGAGAAGGATTAGAAGTTTCAAATCTTAAACAAAGTCTTCACCAACAATCTAGTCTCACAAGGATAAATCTATTCCTTATTTAACTATCCAGATCTGGGAGTTTTAAGCCTTTTGTTCTTCATAAAAGCTTGATTTTCTTTTGTTATCTTTAACTCAAAATTGGGTTTCTTTACATATTTCGAACAAACGAATCTTGTTTTACAAACCCATCTAAATGAATTTCAGAAAATTTAGAGTATCAAAATTTTTCAGTTGATTTGGGGATTTTCCCATGAACAAAGCCAAACGGATTTTAGATGATAATTTTCATTCCCTACAAGACCAGGTTTGGCACAAAATTTTACAGATTGCTTATTGAATTGATGACCTGATGTGTGCAGCGATGTATGATTGAACATCTTTACAATTCCCAACAAAATTGTTGACGATGAACGAAGAGATGAATAATTTCGCGAGAAATTTTTACAGTAGAGGCAAAGTAGCTGAATGGAGAGGACATCTCGTGGATTTTACACAAAATATTATTAGCGTACAACAAGATTATTTCGCAGTAGCAACAGCGAAGTCACGACAACCCCAGCAATAAGCCATACGAAGTAAGAAAAAGGTTTTGCTTTTTCTACGAAGTAGGATTTCGACCAAAAAGAGTTAGAATACTTCGCCAACTACCTGCGAAGATTACCCACGAGCGAAGAGAAGGGCAGTACTTCGTCAATCATGAGCACCTCGTGAAAAGGAAGAATAAATTCCACAGAGAAGTTATACAAAAAAAGTAAGAGGGATAGTTTGGTTCTAATCGTATGAGCTGTTAGGGCAAGGGAAGGAGAGCAACAAACCAGCGAAGAACCACGAACAAAGGAAAGACTCAAAGCAAAGGAAGAAGAAGTTCTGCGAAGCATACTTCGTCAAAATTTATTAAGAAGCGAAGCTCAGTTAAACTCAGCGAAGCATACTAGATTAGACAGACGAGGAAGCAACATATATGATAAGAGAATCCATTCTGAGTCCATCTTAGATGATCAGCAAGGAGAAGGTTTGAAGAAGATGGAGTCTACTTCGGTTGCGTCTCAACATGCGAAGATGAAAGCTACTTCGGTTCAGACTAGACAGACAAGGTGAAATCCATTATGTGGAATACCCAAAGACATCAGAAGACAAGGGAAAAATATTCATCAACAAAACTTAATTCATCATCAACTTTACGAAGAGGAAAAGACACAGTAGTTTGGCTTACTTTGTCATCAGTAGAGGCAGAAATCAATTCGTGAAACTTACTTCGTCAAAAGTCATTCTAATGATGTTAAACCAGTTTAAATCCAGCGAGCTGACAAGCTAAGATCGGTGAGACAGCTCACTCTAACTCGGGATGGGATGAATGAGTAAAACACGTCTAAAAGGGAGTATCGTTACCCTATCAATTTATGATTTCAATATTTGTCATAATAAACGATGCCACCTGATTAAGTTTTCAAGAAAACCAACAAGAAGGAAAGAAGAAGAATATACGAAAGACCTATCAATGAAGCATACCAACTCGTAACTCTCAGCAGAGATAAAGATGCAGTGACCAGGTGAATCTCGTCAACATCTCATTTCGCCAAGAACGAGAAACGAAGAAGAAGATACCACGAAGTACTTGGCAGAAGTTACTTCGTCATCAAATGACTCGCAAAGACTATAGTTGCAGGAATTCCTACACTACACCCCTCATATGATTTCATTATTAATCAACTCATTTTTAGGTATACACTCTTAATTTTATTGATCAATCTTTGAATATTCTTACAAGAAAAGATAAAAAATCAAGAATGATCTCTGCTCTTGATTTTCTCTCTCCTATTTACTTGTTTCTTACTCAAAAAAGATCTCTCCCCTTTCTTTACAACTTGAACGACTATTTATAGGGAAATACATAGTGGATGACAGCTAATCTGTCCTTTATTTTCAGGTATGATTTGCGACATTCTCACAACCTGAAAAATATTAATTTCGCAAGCTCTCTAATTTTCGCAGGACTATCACATCTTTCTCGTGATCTTAGCTGACGTCATTTATTATATTCTTCCTGAAATTGTTCTGCGACGCTGTTGTATTGTGTTGTTGATAATTTCGCTGAAATATTGTCGTTGCGAAATTCTGATCCTACATCTTGCCTCTTCTCATATCTTTTCTGCGAAGTAGAGAATGATGTGAGAAATGCCGCAGCTGTTCTCCTCTTCATATTCTGCATTTATCACACATATTCTTTCTTCCATCTATTTCTCGACACGTCTTTTGTAACCGTTGCTTTTTAACCGCTTATATCTTTCCGTATTAATCGTGTTTATTTTCTCGAGGAAAAATTCCCTCTATATATATTCCTTCTCACTCTCTTTTTCTTTCTCTTTATTTTCTCTGCAACTTCATCGTTCTTCTGCAAATTCCATTATTGCAACTTTTCTTCTTTCTTCTTCAACCTTTTTAAGTTCTTCTTCATCTTCATACTATTTCTTCTGCAGATCTTCATAGTTCGTAATTTTCTTCAAAACAATCTCCCTGCTATTGCTTTCCATGGATTCATCAAGGTTAGTTTTCTTTTTTCTTCTTTATGAGTTTTGCTGAAATTGATCTTGTTTATTGCCTTATTTGATGTTGTTTATGTGATTCCCATACTCTTGTTATTTCAGCAAAAGCGCCTCCAACACTAGATTTACAGTTCAGAACCCTAACATTCCCAAATCGCGGCATAAGGTTGTTGTGCATAAAAGAAAGTCTGCGAATGAGAAGGTAGTAAGAAACACTATCCTTTTCTAATAACAATATTGTTGCATCTGTTTCTTATCTGGATTGTAATTCGCAGGGTGATAAAGATGTTAATAAACCTCTCAAGAAATCTCGCCACCTTAAAACTGTTCTATTTCTGTTCCCTTCCACTTACTCATATCTTCTAAATCTCCTGCGACATCTTCGCAAGATAAACCTTTATCTCCAATTCGCGAAAAAGCTTCCTCAGACTTCATTTCTTCAGCTGACCTTTCAATGATTGAAACCCCCCTTGTTGATCCTTTTGTGAATGAAACCTCTTATCTTCCCATTGAGAATGTTTCTCAACCTTCTATCTCTACCAGTTCTCTACCTAAGTCTCTTCCTCTTTCGAAAGAAACTGTGGAAGGGGTAGATATTTCCTTCAAAGTTTTATCTGAAGTTCTGGATGATGTTAAGAAGTCTTCTACTGATCCTATCAAGTCTAATGTTTGCGAAATTCTGAGCAAGCATTTGGGTTCTGACAGAGATGCTTCGCAGACAGCTTTGGAAAAAGAATGTAATGCTCTTCGTCTCGAAATCAGAAGCTTCAGAATGTTTTGCTGGATCGTGACAATCTTCGCAAGAAGAATGATGAATTGAGAGGTATGATTTTTTTATCCGTGTCTTTAATTTTCCTTTTTAATGGTTTTATCCTTCCCATATTTTATTATCCTTGAAATCCCTCTTTCGCATGTTAAGCTTTAAACCAGAAACGAATAATGAAGAGATATCAATTTGAATCTGTTGTTGAAGAAGCCCGTGTTGATAAATAAATCTTGATGGATCAATATAACCAATTAGATAACCTCTATTCATATTCTCTTGATCATATAAATAATCGTACCAATGAAAATACCCAATTAGTTCAAAGACAAGATTTATTAAGTAATGAAGTATCTCGTCTTTCTTATTCTTTAACTACAGCTAATTTAGGGATGGAAACTTTATCAGATGAGAATAAAACCTTATCTCAAGAGAAGCAAACTTATTTAAACAAGATGGCGATATCTTCACAACAACTTAGTATTCTTCAAAAAGTATGTGATGACCAAGAGAAATCTCTTCGCTCTTTGAGAAATGAACTTAAAGAAGTAACAGAGTCATCTATCGCTGAAAGAGATACACTCATTCAAGGTAGAATATCTTTAAGTGGAAAAGCGAATTAGCTTAAAGAACAATATTCCAAATTAGAAGAATCTTATTCTTCTCTTGCGAAGAAAAATGCCTTTCTTATTTCTAAAGAGAAAAATCTTCAGTCTCGACTTAAAGGTTTAGTTGGAGATAAATTTGATGACGCAATGGACCGTTGGGAGAATAGTTGTTTGTCCTTGATTCAACACCTTATTTCGCAAAAGGAAGGTAGTCATAATAGTTTGACTGCCTTAATTATCTTTTCTTTGTCATATCTTTCTGAATTCTTCATTTTAATGAAATTTTGTATTCTATCTTTCGCAGAGTCTGAGAAGAATCTTCACTCTTCCATTTCTGTTTTGGAGGCTAAATATTCCAAAATTCGCAAAGAAAATGCATTGCTCGTCTCTGCCCTTACTGGTTCTCGCGACCGAGCAGAAAGAAGACTTGATTATCTTGCTTATTTTAAGGATATTCAAGATAGGAATCATCAGAGAGCACTTCTTCGTCAATTTCATCTCCGGGATGAAGTCCTTGTAAATGACATTTTATTGTACAAATCTCTTCCTCCTACATCAATTGATCCTTTAGAAGTAGATGATGATGAAGTTCCTCGTCCTGCTGATAGTGATTATGATTACGAAAGCGGTGCAAAGGATAATTTCTTGGAAGATGAAGAAGGGATTCCTTCTAAAGAAGCATCTGCTGGTGTTGATCAAAATGAGAAAGAAATTTCTCCTGAAGAAGTAATTGCTGGCGATAATCAATATGCTAGTCAAGGCGAAGATCAAAACCGAAATGAAGGAGAGGCTTGCGAGAATATTGGCGAAGAATTTCTGTTATCTCCTGCTACTGAAATTAATATTGAATCTTGAGCTTCTTATCTAGCTTTGTCTTCTTGAACTGTCTTATTTTTATCACTTTTACGAGTTACATTTTTCAACCAACTTTGGAATCAACTTTTCCTTTTAATATTTTGTTGATGAGAAAGATAATGCTTCTTGTGTATTGATTCCCATACTTGCCTCTCATTATCTTTCTTGCAAAAAAAAATAATCTGTTACAAATACTTATAAATATTTTGTTTTATCATGTGGTCTTATTTTTCCTTCCTAATTAAAGGTCTTATTATGCCACCTCTTGTCATTGCGACAAAATCGTAGGACGTCCTTGCACTTTCATGCAAAAACCTATTGATCTTGCCTTAAATTTTTCTTTTGTATTATGGCCTCTTCAGGAATGTTGCGACAATATGACAGGCCTAAATATTCTTGCGAAAATAAAGCCCCATGACATTGTCGTCTTGCAACGAAATCGCAGGACGTCTTTACACTTTCATGTAATGACCCATTGATCTCGTCTTATCTTTTTCTCTAGTATTATTTCCTCTTCAGGATTGTTGCACAAATATGACAAGCCTTAATACCCTTGCGAGTAAAAAGCCTCATGACATTTGCGTCTTAAGACACTTATCAGCTCCCTAATGGAGGGTGCTGCCCTTATCTCCCCCCTGGTTGCCCCTTCAAGGAGGCGTACTTCTACCATACAAGGTTAGCTCCTCCCATCCAGTCTTAACAACAACCAATTATTTTCGCAGCCTCTTATCCCTTTTGCCTATAAGGCTTATGGTTACGAGACTGCACCCTAAGTGGGGTTTGATTCGGGCCGAGTGCAGTATAATCCAATACTTGTCAAGAATGGAAAGGTACGCTTCAAACGTCCCTGACACTCTTGACTCAACCGTGTACCTCGGCGCCTTGATTAGATCTGCACTCCTTGGGAGAGTCCTTATTACCTTAGTCGCTCAACCCAAGTCATATGCTTAAGCTAAGAATCCAAGCTGCCTCTCCCAGATGGGCTTTATTGACCCCAAATCTCCATGACTCAGGTTCCGGTGGCGGTGTAGCCTTTCCCTGAGCCTTTTTACAGGTACCCCCTAATATGACGTACTTTAGGTCTTACATTTGCCTCTTGCGAAATTTTATTCGCGAACTAGGGTGTACGCCAAAAAGATCTCTCCCCTTTCTTGTTCATTTGTTCTTCTTCTTCATTGTCTATTATCATCACATCCACGTCTTCTTCTTCTTTATTGATTGATGGTGACAGAAGTGTTTGTATTTTTATGCATCTCGCAGTTGGATCTGTCATCATGCTTGAGATGAAAGCAAAAGCGTCTGCGAGTCTGTTATCCTTTCTTGAAATGTGCCTCCATTTTATTTTTGGGATTTTCGCTGACACTTCTTCAACCAGCTTCTTGTATTTCTTCAAGGATGGTTCATTTGTAGTATACTCTCCCTTTATTTAGCGAATAACTAGCTGCGAATCACCAGTGATCCTGGTATTTTCTAGTTTCATTTCTATTGCGAATTTTAAGGCATGTATCACAGCTTCATATTCTGTTTCATTATTAGTGGATGCAAATTCCAATCTGAATGAAAAAGCCATCTTTATTCCTTCTGGAGAAATTAAAACAATTCTAACTCCATTTCCTTCTCCATTTGATGATCCATCTACCAATATCTCCCATCTATTTGGTTATGTTAATAAATCCTTTGGATCTCCATGCTCTTCTTCTACATCCATCATTTCTTCTACTGCTTCATCTTCTTCTAAAGGAAATTCTGCCAAGAAATCTGCAATAACTTGTGATTTTGGTGAAGACAAAATTTCATATTTAATATCAAAGTGACCTACTTTTGCATTCAATCTCTCCACTCTTCCTGATCTTTTAGAATTCTTCATCACTGATTCAATTGGTACTTTTGTTAATACCTTTATCTTGTGCGCTTGAAAGTATATGCGGAGCTTAAATGATGCATAAACTAATGCTAAGATTAACTTCTCAATCTTTGATTAATTCTTCTCGGCAGTATTAAAAGTTTTGCTAATGTAATAAATGGGTTTCTCCACTCCTGTGTCTACTCGCAATAACACATCACTTAATGCATGCGACGTCGTCGCAAGATAGATCAATAATTCTTCTCCTGATTCTGCTTTTTGTAAAATAGTTTTTTTTATAAGATGTTCTTTGATCCATTGAAAAGCTTTTTCACATTCATCAGTCCATTTAAATTTCGCACCCTTCTTGAGTATATCGAAAAAATATTTGCATTTGTCTGATGATCGCGAAATGAATCTCCCCAGCGAAACTAGAATCCCATTCAACTTCTGTACATCTTTTATTGTTGCTGGTGTTGGCATGTCACGAACTGCTTGCACTTTTTCTGGATCAACCTGTATTCCTTCCTTTGATACAATGTAGCCTAAATTTTTTCCCGATGCAACTCCAATAGTACACTTCTCAGGATTCAATTTAATGTTATACTGCCGCATTTGTTCAAAAATCTCCCTCAGGTCTTGTACATGGTATTTAGCTTCTTTACTCTTTACTATAATGTCATCCACGTATACTTCTAATGTTTTGTGTATCCATTTTGCGAACACCTTCTCTACCATCCTTTGGTATGTCGCTCCCGCATTTCGCAAACCAAATGGCATTTTCGTGTAACAATATAAACCTCTAGGGGTAAAGAAAGCAGTATGTTCTTGATCTTCTTCAGCGAGAGGGATTTTGTTATACCCTTTGTACCCATCTAAAGACGATACTCTATCGTTTCCCGCTGCGGATTCCACCATTTGAGGAATATCTGGTAACGGAAAACTATCTTTGGGGCAAGCTTTGTTTAAATCAGTGAAATCTATGCAAATCCTGATTCCTTTGTTTTTCTTTGGGACAATGACCATATTTTCTATCCATTCTGGGTATTTAGCTTTTCTTATGATTCCCGCATCAAGCATTTTCTGTAGTTCTTCTTCTATTTGGGAATGGTAAGTTGTTGCAATTTTTCTTATTCTCTGTTTAAATGGTCTCACATTTTTGTTAATCTCCAACTTGTGGCATGCAATTGATGGATCTATTCCCGGTATCTCATCCATGCTTCCTGCGAAAACATCTTTATATTCTCTCAACAAGTTAACAGTTCTTTCTTCTTCTTCCACATCCATTTTGGTTCCAATTCTCAATATTAAAGGTTCTTCTATAGTCCCAACATTTATTTCTTTTGTTGGTTCTGCGGCAGTGTAACTGGGTTTAGCTTCTCCCATTGGTGTTGGTTCTTTTATTGTTTTCTTAGGTCCTTCTCCTTCTTCCGAAATTTCGCTGGGTATTCCTTTGCCTTCTTTTTCCTTTATCATATATACTCTAAATTCTTCTTCTTTCTTTGCTTCCTTTGCCAACTTTCTGCGAAATTGTTTCTCTTTTGCTTGTCCTTCATAATGCTTTACTTCAATTTGATGACATAATTTCGCATTGTCAACATCTCCTCTGATTTCACCTACTCCATTTGGTGTGGGGAATTTAATACATTGATGAAACGTTGATACTACATCTTTTATCGCATGTATCCATGGTCTTCCTAATAACATATTATATGGTGATTCCATATACACTACACACAGCGTTACATGTGTTTCGATTTCTCCAAGTGGAATTCGTACCACTATCTCTCCTTTAGGTTTTGTCGTGGATTTTCCAAAGCCGTGAACAAAATATGTTGAACTGGACATTTCTTCATCTTTAAATCCCATTCCCCGGAATGCGTGATAAAATATTATATCCACTGAACTTCCTGTATCGATTAAAGTTCTGTTCAATATCCATTCTCCTATGGATTTTGTCGTTGTCTCCTTCTCTTTTCGCGTAATAGGCACTGTGATAACCAATGGAGATGTGTGGTTCAAATTTTCTTTTGGTATTTCTGCCGCCATGAATGTAATTTTTTGCTTTTCTCAATCTTTCAAGGGTGATGTCTTTTCTACCGCCATAACTTTCCTTCCTTCAAAATTTTGTTTATGTATTCTTTCTTTGATGTTTTCATGGAATTCATTAACCATCGTTTTTGTTATCATATTACACTCTAATCTTTTGTCATCTTCATTAATTCTATTCATCTTTCTTTTAACTGGTTCTCTGATTTATTTAATCACTTTCTTGATTTAAATATTCTCAACAACAATCTTCAACTTTCAATATTCAATCTCCCTGTTTCTAGCGCCATTATGTAGTTGCAGGAATTCCTACACTACACCCCTCATATGATTTCATTATTAATCAACTCATTTTTAGGTTTACACTCTTAATTTTATTGATCAATCTTTGAATATTCTTACAAGAAAAGATAAAGAAATCAAGAATGATCTCTGCTCTTGATTTTCTCTCTCCTATTTACGTGCTTCTTACTCAAAAAAGATCTCTCCCCTTTCTTTACAACTTGAACGACTATTTATAGGAAAATACATAGTGGATGACAGCTAATCTGTCCTTTATTTTCAGGTATGATTTGCGACATTCTCGCGACCTTACAAATATTAATTTCGCAATCTCTCTAATTTTCGCAGGACTATCACATATTTCTCGTGATCTTAGATGACGTCATTTATTATATTCTTCCTGAAATTGTTCTGCGACGCTGTTGTATTGTGTTGTTGATAATTTCGCTGAAATATTGTCGTTGCGAAATTCTGATCCTACAAAGACAGTGTCATATCCTTCTCAACTCGTCAATTGGACTAAGAAGTTAAGTAGGAAACTTCGCCTAACCAACCAGAATGTATTACTTTGTCACTTATTCAACTCGGAACAACTACAAATTCCGCGAAGTATCACCTCCTGCGAACAACCAGTATAAAACGAAGTTCAGTTAACTTCAAGAGCAACGAAAAACGAAACCAAAAGGGAAGTCTTCTCACCCTCACTTCGCAGATTACTAAAATTATCGTTATCTATAACTTACTGCAATCCAGTATGACACAGGCATATCAGCCTGACTTAGAAACTTCATCGAGTATCGAGTGGTACTGAAACTGCTGGTCGAACCACAACCAAATGATCCCTTCGTGGAATAAAGTGGCAAAGGAAGGATAAGACACAGAGAACCGAGACTAAAAACACGCCAATCCACCGACATGAGGATGAAGATAGAATAGTAAAGGTAAGGTTACTTCTGCGAAGTGCAATTTCAAGGAAGAAGAAGTCCTGCGAATATTATTTCATATCATCTCCGGAGTAAGGTACGGAGACTCAAAGGAAAGGAAGAGAGATCAAGATAAGTTTAGTAAAGAGAATAGCTTTTCAAAGCCTATGTGAATTTCACTACATGCTAAGAAACAGGAGAAGAAGAGGAAAGGACGAAGACAAAAATTATGCAAAAAGTGAGAACAAATAAACTGCGCGAGTTATACCTCTCAATCACAAACAACAACTAGTACAGATGGTCAGTAGAGAAGAGAAGGAGTTCGGTACCACAGGTTCGAATCCCTTGTCAAGCTTAGTTTTTCACACATTTTTAAAAAATCCTAAAGGCGAAGAAATGGAATAGAGCTACAGCAATGTGTGTTTCTTTCGCAAGCAATAAGTAGCGCAGATGGTCAGGGAAGGACTATGCAAACTAGAGGACATAGGTTCGATTCTCCCTGCGACCAAATAATTTTTGCTTCGCAAATATTAATTTTGCAATGACAGAAATGAAAGAATCATAACGATTCGATAATGTCGCAAGAGATAATATATATCCAGATAGAATGAAAATATGTGATAATTTCGCAGAAACAAAAAGAGAAAGGGGCGAACCTTTATGGCGTACACCCTAGTTCGCGAATACAATTTCGAAAGAGGCAAATGTAAGACCTAAAGTACGTCATATAAGGGGGTATCTGATCAAGGCGCCGAGGTACACGGTTGAGTCAAGAGTGCCAACGGCGTCTGGAGCGTACCTTTCCATTCTTGACAAGTCTTGGCTTATACTGCACTCGGCCCGAAGAAAACCCCACTTAGGGTGCAGTCTCGTAACCATAAGCCTTATAGGCAAAAGGGATAAGAGGCTGCGAAAATAATTGGTTGTTGTTAAGACTGGATGGGAGGAGCTAACCTTGTATGGTAGAAGTACGCCTCCTTGAAGGGGCAACCAGGGGTGAGATAAGGGCGGCACCCTCCATTAGGGAGCTGATAAGTGTCTTAAGACGCAAATGTCATGAGGCTTTTTACTCGCAAGGGTATTAAGGCTTGTCATATTTGTGAAACAATCCTGAAGAGGAAATAATACTAGAGAAAAAGATAAGACGAGATCAATGGGTCATTACATGAAAGTGTAAAGACGTCCTGCGATTTCGTTGCAAGACGACAATGTCATGGGGCTTTATTTTCGCAAAAAAATTTAGGCCTGTCATATTGCCGTAATAATCCTGAAGAGGCAATAATACAAAAGAAAAAGTTAAGGCAATATCAATGGGTTTTTGCATGAAAGTGCAAAGACGTCCTGCGATTTTGTCGCAATGACAAGAGGTGGCAAAATAAGACCTTTAACTAGGAAGGAAAAATAAGACCACATAAGAAAATGAGTAAGAAAATAAGCTTTCGAATATGTACATGGAAATGAAACTGAGGCATTGAAAATGCCGCAAATTTGATATTATGATCATACTGTTATGAGATACTAATAGTGCAGGAAAGAGGAAAGATGAAACACAAGTAAGAACTTGTGAAGAACAATAACTACACGAAGATGAATGCATACACTAAAGAAAAAGCCATAGAAATGAAGAATTGAAGCAATTTAAAGCTACATCAATTTTAGACGACAAAATGAGCTAAGTAACATAAACATTGCAATAGATAAGCATTCTCATCATACAAGCATCACACTCGCATCATCAAAGCATCGCATAAGCATTTCATGGCATAAGCATCACATACACATTTCATAACATAATCATTACATAAGCTTTAGATTCGCATAAGTATTTTACAAAACTTTACGGAATAATATCGCAGAATTATTCAGAATTTCGCAGAACTATTTAGAATTTCGCAGGAGTATTCAGAATTTCGCAAAACTATTCAGAATTTCGCAGGAGTATTCAGAATTTCGCAGGATTATTCAGAATTTTGCAGAGTGTGTCCGAATTTTGCAGAATGTGATTATTTCGCAGAATGTGATTATTCCGAACGATATGATTATTTCGCACAATTATAAGCAACTTGAAGAGATTATACTATCGCATGAGCACAAAACATGAGACAGAGGCAAGATGAGAATGAAGAAACAATTCGCACATTCAACATTTTCTCAAAGATTCTACCCTCATAGATAAAGAACAGAGGAAACTATGGATTACCAAGAAAACATTCTATGTTCTTTATCTCCTCGGAAAGAATCATTTCCAAAGTGGACGTTCACTTATGAACAACAAGAATCCTCACCATAAATGGAATAATAATTTCACACGAATAGAGGCAATACTTATTATTCTCATTCAAGGACATATACTTCTTATATTTCGAGGATTAAGTACTTCTTATACTTCTTCAAGGATACTTCATACTTCGCATACTTCAAGGGTTGATACTTCTTATTTACTTCGCAACGCTCCGGAACACAAAATAATAGAGGCAAGTACGTACTTTTCAAGTTCAGTATTCTTTCGCTCGTTCCTTCATCAACAAAAATCAAAGACTACTCCAATAACACGTATCTCGCTCCAACAATTACAACAACAGATTTTTTCCTGAAGATCGCTCTTCAAGCAATATTCAAAAAAAAGAGGCAAGATGTAGGATCCAAATATCGCACAAGTATTTGTAAGTGTGCGAGATTCATAAAAGGTTGTGCGATAATATCGCATGGAGGATAGGAAATAAAAGGAAATAGGAAATAAAAGAAAATATGAAATAAAAGGAAATATGAGCTGTCATCCACTAGGTAGCATCCCATATAAAGAGAAAAGTAGGAGAGAGAAAAGTAACTTGTATTATTATTATCTTCTTATTCTTCCCCAAAAACCAGAGAGAGAGAGATCCAAATACTCATTAATGGAGTCTCAATGTAATTCATATGTAATTCAATGATCATAGTGAAACCTAACCCCGTGGATGTAGATCAAATTGATCGAACCACGTAAATCTTGTGTCTTATTTTCTATTTTCATTATCTTTATCTTTACTTTCATATCAAATAAGTTTAGATCTAGAAATTATAGTCATGATAGTACAAGGGGTGTGTTTTAGGATTTCCTGCAACTACAACGGTGTGACATATCAATATTATAACAATGATGCTTATGAAGAATGTTTCAATTCTAAGGAAACTGTAGTTAAGTCCAACGACTTAGACACATTACACTCTATCTATAAGGTTTCCTTTAATCATCTTTATTGTGATATTCCTATTGATTCCTTGGTTGATGATGATTATGATGATGATTTAGTACATGGTCACAAACCCAGTGGAGAAGTTCATATACCACCCAGTGGAGAAGTTCACATACCTAGAATTGTTAGCACAACTTTTCGGAAGATTCCTAGTTTTGGATTAGAATTGCGTGCTTCTCCGATATTACTAGATTATTTTGCATCTCGTTACTTCTCTTTGCTTGTGCATGTCTCCCAAATGGTTTCATTTCCCACCCACAATGAACCACTTGAGTCGGTAATTCTTGTTACTGACGATTTATCCTTTGCAAAAACAAGGTATGTGGGCAGCTCTTTCCTTTTGATAATCTCCATATCTTTACGTTGCTACAACGAAGATCTGAGGTTATCACTGGTTGTATATATTGTTCTTTGGGTTGATCCCCAACTATTTAGGTTGTTGATATATGGAGAATCCTTTATGTATATTCCAGTAGGTAATTCTATTTTCTTATTTTACTTTTATTTGTATATTTTCGCATATAATGAATTTCCCATCTTAAATTTTATGTTGGATGACTCAATTACATTGAGGACAATGTAATGTTT
This sequence comes from Papaver somniferum, assembly GCF_003573695.1. NCBI lineage: Eukaryota > Viridiplantae > Streptophyta > Magnoliopsida > Ranunculales > Papaveraceae > Papaver > Papaver somniferum. The sequence continues at coordinate 229,705,695 of NC_039364.1, read as the reverse complement.
AAGTGTGGGGGAGTGGTTAACTTTTCCCTTTTTCTTTTTCAGGAATTTTCTTGCAATTTATGACCAGCTGTGTAGCGGGTCTAAAAAAAAATTTAAAAAAAAAAGATGATCAGCTGTGTAGCGGATCTTAAAAGAAATTATCATTATGATTTTTAGGGTTATGACCAGCTGTGTAGCGAGTCTTGTGTATGGCATTTGTCATGACCAGCTGTGTAGCGGGTCTTTTCTAGGATATTTTCTATGACCAGCTGTGTAGCGGGTCTTGTGTATGGTATTTCAAATTTTCATTTTATGCATTTCATGACCAGCTATGTAGCGGGTCCAACTTTCTCTTATGATATGACCAGCTGTGTAGCGGGTCAATTCTTTATTTTGCTCGAGGACTAGCAAAATATAAGTGCGGGGGTGTTGATAAGCACTTAAGTGCTACATTTTATACCCATATTTGTATTTGGTAGGACTCAATATTTTGTGTAATAACATTATTTTAGTGCTTTTGTAGAAAGTACAAGTGAATTGGATTGTCGAGGATAAATGGCTAAAATGACATCTAATTGGCGTTTGAGTCCGAATACTGTGGCTGGCTGGTATTTAATATATCAGCACCACTCAAATTAGTCATGGCAGCCGAGTTTCACTATGACTGTTTTGTTCATTATTGTGTGCACTCAAGCTTCTCCCAATAAAAAGATAACGTGAAGAGGCCAAGGTTCTTCTTTGCCAAGCTGGTGAAGTCCACTGGTAGCTAAAGGACGTGTTACCACTTAGTCCACTCATTTTTGCATGAGTTATAAAGACGCTGCATCTTATTTCTTTTAGCAATAAAAAGAAAGCAGATGGTTTTAAGCACCATTCTTACACTGCTAATGAAGGCAACATCTCTCTGAAATTGTGATTGTGGTGAATTGAGAAGAGTGTTAGCTCAAGCAGATGAAGAATTAAGAAGAAGAGAAAGAAATGTATGAGTGATGGCTCAACAGTAGAAGATGGGTTTTTACCCAATTTTGTCTTGATTAAATGGCAGCTATAGATATGAATGAAAAATGAAGTTGGCTTAAGGGTTTTGAACGGACAGAATAGAAGACGCAGGTCTGGTGCTTGAGCAAATGACGCAGTGAAATAAATCAGAGGAGAAGATGCTTGGATAGTCAGTTCATGGATATGGAGTCTTTCCAGTCGATGGCCGAGATGAGTGTTTCTCACCGTGAAGTGTTGATGCTCGATGATGGCTTGAGACTGCATGTGTTGCTGCCATGATTTTTAATTGTGCATCAGGGAAGAAGGATAATGCTCATGGCTGTCGTCTCTTGTTTGTATGTTTGTCGATCGAGTATGGAGGAAGGTGCTTGGCCGGACTAGATAAAAGGGTTGTGTCTGTTGTTGTTTGTGGGATTCTTGGCAGCGAGGAAATGCTTGGAGGTGTTGTTTTGATTCTCGGTAATGAAAGAGGCATTAGTAGACGGGATTGAGATGGTGCTGCTGATATTTGCATTGGTGAGCTGTGCATTCGATGGTGGTGGCTCTTATCAATTGACGTGGTGAAGTTTAATCAGCTGGGAATTCATCGGAAATGTTTGTTGCTGCCACTGGAAGTTTAATTGCATGCGATAGGCTAGCTGTGGCCTGATTTGAAGTTCTGCGAAGGAGAAGAAGAAGATGGCATGCGTGTGTTGGTTGTAGTAAGAAGTAATATCGGCAGCTAATGAGTTGAAGAGTAGATGCGTGTTCGCTGGCAGTGGTGAATATGCAGGTACTTGGTTGAGTCGCAATTGTGAGATGGAGAAATGTTGACTTCGATTTTATTTGGGATCAGTGCTATAGCCGGTGGGTAGCTTGGTGCTATGCTCGAGTTTAAGGAGTCCGGGAAGGAGCTGAAGCTTAGCCGGACAGAAAATGGTGTTGGGGGGTCTGAACTGGTGCCGATACTGAGACGGTTAGGAAATGGAAAATTTCTTGTTTGGTCCTAGGCCCATATAGTTATTTATAGTAGGGTCCAACGGATTTTTTTTTTATCCGGAGGTCCAAAATTAATTAAAACATGGAAATGTCCATAATGCCCATTACTACCAAACGTGTGTGTCTACACTGCTTACAAATTTGAGTACATATCTGGTACACTGCTTAAAAATTCGAGTACATATTTGCTACACTGCTTACAAATTTGAGTACATATCTGTCTCACTGCTTAGAAATCTGAGTACATATCTGTCGTACTGCTTACAAATCTGATTATATATCTGAATGCTTACAAATTCAAGTACATATTTGCTACACTGCTTCCAGGTAGAGTACAAATCTGTAAGAATCAATGATAAATAAATTAGAAAACGTGTTACATCACATACATTGTGATGATTATAATTTTTCTTCGACTGTATTGCCATGCTTCTGGGGGCAAAGCAAGGATCTTCTATTATCGTTTTCTTCTTAACTGCATATAGATTGACTCGCTTTACGTACTGCTAGTGTCAATGCCTGCAGACACACAAAAATTAAAACGTTCATCATAGGGGCCATAACTTATGCCCAAACATACAGAGTCTAATTTGAGGAACCATACAAACCAATGCAAATAAAACTCATAATGCACGACAAATGGTCTCCACCAATAAATCCAAAATTTAATGAACCTGAAAAACTGTGGGCTGCACGGTGATATTACTGACTGAGTCATCCTGCTCTTTCGCGGTCTCCACCAATAAATCCTGCAGAAATACATCGAAGTCTGGTCAACAAAAGCAGCAATCTCATAGAAATCCAGTCATAATATAACTGAAAAACTATATTACTTCTGCTGAAATAAGTCGTGCAACTATGTTTTTTGTTTTTGCTAGTTTCTTACAGTTAATCGACAACCAAAAAACTAAACTGGAAGCACATAATTGGCATTCTTGATCCCCCTGCCATTAATCCAAAGCATCTAATACACAAACAGTTAATACATTAAGAAAAAGAAAAAAAAACATTAGTATCAACAATGAGAAGACATTTACAGCATAAGCTGCGCTTTACCCCGAAGCTAACATTAGTAGTTTTCCTCAATCATAGCCATAAAGAATTTAAAAGGGGTGTAATTAAATTCAAATTACCATGGGAGGTTATCAATGATTTTACATGTCGATTGTTACCACATAATGAGAAATTTTTTATCAACAGTAGCTTAATCAAATCTAAGAAGAGCCGAATCTGAAACGCAGGAGACATTAATTTAACATCTAAAATAAAAATGGTTCTAAGCAAGCACAGGGATTGCAATTCGGTGGATCAATGAAGGAACCCCAACCTTGAGTGTAACTGAGAAAAGTACACATCTGTTCCAACAACGAAGTTCTCTATGTCACATTTGTTATGCAACTCAGATATGCGCACATATTAATAAATTTAATCTGCTTGCAAGGCTCTATTATTGTCATGGAAATATATACTCGATAGGATAATAAAATAGCAAAACCCAAACTCCTGAATCAGCTAATATCAATATAGAAGACAATGGTCATGGAAAAAATCAATTAATGTTCCACTGAAGAAGAATTCTTTTCAAAGACATCTAAATCAATTCCTGAGTTTTACGCCATGTCTCCAATTTATGCTCATTTCCTAAGCTTTATCAAAACCATTGTTTCATCTGATGTGTTCAACTTAATCAGCATTAACAAGATGATAAATAATAAAGTTAAGTTAACATATTAACTGAACCAAACCTGTGAGAGCAATCATTCTACACCGGAAAATCCCTATTATTGTGGCGATTTTTCAATAGCATTTTTCTCATCTTTGGTCGACTCTTCCTGCAAAGGAAAAATAAAGAAATGGTTAACCATTTAGTTGTATATAGAGTTGATAAAAAAAAAGATCAACATTGGTGTCAGGGAGAACAGACTGGAGCTAAAATGCATTCTTAAAAACGTCAATCGTTGCAAGATAGGAATATTCTTTGATAGGAATTAACTTAAGAAAGTTAAGTTAACATATTAACTGAACCAAACCTGTGAGAGCAATTATTCTACACCGAAAAATCCCTATTATTGTGGCGATTTTTCAATAGCATTTTTCTCATCTTTGGTCGACTCTTCCTGCAAAGGAAAAATAAAGAAATGGTTAACCATTTAGTTGTATATAGAGTTGATAGAAAAAAGATCAACATTGGTGTCAGGGAGAACAGACTGGAGCTAAAATGCATTATTAAAAACGACAATCGTTGCAATATAGGAATATTCATTGATAGTAATTAACTTAAGGTTAGTTATTTGTATACACGACTCATGGAGACTGTATTGGCTAATGCAACTCCATAGAATTTGGGGCTTTAGTTCAATATTAACAGCTCAACACCATAGTACCAAATCCATATGCTCATCATCAACGCCCGGTTGTATCCCAGCCAACTTTGATGTCGTTTGATACATATGGTTGAGAAGCAATACCAAAAGGCAGTACCAATGGAGTAACGGTGGTTTTGAGCAGCAAAAACAACACACGGCAAAAGGAAACACCAATGAAAGCCTATTCTACACAGTAATCTACTTTTCATGGATTTCATAGGTACATCAACGGGAAAAAAAGAAGCAATACCAAAAGGAGGGAAATTAAACCATGGTTGTACCTGAAAAATGGCGAGTACAAACCTGTATATGAGTACGTACCGCGTAAAACACATCAACAAAACTAGAATCTATTTCAGTATTTCACATACGTACTGAATCAAACACAACAAAAAGCACTTACTATCACTATGTGACATATGTACTAAAGATTCTTGAATTACAAATAAACTGCATGACAAGAATATGTGACAGATCTATGAAAAATAAGAGAACCGAAAGACATATTACCGTATTTAACATACTTACTGAAGGATAAGACTAAAAAGGTGACAAAACTATGAATCAAACACAACAAAGAGCACTTCATATCAGTATCTGACATATGTACTTGTGGATAATAACATCTGAATCTACAAACAAGCGTGGTTTTGAAGCGAAAAACAAAAATATAATCAAATTAAGGAAGTTCTTTTCAGTATTCCATATATGTACCTATGATTCATAAGTAAAAATCAACTGCATGTCAAAAAAAACTTATAAATCTACAAATACAACAAAATCAAAACAGTTATATCTCAGTATTGCATATATGTACTTCTAGTTCAAGCAAAAAAATTTTTAAAAACTATAAATATAACAAAATTAAAGCAATTTTTATCAGTATTCCATATATGTACTGCTGATCCAAACAATTTGTAACAACAAACAAGTATGATCTGAACTATTTTCATCAAAAACTACCAGTACATCATATATGTATTGATGGTTCATAAAGAAAAACAAAGTGAAAAAAAATCTAAAACTAGCAAAAAGAAACTAGTATAGACAAATCTCATAACGAAATAAACAAAAAATGTGAGGATCCATCTAGATCTGACCTATTTTCACGAAAATAAACTAATCAAGCATGGAGATCGAAAAATAAAACATCAAAAAGGACCATATATATGTACAGATCGAAAAAATCACCAAACAATGCAAGATCAAGAAAAATAAAAATAAAATAGGTTCCCATTCATATCATCACCATCATCATTCCCAATATTTCCAATCATTCAGATTGTGTCCAGCACACAATACAACAATAATTTGATTGATGATGATAATTTCTTCCTAAATCTCATCAAATATAAAAATCTTTTTTGCTGAATACCTGGGGCTTAACTTGATTCATGTCTATGAACGCGAATTGAAACAGAAATGAGTTAAAGAGTGTGAGAGAACTTACACAGGAGTGAATCCCAGGGCGATTGGTAGTACTCTTGAAAGTAGTGAAAAGAGAGATACAACAGATCAAAAGAACAATGAGTGCAACAGATAATCGTTATAATAATCCACGAAGTCTCCAGAGTTGTTTAAGCTGTCGATTTCCTCTCCTTCCAAACACATCTCCTGCCCTGAAAAACAAGCAAATACTCAGATGAGATGAGATCATATCTAATGAGCACTAGAATTATCCTAATACAAAAAACTAGAAATTAAAGAACGAAGAAAATGAATGAAGAAAAAACAAGATTTCCCGCATCAGTAGAGAAGAGGAGAGGGAGAGGGGGAGAGAGAGAGAGAGAGAGAAACTGAATCTGAGAAGAAAAAGAATATGGAGAGAAATTGGCTTATGTTTCTGTTATATATAGTAAAGGATATTTTGGGAATTCTAAAAATGCATGTAATATTTACACACGTGTGCAGGACCTGGGCTTAAAAAATTAGGTCCATTTTTCTTTTTTCTTTTAATTATGGACCTACCGTTACTGGGCTTTAGTGGGTGGACCTGCCACTAACTTAGAACACTAGAATAGTACCTATTGGTAATTCCTAGTTAGGAAATGTGGTGTTGTGGTCACTTTTGGGTAATATACTGGATTTACAAGCTGGAGCTAAAGATGAAATGGATGGACTGGGCCTTGCAATGGTCTAGGTCGTATTTTAGAGTTTACACTCTTCGCAGCAGAGGATATAAACGAACAGAGAAGAAAAGAAAGGAAGAGATCGGCTACTGGATAGAGAGTCGCAAGGCGACGGCCAGGGAGCTTGAGAAGACGAAACAAGGGAAGAATAAGAGGATCGATTGCTGACGGCAATAACTATTTAATTTGTTTTTCTATTTTAATTCATTTTAATGGGGTTTGATAAATCCATATTCATGTCCTTCTAAACTTTTATGTAACTAGGGTTTATGGTGGAAACTACTTGGGGTATTAGGCTATTTGATTTGAATAATTGAGAAAAAACCATTATGATTTGAATATATCAGTTCTTGAATATTGTTTATTGATTGATTGAAATAAGAGTTGTTGCTTCACCGGTTTTGTAAACCCGTGTGCTTAATGAATTAGTTTTACAGATATGTGTGTCTTATTATTTGATGATCCATGCTTCGTTAAAAAATTTGATGGTTTATGCTTAGAAAAGCCATATAGAATTTGTGAACCTATATTTAGTTTCGTATAACTTTCTCGCTAATGCAATTTGATGGTGCATACTTCGGTTTAGTCTTTTGATGTTCCATGCTTACGGCGTCCCAGTGATATTTGCGACTCTAATACATATAATAGGCGATGCCGATAGAACGAACAATAAACATAAATTCATGAGTTATGTTTCATTTCAGTAATTAAATACAAATAGTGGTGGATACTATAAACCATGGTTACCGACTTTTCCTTTGGATTCATTTTATTAGTTTATTTCATTTCAATTCTAAAAATCCAAAAATATTCTTTATGTTCCTGATTAGATATACTGATTATCAGTGTTTCCACCGCTCCCTGTGGGTTCGACCCGTACTTGCCTCTGTCTACTAGTTAGACACCGTGCGATTGCGGATCCCATCAAAGTACACTACCAATTTTTTCGTTCGGCAACCAGTATGGAAAAAACCTAATACAATTTCAAGTAGACTAACTTAATGATCTTTGACAATATGTATGTAGAGTTTATATCTCCATCTTTTTTTAATCAGCATGTATATAAACAAGGAGTCAGTGAACCTAATTATTAAGAAGAGTATGATGTCAAAAATCGATACCCAAGATCAATCTTGTCGTATCTGAAAAAGCGAGGGTCTAACAACCACACCCAATATTTCGGTTAGCGATCTGTATGGACTAACTCCAATGTACTTTCAAGAGAATCAACTAGACAGTCAGACTCAATCTTAATAAAAGTAAATCAAAGAGTTATATTTCAATTCAATCTGCAATCAAACAAATAGGAATTTGCGAGCCCGGTTGAATATAAGAAATAACTTGGACGGTATCAAAAACCAATATCCAAGTGTCAATCAATTTAATCAACAACCAAAGATTGGATTCACAACTGATTGAACTTACGCACAACCTGTGATATTTCAATTATATAAACAAATATAATGCAGAAAAGAAATAACACAGACACCAGAAATTTTTTAACGAGGAAACCGCAAATGCAGAAAAACCTCGGGACCTAGTCCAGATTTGAACACCACATTGTATTAAGCCGCTACAGACACTAGCCTACTCCAGGTTAACTTCAGACTGGAATGCAGTTGAGCCCTAACCAATCTCACACTGATCAAGGTACAGTTGCGCTTATTATGTCTCTGAATCCCAGCAGGACTCTATGCACTTAATTCCCTTAGCTGATCTCACCCACAACTAAGAGTTACTACGACCAAAGTCGAAGACTTGATAAACCAATCTGTCTCATACAGAAAAGTCTATTGAATAGATAAATCTGTCTCCCACAGATATACCTATGAGTTTTGTTCCGTCTTTTGATAAATCAAGGTGAACATGAACCAATTGATATACCAGACTTATATTCCCGAAGAGCATCCCAAAAATATCAATCACTTCACAATAATCTTAATCATATGGTAGCGAAACACGATATTGTGGAATCACAAACGATGAGACGAAGATGTTTGTGACTACTTTTTATATTGCCTATCGGAGATTAAATCTCGGTCCAATCTTAGAGAAGATAATACTCAATCACGATAGAAAACATCGAGGTCATAACACGCAACTACAGAGAAAATAGTTGGGTCTGGCTTCATAATCCCAATGAAGTCTTCAAGTCGTTAACCTACGAGGTTTTGGAAAAACCTATAGTTAAAGGAGAAACAACTCTAGTCGCAAATGGTATCACACGAGAGGTGTGGGGATTAGGTTTCCCATTTTTCTAGAGTTCTCCCTTATATAGTCTTCAAATCAGGGTTGCAATCAATGCTACCTTGGTAACAAAGCATTCAATATTCACCGTTAGATGAAAACCTGATTAGACTCAAGCTAATATCTTTCATCTATTAGAGCAGACTTAGCTTATTACACGCAAATGAAAAGTGACTTCATTTAGATATGAGTAACCGTAACTAAACGTGTACACCTTTGTTGGCTCAACAATAGTTAACCGAAGTTAGCCATGTGAACACTTTCATATCATCCATATTCATCTTAACCATAACTAGTTCAAATGACTCAAATGGAACTTGTTATAGAGTTGTTCAATTGTTTATATTCTAATAGAAGTATACAGGACACAGTTGAAGCAAAATCGATTTTGATTCACTCGAATCAATTCATGAACATTAAAGCCATGGTTTGCAAAAGATTACATTCCTTAATATATAATTTTTATTAGTTCATGAAAAAACCGATTTTAGAACATAACCTACTCAAGTATGCAAACGGTACGCATACCTTAGTAGTCAGACTTGGACTGTGTTCGCCAGTATGCAAACGGGTACGCATACTGTCGTTCACACTCGAACTCAGTTTAATATAGTGCGAGTATGAGTAGGCATACTAAGTTCCCGGACTTCGAATGACTCTGCCAATACGCATATGGATATGCATACAATAGCTCCCGGACTTTATCCGACCAACCAGTACGCATACGGGTATGCATACTAGATTGTCGGTCTTGGACTACACATATGCAAGTACGCATATTGTGTTTATATCCAATCGTGGTTAATCGTTCTAAAATACCATTTCAATCATTAAAACATTCTTCGAAGACGACAGTAGCTGTCTCACACAAACTATTAGCTTCAAAGCAATTTTCAAGTGATTGAATGATCAATACGAAGCATTCCGAGTCTACATCAAATGACTGTCTCACACAAATCATGTAAGATGTTACAAGGCGATTTTCACATGATCATCTTTTGACTTTCGTCAAGAATATAAGATGAACTTGGTTAAAGCGAAATCTTACCAACATATATTTCGAGAAGTATGTAAGCGAGTTAAATTCAGTTCGAAATATCAAATGTTTATAATCGAAGTCTATATAGCTATACGACTTTTGTCTCAAATAGGAGATATAGTAGATAGACTTTTGAGTGATATATGAGTTCAAGTATCCACATACCTTTTGTTGATGAAGTTCCACAATCTCCCCTTAGTAGTTCTTCGTATTCAATCGATGAACGTCCTGAAGTTTAATGCTCAACTACACTTTCTATCCTAATCTGAGACTTAGCTATAAGTAGACTAGAAATCAATACTTATAGTTTTGACAACTAAACTTGACAAACAAGCTTGAGATAGAAACACTTGCGAGTTCGACCAAGCAGTGCTCTAACAATCTCCCTATTTGTCAATTTTAGTGACAAAACTATCAATACATATGGATTACAAAATAAATAAACTTTGTAGATTCTCATCCAAATGATTGATTTTCTTGGTTCTTCAACATTACTCGAAATATTCGTCACTTCCAAGTACTCCAGTGATTCTGAACGTGTTCAACTCAGCATCATAGTTGTTGAAGATCCGTAGCTATAACAATGAGAAAACGGTTTCTCTCAATCATTGTTATACAGTGTCATAGTAGCATTACACAGCATCAAAGTCTAATTGTATCACAACTTTGACAACAATACTATGGTGATATGTATCACTCCCTCTTAGTCAATACTTCATCTCACATGAAAACCACTCCCCCTTACATAATGATCCGTAAACCATTTGTATTTGTAGTATGAACTACACATTAATTCTCCCCCTTTTTGTCAATATATTTTGGAAAAGGTATGAAAACTAGTGGGATCCTAATGAAATTCTCATGGAGATACTTCATGAACAAAATGAAACATATCAACTTTGTGTAGATGCAATCATATAGTCGAAAATAAATGCATTCATCAAGGAGTTAATAACGATACAAGAAAACTCCTATAATATTCCACAGCCGTACTCCCCACCAAGATTTGGTAATTAAGCACAAGTTCAATTAAGAACTCTCCCCCATAAAATATCATTCCCGAAAGAACAACAAGAACGACTTTACTTTTACAAGAAAATAAGGATTTAAAAGTATAATTTGATTCCTAACAGAACTGTTATCTAAGGAGAAACAAATACGAAATTGAAACAACACTACACTGATGCTCTAAGCCTTGATTGCCCAAAAGATATGAATGAGTCCAGGGGGAAAAGGCTAGATAACTAATGAACCAAAACAACACCAATAGACTGTCGTAAGTGTTGAAACGTAACAGTATCTAAAGGTTGGTGAGAATATCAGTCAAATGTTGTTCGGAAGGCACAAATTCCATATTGATAATACCATTTTCATAGAGATGTCTAATAAAATGATACCTTATGTTAATGTGCTTAGTTTTTGAGTGCTCAATAGGATTCTTAGTTATGTGAATCGCATTCGAGGTATCACAAAAGATCTTTATTATACCAGTGTCAATTCCATAATCAGCAAGCATTTGTTTCATCCATAGAAGTTGAGTACAACACGAACCTGCGGAAATGTATTCTGCCTCGCATGTAGACAGGGATTGTGAGTTTTGTTTCTTTCTATGCCATGCCACAAGAATTAACCCAACATAATAAAATCCCCCTGAAGTACTCTTTTTGTCTTCCATACACCCTGCCTAATCTGCATCTGAATAGGAAGTAAGATCAGTGTTAGTATCAAAAGTATAAGATAGACCATACCCGACAGTGTGTTTGATATATCGCATGATCCTCTTTGCAGCTGCAAGATGAGATTCCTTTGGATTTATAGCACAACAACCAACACCAAAAGCAATATCAGGTCTAGTAGCTGTAAGATATAAGAGGCTTCCAATGATAGATCGATAAAGCTTTTGATCCACATTTACTCCTTTCTCATCTCGATGTAGTTTACCAGTAGTGGGCATAGGTGTCAGTCTTGGAGTTGACTTATCAAGACCGAACCTTGTCACAAGATCCATAATATATTTTTCTTGAGGTAAGTAAATTCCATCCTTATGTTGTTGAATCTGTAATCCTAAAAAGAATTTTAATTCACCAGCATTGCTCATTTCAAACTCCTTACCAAGAGAGACTTGAAAATCTTTTGCAAGTTTCTCAGAAGTCAAACCATAGATGATATCATCTACATAAACTTGAGAAATGACAACGTAGTTCCCACTCCACTTGGTAAACAAGGTTTTATCAGCTCCACCTCTCGAAAAACCTTTCCTGAGAAGGGAAGTAGTTAGTTTTTCGAACCAGGCACGAGGTGCTAGTTTAAACCCATATAATACCTTTTTGAGCTTAAGGACATGATCTGGGAAGTTAGGATTTTCAAATCCCTTTGGTTGATCTACATAGACCTCTTCCTTTAAATTTTCATTTAGAAACGCGGATCTTATGTCTATTTGAAGAGCTTAACCTTAAGAAAACAAGCATGATCTAATAACAACCGAATGGAATCAAGGCGTGCCACATGAGCAAAGGTTTCGTCAAAGTCAATACCTTCAATCTGTGAATATCCTTGAGCGACAAGTCTGGCATTGTTTCTGACAATGGTGCCAAATTCATCAGACTTGTTCTTGAATATCCATTTGGTACCAACAATATTGATATTGGAGGGACAAGGTACGAGCTCCCATACTTCTTGTCTTTGAAATTGATTTAACTCTTCGTGCATTGCATTCACCCAAAAGGGATTGCTAAGAGCTTCATCAATATTCCTGGGTTCTACTTGCGAAAGATAACAACCAAAATTGCAAATATTTTGAAGTTGTCCTCTGTCTTAGTTGTAAAATCTTTTCCTCCAATAATACCGTTAGTATCATGATTCCTTTGAACCCAGAGGTGTCGTGGAGGAACACGTTCTTGTTCAACATGAATTTCCTGATCAGTGCTCTTCTCCTAGTCACAGAATATATTAGGATCAATGACTGTTGGAACAACTTCAACTGATTCTGGAATTTCCTTGACTTTCTCAATTGTCTCAGTTGGAGGCAATTCAGCAGGAGGGTTATCATGACGAAAATTGCTCAGATCATCAATGATGACATTTGCAGATTCCATCATAACTTGGGTTCTGAGATTAAATACTCGAAAACCACGACTATCAGAAGCATAGCCAAGAAAGATACCTTCATCGCTTTTAGAATCAAATTTCCCTTTCTGTTCTCGATCTTTCAGAATGTAGCACTTACTTCCAAACACTCTGAGATAATGTAAGTTGGGATTCCTACCGTACCACAACTCATAAGGAGTGTTTAGGCTTTTCGACCGTAGGTTTACACGGTTGATCAAATAACATGTTGTGAAAACAGCTTCTCCCCAAAACCTTAATGGTAAGTTTTTGTTATGGAGCATTACCCTAGACATTTCCTGAATGTTTTTGTTCTTACTTTCTGCAACTCCATTAGCTTGAGGAGTAATGGGTGGTGAGTATTGTTGATCAATAATCCCAAGTTTGTCACAAAATTCAAACACCTTCGGGTCATTGAATTCAGTTCCATGGTCGCTTCTAATTTTCTTTAGTTTTTGACCTTGTTCATTCTGGATTCTATTAAAAATAATCTTGAATTCACCAAGGGTTTCATTCTCATGAGCCAAAAATTCCACCCAAGTGAATCTGGTGTAATCATCTACCATAACTAAAGCATACTTCTTCCCAGCAACCGTAGGTTTTTGAATAGGACCAAAGAGATCCATATGAATTAAATCAAGTGGAGCTTTAGTGAGAATATCTCGAGATGATTTATGTGGAACTTTCGTTTGTTTACCCTTTTGACAGGCACCACAGATACCATCAATCTTTGTATTTATTTTGGGAACGCCTCTAACAAGTTCTTCGTTAATGATCTTAGTTAGAAGGCAATAATTGATGTGACCAAAATGCTCATGCCAAAGATGTGTAGATTCCACCTTCGTTAAATTGCAACAATTACTAAACTGAGTATCAAGAAGACAACAATTATTTTTACCACGAGTTCCCTGAAAAATTACTTTTCCAGTTTTGTCTACAATGTCACATCCATTCGCATTGAAGACAACTTTATGGCCTTTGTCACAAATTTGACTAACATAAATAAGGTTTCCAGTCATACCTTTAACGTATACTACATCATGTATTTCAAGAACGCCAGGAATTTTGATCGTCACCTTTTTACTTATGTAGCAATAACTCCCATCTCTGAATGTTACAAAACCTCCTTCAAAGTCGCTTGAATTAACAAACCACGAAAGATCTCCAATCATATGTCGGCTACATCCACTATCAAGAAACCACTGAAAGGGTGATGTTGATTTTAGAGCAAAAACTCTCATACTAACACTACTATCCCTTTTGGGATTTCTTGTTAGACTTGTACACCTTTTTAGAGAAGTAAACAGTTGTTCATCTTTCTTATGAAGATTACTCGCAACCTTTAAACTTTTCCTGAAAGATGTACATGCATGTTGAAAATTATTGTGAGAATCACAAAACATACATGGACCAACATCTTCAATCTTATCTGAGTAGTTCTGAGCCACCCAGGTTTCAAAAAGCCTAAACCTCGCTTATCCCCTGACTTGCGACAATTCTTCAGAGAATAATTAAAGGAGTTATTCAAATCCATTGAAGGAACTTTGACAGGCTTCAAGTCCTTATACTTTGGAATTTCTGCAATAAGATTAGAATTGATCCGGATTTGTTCATCCAACTTCTTCTGGAGAATAACCAACTCTTCAGAACTCTCTCTAAGATCAGAGTTAAATCCTGGTGAAGCTTTTATCGAGACTTTACTATCCATAGAGTCAGATCGCTACAAACACATACTTATAAGGTCTTAAATGTGTTTGCCTGCTCTGATACCAATTGAAAAAGCGGAGGTCTAACAACTATACCCAATATTTCGCTTAGCTGTTAGAGCGTAGCTCGGTTGAACCCAAAAAGCGTTGGTATGTCAAGTTTGATTGTCATATTTTAGTGAATCAAAACTCATTTTAAGAGTCACTTGATTATGTACTAGAGTCAACTTCATATAGGTTAGCTTAAAAGTATTAGGATATGAGACATTACAAGTATTGCGAAGACTTGAAGAAGTGAAGAAGTAAGAAGCTACAACGACAACATCATCCTTCCACTTGAGGTTAGTGATATTTGACTTGAGCTGTTTCATTCCCTAACGTATCTTTCAAGTCGTGCATATTGAAAACAAAACTGCGAAGCCTGAACACTCTAGATAGACATAGTATTGAGGAATACAATACGAGGTTTATTGCTTAACCATTAAACTTTGTAGATAAGACATCGATATAATCTTTTAAATGCTATTGTGATTATGTATGGTTATGAGGTGAGTATTTCATCCTAGGAAACAATGTTTTACATGTGTTTTAAAGAAGTAAGTTCATAAACTTGTTTATGAATCGAAAAGGAAATCGCCATGCGTTATTGGTATTGTTATTCATTGCATATATTTTGAACAACCAATATGTGTGATTTAGTATAACCGCTCATGACTTGTTTGTGTTCTTGGTAAAACTATTCACAAAGGCCTGACTTATGTATTGGTATGACTTTTATTAGTGAAACCGATCTTAAGTAATCACCTGAGATGGTATGATCGAGTTTGTGATTTGTGTATGACCGAATCTGGGTAAAGAGGAACCGATCCTAGTAAGAGGTGCAATACATCACAAAGGGGAATCGATCCTTGTATGAGGTGCAACAAGTTTGTGCAGAAAGGGGAACCGATCCTATGGACATATGCAACACGTTTTTAGGCAAAGGGGAACCGGTCCTATGGACATGTGCAACACATATAAGTTAGATACCATATATATGTGGGGAACCGATCCTAGTACCTAGTCAACCGAATTTTGGAAAGCTAGTGTGACCATGCACAATACTCACATGGAGGTAGAACCGAAACTTGTTTTGGTAGAACCGTTAAACCCATGATTTGTGATTGAGTGTTCTTGAAAGTAAGATGAACCAATTATAAACTTGTTTGGAAGTGTGGAAAATCGGTTTCAAGGTTTTAAGTATGAAAGAGGACTTACAAAGTAAGGATCTCGACACACTTTGAACATAGGAAGTAATGTTTATCTTTAATTGTTCAAAGTTATTCCTTAATAGCTAAAGGAAGAAAATCCCAGGATCGAAACATAAATAAGTTAAGAATATTTTAATTAAGGTCTTAATTTTATTTTAGGAAAATAAGAATTAGTCAATATTTTGGACAGAGCATTTCCAGGAATTATGGAAACTGAATTTGTGCTTTAATGAATATCTTGAGAATATTTTCGGTTTTGGAAATTCCTTGGTGTCCAAACTTCCTTGTCTATGAATACTTAAAGTTTTCATTTCTAGCAAACTAATTCTTCATGACAGCAAACTTCCTCGGTGTTACTGGTGAAGCCGCCTATTCGAAGAGGAGAGTAACCTAATTAGGCGAAATCTCTTACGGCCGCTCAGTTTAAAGTTTTCTTTGGGATTGAGAAGCTCTATTAGTACCGTTGGTGGGAAACTAGATAACTGCGGTTTATCTTGTGTTTTCGATTGATTTGATTGACTAACGGTGGTTGAACTTTGATTGCACCTTGTTCGTTTATGCTTGAGAATCTTCTCTTCTGATAATCTTCTCTTCTGTGCGTGATTGATCACAAGAGATTCAAGTTGTTGTGTGCAGGTGTTTATTGAAGATCTAAGAAGATTTGAAGACAAAGAAGATATTTAAGATTTCTGATTTGGGGTTCATAACCTTTGGTGTGCACAATACTTGTTTCGGTATAAGAGGATCCAACTATAATCGGTTTATCCTTGTGGTAGATTGGATTGATTAGTTGTGTAGATCGGTATCAATACAATTCTTTGTGATGAAAAATACTGATCGCAAAATCTTAACAATTACCTTTGGTAGTTGAACATAAGATAGATCTAAGTGAAAAAGCGGGGGTCTAACAACCTCACCCAATATTTCGATTAGCAATCTGTATGGACTAACTCCAATATAATTTCTAGAGAATTAACTAGACAATCATACTCAATCTAGATAAAAGTATATCAAAGAGTTAATATCTCAATCTCTTGATTTGATCTTTACTCAAGCAAATGGAAATCTGCGAGTCTTTATCAAATACTAGAGAGATAAACTTTGATGGTACCAAAGACCAATATCCAACTGTCAATCAATTTAAATCAACAATCAAAGGTTGGATATTCTAATTGATTGATCTTAACGCACAACCTGTGATATTTCAATTATATAAAAAAATATAATGCGGAATAGAAATAACACAGACACCAGAAATTTTGTTAACGAGGGAACCACAAATGCAGAAAAACCTCAGGACCTAGTCCAGATTGAACATCACACTGTATTAAGACGCTACAGACACTAGCCTACTACAAACAAACTTCGGTCTGGACTATAGTTGAACCCTAATCAATATCACACTGATTCAAGGTACAATTGCGCTCCTTACGTCTCTAATCCCAGCAGGATACTACGCACTTGATTCCCTTAGATGATCTCAGCCACGACCAAGAGTTGCTACGACCCAAAGTCGAAGACTTTAATAAACAAATCTGTATCATACGGAAAAGTCTATGATGATATATAAATCTATCTCCCACAGATAAACCTAAGAGTTTTGTTCCGTCTTTTGATAAAATCAAGGTGAACAGGAACCAATTGATAACCCGAACTTATATTCCCGAAGAACAACCTAGAATTATCAATCACCTCACAATAATCTAAATCGTATGGCAGCGAAACTAGATATTGTGGAATCACAAACGATGAGACGAAGATGTTTGTGATTTCTTTTTATCTTGTCCCATCGGAGACATAATCTCAAGTCAATTATTCAACTCGTACGATAGAAAATGGCAAGATCAGATCGCTCAACTACAAGAGAAGTAGTTTCGTCTGGCTTCACAATCCCAATGAAGTCTTTCAGTTGTTAACCTACAAGGTCTCGAGAAGAAACCTAAGGTTAAAGGAGAACCGACTCTAGCAAAACCAACTAGTATCACACAGAAGGTGTGGGAATTAGTTTTTCCAGTTGCTAGATGTCTCCTTTATATAGTTTTCAAATCAGGGTTTGCAATCTTAGTTACTTTGGTAACAAAGCATTCAATGTTTATTGTTAGATGAAAAACCTGATTTAACCAAGCTAATATCTTTCAACCGTTAGATCGAAACTTAGCTTTTCACACACAAATGAAATGTATTCATTTAGGTTTGAGTAACCGTACCTAAATGTGTACACTTAGTTGGTTCACAAATAGTTAACCAATGGTTAGCCATATGAGTACTTTCATATCAACCGTATTCATCTTCTTCACATAACTAGTTCAAATGACTCATAAGAACTAGTTAAAGAGTTGTTCAGTTGCTTAGGTCTTTGTGAATGATAGGATTTCAGAAGAACCCTGTATGTAATAACCGCAATCGCACGGTGTCTAACTAGTAGACAGAGGCAAGTACGGGTCGAACCCACAGGGAGCGGTGGAAATACCGTAATCAATATCTCTAATAAAACTAACACGAAATAATATTTTTGGGTTTTTAGGATTGAAAATGAAATACGAAAATTAAACTAAACTACAAGAATGAATCCAATGAGAAAGTCGGTAACCAGGGTTTATAGTATCCACCACAACTTCTACTCAATTACTGAAATGAAATATAATCCATGAATTATTTATCGCTCGTTCTATCGACATCACCTATTATACGTATTAGAATCACAAATATCACTGGGACACCCTAAGCATGGCACATCAAAAGATTGAACCAAAGCATGCACCATCGAATTGCGTTAGCGAGAAAGTTATACGAAACTAATTATAGGTTCACAAATAATACCCGGCTATTCTAAGCATATCCCATCAAAAGATTTAACCCAAGCATGGAATATCAAACAAATAGACAAATACATTTTCGATCCTAACAATTATGCGCAAAGGTTACACAAAACCGGTGAAGCGACAACCCATATTTCAATTAATCAATAAATAAGATCATGAAATTAATTTATTCAAATCAAAATAGCCTCAAAACCATAAATATTTTCAATCAAGGTGGTCTAATGCTCCAAAGTGGTTTCAACATAAACCCTAGTTACAAAGAAATTAGAACATCGCTATGGATTTCTTAAAACCCATGAAGATGATAACAAAAGAGGAATGATCCAACCCAAGTTGTCTCCGTCGTCTCTTGTTCTTATGCTCGCCTCAGCGGCCTCCAAGCTTCTCTCCGTCTCTGTCTGTCACTAACAGAGAACCCTCCAGATTCTTCCGTCCGCTCACCTCCCTTTTGAAAGTTGTTCTCTTTTTGTTTATATGCAAGTGTTGCCAGAAATCAAATTAAGACCTAGCAATTACACTGCCCAATGGGCCCAAACCATCAGGTCCATCTAGCCTCCATTCTATTCCGTGACTTCACTGACCAAAGCTTCACTTCTTGCGAACAGCTCCAGTTGACCTGATTGCAGTTTTACTTCCCATATCCTGTCCTTCTAGCCACCAGTAGCAACATCTCGTGCACTGCCTCTAATATAAAAATTCAGCAACATACAGAACCCTGACTTCGCCGTCGTTTTATATCCTTCTTCCATACTGGATCAGACTCGCTCCATTTTTTATCTTCTTTGTGTCCGAGCTCACTGTAAGAATGAGTACACAATCATTAGCCAACACTCGTGCTTCTTCTCCAAGCTCCTTCATCTTCTTGCTCCGTTTACTGCCTTTGGCACACACAACACATTCTGCCATCGATTGCGGCAGCTAAGCAATCCAATATTCATTGGCCGGACAATCACCAGCTCACTTCCTAAATATCAATGGCAGCGGCTCCTCTTCATTCCCTTTTTGGCTGAGAACAACTTTCTCTCGATCAACACCTATGCAGCTCCATTTTTGATTCAACGCACTAAGAAGTACATCACTCCGACACTGATTTCACTTTCTAGATGAACCTTGTTTCAGTCTATGTATGAAATCCCAAACTCCATAAGCTACTGCATCTCCATTGAGCCAACAGCATCAGCACCCAAGTCCATCTTGCCATTCGAGGTCGACAGAAAAACCCCATTCTGTTTACAACGCCGTCTAAACACCACATGAGAATTCATCTTTTCTCCCATCTCCACTATCGTACCATGAAGTTTCCATCTCCACCAGTTCCTTCTCGGCAACAACACATGCGACTAAATAAAGCAGCAACTGCTTCTTCACTTCTCGTCTTCAGGCCATACTCGTCAGAGCTGGCTCTTCCGATTCGTCCATACAATCAACACAGATTCAACATACAGCTTTCTATTCATCCTGCCTTGGTAAAATTCATTCATTTGAAGCCAACTGATGTTCCATGACCATCTAAGCTTCTTCCTGCTCTCATTTCCTTATCGAACTTCTGTTTCGATCAACAGAAAACCAGCACAACAATCGTTCCCATGTCAAGAACCTGACCGCAGCATCGTTCTTTCAATTCATTCCGTTAAAATCTCTCCATATACATGCCGCTAACCTTTCCCAACAACTCTGCCTGCAACTGTGTCGATCAAATAAAAACCAACTCCATTCACGTCTGTGTGTAGCACCAACAGGTCTACTCCAATCGACCACCATTAGCATCAGTTCCAACTGCCACTATTCGCCTCTACTCGAGACAAAGAAATCACAGTCAACTCTCTCGTCTTCTCAGCAGCCACCATCGTTCAGAAACCCAACTGCCAAACTCTTCCATCATCTGCCTCTGATGGACCGTCATTAACCAACACTAATTTTGAGAATAAAACCCACAGTAAATCATGCAGAGACACAAAACACCATCGCCGGCACTAACTGTAGTCAACAAGGACAATCGGTGGCATCAGCTTGCTTGGAGAACTGAAAATGTGCCACGAGGTTCATTCCAGATTCCTTTTCTTCGATAAGAATTCAAGCTGCTGCTTAATTAAGAAATGAGCATTTCTTTACATTCCACTAACAACATATATGTTGATAATGAGGCCACGTACAACTTGTAACTCCAACTGGCCCTGACTAAATCGAACCAGCAAAGACAACTTTTTTTTGCCTTGCTTAATGACTTCCTGGTGGTGATGTGTAGCTAAGATGGTGGTGCTACATACAGGTCAAATATTGACATGGGTGCTCACGGTTTCCTTCATTAAGCTCTATTTCTCGCTGGTGTCGTGAGAGGTCTTTGTGCCTTTCATTGTAAACGCCACTGTAACTCTCAATTTAGCAGTTATTTCTTGGTGATCAGGTTCACGAGTATTTTCTATAAAAAGCAGTGCTTATCAGTGAATAGACACAATTGAAACAAAATCAGTTTGATTCACTTGAATCAATTCATGAACAATATAGCCACGGTTTGCAAAGATTGAATTCCTTATTGATTTATTGTTTAAGTTCATGAACTTCCGATTTGAGAAATATAACCAGCTTGGGTACTCGTACGGGTACGTGTATCATAGCTACCAGATTTGAGTTTAGAATCTCAGCAGAAATTTTCGGTCGAAAACTTCTGTGGGTACGCATACGGGTATGCCTATGCACACACTTGGTTTCCGACACATGGATTTATACACTAATGTGCGAAGACACTATATATGCTTATATCCATAGTTGGTTACATAATCTCAACTCTACATTTCAATATTGAAACATTCTTCTATAATGTTATAACAGTCGTTATTCACAACTATCGTCATCAAATCTATTTTCAAGATTGAAACGTCATCATGACTTTCGTCACGGGTTAAGATGAAAAGTGGTTAAAGCGAAAGCTTACCAACACATATTTTGAGAAAAAGATAGGCGAGTAAACTCGGCTCGAAATAGCAAATGTGTATGTATGAAAACTATCATACTTATACGACTTTGTCTCAAGAGTAGGAGATAGAGTAGATATACTTATGAGTGATAGATAAGTTCAAGTCTCCACATACCTTTTAGTCGGATGAAGTTCCACTGGTTTCTTGAGTAGTTCTTCGTCTTCGTAAGATGATCGCCATGGAGTCTGGAGCTCAACTACACTAAACTGTCCTAAACCGAGACTTAGCTATAAGTAGTCTAGAAATCAAGACATATAGTTTTGACAACTAAACTGGAAAAATATGCTTGAGATAGCAACGCATGCGAGTTCGACCGAGCAATGCTCTAACACTAAGAACCTGACGAAGGAGTTTATTTGAGATAAACAAAAGAGACTTTGTCGAACTCACATCACTTGGTTGAAGAGGGTTGATACCAAACAGATTTGTTGTTCCTTTACTGTTTGGAATACGAACCAAATGAATTGTTCCAAGTACGTGACTTGGTCTCAACTATAAGAAGTTTGTGTAATTTTGTGTAGCGGCTTAATCCTAAGAGTATTCAATTCTGGACGAGGTCCCGGGGTTTTTCTGCATTTGCGGTTTCCTCGTTAATAAAATCTTGTTGTGTCATTTACTTTATATTTCCGCATTGTAATTGTTTTATTATAATTAAAGTAAATTACACAAACGCTAATTCATATTTACTTGATAAGCAATCCTTTTGTGTTTGGTTAAGTCCGAACCTTTTTATCAAGTAACATACTTCGTTGTTGTATTGTCTCGATCTCGTATTCATAGACGATCACACGAAGTGTGAACCGATTAGTTGCATTGTCTCGACTCAGTCCATAGATAAATTTGTCTCCCACAGATATACATATGAGTTTTGTTCCGTATTTTGATAAATCAAGGTGAACAGGAACCAATTGATATACCAGACTTATATTCCCGAAGAACAACCTAAAAATATAAATCACCTCACAATAATCTTAATCGTATGGTAGCGAAACAAGATATTGTGGAATGACAAACGATGAGACGGAGATGTTTTTGACTACATTTTATCTTGCCTATCGGAGATTAAATATCGAGCCAATCTTAGAGAAGATAGTACTCAATCACGATAGAAAACAACAAGATCAGAACACGTAACTACAGAGAAAATAGTTGAGTATGGCTTCACAATCCCAATGAAGTCTTCAAGTCGTTAACTTACAGGGTTTTGGAAAAACCTAAGGTTAAAGGAGAATCGACTCTAGTCGCAACTTGTATCACACATGAGGTGTGGGGATTAGGTTTCCCAGTTGCTAGAGTTCTTCTTTATATAGTCTTCAAATCAGGGTTTGCAATCACTGCTAGCTTGGTAACAAAGCATTAAATATTCACCGTTAGATGAAAACCTGATTAGACTCAAGCTAATATATTTCGACCGTTAGATCGAACTTATCTTGTTACACACAAATGAAAAGTGACTTCATTTATATATGAGTAACCGTACCTAAACGTGTACACCTTTGTTGGCTCAACAATAGTTAACCGAAGTTAGCCATATGGACACTTTCATATCAACCATATTCATCTTAACCATGACTAGTTCAAATGACTCAAATGAAACTAGTTCAAAAGTTTTTCAATTGTTTTTATTCTCATAGAAGTATATAAGACACAATTGAAGCAAAACTGATTTTGATTCACTCGAATCAATTTATGAATATTATAGTCACGGTTTGCAAAAGATTGCATTCCTTAATATATAAATGTATTAGTTCATGAACAAACCGAATTTAGAACATAACCTACTCAAGTATGCAAACGGGTACGCATACCTAAGTAGCCGAACTTGGACTGTGTTTGCCAGTATGCAAACGGGTACACATACTGTCGTTCACATCCGAACTCAGTTGAATATAGTGCGTGTACGGGTATACATACTAAAGTTCCCGGGTTTCAAATGACTCCGCCAGTACGCATACGGGGTATGCATACTATAGATCCCGAACTTTACCTGACCAACCAGTACGCATACGGGTATGCATACTAGATTGCCAGTCTTGGACTACACATATGCAAGTACGCATACTGTGTTTATATCCAATCATGGTTAATCATTCTAAACTCCCATTTCAATCATTGAAATATTTTTCGAAGACGACAATAGCTGTCTCACACAAACTATTAGCTTCAAAGCAATTTTCAAGTGATCGAATGATCAATATGAAACATTCCGAGTCTACATCAAATGAGTGTCTCACACAAATCATGTAAGATGTTACAAGGCGATTTTCGCATGATCATCTTTTGACTTTCGTCAAGAATATAAGATGAACTTGGTTAAAGCGAAATCTTACCAACACATATTTCGATAAATATGTAAGCGAGTTAGACTCAGTTCGAAATATCAAATGTGTGTTAGAGCACTGCTCGTTCGAACTCGCATGCGTTGCTATCTCAAGCATGTTTTTCAATATTTATGATCAAAACTATAAGTCTTGATTTCTAGTCTACTATTGTCTAAGTCTCGGACTAGGATAGAAAGTGTAGTTGAGCTCTAGACTCCATGGCGATCATCATACAAAGACGAAGAACTACTCAAGGAACTGGTGGAACTTCATTGACTAAAAGGTATGTGAAGACTTGAACTTATCTATCACTCAAAAGTATATCTACTATATCTCCTATCTTGAGACAAAAGTTGTATTGCTATATATACTATGATTATACACATTTGATATTTTGAGCTGAGTTTATCTCGCTTATCTATTTCTCGAAATATGTGTTGGTAAGCTTTCGCTTTGGCCAAGTTCATCTTTACTAGTGACGAAAGTCATATTAGTTTCAAGTACTTGAAAATCGCTTTGACGAAAAATAGCTTGTGAACAACAACTATATAACGTCCTCTAAGAATGTTTCAATGATTGAAATGAGAATTTACAAATAACGTTGAAAGGATATAAACATTGTGTGATAACTCATATGTGTGTAAGTCCCTATTCCTTGAACCAAAGTATGCATACTTTGCTGCTCGGGAAAACTGGAACTGAAGTCCGCGTACCAGTAGGCGCACTGTCGGAAGTTCACATCCCGTGAATTTTTGTTGGAATTTGTGAACTGAAAACAAACTTATTCCGGGTACTTAAGTCCGCGTACCAGTATGCGTACTTAAGTGGGTTAGTTTCTAAAAACGATTATTCGTGAACTTAAACTTATATAAACTAAAGAATGCATACTTGCAAACTGTGGCTATAAAGTTCATGAATTGATTCGAGTGAATCAAATCGTTTTTGCTTCGATTGTGTCTTATATACTTCTATGAGATCTAAGCAATTCAACAACTCTCTAACTAGTTCTCTTGAGTCATTTAAACTAGTTATGGTTAAGATGAATATGGTTGATATGAAAGTGCTCATATAGCTAACCATTTGGTTAACTATTGTTGAACCAACTAAATGTACATGTTTGGGTATGGTTACACAAACCTAAATAAACGTGCATTTCATTTTTGTGTAACAAGCTAAGTTCGATCTAACGGTTGAAAGATATTAGCTTGAATCTAATCAGGTTTTCATCTAACGGTGAATATTGAATGATTTGTTACTAAGCTAACCTTGATTGTAAACCCTGATTTCAAAGACTATATAAAGGATATCTCTAGCAACTGGGAAACCTAATCCCCACACCTCCTGTGTGATACTAGTTGTATTAGCTAGAGTCGATTCTCCTTTAACCTTAGGTTTCTATCCAGATCCTGTAGGTTAACCACTTGAAGACTTCATTGGGATTGTGAAGCCAGACCCAACTATTTTCTCTGTAGTTGTGTGATCTGATCTTGTTGTTTCTATTGTATTTGAGTACAATCGTAAGATTGTCTTGAGATTAATTTCTCCGATAGGCAAGATAGAAAAGTAGTCACAAACACCTTCGTCTCATCATTTGTGATTCCACAATATCTTGATTCGCTAGTCGATTAATATTATTGTGAGGTGAGTGATAATTCTAGGTTGTTCTTCTGGAATATAAGTCCAGGTTATCAATTGGTTCCTGTTCACCTTGATTTATCAAAATACGGAACAAAACCTCGTAGGTATTTCCGTGGGAGACAAATTTATCTATTACTGTAGACTTTTCTGTGTGATAAAGGTTTGTTTATTAAAATCTTCGACTTTGGGTCGTAGCAACTCTTAGTTGTGAGTGAGATCAGATAAGGGAATCAAGTGCGTAGTATCTTGTTTGAATCAGAGACATAAGGAGCGCAACTGTACCTTGGATTAGTGTGAGATTGATTGGGGTTCAACTACAGTCCAGTCCGAAGTTAGTTTGTAGTAGTCTAGTGTCTTTAGCGGCTTAATACAGTGTGTATTCAATCTGGACTAGGTCCCGGGGTTTTTCTGCATTTGCGGTTTCCTAGTTAACAAAACTTTTGGTGTCTGTGTTATTTCTTTTCCGCATTATATTTTGTTATATAATTGAAATATCACAGGTTGTGCGTTGAATCAATCAATTGGGAAATCTAACCTTTGGTTGTTGATTGAAATTGATTGATTCTTGAACACTGGTCTTTGGTACCGTTCAAGTGATTTCTCTTGTATTCAATTAGACTCGCAGATTTCTATTTGCTTGAGTAAGTATTGAATCGATAAAGTGAGATATAACTCTTTGATATAATTTTAATAAGATTGAATCTGACTGTCTAGTTGATTCTTTTAAAAGTATATTGGAGTTTGTCCATACAGATTGATAAGCGAAATATTGGGTGTGGTTGTTAGACCCCCGCTTTTTCAATTGGTATCAGAGAAGGCAAACATGTTTAAAGACCTTATAAGTCTGTGTTTGTAGTGATCTGACTCTATGAACAAGAGTACTATCTCTGATAAACACATCACCAGAAATAAAAGTTCTGTCTCGACTGTATCTATTAAAGAGAAAGATTCGTCAATCTCAAATACAGACGAACCTAGTGTTCTGACGAGACAGACAGACACTGACATGTGTTATTCTGATTACCCTTCTAAAGAGTCCATCTCTATTAATGAAAGGGAAACAGCTGAAGAGAGTGAACTGATTCTGAATCTTGTTAGAATCCAGGCTGATAGGTTTAATCGGTTGAAAAATCATGTCAATGTTCTTCTTGGTGTAATAAGAGACTGTAAATCCAAAGAAAATACTGAAGATCATTCTTCATGTATGTTACTCGCGGCGAGCCTCAAAAAGGATGCTTTGGAAATTGAACATCGCTTGAGTAAACTCTCAATTCAAGGATGCTCTAAGCAGTCTAATATACCATGTACTTCTACCACAACTGAAGGAGTTCCAGTTCTAGAAGTAAAACCAGAATCCTTCCTATTGGAAAAGATGTGAAGTAAAACCAGAATCCCTTCCTATTGGAAAAGATGTGTTAGTCACCTCCTCTAATCAAGGTTGTTCCACATCACATGGAAGGAAGAAATCTCCAAACGAGGTTGTTAAGACTGCACTATCTAATCACTCTGGTGATCAGAAGGTATGTTTCTTTTGCAAGGAAAAAGGTTCTGTTAAACAAAAAGGAATCTCTAGGTTGAATAAAAATTCCTTTGTTCAACTTCAACACACCTTAGATTTAATTCTCAAAGGTGTAACTGACATTCGTATGTCTAAACCAATTGGTTTTCATACTTACCCTGTGTATGATACCAGGAAAGTCAGTTCACTGAGTTCCTCGAATGCTCAGAAGCAGAAAACGCGTCTTAACAAAAATCGTCTAGGGAAAGATCAAGTTTTTTCTTCTGTTAAAAGAGGAGATAACGTTACATTTGATGTGAACAAAATTCCAGGAGAAAGGAACAAAAATGATGATATGAGAAATAACATGAAGGAGATAATTGAAGGTTCTAAAGAAATTGTCAAGAGGTTGTCAACCGCCTCAAATCAAAATTCTTCTGGTAAGAACTCAAACCTTGTCTCGTATTATGATGACAGTAAGTTTTATGATAATTTCTCACATCAAAAAGAATTATTTCCTAGATTCGAAAGGAAAAAGAGACCAAACCGTAAACACGGTTCATTTTATAAGCTTAGGGCTCACACTTGTGTCAATTAATCACAAGGATTGAAAACTTACTCATAAAAATCATGTTGAGTAAGATGTGTTAATAATCAGGTATACTGTTGGCAAAATTGTTGTCTGTTTAGTTGAGCTATTTTCTTATCGTCCATAGCTAAACTATTGTCTGCAGATAACTTTGCTTAAAGTTCTGGTTGTGTCTGATGTTGTTATTCTTTTGTTTTTGTTGCAACTATGTTGTGTGCTCTAAATTATTTCTTTATGGATATATATAATTTTCTGAGCCAAAAAAAATCTTGTGATATTTTTCACATAGAAGAAATTTTGTCTTGTCGTAAAAAATACGACCGGTTGCATACCTTTGTTGTTGGGTCAAGATTGTGTTCGTACGAGTACCCGTGTTACTGTCACGAATCAATTTTTAGAAACCCTAAAAGTTACCTTCCCTAAGAAACCATTTAAATACCAAAACCCTTGAGTCTCGTACGCATACTCTGGGATTTTTTTTGTGGCTTGTCAAGAATGTTTTCTTCTAACTCTAGCAGTTTTGCAAAAGGGTTTCTTGACAAAGGTATTGGTTTCGAGTACAAGGGAATGAAGAAAAGATCCCTAGTAGAAGAGGATCATCCTAATGCCTCATGTTACTATGTATATACACATCAGGATGTTGATAATGAGGATATGGTTTCTGCTGGAGTGGTTCATGATTTTCTTAAATATTTTGAGGAACCGAAATTGCAGCTCGTTGATACTTTGAAGAGTCTTGATGTGTTAATAACTGAGTTAAAAAAGGTTACTTCTGACCTTGGTCTCATAAAGACACATGTTAAAGATCTTCTCAATGACAATATCTTCTTTGAAGAAGCAGTAGATGCTTTCAATCACAAGCTCAAAGAACTCAAGGCTCGTGAGGATTCCAAAACGTCTATTTGATTTCAGTTCGTGTTCTGTTTTGATGGTTTAAGTGTCTGTCCTTGTTCTTTAGCTTGTTCATTTTATTTTTCTAGTAAATATTCTTATGAGAATTTTATTCTTGTGTTTTTTAGGAAGAATAACGAGAGTTTGGAATAGCCATCATTGTGATTACACATAGCTATGTCCAACGTTTTCATCTTCACTGTTTTTTAGGTTTATTTGTTTAAATTCTAAAATTGTTTGGAAGATGATTTTTTGCAGTATTAATCTATATGGTTTTATATATTTCAATTTTTTATGGGATATGTGTGTTTGCGTCCGTGAACTATGATTGTCCCATACTTTGTCAAAAGTTAAGTCCTTCACATGTCGATATGCAAGTATTGATAAAAGAATGAATGAACTTTTGACATTACAAAAGTTAAGCCTATTGTATGTCATTATGCAAATATTGATGAAAGATAGGATTAACTTTTGTTTACGAGGATTATGTCTATTGTACTCCCTCCATTCCATTTTACTTGATGTTGTAGAGTTTTTCACGCAGATTAAGAAATAACAGAGAGAATAAATTTTTTTCCAAATTTACCCATATTAATAGCTTTCCAAAAAATTAAAGTACCTAGTTTTTAGTTTCTATATTTAGTGTAAATTACGAATCCTGTTGTAATTTACTTGGGATAGAGTACTTATCCTCCATGGAGTGGATTTAAAAATTAGATTAATTACCCATTTACTGATTTCAATGAAAATTAATGGTATGGTAATGATTCCAAAGCAAGGGTAAATTAGTGAGAATTTGGGAAAAATATCTAAACACTCATCTATTTTGGAACATGAAAAAAATCCTAAAACATCAAGTAAAATGGAACGGAGGAAGTATGTCATTGTGCAAATAGTGATGGAAAATAGAATGAATCCTTGTCTATTCCGCAGTATTGATCTTCCCTGATCCATATTTTTATGTATATATTGTGCAGCTCCATAAGTTCTCTTATGTTGAGCATTTCTGATTAAATTAATCATGGGTTTTCTTGTGGTTAATTTAATTGAGTATTTTGGATTCAAATTCATATTCGTATGTGATTTGTTATGTCCAAAGAAATCCTTCTTTTCTTGTGAAAGTAAGGTCGCTCTTGTTGTTCTTTCGGGAATGACATTATATGGAGGAGAGTTCTTAATTGAACTTGTGCTTAATTGCCAAATCTTTGTGGGGAGTGCGGCTGTGGAATATTATAGGGGTTATCTTGTATCTTTATAAACTCCTTGATGAATGCATTTAGCTTCGGCTATATGATGGCATATAAAAAGTTGATATGTGCTTTCTTTTGGTCATGAAATGTCTCTATGGAAATTTCATTAGGATCCCACTAGTTTTCGTACCTTTGCCAATTTTATTGACAAAAAGGGGGAGAATTAATGTGTAGTTCACACTACAAATACATATGGTTTTCGGATCATTATGTAAAGGGGAGTGGTTTCCATGTGAGATGAAGTATTGACTAAGCGGGAGTGATACATATCACCATAGTATTATTGTCGAAGTTGTGATACAATTGAACTTTGATGTTGTGTAATAATAGTATCACACTGTGTAACAATGATTGAGAACTCTTGTTTTCTCATTGTTATATCTACGGATTTTCAACAACCTTTGGAATCATTGGAGTACTTGGAAATGACGAAGATTTCGAGTAATGTTGAAGAACCAAGGAGATCATGCATGTGGAAGAGGAGCTACAAAAGTTTATTTATTTATTTTGTATTTCATATGTATTGATAGTTTTGTCACTAAAATTGACAAAGGGGGAGATTGTTAGAGCACTGCTAGGTCGAACTCGCATGCGTTGCTATTTGTGATCAAAACTATAAGTCTTGATTTCTAGTCTACTATTATCTAAGTCTCATACTAGGATAGAAAGTACAGTTGATCTCTAGACTCCATGGCGATCATCATACAAAGACGAAGAACTACTCAAGGAACTGGTGGAACTTCATAGACTAAAAGGTATGTGGAGACTTGAACTTATCTATCACTCAAAAGTCTATCTACTCTATCTCTTTTCTTGAGACAAAAGTCGTATTGCTATATAGACTATGATTATACACATTTGCTATTTCGATCCGAGTTTATCTCGCTTATCTATTTCTCGAAATATGTGTTGGTAAGCTTTCGCTTTGGCCAAGTTCATCTTTACTAGTGATGAAAGTCATATTAGTTTCAATTACTTGAAAATCTCTTTGAAGAAAAATAGCTTGTGACCAACAACTATATAACATCCTTTATGAATGTTTTAATGATTGAAATGAGAGTTTAAAATATAACCTTGAAAGGATATAAACATTGTGTGATAACTCATACGTGTGTAAGTCCTTATTCCTTGAACCAAAGTATGCGTACTTTGCTGCTCAGGGAAACTGGAACTGAAGTCCGCGTACCAGTACACGCACAGTCGGAAGTTCACATCCCGTTAATTTCTGCTGGAGTTTGTGAACTGAAAACAAACTTATTTCCGGTACTTAAGTCCGCGTACCAGTATGCGTGCTTAAGTGGGTTAGTTTCTAAAAACGATTATTCGTGAACTTAAATTTATATAAACTAAGGAATGCATACTTGCAAACCGTGGCTATAAAGTTCATGAATTGATTCGAGTGAATCAAATCGTTTTTGCTTCGATTGTGTCTTATATACTTCTATGAGATCTAAGCAATTGAACAACTCTCTAACTAGTTCTCTTGAGTCATTTGAACTAGTTATGGTTAAGATGAATATGATTGAT
The DNA here is from genome assembly GCF_003573695.1 of Papaver somniferum. Taxonomy (NCBI): domain Eukaryota; kingdom Viridiplantae; phylum Streptophyta; class Magnoliopsida; order Ranunculales; family Papaveraceae; genus Papaver; species Papaver somniferum. The sequence goes on along the minus strand of NC_039364.1, from coordinate 229,674,386 downwards.
ATGAAAATGATCATATGGATAACCATTTGGGTAACTATTTTTGAGCTAACTAAATGTACATGTTTGGGCACGGTTACACAAACCTAAATAAATATGCATTTCATTTGTGTGTAACAAGCTAAGTTTTATCTAACGGTTGAAAGATATTAGCTTGAATCTAATCAGGTTTTCATCTAACGGTGAATATTGAATGCTTTGTTACTAATCTAACATTGATTGCAAACCCTGATTTGAAAGATTATATAAAGTAGAACTCTAGCAACTGGGAAACCTAATCCCCACACCTCCTGTGTGATGCTAGTTGTATTATCTAGAGTCGATTCTCCTTTAACCTTAGGTTTCTATCGAGACCCTATAGGTTAACGACTTGAAGACTTCATTGGGATTGTGAAGCCAGACCCAACTATTTTCTCTGTAGTTTCATGATATGATCTTGTTGTTTCTATTGTATTTGAGTACAATCGTAAGATTGGCTTGAGATTAATTTCTCCGATAAGCAAGATAGAAAAGTAGTCACAAACACCTTCGTCTCATCGTATGTGATTCCACAATATCTTGTTTCTCTAGTCGATTAAGATTATTGTGAGGTGAGTGATAATTATAGGCTTTTCTTCGGGAATATAAGTCCGGGTTATCAATTGGTTCATGTTCACCTTGATTTATCAAAATACGGAACAAAAACTCGTAGGTATTTCCGTGGGAGACATATTTATCTATTACCGTAGACTTTTCTGTGTGATACAGATTTATTTATTAAAGTCTTCGACTTTGGGTCGTAGCAACTCTTAGTTGTGGGTGAGATCAGCTAAGGGAATCAAGTGCATAGTATCCTGCTGGGATCAAAGATGTAAGGAGCGCAACTGTACCTTGGATCAGTGTGAGATTGATTGGGGTTCAACTACAGTCCAGACCGAAGTTAGTTTGTAGTAGGCTAGTGTCTATAGCGGCTTAATACAGTGTGTGTTCAATCTGGACTAGGTCCCAGGGTTTTTCTGCATTTGCGGTTTCCTCGTTAACAAAACTTCTGGTGTCTGTGTTATTTCTTTTCCGCATTATATTTTGTTATATAATTAAAATATCACAGGTTGTGCGTTGAATCGATCAATTGGGAAATCCAACCTTTGGTTGTTGATTGAAATTGATTGATCCTTGAACATTGGTCTTTGGTACCGTTTAAGTGATTTCTCTTGTATTCAATTAGAATCGCAAATTTCTATTTGCTTGAGTAAGCATTGAACCAAGAAAGTGAGATATAACTCTTTGATATACTTTTAAGAAGATTGAATCTGACTATCTAGTTGATTCTCTTAAAAGTATATTGGAGTTTATCCATACAGATTTCTAAGCGAAATATTGGATGTGGTTGTTAGACCCCCGCTTTTTCAATGTGTATAATCGAAGTCTATATAGCTATACAACTTTTATCTCAAGTAGAGATACAGTAGATGGACTTTTGAGTGATAGATGAGTTCAAGTCTCCATATATCTTTTGTTGATGAAGTTCCACAAGCTCCCCTTAGTAGTTTTTCGTCTTCAATCGATGAAAGCCGTGAAGTATAATGCTCAACTACACTTTCTATCCTAATCCGAGACTTAGCTATAAGTAGAGTAGAAATCAAGACTTATAGTTTTTACAACTAAACTTGACAAACAAGCTTGAGATAGCAACACTTGCGAGTTTGACCAGGCAGTGCTCTAACAGTATCCTAATAATCCAATCTGAATTCTGCCAAGTAATAATACTTGTTATCTATCTTTCAAAATATTTATTCTATAAGAAACGAGTCTCGTAATCGATCATAATTAGATGGACGTATCTACTAAGATTGAATACGTACAACTTGCATATATCCAATTATAAAATAAACAATATAATGCGGAAAAGGAAAAACACAAACACCAGAAGTTTTGTTAACGAGGAAACCACAACTGCATAAAATCCCCGAGACCTCGTCCAGATTTGAATACCAAACTATATTAAGCCACCACGGACACTAGACTACTATCAGACTTCAGACTGGAATGTAGGTGAGACCGAAGTTACCCTCCAAGCGATTCAGTTACAGTCGCGCTCCTTACGTATCTTGAACCTCGCAAGACTTTACGCAATTTATTCCCTTAGCTGACGTCCTTTACAGCCTAAGAGTTGCTTCAACCTAAGTGAAGACTTTTTTTTACCAATATGCCTCTAACAGATAAGCCTATTTGATTTCCCTTTAGATCAAAAATCAAGGCTTAGAAATCTATTTGCAATAGACAAATCTAGCAAACTTCATAATCCGTAACACTTTTACACTCACTTAGATGAGAATCCTGGATCTTTTACCACCTCTCAAGAACAATCTTTAAAAAATCACTTATGATCAACTTTCAGATATCTATCTTGAGGAATCACAAAGTCTGAGACGAAGAGAACTTTGCAATTTCTATCTATCTTGACTGAAAGAGATTACGAGAACCCCGATAACAAAAAATCAAGATCAGGATACATGAACTATCAAGGTAAATATTGTCGGACCTGGAAGTCTTTCAGTCGTAGACCTAATTATATATTTCGGAGAAAATCTAGGTCAATAGAGGACGAATCTAGCAATCAACTAGGACGCAAAGTGTGAGGGATTAAATTTTCTAATTGAAAGAGCATCTCTATTTATAGTTTTTCAAGACTGAGGATTGCTTAAAATTCAATCTAAGGTAACTTAAGAATCAAGAAAACACTTTCTCTGTTTATACGAAACTCTAATTAGGGTTTCAATTAAAACATGTGAGAATTACTTTTGAAAATACAAAAGAAGAATATATACTATGGTCTGGTTACGAAACTGTGTATAATGATTGTTCGGTTTGGCAAATATACTATGTGAATAATAAGCAAATTGATGTTCATTTAAACACCTAAAATTTATCCATGATGCACATATATAAGTGTTTAAGTCATCAATGAAATGTTAGAAGTATTTATGAAATTCATAGCAATGCTAAACATATTTTAAAAATAAGTCTTTGAGCATCTGCTAAATTCTACTGGGACAGTTGGTGAAATAATACGTGAAGCGTAAGACTTGTTCACGAATCAGGGTGCTACAGTTCGTGAACTGGGTTCGCTGACCCTAAAATACTCTCAAACTCAGATGGCTGCGTTTCGTGAACTGTCATAAATCTGAACTTACGGTTTGCGAACTGGTTCGTCAACCTTTCCTGTATTTCTGAAACTCGGATATCTATGGTTTTCAAAGTGGTTTTCCAACCTACCCTGAGCAAAAATATCATAGATTCATGAATTTATCTCTTATGATATTTGAAACATTCTCAAATGATAAAATCACTTGTATGGGCAATTTTCAATTGGTCCACAAATTAATTCTCGGACAATAAATTGTTTCGAACTAATATTGTTAAGGACCGTTGAACATCGTTGCTAGAATCATATTTTGAGATTTTTAACAAGACAAGCTTGACTCGAAATTTATTCTTTGTTAATCTACTAGAAGTCATATGACATAGTCTTAACATATAGAATGTAAGATAGTGAGTATAATAGAATGGTTCAGTTTTCACATACCTGATACAAAATTTCTCCAAATATCTTCATCGACCTTCATTGTTGGAGGGTGATGTATGATACTCAACTACCAAATTCTAACCTAGTCCGAGACTTGACTTAGTAGACAAGAAATCAAGATATAGTTTTGACCAACTAACATTGATAACAAGCTTGAGATAGCAAAACTTGTGGGTTCAACCGAGCATTGCTCTAACAATCTCCCCTTTTGTCAATTTTAGTGATGAAACTATTCAATACATATGGATTCAAAATAAATACACTTTTCATATCAAAGTCCACTATGCTTGATATCCTTGGATCTTCAACAAACGTCTTGAATTCTTCATACTTCAAGTTCTTCTATGGTTTTGCATGTGTTCGTTTAGCACCTTTATTGTTGAGATCCGTAGCTATAAAACCTTATGAGAATACTCGAAAAGAGTTTCATTAGAATGAAAAAACATTTTACTCATTGGTTATTATACATAAGCATAGTATTGATACCTTCCTCAAAGTTCAATTGCTCTGCAACTTTGAAGCAATACTACGGTGATATGTTCTCCTCCTTAGTTAATACTTACATCTCTTGTAAAATAGGTAAAACCTATAGATAATAATCCACTCCCCCTTACATAATGCTCTGAAAAGCCATATGTTGTAGTAAGATACTACTTAATAATTCTCCCCTCTTTTTGTCAACGAAATTGGCAAAGGAGACAAACAAGGATCACAATGAATTAAACAAAATAGGGTCAAGACTATAGAACACATACCAGCTTTTAGTTCAAACAATTTCACCAAGAAAACTCGGTTTGCGTCAAGGAGACGTAAAGGTACAAGAATCTCCTACAATTCCGCATCCGCTCTCGCCAAAAAGATATTACGTTTAAGCACAAGTTCAAAAGAACTCTCCCCTATTTGATGTAATTCCTGGAAGAATAACATGAGAGACCTTTACTATAATCACAAGAGCAGAATTTTATTTGGACATTAACAAACTTACTCGCAAGTTACGAATAAAGTAATTTTGTATCCCAATATTTTTCTTTCTTCTCGCCAGTTACGAACAAAGAAGTTAAAAATAACGATCTTAATGTTAGAGGCACTAAGATACAAAATTTTCGTGAGAAAAATAATCATCGAAAAAACTATTCTCTGCGCCAGTTCCGAACAAAAGAAAAATTAGTGCGATATGACTCGACATAAGAATTATAACAAAAGAAAAATTAGTGCGATATGACTCGACGTAGAGATTAAAGTTCACCACTTATCCCCTAGAAGTTATGCAATCAAGGAAGTAAGTGGATTCCTAGAGAACATCTTACAGAATCCTGCAGCAGTATATTCACAAAAGTGTAATCGTAGGGAGATCAATACTGCCATTCTCAAAATAGTTTACTCCTCTTTTGCAAGTGTTAAGAGATTAACCTATGAGAAAATATGAGATGTATGTTCTAATCACCAGAATATGATAGAAAAGAACAGATCTCACAAAATAAGCAATACATATATATAATCCATGAATATTAGGTACTGCAAGTCATCTTCCAAAATAAAATTTAATTAAATAAACTTCAAACATGCAAGATGATAGTACTTGGAATAGCTAATGTAACACATAAGAACTACTCAAAAAACTAGTGTCCCCCCTTAAACAATAAGAATAAAATTCCTACAAGGATTTAACTAGTAAAAAGAATAAATAAGACATCTAAAATCTATTGAATTTTTTTTAGCTTAATCAATCTCTTCATACCTTTCAAGCACACCATCATAGAACGTGTCAGTAAGGTCCTTGATTCGTTTGACAGTCGAAAAACCATGTTAGTGAGTCAAGATTCCAACCTTTCGGTTAATAACCGGAACAAATTCCTAGCTTTCTTGCATTTTATGATGAGCTTCTCCTGGTTTATAGTCACGACCTTCTGTTTTTCAAGAATTTTAGTTTGACCATCTATAATGTGAGAATTGAATATTTGTAATTTTAACCTTAAAATCATTGCAAGAATATTTTAGATCCTTTATTGATTCAGTATACCAGGAATTTTGTTCTTTCATCGCAACCACTATTTTTCTTAAGGAAGTCTTCAATGAGGTTTCTTCTTTGACTTCATCTTCATCAATGATAATAGTTTCTTGAGGCCTCTTTGAATTACCCATTCGTTAGATGATCACAGGTGAACAGATCTGACAACTATTTACATTGTTCATGATTAAGAGTTAGAAGAAGATTAGGAAACCTCTTACTTTTTCAGAAAGGAAGTCACTAGGGTTCCCGTTCACGTGAACCAAGTTATGTTAGTAGACTATACAAGTATATATCAGTAGGTTTTAAGACAAGTCCAACAAAAGACAATGATGTGTTTTTATGTTGTTGTATAAAGTGGTAGTAAAAGTTCGTTCAACTCGGTCGTGTGGAGATTCAATTTTAGACCTAAATTCTGATTAAGATAGAAAATAAATGAATATGATAACAATATTACGAGAGACTGAGAATCAGGATTCCACCATAAAATTCAATCATGCGATTCATATTTTTATTCTAGACAATTATGGCTCAAATAATAACAAAATATTGACTTTATGTCTTTGCCAAGGTTACTTTTTAAAAGATTAACTATATATCATAAGCATGTCACATCAAAAATACTAAGACCAAGCATACATCATCAAAAAAAAATCACAATTAATCATAAAATCATAAATCAATTGAAATCAATGCAAAAAGTTATAAAAGAATTAAATATAATTACCACAAGCAAGAAATATGGTCCTACGTTATCCCAGTATTGGGGTTTAGCTCCTCATGTCGAAAATGCACTCAAAATAATTATTCACGGCTCAAAAGTGCTTTAGAACAAGAGAAGATATGAAAAATAATAAATCAGCCAATCTGCAATGGTTATAAGCGTTGCAGAATCGACTGTTACAAGAAATAGTTGGAAGAAACAATTTTTAGTCGCTGAAAGTCTTTTGTCTCTGCGACACACTTCTCCAGTTTTATGTTCTTCAACTCGTCTTCTTCCTGCAGTAGCAGCGATGTTTCATGCAACTCTGATTTCTCTATTCCGACACCTTTGCATCTTCCCCAAAACTCTCAATATCTCTGTTGCGACACCCAACCATCCTTTTTTATAGCCAACATGGTTCCAAAATAACTCAAATATCTTTGGTTTAATCCCTTCTTTTCTTCGCCGCCAAGGTACGAGAATAACTTCCTACAATTCTGTTAAGGCGTATTTGGGTTGTTATAAACTTCCCAAAATTGGAAGATCCGAATGCATAAAGAATATATTTCTCCCACTGCACGTAATTACCAAAGATAAGACCAAACAATGTCGTGAATATCTCCTCCCTGATTTGTCGAGATGTATCAAAATATTATCTTTTCTTCAAATCCAAGACACATAACTTCCCTGATTTAATTAAATTGCATACACGACAAGAAATCCAGTTAAATCTCTTTAGAAATCGATCCAAATAAATTGATGTTACTGAAATTCAAAACTAGTATTTCTCGCCTAGATCGTTTTTAAAAAAGGAAGAAGAAGGTGCCCCTTATCCAATACGGCGGTGCCAATAACAACTGGGGGTTCCCTTAGTAATTTGTGGGGTGTAAATTGCAAAACTCATATGTGCCTTTATAAATTTTCATGGGTGCTTTTAACGCTTCTCTGGGGTGCCTCCAACTTATCTCCGGGGTGTCTTTAACGCATTTTCTGAGTGCCTTTGATACATTTCTCCCGGGGGTGCAAACATCATTTTTCGAGCTAATTTTTCCACAAATATTTATTTCTCCAAAATACATACAAAGACATAAAATACCAAAATAAGTATAAAAATGGGTACTAACATTACAGAGAATTGAGATCAAAATAGACGCATTATATGCGTCTATGAGACAAACTTAGTGAAAAAAATGTATCTTGTTGGTAATGTATAGACCCTTTTAAGGGTTTATGAGAAAAGAGACGTTAATCACAAAATATGATGGAGCAGGCTCAACAACATAGATTTTGTTTTTGGACTCTATCTTTGAAGGAAAAAAAATCCTCTTCATACATTAGCAAATAAAAAACTCAATCATGAATATTGAGAAATCTCGATTATCAGAAGAGTAATTACATTTCTAATTTTTTTTGCACTCCTCATAGTTCTCAAGATACCTTTGACGATGCACCTGTCAAACTTTCTAAGCAGTGATAGGGTGAGAATGTAAGTAACTCACCAGTTGTATCAATAATGGATAATTCGACATTGTTTATCTTACGAGTAGAACAATTCTTAAATTTTGTATTCCTTCTTCTAATGCGCAGTTTAGAAGGGTTTTTAATCCTTTCATCTTCTTCAGATGAGGGATTGGACAGTCGTTTCCGTCTCTTGGATCTGTCAAGATCACAAGTCAGATGATCAGTGAAGACAAAAGAAGAAAGTTGCGGTCCTCGAGGAATCCGTGTCAGTGAGAAGAAGTCATGAGAGCTTCGCAATTTTGTTTTTTCTAGGTGAAATCTGTTTAACATAAGGAAACCTGATATTGGAAGAGTCCTTTTTATTGGACATTTTACCGCGAGAGTTCCTCGACTTATGTAAATTTCGAGGAGAATCTTGAACAACTCTATCATAGGTCTTGTGACTATGATCTGGAGATGTTGACATACTATTTACCTCCTTAATTGCATATGAAAGCAATTTTTGGAGATTTTTATTCTGTTTCTTCCTCTGAAAACAATCTGAAACAAGATTACCCTTTTTTTCCACAATGAGAACAATACTTCAAAATATCAGACGAAACGTACCTTTATCATACTCTTTTATATATACCGTTTTTCAATGTGAATGTTCCCATCGTATCACAGATGGAACATGAGTGACTTTTTCAACACCAAATATTATTCCATAATTGATAAAAATATTAGGTGTTGGTCAAGGATTTTGCTTTAAGTAAATATTCTCCTTTCTCAATAATTTGTACCGCTCATGAGATATGAGAAGAGCAGACTCATCATTTTCTTTCAGCCGCCGAAGCTTATCCATCTCAGCGATGTAAGTCTCAACAATATGTTTTTATTAAGCTGTGATTTTTCTGACAGTATCCTCAAGATTAAGAATATCAAGTTTTTCTTTTCGTAGTTGCATTTCTTGAACAAGTTTATTGGTATTTTTAGGAAAAGATTCAACAACTTTACAGAGGTCACGTTCTCTATTAAGAGATTGGTTGAGTTCATCTGCATAGTAAGTATACCCTTCTCGTAGGTCTTCTATTACAGAGTCTTGATGATCAATAATCTTTGATGAGTCATTACAACTCTTAGTAAGATCATCTTCTGAATTTGAATTTGACACTTTGTGAGATTTGGGTAATACTCCTTCAGAGACTGAAGTTATATTATTACCTTTGGATTCCGAACAATCAAGTAAGGAGTGATCATTTGAGGTAATTCCCAGACACTTAGTATAATCAAATCCATTTGATACCATTTTAGTACGTAGATACAGTTTTTTAGAATGTTTAACAAACACAAACTTGTTAGGTTTAACAATGTTTGCCTGCTCTAATACCAATTGAAAACGCAAGGGTACCAAGTATGCCACCAGCTTTTTTGTTTTGATAAGAGTATGAATTAGTGTAGTACTTTTAACAATCAAAAGAAGCAAAAAAGTAAAAAGCACACGCACAAGAATTTTGTTAACGAGGAAACCACAAATGCAGAGAAACCCCGGGACCTCGTCTAGATTTGAATACCAAATTGTATTAAGACGCTACAGACTAGCGTACTATCAGACTTTGTACTGCAATGTAGTTGAGACCGAATCCACCCTCCAAGCGATACAGTTACAGTCGCGCTCCTCACGTCTCTTAAACCTTGTAAGGCTTTATGCAATTGATTTCTTAGATGACGTCCTTTACATCCCAAGAGTTGCTTCAACCTAAGTGATACCAATCTTCCTCAAACAGATAAGTCTATTTGATTTCGCTTTAGATCAAAGATCAAGACTTGGAAATCTGTTTGCAATAGACAAAGCTAGAAAACCTCACAATCTGGAACACTTCCACTCATTTAGATGGGAAGCCTGTATTTTTTACCACCTTTCAAGAATAATCTTCAAAAAATCATTTAAGATCAATTTTCAGATATCTATCTTGTGGAATCACAAAGTCCGAGACGAAGAGAACTTTGCGATTTTTATCTATCTTGCCTGAAAGATATTACGAGAACCTCGATAACAATAAAAGCAAGAACAAGATACCCGAACTATCAAGGTAAAGATAGTCATACATGGCTTCATGAATCCCAAAAGCGAAGTCTTTCAATCGTAGACCTAATTATGTTTCTCAGAGGAAACCTAGGTCAATAGAGGACGAATCTAGCAATAAACTAGGACACAAAGTGTCATGGATTGAATTTCCTAGTTGAAAGAGCATCTCTATTTATAATTTTTCAAGACTGAGGGTTGCTTAGAATTCAAGCTAAGATAACTTGAGAATCAAGCAAACACTTTCTCTGTTTAGATGAAACTCTAATTAGGGTTTTAATTAAAACATGTGAAAATTAGTCTTGAAAATACGAAAGAAGAATATACAGCATGCTTAGGTCACGAAACGTGTATCATGACTGTTGGGTTTAGCAAATATGCCATGTGAATAATAAGCAAATTGATGTTCATTTAAACATCTAAGAATGTAATCATGATGTACACACATAAGTGTTTAAGTGATCATTGAAGTCTTAGAAGTATTTAAGAGAGTCATAGCTATGCTAAACATATTTAAAAAATAAATCTCTGAGCATCTGTTAAATTCTACTAGGACCGTTGGTGAAACAGTTTGTGAACCGTAAGGCTTGTTCATGAGTCAAGGTGATACGGTTCGTGAACCGAGTTCACCAACTACTAGCCTTTTAATACCAACACGAATTCAGTTCGCCACTGATTGTGCGAATTGGTTTCCAACCTTCCCTGTATTTCTGAAACTCAGATATCTATGGTTTGCGAAGTGATTTGCCAACCTACTCTGAGCAGGAATATCAAAAGTTCATGAATTTATTTCTTATGATGTTTAAAACATTCACAAATGATAAAATCACTTGTATGGGCAATTTTCAATTGATCCACATATTAATTCTTTGACAATAAATCGTTTCGAACTAATATTATTAACGACCATTGAACATCTTTGCTTGAATCATATTTCGAGATTTTTAACAAGACAAGCTTGACTCGAAATTTATTCTTTGTAAATCTACTAGAAGTCATATAACATAGTCTTAACAGATAGAATGGTAAGATAATGAGTAAAATAGAATGGTCCAGTCTTCACATACCTGATACAAAGTTCTCCAAATGTCTTCGTCGATCTTCAGTTCTCGAGGGTGATGTCAGATACTCAAATACCTGATTCTAACCTAATCCAAGACTTGACTTAGTAGACTAGCAATCAATATATAGTTTTGATCAACTAACATTGAAAACAAGCTTGAAATAGCAAAACCATGCAAGTCAACATGATTTTAGCTATCCCAGATTCCCAATATCCATCCTAACCCAACATCAATCAATACACCCTCGTAAGCCATAACTAACTCGCACCATATCTTTGCAAGCTAAGGCTGTTGGCGAACATAAATTAGTTCTTCACCGGTGGAGACTCTACAAATTGAATGACTTTGTATCATCTTTAAAACTTTCTGTAAGGTTTTAGATTTCCTAAATCAACATTATTAATACTAGACGTGCACCCGTGCTCTGCACGGGCTCAGTTCACCGTAGAAGTTCAGTTAGGAATGCAGGATCAATTATTCAAGATCATCTAATCAAACAGTATCCGTGTTCAAACTGTTCAAACAAATCATAATTTTAGAAATATGATCGCTTCAGAAAATATATAAGTGATATCTTGAGAAAAAAAACTGGGAAGTAATATCTATATAACAAAGGGAAAATCTTTCACCAGCTGACTAACCCGAGTTTACAAAAGCACTACCATCAAAATTAACCCTAATTTTCAAAATCAATCAATCCTAGTTTACATCAACTGATGATTAAAACTTTATAGAAGGATTCGGCATATAATTAAACCTAAAAAATAGGTATAATCCAAAAATGTTTCATGAGCGTGAGGGAGAGTTTTGTTTACTTGATCTCGACTGCATGTTCTCCTCCGTGATATACACGACTTATTTCACGGTTTTGGTATGATTTTTCTTTCTTCTAATCATCGTTGACCTGTAAACAAAATTGAGGAAGAAAAAATTAATCGGAGAAAGCCGTGGGGAAGAGAGTTTCAGGCGCGGGTTTAGTTATTTTAGGTTTCAAATGATGCGAAAAATATCAAATATTAGTGGTGTCAAATATTAGTGTAGTGACGGAAAAACCTAGAGTTTTCTTTTTTTCGCGGCTTAGCTTTTTTTTTAATCCTTCAGATTAGAAACCTAGGCGTTCGTCTAAATAGTAAAATAAATTCGATGGTGTTCCCGGACAAAATATTGGTGATGTGAAACAACGGGATGTTCTTATTGACCGAAATATACCCCGGTGAGGCCAGAAGCTCTAGGAAAAGAGCTTTATTCAGCTTTTAACCACAACAGAGGAAATTCACTTGCAATCATATCAGTAATAGTTTTTTTTTTTTTTGGAGCTCGACTCTTTTTCGAAAAATAAATAAATTAACGATACTTCCAAATTTTCTTTTCCCAGTTCAAGTTAGCATGATTACCCTACCATTATCTAATATGCACCGACAAAAATTTCTTTATCCATAATACAAAGTCAAATCCTACGAACATAATCAATCTTCAACATTTAATCTAACGGCTCACAATATTAAGCTCAGTTTAAGACCAGCAGCGCATGATAGTTCCTTGTAGGAAGATATAACATGGTTTGAAAATTTTAAGAATAATAAATAAAAGCAGATCTATATATTTGAGGACAGATTTTTATTTAATTTCTCATTATTTATTTATTTCATTAATTTCTTTTCTCCGTTGCGTCTTCTTTTTATTCTTTTTCTCCTCAGTTGAAGCAACCACAGGAGAAAAAACCCTTACTTTTTCACTTCTACAACTACTACCACCACCACAGAGGCGGAGATATCAGAAACCCATTGCTCAACGTAAGTTCTTCTCTCTGATCTTTAATTTTTCTGGGCTTTTTTTTTTTTGTTTGGTTCATGGGTTTTTCATTGGATTGTTGGAGTTTTTGGTGTTTCTGTAATTTTTAGTGAAACCCTTTGATAAGATTAGGCTTTGAAGGTTGATTTGACAACCCTTTTAGTTAGATTTTAGGAATTAGGTTGACATATGTATTTAAAACCCTAATTTTAGGTTAGGGTTTTGTGTGATTTATGGAATTTGTTTTAGGTTAAATATGTTGGAGAAGTAGTTGGGCTGAAGATGTAATATCTGTTAATTTTTTTTGAAGATTCTTTGCTATGATGGTTTCTGTTCTTAGTTTGGGCTGTGTTGGGAGGAAGGGACAATTTGATGTGTTTTGTGTTTTGTTTGGTATGAGCTAAGCTGAATCAGTTGGAAAATTGGAATTCTGGGTTTTGTTTTGTGTTTTTAGTTATCTTTCAATTGTGAACATAGCTTGAATTGTTTGTATGCTGTTAATTATTTGCATCTTCTTTAATTCCTTTTGTAGCAACAAATTTGGGTTGCTCGTATTTTTTGATTTGATTTAAAGTAGACGTTACTTTTCCTGTTTGTAGAAGGTTTGAATGTTGGAGTCTTTTATTATATCTCGTTGATGGATTATGAAGTTTCGTTATGAACCTCATGTTTCGTTTGTTTAAGATGTGTAGGGAAACAAATCTAGGCGTTTTTTGCAACCTTTTGCTGGTATGAGTCAAAGTATAATTGAATATCTGTAGGAATCGAGTGTTACACTTGGTTTTCCGTTTTGTTGTTACCTTTACTATCTATTTGAAAACCTCCTATGCGTATATATGTTGTATGGCCAAATTGTTAGTGCTAGTCTTTCTTAGTGTTAGGAGTTCTGTTCTCTGGCATACTTCAGAATCTAATTCTTATTCTCAGTTGACAAAGCACTTCTTGTTAGTTGTCAGCAATGGGATTTACCAGTGTCAGTGACGTTTATGTTATTGATTTTCAAGCACGGGTGATTGAGAATAAAAGCTTTTTCATGTCTCTAGTTTACATATGATTTTGAATTCTTACAGTATGTTAGACTCTTGCAGATTCAGATATTTATTTTTTTATTGTTTCGGATTTGGTTAGTTTTCAAAATAAGAAGTAAAATTTGTTGATAGCAGTTTTATAACATGATGTTTTTATGCAACAGGATTCTCTCGATTTATACAGGAAGGGTTTGAGGATATTTAGTTTTATTTAAGTTTCAACTTTACCATGGGTGACGCAGAAAAGGATAATCCTCCTACTAAAAAGAGGGGTGCCTTGACAGAAATCTCACGAGACAACCCTGGTCTTGACGATGACGAGGAAACTCATGATCAAGACACCGGAACTTTCAAAAGAGCCAGTGAGGAAGTTTTGGCCGCCAGAAGAATTGTTAAAGTTCGTCGAAAAACTACACCTGCGGCTGCATCTTCCAATCCTTTTGCCGGTATCAGCTTGATTCCTCCGAAAGCTGAAACTGGTGCAGTATCAACCGCGTCGGTTGAAGCCCAGATAGTTAGTCAGAAACCAGTTGAAGATGAAGTGGATAGTGGTATTGTGAAGGGAGAGTCTGAGACTGAATCCAGAAATGGAAAAGATAAGCAGTTAGAAAGCAAAACTGAGGAAAAAACTGCTGAATCTTCTGAGAGTGTGGAGAAACCTGTACCAATTAGTGAGAGTTCTACTGACCCTGAGCCTACCAAGAACAAAGAAGATGAGAAAGAAAAGACGGAAAAAAATGGTGAGGGTGAGACTGATCCATCCGGCGCTACAACACCTCTGAGCTCATTCGGGGGTCTTGCGAGCAACCAAAATGCCTTCACTGGTCTTGCTGGAACTGGATTTTCCAGTTCTTCGTTTTCCTTTGGTTCAATACCGACAGACGGGCCTGCATTTGGTTCTGGTTCTGTGTCTCTCTTTGGGCTGAAAAGTGACAAACCTCCTACTTTTCCTCCACTGAATCTAGGGAACTCTTCAAATGGGAGTCCTGCATTTGGTTCTACTGGGTCATCGGATGCTACTACAACTAAAATTGTGGCCCCATCAATGCCAGAGGTGCCTGTAGAAACTGGGGAAGAAAATGAGAAGGCTCTTTTTAACGCTGATGCAGTGTTGTTTGAGTATCTTGACGGCGGTTGGAAGGAACGAGGAAAGGGAGAACTAAAAGTGAACATTTCTACCTCTGTTGCTGATCGAGCTAGACTTATCATGAGAGCCAGAGGTAACTTGCGTTTAATATTGAATGCTAGTCTCTTCCCGGACATGAAGCTTGCTAACATGGACAAGAGAGGTATAACTTTTGCTTGCATTAATTCTTGTACGGGCGGTGAGGGGAAAGATGCCCTTTCTACTTTTGCTTTGAAGTTTAGGGATGCGTCAGTAGTAGAAGAATTCCGTGCGATTGTTACCACACACAAAGGTAAAAAGACTGAACCTTTAAAGACCCCCGAGAACTCCCCAAAGGCTTCTGATGATTGAAGAGGGTACGGAAAGAAAGAAATCTTGTCGCTGTACGAAATTCGCTCTTGGTAATAGCTCCTGAAGTATTCCTTTTTTTTTGTTTCAAGTTTACAGAGTAGTACCGTGTAAGGTGAGGTCTTATCCTGTAGGTTATGTTTAGAGTTATATAAATTCGAGTCGTATCCATTTGGTTGTTGTGTGATGGCAACCTAGTCTTGGGCAGAGCGTTGCAAACTTTTATTTTTCTTTTCGGATAAACTCATTAAAAACTGCTAATGTGCAGCTCTGGATATGTGGATGTAAGTGTAACTTCTGAGACTGTGTTATAGAAGAGGCGTCTTTGTTTTTGATATTTGCATTATTTTGTGGAGAACTTTTAGGCTAATTCATTCTCCATTCTTGGAGGCCAAGAATGGAGAAGGATTAGTTTACTTGCCTAGTCGCGCCTCTTGGATGCCAAGAATGACACTGCTCAACTTTGAAGTGCTTTCACTGTGTTCTAGTAGGATTTTCTCCTATGAGTAACAAAAGCTGTTTAAAGGAATCCCAATGGCCTGGTATGTATTGTGAATGCAGTTAGTCACCTAATGGCCGCGGTCGCTTTGGATGCATTACTCGCGTTCCAAAGAGAATTCTGGGTAACATGAATTTCTTTGTATTCTGGCAGGTGTCAACAGTCGTGACCAGTGGGAGGAGTCTCTAATCTTCTTCCTGGTACCGAGTTGTTGTTATTCAGGTGTTTACTTGGGTCAGGTGGTCTGCAAAGACTTCTCCAAAAACAAAACCAAACAAGCTTCCATCTGACATCTACAAAATGACATTTTGTTTCTGAATTCTAAACAATAGAAACGAATTGGCTAAATTTCAAAGGCGACCGTAATGTGCACTAGAGGGGCGGCATGGTTTATTAGAAGGGTGGCATTTTAATAGGACAAAAAGGATCATTACATGATCATTCAAAGTGTCTCTTATCAAAAAGAATTGGAAATGACAAATTAATCCTCATAATTGATAACCTAATTTAGTGATGATAATCAAGTTTAATGTTAATGATTAAATTCACTTATATTAACTAAAAATCAAAACAAAATCAGATTTTAGAGTTTAAAAAAAAAGTTTGAAGATGGTAGAGAAATTTTAACCCAAAGTGAAGGTCAATCTCAATCAATTGAAGAAATTAACCAACAAAGTGAAAACCCAATGCCTGAAAATGACCAGGTATACTTCTAAATCAGTCCCAACTAGCTTTTTGTTGCTCAAATACGTAAAAAAAATTCAATTTCTTACATTCTCAGAACTAATTACGGTTGGCATTTCGCTCGTAACCAACCGTAATTTATTGTTACGGTTCGTAAAAGATGAACTACCAACCGTAACTGGTTAAATTTGGGGAAAAATCCAATTGTAAAACCAGTTACGGTTGGTAACCAAATGCTCGATACCAACCGTAACTGAGTTACGGTTGGTAAATAAAAATGGTTACCAACCGTAACTGAAGAAAATTTTAAGATATAAGAACATATGGTTGGTAATTGAACTATTACCAACCGTAACAACATCAAATTCTCCAGTTACGGTTCGTAATAGAGTTAAAATCAACCGTAGCTCACATAAACCCAGAAATTTGAATTTCAATTTTCACCTAAAACCCTAATTTCTGATAGAAATTAAACTTAAGTCGAACAAAATAAACTAAACCCTAACTGGGTTTTCATAATATACCTCATATAAGTCATTACAAATGGTTAATTTTCGAATCGCTGATTAATCGAAGACGACGAATTTTCCAGTTTTAATGGAGGTTACAGTTGATGGAGGAAAAGAGAAGATGAAAAAAAAAAACTGATTCGATTTTTTCTGATTCATTAAATTTTAAAAAAAATTGATCCGATTTTGGTTGATTTAAGGTGAAAAGGGTAATGTAATTAATTTACATCCCTTTTTGGACATCCCCTAACCAACTAAAGGGACATTACTATCACAATGCCGCCCTATAATAAGATTGATACGTTGAGCACCTCTATCAAAATTTACAATTTCTTTCCGGAAAGAGTTAAAGACCAGTCAACAGTGTCAATAAGACATCTCACTCCTCAATAAAGTTGAACTGCGCAGGGGTAAATCTGGACAAAAATTTAACATTCTTATCTAAATCCGTCCTTCTCACGTCAGGTTGAAACGTTATTGGGGTAAAATAGTAAAGAATTCATTGTTATTAACGGACAGGCCCTCACTGTGGTTCAGGCTCAGCCTTGCTGCAGCTGCTTTATGGCGTTTTTTTCCTACTGCACATGACCGCTTACCTCTTATAGCAAGTTTTTCATCCTCTATTCTCGCACCTGCTATTGTTGCTTGCTGCTCCTTCCTTCATCATCAAGTTCACCATCCTCTTCCTCACCTTTCAGATTTCTTCCTTCTGTAAGTATCTCTCTCTCCCTTTCTCTTTAGCTCTAGCTATACTTTTTTTGTTTTCAAGGGTTTTGGAAAACACTATGAGAGTAGAGAGGGCTTAAGAAATCTTGATGAGTTTTGATGCTGACTACTTAAGAAAATGGGTATTCTGAAACTATGTTTTATGATCGTGAATGTTTCTAGGTTAATCTTTAGTACTTTTACTCATACTGTGTTGTTTCTAAACTAGACCCCCATTTCATTGTTTTTCATAGTTTTGAGTTTTTGACTCATTTTTAGAGAAACCCTTTTTCGTAATAAGGTTTTTTTATTGTATTTGCAGAGTAATGGATATAGTTGTTCATCAGTATCAGTGTGAGATAAGAAAAAAATGTGAAGAAATTGATTTCTGGAAGGAGAAATCCTTTGTGTTACAGAGTCAATGTATGTCTCAGAATGATGAGTTGAATGCTTATAAAGTTAAGTATGATGTTAGATGCCCAATTTCAGGACAAGAATTTGGGTTCTGACATTGTTGAGGGTAAGTTGAAGGACTTGACAAATGAGGTTTCTGAAACTGAGAATGATAAGCTCAAGTACCAGATAGTGTGTGGTAAATTGAATGAGCATATTGAGGAGTTGAAGACAAGGTGTGAGGAATTGAACACACAAGTGGAATCGAAGCTGAAGCAGGAAGCTGATTTGGAGAGAGAGTTGAAAGATTGTAAAGCTCAGGGTTATGAGACGCATGTTGAGCTCAACAAGTACAAGAAGAAGTGTGATGATTCGAAAAGACAGGTGGAGAAGTACAAGAGAAGGTGTAAGGATTTGAAGACACAAGTCGACAAAAGGCGGAAGAGTCAACATGGTTTGGAGAAACAATTGGACATTTATAAAGCTAAGTATGATGAAATGTATGCTAAGCATATTGAGGGGTTGAGGAGAAGGTGTGAGGAATCGAGCACACACTCAGAACCGAAGGTGATACATGAAGTTGATTTGGAGACACAGTGTAATGAGATGGATGGTGAGCTCAATAAGTACAAAACGACGTGTGATAATTTGAATGGACAGATTGAGGAGCTCAAGAGAAGGTGTAAGGATTTGGAGTCACAAGTCAAATGGAGTCGGAAGAGTCAAGTTGGCTTGGAGAAACAGTTGAATATTTATAAAGGTAAGCATGATGAGATGTATGCTAGGTTTAAGGAGAGAACCGGATTGGTGGTTTCTCTTGATAATGATCTCATGGAGCACAAGAGAATGTGTGCTGACCTGAATCAATGGGTTGGGAGCTTAGAAGATGAAGTAAGAGCAACAAGAATGAGACGGGAAATTGAATTGACAGGCTCAAGAAGGTGATTGGGCATTTGGGGCGTGACAAAAGAAGGGCAGAGGATGAGTGTGAAGTTTTGAAGATCAAGCTTAGGGAGTCTGAGAGTCAAACAGCCTTGTATCTGAAAGAATTAGACGATTACAAAGTCATGTGTCATGGTTTTTCGGTAGAGCTTCAGAAGAAGGCAGCGGAACATATTGAGTGTGAAAGTAAGTTGAAGGACTTAGCGTTGATTACAACTTTCTGTGGATGAACTTGAAGGCTACAAAACGGCCTTGTAACTGAAAAAGCAAATTACGTCTCTAACTGAAGATCGAAAGGTTTTGTCCGAAAGAGAAAAGAAAGCAGAAGAAAGAGTCGTTTCCTTGCAAGAGGTAATTAAGAATTTGGTAGAAGAGAAATCTAGTCAGCTCAGTGGGGATATCAAATTGCATTCCTCTCCTCATGTAAACAGAGGTGAGCACATCTCAGTTATGAATTAACATTCTCTTCCTTGTCGTTCTTTACATATATCAAATCCGTTTGTTAATAAGTTTTCACTGTCAGTCTGTCACTGCCTTGTTATTCTCTGTGCTCATGTGAACCCTGGGTGGTGAAAATTGACATTTTCACTCGCACTACTTTGTTATTCTTATCAGTCATTAATTTCATATAGGCTGTTCCTTTCTTTCTCTGTCTATCCATTGGCGGCTAATTCGTAATTTGTTGATGAAAATATGCTTAATGGGTTTCATGATCATTTATACTTGGTACTTGTGTGTCTTGGCTGTTGTATTTCGTGTTCATTCACACTTATTTGAGTGAATGCAAACTCCACTGTACTTAGATTTTTGTGTGACTATCTCAAACCTTTCCCATTGCATGAAAATCTAGATGGTCTGTCTCTATGGGTCTATATTTTTCATATGTGATACGTGCTAGTTTACCAATGGTTGTCCCACGTTAATATACTGACATCGAGGAAGATTCCTAGTTTCAATATCCATCAACAGTTAACTTCTCTATATCCCATGAACTAGTTTTTTTCTTGACTCTTGGATTGCTTATGTTTCGTTCTATACGTAAGTGTAATTACTAGTTACGGCAGCAGTTGCTAGCAATAGGCCAAATACTAAAGCTTCTGACTAAGATGTCTATGAGCTTCCGTTTAATTCGTGATTTGCAACCTGATACCGTCTACATTTTTGGCGCTCATTATACTAGCCTACTTGCAGGACTGTAGTTTACTGTTGTTTTTTTGGTTGGGGGAATTTGTTATTTGCAATATTAGTTGGATTGACAGTTTTTTGCGATCGTTTGCTTAGCTGTTGTTTGAATTGTCTCCATTTATCAATCATATGTCCTGTTTTGGTTCACTTGAGGAGGGACATGCAGTCACTTGCAATAGCCATAACTTGTCCTACGAATCTGTTTGCACTAGAAATAGATCCATTTGTAGCCCTTGAAAACCATAGATCTTTGGCGTCGAGGCATTGGTCAGCTGACCATCTAGTTTCCTCTGCTAGATATTACAAGGAGTTGAAGATCTTTTCAATAACTTGCTTTCATTTTACTGTCTTTTGACATTGTCTCTTTCTGACTTTTTTGCAGGCCCTATGCCGATTGAAAAGCAATCAGAGCCTTCAGTAATCTTGAATGAAGACAATGAGAATGCTGTTTCACTATTCCAGATGGAATGCACTAATAGATTTGAGCCGAAAGAGAGAGAGATAGGCCTGTCTATGCAAGATAGCAAACAACCCGCTGGTATCAGTGAGAATGAGAACGATAACGAGATCAGGCCAAAGCATACTTGTGGCGTCGGATGCAAACAAAGACTGGACGTATCAACTGGCAATACAATTGAGAGACTTTCAAACTCAACAAAGTGTCTGACATCATTAGAAGCGCCATTGTTTGGTCAGAAAGGCGAGGAATATGCCATCAAATGCGAACCAGTTGATATCCCAGTATCTTCAGCACCGAAAAGAAAGAGGCTCTTGGAAACAGTAACTGACATTATTGATGAGGATGACAAAAGTCTAGTTACTAAACGAAGGGTGAAGAAACCCGAAGAGCTCACAGGAAGTCCTACATCTGAAATCTCTACCATGAATCTATGTGCTGGGGATGTTTCTCTCTCTTCCAAGGATCAAAATGCCCAAGAATACACAACCAATGTACAAGAAAGACTTGTTTCACAAAGAATGTGTGTAGAAAACAAATCTCAGGCTGATGGAACCTCAAAAAATGAGAACACATCTCCAGATAACTTGGAAATGGATGAGTCATCACAAGAGAAGGTATGTAGCTTAACTACTAATAGTGAGAAAGTGGCAGAAGAAACTGATTCTGATAGCAGAGATCGACAAAGTGAAGCTGTAATGGGTAATGAGCTGGATAGCAATGATGAAAAGGATTCGTAAAGTGGAAGATTAGATAAGCACCTAAACTTATTTATGTGAGAAGATTTGGTAAGTCTTTAGTAGAATGTATATTCTAACCGGTAAACCTCTTGTCGAAGAATAGATTTGGTACCTAAGTCTGTTATGAGGATCTTGTTTTTATGCAAACTTGTGTTTGGTCTACTCTGGACTGATTGCAAGGATTTTTCTTTTCCTTGCATGAAAGTTAAAAATACATGTTCAGTTTTTTGCCTCTTCATAAACTGGTTTAGTATTTCAATCTCTAGCATTACTTGGTTGTATTGTCAGAACTTTTTGCATATAGGTGGATGTGCACCAACAAATAAGCTTTATGATCCTAAATGCTATTTCCCTCTGAGTGGTAAAATTACAAAGTAATGACCCTAACATTGTACAGTTGTGATTGTGACTACTCACCGGTTGGAAGGTACAACACAGCGTAGGTGCTAAATAACCTTCTATACTTATCTTCACAAGCTTAACATTCAGTCTGTCAGCAGTAAAAATACATTCCAAGGCCTTATGTGAAATCCTGCGAGTAATCACACAGGTATCTGGCCGTATTGCAACTGATATTTACCACTAGTACCCAAAATGTGTTGCCATATGAGATCTTTGCTTCTATACTAGGTTCCTATTTTGAGCAGTTCCATGAAAATCGTTCCTGTAAAAAAACATTCTAATGGAAAATGCAATCATGGATCATTGGATGTAGAAAATTGCAGAAAAATGTCGTCCAACAATTGCAGTAAAAGTATAGGTTTGGACTTTGGAGTCGGACAAGCCTTTCTGGTGTAATCACTGCCCATTTCCCTAGGCTGTACAGCTGGATTACTGTCTGCTAAGTGTATTAAAAAGAAAAAAAAAAAAAAAAGAAGAAAGGGAAGAGGCGGTAAGAGCATGGTTTAGACTGGCATGCGTAGTCTACTAAGATTATGAATTGCTTTTGAGACCTGCAAGATTCGTTTGTATCAGCTCTACTCACAATCATAATTCTAGTGGCAATGTTATAAATACCTTCCATTTTTGTTGACCTTGCACAAATATCTCCGAGGGGTAAAAAATATTTTTTTTGGAGTACTTGAGAAAGTTGCTTCCACTTTTTGGAAGCAACTTGTATCCAGTTGCGTCCACTTCTGGAAACAACTTGTGCTAATTATGTCCATTTCTGAAAGCAACTTGTGCTAGTCGCTTTTACTTTTCAGAAGATAGGGATATTTTTAAAAATTGGATAAGGGTATATTTTAAGGGCGAATTTTGAGGGGTAATTAAATAATGTTCCCAGATTTTATCGTTTAGTTTTTTTTTTTTGAAACATATTTTATCTTTTAGTATCCCCAAATAACTTTTTATATATATTCTGATGACTTTTTTTTTTTGGATACTAAAAAGAAATTTTATTAATCTCTGGAAACGGAAAGAGAGTTCACATCAGCTTGAATTACTGATACAATGAAGTTTGGTGGATTCGTGATCCAAACTCTAGAAACTTTATAAATGCGAGAATATCAAGCCATTTTATCAACTGGCTTATTTATTTTCCTATTATTGAATTCGCAAGTCCATAATAGATGTTTGCTCAAATAATTTGTAGCATCTTAGATAAGTGGTTGATGCTCCCACTTAACTTTCTGGTAGTCCCCATTCGCTGCATCTGTTACATTCTGTGCATCAATCTCAAAGCAAACTTGTTGCAGGTTCAGATCTTCTGCCCATCGTATAACATGCAACAAACCAACTACCTCTGCTTGTTCCGCATCTAAATGTCCATGCTCATAGATGCACCTTCCTTGTTCAAATGCACCTGTAAATTACGCAAAATTAGTCCTATTCATGTGTAATTTTCATTTAAGACAGTTTTAAAAGACTCACAACATATAGAGTATGAGTTAGAGTTTGGAGGTTGTCATTGTAATAGGTGAAGGAGGATTCAGATTGTTATTGTTTATCAAGGCTTGGCTTTTCCTCATTGCTATTCCAGTCATAATATTGAGGTATCGTATATTGCAAATGACCATCACTGGGTTTGGCTTCATTCCTTAGAAAACAACTGGGCACCTTGCTTTTCATATCTCCCAACTAGCATTAGCCATTTTCACTATCCTAATCTTCATCAAGATTACAAAACTCATTCTGTTTTCAATAGTGGTATCAGCTGACTCCATATTGCGCTGTGCACTAGGGATAGAAGTCCAAAATTCCTTCGCAAAAGGTCAATCCCATAATATATGTGTTAGAGCACTGCTCCGTCGAACTCCCAAACATTGCTATCTCAAGATTGTTTGTCAAGTTTAGTTGATCAAAACTATATACTTGATTTCTAGTCTACTTATAGCTATGTCTCGGATTAGGATATAATGTGTAGTTGAGCTTTAGACTTCACGACGTTCACCAATTGGAGACGAAGATCTACTGAGGATCTTGTAGGAACTTCATCAAAAAAAGGTATGTGGAGACTAAAACTTATCTATCCCTCAGAAGTCTATTCTATTCTATATTCTAATGATACTAAGTCGTATAGCTATATAGACTTTTGCATTATACACATTTGATATTTCGAGTCGAGTTTATCTCGCTTATCTATTTCTCGAAATATGTGTTGGAAGCTTTTTGCTTTAGCTAGGATCATCATATTCTTGACGAGTTTAGTTGGAAATAATTTATTTGTTGGAAACTAAATATAAGTCAAAAGATGATCATGTGAAAATTACCTTGAACATCTTATATAGTTTGTGCGAGACAGTAATTTGATGTTAGCTTGGGAAGTTTCGTATTGATCATTCGATCACTTGAAAATTACTTGAATATGATGGTTTGTGTGAGACAACCATTGTCATCTTCCAAGGATGTTTAAATGATTGAAATGAGAGTTTGGAACGTTTACCCATGTCTGGATACAACACGGATTTACCTGAGAAGGTCCGGAACTCTTGTTTGCGTACCTAGTATGCGAACGGATTTACCTGAGAAGGTCTGGAACTCTTTTTCGCGTACCTAGTATGCGAACGGGTTTACCTGAGTTGGGTCCGGGACGGCTGTTTGCGAACCGGGTTTGCGACCGGCTTGACTAAGCCAATGTCCGGAGCTGCTGTTCGCGTACCTGGTTGGCAAACACAGTGGTGAAGTTATAGAATCGATCATGTATGATTCTCATACTCATGAACTAAAATATTTATGAATTAAGGAATGCAATCTTTGTAAACCGTGGATTAATGTTCATGAAATTATTCTTGTATAAGTACTTTGTACAATTACGAATCAAACCGATTTCGATTCAATTTGTTTATATATATTTCTTTGAGATAATGAACAATTGAACAACTCTATCTGAAACACAATTAGATTCATTTGATTATCTTTCATGATTGATTGATATTCATATTTGATTTAGAAGTGTTAGATGAATACGGCTAAGACAAAAGTGTTCATATAGCTAACTTCGGTTAACTATTATTGAGCCAACTCAATATATACGTTTAGGTACGGTAACCCATATCTAAATGAAGGTATATTTCACTTTTGTGTAACAAGCTAAGACTATCTAACGGTGGAGATTGATTGCTTTATTTTTAAGCAGACTTAGCTTGAATCTTATATTATGTTTTCATCTAACGGTGAATATTGAATGTTGTGTTACTAAGTTATCTTAGCTTTGATTGAAAGCAAACCTGATTTTAAAGACTTTATAAGGGAGAACTCTAGCAATGGGAAAACCTAATCCCCATACTTATGTGTGTTCCTAGTTGCGTACTAGAGTCGATTCTCCTTTAACCTAGGTTTTTCCTAAAACCATTACAGGTTAACGACTTGAAGACTTCATTGGGATTCGTGAAGCCAGATCCAACTATTTTCTCTGTAGTTGTGTATTCTGATCTTACTTTTTCTATAATATTGAGTTTTATCTTCTCTGATATTTACTCGAGATTTATCTCCGATAGGTAAGATATAAAAAGTAATCACAACAGTTCTTCGTCTCAGACTCTTGTGATTCTGCTATAACTTTTTCTGTTAATCAGTTGGGTTATTGTGAGGTGATTGATATTTCTAGGCTGCTTTTCAGGAGTATAAGAACGAATTATCAATTGGTTCATGTTCACCTTGATTTATCAAAAGACGGAACAAAAAGAGAATAAAGAATATACATATCCGTGGGAGACATATTTGTTTATGAGTCTTCGAATTTGGGTCGTAGCAACTCTTAATTACGAGTAAGATCAGCTAAGGGAATCAAGTGCGCAGAATCCGGCGTGGTTCTAGAGGCGTAGGCAACGCGACTGTACCTTAATCAGTGTGAGACTTGGTTAGGGCTCAACTATATTCCAGTCCAAAAATTTATAGTAGGCTAGAGTCTGTAGCGACTTAATACAATGTGATGTTCAAATCTGGACTAGGTCCCGGGTTTTTCTGCATTTGCGGTTTCCTCGTTAAAAAAATTTCTGGTGTCTGTGTTATTTCTTTTCCGCATTATATTTTTATATAATTGAAATATCACAGGTTGTGCGTACTTTAATTAGTTGAAAAAAACGACCTTGTTTGTTAAATAGAACTTGATTGACACTTGGGCATTGGTCTTTTGTACCGTCCAAGTTATTTCTCATATCAATCAGACTTGCAGATTTCTATCTGTTTGATTTGCTGATCGTACTGAGAAAGAGATATAAACTCTTTGATATAATTCTTGATTGAGTCTCGCTTTTAATTTGGTGCTCTCGGAATTACATTGGAGTTTATTCCATACATATTTCCGAAATAATTATTAGGTGTTGTTGTTATACCCCCGCTTTTTCAATATGCTTAGTGGTTTCAAAAACCTGATGACACACACTGCAATATTCTACCCCATAATGAGTTACTCTAGCCATGCGTTCACTGGATGGGATACTGTCATTAATGCGTTTCCATAAAAAATTCTTGACTCTTGGTAATGTATTCAGATCCACAGTGCTTCCCAAAACTTAGCTTCTTCAACATTAATATTGTTGGAGGTGTTATTTTTGAGAGACACCAACTTATGATAAGCAGACTTCACCGTGAAACTGTCCATTCCTAGTAAGGGTCCAAATCAGTCTATCCTGAGAGTAATGTGGTATTCTCATTTCGAGAATTTTGTTGGCATCATCTGGAAAAAAAGTTGCTGGATGAAAGGAACCTTCCAGGTTTTTGTATCTGCATCAATGAGGTCAGCCACCATACTTTAATTCACTTCCACATCAAAATATACAATTGAAACTGGTGGCATTTGCATACCAGTTATCCAGTTATCCTTCCATG
Source organism: Papaver somniferum (assembly GCF_003573695.1). NCBI lineage: Eukaryota > Viridiplantae > Streptophyta > Magnoliopsida > Ranunculales > Papaveraceae > Papaver > Papaver somniferum. Next base: position 229,647,845 of record NC_039364.1, on the reverse strand, counting down.
TAAGAATTTTTTTTGCCATTACCAAGTAGCCAGAAGCTGAATCGCTTAATGAAACGAACTTCACTGTAAATGCTTTTCCATGACCATGTTGAGTTATTCTTTTTTGGAGCATGGAAAAGTGATGTATATGGAAAATATCTCTAGCTTTTGCCCAAAGCTATTGTATAGTCTCCATGTTGTTTTAGCCAGAAGTTCCCAATTAAAACACTCTAAATCTCTGAATCCTATTTCCCAAAGTGTCTTGTGGCTATTTACCTTAGTCCAGGATGTTAGATATACACCTCTTCCTTCATGTTTCTTCCACCAGAATCTTCTTTGGATTTTATCCATTTCTTTAATCGTTTCCTTTGGGATTTGAAAAAAACCCCATTTGGTGTGATGCAATTGCATTCAGGACATGCTATACTATAAAAAAATCTACCTAGATGTGTCATGAAATTAATAATTCCACCTTAAAAGCCTTGTCTTCATGCCATCCACTAGACTTGGTCATTATCCCAAGACAAAGCGGATGGACAATAATTTTTAACGAGGTCCTCCTCCAAAACCTTAGTGCTGCTATGTAGACATTATGCTTTGAAACGTTTCTCGAAAGAAGGTACTTCTCCCTAATTTGACATCAAATATGGCGAGTAATTTTGGTCTTGAGTAAAATTTCTGCATGAATTTAGATCTAGTAATTCCAATCTCATGGTTACTGAAATATATTAATCAAAGAATTAAATGCACAAAATATCAAAAGTGTAATTCTAGGTAGAAACACTCCAGAAAATAAGGGAATGACAATTCTTAAACCAAACATGAAGAAAAAAGATAAAAAAAATCTTCCTTTATGAAAAATCATACAAAAATGTTGGGCCAGTTGCAGATACATATACAAAAAAAAAATCAGTGATTAGAGCCTTATTCATTTGTATTTGAGCACAAAAAATGAACTTGAAATAGATGAATGTGTGGTCTAATATTCTGATCATATTCCTAGGGAGTCCAAACATTAATTCATGTTATCATTTATATCTTTTGACTCCTAATCACAAAATTTAACTTAGAAAGTTACCGAATCTCTTAAGAGTAAAGCTCTCTTTCGGCCTCAAACAATCACCTAGCAAGGTCAGATGAAAATAAAACTACGTAATACAATTTGAGAAGCATGAAAATTTGAAAATAAATAAACAATTCTTTCTAAAACAACACAATAAAAAATAGGCGAGATTAAAGTTATACACAAGAATGCATGAAAAAGAAACACCAGGTATTTTACTAGTTTCCCACCATAAATGTACACAGTCAGAACATACTAAAACAGAAGAATGCCAGACAAAACAAAAATATTCTGATCATATTCATAGTTGAGTCGAACACTAATGCATAATATTGTTTATATCTTTTGAACACATAATATGGAACTAATAATGTTGTATCATTGGTCATACACTTATTGGCTGAGAAAGCACTAACTATTAGTACATAAGACAAGTATACTGATCATTTTACACCGAGAAAAACTTAGATATACAAAGCTTTAGGTCCATACAACCACCACCACCACTAACTATTCAAACCTAACAACAACGACTGTAATTTTCTTTTACCATGTAGATCAATATGTATAGTTGTAAGTCTTTATGATCAAGATGGATTTGTAAAACATCTCCAGTGTATTGTATTACTGGTTGATGAAAGAAACTGCTACTTCCAGTAATACTTCTTAAAGCATGACATCAATCAACAACACAGTATGAAAATGAAGGTGAACAAGCATATGATACGACCTATTCACAGCACCTCAGCCCATAAACTTAGCTCTAATTTTTAATCTATATATAATACAAGAAATGAAAGAGTGCCTATTACTTTTGAACAAAATGATTTTACTCCAAAAGACAAAATTGTGTTAAATAAGGGGTAAACATCCTATTACGTGGAATATTACCTTTCTTCCTAGGAAATTATGTTAGGACTTTTAAAGAAAGGGAAACATACCAAGACATTTATGTACACTAACAATGGCTGATAATATAAGTTTTAGGCCATGAGCATTTAGAATAAACTATTCATGCTTAAGCCATAGTAATGTAACATAGTAAACTGATAGATTTTCAATCTTTATCTGATTGAAATAAAATATTTTCAGAAAAGATAATTTTTCATTGTCCCCACAATAAACAACTATTCTCTTCACAACACCCTAGCCCATAAGCTTAGCTCTAATATTTAATTTATTATTACAAGCAACCATAAATGAAAAAGTGCCTAGGAATATTACGTTTGAACAAAATAATTTTATTCCAAAAGACCAAATTCATTTGTGTAGAGATTCTTGAATAAGGGGAAAACATACCAACACATTTTTGTACTTAAACAATGGATGATAATATAAGATTTACTGAGCATGTAGAATAAAATACTCATGGTAATCCGCAGTAACGTAACATAATAAATTGATAAAGATTTCAATCTCTATCTGATTCAAATAAAACATTTGCAGAAAGATAGTCTTCATCTTCCACACCATTCTAACATAGTAAATAACTAGTCTCTTCACAACACCCCAACCCATAATCTTAGCTCTAATCTTTAATCTATTATTTCTTGAAATGAAAGAGAGTCTAGGAATATTACCTTTGAACAAAATGATTTCATTCCAAAATACCAAATTGATTTGTGTTGGGACTCTTAAAGAACTATTTATTGGGTATCAATTCAAAAGCTAGTGAAGAACAATAAATTAGTTAATATATTTTTCCTTTGTTTGAAGATTGAAACACCTAAGGAATCATATAGACAAAATAAAAGGAATAGACTACAGGAAAAAACATTTACCGTGGAGGAATATCTTGAATTTTTGGAGAGTTATCAAATGAAATATATCGTTGACCCTAAATGCCCTATAGAGAAGGTTGAAGCCGTTTTGGCTAGCTGGAATCTGAACAAGAACTATGGAAAGAAAGTAATTATGTAGTACTCAAATCTAACTTGTACATTTAGTTCTTTTTGTTTTACAATAGTTTAATTCTCTAATTTCATCTTTTTTTAGGCATCGATTTATTATTTCTTGATGGTTATTTTCAATGATGTTGTAGTAAAAGGTTCGTTGAGACTTGTGAATGAAGATTTTTTTAGACTTAATTTTTATAAATAAAAATAACAAACTCAATTAAAAAGTGTTGTAAAAATTATGGAGAGACCGGGGCTAGGATTCCACCATTGGTCGATATTAGTGATTTAATAAAACAATAATTATGCAACTCAACATTCAAATTGATTCTAATAGTATTGACTAGACATGTAGATTTTCAAAAGAATAGATGTCAATCCAAGCATAGAATATCAAAACCCTAAAGCAAGCATATTTTATCAAGAGAAAATACACCTAACTAATTAAAATCATATAATCAAGTTTTAATTCAAAGCAAAAATCATAATAGAGTTGTTATAATTAATTAAAAATAGAAATGTATCACTTTTACCGAAACAACGGCTTCCTCCATAGCCCCAAGGATTGGGGTCTAGCTCCGCATATTGGAAACACAATCAGAATAATTTTTCATTGCTCAAAAGTGTTTACAAGTGATGAAATGGGAGAAAATAATGATTAAACCGGGTTTGCTCTAAACGATCCCCAAACTCTCAATCCTTAAATGTGCTCTCTAGCTCTCTATTTATACACACAAATACACATTACTCAAATATATTCTTCCATAACTCCAAAATCTTCTTCTTTTTAATTAAAAATATCTTCAGGAATTCTTCCTTCTCTTTATTCTCCATATTTATTTACTAAACTCATATCTTCTTTAATTCGCAGAATAAAATCCAAGATAAAATCTTCCAAGGATATCTCTCTTGTTTAATACAAGATAACTTCCTTTTTCTTCAAATTCTTCCTGTTTATAAGGCAAGAAGATATTCTTATCTTAAAGATAATAAATCCTTTATCGTTGGAACCAAATTTCCCGCAAATATTCTTTTTGAATGTTGAAGATGAAGGGTGCCTCTTATCCTTCTGTTGGGGTGCCGATAGTAATTTGGGTGCTGAGAAAAAATTTGGGCTGCACATAACCGCGGGTTCCCCTTAGCCAAATCTGAGGCTCGCTTAGAAAATGTCCTCCGGGGTGCTTTTAGCAGTTTTTCGAGCCGATTCTTCCAAAAACGTTTATTTTCCAAAAATACCTACAAACACACAAAACACCAAAATAAGTACAAAATCGAGTACCAACATAGAGAAAATTGAGGACAATTTAGACACAAAAATGTGTCTATTAAATACCCCCAATCTTATTATTTGCTAGTCCTCGAGCAAATTTATTCTAGAAAATAAAGTCTACACTTAGCATGTGCAGCAAGCCGTTAAACCGCTAGGTGGCCCTAGCGGAGGAGTGTTGTCTCCGGGGGGTTTACCAGAGGTGTACCCACAAAACCTTTACTCCAGAACCTAGCTATCTGCGCAGAACCTTGGAAGGAACTAAAGAATCTCCTTGGTTGGCATACTTATTGACTACAGGAGGAAGTACCCTGATGTGAAATTCCAATTGATGTACACGAGTTTGCACTCAAGCATACTAAAATTCATATAAAGTGACAGAGCTCTACTCAGATAGTTTCTGGACATCATAAACCGGAGTCAACCAATCACATGGATAGATTAAAAAGATGGATGTAGAGAAAAACGTAGATGATGTTGACTAAGGTGAACCTATCCTAATGGAATGAGATACTGGTCTGGACTAATATCAACACACTGGAAAATACAACGGAACCAGTGGTCGATAATCCTAACTCTAGGTCAACTCACTGGAAAATACAAGGGTACCAGTGGTCGACTTTATTGTATTTATTCTGGTTGGTCTGGTGGTCTGGTCTCAATTTTTTTTTTTTTGTATCTTAGTCACTCTATTTCACCCTAGTAATGGTAAAAAGAAAAAAAGAAGTGATCAGGATTCTTTCGATGTTTCCATCATGAGGATATGGCGAAACTACCATGTTTTCTTTTCTAACACCTGAGCTCTATGCTTTTATGAATAGACTCTTCGATATGTTTCCATCTAATCAGATTGGTTCCTCAACTCCTACAACCAAAATGTCCCATCCACTTAGATTGGTTAGTGCAATCCTTAATAGGCATAAAATTCTAGGCTCTGGAGTTTATTTATTGCAACTAAAAAGTTTCTCCCATACCCCCAAACTTAAATCTAACATTGTCCTCAATGTTCTAAAGATAAAATTAAAAGCATATGAACAAGGAGAAACTGTTACCATTTGAAGCAAAAGAGTTAAGGAAAGATATTACCGTGTTGCATGAGATTGGGTTACCTCCCAAGAAGTGCTAAGTTTAAAGTCTTCAGCCAGACTAAGAAAGGATTAGTCACCACGAAGAATCATATAGCAACAGACGGAATAATTGCGGGTCATCTGAATCAAAAAGTGTTACCCAAAAGAAGAGAAAATCGTAACATACCATGAAGATACCGAACATACCCTTATTTAACTTTAAGACAACAATATCTAGTTGTGGTTCAGGTTTAGGCTCTATAAAAGTGTCTAGATAAAAGGTTTTCATTGGCTGGACTTCCTCAAAGGAAGGATCCTGAAGGTCAGGTTGTAGAGTCTGGAAATACTCAATTAAGAATTTAGAAGCACATAAAAGTGACCTGAATAACTGGGGATCCTCTAAGTCAATCAAATTTGACTTACACAGCTGACCATAATGAACGTGGTGGTCTTCCTTAAACAAATGTGTCGACCCTAATCTCTTAAAGTAATTAGGTTTAGTCTCAAAACTCAATAACCGACACATCTGAAATTCAAACGTTCCCACAATTGGAATAAAAGTTTTGGTGGGAAAACAAAATCAATCTGGGTATCATAGCCTGGGTAAACCACATCAACCAGAGGATGGTTTTCTAACAACTGAACTTCTTCCTGGACATTATTAGGTTCGGGAGAGCTAGTATTAAGGTAATCTGGCACAATGGATGAGGCACATATATCAAGTCCCAAGTGAGGGATCTCTGTAAGAGATAAAGGTAAGGCACAAGGAGAATGATAATCACCCCCAAACTTAGAGTTTTGGGTGTCTCTAAATAGACTAGCTACAATTTCCCTAATTTCCAGATCATCGGAATCCTGAAAATGGTCAATTGCTTCGTATAGATTATACTCAGGTGAAGCATCCTCACTCATATTTAAAATATCTACGAGTTCATCTTCTTCGTCTAAGACTAATGTTTCTAAATTTCTAGACTCTAAAACAATATTCTCAGAATAAACTCGTTCCTCTAAACTATCGTTGGCTTCGTAATCATAAGGAAATACTACATCGTCTAACACGGGAGTATCTCTATTCAAATCCTCGTCCTTTTGAATAGGTGAATAATTATTAAAATTATTTGGATTTGAAAAAGAAACATTATCATTATTAAGTTCAATTGGAGTAACAAATTCCTGATCACTATGCTTACTTATTTCAAATTATTCATCAACACTATCCTCATCATAATCATTATAATAACATGAAAAAGGTTGGACCTCATCTAAACAAGTAGTGTTACCAATTTTATCCTCGTCATATTGATTATGTGAATACCTATCTTCATTCTCAAAGGTATTATTGGATACACTATATTGGAAATTCAAGTTATTTCGAGCAATACTTTCGTTCGTCTCTAACTCAAGTCTACGTGTCGACTCAGCTATCCTCTCAAGGGTCTCCTCCAAAGAAAGTTCCCTTGGTGTTGGATCTAAGTTTTGAGTTAATCTATTGAGGATATCTTCTAAATATTCAGTCGTTGTTGCAGTCCTTTCGCCCATAACTACATTATTCACCTCAGCTAACTTACATGTCGATTCATCTAACTTTCGTGTCGACTCAGCTAAACTCCTGAGATACTCTTCTAGAGAAGGAATAAGAACTGAAGGATCATAAAAATGACTACTTTTCAAAAGTTTGTTTGATTGTATCCTCTAAATACGAAGAACTAGTATTATGATCTTCTTGCTCGTAAGAATGATGCGCATGCGGATAGTAATTGGGCTCACCATGGTATGACCCAAAATCTTGAAAAGTTTGGCGTGCCCAACCACTATTCACATTATGATCATAAAAAGATTAATGTCCATGTTGCTCGGTTGGATAATCATTGTATTGGCTATACCAGTTCGACATCCTAACTGCAAGGGGATTCTAAACAAGCACAAAAAAGGCTGAATCGACTACAACAAGCCTATTTTATCTAGCAAACAAAAAGCATGATGGCTCCACTTAGATTGTTTCTAGACCAGCTTCTAATCCTTCGAAAGGGAATTCGTTACAATTTAAGCAAACCCCTCTGGAATCAATCCGAGTCAAAGTAAGTTGAATAGAGGCGAGGGAAACTGCGTGGAGATTTGATACCCAAGGCCTCACCACATTACAAGGTGGCGTAGTCACGCATTCAACTCACAGAAACCATCATGAACTTCGAAGTATGCTTAAAAGAGTAACCAATATTTTTCGAATGACTTTCCTATTAAGCTCGTTACCCTATCGGTCTCGTTCTAGTCAAAATTTTAGGCTTAGGTTCGCGTTTGGTTTCATTTTCCTAAGGCGGGAAAGAAGAGAACGGTGATGAAATCCGAACCCTTATCTTGTATGTCCAGGCCTTGCCCTTTACTAGGAAATTAAAACAGCCGTATTCGGTTCCTCAACATATATGCATACAAAATCATTCAGTAAACCCGCTGACAGGGGATTCGCGGGTGTTTAGAATTCTTACCTCCCGTTCCAGACGGGGGATGAACCGTTGGAGTCGACTCGGGCCACGACTCCTATGTTATATACGAACCCGAGGGGCCGAGGCGATATCGCAATTGCCGTCCTTCTCTGCAAACAGTTTAATATTTAATACTACCCTTCCGTAGGGTTTAAAAAAAAGAATGTCCAAAGTCCAAGTCCAAAGTCCAAAAAAAATAAAGTGCAAAAGAAAAAGAAAAGTCTAAAAATAAATAATATCTAAAAAAATAAAAATGTCTCTCTTTTTTTTATTAAATAAAAAAAAATCTTCTTCTTTCGCTCCTTTCGCTTTGCTTTTTACTCCAAGTCTTTAAGTATTCACCAAAAGCTTTGGCAAAATATTCTTTCGCTCCAATTCCAAATTCTGTAAGGAAAAAACAAAAACCCAAAAATGTAAAGAAGAACAAATAAAATAAAACAAATAAAAACCTAAAAATGAAAAAAAAAATCTAAAAACTCTAGCCTAAAGACAAGTCCGCGTCGGCGGCGCAAAAAAATTGATGGTTATTTTCAATGATGTTGTAGTAAAAGGTTCGTTGAGACTTGTGAAGGAAGATTTTTTTAGACTTAATTTTTATAAATAAAAATAACAAACTCAATTAAAAAGTGTTGTAAAAATTATGGAGAGACCGGGACTAGGATTCCACCATTGGTCGATATTAGTGATTTAATAAAACAATAATTATGCAACTCAACATTCAAATTGATTCTAATAGTATTGCATAGACATGTAGATTTTCAAAAGAATAGATGTTAATCCAAGCATAGAATATCAAAGCCCTAAAGCAAGCATATTTTATCAAGAGAAAATACACCTAACTAATTAAAATCATATAATCAAGTTTTAATTCAAAGCAAAAATCATAATAGAGTTGTTATAATTAATTAAAAATAGAAATGTATCACTTTTACCGAAACAACAGCTTCCTCCATAGCCCTAAGGATTGGGGTCTAGCTCCGCATATTGGAAACACAATCAGAATAATTTTTCATTGCTCAAAAGTGTTTACAAGTGATGAAATGAGAGAAAATAATGATTAAACCGGATTTGCTCTAAACGATCCCCAAACTCTGCATCATTAAATGTGCTCTCTAGCTCTCTATTTATACACACAAATACACATTACTCAAATATATTCTTCCATAACTCCAAAATCTTCTTCTTTTTAATTAAAAATATCTTCAAGAATTTTTCCTTCTCTTTATTCTCCATATTTCTTTACTAAACTCATATCTTCTTTAATTCGCAGAATAAAATCCAAGATAAAATCTTCCAAGGATATCTCTCTTGTTTAATACAAGATAACTTCATTTTTCTTCAAATTCTTCCTGTTTATAAAGCAAGAAGATATTCTTATCTTAAAGATAATAAATCCTTTACTGGTGGAACCAAATTTCCCGCAAATATTCTTTTTGAATGTTGAAGATGAAGGGTTCCTCTTATCCTTCTGTTGGGGTGCCGATAGTAATTTGGGTGCTGAGAACAAATTTGGGTTGCACATAACCGCGGGTTCCCCTTAGCCAAATCTGAGGTCCGCTTAGCAAATGTCCTCCGGGGGTGCCTTTAGCAGTTTTTCGAGCCGATTCTTCCAAAAACGTTTATTTTCCAAAAATACCTACAAACACACAAAACACCAAAATAAGTACAAAATCGAGTACCAGCATAGAGAAAATTGAGGACAATTTAGACACAAAAATGTGTCTATTATTTCTCTAATGGAGGAAGGATAAATTATTGATGGGGGCATGGGGGACAAATCAAACGTTGACATGTGTCTTCCTTAATAAATTGATTCTAACATATTTTGTTTCCAAAAACAGAAAAGAAGTGTATTTTTTGAGAGGATATTGGTTATCTTAGTTGATTATATTTTATCATTAATATTTTTGGAAACATAATCAGTTGAAATAATTATTAAGAAAGACACATGTTAACATTTGATTTGTCCCCCATACCCCCATCAAAAATTTATCCGGAGAGGAAATGAATGTGTTCGGGTTAATTGCTTCCAAGATGGAAGGGGTTTTGGCCAGTAAATTTCACTAATTATCTGTGAAGTAGTATTTGTCTTTCTTTTACTAAGATTATTATTACAGAGAGCTAATTCAGGTAGTAAATTTGTAAAACTAGTCTCAATCAGCAAGCTAACCATGTTATTCACTCTCCTCAGATATCTTTTACTAATATTTGTTTCTTGCCTAATAGGTTTTCAGAAGGAATTCAAATTCAAGATGCAATTAGTTGTGCTGAAGAAGCAATATAATAATAAGGCACCGAAATTTGGTGCCAAAGGTATGCTCTTTCCCAATATATCCACAATTAATTTTAGTAATTTTTTATTGTAACTAATTATTATCTTTTGGCAGTTTGGTATTTTGGACCAATTTGCAACGACGGTAAAAAAAATAAACAGAAGGAGGAGGAAAATAAAAGTAACATAATAAAGGAATACAAACTTAAGGGGTCTTTGGAGTATAAGTTTCCCAACGTAAGTTTTTATACACAACTTTAATAACTTTTCCTTTTCCTTATTATGCTCTTTGGTTTTCCGTCGACAGACCATCTTATTTCTGTACTTTAACAATGGCTGATAATATCAGCTTTACTGAGCATATAGATTAAACTACTCATGGCTAATCCATAGTAATGTAACATAATAAATTGATAGATATTTCAATCTCTATCTAATTGAAATTGAACATTTGCAGAAAAGATAGTCTTTATCTTCCACACTGTTATAACATAGTAGATAACTAATCTCTTCTTAACAACCCAACCCATAAACTTATCTCTAATATTTAATCCATTATTAGAAGACAAGAAATAAAAGAGTGCCTAGGAATATCACCTTTGAACAAAATGATTTTATTTCTAATGACTAAATTATGTTGAATAAGGGGAAAACATACCTAATTGTGTGGAATAACCTTTGTGCCTTGGAATTTGTGTTGGGACTCTTGAAGAAATGAAAAATATACCAACACATTTGTGTACTTTAACGATGGATGATAATGTAAGCTTTACTGGGAATGTAGAATAAACTACTCATGGTTAATCCATATTAATATAGGGTGTTCCTTTAGATACCCCTAGAAAATACTAATGGTACCCCCATTAGTTAGTTAAGTTGGTTATAATTTTGTTTACATGAAAATATTTAGATTGTTTCAAATTTTTGATAACCATACCCCGTCTATATGAATCCCTAAAAATAAAATAAAAATATTATGGAAGATTCGCAATCGAGATTAAAGATCATGAAGTTTGGTTAGGTGAAAAAACGGGGGTCTAACAACCACACCCAATATTTCGCTTAGCAATCTATATGGACAAACTCTAATATACTTTCTAGAGAATCAACTAGACAGTAAGACTCAATCTAGATAAAAGTATATCAAAGAGTTTATATCTCAATCTCTCGATTTGATCTTTACTCAAGCAAATAGAAATATGCGAGTCTTTATCAAAGAGAGATAACTTGGATGGTACCAAAGACCAATATCCAAGTGTAAATCAATTTAAATCAACAACCAAAAGGTCGGATATTCTAATTGATTGAACAACGCACAACATGTATTATTTCAATTATATAAACAAATATAATGCGGAATAGAAATAACACAGTCACCAGTATTTTGTTAACGAGGAAACCGCAAATGCATAAAAACCCCGGACCTATTCCAGATTGAACACGCACTGTATTAACCCGCTACAGACACTAGCCTACTCCAATTAACTTCGTCCTGGACTGTAGTTGAACCCCAATCAATCTCACACTGATCCAAGGTACAATTATGCTCCTATGCCTCTGAACCCAGCAGGATACTGCGCACTTGATTCCCTTAGATGATCTCACCCACAACTAAGAGTTGCTACGAGCCAAATTCGAAGACTTTAATGAACAAATCTGTATCACACAGAAAGTCTACGATAATAGATAAATCCGCCTCCCACGAATATACCTATGAGTTTTGTTCTGTCTTTTGATAAATCAGGGTGAACAAGAACCAATTAATAATACCAGACTTATAATCTCGAAGAACATCTTAGTATTATCAATCACCTCATAATAATCTTAATCGACGCAACGAAAAAAGATATTGCGGAATCACAAACGATGAGACGAAGTTTTTTTGTGATTACTTTTTATCTTGCCTATCGGATATAGAAATCTCAAGCCAATTATTATAATTGTACTTGTACGATAGAAACAGCAAGATCAGATCACACAACTACGATAAAAGTAGTGTCGGTCTGGATTCACAATCCCAATGAAGTCTTTAAGTCGTTAACCTGGTTTAGAAGAAGAAACCAAAGGTTAAAGGAGAATCGACTCTAGCTTAGCACAACTAGTATCACACAGAATGTGTGGAGATTAGGTTTCCCAGTTGCTAGAGTTCTCCCTTGTATACACTTTCAAATCAGGGTCTGCAATCAATGTTAACTTAGTAACAAAGCATTCAATATTCACCATTAGATGAAAACCTGATTAGATTCAAGCTAATATTTCTCAACCGTTAGATCGAAAACTTAGCTTGTCACACACAAATGTAATATCCAATTTTGGGTTTATGAACCGTACCCAAACATTAACATTTGTTGGTTCAACAAGTCAACCAAAAGGTTAGCCATATGATTACTCTCATGTCAACCTTATTCCTCTTCACCATAACTAGTTCAAATGACTCAATTGAACTAGTTAGAGAGTCGTTCAATTGCAAGGAAATCTTATGTAACTAAACAAGACACAATTGAAGAAAAATCGGTTTGATTCACTCGAATCGGTTCATGAACTTTATAGCCACGGTTTGCAAAAGCATTCCTTAGTTTATTTAAACATTAGTTCAAGAACAACCGACTTTAGATATAACCTGATCAAGTTCGCGGACTGGGTTCGCGGACTTAAGCTCATGGAAGGAGTATACAAACTCCAACATAAAATCTCGGGCCGAGAAGTTCCGCAAGTTCGCGGACTTGGCTCACGCCACTTCCATTTCTCTTGATCAACAAAGTTCGCAAACTTTGGTTCAAGGAATAAGGACTTATGCATACATTTGTTTCCACAAAAATGCTTATATCCTACCAATGGTTATGTAATCTAAACTCTCATTTCAATCATTGACACATTCTCAGAGAACGTTATATAACCGTTATTCACAGACCCTTTTTCGTCAGAACAATTTTCAAAGTAATTGAAACATAACATGACTTTCGTCACTTGGTAAAGATGAATTCGGCTAAAGCGAAAGTTTACCAACACACATTTCGAGAAATAGATAGACGAGATAAACTCGGCTCGAAATAACAAATGTGTATAATGAAAGTCTATATATCAAAACGACTTTTGTCTCAAGAGTAGGAGATAGAGTAAATAGACTTTTGAGTGACAGATAAGTTCAAGTCTCCACATACCTTTTAGTCGATGAAGATCCACTAGTTCCTTGAGTAGTCCTTCGTCTTGTATGATGTTTGCCATGGAGTCTTGAGCTCAACTACACTTTCTATCATAATCCAAGACCTTAGCTCTAATAGGCTAGTAATCAAGACTTATAGTTTTGATCACTAATATTGACAAACATGCTTGAGATAGCAACACACGCGAGTTCGACCGAGCAATGCTCTAACAATCTCCCCATTTGTCAATTTTAGTGGCAAAACTATTAATACATATGAAATACAAAAAAAAAAAACTTTTGTAGCTCCTATTCCACATGCCTAATCTTCAACATTACTCGAAATCTTCGTCACTTCCAAGTACTCCAATGATTCCAAAGGTTGTAAGTTTAGCATCATCGTTGTTGAAAATCCGTAGCTATAAAAACAAGAAAACAATAGTTCTCAATCATTGTTATACATTGTCATAGTATCATTATACATCTTCAAAGTTCAATTGTATCACAACTTCAACAACAATACTGTGGTGATATGTATCACTCCCCCTTAGTCAATACTCCATCTCACATGGAAACCAATCCCCCTTACATAATGATCCGAAAACCATATGTATTTGTAGTGTGAACTACATATTAATTCTCCCCCTTTTTGTCAATAAAATTGGCAAAGGTACAAGAACGGGATCCTAATGAAATTTCCGAAAGAGACATTTCATGACCAAAATAAAGAACACACATCATCTTATTTAGATGCAATCATAAATCCGAAGCTAAATGCATTCATCAAGGAGTTTAAAGATACAAGATAACCCCTATAATATTCCACAGCCGCACTCCCCACAAAGATTTGGCAATTAAGCACAAGTTCAAAAAGAACTCTCCCCCATAAAATGTCATTCCCAAGGGAACAACAAGAGCGATCTTAATTTCGAAAGAAAAGAAGGATTTCTTTGGACAAAACAAATCACATACAAGTATGAATTTGAATCCAAAAAGTTCAATTAAATTAACCACAAGAGAACCCATGATTAATTTAATCAACAAGTTCTCAAACATAAGTGAACTTATGGAGACTTAAAAGATACAATTAGATTAATCACAAGAGAACCCATAATTAATCGAATTGAAATACACAACCAAATTAATCACAAAAGTAATCAATTTAATTGGTCATGCTCAACATAAGAAAACTTACGGAGCAACAACTAAATAACCAAACAAGATGATTAACTTAGTTGAAAATGCTCGACATAAAGTACCTTACGGAACAACAACATAGCTAATCAAAAATAATCAACTTGGTTTTTTAATGCTCAACATTAGACACTTTACGGAGCCTCACAGTAATACATAAAATATGGATCAGGGAAGATCACTTACTGCGGAATACTCAAGGATGCATTCTATTTTCCATCACTATTTGCACAATGACATACAATAGACATAATCCATGCAAACAAAAGATTTTAACCTATCTTCCATCAATAATTGACAATATAGGCTTAACTTTTGTATTTTTCAAAAGTCCATTCATTCTTTTATCAATACATGCATATCGACATACGAAAGACTTTACTTTTGACAAGATATGGGATGGTCAAGTTCACGGACGTAAACACACACATCCCATAACAATATTGCAATATATAAAACCATAAAGATTAATACTGCAAAAATCATCTTCCAAACAATTTAGAATTTAAACCAATAAATCTAAAAACATGAAGATGAAAACGTTGGACATAGCTATGTGTAATCACAATAATGGCTATTCCAATCTCTAGTTATTCTTCTAAATAAAAACAGAAAAATAGAAGATTTACTAGATAAAAACTCATATAAAGCATTTCACTTACTTTGAGTACTCTTCTCATACTCTCTGTATTCATCAAGCTCATCATTAATTAGATCAATCCTTGATTCCAGATTGTCCATCTTTTCTTCGAGTCTCTTAGAAGAAGCTTCAAGTTCACTTTTTAGGGCGCGAACTTGTTCCAAGACAAGATTCATGGTTAAAGAAAGATTATCAAACTGAGAAACAGAGATGTTCCCGTCCATAGAGGAACCATGAATATCAGGGCTCATCACATTATCAGAAGAATCGAATCGTATCTTCTTAGAAGGAAAGAGAACAGTCCAAACATCACTTTTCTTACTAGAAAGACTTGAAGAGGACATGATAGAGAAGATAGAAGAAATGTTATGCTAAGGAGAAAAACCTCATTTTAGAAACATCTGAGGATAAGATAAATATCCAAAATGACCTTTGACCAAAACCCTAAAAATTTATCCTCAGAAAAAGATTTTAAGAAAAACGTTTGAAAACTAGGCTAAACAGAAAACTTACATCATAACCCTCTTGAAGATTATGATTTTTTGTTTAAGAGGGATAAACAAAAATCATCAATACAGTATTACAAACTGTAGTTGTTCCAATCCCCTACAGAACTGGGTAACTTCTTTTGAGGGCATGAGGTGTTCGTTGTGCCTTGTTTTGTTCTTAAGAAAGAGGAGTTATCTTCATCATTCTTTCTTTATTTTAGCACAGATTTGAATACCTTGATTGTTGATTTTCGTAAACTATGCATTTTATTGGAAATCTCTTTTACAAAAGAGGGAGCTTTGTATGAGATTTCTTTTTCTTCTTCTGCAAACAACGCTTGACAGAGGAGATCTTTTTCTGTTTCAAAGTGCCACAAATTTTAAGACGATCCTGATAAACATGTGAGGAAATCACAGGAATAGGTAAATTCTTGTGATTTTATATATGATCCTTGTTATCAAAATGACTTAAGGATGATAAAGAATCAGACGGAATTTGCTGACAATTCATAGTCGAAGAGATTCGATATGTTTTGTAAGAATCACAATTGATCAACTCCGATTTTAACTTAGATAGTTGGTGTTCCAGATTTTCAATCCTTTTAATTAAAACTTCCTTTTCAAGATGAAGATTTTCTGAGGAAGTAAGATTGTTTATCATGGAATGACTGTTAGGAGGACAGATGTGATTATCAGCAAAGAGATTAAGAGAACCATCATAGACATCATCCTCAGGACAATAGTCAAGAGTAGCCATCCATGCTTTAGTTATCTCACTCGTTTTCGTATCAGGACATTTGGAAGTATTGTGAATACTTCTATAGCACTTGAAACTATTAACATAGTTTTTCTGAACTTTTTTATTGATTGACTGAGCTTTCTTTTGAGACTTTCTTTTTCTCTGTCTCAGAGATTTCTTTAGCTGTTGTATAAACAGTGACATAGTCAAATTAAAGAAATTCTCGTCCCTTTTATCAGCCAATTTATGACGTCGAGACTTACGGCAGCAATATGATTGCTAAACAGATGATGTTTCTCTCTTTGTTCAAGTTCAAGATCGAAAATTTTCAACTTTCCAGCAAGAGTATTTCTGGATAGAGTATCAAGGTTATTTCCCTTAACGATGGCATGCTTCTTAGACTCGTATCTAGATGGCAGAGATCTGAGAATTTTCATCACAATGTCCTTTTCAGGAATAGTCTTACCCAATGCAAAAGATGTATTAACAATTTCAGACACTTTGTGATTAAACTCATCAAATGTTTCTTTATCTGCCATACGAAGGTTTTCCCAATCGGAATTAAGGTTTTGAAGCAAGCTTCCTTTTTTACTGGTATTACCTTCGAATACGGTTTCTAAGATTTCCCAAGCTTCTTGTGACTTAGTGCAATTAAACACATGGTGCTGAAGATTTGGGGTAATGGCATGTATGATCGCATTCAAACCGTCGGAATTTTGCTTTGCATCAAGTATCTCGGCAGGGGTGTATTCACCAATATTCTTGGGAACGTTTACATCTCCAACTGCCACAACGAGAGGATCGTAGCCATTAACAATATATACCCATGATTGAAAATCACGATCTTGAAGAAAAGCTCGCATAGAAATTTTCCACCATAAGTAATTTGAGCCATCGAAGACTGGTGGTACGTTAATTGAGATATCTGTTAGAGCATAGATCGGTAAACCTCGCATGCGTTGCTATATCAAGCATGTTTGTCAATGTTAGTGATCAAAACTATAAAGTCTTGATTTCCAGCCTATTAGCTAAGTCTCGTACTAGGATAGGAAAAGTGTAGTTGAGCTCAAGGACTTCATGGTGATTCAACGACAATGATGAAGATCTACACCAAGGAACCGTGGAACTTCATCAACAAAAAGGTATGTGAAGACTTGAACTTATCTATCACTCGAAAGTCTATCTATTCTTCTCCTACTTCTTATGAGACAAAAGTCATATGCTATATAGACTAGATCATATACACTTGATATTTCGAGCCGAGTATTCATTGCTTATCTTTTACTCGAAATCATGTGTTGGTAAAGCGTTTCGCTTTGATCAGGTTTATCTTCACCTAGTGACGAAAGTCATGAAAGTTTCAATCACTTTGGAAATTGCTCTGACGAGAAAGGTGTGTTGTTCTTCACGACTGAATATCGCCCTCTGAGAATGTTTCAATGATTGAAATGAGAGTTTAGATTATATAACCATGTATTCCTTGAACCGAAGTTTTCGAACTTTGTTGAGTAAGAGAAATCGGTAGGATTGTGGAATTGGCTTGCCAAGTCCGCGAACCTAGTCCGCAGACTCAGTCCGCAAACTGATGGAAGTTCTCGACCGAGAATTTCTGCTAGGATTTCCAAAACTCGTTTGTGTGCTAAGTCCGTGAACTGGCGGAAGTTCTCGACCCGAGAATTTCTGCTGAGTTTGGAAAACTAAACCGATTAACTTAAGTCCGCGAACTTGTTTGCGAGCTTAATAGGTTATGATCTAAAGATGTTCTCTGAACATGAAACTTTAATTATTAAGGAATGATTTATGCAAACCGTGGCTATAATGTTCATGAGACGATTCTAATTGAATCGAATCATCTTTGTTTCAATTGTGTCTTATGTAGTTACATAAGATCTCATAGAAATTGAACAACTCTTAACTAGTTCATTTGAGTCAATTGAACTAGTTATGGTGAAGAAGAACATGATTAATATGAGATGCTCATATGGTTGACCTTTTGGGTTATCATGTTGAACCAACATATGTGTACTCGTTTGGGCATGGTTTTATCAAACCCAGTAAACGTGTACCCAAGTGTGTGTGACAAGCTATGTATTTCGATCTAACGGTTGAGAGATATTGACTTGAATCTAAATCAGGTTTCATCTAACGGTGAATAGATTTTGCTTTGTACCTAAGGAAAAACCCTGATTTGAAGGCTATATAAAGGAGACTTCTAGCATTGAGCAAACCTAATCCCCACACGTCTGTGTGCTACTAGTGCTCTCGCTAGAGTCGATCTCCATTAACTCTTGAGTTTCTTCTGTAAACTCGAGTTAACGACTTAAAGACTTCATTGGGATTGTGAAGCCAAACTGATACTACTTTTATCGTAGTTGTGTGATCTGATCTTGCATCTTCTATCGTACGAGTACAATCGATTGATTGGCTTGAGATCGTGAGAGTTCTACGATAGGCAAGATAAAGAAGTCACAAACATCTTCGTCTCACTTTTTGTGATTCCTCGACAATCCGCTTGTGTAGTCAGGAAGGATTGTATAGAGGTGATTAATTAATCTAGGTTGTTCTTCGGGAATATAAGTCCGGATTATCAATTGGTTCCTGTTACCCTGATTTTATATCTAAAGACGGAACAAAACCTAGGGTTTATATGTGGGAGACAGATTTATCCTCTCGATATACTTTTCTGTGTGAGACAGATTCGTTTATTATCAAGTCTGTGATTTTGGGTTGCAGCAACTCTTTGTTGTGGGTGAGATCAGCAAAGGGAATCAAGTACGCAGTGTCCTGCTGGGATCAGAGGCGTAGGAGTACAACTGTACCTTGTATCAGTGGGATATTGGTAGGGGTTCAACTATAGATCAGTTCGAAGTTAGCTTGGAGTAGGCTAGTGTCTGTAGCGGCTTAATACAATGTGTATTCAATCTGGACTAGGTCCCGGGGTTTTTCTGCATTTGCGGTTTCCTCGTTAACAAAACTTCTGGTGTCTGTGTTATTTCTTTTCCGCATTATATTTTATATAATAGAAATAATACAGGTTGTGTGTTCGTGATCATCAACTTCTCTAATCCAACTTTTGGTTGTTGATTGTAGTTGATTGATCCTTGGACATTGGTCTTTGGTACCGTCCAAGTTATCTCTCTTTGATAAAGACTCGCTATTGATTTTATCTTGAGTAGAAATCAAATCGAGAGATTGAGATAATAACTCCTTGAGATACTTTTTTATCTAGATTGAGTATGACTGTCTAGTTGATTCCCTAGCAAAGTATTTCGGAGTTAGTCCATACAAATTGCTAAGGGAAATATTGGGTGGTGTTGTTAGACCCCCGTATTTTCAATTGGTATCAAAGCAGGCAAACACGTTAAAGACCTTATAAGTATGTGTTTGTAGCGATATGGTTATGGAAGAATCTATCTATAATAACGTACCAATTCAGAAATCACCTGATAATTCTGAAAGCTTCGTTTCACCTGAGAAAACTGTCACATCTAGGTCAGTATCTAAACATTCTCTTAATGTAGAAACTGTTGAAGTCTGGGAAACACACCTAGAAGAACAGTTAGATGAACTTTCTGATGAAGGTGATTCAAATATTGATAGAGATGTTGATGAGGAAGTCCCAGAGTATGTTAAGCTTTTGAATTCGTTGGAAAAGGAAAAGATGACAACTTCTCCTGTCACACCTTTTCTAAATACTCTCTGTCGTACAAATAAGAAATTGAGAAGATGTTACGCAGATGTTTATGTTTCGAATCGCTCTAACGAATCGATCCTCAAGGATTCTGAGGAAAACCTACGTATGAAGTCACTTGAATGTGATAACCTTCTTCAGAAAAACTTTTCGTTGGAAGATAAACTTGCAGATTCTGAAGCAAGGGTTAACTCTCAACAAATTATTTTTGATGACAGAGAAAGCGCTTTTATCGATCGAGAGAAACGTCTTGAGGTTGATTTAGCTAATGATCTTGATAAAATCAAGATATTAGAAGATGACTTGAAAAAGTTCAATACTATCTCAAGAAAATTAACCACTATGCTAGGAGCAAGTAAAAATCATCGTGATACACGAGGATTGGGCTATAAGGGAATATATGCTCCAAGTATTAGCAAAGAGGTAAAAATTTTCAATTCTTCTCAACAAAAGGTTTCCACTGATGGCAAAAGTGAAACACCTAAACCGGCAGTTAAGGTTCAAAAGAGCAAAGTTTATCAACCTTCAAAGTCAGCATACACGGATCGAGGTAAGAACATTCCTTATGTTTGTCACTTTTGCGGAAACAAAGGACACTCTAAGAGAAGGTGTCGCCTTCATAAAAGGAATGGAAAACTTCACAACATTTTTATTTGGATGTCTAAAGAAGTTGTTAAACCTATATCACAGACTGGAATCGTTCCTGTACGACATCAAGGAACATACTGTGATAGGGATTTTCCTAATTATGTATTCAAACCGAAGGATACCTACAATGGTGGAAAGAAAAACAGCAAAAGTGTGACAGATGCTGTAAAACAATCTGAAAAGAGAAAAAGGAACAGAAGGAAGAGAAGGTCATGATCCCCTAATGTTCTCAAAAAGGACTGTGAATCCAAGACTTCAGACTTCTTACATGTCAACAATCGAGTCTTGATGTATTTTCAAAAGTTGTTGTAGATAGTGGTGAAAACTGGTTCTTTTCGAACTTGTGAAGGGAATAATTTTTTTTAGATTTAAATAATTTAGAAATGTAGAAAATTCAATTAACAAGTGATATAAATTTTATGGAGAAAATAGGGGTGATGATTCCACCATTCAACAATATTTATGTAGTTTTATTTATTTTTTATTATGCAAATTTAATAATTGTTTTGATTCTAACTATTGCCAAAAGCAGATTCTCAAAATATCAAAGATTAATCGCAAGCATAATACATCAAGAGTATAAAACTAAGAATGTATTATCAAGAAAAAATATATTTGATTAATAAAAATCATTTATTTTCAATGCAATTAATCATATATAAATATTGCAAAAATTAATCAAATAAAAATTACCACATAAATATTGCGAGAAAGGCTTCCTCCGTCACCCCTGGAATTGGGTTTAGCTACTCATGATGAAAAACCTCTCAAAATATTTCATTGATGCTCAAAAGTTGATTACAATGAAGAGAAATATCAAAAAAATCAATATTCGACCGTACTTTGCAACACACAGGAAGCGTCAGGGAAGAACGATACCAATGAAGTGCTGTAAGCACTGTTTCTAAGTCGCGGGAAAGGAATTGGAAATTGTCGCAGTTAAGCGACACCTTTCAACGACTTTCCTGGAGCGTATTTTGTTCTTCGTCTTCAACTACACCAGCAGAACTTTTCTCTTCTCTGCGTGATTTTATTTTGATTCTCTCGACTCCTAAACTTTCCCCAAAGACTCTCCAAACTTTCTAAACTCTTTAGCCTTGTATTTATAGTGTTTTAGAACAAAAATATCCGACCATAACACCGTATAATCTCCCATTAATCCCGTCATTGCTCGCTGCCCATATTTAACAATAATTTCCATTTTTGGCTTCTACACACGTTAGATTTGATCCTGCACGCTCTAGTTAGCCTTCTCCACGTCTCAGCACTCTTTCAACGCTAGTAGAACTCCTCCATGCACACAAGAACTTCCAGTTTGCTCGTGTTACAGTACACTTGCTCTGTTTTGGGTGTGTGAATCATCACGCGTTTTCCAGCCAATTCTGATCGAACCCACTGCCCAAAATGTGTTCCTTAACCTATATCACATCTCTCTATCAAATTTCAGCCATTGAATCGACCCGTAACCCCTTCATTTTTGTGATCAAACTTCTTCCAGTTGAGAATTTCATTTCCCGCCAAAAAACAGTTTTCAAACGAAGTAGAAAGGGTGTCCCCCTATCCTGAACTGGGGTGCGAATAGCATGTGTCCACTGAGGTGCCCCTTAACCGATAGTGAGAGTCCGAATAACAATTGTCCTTCAAGGGTGCCCCGGACAACTTTTCGAGCCGAATTTTCCAAAAATGTTTATTTCCTAAAAATACATAAAAACACAATATTAGTACAAAAATAGAGTTCCAACAATACGGACATTGAGGACAAATTAGACACAAAAATGCGTCTATCAAATACCCCCAAACTTATTATTTGCTAGTCCTCGAGCAAATTTATTCTAGAAAGGAAAATCATTTGAACTCCTAGGTGGCCCTAGTGGCGGAGTGTTGTCTCCGGAGGGTTTACCAGAGGTGTACCCACAAAACCTTTACTCCAGACCCTAACTATCTACGCAAAATCTTGGAAAGCACTAAAGAACCTCCTTGGTTGGCATACTTATTAATTATAGGAGGAAGTACCCTGATGCGAAATTCCAATTACTGTACACGAGTTTTCACTCAAGCATACTAAAATTTATATAAATGACAGAGCTCTACTAAGATAGTTTCACGATGGACATCATACTCGGAGTCAGACTAATCACATGAAAAGATTAAGAAGATGGAAAAAGAAAAATGTAGATGGTTGAAAAAGTGAACGGTGTTTCCCATATCTGTTTGAAGGCCTCTGCCAAGGTGAACCTAACCTAAATGACTGAGATACCGGTATGACTAATATTAACACATTGGCATATACAAGGGAACCAGTGGTCAATAATCCTAACTCTAGGTCAACACAACTGGCATATACAAGGGTACCAGTGGTCGACTTTATTAAACACACATTTATTTAAGAACTAACAACATGATTGGACCTTGTGGACCCAAGCGCATGTTTCTTGTCAGCAGATTACATGGTAATTCCCGTGGATCCTGCATTCCACGCTTGTTTAGGCGACGGAGACAGGGAGAACACACACATATTGCAATCCAAGTGTTAGTATTTATTCCGATTGGTCTACTGGTCTGGTCTAATTTTTTTTTTTTGAAAAGGGAACTCAGTCACTCTATTTCACCCTAGCAAAGGTAACAACTTGAATCGTGTGCCCCACCAAATCACTTGAAATAAAAGAAAAAATAGAAAGTGAAAAGGACTCGACGAGATATGGCGAAACTATCATGTTATTTCTAACACCTGAGCTCTGTGCTTTTATGAATAGACTCTATAGATGTTTCCATCAAGTCAGATTGGTTCCTCAACTCCTAAAACAAAAATGTTTCCATCCACTTAGATTGGTTAGTGCTATCCTTAATAGGCGTAAATTTCTAGGCTCTGGAGTTTATTTATTGCAACTTAAAACTAACAAAAAGTTTCTTCCCCACCCCCAAACTTAAATATAACATTGTCCTCAATGTTTCTAATGAAAGAGCAGTACCAAAAGTAACATAACACGAGGAGAAGTTGGAAAGATAGTACCTGGGTGAAGAAAATCAAAAACTAATATACAACATACAATCCGCCTCGATGGTCAATCAAGGGTAAACAGGGTCCTCCAGAGGGACCTCCTCAACATCACCTGTAGGCAAGGGCTCTAAAAAGGGTTTCAATCTCTAACCGTTAACCTTCGAATAACTACTACCATCCGGTGACTTAATTTCAACAGCTCCATGAGGAAAAACAGTGCGAACAATAAAAGGACCTGTCCACCGAGAACGCAACTTCCCAGGGAAAAGATGTAAGCGGGTATCATACAGAAGAACTTTTTGACCTGGAGAAAATGTCTTTCTTAGAATATTCCTATCATGCACAAGTTTCATTTTATTCTTATACTCCTTCGCACTATCATACGCATCTCTACGAATCTCTTCCAACTCATTGAGTTGGAGTTTCCTATGGGCTCCTGCCTTGTCGAGTGAAAAATTTAGCTGCTTAACAGCCCAATAAGCTCTATGTTCTAACTCAACAGGTAAATGACATGCCTTGCCATAAACAAGCCGATAAGGCGACATTCCAATAGGAGTCTTAAACGCAGTACGGTAAGCCCATAAGGCATCAGTAAGCCTAGACGACCAGTCTTTCCGATTAGGATTAACTGTTTTCTCTAATATACGTTTTATCTCCCTATTGGAAACCTCAACTTGACCACTAGTCTGTGGATGATACGGGGTAGCTACCTTATGAGTAATACCATATTTCTTCATTAAAAGCCTAAAAGGTCCATTACAAAAGTGCGACCATCCATCACTAATTATAGCTCGCGGTGTACCAAAACGTGTAAGTATATTTCTTTCAAGAACTCTATCACAACCCTATGTTCATTGGTTTTACACGCAACCGCTTCAATCCACTTAGAGACATAGTCTACAGCGACAAGGATGTATAGGTTACCAAAAGAATTAGGGAACGGACCCATAAAGTCAATACCCCACACAACAAAGACCTCAACAATCAGAATCGGGTTCAAGGGAATCATGTTCCTACGGGAAATGGTTCCTAATTTCTGGCAACGTTCACAAGTAACACAATAACTATGGGAGTCTTTAAACAACGAAGGCCAATAGAATCCACACTGCAATATCTTAGCAGCAGTCTTCTTAGCACTAAAGTGACCCCCACAAGCATGATCATGACAAAAGGAAATAATACTGGACTGGTCACTCTCAGGTATACATCTCCTAATAATCTGGTCTGGAAAATACTTAAACAAATAAGGATCATCCCAAAAGAAGTGCTTAACCTCGGCTAAAAATCTAGAACGATCTTGTTTACCCCAATGTTGGGGCATTCGACCAGTAACAAGATAGTTCACTATATTCGCATACCAAGGTAATTGGGTAACAAAGAACAATTTTTCATCAGGAAAGCTATCCCTTATAGGAAGGGAATCATCTGGGGAACTAACAACTAGCCTAGACAAGTGATCTGCTACAACATTTTCGGCACCCTTTTTGTCTCTAATGTCTGGAGAAAACTCTTGCAACAACAGAATCCACCTAATAAATCTAGGTTTAGTATCCTTCCTAGACAAAAGATATTTTAAAGCAGCATGATCAGTATATATGATGATCTTAGAACCTAAGAGATAGGGTCTAAACTTGTCTAAGGCAAACACAATGGCTAATAGTTCCTTCTCGGTAGTGGTATAGTTCAACTGGGCATCATTCAGAGTTTTGCTAGCATAGTAAATCACATGAAGTAACTTATTTTCTCGCTGACCTAGCACAACACCAATAGCATAATCTGAAGCATCACACATGATCTCAAAGGGTAGGTTCCAGTTGGGTGCCTGGACTATGGGGGCGGTAGTGAGTAATGACTTAAGCTTCTCAAAAGCCTCTAAACAAGCATCATCAAAGACAAACTTAACATCTTTTGCAAGCAAATTTCAAAGAGGTATAGACATCAAGCTAAAATCCTTAATGAAACGACGATAAAAACCATCATGCCCTAAGAATGACCTAATATCTCTTACAGTTTTTGGGACCGGTAAAGTTTTAATAAGGTAAACTTTGGATCTATCTACCTCTATACCCTTTGAAGATATAATATGCCCTAGAACAATTCCTGAACGAACCATAAAGTGACATTTCTCCCAATTAAGCACTAAATTCTTTTCCTTACACCTAGTCAAAACTAATGACAAATGATGCAAGAACTCATCGAAAGACGAACCAAACACTGAAAAATCATCCATAAAGACCTCTAAGAACCGTTCTACCATGTCAGAAAATATGCTCATCATGCAACGCTGAAAAGTCGCAGGGGAATTACATAGCCCGAAAGGCATGCGTCTATACGCAAAGGTACCAAAGGGACAGGTAAAAGTGGTTTTCTCCTGGTCTTCTGAGGAAATAACGATCTGATTATATCCAGAGTAGCCATCTAAAAAGCAGTAGTGACTATGTCCAGCTAATCTCTTTAGCATCTGGTCGATGAAGGGAAGGGGAAAGTGGTCCTTCCTAGTGACCTTGTTCAATTTCTTATAGTCAATACAAACACGCCAACCCGTGGTCACTGATGTAGTTTTGAAAGTGGTAATAAAGTTCGTTCAACTCGGATTGTGTAAAGGTTTGATTTAAGAACTAAGAATAAAAATACTAAAAATATATTCACAAGGTTGTCACGAATATCGAGAGAGACTGAGACTCAGGATTCCATCAAATTCCATTCATGCGACTCAAATAATAATCCAATCAATTATAGTTCAAATAATAAAAATATAGGCTCTTGTTCTTTGCTAAAAATAGATTTTTGAAAAGCAATGACTGTAAATCAAAAGCATGACGTATCAAAAATACATATACCAAACATACACCATCAAACGAAATCACACCCATTCAATAAAAATCATAAATCGATTAAAAATCAATGCAAATAGTCATAAAAGAATTATTAGAATTACCACATGCGTGAAATCGGGCTTTCTCCATCATCCCAGTGTTGGGGTTTAGCTCATCATATTAATCACTTGCTCAAAATACATGTTTATAGCCCAAAAGTTGATTAAAAAGATGAAAAGGTATAAAACAGTGAATCTCCGACTCACAAAAGGCGTCCAAAAAAGAACGATAATAAAAGACTGCTGCTGAGGAACGATACATCCTAACTTCTGTTGACGCTTCTGGAAATAAGTCTGTCCTTGGCGGTCCGTTCTATCTTGTTCTTCAGGGTTCTTTAGTGGCGGAACAGCAGCAGGAGAAATTCTGATGGTTTGATTTACGCCTCCTGTGGTGCTCTTCTCGGCCCCAACTCACTTGATATCTCTTCTGGGAACCCTAAGACATCTATTTATACACAACAGATCCCACAAATCCGATTTGTATTCGATTATTGTTTTTCTTTTCCTTCGGCCGGAAGTCACGGGAATGATCTCTGTGTGCGGCTTCTGTTGAGTCCGTGCTCTTCCCAAACTCCCTAAACGCGTCATACTCCAGCTAGGACTCAAACTAGACCTGATACGTACAAATCCTGGCGTCAAATTCTCACGCAATCTCTGAAACGCGATATACATGTCCATCTCCTCTGTTTTGCTCTCACGGCTTATCCAGCCCAATTCGATCGATCAAATCACTTGAATATGACCTAGTATCCTCTATAAAGTCCAGCCCAAGAATTTCCAGTGATTTAATCTCCATAAAACTCCTCAAAAATCCGAATCCTAAACTGCCAGGCGTGAAAGCTAATTTTCCCGCCAATTCTCTTCTTTTGAATTTGAAAAGGAAAGTGACCTCCCCCTATCCAGTTCCGGTGTCCCTTTAGCACATGCCTAGAAATGGGTTACCCCTTATCCAAAGCGAGAGTCCGAAGAGAAAATGTCCTCCCAGGTGCCTTTAACAACTTTTCGAGCCAATTTCGCCGCAAAAGCTTATTCCTCCAAAAACACCTACAAAGAGATAAAATACCGAAATAAGTACAAAAATGGGTACTAACAATATACACAATAGAGATGAAAATAGACACATAAATGCGTCTATCAAATACCCCCAAACTTATTATTTGCTAGTCCCGAGCAAATCAAAACTACAAAATAAAATCCTAACTCACTGTCGCAGGCATCGTCGATTGCATTTAGCGTATGCAATAAGCCTTTAAACCCCTAGGTGGCCCTAGTGGCCGAGTTATAGTCTCGGGAGGGCTTACTAGAGATATACCCACAAAACCTTTACTCCAGACCTTAGCTATCTACGCAGAACCTTGGAAGGCACTAAAGAATCTCCTTGGTTGGCATACTTATTGACTACAGGAAGAAGTACCCTGATGCGAAATTCCAATTGCTGTACATGAGTTTGCACTCAAGCATACTAAAATTCATATAAAGTGACAGATCTCTACTCAAATAGTTGCACTATGGACATCAATATCCGGAGTCAAAACTAATCACATGGATAGATCAAGAAGATGGATATAGAAAAACATAGATGGTTTTTATGTTTACTAAGTGAACGGCGTTTCCCATATCTGTCTGAAGGCCTCCGCCAAAATGAACCTATCCTAATGGATTGAGATATTAGTCTGACTAATATCAACACACTGGCATATACAAGGGTACCAGTGGTCGATAACCTAACTCTAGGCCAACACAACTGGCATATACAAGGGTACCAGTGGTCGACTTTATTGAATTTATTCCTTTTGGTCAAATGGTCTGGTCTCAATTTTTTTTTTCAACTTTTTGGTAACTACCATTTTTTTTTTTTTTTTTTTTTTTTTTTTTTTCATGGTATCTCAGTCACTCTAATTCACCCTAGCATTGGTAACAACTTGAATCGTGGGCCCCACCTATCACTTAGAGAAACATAGTTTAAAAAAAATAAAAAATAAAAATAGAAGTGAAAAGGACTCAACGAGATATGGTGAAACTATCATGTTATTTCTAACACCTGAGCTCTGTGCTTTTATGAATAGACTCTTTAGATGTTTCCATCTAATCAGATTGGTTCCTCAACTCCTACAACCAAAATGCTTCCATACACTTAGATTAGTTAGTGCAATCCTCAATAGGCATAAATTTCTAGGTTCTGGAGTTTATTTATTCATACTGCAACTAAAAAGTTTCTCCCATACCCCCAAACTTAAATCTAACATTGTCCTCAATGTTCTAAAGATGAAATTAAAAGTATGAACAAGGAGAAACTGTTACCATTTGAAGCAAAAGAGATAAGGAAAGATATTACCGTGTCGCATGAATGTTGGGTTACCTCCCAAGAAGTGCTATGTTTAATATCTTCATCCAGACTTAGGAAAGATTAGTCACCTCGAATCATATAGTAACAGTCGAAATAACTGTGGGTCTTCAAAACCAAATAGAGATGACCAAAGGAAACTGCAATAAACCAAGAAAATGAACAAGACTAGCAACCCCTTACATAGTTTCCTGATTAAGATATCTATATCTAATTGTGGTTCAGGTTCAGGTTCTATAAAAGGGTCTAAATATATTTCTTTAGGCTGCAACTCCTCAAAATTGAGATCCGAATTATTAGGTCCTAGAGTCTGTAAATACTCAAATAAGAACTTAGAAGCACATAATAATAACCTAAATAATTGAGGATCCTCTAAGTCAATCAGGTTTGACTTACATAATTGACCACAGTGAGAGTAGTGGTCATCTTTAAGAAAATGTGTCGATTCTAATATCCTGAAGTAATTAGGTTTAGTCTCAGGACTTAATAATTGACACATTTGAAATTTATACGTTCCCACAATTGGTTGAAAAATATTTGGTGGGAAAAGAAAGTCGATCTTAGTATCATATCCTGGTCTAACCTCATCAACCAGAGGATGGGTTTCTAACAACTGAACTTCCTTATGGACATCTCTAGGTTCAGGAAAACGTGTGTGAAGATAATCTTGTAAAATGGTTGAGGCACATGGAGAATGATAATCACCCCCAAACTTAGAGTTTTGGGTATCTCTAGATAAACTAGCTACAATTTCCTTAATTTCTAGATCGTTGGAGTCCTGAAAATAGTCAATTGCTTCTTCTAGGTTATACTCAAGTGACGCATCCTCACCCATATTTAATAACTGTACGAGTTCATTTTCTTCGTCTAAGACCATTGTTTCTAAATCGCTAGACTCTAAAACAATATTCTCAGAATAAACTCGTTCCTCTAAACCATTATCGACTTCGTAATCAAAAGGAAATACTACATCATCTAAAGAAGTGGTATCTCTAATCAAATCCTCGTCCTTTTGAATAGGTGAATAATCATTAAAATTATCAGGATCTGAACCAGAAATAACACTATCATCATAAAGTTCATTTGGAGTAACAAATTCCTGATCACTATGCCTACATATTTCAAATTCTTCATCAGCACTATCCTCGTCATAATCATCATAATAGCATGAAAATGGTTGAACCTCATCTAAAAAAGTAGTGTTACCAATTCTAACCTCGGCATCTTGATTATGCAAATAACTATCCTCATTTTCAAGGGTACTATTGGAAACACTATATTGGAAATTAAGACTATCTTGAGCAGTTCTGTTCTGGGCCTCTAACAACATTTTCTGAGTCGACTCACATGACTTCCTTATGGTATCGTGTATAGAAGGTTCACTCATGGGTGCATTTTGTTTATTCATTTCTAACACAAACCTATTTGTATTCTCAGTTAATTGTTTGAGAGACTCTTCTAGAGGAATAACAGGTTCAGAAGGATCATAATAGGGACTAGTTTTCAACATTTTCATTATATTGTCCAAAGACGAGGAACTAGTACTATAATAATCCTTATTTTCTTGCTCGTATGACCGGTGTGTGTGTGTATAGTAATTGGGCTCACCATGGTATGAGCCGTAACCTTGAAAAGGTTGATGCTCCCAATCACTATTCACACTATGGTTAAAATTGTAACGTCCATTTTGAAACTCAGTCGGATATTCGTTGTATTGGCTATTGTGATACCAGTTCGACATTCTATTGCAGGGGTGTGAGTTGTCACACAAAATAAAACCCACTGACAGGGGATTCGTGGGTGGATATAGTCTTACCTCCCGTACTAGATGGGCGATGAACCGTTGAAGTCGACGCAGGCCACCGACTCCGATGTCAGTGTACGAACCCGAGGGGCCGAGACAGTATCGTAACTGTCGTCCTTCCCTGCAAACAGTTGATATTTAATTTTGACCCTTCCTTAGGGTTTAAAAATAATGTCCAAGAATGTCCAAAAAGTCCAAAAATAAAAATGTCCCAAAATGGAAAAGAAAAATTACAAAAATAATACCCTATTTACAGTTTCTAAAAATAAAACAAAATAACTATATACAAAATCTTCTTCTTCACTCCTTTCGGATTCCTCTTTTCTTTCCTTCTTTGGCGATGCTTTCCTTTTATAGTACTTTTTCTTCCCTTGTAGCTTCGCTCCAAATCTGAAAAGAATCGAAAAATACCAAAGGCGTAAAAGAGAACAAAAATTCTAAAAGAAATAAAATAAATCTAAAACCTAATACAAATCCGCGTCGGCGGCGCCAAAAATTGATGTAGTTTTGAAAGTGGTAATAAAGTTCGTTCAACTCGGATTGTGTAAAGGTTTGATTTAAGAACTAAGAATAAAAATACTAAAAATATATCACAAGGTTGTCACGAATATCGAGAGAGACTGAGACTCAGGATTCCATCAAATTCCATTCATGCGACTCAAATAATAATTCCAATCAATTATAGTTCAAATAATAAAAATATGGACTCTTGTTCTTTGCCAAAAATAGAGTTTTGAAAAGCAATGACTGTAAATCAAAAGCATGATGTATCAAAAATACATATACCAAGCATACACCATCAAACGAAATCACACCCATTCAATAAAAATCATAAATCGATTAAAAATCAATGCAAATAGTCATAAAAGAATTATTAGAATTACCACATGCGTGAAATCGGGCTTCCTCCATCATCCTAGTGTTGGGGTTTAGCTCATCATATTAATCACTTGCTCAAAATACATGTTTATAGCCCAAAAGTTGATTAAAAAGATGAAAAGGTATAAAACAGTGAATCTCCGACTCACAAAAGGCGTCCAGAAAAGAACGATAATAAAAGACTGTTGCTGAGGAACGATACTTCCTAACTGATGTTGACGCTTCTGGAAATAAGTCTGTCCTTGGCGGTCCGGTCTTCCTTGTTCTTCAGGGTTCTTTAATGGCGGAACAGCAGCAGGAGAAATTCTGATGGTTTGATTTACGCATCCTGTGGTGCTCTTCTCGGCCCCAACTCACTTGATATCTCTTCTAGGAACCCTAAGACATCTATTTATACACAACAGATCCCACAAATCCGATTTGTATTCGATTATTGTTTTTCTTTTCCTTCGGCCGGAAGTCACGGGAATGATCTCTGTGTGCGGCTTCTGTTGAGTCCGTGCTCTTCCCAAACTCCCTAAACGCGTCATACTCCAGATAGGACTCAAACTAGACCTGATACGTACAAATCCTGGCGTCAAATTCTCACGCAATCTCTGAAACGCGATATACATGTCCATCTCCTCTGTTTTGCTCTCACAGCTTATCCAGCCCAATTCGATCGACCAAATCACTTGAATATGACCTATTATCCTCTATAAAGTCCAGCCCAAGAATTTCCAGTGATTTAATCTCCATAAAACTCCTCAAAAATCCGAATCCTAAACTGCCAGGCGTGAAAGCTAATTTTCCCGCCAATTCTCTTCTTTTGAATTTGAAAAGGAAAGTGACCTCCCCTATCCAGTTCCGGTGTCCCTTTAGCACATGCCTAGAAATGGGTTACCCCTTATCCAAAGCGAGAGTCCGAAGAGCAAATGTCCTCCCAGGTGCCTTTAACAACTTTTCGAGCCAATTTCGCCGCAAAAGCTTATTCCTCCAAAAACACCTACAAAGAGATAAAATACCGAAATAAGTACAAAAATGGGTACTAAAAATATACACAATAGAGATGAAAATAGACACATAAATGCGTCTATCAGTCACTCGGGTCGGGATTAACTCATTGTTATCATTCTGGACTACAGTAATACCAGATTTCTTGGGAACAACCTGAACGGGGCTGACCCACTTACTGTCTGAAATAGGGTAGATAATGCCTGCATCTAATAGCTTAAGAACCTCAGTTCGAACTACTTATTTCATATTGGGGTTTAGTCGACGTTGCATCTCCCTAGAAGGTTTGGTGTCTTCTTCTAAATATATCTGATGCATACAAACAGTAGGACTTATACCCTTAATGTCTGCTATGGTCCACCAGGACGGTTACTAGCCTACTTTCCTGATATCTATCCAAGTCGGAAGAAACAATCACAGGTAAAGTCTCAGACGGGCCTAAAAACACATACTTCAGGGTATCTGGCAATGGTTTTAGGTCCAACTTAGGAAGCTCTTCTAAAGAAGGAACTAGGGTAGACTTAGAAACTGGTAGTGGTTCGAACTTAGGTTTCCATTCATTACTAGTATCTAACAAAGGGGTTGAATCTAACAAAGCATTCACCTCATTAATCACCTTATCATCATCAAAATCAATCCCAAAGTGAGCTAGGCATTTCTCTAATGGATCTTCTAACAAAGTGTTTGGTAACGAATCCTCGACTAATGTTCCTATCATGTTCACCTCTTCTATATTCGAGTCATCTAGTTCAGAGGGTAGCTTACTAATATTAAAAATGTTCAGCTCAATAGTCATATTACCAAAAGACAAATTCATAAAACCATTTCGACAGTTAATGATCGCATTGGATGTAGCTAAAAACGGGAGACCTAAAATCACTGGTATTTGGTTCTCTGGGTCAGGGATAGGTTGGGTATCTAGGATAACAAAATCCACCGGATATATAAACTTGTCGACCTCTATGAGAACATCCTCGATCATACCACGAGGAATTTTAACAGACCTATCAGCTAACTGAAGTGTCATCTGTGTGGGTTTCATCTCACCAAGTCCTAGCTTAAGGTACACATGGTATGGCAGTAAGTTCACACTGGCTCCTAAGTCAAGCAACGCTTTCTCAACACGGTACTTACCTATTGTACAAGCAATGGTAGGGGACCCTGGGTCTTTATACTTAGGAGTAGTGGTATTCTGAATAATAGAACTCACATGACTAGCTATGA
Source organism: Papaver somniferum (assembly GCF_003573695.1). Classification (NCBI taxonomy): domain Eukaryota; kingdom Viridiplantae; phylum Streptophyta; class Magnoliopsida; order Ranunculales; family Papaveraceae; genus Papaver; species Papaver somniferum. The sequence goes on along the minus strand of NC_039364.1, from coordinate 229,614,163 downwards.
AGGCTTTCTTCTGGACACTGAGCTTACGCTTTCGCGTACACAAGTCCTTAAGGAACTTGGCATAAGAGGGAATCTGCCTAATTGCATCTAATAACGGAAGGTTGATATTAACCTGCTTAAAAACCTCCAATATATCATTAAAGTTGGACTCCCTCTTAGTCGGAACTAGCAGCTGGGGGAACGGGGCTCTGGGAACAAAGTCGGGCTCATCAGGACCCTCATTGGTCTCTTTGGAGACTCTATCAGTCTTCTCATTTTCTGGCTCATAAGGGTGAACTACATGTTCACTATCAGGCATGGCAACCTTATTGTCAACTTTCTTTCCACTCCTAAGGGTTGTAATAGAGTTCACATGATTGTACGATTTCTCTGCTTTAGGATTGGGTTGAGTTTGACTAGGAAACTTACCTTTTTCCCTCAAAGACTCATTTATATGACTAACCTGGGTTTTCAACTCGGAAATAGCCTGAGAGTTAGCCTGACCTATTCTCTTATTTTCTTCTATACCTTGAGCAACAGATTGCTGAAACTCCATAGTGTTACGAGTTAACAAAGCAAGAGACTCTTCTAAACTCATAATCTTCTTATCCGAAGGGTTCTGAAACTGTGCCGGGGCTGAAGGATTCTTAGGATAGCCAAAACCTGGGGGAGCTTGAGAGTTACTAGACTGACCTTGATTCTGGCCCTTAGACCAAGAAAGGTTGGGATGGTTTCTCCAGCCAGGGTTATAGGTTTCTGAATAAGGGTCAAACTTCTGACGGTTATCGAATCTAGTGTTGTTATAAAGAGCATTGGCTTGCTCTTCAACAGTATGGTCTTCCCAAAAAGGCTCTATTCTACCACTAGTACCACTAGAATGACCTAATTCCAACGCTTCTAACCTTTTGGCTATGGCTGTTTAGCATCTGACTCATAGGATCCTTCTACCCTATTGACATTTCCTCTACTTAGAAGAATTGTTTTCTGGGGTTCCCTATTATTTTCCCATTGTTGGGTCTTATTGGCGATTTCATTCAAAAATGTCATCGCCTCATCAACAGTTTTATTCTCAAACCCACCTGTGCATAAGGACTCAACCATGGTCGTTGTTGAATAGTCTAAACCCTCGTAGAGGATCTGAACTAACCTAACCTTCTCTAAACCATGATGAGGACATTGAGAAATTAAGTCATTGAACCTTTCTAAATACCTATATAAAGATTCTCCCTCTTGTTGAGCAAAAGTACAAATTTGTGTCCTAATAGACGATGTTTTGTGCCTTGGGAAAAACTTATGTATAAAGGCAGATGTAAGTTGTTCATAGGTTTCAATTGACTCAGAATCCAAACTATACAGCCAAGATTTGGCTTTATCTTTTAAGGAAAAGGGGAATAACCTAAGTTTCAGTGCATCATCACTAAGGTTTTTAATTTTCAGAGTACTACATACTTCCTCAAATTCCCTAACATGAAAATAGGGGTTCTCATTCTCTTTTCCTAAAAAGGTTGGGAGCATCTGTAAAGTCCCAGGTTTGAGTTCATAATTTGCCTCGGTTTCAGCTAACTTGATACAAGACGGACGAGAGGTCCTAGTTGGGTTCAATAAAGCTTTTAAAGTTGCCATTTCTGGCACTACCAAAGGACTAGGAGAAATTTCTTCACAAAGACGCAGATTCTCAAAACTGAAGTTTCCAAAAACGGGGCTCTCTAAAGAAGAGTCTTCGAGCTCCCCGCCTCCACAAGAAGAACTACTAGGTTTATCACTAATCAGACGACCTAGAGTATCTCTTTTCCAAGCCCTATTAACAAAATCGGGCATACACTAAAAAAATCAAAAAGAAATAAAAATCCTAACAGGAAGGTTCTAGCAATCACACAGCAGGCTAACTCGACTTTACCACAGCAAACCTAGAGATTTCTAGCAAACAACAAGCATGATGGCTCACTTAGATTGTTTCTAGACTAGCTTCTATATCTCGAAAGGGAATTCGTTACAATTTAAGCAAACCCCTCTGGAATCAATCCGAGTCAAAGTAAGTTGAATCGAGGCGAGGGAAGCTTAGTGGAGCTTTGATACCCAAGGCCTCACCGCAGTACAAGGCGGCGCAGTCACGCATTCAACTCACAGAAACCGTCATGAACTTCGAAGTATGCTAAAAGAATAACCAATATCCTTCGAAAATTTTCCTAACAAGCTCGATACCCTATAGGTCTCTTTCTAATCAGATTTTAAAGCTTGGGTTCGCGTTAGGTTTTGTTCTCCTAAAGCGGGCAAGAAGGGAGCGGTGATGAAATCCGAACCCTTATCTTGTTTAGGCCAGGCCTTGCCCTTTACTAGGAAAATAAAGACAGTCCAAATTCGTCCTCAATCAATGATCACCTTAAGGAATACAGTAACTCGCTTACAGGAGATTCGCGAGTGTTTCGATTGGACTTACCTCCCGTACCAGACGGGGGATGAACCGTTGTCGTCGACTCGGGCCACGACTCCTATGCCGTGTGCGAACCCGAGGGGCCGAGGTGATATTGTAATCACCGTCCTTCCCTGCACACAGTTTGTATTTAACTACCCTTCCGTAGGGTTTTTTTAAAAAAATAATAAAGTCCAAGAGTCCAGTCCAAAGTCCAAATAAAGTAAAGTGCAAAAGAAAAAGAAAAAATAACCTAAAAAAAATATAAAAATCTCTCTTTTTTTTTCTCTCTTTCTATATAAAAAAAAAAATTCCTCTTTCGCTCCTTTCGCTTTAAGCTTTTCCTTCCAAGGTCCTTAGTACTCCACTTCGAACCTGCAAATCAAAGACAAAAAGAAACGTAAAAAGGAAAAAAAATAATAAACCTAAAAAAAAAAATCTACCTAAGCACAGGTCCGCGTCGGCGGCGCCAAAAATTTGATGTATTTTCAAAAGTTGTTGTAGATAGTGGTGAAAACTGGTTCTTTTCGAACTTGTGAAGGGAATAATTTTTTTTAGATTTAAATAATTTTAGAAATGTAGAAAATTCAATTAACAAGTGATATAAATTTTGTGGAGAAAATAGGGGTGATGATTCCACCATTCAACAATATTTATGTAGTTTTATTTATTTTTTATTATGCAAATTTAATAATTGTTTTGATTCTAACTATTGCCAAAAGCAGATTCTCAAAATATCAAAGATTAATCGCAAGCATAATACATCAAGAGTATAAAACTAAGCATGTATTATCAAGAGAAATATATTTGATTAATAAAAATCATTTAAATCATTTATTTTCAATGCAATTAATCATATATAAATATTGCAAAAATTAATCAAATAAAAATTACCACATAAATATTGCGAGAAAGGCTTCCTCCGTCACCCCTGGGATTGGGTTTAGCTACTCATGATGAAAAACCTCTCAAAATATTTCATTGATGCTCAAAAGTTGATTACAATGAAGAGAAATGTCAAAAAAATCAATATTCGACCGTACTTTGCAACACACAGGAAGCTTCAGGGAAGAACGATACAAATGAAGTGTTGTAAGCACTGTTTCTAAGTCGCGGGAAAGGAATTGGAAATTGTCGCAGTTAAGCGACACCTTTCAACGACTTTCCTGGAGCGTATTTTGTTCTTCGTCTTCAACTACACCAGCAAAAATCTTCTCTGCGTGATTTTCTTTTGATTCTCTCGACTCCTAAACTTTCCCCAAAGACTTTCCAAACTTGCTAAACTCTTTAGCCTTGTATTTATAGTGTTTTAGAACAAAAATATCCGACCATAACACCGTATAATCTCCCATTAATCCCGTCATTGCTCGCTGCCCATATTTAACAATAATTTCCATTTTTGGCTTCTACACACGTTAGATTTGATCCTGCACGCTCTAGTTAGCCTTCTCCACGTCTCAACACTCTTTCAACGCTAGTAAAACTCCTCCATGCACACAAGAACTTCAATTTTGCTCGTGTTAAAGTACACGTGCTCTGTTTTGGGTGTGTGAATCATCACGCGTTTTCCAGCCAATTCCGATCGAACCCACTGCCCAAAATGTGTTCCTTAACCTATATCACATCTCTCTATCAAATTTCAGCCATTGAATCGACCCGTAACCCCATCATTTTTGTGATCAAACTTCTGCCAGTTGAGAATTTCATTTCCCGCCAAAAAACAGTTTTCAAACGAAGAAGAAAGGGTGTCCCCCTATCCTGAACTGGGGTGCGAATAGCAGGTGTCCACTGAGGTGCCCCTTAACCGATAGTGAGAGTCTGAATAACAATTGTCCTTCAATGGTGCCCCGGGCAACTTTTCGATCCGAATTTTCCAAAAATGTTTATTTCCTAAAAATACATAAAAACACAATATTAGTACAAAAATAGAGTTCCAACAATACGGACATTGAGGACAAATTAGACACAAAAATGCATCTATCAAGTCTCTGATCTGAAGATTTACATAAACAAACTGAGACGGGATATCAAGAAAACACGGAATAGTGTTAACACGGGTACTTCTAAATCTTCTCATGATAATGCTTCTTCAACTAAACTAGGTAGTTTGTTAATTACCGATGAAAAGAAAAAAGAAGAAGTGAATAATGATGAGCAAGATGCTCATCTTATTACACCCTGACATGTTCATGTTGCATCTCTTTTTAATTTGGTCTTGTTAAAAAGGGATGCTCATTGTTCTCGGGATTTTCATCTTGAGAAAACTGTCAGGATTGTACTGCATTCGTTGTTATTTCCGTTTGCTCCTCAACATCTTTTTCTCCTTCTCTATGGGCTTCTTTGGTCTATCATAGGCCCGGTTCTCTAGTTCACGCACCAACCCACACGAACGTCATGTTCTCTAGGGTTTGATGGAATACCTTATATATATATATAATGTGTTCCAGAAGTACAAAAAGATTTTCTAAAGTCTTTTTGGGTGCACAATGGAGGGAAGCAACAAGTTTGATGATGTTGAGCTATGTCCTATTGATATCTCATGCTTTCATGCACTTGATCATGAAAACGAAGACAAACTGCCAGTTCAGATTTCTTCACAACTGGTAGGGAATCTTCTTGAAGACTTTAAGGTCGTACGCGAACAACTTGTTATCGCGGCACGGAATCTAGACTACCTAAAAGACGAACTAAGGAAGGCATCTGAGGAACTCGTTCTTGTTCAAACCCTGGTTGCAGACAGGATTTAGTCTTTCATCTATTCGTGGTTCTAGTTTTGTCGCCTAGTATGTCTTCTTTTTGGATTAGTTGGAAGAATAACTAGTGCTTTGAATAGCGATGATTGTTACTACACATAGCTATTTTTGTTTCATTCTCTTATGTTATTTTTTAGGTTTATTGGTATTAAATTCTAAAAATATTTGGAGGATGATGATTATTGCAGTATTTTCTTGGTTTGTTATATTGCAATATTTTTATGGGATATGTATTGTTTGCGTGCGTGAACTTGAAGGTCCCATATTGCGGTCAAAAGTAAAGTCGTTCATGAATTGATATTCGTATTGATGAAAGGACGAATGGACTTTTGACATATACAAAAGTTATGCCTATGCAATCATGTATTTGATGGAAAATAGGATTAAATCTTTTGTATGACAAGGATAAAGTCTATTATGTTGTTATGCATATAATGACGCAAAGATAGAATAGATCCTTGTATGTTATCCACGGTATTGATCTTCATTGATCCATTTTATTATGTTTTACCGTGAAGGCTCCATTATGTGTCTTTTGTTGAGCACCTTACAACTAAGTCGATTAACCTTGGATTTGTTGGTTTTTCTGTAAGATGCTATATTTTGAGCGTTATGAACTAAATTAATCATCCTTCGTTATTTAGTTTTGTACTCCATAAGTCTTCCTTTTTATGTTGAGTACATGTGCGGTTAATATGGTCATGTTTCATGATAATCTTAGTCGGGGTTCCATAATCTCTTATGTTGAGCCCAAAATAATTAAATTCATTACCTCGGTGATTAGTTTGGTTATTCGTTTGTATTCCGATTATATTAATTATAGGTTCTCTTTTAATTAATCTAATTGAGTTTTCATATATTCCACAAGTTCTTGTGTTGAGTATATGAACGGCTACACTATCATGTTTTATTGGTTAATGTAGTCACGTATTCCGTAAGGTTTTCCTTATGTTGAGTACTTGAACGATTAAGTTAGTCACCTCCATATGATTAACTTAGTCGTAGCCTGTTGCTCCGTGAGTTTACTTATGTTGAGCACTTTCAATTAAATTGATCACTTTTGTGGTTTTGATTTAATTGCGTATTCCAATTAGAATATTCATGGGTTTACTTGTGAGTATTTTGGTTGAGTTTTGGATATAAAAAATCATTCACATGGTTTTTGGTGTCCAAATAAAAATCATTCTTTTCTTTCGAAATTAAGGTCGCTCTTGTTGTTCCTTTGGGAATGACATCTAATAGGGGAGAGTTCTTTTGAACTTGTGCTTAATGGTAATATCTGGCGGGGAGTGCGGCTGTGGAATTTTATAGGGGTTATCTTGCGTCTTAAAACTCCTTGATGAATGCTATTAGCTTCGGCTATAAGATTGCATCTAAATTAAGATGATATGTTGTCTTTCTTTTGGTCATGAAATGTCTCTTATGGAAATTTCATTATGAACCCGTTCTTGTACCTTTGCCAATTTTATTGACAAAAAGGAGGAGAAATATTGTAGGTCACACTACAAATACATATGGTTCTCGGATCATTGTGTAAGGGGGAGTGGTTTCCATGATCGAGATGGAGTATTGACTAAGGGGGAGTGATACATATCACCATAGTATTATTGTTAAAGTCGTGATGCAATTGGACTTTGATGTTCATAATAATACTATGACACTGTATAATAATGATCGATAATCTCGATTTCTCTCATTGTTATAGATATGGATCTTCAATAACGGTGATACTAAACTTACAACCTTTGGGATCATTGGAGTACTTGGAAGGACGAAGATTTTAAGGGACGTTGAAGATTGGACTATGGAATAGGAGCCACTAAAGTTTATCTTTTTTGTATTCCATATGTATTAATAGTTTTGTCACTAAAATTGACAAAAGGGGGAGATTGTTAGAGCATAGCTCAGTCAACCTCGCATGCGTTGCTATATCAAGCATGTTTTTCAATGTTAGTGATCAAAAGTATAAAGTCTTGATTTCTAGCCTATTAGCTAAGTCTCAGACTAGGATTGGAAAAGTGTAGTTGAGCTCAAGGACTTCATGTTGGTTCAACGACAATGACGAAGATCTACACCAAGGAACCGTGGAACTTCATCAACAAAAAGGTATGTGAAGACTTGAACTTATCTATCACTCGAAAGTCTATTTATTCTTCTCCTAATTCTTATGAGACAAAATTCGTATGCTATATAGACTAGATCATATACACTTGATATTTCGAGCTGAGTATTCATTGCTTATCTTTTACTCGAAATCATGTGTTGGTAAATCGTTTCGCTTTGATCAGGTTTATCTTCACCTAGTGACGAAAGTCATGAAAGTTTCAATCACTTTGGAAATTGCTCTGACGAGAAAGTTATGTTGTTCTTCACAACTGAATATCGCCCTCTGAGAATGTTTCAATGATTGAAATGAGAGTTTAGATTATATAACCATGTATTCCTTGAACCGAAGTTTTCGAACTTTGTTGATCAAGATAAATCGGTAGGATTGTGGAATTGGCTTGCCAAGTCCGCGAACCCAGTCCGCAGACTCAGTCTGCGAACTGAAGGAAGTTCTCGACCGAGAATTCTTCTGGGATTTCCAAAACTAGTTTGTGTGCTAAGTCCGCGAACTCAGTCTGCGAACCCAGTCCGCGAACTGGCGGAAGTTCTCGACCCGAGAATTTCTGCTAAGTTTGGAAAACTCAACCGATTAACTTAAGTCCGCGAACTTGTTTGTGAGCTTAAGAGGTTATGATCTAAAGATGTGCTCTGAACATGAAACATTAATTATTAAGGAATGCTTTATGCAAACCGTGGCTATAATGTTCATGAGCCGATTCTAATCGAATCGAATCATCTTTGTTTCAATTGTGTCTTGTGTAGTTACGTAAGATCTCATAGCAATTGAACAACTCTTAACTAGTTCATTTGAGTCAACTGAACTAGTTATGGTGAAGAAGAACATGATTAATATGAGATGCTTATATGATTGACCTTTTGGGTTATCATGTTGAACCATCATACGTGTACTCATTTGGGCATGGTTTTATCAAACCCAGTAAACGTGTACCCAAGTGTGTGTCACAAGGTATGTCTTTCGATCTAAAGGTTGAGAGATATTGGCTTGAATCTAAATCAGGTTTCATCTACCGGTGAATAGAGTTTGCTTTGTGCCTAAGGCAAAACCCTTATTTGAAGGCTATATAAAGGAGACTTCTAGCATTGAGAAAACCTAATCCCCACACGTCTGTGTGCTACTAGTGCTCTCGCTAGAGTCGATCTCCATTAACTCTTGAATTTCTTCTCTAAACTCGATTTAACGACTTAAAGACTTCATTGGGATTGTGAAGCCAGACCGATACTACTTTTATCGTAGTTGTGTGATCTGATCTTGCATCTTCTATCGTACGAGTACAATCGATTGATTGGCTTGAGATCGTAAGAGTTCTACGATAGGCAAGATAAAGAAGTCACAAACATCTTCGTCTCACTGTTTGTGATTCCTCGACAATCCGCTTGTGTAGTCAGGAAGGATTGTAGAGAGGTGATTAATTAATCTAGGTTGTTCTTCGGGAATATAAGTCCGGATTATCAATTGGTTCCTGTTACCTTGATTTTATATCTAAAGATGGAACAAAACCTAGGGTTTATTTGTGAGAGACAGATTTATCCTTTTGGTAGACTTTTCTGTATGAGACAGATTCGTTTATTATCAAGTCTGTGATTTTGGGTTGCAACAACTCTTTGTTGTGGGTGAGATCAGCAAATGGAATCAAGTAAGCAGTGTCCTGCTGGGATTAGAGGCGTAGGAGTACAACTGTACCTTGTATCAGTGGGAGATTGGTATGGGTTCAGCTATAGATCAGTCCGAAGTTAGCTTGGAGTAGGCTAGTGTCTGTAGCGGCTTAATACAGTGTGTATTCAATATGGACTAGGTCCCGAGGTTTTTCTGCATTTGCGGTTTCCTCGTTAACAAAACGTCTGGTGTCTGTGTTATTTCTTTTTCGCATTATATTTTATATAATAGAAATAATACAGGTTGTGCGTTCGTGATCATCAACTTCTCTAATCCAACTTTTGGTTGTTGATTGTAGTTGATTGATCCTTGGACATTGGTCTTTGGTACCGTCCAAGTTATCTCTCTTTGATAAAGACTCGCTATTGATTTTAGCTTGAGTAGAAATCAAATCGAGAGATTGATATAATAACTCCTTGAGATAGTTTTTATCTAGATTGAGTCTGACTGTCTAGTTGATTCTCTAGAAAAGTATTTCGGAGTTAGTCCATACAGATTGCTAAGCAAAATATTGGGTGGTGTTGTTAGACCCCCGCTTTTTCAATAACACCTCTGTCCATAGAGTCAGATCGCTACAAACACAGACTTGTGAGGTCTTGAACGTGTTTGCCTGCTTTGATACCAATTGAAAAAACGGGGGTCTAACAACCACATCCAATATTTCGCTTAGCAATATGTATGGACAAACTCTAATATACTTTCTAGAGAATCAACTAGACAGTAAGACTCAATCTAGATAAAAGTATATCAAAGACTTTATATCTCAATCTCTCGATTTGATCTTTACTCAAGCAAATAGAAATCTGCGAGTCTTTATCAAAAAGAGATAACTTGGACGGTACCAAAGACCAATATCCAAGTGTCAATAAATTTAAATCAACAACCAAAAGGTCAGATATTCTAATTGATTGAACAACGCACAACCTGTATTATTTCAATTATATAAACAAATTTAATGCGGAATAGAAATAACACAGATACCAGAATTTTGTTAACGAGGAAACCGCAAATGCAGAAAAACCCCGAGACCTAGTCCAGATTGAATACACACTGTATTAAGCCGCTACAGACACTAGCCTACTCCAAATTAACTTCGGTCTGGACTGTAGTTGAACCCCAATCAATCTCACACTGATCCAAGGTACAGTTATGCTCCTACGCCTCTGATCCCAGCAGGATATTGCGCACTTGATTCCCTTAGTTGATCTCACCCACAACTAAGAGTTGCTACGACCCAAAGTCGAAGACTTAAATAAACAAATTTGTATCACACAAAAAAGTCTATGATAATAGATAAATCCGTCTCCCACGAATATACCTACGAGTTTTGTTCCGTCTTTTGATAAATCAATGTGAACAGGAACCAATCAATAATACCAGACTTATATTCCCGAAGAACAGCTTAGTATTATCAATCACCTCACAATATCTTAATCGACGCAGCTAAAAAAGATATTGCGGAATCACAAACGATGAGACGAAGTTTGTTTGTGATTACTTTTTATCTTGCCTATCGGAGATAGAAATTTCAAGCCAATTATTACAATTGTACTCGTACGATAGAAACAACAAGATCAGATCACACAACTACGATAAAAGTAGTATCGGTCTGGCTTCACAATCCCAATGAAGTCTTTAAGTCGTTAACCTGGTTTAGAAGAAGAAACCAAAGGTTAAAGGAGAATCGACTCTAGCTTAGCAAAACTAGTATCACACAGAATGTGTGGGGATTAATTTTCCCAGTTGCTAGAGTTCTCCCTTATATACACTTTCAAATAAGGTTTTGCAATCAATGTTAGCTTAGTAACAAAGCATTCAATATTCACCGTTAGATGAAAACCTAATTATATTCAAGATAATATTTCTCAATCGTTAGATCGAAAACTTAGCTTGTCACACACAAATGAAATGTCCAATTTTGGATTTATGAACCGTACCCAAACATTAACATTTGTTGGTTCAACAAGTCAACCAAAAGGTTAGCCATATAATTACTCTCATATCAACCTTATTCATCTTCACAATAACTAGTTCAAATGACTCAATTGAACTAGTTAGAGAGTTTTTCAATTGCAAGGAAATCTTATGTAACTACACAAGACACAATTGAAGCAAAATCGGTTTGATTCACTCGAATCGGTTCATGAAATTTATAGCCATGGTTTGCAAAAGCATTCCTTAGTTTATTTAAACATTAGTTCAAGAACAACCGACTTTAGATATAGCCTTCTCAAGTTCGCGGACTGGGTTCGCGGACTTAAGCTCATGGAAGGAGTACACAAACTCCAGCAGAAAATCTCGGGTCGAGAAGTTCCGCAAGTTCGCGGACTGAGTTCGCGGACTTGGCTCACTCCACTTCCATTTCTCTTGATCTACAAAGTTCGCAAACTTTGGTTCAAGGAATAAGGACTTATGCATACAAGTGTTTCCACAACAATGCTTATATCCTACCAATGATTATGTAATCTAAACTCTCATTTCAATCATTGAAACATTCTCAGAGAACGTTATATAGCCGTTATTCACAGACCATTTTTCGTCAGAACAATTTTCAAAGTGATTGAAACATAACATGACTTTCGTCACTTGGTAAAGATGAATTTGGCTAAAGAGAAAGCTTACTAACACACATTTCGAGAAATAGATAGGCGGGATAAACTCGCCTCGAAATAGAAAATGTGTATAATGAAAGTCTATATATCAAAACGACTTTTGTCTCAAGAGTAGGAGATAGAGTAAATAGACTTTTGAGTGACAGATAAGTTCAAGTCTTCACATACCTTTTAGTCGATGAAGATCCACCAGTTCCTTGAGTAGTCCTTCGTCTTGTATGATGATTGCCATGGAGTCTTGAGCTCAACTACACTTTCTATCCTAATCCAAGACCTTAGCTCTAATAGGCTGGTAATCAAGACTTATAGTTTTGATCACTAATATTGACAAACATGCTTGAGATAGCAACGCATGCGAGTTCGACCGAGCGATGCTCTAACATTAGGATTGAAACAGCTGAGGATGCTACTAATGCTATGGTCGTAATCTAAGGAGTCCTAAAGCTAAAACATATATATTTCCCATCTTAACCGGTTAATCCACCATTTCACGACAAAACAATCTCATTGAAAACAAACCCTAACTATTACCAAATTGACAATACCATAAGCAAATCAAAATCAAACCCAAGTTGGTAACATTCAGAGACCCGCTAGTAATATTGCAATTCGTAGTACTGTTAAATCATTCATGGTCCAAGATTTTCTTCTTCAGCCTTGATTCAGGATGTTCCATTAGACTATGATCACAGACTGCCAATTGCCATACTGATTGTGTTTTTTCTTCTGCGATTGATCAATTGTTGTTTGATCTCTGACCTATTAGCTTACCTTTTCTTTTTCTTTCTCTTATTTTACAAAAGTTTTATCTAATTTAATGCACAACAATACAAGATGAGGAAAGAAATATATCACTCTTAAAATTTTAATTTTCGCCATTCCATTTCTATACCTATTTGATGTTTTAGGAGTAGATGTTGAATTTGTATTTCATTGTATACTGTGATTGAAAATCAGTGTTTCTATCGTCTTGTTCATGTAATCGGGGGTATAAAAACTTAGCATACTTGATGGGTAGGTAGATAATTGTTTGGGGCATATAGATAAAGGGGGTATGGTTAGTATTTCTGGGGGTATATAGAAGAACACCCGTAATATAACATAATAAATTCATAGATATTGAAATATGTATCTGATTGGAATAAAACATTTGTAAAAAAGACTGTCTTCATCTTCCACACTATTCTAACAAATTAATGAAAAATAGCATTTTCACATCACCCCGACCCATAAGACCACAGGAAAAATAAATTTTTATGAGATTGGTGACAAAAATGTTACTAATATTACAGCGGCACTAAGAGTTGATTTATGTGACAAGAATATATCAATTTATTTATTCAGTTTTATATATGAACGGACCCTAACCAAACCTGCATAATATATTTATGCATAAATCTCCATATATTTCATTAGATCTACTAAACCGATTCACATGATTATCTACTTCTCGAGATGCTTATGAAATGACTATTTTCAATGTACTGGCGGGAAAGCCTTCTGATTTTCCAAGTGGAAATAGATTTGGATTTTGACAACGTTGTATATATGGGGTGGGGGTAAGTGATATCTGTTAGGATTCACGATTACACGTGAGAAAATATTCCTCACATGCAATATCCATATTGTCTTTAATGCAAAGAATATGCATTCATTTTGTGGGATATATACGTATCAATTAGTCGGCTTATAAAAGGCAATGAAATAGTTGTACCAAAAGGAAATAAGGATGAGCTAGCTGTGATTGAAGATTCTTGGAGAAGATATTGATTTCAAATCGAATTGCTTAAGCCATATATGTAAAGACTAGTGTAGAATTTTGTATTTTAGGGTACTAAATTATGTACCTTTTATTTTTTGATTCATCCTAAATATGTAAACATCACAGTATACATACAAGTTTTATTTTCTATTCATCCATTACGGAAGACACAAAATCCCCTGTCCATAATCAACTCTAATATGGTATCAGCGGGTACTAACATTTATAGACCTTATCAATTTTTCACTTTTCAAACCTCATCACAATGACATGGAAAGATACATCTGATTCAAATGTTGTTCAATCATAGAATAATAACCTTTATTCCACCAAAACTTATGTTGATCCTCTCAAACTGCATCACTATGATAATCCAACTATGGTGCTGTCATCTCCTCCTCTTTCTGGAAATAATTATGTAACATGGAGTCGCCCCATCACGATGGCTTTACATGCAAAGAATAAGATTGGTTTCATTGATGTAAAAATCACCAAACCAACTGATGAAAGCAAGTTCCGTAAGTAGAATATGTGTAATGATATGGTAATTTCTTGGATTTTGAACTATGTTACTCCTGACATCAGTCTAGCATTTTATATGTAGAAATGTCTCGTGCTATATAGGTCGATATTCAAGAGTTTTTGCTCAGTCTAATGTGTTGGAGCATTGCTCGGTCAAACTCTCAAGTGTTGCTATCTCAAGCTTGTTTTCAAAAATATCTTGATTTCTAGTCTATAATTAGTTAAGTCTCGGTCTAGGATAGAAGATGTAGTTGAGAAACGAACCATTCATCATTGCGTTCTACCGTTTGAAGCTGAAGATCAACCGAAGCTTTTGGATAACTTTATCAACAAGAGGTAACTGAAGACTAAACCACCTATTTCTCAAGTTATATTCACTTTTGTATCCCTGAGAAGTTATCACGTTACTAATTAGACTATTATGCATATACAAGAATTTCGAATCAAGTTTATCTTGGTAATTAGTTCTCAAAATATAATGATTAAGATTAATGAACATTTGTTCATACTTGATGAATTTCGGTTAAGGACAATTAATTGTTCGCAATCAAAATCATGATTCAAGTTTTATCATTCGAAAATAGTCCGGAACAGTGATATGTGTCATTGATGTTATTCGGGAATTTTTCGAATAGATTTAGAGAGAAATATAGAACTACTATAGATTCAGATATAAGACAGTATATCATTCTTATAAACTGGTAAAACTGTAAGAAATCTGAAGCCGTATAATATGTACTCGGACAAGTAGCAGAGTAGCTATATGTCGACAAGCATATTTTTGGTGCGCATATCCTTATGCACATCATGTAAAAATATGTTAACTCGTGAAATGGATCGGTACGCATACCCGTATGCAAACCGAGAAGGAACTATGGTCACGGAATCGGTTTGGTATCCATACATATACACGTAGCAAAAAAGTTATGTGTTCAGGAACTCGGTTTTTGTATCCTTACGGTACGCATACCAAAATAGTTTTGTGGACTCGGAGTCGGTTATAGTCTTAAGGTACACATACCGATATAGTTCCATGAACTCCAGAACTTGGTTTTGCTTAATAGTATACAAACCGGTACATGTACTGTGACTGACCTGACTCACGAACGGTTATGGTATTTTTACTTTGTACATCTACTAACCATGTCGATTATTTTCAAATGCAATAAAATTATTTCTACAAGATAATTAGCATTTGATCAAATCTATAAAAACACAATAGACTTATTTGATCACATGATTGTGACTCAAGGTTAAAGTCTTACATATTTTATGAAAATGATTACTAATTAAGTTTATAAGTTCAAATCGGTTAGTTTCGGCTAACCACCTTGAACATAGTCTTTATACATGGTTCGGTTGCGGTTTCACCTAATCAGAGTGTATATATTGTTTATGTAAATCAGATTTAAAGATTCATCTAACTGTGGATATTTATTGCCTCGTTCCAAAGCTATTTTAGCTTAAACTTAAACCAACCTATGCTTTGAATGCCTATAAAAGGGGAATTTCAAGAAACTAGGACCTTTGAATCCCGACACTACTTTCCTTGGTGTGTCCTAGTTGTAAATAGAGTCGTCATCTTCCTAACCCTTTTAAGGATTACCGACTACAAAGACTTCATTGGGACTCGTGAATCCAGGTCCAATTATCTTTTCTTGATAACTCGAGTATCCCGATCTTGATTGATAATTGAGTTGTTCACTTGATCAAGATAGACAGAAATCATCAACGTTCTCTTCGTCTTGTTGATTCCACAAGTTTTATATTTATATGATTTCGCAAGTTTATTCCACAAGTTTTATAAGTCCGGATTTTGAGGTTAGCTAGACTTTGTCTATTGCTATCGATTTCCATCACCTTGATCAAACTTTTTGATCGTAAATATGATTGATCAACGCACAACCTGTGATATTTCAATTATAAATATAAATAATATTATCCGGAAAAACAAATAACACAGACACTAGAAGTTTTGTTAACGAGGAAACCGCAAATGCAGAAAAACCCGAAGACCTAGTCTAGATTGAACACCAAACTGTATTAAGCCGCTACAGACACTAGCCTACTACCAATTAACGTCACATTGGAATGCAGTTGAGCCCTAAAAGGTATCCCACCGATTAAGGTAAAATCACGCTCCTTACGCCTCTTGAATCCCAACAGGACTCCGCGCTATTCATTACGTTAGATGAAGTCACACCAACTAAGAGTTGCTTCAACTCAATTGAAGACTTTGAACCAATCTTCCTTCCACAGATTAATAATATATATGATTTCCTTTACGATCAAAAAGATTTTTATCAAGGTGATATGAAAACTGATACCAATAGACAAAGTCTAGCTAACCTTAAAATCCGGACTTATGCAACCCGAAGTGCAGCCTAGATTATTATTCACCTCACAATTATAAAACTTGTGGAATCAACAAAGTGTGAGACGAAGAGAACTTTGATGGTTTTTATTTATCTTGATCGAGTGAGCAGCTCAATAATCGATCAAGATCAGAATACATGAGTTATCAAGGAAAGATAACTGAATCTGGATCCACGAATCCCTATGAAGTCTTTGTAGTTGGGATTCAAAGATCCCAGTTTCTTGAAGTTCCCCTTTTTATAGACATTCAAAGCATATGTTGCTTTAGGTTTAAGCTAAGATAGCTTTGGAACCAAGTAAACAATATCCACCATCAGCTGAATCTTTGAATATGATTTTCATAAACAAGATATACACTTTGGTTAGGTGAAACCGTAACTGAACCGTGTAGAAAGACTATGTTCAAGGTGGTTAGATGAAACTAGCCGATTTGAACTTAAAAGATTAACATTCATCTTCATGAACACTTAAGACATTAATCTTGAGTCACAATCATGTGTAAGTCTAGTGTTTTAGAGAATTAATCAAATGCTAATTATCTCGTAGAAATAATTTAATCGCACTTGAAGATATTCGACATGGTTAGTAATTGCACAAAGTACAAATATCACAGATGTTCGTGACTCAGGTCAGTCAGAGTGCATGTACCGGTTTGTAAACATTAAACCAAACCAAGTTTCGGATTTAACAAAACTATCGATTTGGAAACCTTAAGACTATGACCGGTTCCGGAGCCCACAGAACTATTTTGGTTTGCATACTGGTTTGAATACTAAAACCAAGTTCGGGAACAAAAAACTATTTTGTACGTGTACCAGTTTGTAAATTAACCCGGTTCCGTAACCACGGTTCCTAAACGGTTTGCATACGAGTATGCGTACCGATCCGGCTCGCGAGTTGAACATATTTTTCACTTGATATACATAAGAATACGCGTACCACAAATCTACAAGTCGATATATAGCTACTCCGCTATGTGTACGAGTACATGTAATACGGGTTCATACTTATAACATTTTTATCAGTTTGTAAGACTGATAACCCTGTCTTGTATCCGAATCTATAGTAGTTCTATATTTTTCTCTAAATCGATTCGAAACATTCCCGAATAATATCAATGACACATATCACTGTTCCAGGCTATTTTCGAATGATAAAACTTGAATCATGATTTTGATTCCGAACAATAAATTATCCTTAACTGAAATTCATCAAGTATGACAAATGTTCATTAAGCTTAGTCATTATATTTCGAGAACTAATTATCAAGATAAACTTGACTCGAAATTCTTGTCTATGCATAGTAGTCTAATTATTTACGCGACATCGTCTCAATGATATAAAAGTAAATATAACTTGAGAAATAGGCGGTTCAATATTCACTTACCTTTTGTTGATGAAGTTCTCCAAAAGCTTCAGTTAATTTTCGGGTTCAAACAATAGAACGCAATGATGTCTGCCGTGATCCACTATTTCTCAACTACATTTCTATCCTAATCCGAGACTTAACTAATTGTAGACTAGAGTTTTGACAACTAAATTTGATAACAAGATTTAGAAAGCAACACTTGTGTTAGAGCACTGCTCGGTAGAACTCGCAAGCGTTGTTATCTCAAGATTGTTTGTCAAGTTTAGTTGACAAAACTATAAGTCTTGATTTCTAGTCTTCTTACAGCTAAGTCTCGAATTAGGATAGTAAGTGTAGTTAAGCATTAGACTTCACGGCGTTCATCGATTGAAGACGAAGAACTAATAAGGGAAGCTTGTGTAACTTCATCAACAAAAGGTATGTGGAGACTTGAATTCATCTATCACTCAAAAGTCTATCTACTTTATCTCCTATTTGAGACAAAAGTTATATATATAGCTATATAGACTTCAATTAGACACATTTGATATTTCGAGCTGAGTTTAACTCGTTTACATATTTCTCGAAATATGTGTTGGTAAGCTTTCGCTTTAAAAAAGTTCATCTTATATTCTTGACGAAAGTCAAAAGATGATCATGTGAAAATCTCCTGGTAAAATCTTACATGATTTGTGTGAGACAGTCATTTGATGTAGACTCGGAATGTTTTGTATTGATCATTCGATCACTTGAAAAATGCTTTGAAGCTATTAGTTTGTGTGAGACAACTATTGTCGTCTTCTAAGAATGTTCCAATGATTGAAATGGGAGATTAAAACAATTAACCAATGATTGGAAATAACACAATATGCGTACTTGTATGCTAACTGTTGCAAGTTATTCCAAGTCCGGAACCATAGTATGCATACCCGTATGCGTACTGGTTGGTTAGTTGAAAGTCCGGGAACTTAGTATGCATACCCGTATGCGTACCGGCGGTTAAATTAAAGTATGGGAATTCAACTGAGTTTGGAGGTATGCGTACCCGTTTGCATACTTGAGTAGGTTATGTTCTAAAATCGGTTTGTTCATGAACTAATACATTTTATATATTAAGGAATGCAATCTTTTGCAAACCGTGGCTATAATGTTCATGAATTGATTCGAGTGAATAAAAATCGATTTTTCTTCAATTGTGTCTTGTATACTTCTATGAGAATATAAAAAATTGAACAACTCTAGAAATGGTTTCATTTGAATCATTTAAACTAGTTATGGTTAAGGTGAACAAGGTTGATATGAAAGTGTTCATATGGCTAACTTCGGTTAACTATTGTTGAGCCAAGAAGGTGTACACGTTTAGGTACGATTACTTATATCTAAATGAAGTCACTTTTCATTTGTATGTAACAAGCTAAGTTCGATCTAACGGTTGAAAGATATTAGCTTGAGTCTAATCAGGTTTTCTTCTGACGATGAATATTGAATGATTTGTTACCAAGGTAATATTGATTGTAGACCCTGATTTGAAGATTATATAAGGGAGAACTCTAGCAACTGGGCAACCTAATCCCCACACTTCTTTTATAATACTAGTTGCGACTAGAGTCGATTCTCATTTAACCTTATGTTTTTTCCAAAACCCTGTAGGTTAACGACTTGAAGACTTCATTAGGATTGTGAAGCCAGACCCAACTATTTTCTCTGTAGTTACGTGTTCTGATTTTGCTGTATTCTATCGTATTGAGTACTATCTTCTCTAAGATTTTCTCGAGATTTAATCTCCGATAGGTAAGATAAAAAGTAGTCACAAACATCTTCATCTCATCGTTTGCGATTCCACAATATCTTGTTTTGCTACCATACAATTAAGATTATTGTGAGGTATTTGATATTACTAGGCTGTTCTTCGGGAATATAATTCCGGTGTATCAATTGGTTCATGTTCACTTTGATTTCTCAAAAGACGGAACAAAACTTGTAGGTATTTCTATGGGAGAAAAATTTATCTATTCAATAGACTTTTCTGTGAAAGACAGATTGGTTTATCAAGTCTTCGACTTTGGGTCGTAACAACTCTTAGTTGTGGGTGAAATCAGCTAAGGGAATAAAGTGCGCAGAGTCCTGCTGGGATTCAGAGGACGACTGTACCTTGATCATTGTGAGCTTGGTTAGGGCTCAACTACATTCCAGATCGAAGTTAACTTGGAGTAGACTAGTGTCTGTAGCGGCTTAATACAGTGTGGTGTTCAAATCTGGACTAGGTCACGGGGTTTTTTGCACTAGCGGTTTCCTCGTTAACAAAACTTCTGGTGTCTGTGTTATTTATTTTCCGCATTATATTTGTTTATATAATTGAAATATCACAGGTTGTGCATAGTTCAATTAATTAGATAATCCAACCTTTGGTTGTTGATATAAATTGATTGACAGCTGGATATTGGTCTTTGGTACCATCCAAGTTATTTATCATATTAATCCGGCTCACAAATTTCTATTTGTTTGATTGTAGATTGATTTGAGAAATTGATATACAACTCTTGGATATATTTCCATTGATTGAGTCTGACTGTCTAGTTGATTCTCTTGGAATTATATTGGAGTTTGTCCATACAAATTTTCAAGCAAAATATTGGGTGTGGTTGTTAGACCCCCGCTTTTTCAGTTGGTATAAGAGCATGCAAACACATTTAAGACCTCATAAGTATGTGCTTGTGGAAATCTATTTTGTGTGGATAGTTTTTTATCTCGAACGCGCGCACATAGAAATGAGTTCCCAAAGTTTTGATTATGCTAAATGTCTTGAGCTTACCTCCAAGGATAACTCTTTTGCTGACATTCCCTCTGATGTGATATTTAATACTATGTCTGAAGCTGAAATGGAACTCACCAGAACTCAAAAAAAAATCTGCTGAGATTGTTGATTTTCAAGGAGCTAAGATAAAGTCTCTTGAAGAAAAACATGATCATCTCATTGATGAGCTTGAGAAGTATCTTGGTCGAGAACGATAACTCTATAGCATCATTGAGTCCTTCTCTAACAATATCAAAAAAATTGTTCAAGAAACTACTCTACAATGTGAAAAGATTAGTACTCTTGAGGATATTGTTAAAGAAGATTCATTTAGAGAAAAACGTTTGATCGAGACTCATTCATCAGATCTGGACAACTTTCGTGTTGAAAAAGAGAAATTGGTTACTTCCCTTCTTCTAGCCCAGGAACAATGCAAATCCTTGAAAAAGGAAACTTTGTTTTAATGAGAAAATCTTCTGTGTCCATCACTAATTCTCAGGCGGAATTACAGTACATGAAGAAAAGTTCTCCAAAGGAAGTTTCTGCTAAGAAGTGTTTACATAACTTGCAGTCTTCTAATAAGGATATGAACTTAAAACGGGTTCCTCGAAATTCAGAAGGCCCTGATTCGACATCATCAGCCTAGAAGGTTTGTTGGAATTGACTCCTTTATCCATGAACCTTATGTTCCCATGGTTGTTGACGACAAGAAGTTCGGGGACGATAAAGAATTCTTCAGAGGTCTCAATGTCTAGTAAATCTTCTTCTTATGTTTTTAGAAGGATTACTAGGGTTTGGAATAGCCATTATTGTGAGTACACATAGATATGTCGAAAGGTTTTCATCTTCATGTTTTTAGATTTATTTATTAAATTCTAAGTTTTTTGGAAGATGATGTTTGCAATCTTAATCTTTATGATTTTATATATTGCAAATTGTTATGGGATATGTTGTTTACGTCCGTGAACCTGTGACTATCCCATACTTGTTCAAAAGTTATCTCTATTATGACAGTATGAAAGTATTGATAGAAGTATAGATGGGGAAAAACGATTTGCTGGTTTTTAAGGAATTGAGGAGACGACCGTATGGAGGAGACTCCTCGAACCGAGCAAAATGTTAAACCTCACACAGATGCACCGCTGCAAAGGGGGTGCTTTGAATTCGAGAGATCAATCTGTAGTACTTCGGCCTAAACCAAGACAATGGCCGTTCCAGAGTAAATTCGGTCAAAAGAGAGGATGGGTTGATCTGTAGGAGGGAAGCTAAGAAATGTGTGGAATCAATGGTAATCAAAGATTGTAGGTGTGTTGTGAATTATGAATATGATAAGTTCTGAATGATTGAAATTGCTCAGTTGAGAGTAATTGCTCAATTGATGAGTTGTTGATCTCCTGTTGTTAGTTTGACATGAGGTTGATGATACCGATAATGCTGATGATTCAATCATGATTCAGAGACTTATTTATATTGCTGGAATTTTAGACACCATGATTCCGTGAAGTGTGACAATTGATGGGATGAAAAAGTGGGGAAATGGAAATCGTGTTTGAGACCGGTTGCTCATCGTGTGATAACTTGGTCGATTTTCTATCCACTACTTTGTGAACTCCTTCAACTGATTGCATGACTTGCTCACATTCCAACGTGTGTATGAACACACGTGCCGTAGACCGCCAGACCAAAAGCCTAGTTGATATCCCCTCAAGTGACACGATTGACATCTCGTGGTTAGTTAGTCAATTGATGACTTCATGGTTCGATGGGACGATGAGTCCATGTAGTTGCTGAGTTGAACATGACGTTCTAAAACTCATGAATTGGACATGTCATGAGACAAAGTTATAATTCTTACATTGAAACGATCAAGTATTGCTCATTCGATGGATTGTTGAATATTGGTTGATTGTTGAACCAATATTCCTTGGTTTGAGAAATATTGATCATCCGAGCAAGTGTTGCTCATCTGATGATGACCAAATATATTAATTAAAGTACTGGTGTGAAACTGAGCATAATTATTAATAATAATAATGACCATGAGGTCGTCGTAGAATTATATAAGGTTGGAGTCTGTCCATGGTCCTTGGACTCAGAAACCCTAATTTGATCGATGATCAATTCATGGTTTGTCAGAAATTTAACCATGGAACGAAGGAAGGAGCGGCTACATGGGATCGTGGATCAACCATGTAGTGTCCATATGCTCACGTGAGCAAATACGAAGAACTCCTGAAGAGTTGATGATTTGTTGATGAAAGAATGATTAAATGATGGCTTAATCATTTATCCAAAAATGCTCGTCTGAGCCTTAGGTGAGAAAACCTAAATAATTATGACGAGGTGAGGGACCGACCATGGAGTCATGAAACCGGCCCTGGGTCGTCACATGACTGTCTGACGATCACTTCATGAAAATCCAAAGTGTTTGGAAGAGTTTTGGACCTAATACGAGCAATTGTGCAAATTAGGTCAAAACTGTGAAAACTGATGGGACCGGCTTCCGTGAGCTAAAGAGCCAATCTTGGTCGGTGAAGATAACATGCTTGTGTCCCCAAGACGTCCATGTCTCAGTTCTGAGAATTTTGATATTTTCTGGCGTGCAATTGAGCATCCATTCGAGAAAATATGCCAAAATTAGGGTTTCGATGAACTGAGGAAAACACCATGAGATGATGGAAAATAATTATAAAATAAGAAACGAGGAGGCGTGGGACCGCCGAGGCCAAGGCATGGTCGGCCGGTCGTGGCCACGGTCCCGTGGTGCCTTTTCCTTAATTTTATAATATTTTGATGATTTTATGAAAAATTCATGAATTTTAAGAAATTTGATGAATTTAGGGAGTTTCCATGGATTGAAGGAGTTTTCATGAGTTCAAGAAAGCAAAGAATATTAAAATAATAAAAATAAGGGCGTGTGGGACCGTGGAAGGCATGGCCGGCCATCTTGGGCCCGATCCCACAAGTTTCCCTAATTTTTGTGTATTTTTCATGTATTTTTTGATGAATTGAGGGAATTTTTCCTAATTTGAGAGAAATACCATGAAATCAAGGAATTTGATGAATTCAAGGAAAAATAAAATAATAATAATAAAGCAAAGGGGTGTGTGGGACCGGCTAGGGCATGACCGGCCGGCTAGGGCCCGGTCCCACAAGTTTTCATAATTTTATTTTATTATTTGATGATTTGTGCAAAATACCATGAAATCAAGGAGTTTTTTCATGAAGAAGGAGATTTGATCAAATGAGAGAATTTTCATCAAATCATGGAAAATAATAAAAATGTAAAGTAAAATAAAATATAAAAACTGGCGTGGGGATGACCACGACACCGTCGGTCAGTCGTGTGTCAGTGCTCCTAGCGCCTTGGTCAATATTTTAACTATTTATTATTTTCTTCCCTATTTTTGCATAGGTTCATCGTTTCGTTGTATTTTGAAATACTCGTTCGTGCGGTGACTATTAGTGCATCGTCGTTGAATACACTTTCACCATTTGAATCAGGGCTTACTTATAGGTAGCTCAGACTCCCGGTTGATTATTTATTACTAATTTATGAAATTCAGTGGAGAATAATTCATGAAACTGAGTAATAAAATAAATAGATGTTTACTATTAATTCATAGGATCAGCTAAGGATTCGACTACGAATTAAGAATAATAAAGTGAGCATTACCATTCCATGGGATCGTAGATTCGATCACAGAATCAGAGTAATTAAGATTTATCTATTACCATTTATGAGACCAGTTGTGGATTCGATCGTGAAATCGGAGTAATGAGATAATATAGTTGTTTCATTGTTATTCTATGAGATCAAGCCGTGGATTCGATCATAGAATCAAAATAATTGTTTATTGTCATTTCATGGGATCATGTCGTAGATTCTACCATGAAATAGGAGCAATTGTCATTGCCATTCCATGGGATCAGGCCGTGGATTCGACCATGGAATAGGAGCAATTGTATTTGCCATTCCATGGGATCAGTCTGTGGATTCGACCATGGAATAGGAGCAATGATAGGTTATTCTGAGAATTCAGTAGTGAATGTCACGGATGAATCCAAAAACTTTAGGAATAATTAACTTTGTGGCTCTATACTAGCAGACCAAGCTGTCTAGGAGCATTAATTATCCCGATATGAGATTGCCGGTAAGTTATATCCTTTATATAGTCAGGGTAAACTCGTTGTTTGCTCCTGAAGACGTTATCGCTCTATACTAGCAGAGCAAGCTGTCTAGGAGCCGTCCATATCGTGATACTATATAGAAATAATCACTGAAAGTGTTCAGTATTCATGAGATATGCCGTTATCCAGCCGTGATACTACATATCTGCATGTACTCTGAGAGAAAGTATTCTCAGTCAGAGAATTCGATGAGAGACTCGCGTCTCAATACTCACGTCTGATTGCTGGATCAGATGTTCGTATAATTATGGGTTTACGACTTTTCCCTTTGTCGAAAATCCACCATCTACAAAAAGATAGAATGAACTTCTGACTTACAAAAGTTAAAGCCTTTTATGTCATTGTTTTGATGGAAGAAAGGATAAAACTTTTGTTTACAAGGATTAAGTCTGTTGTATGTCATTGTGCAAATAGAGGTGGAAAATAGAATGAATCCTTGTCTATTCCGCAGTATCTCGTCGATCTCCGATCCACATTTTTATGCATATACTGTGTTGCTCCATGAGTTTTCTTATGTTTGAGCATGATGAATTGAATTGATTGCTCCGTAAGTTCTCTTATGACGAGCATGACCAATTGAATTGATCACTTTCTTGTGGTTAATTTAGTTGTGTAATTCCGATTGAATTAATTATGAGTTTTCTTGTGGTTAATTTAATTGTGAATTTTGATTAGATTAATCATGAATTCTTTTGTGGATAATTCAATTAAATACTTTGGATTCAAATTCATGTTTTCATGTGATTTGGTTATGTCCAAAGAAATCCTTCTTTTCTTGTAAAAGCAAGGTCGCCTTTGTTGTTCTTTCGTGAATGACATTTTATTGGGGAGAGTTCACTTTGAACTTGTGCTTAATTG
This sequence comes from Papaver somniferum, assembly GCF_003573695.1. Taxonomy (NCBI): domain Eukaryota; kingdom Viridiplantae; phylum Streptophyta; class Magnoliopsida; order Ranunculales; family Papaveraceae; genus Papaver; species Papaver somniferum. Next base: position 229,588,777 of record NC_039364.1, on the reverse strand, counting down.
CCAAATATTTTTGGGGAGTGCGGCTGTGGAATATTAGGGGTTATCTTGTATCTTTATAAACTCCTTGATGAATGCATTTAGCTTCGGCTTTATGATGGCATCTAAATAAGTTGATATGGTATTCTCTTATGGTCATGAATTATCTCTGTGAAAATTTCATGAGGATCCCACTAGTTTTCGTACCTTTGCCAATTTATATTGACAAAAAAATGGAGAATTAATGTGTAGTGTGATACTACAAATACATATGGTTCACGGATGATTATGTAAGGGGGAGTGGTTTTCATGTTGAGATGAAGTATTGACTAAGGGGGAGTGATACATATCACCATAGTATTGTTGTCAAAGTTGTGATACAATTGGACTTTGATGCTGTGTAATAATACTATGACACCGTATAACAATGATTGAGAGCATTTTTGTTTTCTCATTGTTATCTCTACGGATCTTCAACAACTGTGATGCTGAACTTACAACCTTTAGGATCATGGAGTACTTGGAAGTGACGAATATTTCGAGTCGCGTTGAAGATGCCAAGGAGATCAAGCATTTGGATGAGAAGCTACAATTTCTATCTATTTTGTAATCCATATGTATTGATAGTATTGTCACTAAAATTGACAAAGGGGGAGATTATTAGAGCACTGCTCGGTCGAACTCGCATGCGTTGCTATCTCAAGCATGTTTATCAATATTAGTGATCAAAACTATAAGACTTGATTTCTAGCCTATTTATAGATGTCTCGGACTAGGACATAGATAGTGTACTTGATCTTAGATTTCACAGAGTTCATCATTTGAAGACGAAGAACTACTAAGGGGAGCTTGTGGAACTTCTTCGACAAAAGGTATGTGGAAACTTGAACTCATCTATCACTTGGAAAGTATATTTCTACTATCTCCTATATTGATACATAAGTTGTGTTAAGATATAGTTTTCTCTATGCACATTTGAGATTTCGAGCTGAGTATATCTCGCTTACATATTTCTCGAAATATGTGTTGGTAAGATTTTGCTTCGACCAAGTTCATCTTATATCATGAGAAAATTGCCGAGTAACATCTTACATGGTTTGTGTGAAACAATCATTTGATGTAGGCTTGGAATGTTTCGATAATGATTATTTCAATATCTTGAAAATTGCTTTGATGTTAATAGTGTGTGAAAACGGCTATTGTCATTATAGAAGAATGTTTCAATGATTGAAATAAAGAGTTGAGAATGTAACTGAAAAAGCGGGGGTACAAAAACCACAACCAATATTTCGATTAGCAATCTGTATGGACTAACTCCAATATACTTTTAAGAGAATCAACTAGACAGTCAGACTCAATCTTAATAAAAGTATATCAAAGAGTTATATCCCACTTTCTCAATTCAATACTTACTCAAGCAAACAGAAATATGCAAGTCTAATTGAATACAAGAGAAAACACTTGAACGGTACCAAAGACCAATGTTAAAGGATCAATCAATTTCAATCAACAACCAAAGGTTGGATTTCCCAATTGATCGATTCAACGGAAAACCTATGGTATTTCAATTATATAACCAAATATAATGCGGAAAAGAAATAACACAGACACCAGAAGTTTTGTTAACGAGGAAACCGAAAATGTAAAAAAAACCCGGGACCTAGTCCTGATTGAAGAAACACTGTATTAAGCCGCTACAGACACTAGCCTAATACAAACTAACTTCGGTCCGGACTGTAGTTGAACCCTAATCAATCTCACACTGATTCAAGGTACAGTTGCGCTCCTTACGTCTTTGATCCCAGCAGGATACTACGCACTTGATTCCCTTAGTTGATCTCACCCACAACTAAGAGTTTCTACGACCCAAAGTCGAAGACTTTAATAAACAAATTTGTATCACACATAAAAGTCTACGGTAATAGATAAATCTGTCTCCCACATAAATACCTACGAGTTTTTGTTCCGTCTTTTGAAAAATCAAGGTGAACGGGAACCAATTGATAACCCGAACTTATATTCCCGAAGAACAGCCTATAATTATCAATCACCTCACAATAATCTTAATCGTCTAGTGAAAGAAGATATTGCAGAATCACAAACGATGAGACGAAGATGTTTTTGACTTCTTTATATCTTGCCTATCGGAGAAATCAATCTCAAGCCAATCTTATGATTGTACTTAGTAATATAGAAACAGAAAGATCAGATCATGCAACTACAAAGAAAATAGTTAGGTCTGGCTTCACAATCCCAATGAAGTCTTCAAGTCGTTAACCTACAGGGTCTCGGTAGAAACCTAAGGTTAAAGGAGAATCGACTCTTGCTTATACAACTAGTATCACACAGGAGGTGTGGGGATTAAGTTTCCCAGTTGATAGATTTCTTCTTTATATAGTCTTTGAAATCAGGGTTTACAATCTAAGTTACCTTGGTAACAAAGCATTCAACATTCATCGTTAGATGAAAACCTGATTAGATTCAAGCTAATATCTTTCAACCGTTAGATAGAAACTTAGCTTGTTACACACAAATGAAATGCACATTTTAGGTTTGTGTAACTGTACCAAATATGTACATTTAGTTGGTTCAACAATAGTTAACCAAATGGTTATCCATATGAGCACTTTCATATCAACCATATTCTTCTTTACCATAACTAGTTCAAATGACTCAAATGAACTAGTTACATAGTTGTTCAATTGCTTAGATCTTATAGAAGTATACAAGAAACAATCGAAGCAAAAACGATTTGATTCACTCGAATCGATTCATGAACTTTATAGCCACTGTTTGCAATTATGCATTCCTTAGTTTATATAAGTTTAAGTTCACGAATAATCGTTTTTAGAAAATAACCAACCTAAGTACGCGGACTTAAGCACCCGAAATAAGTTTGTTTTCAGTTCACAAACTCCAGCAGATTTTCACGGGACGTGAACTTCCGATGGTGCGCGTACTGGTACGCGGACTTTAGTTCCGGTTTTCCTGAGTAGCAAAGTACGCATACTTTGGTTCAAGGAATAAGGACTTACACACGTATGAGTTATCACACAATGTTTATATCCAACAATGGTTATATATTCTAAACTCTCATTTCAATCATTGAAACATTCTTAGAGGACGTTATATAGTTGTTATTCACAAACCATTTTTCGTCAAAGCAATTTTCAAGTAATTGAAACTTAATATGACTTTCATCACTAGTAAAGATGAACTTGGCCAAAGCGAAAGCTTACTAACACATATTTCGAGAAATAGATAAGCGAGATAAACTCGGCTCGAAATAGCAAATGTGTATAATCATAGTCTATATAACATACGAATTTTATCTCAAGATAAGAGATAAAGTATATAGACTTTTGAGTGATAGATAAGTTCAAGTCTCCACATACCTTTTAGTCGATGAAGTTCCACCAGTTCCTTGAGTAGTTCCTCGTCTTTGTATGTTGATCGCCATGGAGTCTAAAGCTCAATTACACTTTTTATCCTAGTCCGAGACTTAGCTATAAGTAGACTAGAAACCAAGACTTATAGTTTTGATCACTAACATTAACAAACATGCTTGAGATAACAACTCATGCGAGTTCAACCGAGCAGTGCTTTAACAGTAACCATGTTTGGATATAAGCATATATAGTGTGTTCGCACATTAGTGTATAAATCCATAAACCGGGAGCCAAGTGTATGCATATGTGTGTATATGAAATTGGTGAAGGAGACAGGTTAAGTATGCGTACCCGTACGCATACTGGAGGAAGTTTTCGAACCGAAAATTTCTACTGAGTTTGGTTTTGACAAACTCTTAACTAGTCAACTTAAGTATGCGTACCCGTACGCATACTGGTGGAAGTTTTCGAACCAAAAATTTCTGCTGAGTTTTGAAACTAAACAAACTAAAATCCGGTTGCTTAAGTACGCATACCCGTACGCATACTTAAGCTGGTTACTTTGTCAAATCGGTCTGTTCATGAACCTAAACATTTAAATCATAAGGAATGCAATCTTTGCAAACCGTGGCTATAATGTTCATGATTGATTCAAGTGAATCAAACCGATTTGGTTTCAATTGTGTTTTCTATAGCAATTGAACAACTCTTTAACTAGTTTCATTTGAGTCATTTGAACTAGTTATGGTTGAGACGAATAAGGTTGATATGAGAGTAATCATATGGCTAACCTCGGTTAACTATTTGTGAACCAACATGGTGTACACGTTTAAGTACAGTTACGTAAACCTAAATGAGGGTACATTTCATTTGTGTGTAACAAGCTAAGTTCGATCTAACGGTTGAAATATATTAGCTTAGTCGAATTAGGTTTTTCATGTAACGGTGAATATTGAATGCTTTGTTACCAAGGTAACTTGGATTGCAAACCCTGATTTGAAAACTATATAAAGGAGAACTCTAGCAACTGGGAAACCTAATCCCCAAACCTCCTGTGTGTTACTGGTTGCATAACTAGAGTCGATTCTCCTTTAACCTTAGGTTTGTTCTCGAGACCCTGTAGGTTAAAGATTTGAAGACTTCAATGGGATTGTGAAGCCAGACCCAACTATTATCTTTGTAGTTGCATGATCTGATCTTGCTGTTTCTATCGTGTTGAGTACAATTGAAATAATTGGGTCGATATTTTATATCTCCGATAGGCAAGATAGAAAAGTAATCACAAACACCTTCGTCTCATCGTTTGTGATTCCACAATAAAAAAAATCGCTAGTCGATTAATTTTATTTTGAGGTGATTGATAATTCTAGATTGTTCTTCGGGAATATAAGTCCGGTTTATCAATTGGTTCCTATTCACCTTGATTTATCAAATGACGGAACAAAAACTCTTGGGTATTTCTGTCGGAGACATATTTATTCAATCATATAGACTTTTCTGTGTGAGACAGATTTGTCTATCAAGTCTTCGACTTTGGGTCGCAGTAACTCTTGGTTGTGGGTGAGATCAACTAAGGGAATCAAGTGCGTAGTATCCTGCTGGGATCAGAGACGTAAGGAGCGCAACTGTACCTTGAATCAGTGTGAGATTGATTAGGGTTCAACTACAGTCCAGTCCGAAGTTAATTGGTAGTAGGCTAGTGTCTGTATCGGCTTTAATACATTGTGGTGTTCAATCTAGACTATGTCCCGGGGTTTTTCTGCATTTGCGGTTTCCTCGTTAACAAAATTCTGGTGTCTGTGTTATTTCTTTTCCGCATTATATATTGTTATATAATTGAAATGTCATAGGTTGTGCGTTAAGATCAATCAATTAGAATATCCAACCTTGGGTTGTTGATTTACATTGATTGACACTTGAACATTGGTATTTGGTACCGTTCAACTTACTCCTCTTATTCAACCGGACTCGTAGATTTCTATTTGGTGATTGCGGATTGAATTAAGAGTTAGAGATATTAAACTCTTTGATATACTTTACTCTAGATTGAGTTAGACTATCTAGTTGATTCTCTAGACAGTATATTGGAGTAAGTCCTCTCAGATTGCCAAACGAATTGTTGGGTGTGGTTGTTAGACCCCCGCATTTTCAACTGTAGACAGAGTAAATTGTCTGACGACATATATAATGGATTTTATTCCTGCAGAAAACCAGAACTGTCATAAAAGGGCTTCAATGGTCACTCATCTCGAAATCTCTATATGAATCATATTTCTCCTTATGGTGCAAATTCTTACACCACAAAAATACACATTCCCAGTGTTTGTGAGAATAAGTCTGGTAGATCTAAGTCTAGAAGGTGGAGATGTCTCTCTTATAATCCTCTGGAACCGATTTTTAGAGTTTATAAACGTAATCCTCAGAAAAATCCCTCTGATGGATTTTCTAAAAAGGTTATGTCAAATTCTTCTGGAATAAGAAATAGCCGAAGGAAGGTAAGGAATACTAGGTTCAAACTCTCAGATGGTATTTACAACTCATCTCTCAATAATCTTGGTGGAATTACATCTCACTTTGCTACCTAGATCTAGGTAATTTCATCCTTGTATCTAACTCTAGAGTTGCAAGGATGACATTTGTGAGATGCTCAAGTCTACTGTAGGTTGGAATTTGTCTTGTGTTTGCTTTAGCTGATTTCTTCTTATGTGAAGGTTGAGTCATTTCTTGACTCCTTGTAACTAGTATATCTCCTCGTTATGATATGATTAAATCTTTTAATTATTGAGCCATGGGGGTAAGAGATATATGAAAACAGAGAGTATTTCCTTGGATCTTTTCTGATCCATTAGCCTGTCACAACTAGTCCATGAACGTCCGTGTCTTTCTTAGGAGTTTTTAGGGTTTCCTTAACAAGGGTGTCCTTGTATTCTTCGTGAACATATATATATTTTATATTGTTTTGCCTTCCCTAGTTAAAAAAATAATGAAGAACTCCTCAAGACCTCAAGACCTCAATAAGTGGTGAATCTTGTGATGGAAGAAGATATTAAAGGATGTGATTCAATTCAAGAACTTGTCTTGAAAAAGATGATTGAAAGGAAAGAGTAAAACTCTTGGATTGGAGAATCGGTCAAGGATTTAATTCTTTTTCAGAATGACTCTAAGGTCGAATTTGCAAATCTTCAACTGCAAATAAACCAGCTTATTGATGGTCAGACCAAAATCCTTGATAATCGAAAGATCTTGATCAGGAATTAGAAGAAAGTCATCATGGATTGTGTCAAAGCTAGGCATCTTGCTCGCATTGTTGATCGGAAAGTTAATGTTCTAACTCATGAACATGGATTCTCTCCGGTCAAAAGAATCAAGGATATCAGTGATACCTTTTATGATGGACCTTTCAAAGGTATGATATTATCAAAGAAACTTGATTTCCTGTTTTTGTCTAGGAAACTTCTTATGAGAATTTATTCTTGTGTTTTAAGAAGGGTAATTATGGTTTGGAAATAGCAATTATTGTGAGTACACATAGCTATTTCCAACGTTTTTCATCTTGCAATGTTTTTAGATTTATTTATTTAAATTCTAAAGTGTATTTGGAAGATGATTTTGCAGTATTAATCTTTATTGGTTTCATATATTGCAAAAATTGTTATGGGATATGTGTGTTTGCGTCCGTGAACTATGATTGTCCCATATATGTCAAAAGTTAAGCCTATTGTGTCATTATGCAAATATTGATGGAAGATATGATGAATTTTTGATTACAAAGATTAAGTCTATCATATCATTATTGATAAAAATAGAATGAATCTTTGAATATTCCGCAGTATTGATCTTTCCCTGATTTACTTCTATGTGAAAGTAGTGTGAGGCTCCATGAGTTCTCTTGTGTTGAGCATTTTCGATAAAATTAATTATGGGTTTTCTTGTGGTTAATTTAATTGAGTTTTCTGGATACAAATTCATGTCTCATGTAATTTGTTAATGTCCAAAGAAATCATTCTTTTCTTACAAAAGTAAGGTCGCTCTTGTGGTTCTTTCGGGAATGACATTTTATAGGGGAGAGTTCTTTTTTGAACTTGTTCTTAATTGCCAAATCTTTGTGGGGAGTGATGATAAGTGCATAATTCATATGATTTTGGTGTCCATTCATACTTGCTTTAGCTATTATTCTTGCATGTTTTCGTATTATTACTCTTATTTTCTCTTATTTGTATTAGATGAATCATACTAAAAGGAGACACAAAGTGCTAAAAATATCTAATGAGAGAAGTATTCCAAGTATCCAAGTGCCCAAGTCCAAGAGAAGTTGAAGAAGTGCGACGAAAAGGGAGAAAAACACTCAAAATCAAGAGAGGGACAAAGACCGAGATTAAATCATTCAAATTAAGGGTTTGTAATCACCATCTTTAAGAGAATTGAAAGATAGGAAGAATTCAAAAAGAATGAGGTCATTCTGAGTTCGGACGAAGAAGTTACGGCCAAAACGAGTTTTTTATCGAATAGCGAAGATAGGAAAAGTATGCAAACGGGTATGCATACTTATTTCCCCTGAATTTTATTACAATATTCAGTATGCGAACGGGTATGCATACTTGTGAAGGCCAAAAGTCAAGGATTTTGTTTAGGGTATTTAATTACTACTTTTTAGGGTCGGGTTCCTTAACCGACTAGGATACTTGGAGGCCAAGCATTGTAAACCTATATAGATAGGTATTAGGCCTTTCATAGAAGGTGTGGATCATATCATCTCATATTAGAAGTTAGGGTTTATTCGACATCAAAAACCTAGGGTTTACCCCTTTAGGAACCACCATTCTTCATCTTGTTTTGTAATATGAGTAGTTAAATCCTTTGTTGATTAAGGATGAATTCAATGTTCTAAGCGTGAAGCTTTATTATTAATACAAGTCTATTTGAGGTTTTAATCATCATCGTTTGTATTTACCATATCTAGGGTTTATGAATGATTCTTAGATTGATTTGGGATGCATACTAGATTAGTCTATTGATCATTCTATTGCTAGTAGAAGTTATGAGATAAGTAATCTTCGATTAATTGCGAGTGAACACAACACCAACAAGTAAACCTTGATCTAAGAGGTTAACTACTAGGATCAACCTAAATTCACAAAGCTTAAGGAGTTTGATTGGATTACACCTTGAGTGATCTATTACTTGGTGGTTCGTCGGATAGAATCTGGTAGTCGAGAACTTCCATATCCATTGATAGAAGGAGTTTTGGGGATAACACTGATCTAAATGTTATTCCACGGTTGGTGATGATAGGAAGTAAGGATCGTTCCCACGAAGAGCAGTGAGTTTTAGTTGTTGAAGTGTCACAAAGGGGGGTTTTGTTTTAGATTTTCAAACAAAATAAAATAATCAAAGCAAATAAAGTTGAGTCGTAATTAATAGAGAGAGATATCATCGAGGAATACTTCTTCGTTAATAAATCGATGAGTTATTATAGTTACCTACTCGTTGTTAATTATAGATAATCACCAACCGTGGAATAACAACTACATCAGTGTTATTCCCTAAATTCCTTATATCACTGGATATAGAAGTTCTCGCCTACCAGATTCTATTCGTCTAAACCACCTAGTAATAGATCACTCAAGGTGTAATTTGGTCGAATGCTTTATCTTTTGTGAATTTATAGGTTGATCCTACTAGTTAGACTCTTGGATCAAGGTCTACTTTTTAGTGTTGTTTATACACACAATCACTCCACGGAATCCCTCTGCAAGGTTTTGTGTTCTCTACTTGTGTAAAAGTTATTCGGCGATTACTTATCTCCTAACTCAATACTAGCAATAGATTAAGTCAACAAATCAATTTAGTTGGCCACCTAAACAACCTATCAATCAATCATAAATATTCATTATAGTATAAACAAACGATAATCATATGAAGAAATTCAAAGTAGATTAATATAATAACTCAAATCTTGTTTACAACTTATAATTCATCCTCAATCAATAGGTGTTTAGCTACTCATGGATGTAAAAACATCCATGTTATACATATAAGAAAAGTATAGAGACATCGTTACGATTGAAGAACCGCTCTGAAGCTATAGCTTTTGCTCCATGTGATGTTTCTCCTCTCTAAGACTTACAATTTCGTGATCCCTTGATGATGTTTCATTCATGACCTAATACCTCTTTATATAGGCTTACATTGCTTTCCTTCAAGTATCTAGTTCGTCTTAAGAACCCGACCCAAAAATATGAAATAAAGACCCTAAACCGTGAGTTTTGGCCTTCTCCAGTATGCATACCCTTTTGCATACTTAAATTTCAGTTAAAATCCAGGGAATAAGTATGCATACCCGTTTGCATACTTGCTTGTCTTCGGTATTCGATAAAAAGCTTATTTTTCCCACAACTTCTCCATTCGAACTTGGAATGACCTCATTATTTTTGAATTCTTTTCCTCTTTCAATTCTCTTAAATATGGTGATGAGAAATTCTGAATTTGATTGAATTAAGCTTGGTCTTTGGCCCGTCTCTTGATTTTGAGTTTTTTGCTCCTTTTCGTCGCACTTCTTCCACTTCTCTTGGACTTGGGCACTTGGATACTTGGAATACTTCTCTTCCTAGCTCATTTTATCACTTTGTATCTCATTTTTGGATGATTCACCTAATACTGGCAAATAAGAGAAAAAAAGAGTAGTAATACGAAAATATGCAAGAATAATAGCTAAAACAAGTATGGAATGGACGCTAAAATCATAAGAATTATGCACTTATCAAATTCCCCCACACTTAGATTTTGCTAGTCCTCGAGAAAACTAAATAAAACTAATACTAAATACAACAACTCCCTTTGGTTGAGAATACGATTACACATATCATGTATAACAAGCCTTTAAACCCCTAGGTGTCCCTAGTGGAAGAGTTATAATATCGTGAGGGTTTAAAAGAGGTATACCCAAAAAACCTACTCCAATTTCTTGCCTTGGAATAACTACTAAGGATAGACACAAAGTAGAAAGCCAAATAATTAACCAACATGAGTTCTTTAGCTGCAAACATCCCACATACATTCAAATCATCACACTAAGCAATTACTTACGTGTGATATTCAAACTGATTGCAAAACTCTACTAAGATAGTCATCATACTTGTTGCAACGTTTGCCACAACACCCGCGTACTGAAATCACATGGATATATAAGAGAATGTAAATAAAAAAGTGAAGTGTGCAAATGTTGACTAAAGTGAAAGATGTTATCCACAATACTTGTATGAATGTTGTCAAAGGATTCTACTTATAGCGCAATAGTTGAGAGAAGCACCCATTTAACTAGACCACATGATTAAATACTCTAAGCGCATGTTTCCTTTCAACAAGTATGTGATAGTTGCCTTGGATCCTATGTTCCACGCTTGTTTAGGCGACGAAGACAGGGACAACGTTTCACACATACTGCTATCCAAGTGTCGAGAACCTCATCAATAGTCTTTTTGACTTTCTATATAATGATGATAGGGTTTTTTTTTCCTTCATTGACTACATGATTGATCCGCAATTCCGGACCTATCATAGGATTATTAGTGTCGATAAATAAAGAGAAGCCTTATATATATGCCATTTATAGCATCTGAGTTTCGCATTCAATTATGAATGTATATATTTAAGGATTTTAGAACGATAAAATGGAACTCAATCTATAGCCGTAAGAACTGTTTCAACCTAAAAATGTTTAGACTGTCATCCTAAATACCTCATAATTAACTCCAAAAGATGAAGTCTCAAGAATGCAAGAAATCAAAGAGTGTTCGATTTCAATGTTCTAAGCGTGAAGCTTTATTATTAATACAAACCTATTGAGAGCTTTTATCATCATCGTTTGTTTTTACCATATCTAGATGAGTGATTCTTAGATTGATTTGGAGTGCACGCTAGATTGATCTATTGATCGTTCTATTGCTAGTATAAGTTAGGAGATAAGTAATTGTCGAATAACTCTTTACACAAGTAGAAATCACGAGACCTTACAGAGGGAGTCTGTGGAGGAATCATGTGTAAAAAAAACACCACCAAGTAAACCTTGAGATAAGAGCTTAAATACTGGGGTTAAGGGTGCACAACCGTCGGTTCGGGTCGGTGTTCAGCATTACCGACCAGAGAACCGTACATGTCGGTTATTTTCTTAGTCACCCCAACTAGGAGTAATATTTTCATTCGGATCGGTTGTAAACCGCCCAATCCAAGGTCGGATCGGTTCCCAGTTTGCCGACCATAACCAGAATTCTACAAAAAAGTGGATAACTATTATCTTTAGAAGAAATCAAAAGTAGTCAAATAAAAATTCAATCAAACTGAAGCCCCATTCATAACTGTAATTAAATTACTGAAAATCGATCAACAACTCAAGTCAACAACGAACTAACCCCCGTTAATAAGCTACAACAGTACCTCGATTAACAAAAATCAATTAACAAATTTAAATCAATTAACAAACTTTTCCATTAGTTGTGGTCCATTTGATATCAACCAAAATCAGCAACAAAGATGATGATGGTGATGTAAGAGGACGGTTGTAGCTAGTGGAGTAGATGGATGAAGGTTGAAAGTGAGAGTCGCCTTTTCTGCTGCCCTAGTTTTGCTCGAGCAAGAAATACAAAAGTGGAAGAATAATGTTGAAGGTAGGTGGTTAGAGTATCTAAAATACGTATTTATATATGGATTATTAGCTTTTGATCTTTTAGATCAGTCGGTTTTGGGTGAGTGCGGTCGGCACCAACATACAACCGAGTAGCACCAGAATTAGCTCGGGTTTATGAAGCATATACCATGCAGGGCCGTTAGTTATATCGGATTCGGGTTGGTTTGATTGTTTTTAGGGCGGTTCGGACGGTTTGAGCGGTTTTGACGGGTCCATGTACACCCCTAACCGGGATTAACCTAATTCACAAAGCCTAAAGCATTCAATTGGATTATCACCTTGAGTGAGCTACTACTTGGTGGTTAGGTTGAATAGAATCTGATATTGGAGATCCACCGTATCCATGGTAAAAGGAGTTTTAGGGATAACACTGATCTAAATGTTATTCCAAGGTTGGTGATGAATGGTTCTTACGAACAATAGATAAGTGATCATGTTAACGCTTGGTAACGGCGAAGGATTCCTTGATCATCTCTTTTCTTTATTATTGTCTTTTTATTTATCTCACAACCAAACCCTTTTTGTTATTTACTTTATTTTGATATTTCATATAACATATCAATTAAACAGCTCTCTGGGGGAACGATCTCTTACTACCGCTATATTACCAGTTAATTAGTGGAAAATATCTTTATTAATTTGTTGCACCTATGACACGCATCAAATTTTGGCGCCGCTGCCGGGGATCAGTGGCTAATTGGTTTATTATTTGTTTTGCTTGTTTTTTTTTTTTTTTTGATTTTCTATTTCTTGTGAGTCGTCATGTTTTCTTATGGAAATAACATGTACGAAGCACAAGATTAACAGTGGTAATCAATATGGTCTTCAATGTCATTCATATAATAACTACCAACCATCCTATGGGTACAATCAAAACCAATCTTTTGGTTACGATCGATATCCTACGGAACCTTTTGGTTATTCTCATACATATCAAGAACCTTATGATGGGTGTGTAAGTGAGCAACCACAAGGATGAGAGGATAGTTATGTTTCTAATCATGATTCTTCTAGTCTTACATATTTAATGCACCAATTTAAGGATATGTTGAACCAGCAAAATCAACAGCTGGATGAGCACATTAAAAAGACTGAAGAATCACACCAAGAAATTCAAAGGAGTACAAATACTTTTCAAATACATATGTCTCAACTTAGTGAACAAGGAACGAAGAAGAACTTTGGCCTCAAAACCAAAAAAAATCTGAAATTCCTACAGAAGTCAACAAATATTTTGATGATGATCAACCTTTGGAAAGTCCATGTAACAATGATGAAGTTATTCCAACTCCGATATTAATAATGATCACCCGCCTATTCAAAAGGAGGAGCCTTGGTATGACCAAACCATTCTTATGAACGGTGTGACATACTCAAATGCATATCAACGTTACAATGAATATCCGGATTACAATGTTTTTAGGTCGGTTGATTTACAAGAAGTAGACCCGATTTTCTCTTTGTCGGAGACTCATATGGAAGACCCTAGTATTTGCACCAATGAACTAGAATTTTTGGGAGAAGATTCCGATTCCGATGACGAGATTGTTGAAGAGATTGAGATTGAGAATGAAAACAAATTGATTAAAGTCGTGGAAGACCCAATCGAGCTAGATAACGATAGTTTGATAAAGAACCACGATATACTTGAGGTACAAGGTTTGTCTAAACATTTGCTTAATTCTATATCTATGGATCCTTTCCATCCAATTGAAGTAGCTTCTCAAAGAGTTGTTAACCCATCTTTTAGAAAAATACATCACTTAGGATTGGATTTGTGTGCTTCCAAAGTTTTAACGAATTATTTTGCTTCTAAGTATCCACCAATTGATGTGTTTGATTCGAGTATTGTGCAGGTTCACCAAGCTTAGGAACCTTTTGAAGTTCCTGAATTCTATGTTATCTATCCACTTACGAGTGTAGATAGAACTAAGTGTGGGGGAAACTTCAATAAAGTGATAGCTTCAATATTTATATTTTGTGCTAATGGTTTTATGAAGTTGTTTGAACTGCAGATTATTGTCTGGAAGGAATGTAAAAATTTTCAGGTTATTGGTGTACGGACGATAACAATAACGTCGGGCTGACGACGTTAAACCAAGCGCTACATGGGAGGAAACCCATCGGTTTTGTATATCTATGCCTTTTATTTTTAGTTTTTAATAGTTTTCATATCATATTTTGCATTCCCATCTTGAATTTTACAAAGTCCTAAATCTATAGTGAAATTTTTGACGAAATGTTCTCGTCAGAAAAATTCTGTCCGTGCAATCATTACGAAAACAGCTCTCGAGACTTTATACTGAGTCCGATTTGAGTGGTTGACCCCAATTTTTAAATAGGATAGACTCACATTTATTTTCCAAAAACAAAATCTGAATTTGGAGTCTGTTAAGTTGGACCGATTGGCCTGGACATTTGAGTTTCAGTATCTTTTTAGATCTTTTTCAGATTGCATGTCTGTCAGTCTGGAGGCCATAACTTTTAGACCGTTTATTGAAATACTGTGCCCTTTTGACACCTCATAGAAAAGACATAGGCGAACAACTTTTGTTTAGGATGATTTTCCTAGTTCCCTACCCATTTGTACAGTTTTCAAGTTTTTCCAGGATGTTGCTTCAGAAATCAGAATTTTCGGTTTTGAACATTGAGGACAATGTTGAGTTTAAGTGTGAGGGAGTATTTAAGCATGTTTAGCTAGTATATTATATTAGTATTCACTTTCTTAGGCCACTTTTAGTGTGCATATAAAATAAATAAAATAATACTTTTTGATTTCTTGCATTCTTGAGACTTCATCTTTTGGAGTTAATTATGAGCTATTTAGGATGACACACTAAACCTTTTTAGGTTGAAACAGTTCTTACGGCTATGGATTGAGTCCCATTTTATCGTTCTACAATCCTTAGTTACATAGGTTCATAATTGAATGCGAAACTCAGTTGCTAGAAATAGCATGGTAGTCGTTTGAAAGATTCGTCCTCGCGAATTATCATTACTGAATCACTTTCTTTTTTATTTTTGCAGTTATATGTTTCTCTAAGTGATTTGGTGGGATCCTAGTACTTCCATGAATATTGTAGCAAGGTAATAATTGGTTGAGTTTATATAAAATCTCGATAGACAATTGTCTTACACTCATAAAGAGTGAGCCGAAAATCAAAAATAAAAAATTTATAGGGATATTTTGATTTTGGGTCCCAAAAAAGTGACCAGTGTTGCATTTGGGTCCTACAAAGTTTCAAATTAGAGTTTGGGTCCCAGGACCTTGTTTGACCACACTGACTGTTAGAAAAACTAGTTAAAATGGAAATTACCAATGAAAACAAAGTTTTCATTTTATTTACTAACTCACCCACCGTCAAATCTGTTAAACACGTGTACGGTTAAGGATTTATTGAGCGGTTTGGTGTTATCTCTAATAAAGTAAACGGCTCTAGATTTTCCATCACCATATCCCATTGATCAAGTGTGTTGGAACTTAGAAAAGAATGGAACTATCTGGAACAAAATAACATGTAAAGTTGCTTCAAAAAAATAAAAAATAAAATGTGAAGTTGCAGACGCGAGAGAGAAATGGTGAAATAGATGATCCTCAACTGAAGTTCTCTTGGGTTTAGTTGGATTTGTAGCTGTTTTGGTCAGTCAAAATCAAAGAGGAAGAACAGAAATCAAAGCATCTAAACAATGGTTTAGGTTAAATCGAGAAGCTGTGATTCGTGAAAAGGGTTAGTACATATAAAACCCATTTCGTATTAGCTTCGTTTCGCAACATGGACCCATTTCGGATTAGCTTCGTTTCGCATCATGCACGTTAGGGTCTATAAAACTTGGGGATTATTGAAAATTGGTTTTTTAGGATTCATAGTTTTTGGTTTTTTTTACTGTAGAATCACGTACTTAGCGTTTTAGGTTGTTTGTGGTGGATCCAGTAGCAGGTCTTAAATATCTTGAAGGTTTAATCGTCGGGATTTAATTTTTCATGTAATTTTAATTTTAGGTTTGATCGAAATTTGGGGGTTTTCATGGTTTTTTTTGTTCTGTTATTTCTTTACTTGGGTTTTTATTCAAACACTCAACCTTGTTCTGAGTGTCCTTTCGAAATCAATCTCAGAATTAAAATATTTGATCTGAGGCTTTGGTGCTTCCGGTTGAGAAGCTATTCGACGAGCAGAAACATGAACATGAAAGTGATGTTGATGATGGAGATGTGCATATGAAATCTATTCTCGCCCGTTAGATGCGTTTCAGTAGATAGTTAGTCACATGTGCAGCTGACGTGGTTAACGACCACTAACGATGGTAATTAAATAAAAACCAATAAAAAAGTAAAAAGAATTTGCTAACTGTCAAGACGGTCAATCACGGTCCTGGGACCCAAACTCTAATTTCAAACTTTCTAGGACTCAAATGCAACATTGGTCACTTTTTTGGGACCCAAAATAAAAATATCCTAAATTTATATTAGGCTCCTCTTCATATACCAACATTATTAATAATGCAAAGATAAGATTCTCCCTGTTTCCGTCGCCTAAACAAGTGTGGAATGCAGGATCCATGGGAATTAATCATGTAGTCGATGAAATGAGTAAAAACCTATCATCATTGTTTAGCAAGTCAAAAAGACTATTGATGAGGTTCTCGACACTTGGATAGCAGTATGTGTGAAACTTTGACCTTGTCTCCTTCGCCTAAACAAGCGTGGAATGCAGGATCCAAGGCAACTATCACATACTTGCTGAAAAGGAAACATGCGCTTAGAGTATCTAATCATGTGGTCGAGTAAATGGGTGTTTATCTCAACTATTGCACTATATATATATATCATTTGACGACATTCATACAAGTATTGTGCGTAACATCTTTCACCTTAGTAAACATCTGCACACTTCACTTTTCTATTTCCATTCTCTTATCTATCCATGTGATTTAAGTATGCGAGTGTTGCGGCGAACGTTGCAACAAGTACGATGACTATCTTAGTATACTTATGCAATCAGGTTGAACGTCACACGTAAGTAATTGCTTATGTGTGATGATTGAAATGTTTGTGGGGTGTTTGTAGCTAAAGAACATTTGTAGTCCAATTTTGGCTTACTACTTTGTGTCTGTCCTTAGTATTTCTTCCAAGGTGAGAAATTGGAGTAGTTTTTGTGGGTATACCTCTTGTAAACCCTCACGATACTATAACTCGTCCACTAGGGACACTTAGGGGTTTAAAGGCATGTTGCATTAGCTAAGTGTAACCGTTTTCTCAATGAAAGGGAGTTGTTGTATTTAGGATTAGTTTTATTTAGTTTGCTCGAGGACTAGCAAAAGCTAAGTGTGGGGAATTTGATAAGTGCATAATTCATATGATTTTAGTGTCTATTTCGTACTTGCTTTAGCTATTATTCTTGCATGTTTTCATATTATTACTCTTTTTTTCTCTTATTTGTCTCCATTAGGTGAATCATCCAAAAAGGAGCTACAAAGTGCTAAAAAGATCTAATGAGAGAAGTATTCCAAGTATCCAAGTCCAAGAGAAGTTGAAGAAGTGTGACGAAAAGGGAGCAAAACGCTCAAAATCAAGAGACGGGATAAAGACCAAGATTAGCTCATTCAAATTAAGGGTTTCTCATCACCATCTTGAAGAGAATTGAAATATAAAAATAATGCAAAAAAAATATGTCATTCCGTGTTCGGACGAAGAATTTACGTCCAAAACGAGTTTTTATCGAATACCGAAGACTGGAAAAGTATGCAAACGGGTATTCAAACGGATTTTCAGTATGGAAACAGGTATGCATACTTGTTTCCCCTGGTGTAGTAGGTTAAAAACTGATTCTTCTGAAATGGTAAATTGGGTATTGCCGGCGAGAAACGAATCTAAACCCTAAACAAATGTACTGCACGGGAGTACTTTAGATTCGAGAGATCAATCTGTACAATTCTAGCCTAAACCAAGAAATGGCCGTTCCAGTCTTGTTTCAGTCACAAAATCAAGGAGAAGGGTTGATCTTAGGGAGGGAAGCAAAGACGGTGTTGAGATCAGGATGACGAACTATGAAAGTGTGGTTATTTTATGACTTGTATCAGAATGTAGAACCAGCTTGAGGGATGTAAGATGCAAGTTCTTGTTGTTTTCTGAATACTTGCGTTAATGAACTCCTGTCTATTGAAATAGATTGAAAATCTATTTATACAAGTCACAGTCAAACACACCCTGATTTTATAGGAAGTGGAAGTAGTTGAGTGACGGAGAAGTGGGGATCATGTAAAATGGTGAAAGCCACATTCCTACTATCTGGGGAACATCCACTACTTATCAATTGCCACTAACTGTCCGCCTTTCTTGACACTTTCTCGTAATGGGCGTGTTGCACGCCGCATGCTGTAAACCGCCAGATCAATACCCTGATGAACATCCCCCACTTTGTGACATGTTTGATGTCTCGAGTATTTTGTAGCATATATGTAGCAAGTATATGAGGAATGGAACAAGTCATACATGGTAGTTGCTAAGTGAGTCTTGCTTAAACAAGTCCTACATGGTAGTTGCTGAGTGAGTCTTACTTGAAAGACCTAATTATTCCGACCAATCACGCGCAAGCTAGGCGACAGGCAATCATATTTGATAAGTCAAGTCGTGAGACTTGCCGCAAAAAATAACATGCGATGGTTTTAGGTCAAAAATTTATTTGTGAAACCAATATTTATAAAATATTGTTTGTAATTGGTGCTTGTAGATCATCGCTTTTAAGTAAGCATCTCGAAATTAATCGATGCATATGCAGTCTCGCTGCTAGGAGCGCGACTAACCTACTTTGAGCAGCTGCCGGGAGCTATTTGAGTAGATTGAGGACGAGGCGATCGGTCCTCATAGGAGGGGAATGGATAACAACCATTATGACATCTCATTGGTTGTCCTAACATTATATCTAAACCGGTTAAATCAGCTAGCCAAGTTGGATGGATGAGATGATTTGCGGCAGTTTATGTTAATTTGTGAAATTTCGTAATCAGAAAATTCAGGTGTGAGACCCGTACTAAAACTGCTGTAGAATTCTCATACGAACTCGGATGTTGATGATCCGCCCCTCCATTCTCATCAGAAAATAATTTCCTATCGTTTAACGCGGGAATATTTAGGTTTTGAGCTCGTTTAGGGGGTGAAAACATGCCGACATTAAAAACTCAAGAAGAATTCTGTCAGTTTTCAGTCATGACCTAGCTCACCTTTTAAGATGCCGCTTCAAAGCGATTTGATTGGTTTAAAGGGAAAAGGGGTCAACAGACAACAAAATGGGGCATGGCCAGGGTGTAGGCTGCGACTTTAGAGCAATTTGATTGGCCGATGGGAAAGGGGCAGGCAGACAGCAATATGGGCATGCCCAGAGTGTACGTAGGATGCGACTTTAGAGCAATTTGATTGGCCGATTGGAAAGGGGGCCGGAAGACAGCAATATGGGCATGGCCGGTAGGTGATAGGCGGCGCCAGTTAGGGCAAACCGACCGGCAGAGTAGCGCGGCCACGCCTCTCTTGCTGCGGCCTCTATTTGTCGCAGTTTCCTTTATTTCTTATTTTTCAACTTTTGTTAGGATGCTGCTCCTACTAGTTCCATGATAGACCAATTTCCTAGTTTGCTTAGGTTTAGTCTCGACCAATAGGGATCGAGATATTGTGCAGCCGTTTAGGGCAAAAACCTAATTTTTGTAAATTGATAAAATTAGGTCAGAAAAATTCAACTTTGTGAGCTGACACAAAATTAATCAATTTTGGTGAATTTTACACGTGTATAAAATCACTATTTTTTTTAATCTTGGAGAGCAGCGCAGATCGCGCGTCTTTGATTGAGTACCTTCATTCACATCTTAATCCCGACACTTCGGAAAATTTATACTACTCAGCCTAGAGTGAACATTAATTTTTATATCATGTCAATATTAAGAGTTCAGCCGGGGAACATAGCATAGGATAGATACTCAGCAAGCTCTGCATTAGTGAATAATGCAGACGGGAGCTTGAATGAAATTCATTCAATAAATTTCGTAAATATTGAATGACATAGTTCATATGTAAGCAGAGAGGTATAGACGCTCATCAACTTCTTGACAGCTCTACTTCTTTGCAGAAAGCAGACATACAATATGAAGTTTTACAGTTTTAGCTCTGAATTATAAACCACCATCAACATTAAGTCCCCGACTTAGCACGTAACAGTGACATTGTTGCGGGGTAAGCACTAGATGGTAACAGTCAAGAATAAAATTGAAATAGGCAGATGTTACCTGGAAGAGAGCAGCCGGCATGGGTCCTGAGCAGGACATGACCAATAAAGCGCCAATGCAAGTAGCAATCATCCTTTCAGCACGTTGATGCCGAGAGAACTAAAATAGTATGTTGAAACAGTGGAGCCTCGAATACAAAGACAAGTTTTAAGGAGGTGGAGCCATCACTACTATGATGAATGTTGAGTCAGTGAAGCTTGTCTCAACACTAAGATGAAGATGTGCTGAGGCAGTGAATCCTGACAACATTGTGGCGAGTGTTGAGGAAATAGTACGTCTCAACACTAGGATGAAGATGTGTTGTGGCAGCGCAGACAGGCAACACAGTAATGAATGTTGAGGAATTGGTATTTCTCAACACTAAAATGAAAATATGTTGAGGCAGTATGCCTGACAACACAGTAGTGAGTGTTGAGGAATTGGTACATCTCAACACTAAGATGAGGATGTGTTGAGGCAGTATGCTGATAACATAGTAGTGAGTGTTGAGAAATTGCTACGTCTAAACACTAAGATAAGTATGTGTTGAGGCAGTATGCCTGACAACACAATATTGAGTGTTGAGGAATTTCTACGACTCAACATTAAGATGAAAATGTGTTGAGGGAGTATGCCTGACAACATAGTAGTGAGTGTTGAGAAATTGGTACGTCTCAACACTAAGATGAGGATGTGTTGAGGCAGTATGCCTGACAACACAATAGTGAGTGTTGAGGAATTTCTACGTCTCAACACTATGATATTTAAAATTTATTTGATATGCCTAATAGATATAAAACATTTATTTCAAGGATAATTACTTAGCTCTATCTCCTCTAGGCATGTCCTTCGCGCATGATTGGGCTTTGGGTATATTAGGCTCTCTCGTGAGTAAGCAACATCAGGCGTCTGTGATGACATCAATATGACGACAGATTGATAGACAGACAAAGTCCCCATGTCTTGGTGAGACGAAAAATAGCCGGTTAGAAAGAAAGTTGTTCAACAAGACTTACTTGTGTATGGAACCTGTGAACAAATGTTGCTACACTCTCTCCAGAAAATTGCGTCACATTTTCGAGTTGTCCATACAATAGTAAGTAATCATCAGGATTGAATGGCTTGTTGGAGACCCTCTCAGGTATAAACACTGGCAAGGGATATACTCCTAGTTTCGCTTTGTTGCTATGTATCTATGAGCGCCCCAGAACCATATCATAATTCGGGTATTCCTTGACAATATGAAACTTGGCGTGTGTTAGGGCGTCTCCTATCTTGATTTCGAGATTAATGTACCCATATGCATTTTTGGGCTCTCCTTCTGAGTTTCTGATCATAGTTGGGAAGTGAACATCTTCTTGCTTCGAAGTCCCTGCAGCTCTCAGAGTTTTGATGGTGACGATGTTGAAGTCAGAGGCCGCATCGATCAACGTGTTATCAAACGCGACACCTTTCAGATGAACAGCGGTTAGAGTCCCCCATTACATTTACCAGTCGTACCTTCCAGGAAAGATTTGGATTTGGGAGCGTCTTCTCTGACTGAAAACAGCCGCTTGCCTGACACAACACGGTTGAGGGCTGCAACATGTCTTGACGCTGCACTTTGGAGAAAGTAGAAAATCTCACATAATAATTTTTGGAGAAAATATAGAATCTCATGGGTAATGAATGATGTTGAAGAAGGTAGTAGATGGTTGATAGGGGATGGAAGTCGTGTATCTGTTTGGAAAGACAAATGGGTGAAAGAATATGCACTGATATAGAGGCATTCAAACGATATTTTCTTGTACAGAATAAGGATATGAAAGTAAAGGAATTAATTGTGAATGGTCAATGGAATATTCCAGTGGAGATGTCTAACTACATTACAACAAATGATCTTCCTGTTATTGGGGGTGGTGAAGATAAAAAAATTTGGGTGGGTGATTTATCAGGTAAATTTACAGTTTCCAATGTTTCACAGATGATTAGAAAAAAATTCCCAGTTCTTTCTTGGACTAAACAAGTTTGGAGGCTATGTATTCACCCATATACCTAATGTAACTTATGGAAAATTCTCAGAGGTGCTTGTGCTATAAAGGAGAATGTCAGGAAAAAGGTTTTAACACAGTTTCAAGATGTTATCTATGTGGAAATTGGCAGGATAATATGAAGCATATTCTTTGGACCTGCAATTTCAGTGAGTTACTATGGCATTGGTTGGGAGGTATTTTCCATTTTTTAAACCCTACTAGTTTTGATGAAGTTTTGCATTGTCAGAGGTCAAAGCTCTGCAATTAGGGAAGTATGGTATATATGTGCATTCACTTTAATGGTTGAATTATGGCTTACTAGAAATAGAAGGTTATATGAGGATGAACTTCCTAATACTGAAAGAATAAAAAAGAAAATCTTTAATTGTGCAAATGAATGTAGAATACAGATGAAAGGAGTTATGAGAAGTGATGTCTATGATCAATCAATAATGCTCTTCTTTGGAATAAAATGAAGTAAAGTAAGCTCTGTCATGGTTAAAGAGGTATTCTTCAAACTGCCAAGAATGAATCAAGTACTTATATGTTGTGATGGTGCTGCAAAAGGCAATCCAGGGATGGATGGATTTGGTTTTATTGGAAGGAGCAGTAATGGTGGATGTGTTGGGGCAGTTTCTGGAGGGTTAGGAGTGGCCACTAATTATATTGCTGAAGCAATGGCTCTAATAACTGCGGGAGAATGGGATATTGAGAAACAGTACTTGGAAGTTTGTTTCAGTTTGGACTCAAAAGCAGTACTAATGGCCTTCGTTGGAGATAAGATTCCTTGGTTTGTGCTTAATAGATGGAAAAGAATAAAGATGCATTTCAGGGGTATCTCTTTATGTCATTCTTACATGGAGATCAATACTTCAGCAGATAAGCTTGCCAGAAAGGTGCTGCTGTTAACAGTGGAGAGAGGATTGTTTATCAGGGGAAACCAGATTTCATTCATCACTTAGAAAGTGAAGATGCAGTATATTTTAGATTTTGCTGAATTATTGTAATAATTTTTTCCTTTGGTTTTTCTTTTGTTTTTCGTTTTGGCCTCTCTAGGCTGTTGTAACTTTGCTACATTATTTTGGTAATAAAAATCATGATTTAGAAAAAATAAAATAAAAATCTCACATAATCGTAGACTGCACGGTTTTGTTGATGGAGTCCCCAGAAAACATGCAACTCCTAACAGGAAGAGGATCTCTGTGAACTCCCTCAGTGCATATGGTAACGACAGTATTTGGGGTCTTCCATTTCTTTCTCAGTTGGTGGACGCCCGATAGGAGGTAATTTGATAGCATCATTTTGAATACGTGCCTCTAGGAGCTCAATTACTTCTTCGATTGGAAATGGGAAGTTCGGAGCAGCCTCTCCAGTTTCTTGTTGCTGTGCAGGAGTCTTAGTGGCAGCCTTCCGGGGTTGAGCTATGAGTTGCGCTGGCGCCGCACGTTTGGGTTATTGTTCCGCAACTGGATATTTTCTCTTTACTCCTTCACCCACCACGCTTACAGAGGGTTGAGTATTGTATTGTTTGTTGACGAGACGTCTGCTTCCTCGAGCCTCACGTGCATCTTCATTCCTGGCGTGTCTGGTTCTTTCTTAGCAAGGATGACGCTGTTGTAGCCGAGCGTTTAGCAGCTTCATGAAGTTCAGAGAATGTCTGAAAGCGCAGGTTCTCCAGAAAAGCACGATAGACAGGCACCATCATATTGTTGCATAATTCCACTAATTGTTGTTTACTCACATCCGGACCGTGACAATCTAGCGTCTGAATTCTGAATCTCTTGGCTTAATCGTTCGGATTCTCATTGTTTCGCTGAAACATTATTCCTAGGTCCGATAAAGTTATTTGCTCAGACACAAAGAAATAGTTTTTGGTATAAGGCGTTAACCATCTCATACCAACTATCTACGATTTTTGGTGCAATGTTGTTGTATCAGGTGTATGCTCTCCTAGTAAGTGATTTTGAGAATTCCTTCAGGTGTAAGACATGGTTGTATTCGTGTTATCCTAGTGATTCCAAAAAAAGAGAGATGTGTTCACGAGCGTTACCAGTACTG
The DNA here is from genome assembly GCF_003573695.1 of Papaver somniferum. Classification (NCBI taxonomy): domain Eukaryota; kingdom Viridiplantae; phylum Streptophyta; class Magnoliopsida; order Ranunculales; family Papaveraceae; genus Papaver; species Papaver somniferum. Next base: position 229,564,409 of record NC_039364.1, on the reverse strand, counting down.
TCATAAGGGGATAACTGAGGAGAGGAATATCCTCTTGGAAGAGGAACTCTTTGCACATCAGGAGGGTAAGGAGGTTGATGTTAGTGATCGGTGGGTGAACCTTCTTTTCCTTGATTTTGGAGGAATCGTTCCAGATCTTCACACGTGATGAAACTGGATTGTTGATTTCTTTTCGATGGAAGTTCAGAAACCACACGAGCTTATTCATCCATAAAGGCTCGCTCTATTGAAGTGTTTGCACCAGGAGTCAAGAATGTGTTCCCTGCCTGCTCCGTTTGATGTTGACATTGATGTTCTTGGGAAAAGTGAGTACCTCCTTCTGGGTTATAGCCATGTACGTTTGAACTATAGCTAGGACTGCCTCTCCATTGAATCAACAATGGTACTAGAAGGTTGGTTTCCTCGGGTTCCTCCGGCCTCCCGTCCTGACGAAGGAGTGGTAGCAGCTCTGATGGTGATTGGAGGTGTTACGCTCGAAGAAACATTCGAAAGAGTAGAAGCGGCTCTGGTGACAGGAGGCGTCACACCAGAGGGAATTCTCCCAGCGCCACTGATGTTTGGGGTAGAGGATGTAGCGCAATGGGAAGTATTGATGGTGCTGGCAGGCGAAACATTAGTGTCAGCAGTAGGAACATCGGCACCAGGAGTATTGTCGGCGCCGGTAGCATCAGGATTTGTTATTGATACCGAACTAAGATCCACTATTTTGAAATTGAGAAAATTGAAGTGAAATTGATAAATTGACTTCGCAACTGAGAGATTAATCTCCCACTGTGGTCGCCAATTTGTAGTAGGGTAAAAACTGATTCTGCTGAAAATGGTAAATTGGGTGTGCCGCCGAGAAACGAATCTAAACCTTAAACAAATGTATTGCACAGGAGTACTTTAGATTCGAGAGATCAATCTGTACAATTCTGGCCTAAACCAATAAATGGTCGTTCCAGTCTTGCATCATGATAGACGCATTTATGTGTCTAATTTGTCCTTAATGTTTTGTATTGTTAGTGCTCGTTTTTGTCCTTATTATGGTGTTTTGTGTGTTTGTAGGTATTTTTTGGAAATAAATATTGTTGGAAAATTCGGCTCGAAAAGTTGCTCGGAGTACCCCCGGAGAACACATGTTATTCGGATCCCTACTGTGGTTAAGGGGCATCCCAATTACTAAGGGGTACACACCTGCTATTCGCACCCCCAGCTGTTGGATAAGGGGAAAACCTTTCTTCTTCGTTTGAAAACGTTTTTGGCGGGAAAAGTTGATAATCACGAACAACAGATTAGGGTTGGATTTTCGGAGCTGATTGGTGGAGATTCAATCGCCAAATTCATCTTGGTTGGACCTTTTAACACTAAACAGGCTTGGTATAGTCACTATAATGGAAAGAACTGGGCTGGATAATCACCGGTGATGAGAACAGAATTCCATGGAGTTTCACCGAAATTTTGTCCAGTTACTGGAAACATTTAGGGTTGGAATTTTGGAAGAGTTAGAGAAAGATTCAATGGCTGGGATTTTCTGGGATGACTTGGACGTACCAAACAAGGATGGTAATATGTTTTGTTTCGTCTAACTTGGGCTACAATCACGCGTGGAAGAGAACAGAGAAGCACGAGTTTTGCAGGAGAATATCACGGGATTACGCAAGATTTAGACGTGTAATGCTTGTGCTTGGATTGTGCCAAACTGGAGCAGAAACGTGTAGAAATCAAATAAGGATAGTTTACAGTAACAGACGCGTGAAGAAGAAGAAAAAGGAAATAAAAATATCTCCGAGGCTGGCAGAGTTAAGGAGAATTATTACAAGAGATTTTCATCGCCTGTTGTGTATAAATAGCGTCTTGGGGAAGCAGAGAAAAAAACGGAGAGTTTGGGAGAGGAATAGAGCACCACAGAGTCGAAAAATCAAGCTGCAGAAACCTACATTGTTGCTTCTACACGAAGAACATTGACCCACAGGCACTGTCGTTCATGCTACAGTGACAGCGACACAAGGACGACAGAGTTATTTGCTACAGCGTTTGCGACACAGAGTCGTGGGTCTTAGAGCAACAGTAACAGTGACACATCCTCTGTATCGTTTTTTTGGTTTGTAACAAATATAATTGTTACAAACCCGGTTTTGAATTATTTCTCCATTTTCATCATTTGTAAACACCCTTTGAGCAATAATAATGATTTTTGAGCGTTTTACCAACAACATGATGAGAGGCTAAATTCTCGCGTAACCAAGGCAATGGATGAAGCTATTCACACATGAATAATGGGTAACTATTTCATTTTCTCTAATTAATTATAATTCACTCAATCACTGCTTTTGCAGAGTTCTTTAAAGTTTACATAATTTTCTTCATTAGTTATGATTCAATTAGATAGGTTATGCTTTGTTTAGATAATCTATGCTTAGGGGATACAATTAATATTTGAGAATATGTTTGATTATTTATGAATTAAGAAATAAAATATTAAAAGGCTAATTAGAGTTATGAAATATTTGACATCATTCATTCATGTGTAATAGTGGATTCTAGTGTCTTGGTTATTCCCAATATCTTGAAACCAAAATTTGAGTTAAGTTTTCTTTAATTTTTAAGTCTAAATTCTGTTACTTTCACAAGTCTCAACGAACATTTTTACTACAACTCAATTGAAAATCACATCAATTTTTGGCGCCGCCGACGCGGGCTTGTCTTTAGGCTAGAGTTTTTAGATTTTTTTTCTTTTTTAGGTTTTTATTTTTTTTTGTTCTTCTTTACATTTTTGGGTTTTTGTCTTTTCCTTATAGAATTTGGAATTTGGAGCGAAAGAAAAATTTTCCAAAGCTTTTGGTGAATACTTAAAGACTTGGAGTAAAAGGCAAAGCGAAAGGAGCGAAAGAAGAGGAATTTTTTTTATAAAAAAAGAGAGAAAAAAAAGAGACATTTTTAATTGTTTTTATTTTATTTTTTTTGACTTTCCTTTTCCCTTGTACTTTGTTTTTTGGACTTTGGACTGTAAACTTTGGGACATTATTTTTAAACCCTACAGAAGGGTAGTTTAAATATTAAACTGTTTGCAGAGAAGGACGGTGATTACGATATCACCTCGGCCCCTCGGGTTCGTACATGACATAGGAGTCGTGGCCCGAGTCGACTACAACGGTTCATCCCCCGTCTGGAACGGGAGGTAAGTTTGTCGAAACACTCGCGAATCCCATGTCAGCGAGTTACTTACTTCCTTCGTGTGAATATATGTTGAGGAACTGAAAACGGCTGCTTTAATTTCCTAGTAAAGGGCAAGGACTGGCCATACAAGATAAGGGTTCGGATTTCATCACCGTTCTATTCTTGCCCGCGTTAGGAAAACGATACCAAACGCGAACCTAAGCTTAAAATACTGACTAGAACGAGATCTATAGGGTAACGAGCTTAATAGGAAAGTCGTTCGAAAAATATTGGTTACTCTTTTAAGCATACTTCGAAGTTCATAATGGTTTCTGTGAGTTGAATGCGTGACTGCGCCGCCTTGTAATGCGGTGAGGCCTTGGGTATCAAAGCTTCATGCAGCTTCCCTCGCCTCTATTCAATTTACTTTGACTCGGATTGATTCCAGAGGGGTTTTCTTAAATTGTAATGAATTCCTTTTCGAAGGATTAGAAGCTGGTCTAGAAACAATCTAAGTGGAGCCATCATGCTTTTTGTTTGCTAGAAATCAGTAGGCTTGTTGTGGTGAAGTCATCCTTGTTTGTGTTTGCATAGAACTTCCCTTCCTTTTAGGACTTTTCTTTTTCTTTTGTTTTTCTAGTGTATGCCCGAGGTTATTAGAGAGCGGGTTTGGAAAAGAAACACTCTAGGTCATTTGATTAGTGATAAACCTTGTAGTTTTTTTTGTGAAGGCGGGGAGATCGAAGACTCTTCTTTTGAGAGCCCCGTTTTTGGAAACTTCAGTTTTGAAAATCTGTCTCTTCGTGAGGAAGGTACCCCTAGTACTTCAGCTGTGCCAACGATGGCAACTTTGAAAGATTACATGTTCCCAACTAGGACCAACCGAGCTTCGTGCATTAAATTTCCAGCCAATACGGCTAATTTCGAGATAAAACCTAGTATTCTTCAGATGATCCCTATATTCTTAGGAAAAGATGATGAGAACCCTTATTTTCATATTAGGGACTTTGAGGAAATCTGTGGGACAGTTAGAATAAAAGACGTCACTGATGAAGTTTTGAAACTTAAGATGTTTCCCTTTTCCTTGAGAGATAAAGCCAAGACCTGGCTGAACAACCTACCACCTGAGTCCATTGAAACATGGCAGGAACTTGTTGCTGCTTTCTATATGAAATTCTACCCTAAGCATAAAACTGAAGCTATTAGGAAGAAAATTAGTGCTAGTGTGCAACAAGAGGGAGAGTCTCTTTATAGGTTTTTAGAGAGATTCAATGATCTCCTATCCCAATGTCCTCACCATGGATTTGATAAGATGAAACTTGTTGAGATTATTTATAATGGTTTAGACTATTCGACCAAAGCCATGGTCGAGTCTATGTGCGCTGGTGAGTTCACCAGTAAAAATGCTGATGATGCTTTTACCTTCTTAGGAGCTATTGCTGAAAAATCCCAACAGTGGGAGTCTTGTGTTGAACCCCTTAAAAGACTCTTGGTCAATAAAAGTAGCACCAATGTAGTAGATACAAGCATCGGTTCAGATGTTAAGTTTGCTGCTTTGTCTAGAAGGTTAAAAGCTTTGGAATTAAATCAGCCTAAACATAGGTCTCTTGTTGAACCCAATAAAGCCTCTCAAGTCTCTAGTTGTGGAATAGAGACCGATAACTCATTTTGGGAAGGTTAGGTTAGTGAAGAGCAAGCCCATGCTGTCTATAACAATGCTAGGTTTGAGAACCGTCAGAAGTTTGACCCATACTCAGAGACCTACAATCCTGGTTGGAGAAACCATCCTAATTTTTCTTGGTCTAAGGGTCAGAATCAAGGTCAGTCTAGTAATTCTCAGCCTCCCCCAGGTTTTGGTTATGCTAAAAACTCTTCAGGTCAAGCCCAGTTCCAGAACCCTTCTGAGAATAGAATGACTAGCTTAGAGGAATCTCTTAGTATATTAAAAAAGAGCCAGGATATGCTATCACAAAGCCAGGAAATGTTAATAAAGAGCCAGGTTAGTTTTCAAGAGGAAACCAAGCAAAATTTTAAGAATAATTCCCAGTCTCTTGCTAAATTAGAACTTCAAGTTGTCCAAATAGCTAAGTTTCTCACTGAGAGAGAATACGGAAGATTCCCTAGTCATATTGATCCTAATCTAAAAGGAGATAAATCGTACAATCACGTGAATTATGTTACAACCCTTAGGAGTGGGAAGAAAGTTGACAATAAGGTCACCATGCCCGAAAGTGAACATGTTGTAGACCCTTATGATCCAGAAAATGAGGAGACTGATAGAGTCTCTAAAGAGACCAATGAGGGTCCTGTTGAGCCCGACTTTGTTCCCAGAGCCCCGTTTCCCCAGCTTCTAGTTCCAACTAAGAGGGAGTCCAACTTTAATGATATATTGGAGGTTTTTAAGGAGGTAACTATCAACCTACCATTGTTGTATGCGATTAAGCAGATTCCCGCTTATGCCAAGTCTTTTAAGGACTTGTGTACACGAAAGCGTAAGCTTAGTGTCCAAAAGAAAGCCTTCCTAGCTAGTCACGTGAGTTCCATTATTCAGAATACCACTACTCCTAAGTATAAAGACCCAGGGTCCCCTACCATTTCTTGCACAATAGGTAAATACCGTGTTGAGAAAGCTTTGCTTGACTTAGGAGCCAGTGTGAATTTACTTCCATACCATGTGTACCTCAAGCTAGGACTTGGTGATATGAAACCTACCCAGATGACATTTAAGTTAGCTGATAGGTCCGTTAAAATTCCTCGTGGTGTGATCGAGGATGTTCTTATTGAGGTCGAAAAGTTTATTTATCCAGTGGATTTTGTTATCCTAGATACCAAACCTGTCCCTGACCCGGAGAACCAGATACCAGTGATTTAGGTCACCCATTTTTAGCAATATCCAATGCGATCGTTAATTGTCGAACTGGTATTATGAATTTTTATTTTGGTAATATGACTATTGAGCTGAACGTCTTTCATATTAGTAAGCTACCCTCTGAACTAGATGACTCGAGCATAAAAGAGGTAAACATGATAGGAACATTAGTCGAGAAGTCATTACCAAACACTTTGTTAGAAGATCCGTTAGAGAAATGCCTAGCTCACTTCGGTATTGATTTCGATGATGATAATGTGATTAATGAGGTGAATGCTTTGTTAGATTCAACCCCTTTGTTAGACACTAGTAACAGATGGAAACCTAAGTTCGAACCACTACCAGTTTCTAAGTCTACCCTAGTTCATTCGTTAGAAGAGCCTCCTAAGTTGGACCTAAAACCATTGCCAGATACCCTGAAGTATGTGGTTTTAGGCCCGTCTGAGACTTTACCTGTGATTGTTGCTTCCGACTTGGATAGTGATTAGGAAAGTATGCTAGTGACCGTCTTTCAAAACAGCAAGGAAGCTTTAGGGTGGACCATAGCAGACATTAAGGGTATAAGTCCTACTGTTTGTATGCATCAGATCTATTTAGAGGAAGATACCAAACCTTCTAGGGAGATGCAACGAAGACTAAACCCTAATATGAAAGAAGTAGTTCGAACCGAGGTTCTTAAGCTGTTAGATGCAGGCATTATCTACCCCATTTCAGACAGTAAGTGGGTCAGCCCCGTTCAGGTTGTTCCCAAGAAATCCGGTATTAATGTAGTCCAGAATGATAACAATGAGTTAATACCGACCCGAGTGACCACGGGTTGGCGTGTTTGTATTGACTATAGGAAATTGAACAAGGTCACTAGGAAGGACCACTTTCCCCTTCCCTTTATCGACCAAATACTAGAGAGATTAGCTGGACATAGTCATTACTGTTTTCTAGATGGCTACTCAGGCTACAATCAAATCGTTATTGCCCCAGAAGACCAAGAAAAAACTACTTTTACCTGTCCCTTTGGTACCTTTGCGTATAGACGCATGCCTTTCGGGCTATGTAACGGCCCTGCGACTTTTCAGCGTTGCATGATGAGCATATTTTCCGATATGGTAGAAAAGTTTTTAGAGGTCTTTATGGATGATTTTTCAGTGTTTGGTTCGTCTTTCGATGAGTGCTTGCATCATTTGTCATTATTGTTGACTAGCTGTAAGGAAAAAAAAATCTAGTGATTAATTGGGAGAAATGTCATTTCATGGTTCGGTCAGGAATTGTTTTAGGGCATATCGTATCTTCTAAGGGCATAGAGGTAGATAAAGCCAAAGTTGACCTTATCAAGACTTTACAGGTCCCAAAAACCGTAAGAGATATTAGGTCATTCTTAGGGCATGCAGGTTTTTATCGTCGATTCATTAAGGATTTTAGCTTGATTTCTAGACCTCTTTGCAACTTGCTTGCAAAAGATGTTAAGTTTGTCTTTTATGATGCTTGTTTAGAGGCTTTTGAGAAGCATAAAACTTTACTCACTATCGCCCCCATAGTCCAGGCACCCAACTGGAACCTACCCTTCGAGATCATGTGTGATGCTTCAGATTATGCTATTGGTGTTGTGCTAGGTCAGCGAGAAAACAAATTACTTCATGTGATTTACTATGCTAGAAAAACTCTGAATGATGCCCAGTTGAACTATACCACTACCGAGAAGGAACTGTTAGCCATTGTGTTTGCTTTAGACAAGTTTAGACCCTATCTCTTAGGTTCTAAGATCGTCATATATACTGATCATGCTGCTTTGAAATATCTTTTGTTTAAGAAGGATACAAAACCTAGATTGATTAGGTGGATCCTTTTGTTGCAAGAGTTTTCTCTGGACATTAGAGACAAAAAGGGTGCAGAAAATGTAGTAGCAGACCACTTGTCTAGACTAGTTGTCGATTTCCCTGATGATTCCCTTCCTATAAGGGATAGCTTTCCTGATGAACAACTGTTCTTTGTTACCCAAACACCTTGGTATGAGAATATAGTGAATTATCTTGTTACTGGTCGAATGCCCCAACATTGGGGTAAACAAGATCGTTCTAGGTTTTTAGCCGAGGTTAAGCACTTCTTTTGGGATGACCCTTATTTATTTAAGTATTGCCCAGACCAGATTATTAGGAGATGTATACCTGAGAGTGACCATTCCAGTATTATTTCCTTTTGTAATGATCATGCTTGTGGAGGTCACTTTAGTGCTAAGAAGACTGCTGCTAAGATATTGCAGTGTGGATTCTATTGGCCTTCGTTGTTTAAAGACTCCCACAGTTACTGTGTTACTTGTGAGCGTTGCCAGAAATTAGGAACCATTTCCCGTAGGAACATGATGCCCTTGAACCCTATTTTAGTTGTTGAGGTCTTTGATGTGTGGGGTATTGACTTTATGGGTATGTTTCTTAATTCTTTTGGTAACTTATACATCCTTGTCGCCGTAGACTATGTCCCTAAGTGGATTGAGGCGGTTGCGTGTAAAACCAATGACCATAGGGTTGTGATTGAGTTATTGAAAAATAATATACTTACACGTTTTGGTACACCGCAAGATATAATTAGTGATGGAGGGTCGCACTTTTGTAATGGACCTTTTAAGCTTTTGATGAAGAAATATGGTATTACACATAAGGTAGCTACCCCATATCATCCACAGACTAGTGGTCAGGTTGAGGTTTCCAATAGGGATATAAAACATATATTAGAGAAAACAGTTAATCCTAATCGGAAAGATTGGTCGTCTAGGCTTACTGATGCCTTATGGGCTTACCGTACTGCGTTTAAGATCCCCATTGGAATGTCGCCTTATCGGCTTGTGTATGGCAAGGCATGTCATTTACCTGTTGAGTTAGAACATAGAGTTTATTGGGCTGTTAAGCAGCTAAAATTTTCACTTGACAAGGCAGGAGCCCATAGGAAACTCCAGCTCAATGAGTTGGACGAGATTCGTATAGATGCTTACGGTAGTGCGAAGGAGTATAAGAACAAAATGAAACTTGTGCATGATAGAAATATTTTACGAAAGTCATTTTATCCAGGTCAAAAAGTTCTTCTGTATGATACCCGCTTGCATCTTTTCCCTGGGAAGTTACGTTCTCGGTGGACGGGTCCTATTATTGTTCGCACTGTCTTTCCTCATGGAGCTATTGAAATTGAGACACCGGATGGTAGTAGTTCTTCGAAGGTTAACGGTCAGAGATTGGAACCCTTTTTAGAGCCCTTTCCTACAGGTGATGTTGAGGAAGTCCCTCTAGAGGACCCTATTTACCCTTGATTGACCATCGAGGCGATTGTATGTTGTATATTAGTCTTTGATTTCTCTTTTCACCCAGGTACTATCTTTCCGACTTCTCTCTTTACTGTTTCCTCATGTTACTTTACTTTTTGGTATTGCTCTTTGATTAGAAACATTGAGGACAATGTTAGATTTAAGTTTGGGGGTGGGGAAGAAACTTTTTGCTGCAATAAATAAACTCTAGAGCCTATAAATTTATGCTTATTAAGGTTGGCATTAACCAATCTAAGTGGATGGGAACATCTTGGCTGTTGGAGTTGAGGAACCAATCTGATTAGATGGAAACATCTAGAAGAGTCTATTCATAAAAGCACAGAGCTCAGGTGTTAGAAAAAAACATGCTAGTTTCGCCATATCCTCGTGATGGAAACATCGAAAGAACCTGATCACTTCTTTTTATTTTTCTTTTTACCATTGTTAGGGTGAAATAGAGTGAATGAGCTATAAAAAATAAAAAAAATGATTGACCAGACCACCAGACCAACCGGAATAAATGCAACAAAGTCGACCACTGGTACCCTTGTATATGCCAGCTGAGTTCACCTAGAGTTAGGATTATCGACCACTAGTTCCCTTGTATATGCCAGTGTGTTGATATTAGTCCAGACCAGTATCTCAGTCCATTAGGATAGGTTCACCTTAGTCAACATCATCCACGATTTTTCTACATCCATCTTCTTAATCTATCCATGTGATTGGTTGACTCCGGTTTATGATGTCAGAAACTATCTGAGTAGATCTCTGTCACTTTACATGAATATTAGTATGTGGGTGCAAACTCGTGTACATCAATTGGAATTTCGCATCAGGGTACTTCCTCCTGTAGTCAATAAGTATGTCAACCAAGGAGATTCTTTAGTGCCTTCCAAGGTTCTTCCTACATAGCTAGGATCTGGAGTAAAGGTTTTGTGGGTACACCTGGTAAACCCTCCGGAGACAACGCTCCGCCGGTAGGGCCACCTAGCGGTTTAACGGCTTGCTGCACGTGCTAAGTGTAGTCATTTTATTTTTCTATATTAGATTTGCTCGAGGACTAGCAAATAATAAGTTTGGGGGTATTTGATAGACACATTTTTGTGTCTAAATTGATCTCAATACTATATATTGTTGGCACTCGATTTCGTATTTATTTACAGTGTTTTTTGTGTTTGTAGGTATTTTTGGGGAATAAACATTTTTGGAAGAATTGGCTTAAAAGTGTTAAAGGCATCCTCATTTCAGATAAGAGTACCAATCTTGTTAAAGGCACCCAGCAAATGGATAGAGGCACCTTCTCCTTCCTCATTTTGAAACAAATTCACGGAATTTATGGGATATTTTAAAGATTCGAGGCAAAGATATATTCTTGCCTATTATACATAAAGTTTCCATATCTTGAAGGTAAAAGAGATAATATATTTATGAGTTGGTTTTTATTGAAAAGGAGAAAGAAAATCTAGGGTTTTATTTAAAAAAAAAAAAAGATAATATCCCTAGGATTTTATTCTAGCAAATAAAGAAGATTTGTGATAACGTAGAAAGAAATTATTCACGAGATATCTTTCATTAAAGAGAAGATCTGATGGAGTTATGGAAGAAGATTTTGAAAAGATGTTTGAGTAATGGGTTATTGTGTATAAAGGGTGCTAGTAGGACCAAACAGATGGATCGAGAGAGGGGAGTTTTGCGAGGGCAAAATCATTGTTTTATTCTTCTCATTACATTTCATCATCTTGTAAACACTTTTTGAGCCATGAATAAATATTTTAAGTGTGTTTTCGACGTGATGAGCTAAACCCAAACACTGGGACGACGGAGGAAGACGAATTTCATACATGGGTAAAATTATTTAATTCTTTTTAAGTCTTTTGCATTAATTTTAATTGAAATATGATTGAATTAATGGTTGTCATTTTAATTTGATGAGGTAGCTTAGCTTAAAGTTTTGATACATCATGCTTAGGATTTAACAACTAATCTTTTGAGAATCTACCTTGGCAAACCAGAGGCCATGTTAAGTTTATTCATTGAGCTTTAATTGTTGAGAAAAATAATGAACCCTATGTTATGAATTCGACGAAATCCTAGTCCCAGTAACACTCTTCATCCCGGTGACAATATTTTATGTATTTTTTTCTTTTCTTTTAGTTTATGAATTCTTAAAATCGATTCATCAAGTCCGAGTGAACGACAACTCTATGTACCACTATATAAAATTCGATCAATTTTGATGGGGAAGAAACTTTTTGCTGCAATAAATAAATTCTAGAGCCTAGAAAATTTATGCTTATTAAGGTCGGCACTAACCAATCTAAGTGGATGGGAACATCTTGGTTTTGGAGTTGAGGAACCAATCTAATTATATGGAAACATCTAGAAGAGTCTATTCATAAAAGCACATAGCTCAGGTGTTAGAAAAAAAACATGGTAGTTTCGCCATATGCTCGTGATGGAAACATCGAAAGAATCCTGATCACTTCTTTTTATTTTTCTTTTTACCATTGTTAGGGTGAAATAGAGTGACTTAGATATAAAAAAAAAATTGATTTAGACCAGACCACCAGACCAACCGGAATAAATGCAACAAAGTCGACCACTGGTACCCTTGTATATGCCAGCTGAGTTCACCTAGAGTTAGGATTATCGACCACTAGTTCCCTTGTATATGCCAGTGTGTTGATATTAGTCCAGACCAGTATCTCAGTCCATTAGGATAGGTTCACCTTAGTCAACATCATCCACGATTTTTTCTACATCCATCTTCTTAATCTATCCATGTGATTGGTTGACTCCGGTTTATGATGTCAAGAAACTATCTGAGTAGATCTCTGTCACTTTACATGAATATTAGTATGTGGGTGCAAACTCGTGTACATCAATTGGAATTTCGCATCAGGGTACTTCCTCCTGTAGTCAATAAGTATGTCAACCAAGGAGATTCTTTAGTGCCTTCCAAGGTTCTCTCCTACATAGCTAGGATCTGGAGTAAAGGTTTTGTGGGTACACCTGGTAAACCCTCCGGAGACAACGCTCCGCCGGTAGGGCCACCTAGCGGTTTAACGGCTTGCTGCACGTGCTAAGTGTAGTCATTTTATTTTTCTATATTAGATTTGCTCGAGGACTAGCAAATAATAAGTTTGGGGGTATTTGATAGACACATTTTTGTGTCTAAATTGATCTCAATACTATAATTGTTGGCACTCGATTTCGTATTTTTTACAGTGTTTTTTTTGTGTTGTAGGTATTTTTGGGGAATAAACATTTTTGGAAGAATTGGCTTAAAAGTGTTAAAGGCATCCTCATTTCAGATAAGAGTACCAATCTTGTTAAAGGCACCCAGCAAATGGATAGAGGCACCTTCTCCTTCCTCATTTTGAAACAAATTCACGGAATTTATGGGATATTTTAAAGATTCGAGGCAAAGATATATTCTTGCCTATTATACATAAAGTTTCCATATCTTGAAGGTAAAGAGATAATATATTTATGAGTTGGTTTTTATTGAAAAGGAAAGAAAATCTAGGGTTTTATTTAAAAAATAAAAAAGATAATATCCCTAGGATTTTATTCTAGCAAATAAAGAAGATTTGTGATAACGTAGAAAGAAATTATTCACGAGATATCTTTCATTAAAGAGAAGATCTGATGGAGTTATGGAAGAAGATTTTGAAAAGATGTTTGAGTAATGGGTTATTGTGTATAAATAGGGTGCTAGTAGGACCAAACAGATGGATCGAGAGAGGGGAGTTTTGCGAGGGCAAAATCATTGTTTTATTCTTCTCATTACATTTCAATCTTGTAAACACTTTTTGAGCCATGAATAAATATTTTAAGTGTGTTTTCGACGTGATGAGCTAAACCCAAACACTGGGACGACGGAGGAAGACGAATTTCATACATGGGTAAAATTATTTAATTCTTTTTAAGTCTTTTGCATTAATTTTAATTGAAATATGATTTGAATTAATTGGTTGTCATTTAATTTGATGAGGTATGCTTAGCTTAAATGTTTTGATACATCATGCTTAGGATTTACAACTAATCTTTTGAGAATCTACCTTGGCAAAACCAGAGGCCATGTTAATTTTATTCATTGAGCTTTAATTGTTGAGAATAAATAAATTGAACCCTATGTTATGAATTCGACGAAATCCTAGTCCCAGTAACACTCTTCATCCTGTGACAATATTTTATGTATATTTTTTCTTTTCTTTTAGTTTATGAATTCTTAAAATCGATTCATCAAGTCCGAGTGAACGACAACTCTATTTACCACTATATAAAATTCGATCAATTTTTGATGGGGAAGAAACTTTTTGCTGCTGCAATAAATAAATTCTAGAGCCTAGAAATTTATGCTTATTAAGGTCGGCACTAACCAATCTAAGTGGATGGGAACATCTTGGTTGTTGGAGTTGAGGAACCAATCTAATATATGGAAACATCTAGAAGAGTCTATTCATAAAAGCACATAGCTCAGGTGTTAGAAAAAAAACATGGTAGTTTCGCCATATGCTCGTGATGGAAACATCGAAAGAATCCTGATCACTTCTTTTTATTTTTCTTTTTTACCATTGTTAGGGTGAAATAGAGTGACTTAGATATAAAAAAAAAATTGATTTAGACCAGACCACCAGACCAACCGGAATAAATGCAACAAAGTCGACCACTGGTACCCTTGTATATGCCAGCTGAGTTCACCTAGAGTTAGGATTATCGACCACTAGTTCCCTTGTATATGCCAGTGTGTTGATATTAGTCCAGACCAGTATCTCAGTCCATTAGGATAGGTTCACCTTAGTCAACATCATCCACGATTTTTTCTACATCCATCTTCTTAATCTATCCATGTGATTGGTTGACTCCGGTTTATGATGTCAAGAAACTATCTGAGTAGATCTCTGTCACTTTACATGAATATTAGTATGTGGGTGCAAACTCGTGTACATCAATTGGAATTTCGCATCAGGGTACTTCCTCCTGTAGTCAATAAGTATGTCAACCAAGGAGATTCTTTAGTGCCTTCCAAGGTTCTTCCTACATAGCTAGGATCTGGAGTAAAGGTTTTGTGGGTACACCTGGTAAACCCTCCGGAGACAACGCTCCGCCGGTAGGGCCACCTAGCGGTTTAACGGCTTGCTGCACGTGCTAAGTGTAGTCATTTATTTTTCTATATTAGATTTGCTCGAGGACTAGCAAATAATAAGTTTGGGGGTATTTGATAGACACATTTTTGTGTCCTAAATTGATCTCAATACTATATATTGTTGGCACTCGATTTCGTATTTATTTACAGTGTTTTTTGTGTTTGTAGGTATTTTTGGGGAATAAACATTTTTGGAAGAATTGGCTTAAAAGTGTTAAAGGCATCCTCATTTCAGATAAGAGTACCAATCTTGTTAAAGGCACCCAGCAAATGGATAGAGGCACCTTCTCCTTCCTCATTTTGAAACAAATTCACGGAATTTATGGGATATTTTAAAGATTCGAGGCAAAGATATATTCTTGCCTATTATACATAAAGTTTCCATATCTTGAAGGTAAAAGAGATAATATATTTATGAGTTGGTTTTTATTGAAAAGGAGAAAGAAATCTAGGGTTTTATTTAAAAAATAAAAAAGATAATATCCCTAGGATTTTATTCTAGCAAATAAAGAAGATTTGTGATAACGTAGAAAGAAATTATTCACGAGATATCTTTCATTAAAGAGAAGATCTGATGGAGTTATGGAAGAAGATTTTGAAAAGATGTTTGAGTAATGGGTTATTGTGTATAAATAGGGTGCTAGTAGGACCAAACAGATGGATCGAGAGAGGGGAGTTTTGCGAGGGCAAAATCATTGTTTTATTCTTCTCATTACATTTCATCATCTTGTAAACACTTTTTGAGCCATGAATAAATATTTTAAGTGTGTTTTCGACGTGATGAGCTAAACCCAAACACTGGGACGACGGAGGAAGACGAATTTCATACATGGGTAAAATTATTTAATTCTTTTTAAGTCTTTTGCATTAATTTTAATTGAAATATGATTTGAATTAATTGGTTGTCATTTAATTTGATGAGGTATGCTTAGCTTAAATGTTTTGATACATCATGCTTAGGATTTACAACTAATCTTTTGAGAACTACCTTGGCAAAACCAGAGGCCATGTTAATTTTATTCATTGAGATTTAATTGTTGAGAATAAATAAATTGAACCCTATGTTATGAATTCGACGAAATCCTAGTCCCAGTAACACTCTTCATCCTGTGACAATATTTTATGTATATTTTTTCTTTTCTTTTAGTTTATGAATTCTTAAAATCGATTCATCAAGTCCGAGTGAACGACAACTCTATTTACCACTATATAAAACGATCAATTTTTGATGGGGAAGAAACTTTTTGCTGCAATAAATAAATTCTAGAGCCTAGAAATTTATGCTTATTAAGGTCGGCACTAACCAATCTAAGTGGATGGGAACATCTTGGTTGTTGGAGTTGAGGAACCAATCTAATTATATGGAAACATCTAGAAGAGTCTATTCATAAAAGCACATAGCTCAGGTGTTAGAAAAAAAACATGGTAGTTTCGCATATGCTCGTGATGGAAACATCGAAAGAATCCTGATCACTTCTTTTTATTTTTTTTTTACCATTGTTAGGGTGAAATAGAGTGACTTAGATATAAAAAAAAAATTGATTTAGACCAGACCACCAGACCAACCGGAATAAATGCAACAAAGTCGACCACTGGTACCCTTGTATATGCCAGCTGAGTTCACCTAGAGTTAGGATTATCGACCACTAGTTCCCTTGTATATGCCAGTGTGTTGATATTAGTCCAGACCAGTATCTCAGTCCATTAGGATAGGTTCACCTTAGTCAACATCATCCACGATTTTTTCTACATCCATCTTCTTAATCTATCCATGTGATTGGTTGACTCCGGTTTATGATGTCAAGAAACGATCTGAGTAGATCTCTGTCACTTTACATGAATATTAGTATGTGGGTGCAAACTCGTGTACATCAATTGGAATTTCGCATCAGGGTACTTCCTCCTGTAGTCAATAAGTATGTCAACCAAGGAGATTCTTTAGTGCCTTCCAAGGTTCTTCCTACATAGCTAGGATCTGAGTAAAGGTTTTGGGTACACCTGGTAAACCCTCCGGAGACAACGCTCCGCCGGTAGGGCCACCTAGCGGTTTAACGGCTTGCTGCACGTGCTAAGTGTAGTCATTTTATTTTTCTATATTAGATTTGCTCGAGGACTAGCAAATAATAAGTTTGGGGGTATTTGAGACACATTTTTGTGTCTAAATTGATCTCAATACTATATATTGTTGGCACTCGATTTCGTATTTATTTACAGTGTTTTTTGTGTTTGTAGGTATTTTTGGGGAATAAACATTTTTGGAAGAATTGGCTTAAAAGTGTTAAAGGCATCCTCATTTCAGATAAGAGTACCAATCTTGTTAAAGGCACCCAGCAAATGGATAGAGGCCCTTCTCTCCTCCCTCATTTTGAAACAAATTCACGGAATTTATGGGATATTTAAAGATTCGAGGCAAAGATATATCTTGCCTATTATACATAAAGTTTCCATATCTTGAAGGTAAAAGAGATAATATATTTATGAGTTGGTTTTTATTGAAAAGGAGAAAGAAAATCTAGGGTTTTATTTAAAAATAAAAAAAGATAATATCCCTAGGATTTTATTCTAGCAATAAAGAAGATTTGTGATAACGTAGAAAGAAATTATTCACAGAGATCTTTCATTAAAGAGAAGATCTGATGGAGTTATGGAAGAAGATTTTGAAAAGATTTTGAGTAATGGGTTATTGTGTATAAATAGGGTGCTAGTAGGACCAAACAGATGGATCGAGAGAGGGGAGTTTTGCGAGGGCAAAATCATTGTTTTATTCTTCTCATTACATTTCATCATCTGTAACACTTTTTGAGCATGAATAAATATTTAAGTGTGTTTTCGACGTGATGAGCTAAACCCAAACACTGGGAACGACGGAGGAAGACGAATTTCATACATGGGTAAAATTATTTAATTCTTTTTAAGTCTTTTGCATTAATTTTAATTGAAACATGATTTGAATTAATTGGTTGTCATTTAATTTGATGAGGTATGCTTAGCTTAAATTTTGATACATCATGCTTAGGATTTACAACTAATAACTTTTGAGAATCTACCTTGGCAAAACCAGAGGCCATGTTAATTTTATTCATTGAGATTTAATTGTGAGAATAAATAAATTGAACCCTATGTTATGAATTCGACGAAATCTAGTCCAGTAGTAACACTCTTCATCCTGTGACAATATTTATGTATATTTTTCTTTTCTTTTAGTTTATGAATTCTTAAAATCGATTCATCAAGTCCGCCGAGTGAACGACAACTCTATTTACCACTATATAAAATTCGATCAATTTTTGATGGGGAAGAAACTTTTTGCTGCAATAAATAAATTCTAGAGCCTAGAAATTTATGCTTATTAAGGTCGGCACTAACCAATCTAAGTGGATGGGAACATCTTGGTTGTTGGGTTGAGGAGGAACCAATCTAATTATATGGAAACATCTAGAAGAGTCTATTCATAAAAGCACATAGCTCAGGTGTTAGAAAAAAAACATGGTAGTTTCGCCATATGCTCGTGATGGAAACATCGAAAGAATCCTGATCACTTCTTTTTATTTTTCTTTTTTACCATTGTTAGGGATGAAATAGAGTGACTTAGATATAAAAAAAAATTGATTTAGACCAGACCACCAGACCAACCGGAATAAATGCAACAAAGTCGACCATGGTACCCTTGTATATGCCAGCTGAGTTCACCTAGAGTTAGGATTATCGACCACTAGTTCCCTTGTATATGCCAGTGTGTTGATATTAGTCCAGACCAGTATCTCAGTCCATTAGGATAGGTTCACCTTAGTCAACATCATCCACGATTTTTTCTACATCCATCTTCTTAATCTATCCATGTGATTGGTTGACTCCGGTTTATGATGTCAAGAAACTATCTGAGTAGATCTCTGTCACTTTACATGATATTAGTATGTGGGTGCAAACTCGTGTACATCAATTGGAATTTCGCATCAGGGTACTTCCTCCTGTAGTCAATAAGTATGTCAACCAAGGAGATTCTTTAGTGCCTTCCAAGGTTCTTCCTACATAGCTAGGATCTGGAGTAAAGGTTTGTGGGTACACTGGTAAACCCTCCGGAGACAACGCTCCGCCGGTAGGGCCACTAGCGGTTTAACGGCTTGCTGCACGTGCTAAGTGTAGTCATTTTATTTTTCTATATTAGATTTGCTCGAGGACTAGCAAATAATAAGTTTGGGGGGTATTTGATAGACACATTTTGTGTCTAAATTGATCTCAATATATATATTGTTGGCACTCGATTTCGTATTTATTTACAGTGTTTTTGTGTTTGTAGGTATTTTTGGGGAAAAACATTTTTGGAAGAATTGGCTTAAAAGTGTTAAAGGCATCCTCATTTCAGATAAGAGTACCAATCTGTTAAAGGCACCCAGCAAATGGATAGAGGCACCTTCTCCTTCCTCATTTGAAACAAATTCACGGAATTTATGGGATATTTTAAAGATTCGAGGCAAAGATATATTCTTGCCTATTATACATAAAGTTTCCATATCTTGAAGGTAAAAGAGATAATATTTATGAGTTGGTTTTTATTGAAAAGGAGAAAGAAAATCTAGGGTTTTATTTAAAAAATAAAAAAGATAATATCCCTAGGATTTTATTCTAGCAAATAAAGAAGATTTGTGATAACGTAGAAAGAAATTATTCACGAGATATCTTTCATTAAAGAGAAGATCTGATGAGTTATGGAAGAAGATTTTGAAAAGATGTTTGAGTAATGGGTATTGTGTATAAAATAGGGTGCTAGTAGGACCAAACAGATGGATCGAGAGAGGGGAGTTTTGCGAGGGCAAAATCAGTTTTATTCTTCTCATTACATTTCATCATCTTGTAAACACTTTTTGAGCCATGAATAAATATTTTAAGTGTGTTTCGACGTGATGAGCTAAACCCAAACACTGGGACGACGGAGGAGAAGACGAATTTCATACATGGGTAAAATTATTTAATTCTTTTTAAGTCTTTTGCATTAATTTAATTGAAATATGATTTGAATTAATTGGTTGTCATTTAATTTGATGAGGTATGCTTAGCTTAAATGTTTTGATACATCATGCTTAGGATTTACAACTAATCTTTTGAGAATCTACCTTGGCAAAACCAGAGGCCATGTTAATTTATTCATTGAGCTTTAATTGTTGAGAATAAATAAATTGAACCCTATGTTATGAATTCGACGAAATCCTAGTCCCAGTAACACTCTTCATCCTGTGACAATATTTATGTATATTTTTTCTTTTCTTTTAGTTTATGAATTCTTAAAATCGATTCATCAAGTCCGAGTGAACGACAACTCTATTTACCACTATATAAAATTCGATCAATTTTGATGGGGAAGAAACTTTTTGCTGCAATAAATAAATTCTAGAGCCTAGAAATTTATGCTTATTAAGGTCGGCACTAACCAATCTAAGTGGATGGGAACATCTTGGTTGTTGGAGTTGAGGAACCAATCTAATTATATGGAAACATCTAGAAGAGTCTATTCATAAAAGCACATAGCTCAGGTGTTAGAAAAAAAACATGGTAGTTTCGCCATATGCTCGTGATGGAAACATCGAAAGAATCCTGATCACTTCTTTTTTTTTTTTTTTTACCATTGTTAGGGTGAAATAGAGTGACTTAGATATAAAAAAAAATTGATTTAGACCAGACCACCAGACCAAACGGAATAAATGCAACAAAGTCGACCACTGGTACCCTTGTATATGCCAGCTGAGTTCACCTAGAGTTAGGATTATCGACCACTAGTTCCCTTGTATATGCCAGTGTGTTGATATTAGTCCAGACCAGTATCTCAGTCCATTAGGATAGGTTCACCTTAGTCAACATCATCCACGATTTTTTCTACATCCATCTCTTAATCTATCCATGTGATTGGTTGACTCCGGTTTATGATGTCAAGAAACTATCTGAGTAGATCTCTGTCACTTTACATGAATATTAGTATGTGGGTGCAAACTCGTGTACATCAATTGGAATTTCGCATCAGGGTACTTCCTCCTGTAGTCAATAAGTATGTCAACCAAGGAGATTCTTTAGTGCCTTCCAAGGTTCTTCCTACATAGCTAGGATCTGGAGTAAAGGTTTTGTGGGTACACCTGGTAAACCCTCCGGAGACAACGCTCCGCCGGTAGGGCCACCTAGCGGTTTAACGGCTTGCTGCACGTGCTAAGTGTAGTCATTTTATTTTTCTATATTAGATTTGCTCGAGGACTAGCAAATAATAAGTTTGGGGGTATTTGATAGACACATTTTGTGTCTAAATTGATCTCAATACTATATTGTTGGCACTCGATTTCGTATTTATTTACAGTGTTTTTGTGTTTGTAGGTATTTTTGGGGAATAAACATTTTTGGAAGAATTGGCTTAAAAGTGTTAAAGGCATCCTCATTTCAGATAAGAGTACCAATCTTGTTAAAGGCACCCAGCAAATGGATAGAGGCACCTTCTCCTTCCTCTTTGAAACAAATTCACGGAATTTATGGGATATTTTAAAGATTCGAGGCAAAGATATCTTCTTGCCTATTATACATAAAGTTTCCATATCTTGAAGGTAAAAGAGATAATATATTTATGAGTTGGTTTTTATTGAAAAGGAGAAAGAAAATCTGGGGTTTTATTTAAAAAATAAAAAAGATAATATCCCTAGGATTTTATTCTAGCAAATAAAGAAGATTTGTGATAACGAGAAAGAAATTATTCACGAGATATCTTTCATTAAAGAGAAGATCTGATGGAGTTATGGAAGAAGATTTTGAAAAGATGTTTGAGTAATGGGTTATTGTGTATAAATAGGGTGCTAGTAGGACCAAGCAGATGGATCGAGAGAGGGGAGTTTTGGAGAGCAAAATCATTGTTTTATTCTTCTCATTACATTTCATCATCTTGTAAACACTTTTTGAGCCATGAATAAATATTTTAAGTGTGTTTTCGACGTGATGAGCTAAACCCAACACTGGGACGACGGAGGAAGACGAATTTCATACATGGGTAAAATTATTTAATTCTTTTTAAGTCTTTTGCATTAATTTTAATTGAAATATGATTTGAATTAATTGGTTGTCATTTAATTTGATGAGGTATGCTTAGCTTAAATGTTTTGATACATCATGCTTAGGATTTACAACTAATCTTTTGAGAATCTACCTTGGCAAAACCAGAGGCCATGTTAATTTTATTCATTGAGCTTTAATTGTTGAGAATAAATAAATTGAACCCTATGTTATGAATTCGACGAAATCCTAGTCCCAGTAACACTCTTCATCCTGTGACAATATTTTATGTATATTTTTTCTTTTCTTTTAGTTTATGAATTCTTAAAATCGATTCATCAAGTCCCGAGTGAACGACAACTCTATTTACCACTATATAAAATTCGATCAATTTTTGATGGGGAAGAAACTTTTTGCTGCAATAAATAAATTCTAGAGCCTAGAAATTTATGCTTATTAAGGTCGGCACTAACCAATCTAAGTGGATGGGAACATCTTGGTTGTTGGAGTTGAGGAACCAATCTAATTATATGGAAACATCTAGAAGAGTCTATTCATAAAAGCACATAGCTCAGGTGTTAGAAAAAAAACATGGTAGTTTCGCCATATGCTCGTGATGGAAACATCGAAAGAATCCTGATCACTTCTTTTTATTTTTCTTTTTTACCATTGTTAGGGTGAAATAGAGTGACTTAGATATAAAAAAAAAATTGATTTAGACCAGACCACCAGACCAACCGGAATAAATGCAACAAAGTCGACCACTGGTACCCTTGTATATGCCAGCTGAGTTCACCTAGAGTTAGGATTATCGACCACTAGTTCCCTTGTATATGCCAGTGTGTTGTTATTAGTCCAGACCAGTATCTCAGTCCATTAGGATAGGTTCACCTTAGTCAACATCATCCACGATTTTTTCTACATCCATCTTCTTAATCTATCCATGTGATTGGTTGACTCCGGTTTATGATGTCAAGAAACTATCTGAGTAGATCTCTGTCACTTTACATGAATATTAGTATGTGGGTGCAAACTCGTGTACATCAATTGGAATTTCGCATCAGGGTACTTCCTCCTGTAGTCAATAAGTATGTCAACCAAGGAGATTCTTTAGTGCCTTCCAAGGTTCTTCCTACATAGCTAGGATCTGGAGTAAAGGTTTTGTGGGTACACCTGGTAAACCCTCCGGAGACAACGCTCCGCCGGTAGGGCCACCTAGCGGTTTAACGGCTTGCTGCACGTGCTAAGTGTAGTCATTTTATTTTTCTATATTAGATTTGCTCGAGGACTAGCAAATAATAAGTTTGGGGGTATTTGATAGACACATTTTTGTGTCTAAATTGATCTCAATACTATATATTGTTGGCACTCGATTTCGTATTTATTTACAGTGTTTTTTGTGTTTGTAGGTATTTTTGGGGAATAAACATTTTTGGAAGAATTGGCTTAAAAGTGTTAAAGGCATCCTCATTTCAGATAAGAGTACCAATCTTGTTAAAGGCACCCAGCAAATGGATAGAGGCACCTTCTCCTTCCTCATTTTGAAACAAATTCACGGAATTTATGGGATATTTTAAAGATTCGAGGCAAAGATATATTCTTGCCTATTATACATAAAGTTTCCATATCTTGAAGGTAAAAGAGATAATATATTTATGAGTTGGTTTTTATTGAAAAGGAGAAAGAAAATCTAGGGTTTTATTTAAAAAATAAAAAAAGATAATATCCCTAGGATTTTATTCTAGCAAATAAAGAAGATTTGTGATAACGTAGAAAGAAATTATTCACGAGATATCTTTCATTAAAGAGAAGATCTGATGGAGTTATGGAAGAAGATTTTGAAAAGATGTTTGAGTAATGGGTTATTGTGTATAAATAGGGTGCTAGTAGGACCAAACAGATGGATCGAGAGAGGGGAGTTTTGCGAGGGCAAAATCATTGTTTTATTCTTCTCATTACATTTCATCATCTTGTAAACACTTTTTGAGCCATGAATAAATATTTTAAGTGTGTTTTCGACGTGATGAGCTAAACCCAAACACTGGGACGACGGAGGAAGACGAATTTCATACATGGGTAAAATTATTTAATTCTTTTTAAGTCTTTTGCATTAATTTTAATTGAAACATGATTTGAATTAATTGGTTGTCATTTAATTTGATGAGGTATGCTTAGCTTAAATGTTTTGATACATCATGCTTAGGATTTACAACTAATCTTTTGAGAATCTACCTTGGCAAAACCAGAGGCCATGTTAATTTTATTCATTGAGATTTAATTGTTGAGAATAAATAAATTGAACCCTATGTTATGAATTCGACGAAATCCTAGTCCCAGTAACACTCTTCATCCTGTGACAATATTTTATGTATATTTTTTCTTTTCTTTTAGTTTATGAATTCTTAAAATCGATTCATCAAGTCCGAGTGAACGACAACTCTATTTACCACTATATAAAATTCGATCAATTTTTGATGGGGAAGAAACTTTTTGCTGCAATAAATAAATTCTAGAGCCTAGAAATTTATGCTTATTAAGGTCGGCACTAACCAATCTAAGTGGATGGGAACATCTTGGTTGTTGGAGTTGAGGAACCAATCTAATTATATGGAAACATCTAGAAGAGTCTATTCATAAAAGCACATAGCTCAGGTGTTAGAAAAAAAACATGGTAGTTTCGCCATATGCTCGTGATGGAAACATCGAAAGAATCCTGATCACTTCTTTTTATTTTTCTTTTTTACCATTGTTAGGGTGAAATAGAGTGACTTAGATATAAAAAAAAAATTGATTTAGACCAGACCACCAGACCAACCGGAATAAATGCAACAAAGTCGACCACTGGTACCCTTGTATATGCCAGCTGAGTTCACCTAGAGTTAGGATTATCGACCACTAGTTCCCTTGTATATGCCAGTGTGTTGTTATTAGTCCAGACCAGTATCTCAGTCCATTAGGATAGGTTCACCTTAGTCAACATCATCCACGATTTTTTCTACATCCATCTTCTTAATCTATCCATGTGATTGGTTGACTCCGGTTTATGATGTCAAGAAACTATCTGAGTAGATCTCTGTCACTTTACATGAATATTAGTATGTGGGTGCAAACTCGTGTACATCAATTGGAATTTCGCATCAGGGTACTTCCTCCTGTAGTCAATAAGTATGTCAACCAAGGAGATTCTTTAGTGCCTTCCAAGGTTCTTCCTACATAGCTAGGATCTGGAGTAAAGGTTTTGTGGGTACACCTGGTAAACCCTCCGGAGACAACGCTCCGCCGGTAGGGCCACCTAGCGGTTTAACGGCTTGCTGCACGTGCTAAGTGTAGTCATTTTATTTTTCTATATTAGATTTGCTCGAGGACTAGCAAATAATAAGTTTGGGGGTATTTGATAGACACATTTTTGTGTCTAAATTGATCTCAATACTATATATTGTTGGCACTCGATTTCGTATTTATTTACAGTGTTTTTTGTGTTTGTAGGTATTTTTGGGGAATAAACATTTTTGGAAGAATTGGCTTAAAAGTGTTAAAGGCATCCTCATTTCAGATAAGAGTACCAATCTTGTTAAAGGCACCCAGCAAATGGATAGAGGCACCTTCTCCTTCCTCATTTTGAAACAAATTCACGGAATTTATGGGATATTTTAAAGATTCGAGGCAAAGATATATTCTTGCCTATTATACATAAAGTTTCCATATCTTGAAGGTAAAAGAGATAATATATTTATGAGTTGGTTTTTATTGAAAAGGAGAAAGAAAATCTAGGGTTTTATTTAAAAAATAAAAAAAGATAATATCCCTAGGATTTTATTCTAGCAAATAAAGAAGATTTGTGATAACGTAGAAAGAAATTATTCACGAGATATCTTTCATTAAAGAGAAGATCTGATGGAGTTATGGAAGAAGATTTTGAAAAGATGTTTGAGTAATGGGTTATTGTGTATAAATAGGGTGCTAGTAGGACCAAACAGATGGATCGAGAGAGGGGAGTTTTGCGAGGGCAAAATCATTGTTTTATTCTTCTCATTACATTTCATCATCTTGTAAACACTTTTTGAGCCATGAATAAATATTTTAAGTGTGTTTTCGACGTGATGAGCTAAACCCAAACACTGGGACGACGGAGGAAGACGAATTTCATACATGGGTAAAATTATTTAATTCTTTTTAAGTCTTTTGCATTAATTTTAATTGAAATATGATTTGAATTAATTGGTTGTCATTTAATTTGATGAGGTATGCTTAGCTTAAATGTTTTGATACATCATGCTTAGGATTTACAACTAATCTTTTGAGAATCTACCTTGGCAAAACCAGAGGCCATGTTAATTTTATTCATTGAGCTTTAATTGTTGAGAATAAATAAATTGAACCCTATGTTATGAATTCGACGAAATCCTAGTCCCAGTAACACTCTTCATCCTGTGACAATATTTTATGTATATTTTTTCTTTTCTTTTAGTTTATGAATTCTTAAAATCGATTCATCAAGTCCGAGTGAACGACAACTCTATTTACCACTATATAAAATTCGATCAATTTTTGATGGGGAAGAAACTTTTTGCTGCAATAAATAAATTCTAGAGCCTAGAAATTTATGCTTATTAAGGTCGGCACTAACCAATCTAAGTGGATGGGAACATCTTGGTTGTTGGAGTTGAGGAACCAATCTAATTATATGGAAACATCTAGAAGAGTCTATTCATAAAAGCACATAGCTCAGGTGTTAGAAAAAAAACATGGTAGTTTCGCCATATGCTCGTGATGGAAACATCGAAAGAATCCTGATCACTTCTTTTTATTTTTCTTTTTTACCATTGTTAGGGTGAAATAGAGTGACTTAGATATAAAAAAAAAATTGATTTAGACCAGACCACCAGACCAAACGGAATAAATGCAACAAAGTCGACCACTGGTACCCTTGTATATGCCAGCTGAGTTCACCTAGAGTTAGGATTATCGACCACTAGTTCCCTTGTATATGCCAGTGTGTTGATATTAGTCCAGACCAGTATCTCAGTCCATTAGGATAGGTTCACCTTAGTCAACATCATCCACGATTTTTTCTACATCCATCTTCTTAATCTATCCATGTGATTGGTTGACTCCGGTTTATGATGTCAAGAAACTATCTGAGTAGATCTCTGTCACTTTACATGAATATTAGTATGTGGGTGCAAACTCGTGTACATCAATTGGAATTTCGCATCAGGGTACTTCCTCCTGTAGTCAATAAGTATGTCAACCAAGGAGATTCTTTAGTGCCTTCCAAGGTTCTTCCTACATAGCTAGGATCTGGAGTAAAGGTTTTGTGGGTACACCTGGTAAACCCTCCGGAGACAACGCTCCGCCGGTAGGGCCACCTAGCGGTTTAACGGCTTGCTGCACGTGCTAAGTGTAGTCATTTTATTTTTCTATATTAGATTTGCTCGAGGACTAGCAAATAATAAGTTTGGGGGTATTTGATAGACACATTTTTGTGTCTAAATTGATCTCAATACTATATATTGTTGGCACTCGATTTCGTATTTATTTACAGTGTTTTTTGTGTTTGTAGGTATTTTTGGGGAATAAACATTTTTGGAAGAATTGGCTTAAAAGTGTTAAAGGCATCCTCATTTCAGATAAGAGTACCAATCTTGTTAAAGGCACCCAGCAAATGGATAGAGGCACCTTCTCCTTCCTCATTTTGAAACAAATTCACGGAATTTATGGGATATTTTAAAGATTCGAGGCAAAGATATCTTCTTGCCTATTATACATAAAGTTTCCATATCTTGAAGGTAAAAGAGATAATATATTTATGAGTTGGTTTTTATTGAAAAGGAGAAAGAAAATCTGGGGTTTTATTTAAAAAATAAAAAAAGATAATATCCCTAGGATTTTATTCTAGCAAATAAAGAAGATTTGTGATAACGGAGAAAGAAATTATTCACGAGATATCTTTCATTAAAGAGAAGATCTGATGGAGTTATGGAAGAAGATTTTGAAAAGATGTTTGAGTAATGGGTTATTGTGTATAAATAGGGTGCTAGTAGGACCAAGCAGATGGATCGAGAGAGGGGAGTTTTTGGAGAGCAAAATCATTGTTTTATTCTTCTCATTACATTTCATCATCTTGTAAACACTTTTTGAGCCATGAATAAATATTTTAAGTGTGTTTTCGACGTGATGAGCTAAACCCCAACACTGGGACGACGGAGGAAGACGAATTTCATACATGGGTAAAATTATTTAATTCTTTTTAAGTCTTTTGCATTAATTTTAATTGAAATATGATTTGAATTAATTGGTTGTCATTTAATTTGATGAGGTATGCTTAGCTTAAATGTTTTGATACATCATGCTTAGGATTTACAACTAATCTTTTGAGAATCTACCTTGGCAAAACCAGAGGCCATGTTAATTTTATTCATTGAGCTTTAATTGTTGAGAATAAATAAATTGAACCCTATGTTATGAATTCGACGAAATCCTAGTCCCAGTAACACTCTTCATCCTGTGACAATATTTTATGTATATTTTTTCTTTTCTTTTAGTTTATGAATTCTTAAAATCGATTCATCAAGTCCGAGTGAACGACAACTCTATTTACCACTATATAAAATTCGATCAATTTTTGATGGGGAAGAAACTTTTTGCTGCAATAAATAAATTCTAGAGCCTAGAAATTTATGCTTATTAAGGTCGGCACTAACCAATCTAAGTGGATGGGAACATCTTGGTTGTTGGAGTTGAGGAACCAATCTAATTATATGGAAACATCTAGAAGAGTCTATTCATAAAAGCACATAGCTCAGGTGTTAGAAAAAAAACATGGTAGTTTCGCCATATGCTCGTGATGGAAACATCGAAAGAATCCTGATCACTTCTTTTTATTTTTCTTTTTTACCATTGTTAGGGTGAAATAGAGTGACTTAGATATAAAAAAAAATTGATTTAGACCAGACCACCAGACCAACCGGAATAAATGCAACAAAGTCGACCACTGGTACCCTTGTATATGCCAGCTGAGTTCACCTAGAGTTAGGATTATCGACCACTAGTTCCCTTGTATATGCCAGTGTGTTGATATTAGTCCAGACCAGTATCTCAGTCCATTAGGATAGGTTCACCTTAGTCAACATCATCCACGATTTTTTCTACATCCATCTTCTTAATCTATCCATGTGATTGGTTGACTCCGGTTTATGATGTCAAGAAACTATCTGAGTAGATCTCTGTCACTTTACATGAATATTAGTATGTGGGTGCAAACTCGTGTACATCAATTGGAATTTCGCATCAGGGTACTTCCTCCTGTAGTCAATAAGTATGTCAACCAAGGAGATTCTTTAGTGCCTTCCAAGGTTCTTCCTACATAGCTAGGATCTGGAGTAAAGGTTTTGTGGGTACACCTGGTAAACCCTCCGGAGACAACGCTCCGCCGGTAGGGCCACCTAGCGGTTTAACGGCTTGCTGCACGTGCTAAGTGTAGTCATTTTATTTTTCTATATTAGATTTGCTCGAGGACTAGCAAATAATAAGTTTGGGGGTATTTGATAGACACATTTTTGTGTCTAAATTGATCTCAATACTATATATTGTTGGCACTCGATTTCGTATTTATTTACAGTGTTTTTTGTGTTTGTAGGTATTTTTGGGGAATAAACATTTTTGGAAGAATTGGCTTAAAAGTGTTAAAGGCATCCTCATTTCAGATAAGAGTACCAATCTTGTTAAAGGCACCCAGCAAATGGATAGAGGCACCTTCTCCTTCCTCATTTTGAAACAAATTCACGGAATTTATGGGATATTTTAAAGATTCGAGGCAAAGATATATTCTTGCCTATTATACATAAAGTTTCCATATCTTGAAGGTAAAAGAGATAATATATTTATGAGTTGGTTTTTATTGAAAAGGAGAAAGAAAATCTAGGGTTTTATTTAAAAAATAAAAAAAGATAATATCCCTAGGATTTTATTCTAGCAAATAAAGAAGATTTGTGATAACGTAGAAAGAAATTATTCACGAGATATCTTTCATTAAAGAGAAGATCTGATGGAGTTATGGAAGAAGATTTTGAAAAGATGTTTGAGTAATGGGTTATTGTGTATAAATAGGGTGCTAGTAGGACCAAACAGATGGATCGAGAGAGGAGAGTTTTGCGAGGGCAAAATCATTGTTTTATTCTTCTCATTACATTTCATCATCTTGTAAACACTTTTTGAGCCATGAATAAATATTTTAAGTGTGTTTTCGACGTGATGAGCTAAACCCAAACACTGGGACGACGGAGGAAGACGAATTTCATACATGGGTAAAATTATTTAATTCTTTTTAAGTCTTTTGCATTAATTTTAATTGAAATATGATTTGAATTAATTGGTTGTCATTTAATTTGATGAGGTATGCTTAGCTTAAATGTTTTGATACATCATGCTTAGGATTTACAACTAATCTTTTGAGAATCTACCTTGGCAAAACCAGAGGCCATGTTAATTTTATTCATTGAGCTTTAATTGTTGAGAATAAATAAATTGAACCCTATGTTATGAATTCGACGAAATCCTAGTCCCAGTAACACTCTTCATCCTGTGACAATATTTTATGTATATTTTTTCTTTTCTTTTAGTTTATGAATTCTTAAAATCGATTCATCAAGTCCGAGTGAACGACAACTCTATTTACCACTATATAAAATTCGATCAATTTTTGATGGGGAAGAAACTTTTTGCTGCAATAAATAAATTCTAGAGCCTAGAAATTTATGCTTATTAAGGTCGGCACTAACCAATCTAAGTGGATGGGAACATCTTGGTTGTTGGATTTGAGGAACCAATCTAATTATATGGAAACATCTAGAAGAGTCTATTCATAAAAGCACATAGCTCAGGTGTTAGAAAAAAAACATGGTAGTTTCGCCATATGCTCGTGATGGAAACATCGAAAGAATCCTGATCACTTCTTTTTATTTTTCTTTTTTACCATTGTTAGGGTGAAATAGAGTGACTTAGATATAAAAAAAAAAATTGATTTAGACCAGACCACCAGACCAACCGGAATAAATGCAACAAAGTCGACCACTGGTACCCTTGTATATGCCAGCTGAGTTCACCTAGAGTTAGGATTATCGACCACTAGTTCCCTTGTATATGCCAGTGTGTTGATATTAGTCCAGACCAGTATCTCAGTCCATTAGGATAGGTTCACCTTAGTCAACATCATCCACGATTTTTTCTACATCCATCTTCTTAATCTATCCATGTGATTGGTTGACTCCGGTTTATGATGTCAAGAAACTATCTGAGTAGATCTCTGTCACTTTACATGAATATTAGTATGTGGGTGCAAACTCGTGTACATCAATTGGAATTTCGCATCAGGGTACTTCCTCCTGTAGTCAATAAGTATGTCAACCAAGGAGATTCTTTAGTGCCTTCCAAGGTTCTTCCTACATAGCTAGGATCTGGAGTAAAGGTTTTGTGGGTACACCTGGTAAACCCTCCGGAGACAACGCTCCGCCGGTAGGGCCACCTAGCGGTTTAACGGCTTGCTGCACGTGCTAAGTGTAGTCATTTTATTTTTCTATATTAGATTTGCTCGAGGACTAGCAAATAATAAGTTTGGGGGTATTTGATAGACACATTTTTGTGTCTAAATTGATCTCAATACTATATATTGTTGGCACTCGATTTCGTATTTATTTACAGTGTTTTTTGTGTTTGTAGGTATTTTTGGGGAATAAACATTTTTGGAAGAATTGGCTTAAAAGTGTTAAAGGCATCCTCATTTCAGATAAGAGTACCAATCTTGTTAAAGGCACCCAGCAAATGGATAGAGGCACCTTCTCCTTCCTCATTTTGAAACAAATTCACGGAATTTATGGGATATTTTAAAGATTCGAGGCAAAGATATCTTCTTGCCTATTATACATAAAGTTTCCATATCTTGAAGGTAAAAGAGATAATATATTTATGAGTTGGTTTTTATTGAAAAGGAGAAAGAAAATCTGGGGTTTTATTTAAAAAATAAAAAAAGATAATATCCCTAGGATTTTATTCTAGCAAATAAAGAAGATTTGTGATAACGGAGAAAGAAATTATTCATGAGATATCTTTCATTAAAGAGAAGATCTGATGGAGTTATGGAAGAAGATTTTGAAAAGATGTTTGAGTAATGGGTTATTGTGTATAAATAGGGTGCTAGTAGGACCAAGCAGATGGATCGAGAGAGGGGAGTTTTTGGAGAGCAAAATCATTGTTTTATTCTTCTCATTACATTTCATCATCTTGTAAACACTTTTTGAGCCATGAATAAATATTTTAAGTGTGTTTTCGACGTGATGAGCTAAACCCCAACACTGGGACGACGGAGGAAGACGAATTTCATACATGGGTAAAATTATTTAATTCTTTTTAAGACTTTTGCATTAATTTTAATTGAAATATGATTTGAATTAATTGGTTGTCATTTAATTTGATGAGGTATGCTTAGCTTAAATGTTTTGATACATCATGCTTAGGATTTACAACTAATCTTTTGAGAATCTACCTTGGCAAAACCAGAGGCCATGTTAATTTTATTCATTGAGCTTTAATTGTTGAGAATAAATAAATTGAACCCTATGTTATGAATTCGACGAAATCCTAGTCCCAGTAAAACTCTTCATCCTGTGACAATATTTTATGTATATTTTTTCTTTTCTTTTAGTTTATTAATTCTTAAAATCGATTCATCAAGTACGAGTGAACTACAACTCTATTTACCACTATATAAAATTCGATCAATTTTTGATGGGGAAGAAACTTTTTGCTGCAATAAATAAACTCTAGAGCCTAGAAATTTATGCTTATTAAGGTCGACACTAACCAATATAAGTGGATGGGAACATCTTGGTTGTTGGAGTTGAGGAACCAATCTGATTAGATGGAAACATCTAGAAGAGTCTATTCATAAAAGCATATAGCTCAAGTGTTAGAAAAAAAACATGGTAGTTTCGCCATATGCTCGTGATGGAAACATCGAAAGAATCCTGATCACTTCTTTTTATTTTTCTTTTTTACCATTGTTAGGGTGAAATAGAGTGACTGAGATACAAAAAAAAAAAAATTGATTGAGACCAGACCACCAGATCAACCGGAATAAATGCAACAAAGTCGACCACTGGTACCCTTGTATATGCCAGCTGAGTTGACCCAGAGTTAGGATTATCGACCACTGGTTCTCTTGTATATGCCAGTGTGTTGATATTAGTCCAGACCAGTATCTCTGTCCATTAGGATAGGTTCACCTTAGTCAACATCATCCACGATTTTCTCTACATCCATCTTCTTAATCTATCCATGTGATTGGTTGACTCCGGTTTATGATGTCCAGAAACTATCTGAGTAGAGCTCTGTCACTTTATATGAATTTTAGTATGTGGGTGCAAACTCGTGTACAACAATTGGAATTTCGCATCAGGGTACTTCCTCCTGTAGTCAATAAGTATGTCAACCAAGGAGATTCTTTAGTGCCTTACAAGGTTCTGCCTACATAGCTAGGGTCTGGAGTAAAAGGTTTTTGTGGGTACACCTATGTTAAACCCACCCGAGACTAACTCGGTTTCATTTTTTTTATTAGTTTTGATCGAGGACTAGCAAATAATAAGTTTGGGGGTATTTGATAGACGCATTTATGTGTCTAATTTGTCCTTAATGTTTTGTATTGTTAGTGCTCGTTTTTGTCCTTATTATGGTGTTTTGTGTGTTTGTAGGTATTTTTGGAAATAAATATTGTGTGAAAATTCGGCTCGAAAAGTTGCTTGGAGCACCCCCGGAGAACACATGTTATTCGGATCCCTATTGTGGTTAAGGGGCATCCCAATTACTAAGGGGTACACAACTGCTATTCGCACCCCTAGCTGTTGGATAAGGGGAAACCCTTTCTTCTTCGTTTGAAAACGTTTTTGGCGGGAAAAGTTGATAATCACGAACAACAGATTAGGGTTGGATTTTCGGAGCTGATTGGTGGAGATTCAATCGCCAAATTCAGCATGGTTGGACCTTTTAACACTAAACAGGCTTGGTATAGTCATTATAATGGAAAGAACTGGGCTGGATAATCACCGGTGATGAGAACATAATTCCATGGAGTTTCACCGGAATTTTGTCCAGTTACCGGAAATATTTAGGGTTGTAATTTTGGAAGAGTTAGAGAAAGATTCAATGGCTGGGATTTTATGGGATGACTTGGACGTACCAAACAGGGATGGTAATGTGTTTTGTTTCGCCTAACTTGGGCTACAATCACGCGTGGAAGAAAACAGAGAAGCACGAGTTTTGCAGGAGAATATCACGGGATTACGCAAGATTTAGATGTGTAATGCTTGTGCTTGGATTGTGCCAAATTGGAGCAGAAACGTGTAGAAATCAAATAAGGATAGTTTATAGTAACAGACGCGTGAAGAAGAAGAAAAAGGAAATAAAAATATCTTCGAGGCTGGCAGAGTTAAGGAGAATTATTACGAGTTATTACAAGAGATTTTCATCGCCTTTTGTGTATAAATAGTGTCTTGGGGTAGCAGAGAAAAAAACGGAGAGTTTGGGAGAGGAATAGAGAACCACAGAGTCGAAAAATCAAGCTGCAGAAACCTCCATTGCTGCTGCTACACGAAGAACATTGACCCACATGCACTGTCTTTCATGCTACAGTGACAGCGACACAAGGACGACCGACTTATTTGCTACAGCGTTTGCGACACAAAGTCATGGGTCTTAGAGCAACAGTAACAGTGACACATCCTCTGTATCGTTTTTTTGGTTTGAAACAAATATAATTATTACAAACCCGGTTTTGAATTATTTCTCCATTTTCATCATTTGTAAACACCCTTTGAGCAATAATAATGATTTTTGAGCGTGTTTCCAACAACATGATGAGAGGCTAAATTCTCGCGTAACCAAGGCAATGGATGAAGCTATTCACACATGAATAATGGGTAACTATTTCATTTTCTCTAATATTTAATAATAATTCACTCAATCACTGCTTTTGCAGAGTTCTTAAAAGTTTACATAATTTTCTTCATTAGTTGTGATTCATTTAGATAGGTTATGCTTTGTTTAGATAATCTATGCTTAGGGGATACAATTAATATTTGAGAATATGTTTGATTATTTGTGAATTAAGAAATAAAGGATTAAAAGGCTAATTAGAGTTATGAAATATTTGACATCATTCATTCATGTGTAATAGTGGATTCTAGTGTCTTGGTTATTCCCAATATCTTGAAACCAAATTTTGAGTTAAGTTTTCTTTAATTTTTAAGTCTAAATTCTTTTGCTTTCACAAGTCTCAACGAACCTTTTTACTACAACTCAATTGAAAATCACATCACTTCAGTCACAAAATGAAGGAGAAGGATTGATCTTAAGGAGGGAAACAAAGAAGGTGTTGAGATCAGGATGATAAACTATGAAAGTGTGGTTATTTTATGACTTATATCACAATGTAGAACCATCTTGTGGTATGTAAGCTGCAAGTTCTTGGTGTTTTCTGGATACTTGCGTTAATGAACTCCTGTCTGTTGAAATAGATTGAAAATCTATTTATGCAAGTCATAATTGAACACACCCTGATCTCATAGGAAGTGGAAGTAGTTGAGTGATGGAGAAGTGGGGATCGTGTAGAATGGTGAAAGCCACGTTCCTACTATGAGGGGAAGACCCGTTGGTTTTACATCCACTACTTCTCTGCTGCCACTAGCTGTCCGCCTTTCCTGACACTTTCTCGTAATGGGCGTGTTGCATGCCGCATGTTGTAAACCGCCAGACCAATACCCTGATGAACATCCCCCACTTTATGACATGTTTGATGTCTCGAGTATTTTGTAGAATATATGTAGCAAGTTGCATAAGGAATGTAACAAGTTCTACATGGTAGTTGCTAAGTGAGTCTTGCTAGAAAGACCTAATTATTTCGACCAATCACGCGCAAGCTAGGCGGCAGGAAATCATATGTGATAGGTCAAGTCATGAGACTTGCTACAAAAAATAGCATGCGATGGTTTTAGGTCAAATAATTGAATTATTTGTGAAACCAATATTTATAAAATATTGTTTGTAATCGGTGCTTGTTGAGCATCGCATTTAAGTAAGCAACTCGAAATTAATCGATGCATATGAAGTGCCGCTGCTAGAAGCGCGACTAACCTACTTTGAGAAGCTGCCAGGAGCTATTTGAGTAGATTGAGGACGAGGCGATCGGTCCTCATAGGAGAGGAATGGATGGCATCCATTATGGCATCTCATTGGTCGGCCTAAAATTATATCTAAACCAGTTAAATCAACTAACCAAGTTGGATGGCTGAGATGATTTGCAGCAGTTTATGTTAATTCGTGAAATTTCGTAATCAGAAAATTCAGGTGTGAGACCCGTACTAAAACTGCTGTAGAATTATCATACGAACTCGGATTTTGATGATCCACCCCTCCATTCTTATCAGAAAAGAATTTCCTATTTTTTTTCGCGGGAGTATTTAGGTTTTGAGCTCCTTTAAGTGGCGAAAACAACCCGATAGTAAAAACTCAGGAAGAATTCAGGAGGAATTCTGTCAGTTTTCAGTCATGGCCTAGCTCGCCTTTTAAGCTGCTGCTTTAAAGCGATTTGATTGGTTGAAAGGGAAAAGGGGTCAGTAGACAACAAAATGGGGCCTGGCAAGAGTGTAGGCTACGACTTTAGAGAAATTTGATTGACCGATGGGAAAGGGGGCCGGCAGACAGCAATATGGACATGGACGGTCGGTGATAGGCAGCGCCAGTTAGGGAAAACCGATCGGCCAAGTGGCGCGGCCCGCCTCTCTTTCCGATGCCTCTATTTGTCGCAGTTTCCCTTTATTTCTTATTTTTCAACTTTTGGTAGGATGCTGCTCCTACTAGTTCCATGATGGACCAATTTCCTAGTTTGCCTAGGTTTAGTCTCGACCAATAGGGATCGAGATATTGTGCAACTGTTTAGGGAAAAAACCTAATTTTTGTAAATTGATAAAATTAGGTCAAAAAAATTGAACTTTGTGAGCTGGCACAAAATTAATCAATTTTGGTGAATTTTACATGTTGGTATAAAATTACTATTTTTTTCTTAATCTTGGAGAGAAGCACAGCTTGCGCGTATTTGATTGAGTACCTTCATGCACATCTTAATCCTGCCACTTTGGGAAATTCATGTTACTCAACCGAGAGTGAACATTAATTGTCATATCATGTCAATATTAAGAGTTCGGCTGGGGAACATAGCATAGGATAGATACTCAGCAAGCTCTGCATTAGTGAATAATGCAGACAGGAACTTAAATGAAATTCATTCAATAAATTTCATAAATATTGAATGACATAGTTCATATGCAAGCATAGAGGTATAGACGCTCATCAACTTCTTGAAAGCTCTACTTCTTTGTAGAAAACAAGCATACAAGTAAGAAGTTTTACGGTTTTTGTCTTGGACTAAAAACCACCACCAACACCTGGATTTTATTACAATATTCAGTATGCGAACGGGTATGCATACTTATGAAGGCCAAAAGTCCCGAACTTTGTATAGGGTCTTCAATTACTACTTTTTAGGGTCGGGTTCCTTAACCGACTAGGATACCTGGAGGCCAAGCATTGTAAACCTATATAAATAGGTATTAGGCCTTTCATATAAGGTTGGATCATATCATCTCATATTAGAAGCTAGGGTTTATTCGACATAAAAAACCTAGGGTTTACCTCTTTAGGGGGAAATCACCATTCTTCATCTTCTTTGTAATATGAGTAGTTAAATCCTTTGTTGATTAAGGATGAATTCAATGTTCTAAGTGTGAAGCTTAATTAATAATACAAGTCCATTTGAGGTTTTAATCATCATCGTTTGTCTTTACCATATCTAGGGTTTATGAATGATTCTTAGATTGATTTGGGATGCATACTAGATTAGTCTATTGATCATTCTATTGCTAGTAGAAGTTATGAGATAAGTAATCGGCGATTAACTCTCTGCACAAGTAGAAATCGTAAGACCTCACAGAGGGATTTTGTGGAGAAATTGCGACTGAAGACAACACAAGCAATTAAACCTTGATCTAAGAGTTTAACTACTGGATCAACCTAACTTCACAAAGCTTAAGGTGTTCGATTGGATCACACCCTGAGTGATCTACTATTTGGTGGTTCGTCGGATATAATATGGTGGTCGAGAAATTCCATATCCAGTGATATAAGGAGTTTTGAGGATAACACTGATCTAGCTGTTATTCCACGGTTGGTGATGAATGGTTCTTACGGACAATAGATAAGTATTCTAATCCTGTTAACGTTTGGTAACGACGAAGAATTCCTTGATCATATATTTTCTTTACTATTGTATTTTTACTTATCTCACAACCAAACCCCCTTTGCTATTTACTATATTTTGCTATTTCATATAACATATCAATTACACAGCTCTATGTGGGAATGATATCTTACTACCGCTATATTACCAGCTAATTAGTGGAAAATATCTTTATTAATTTGTTGCACCTACGAAAAGCATCAAGTGCGGCTGTGGAACATTGTAGGAGTTTTCTTGTATCTTTATAAACTCCTTGATGAATACACTAAGTTTAGACTATGTGAAATCATCGAAATAAAGTTGATATATTTTCGTTTAGTCATGAAGTATCTCTATGAGAATTTCATTATGATCCTACTAATTTTCGTACCTTTGCCAATTTATATTGACAAAAAGGGGGAGAATTAATGTGTAGTTCACACTACAAATACATATATTTTATAAATCATTATGTAAGGGGGAGTGGTTTTCATGTGATACATGTCACCATTGTATTGTTGTCAAAGTTGTGATACAATTGGAATTTGATGTTGTGTAATAATACATGACACTGTATAACAATGATTGAGAGCAACTGTTTTCTCATTGTTATAGCTACGGAGTTAAACACGTTCAGAATCACTGGAATACTTGGAAGTGACGAAGATTTCGAGTAATGTTGAAGAACCAAGGAAGTCAAGCATTTGGATGAGAAGCTACAAAGTTTATTTATTTTTTAATCCATATGTATTGATAGTTTTGTCACTAAAATTGACAAAGGGGGAGTTTGTTAGAGCATTGCTCGGTCGAACTCGCAAGCGTTGCTATCTCAAGCTTGTTTGTCAAGTTTAGTTGCCAAAACTATAAGTCTTGATTTCTAGTCTACTTATAGCTAAGTCTCGGATTAGGATAGTAAGTGTAGTTGAGCATTAGACTTCACGACGTTCATCGATTGAAGACGAAGAAATACTAAGGGGAGCTTGTGGAACTTCATCAACTAAAGGTATATGGAGACTTGAACTCATTTATCACTCGAAAGTCTATCTACTCTATCTCCTATTTGAGACAAAAGTCGTATAGCTATATAGACTTCGATTATACACAACTGATATTTCGAGCTGAGTTTAACTCGCTTACATATTTCTCGAAATATATATTGGTAAGATTCCGCTTTAACCAAGTTCATCTTATATTCTTGAAGAAAGTCAAAAGATGATCATGTGAAAATCGTCTGGTAACATCTTACATGATTTGTGTGAGACAGTAATTTGATGTATACTCGAAATGTTTCCTATTGATCATTCGATCACTTGAAAATTGCTTTGAAGCTAATAGTTTGTGTGAGATAACTATTTTCGTCTTCTAAGAATGTTTCAATGATTAAAATGGGAGTTTAGAACAATTAACCAATGATTGGATATAACACAGTATGCTTACTTGTATGCTAACTGTTGCAAGTTATTCCAAGTCCGGGAACCATAGTATGCATACCCGTATGCATACTGGTTGGTGAGTTGAAAGTACAAGAACTTAGTATGCATACCCGTATGCGTACCGACAGTAAAGTTCAAGTACGGGAATTCAACTGAGTTTGGAGGTATGTGTACTCGTTCACATACTGGCGAACCCAAACCAAGTACGGCCACTTAGGTATACGTACCCGTTTTCATACTTGAGTAATTTATGTTCTAAAATCGGTTTGTTCATGAACTAATACATTAATATATCAAGGAATGCAATCTTTTGAAAACCGTGGATATAATGTTCATGAATTGATTTGAGTAAATCAAAATCGATTTTGCTTCGATTGTGTCCTGCATACTTCTATGAGAATATAAACAATTGAACAACTCTTGAACTAGTTTCATTTGAGTCATTTGAACTAGTTATGGTTAAGATGAACAAGGTTGATATGAAAATGTTCATATGGCTAACGTCGGTTAACTATTGTTGAGAAAACAAGGTGTACACATTTAGGTACAGTTACTCATATATAAATGAAGTCACTTTTCATTTGTGTGTAACAATCTAAGTTCGATCTAACGATTGAAAGATATTAGCTTGAGTCTAATTAGGTTTTCATCTAACGGTGAATATCGAATGCTTTGTTACCAATTTAACATTGATTACAAACCTTGATTTGAAGACTATATAAGGGAGTACTCTAGCAACTGGTGTAGATAGGGAAAAACGATTTGCTGGTTTTTAAGGAATTGAGGAGACGACCGTATGGAGGAGACTCCTCGAACCGAGCAAAATGTTAAACCTCACACAGATGCACCGCTGCAAAGGGGGTGCTTTAGATTCGAGATATCAATATGTAGTACTCTGGCCTAAATCAAGACAATGACCGTTCCAGAGTAAATTCGGTCACAAGAGAGGATGGGTTGATCTGTAGGAGGGAAGCTGGGAAATGTGTGGAATCAATGGTAATCAAAGATTGTGGGTGTGTGAATTCTGAATATGATAAGCTCTGAATGATTGAAATTCCTCAATTGAGAGTAGTTGCTCAATTGATGAGTTGATGATCTCGTGTTGTCGATGAGACGTGAGATTGACAATACTGATGATGCTGATCCCTCAATCATGATTCAGAGACTTATTTATATTGCTGGAATTTTAGACACCATGACCCCATGAAGTGTGACAGTTGATGGAATCAAGGAGTGGGGAAGTGGAGATCGTGTTTGAAACTAGTTGCTCAATGTGTGTAGACTTGGTCGATTTTCCACCCACTACCTCGTGAATTCCTTCAACTGATTGCACGACTTGCTCACATTCCATCGTGTGTTTGAACACACGTGTCGTAGACCGCCAGACCAAAACCCTAAGTGATATCCCCCCAAAGTGACACGTTTGACGTCTCGTGGTATGTTAGTCAATTGATGACTTCGTGGTTTGATGGGACGATGAGTCCATGTAGTTGCTGAGTTGAACATGATGTT
This sequence comes from Papaver somniferum, assembly GCF_003573695.1. Lineage (NCBI taxonomy): Eukaryota > Viridiplantae > Streptophyta > Magnoliopsida > Ranunculales > Papaveraceae > Papaver > Papaver somniferum. The sequence continues at coordinate 229,523,681 of NC_039364.1, read as the reverse complement.
CTGAAACTCATGAATTGAACATGTCATGAGACAGAGGTATAGTTCTTACGATGAAGTGAGCAAGTATTGCTCATTCGATGGATCGTTGAATATTGATTGTTGAACCAATATTCCTTGGTTTGAGCAGATATTTATCATATGAGAAAGTGTTGCTCATGTGATGAATTGTTGAATATTTGATCGTCTGAGCATGTGTTGCTCATCTGATGGATTATTGGCAGTGTACCAAAAATATTAATTAGAATACTGGTCGTTGAACCGAGCATAATTAATAAAATTAATGACCATGAGGTCGTCGTAAAATTATTAAGGTTGGAATCTGGAATGATGATCCTTGGATTCAGAAACCCTAATTTGATCAATTGATGATCAATTCATAATTCGTCAGAAGTTTAACCATGGGACGAAGGAGGGATCGACTACATGGGACCGTGGATCAACCATGTAGTGTCCATATGCTCACGTGAGAAAATACAAATAACTCCTGAAGAGTTGACGATTTGTTGGTGAAAGAATGATTAAATGCTGGTTTAATCATTTATTCGAAAATGCTCGTCTGAGCCATAAGTGAAAAAATCTAATTAATTATGACGGAGTGAGGGACCGACCATGGGGTCATGAAACCGGCCCTGGGTAGTCACGTGACCGCCTGATGATCACTTCATGACAATCCAAAGTGTTTGGAAGAGTCTTGGACCTAATACGTGCAATTGTGCAAATTAGGTCAAAACTGTGAAACTTGATGGGACCGGCTTCTGTAAGCCAAAGAAATCTTGGTTGGTCAAGATAGCGTGCTCGTGTCCCCAAGGCGTCCGCGTCTCATTCCTGGGAATTTTGATATTTTCTGGCGTGCAATTGAGCATCCATTCGAGAAAATATGCCAAAATTAGGGTTTCGACGAAACTGAGGAAAACACCATGAGATGATGGAAAATAATTATAAAATAAGGAATAAGGAGGCGTGGGACCTCTGTGGTCAAGGAATGGTCGGCTGGTCGTGACCACGGTCCCGTGGTGCCTTTTCCTTAATTTTATAATATTTTGATGATTTTATGAAAAATTCATGAATTTTGAGAAATTTGATGAATTTAGGGAGTTTCCATGAATTGAAGGAGTTTTCATGAGTTCATGGAAGCAAAATATTAAAATAATAAAAACACGGGCGTGTGGGACCATGGAGGCATGGACGGCCGGCTATGGCCCGGTCCCACGAGTTTTTTTATAATTTTTTAATATTTTTTAGGTATTTTTGATGATTTGAGGGAATTTTTCCTAATTTGAGAGAAATACCATAAAATCAAGGAATTTGATGAATTCAAGGAAAAATAGGATAAATAATAATCAAATAATAAAGCAAAGGGTGTGTGGGACCGACTAGGGCATGGCCAGCGGGTTAGTGGCCCGGTCCCACAAGTTTTCGTAATTTTATTTTATTATTATATGATGATTAGTGCAAAAAATACCATGAAATCAAGGAGTTTTTTCATGAAATTAGAGATATAATAATAATAATAAAATAATAAGGAACCGTGGGGTGTGGGGCCGACCAAGGCATGGCCGGTTGGCCAATGGTCACGCCCCACACTCCTTTCCTTAATTTTATATTATTTTTTATGGATTTATGGAAGTACCATGAAACCGAGGAGTTTCCTCGAGACGAATGAAATTTGATCAGATGAGAGAATTTTCATCAAATCACGGAAAATAATAAAAATGTATTAAAAATATAAAACTGGCGTGGAACTGACCACGGCATGGTCGGTAGGTCGTGTGTCCGTGTTCCCAGCACCTTGGTCAATATTTTTAATTATTTATTATTGTCTTCCCTATTTTGCATAGGTTCATCGTTTCGTTGTATTTTGAAATACTCGTTCGTACGGTGACTATTAGTGCATCGTCGTTGAATACACTTTCACAATCTGAATCGGGGCTTACTTAGAGGTAGCTCAGACTCCCGGTTGTTGATTATTTATTACTAATTTTGGAATTCAGTGAAGAATAATTCGCAAAACTGAGTAATAAGATGTTTATTATTAATTCATAGGATCAGCTGAGGATTCGACTACGAATTCAGAATAATAAAGTGAGCATTACCATTCCATGAGATCGTAAATTCGACCATAGAATCGGAGTAATTAAGATTTATCTATTACCATTTATGAGACCAGTTGTGGATTCGATCATGAAATCGGAGTAATGAGATAATATAGTTATTGTTATTCTATGAGATCAAGTCGTGGATTCGATCATAGAATCAGAACAATTGTTTATTGCCATTCCGTGAGACCAGTCGCAGATTCGACCATGGAATAGGAGCAATTGTTATTGCCATTCCATGGGACCAGTCGTGGATTCGACCATAGAATAGGAGCAATTGTAATTAGGAATAATTAACTTTGTGGCTCTATACTAGCAGAGAAAGCTGTCTAGGAGCATTAATTATCCCGATATGAGCTTGTCGGTAAGTCATATCCTTTATATAGTCAGGGTAAACTCGTTGTTTGTTCCTGAAGACGTTATCGCTCTATACTAGCAGAGCAAGCTGTCTAGGAGCCGTCCATCTCGTGATACTATATAGAATTAATCATTGAAAGTATTCAGTATTCATGAGATATGCCATTGTCCAGTCGTGAGACTACATATCTACATGTACTCTGGGAAAAAGTACTCTCCGTTGAGAATTCGATGAGAGACCCATGTCTCGATACTCATGTCTGATTGCTGGATCAGAGCTTCGTATAATTATGAGTTTACGATTTTAGCCCTTGTCGAAAATCCACCATCTACATTAAGTCTCATGCTTACTGAGGAAAGCTGTGTTCCTCAGTCAACATTAAATGGTGATTTTCCGGCCATAAATAATAATACCAGTAATTGAACTTAGTCGTAAGTTGAGACGTCACCGGATTTAGAGAGCATTAGCAAACCACGACTTGATGAAGGCTTCAATGTCATGATTGGAGAATCGTTTGATGAGCATAAATTGGTGTTGATCCGCTGGTTTGGGCGACGAGTCCATGGTCGGTTAGGATTCGCGGGTCGGGCCCAATAAGGAAATCTTTAGAAAATTAGGTTTTGGCAATAAAAAATTGTATAAAAGGAATTAATCCCCCCTTTTTTTTATTTCACGCCCAGAGCTCCATCACGCCTTCATCTTCATCACGTCCGAGCATCAGGAGTATTTTGCCGGAGCTCCGATCGCCGCCGACCGTCGCCGCCACTGTCCGGCTAGTTTCCGGCCAGCGCCGACCAGGTGAGCGATTTTTTTTTTTTGATGTTTGATGTTGTTTACATGAATTTCATGAAGTGAGCATGTTGAAATCATATACATGTGTATACAATTGGTGTGAGTTTTATGAAAAAACCCTCGTCTTTGAAAACGTTCGTTCGTTCGATCGTTAGTTTTGAAACCTAACTATAATCCCTGATTTTTGAGAGAGATTTTTTTTTTTTTAAATATGAACCTAGGTCCAGTGATAAAACTTAGTGTATTAGCTTTCATGTATACCAATGTTTCATCATAAAAGAAGTGAATTTTCATGAAATCGGAATAATCCTTCGTTTTAAAGACAAATAACGAGGACACGAAGGAAAATATGTATGATGAACTTGTGTCCAGTGATAAAATTTTTCTTATGAGCTTTCATGTAAATACAAAACTTTATCATATGTATGAGATGTGAGCTTTCACAATATTTTTGAAATAAACCTTCGTTTTAAAGACAAATAACGACGATACGAAGGAAAAGTAATTTTTTATATATATATATATATATATATGCATCCGTGACATATATTGTGCAAAATATGATGATATATTTTATTTCATGAGTTTATTTTCATTAAATAAAATCCTTGAGAGCTTATGTATGCAAGTTGCATTAATTGCTGCTTTTTTCGAAAAATCAAAGCGTGTGTTTCGAGGAACCTTCGAAGATAGACAATATATTTATAATGAAATATTTTATTGTTATAAACTTCATAGGTCAATTGTGTGAATGTTTACATTATGAAAATTGTGTCTGTGATTTTATGAAAAATCAGTTTCGAAATTAATAAAGTTTCGTTCGTTTTTGCAGTTTTCGAAGAGACGAATGATTTTGAGGTGTTAACTCTTACGGCATAATTACTACCATTAGTAGAATTGTAAAGAGGTAAGAGTTCAGAGTTACCTTTTTTGCTGATGTTGGTTTGTTTACATAGTAGTAATCTTTGATCTTCCGGTTCCAGAAAATGTCGACCAACAACAACATCAATTACGATTACTGGTATTCCTCTTCTTCCTCTGGCTCTTCTGATGAGGATTCCGATGCTCCTGTTGCGAAATCAAAGGCTAGTGTTCCCCATTAAGAGGCGAAGCCTAATGTTCCCTTGGGTGAGCGAAGAGTCTCTTTTGTTGAACTCAAGAAAAGAGGAGCTGAATACAAAAAGGAGGATGCCCGTCAACGTGAGAAAGATCGCACCCGGAGTAAGAGACAGAGGGTTGAGGAGAAGTGTCGATTCTTGGATGGAGTGCCTTCTGATTCTGATGTTGATGCTTCTGAAGAAGAGATCACATGGGAACCATCCGAGCGTTACATTAAGCCTGATCGATATGAAAGAGAGCATCAGAGGATGATGAAGAAAATTGAAGCTGAAGCTGCAGTAGAAGATGACTCGGATTCAGGTGATGACGATATTTTCTTCCGTCCACCGGACTTCACCAATGATTCTGATAGTGACTCTGAAGAAGATGATTCCGAGAAGGATAGTGACGATGAATCTGACAATTCGGATGAGTCCGACGAGTAGTTTTACTTCCATCTTCTTTAAACGTTAGAGCATTCCCTTTTAGTCTTCATAGTGAATATCTTTCTTTTGACTGTTTAAATGACTTTACTTCAATTTAGACTTTTCTTCTGAATGATGAACATTTTGTTAACGTCGATTTCTTCTAATCCATGACATGGACCAATGTCCATACATCCAAATTCATCATGACTTGTCGATTTTCATGAGAAGTAACATAACCCACGGCTGAGAATTCATGACGTGTATAAGGCCGTGTGGCTTATCCTTGACCCGTGATGTTCAGTCCCCAGTGCGTTATTTTCCTCCGCGCCTTCAGTATCGATCTTTGAAGCCTAGGGTTTCAGTGAGACTCGTAACTGAGTTGACTATTCGCGAGTGATGACTATCGCCTGATATATATATATATATCTTCAAGACTCCAAATCTATGATCCACAGAAATATTTCTTCCATTCCTGAGTCAGTTTCATCGTGCAGAGAAGTTTTGGTCCTACCTCCTTGCCGTCATGTCGAGCAATAGCATTTCTTCTCAAGATGATCTTCAGTCGAAGCGTGAAATAGCAACGTCTATCTCAGTAAGTTGTACATTTCTTCTTCTTCTCCTTTCTTGTCTCTGTTCGATCGAGATTGTTGATCACAAGAGAATGATTTGTCGTAGGACTGTAAGAAGAATGCTACTCCTCATAATGCAAGGCCTAAGCGGACTGTTAGAGCTCCTGCCCGGTATGGATCGGCTCATGCTGAAGCTGGATCGTCTGTAAGTAAACCTATAACTCTTGAGATTGTACTGAGTCCCGGGATTAACACTATTTCATTTCATCATAGGCGGATGTCCGTGTCGTCGTCGACGCTAGACGAAGAAAGAGTGGAAAGTCCGTGACCGTGGTTGAGGTTGAGGAAAGCAGCAACCAGGCATGTGAAGATTCTGCAGGATCCGTAGAGATAGAGACAGTGTCCATGCTCGTGAATACCCAACCGCTGGACTTTTATTCGAATCCCCATTGATTAATACCTTCCCAGACAATGAAATGGTCGGCGGATTCGTGATTCCCAAATGTTATGCGTCTTTGTACACCAAGATCTGGAAGAAGAATGGTCACATTTCTACCACAGAAGTTTGTAAAGGTTTTCTTCCAACCCTTTTAACCACGGTAGCGGGCCAATTGCCGATCATCGAGGAAATGAATCAGATGCACTTGCGAGACGTCAAAAACCATGAACTGCACAAACGGGATGAAATGATCTCGAATTGTGAGATATTTCGATTCAATGTAAGCTGGATCCGTCGTCGTCTTGAGATAATCAAGGTTCATAAGGCGACAGAGGCTGCTGACGCAATTTCCATGAATGTGGCTTTACTGGAAGAGGAGAGGATACTGGCTCTGGAGTCAGCAAGGGTTGAGAAAGCGTTGGAAGACTTGAAGGAAAAAACCAAGATTTTTCAGAAGAAGCTTGATGAGGATTCTTACAGGGACTATCCGTTGCTGGATGGTTTGCTCTGAGTGAGCATTTGTAGTTGTTGTTTTGAATAAATCTGAATTTCTAGTTAGGTGAAACAATTGATCATCGTGTGAACGAATTTTGCTCATTCATGAAATGTTTAATGAACAAAGGAGCATTCACATGCTCTTTGGAGGATTGAAATTACATTTTGAAAATGCTTGAAATGATGAAGAGGTAGTGTGTTTCATGGATCAGGCATAATAAGCTTTGAGCCATTTTCCATTGATGATGTTTCCTTCCTTTCCTCCATTTATTGCTAAAATTTTGTAGTATCCGCTAGACACTGCTTTGATAATAACATATGGCCCTTCCCATTTAGGAGAGAACTTAGGAGCAGACATGTTTTGTTGAATGTGCTTTGCCGTCTTTAATACCAAATCTCCTACTTGAAATGTTCGAGGTCTTACCATTTTGTTGTAGGCTTTGAAGATCCTCTGTTTGTAAGCTTCCACATATTTTTCCACCTTGGCTCTCCTTGATTCAAGAATATCCAATTCAGCGATTCTTGATTTGGAGATTTCAGCCTCATCCCATTGTACGACACTGGATGCTGCAATCCTGGATGAGGGAATTTTGATTTCTGCTGGAAGTATGGCGTCAGCTCCATAGACGAGGGAATATGGTGAAGTACCGATCGAGCTCCTCGGTGCAGTTCTGTAAGCCCACGGAGCCATGGGTAATTTCTCATGCCACGATCGAGGATGGTCATGAATTGTCCGACTGATAATCCTGATCAAAGTCTTGTTGGTACTTTCTGATTGACCATTTCCTTGTGGATAGTAAGGCGTATAGAAGATTTGTTTGATCCCATATTTATTGAGAAGCTTCTCAACATCTTGATTGGCAAAAGGAGTTCTGTTATCTGTGATGATGTGCTTAGGAACTCCGAATATGCATATTATGTGCTCTTTGATGAAGGCAGCAATCGTAACTCCAGTGGTGCTTCAAAGAGGAATAGCTTCGACCCACTTGGTGAAGTACTCTGTTGCAGTGATGATGTATTCATGTTGTTTTGAAGATGCTAGATTGATCTTCCCAATGATATCTAGTCCCCAGCTGTAGAAAGGCCACGGACTATTCACTGAATTCAACGGGAGACAATGAGTGTGGATGATATTACCATGGGTTTGGCATTGGTGACACCTATGAACGTGTGCGGCCGCATCATCTTCCATGGTCGGCCAATAATACTTCTCATGAATTTGAAGAAATAGTTTCCTCTTTCCTTGATGTTCTCCATCATGTACTTCCTTCAGGATTGTAGGGATTTCATGTTCGGCTAAGCACCTCAGTAAATTTCCACCAAGATTTTGCGGTATAATATCCCATCGAGATAGACGAATCTCTTAGATTTCTGAATGAGTTTGACTGCTTGCTTCTTTTCCAGTGGTAGTTCGTTGTCCCGGAGGTATTTGATGTAAGGCTCCCTCCAGTCCCAGTGTGGTGGACCGTCAAAACCTCCAAGTGATGAGGAGGTGTTTGGAAATCAGGACAAGATCCTTGTAAAACTCTTGACTGAGTCTCCATAGATGGCCAGTAGTACCCCATTCTTTGAAGCTTTCTGTAAAGTGTTACCACTAACGTTTGCCCGGAGACTTCTTCATGTATGCGCTTGAGCTGTTCTTCCGCTTCGTCGCTCCAAAGACATCGTGATAGAGATCCATCAGGGTTTCGATAGTATAGCCCTATTTTGCATAGGTTCATCGTTTCGTTGTATTTTGAAATACTCGTTCGTACGGTGAATATTAGTGCATCGTCGTTGAATACACTTTCACAATTTGAATCGGGGCTTACTTAGAGGTAGCTCAGACGCCCGGTTGTTGATTATTTATTATTAATTGTGGAATTCAGTGAAGAATAATTCGCAAAACTGAGTAATAAGATGTTTATTATTAATTCATAGGATCAGCTGAGGATTCGACTACGAATTCAGAATAATAAAGTGAGCATTACCAGTCCATGGGATCGTAGATTCGACCATAGAATCAGAGTAATTAAGATTTATCTATTACCATTTATGAGACCAATTGTGGATTCTATCATGAAATCGGAGTAATGAGATAATATAGTTATTGCTATTCTATGAGATCAAGCCGTGGATTCGATCATAGAATCAGAACAATTGTTTATTGCCATTCTGTGGGACCAGTCACAGATTCGACCATGGAATAGGAGCAATTGTTATTTCCATTCCATGGGACCAGTCGTGGATTCGACCATGGAATAAGAGCAATTGTAATTAGGAATAATTAACTTTGTGTCTCTATACTAGCAGAGCAAGCTGTCTAAGAGCATTAATTATCCCGATATGAGCTTGTCAGTAAGTCATATCCTTTATATACTCAGGGTAAACTCGTTGTTTGTTCCTGAAGACTTTATCGATTTATACTAGTAGAGCAAGCTGTCTAGGAGCCGTCCATATCGTGATACTATATAGAATTAATCACTGAAAGTATTCAGTATTCATGAGATATGCCGTTGTCCAGTCGTGAGACTACATATCTACATGTACTCAGAGAGAAAGTACTCTCCATTGAGAATTCGATGAGAGACCCGTGTCTCGATACTCATGTCTGATTGCTGGATCAGAGCTTCGTATAATTATGAGTTTACGATTTTAGCCCTTGTCGAAAATCCACCATCTATAACTGGGAAACCTAATCCCTACACCTCTTGTGTGATACTAGTTGCGACTAGAGTTGATTCTCCTTTAACCTTAGGTTTTCTCCAAAACCCTGTAGGTTAGCGACTTGGAGACTTCATTGGGATTGTGAAGCCGGACCCAATTATTTTCTCTGTAGTTGCGTGTTCTGATCTTGCTGGATTCCATCGTATTGAGTACTATATTATCTAAGATTTGCTCGAGATTTAATCTCCGATAGGAAAGATAGAAAGTAGTCACAAACATCTTCGTCTCGTCGTTTGTGATTCCACAATATCTTGTTTCGCTACCATATACGATTAAGATTATTGTAAGATGATTGATATTACTGGGCTTTTCTTCGAGAATATAAGTCTGGTGTATCAATTGGTTCCTGTTCACCTTGATTTATCAAAAGACGGAACAAAACTTGTAGGTATTTTTGTGGGAGACAGATTTATCTATTCAATAGACTTTTCTGTATGAGACAAATTGGTTTATCAAGTCTTCGACTTAAGGTCGTAGTGACTCTTAGTTGTAGGTGAGATCAGCTAAGGGAATCAAGTGCGCAGAGTCCTGCTGGGATTCAGAGGCGTAAGGAACGCGACTGTACCATGATCAGTATGAGATTGGTTAGGGCTCAACTACATTCCAGTCTGAAGTTAAATTAGAGTAGGCTAGTGTCTGTAACGGCTTAATAAAATGTGGTGTTCAAATCTGGACTAGGCCCTGGGGTTTTTCTCCATTAGCGGTTTCCTCGTTAACAAAATTTCTGGTGTCTGTGTTATTTCTTTTCCGCATTATATTTGTTTATATAATTGAAATATCACAGGTTGTGCGTAGTTCAATCAATTAGATAATGCATCCTTTGGTTGTAGATATAAATTGATTGACACTTGGATATTGGTATTTGGTACCATCCAATTTATTTCTCAGATTAATCCGACTCACAGATTTTTATTTGTTCGATTGCAGATTGATTTGAGAAATTGAGATATAACTCTTGGATATATTTCCATTGATTGAGTCTGACTGTCTAGTTGATTCTCTTGGAATTATATTGGAGTTTGTCCATACAGATTGCCTAAACGAAATATTAGGTGTTGTTGTTAGACAAAATATAATGCGGAACTCCAAAAGGTGGAGGAATAGGGCTGTCAATTTGATACCGAATTCCGATAGACATTACCGATAATCTGAGATCTTAAAGGTAATTTTCCGACATAACGATAACGAAAGTTTATCGGCAATAATTGTCTTAACAAAACGGTAACGGCTGAGGCACATATGTTGGTTAACTACCGACATCGATAACGGAATTTACCGGTAACAGTTATTATTGTCCAAGGATGCAACTTTTTTTTTTTTTTTTTTTTGCAAGAACATGTAACTAAGCAAATTTTATATGTGTTTACTTTGTGTTTGACATGGATTTTGAACTGAAAGCTTCTTATTTTTGAACTGAATTTGGGTCTGAAATACAGGTTATGTAAAACTCTGTCACATAACAGTATTTATCGATATCTCATAACCTTAACTAAAGGGTATCGACTAGGATTTTGAGAATTCCGCTAGAAATTATTGGCACCAGAATTTCGGTAGAAATTATTGGTAACGATACCGGTTAAGACAGTTACCATTTCGATAAGTTCTGTTGACAATTCTATGAAGGAAGCATGTTTTGCAACTGATGGAATAGCAAGGGATGGATCAGTATGGACATACATAGTTTGGGTTGGGGATGATGATTGAACGAACAGATCGGCTGCCCTTGCAAACCCGGACCTCCGCCTGGGAACCCAAGACTGATAAAGTGTTGGCTTGAAAATAGTCTGAATGTTGGCTTGCTCATCTAAAATTTTATTTAGTTTTCTTTTTCTCCATAAATTGGATCAACCACCCTCCCTAACTGAAAGATAAGTAAAGATGGTAACAATTGAAGTATATGAAAGATCAAAGATAGGTAAAAGTCAACGAATAAAGAATGTAAGTTGTCAAATATCGTGCTATCTGGAAAATATTATATATTTACTGAAAATATTTAGTACGGTAAGTCTCCTTTATCCGTCTTTTTTCCTCTCTTCTCCATCTCAAAAACTTCAAGAAAGACCTTGTATTTTTTTCCTTCTAGAAAATCTTTCTGTCACCTTGAGTATCGCTATGTTGAAAATAATAAACATGAACAAAAAGAACACACAAAAAAAAAATGAAGGAACAAAGTAATCCTCATGTTTAACTTTTTTTTTTTTGAAAGAAACATCTTGATTTCATTAACAGAACAAGAATGAATACATCCTGTTCAAGTACATCAAAGATGAAAACAATGATAAAATACATATATCTCGTTTCATAGATGAAACATATATTTGAAACATGGCATATGAGATAATATTCTGCCATTTGAATTCTTCTTCTTCATTAAGAGTAACATGTTCCATAGGGGAGTAATTTTCCCAGCCCATCGTTATCACAATCACCTCTACTAGCCATTGATCTTCCCATAACTTGAGAATTTCGACCACTTCTGGTAAATCGTCATCGATGTTGTTGATATGAATGATCCATTCAAAAGAAACGCCATAACGGCTTTCAGAAACATCTAATTGGCTTACAGAAGCCATTAGCAATGAAATCAATGGAAGATAAACTAAAAAAATTATTTACAAACTCTAGAATCGTTTGATAACGATTGTTTTATTCATACTAGAAAATCGTAATAATATCTATAACCAAATCTGTCAATAGATATGAAGATTTCAGACCAAATCTGACATATTTGGATTAAAATCTAAAAGATTGGAAGATACTCGGGTCGAGAGGCACGGGTTGGATCCTAAGCCTAATATTTTTCTGTTATTGGCTCCAAAGCCCATTGATATACTTGCTAGTTAATTTATTTACATTACAACAAAAATTAATCAATCTAACATTATATCTAATATTTTCGATAGAAACGAAATTGTAAATCTCATGTACTATGTAACTATGTTTGCTAGTTAATTTATTAAAAAATCTCATAAAAGAAAATGAAAATACTTGCTTACCCTTAGATTTTGGCAAGATATTTTTGTCTGCCCATGTACGGACTGTGGATTTGTGGCACGACCCTATTAAAAGGCACGTACTAAGGTATCCTTGATTGTGTCGTGTCTCGTTGTCACTCAAATTGTAAGTAATTTCCAAATTTGACTGAATTAACTTTGCAAAATCCCGTCCATTTTGGGGTAAGAAATCTTCCCCAATATAGATAGGGCGGCCATATATGGATACACGCCCCGCCTGTTTACAGGCGGTCAGGCCCTAAGAGCTGTGGCTGGCCCAACTAGTGCTACCGGCAGCTAAAAGTAAACCCATAGCTATACATATGCATCTCATCTAGAGCTGGCAAACAAGGCAAAATCTGCGGGTTGACCCGTGCCCGGCCCGTGAAACAAGCCGATCCGGATTCGGGTTGGAAAAATGTCGGCTTGTGAGTAAACGGGTTAACCCGTCCCGACCCGTGAATCCGCGGGTACAATCCGTAACCCGTGAAGAGTGACAACGTGGCTTTTGCTTACCAAGCACGTGAAACTCCACTACGGAGTAAGCAATGAGTGACAACGTGGCAACTCCCTCACCACATTTCTTTGTGAAATGTACAAGGCATAGTCTATTCCGTATCCTTAGTAAAGCAATTTCATTTCTCATTTCTCCTAGCTGCTGTTACAATCAAAAGAGATCGATTTTGAGCAATTTCAGAGATGGTTACCACTGCCAATCAGTGAAAGAAGATGGTGTGAGTTTGAAATGAAGTTGAGCTCGATCTGTGGTGTTTTGGAGTTTAAATATCAACCAATTTTCGTTTCTTCCGACAACAACAGATCTGGGGGTCTCGGTGGATGGTGTTTGGGGGTTTTTGATCGAGCTTGAAATTTAATAGATGAGGGTTCTTAGAAGGTCAGAATAAGGATTGCAGTGATTGAATTTGGATGTGAATCAGGTTGAGCTTGGGGTGCAAACTATATGGGTGTTTGACAAGTTCTTGGCATGGCATCGACTGTTGACCTTAAAAAAGAAATTAGCTGGCTTAAATGCAAGCAGTGGTGGTTTTACTGTGAGTTATTCTCGAGCAGGTCAATTGAGTGAAATCAATACAACACCAACAATTGAAATTTGGGGTTCTCGATATGGATTGAGGACTAGATTCAGTGAGAAGAGCAAGGAGCTGATGATACATGATCTGTGGTGTTTTATCTCTTACTAGCAATGAAATTGTGGTTTGTATGAAAACTGATTTGTTGTTTTGGGTTGATTGATTTACTTTGGAATCAAGTCAAGAAGAGTCATGGATTTACATGGAAGACTGAATTAGTGCTGCTGCAATTGTTGTACAACTATGAATGGAGAGGCGTTATTTCAGTTGGTGGAGATTGTGCTGGCTGTATGGATCTCGGTTCTGAGATGGAAGTTGTTGTTGTTTGCCTTACAAAGACAGAGGAGAAGATGGGAGCGAGATGAGCTGAATAGTAGTGAGATTCTCAACAAAAACCAGCTAACCCGTGAGCTCCCGTGAACCCGCAAGCTTTATCCGGGACGGGCGCGGGTTGGAAAAATGACCACCCCTGAAGAATTTCAACCCGCAAGTTTAGGCTTGTATTAACCCGTAATCTACGGGTTGGTCACAAGCCAGCCCCGGCCCGTCCGTTTGCCAGCTCTAATCTCATCCCTTCCTAGGATACTCGATTTTAGGGTTTCTTTGCGAGTTTTTTACCAAAAGAAATCATGATAGGCTGAATCACTCTCGCACAATGAACGTTAGTATGCAGAAACTTGGTGAAATCTCATCAACAATAATACGTCCTTCGCTCAGATACATTCACGTTGGATTTACGATCGCGATTCTGTTGCTGTTGTTATTCAAGATGAAAATGGAAGCCCCAATTAGAAGTTCATGAGCAGCCTGGATCTACCATTTTATTATCTTATCATGTGGCTCACCGACTGCTAATGGGGGACTTTCGTTTTCATGTTTAATATCAGTTGAAGGGTTCTAGAACAGACCCTAAAGATCCCGAAGTTAGAGAAAGGTGTATTAAATATTGTAAACTTATATGCTGGACTGAAAACGGTAGGCTAGATAGCCATAGCAAGACCCTTGTAAGTTTTTACTCTTCCTTACTTTTTAAAAAGTGTATTAATACCTTGTTGTTCTCTAAATCCGTAACTATACCCGACTCTCTGATCTCTAAAGATTGACAGTGTTATATATATTATTTAACATATGATGATGCTTTTGAATTTTTGTTGATCGATCCATTACTACTTTGTGTGTTGTTTTTGAGATCTATTACGAAAATATGGAAACTCCAATATTTTAGTCATTAATTTGCATCGAATTTTGTTCTTATGGCAAGGCAATCTATATTTGTAACCCTGATCGTCGACTACGTACGTAATCATTGGATTACCATGGTTTGAGATCGGGCACACACAATTTTTTCTTTTTCTTTTTATGGAAAGAGGGGCTCCATAAAACCCCTAAATTTATTTATTTGATTACCTCATTCAAATTGAGGTTTGGATTGTTACATAAAAGAAGTGGTATACAGACATACCCTCCTGTTTCATCATTATACACTGCAGATTGATACAAACAATTTACAATGTGAATATTTTGATCTACATGACACCCAATAACATGGAAAAGACTAATCAGAATAATGGTAGATTGATTGATCTTCAACCATGTAGAGATTTCTTCCTCTTTAAGATAAAATACTTTACAGAAGAAGTAGTTTATGCTAATCTTCGTAATCACGATCCATTCCAATAGCCATTGATATTCTTTGTACGAATATTGATCATCGTCACGTCGGAATTCATCGTCTTCAAAGATATGCTTCAATCTCTCATCAGATTTCAACACAAGAGCCCAAAGGTCGTAACAAAACGCACTAATGGCGATTAGAATTGGAACTATTTTAAGGCATGGAATAGCCATGGTATATACCAGATCAGAAAACTAAAAAGAAATTCTAAAACCTAAATCACAATGTGATTCTTATAGAAAGCAAGAAAATAACTATACAATTACAAACCTAAATTTACTTGGATAATCTGATAAATTAGATTCAATCCCAGTAAATCTAGGTTTGAAGAAAAAGATTTTGATGAAAAAAATAGGTTTGGATAATTGTTTAGAGAAAACGGTTATGCAGAGGATTTTGGAGAGAAAACGGCACACACAAATGATGAGCCTCAATTCGCCACTCTTAATTTGATTTTTTGGTGCTTTTAAATTTGCTTATGGTCTTTTGCTTTTCTTTAAAAAGTGATTTTAATTATTATTGATTTATTTTTCATATCAGGAGAAGAACGATATTATAAAAGGAATTAATTCTATTTTATGATGAATGTGTTCTCTTATCTACAAGGAAAGATATCAAGGATAAGAAAGTTACGTGATCATGGTGAGCTCTCTACACAATCTGCAGACGATTCAACATTTTGAAACCTGAAAGCAAGTGTTTAGGCTTGGGCTAGGTATGTTTTTCTTATTTTTATTAAGCATAAGAGATTTATTGAACTAGTTAATAGCCGATTACACGTAAACATATATTCCCAGATTTCTGTGAAGTAGTCAATCCTGGAATACAAAAGTTTGATTATAGTTATTAACTCTTAGTACAATAATAGGGATATTATGTGTAGATTGATGTTAAAAGAAGACTATTTTATGACGTGAGAATTTATGTACCACCCAAAAATGAGTTCTCGTTTTTTTAAAACCCACTATTAAAATTATATATATCCCATAATAGTAAGATATATACAATAAAAAGTACAATAGTAAATTTTCCCTTTATTTTACTTATTTAGTGACCTACAATTATGGTAAAGTCAATTAGATTTTTTAGATTCCTAATTAATTGAGAATTTATTACTTAGCTAAACTTTTCCATGAAACCTGGAGTTTTCACATTTTATTATTAAAGGGAAAATTAGTTATTGCACATGAGTTTTTAGTGAAAATTTATAATTTCTCCCGGATTTTCCATGAAAGATGGAGTTTTCACATTTTATTATTAAAATAAAAATTTATTATTTCGCATGAGTTTCGAGTGAAATTCTATTATTGCAGCTGGATTTCAAAGAAAAACGATGTTTTCACCTGAGTGAAAAACCAATTTCGCCTACCCTAATTTTCATGGATATTATCTTATTTTCTTAAAAAACTTATTTAGAGATCGGATGACAATTAGGAATCTAAAAAAGATCTAATTTTCATGGATATTATTTTTTCACATGAGTTTCAAGAGAATTAATAATTTCGCCTAATATAAATGTAAAGTACCTTGGTAGAGTAAAGGTTTTGAGTGGTGGTTGGAAGGGTTTTCCAAGGCTCACAATTTAAGAGATCAGATGCACTGGTTTTTCCAGCGCCTGCTCTTTCAGTTGCAGAAGGCTTAGAATACCACAAATGTTTGTTTTACGATCTATGTCTGCTCCGTCGTCAATGTCCGCCTCACCATTTTCCCTCATAATAAAAACCTTAAATTTCTTAAGGTTAACCAAATGGAAAAGCACTGCATCCCCTACACTTAAATAGTGATCCATAGCAAACCTAGTCACTACTTGAATGTAAACAATCACGTACTTTTCTTCTTTTTGATCCACCAATGTCATTAAGATCTTATTTTTTTGGCATAAAAGCTGTACAAATTTTTTTGGAATCCCATATAAAAGTAATATAATTAACGTGAGAAAACTATTATATTTATCAAAACACACATAAACATCACAAACTTTTAAAACATATGAGCCAGAAGCATCCACCAACATGCAAATGCTACATAACTATTATCAAACTACTCGGTGTCCTAGGATCTGAACAAGATTTAATCTCCCGGTGTTGTTTTTCAGCTAATGGTAATTTGGCTTCACCCATCTTAATCACAAGTCTCTATTTGAGAATCTAAAAGTTAATATGGGATGTATAGTTAGGATTTTTTCCCTTTGAAATATATAACACTTGTGGATAGTTAGGATTGAATTGGCCATTTATATGGCATATCTCACAGTGGAAAATTGTGAATATACATTTCATAATTAGTGGTATCCAAAGATCTAGAATATCGTGAAACAAAAAATATGGAAAATTTTTGTACTGCAAATTTCAATTCTAGCGGTAAGGTTTCTATCTACCAGTCATATATATTTTAAAGAAAAAAACCCTAGTTATACATTTTATATTAACTCTCAGATTTCCAGATTAGAAACTTATGATTAAGATAGGCGGAGCCATATTATCATTAACTGAAACTGAACTGAAAAAGGAGTTCGGAAGATTAAATCCAGTTTAGACCGTTGGACGCCGAGTTTGATAATAGTTATGCAACATGCATTCACATGTTGGTGGATGCTTCTGGCTCATAAGTTTAAAGTCTTTGATGTGTGTGTTCTTCTAAATGTAATAGTTTTATCACATTAATTATTATTTTTAATTAACAGTGGATTCTGAACGGTATAACTTTTATGTCAAAAGATAAGATTTTGATGATATTAGTGGATCAAAAAGGCGAAAGTACACAGTTAATTACATTCTTAGAAGTAGTGTTATAAGTAGTGGATTGAGCGGTGGCTGGAAAGGTTTGCCATGGATCATTGTTTATGTGTAGGGAACACAGTGCTTTTCCATTTGGTTAACCTTAAGAATTTTAAGGTTTTCATTGCAAGGGAAAATGGTGTACCAGACACAGATGTCGGAGCATGCATAAATGGTAAAGCAGATGTTGAATTGATGGTGCTCTAGGCCTTCTGCAACTGAAAGCGCAGGCACACGAAAATCTCAAGGTATTTTTTGTCGACTCTATTCTTTAGTGCTTGGAAAACTTTGCTGTGAAGTACTCAAGTAGGGTGCACTTGGACTTGTACGGTTAAAAACACAATCACATGGAAAATTCTCGAGGTATCTCTATCGGGTCTGTCATTATTTATTTTTTTCTTCTATATTTGTGTATCATTAACCTGTTGTGATTTAGTCATCTTGCAAGTGATAATTTGAAATTGGGTAAAAGCCAAAATCTACATCCTCACATAATAGACGTTTTTCATTAGTTGTTGTTGAAGGTGTGGGTGCAAATACTCATACATATGCCTTAAACAACAATGGGAGACGTTTTTGGCGTTTCACTGCAGGTTTTTTTCCCAGCTTCAAATTGTTGCCAGCAAGGTGTAAGGATGTTCAACGCAACAGTTAAGAATGCTCTGAGAATTTTTCACTAATTGCACTTTCAACTGTAGAGGGCTAACTGCACCATCAATATCTACTCGTACCATTTTCCTTACAGTGATGAATTTTCTTTGCATTGATTAGTTGGAAAAGTATTGCATCTCTCTCTCTCTTATATTGTGGGCCTTGGAAAGACCTTTCCATCTATCATTCAATTGTTGCATGGGAAGAGCTTAGAGTTTGCAAGGTTTTTGTTTGCTTTTTTTCTTAAATTTTTTATTTATTTATCTATTTGTCGAGAAAGTCACAAGAATTATGAAAATGAAATTAATTATTTTATTTATAACTGTATTCTCAATTCTTAATTTTGGTAGGGTATTCAATGCAAAATCTATAAAGAAGATACCAAGGATATGAAAGGCACATGCTCACGGTGAGCTCTCTACACAATCTCCAGAGGACTGAAGCATATTGAAACATGAACCTAAGGTTTTTAGGCGTGTGCAAGGTATACTTTTCTTATTTATTGAACTAATTGAACTAGTTAAGGGTTCAGGGTAATCATGTACTCCCCCCGTCCAGGTAGTATTCCATATCTATGTGAAGTAGTTAATCCTAAAATATACAGTATGATTATAGTTATGCTTATTGCACAAGTCAATGGAGCTTTTTGGAGGGTAAGTTCCAACCTATATGATGTTATATAATAGTTTCTTCACGTTGATATACTTTTCTTGTTTTCAATGGGGTTTATGACTTTGTTGACCCCAAGGTCAAGGGGACCCTAGTAAAAACTGTAAAGTACCTTGTTGTAAGGTTCCTGGAAAGAGTTTGCCAAGGCTTACGGTTTAAGTGAGGGGATGCACTATTGTCGACCTTAACAAATTTAAGGTTTACATTGTAAGTAAAATGACAAGAGCAGACAGTGGTGGTGGGCTTAGACTTGTAAGGTTGAAAGCGCAATCATATAAGAGGTATTTTTTATTGGATCTGTCATATCTATTTTTCAGTTTGTGTAACATTAGATTGTTGTGATTTAGTCACCTTGCTGGTAATACTTTAAAGTCGTAAAAAAAATCTGCAGCAAAATGCAAAAGGCGTTTTCCATTAGTTGTTGTTCAAGACTGTGCCTAAGCTTGAACACCGTCTAACTGGAAGACGACTTTGGTGTTTCGCTGCAGGTTTTTTTTCACCGGCTTCAAATTATTATAAAAAGGGTAAACGTCAACAATTTATTGTTTAACAAAATGAAAACGACAGATGCGACAAATATACCTCGAGATTTTTTCTTGGATTGCGCTTGCAGTTGTAGAAGGCTTAGAGCACCATCAGTGTCTGCTCCTACCATATTTCCTTACAATGTATCCCTTGAATTTTTCATGTTGTTCAATTGGAAAACCAGTGCGTCCCCCTTCTCTTAGATTGCGAGCCCTTGGGAATCTGCAAATCACGATCTCCGAAAGTTCCACGCGAGAATTTGTTGGGCCGACGATCACCAATTTCAATAATTAATATTAATAGTCGAAGTCTCCTGGCAATAAATTAAATGTCATATATACCTCTACTTCCCATTTGCAGCATCTGATTTCCTCAGTCACCACGGCACATGCACAAGAGTGACTGCCCTCACTGATAGTTCCAGAAGTTTACACTAGAGTTTCTTTAAAGAAATGCGGTAATGTTATCATTTCTTTTGCTTCTTCTTCAGATTTGTGTTGCAATGTTGTTATATTGGATTCTGGCAATGTGTACACAGTGACGTTAGCCACAGCCCCTGTGTGCAGATGTAAATCATGTAATTTCCCTGACATTGTAGTCCCATGCAAACTCATACTCTTTGTATGTTCCTGCATATTGTGTTTGTAGGAAGGCAATTAAGCCATGTCAATATACAGATCTAAATCCCATATCAGCTCAAACTACATTTTGCAAATTTTGTCATCTAATTTACGATGGAAAAGGTGAATAGCTCATTGCGAAATTACCTGTGCTCCTAGTGTTCCTTTATTTACATTTTGCAACTCACTCTGTCATGAACCGTGTTGTGGATGCAGCTCAAACTACATTTTGCAAATTTTGTCATCTGAGCGAAAAATGAGCTATGATGCAACTCACTCTGTCATGAACCGTGTTGTCAGTTGTGGATGCAGATTCTGCCAAGGCTGGTTGTTGTTGTATGACTGCAAATGAAGGGTTGCAAGTACAAGAGGAATTTAAGTTAATCTGATTGTATGACTGCAAATGAAAGGTTGCAGATTGGAACTTGAATGCAGGAAATGAAGATATTATACCTATGGGTTAGATATGCATTGTTTGCCTTTTGCCATCAGTTGGCTCTGCCATCTTTCGAGTGGCTAGGTTCGTGTGTTTGAAACAACGAACTAGTGGCACAGGCTGACAGGCAAAGTAAAGCAAAGAAGTGTGCAAGTGCATATTTCTAATGGTTAAAATGAAGAAACATTTTAATTTTCACGTAACCAAGTTATAGATAACATACATTCTTGTAAAAGAATTGCTAGTGAAAAGAACAGTAAAAATAATACACAAGGATGTTCAAAATAAAGCAATGGAGGCCACACGGAGTTGAATCTTTTTTAATATAGATATAAATCATTTGAGCATTATTCAGGATGCTAATGCTATATGCAGAAGAAGTGTGCCGGTTAGCTTTCGTGGAACAGTATCCGATACTGCCTTGTGTAAACCAAGTACAAGCCCTTGGCGTGAACTTCCGCAATTTAGCTGAGAAGGGTGATTTTTGCCATTCGATTTTATGAAGCCCACCTCTAGTTGCCCAGTCATCAGCATTTGCCAAAGTGTATAAGCACCGGTGTCCCAACATTGATGTACAGATGTGTCTTGCCACCTTTCACCTTTATGTATTGGTGAAATGTGGGATACGAGATGTGTTTGATGACTTATTGGAGGAGTCGAGGTAGAATTAACACACAACCATTGTACTTTCTGTTATTGTTTCCTTGTCTACTGTACTTCTTTCAACTTCAACTCTTGAGAACATTTTTGTACTCCCAGAGCTCGAGTAGGTAGCTGATGAACTAGCAAAGAACTAGCATATTCCTTGACCATCAAGCTAATTGATACTACCTTTAAATCTAGGCAATAATAAACTCAACACATACTGTCTGGCAGTCCTAAGCAATTCAATGGACATAGTGCAATATTAACAAGCCCAAAAATCTATTTAAAAAAATAGGCTTCTTTTAAATATAGCCCATGCTTTTATCAACCATAATCCACATAAAATATGTCATTAATTTAACCAAACGGATTCTTATAATTATTAACATAACCCATAAAATTATACACAATTTTTAAATATAGCCCAAAATAAATTATCAAATCCCTAATCAAAAAAATAAAGATAAAGTTAATTATATAATTTTTATAATCAAAGTTACGTAAGATATATTGCATAATGGATGATTTTTAAGAATACTCAATTTAATATGATGAGGATTGGGAGAAAAGAACATCATCTTAGATTTCTTTTTTATAGAATAACAGTGGTTACGGAGTCTTAGAAAATTGATTTTTTGGAAAACAATCAAAACCTTAGAATATAGAACCTCAATCCATATTACTATAATCATGGTTTAGGAAAAAACATCATTTTAGAGAAAAGGTGAAAAATTTGGTTTAGTTTGTTTTAGGGGAGAAGTGAACATTAAGATTTATAATTGGGCATTTATAAGAATAATGAGAACATTTAGAAATAAATTGAAAATATTTAGTTTGGATCTTGAAGTATATTTAGTTTGGATGACAAAGTTAGGGTTTATATTTTGATTTTTGGGAAGAAGTAGGATTATTAGTAAAAAAATTAAGACATGTTTGGTAACTTTGATTTTTCATTCTAGCTTAAATTTTTTGGGCTATGGTTAATAAAAGTGTGGGCAACATTTAAGAGACTATTTTGTTTCAACTTTCAAGATATGCTAAAAGTATGCAAAATTAACCATAATATGTACAGATCATACTAGAGATGCTAGTTTATCAGAAACTTTCAAAACAATAGAGGCACTACACCATTTAGAAATTAGAAATGAAAGGTAAACTCTAAGAACTAAAGACCACAACAAAAGACTAAGAAATCAAACTCTGACCAAGAACTGGTTGGCCGTACAAACCACGGTAAGCTGCGAGAACAACTTGGTTCAAGAACTGGTTTCTCAGGCCTTTTCTCAAACTCCATGTGGGTGTCTTGCTGCTGAAGGAGGAATGAGAAAGCTATTGATTTCAAATCTCTACTATATCTCCTTCCCTACATTAAATTTAAAATCGACAACAACAACATTTGATGCTTATATGTTGTAAGAGAAACAATACTTAAAATAAAGGAATCAGGATGGAGGAATAATGATAGAGAGTTAAAGGCGGCAAATGAAACTCTAGAAACAACGAAATATTATAAAGACAAACATAAGTTTGTCAGAAAACAAGTTAAAGAAAGGATTAAAAAGAAACCAAAATTAAAGACAACGTATCTTTACCAAAAAAAATAAAATAAAGACAAAGGAAACATTATTGAGGGATTAATTGTAGAGAACTAGAATTCATGGCAAAAAATGAAACTCCTGACTGGAGGTTGATTTGCACTGACCATTCACATGACTTTCACCAGAGCTTCACCGAACTGTTTTACCCAATTCATTCAGTAACATAACAAAGAGATTTAAATTGCTGACTCCAACAAACTAATTCTCTAAATGTTTTAAAACACATAAAGTACACATTCAGCTGAGCCTCTAGGAAACAAAGCTATCTCTTCTGAAATTTTCTTTTTGTAATATGATGATAGAATTGTAATTTTTACCTTCTGCAAAACTTTTGCATTCTTCAGAAACAATCTTATCAAATCCTTCTCGACTTGCTTCCCCCAAACCCCTTGAAATTCAATCGACTTGAGGCTTCGCAACAAACACTGAGGAATTGGACTTAGTGACCATTCATTACTATTGGTAGAAGCATATCTGCACAATCCTTCAGCAAAAATTAGTGACTCCAGATTAGGCGAGATATGAAGAAAGTCAAGTAGTATTCCAACAACCCAGCATGGTAGATTACCCTCATCCCGACATCCTAATCCAAAATATAATCTTGCACTCGTGACTTCCAAATGGATTAAATTATGAAATGTAGGCATTTTCTTTTGGAAATGATCTTGATAGGAAAGACGCTTTAAGCTACAATCAAATATAGTTAGATGTTTCACATAAGAAAGACTACTGAAAAGCTTCGTTGCAAGATGACCAAGTTCACCCCTTTCCCTACAACCTGCTGGACATGCAAGGACAATTTCTGCATCAAGCAATGTTAAAAATTTAGGCAGAACAAAATCCTTCGCAAGAATTCTAGAGTATTTGAATGATTGTAACTTTGGAGCATTAATCTGGATATCGAAGTTTGGATCTACTGCATAATCAATCAACAACTAAAAAGGCCCCGAGGAAGCAAAGTACTACCTCTACGATCATTAAGAACAAGGTCTTCAACTTTCTTTCACAGCACAGTAGTAATCCATCCATCAATCAGGGATTTACCAATAGAAATATCGAAAGAAAGACAGAATTTCTTTATACTTGGTGAATGAACATCTTGGCGAAAAGACAACACTCTATCTACAAATCTAATGAATGCTTTGGTCTCTTTGGTGTAAGCAGAAGGACACTTGCGATCGCGAAAGTCAATGATGGGAATGGATGTCCATCTATACCTCCATGTTTTTGATAAAATGCTTGTGGAAACAACACATTTAATGGGAAGAAAAGAGAATATGTGATGAATGAGGGGTTCCGGTAACTCACTGATCCTATCCCTTTCCTTTTCTCTTCTGTTATGGCTTCTCAAAATCACCATTTCAATAATCTTCTACTGCAGAATGATCAGGTTTTAATTTTGTTAAAATTACTTCTCATGATAAACATGTACATAAAGACAATTTATTAAACCCTAGAAGAAGGAAATGAAACTTGTTGAAATTGAGTACTCGAAGTTAAGCAATTCATCAAATCAAAAGATAAAACAACAAATCAAATCACTTAATTACCTCAAACAGCTCAACTGATCAGGGTTAGAGTAAGATTTCAGGCAGGTTGCAGAAGTAAACTCTCAACCCTTTAGAGACTAGGAGTTTTCGCGAGGATGAAAGGTAAAAGCATGAACCCCAAATAACGGGCGACACGGCCGGGGTGGATATAAAGGGGAATTGGTTAATGGGTTGGGATCCTCGTTAAGGGCCATTTTGTGCCATAAAGACATATTTTTGGTTGTAGATTTTAGACCATGGGACAAAGTTGGGTCGCAATTGCAAAATTCATATAGTGCAGATTAGGGCTGTCAATGGGTACCCGTTACCCGGATCCGGAACCGGACCCGGTATATTTGGGTCCGGTTCCGGGTCCTAAAGTTGGACCCATTAGCTACTTAGGACCCGGCGGGTAATTACCCGATTGGACCCGAATTTAAACGGGTCCAAACGGGTAATACCCGTTGGGTACCCGTTTATTCATTCTTTTATTCATGTTTTTAGCAAAATTACAAGTATTTTTGCTAGTTTTAGCTTTGATATTTTACTCATTTAATTTTTTTTCTCTTACATTTAACCTTTATTTAGTACATTAATAAGAAATAATAATAAATTTTTATAAAAATTACTTAAATCCAAGCCAAAAAGAAAAATATATTAAGTTTTTAAGGTTTTTTAAATAATTTTATTAAGACCCAATGGGTACCCGGAACCGACGGGTACCCGGGTATTTAAACGGGTCCGGTTCTGGGTCCATAAGTTTAGGAACCGGACCCGGAACCGTTAGGAACCGGACCCGACCATTATAAGTAGGGTCCGGGTCCGGGTCTGGGTCTAGTGATACCCGGGAGGACCCGGACCCGTTGACACCCCTAGTGCAGATTTTGAAAAATATGTGTTGATACATAGTTACATTATTTGAGAACCGGTTAATTTTTTTATATCAATTCAATAAAATAAAAATGAAGTAAGAATTACAGAGTTTCTCCTTTTGCAGGAATTTACATAAATGTTTAGCTATATCTCTAACCATCTTTTTGCAAGAGAAAAATGAATTAAAGAGATCATATATCAGTGTCGTAGGCGTACGCCATCCATGGAGGAAGAAATGATCGCCTTTGAGCTCTTTGATATTTTTCTCGAGGAATGAGGATCATAATGCTTATTCTAATCAGTCTGATCAACAGAGGCAGCTGCATCAGCACTGTCGGAGTCAATGGCAGGATCAACAAGAAATGAAGTGCTTGTGGGTAGTGCAGGAGCAACGACAGCATTGAAGTTGTCAAGACCAGCAAAGTCCATGGTCGTCATGGCATTATTATTTGGTGGACAGCGGTTACAGCCACTATTTCTAGGGAAGTTAGTACAACAAGAAGGTGTACGAGGATTCGGAACTGGTGCTCTTTGTAAGGACTGATGATGAGTAATGAGCTCAATCATCTTATTGTCATCGACCTCCTCTTGTTTAATAGTCATTAACCAATTGATATCTCCTTGTAATGGCCTCACTGCTTCAACTCCTGGTAATTTCAAGTTGTTGCATGATGCATAATAAACTGATATAAAAACAAACATTAGCGTTTTGAGGAGATTTCTTCGTTTTTTGATCAAATCAGCAACCATTTTGATCAGATCAGCACAAGTTTGTAACTGAGAGAAAAGGGAGAAAAGCCGAGGCTAATTTTTGTAGGGTTTAAACTTTGTTGTGATGAGTAACAAAAGATGTTCAATATATATATATATATATATATATATATATATATATATATATATATATATATATATGAGCGAAGTGGGTTTGAATATTGAATCCCTGTATATCCATTTTAGTCAGAAGTAAATGGTTTTTTAACGGAAAAACACGGAATTGAACGACTAACAATTAAGGAGTATCAACAACAAAGATTGAAAAATTCAAAATGTAGAACAAAAATTGTTTGAACGGGTCCTCGGGTTTATTCAAGTGTTTTTTAAGGGGTGACCAGGCCAACAGAATGCCCAAACCTATGAATTACCGAGTACTTGTTATTGTTCCCATGAGCTTAATTTAATGATCAAGATATAATAAACTTATTTATTCCAATCACTACCAATCGATCATAGTTACTTAGCTAGCCAACTTTTGGGAACGACGACCACACCATCTGGTCCGCACTGATCCTTTGATGACGTCATGGAAGGGGAAATCATGGCCTTTGGGCTCTTTGATATTGTTGTTAGGATCCTAAACTAATGCTTATTCTGATCAATAGAGGCAGCAGCGTGATTAGTACTACTGCCGGAGTTGGTATCAACGACAGAATCAACAAGAAATCAAGTGCTGATGGGCAGTGCAGGAGCAATGACCGCATTGTTAAAGTTCTCAAGAGCAGCGAAGTTCGTGGTCTCCATAACATTATTTGATGGAGAGAGGCCACCGTCGGCAAGTCTAGGGAAGTTGGTACAAGAAGAAGGTGTACGAGGATCCGGAATTGATATACGACGATCTGGAACTGGTTCTGGATCCGGAGCTGGTGTACCACGATCTGGAACTGGTGCTCGATCCGGAGCGGGAGCTCTTTGTAAGGGCTGATGACGAGTAATGAGCTCAATCTTTTTATTGTTATCGACCTCCATTGTCATATCTCCTTGTAATGGCCGCACTGCCTCAACTCCTGGTAACTTCAGTTTCAATATGTTGCAAGATGAATAAAGTGATATTAACACAAACAATACCGTTTTGAAGAGATTTCTTCTTGTTTTGACGGCACCAACCATTTTGTGATAAACTTGCTTTTTGGTTACTTGAAGGAAAAGAAGAAAGGATGCTAAGGGTTCAAAGGTCGCATAAGAGCGTCCACAGTGGTGCGAGTATAACTAAAGACCAAAGACTAAAAAAAAAGACCAAATTTGGGTTTAGTCCGTCCTGTGGCGTAGCGGGTGACGAGTAAATTTGGTCGTGCGTTGATATAAAGTCCGCTTCATCGTCCAGCGTTGATAAAGATTACACCTGGGATGGGGCGTTGATAAAGATAACGCCTGGTATGGGGCGTGAACTATAGCAATGCTTGGTGTGTGGGACGGAGATTATACGTTCGCCCGGGTTCAAAAATAAAAAAAAAAAGAAAAAAAATAGGGCGTTGATAAAGACAACGCCCCAAGCAAATTTCCTAAAGTTTTAAAACTTTAGGCGTTGACTATATAAACGCCTCTCTTTAGGCGTTAAGAATATAAACGCCTGTTGCCCGCGTTAACTTTACGTACGCCCGACGGGGCGTACATTTAACCAACGCCCCATCCAGGCGTACATCTTACCAACGCCTGTTCGTTGGGCGTTAACTATACGAGTGTCTGATGAGTAGCGTAGACTATATCAACGTCCGTGGTGTAGGCGGAGATTATATAAACGCCTGACTATATTTTGGTTTGGTCTTGGTCGCCGACCAAATTTGGTCTGGTTTTTACTCTTTGATCAAATTTTGATCGATAGTCCATCCCACTGCGCCAGCCCACTGGACCAAATATTTGGGTTTACTCGTCCACTGCAGTTGCTCTAAGTAATAAGATGTTCAATATCTATGAGCGAATGGGATGACTCGGCTTAGGGTTTGAATATTGAATCTCCATATATACTATACTTACCAAAATGAAAATATCCATTAGTCAGAAATATCTAGTTATTTAGAGTAACTAAAAGATTAGCAATCAAGGAGAGTATCAAAACATGGATATGGAATCGGTGTTCCAGGCCGGGAAAGTTGATTCCGGTCCCGACCAACAAAACATGCCATGGCAATATCTGGCGGTGGCCGAGCAGTAATACTAACTCATTTATTTTTTGATTGATTTTATTATACTAGAGATCTTAATTACACCAATCGATCTTAAATATACATGGCTTCTTAGCTAACCAACTTTTGGGATTTCAACGACGACCACACCATCTGGTCCGGACTGATCCTTTGGTGACGTCCATACCCAAACTCGATTGCAATTAAAATCAAGAATTCTATAGGTTCCCTGCTCGATAAGCCTTGCTCTAACCAAAGGGTTTTCCGTCTCTATTGTCTCTCTGGCAATGTCTGGTTTTGCTTCTAGTAGCTCTGGCCATTCTTGTTTTCCTGTGTGTATTATCATGTCAGACAACAAATGGTCCTTTAACTAAACATTAGACGTACAAAACTACAAATGGTCCTTTAACTAAAATGGCAGAGAGTGGTGATCTGAATGAAGAACCTTTACTGAAAGCAAGACTTATACTAGAAGGAATAAAGAATCAAGTAAGAGGTGTTTCAAACCAAAGCAAACTCCAATTTGTCATTTGAACCCTTTTGGCGTTTCAGGAGCAAGTTCTGAAATTGTTAATGCTGAAACGATGGAAGCGCTTCCTAAGAGTCGAGAAGAAGAAGACAAGTCAGTTGATACATCTTGCGAAGTTGAGAAGAACCATGAGGATGTGGTTACTTGTGAAGATGAAAGCGAGGAGTCCGAGCATGGAACTGATGTGGAAGAGTTGTGTGTTGAAAAGTTGAAGCCTTTAGAGGGTATCTCTCGAAGAAAAACAATGTCAAGAGAGCAACATATAGGTACTCTAATGAATCTAAATTCCTTACTAGGAGCACCTATTGGAGATAAAGAAGATGAGGCGAAAAACATCTTTGGTGGCATCGTAGATAGATACAAATTCTTGAAAGCAAACAAGGATTTGGGTCCGAGCAGTGAGGAATTAGGTAGAGGAAAAAGAGCTTCTGCCAAGAAGAAGCTGTAGAATTCTCGTGATGCTCTTGAACTTTTCTTTTAGTATGCTAGGTTTGTGGCAGCTGTTTATTTGGGTCGGCTTTTCAGTCTTCTCTTGTTGCGCTTAGGCGTCCTCTTCTCTTGTATTCTCTTTTTTCTTTTTCAATAAAATTTTAATCTTTTTAGTAAAAAAACAACGTACAAATCGAGTTAGAGAAGATTATTCATTACCTGAACATCCAGTTCCCGCCATTAGTAGTGAATCAGCCACGCTTGTATATATATATATATATATTAGGTATCACCCCGGCCTACGGCCGGGGATCAACCTTTTTCGAGTTTTGTTTACTGTTCGGCCGGCCGGTCAATATCCTCACATAAAATTTTAGTCAGCATGTAATGATCGTTTCGTGTTTGATCAGTCGGGTCATAGCAGCCGGGGCCTACGACCCCGGCCATGGATTAGAAAATCTAGAGTCAAATATAGTCCCCGCATTAAAATTTAGTCAACATGTAATGATCGGGTCGTGTTTAGTCAGTCGGGCCATAGCAGCCGGGGTCGTGGATTAGAAAATCAAGAGTCAATGTAATCCCCTAATTAAGATTTGATTTATTGATTTCCTATATTCCTAACTTCCTAAAATTTATATTTTTTTTCTTTTTCTTTTTCTTTTCGTGTTTCCTATATTCTAAACGTAGTTAATTTAGAAACCATTATGTAAATAGAATTCTAATACATATCTTATACGAAAAATATAACTGAGGTAAATCAGCTAATTAAATCTAGCACAGGATACTGTCGTGATGGGATAGTAATACTCTAAGTTTGTCGTGAACCTTAGCTTATTGAATCTCCTTTACTAATATTAAATATGATTAACGTGTCGTCCTCCGCATGCACCAATACCTACACGAGGAATGAAGTTATTGACTTGATAAGTAGATGTTCTTTTAGCAAGCAGGTCTAGCAACTCTGTATGCATGCTGAGGTGAGCATGGGCCGGTATGGACCGGTTTTCACCTCATCCGCATCCAATCCATTGCACTACGGATTCCAAATTTGGCATCCGCATCCAATCCATATCCAACGGATTTGCATCCAATGGATGCACGGATGGACGGATTGGATGCGGATAATCCAATGGATTTGTTTTAGTTAAAATTTATAGTAAAGAAAATAAAGCTAACACAAATGACTCCTTATAAAACCTATATATCTTATATATGTATGCAAATATAAAAATGCGATGTACGTCACCCCAAGCAAACATCTTAAAAATTCCTAAATGATCCATAACATTTTCTAGAACTATATAAGTGTCCTTAATTTAACGGATATGGATGTCCAACGGATTTTCAAAGTTGCATCCGGGCCCGATCCTTTATCCGTTGGATTTCAAAAATTCCATCTGCATCCAACCCATTAACGAACGGTCCGGACACCCATCCGCAAATGAACGGTTGGTCCCGGTTAAATCCACGGATTATGGATCAAATGCTCACCCCTATGCATGCGTCCATACAAAATTTGTGAGAGCTGTGGAGCCCATGTACATAGATATTTCTTAATAGCTGTCTAGCACATTACAAAATTTAGTGATGGGTTCTCAAATGTGTATGCATGCGTCCTGGTTAATCAAATCGAGTAGACCACGAATTTAATTGGTCGCGGTAAGGTTAGGGTGCGGTTCATGAAACCTAAAAATTGGTCAAAGTAAAATTAGGGAATTTTGGTTGGGCCGGGCATAATCCGCGCCGTCCAAAATTATATGTCTAGCCCATTACAAAATTTAGT
Source organism: Papaver somniferum (assembly GCF_003573695.1). Taxonomy (NCBI): domain Eukaryota; kingdom Viridiplantae; phylum Streptophyta; class Magnoliopsida; order Ranunculales; family Papaveraceae; genus Papaver; species Papaver somniferum. The sequence continues at coordinate 229,492,980 of NC_039364.1, read as the reverse complement.
GATGGGTTCTCAAATATGTATGCATGCGTCCTGGCTAATCAAATCGAGTAGACCACGAATTTAATTGGTCACGGTAAGGTTGGGATGCGGTTCATGAAACCTAAAAATTGGTCAAAGTAAAATTAGGAAATTTTGGTTGGGCCGGATATAATCCACGCCGTCCAAAATTATATGTCTATAGCCCATTACAAAATTTAGTGATGGGTTCTCAAATGTGTATGCATGCGTCCTGGCTAATCAAATCGAGTAGACCACGAATTTAATTGGTCACGGTAAGGTTAGGGTGCGGTTCATGAAATCTAAAAATTGGTCAAAGTAAAATTAGGGAATTTTGGTTGGGCCGGGCGTAATCCGCGCCGTCCAAAATTATATGTTAAAAACGGGATCGGACGGACGTCTATATAGAACATATAACGAATCGATCCGAACCGTTGGATGACGAAATCGATGATCGGATTTGTAAGGATACACACCACTTCTTTTTATAATATATATATCTCAATTAGACCGCTATGATGAATGATCAGCTTCATATACCATGCATCTTATATATATAGTTATATACTACAATTCATGAGTTGAACCTAAACTAAAAACAAACTAAATTAAATGAAGGAGGGAGGAAACTCAAAAGTAGTAAAACTGATTTATGACACTTAGCATCAAGCAGTTACTATCTACATATATCGTGTTGATCCCTCTTCTGATTACTTGTAATCATATATCTCTGTACATGTGTATTCTCCCTATCAGCCAACTTAGCTCCACTGCCGGTAGGACTTAGTGAAGGACGAGCGCCAATTATATCAAGCCGTCCTTGAAAAGAAAAAAGAAAAACAACGGATGGTGTTACTAATTCAATCCATAAACATAAGCAAATTGGTACAAATACTAGAAAAATACATAACAAACATAATGTACCTCCTTTATCTTTCTCCGAACGTAAAATCACAAACTTCATTCATTACAAACAGACGGATATGATGGAATATCTTAAATCATAACCATACTTTAAAGTATTTATGGATAATTTACAAATCCTGATTAACATTTTCCATGCATTTGATCTTCTATAATCCCACAACATCGATCATTTATAACCACACCATCAAAATCCTTCAAGCTCATCCACCGCAACCGCCACACCCACCGCAACCCCCACCACAACCAGAAGCAGCTACAACTGTGGCACCTGCACCCACCATCACAATCATCCCTCCATCTGTATTAGTAGTTGGAGTAGTAGTGGGTTTTTCCTTGGCGCAACGACAACAACATACAACAGCTACAACTACTCCTATGAAAATTACACCAAAGAAAGCTAGAAAAACGATAACTGCTTTATCCATTTTATCCCTCTCTTTAATGCTGTATCTAGTTTTAATTCTTCTCTTGAGTTGTTTATGTCTTACTTTTGTGGTTTCTGTTATATATACTTCTAAATTTTGGAATGTTTTAGACTGCCCAACGCGGGAGTTGTCGTAGTCTTGTTATAGTTTACAAGTAATTTATGTTTAATTGTACAACAAGGTGATCTTTCTTATGAATTTAGTGGACTGACATTACGAACAGCTCAAGTAGAAATAGTATTCTCCAGAAATGGAAGGAATGATCAAGTCGTGGAAGTTGATTTTTTTTGTTTTACTTATTCCTTCTTTCGGTACTGTTCAATAAATGCGCAAGTATTGTAAACTACTGGGGAAAGAGTCATTCTTACTTGAGGGAAGAGTGAATACGCTTTCCCTGCAACTATAGTTATTTTGGATTTTAATTGGCTTCTCTTAAATGTAGTCTACACATTTACTAACCATAACTTAAAAAATTTAAGTTAAAATGAAAAATCTTAATTTTTTACTAATAATCAAACTTAATTTCTTTTTCTTACTCAAAATCAAAATAAATCCAAATTTTTCCTCTAATCGTAATTCAAATTAGTTTATATGAGCAGGAATCAAATATCTTTTACTTCCTCTCCGCCTACAAGCGAGTTTCCAATTATAACACAAGTTACTGGTAAAATCTTATAAGAATATAAATTTAGAAAAATATGACATTTTTTTTTTGAAAATTAAGTGGATTGATAAGGAAACTAGTACATGGGATTTTCCAAAGGGTTGGTTTCCCTTATCTCAGTTGGGTGACTTGAGATATTGGCTTCTACCAACACATTGTTCTCCCTGATTACAACATTAGATAAAGCAAAAGAATTTGCGAAATTTAAATCAGACGAAATAAAGGAAATAAGAAAAATTGGCATTTGCAAGCACTGTTGCTTGTGAATCTGTTGTTTTCTTGCTTCTTTTTCCAGGGTATCAGCCACTACATTGCATCTTCTATTCATGTAAGTAAGACCCAAAAAATGATGACAAGAATGTAAGATTTTCATTGCTTCTTCTGTAAGTGTCTTGTTCCTCCAAAAAATATTACTTGCTTTGCCTTGAGCATAGTGTACGAGTCTCTGACAATCACCTTCCACCCAGAAGTCCTTTAAGTTCATACTCTTAGCCCACTTTGTTGTTTCCAGCAGACTCAGAGCTTCTGCTTCTTTTGCAGATGAGGCTTGGAAAGTCCCAGCTCTGGCTTGACTAGCAGTTCTTGTATCAGCACGAACAATTAGACCATAACCAGTAAAATTTAAAGCATCAATCCATAAAGCATCAAAGTTTAGTTTAAATTGATTTGGAGATGGTTTTGTCCATCCTTGGCCTATGTGAATTGCATGTACAAAAGAGTTAAAGGAACTGTTTACCTCTTGGGCCATGTTTTCATTTGAAAGTGATTTTAATGGGGACCAAAAAGCCAGGTGTCTTTGTACAGCAAGGGCTAGCTGAACAGTTGTGGTAGATTTGGATTGGAAGATCCTAAGACATCTTTCCTTCCAAATCAACCAGCATTTGGTTGCCATTATCTCTATGTCAGAGTTTGAACTTATCCCTGCAATCCAATCATCATACATATTTGCAAAAGAGAAATTGGCATCATTATTATATGGTTTAAACTTACTAGAGGAGGTAACATGGATACCGTCTTTGCATAAGTGCACTCGAAAAAAAGATGCTTAAGAGATTCGCACTCATGATTATAAAAAACATAGTTCAACTCTATATCTTTCATGAATTGGCCTAATTTTTTCCTAACAGGCAATATATTGTGGATACATTTCCATAGGAAATTTTTTATTCTCTGCGAGATGTTTAGTTTCCAGAAAGCTTTCCAGAAGGTGGCATTTTCTAACATGTTATCATCTACAGATGGATTTTTGAGTTTTTTGTACATAGATTTAACTGAAAATTTTCCGTCATTTGTTAGTAACCATCTAAGTTTATCCTATTTCAAGTTATTTTGCATATCTGTGAATATACGAATGTTTAGGATCATTTCAGCAAGATCTCTTGGAAAGTTATTTCTAACCATCTGTTCATTCCACTTCTGTCTTTCTAAGTGAATTAGCTCAGAAACAAATGTTAAATAATTTAATTTGGTACCACAGTAAGTTAAGAAATTATCTTCCACAGTAAGTTAAGAGATTATCTTCCACAATATCCATTTAAGAATTTAATTTGGTACCACAGTAAGTTAAGAGATTATCTTTCCATACCTGTTAAGAAAAATATGACATGATCAAAAGTTAAAATTGAAATTGAAATTAAGCATACAACAATTTTGGATAACAAATTATACTCCCTCCGTTCTTTTTTAATAGGTTGGTTTTGTTATTAGAGAAAATTAAGGAAATTAAGAGAACTAATCATTGAAATTGGTCCCCATGACACTTGTTAATAAAAGAAGTGAAGGGAAATGGTCCCCATGACACTTATCAGTAAAACAAGTGAAGTGGTCCACATGACACTTGTCATCAAAATAAGTTAAGAGAAAAGTGGTCCCACAAAACTAAAGTAACATTCGACTTCCCAATTAGAAAACCAACCTATTTTTTTGGAACTTTCATTTATAGAAACCAGCCTATTATTTAAGAACGGAGGGAATATAATATTAGGAAAACTAATAGAGAGTGTATATTTGGAGTGCTGATATTGAAGCAGTTATAGGATGCACATCTAAGTTTGCGATAGTCATGGACCAGTACGCAAGAGCATAACCTCTCACACGCAGGGGCACATGAGACTACGCATGTACTAAGTGCACCCAAACAACAATCTGTCAATCCTTCACTTTAGTTATAAGATCAAACATAATTTGGACAGCTAAATTAGCCGTATTTTGTAACAAGTGTACTATTAAGCATGTCATTTTAACTTATTTGAACATACAAAATTGGAATCAAGAGGTAATGGTTTACTGAACCTCAAACTATGGACGTTATGGTTCATTTCTATCAATAATACGAGGGAAACCTCTTTTTCTAAAAAAAAAAGGAAAAAATAACAAAAAAAAAAACAACAATCTGTCATACAAGCATCATAACATTTTCTGAAGGAATTTGGTATCATTGTAGTACTCTCCTTCACAACAAGAATTGCAGCAATCAATTTCACAGTTTTCATATCCATCTTCAACTGATTAGTGACTTACTACGTCTCTCTCTCTGTCTTTTTTTACCTTATTCATACTCCCCAAAGATCAAATTGTAAAGGGTGTACGTGTCCCACAATCATGTCATTCGGTCATTCTTTGGTTGCATCTTTAGAGGATGCCATTAATTACTCCACAGATTTAGAAAAGAATCTCGATTAAAGGTTGTAATCTTGTTTTGTTGTGTTAATTGTTTTAATTAATTGTAATATAGAGCAAGCAGTCAAGTGGGGTTGTAGCTCATATGGTAGAGCGCTCGCTTCGCATGCGAGAGGCACAGGGTTCGATTCCCTGCAGCTCCACTGCTTTCAATATAGAAAATAGTTATTAGTTTTACCAATTTTAAAAAAGATTAGATAGGGCGGTCTATTTTTAAGAAAAATATAAAAAAAATTCAATTTTTTACTTGACATGCTTTTAGGTCAAATTTTTACCCGAGCTTGGTATTTAACTTAGCATGCTTTTAGTTTTAGGTCAAATTTTTATGAATTTCGACCCTTCTTTATGACATTAAGATTTTATCTATGATCTGAGTCAGATAGTAGGTTTAAGTTAAATTTTTAGACCCAAACTTTCTTTTTGGTCTGAACTCAGTAACTTTTTTAAACTGGAGCATTTTTTGACCTCCATTGGATCAGGAGTTTCTGACATCAGTCTTTTGATAACCTAGTCTTATTTCCGATTTCTAGATCATGTTATATTTATCTAATTTCTTACAGATTAAGCTATTCCTTGGGTCTCTTCTTGACCTCAAGGTTAGGCTAATATGCTCTCCCTTTCTTCCTCTTCAGTCCTTTTTTTTGGTTTTAGGACCTGGGATTTGTATCGGCCTGATTCGTGCTTTCAGACCAAGATGCGTATTTTCCCCTATGACCGGTGTGCTGGGATATTTTATCCTTGCGATCTTTTCTCGAATGTTTTCGTCCTTTTAAGACTGAAATTTTGATGAATCGGAGTTATACTCTTAGGTCGAGGTGTTTTTCATGTCCTTTTATTGACCTTTGACTATTTCTTCGTATCCTCAACCTGGATTGGGTCACTTCCATTTTAATAGTCTTTTGTACTTTGCGGACCGACCTATGCCTATGGTCATTTTATACCTTTGGCATATTTTATCATTTGTCCGACCTGAGACTGAGATCGTTCGACCAGATTTTGGATCTCTTTTATTTTAGTCCTTCTTCTAACGTGGACTTTTGATGATCTGGGTTCAATCTCTTAGATCGTTTCTTGCCTATGGCCCTTTTGAACCTTTGGCGTTTTCAAATCTACTCCCTCAACCTTGTTAGGTGAGGTTTATAGATCGCGCACGTCGCTTTTCATTCCCGAATTTTCCTTTCATGTTCAACTCATCTGATTGCTTATCTTTTAATTTTTTTTTTTCTCTTCAACTGTTGTTAAGGTATTTTAAGCTTTTTGAGTCATTTTTCCAGCAACGCTAGCGATGGAAGCAATATCGAACTATAGCGTGTGATGGACAGTTCTTACCTCGGGGTATCTATCCAGGGCCGTTCTGTGCTGCCAGTTCGGAGCTTTGGGTAGTTGGTCTTATTTTCGGCTGCTCTCTCACCACACTACAAGAAAGTGGGTTTGTTGTTACACGTCGTTCGTATGGAACGAACCCATGTTTTTTGTGGCAACAACCTTTTGCCACATAAATTTTTTTTGCCACACTGCGTGAAAACAAACCGTGTGACAAGAAGTTATTGCCACACCTTAAGTGTACTAAAGCAATAAATAGGTTTTATACCACACCAAAAGGTGAGGCAATAACATGAGGCAAAAAGGCATTTTTCTAATTTAATTATTCTTTATATGATTTGTAGTAGTTAATTTAATTATTTTCTAGGTTGCCAACCAAAAGCTTTGTATGATTTGTAGTAGTTATTATTATATTATACTATAATATATTTATGATTATTCTTTTATTTTTATTTTTATTTTATATTAAATATTTGTTGCCACACCAAAAGGTGAGACAATAACATGAGGCAAAAAATCATTTTTCTAATTTAATTATACATTTATTTCTAATTTTATTTTATTTTAAAAATTTGTTGCCACATAACTGATGATGCAATAATGCCGTGAGTGCAGCAACAAAATATCTATCACAACACCTTAATGTGCAACAACGTGTTCATAAACAGGGACGTTATACAACAAAGATGTATAAAGAAAAAAGCATTTTACTCACATGAATTGAATTAGAACAAAGAATTCAAATTGAATGAAAGGGAACAAATATCTGTTACAAAGTATGGTGATTCCAACTTTGACATAAGAAAAGATTTACACAATCCTCAAGTAAACTAACTTCAAAGAAACTTTAAACTTCAAGAAAGAAACATTAAACTTCAAATTAGACCTATTCCATGCTAAATCCATCCCATACGTCCACTGCTAGGCCTCGCGCTCCTGCTAAACAGATCAAAACAAACACCAACGAAGGAAAAAGAACATCATGGAATGGTAGAGAATCATCATGTCTAAAAAGATTGGGCTATAAGAAAAATATTAAATATAACACCAACATGCAAAGAGTAGATACCATACTAACTATCCAACAATTGTGACCACTTAAAAGTTATTTCACATGTTTGTTTGATATAGTCAGAATTCTAAAAATTGAAAATCAGGAAAAAAGATACTTACAATCATTTTGAGATCTGTAAAACTACTCCTCAAGTCGGTTAGACTGCTCCGCAGGTCTAATGAGTTGCTCCTCATGTCTGTAAGGCTGATTCACAGGTCTAACAAGATGTTCCTCATGTATATAAGGCTGCTCCCCAGATCTATTAGGTTGCTCTAAAGGTCTGTAAGGTTGCTCCCAAGGTGCAAATAGTGGCTGCGCATGTCTGAAGTGGTATTCTGAAGGTCCTGAAAATTTTCCCGGACTCAAAAAGTGCTCTGGCCTGCAGCACAATCTAACATACTCCAACATTTTATTCTCACGCATCTTAGCCTCCTCATCACGTGCTTTTAGTCGTGCCTCACATTCTGCATCTCGTTCCCTGATTCGCCTATCAAAATCTTCCTCTCGCTCTTTCATTCATCTCTCAAAATCTTAATTTCTCTCATAACTAGAGCATGTCGGATATCTTTCAGCTCTTACACGTTTCCGCCTTGTTGTAGGTACTACGTTTCCATAGACTTCACCACTAATTGGTTGCTGGTTACCATCCTCATCCAACCCTGATTGTTCCCTCATTTGGACCTATGTATATCAGGAAAAAATTAGGATAAAAGATCTTATCTTCTATGATAAGAAGTTCATAAACCTTACTAGAACAGATACTTACTATGAAGCCTTGTCAAATTGGGACCAAAGCTTTTCCAGTTTTTTTATTCACATGGGTTTTAATGAAGACATCACCATCAGTTGGTGGGTTCCCTCCATTATCTTCATCCTGAACAAATTCCATCACGTACAATGAATAATAGTAATTGAAAGAAAAATTCATATGAAAACTTCTTATAGAAAACTTCAGACACTATCCAATGTCAGTTAGCATATGATATTCCAATTCTTGACAAGGTTTAGCAATTTACAGCTAAGTCATCTGGATGATCAACAAATTCTAAAACATGCGAAAAGAAAGACATGCCTAAGTACAGTTACAAATAGAAAACTTCTAATTTTTAAAGGTTCATGTGTCCTTACTTAACTCCAAAAAATTTTAAAGTTGCAAAGTGAAAAGTGGTTGTAAAGACCAACTTATGTATGTACCGTTTCAGCTTTGCATCGAGCGTGGTTTTTCCTGCCCATTGTGTGCTTTACTTGTTGGCAGCTTCTACTCTTGACATTTTTTTCAGAAAATTTCTTACGAATATACAAGGCAGAATTAATTAGACATGAATGTATAACCAAAACATAAACCCATACATATAAGATGTGTGAACTTACCTGGTGTGTTGCATCAGTTTCCCAGAATTTCACGAGATCCTTCCACTCCCCTTCAGTTAACGCATCTGGTTTATCTGCAAGACGATCTGCAGTTGTATCGTGCCGCGTAAAGTGTCTTTCCTTCCATGTACCTTCTTGCCCCTAAATATATCACCAGCAATAGAGAGGGTGGCAGTTTTATAAAGTTCATCTACTATGAAGAAATCCTGAAATAGACAAAAAATGAAAGCATGTGGTGACTATATCTGCGAACATTCATCTAATTAAATACTCTAAGAGATAAGAAACAACCAACAGGAAAACACCTACAGCTTTGGTGTCAAAATAGAATAACAAAATCATTGATGTGACCAATCAACGAGTTCATAACAATATTTATTTGATGGTCCCACAAAATCATTGACGTGACCAACAGAGTAATTTTTAGTAGCTTAAGCTATTCTCAATTGCGTGCATAACAAAATTTTATGTAGAATTAGAGTCCAGTGAACTTGCAGCCATCTTTAGAATAGGATTTTTATCATAGAAAAAGGATTAAAAGAGCTGTTATAAGGAAAAATAGATAAGTTTACCAACTCTTTTTTCCATCATATTGGATGCTAATCATATGGCAAACAAACATAATATTAACCCTTTTTATAGTCTACCCAAATATTAAGCTCAGTTAAACATGTATCGGAAACACACAGGTATCATCCACAAAAAAAAAACAGTAAAAGAATCATATAGAGCAACAAGATTTTATGAAAAATAATCATACCTTCTTCTAAAGAAAATAACTTCTTGATGATTCTTTAGTCCCTCTGTTCGAAGGTTGAATAGTGGTAGTGTTGTGGAATTGTCGCCTTGAACCCTAACGAGAAACAAACCCAATATGAATTTAGAAATGATCGAAATTTAACAAAATAAAAAAAACATACCTCTATTTCGGTAAACAAAGAACCCTTTGTAATCAGTTCACGGTTCTGTTGTTCAGATTTCAGAGAGACTCGCTTAAACTTCGCTGGTTATTTTCTTCGTTTTCTCCGTCGAGTTATGTGGGTTTGGTTCATGGGGGCCTGTTATATCACCCGACCGGATCCAGATACTTGTCTTTAAAATTGCCTGTGCCCCTGTCCGACGAATAATAAACAGCCACGTATCATGTGAAAAGTAACAGCTTGTTAGTTTGTTATCTCCGTTAATACGGAATTCGTATTTTCTAAAATTTTAGTATTATAGAAAAATCAGGAAACTAATCTCTTCTTCTCCCTTTTGTCGGGATGTACTTGATTTCTACATCATAAAATTCAAAATCAAATCACTTAAAAAAGAAAAATAAAAAAAAACGATAACCTAAGAAAAATCTTATTTTTTTCTTTGTTAAATTATCTACGTATTTACTAAGCTTGATTCTTCTTACTGCTATCGATTATCTTCCATGGATACACATGAAACTTCTTAGTTCGTTCTTATAGCTTATTACATTTATTACATTACAGGAAACTTTTGTTGCCAGAGAAAGAGAATAAATTCCTAGCCCTAGTTTCGAACTCCAGCCATGCCTCTCCTTTAATCAACATATAATCCAAGCCCCAACAGAACTAATGCTCATAGGACTTTCGATACCGAAGATACATAGTAATTATTTTTATTTTTGATTTCTGTTTAATAAAAATTATTGACGCATGCAATGAAAAAAAAAAAGAAAAAAACAAGATCACGTCTCTGTTGGTGATTCGTGATCCTGAGCCCGAACCACTTGTAGTAACACTATTTTCTTTTTTATTAATATTAGAAACTCATTATATTGATTTATTAATCTTTTATTAATTTTAGAAACTCATTATAGTGATTTATTAATTTATATAAATAGCTATAGCAGCACCGGTGCGGCAAAAAGAAAGTCAACATTTTATTGATTATTTTATTTGTACATATTGCCACACCGATGTGGCATAAAATAGACTTGTTGCAACAGTTAAAAGTTATATGAGGCAAAAGGGTACTTTTTTGCCTCGACTATTTATAGGTGTGGCAAAAGGTCTTACTTAATTCCACATCTGTTGTGTGGTGAGATTAAAACCTACCTATTTCCTCAGTATTTGTTGATGTGTGGCAAAGTGGTGTAGAAAAAAACTCACTTTCTTGTAGTTCCAGTATGGGTCCTTCTTCTCTTAAGATCTTTATAGCATGTCTTTGGTTTAATTAAACTTATACGACTAGGCGGGCCAGATGTTTCCTTCTAGAGTTGTTCGACCAACTTTTTCGAGATATAAAATTTTGGAGCGACCAACTTTTTCGAGATATAAAAATTTTGAGCACTGTAAAATTTTTAACTAATATTCGCTTATGATTTTTTATGATAACATCTTGTGTTTCACCAATTTTCTAGTGAGTATTTGAATACTTCACATCAGCTTTTAATAATTATTTTCATACTTCTTGGAAATAAAGTGAGCATCTTGTGCTTTCAATTTGTTTTAAATGAGTATCTAGCACTTAATTTATGGTTTTCTAAGATTTATTAAGTATCAGTATACTTCACTTTCTCTTGTATTATAGATCAATGAGCATCTTGTGCTTCACTTGTTTTTTTGTGAGTGTCCGTGCGCTTCACTGTTTCCTTGTACAAGTTTTGAGTTTTGCTCCAGGGTACCTGTTCTGCAGAAATGTCGGATGGATGGTTATTCCTCTACAGACGTATAAATAAAGTGAAATTCAAATACTACGCACATCTGTAAAAGTGGTAGGTGAAGTATTACGAATCTGGTATCTGCTCATCGGGCTACAGACATTTATTTCTGATAGTAACTTGATGTTTTAAAGTTTCGGATAAAAAGGGTACTCTTTCTGTCTTTGGCAGTTATAGCTATTGTTAATATTTCTTTAAATAAGATATATTGCATGCGTAGATCATCTAGTCTCCCAAAAAATTCTTTAGTTTTTGGGCGCCACAACCTGTCTTCTTTGTTACTACATATGGGCCTTCCCAGGTCGCTGCAAGCTTTTCAAGCTTGTATTCAGGGATGCTTGCCAGTACTTCTCCGAGCACTAGATCTCTAGGCCAAAACTCTATGGGTTTTACAACTTTTTGGTTTTTCCTCATGTTCTTCTGATGTTTTTCCAGCTGTATCAGATATTTTTCTCTCTTTAGATCGATTTCTTCCAGGATTTTAAAGATAAGATCATCATATTGATTTCAGAGTTTACTGCGAGTGTCCTTGCAGTTGAAAATTTTAGCTCGGTGGGTAGAATTGCTTCTATAGCGGATGCTAGTAAAAAAGGTGAGTCAAGTGTGGAGATCCTTTTTATTGACCTGTAAGCCCATAGTACCTCATGAATAATATCATCTCACATGCCTATTGCAGCATCTAGCTTCTTCTTTATGTTTTCCAGCAGAGTTTTGTTGGAGATTTCTGTTTGACCATTACCTTTCGGGTAATAGTATTGAACCTGTGTTTTAGGTCACAGTTCAGATACTTTTAGATATAAGTCTATTGTTAACAGATAAAGATCCGAGATATGAGATATGCGTTGTTAGTTACGAGGTGAGATCTTGAGACTCATAAAAATTTTGTCCCGAAATACATGAGATGTAAGATGAAATCTTTCTTTTTAGATTTTTTTTTTTTTTTGAGTTTATAATTTTACTTCTGCTTGATATTCTCCCTTTTGCAGGACGATTTTAGATCTCTTGATTTGAATTGTGGACTATTTTCTTCTATTAGTACCATTGGCATTCCAAACCTTATATGTTCCTAGATAAATCTCTGAACATCCTTTTCTGTGGTTGTTACTACATCTTTAGCTTTAACCTATTTTTGAAAAGTAGACTGTATTGACTATCAGGAATATTCTACCATCCGGAGCCTGTGTAATCCAAGTGAGTTAGTTCCCAAATATTTTCAGATTAGAGATTTCAGATTTTTCTTATTTTTGAATTTTTCTATGAGTAACTTCAAGCATTAGTTCGATATGTTACTCATTTATTTGCGAGCTATGAGTATAGATTATACAATTTACCATTATAAATGGTCTCATAATGTTCATTGCCCATTAGACGAAAGTCCACATACTTAGCACATTGTGTTGGAGCTTAGCTGGTGCGTGTAGTTTTCTAGCATATTTGCATCTATTTCCCAGTAATTTCAATTTCGGACTTCATGAGTCTTGTAACAAGCTATTCATAATTTGTATACTATGAATTATCAGATCTGAATATCTTCACGGATCCATGAGTGATCGTGAGATTGGGCCATAAGCTTAAGAGTCTCTCATAGACTTAGAATAAGCTTTTAGATACTATAAGTTATCAGTTGTGTACATTGTACTTGGTTTACAAGTATAACTTGTATGGCTATTTATATTAGCGTAGATATCACGTAGGAATCATGTCTAATTTGGAACCTCCTTAATCTAGATGAAGATGACGTCATGATCCACTCAGACGTTGCTTCCTTTCCAAAAACACCTTCGACCTAGGTAGTTCTCTTATGTCACGTGGCTCTTACTCCAGGTCGCGAGTTCTTGGTCCTTACTTCCAGTTGTGTCTTCGGTCTCTGTCTTCGTTGTATATAAGCTCCAGAACTCAGATCGTTCGTGTGGCTTAGTCTTCGTCTCAGGTCATGATTATAGAAATATGACGACCTTCAAGTCTTGCATGTACCAAAAAGCGTTCACCCGATCTCGATGTAGGTTCTATATCAGCACTCTAGCTCGTATGACCTGTACAGTTATCAGTACTTGGTAAATGTTATATTTTTTTCATCTACACCACACACAGATAGTCATATTGAACGAGTCAATGTATGTCTTGAGGGATATTTAAGGTGTATATCAGGTCGTAAACCAAAGAAGTGGATAAGATGGCTCTCCTTTGCTGAGTGGTGGTACAATACAAATTATCATACCATTTTGAAGATGCCACAATTTACGACCCTCTATGGTTATTCTCCTCCCCATTTATCTTTTTCTATTGAAGTTACCTCTTCAATGGCTTCTATTGAAGAATACTTGAAAGAGAAAGATGTTTTTGTGGAAATTTTTAAGGAGTTCTTGCATAAGGCACGTGAAAGGATGAGAGTTTTTGATCACGTTCTTCTCAAGAGGCAACCCTACAGACAATCTTCCATGGCACTGAGGAAAAAAATTTAAGATATCATCTTGATACTATGGCCCGTTTCTTGTTGTGATAAGATTTGGACAGGTTTCTTATAAGTTGGACCTTTCTGCATAATCCAAAATTCACCTTGTCTTCTGTGTTTCACGATTGAAGAAGAAGTCAGGAGGTGCAATCACTATGTTTCCTACACTTCCAATGGTTGATGATGAAGGTAAAAATTATCTTAGTTCCAATTGCTGCCTTGAAATTTCGCATGACATTTTCAAGTTCAACTGATTCCTGAGGTTTTAATCCAATGGTCACATTCTACACCAGCATATGCAAATTAGAAGGATGTTTCTAATGTGAAGACATATTTTCCAAACTTTAATCTATGGGGACAAAGATACTTTGAAGAAGGGGGTATTTTCATGTCCCCTGACTGGAAACCCTTAGCAAAAGGCTTGTGCGTTTAGAACGAAGCAATTAAGTAGATCCATTTTCATTTAATCCTCTTTTGATTAGAATTGGTCATTAATAATGTAGTGGATATGTTTCTACGTGTAGGGATGTTATCTCACAGGTTAACATTTTAGGGGTTCTCTATCCATTTAAGAAAAGTTCAGTGTTTATTGAGGATCATTGAATGAGAAATTAAAAGCTTGGTTGTGCTCCGTTGATGTAGAGTTACTTCCATTATCTTCTTATATCTGTTACAACTCCAAATACGACACAAAGGTCACTTAACTACTTCGAAAACTCGAGACAAGGTGGGAGACGTGGAATACATTGATGTTCCCCCACACCTCTAGTGGACTCATCATTATAATGTTGGCATATGGGATAGCCATAAATTCTCCACCATCTTCTCAACTAAATCTTTTTTTTCTTCTGATTACGGTGCTAACCAGATTCAAACTCAAGTCACTTATGTAATCACCAGTTCACCACTATATTACAGTGACATCGGTAATCTTTTCACTTCAATTCATCCCCAAAAAATATGTAGCAACCCTGAGGGTCCGAGCGGTGACATTATGCACTTATGTGATCATTTATTTTGTATGTATTCTTTCAAGAATGTGATTTTTCTTCCTTTTGTCAAATCCGACAAACCACCAAGAAAAAAATCACATATTAAATCTAATCTGGTCCCTACCGGTCCAACCATATATATCATTTTTCATCTGAAAAGGAACCTACATGCAGCTCGCATGACACTTTTCACCTTGACAACGGATATCCAATGCAACTTTATAAATCCTAATTTACTGAAGTGAAAGATCATTTGTTTTTTCCATGTCCTTCCACAATGGAGATTTATAACACTATGGAGATCTCTGTTGGAAATATATGTTCTAAAACAAAAATGTATTTCTATTTATTATTTTTATTCAAATTGTTTTACTCTTAAGTTTGAGAGGTTTTTCTTTTATGTATTTGGAGTTTAAAAGAAAAAAGTTTTTGTGAGAAAAAAATTTAGTGTCTAATCATCACTTGTTTTCTAAAGTTTGATTTTGAGCAAGAATAAAAGTATATAAGTATCACATCCTCTCAAAGTGCAAGAGTAATTGTGAAAGATATGTACTCTGTTGTATTGTCCTGTGGACGACGCGTCATGGAAGAACTGCTTGCACAACTTGGACAGAGCCGCAAAACGTCTTAAAGATAGCGACCTGGTCGTGACTCATTCATAACACTTTTATTTTGTATGGTTTTATGATTGTTTATCAGGCTATTTTTCAGCAATTTTTCCAACACTCTCTTTTGTTTCTCTCATTTCAACACAAAATTATTTTTTTTCAGTCCAACACACTAAAAGGAATGGATATCATGTTGGAACTCTTTATTATTGTTGTTATCTTATGATGATGGATATGGAAGCGCCGGTTCTCAGTCGTCTTGTCTGGTTTAACCTCGTTCTACAATCTTATAATATATCACATTGTACCCTCTTTTCGGCGTGGTACCCTCATACAACCTCACTATACCCATCTAGAGTCCACTTAAAACACCACCAACAACTCTTCCTTCACCCCCCGTGCACTTACAAATGTCAAGTGGATATTTTATGTTGATACTTTTCCTCGAATAATCATTAATTGACGGACTTTCCCATAATTTCATTTCCATCTTCCAAGAATGATTACATGCATAAACATCATTACAAATCACGATATGACTTATTGACACTATATCCAATAGCAAAAAACTTGAATATCGGGTATAGAGTTTTTGATAAAAATTTAATTTTCAAATTCAAAAATAAAATAAAAAGTTAATAACTTAAATCTCGAAGAAATGGAATCGGAGTACGATAGTTGTATCGTGGATCGAGTTTTTCGTAAAGAAGCAATATATCAATGGTAAAACTTAATGGTTCTCACCGAGAACTTCAAAAAACACTTCAAAAATTCTCAAAAGAGGCTACAAAAGAATAAAAATGATGTCAAATATCGATAAATATGAATAAGAAACAAGCAACTTTGAATTTTTATGTTAATAAAAAAATTTATTTTTGGGTATAAGAACAATTTTTTATTTTTGGGTACAAGAACAGAGAGATGAATAAAAGAAAAACAAAATAAGGACCATTAAAAAGTTACAATACCAATTCTAGAAACGATGTTTCCAGGGATTTGAGAAGAAGTTTATTTGTCTTGGACGTTGTTTGATAAGGCGAAGGCTGCAAGAGAATGAGCTGTATTGTTTGCACTTTTGGACACAAAGCTATGTTGGATATTTTCAACAAACCCTTAAATTGTAGGTGCTACAACGTCTCTTAGGAATTTTTCTATTTTAGAGATTCTAATGACAGTTAGAAAACCGAACAGAAACATCGTTTTCCCAACAGACACCATTGTTGGAAGAGATGTCTATTCGCTCTGAAGATGCCTGTTGGAGATGAAGAGTCATCTTCAACGGATGTCAAACTCTCTATATATAGCGTCCTTGTTTTCCATTCAAACACATCAAAAACTCTCTCTGTTTTATCTCTAACAAACATCATCAGAAACAAAACCTATGTGTTCTTGGTTGGGTCAAGTTTGTACAAGGTTTGAATCCAACATTGTTGTAGGGCTTCAAGTATCCTGACGACAATATTCATTGACCTATTTGTACTCGCCAATATAATTAGGAAGGGTCGAATAATTGTCGAAAAGAATCTATTATTAGAGCCTTGAACCCAGAGACAACATTCTTTTCTTCATCCTATTTTAGTGTCAATTTTCCAACAAGCTAAACTTCAGCTTGTTTACAGTCCTTCCTAAAGCCTTTATGTTGTCAATGAAACTCCAAATTCTCCAAGGGGAGTTATTGGCTTCGCCCTCTAACGACTTTCACCACCACCTGACAGCCCCCTTCAATGATGAATAAATCATACCCAAGTCATTCCATTTAATACAACACTGTAATATGGTGTTATTATAATGAATATTAATTTATGCTATAATATTTTATGAATTTTAACCTAGCTTGATTGGGGTATACCCAAATTAATTGGGGTATACCAAATGAGACAAAATAAGGTCATTTTGAAGTAAAACACAAAGCCCCTTAACCACATATTTACAAAAATGGCTAATCTACCCTTGATTAATTAACACTAATAAATACGATTAGGGTAATTAATTTAGTTAGTTAATTAGTTGATTGAAATTTTGGAATTAGGTTTTATTTTAGATTGAATTCACGGAAATGGGTAGATTTTTGAGATTTTTTATTTTATTTTTTTGAGAATTCTATTTGTAACGGAAATGAAATCGTACTTCCCAAACACTTATAAATATGGGGTTGTAGAGCTGCTGGGCGATTTTATACTCAAAATTATAGAAGGAATTAACATTTTCAGTCCTGAAAATATGAAAAGTCGGCAAGGTCGACAAAAAATACCCTGCCGACTATATGATTTTTGATATACAGAGAAAGGTGTTACAAATGCATGATTAGTCGGCAAAGTATTAATTTCATAACCTGCCGACTAAACTATAGTCGGCAAGGTATAAGGATGAATATCATGCCGACTAAAATATAGTGGCCAGAGTATAAGGTTGAATACCGTGCGGACCCTGTAACTGCTGATTTCAGAGATGAAAAGTCGGCACGGTATTCAACCTTATACCCTGCCGACAATATTTTAGTCGGCAAGGTCGACAAAAAAAACCTTGCCGACTTTCGATTCGTTTTGATTCTTCGTTTTTTTTATTATTATTATCATTATCTCATCATGTATAGTTAGACAGTTTTGAAGAAAGATTTTGAATTTTTTTTGCATATGTTTTAGTCGCCATGGTTTTTTAGTATGGGAAATTTGGTCGTTTAACACCTTTTAGACACCCCTTACCATACTAGTTTTGGATGTAAATAATATGGATATACCCCAATTAATCTGGGTATACCCCAATTTCGCCAAGAATTTTAAGACTGAAGAAATGTTATTTTAAAATAATTAATTTACCCCGGAATAACTTAACGAAATTTGAATATAGTTGATAGTAATTAAAAAAAAAAGGAGCATGTAGCTTTATTTATTGTTTAGAGTTAATTTTTCTAGAATGATAAAAAGAAAGGATGACTAGTTAAAACATAAGTAACGGTTTGCTTCCATATGTACGATTTAGCTTCCAGAGACGTGTTGTTTGGGTTCGTGCTTACCATCGAGAGACAAGAAGTTATATATAATACTACCTATGTTTTTGGAAAAAATATATATGATCACTTTTCTAATGAAGCCTATTTTCCAGAAAAGAAGTAAATATATTTACGGAAAATTGGTCATTTGTCCAAATATTTTTAAAACACGGTTCAAATGGACGAGTAAAAAATAGTTTGGATGAAATGGACAAAAAAAATAGCAAGGATGAAACTGGATTCATCCTGACTTAAACTTAAAAAATAGCAAGGATGAAACTGGATGCATCCTGATGTAAATTAAAAATAAGAAAAAATATTTGAAAATGGGTAGGATGAAACAAGTTACATCCTTGCTATTTTTACATTTTTGTCCATTTAAACAGTATCAAAATCTAATTATCCTTTTCACCCAAAAATTGTTGATTTTGGTCTTTTTAACCAATTTTGTGATATATTTATTAATTTTCTTTAAGGTATATAATTGGGCCCTTTGAATTGGTCATGTCGCCGATTCAACTTGCATATCCCGCTAGCTACAGGATCAAGCTCGGCTATAACGATGGAGGATATGAGAAAAACAGGAGATCTAGCAAAGATAATTAAAATGATATACTTCTCTCCCCAAAAAATTTAAAATCTAAAAAAATATGAAAAGGTTAATTAGTGGACATGGCCTTCACGAAACATAACATTTTCCTCAAATAAAAATGACGTAAATTTGCGCAGTATAATGGAGTTTATGGAAGGAAAAGACGGACATATTATACAACAATGTTTCAAGGAGTAGTTAAATCATTATAATTATTAGGTGTTTGATGCTTAATTAGGTTTTGAATTTTGAATCTTTTAAAGGGTTTTATTCGTTAACTTTATATGTAATTTAGTAATTAGGATGTTACGGTTCACACACCCATGTAATCTTTTGTTTTCCGAATGTCGTTATTTTAATGACCTGGAACTGTCTTACGTAAAATTTAATATAAATTTTAACTAATTTATAGAGAAAATTATCTTATTTAGATTCCACTTACATGACTAGTTAACATACACGAATAGAAATAAAAATGCCTAGTTAACTTTATTAGATCTTCGTCGTATTCATATTTAGTCCGGTCATAGATCGACTCGGGGTCCTAAATATTTATAACTCTAGCTAGATCTTCAAGTGAAGTTGTTAATTTTGGAGCACTTATCAGAGCAAGAATTGACATAGCTATCCACATCATTATCACCATGGCCTGCAACAATGATACATCACCAGTTCATACAGTTAGCTAGGTTACCTAATTACGCATCGCTGAATTAGTTATTTTGAGAGAGCCTATATATATAATTACCTGAGTATTTTCCGGTGACGTACTCATGATAAGCACAACCCAAGTTACAGTACTCGTGGAGAACATTTTTATTTGTAGTAGTAGTCGAATTATCATGGTGGCACGAGTTTTTACAAGTAAGGATACAATAAATCGGATTAGTAAGAACCATCTTGTAACAATGACGCAAGCACGTTCTAAAACATCCTAACTTATTAGTTGATGATGATGTTGGTGCTGGTTGATCCGCTGGTGTAGCTGATGAATAAGTCTGCCCTAAGAACACTCCACATACCATTAGAACCACCACCATCACAAAATTAGTATTCATCCTTATTATGTATGAATTTGTTTGTTTTTTATCTTAAGTTTTTCGAGTGAACTTTCTCTGAGACAAAGCTTGCCTGACTAGCTCCCTATTTTCGCTCTTTCTCTAAGTACAAGACTAATTTATAACCATGATTCAGCTAAACCAAACAATGCATGCTGGTTGCATATCCCGTTCTTTCCAATATTCGAGAGAATCTCATTAAATATGATTATTGTTCTCTCTTGCTCTCTTTTATTTTCATTAATAGCACATTAATAGCAGATAAGCATGCAATTGATCTTTCTGACTTATTTTGTACTTTAGTTATGCAGTTGTTGAAAATTAAAGGAGCTTTGAGGTTGTGCACGCCAACACAATTTAGAGTTTCTCTTACATACTCCCTCTGTTCTGATTTACTTGATGGTCTAGATTTTTTCACGCAGATTAAGAAACAACAAAGACAGTAAATTTTTTTCCAAATCTACCTATATTAATAGTTTCCTAAAACTTTAAAGCACATAATTTTTAGTTTCTAGATTTAGTGTAAATCACGAATTCCCTTGTAATTTACTTAGGATAAACAAAATATTCCTCTTTGGACTAGATTTAAAAATTGGAGTAATTATATATTTGCTAATTACGATGAGAATTAATTGTATGTCGTGATTCCAAAGCAAGGACAAATCAGTGTGAGAATATGAGGAAAATAACTTAAACTCTCATCTATTTTGGAACACAGAAAAAACCCTAAAACTTCAAGTAAAATGGAACAGAGAGTATGAAAAAGTAATTTCGACTTCTACACGAAAAAGTCAAAATCTAGCTTTGGTATATAGTTTTAGAATAGTTAATTAATGCAAAAAGTTAACTCTGTGTGAAACAAAATATTTTTACTTCTAACTTATGTGGTTGATTTTTGCTTATGGGAAACATTGATATTGTATATTGATATTTGTCATATCTCTTCTTTTCATTCCAGCTTTTATTAGAATGTGAGTTTATTGGTTGCACATAACTCAAATTCATAAAACCTTAGGACAAACACATATTAATCCCTAAGCGCATCTCCAATGCTAGGGGTCAAGGTCATCATATGTGGAGGTCTTATTAACACTTTTTGGTTGTGGGTCGTTTATTACATGACAAAAATAAAATAAAAATAAGATTCTCTACCTAAATTTCATCTCAATCCCCAAAGTCTTATCTAGTAATACTTTTTGGGGCTATTTAACGGTTGGTACCTGGCAAATAACCAACACCTTAGTTTGGTACCTAACATTTCCAATATTAACGGTTGGTACCTAGATGAATCATTGACTGTCAAAGTCAGACGTTGACCAAACTATATTTTCATTTTCTAAAACTTTATTTTAATTTAAAAAAATTGTATCTTACAAATATACCCCTAACTCTTATGTGTTTCTCATATATTTCATTTCGTGCTTTCACCTATTTCAACCAACCATCTTCACCCGCACCGTCACCACCACCGCCACCCATACCTTCCCGACACCAACTTAATCTAATCGATATATATAAAGTAACCTAATTTGCTCGGCGTCTTTAGGGGAGACCCTGAAAGAATTAGGGGCGAAATAATAAGACAAAATAGGTTGAAAATACTTATATATTCCTTCATAATCGGTAGTTTAGTTTTCTTTTATCTACCGATTGCAAAATCTCATTTTTGGGACAACTCTATATTCGGTAGTTATATGAACTATTTTGACTACCGATTATAGGCTCAACCAAATTAAAAAATAGAGGATTTTTGTAAAATCTCATTTTGGAGCTACTCTATATTCGGAAGTTATATGAACTATCTTGACTACCGATTATGGTAAGATTTCGGTAAAGAGGTTTACTGTATAATCGGAAATAGGATAACTTCATTTACTACCGATTACAGGCTCAACCAATATTCAAAAAATAGAGGATTCTTACAAAATATCATTTTTGGGGAGACTCTATATTCGGTAGTTATATGAACTATTTTGACTACCGAATATGGTTGGATATTTGAGAGTGCCACTGTATAATCAGAACTCAGGATAACTTCATTTCCTATCGATTATATGCTCAACCAAAATTCAAAAAATAGAGGATTTTGGCAAAATCTCATTTTGGGGCGACTCTATATTCGGTAGTTATATGAACTATCTTGACTACTGAATATGGTTGGATATTTGCAGAGAGCGCCACTGTATAATCGGAAGTCAGGTAAGTTCATTTCCTACCGATTATAGGCTCAACCAAAATTCAAAAAATAGAGGATTTTGGAAAAATCTCCTTTTGGGGCGACTCTATATTCGGTAGTTATATGAACTAAATTGACTACCGATTATGGTAGGATTTCAGCAAAGAGGTCTACTGTATAATCAGAAGTCAGGATAACTTCATTTCCTAACGATTATAGGCTCAACCAAAATTCAAAAGATAGAGAATTTTTGCAAAATCTCATTTTGGGGCTACTCTATATACGGGAGTTAAATAACCTAAATTCACTACGGATTATGGTAGCATTTTTGCCAAAGGTCTAATTTAATCGGGGGTCAAGATGACTTTATTTACTACCGATTATAGGATAATAAAAATTCAAAAGATAGAGGATTTTATTTTGGCAATACTTTATATTCGGAAGTTATATAAACTAAATTGACTCCCGATTGTGGATTAATTTCCGATTGTAAATTTATCTACCGATTGTGAAGGGTAGTTTGGTCATTAAAAAAACGGAGATAAGGGATAGCTACGTTTAACGTTTGGATGACCTTATTTTGTCTTTTGTGTCGCCCATAATTTTTTTGGGATCGCCCCTAAATATGTCAGGATAATTTGTAACTGTAAGTTTGGTTTTCAGCCGCGAAACATATTATCTCTGTACAAAATTTCCATTTTTTCGCATCACAAGAATAAATCTCCAACTAGTTGTATGTTATTTTCCTAGTATTCAATCAAACATTTAATCATGCATTCATCTGGAATCAATTCTCAGTAACGATTTAAGTATCAGATCTTAATTTTATCGAAAGTTCTCTTTTTGGATTTCCCTCTGTTTTAGGGTTTTTGATTTTAGTATTTGATTTTTTTCGAAATCGCGGAGAACAACAAGAATGCAAGAAGCAAAAACCAATGATCCAAACTCTAATTTCTGTAGTTTTGGAAAATTAAAAAGTATTTAATTTCAACTCAAATTTTCAACAACAACAACTTGCAGTCTTCTGGAACTCCTTTTACAAGTCTAGTCAGATTTGATGCCAACCCTGCTTTGGATCAAACTACAGAGGAACAATTTTATTTTTAACGTGAGTTTAGTTAGGTTATTGAATCCTGATTTGTGTATACATTTTAGTTAGGGTTATGATTCTTATGAAATTGATTATTAATGTTAGAAATTATTGATTATGATTGGGTTAGTGATGTTAATGAATGGCATGTTAGTGATTATGGAAGTTCATAAAATGGATGTTATGATTATCAGGATGAAATTTATGTCGATGGTTAGAGCTAGAAGTGTATATTTGGTGAATATCTTCCACAAGCATTATGGAGATCTTGGAATCTTATTTATACTGATATTGAAAACTAGATAAGTTACAGACTCTAACTGAATACAAAGACTGAAAACAAATTCAAAATATAAATGACTCAGCTGACCGTAAATATTTCCATACGACTCTCAATGTATACTCAATCAACTGACTGAGTTACACAGCTGCATTCTTATCTCTAACACCCTCCTTCAAGTTGAACCGGAGTTGATGGACGTTCAAATTGTCTCGGAGAAGTTGGAACCTTGGAGAAGATATGCCTTTGGTAAGTATATCCGCCAGCTGATCTTTGTTGCTGATAAACTTCACATTCAGCTGTCTGCGCGAAACTCTTTCCCTCACAAAGTGATAGTCTATTTCTATGTGCTTTGTTCGAGCATGGAATATGGGATTAGCAGTGAGATAAGTTGCCCCTAGATTGTCACACCATAGAGTTGGTGATGCACACTGAATCCCAATCTCTTGCAGTAATGACTGAATCCATATTAGCTCAGAGGTTTCAATAGCCACACCCCGATACTCAGCTTCTGTGCTTGACTTAGAGACCGTTTTTTGTTTTCTGGCACTCCATGAGATGAGATTACCCCCAAAGAATATACAGTAACCACTTGTGGATCGCCGATCATCCAGACTACCTGCACAGTCTGAATCAGAATAAGCAGACAGAGTATAATCTTGACTAGGTTTAATGAAGACATCATAGTCTAATGTATGCTTCAAATACCGCAGAATACGTTTAACAAGCTCCCAGTGTTCAACATACGGTTCATGCATAAACAGACAGGATTTGTTTACTGCCACAGATATATCTGGCCGAGTGATATGCAAGTACTGAAGAGCTCCAACAACACTCCTATACAGAGTGGAATCCTCAAACTTTGTAGAACCCACCTTGTATAGCTTTGCATTAGCTGCCATTGGTGTGCAAACTGGCTTGATGCCATCCAGTTTAGTACGTCTTAATAAATCTGAGATATATTTTCTTTGAGAGAGCACCAGAGATCGTCCTTGTTGCAAAACCTCAACCCCCAAGAAGTAAGACAATCTCCCCATATCTTTGATTGCAAACTCATTACCCAAATCTTGAATTAAGTTATCAACCCTGTTTGAGTCATAACCTGTGACAATGATGTCGTCTACATAAACCAGTACATAAACTACTGAGTTACCTCTATGTTGAACAAATAATGAAGAATCTGCAATGGAGGCTGTGAATCCTAGTCTTAAGAGATGATTGCTGATGCGGGAGAACCAAGCTCGAGGAGCTTGTTTAAGGCCATATAGTGATTTGTGTAACTTTCAAACATGATTTGGATAGTTAGGGTCTATATATCCAGTAGGTTGCTTCATGTAGACCTCCTCCTCTAAGACCCCATGGAGAAATGCATTCTCCACATCTAGCTGACGAAGAGACCATCCTCTCATAACTGCAAGTGTCAGAACCAACCTTATTGTACATGGCTTAATAACCGGCAAAAAGGTTTCTTCATAATCTATACCTTGTTTCTGGGTAAAACCCTTTGCTACCAAACGAGCCTTGTAACGCTGTATTGTTCCATCTGGATTTCTTTTAATACGAAAAACCCATTTAGATCCAACAATATTCATCCCTTCTTTCCACTCAACTAAGGTGTATGTTCCATTTTGAATCAAAGCATTTATCTGCACATCCATTGCATCACGCCATTCTGGTATTTGACAAGCCTTAGAGTAACAGGTAGGCTCCATGAAGTCTTGATCAAGAAGTGGGTGTTTGGTCGCAGTCAGACAGAGTTTCTGTATTAGCTTTGAAATCCCGGCTTTGTCTCTCGTGATCATTGTATGTACAGGAGCATCTACAACTTCAGCTGACTCATTGCCATTCTGGATATGGGAGACCTGAGATGATGGTAACACCTGTGATGTTGCAGGAGTCTGCTGAGGGGTGACATCCCTTAGTACCGTTAGTGTGATCGGCTGGACAACAGTCGGAAGAACATTATGCTGAGGTTGCACTGTCACTGATTGATTGTGAGCAAATATAGAAGACCCAAAAATATCAGTACTTGTTGCATGAGTGTCAGACCTTACCTCGAGAGTACGCTCCAGGGAAGAAGAGAATGGGAATATGTTTTCTTCAAAGCGAACATGCCGTGATATATATTGTCGGTTGGTTGGTAGATGAATACAAATGTAACCCTTATGAGCTGAACTATATCCTAGGAATATGCAGGGGAGAGACCTAGGCTCTAGTTTGTTGGCATTAAGGTCTTAAGCATGGATATGCTAAGCAACCAAAAACACGAAGAAATTGGTAGTCCGGTTGTTTTCCAAAGAGCAACTCAAGTGGTGTTTTGCTATCAGACGACTTGTTTGGTGTCTTGTTAATGAGATAACAGGCTGTGGTAAAAGCCTCTGGCCAAAAATCTTCTGGAAGATGAGCTTGATATAATAGAGCTAGACCACTCTCTGTGATATATTTGATTCTTCTTTCTGCTAATCCATTTTGAGCTGATGTATGAGGGAAGGTGAAACGATGTTGTATGCCTGAGTTGCTTAGATAAGTAGTTAGTTTCTTGTATTCCAAAGCGTTATCTGATTGAAAGATTTTTATTTTGTGGCCTGTGAGATTTTCTATTTGTTTTTGAAACTGAGAGAAGATATTGAAAACAGCAGATCTTTGAACCAAAGGATAAATCCATGTATAATGAGAATAAGCATCCATGAATAATAGGAAATAACGAAATCCATTACGAGATGTTTGTCGTGAAACCCAAATGTAAGACACAATAAGACTTAAAGGAGTATCATAAGTGGTAGTACTAGGAGTAAAAGGAAGGCGCCTACTCTTGCTAATATACAAGAGTGACAGAAGCCAAAGCTTTTATTTTGAACTCGAAGGGAAAACTTTTTGACAATACTAGAAACTGTGCTCAACATTGGATGCCCGAGCCGCTGGTGCCATATTGGAATGCTTGCATAAAGAAAGGTTGAAGGTGATTGCACGCCACCATCACTATCCAGCACATAAAGCCCATTCTCATTCCTTCCTGTTAGCAGCGTTTCCCCCGTGATTTTGTCCTTCACAACAAACAAATTAGTGTGAAACACAAAATATACATTGTTATCCTTACAAAACTGATGAACAGATAGCAGATTCTTTTTGATCTGAGGCACATGATACACATTATGTAAAGCAAAATTTCGATATTTAGAATTGAACTCAGTGTTACCAATGTGTGTTATTTGTAGAGCATTGCCATTACCAACTCTCACTTGTTCAGGTCCATCATATTCATGTGGGATGCACAAATTCTGAGCATCAGCAGTCATATGATTTGTCTCACCCGTATCTGTGACCCACTGAGTATTAGTTGCGTCAGGAAAGGCAACATAAGCCTCTGCAGGCCTTTGGCGATTGTCATTGTTTCTATCATAACGAAACCAACAACGATCTGCAGTGTGGTTCCTTTTCTTGCATATCTGACAGTACACATCCCATTGAGGAGAACCACGTTGCTGATTAGCTGGACGACGATTGTTATTGTTTGGAGGTGAATTTCGTCTGGGCTGATTGTTGTTCATCCTTGGTTGATTTCTGCTGGAAGATGGTGTACTCGCAGTAACAAGATTTGCCATGGGTTGGGATTCTTGAGACAGTTGATTCTCCTGACGCATCTCGTAGGTAAGAAGATGAGACTTAAAAGTCTGTATATCCATATTATCAGCAGTACCCAACACAGTAACTATTGGATCATAAGACTGATTCAATCCATTACATATGGATTGCTTCATTTCATTAGCAGGAACTGTGTAACCAGTTGCTGCAAGTTCATCAAACAAATGTTTATCTTCATTTAAATAAGCTTTCAAAGACTTGTTACCTTTGGACAAGTTATGCAGCTTCTTCTTGAGATTCATCTGGTGAGCAAACGTCTTAGGCGCAAACTCAGCTTCCAGTGTATCCCATATTGCTTTTGAAGTATCTAGCTTTGCAACAACGCTGAGAACTTCTGGTGTAAGGGTTGAGTTTAACCAACCAATGATTAACGCATCTTGTGCTTCATATGCAGTGAAGGCAGGGTTGATTTCATCACTGTCCGGGAGAGTGCGTTCTGGGATTTCTTTTGATCCATCAATGAATCCATTTAGTCCATGACCCTTTAAGATGGGTTTGAACTGAGCTTTCCATAGTATGTGGTTTGTTTCAGTGTGCTTCAATGTGACAAGATGATGTATTTGAACTTGTCTAAGAGCATTTGTTGTATCTGCCATTGCTGAATCTGTGATAGTTGTGTGTGATTTTCACTTTTTTTTTGTTTTTGGGATATTTGCGGAAGGTGATCTTGGATCTTAGAGCCTGATACCAAGCTAGAAGTGTATATTTGGTGAATATCTTCCACAAGCATTGTGGAGATCTTGGAATCTTATTTATACTGATATTGAAAACTAGATAAGTTACAGACTCTAACTGAATACAAAGACTGAAAACAAATTCAAAATATAAATGACTCAGCTGACCGTAAATATTGCCATACGACTCTCAATGTATACTCAATCAACTGACTGAGTTACACAGCTGCATTCTTATCTCTAACAGTTAGGACGAAGAAGAAGTGTAGAAACTAATGGTTTTCACCGGGGTAAACTTGTAAAATCGATTTTATTTTTTAATAAAAATTATAGAAAATAAAATATATATTGGTCAAAGTCTGACTTTAGCAGTCAACGGTTGGTCTAGGTACCAACTCTTAATATTTCAAATATTTGGTATCAAATTAAGGTGTTGGTCATTTGCTGGCCACCAATCGTTAAATAGCCCTACTTTTTGTTCAAATTTACAGACAAAAGATGATGTGGACTTAATTAAGACCCATGGTCTCCTTTACCCTCACTCACCTATGTCGTTTTTATTTATGACCTCCATCCTTGTATTGGAGATGAAAATTTGATGGACAAGGTCTTAAATCCTAGGTGTCATGCAATTTTAAGATCTTGACCATTTGCATTGGAGATGTTCTAGTATAAAATTTCATTGTTTAGGTTCTCATTTTTCGGAGCTCTTTTCAATATTTTGATTAATTTTTAAACAAAAGTTTTGATTTTTGTTTTTTCTTTAACATATCTAAAGAACGCGCGATTGGGGGATATAAAAAACAATTGGGGATATATGAAAAGGACAAAAACGGGATCCAAATATCAAATCAGGGTCACCCCTTATCTAAGTATTTTATATAATTCCTAATCCACCCCTCACTAATCAGGATTAGTGATTAACAATAATTAGTAAAATTTTAAGATTTTTGATAAATGATTAGTGTGTGTTATTATTTGTGTTTGGGTGAGTGAGGTGAGAGTAGAAGGAGGGAAAGAAAATTTAAGAGGGAATTGTAAAAATGGAGGATGATTGTGAAGAGAGAATTGTTGCGGCCGAATCTTTAGCTCAACTACAACAAGAAGCATATCTTGAATCTTCATCCAATGAAAACAACTCACAATTGCAAGTTTTTGTGGAACCAACATATTTGGAACATGAATTTTATGAGCATGAAGTGTTTCGTGAAGAACCAACCTAAGAGAGTAAAGTAGCTCAACATATGAGCACTCCCAATACTCAGGTAAAGCTGCGAATAGGTTGAAAATTTGATTTTTTCTTTGAATCCACCATTGTTGCTGCTGTAAAAGATCGGTACCGGCATGGTCAAAGTATGAATACCATGCCGGAACCACAAATATCGGCATAGTATTTATACTACGACCATGTCGGAACCTTGATATCCCCCATTTTGAAACTAAATGCGGCATAATTTGCAACCAAAAAACTATGCCGATACAGAAGTTACTTTTTACCTACCACGGAATATTCTATCGAACATGATATCGGCATGGTTAAAATCTAAGGTTACCATGCCGGTACTGCATGAAAAACATACAGGAAGCAGTGTCTTCCGAAGCTAAATACCGGCATGTAAAATTAATTAACTACCACGCCGGAACTATGTACCGGCGTGGAACCATAGATAACGAGAATGCCGGAACTGTGTACCGGCGTTGTTCAGTTTTAACGTTACCATGCCGGTACCTACAAAAAAACATACAGGAAGGAGTGTTTTCCAAAGCTAAATACCGGCATGGTATATTAAGTACGGGTCATGCCGGAACCTCCTACCGGCGTGGTAACTTATATTACGAGCATGCCGGAACCCGTATTTCCGGCATTGCTTTCAAATATATTGTTAATGTCGGAAGCGTCTCAAAATTGGTCTTCAGTTTCGGTGCAGTTCATACCAACAAATGAAAAACCACTTTGTCAGGATACGTCGGATCACTATAAAATGCCTCCGGTATGTTACCAAAGATTTCTTTTCACCTAGTATCTTGAATATTACGAATGGATTGCTTGTAATGAACCTTATAATATCTCATTGTTGTCCTTATGTAGGAAATAAAAGATCCAAAGGAAGCAATTGCTTGGGCTAAAGAGACTGCTCTTAAGAACATGCATGTGTTGGTGAAGAATACCCAAGATTCAAAAAGCCGTTTTGAGATGGTTTGCGAGAGAAGTGGGCAATACAAGGAGAAGAATAGCCACAAGAGAAAGGATTATGTATATCCAAAGAAGACTAATAGGGTATACAAGACTCATACGAGGAAGGATAATTTCCCCTTTAAGCTTGTATTCCGTTTAAATGACAAGAACAATGAATGGGATTGTGAGGTTTCGTTCGGCCGTCATAATCACCGGGATACGAAAGATTTTGTTGGTCACTCCCTAGTTGCGAAGCTAAAACCTCATGAAATGGAGGATGTAAAAAAATTGACCAAAGCATTTATCAAACTGAGACAAGTTCTCAGAGGCTTCAAGGAAAAGGATAAGACGAACGTGTCTTCTCTAAGTACAATTTATAGCGCACAAGCAAGTATTAGAAGGGTGGAATGGGAAGGCAGGAGCGTTATGCAAGAATTTGAGAAGATAGTTTGGGATTACAACTACACGCGTATCATTAAAAGAGGGCCGGACAACAAGCCCCTTCAAATATTCATTTCGCATCCTTTGCTTTCACAATTGGCTTATACATGTTGTGGTATTCTTATGATGGATTGCACCTACAAGACAAACAAATACAATATGCCGTTGTTGAACATTGTGGGGCACACATCGACAAGGTAACATTCACATTGGCTTGGTGTTTAATGGAAAACGAGAGGGACTATAATTATCATTTGGCATTACGTCAATTGAAAAGATTCTTCCGGGAAAATCAACTTCCGAGGGTCATCATAACCAATCAAGATGATGCATTAATGAATTCAATATTCGACGTCTTCAAGGATGCACAAAATTTCCTATGTACATACCATATACGTAATAATATGATAAAAACTTGTCATGCCTTGTTTGAACCCACAAAGGAGGATATTAAGAATAGAATGATTGTTTAACTAGAGGAAGATGTTCGCAAGAACAAACTATCACCCGAAGAAGAAGAACATGTGAGAGGCAAGATCAAAGAGTGAGTGGAAAAAGAACATGAGGAAAATCATAAAAAATGGTTGGAATTTTTAAGAGATTGGGAGAAATTTTATTGGTCTCTTACCGAGGATATGTATGAAAAGAGATTGAACAAGTTTATTGCCGATTAGAATGACTGCCGTCTGGTATTGTCGGACTCAATGGTTGGATAAGTTCAAGGAAAAATTTGTGCGTGCATGGAGAAACCGGTATAGACACTACGGGAATGAAGCAACTAGTACAGCGGAGGCCGCTCATGGGAGATTTAAAGATCTAATCCGGTTCTGCCAAGGAAACGTGGTTACGGTCACTGAAACAATGGAGCAATACTTTAAGAGTGATATCGATAGGATCAAGAAGGATTTTGAGAAAATCTCAATGGAAAGGATGACTTCATATTTACCATATGTTAAGTTGCTCCAAGGAATATAGTTCAATATCTCTCAATGGGAAATAAAACATATGATGACACAAATGATATGGGAGATACACTACGGCAAACCGGGTGATGTGTGTATTTTTCCCGACATGTCTTCATTGGGGATTCCATGTTGTCATATGCTTGTGAAGTATGAATAAGTGGTACCTATTGAGGTTATCGATCCGTTTTGGAAGAAACTATCTTTCGAGCCTCCCCCTACGGAAGATCCCAGACAATCACCTTGGGATACGAACGAAGCAAACGAATTCTACGAAGCTTACTAACGTGGAAACTTGGTTAGCCGGCAAGTCTTGTTGAGCCAACTAAGGCTAATTACACGCCTATGGACAGCACAAAGTGAAGAGCCAACAAAGGAAAATTCTCCCGGTAGACCACAAACCAAAATAGCAAGGAGAAAACAAAGGAAATAATTGAAATAAATGAGTCAACGTGAAAATGAACTCAATCCAAGTAAGAAACGATATCTAACCGGATGTGAGATTTCATAAGCAAGGTTCGCGGAAGCGCCGGTTCCAAACAAAAGGGGTAGGCCGAGAAAGGAACCTCTATCAAGTCAACAACAAACGACGGATTCCGTATCCACACCAAAAACCGATAAATCGGAGGTTCCAAAGAAAAGAGGTAGACCGAAGAAGGTACTCACATCGATCGAACAAGAATAACAACATGAAAATTCTGAATCCCCATCCATAGTCGTTGTAGCGGAGGTTCCAAAGAAAAGAGGTAGGCCGCCAAAGGTACCAACATCAAGCTACCAAGAACAACAAGGAGAGTATTCCGAAGCCACAACCATAGTCGATGTACCGGAGGTTCCAAGGAAAAGGGATAGGCCACCAAAGGTACAAACATCAAGCTTCCAAGAACAACAAGGTGACGAGGCGGGGGTTCCAAACAAAAAGGGAAGGCCGAATAAGGAACCTACATCAAGTCAAGTAAATCAAGGTGAAAGTTCCGAAGCCGCCCCAAAAATAAGTGATAGCAAAGGTAAGCGACCCATATCTAGTCAACAACCACAGGATGGCGAGAACTTCGTAGGCACGACCAAAGTTGATATGGTTTCGGTTCCAAGGAGAAGGGGAAGGCCAAGGAAGTACGGAATCCCAACACATACTGAAGACGTTGGAAATGTAGAGATTGCATAGGATGGAATGGATATAATTAAGCTAAAAGTTGGTAATATGAAGATGTTTAAGGATTCCAAAATAGGTAGGACTTATAGACATTACCATACCAAGATATAGTCTTACGTACAACTTCCTGAGACTATTCACGAGTTTATTGTGAATACGGATGATGTCAATGGATATGGAAATTGTGGCTATCATGTCGTGACCGAACAATTAGGAATCTTCGAGACGGTTGTTAGTAGTGGAATGACACCATGCCGATATGCTAGAATGAGGATGGCCGAACAACTTGTGAAAAAGAGGAGATTTTATGAGCAATTGGTTGGTCAAGGCGAGGGGTTTGATAATATGTATGCTCAAGTGTTAGGACCCGAGCAGGAGATGAAGTTTCTTCCTTCTAAATATTGGATGAGATTTCGCTTTGTGGGCATCTAGTAGCGGATATATTTAATTGTGTTGTTCATTATTTTACCCCCGCCGTAGAAGTAACATTTACACCAAAGTGGCAAAAATGCGAAGGATCTCTGAAGAAGAGAAGAGTTTTTTTGGCGTTCGTGAACGGTAATCATTTCGTTATTCTAAAACTCAAGGAAAATTGTTCATTTCCACCCGTTTGTGGGATGGTTAAAAACAAGGATCTAGATCCCAATATCTGGAAGGGATGGATGGCATTGTATGAGGAGAATCACCAATTTTGGGATGCGTTGGACTTATCAAAGAAACCTCTCCAAGAGGAGGAGATGCAAATTCATACGCGTGGAAGCGATGATGAGTAATTTGGATATATATGGTTCACTAATACGCAACATTTTGTTTTCTTTTTAGAAGTGTGAATTGTAAACATTAAATCATATTTTGATGCCAATGACGGCATGGTTATCTTTCATTATTACAATTCCGGGACTTAGGTGCCGGCGTATAACTTACCTTTTGAAGCAGTGCCCGAAATTCTGAAAAACATCCAGAGATATTAGTAAATGTGCCAGCATTGGAAGTAGAATAAAAACAGTGCCGGTACTCAGACAAAAATATTTTGCACCTGGAGTTACAGACTGCCGGCATGGTAGGCCAAAATACATTCAACGCCGAAACTCTGCAATTTTTGGGATTTTGAAAATTCTGAGTGCCGGCATTGATATTACGCTTTTCGAACATGCCGATACTTAAGAAAAACTTGGAAATTTGTTAAGTCTTGGCACATTCAAACTCTGTAAAAGAGGTAACTTTTATCAACATAATAAATAAAATAACAACACTAGATTGTATACAAAGACAAACTCCAATTTAAGAGGTTCCAAGCCTAAAACAAATCGTACATAAACCAAATCAAGCAAAGAGTTTATCAAGACACACAAACAAACACATTTTTCAAGACACACAAACAAACATAAGTCGATTCTAACCTAAAACCATTGCTATAAATCGATTTAAACACTCATAAAGTAGTTAAAAATCACTTACCTTCACACAGAAGCCATGTTTACGAGAGGTCGATTGTCCGAGTTGGCTGCTTCCTCTTCTTCTTGCTCTTGAGCAATCAAAGCAAGCATTTCCTGTAATTTCTGTTGAGCAATCGAGTTTGATTTCGATTGGGCATTTGGTTTCTTTCGTGGAGGCATCATGATTCTGGTAGGTTAATCGACGAAGAAAATTTTGAATCGACGATTAATCGTCGATGAAGAAGAAGATGGAAAAAAAAATCAAAACCTAACCCTAAGAGTGCCGGTACTATTTTTAGAGAATGGGGGATATATGAATTTAGTTTTTGATTTTAAGTTTTAGTAGTAAGGTTATATTGGTCTTTTCATAATGTTTTTTGATTAACCAAAAGGTGTTTTAGTATTTTCATACCCTAAAATCATCCCTTAACAGACACTACTGGTTGGGGGAAGTAATCTATATCCCCCAATTGTTTTTTATATCCCCGATCGCGCGTTCGTTCTATTTAAAATACTTTGTGACCCTTACTCCGGGTTTAATCTATTTTCTTGTGTTAATTAATTATTTGGTTAATGTTTCTAATTGTCTTATTATTAATTTAAATATTCTTAATATGAGTAAATAATATATTAAATATAGAAAAAAGATACATTAAAATAAAAATTATTATATTTCATTCGGAAAAATATAAAATTAAGTAAGAAAACGATAAAGAAGATGTTTTATGTGAAAAAAGAATTTCCTTAAAGTAAGAAATATTAAAATAACTAAAAAATTAAAGGTGAATGGAAAATCAAACGGTCAAATTTTGATTAGGGTGAATGAGAAGGATCTGTTGACATGTTTATTCTCATGCTATTTAGCTATTCTGACATCAATCCACAATATAAAACAAAAGGGTTTTGATCCTTGGACGATTGGATAACATTTTGAGAGACAAA
The DNA here is from genome assembly GCF_003573695.1 of Papaver somniferum. Lineage (NCBI taxonomy): Eukaryota > Viridiplantae > Streptophyta > Magnoliopsida > Ranunculales > Papaveraceae > Papaver > Papaver somniferum. The sequence goes on along the minus strand of NC_039364.1, from coordinate 229,458,203 downwards.
CGTTGCATCCGACCATCTCAGTTTTATCCCAACCAAACACATCTAACGGATGTAAGGCTGTTACTTCTTTTCCTAATGACTTTGCATTTATTGGGTTCCCTCATAATTATATCATAAATAAAAGAAAAAGATATGTGACACCCAAATTTAATTATGGAAAAATAAAACTGATTATGGGGGAAAATATACAAATAAAGGTCATTAGCTTTAATTATCTCATTATTTTATTTTTACATTGTGTTCTCCATCCAAAAATATATAAATATTTAAATAAATGTATGAATATTGACTAACATGTGATATATTTTCTCTGTACGTTGACAACACCCCATAACTCAAATAACTTGGTCTTCAATATATATATATACAAGTCAAAAATTAATAACAATATTGACATTTATTTGAGTACGCTATTTTTTTCTTTTTTAAATGTGGATTCATTTTTTTATATTTTTAACTTTATATATTTAGGTAAAATTCTTTAGATGTAAAATAAAAAATATTTAAAATATCAAAAGTAAGTTAACTTTTTTAAAATCTTTTAGAAAATATTATCTTAACAAATTTTCTTTTATTTTTAAGAATATACATATCAAAGTTTTGATCATGTAGGAATTGTTAATTTCAATAGAAGAAAAATGATCGTGATATAATTACTCCTGTGCATTACAATTCATTTCAGGACTTACGCGCAGAATATCGAAATATGACATGTGTATTCAAAACATGTCATACACAGCTTAAAGAAAAGTCGTTGATTTTAGGTTGTGTTATTACCTCTTACAAACATTTGTATTCCAGTACATTTATCTTTTAATACATTGCATTCTATGTTCCAACAACATAAATAAGTATCTGGGCCGACATAAAAGTCTCTAGCATTAACATAATGTATTTACCCGTTGATCACATTCAAAGTAACTGTAAACACGAGGATGAAATATTTATAGTTTTCCTAATTGTCTTCTGAAAAATCCTCGAAGAAACATGGATATGATCATAGTTTCCATGTTTTTTATACTATTGTATTAATAAGCTACAACAAATTTATCAGAATTGTATTACACGTATATTGCTTCACTCTTAACTAGTACCGTTACGATACGAGTTATTTCTAGTTTTTCTTATAAAACCCAAAGAATAACGAATTAGTAGATGGGTATACATTCACCTTGACATTATTTACCCAAAGTCATCTATACATTGGTCTAAGACATCAAGGTTGGAGAAAGATTTTAGAGAAAATGGATGCGAATCCTACATGGACTTAAAATTTATTTATCCTCACACACATACCATTGGAGAAGCTCTTAGGAAAATTAACCTACCTTAATTTCCTAGTGGAGGGATCAAATGGGGTCTGCTGACCCATTCAATTTGTCAGAGTGCTGCTTAGTACTAAATCATAAGCCGACTCCTTTTAAATTTAAAATATTTTTCCAACTTTAACCTAGTCAAGCAAATTCCTAGGTCCTGACTTTTCATACAGTTTGGTCGCCCAAGACACCTAATGCGTCCAAGGCACATAATGTGTAGGCCCTCGATATTAAGTAACGAATACCTTTTCCCATGGTCCAGATTGGGGGTATACAACGAGACCCACTAAAGATGGAAAAATTCTGCTTTTCTGGCTCCAGATCCCTTGCCCCCAGCTTCCTTATCCCCTCATATCCCACCAATCATAAAACGACACATTTGTGAAAAATAACAACTAAATTTGAAAAAGCGGAGTACAACAACCACACCCAATATTTCGTTAGGAAATCTGTATGGACTAACTCCAATATAATTCCAACAGAATCAACTAGACAGATAGACTCAATCAAGGAAAATATATCCAAGAGTTACACCTATGTTTCTCCATATAATCAGCAAATCAAACAGATAGAAATCCGAGAGCCTGATTAATATGAGAAACAACTTGAACGGTACCAAAGACCAATCAATGTTCAAGTGTCAATCAATTTAAATCAACAACCAAAGGTTAGATTTACCAATTGATTGAACTATGCACAACCTGTGATATTTCAATTATATAAACAAATATACTGCGGAATAGAAATAACACATACACCAGAAGTTTTGTTAACGAGGAAACCGCAAATGCAGAAAACCCCGGGACCTAGTCCATGTTTGAATACCACACTGTGTTAAGCCGCTACAGACTCTAGTCTACTACAAGTTAACTTCGGACTGGAATGTAGTTGATCCCTAACCAATCTCAGACTGATTAAGGTACAGTCGCATTCCTTACGCCTCTGAATCCCAGAAGGACTCTACCCACTTGATTCCTTAGCTGATCTCACCCACAACTAAGAGTTGATACAACCCAAAGTCGAAGACTTGATAAACAAATCTGTCTCCCACAGAAAAGTCTATTTTGATAGATAAATCTTTCTTCCACAGAAAAACCTACGAAGTTTGTTCCGTCTTTTGATAAATCAAGGTGAACATGAACCAATTGATAATTCGGTCTTATATTCCCAAAGAACAGCCTAGAAATATCAATCACCTCACAATAACTTAACTATATGGTAGTAGAACAAGTTATTGCAGAATCACAAAGAATGAGACGAAGAGCTTTGTGATTACTTTTTATATCTTACCTATCGGAGATAAATCTCGAGCAAACCTTAGAGAAGATAATACTCAATATGATAGAACAACATAAGATCAGAACGCGCAACTACAGAGAAAATAGTTAGGTCCGGCTTCAAAATCCTAATGAATTCTTTAAGTCGTTAACCTATAATAGTTTTAAGAAAAACCTAGGTTAAAGGAGAATCGACTCTAGTCGCAACTAGTATCACACAGGAGGTGTGGGGATTAGGTTTCCCAGTTTCGAGAGTTCTTCGTTATATAGTATTCAAATCATGGTTTGCAATCAATGTTACCTTGGTAACAAAGCATTCAATATTCACCGTTAGATGAAAACCTGATTAAACTCAAGCTAATATCTTTCTACCGTTAGATCGGAATTAGCTTGTTATACACAAATGAAAAGTGACTTCATATAGGTATGGGTAACCGTACCTAAACGTGTACAACTTGTTGGATCAACAATAGTCTACCGAAGTTAGTCATATAAACACTTTCATATCAACCTTGTTCATCTCAATCAGAACTAGTTCAAATGACTCAAATGAAACTAGTTTTAGAGTTGTTCAATTGTTTATATTCTCATAGAAGTATGCGAGACACAATTGAAGCAAAATCGGTTTTGATTCACTTGAATCAATTCATGAATATTATAGCCACGGTTTGCAAAAGATTGCATTCCTTATTATATAAATGTATTAGTTCATGAACAACTCGATTTTAGAACATAACCTACTCAAGTATGCAAACGGGTACGCATACCTAAGTGGTCAGACTTAGTTTGGGTTCGCCAGTATGCAAACGGGTACGCGTACCTCCAAACTCCCGGACTTGAACTTATGCCAGTACGCATACAGGTATGCATACTAAGTTCTTGGACTTTCAACTAACCAACCAATACACATGCGGGTATGGATACTATGGTTCCCGGACTTGGAATAACTTGAAACAGTTAGCATACAAGTATGCATACTGTTATATATCTAATCATGGTTAATTGTTCTAAACTCCCATTTTAATCATTGAAACATACTTAGAAGACGACAATAGCTGTCTCAAAGTAATTTTCAAGTGATCGATAGATCAATAAGAAACATTCCGAGTCTATATCAAATGATTGTCTCACACAAACCATTAGGTTAATGACTTAAAGACTTCATTGGGATTGCGAATCCAGACCGAACTATTTTCTTTGTAGTTGTGTGTTCTGATCTTGCTTTATTCTATCGTATTGAGTACTATCTTCTCTAAGATTTGCTCGAGATTATTCTCCGATAGGCAAGATAAAAAGTAGTCATAAACATCTTCGTCACATTGTTGTGATTTTATAATATCTTGTTTCGCTACCATACGTTTAAGATTATTGTGAGGTGATTGATATTACTAGTCTGTTCTTCGGGAATATAAGTCCGGTGTATCAATTGGTTCCTGTTTACCTTGATTTATCAAAAAACGGAACAAAACTCATGGGTAATTCTGTGGGAGACATATTTATCTATTCAATTGAATTTTCTGTGTGATACATATTTGTTTATCAAGTCTTCGACTTTGGGTCGTAACAACTCTTAGTTGTGGGTGAGATCAGCTAAGGGAATCAAGTACGTAGAGTCATGCTGGGATTCAGAGGCGTAAGGATCGTGAATGTACCTTGATCAGTGTGAGATTGGTTAGGGACCATCTATATTTCAGTCCAAAGTTAACTTGAAGTGGGCTAGTGTCTGTATAGGCTATACAATATGGTGTTCAAATCTGGACTAGGCTCCGTGGTTTTTCTGCATTTGCGGTTTCCTCGTTAACAAAACTTCTGGTGTCTGTGTTATTTCTTTTCCGCATTATATTTCTTATATAATTAAAATATCACAGGTTGTGCATAGTTCAATCAATTAGATAATCCAACCTTCGGTTGTTGATATAAATTTATTGACATTTGAATATTGGTCTTTGGTGCCGTTCAAGTTGTTTCTCGTAATAATCAGTCTCACGGATTCTATCTGTTTGATTTGCTGATTACATTGAGAAACAAAGATACAACTCTTGGATATATTTCCGTTGATTGAGTCTGGCTGTCTAGTTGATTCTCTTGGAATTATATTGGAGTCTATCCATACATATTGTTAAACGAAATATTGGGTGAGGTTGTTAGACCCCCGCTTTTTCAGATAATATCCTAATTAGGTGAAATCTCTTACGACCGCTCGTTTAAAGACTTATGTGGGATCAAAAATCCCTACGAGTACCGTTGGTGGAAAACTAGATAATTACAGTATTATTAGTTTCGATTTATTTTATTCACTGATAGTTGTCGAAACTTTGATTGCACCTAGTTTATTTATGCTTAAGAATCTTCTCTCCTGATATAAGATTCACTCAAACTAGATCAGAGTATCGACGGGATTTTTAAAATTGTTGTTAGATCTAAAGACATCTTGTGATAATGCACTGTTAACAGACTCCGTTCAGTGCGTGATTCATCACAAGAGATTCAAGTGGTGTTGTGCAGGTTATTGAAGATTAAAGAAGATTTGAAGACGAAGAAGATTTCTTATTAGTTTTCGTATCTTGTGAATTGTGTGCACAAACCTTGATCGGCTGGGATCCAACTAGAATCATATTTATTCGATTGATTAGTTGCGTGAGATCGGCATTCTCTATATTTCTCTTTGAGACTTATTTTGATTGAGTGTGAATCTATACTTGAATATTTCGGTAGTTAAAGTTAGATTGATTTAACCAGACAAAGAAGTTTATTATATTAAACGGAAGAGCCTTTGTCAACGACTCATCTAAATCTTGTAGCAAGATTGATTATAGTGTTTACCAAACAGATTCTTCCTTTGTTATTTGGAAAACGATCCAAAGGACTTGCTATTCTCGTGCGCGACTGTAGAAGTCAAAGGCGCAGGGATACCGAGGTAACTAAGTAGCTAGGTGTAGTATACTTGGTCTCAACTATACGAAGTTGGTATTAGATTTTATATAGAGGCTTAATTCTCAGAGTATTCAAAACTGGACTAGGTCCCGGGGTTTTTCTGCATTTGCGGTTTCCTTGTTAACAAAATCTTGCTGTGTCTTTTACTTTGATTTCCGCATTATAATTGTTTATTATAATGAAGTAAAATACACGTATATGTTAACTCCGCATTACTTGATAGTGATCTTATAGATTTTGGTTATTACCGAACCTATTATCAAGTAACACACTTTGTATTGTCTCGATCTTGTACCCATAGTCAATCACACAAGTTATCTTGGTTGTATTGTCTCGATCTCGTATCCATATACAATCACACGAAATGTGAACCGAATTGTCGTATTTTCTCGACCCTGTCCATAGACGATCACATTCGGTGGAGGACTTATAGGTTGAAACAAAAAGATTGTGGTGTATTTGGGTACCCTCGTCTTTTCAATTTTAGATAAACCTAGTTTTTTCCCACTTATTCTTTTTCTTCTTCTTCTTCTACTCTCTTCTTCCCTTTCTTCTTCTTCTTCTACTCGAAAACCTGAAAAAACAACTCAATAACTCAAATGATTTCCTAACACTAACTATATAATCATAATTATCGATTAACACTAATTAGTACTAATTAATTAAGGACAAATTAATCATTACGAAATTTTTTGGATAATGGGTAGGTTCATTTTAATTCTTACCGACTTTATATTGTTTTATAAATCGTCCCTAATTTTTTTTGGGTCGCCCCTTAAATATGCCAGGTTTAAAGTCCGTTAGTTATATAATTTGTTTATTTCTAGCTTATTGAAGATCCATTTCATCGTGTGCAAGCCTGGCCATACCCTCCAAAAAAAAAAAAGACTATTCCCATCCGACATTTACTCCCTCCGTTTCAAAATAATAGGCTTGTGTGGGAGTAAAATTTTACACGTGCATGACATTTTACCCTCGTTTGTCCCCTTTCAGGTTGTATTGAATTTGGGATGTCTAAAAGTGACTTTTGTTGTGATGTTCCCAGGTGCTTGAGTGGCAAACCCCCTGTCATATCATCGCTATGAGCAAAAAATGGGAACACACCCTTTGAAACTCTGGATGCTGATAACAACAAAACAGTAGTCCAATTATTACCTACCAAATGGGACCCACCGCCTCCATAAACATTACCATGCATTCCGATTAGGGACACTCTTTTAATCATGATTGCTAAAGGGCGGGTCCTATAATAACAGGGCATGCACCAATCAAGAGATTCAACAGTCAAGATCTTTTTGTTTTACAGGGATTGGTATCCACCCCGCTAAACCCTGTAACTTCCTTTAGCAATTACACCGCTCTCCCTACAAAATTTTTAATTGAGAGTGGTTGTTACCATTTTGCTTACCGTGGCTGTTGCAAGAAAGTTAACGGTGACGATGGTGACCGTTGGTGCACAAAATGTGAGACCAAAATTGACATTCCGCGTTGTTTGTAGCTTTTATTTTAATAAAATGGAATATCCAGATTTCGGCAGTGGTTCGTCGATAAAATAGAATATAGGTAATGGTTTGTCCTTTCTTAACACCGAGGCCTTTTCAGCACAATTGTCTCCAGAGTTGGTAGAAAACTCTGCAGTTAAGCGTGCTCGGGCGCGAGTAATCCAGGGATAGGTGACCATCCGGGAAGTTTCTGTTGGATTACCGCAGCGATGCCCGTTAAAAATCCCACACTACCGGATAACCGCAGTGGCTAAGTGGAGACAATATTAGTGGAGGCACGGGTCATTACAAATTGTATCAGAGCCGACGACAGGTCACCTGCCGAGGATGGGAAGGTACGTTGGACGGGGTTAATCCAAGTGCTTCTTTCATGAGGGGCAGGGAACGTCGGAGATCTAGTATTGAAAATTCCGGAGTCGAGGACAGCTCCAATTTAAGGTGGTGGTATTGTAATACCCCGATTTCGGCAGTGGTTCGCCGATGAAATGGAATATAGGTAATGGTTTGTCACTTCTTAACACCTAGGCCTTTTCAGCACAATTGGCTCAAGAGTTGCCAGAAAATTCTGCAGTTAAGCGTGCTCGGGCGGGAGTAATCCAGGGATGGGTGACCATCCGGGAAGTTTCTGCTGGATTACCGTAGCGATGCCCGTTGAAAACCCCACAATTTGTAATGACACGTCCCTCCACCGATACTGTCCCCACTTAGCCACTTCGGTCATCCGGCAGTGTGAGGTTTTTAACGGGCACCTCTGCGGTTATCCATCAGCAACTTCCCGGGAGGTCACCCATCCCTTGATTGTTCCCGCCCGAGCATGCTTAACTGCAGAGTTTTCTGCCAACTCTGGAGGCAATTGTGCTGAAAAGGCCTCGGTATTAAGGAAGGAAAAATCATTACTTATATTCCATTCGGAGAACCACTGCCGAAATCGTGGTATTACAATACCACCACCTTTAATTGGAGCCGTCCTCGGCTCCAGAATATATTCACAAGCCCGGATCTCTGACGTTCTCTGCCCCTCATGAGAAGTACCTGGACCAACCCCGTCCAGCGTACCTTCCCACCCTCGGCAAGTGACCGGTTGTCGGCTATGATACTATTTGTAATAACCCGTCCCTCCACCGATATTGTAATAACCAGTCTCTCCACTAATATTTTCCCCACTTAGCCACTGTGGTCATCCTGCAGTATGAGATTTTCAACGCGCACCACTGCGGTCATCCAACAACAATTTCCTGGGAGGTCACCCATCCCTGGATTGCTCCCGCCCGAGTACGCTTAACTGCAGAGTTTTCTGCCAACTCTGGAGCCAATTGTGCTGAAAAGGCCTCGGTGTTAAGGAATGACAAATCGTTACTTATATTCTATTCGGTGAACCACTACTGAAATCGGGGTATTACAATAAAACTTATGAATCCTAATGGATTGAGATACTGGTATGAATTCTAATATCAACACAACTGGCATATACAAGGGTACCAGCGGTGCATAATCTTCATTCTCAACTCATCTGGCATATACAAGGGAACCATCAATCGATTTTATTGAACAATGATAATTAAAAAAAAAATCTGCTATTTTTTTCTTTCTCTTTTTCATTTGTTTTCCTCTATTATTTCTTTTTTTCCCTATATATATAGATATACTCTGATTGGTCTAATTGGTCTGTTTTTTTATAGTAGTAACTCAATCACTGTACTTCATCCCACCAAATCACTTAGACAAACACCGAAAAGTTTGCAAAAATAAAAAACAGAAAGTGATAAGACGACTCCGAGATACGATGAAACTACCATGTTATTTCTAACACCTAAGCTCTGTCCTTTTATGATTAGACTCTATAGTTTGGGTCCTTCAACTGCTACAACCACGATGTTTCTATCCACTTAGATTGGTTTGTGTTATCCTGAAGGAACAGGTTTCTAGACTTTGGAATTTATCATGCAATTTTTTTAAGACAAGGAAATAACCAAAGGCTAAAAACTATATATGATAAACACTTCCTACACTTAAACTTCATATTGTACTCAATGTAAATTTATTCATCCAAAGTAAAATTTAAGGTGGGAAATTCCTAAAATGATATGCAACAAGAAATTAAAAATCAGAAAAAACTAAAAACAAAACAAGAAAAGATAAAAGCCAAAGACAAGAAATACATAACCGATGGGATGTCTGCCATGCAGCGCTTGGTTTAAAGTCGACATCCCGACTTGCATGATAAACTCCCGATACACCAACAATCTTAAAAGTTGGGAATCCACCGATGGAACTTGTTTTGCAAACACTAGCTTCACACAAATATTAGTAATACAAAACAAAATTGAATCTATTGGCCGATAAAAGTTTCCCCCCACACTTATTCTTGTCCACACTTGGAAGCGGATAAATAATATAGAGTTCGGGAACTTATATAGTTTCTTGTTCCAAAACCTACAAAGTATGAGAATCAAGTGTTTCTAATGGAGGATATCGAGAAACAAAGTCATTCAACAATGTTTCCGAAGCACATACATTTAATCCAATAAGAGGTAAAGGAGAAGAAACAATATGCAAGGTATTAGACAACCCTTGCACAATCTCTTGTAGCACGGAATCCTCTCCATCCTTGAAAAATTCAAGTGAATTATTCACCTCTTGTATATCATGGTCCTCTATCAAACATTGCAACCATTCTTCATCCTTTTCTGCCTTAACTAAAGTCTCGACACCAACATCTTCATTATAATCCTTTGCAAGCTCAATTGGGTCTTCCACAATAGTAATCAAATCGTTTTCATTCTCAACATACCTCTTCATTGTTCGACACATACTCTACTTCAGATTCAAGTTTCTTCATAAGGAACTTTTTTAGAACACTCATTGCATCATCATCAAGCTCTACCATTTGAATAGGTAATTGATCATTATTAATATCAAGTATTGAGTATGTTACACTAGTGTCATCTGAAAAAGCAGGGGTCTAACAACACCACCCAATATTTTGCTTAGCAATCTGTATGGACTAACTCCAAAATACTTTGCTAGAGAATCAACTAGACAGTCAGACTCAATCTGGATTAAAGTATCTCAAGGAGTCAATATCTCTCACTTATATTGATTTACTTAAGCTAAAACAATAGCGAGTCTTTAATCAAACACAAGGAATAACTTGGACGGTACCAAAAACCAATATCCATGGATCAATTAATATCAATCAACAACCAAAGGTTGGATTTCCAATTGATGATCTTAACGCACAACCTATATTATTTCAACTATATAAAATATAATGCGGAAAAGAAATAACACAGACACCAGAAGTTTTGTTAACGAGGAAACCGCAAATGCAGAAAAACCCCGAGACCTAGTCCAGATTGAATACACACTGTATTAAGCCGCTACAGACACTAGCCTACTACAAGCTAACTTCAGACTGGACTATAGTTGAACCCCAATCAGTCTCCCACCGATCCAAGGTACAGCTGTACTCCTACGCCTCTGATCCCAGCAAGACACTGCGCACTTGATTCCCTTAGCTGATCTCACCCACAACTAAGAGTTGATGCAACCCAAAATCACAGACTTGGTAATAAATAAATCTGTGTCACACAGAAAATTCTATCAAAGGATAAATCTGTCTCACACAGCAAACCCTAGGTTTTGTTCCGTCTTAAGATATAAAATCAAGGTGAACAGGAACCAATTGATAATCCGGTCTTATATTCCCGAAGAACAGCCTATATTAATCAATCACCTCTCAACAATCCTTCTTGACTACACAAGCGGTTTGTCGAGGAATCACAAACAGTGAGACGAAGATGTTTGTGACTTATTTATGTTGCCTATCGGAGAACTCTCACGATATAAAGCTAATTAAAGATTGTACTCGTACGATAAAAGATGCAAGATCAGATCACACAACTACGATAAAGTAGTATCGGTCTGGCTTCATAATCCCAATGAAGTCTTTAAGTCGTCAACCTGGTTTTAGAGAAGAAAACCAAAGGTTAAAGAAGAATCGACTCTAGCGAGCGCACTAGTATCACACACACGTGTGAGGATTAGTTTTGCACAATGCTAGATGTCTCCTTTATAGCCTTCAAATCAGGGTTTTTCCTTAGTTACAAAGCAATCCATGTTCACCGTTAGATGAAAACCTGATTTAGATTTAAGCTAATATTTCTCAACCGTTAGATCGAAAACTTAGCTTTTCAAACACACTTGGGTAGACGTTTACTGGGTTTGTGAAAACCATGCCTAAACGTGTACGTGTATGTTGGTTCAACATAGTAACCCAAAAGGTTAACCATATGAGCAATTCATATTAACATAGTTCTTCTTCACCATAACTAGTTCAATTGACTCAAATGAACTAGTTAGAGAGTTGTTCAATTGCTATGAGATCTTATGTAACTACACAAGATACAATTGAAACAAAGATGATTCGATTCGATGAATCGGCTCATGAACTTTATAGCCACGGTTTGCATAAAGCATTCCTTAGTAATTTAAGTTTCATGTTCAGAGCACATCTTTAGATCATAACCACTTCACCTCACAAACAAGTTCGCGGACATAAGGCAACCGACAGAGTTTTCCAAACTCAGCAGAAAATCTCGGCAAAGAGACTTCTGCCAGTTCGCGGACTGAGTTCGCAGACTAAACACGCAAACGAGTTTTTGGAAAATCCCTGCAAAAATTCTCGGTAAGAGAATTTCCGTCAGTTCGCGGACTGAGTTCGTGGACTGGGTTCACGGACTTGGCAAATCCAATTCCTCCGGTTTCTCTCAATCAAAAAATTTGGAAAACTTCGGATTAAGGAATACATGGTTATGTAATCTAAACTCACATTCCAATCATTGAGATATTCTCACAGGACGTTATATAGCCGTTATTCACAGACCGTTTCACGTCAGAGCAATTCTCAAAGTCATTGAAACTTTTCATGACTTTTGTCACTAGGTGAAGATAAACTTGATCAAAGCGAAACGCTTTACCAACACACGATTTCGAGAAAAATATAAGTAGTGAATACTCAGCTCGAAATGTAAAATGTGTATGATCCAGTCTATATAAAATATGATTTTTTTTTTCATAAGAAGTAGGAGATAGAATAGATAGACTTTTGAGTGATAGATAAGTTCAAGTATCCACATACCTTTTTGTTGATGAAGTTCCACGGTTCCTTGAGTAGATATTCGTCGTTGTATGATGAATATCCATGAAGTCCTTGAGATCCACTACACTTTTCTATCCTAGTCCGGGACTTAGATATAATAGACTAGAAATCAAGACTCATAGTTTTGATCACTAACATTGACAAACATGCTTGACATAGCAACGCATGCGAGGTCGACCGAGCTATGCTCTAACCATCTCCCTTTTTGTCAATTTTAGTGACAAAACTAATAATACATATGGTATACCAAAAAGATAAACTTTAGTGGCTCCTATTCCATAGTCTAATACGTTCCTTGAAATCTTCGTCCTTCCAAGTACTCCAATGATCCCAAAGATTGTAAGTTTAGCACCACCGTTGTTGAAGATCCGTAGCTATAACAATGAGAGAAATCGAGATTCTCGATCATTATTATACAGTATCATAGTATTATTATGTAACATCAAAGTCCAATTGCATCACGACTTTAACAACAATACTATGGTGATATGTATCACTCCCCCTTAGTCAATACTCCATCTCGATCATGGAAACCACTCCCCCTTACACAATGATCTGAAAGCCATATGTATTTGTAGTGTGAACTACATTATTTCTCCCCCTTTTTTTCAATAAAATTGACAAAGGTAAAAAAAACAAGATCATAATGAAATTTACACAAGAGACATTTCATAGACTAAAAGAAAAAATATATACCAACTTAATTTAGATGCAATCATAAAGCCGAAGCTAAATGCATTCATCAAGGAGTTTTAAGATACAAGATAATCCCTATAAAATTCCACAGCCGCACACCCCGCAAGATATTACCATTAAGCACAAGTTCAAAAGAACTCTCCCCCGTTTTATGTCATTCCCGAAAGAACAACAAGAGCGACCTTAATTTCGAAATAAAAGAAGGATTTTTTTAATTGGACACCAAAAACCATGGAAATGATTTTCTATATCCAAAACTCAATCAAATTAATCACAAGTAAACTCATGATTAATTTAATTGGAATACGCAACTAAATCAAACCACAAAAGTGATCAATTTAATTGATTGTGCTCAACATAAGAAAACTCACGGAACTACGACTAAGATAACCACACAGAGATGACTACCTTAATCGTGCAAATACTCAACATAAGGAAAACCTTACGGAATATACGACTACATCAACCAATAGAATATGATTAGTGTAGTCGTTCATATACTCAACACAAGAACTTGTGGAATATATGAAAACTCAACTAGATTAATTACAAGAGAACCTCTAATTAATCTAATTGGAATACACAACCAAACTAATCACCGAAGCAATCAATTTAATTGTCAAAAGATTTTGCTCGACAAAAGAAGACTTTCGGAGCAAACAACTAAATAACCAATCAAGATGATTAATTTAGTTCAAGAATGCTCAACATATATCATCTCATGGAACAACCAACAAGGCCAATATTAATCGACATAGTTGTAAGGTGCTCAACATAAGATACACAATTGAGCCTTCACATTAAAACATAACAAAATGGATCAATAAAGATCAATACCATGGATAACATACAAGGATCTATTCTATTTTCCATCACTATTTGCATAACGACATAATAGACTTTATCCTTGTCACACAAAAGATTTTACCCTATTTTCCATCAAATACATGACTGCATAGGCATAACTTTTGTAATTGTCAAAAGTCCATTCGTCCTTTCATCAATACGAATACCAATTTATGAACGACTTTACTTTTGACAGCATATGGGACCTTCAAGTTCACGGACGCAAACAATACATATCCCATAAAAATATTGCAATACTTCAAAATCAAAAAGATTAATACTGCAATAACAATCTTTGCCCTTAGAAGGTAGAATCAATCTTTTTCGCATGGATTTATACCAAGAGTGGTTACCAAAGCGTATAAAAAGATTTCCTTAACAAAGAAGAACATACAAAGTCATTGACGACTATGCACCATAGTTCACATGAGATGATTGTGAACACTCAATAATATAAAGCAATGTGAACTACTACCCATTCTCGAACTTCCTTCTTTGTGATTCACCAACATCACTCTTGTAACAACTACAAAATAGCTTAGAATAGGATTTCTCCAAGAATCCCAGTGCCCAAGTCCAAGAGAATAGAACAAGTGCAACGAACCGGAGAAAACACTAAAAAACAAGAGACAAGACAAAAACCAAAATTAACTCATTCAAATTCAACAATTATCATCATCTCCATTTTGAAGGGAATTCAATAAGGAAGAGAATGCAAAAAGAATGAGGTAAATCCGAGTTCGGACGAAGAAGTTACGGCCAAAACAAGTTTACCGAATATTGACGTCAAGTATGCATATGGGTTTGCGAAATTAAACCCCTGGATTTTTATTTTAAATTCTGTTATGCATACTTGGTATGTGTACCATGTAGTCCAAACATCCTGAACTATTATTTTCAAACCTAAACATTTAAGAACCTTAAACACAAATCAAGTTAGGTAGAAATGAACGATAAGCAAGATTATTATAAATATTCTAAGAAAATAAAAGTACAAATCTTTCTCAAATTTATAGACATACCTTTTTAGATGAATCCAATCGAATTCTACCGCCTTACCGAACATAATCTATGTGCCCCAATTCTTGTGCTTCCCTCACCGTACACAAAGCAGGGCATTCCTTGGTGAGGATGCACTTCCAACACAATCAAGTTGCGTTAGGGTGAAAAAAGTCTTGCTCACCACAAGTGAGCTTTGGATTATCATGAAAGAGATCATTTTAGAACCTTTCACATCCAACTCGATTTTTCCAAAAAACTTGTTAAGTTCCAACATCATGGATACTGCATTTTCCATAGTCATGGAGTTTTCTGGAAGATCATTCCTTTTCACACTCAAAACATCATTGTCTTTCTTCGATATCCACTTCTGAGTGCGTTTAGGAACAGTCAGAACCTTCTTCCCATCACTCTCTTTTAGAATTCTTGGAAGAGAATTGGATTGACTATTCTTTTGCAAGTTAGTCTTTCTCCAATTGGGAGCATCAGATCTTGTCTTCGTATTTACGAAGTTATCCTTTTGATAACCACTACGATTATGAAAAGGATTCGTACGACGTTTATAGGAAAATCTAGGTCTATCATAGCACTGATTCCTTTGCCTAAAGGTTGGACAATTACAACCTGTAACGTTAAGAGGATCAGTCTTAACGTATGATCTTGGTTTCACAACTTCTTGTGATGCCCAAACAGTAACATCATGAAGTTTCTCATTCCTTATACGGAAACGATATCTCCTTTCCAGGTGACCTTTATTTTCGCAATAGTGGAAAACATAAGGAATGTTCTTACCTCGATCTGTGTGTGCTAACTTTGGAGGTTGATAAACTTTAATCTTTTGAACCTTAACTTCCGGAGAAGGTATTTCACTTTTGCCATCAGTGGAAACCTTTTATTGAGAATAATCACTAGCCTTGACAAATTTTACCTCTTTGCTAGTACTTGGAGCATCTATTCCCTTATAGCCCAATCCTCGTGTATCATGATGATTTTTACTTGCTCCTAGTATAGTGGTTAATTTGCTTGAACTAGTATTGAACTTTTTCAAGTCATCTTCCAACATCTTGATTTTATCAAGAGCAGCAGCTAAATCAGCCTCAAGGCGTTTTTCTCGAGTGAGATAATCGCTTTCTCTGTTGTCAAAACTTGTTTGCTGGGAGTTAAACCTTGCTTCAGATTCTGCAAGTTTCTCTTCCAAAAAAAAGTACTTTTGATAAATATTATCACATTCAAGTGACTTCATACGTAGGTTTTTCTCAGAATCCTTGAGGACCGATTCAGTAGAACGATTCGAAAAATAAACACCTGCGTAACATCTTCTCAATTTCTTGTTTTCTCGACAGAGAGGAGTCAGAAGAGGTGTGACATGAGAAGTTGTAATCTTCTTCATATTCCATGAATCCAAAAACTTAACATACTCTGAGACTTCCTCATCAACATCTCTATCAATATCTGAATCACCTTCATCAGAAAATTCATCCAACAGTTCTTCTAGGAGAGTTTCCCAATCAACAGTTTTTACATCAAGAGAATGTTTGAATATTGACTTAGATGTGACAGTTCTCTCAAGTGAATCCAAGCTTTTAGAATCATCTGGTAATTTCTGAACTGGTACGTTATTAGAGATAAACTCGTCCATAATCAGATCGCTACAAACAAAGACTTATAAGGTCTTTAACGTGTTTTCCTGCTCTGATACCAATTGAAAAAGCGGGGGTCTAACAACACCACCCAATATTTCTCTTAGCAATCTGTATGGACTAACTCCGAAATACTTTGCTAGAGAATCAACTAGACAGTCAGACTCAATCTAGATTAAAGTATCTCAAGGAGTCAATATCTCTCACTTGTTTTGACTTACTCAAGATAAAACAATAGCGAGTCTTTAATCAAACACAAGGAATAACTTGGACGGTACCAAAGACCAATATCCAAGGATCAATCAATATCAATCAACAACCAAAGGTTGGATTTCCAATTGATGATCTTAACGCACAACCTATATTATTTCAATTATATAAAATATAATGCGGAAAAGAAATAACACAGACACCAGAAGTTTTGTTAACGAGGAAACCGCAAATGCAGAAAAACCCCTGGACCTAGTCCAGATTGAATACACACTGTATTAAGCTGCTACAGACACTATCTTACTACAAGCTAACTTCGGACTGGACTATAGTTGAACCCCAATCAGTCTCCCACCGATCCAAGGTACAGTTGTAATCCTACGCCTCTGATCCCAGCAGGACACTGCGCAATTGATTCCCTTAGATGATCTCACCCACAACTAAGAGTTGATGCAACCCAAAATCGCAGATTTTATAATAAAAAAATCTGTCTCACACAGAAAAGTCTATCAAAGGATAAATCTGTCTCCCACAGAAAAACCCAAGGTTTTGTTCCGTCTTAAGATATAAAATCAAGGTGAACAGGAACCAATTGAATATCCGGTCTTATATTCCCGAAGAACAGCCTAGATTAATCAATCACCTCTCAACAATCCTTCTTGACTACACAAGCGGTTTGTCGAGGAATCACAAACAGTGAGACGAAGATGTTTGTGACTTCTTTATCTTTCCTATCAGAGAACTCTCACGATCTCAAGTCAATCAAAGATTGTACTCGTACGATATAAGATGCAAGATCAGATCACACAACTACGATAAAGTAGTATCGGTCAGGCTTCACAATCCCAATGAAGTCTTTAAGTCGTTAACCTGGTTTTACAGAAAAAAACCAAAGGTTAAAGGAGAATCGACTCTAGCGAGCGCATTAGTATCACACAGACGTGTGGGGATTAGTTTTGCACAATGTTAGATGTCTCCTTTATATATCCTTTAAATCAGGGTTTTGCATTAGTTAGATCTAAAACTTATCTTGTCACACACACTTGGGTAGATGTTTACTGGGTTTGTGAAAACCATGCCCAAACGTGTACGTGCATTTTGGTTCAACATAGTAACCCAAAAGGTTAACCATATGAGCAATTCATACTAACCTAGTTCCTCTTCACCATGACTAGTTCAATTGACTCAAATGAACTAGTTAGAGAGTTGTTCAATTTCTATGAGATCTTATGTAACTACACAAGACACAATTGAAACAAAGATGGTTCGATTCGATGAATCGGCTCATGAACTTTATAGCCACGGTTTTCATAAAGCATTCCTTAGTAATTTAAGTTTCATGTTCAGAGCACATCTTTAGATCATAACCACTTAAGCTCACAAACAAGTTCGCGGACTTAAGGAAACCGACAGAGTTTTCCAAACTCATCAGAAAATCTCGGCAAAGAGACTTCCGCCAGTTCGCGGACTAGGTTCGCGGACTGAGTTCGCGGACCAAACACGCAAACGAGTTTTTGGAAAATCCCAGCAGAAATTCTCGATAAGAGAACTTCCGTCAGTTCGTGGACTGAGTTCGCGGACTTGGCAAAGCCAATTCCTCTGGTTTCTCTTAATCAACAAAGTTCGAAAACTTCAGATTAAGGAATACATGGTTATGTAATCTAAACTCACATTTTAATCATTGAGACATTCTCAGAGGACGTTATATAGCCGTTATTCACAGACCGTTTCACGTCAGAGCAATTCTCAAAGTAATTAAAACTTTTCATGACTTTTGTCACTAGGTGAAGATAAACTTGATCAAAGCGAAACGCTTTACCAACACACGATTTCGAGAAAAATATAAGTAGTGAATACTCAGCTCGAAATGTCAAATATGTATGATCCAGTCTATATAGCATACGAATTTTTGTCTCATAAGAAGTAGGAGATAGAATAGATAGACTTTTGAGTGATAGATAAGTTCAAGTCTCCACATACCTTTTTATTGATGAAGTTTCACGTTCCTTGAGTAGATCTTCGTCGTTGTATGATGAATCTCCATGAAGTCCTTGAGCTCAACTACACTTTTCTATCCTAGTCCGAGACTTCGCTATAATAGACTAGAAATCAAGACTCATAGTTTTGATCACTAACATTGACAAACATGCTTGATATAGCAACGCACGCGAGTTCGACTGAGCTATGCTCTAACATCATCATATTCCTTTTCGCCTTGATCCCAGAAATATTTCATTGTACACCCCTTGTTGTTGTCACCATGAGTTTCCCAAGTGATGAATCTTCACAATCATCGCACTTTCATAGTTAACATAAGACTCGTTGACTGTGAATTTAGTGTTGCTAGTCTCATACTCATCCTTTTGAATAAGCGAACGATCATTATTAAGATCAAGAGTTGATTTAGATATACAATTATCAATGAAATTTCCCAAGGATTGGCCTTTCTCAGAATTGTTCATTTCCGCTTTGTATTCATCAATACCTTGTATTAAGCTGGAAACACCTTTTTGAAGCTCTTGGAGTGATCCATCCAAATTATGTTTCACTTGTTTGTAAAGCTCGTCTGACAAGGTAAAAGTAGAATCTGAAATACAAGAGAAATTGTTCAAATCATAGCTATCCTCCCATCCTTGTTGGTTTGAATAACCATAAGGTTCCATAGGATATTGATCATATCCAATAAATTGGTATTGATTATGGCCTAGGTATGGTTGGTAGTTATTATATTATCGAGGTTGTTGAAAACCGTAACCATTGCTCCAATATGCTCGTCCATGAGAAACAAGTACCTGAAAAAAGATTCTCAAAACAATATTAAAAACCATAAAATCTAAGAAAAACATAAATAAGAAACCAAAAAAACTAACAACCCGCTGCCTCCACGGCAGCGACGCCAAAATTTGATATCTGTCGTAACACGCAAAAATAATATTACTTTCTCACTGCTCAAAATACTTTTGATTAGATGCATCAATATCAAGCCAATCTTGGTTAGAAATCTACAAAATTTTCAAAACACCAACTTGTTGTTCTCCAACTTCCATAGTAACATGGTAGGAACATATCCCTCATTCTCCTATGTTATTTTCCGTATGTTGTGCTTGGATGCATATTCTTAGAAAAATCTTGCGCTCCATAGATATGGAATGTCCAATACAATACAGACTAGCATGATCAAGACCATGACAGTAATAAACTTGGTAAGCTGAGCAATACGAGCAGAGGAACTCTTATATGGGTGACTGGTGGATACAGTGGAGAGAAGCTTGAACTGCATATACAATTCACAAGTCATTAGCACAATTTCATTTTTTTATTAGAAAATTGTGTATGGATACCATCTAGAAGAATAGATGAAATTAGCCTCGGGACAACACATGCACCTTTTTGGTATCATACTCGCACAATGTTCACCTTCTCAACCAGAAGTTCTATGGGATAAATGTGGACTATATCTGTTTGAGAAAGTTATCTAGGAGCAACCATGAATGGAAGTGTCGGAATGGACAAGAAATTTCTTTACAATACGGTCGCAGCAACCAAAAACACAGTTAATGCTTTCCAACACAGTTAATTGGTGACTTGGTATTTTTTCTTTCCTTTTTTGTCTACGTTGCTTCTCAGCTAATCTCCTTTCGGGGTTTTGCGTGAAAGGCATTTTGGTGCAATCAACAACCCTGTAAGAGCTTCTCCTACGGTTCTTGTATGTATTTCCTATGTGGCAACAAAAACAAGACATCTTTATTTTAAATTTTCCTTAAATTTAAGTGAAAAAAGTTATTCATCTCCAATGGTGTTGTTTGTGATCATTTTTTTATTAAATGTAAATTTTATGTTTAGTAATTATAAGATTTTATTAGATCTAAAAATAATTATTTATTGTATTAGAATTAATTTTAGTAAATAAAATATATTTTTAATTAAAAAAAGCTGACTAGGATGGTAGACAATGTCATGCATACATTGATTTGGAGAATGATTTTAGAGAAAATGGATATGCATTTTAAGTGGATTTTGACATTTATCTCCACATACATGCCATTGGAAAAGCTCTAAGTGGTGTAGGCGGTATTTAGTCATCGATGAAAAAATACGTATGAATTTGAGCTTATGATTGTCTAGAATCCATTCATTTGATGTATGCTTCACTGCTTGAATTACTATCGGAGCAACACAAGGTACTGAGCTAGGTAAATGTCAAGACCAGCAAGGAGGGGAGGTAAACAAGTGTACATTTACCTGATTGTAAAAGTTTAGTGGAGGTCGTCTATCCATAACCATTAAGTTGTGTATCACATTATCTGTGACCTATGTTGTATTATGTGCGCCTAGGCGTGGAGGAAAATTTAAAAAACTCAAACTTCAGTCATATTATAGTGCCTTAGCTAGGGGTGAGCATGGGCCGGTATGGACCGGTTTTCGCCTCATCCGCATCCAATCCATTGCACTACGGATTTCAAATTTGGCATCCGCATCCAATCCATATCCAACGGATTTGCATCCAATGGATGCACGAATGAATGGATTGGATGCGGATAATCCAATGGATTTGTTTTAGTTAAAATTTATAGTAAAGAAAATAAGCTGACACAAATGACTCCTTATAAAACCTACATATCTTATATATGTATACAAATATAAATATGCCATGTACAACACCCCAAGCAAACATCTTAAAAATTCCTAAATGATCCATAGTATTTTCTAGAACTATATAAATGGCCTTAATTTAACGGATATGGATGTCCAACGGATTTTGAAGGTTACATCCGGACCCGATACGTTGTCCGTTGGATTTCAAAAATTCCATCTGCATCCAACCCATTAACGAACGGTCCGGACATCCACCCGCAAATGAACGGTTGGTCCCGATTAAATCCGCGGATTACGCGCCAAATGCTCACCCCTATCCTTAGCGCCTTTCTCCTAGGCGATACTTTAACGCCTAGTGGGCCTTTAGCGCTTAAGCCCCAAAGACCCTCACCTTTTACAACATAGTCTATGCCTGGTGGGCCTTTAGCGCTTAAGCCCCAAAGGCCCTCACCTTTTACAACATAGTCTATGACAAGGCAAAGCGAGAGTATAAGTCCCTTCCTTGGTTATGGAACATTCTTGAGAATGCCTTCAAGTAGTTAGACATAACAGTATATGCATGTCTAATTGGTTAGTCACTTTGTTTTTTTACTGTATCAAAATGACGAGACACCAAAATCAAAATGAACTAGGACGGGACAATGCGAAGCCGCGCGACACCAAATTAAAAAAATAATGCATCGTGACGGGGCGAGGTGAAGCCAAGCCACACCAATTAAAAAATGCATTGTGACAGGACGAGGCGAAGCCAAGCCACACCAAATAAAAAATGCATAGCAACGGGGCGAGGCGAAGCCGTGCGACTCCAAATCAAAAATGCATCGGAACGGGGCGAAGTGAAGTCGAGCCACACCAAATCAAAATTCTAAGAGACGGGACAAGACGAAACCGAACCACACCAAATTAAAAATGCATCGTGACGTGGCGGGGTGAAGCCCCGCGACACCAAATCAAAAATGCACAACGGAACGAGGCGAAGCCAAATCACACCGAATCAAAAATATGGTTAAACACAAAATCTCTCAATGATATTATTATTTTGCTTTCTATAATTTACCCAAATAATTTTAGATTTTCAGAATTTCTAAATCTTTGGGACTGTCGGGCAGGTTAGGAAATTGATAGCCCATCGATCATATATATATATATGATTCTCTTCGATAATCAAAAATATCATGTTAGCGTGATTAACGAGATCACATTAAATCATCTGGCAACACTCTAACAGAGATTAGCAATACTAGTTGTTGAGCCCGTGCTTTGCACGGGCATAAATATGTTGTCCCAAATATCCAAGTACTACTATTAGCTTACATAATAATTTTATTGGCAGAGGTCACTAAACGGGTCTGAGTTTCTTCAAACTCACAGAAGTGCTAATATAATCGTATCCAACATTATAAATTTGACTTTGACGAATATTCGGATATTGAAAAAAAAAAAAATCCACAAAAAAAAAAAATCTCAAAAAACAAACAAACAATGCAGTAACTATGTTCAATGGTCAATTCTAGAACACAAATCGAAGCTAACAATCCCGTATCACCGCAATATCTTTATCCTCATCAACTTTGCTACTCCATTTACAATCCAAATAGGTCACTTTCAGGAACAACATCGTAAAGGGTGAAAGTATTCTCTTCAAAACTTTCAATTAGTTTTCTATAGGCTGCAAATGTTCGCCATGCCCAATGCTTTCAAATGCAAATTATCCTCTGCAAGTGCTTCATTCCTACTTGAACGTAGCACCTGCAACAACAACAAAAATGTCATTTGCTTTCTACCCTTTGTTCAGTGATCTTCCATTGCCTCCTGTCTTCAGCTCACTGAAACGTGTGGTCGCCTGCCTGCGCCTTGTGCTTTTGCATCCCTTCAGTTCATGAAAATGACAGGACTGCCTATTGTAAGCATAAATTTTTTTTATGCACACCAGATGACAAACATTATAAATCAGTTGAAGCAAAGACGATACTTTTGAGAGTAGTACCACATTATGATAAAAAAGTAAGAACTGAAACAGTAAGAATCTGATTATAACTTGGGTAACGATCAAAAAATACATATACCGAAAAAATTCAAATGCGTATTTAGAAAAATTCAAGCAGTTTATAATTTCCAAGTCGGTAGAAAATAAAAAATTTGAAGTTATTTCCGCAATTGAAAATATACAAACACAGTTTGGTCTTAGTTTTTCGATATGCGAAGTTTTTTGTTACAATTCCCAGTGTTTGTGTCAACTTCGTATGATTTTCTATAAAGGAAACGCATAGGTTTTGAACCAGAATACCTCTTCAACAATTACAGCTCTGTGGCTACGTGGTTTATGATTTCTGGACTTCTATGTCCAGAGCAACGAACACAATGCATCCAGTTTTATCTCCAACCTTAAGCTGGAATAGAACCTATGACAGAAATGATCAGCAGGGGTCAATTTTGTGTGTGATGGAAGCCTATGGAAAAAGACACAAAATAAGAGCATCTGAGTGACAACATTACCTGGGCATGGGACCAGAAGCTTTTATTTCGCATTTGGTGCACCGGTAATCACCCTCATCCGTGACAACCTTCTAGCTGCATTCAGGCATGATATATAGCACCACCCAGTATCAGTAAGTAACGTTCTGGCAATGGCTTAGAATATAATGATGTTTACATTGGGCACATTTGGTACGAAGCAACGCAAAAGGTAAAAATATGGTCTTACGTTGTATGTGAACTTTTATAAGATATACTTCTGTTGTACATGACATTCGTTAATTTGTGTCGGTTTAAATATTGTAACGACGCTATACTTGTTACAGGACTAATCAACATATGATGTTTGCAGGTAAAAGTTACAGTACCGAGTGTGTTTCTTACATCCATTTGATGATTCGGATTTGGATGTTCAACAAATGACGGTGCCTATGCAGGACTAAGCGTGTTGCAACCATAACACTTAAAATTAAAAAAATTGAATCAAGAATTAAGACAGAAATAGTAAATTTGGTACCTATTGTCAGATTTTGAACCAACCTCTAACTCATCAGCAAGTTCCTGAAGATTAAATGCATTACTCTTCACTGATATTTCAGGGTTTAGATCACTTTCTCCATATCGATCTATATCAGATTATAACCCACCCCAAGTTCTTCAATTAGTCCTACAATCAGAAAACAACAACTGGTTATTCAAAAAGAATGGTTAACTAACAAAGGAAGAATACTAAACAAAACAGTAACAACTTAGAGTTTTTGCTTCTTAGGAAGTAAATAACATAAACTTGAAGATTTATTCAAGAGATTCCACCTAATAAAGAGCAATAAATATCTATTAAGCTCAAAAATCAAATCAAAAAGAAATAAGTATACTTTAGAAAAATACTTAAGAATTTTTTGCAGTAGGTTGCTAGAGAGAGATAAAAAAAATTGCACCACAAAGCTATGGTGGATAGTCTCAATTTGTTCCCCCTTCGCTAATATACAAATCAATTCCAAAAATCAGAGCAAGGTCTTACGACTGCTACTGTTTTAGGTGCCACACGATCTTTGACCATGGCAAGCAGAACGAACCCATTATAAATTAGGGTTTTCTGGTAACATAAATAACTAATGTAAATACAGAAAGAACTATAAGAATTAATAAAATGATCTTAAGATTTCAGGATTTATAACCTATGTAATCTGAAGAACAAATAATCTCGATGGAAGAACTTTAGCCATAGATGAAGATGTAAAAAAAAAAATTAAGGTTTGATTTCACCAAAAATAGCAAAATCAAAAAGAGTATTTACAACAATACGGGATTATTAAATTTCTTTTTTGATTTTGTTATTGATTATCCTGCAATAAAAAACAGAGGAACAATTCTGATTGAAGAATGAGTTGGGTATGAAACAATAATTACATCGTAAAATAGGTTCAAGAAGGAGAACAGGCGATGAAAGAGGCGATAGATTAATCTGGGGGTTTACTCTGTATTTACCAGCTAGGTTTAACACTACCGGCATAAAGAGAGAATTGGGGCTGAAAATACCAAAAATTGGTGGCGTGGAAAACCAAAGATTACTATTGGTCTAAATATTTTAAGTGGGGCTAGAAGCTCTAAGAAGAGAGCTTGATTCAGCTTTTAGCCACAACAGAGGAAAATCATCTGAAATCATATTATTAATTAATACTCCCTGATGACCTGGTTGTAGTTTGCACAAATTTTAAGGCAAGGAAGAAAGTGGAGTATATTTAACTATTTTTTACAATTATACCCTTATGGGCAATAATTAATAAAATTTAGAAACGATTTATCTCTTAAACTATACCACGGTTTTTTATAAACTTTATACCGTTGAAAAGCATTTTAAAACACCTACGCAACGAATATAAACATGGCTATCAATACATATTTTTTATAGAAAAAATAATCAATTAAAAGGGTAGTTTTAGAAATATCCCTTGATTAGTGAAGTAGGTCATCTATTTATGGGACAAAGTTTAAAACCAAGTAGGTCATCTTATTAGGGACGGAGGGAGTACTAGATTACACGAATAACCTTTAGGAGATATAAATTTTTGATTTTTTTAGATTTTAAATAATAATGAAAAGTAATTATTATGTAATATGAAAAGTGAAAAATACTAGAACCCCCTACTATATAGGTTCAATATATAGAAGCCCCATAAAATGGATCTTTCATGGTCAACTCCATACTTTAGGAAAATGATATTGCTAGGCCCGATATATCAAATTCTCTTCAGATCCGGCCCATAATTTTATATAATGTATTTTGATATTGACAAAACTACCCTTTTCAATAAATACAAGAGGAATATCAGTAGATTTTTTCATTTTTCCAATTTTCTTTCTCTCTCATCTTATCTCTCTCGGTTGCAGAGAAAAAAAATTCTAGGGTTCTTATGAGATTCATTTTCATCTTCTTATTTTAGATCTTCCACTGCAACAAAGATGAAGAAGTTTTAGGGTTTTATCTCACCGTTTTTCATCTTCTCCATCGATTCCTCTGTAGTCTCAGTTGTTACGAAGATCAATAGCATCTGATAAAGAGAGATCATATGGAAGATGAAGAAGATCAGCTACACCTGAAGATTCATCTACAGAATCAAATTGACCTGCAGATAAGTTTCATTTGTTGTTACGAATTTTATATTTTGATTTTCGAAGTGATTCAAGCAAATATCAATCTGTATTTGTTCTTGAAAGTTTGATTTTTGGAGTAATTTAGTTATAATCTCACCTTAATCATACTTTTGAGAGAAAATCACTAAAAAAAACAAGAAAAATTATAAGAAATTTTTTAGGGTTCTTGAACAAAGTTCGATCTATAGTTTAATCTCTTATCTTGATCGAATTTTTGTTTTTAGATTCGAAATCAGTGAATCATTATCTCTTTTACCCATCTATTTGATACGAATTTTATTTACTTTGATTTTCGAACTAATTTGAGTTCATGTTTAGCGTTGTCTGTTATTGATTGATTGTTTTAAGTTCGATCCAGATTTGTTTTAGTTCTTCAAAGTTAAACAACAAGATGAAATACGTTTTCAAGACTTAGATTATATATCTAATCGAATTTTTTATTTGTCATCAGCTAATATCTGTTATAAAAAATGATACATAATGCTCATTTCAGAATGAAACTTATTAAGTCTTTGCTTAATAGGGTGAAGGAGGAGCAGATGTTGCTGAAGCTAGGTTTCACATTTGCAAGTGAAAACAACTCTGATTTGGAGAAACAATTGAATTTCAATGATTTTAACTCTGCTACAGAGATAAAGGTAAGTGTACAACTTCCTAAATATGTTTGTGTTATGACACTTGGATAATAAATCATCTTTGTGGTTGGGCTAGTTCAACTTGACTTCAGAGCCTAATGTTGTTATTATGTGATACAGTGGACTTTTCTTCTTGGAGCTGTAGAAAAACTAGGAGCTTCTGTGGTGACTTATCCTCTTATAGTTTTGAAGGTAATT
The DNA here is from genome assembly GCF_003573695.1 of Papaver somniferum. Lineage (NCBI taxonomy): Eukaryota > Viridiplantae > Streptophyta > Magnoliopsida > Ranunculales > Papaveraceae > Papaver > Papaver somniferum. The sequence continues at coordinate 229,431,063 of NC_039364.1, read as the reverse complement.
ATTCATACTAAGAGCTTGTTTTAAAGTGTGGTATACTGAACTTACAGTGTGGTAGTTAAGAGTTAAGATATTACAGGATACGAAACTTGTTTTACAGTGTGGTAGTTAAGAGTCAAGATATTACAGGTATGGCTTCATAATATGCTGAAATATACATAGTTCAGGTTATATGGATGTGTAACTAGAAGTTACACAATCTATATGGATATGTAACCACTAGTTACACAAGCTATATGGATGTGTAACTGCTAGTTACACATGCTGGTAAAACCACAGATATTATCCAAGAAAACTTGCAAGATGGAGTAGAAGCCATGGAGAATTGTTACAGTTTGGTGGCTGCAGAGAAGAGAAGATTGAGATTTTGTTGTTGACTATACTGAATTTCAGGCAGTGAAACAGATGGTGGTTGCAATTGAAGTTGCAGAATGGACTTGGTGGTGAGCTTAGATGTATGCTTAGGTTGCAGTTACAAAGTTCAGGTGCAATCTAGTAAGGCAGCAGGATGAGCTGCAGTGATGAAGTTCAGGAGTTAAATGGTTGTGTAACTTTTAATTACACATGATGTCGTGCTGTAATTTGTGGTTTGTATGCTTATTTCCTGTTATCTCTCTTGTACTAATGTGATTGAAATTCAATGCTTCAGGACATCGAGAAAGAGAAGCTGGAGAAGATCGCATGCAAGGTATGGGTTGCTTTTCATCATATTCTGTTAATCAATTGAACAACAGTATGCTATTATAATAGTAAACTCTTGCATAAATCATAATTAGAGTCCACTAGTTATCATTATTATAACTCTTAACTACACATTTGACCCATATATTTCTTGTATTTCCTACAGTATAGAATGAAACATTCGGCTCATCCGCAGTCTGCTGCCATGTGTAACTCTTAAATACACATGCCAAATGCATGTGTAATTTTTAGTTACGTAAGCCAGATACATGTGTAAATTATAGTTACACAAGCCATATGCATGTGTAATTCTTAGTTACACATGCTAAGATTAGCAGACCTTACAAATAATTACACATGTCAGGTACACAAGTTTATATGGATGTGGTATGACATGAGAAGCTTGTTCATTTTCATTTGAAGTTATGGTGTTGGAATACATGGTGTTCTAATATCTTTTGTCTCATGTGTTTTCAATAACAATGTGTTTGAAGCGATGATAAATTTTGAATTTTACTCTGCATTTTTGAATTTTGATGTAGTTATTATAGTTGCTGATCATGCATTTAGTCGACCTTAAATGATTCTGCTTTGGTCGCCGATAATTGCTGATCATGCATTTAAGTATGTGTATCTGCTGCTTACATTCCTCCATAACATAACTTCTGGAGTCCACATTATAGTCTTTTACACAAATAAAGGGATGATTAGAGCTGCATCTACGAGCGGAACTTCTTATGGAATGTAGGTTTTATAAATGTTCCCTGTAATAAAAAAGCACATTTGTTTTTAGATCTTTGTGAAAATTCTTATATGCATATGTTGATCTCAGGTATGAGGCTCTTGAGTTACGTGATGGTGACAATGGGAAATATCTTGGAAAAGGTGTTAGCAGAGATGTTAAAAATATCAACAAGAAGGTGTTTGAAGCTCTAGTTGGAACGGATCCAACACTGCAGTTCGAAATTGACCAGGCTATGATAGGCTTGGACAAGACTGAAAATAAGGTATGAGAGTCTACTTTATACTTGGATATCTTTTACATCAAAATAGTTTGATATTTAAGTAGTGGGCTACTATACTTAACAAGATATACAGTTGTGGAGACTATTGACATTAGCTTTTGCACACACGAGCAGTATAAGAAAACAGACTTTAATTTTTCATTTTCTAAGTTATTATAGCTAAACTTCAGAATAACCAACACTCAATCAGCTAGTCTTACGCATGTGTAAATGAAAGTTACACAAACTTTTATGGATGTGTAACTTCTGATTACACATGCATATTGCATGTGTAACTATTGCATACACATGCCATATGCATGTGTAACTATTGCATACACATCTATTTTTGTAGTCACCGAGATTTGAAGGTTCCACCAATTTCCCTTCAATTTCAGTGTTTAGAGTTTTAGACCATTTATGTTGCTTATGTTGTGTTACTAGTGAATTTATTTGGTACATTGTTGCTTATGTTTTAGACCATTTCTCTTTGTGTAACTGCTACTTACACTAACAAGATGCATGTGTAACTGCTAGTTCATTGCCATCGACATTAAGCAATATTTGTTTTTCTCCTAAATATCGAACAATATTTGTTTGCATTTTTGTGTTGCCATTGGTTCATATGTATGTTCATTTCTATCGACATTAAGCATTCTTATGAACTATTTTTTGTTGTTCTCCTAAATATTGAACAATATTCTTTCGCATTTTTCTATTGACACTGGTTCATGTTTGTTTGTTGTTATATTTCAGGTTTCCGATAACTTCATAAAAGTTAATTGCTTATTTGTGGTATTGGTCTCCCTGGAATTGGAGTTGGCGCTGAATACACAAGTCAAATGCATGTGTAACTCTCGGTTACACTAGATAGATGCATATGTAACTCTCAATTACACTAGACAGATGCATGTGTAACTTCTAGTTACACATGCTAAGAAATTATTATAAATGAGTATTAAAGTAATACATGCCTTTTTTGTATGCATTCTTTTTTATGTCTATTTTTTTTTAATGTGTAACTTCTAATTACACATGGATACACATATCATATGTATGTGTAACTCATGTTTACACATTCACATTGTACTTTAATAATTTTGGGCCTAGATTTAATAATTTTGGGCTTAAATTTAAACTTTATTTAATTTGGGGCTTGACAATATATGAAAGGGCATGTATGTCTCTTAATAACTCGGGGTCTAGATTTAAACTTCTTTTAATTAAAGGCCTCATATTATGGGTTATCCATGGGTTGGGCCTTAGCACAATTTTCCCATATGAAAAATGGTCAAAAAAATCCGGGAAATAATGTTAATCCCTAAATTAACGTTGCCAGCTATAGTTCCTATAAAACCTCCCTAAAATAACTCATTATACTTCTTTTAAAATAACGGTTTTCTACCAACTATAATTCCTAGAAAATCCCTAAAATAACTCATTTTATACTTATGATATTTGTCGGTAAAAAGTCCCAAAATTACTTTTTTTCTTTCAAATTCCTTATAAATAACTCTTTGAAAATTCCAATTTTCATAATTATGTGATAATATCAATTATAATCTCTCTGAAAATTCCAGTTTTCACACGTATGTGATAATATCAATTCTCACAATTGTGTGATAATATCAACTTTCACGGGAATAGCGTTTTGGAAAAGAACAATTATCACTGAAAATTATAGTTTTCCAAGAATTACGTTTTAAAAAATATCGATTATCACAGAAAATTCTAATTTTCACACTGAGTGATAATCACAAAATTCACTTTAATAATCAACTATGTTATGTGTAAAATTGGAAATCTGTATTATTAGTGGTTCATTTTTCCAAAAGTTAAGATAATAAACATAATGGAGGTTAAGTAATCCAACGCATCGGCCACATCATCTTCCAACAAAAAATTATTCAAAACTTAGGATAATATGAAGATGGAAATAAGAAAAACAAAAATGTAATCGAATCATAATCATGGAGTCATGGAAATAAAAAGGAGAACTACATGTAACAATCACTATAGAATCCGTGAAAAAATAAAAATTCTTAAAATTTCCCCTCCTTTAGAACACTAAGTCATATGAGATCCCACGTCGCACGGTAAGTACGACACCCCCTTCAAATTAAATTAGATAAAAACTTTCACACAGAGTAATTCTGGAGAGGACAAGTGGCGTAACTCTATTGGTTGAGGCATTAAAAACTGTATTACACTCTGCTTACACCCTATATTTAACTGGCTGCTAATAGCACCGTTAGGGCAAACATAGGTGTACAAAACTTATGTGAGTATTTACACCTAATTAATACTTACACTTGGTTTACACCAAAAACTTAACTGTACGTTACAGACGTCCGTTAAGTTGTACCCTACACCCGTTAGAAATCTAACATATTAGGGCTTTCCTCTCTCTGACTGCTTCTTCTTCTTTGCTGAAAACCCATCTCTGCTTCTTCTTCTCTGCTCTCCAACTCAAACCCATGAAATTGAGCGATGTTCTTCTCTGCTTTCTCATCTGCTACTCCAAATAAAATACCCATTTGAGATTCCTCTTTTTTCATCTCTGAGTCTTCTTCTCCGCATCGAATTCGAACAAAACCCTAACCTGTAAACCTAAAACCATCTGAGATCCATCCACTCATCCAAATTGGGTGATTCAAACACAAATCTGTGCTAGATTCATATAAGTCGCATTTACGTCGCAACTAAAAAATTGGTTTGAGGTGTGATAATCTCCTCTTAAGTTTTTAATGTTAAGTTTCTTTTCGGATTTGATTTGTATAAATTGATTTCCATGTTATAGTTTAGGTTTCTGTAGATAGTGGATTATCGACAAAGGCTAAATTCGTAAACTCATAATTATACGGAGCTCTGATTCAGCAATCAGACGTGAGTATCGAGACACGGGTCTCTCATCGAATTCTCAACGGAGAGTACCTTCTCTCAGAGTACATGTGGATATGTAGTCTCACGACTGGACAACGGAATATCTCATGAATACTGAATACTTTCAGTGATTATTTCTATATAGCATCACGTGATGGACGGCTCCTAGACAGCTTGCTCTGCTAGTATAGAGTGATAACGTCTTCAGGAACAAACAACGAGTTTACCCTGACTATATAAAGGATATGACTTACCGTCAAGCTCATATTGGGATAATTAATGCTCCTAGACAGCTTGCTCTGCTAGTATAGAGCCACAAAGTTAATTATTCCTAGTTACAATTGCTCTTATTCCATGGTCGAATCCACGACTGGTCCCTTGGAATGGCAATAACAATTGTTCTGATTCTATGATCGAATCCACGACTTGATCTCATAAAATAGCAATAACTATATTATCTCATTACTCCGATTTCATGATCGAATCCACAACTGGTCTCATAAATGGTAATAGATAAATCTTAATTACTCTGATTCTATGGTCGAATCTACGATCCCATGGAATGGTAATGCTCACTTTATTATTCTGAATTCGTAGTCGAATCCTCAGCTGATCCTATGAATTAATAATAAACATTTTATTACTTAGTTTTGTGAATTATTCTCCAATGGATTCCACAATTAGTAATAAATAATCAACAACCGGGCGTCTGAGCTACCTCTAAGTAAGCCCCAATTCAAATGGTGAAGGTGTATCCAACGACGATACACTAACAGTCACCGCACGAACGAGTATTTCAAAAATACAACGAAACGATGAACATATGCAAAATAGAGAAGAAAATAATAAATAATTAAAAATATTGACCAGGGTGCTGGGAGCACGGACACACAACCAACCGACTGTGTCGTGGTCAATCCCACGCCAGTTATATATTTTTAATGCATTTTTATTATTTTTCATGATTTGATGAAAAGTCTCTCATTTTATCAAATTTCCTTCGTCTCGAGAAAACTCCTCGGTTTCATGGTACTTCCACAAATCCATAAAAAATAATATAAAATTAAGGAAAGGAGTGTGGGGCGTGACCATTGGACAACCGGCCATGCCTTGGTCCCGACCGGCCCCACACCCCACGGTTCCTTATTATTTTATTATTATTATTATTATTATTTCTCTAATTTCATGAAAAAACTCCTTGATTTCATGGTATTTTTGCACAAATCATCAAATAATAATAAAATAAAATGAATTATGAAAACTTGTGGGACCGGGCCTTGGCCGGCCGGCCATGCCCTAGCCGGCCGGCCATGCCTTCCACAGTCCCACACGCCCTTGTTTTTATTATTTTAATATTTTTTGCTTCCTTGAACTCATGAAAACTCCTTCAATTCATGGAAACTCTCTAAATTCATCAAACTTCTCAAAATTCATGAATTTTTCATAAAATCATCAAAATATTATAAAATTAAGGAAAAGGCACCACGGGACCGTGGTCACGACCGGCCGACCATGCCTTGACCACGGCGGTCCCACGCCTCCTCATTTCTTATTTTATAATTATTTTTCATCATCTCATGGTGTTTTCCTCAGTTTCGTCGAAACCCTAATTTTGACATATTTTCTCGAATGGATGCTCAATTGCACGTCAGAAAATATCAAAATTCTCAGTACTGAGACGCGGAAGCCTTGGGGACACGATCACGCTATCTTGACCGACCAAGATTGGCTATTTGGCTCACGGAAGCCGGTCCCATCAATTTTCAAAAGTTTTGACCTAATTTGCACAATTGCTCGTATTAGGTCCAAAACTCTCCCAAACACTTTGGATTTTCATGAAGTGATCGTCAGGCGGTCACGGGACAACCCAGGGCCGGTTTCATGACTCCATGGTCGGTCCCTCGCCTCGTCATAATTAATTAGGTTTTCTCACCTAAGGCTCAGACGAGCATTTTTGAATAAATGATTAAGCCAGCATTTAATCATTCTTCCGCCAACAAATCGTCAACTCTTCAGGAGTTCTTCGTATTTGCTCACGTGAGCATATGGACACTACATGGTTGATCCACGGTCCCATATAATCGCCCCCTCCTTCGTCCCATGGTTGAAATTCTGACGAACCATGAATTGATCATCAATTGATCAAATTGGGATTTTTGAATTCAAAGATCATCATTCCAGATTCTAACCTTAATAATTTTACGACGACCTCATGGTCATTAATTTTATAATTATGCTCAGTTCAACGACCAGTATTCTAATTGATATTTTTGGTACGCTGCCAATAATCCATCAGATAAGCAACACATGATCAGACAATCAAATATTCAACAATTCATCACATGAGCAACACTTGCTCAGATGGGGAATATTCGCTCAATATTGGTTCAACAATCAATATTCAACGATCCATCGAATGAGCAATACTTGCTCACTCCATCGTAAGAACTATACCTCTGTCTCATGACATGTTCAATTCGTGAGTTTCAGAACATCATGTTTAAATCAATGACTACATGGACTCATCGTCCCATCAAACCACGAAGTCATCAATTGACTAACAAACCACGAGACGTCAATCGTGTCACTTGGGGGGATATCACTTAGGGTTTTGGTCTGGCGGTCTACGACACGTGTGTTCAAACACACGATGGAATGTGACCAAGTCGTGCAATCAGTTGAAGGAATTCACGAGGTAGTGGGTGGGAAATCGACCAAGTCTCCACACGTTGAGCAACTGGTTTCAAACACGATCTCCACTTCCCCACTCCTTGATTCCATCAACTGTCACACTTCATGGGATCATGGTGTCTACAATTCCAGCAATATAAATAAGTCTCTGAATCATGATTGAAGGAGAAGCATTAACAATATCATCAATCTCACGTCTCATCGACAACACGAGATCATCAACTCATCAATTGAGCAACTACTCTCAATTGAGCAATTTCAATCATTCAGAGCTTATCATATTCGGAATTCACACACCCACAATCTTTGATTACCGTTGATTCCACACATTTCCCAGCTTCCCTCCTACAGATCAACCCATCCTTTCTTGTGACCGAATTTACTCTGGAACGGTCATTGCCTTGATTTAGGCCAGAGTACTACAGATTGATCTCTCGAATCTAAAGCACCCCCTTTGCAACGGTGCATCTGTTTGAGGTTTAACATTTCGCTCGGTTCGAGGAGTCTCCTCAATCCTTAAAAACCAGCAAATCGTTTTTCCCCATCTACAATTTCTTAAGGTTATTTGTGTTTTTTGATATTTATTTTGATAAAACTACTACTGATTTGGGGATATTTTGTGCACAATTGATTTGTTAATATTCTGCATATTTTCTGCACGATGGCTTTGTACATTATTGCTGTGTTGATGAATTAAGATGGTGATACAGATTGAGTTGATGATGGAGGCCGTGTTTTCTATGATGAGGAAGTTTGATGTTGAATGGGTTTGTTTTGTGTAATTGAAATTGCAAGGAATTGGAGAGTTGTTGAAGATTTCCTCTATGCACAATAGCACCACCAGATCGTGCAAATCAATTGTTTGACAAATTGCTTGAATGAATATGTTGTCCCTGTTGCTGCACCAGAGGGGATACTGCGAGCTGGTTATGATGGGTTTACTTGGAGTTTCAAAGGGTTTGCAAAGGAGTTTAATTAGAAAACAAGGAGGGTTTTTGTTGATTGTATTCAAAGTAGTGGATATCGAGAAGGCAGACTGAAATGGATGGGATATGGAGAAGCCAGGAAGGTAGATCTATGCTACTGGTGCAGCTGTCTTCCCCCAAATTTGGACTTGATAAATGATTTTGGAGGAGTTATAAATTGGAGGATGTTTTAAATTGGTCAAATTTAACAGAGTAGGTTGAGGATGACTACAATTTGTGGCAGTAAGAGTCCATCATCGTGCTCAAGAATAGGTGTAACATGAAGGTTTTGGAAGTGATAAATGATTTTGGAGGAGTTATAAATTGGAGGATGTTTGAAATTGGTCAAATTTAACAGAGTAGGTTGAGGATGACTACAATTTGTGGCAGTAAGAGTCCATCATCGTGCTCAGGAATAGGTGTAACATGAAGGCTTTGGAAGTGAATGTAAGTTCTTGAAACTTAAAAGCACATCCGTTTTGTAATTCTGGCTCTGGTGGTTGTTTTGATTAAATAAAATTTTAATCTACTGTGATGATTGTCAGAATTTTCATGTGTAACAGGATAAGCAGGTGAGAGCACAGTTGCAATTTCAGAAGATCCATTTTGTTGGCCTTCCAATCGGATAGGAATATCATCATCCTCAAGAAACTAATCGGCAACTCTTATTGTCCATTTGCAGTTCTTATTGGTTTCCTTATTTAATTAATTAGGCGTACAAAAACCTTATACAGGATAGTTATTATCAACTAAAATGCTTGCCTACAAATATTATTATACAGCTTATACGTGTGCAATGATTATTATTTTTCTTAACAAACTTATCATTGCCTTTGGTACGATTTTTACATTTAGGTTCTGCATAGGTGGCATGTCCTTGGAAGTTAAATCCCCTCACAAGAGATCGATATACCGGAGACTGGTAATGGAAATGATATTGGTATATGAAGTACCAGAATCAATAGAGAATTAGGGAGATGATATCATGGAGTGGAACTACTCCTAATGAAGGATCATATCAAATATGTTTTCCACTACAGCTATGTCTACGAAGAGTTTTGTATGGGATGGTTCATATGAGAAAACTTTACACGCATATTTAAGATGTCGAATTTAGGTTGTTGATGTTGTTATGAGTTCTATGTCATCTTCAAGTTACTGACTCTGGTTGCTTAATATTAGATGGCAGCATGACTCTCTCTATGACCAGTGATCTTAATGAAACTTTTTGCATTCTGGAGGTACCACCTATGCAAAGGAAGAAGGCAGATGTCAGGAAAAGGGAAAGGGAATAGCAGCACACCATTACAGGTTTCTAATGGGTCCATTTCATTTCATTTTGCTTCTGTCTTCTTTGTTTTGGCATTCTGTAAGGGAAACGGAATCATAAAAAGTGTCTATTAGTAGTTAAGCACTGCCAAGGCCCAGAAGGGTTTATGTGATTCTCTCTTCGCTCTTATCAATTTAAGTGTGCCCTATACTAATGGTATTTGTGTGTAATATTCTTGGGCTGTAATTTCTCTCCATGTATTGCAGATGTCATTGAAATGTGCATGAACTGTGACCTTGCGAGGGAATTAAACAACAGGCTTGTGTAAAAGTTGGTAGACACCATTTCAGTTGAGACCATTTTTCTCATGGCCGCTTAAACAACAGGCTTGCTGGCCATCTTCCTCATTGAGTTTGCAGAGATATATCTCAAGATCTTCAGAGGGATGCAAAATCTGGAGAACAAAAGGAAAAGACATACTGTGGAAATAAACGTATTAAGATTGAACCATTAATTAAGAACCACAGGTTCACGGCAAATTTGGAGCAAGGATTGTACCATCATCAAGCTTATAAAGATTTTTCTGTAATTTATTGTATTTGTGAGAAATAATGTGAGGCCTACTTAATCAACTAATAGCAACTCCAAAGTTGCATTCATGTAAAACCATCACTTGCCATGAGGATAACAACCCGGATGGACACGATTAAGAACAATAGTATATACTCTAATAAAAATACAGTTACAAAAATCCAATAGGGAACGGAAAAAAATACCAATAGTTACATCCAAAGCAAAGACCTAATTACCTGGTGCCTAGCACGAGTTATTTCCTGGAACTGAGAACATAGAGACATAAAGAGAGACACTTCCGATGTTTTCTTAGTATAGTTTGATCTTTGCGGTAATATTTTTCAATTTTGATTAAGCCATTCAAAAATCAAGTGAAGTATTCAAAACCTGATACTAAGGGACGAGGCGAAGCCGCGCAATATCAAATAAAAAATGTATCGGGACTGGGTGAGACAAAACCGAGCCATATCAAATAAAAAATCCTAACGGACGGGGCGAGGCCGTGCAATATCAAATAAAAAATGTATCGGGACTGGGTGAGGCGAAACCGAGCCATATCAAATAAAAAATCCTAAGAGATGGGACGAGGCAAAGCCGAACAACATCAACTCAAAAATCCTAACCAAAATGATTGTAGATGGGTTTTGGATCGCCCGAAAATCTAGTCTTTCCTAATTCGTGATAGAGATTAAGAGCAAAGATTAATAATGGGTCGTTTAATAAAAGCTGAAAAAACGGGCGGAAAAAAAGGTCACAAATTAGTTGACTGGAAAAGCTGTAACAGATCAATTGACCGAGAATTTGGTAAATATTTTTCCAATAAATTTATTAGTAAATAAATATGAAAGGATAAAGGATATTCTGGCAATCTGGCCATGCAAAAATTATAACCGTACATAATCAATTCAAAACTTACTATTTGAAGCTGAAAATTATATGATATGTATATACTATCTTAACGATGGATTTCTAGAGGAAAGAGGACCATTCTTGGGTTTCTTGGGGTCTCCTACAAATTTTTTTTTCATGTTCGAGCTGTGATAATCTTGTCCCATTCTGGGTTTAGATTTGTCTTCTTGATTTATTACCCGTCAAAAGTTGTTGAAAATGTTCCTGTATTTGGCCGGCGCAATAGTACGGACCCTCAAAATTCCTTAAGGCACATACCTGAAGATTTTTCGGTGGTTCAATTCGATCACCCTATGGACCGCACGCCTTTCGCTAATAACGAATAATCCAGCGATACTCTGCGAATTGCTCTTATGACAACATAGGGTGGAAATAAATTAGATGAGTACAACTTAGAGAGCTGGTAACATCGTTTTGAAGGAGCATTTATTGTATTAAATTACGGACATTACACTAGGAGGCATTTAATGTTGAGGAGGGATTCCTTCACACTTTTATTATCACATTATCTCACACGTTGGACGTCATTTTTGCGAATTAAACCAAACCGTAACGGATTCGAAGCTAATACTTTAGGGATATGTTACCATTACATAGCTCTACTTTCCTACCGAAAATGAGCGTATTCCGAGACGTATAACACCATCATCTACTACTTTAAAAATGAGCCGTTGAAAAATCTGCGGATTTCTGGCCGTTGAAATTAAGACCAGTAGATTGTAAGGTTTTATATTTCGGAGTGAGCTCATTTTTGGTAGGCATGTACAACTTCATAAGAGGAACATATCCTCAAAATATTGGCTTCAAGTCCGTTACGGTTTGATTTTTATTCACAAAAATAACGTCAAACGTGTAAGATAGTGTGATAATAAAAGTGTGAAGGTATCTTCCTCTTTAATGTTACTTGCTAAAATTAGAGTACAGTAAATGGTAATAAAATTTTAATCCCTTGATATTCTGTTCTAAATATTTCGTCCTTGAAAGGAATGCTCCAACCCATTTGTTTTCTATAAATTAATTCGTTGTCGATCGAGACTCGAGAGTGGTCATTTTCATAGTTTGCAGAGTGATACTGGTGAGGGCGGAAACTATTAGGATTCTGTCAAGGGTGCGTAATATTGCAGGGAGGATAAAGATCGTTGCAATCATGGTGGTTATCATGTTGTTAGGGCAGACCAGTTATTCATCTGCTGCAAGTAAACGTTATGAAGCTTGCCTGAGAGATTGTGATGCCGACCATCCTCGTTTTGGTATTTTGTGGTGTGTCATAAAATGTCTTGGAGCTGAATGTATTGGTGGTAAAGTTTCCATTGCTGAAAATAACGTTACCTACTGTCAGAAGGGTTGTGCATACACTAATTGTGCCGATAAACTGAACATGGGTATCATCTATATCTAGTTATTACAACTATACTATATACACTTCTGATTTTTTTGCCTGTTCATATCCTGGATGTACGTGTTAATATTTGTTGTTACTTTTTCCCATGGTGATGAATTATTTCAGGTCAAGAAGAAGCGAAAGGATGCATAAATTCTTGCTCTAAGATCTGTACCGAGAAACACTAGCTATACATTGATGATCTTGAATTAATTTTCATTTCCAATTTCCAATAAGTACCATTTTAGAATCTAAATGGAGGACACTTTCTGTATGAGTTGATATTTTCATTTTCTTTTTCTCGGAAGCATGTTTCTTCATTTTCCAATAAGTATCAGATAAAATCCCTTCGACTTAACATCTCCGGCATGATCAGTCGTTATATGCATATTCTTAGTAAGGGATCTTGGTAAGCTATGAAATAGAGTTTGAGGTATTTTTATGGGACAGTTGATGTTAGGTTGGTGTTTATAAAAGAAGATGGGAACAATTAATCGTGTGTTGTTTATGTGGATTTTGCCTGTACTAGTGATTTGGACAAAAGATTTCCAACTATAAAATATGTATTTACCTCGGAGGGATCACCAATAAGCTGGAGATTAATATAATTCGTAGCATACCTTGCTTTTTTAACTATTTAAGTGGAGCATAACAGTGCTAGAGGTATCAAAAAGGTTATATATTTTTTTTTGAGCATAAAGATAATTCATTCCAAAACCAAAACAGAAAAACAGAAGCACAACACCAGATTCCAGTGTGTTGCCATTTATATCACTATGAGAACAGGCTCCTTATTGTGATCTTCAGGCAACATACTTTCATTGGCATTAGTTGAACTTGAAAGTAAAATAGAGTTCATATTACTATTTACATAAGCATTAGATACTGAAACATTAACAGAAGTTGCAGGCTGAGCACTTCCTATGTTATTACTACTACCTAATTTGTCCGCCAAAAGAAATTGGCATAGAAAGTTTATTTTTTCTCTAGAATTGCATGGAGAATAATCAGATAACATAATCTTTAAGCAACTTGCCAATTTGTATTAATATTTTTTCAATGCATTTGACCTGCTTTATCATCCGCATCACCAAAGTTATTGAATCTCATCCACCACAACCACCACACCCACCACAACCCCCACCGCACCCACCGCAACCACCACCACCACCATCACCCGCACACCCTTCATCCCCGCCGCCTTCACCCGCACCACCACCAGAAGCAGCTACAACAGTGGTAGCAGCTACGATTGTGGCACCTGCACCAACCATCATAATCATCCCTCCATCTTTACTAGTAGGAGTTGTTGTGGGTATACCTCGATCTCTACTGGCTGGAGTAGTGGTGGGTGGTATGCCACACGCTTTGTTTTTGTTTTCTTTCTCCTTGCGATAGCGAGTACAGAAAATAATAACAACTGCTGCTATCACAAGTGCACCAAAAATAACTGGAACAATGATGATTGCTTTGTTCATTTTATCCTAGTTCTAATTCTTCCCTTGAGTTGATGATATTTCTTAGCTTTGTGGTTTCTACTTCTAAATTCTGGGATTTTTCAGATTTCCCAACACGGGAGTTGTCGTAGGCATGGTGTAGTTTACAAGTAAACTTAGAATTTTTATTTTTTTTCTGATAAAAGAAATGATTTATTGAAGATAAGCACAAATTTCTTTCAGTTTCAGAAGTTGTTTGCAACTGCACATAAATTTCTAAATGAATCATTCCAAGAGGCAAGAAGACTCTGCGATTGCAACTGTAATACTAAATAACAACATCAACAACAATGTGAAGTTTCTTACAAATTTACTGGACCGACTTTAAAAACAAACATCTCCAAGTAGAAACGATATTCTCCAAAAATGGAAGAAATTGATCTCATCAAATCTTATAAATTGATTTTCGTGCATTACTTATTCTTTATAATCTAGTATATTGTTCAATATCTGACCCAAATACTGACCATGAGTTCCAACATACGCCAATGTTGGTGCTCCTTCACAAAATGTATTCTTGTTCGAACTGTGTGATCGACAATCTTGCTCTTTCCATCAAAAAATTACAGAAAATCCTTTTGATTTATTTCCAATAAAAAGTTACTGAAAATATTGCTAAAAGTTACTGTATTTGGCGTATTACTGTATTTAGACGATAACCCTGTGCATCTCGCGCCTTTCGCTATTATCGAATAGTCCAGCGAATTGCTCTTATGACAACATAAGGTGGAAATAAATTAGTAGATAAGTACTACTTATTAGAGATTTTTTTTCTTTCCGTTTTTTTGTTGAAGCAACAAACTTAGAGTGCATTTATTAAATTAAATGACGGATATCACAATAATGGGCATTTAATGTTACTTGCTAAAATTAGAGTACAGTAAATGGTAATAAAACTTTAATCCCTTGATATTCTGTTCTAAATCTGTCGTCCTTGAAAGGAATACTTCATTTGCTATCTATAAATTAATTAGTTGTCGATCAAGAGTGGTCATTTTCATAGTTTGCAGAGTGATATTTGGTGAGGGCAGAAATTATAGATTTTTGTTAAGGGTATACGTAATTGCAGGGAGGATGAAGCTCGTTGCGATCATGGTGGTGATTATCATGTTGTTAGGGAAGTCTAGTTATTCATCTGCTGCAACATCTAATGGCAGTAAATGTTACGATGATTGCATGAGAACTTGTGATGCCGACCATCCTGGTTTTGGTATTTTCTGGTGTCTCATAAAATGTTTAGGAGCTGATTGTGTTGGTGGTAAAGTTTCCATTGCTGAAGATAATGATACATACTGTCAGAAGGGTTGTGCATACACTAGATGTGCCGATAAATTGAACCTGGGTATGATCTCTACCTAGTTAGTATAAATCTATAGATTTTTGATTTATTTTTTCTTGTTCATATCCTGGATGTACGTGTTAATGTTTGTTGTTACTTTCAGGTCAAGAAGAAGCGAAAGGATGCATAAATTCTTGCTCTAACATCTGTACCGAGAAACACTAGCTATACATTGATGATCTAGAATTAATTTTCAATACCGATTTCCAATAAGTATCATTTTTAGAATCTAAAAAGAGGACACTTTCTATATGAATTAGCATTTTCATTTTTCATTTTTCGTTTTTCATTTTTCATTTTTCATTTTTTTGGAAGCATGTTCTTATATGAAATGGGGATATGGAATTATCCTTCATTTTGCTTAAAATGGTAGTCAACCAAATTATGCTTTCGTTTGCAAAACATATTTAGTTTGTCATGGATTCTTGGGTTGTGTTTCACCGGGGTGTTAAAATTGAACCATATGACGAGTGCTTTAATTTTTATATAAGCTTTATCCTACACATAATAATTTTTGGGTGAAAAAGACATCTAAATTTGATACTGTTTAATTGGACGAAAATGTAAAAATAGATAGGATGTAAACAGTTTCATCATACACATTTTCAAATATTTTTTCTTATTTTTAATTTACATCAGGATGCATCTAGCTTCATCCTCGTTCTTTTTTAATTTTAAGACAGGATGAATCCAATTTTATTCTAGCTATTTTTTTGGTGTCCATTTCACCCATACTAATTTTTACTCGTCCATTAGAACCATGTTTTAAATTTTTTTGGACAAATGACCCATTTTCCGTTTATCCTACTACTATCTTTGAGGAAGAAGTCCCTTCAAAACACAACAGTTCTAGATAGATGTTGTAGTACTTCGATTGCGGTAAATACGGATACGATGCTCGGACTTGAATAGATTTAAAAACAAAAATATATACAAAATTGTCACAGGATCAAGAGACACTAGGACTCAGGATTCCACCATAATCATTCATATAAGTAATATATTTATTTCCAAAACAATTATAGCTCACATAAAAATAGGGACTCTAATTCTTGCCAAGGTAGATTTTTAGAAGATTAACTGTAAATCGAAAGCATGGCATATCAAAAGTACTAAGACCAAGCATAAACCATCAAAAGAAATGACACTCAATTAAGAAAAAAATCATAAAACATTTAATAAAAATGCAAGAAGTCATAAAAGAATTAAATATAATTTTTATATATGTAAAATATGGCTTCCTCCATCATCCCAGTATTGGGGTTTAGCTATTCATATCAATCACACACTCAAAATATTAATTCAAAGTTCAAAGTGTGATTAAAAGAGTCAAAAGTTATAAAATAGTGGTTCTGAGACTCACAAAACGCGTCCAACAGAAACGATAGAATTTAACTGCAGCTAACTGCGACACTTCTGTGATGCTGTTGACGCTGCTGTTTTAAGACCCTCGGATGCTAGTCGTTGACACTGTTGATAAACGACTGTCTATGCTGGTGTGTTCTTCGTGTTCTTCGAGCTTTGTTAATGGCAGCAGCAGCAGCAGGTACAATTCCTGCAACTCCTCCTGCGCCTCTCTGCTGGCCTCCCAATCGACCCCTAACTCTTGATAAAACTTTCTCTCACTTCCCACCAGCCTTTATATACCAATAGGGTCCAAATAACTCGATTAAATCCGAGTTTATCTCCCTTTTTTCTTCACGTGCAGTTGAGAGAGAAATCTCTTTCTGTTGCTTTGTACGCGTCTTCTGGCAATTTCTTACGCTCCAAACTTCTCCTAATCCTTAAACAAGACTAGATACACTTTACTTCAACGTAAAACTCTCCCAGAATCTCTAAAATATATTTGAAAACTTCACAGAGAACACGTATTCTGTTTGGACTTTGATCGCTTCTCACGGCCATTCCAGCCCAATTCGATCAGCCCAATCACTTGCATAGGGTCTGTTTAGGTCTAACAGGATTATCCCAACTGATTTCCGGTGTTTAATCGCATTAAAACTCCTCCAATAATCGAACCAAAATCTGCCAGACGATGCATGCATTTTCCCGCCAAAATTTGCTTTTAAATTTGAGAAGTTGACCTCCCCTTATCTGTGGCTGGTCTCCCTTTAGCAGCTGCCTGGAAATGGGTCACCCCTTAGTAATTAGGTTACCCCTTATCCAAAATCAAGGATCCGTATAGCAAGTGTCCTCTGGGGCATTTTCCGCACTTTTTCCGGGGTTCCTCCGGGGTATTTCTGGGGTACTTCCGGTAC
This sequence comes from Papaver somniferum, assembly GCF_003573695.1. Classification (NCBI taxonomy): domain Eukaryota; kingdom Viridiplantae; phylum Streptophyta; class Magnoliopsida; order Ranunculales; family Papaveraceae; genus Papaver; species Papaver somniferum. The sequence goes on along the minus strand of NC_039364.1, from coordinate 229,413,616 downwards.
ACTTCTGGGGCGCTTCCGGTACTCTATCAACGGAGGTCCAAACGCCGCATTTTCAGCCAATTTCGCCGCAAATCCTTATCCTTCTAAAAACACCTACAAATAAATAAAATAACCAAATAAGTACAAAATTGAGCACTAACAATATATACAAATGAGCTATATTAGACACATAAATGCGTCTATCAAATACCCCCAAACTTATTATTTGCTAGTCCCGAGCAAATCAAAACTACAAAATAAAATCCTAACTCACTGTCGCAGGCATCGTCGATTGCATTTAGCGTATGCAATAAGCCTTTAAACCCCTAGGTGGCCCTAGTGGCCGAGTTATAGTCTCGGGAGGGCTTACCAGAGATATACCCACAAAACCTGTACTCCAGACCTTAGCTATCTACGCACCTTAGCTTGGCGAAGGACTAAAGAATCTCCTTGGTTGGCATACTTATTGACTACAGGAAGAAGTACCCTGATGCGAAATTCCAATTGCTGTACACGAGTTTGCACTCAAGCATACTAAAATTCATATAAAGTGACAGAGCTCTACTCAGATAGTTGCACTATGGACATCATATTCGGAGTCAAAACTAATCACATGGATAGATCAAGAAGATGGATATAGAAAACATAGATGGTTTTGATGTTTACTAAGTGAACGACGTTTCCCATATCTGTCTGAAGGCCTCCGCCAAAATGAACCTATCCTAATGGATTGAGATACTAGTCTGACTAATATCAACACATTGGCATATACAAGGGTACCAGTGGTCGATAACCTAACTCTAGGTCAACACAACTGGCATATACAAGGGTACCAGTGGTCGACTTTATTGAATTTATTCCTTTTGGTCAAATGGTCTGGTCTCAATTTTTTTTTTTTTTTTTTTTTTTTTTTTTTTTTTTTTTTTAACTACCATTTTTTTTTTTTTTTTCTTTTTCAACTTTCTTTTTTTTCAACTTTTTTTTTTTTTTTTTTTTTTTTTTTTTTTTTTTTTTTGGCTGAAGGTATCTCAATCACTCTAATTCACCCTAGCATTGGTAACAACTTGAATCGTGGGCCCCACCTATTACTTAGAGAAACATAGTTTAAAAACAAAATAAAAAATAAAAATAGAAGTGAAAAGGACTCAACGAGATATGGTGAAACTATCATGTTATTTCTAACACCTGAGCTCTGTGCTTTTATGAATAGACTCTTTAGATGTTTCCATCTAATCAGATTGGTTCCTCAAACTCCTACAATCAAAATGCTTCCATCCACTTAGATTAGTTAGTGCAATCCTCAATAGGCATCAACTAAAAAAAGTTTCTCCCATACCCCCAAACTTAAACCTAACATTGTCCTCAATGTTCTAAAGATAAAATTAAAAACATGAACAAGGAGAAACTATTACCATTCGAAGAAAAGAGTTAAGGAAAGATATTACGATATTACCTGGTTGCATGAGTTTGGGTTACCTCCCAAGAAGTGCTAAGTTTAAAGTCTTCAGCCAGACATAGAAAAGGTTTAGTCAACTCGAACCGTATAACAATAGCCGGAATAACTGTGGGTCTTTAAAACCAAAAAGAGCTGACAAAAGGAAACTGCAGTGAACCAAGAAAATGTACAAGACTAGCATGCCCTTACCTAGTTTCTGGATAACTATCGCTAATTGCGGTTCAGGTTCAGGTTCTATGAAGGGGTCTAAATAGACTATTTTCCTCGGATGCATTTCCTCATAGGTAGGATTCAAATTATTAGGTCCTAGAGTCTGGAAAAACTCAGATAAGAATCTGGAATCACAAAATAACCTAAATAATTTAGGATCCTCTAAGTCAATTAGGTATGACTTACATAGTTGACCACAGTCAGAGTAGTGGTCATTCTGAAGCAAATGTGTCGATTCTAATTTCCTAAAGTACTTAGGCTTAGTCTTAGAACTTAATAAGTGACACATTTGAAATCTAAACGTTCCCACAGTTGGAAGAAAACTATTTGGTGGGAAAACAAAGTCAATCTGGGATCATAGCCTGGGCAAACCACATCAACCAGAGGATGGGTTTCTAACGACTGAACTTTTTTCATGACATCATTAGGTTCGGGAAACCTAGTATGAAGATAATCTTGTAAGATGGTTGAGGCATGGATATCAAGTCCTATGTGAGGCGACTTTCTGAGAGTTAAAGGTAAAGCACTAGGAAAGTGATAATCACCCCCAAACTTAGAGTTTTCAGTTTCTAGTTAGACTAGCCACAATCTCCCTAATTTCTAGGTCATCAGATTCCTGAAAATGGGCAATTGATTCTTCTAAGTTGTAATATTGCAGTGTATCCTCATTAATCTCTACGAGTTCATCTAAGACTATTGTTTCTAAATCGTACGACTCTGAAACAGTATTCTCAGGGTAAAACCGTTCCTCGAAACCATCATCGATTACAGTTTCTAAATCGTTCGACTCGAAAACAGTAGTCTCAAGATAAACCGGTTCCTCTAAACCTTTATCGGATTCGTAAACAGGACATACTACATCGTCTAAAACGGTGGAATCCCTAATCAAATCCTCGTCCTTTTGAATAGGTGAATAATCATAATAATTATTTGGATTTGAACTAGAAATAATATAATCATTATAAAGCTCAATTGGATTACTAGATTCCTGATTACTATGCCTACATATTTCAGATTCTTCATCACTACTATCCTCATCATCATAATAGTACGAAGATGATTGAACCTTATCTAAATAAGTAGTGTTACCAATTATAACCTCGTTATCTTGATTATGTGAAAAAGTATCTTCATTCTCAAGGGTATTATTGGATACACATATTGGCAATTCAAGTTATTTCGAGCAATACTTTCGTTCGTCTCTAACTCAAGTCTACGTGTCGACTCAGCTATCCTCTCAAGGGTCTCTTCCAAAGAAAGCTCCCTTAGTGTAGGATCAAGTTTTGAGTTAATCTATTGAGGATATCTTCTACAGATTCAGTTGTTGTGTTGCAGTTCTTTCGTCCATATCTACGTTATTCACCTCATCTAATTTATACGTCGATTCAGCTAACTGACGTGATGACTCAGCTAAATTCCTAAAGAGTCTTCTAGAGAAGGAATAGGAACTGAAGGATCATAATAAGGACTACTTTTCAATAGTTTGATTGTATCCTCTGAGAGAAGAACTAGTACTATAATCTTCTTGCTCGTATGACTGATGCGCGTGCGGATAGAATTGGATCACCATGGTATGAACCATAACCTTGAAAAGGTTGGGCGTCCCCAACCACTATTCTCACTATGGTCATAATACTGATGATTGTCCATATTCAAATTCAGGTCGATATTCATTGTATTGGCTTCTATCATACCAGTCGACATTCTTAATTGCAGGGAAAATCTACACAATCACAACAAGGCCGACTCGACTCCACCAAAACAAACCTAAATATTTCTAGCAAACAAAAGCATGATGGCTCCACTTAGATTGTTTTCTAGACCAGCTTCTATTCCTTCGAAAAGGAATTCGTTACAATTTGAGCACACCCCTCTGGAATCAATCCGAGCTAATGTAAGTTGAATCGAGGCGAGGGAAGCTCAGTGGAGCTTTGATACCCAAGGCCTCCCGCTATCACAAGGCGGCGCAGTCACGCATTCAACTCACAGAAAACCATCATGAACTTGAAATGTGCTTAAAGAGCAACCAATATTTTTCGAAACGAGTTTCCTATTAAGCTCGTTACCCTATTGGTCTCGTTCTATTCAAAATTTTAGGCTTAGGTTCGCGTTTGGTTTCGTTTTCTAAGGCGGGCAAGAAGGAACGGTGATGAAATCCGTCCTCCTATCTTGATTTGGCCAGGCCTTGCCCTTACTAGGAAATTAAAAACAGTCGGTTCGTCCTCAAACAATTTATCACCTTAAGGCAGACAGTAACCCGCTTGCAGGAGATTCGCGGGTGTTTCGGTTGGACTTACCTCCCGTACCAGACGGGCGATGAACCGTTGTTGTCGACTCGGGCCACGACTCCTATGCCGTGTGCGAACCCGAGGGGCCGAGACGATATAGTAATCGTCGTCCTTCCCTGCAAACAGTTTGTATTTAATTTTTTTTTAATTTATAACCCTTCCGTAGGGTTTTTAAAAATAATGTCCAAAGTCCAGAATAAAGTCCAAATAAAAAGTCCAAAAATTACAAAAATTATGAAAAATAAAGCCTATTTACAAATTCTAAAAAAAAATATATATAAGCTATATACAAAAATAAATAAAAATAAAATTAAATCCTAAAAAATTATGTCTTTTTTCTCTTTTAGCTTTTAGCTTTTAGCTTTAAGCTTTTTGTTCCCAAGTCCTTAGTATTCCACTTCGAACCTGTAAATCAAAGACACAAAAAGAAACGTAAAAAGGAACAAATAATAATAAATAAATAAAAAAATTAAACCTAAAAACAAATCTAATACAAGTCCCCGGCAGCGGCGCCATTTTGTTGTAGTACTTCGATTGCGGTAAATACGGATACGATGCTGGACTGAATTGATTTAAAAAAAAAAATATACAAAATTGTCACAGGATCAAGAGACACTAGGACTCAGGATTCCACCATAATCATTCATATAAGTAAATATTTATTTCCAAAACAATTATAGCTCACATAAAAATAGGGACTCTAATTCTTGCCAAGGTAGATTTTTAGAAGATTAACTGTAAATCGAAAGCATGGCATATCAAAAGTACAGACCAAGCATAAACCATCAAAAGAAATGACAATCAATTAAGAAAAAAATCATAAAACATTTAATAAAAATGCAAGAAGTCATAAAAGAATTAAATATAATTTTTATATATGTAAAATATGGCTTCCTCCATCATCCCAGTATTGGGGTTTAGCTATTCATATCAATAACACACACTCAAAATATTAATTCAAAGTTCAAAGTGTGATTAAAAGAGTCAAAAGTTATAAAATAGTGGTTCTGAGACTCACAAAACGCGTCCAACAGAAACGATAGAATTTAACTGCAGCTAACTGCGACACTTCTGTGATGCTGTTGACGCTGCTGTTTTAAGACCCTCGGATGCTAGTCGTTGACACTGTTGATAAACGACTGTCTATGCTGGTGTGTTCTTCGTGTTCTTCGAGCTTTGTTAATGGCAGCAGCAGCAGCAGGTACAATTCCTGCAACTCCTCCTGCGCCTCTCTGCTGGCCTCCCAATCGACCCCTAACTCTTGATAAAACTTTCTCTCACTTCCCACCAGCCTTTATATACCAATAGGGTCCAAATAACTCGATTAAATCCGAGTTTATCTCCCTTTTTTCTTCACGTGCAGTTGAGAGAGAAATCTCTTTCTGTTGCTTTGTACGCGTCTTCTGGCAATTTCTTACGCTCCAAACTTCTCCTAATCCTTAAACAAGACTAGATACACTTTAATTCAACGTAAACTCTCCCAGAATTTCTAAAAAATATTTGAAAACTTCACAGAGAACACGTATTCTGTTTGGACTTTGATCGCTTCTCACGGCCATTCCAGCCCAATTCGATCAGCCCAATCACTTGCATAGGGTCTGTTTAGGTCTAACAGGATTATCCCAACTGATTTCCGGTGTTTAATCGCATTAAAACTCCTCCAATAATCGAACCAAAATCTGCCAGACGATGCATGCATTTTCCCGCCAAAATTTACTTTTAAATTTGAGAAGTTGACCTCCCCTTATCTGTGGCTGGTCTCCCTTTAGCAGCTGCCTGGAAATGGGTCACCCCTTAGTAATTAGGTTACCCCTTATCCAAAATCAAGGATCCGTATAGCAAGTGTCCTCTGGGGCATTTTCCGCACTTTTTCCGGGGTTCCTCCGGGGTATTTCTGGGGTACTTCCGGTACACTTCTGGGGCGCTTCCGGTACTCTATCAACGGAGGTCCAAACGCCGCATTTTCAGCCAATTTCGCCGCAAATCCTTATTCTTCTAAAAACACCTACAAATAAATAAAATAACCAAATAAGTACAAAATTGAGCACTAACAATATATACAAATGAGCTATATTAGACACATAAATGCGTCTATCAAATACCCCCAAACTTATTATTTGCTAGTCCCGAGCAAATCAAAACTACAAAATAAAATCCTAACTCACTGTCGCAGGCATCGTCGATTGCATTTAGCGTATGCAATAAGCCTTTAAACCCCTAGGTGGCCCTAGTGGCCGAGTTATAGTCTCGGGAGGGCTTACCAGAGATATACCCACAAAACCTGTACTCCAGACCTTAGCTATCTACGCAGAACCTTGGAAGGCACTAAAGAATCTCCTTGGTTGGCATACTTATTGACTACAGGAAGAAGTACCCTGATGCGAAATTCCAATTGCTGTACACGAGTTTGCACTCAAGCATACTAAAATTCATATAAAGTGACAGAGCTCTACTCAGATAGTTGCACTATGGACATCATATTCGGAGTCAAAACTAATCACATGGATAGATCAAGAAGATGGATATAGAAAACATAGATGGTTTTGATGTTTACTAAGTGAACGACGTTTCCCATATCTGTCTGAAGGCCTCCGCCAAAATGAACCTATCCTAATGGATTGAGATACTAGTCTGACTAATATCAACACATTGGCATATACAAGGGTACCAGTGGTCGATAACCTAACTCTAGGTCAACACAACTGGCATATACAAGGGTACCAGTGGTCGACTTTATTGAATTTATTCCTTTTGGTCAAATGGTCTGGTCTCAATTTTTTTTTTTTTTTTTTTTTTTTTTTTTTTTTAACTACCATTTTTTTCATCTTTCTTTCTTTTTTCAACTTTCTTTTTTTCAACTTTTTTTTTTTTTTTTTTTTTTTTTTTTTTTTGGCTGAAGGTATCTCAATCACTCTAATTCACCCTAGCATTGGTAACAACTTGAATCGTGGGCCCCACCTATTACTTAGAGAAACATAGTTTAAAAACAAAATAAAAAAAAATAAATAAATAAATAAAAATAGAAGTGAAAAGGACTCAACGAGATATGGTGAAACTATCATGTTATTTCTAACACCTGAGCTCTGTGCTTTTATGAATAGACTCTTTAGATGTTTCCATCTAATCAGATTGGTTCCTCAAACTCCTACAATCAAAATGCTTCCATCCACTTAGATTAGTTAGTGCAATCCTCAATAGGCATCAACTAAAAAGTTTCTCCCATACCCCCAAACTTAAACCTAACATTGTCCTCAATGTTCTAAAGATAAAATTAAAAACATGAACAAGGAGAAACTATTACCATTCGAAGAAAAAGAGTTAAGGAAAGATATTACCTGGTTGCATGAGTTTGGGTTACCTCCCAAGAAGTGCTAAGTTTAAAGTCTTCAGCCAGACATAGAAAAGGTTTAGTCAACTCGAACCGTATAACAATAGCCGGAATAACTGTGGGTCTTTAAAACCAAAAAGAGCTGACAAAAGGAAACTGCAGTGAACCAAGAAAATGTACAAGACTAGCATGCCCTTACCTAGTTTCTGGATAACTATCGCTAATTGCGGTTCAGGTTCAGGTTCTATGAAGGGGTCTAAATAGACTATTTTCCTCGGATGCATTCCTCATAGGTAGGATTCAAATTATTAGGTCCTAGAGTCTGGAAAAACTCAGATAAGAATCTGGAATCACAAAATAACCTAAATAATTTAGGATCCTCTAAGTCAATTAGGTATGACTTACATAGTTGACCACAGTCAGAGTGGTCATTCCTAAGCAAATGTGTCGATTCTAATTTCCTAAAGTACTTAGGCTTAGTCTTAGAACTTAATAAGTGACACATTTGAAATCTAAACGTTCCCACAGTTGGAAGAAAACTATTTGGTGGGAAAACAAAGTCAATCTGGGGATCATAGCCTGGGCAAACCACATCAACCAGAGGATGGGTTTCTAACGACTGAACTTTTTTCATGACATCATTAGGTTCGGGAAACCTAGTATGAAGATAATCTTGTAAGATGGTTGAGGCATGGATATCAAGTCCTATGTGAGGCGACTTTCTGAGAGTTAAAGGTAAAGCACTAGGAAAGTGATAATCACCCCCAAACTTAGAGTTTTCAGTGTTTCTAGTTAGACTAGCCACAATCTCCCTAATTTCTAGGTCATCAGATTCCTGAAAATGGGCAATTGATTCTTCTAAGTTGTAATATTGCAGTGTATCCTCATTAATCTCTACGAGTTCATCTAAGACTATTGTTTCTAAATCGTACGACTCTGAAACAGTATTCTCAGGGTAAAACCGTTCCTCGAAACCATCATCGATTACAGTTTCTAAATCGTTCGACTCGAAAACAGTAGTCTCAAGATAAACCGGTTCCTCTAAACCTTTATCGGATTCGTAAACAGGACATACTACATCGTCTAAAACGGTGGAATCCCTAATCAAATCCTTGTCCTTTTGAATAGGTGAATAATCATAATAATTATTTGGATTTGAACTAGAAATAATATAATCATTATAAAGCTCAATTGGATTACTAGATTCCTGATTACTATGCCTACATATTTCAGATTCTTCATCACTACTATCCTCATCATCATAATAGTACGAAGATGATTGAACCTTATCTAAATAAGTAGTGTTACCAATTATAACCTCGTTATCTTGATTATGTGAAAAAGTATCTTCATTCTCAAGGGTATTATTGGATACACTATATTGGCAATTCAAGTTATTTCGAGCAATACTTTCGTTCGTCTCTAACTCAAGTCTACGTGTCGACTCAGCTATCCTCTCAAGGGTCTCTTCCAAAGAAAGCTCCCTTAGTGTAGGATCTAAGTTTTGAGTTAATCTATTGAGGATATCTTCTACAGATTCAGTTGTTGTTGCAGTTCTTTCGTCCATATCTACGTTATTCACCTCATCTAATTTATACGTCGATTCAGCTAACTGACGTGATGACTCAGCTAAATTCCTAAGAGTCTCTTCTAGAGAAGGAATAGGAACTGAAGGATCATAATAAGGACTACTTTTCAATAGTTTGATTGTATCCTCTAGAGACGAAGAACTAGTACTATAATCTTCTTGCTCGTATGACTGATGCGCGTGCGGATAGTAATTGGGATCACCATGGTATGAACCATAACCTTAAAAAGGTTGGCGTCCCCAACCACTATTCTCACTATGGTCATAATACTGATGATGTCCATATTCAAATTCAGGTCGATATTCATTGTATTGGCTTCTATCATACCAGTTCGACATTCTTAATTGCAGGGGAAATCTACACAATCACAAACAAGGCCGACTCGACTCCACCAAAACAAACCTAAATATTTCTAGCAAACAAAAAGCATGATGGCTCCACTTAGATTGTTTTCTAGACCAGCTTCTATTCCTTCGAAAAGGAATTCGTTACAATTTGAGCACACCCCTCTGGAATCAATCCGAGCTAATGTAAGTTGAATCGAGGCGAGGGAAGCTCAGTGGAGCTTTGATACCCAAGGCCTCACCGCTATCACAAGGCGGCGCAGTCACGCATTCAACTCACAGAAACCATCATGAACTTTGAAATGTGCTTAAAGAGCAACCAATATTTTTCGAACGAGTTTCCTATTAAGCTCGTTACCCTATTGGTCTCGTTCTATTCAAAATTTTAGGCTTAGGTTCGCGTTTGGTTTCGTTTTCCTAAGGCGGGCAAGAAGGAAACGGTGATGAAATCCGAGTCCTTATCTTGATTTGGCCAGGCCTTGCCCTTTACTAGGAAATTAAAAACAGTCCGGTTCGTCCTCAAACAATTATCACCTTAAGGCAGACAGTAACCCGCTTGCAGGAGATTCGCGGGTGTTTCGGTTGGACTTACCTCCCGTACCAGACGGGCGATGAACCGTTGTTGTCGACTCGGGCCACGACTCCTATGCCGTGTGCGAACCCGAGGGGCCGAGACGATATAGTAATCGTCGTCATTCCCTGCAAACAGTTTGTATTTAATTTTTTTTTAATTTATAACCCTTCCGTAGGGTTTTTAAAAATAATGTCCAAAGTCCAGAATAAAGTCCAAATAAAAAGTCCAAAAATTACAAAAATTATGAAAAATAAAGCCTATTTACAAATTCTAAAAAAAAATATATAAAAGCTATATACAAAAATAAATAAAAATAATAATAAAAATAAAATTAAATCCTAAAAAATTATGTCTTTTTTCTCTTTTAGCTTTTAGCTTTTAGCTTTAAGCTTTTTGTTCCCAAGTCCTTAGTATTCCACTTCGAACCTGTAAATCAAAGACACAAAAAGAAACGTAAAAAGGAACAAATAATAATAAATAAATAAAAAAATTAAACCTAAAAACAAATCTATATACAAGTCCCCGGCAGCGGCGCCATTTTGTTGTAGTACTTCGATTGCGGTAAATACGGATACGATGCTCGGACTTGAATAGATTTAAAAACAAAAATATATACAAAATTGTCACAGGATCAAGAGACACTAGGACTCAGGATTCCACCATAATCATTCATATAAGTAATATATTTATTTCCAAAACAATTATAGCTCACATAAAAATAGGGACTCTAATTCTTGCCAAGGTAGATTTTTAGAAGATTAACTGTAAATCGAAAGCATGGCATATCAAAAGTACTAAGACCAAGCATAAACCATCAAAAGAAATGACAATCAATTAAGAAAAAAATCATAAAACATTTAATAAAAATGCAAGAAGTCATAAAAGAATTAAATATAATTTTTATATATGTAAAATATGGCTTCCTCCATCATCCCAGTATTGGGGTTTAGCTATTCATATCAATCACACACTCAAAATATTAATTCAAAGTTCAAAGTGTGATTAAAAGAGTCAAAAGTTATAAAATAGTGGTTCTGAGACTCACAAAACGCGTCCAACAGAAACGATAGAATTTAACTGCAGCTAACTGCGACACTTCTGTGATGCTGTTGACGCTGCTGTTTTAAGACCCTCGGATGCTAGTCGTTGACACTGTTGATAAACGACTGTCTATGCTGGTGTGTTCTTCGTGTTCTTCGAGCTTTGTTAATGGCAGCAGCAGCAGCAGGTACAATTCCTGCAACTCCTCCTGCGCCTCTCTGCTGGCCTCCCAATCGACCCCTAACTCTTGATAAAACTTTCTCTCACTTCCCACCAGCCTTTATATACCAATAGGGTCCAAATAACTCGATTAAATCCGAGTTTATCTCCCTTTTTTCTTCACGTGCAGTTGAGAGAGAAATCTCTTTTCTGTTGCTTTGTACGCGTCTTCTGGCAATTTCTTACGCTCCAAACTTCTCCTAATCCTTAAACAAGACTAGATACACTTTAATTCAACGTAAAACTCTCCCAGAATTTCTAAAAATATATTTGAAAACTTCACAGAGAACACGTATTCTGTTTGGACTTTGATCGCTTCTCACGGCCATTCCAGCCCAATTCGATCAGCCCAATCACTTGCATAGGGTCTGTTTAGGTCTAACAGGATTATCCCAACTGATTTCCGGTGTTTAATCGCATTAAAACTCCTCCAATAATCGAACCAAAATCTGCCAGACGATGCATGCATTTTCCCGCCAAAATTTACTTTTAAATTTGAGAAGTTGACCTCCCCTTATCTGTGGCTGGTCTCCCTTTAGCAGCTGCCTGGAAATGGGTCACCCCTTAGTAATTAGGTTACCCCTTATCCAAAATCAAGGATCCGTATAGCAAGTGTCCTCTGGGGCATTTTCCGCACTTTTTCCGGGGTTCCTCCGGGGTATTTCTGGGGTACTTCCGGTACACTTCTGGGGCGCTTCCGGTACTCTATCAACGGAGGTCCAAACGCCGCATTTTCAGCCAATTTCGCCGCAAATCCTTATTCTTCTAAAAACACCTACAAATAAATAAAATAACCAAATAAGTACAAAATTGAGCACTAACAATATATACAAATGAGCTATATTAGACACATAAATGCGTCTATCAATAGACATAGAAAACAAAAAAACTATTAAAAAAACGATTTCATAATTATCACAAACACAACAACTGGGCATCTTGAGGAGTGGCTTGATAATAAAGGAACAAACGTTTTTTTTTAATTTTTTTTTAATGGAAAAACCTTAGACAAAAAGACTAAGGACCATATAAAGTGTTAGCAGCGCTTGTGCTAAGCATGCTTTCATTGTTCTTACATAAAATAACTATATTAAGAGTTTCCGAATTTTGGAAGTCTGTGGATAATTTTTAGACTGCTTAACACAAAAGAGATAGGCTTGATTGTTAAACTATTGTCTTCAGTATTGCTTCTTGAGATGTCATAGTGTATGAGGTTGAACCTTCCTTTGATTGCCTGATGGTATAAATAGTGAAACCTTAACAGAATTTCCTTTGATTCAGCTTGTACTTCAATATTCATGTGCTGCTTTTCTTTAGCCCAGCTGAAAGCTAGATCTGCACCACCTGTTGCTCCCCATTCTCCAAAGTGGCCTGAGTATCCTCTGCTATCAATGTTGTTTCCTGCAACATCCAATATTGTTAGTGCACGGAAGTATTTGAAATTATCAGGATCCTGTATAGTACATATCCTTATAATGAAGCCAAAGTCCTGTGGAGTGTGGTTTAGATCATAAGGAATTATGGTGTCTGTCTCAGTGTCAGACACACCATTATGTGGGGAAAGATCATTCAGTGCATGAGTTGGTAAATTGTGCATTCTGTTATAATCATATAAATATTGCTGGATACACTGAGATGTGTACTGTTTAGCATTAGGTTTTATGTGATTAAAAACCAGATCGCACCTAGCCTTCCAAATATGCCATCAAGTAGTAGCGTATATGATAGTTTTTCCAGTTGCAGCTCCAGGATCAAACCAGGATTTAAACCAGTCCATAAAGTTTGTGGTGCTATCAAACTTTCCATGAGTAGTTCCAATAATTTCATTCCAGTCCTCAGTTGCAGCAGGGAAATTCAAAAAGAGATGTGTCATGGTTTCCTCCCCACTACTGCATACTTGAAAAATAGGGTAAATATAATGCAGAATGCTTGCAGTCTTTGCATTGGTGGGTAGGATTTCATGGGCACATTTCCAGATGAAAATCTTGATAGCTGGAGCAGTGTTCAATCTCCAGATAGCCTCCCAATTTCTTGTCAGGGTATCATCTCTGTACAGATAATCTATCTTTGCCTTGTATAAGGATTTGACAAAGACTTTCCAGTTTCATTTAAGTTCCATTGATAATCCGGTCTTATATTCCCGAAGAACAGCCTAGATTAATCAATCACCTCTCTACAATCCTTCCTGACTACACATGCGGTTTTTCGAGGAATCACAAACAGTGAGACGAAGATGTTTGTGACTTCTTTATCTTGCCTATCGGAGAACTCTCACGATCTCAAGCCAATCAATCGATTGTACTCGTACGATAGAAGATGCAAGATCAGATCACACAACTACGATAAAAGTAGTATCGGTCTGGCTTCACAATCTCAATGAAGTCTTTAAGTCGTTAACCTTGTTTTAGAGAAGAAAACCAAAGGTTAAAGGAGAATCGACTCTAGCGAGCGCACTAGTATCACACAGACGTGTGGGGATTAGTTTTGCACAATGCTATATGTCTCCTTTATATAGCCTTCAAATCAGGGTTTTGCCTTAGTTACAAAGCAATCCTTATTCACCGTTAGATGAAAACCTGATTTAGATTCAAGCTAATATATCTCAACCGTTAGATCGAAAACTTAGTTTGTCACACACACTTAGGTAAACGCTTACTGGGTTTGCGAAAACCATGTTGATCGCTGTTGTATGCGTCAAAAATAATTCACTTTCTCACTCAACTCGATATAAATATAGTACGTGATAAGAAAGAGTTTGTTCCCACAGAGAGGCTTTTGTTGTTATCAATTTTCAGTTTCTCAGTAACCAAAAGGGGGGGGGGGGTTTGTTTTATCTAAATAAACAAAGCAATAAAAGTAATCGAAAGCAATAAAATAATTTGAATAATCAATAAGGAGAAGATATTGGTCATGGGATCGTATCATTCACAAACATGTATTTTCATCAATGACTAGAATTGGAATTTTAATCTCTCATTTACTAAAAGTCCTAGGATATCTTGATAGCAAGAGTATCCTGTTTATTTCCCGATTTTATCATAAACAACATTAAAAGATGCTATTGTGAAATCTACCTAGAAAGCAACCTAAAGTGTAAAAGCACAATTAAGTTTAACTCCCTAAGAGCAATAAGTTCTATGAAATAAGACTAATCAATGCAAACAAACGTGTAAAAGCACTAATTCGTTTTAACAAAGGTTATGATTCATAGGCTATTATAAAGATGTATCACTACAAGTAATAATGACACTATGCTACTTAGAATCAGGGATAAACAACTATTTCGTATTGAAAACCCTAATCTAGCAATAGAGATGAAGACTAATCTAATTAATTCCGGACTCAACCAAACTAGCATTCAAATCATAAAACAATATTAACCATGAATCATAAACAATAAAGTTTTGAGACAAAACTAATTCATTGATTTAAATAACATGCTTGAGAAATCAACTTTTATCCCATAACCAATAATTGAGTTTAGTTGCTCATAATAATGGAGTTCATCATAATCATAATCATAAAATAATTGAAGAAGATGAAAAATAAAACGAAAGCAAACCCTAGTTGTAGCTATCTCCCCAAAGCTCCAAGAATAATACGTGATTTTTCAAAGTTGTAGAAAACTTTTCTTTTTATAGCTTTTCTCCCTTCCAAAACTAGGTCAAGTCTTCAAAAGCCCATATCCAAAGCGGTCCACCAAGCCCATGTGTGTGAAGAACCCACGTAGAAAATATGTCCAAAAATTATCTCCGAAAATTGGCCGGAAGTCCGCCGGGAAAGTGGCCGGAAAACATCTCAGGTGACCGGCAAAGTCCACATGGTCACCCGTCAACGAGTCAACTCGGCCGGGTCAACGAGTCAACTCGGTCAGACTCAGTAGTCAGACCGAGTTGAAGTGACTCAGATGGTCTAGTCAGACTTGAGTCAGAGCTGAATGCTTTTGCACGGCCTGAACTTATGCAGCACAATCATTGTGCATCACCAACTCATATCCAGCCATAATGGTTGTGCATCCTTCACAGCTGCAGCTTCAACTCTATCCATCCAACCATTCTGTAACTGCACTAACTGCATGCCTTCAGTTCTACCCATTCAACAGCATCCACATAACCAAGTAACAGCCATTAAAATCTCCATATCGTCATCCCTCCAGCATCATCTGTCACCTTATTTGCAGCTTGTATCATCTAAGTTGATGCTCAATTGCAGTTGCAATACCACACATAACACATTGCAGCATCACTTCCAATTAGCTCCAGTTGCAAACTTTAACAGCAATACCTAGTGTGCTCATCTACCTCTGCAAGTCATGGCTAGCTGACTGCAATAGCTCAACAACATCACAACACACTCATTATGTTCTACTCAGCCAACGAGCAATGAGCCCCGTTGTTCCCTGTACTTGCATTCTCCCATCCATCCGCACATAAAAACTTCAAAGACCAAATCACCATTACACTGACTCCTAGAGCAACATCTCAACTGCATCAGCATCATTCTCTCCTTGATGTAGCTTCAACGGCTGCTTCTTTCACTTTCATTTGCAGCTTGAAATCACTGGAACCCATTTGTTCTTCGTCTGCACTGCAGCTGCTTCATACCCATTTAGCTGCCAACTGCAACTGCAACACAACCAATCTAGCAAAATAATTCCATTACAGTTCACCACTAGAGCTTCACCTCCATGCCATTCTCATAGCCACAGTAACAACTACCTCCATGAACCCTCATCTCAGACCTCCAACTTCAGTTGCATATATGACACTGCTAAAACTATCATAGTAATTCATTACCTGCAGTTCATCTCAACTGCAACTTCAATCACCACAAGCCAATACTTCAATCTCTACCTGCTGCAACAACATCATTACCACCAGTTTACAGACCTCCAGGACCATTCTTTGCTTCCAGCTGAAACAACAACAACAACACCACCTTCTCTTGCTTAGAGATTCCACTCTCAAACTCAGTTCCAGACCACCTGCAATGCCATGGCTTCACTACCACATCTCAGTCCTCAACAGCAACAAGCAACAACAAACCTAGGCAGCTTATTCATCTCCAAATCCCTGTAACACAATAGCTCCTACTGCAGACCACCTAACATTCATCTAAATCCTTCATATCACCACAGAGCTTCATCACTTCAACCACTGTGAAATGCAATCACCAAAACACCTATATCAACAACTGCATCTTCTCAAACCCATCTGCTCATCAACCAAACCAACAATTTCAGCTTCAGAACTTCAGTTCACCACCAGGACTCATTTAATATCACCACCAGAATTCACTCAGTTCAGTTTCTTCTCAAACTTCGGAAACATCATCTTCTTAAAAAACCCAAAATTCCTTCTCCACTAATCCACCAGATTTACTAACCACGGATCTGAGCTCTTCTTCTCATCTTCTTATCATCATTACCATCTTCGAATTCAATACCAGAAACAATTAGAAAAAACCCTAACAATTTCTATAATCAATTCCAAACCCCAGATTCCTTGAGCTCAACCCACAAATACTGGGATTTAACTCTCAATTCGAGTGATACCCAACTCCAATCTTATTCATTAACCTCAATTTCTTCTTTAAATTCTTCCATTAAATCTTCCATGAACTGCAAGCTTCTTTTGTTGCTTTGTAAACACAACAAAACCCCCAACCAACCTTCAATTCTTCATTTCTGGCAACAACAACCTTTAACATAACACCAGATTCGAATTCAAATCAAACCTAACTTCAATTGCAGCAGATTCAGTTTCAATCTCCCCATGAATTCTCTCTGAACTGCAGTCGCCATCCTCTATCGGTTTTCAGGTGGAAAAGAAAAGAGAAATGATGAGAAAATGATTCCTCACTGAATTCTAGGGCTTGTGTAGTAAAATGGATGCAACCAATCAGGTGAGGCAGATAAAGGGTGCCTATTTCCAAGGAACTATCTATTTTGTTTTCTTGCTCAACTGTCAATTGTGGAACTGACAACTCATTCTTCACTTCCTTTGTTGCATAACCTTAGCCCGCTCCAAATGTAACTCACCCGTGAATCGAGCTTTGTGCCATTTTTGCTCCAATCGAGTATTTTCTCCTTATTTTGCTCCAAAGTAGCTAAACACTCAAAAGTGAACATAAGATACATATTTTAAAAGAGAAATAGCAACGAAAGCATAAACAATAGATATGAAATCTAGGTGTTTTATAACACCTATCAAATTCCCCCACACTTAGATTTTGCTAATCCTCGAGAAAATCAAACAAAACTTATTCTAAAAGATACATACAACTCCATTTCATGAGGGTTTACCAGAGATATACCCACAAAACTTGCTTTTCCAACTTACTAGTTCTCCGTAAAGATAGCATCCAACGCGCTAAGAAGACATAGAGATTCTGCACACTAGTCATAAGAAGTTAAACACACATATGAACACAATCTCATCCTTAAAAGTTGAGAGAGAAATAACCATCCCTTCTCAAAAGAAATTCGGGTTCGGCGTGATCAAAAGCCTCGACTCTGCCTCACAAGAAAGGGTTTTATGAAGTTGTTCTCAATAATAAATAGCTCTTTATGGGTCACACATGTGTCGAGGTAGGAATGAAGAGAGAATCTTGCGACACGTTGAATGGTAGGAAGGAAAAAACCCTCCGAATTGTTTTGAAAACCCACATCTTTTAATCATTTTGAAAACTATTTTTCTGACGATCTCTAAGAAAGGAAATCAACCACTTAACGAAGGTGGGAATATGCTTACTTACCTCGTTATCCGTTCGACGTGCAGCTAGCACCACTCTCACAGCTTCCATAGAAACGTCTTCGGTCTTCAATCGGTGTCTTCATCTTCATCCGGTCTTCAACTCTTGATGATAACTCTTGAACTTCGTAGAATCTTGACAATGTAATTCTTTCCTCTAATTCCTTGTTGCTTGAAACTTCATTACGGATATTTCTTCTTCCATTGGCTTTATTGAATAAATACAAAACCAAAAACGAACTAAACAAACAAAAATATGATGCAATGATTATTTTTTTTTTGACTTTTTTTTTGATAATAATAAAATAAATACAAAATAAAAATAAACAAAATAGAAAACTAATGATGAACCTAATAAAAATTTCTTTGTCTTTTTTTTTTTGGCAAGGGACCTAGCATAATAATGACCATGTCCCAAGTTTTTTTTTTTTTAACAAGAGAAAATATACAAATACAAAAAAAGATAAAAATAAAAATGCAAGTACAAAGGCCATGGTGTAAGTACTTTACCGCTCGATTCTCACAACTTGTATGTCTCGATATCAAAACTTCTTGAATTCTCATCTTGATAATATTTCTTGTACAATAGTCTTCAACTTGTAAAAATTCTGCTCCTTGTCTTGTTGCTATACTTGAATCTGAAATCTGCTCATTTCTGTACTGTTGCTTGTAAACCTTAAACGTCTTCAACTTTCCTTCGAATTTGTGATGCTCCTCTTGTTGATGATGATGGTGTTTCTATGGACCTGTTGGTGTAGAGAGAGATAAAGTGGATGGTGCTAACTGCGAACAAGATTACAAGTGGTATGTAAGTTAGCAATTCGATGTCACCATTCATGATTGATAAAATAGCACTCAAGAGATCAAAATAGTGCTTCTATTGGTGGGAGGTTGGGTAGCTCACCATTCTACCCGGAGTTTACGTACGGTGACACACACTCTAAAAGCACAATTTAGACAGGTACAAAGAATTGAAGGTCGGTGCCTCTCATGATGTAACATGGGTAGTCTCCACTATAGGGGATCACAAATCTAATACCGAATTCAGTCTGCACCTCATTTGCCACTGGGATGGTTAAATCCAACTTTAACTCTCATACAAGTAAGAAACCCGATCATGTTCTCTGTCATCTCTAAGTTCAGTCACTCTTATGAGAATCTCGATGTAATCTTAGCGACATGTATACTATGTGACTCTAAACTAACCACAAGTTGGAGTTTTCTTATTCACTATTTTACAAAAAGTTGAAAAAATTTGAAAATTTTACAATGCAAATGCTTAACCACTCCCCCACACTTAAACTTTACATTGTCCTCAATGTAAATTGATCGTCCAAAGAAAGTCAAGGTGGGAAATCTACATGATAATGACAAGAAATCAGAAAAAATAAATAAAACAAAACAGACAAAAAGAAAAACTAAAAACAAGACAAGAAATAAATACAAGACAAGAAATACTCATCCTATGGGTTGCCTCCCATTTAGCGCTTGGTTTAAAGTCGTCAGCCCGACTATCTCCTTGCTTTCTATGCCTCCTCCAGAGGGAGTGCATCCACAAAGTTAGCTCCTTCCACCACTTCGGAAGTGAAATTCTCATAATATGGTTTCAACCGGTGCCCATTAACTTTAAGTTCCTTGCCTGTAGCTATGCTACGAATTTCCACTGCACCATGAGAAAACACATTAGTAACAATAAAAGGTCCAATCCAACGTGACCTTAATTTACCCGGAAATAAATGCAAGCGAGAATTAAACAAAAGCACTTTCTGCCCAATGCAAAATTGTTTCCTAGAAATCATGTTATCATGAAATGCTTTCGTCTTTTCCTTATAAATGCGCGAGCTTTCAAATGCATCATTGCGGAGCTCCTCTAGCTCTTGGAGTTGTAACTTCCTTTGCTTTCCAGCCCCATCCATCTCCATATTGCATTGCTTAATAGCCCAAAACGCCTTATGCTCAATTTCAACGGGTAAATGACAAGGTTTACCATACACAAGCCTAAAGGGAGACATCCCGATAGGTGTCTTGTATGCGGTTCTATAAGCCCACAAAGCATCATTAAGTCGCATGCTCCAATCTTTCCTTGTTGGGTTCACCGTCTTCTCTAGAATGGATTTCACCTCCCGGTTGGACCTCGGCTTGTCCATTTGTTTGGGGATGATAAGGTGTTGCAATCTTGTGCGACACATTGTACTTCTTCAACAAGTTTGTAAGATCCTGTTTTTGAAGTGAGAACCCCCATCGCTAAATTCTTGGAATTCCAAACCTTGCAAAGATATTAGCTTGCACAAAATCTGAAACCACTTTAGAATCATTAGTCGGGGTGGCCTTAGCTTCCACCCATTTGGAGACATAATCAACACAAGTAAGATATAAAAATTCCCATGAGAGTTGACAAAAGGACCCATAAAATCAATACCCCATACATCGAAAACTTCAATAAATTGAATAAAAGTTTGTGGCATTTGATTTCGGGCACCTAGATTGCCTGTTCTTTGGCACCTATCACAAGTTGTACAAAATATATATGCATCTTTAAACAAGGTTGGCCAATAGAAACCGCTTTCAAGTACCTGTGAGCGGTTCTCTTACTCCCAAAATGTCCTCCAAGCATAGGAGTGACAAAAAGACAAGATAGAATTAAACTCGGATTCGGGAACGCACCTTCGTAATACTTGGTCACTACCTTGTTTCCATAAGTATGGATCATCCCATATGTATTGGTTCCCTAACCTCTTAAGTTTGTCCCTCTCAGCACGAGACAAGTTCTTTGGGATTTGTTTAGACACCAAGTAGTTCACAATGTCAGCATACCATGGTTCTCCAAAGGCAATTGAGAATAGTTGCTCATCCGGGAAACTTTCACGCAATGGGATAGCTTCCTTGTCCACAGCAAGACGGCTCAAATGATCCGCAACGGTGTTCTCAATTCCTTTCTTGTCTTGATTTCAATATCAAACTCTTGCAAGAGAACATCGTATGAGCCTCGGTTTCGCCTTTTTTCATAAGCAAGTACCTAAGCGCTGCATGATCAGAAAAGACAACAACTTTTGTACCAATTAGATAAGAGCGAAACTTTTCCAAAGCAAAAACAATAGCTAATAACTCTTTTTCAGTGGTTGTGTAGTTTTGTTGGGCCTCATTTAACGTTCTAGAAGCATAATAAATAGCATGAGGTATCTTCCCCACACGTTCCCAAGCACCGCACCAACCGCAAGTCACTTGCATCACACATGAGCTCAAAAGGCTTGCTCCAATCCGGTGGTTTAATGATAGGGGCTGAAATCAAAAGTTCTTTCAAACGATTGAATGCCGCCATACACTTTTCATCAAAGTTAAAAACCACATCTTTTTGCAATAAGTTGCAAAGTGGTGATGCTATCTTGGAAAAATCCTTGATAAATCTACGATAAAAACCTGCATGACCAAGAAAAGAGCGTATCTCCCTCACCGTAGTGGGAGGGGTTAAAGCACGAATAAGGTCTATTTTAGATTTATCGACTTCCAAGCCTTTAGAAGATATTATATGGCCTAAAACTATGCCATGAGTTACCATGAAATGGCACTTCTCCCAATTTAGCACAAGATTTGTTTCAACACATCGTTCAAGGATTAATGACAAGTTGTGCAAGCAAAGGTCAAATGAATCACCAAAGACACTAAAGTCATCCATAAACACTTCGATTATGTTTTCAACATATTCTGAGAAGATACTTACCATACACCTTTGAAAGGTAGCGAGCATTGCACAAGCCAAAAGGCATCCTTCTATAAGCAAAAGTACCGAAAGGACAAGTGAAAGTGGTTTTCTCTTGATCCTCCGGCGCTATCATAATCTGATTGTAACCTGAATAACCATCAAGGAAGCAATAATAAGAATGTCCAGCTAAACGTTCAAGCATTTGATCAATAAAAGGAAATGGAAAATGATCCTTCCTAGTGGTGGCATTCAATTTCCTGTAATCAATACAAACCCTCCAACCGGTTTGCACACGAGTTGGGACAAGTTCGTTCTTATCATTCTCCACCACCGTCACACCTGATTTCTTTGGTACTACTTGTACCGGGCTCACCCACTTGTTGTCGGATATGGGGTAGATAACACCCACGTCCAAAAGCTTTAGTATCTCCTTTTTCACAACTTCCATCATGGGAGGGTTCAAACGACGTTGCGCTTCCCTTGTAGGCTTTGCATCGTCCTCCAAACGGATTTTGTGCATACACACGGCATGGCTTATACCCTTGATATAGAAATTGTCCATCCTATGGACGTCTTGTACTTCCTTAGCACCCTTAGAAGTTTTTGCTCCTGTAATTCACTAAGCTTGTTAGAAACAATCACAGGTAAATCTTCCTTGTCACCCAAGTATAAGTACTTTAGGTGATCGGGAAGAGGTTTCAATTCTAACTTTGGAGATTTAACAATGGAAGGTACAAGCTTTTCATCACTGCATGGTAAAGAAATAAAAGAGATATTATGAGTTTCCGGGCATCCTTGTAGTGAATTAAGATCACCAAGGGCTTCCTTGACTTCATTACCACACTCTACACCATTATCCATGGATGTAGTCAAAACGGTTTCCAAAGCATCATCACCATTCAATTCAAACACTTGTTGTGCCAATGTATCCATAACATCAATGGAGAAACAAGAGTGGACATCACTAGGATATCTCATCGTCTCGAAAATGTTGAAACGTATTGTTTCTCCATCAAACTCCATAGTTAGCGTTCCTTTATCCACATCAATAATGGTTTTCGCCGTTTTCATGAAGGGACGCCCAAGTAG
The DNA here is from genome assembly GCF_003573695.1 of Papaver somniferum. Classification (NCBI taxonomy): domain Eukaryota; kingdom Viridiplantae; phylum Streptophyta; class Magnoliopsida; order Ranunculales; family Papaveraceae; genus Papaver; species Papaver somniferum. The sequence continues at coordinate 229,391,047 of NC_039364.1, read as the reverse complement.
CAATGGAAGAGACGAGTCCGGTGACCCTTCATTCATCTCTAACACGCAAAAGTCATGGAAATACAAGTTGATTAACCTGCACAAGAACATCCTCAACAATACCCATTGGGTAAACATTAGAGCGATCGGCTAATTGCAATACAATTCCAGCCTTTTTAAGAGGACCTAACTCAAGTGAATTGTACATAGATGCAGGCATAACATTAACGGATGCACCTAAATCCAACATATCTTTGTTAAATGTGGTGTTACCAATTGTGACTGGAATGTCAAAGCTACCGGGATCCTTACATTTCAGTGGGAGTTTGTGTTGTAAGATTGTCGAAGCATTCTCCCCCACACTTAGCCCTTCATTATCTTTGAGCCTTCTCTTATTGGTACACAAGTCCTTCAACACCTTCGCATACTTGGGAACTTGCTTGATAGCATCAATGAGTGGTATGTTCACATGGATCTTCTTTAGAATGTCTAAAATCTCTTTTTCTAGTTCCGCCTTCTTGGATCTTGCAAATCTGCGAGGAAAAGGTAAAGGAGGAACATAAGCAGAAACCGGAGTTTTAGAGTTAGGAATAGGTACCTCAGAAGTTTGGGGAGAATCATCACTCTTCTCCTCCAAAACAGGTTCCTTTGGTGTTTCCACCCTGCCCGAATCAATAACTTCGGGTTGCACAAGTTGTGTACCACTTCTCAACGTAATAGCATTAACACCCTCTTTTGGGTTAATAGGTTGAGAAGGGAGTTTCTCACTATTTTGTGCCTTCAATTTGTTTAAATCAACCTCCATGGATCCCATTTGTGTCTGCAACTCCTTGATAGCACTCTTAGTTTCTTGTTGAATTTCCTTAAACATGGTAGAAATGCCTTGCATAAAAGTTTGAAGATTTGCATCGATATCGGAACCTTGATTTTGCATCGATTGTTGTGGTTGCTGAAATTGTTGTTGTTGCGGCTGGAATTGTTGTTGTTGTAGTTGAAATCCACCCGAACGGTTTAATGTAGGTTGTTTAACCGCGCCTTGCTGGTTTGCATAGCTAAAGTTGGGGTGATCTCTCCATCCCGGATTGTAAGTGTTGGAGTAGGGATCATACCGTCTTTGTTGATTTGGAAAGACCGCAAGCTTGCTCCAACTCTTCACCATATGAAGGTAAAATAACCGCGTCCATATTTTGCATCATTTGCTCCATGTTATCCATCCTTTGATCACGGTGTGATGATGACTCCGTAACTTCATGCACTCGCCTAACCATTGGTTCACCTCTTGTGTAGAATTGTTGCGAGTTTGCAGCCATGCTTTCAATCAACTCGGTAGCTTGGGCCACCGTCTTGTTCACTAGTGCACCACCACTCGCTGCATCAAGAAGATATCTATCACTTGTTTGGAGACCTTTATAGAAGTATTGTATTATCATCACGTCACTAAATTGGTGGTGTGGACAGCTTGCCACCAATCTCTTGTATCGCTCCCAACATTCATACAAAGATTCTCCTACGTGTTGCTTTATCCCACAAATGTCTTTGCGAATTTGAGTAGCCTTTGACGCAGAAAAATACCTCTCTAGAAAGAGTTTCTTCAACCCGTTCCATGTAGTGACACTTCCGGATGGTAAATAATACAACCACTCCTTAGCATTGCCCGCCAAAGAAAACAGAAAAGCTTTCAACATTTCTCCATCCGCATTAGTCTCCGGTGGTAGCATAGCCATGATAATGTTGTGAAAATCCATGAGATGCTTGTTTGGATCTTCATTCTCCATGCCATGAAACTTCAGTAACTCTCTGATCAACACCGGATTGATCTCGAAGGTTGAGTTTATCTCAATACACCACCATTGTGCATCAAGCATATGAGAATCCAAGTCCTTGAGTGTACGATTTGCATCACCCATTGCTTCTTCTTCTTCTTCAACTAGTGGTTCTTCTACAAATGGAACCTCTTGTTCTTCTTCTAGTTGTAATTCTTCTTCCACTTCTAACTCTTGTTCTTCCCTCGTGTCTTGACTTGGTTGGAGTATTGTGCCTCTTCGAGTAGCTATCCCGTACCTTGGATAGTTCCAATCTTTAGAAGCCAGGGATTAGGTACCTGAAAACAATTCTCGCAAACAAGTGAGAAACAAGACAAGAAAACAAAAAGCAAATATGAAAGCAGAAATGATGATAAGAAACTAAAAACTTAATAACAAGCCGTATTCCTCCCCGGCAGCGGCGCCAAAATTTGATCGCTGTCGTATGCGTCAAAAATAATTCACTTTCTCACTCAACTCGGTATAAATATAGTACGTTATAAGAAAGAGTTCTTTCCCACAGAGAGGCTTTTTTTGTTATCAATTTTCAGTTTCTTAGTAACCAAAAGGGGGGGGGGGTTTGTTTTATCTAAATAAACAAAGCAATAAAAGTAATCGAAAGCAATAAAATAATTTGAATAATCAATAAGGAGAAGATATTGGTCATGGGATCGTATCATTCACAAACATGTATTTTCATCAATGACTAGAATTGGAATTTTAATCTCTCATTTACTAAAAGTCCTCGGATATCTTGATCGCAAGAGTATCCCGTTTATTTCCCGATTTTATCACAAACAACATTAAAAGATGCTATTGTGAAATCTACCTAGAAAGCAACCTAAATTGTAAAAGCACAATTAAGTTTAACTCCCTAAGAGCAATAAGTTCTATGAAATAAGACTAATCAATGCAAACAAACGTGTAAAAGCACTAATTCGTTTTAACAAAGGTTATGATTCATATACTATTATAAAGATGTATCACTACAAGTAATAATGGCACTATGCTACTTAGAATCAGGGATAAACAACTATTTCGTATTGAAAACCCTAATCTAGTAATAGAGATGAAGACTAATCTAACTGATTCCGGACTCAACCAAACTAGCATTCAAATCATAAAACAATATCAACCATGAATCATAAACAATAAATTTTTGAGACAAAACTAATTCATTGATTTAAATAACATGCTTGAGAAATCAACTTTTATCCCATAACCAATAATTGAGTTTAGTTGCTCATAATAATGGAGTTCATCATAATCATAATCATAAAATAATTGAAGAAGATGAAAAATAAAACGAAAGCAAACCCTAGTTGGAGCTATCTCCCCAAAGCTCCAAGAATAATACGTGATTTTTCAAAGTTGTAGAAAACTTTTCTTTTCGTAGCTTTTCTCCCTTCCAAAACTAGGTCAAGTCTTCAAAAGCCCATATCCAAAGCGGTCCACCAAGCCCATGTGTGTGAAGAACCCACGTAGAAAATATGTCCAAAAATTATCGCCGAAAATTGGCCGGAAGTCGCCCGAAAACTCGCCGGGAAACATCTCAGGTGACCGGCAAAGTCCACCCGGTCACCGGTCAACGAGTCAACTCGGCCGGGTCAACGAGTCAACTCGGTCAGACTCAGTAGTACGACCGAGTTGAAGTGAGTCAGATGGTCTAGTTAGACTTGAGTCAGAGCTGAATGTTTTTGCACGGCCTGAACTTATGCAGCACAATCATTGTGCATCACCAACTCATATCCAACCATAATGGTTGTGCATCCTTCACAGCTGCAGCTTCAACTCTATCCATCCAACCATTCTGTAACTGCTCTAACTGCATGCCTTCAGTTCTACCCATTCAACAACATCCACATAACCAAGTCACAGCCATTAAAATCTCCATATCCTCATCCCTCCTGCATCATCTGTCACCTTAATTGCAGCTTGTAACATCTAAGTTCATGCTCAATTGCAGTTGCAATACCACACATAACACATTGCAACATCACTTCCAACTAGCTCTAGTTGCAAACTTCAACAGCAATACCTAGTGTGCTCATCTACCCCTGCAAGTCATGGCTACTACAATAGCTCAACAGTAGCACATCACACTCATTATCTTCTACTCAGCCAACGAGCAGTGAGCCCCGTTGTTCCCTGTACTTGCATTCTACCATCCATCCGTACATAACAACTTCACAGACCAAATCACCATTACACTGACTCCTACAGCAACATCTCAACTGCATCAGCATCATTCTCTTCTTGTTGTAGCTTCAACAGCTGCTTCTTTCACTTTCATTTGCAGATTGAAATCACTGGAACCCATTTGTTCTTCGTCTGCACTGCAGCTGCTTCGTACCCATTTAGCTGCCAACTGCAACTGCAACACAACCAATCCAGCAAACTAATTCCATTACAGTTCACCACTAGAGCTTCACCTCCATGCCATTCTCATAGCCACAGTAACAACAACCTCCATGAACCCTCAACTCAGACCTCCAACTTCAGTTGCATATATGACACTGCTCAAACTATCATAGTAATTCATCACTTGCAGTTCATCTCAACTGCAACTTCAATCACCATAGGCCAATACTTCAATCTCTACCTGCTGCAACAACATCATTACCACCAGTTTACAGACCTCCAGGACCATTCTTTGCTTCCAGCTGAAATAACAGCAGCAACACCACCTTCTCTTACTTAGAGATTCCACTCTCAAACTCAGTTCCAGACCACCTGCAATGCCATGGCTTCACTACCACATCTCAGTCCTCAACAACAACAAGCAACAACAAACCTAGGCAGCTTATTCATCTCCAAATCCCTGTAAAACAATAGCTCCTACTGCAGACCACCTAACATTCATCTAAATCCTTCATATCACTACAGAGATTCATCACTTCAACCACTGTGAAATGCAATCACCAAAACACCTATAGCAACAACTGCATCTTCTCAAACCCATCTGTTCATCAACCAAACCAACAATTTCAGCTTCAGAACTTCAGTTCACCACCAAGACTCATTTAATATCACCACCAGAATTCACTTAGTTCAGCTTCTTCTCAAACTTCGGAAACAACATCTTCTTAACAAACCCAAAATTCCTTCTCCACTAATCCACCAGATTTACTAACCACGGATCTGAGCTCTTCTTCTCATCTTCTTATCATCATTACCATCTTCGAATTCAATACCAGAAACAATTAGCAAAAACCCTAACAATTTCTATAATCAATTCCAAACCCCAGATTCCTTGAGCTCAACCCACAAATATTGGGATTTAACTCTCAATTCGAGTGATACCCATCTCCAATCTTATTCATTAACCTCAATTTCTGCTTTAAATTCTTCCATTAAATCTTCCATGAACTGCAAGCTTCTTTTGTTGCTTTGTAAATACAGAAAACCCCCAACCAACCTTCAATTCTTCATTTCTGGCAACAACAACCTTTAATATAACACCAGATTTGAATTCAAATCAAACCTAACTTCATTGCAGCAGATTCAGTTTCAATCTCCCCATGAATTCTCTCTGAACTGTAGTCGCCATCCTCTCTCGGTTTTCAGGTGGAAAAGAAAAGAGAAATGATGAGAAAATGATTCCTCACTGAATTCTAGGGCTTGTGTAGTAGAATGGATGCAACCAACCAGGTGAGGCAGATAAGGGGTGCCTAGTTCCAGGGAACTATCTATTTTGTTTTCTTGCTCAACTGTCAATTGTGGAACTGACAACTCATTCTTCACTTCCTTTGTTGCATAACCTTAGCCCGCTACAAATATAACTCGCCCGTGAATCGACCTTTGTGCCATTTTTGCTCCAATCGAGTATTTTCTCCTTCTTTTGCTCCAAATGGCTCCAAAGTACCTAAATACTCAAAAGTGAACATAAGATACATATTTTACAAGAGAAATAACAAAGAAAGCATAAACAATAAATATGAAATCTAGGTGTTTTATAACACCTATCACATGCCCAGACGTGTACGTGTATGTTGGTTCAACATAGTAACCCAAAAGGTTAACCATATGAGCATTTCATATCAACCTTGTTCTCTTCACCATAACTAGTTCAATTGACTCAAATGAACTAGTTAAAGAGTTGTTCAATTTCTATGAGATCTTATGTAACTACACAAGACACAATTGAAACAAAGATGATTCGATTCGATTGAATCGGCTCATGAACATTATAGCCACAGTTTGCATAAAGAATTCCTTAATAATTTAATGTTTCATGTTCAGAGCACATCTTTAGATCATAACCTCTTAAGTTCACAAACAAGTTCGCGGACTTAAGTTAATCGGTTGAGTTTTCCAAACTCAGTAGAAATTCTCGGAAAGAGAACTTCCGCCAGTTCTCGGATTTAACACACAAACGAGTTTTGAAAAATCCAGTAGAAATTCTCGGTCGAGAACTTCCGACAGTTCGCGGACTTGGCAAGCCAATTCCACAATCCTCCCGATTTCTCTTGATCAAGAAAGTTCGAAAACTTCAGTTCAAGGAATACATGGTTATATAATCTAAACTCTTATTTCAATCATTGAGACATTCTCAGAGGACGCTATGTAGTCGTTATTCACAGACCGATTCACGTCAGAGCAATTCTCAAAGTGGTTGAAACTTTTCATGACTTTCGTCACTAGGTGAAGATAAACTTGATCAAAGGGAAACACTTTACCAACACACGATTTCGAGATAAAAGATAAGCAATGAATTCTCATCTCGAAATGTCAAATGTGTAAGATCTAGTCTATATAGCATACGAATTTTGTCTCATAAGAAGTAGGAGATAGAATAGATAGACTTTTGAGTGATAGATAAGTTCAAGTCTCCACATACCTTTTTGTTGTTGAAGTTTCATGGTTCCTTGTGTAGATCTTCGTCGTTGTCGTTGAATCTCCATGAAGTCCTTGAGCTCAACTACACTTTTCTATCCTAGTCCGAGACTTAGCTATGTAGGCTAGAAATCAAGACTCATAGTTTTGATCACTAACATTGACAAACATGCTTGAGATAGAAACGCATGCGAGGTTGACCGAGCTATGCTCTAATAGTGTTGAAAGGGAAAAGTTTTGGTGGAAGGGAGGTTGGGAAGATACTATCAGGATCAACTGTATGATGATTGACAGTGTTTGAGGTGCTAGCATTTTTGGCTCTTGCAGCAGCTTTCATCATTGGAGAGTTTTTCCTGTAGTTTCCAACAATTTTCTTTGCTAGCTCTAGTTTTTTGTTCTTGATTTGGCATGCTAAAACATCTGGGTGAGGTGGAAAAGTTTTCAAGGGTGTTTCTGGTTCAGCACTAAATACAATTGGCTCCTTTGAAGATAAGGCAAGTTTCGCAATAGCTGTTTCAAGCTCCAACTTTTTTTGCTAATTTCATTTTTATCTCAAATTAAGCTGCAACATCAGCATCAGAGTAAGGCCTGTAGATAATGTTTTTTCCAGCTTGCACAAATTTTTGTTGCTGAGTTCTTGGTGGGGGGAGCTGGTTGGGGAGCTGGGAAGTTGTTTTATGGGATTGAGAGTGGTTTGGTGGTGTGGGGAAAGGGGGACTTGGATGATCTAAGATTCTGCAGACTTTACAAAATTTTATTCCACTGAGAGCATATACAAATTCAAGCCAGTGTGAAGTAGTGGTGGTTTCAAAAGATTCAATACCAAATTTAAGAGCTCTGGTAACATCAATTGTAAGCTTTACCTCTAAATTCTTTTCAAACCTGTCCCTTCCATAGGCTTTCTTAGCAGTTTGGTAGACTCCAATTGGTCTGAGGATGCCTTGAATGTATGGTATGATATGAGATGGTATTGTTTTAATGAGTAACCAGATCATCACCTTTTTGAATTGCTATTCATCTATCAGATCAGGTCCTCCTGCAGGAACACCAACTAAGACCATAAGCTTATCAAAAACTCCTCTTGTTCCACCATTTCTCAGTGTGGAGTAGTCTTCTTCATGAGTAAGTCTGAGAATGTAGTAGTTTCTTCTCCTGTTCCAATTTTCCACTTCTACTCTACTTTGCATCTCCCAGTAAGAATTGAAGAAAGAGCTGACCTTTGAAGTTTGGAAACAGATGTTGCTACAGAGCTTTCCAATGAAACACCATTTCCAGTCAAGGGGTTGTTTGGTTTTGATGTTTTTAGCATTAATGAAAACTTTAGGGAATAAGTCCTCATGGATAGTAAGAGCAGTGTTCATTTTGTTTACTAGGTTATCAATGCTAGGTGAAGGAGTGTTGGAGGAAGAAGCCATATTTGGGTAGTAATCAGTTTTGCAGAGAAGAATGTAGTTTGAGTAATGTTCACTAATTTGTGAGGGGTGAGTATGGGAGTTGATAAAGTGGGGGAAAAAAGTGCAGGCTTTATTTTGAAAATGATTCACGGGTTTATAGTTTTGTTTCCTATCAACTTTTATTTGATTTAGGTGTAGTTGCAGGAAATCCTACACTACACCCCTCATATGATTTCATTAACATTCAACTCATTCACTATGGGAAAAATATACATCTACAACTGGAGATTTACAACACTTCTCTATACATCGTAGAAAGTCCTATGTTTTACAACTGGTTTCAAAGAAAGAGTTGTCGTATATCATCATCACTACCAACCCTTAGGAACAAGGGGTTGCGCTAAGAAAACAAACGACAACTCCTTTAGCAAAACTGTTGTGACGACATTTAAGTATAACAACTTTGTTTCATAAGTGTAGTGACTTAGCCTATCACAATTCTCACAAGTGTTGTTGAAGAACACAAAAATATGATAATGAAAAATACGTTAGAGGGGAGATTCGAACATGAACCTAATGCATGGATGTATAGCTCATCAACCATCCTTACAGTTCACAAGTTTAGGTTTTTTCTCTTTTTTTAATAGAAACGTATAACAACACTTATAAGTGTTGTTGAAGTTAAAATATAGAATGTGGGAAAAATTAGGTTTGGGGGATTCGACCCTGAGCCTCCTATATGGAAGTCTACACCACTAACCATACCTACACTATCACAAGTTCTGTAAAGTTGGTGGTTCTTTAATATACTATTATGACAACCCTTCATAAGCGTTGTAAAACAAAATATAATGCTCAAAGGAGACTGAGCCGCAAAGAGCGCGAAGCATTCTCTGTAACCATATACATTCTTCTCTGTAAATAATCACATACACTCTATAATACCACCCACTTTAAGAAAAGCATGCAACTGGGGAATTATGGAAAAAGTATACCATCAAATTATAAGTTAGAAGGGAGGGAGCATATATATACGAATATAAGCAGATGTAGAGAAAATATGCACAAGTTGAGACCAAGGAAGAATTTAAGTGGGCAAATATAGCAACCATAACAACTGAAATGTCTCATTTTCTCTCCTCCTTCATCCGGCCTTGAGACGGACAATGAAATGATATATCATTTACATTGGCGGAGTTAAAAATGGTGTTATAAAAGTAACAGAGCTAGCATTTTATAACTAAGCACACAAATGGAGCTGTTAACTGTCTTTTTGCAAGAAAAATACTAGTATTAGTAAAAAAAATACAACCAGAGTATGCAAGCTGCATTCTTACAACCTGCAAACCTATACATATGAGAACAGTGGTATGCACTCTGCACGTTTCTGAAAAACATTACCATCTCCAAACCGATATTCACACACAAATGATGATAACAAAAGCAGCCCTGAATTACCAACAATAGAACATAGAGTTTGATAAGTGATAAATACACAAGCCAATACGCGCAGTCACATAGCACATACTGCAATACTGATATCAGCGAAAAAACACTCCATGTGCGGCAGTAGCATGGATACATCAAATATCCATAGAAGTGGCGAGTGATAGAAGCTACTGCTCCATACTCATTATCAATAGAAGCATACTTCACAAAGAAAGATCTTGCACTATTAATTAACAACTCATACAGAACTACACACTCAGCTGTAGCAAGAAACTTGAGAATAACAGTTGAAGTAGATTACTGAGAAGGAAAATAACACCAAATATTGCTAAAGTAAGAATACAATACCGTAAAAACAATAAACTACTGATCTAACTTGTGAACTTCTTTTTCTTCTTCTTTTTGTTCTTCTTCTTTGTCGGAACCACTATGGTATATTCCCCATCTTCTCTTAAGTAACTCTCGCTCTCGTCATCCATTTGGAAACCAAGAGTTGAAGGATCCACTGGTTGGAAATTTGTGTCATGCTTTTCATTGTATTCCTCTAATTCATGGAAACCCCTAGGCGGTGGTTTCACCATCACATACCAGTTAGATGTATTTGACTCTCGAGAATAGAAAACTTGTCGCGCTTGCTTTGCTAAAATGAATGGATTGTTACAGTATTGGTTCTTATGCTGCTTTAAATTGACTAATGTAAAGCCATCTTCTACCTTCACACCAAAATTGGTGTGAGCCCAATCACATTTGAATATTGGAATTTGAAACATATGATTGTAGTCCAACAATAAAATTTCTTCTAAAACACCATAGAACCCACTAGTTTCTGACAATCCTGCAACTAAGGTTGTTGATTCAATTTAAACTCCACTGTTTTGTGTGACTCTCTTAACATCCTTCGTAATAAACCTAGTGTCATTGATAAGCAAGCCTTTATATGATATGCAGTTTTCTAACGGCCCATATGACAACCATTCTACCGTGTGTGATATTGGCATGCCTTGTTCAATTTGCATCTTAACCTACAAATGTATAATCTCAGGACATAAGAATATAACTAAATTTGTTATCTAAGCATAAGAAGTTAGATTTATATGATGGTGTGCCTAACATGGATTGTTCTATGTGATAGAATGAAACAAAATCACACGCATTTATGTTTTTTGTAGTAGTTTTCCGCAGCAGCAAAATGTCCAAGTGTTTAAACTATACTAAGATGCATAATCTGACTAAGAGTGGACTAAACATACCTTTTGTTGAAACCAATCTGCAAATGTGTTAGACTGTATGGAATTGAGTTGGTCTTCACTAGTAATTGCCCTCCCAGCAGGAGATTTTAACTCGTCCATATGCATTCTAAGGCAAAATTAAAATTAGAAAATGAAGTATTAATTGAAAGACCATTTTTAATAAACGTGAACATCATACTTACATCATATATGGGTCAATTTCGGGTGTGTTAAAAAGCACATATCTGTGAGTTATCTTTAACTTCTCACTATCCATACGCACTTGGACACCTTTAAAAAGAGGACGTGCTGCCGGTGTGGAACCATTTTGAGTGTTTTCGTTACGCCTTTGCTTTAATCCTGTTTCAGCTGCTTGGGCCTTACGAATATCAAAATACCTAACACACTCCATTCCAAGATAACACTCGGCTATACAAGCTTCAGGTTGTGCATAATTCTTTACATATTCTTTGAATGTCTTCATATACCTAGGAAAGTCGAGTATGCAACAGTTACTAGTTAATTAAATATTAGTATCTCTAAGATACAAAGGGCATAACTTTCTACACGAAACCAAAAAACAGAAGTAATATAAATTAAATTGGCATACCTTTCAAATGGATACATCCAACGATATTGTACAAGTCCACATAATCGCACTTCTCGATCTAGGTGAATTGTCAAGTGCATCATGACATCAAAAAGTGACGGAGGGAAGTACCTCTCCAACATACACAAAGTCTCAGCAACTTCTACTTCAAGTTCTATTAATCTATGGAGATCAACTGCCCTTTGGCATATTTCGTGAAAATAAGAACATAACCTGAAAATTGCCTCCCTTGGCCCTACAGGTAAAAGTCCTTGCAAAGCAACGAGTAATATTTGTTGCATAAGAACATGGTAATCATGAGCCTTAAGAACACCTAAGCAACCATCTTTTGAGAAATGCTTTCTAAGATCAGAACTAAAACCATATGGAACCTTTAAATTTCTCATCCTATTATACAATATAGCCTTTCCTTGTTATTTAAAAAGTATGGTGCTGGTGGAAGGATCGTTTTTCCATTTATCTCTACTGGATGTAATTCTGGTCTTATTCCCATACTCTTCAGATCATTGCGGGACTTTAGATCGTCTTTTGTTTTGGACTTTATATTCAATATGGTACCAATAATACTCTCGCAAAATTTTTTTCTGTATGCATAACATCAATATTGTGCCGTAGTAATAAATCCTAGGAAGATGGAAAAACTTAACATTAGTAATTAATTATATAAAGAAATAAAAGATCAGACATTTAATCTATGTGAAAGTTATAATGTCATGCTGTCGAATCTTAGGTAAGTAATTAATTCTATTATAATGTCATGCTGAAAAAAACAGAAACAAAATGCTCATTATACTGAAAATATACTATTATGTGTCAATTATGGTGCAATCAAACTGATGCTGCCGATGCTTTATCACATTGGGAAAAGTACTCAGATGCATTATACTTCCCAAACACTATATCAAAAGAACGAGTGTGCCATTTAGATTGCATTTGTTGATAATGTGAAGTTTAGAGGCTAACATGGTGCAAAGCAGAAGAACCCATAGCCAAATATTAACAAGTAAGTTTGAAGTTATGGAACTAACCTTCCAGTAAGGCAAGTCGAAGAATATTGACCGTTTGTTAAACACCCGAAGTTCAGTTTCATCATCATTTGCACCAGAAATAGCCGCATCAGCAACAACATCCCTTTTCCGCTTCCCACATTTAGAATTACCCACATTTGCACTTTCTGCCGCACTACTCTTGCCCTTATTATTCTTCTTTTGCTCTTTCTTTTTCCTTATCTCCTCCTCGTTCTTCTCCGCTTTCCCAAAATCATTTGTAATACTATTCTGACATTCAAGTGCCGCAGCACCAGACATAACAGGTGGCTTTTCCTTCCTCTCAATCTCTCCATTAAACCAGTCTTTTTTCTGCCGAAGAGGATGATTATGACGAAGAAATCTCATATGATTCAAGTAGACAGTTTTACGACTAAATGCCAACCAGTTTGAGTGATGGAGGTGCTGCTGTACCGAAGTGGTTTGAGTGATGGTGGTTTGAGTAATGGTGGTTTGAGGTGAAGTTTGTCCGTCGAACACACTGGGGAGATGCAGTTGAGGGAAAAAAGAAAAGGATAAGGAAGGAATAGATATGAGAATGATATTAAACAAAAAAAAAAAACTTAACCGCTGTAGATGAAATAGAATTAAAAATTAAATGAATGGGTGGTTATGATGTGATGATATACATAGAATATTCCAAAGGAATATACCCAGTATATGGTTGGATTCATCGTTCTTACGAAGTCCCCGACTTAGAGTAGTCCACTCATCGCCAGGTTTCGATCTCGGATCCATGTTATGTCTCGAAGTTGCCAAAACCGGTCAGGTTTAAGGGTTGGAGGAATATTATGAAAGCATCTTACCTATGAATCGACAGATTCATCGTTCTTATGAAGTCTCTGAGTTAGAGTAGTCCACTCACTGCCAGGTTTCGATCTCGGAGCCATGTTATGTCTCGAAGTTGCCAAAACCGGTCAGGTTTAAGGGTTAGAGGAATTTTATGAAAGCATCTTACCTATAAATCGACATATTCATCGTTCTTATGAAGTCTCCGAGTTAGAGTAGTCCACTCACCGCCAGGTTTCGATCTCGGAGCCATGTTATGTCTCGAAGTTGCCAAAACCGGTCAGGTTTAAGGGTTGAAGGAATATTATGAAAGCATCTTACCTATGAATCGACAGATTCATCGTTCTTATGAAGTCTCTGAGTTAGAGTAGTCCACTCACTGCCAGGTTTCGATCTCGGAGCCATGTTATGTCTCGAAGTTGCCAAAACCGGTCAGGTTTAAGGGTTGGAGGAATATTATGAAAGCATCTTACCTATGAATCGACAGATTCATCGTTCTTATGAAGTCTCTGACTTAGAGTAGTCCACTCACCACCAGGTTTCGATCTCGGAGCCATGTTATGTCTCGAAGTTGCCAAAATCGGTCAGGTTTAAGGGTTGGAGGAATATTACGAAAGCATCTTACCTATGAATCGACAGATTCATCGTTCTTATGAAGTCTCTGACTTAGAGTAGTCCACTCACCGCCAGGTTTCGATCTCGGAGCCATGTTATGTCTCGAAGTTGCCAAAACCGGTCAGGTTTAAGGGTTGGAGGAATATTATTAAATCATCTTACCTATGAATCGACAAATTCATCGTTCTTATGAAGTCTCTGAGTTAGAGTAGTCCACTCACAGCCAGGTTTCGATCTCGGAGCCATGTTATGTCTCGAAGTTGCCAAAACCGGTCAGGTTTAAGGGTTGGAGGAATATTATGAAAGCATCTTACCTATGAATCGACAGATTCATCGTTCTTATGAAGTCTCTGAGTTAGAGTAGTCCACTCACTGCCAGGTTTCGATCTCGGAGCCATGTTATGTCTCGAAGTTGCCAAAACCGGTCAGGTTTAAGGGTTGGAGGAATATTATGAAAGCATCTTACCTATGAATCGACAGATTCATCGTTCTTATGAAGTCTCCGAGTTAGAGTAGTCCACTCACCGCCAGGTTTCGATCTCGGAGCCATGTTATGTCTCGAAGTTTCCAAAACCGGTCAGGTTTAAGGGTTGGAGGAATATTATAAAATCATCTTACCTGTGAATCGACAGATTCATCGTTCTTATGAAGTTTCCGAGTTAGAGTAGTCCACTCACCGCCAGGTTTCGATCTCGGAGCCATGTTATGTCTCGAAGTTGCCAAAACCGGTCAGGTTTAAGGGTTGGAGGAATATTATGAAAGCATCTTACCTATGAATCGACAGATTCATCGTTCTTATGAAGTCTCCGAGTTAGAGTAGTCCACTCACCGCCAGGTTTCGATCTCGGAGCCATGTTATGTCTCGAAGTTGCTAAAACCGGTCAGGTTTAAGGGTTGGAGGAATATTATGAAAGCATCTTACCTATGAATCGACAGATTCATCGTTCTTATGAAGTCTCCGAGTTAGAGTAGTCCACTCACCGCCAGGTTTCGATCTCGGAGCCATGTTATGTCTCGAAGTTGCCAAAACCGGTCAGGTTTAAGGGTTGGAGGAATATTATGAAAGCATCTTACCTATTAATCGACAAATTCATCTTTCTTATGAAGTCTCTGACTTAGAGTAGTCCACTCACCGCCAGGTTTCGATCTCGGAGCCATGTTATGTCTCGAAGTTGCCAAAACCGGTCAGGTTTAAGGGTTGGAGGAATATTATGAAAGCATCTTACCTATGAATCGACAGATTCATCGTTCTTATGAAGTCTCTGAGTTATAGTAGTCCACTCACCGCCAGGTTTCGATCTCGGAGCCATGTTATGTCTCGAAGTTGCCAAAACCGGTCAGGTTTAAGGGTTGGAGGAATATTATGAAAGCATCTTACCTATGAATCGACAGATTCATCGTTCTTATGAAGTCTCTGACTTAGAGTAGTCCAATCACCGCCAGGTTTCGATCTCGGAGCCATGTTATGTTCGAAGTTGCCAAAACCGGTCAGGTTTAAGGGTTGGAGGATATTATGAAAGCATCTTACCTATGAATCGACAGATTCATCGTTCTTATGAAGTCTCTGACTAGAGTAGTCCACTCACCGCCAGGTTTCGATCTCGGAGCCATGTTATGTCTCGAAGTTGCCAAACCGGTCATGTTTAAGGGTTGGAGGAATATATGAAAGAATCTTACCTATGAATCGACAGATTCATCGTTCTTATGAAGTCTCTGACTTAGAGTAGTCCATTCACCGCCAGGTTTCGATCTCGGAGCCATGTTATGTCTCGAAGTTGCCAAAACCGGTCAGGTTTAAGGGTTGGAGGAATATTATGAAAGCATCTTACCTATGAATCGACAGATTCATCGTTCTTATGAAGTCTCTGAGTTAGAGTAGTCCACTCACCGCCAGATTTAGATCTCGGAGCCATGTTATGTCTCGAAGTTGCCATAACCGGTCAGGTTTAAGGGTTGGAGGAATATTATGAAAGCATCTTACCTATGAATCGACATATTCATCGTTCTTATGAAGTCTCTGACTTAGAGTAGTCCACTCACCGCCAGTTTTCGATCTCAGAGCCATGTTATGTCTCGAAGTTGCCAAAACCGGTCAGGCTTAAGGGTTGGTGGAATATTATGAAAGCATCTTACCTATGAATCGACAGATTCATCGTTCTTATGAAGTCTCTGACTTAGAGTAGTCCACTCACCACCAGGTTTCGATCTCGGAGCCATGTTATGTCTCGAAGTTGCCAAAACCGGTCAGGTTTAAGGGTTGGAGGAATATTATGAAAGCATCTTACCTATGAATCGACAAATTCATCGTTCTTATGAAGTCTCTGACTTAGAGTAGTCCACTCACCGCCAGGTTTTGATCTCAGAGCCATGTTATGTCTCGAAGTTGCCAAACCCGGTCAGGTTTAAGGGTTGGAGGAATATTATGAAAGCATCTTACCTATGAATCGACAGATTCATCGTTCTTATAAAGTCTCTGACTTAGAGTAGTCCACTCACCGCCATGTTTCGATCTCGGAGCCATGTTATGTCTCAATGTTTCCAAAACCGGTCAGGTTTAAGGGTTGGAGGAATATTATGAAAACATCTTACCTATGAATCGACAGATTCACCGTTCTTATGAAGTCTCTAACTTAGAGTAGTCCACTCACCGCCAGATTTCGATCTCGGAACCATGTTATATCTCGAAGTTTCCAAAACCGGACAGGTTTAAGGGTTTGAGGAATATTCTAATGGCACCGATATTTTTTATAGATAGACGGATTCGTCGTTTTTACGAAGTCTCTGACTTAGAATAGTCCACTTACCAGTTACCGCCAGGTTTCGAGCTCGGAGCCAGGTTATATCTATGTTTCTTAGAGTGTTACCACCAATTTTTTTTTTTTTTTTGTAATTTTGTCTAATCCAACGTACCAAAGTTAGGGGAAGCAACTGCTACTAAATCTAACGGTGGGAATCTTGTGTTTGTTTGTCAAAAATTGTGTTTCTTTGCCAATCCGTATGCTTTTGCTTAGACCAATCATAATATTCCACTTTTCCTGCCCCAGATCCCACCCAAATTTGGTCACGTGTCTGCCCAAGAAATTTTCAGACAATATTTAATGTTTGACCACTGCAACGTGTCATATCCCATGTTAATTCCCCCCAGTACTTTCACAACGCGCCCAAAATCATTATTCTCTTCACTCTTCACAAAAATATGAAAACTCTCTCACCAAAAAAAAAAAGAAAAAAATCTCTCACCTATCGCCATGTCTGCAACTGTGAAGCTCTAACCCTAACAATCTCTTATCCGAAAACCCTAACAATCTCTCATCAGAAAACCCTAACAATCTCTCATCAGGAAACCCTAACAATCTCTCAATCACTCAAACTCTTCAGAAAACCATAACTATCTATTAATCTCAGAGCTCTTCAACTTTGAAGAAAACCCTAACAAATTTTCAAGAAAAGGATTTCAGGAAGGGGTAATCTCTCATACTCTCAAATCTTAAGAAAATACATCTCTTTGTTCCAGTTTTCTATTTTAGTAATTTTGAGTTTTTTTTTCTTCACATAAATGTTCAGATCTTCACATGCAATTTAGGATTTGTTGTTTCCATGATGAAATTGGTATTGGGTCCCATTTAATTTTCGGAATTTTCGATTTTAGGTCTTTTTATGATGATTTTCATTTCGATGATTGTCTCTGCAGCTCATGTTCTAGTTTTTTAGGTCTTTGCTCTGTGTTATAACAAAAAATCCCCCCTTTTCTTCCTTCCTATTTCCAATCCCTCTCTCAATCTTTCAATTAGCAAATACAGAGAACCCTTGATGGCCATGATTCCCATTAGCAACAGGGAATAAAAAATCATGTTAATGGGGAGGTGCTCTTCATGGGCTCATGACTACAGATTTAGTGTAATAATTGTAGTAGCAAAGATATGTGGAGTACCAGTGCAGAAGTTTAGCCACTGTGATGCATGAAGTATAATTTAGAATTCGTAAGAATTTGTGATTTGATAGGTGTAGCCTTATTCTCTTTAGGTGTATGATTTGATTATATTTGTGCCAAAGCATGAAGTTTAGCCACTGTGATTATATTTTTGCAAGGCATAACTGCAATAATGAAGACTAACAAGGAAACAATAAATAAAAAGCTGGTCAGGGAGTTGGCCATAAAGGTAAAGGCTTCTCATCTCAATTTCAGTGGAAATAAATTTATTCACCATATCATTTTAACTAACCTATATGCATTGTTGTTGCAGATGAAAAACAAACAGTCCAAAACTGATAAAGGTTCTCCATCTGCAGAACCATCCCTTCCACCTGAAAGTAGGCGATCATCACCAAGGAACAAGAAGTTTGCGATAAAGGTAAAGACTTTTCATCTCAATTTCATAACAAACTACTTACCTTCTCATTTTAACTAAGCTACACTTTTTTCAGATGAAAAACAAGCAGAACACTCAACAGTCCCCAATTGAAAGTGCTTCACTCACTTCAAAGCTGCAAACCCCGACTCAAACCAAGTCCGCAGAACCATCTCTTTCACCTGGAAGTAGGCGATCTTCACAAAGGAACAAGAAGTTAGAACCAAGTGTTGCTGTTTCTTCTCTAACTAAATGTGCAACAACTCCAAAGCGCCGTCGACAACCTGAAAGTGCTAAAATGTCATCTGTGTTGATCCGAAAAGAACAATTTCCGAAAAGAACAATTTCCTTCAATGCTGATAAACAACCGATTGGTGATCCATCTGTGAAACTTTCCAGTGTGCTAGGGGTGCTTGTTCGGAAACTTCCATTAACGTACAAGGATTGGAGACTTGTCCCTTATGAAGCCAAAGAAAACATATGGAAGATAGTCTCAGTTCGCAATTGATAACTCTTTAACTCTTTTCATTCGTCAATAATTATTTAAGTCATAGTCAACAATTATTTAATTCGTAACGTATTCTAATTCAATTATTTAAATTTATTTGTAGAACCGATTCATTGTGCCTGAGTATTACAAAGACTATTATTTCAGCAAGATGGGAACTTATCTTAGAGAAGCAAGGTCAAGGAAAGCTGGTTTGGTACTCGACGCTTTGGATCGGCTACAAGGGGAAGAACAAAATAAACGGCTGGAGAAGTTAATGCCCAGGACCATGACAGTTAGGGAGTGGGAAGAGTTTGTGAAACATGTAGACTCTATTGAATTCAGAGTAAGTAATTTCTATTATATAGAATGCCTATATATTTGTATTAAAAACTTTAAAGTCTGTCAAATGATTTTTTTACTTTCCTATTCAGGTCAGAAGAATAAAAATGCAAGAAAATCGTTCAAAACACACCACCCCACATACCATAAGTCGAGAAGGTTACGCCCGATTAGAGGTGAAATTGGTATGTTCTACAGTCTTGATATTCACCATGTGAAAGCTATTGCATCGTTAAAAATATAATTGTTTGAAGTTCTCTACAAAGTTTTATCTTAGAAATATTCTGAGATAATACCATGTTGTTATGCTATTCTTGATGACTCATGTATTGATACATTTATTTGGCAGCAAAAAGAGCAAAACACAACCAAAGAGATTGATAGAGCTATAATCTGGAAAGTTGGTCATAAACAGCGCAAAGGAAAGAAACCACATCCTGGTGTTGTAGAAGCTTTGGTAAGAAATCTTCTCATGTTACTTTGTTTTATTTGTGTGTGCTTGAAAAAGTCAAAAATATCTGATGTTTTACACGCTTACACAGGAAAAACTTGAAAAAGCTCGAGAAAAATATCATGCTGATTGTGGATCATCCGTGACAGATGATATTCTTGCAAAGGCCTTTGGTGAGGACAAGAAAAATAAAGGGAGGTTTAAAGGAATTGGTTTTGGAGCGACACGTAAAAAGGTTGTTGCGCAGTCCCACTATAATATGATGATTAAAGAGTGTCAAGAATCCTATAAAGCATTGAGTGATCGAGTGGTGCAGCTAGAGGTGAGAATTTAACTTGTCTTTTATTAGGTCTCCTTTTCTTGATAAAATCAAACTCGATAATGCCCCTCATACTACTGATTGGTCTTAATATAGGGAACGAAATCAAAATGTGTCTGCAATGGAGTCTTACCCTCTCACATGTTAAGTCCCAGCAACAATCATGAGGCTAGCACTAGCAGAAATGTTATCTGTAATGAAAGAGACTCAACTGATACCACTCCAAGTCATGTCAGGAAACAAAATGAGGTTCAAGTGCCAAAGAGATTCCAAGTTGTTAAGCTGGTACAAGGAGGACGAGGTGGTTGCAGAGGCTGAAATTGCTGAAACAGATCCAAGTAAGCAGATACATGGAAAAACCAATCGGTCTTGGAGCCTACACTGTATGTGTGAAGGTTTCTTATGTGGATGATGCTTTTGTCTACCAAGCTACTTCAGAAGTCAGAACTGTTCATGATGCTGTTTCAAATTTTATCACATGGCCCAAAGGTAGAATAATCTACCAATCGACTTCTTAATCTTCTGTGATCTTTTTGGAGACTTAACTTTTGGTAACAAACATATCACTGCCACTTTTTTGTATGTTTTGTGTATATCACATTGGTATGTGAATGCTTTAACTCTGGGTTTGGTTTAATTTGAATGAATCTTTCAGTTTAATCCAATTGTTTATTTGCATTTCAGTTTAATCTAGTTGTTTCTTTACATTTCACAAATAGTAGTGACAAAAGTGAAATATATATTCTGAAATATGGGTTTGATCTTATTCACAAGTATTTTAAAATAGTTTATTTACAATCATAACTATGTGTTGTCCAAGATAGTCCTACTACACATAGTATAGTTGTATCAAGGTACTTCTACAATGCTAACAAGTGTACTAACTGTAATATTCACAATACTAATAAGTGTTGTGTTAAAAATTTCTACTACCCATGACAATAATTGTAAAAACAAATGTTCTACAATGCTAACAAGTGTACTGACTGTAATATTCACAATACTAGTAAGTGTTATGTTAACAATTTCTACTTCATACCACAATCATTGTAAAATGAAATCTTGCAACATCAGCAGGTGTTGTTCAGAATAGTTATACAACTCAAGGAAGTGTAGTGAGAGGAGTATTCACAATACTAATAGACATCGTGAAAAGGTTTTCAAATACATAAACTAGTTTTGTGAAACAGTTACTTTACAACATAAGTTTGTGTTGTCCAAGATAGTTCGACAATTCATACAAGTGTTTTGCAAATATTATTCATAATACTGGTAATTGTTGTTGCATATGTTTCTACGATATGCTACTTATGTTGTCCACGATTGTTTTAGCAAGAGTTGTGTTATGTTATCAAAAAAAATCGAAAGAGAATCACAACATTGACAAACTATTGTAGAACCATGAATCACATCACCCTTTACAACACTTGTCAACCATTGTAGAAAAACTTGGACTTTCTACAATACCCCCGTTCCACAATGCATGAAATGGAGTTGTCGTAGGGGTAATGCAACTCTTATCTTGTGTCGTCAATGATGATTTTTCCCGTAGTGATTTTAGATTAACAAACTTAATTTTATTGATGAATCTTCGAACAATATTATAAGAAAAGATAAAGGAATTGAGAATAACCACTGCTCTAGATTTTCTCTCTCATATTTACTTGGTTCTGACTCAAAAAATGATCTCTCCCTTTCCTTTACAACTGAACGACTATTTATAAGGAAATACATAGTGGATGACAGCTAATCTGTCCTTTATTTTCGGATATGGCTTGCGACATTCTCGCAACCTTACAAATGTTAATCTCGCAAACTCTCTAATTTTCGCAGGACTATCACATCTTTCTCATGATTTTAGCTGACGTCGTTTATTATATCATTTATGAAATTGTTCTGCGACGCTGTTGTGTTGTGTTGTTGATAATTTCGCTGAGACGTTATTGCTGCGAGATTATGATCCTACATCTTGCCTCTTCTCATATCTTCTCTGCGAAGTAGAGAATAATGTGAGAAATGCCGCAGTTATCCATCATTTGATATTCTGCATTTATCACACGTATCCTTTTTCCCATCTGGTTCTTGACACGTCTTTTGTAACTGCTGTTTTTTAACCGCTTTCATCTTTCCGCATTAATTGTGTTTATCTTCTCGAGAAAAATTTCCTCTATGTATACTCTTTCTCACTCTCATTTTCTCTCTTTTTATTTTCTCTGCAACTTCATCGTTCTTCTGCAAATTTCGTTATTGCAACTTTTCTTCTTTCTTCTTCTTTCAATCTTTTTAAGTTCTTCTTCATCTCCATACCGTTCCCTCTGTAGATCTTCATCATTCGTAATTTCATCGAAATAATATTCCTGCTAGTGTTTTCCATGGATTCATCAAGGTTAGTTTTCTTTTTTCTTCCTTATGGGTTTTGCTGAAATTGATCTTGCTTACTGCCTTATTTGATGTTGTTTATGTGATTCTCATACTGTTGTTATTTCAGCAAAAGCGCCTCCAACACTAAATTTACGGTTCAGAACCCTAATATTCCCAAACCGCGGCATAAGATTGTTGTACACAAGAGAAAGTCTGCGAATCAAAAGGTAGTAAGAAACATTATTCTTTTCTAATAACAGTATTGTTGGCTCTGTTTCTTATCTGGATTGTAATTCGCAGGGTGATAAGGATGTCAATAAACCTCTCAAGAAATCTCGCCACCTTAAAATTGTTGAAACCTCTGTTCCATTCCACTTACTTATTTCTTCTATATCTCCTGCGAAATCTTCGCAAGTTAAACCATTATCTCCAATTTGCGAAAAAGCTACCTCAGACTTCATTTCTTCAACTGACCTTTAAATGATTGAAACGCCCATTATTGATCCTTCTGTGAATGAAACTTCTTCTCTTCCTATTGATAATGTTTCTCAACCTTCTATCATTGCTAGTTCTCTACCTGAGCCTCTTCCCTTTTCGAAAGAAACTGTGGAAGGAATAGATATTTCTTTCAAAGTTTTGTCTGAAGTCCTGGATGATGGCAAGAAGTGTCCCATTGATCCTGTCAAGTCTGGTATTTGCGAAATTCTGAGTAAGTATTTCGGTTCTGACAGAGCTTCTTCGCAAACATCTTTGGAAAAAGAGTGTAATGCTCTTCGTCTCGAAAATCAAAAGATTCAGAATGTTTTGCTGGATCTTGACAACCTTCGCAAGAAGAATGATGAACTGAGAGGTATGATTTCCTTATCCGTGTCTTTAATTTGCCTTTCTAATAATTATATCTTTCCCATATTTAATTATCCTTGAAATCCCTCTTTCGCATGTTAAGCCTTAAACCAGAAACGAATAATGGAGAGATATCAATTTGAATCTGCTGTTGAAGAAGCCCGTGTTGATAAAGAGATTTTGATGGATCAATATAACCAATTAGATAACCTCTATTCATATTCTGTTGATCATATAAATAATCTTACCAATGAAAATACCCAATTAGTTCAGAGGCAAGATTTATTAAGTAATGAAATATCTCGCCTTTCTTATTCTTTAACTAAAGCTAATTTAGGGATGGAAACTTTATCAAATGAGAATAAAACCTTATCTCAAGAGAAGCGAACTTGTTTAAATAAGATGGCGATATCTTCGCAACAACTTAGCATTCTTCAGAAAGTATGTGATGACCAAGAACAATCTCTTCGCTCTTTGAGAAATGAACTTAAAGAAGTAACAGAGTCATCTATCGCTGAAAGAGATACACTCATTCAAGGTAGAATAGCTTTAAGTGTAAAGGAGAATCAACTTAAAGAACAATATTCCAAATTAGAAGAATCTTATTCTTCTCTTGCGAAGAAAAATGCCTTTCTTATTTCTAAAGAGAAAAATCTTCAGTATCGACTTAAAGGTTTAGTCGGAGATAAATTTGATGACGCAATGGACCGTTGGGAGAATAGTTGTCTGACCTTGATTCAACACCTTATTTCGCAAAAGGAAGGTAGTCATAATAGTTTGACTGCCTTAACTATCTTTTCTTTGTCATATCTTTTTGAGTTCTTCATCTCATTGAAATTTGTATTCCACCTTTCGCAGAGTCTGAGAAAAATCTTCATTCCTCCATTTCTGTTTTGGAGGCTAAATATGCCAAAATTCGCAAAGAAAATGCATTACTCGTCTCTGTCCTTACTGGTTCTCGCGACCGAGCAGAAAGAAGACTTGGTTATCTTGCTTATTTTAAGGATATTCAAGATAGGAATCATTAGAGAGCACTTCTTCGTCAAGTTTCATCTCCGGACTGAAGTCCTTGTAAATAATATTTTATTGTCTAAATCTCTTCCTCCTACATCAATCGAACCTTTGTAAGTAGATGATGATGAAGTTCCTCGTCCTGCTGACAGTGATTATGATTATGAAAGTGGTGCAAAGGATAGTTTTTTGGAAGATGGAGAAGAAATTCCTTTTAAGGAAGCAACTGCTGGTGTTGATCAAAATGAAAACGAAAAAGAAATCTCTTATGAAGAAGTAATTGCTGGCGATAATCAAGGTGCTAATCAAGGCGAAGATCAGAATCAAAATGAAGGAGAGGCTGGCGATAATGAGAATATTGGCGAAGAACGTCTATTATCTCCTTCTACTGGAATTAATACTGAAGCATGAGTTTCTTATTTGGTTCTATCTTCTTGAATTGTCTCATCTTTATTACTTTTTTCGAATAATATTCTTCAACCAACTTTGGAATCAATTTTCCCTTTTAGTATTTTGCTGGTGAGAAAGATAATGCCTCTTGTTTATTAATTCCCATAATTGCCTCTCATTATCTTTCTTGCGAAAAATTATATGTTATGAATACTTATAAATATTTTGTTTTGTCATGTGGTCTTATTTTTCCTTCCTAATTAAAGGTATTATTATGCCACCTCTTGTCATTGCGACAAAATCGCAGGACGTTCTTGCACTTTCATGCAAGAACCCATTGATCTTGCCTTAACTTTTTCTTTTGTATTATGGCCTCTTCAGGAATGTTTCGACAATATGACAGGCCTAAATATTCTTGCGAAAATAAATCCCCATGACATTGTCGTCTTGCGACGAAATCGCAGGACGTCTTCGCACTTTCATGCGAAAACCCATTGATCTCGTCTTATCTTTTTCTTTTGTATTATTGGATCTTCAGGATTGTTGCACAAATATGACAAGCCTTAATACCCTTGCGAGTAAAAAGCCTCATGACATTTGCGTCTTAAGACACTTATCAGCTCCCTAATGGAGGGTGCCGCCCTTATCTTCCCCCTGGTTGCCCCTTCAAGGAGGCGTACTTCTACCATACAAGGTTAGATCCTCCCATCCAGTCTTAACAACAACCAGTTGTTTTCGCAGCCTCTTATCCCTTTTACCTATAGAGCTTATGGTTACGAGACTGCACCCTAAGTGGGGTTTTGTTCGGGCCGAGTGCAGTATAAGTCAAGACTTGTCAAGAATGGCAAGGTACGCTTCAAACGCCCCTGGCACTCTTGACTCAACCGTGTACCTCGGCGCCTTGATCAGATTCTGCACTCCTTGGGAGAGTCCTTATTACCTTAGTCCCAACCTAATCATATGCTTAAGCTGAGAATCCAAGGTGCCTCTCCCGGATGGGTTTATTGACCCCAAATCTCCATGACTCAGGTTCCGGTGGCGGTGTAGCCTTTCCCTGAGCCATGCAACAGGTACCCCCTTATATGACGTACTTTAGGTCTTACATTTGCCTCTTGCGAAATTGTATTCGCGAACTAGGGTGTACGCCATAAAGGTTCGCCCCTTTCTCTTTTGTCATTTTTCTGATTGTCTTTGTAATTCATTATCTCTGCGAGATTCTTGCACATCATATTGTATTTGCATTTCGCAATCTCAATTTTGTCATTCAATAAAATATATTTTGAGAATTTTATTTATTGCGAGAGTGTCGCAACAAATCAATCATTCATACATTACCTTTGCTATCCTCTGCTTCTTTGTTATTTTCTGCTACTGTTTCTTGGTAGTGGTATGTTCACCATTTTTTATTCTGAGCTAGCATTAGTTTCGCAACATCTCTTCTTCTTTTCTTTCGATTGCATCCACCATCAACCTCTCACTTCTTTGTGTCTCTTTGATTTTGTGTCGCCAATTTTCCTTCTTGTTTGCTCTTCCTTCGCAAGATTCTATCTCAGTTTCGTAACACCTCTTTCCTTCAACCCAATCTCCCTTTATGATTCCTACACGCGGTGGGGTGGGGAATTTGATGCACTGGTGGAAAGTTGAAGCTACACCTAGAATCCCATGTAGCCAAGGTCGACCAATTAATGCATTGTAGGGTGATTCTACATCAACGACACAGAATAAGATTTCAGAAGATATTCCCTTCAATGGAATTCGCATAGTAACCTCCCCTTTAGGCTTGTTGGCAGTACCATTAAAACCATATATCTTATATGTTGATGGTATAAGATCATCATCTCTTCCTCCCATAGTTTTATAAGTATGATAAAATAAGATGTTCACAGAGCTCCAGTATCGATCAGAATCCTATTAATTTCCCATGAATCTTCAGCTTCATCATCCTCATCTTCTTTCGGTTTTGGATTAATTTCTAATTTTACTACCAATGGATTATCATGTACCTCTTCACCTTCGGGGATTTCTTCTGCGGTAAAAGAAATAATATGTTTCTGCCATTCCTCTAGTGGTGAGATTTTCGCAATGTTCATAATTTCTCTTCCATCATTATCTCTTGCGAACACTCTACTCAAAATATTGTCATGAAAATCTTCAATTGTCTTGTATGAATGTACGATAGAGTGATAGAATAGATTCTTTGCTTTTGCACCAACTTCTATGAAGAATGTTTCCTTCTTTTTCCTCGTGTTTATTTTGTGATGTTCTGGTGGTGGTGGAAATGGTTGAGATTGTGGGTGCCCTACCAAAAAGTGGTTTAGTTTTCCTTGATCTATCATTCTCAGAATAATTCTTTTTACATTTTTGCAATCATTTGTAATATGTCCATGAGAATGATGATAAAAACAAAACTCATGACTTTTGTGGTTTGGAGGTGGTTCCGTTCCCATGTTCCATGGTGTTGGTATATTCTCCATCAAAATTATAGCTTCCCATATTTTCTCCACACTAGCATTTAAAGGTGGCATCTTGATTTCTTCCCATACTACCTTGTGACCTCCTTGTCCTCTATTATAGTTTTGTCTTTGACCTCCATAAGTTTCTTGTGGCTGATCGAGTCTTTGAATCTTGTTATTTCCACCACGATTGTAGAAATTTATTTCTCCTTCATACTCCTCTTGATCTCGGCTTCCCATAGCCACCAGTTTCTGTTGATTGTTACCCGTCACGTTCTCTTGTTGTACTTGCGAAGTGTTCGCCACTGTGTTTATTAGCTTGGGTAATAAGCTTGCATTCGCTGTTTGTGAACTGGTGTTCGTAACTGGGTATGATTCCATTTAATTTTTCCTTTCCTCTAGAGAAATATATTCTTCTTGAAGTTCTCGCAATTCAGTCATTGTGATCGTATTCTTGACTCTGAAAATTTGGATATGCAATAGGTTGGTTGCAAACATAGCATTGATAAATGATAATATAAGATATCTCTCATCTACACGGCCAGCAATTTCGCTACACATAGTCCTCCATCTTTTAGTTAGGCTCTTCAAACTTTCGCCAATCCTTTGTTTTAATCCAAACACGTCTTCAATACCAGGTCGCGAAGAATTATTACTTATATATGCCCCCAGGAATGTAGTCTGCAAATGATTGAAAATTTTTATTGTATTCTTTGGTAGATCTTCGAACCATTTTAACGCCTCCCCTGTTAAGCTGGATGCGAAATATTTGCATATTACAGCATCATGATTTTCCCATTGCAACATGCACCTCACGTAGGCTTTAATGTGTTGAATTGCACAAGTTGTTCCCTCAAAAATACTGGTTAATGCGGGCAAATTGCATTTCGGTGGTATTCCTCGTAGTTCTACTTCCTTGTAAATGGAGTTTTCGCAGCTTATTCTATAGCTTCATCCAATTGTCTTCTGCCTACTTCTCCTCTATTGTTTAGCATTCCTCTCATTTCTTCTAACTCTTTCAAGATTTGTTTATTCACACCTGAATTTTGATCCATTGGTCTTTTTAATTTCACCTCCCTTCTTCTGCGTTCATGTCTTTCTTCTCTCGCGAAATTTTGCATTTCTTCTTCATTATCTTCATCTCGTCTTCTTCTGCGAGTCTCTTCTTCATCTCTATCTTGAATTCGCATATGATTATGTCTCAAATTTTCCCTTTCATGATTTTGTTCATTTATTATTAATTCCATTCGTTGTCTTTCAGCCATCCTATGTATTCTATCATACTCTTCATTAATATTACCGTTATTCCGGTTTTGTGTACACCTTCTTTCTCGATTATCGTGATTGTTCTGGAGAATTGTCTCCTGAAGCTCTTGTTCTTCCATTTCCGCTCTCAATCTTTCACGTTCGCAAATTAAACGTGCTTTTTCAGCATAATGTCTTTCAATTTCTTCTTCTATCGTCTGTTGATTTCTTCGAGTTTCTCTTTCATGTAAAAATTTTCCTTCATTCCTCTCGATTTCCTTCGCCATCTTGGTCATTTCGTCCCTGACGTTGTCCGTTTTCTTGATTTCTACCATTTTGCCTATCATTAAAAGTTTCATTTTGTGGAACGTAACGATCATCAGTTCTTTATCTATTTTCGCGATACTCTTCATTAGGATTTGATATTTCTTCTTGAATATTGTTTCCAGCATTAATTTTGGGTGAGTTTCGCCTCATTTCTCTTCTTGTCGATCTTGAATATGATTTATAATACTTCTCGATCTTCTACTATGTAGTCTCATATTTTCCATCCTCAATTCGTGATTTTGCCTTGTTTAATTCGCATGTTCTTCTGCCTCAGCTCTTCTTTCTTCGTGTAATCTTCGTCTCAACGTTTCTAACGCTCCAATTTTCTCATCTCCATGAATTATTCCTTCATCTGCTTCTTGATTTCTCTCTACCTGTCTATGGTTTCTGGTTTGTTGCTCTTCTTCTACTTCTTCTGCTGAATTTGATTGCCAAGTGTGTATATTCACCCTATCATAATCTGTATTCCTCCTTGTACTAGTGTTTGTTGAACTGGTGGTTGAATTTGATTTTCTCCATTATTTCTCATTCTAGTAGTTCTCCCATTTCACTTCTTTCCTTTCCAGCAATTCTCTTGCTTCTTCTAACAGTAGTTGGTTGTTCTGATGTATTTCTTCTTCTAGCCATTTCTTCAATGTTAACGAATTGCAAGAAATTATGTAAAATTCTTAATCAATCACTCCAAATCTTCACAAATCTCAATATTAATCTTCAATTTTTGTAGAATAATCTTCAATGTTCCCTGTTTCTAGCGCCATTATGTAGTTGCAGGAAATCGTACACTACACCTCTCATATAATTTCATTAACATTCAACTCATTTTAGATTAACAAACTTAATTTTATTGATGAATCTTCGAACAATCTTATAAGAAAATATAAAGGAATTGAGAATAACCACTGCTCTAGATTTTCTCTCTCCTATTTACTTGTTTCTTACTCAAAAAATGATCTCTCCCTTTCCTTTACAACTGAACGACTATTTATAGGGAAATACATAGTGGATGAAAGTTAATCTGTACTTTATTTTCGGATATGGCTTGCGACATTATCGCAACCTTACAAATGTTAATCTCGCAAACTCTCTAATTTTCGCAGGACTATCACATCTTTCTCATGATTTTAGCTGACGTCGTTTATTATATCATTTCTGAAATTGTTCTGCGACGCTGTTGTGTTGTGTTGTTGATAATTTCGCTGAGACGTTATTGCTGCGAGATTAAGATCCTACATTAGGAGTTCGTAGGATCCTGTGTATTTTTATTTTGACTTGATAGTTCTGATGTCGAGATGAAATATATATCATTCCTAATATCTGATTGGTGCCATACATCTTTCCTTTGTGGCAGTGGGGACTCACGCTGGGTGGCTAATAATGCTTGGTGGTTAGCCCTGTGATAAAAACAAAGGTTAGCAGAGGGGGTCAAAAATTTTACATTACCTGTATCATTGAAGTTGTTGATGTTTAGTGCGACTTTCATTTGACTAGAAATTTAACTGAAAAAGAGGGGGTCTAACAACACCACCAAATATTTTGCTTAGCATTCTGTATGGACTAACTCGAATATACTTTTAAGAGAATCAACAAGACTCAGTCAATTAAAAGTATATCAACGAGTTTATATCTCTCCCTTGATTTGATTTACTCAAGCAGGAACTGCGAGTTCTAATCAAATACAAGGAATAACTCGGATGGTACCAAAGACCAAAATCCTAGGATCAATCAATGACAATCAACAACCAAAGGTTGGATTACTCTAATTGATGATCTAACGCACAACCTGTATTATTTCAATTATAAAGATAAAAGAATATAATGCGGAAACTGAAATAACACAGACACCAGAAATTTTGTTAACGAGGAAACCGCAAATGCAGAAAAACCCCGGGACCTAGTCCAAATTGAACACACAATGTATTAAGCCGCTACAGACACTAGTTAGAGAGTTTTTCAATTGTAAGGAATTCTTATGTAACTACACAAGACACAATTGAAGCAAAGATGGTTTGATTCACTCGAATCGGTTCATGAACTTTTATAACCACGGTTTGCAAACTGCATTCCTTAGTCTTTTTAAGTTTAAGTTCATAAATCATCTTCTGATATATAACCTTCTTAAGTTCGCAGACATGGTTAGCGGACTTAAGTTACCGGGAAGAGTTTACAATCCAGCAGAAATTCTCGGGATGAGAACTTCGCCGGTTCGTGGACTGGGTTCGCGGACTGAGTTCGCGGACTTGGCTTCATGCACTAGTTAGTCAACTCCAGCAGAAATTCTCGGGTTTGAGAACTTCGGCAGTTCGCAGACTTGGCTCACGCCATTCTCCCGGTTCTCTTGATCAACAAAGTTCGCAAACTTTGGTTCAAGGAATAGGACTTATAAATAAATGTTTTCCAAAACAATGCTTATGTCCACCATTGGTTATGTAATCTAAACTCTCATTCCAATCATTGAAACATTCTTCGTCAAAGCAATTTTCAAAGTAATTGAAACATATCATGACTTTAGTCACTAGGTAAAGATAAACTTGGTCGAAGCGAAAATCTTACCAACACATATTTCGAGATATAGATAGGCGAGGCATACTCGGCTCGAAATACCAACTGTGTATAATTAAAGTCTATATATAGCATACGACTTTTTGTCTCAAGAAGTAGGAGATAGAATAGATAGACTTTTGAGTGACAGATAAGTTCAAGTCTTCACATGCCTTTTTGTCGAGAAGTTCCACCGGTTCCTTGAGTAGTTCTTCTTCTTGTATGATGAATCGCCATGAAGTCCTTGAGCTCAACTACACTTTCTATCATAGTACGAGACTTAGCTATAGTAGACTAGAAATCAAGACTTATAGTTTTGATCACTAACATTGACAAACATGCTTGAGATAGCAACACATGCGAGTTTGACCGAGCAATGCTCTAACAATCTCCCCCTTTGTCAATTTTAGTGACAAAAATATCAATACACATGGAATACAAAAAAGATAATAAAACTTTAGTAGCTCCTATTCCACATGTCTAATCTTCAACGTTCCTCGAAATCCTCGTCATTTCCAAGTACTCCAATGATCCTAAAGGTTGTAAGTTTAGCATCACCGTTGTTGAAGATCCGTAGCTATAACAATGAGAAAACATAATTTTCGATCATTTTTATACAGTGTCATAGTATTATTACACAGTGTCAAAGTTCAATTGTATCACAACTTCAACAATAATACTATGGTGATATGTATCACTCCCCCTTAATCAATACTCCATTTCACATGGGAACCACTCCCCCTTACACAATGATTCGAAAACCATATGTATTTGTAGTGTGAACTACATATTAATTCTCCCCCTTTTTGTCAATAAAATTGGCAAAGAACGGGATCATAATAAAATTTCCGTAAGAAACATTTCATGACTAAAAGAAAAAAATACATACCAACTAATTTACATGCAATCATAAAGCCGAAGCTAAATGCATTCATCAAGGAGTTTAAAGATACAAGATAACCCCTCTAAAATTCCACATCCGCACACCCCTCAAGATATGACCATTAAGCACAAGTTCAAAAGAACTCTCCCCCATTTGATGTCATTCCCGAGAGAACAACAACGAGCGACCTTAATTTAAAAGAAAAGAAGGATTTTTATTGGACACCAAAACCATAAGAATGATTTTTATATCCAAAAAATCAATCAAATTAATCACAAGTAAACCCATGATTAATTTAATCGGAATACGCAACCAAATTAAACACAAAAATTGATCAATTTAATTGATTGTGCTCAACATAAGTTTAGCTACGACTAATTTTAACCATAAGGAATGATTAGCTTAACCGTTCATATACTCAACACAAGAAAGAACTTATGGAGTAATAACTACATAACCAAACAAGATGATCAATTTAGCACATAATGCTCAACATATAGTACCTTACAGAGCAACAACAAATCCAATCAAAAATAATCAACTTGGTTGTTTAGTGCTCAACATAAGACACATTACGGAGCCTTACAATATTTCATAAAAAATGGATCAATAAAGATCAATAATGTGGAATACATAAGGATTCATTCTATCTTCCATCATTATTCGCATAATGACATTCAATAGACATAATCCTTGCAAACAAAAGATTTTAACCTATCTTCCATCAAAGATTGACAATATAGGCTTAATTTTTGTATTTGTCAAAAGTCCATTCATTCTTTAACCAATACATGAATATCGATCACAAACGACTTTACTTTTGACAAGGTATGGGACAAACATAGTTCACGGACGTAAACACCAATATCCCATAACAAGTTGCAATATAACAAATCATAAAGATTAAATACTGCAAAAACATCATCCTCCAAATATTTTTAGAATTTTTTAAACCAAAAAACTTAAAAAAGAACAAGAAGATGAAAAATAATAGCCATGTGTAGTCACAATCATTGCTATTCAAAGCACTAGTTATTCTTCCAACTAAGCCAAAAATAAGACATACTAGGCAACAATGTCTTTGAGAAATTCTTTATCATTACCGAACTCCTTGTCGTCAACATCCATTGGTACATAAGGTTCTTGAAGATAGGAGTTAATATCAACAAACTGTCTTGGCTGGTGATGTCGAACCAAGGCTTTCTGAATTTCCAAAGATATTAAAACGCAAGTCTTAATATCACGAATCTTCTTCCTTACTTCCTTCAACTCATCAAGAACATCGGAAAACTTCTGAGAGTTAGAAGGGACAGCCCTTGGCTTTCTTGTATTCCTCCTTTTTCTTTTCAAGGACGGAGTTACTGGAGATATCTCTTTTTCCTTGATTGATGGCTTAACAATCATGTTGACATCCTTTCCATCCAAAGACATGATGCTTTAGAGAACAGTTATAAACAACTGATTTTTGTGAGTGGAATTCACAATCTCAACAAGCAATCTTAAGATATAAAGGATATCAGAGAGGAAAAAGGAATGTAGGGTTCGCAACCTTTAAACAGGTTCGTGGACGTTCAACTCTAAACCATATAAAGAGTAGAATTGTCGAAAATAACCCTTCCTTTTATTTGATAGACATAAAAGAACAATAAAAAAAAACTCCTAAAGCCTGTGGGTTCAAAACCTTGTCTCTTTTGATCAGGCACATGAGACAAGATTTCCCAAACAACACAATTAATTTGTGTTGTGGTGAACAACAATTTGTCCACCATTTTACTCTTGAGAGGAATCCTCTGACCTCTGTATATCAAAACGATGTGACCATGCTTTCTTCTCTAATGGTCTTGTTTTGTCTTTGGAAACTAACTTCTTAGACGAAGATAAAATCCTACATACCTCAGCGGTCTTCTGAGCAAGTTTAAGCTTCCTTACTAATTGATTTTCTCTTCGTTGAAGTTTGTTGGCGTGCCTCACTTGATGTTTGTACTTGTAACATCTTGATAGTTCATGATCCTTCTGAGAAAAAAACGAGCACGTCAATCTTGAATAATATTCAGGCATCTGTGGTGTGACAGCAGCTAGACACAAGGTAGATCCTGAAGCATTACAAACAGAGTTTCCAAAAGATGGGTCAATTGATTCTTCCAACTTTATTGGGTTCTCTTCTTCACCTAAACCATCAAGGTTGATATATGTATTGCTAAAATTATCAAAATCAATGTTTTCACATAGAAGACCGACACTTGATTTCCTATCTTCATCAGAATCATAGATTTCAGACATCTCATCAAGTGTTACAGCAAGACCTTTGTTCCCAGTGTATTTTCTACGATTTGGGCACTCGTTTGCAAAATGACCAAAATATTTACATTTAAAGCACCGTGGCATATCCTCGTCATCAGCCTCGTCAGCATCCCTGTTTTTAGGAGGAACACGATTGTGAGGTTTATCTGATGACATAGGTTTGTCTCTTGAAAACCGTTTACTTCTCTTCAATAGAAGATCTCTAAACTGTCTTGCGATCAAGGAGACTGATTTGTCAAGATCTTCATCTGAAAAATCACCCTCAGAATGATCATCCTCAGAGACATAAACACTTTTACTCTTATCAAGTAATTTAGTGTTCTTTTGTGCTTTAAAGGCAACATCCTTTCCGATTTTGGATGTATGCTCATGATCAAAGATCTTTAGCTTTCCAACCAATGTATTTCTGGAAAGATTATCAAGGTTATTTCCCTCAACGATGGCATGCTTCTTAGACTCGTATCTAGATGGCAGCGATCTGAGAATTTTCATCACAATATACTTTTCAGGAATAGTCTTACCCAATACAAAAGATGCATTAACAATTTCAAATACTTTGTGATTAAACTCATCAAATGTGTCTTCATTTTCCATACGAAGGTTCTCCTAATCGGAATTAAGGTTTTGAAGACTAGCTTCCTTTTCACTAGAGTTACCTTCAAATACAGTTTCTAAGATATCCCAAGCATCTTTAGACCTAGTGCAATTATACATATGGTGCTGAAGATTTGGGGTAATGGCATTCAAACCGTCGGAGTTTTTGCTTTGCAGCAGGTATCTCGGCAGGACTGTATTCAGCAATATTCTTGGGAACGTTTACATCTCCAAATGCCACAACGGGAGCATCATAGCCATTAACAACATATAACCATGATTGAAAATCACGTGCTTGAAGAAAAGATCGCATAACAATTTTTCACCATAAGTAATTAGAGCCATCGAAGACTAGTGGTACGTTAATAGAGATAGCACCTCTGTCCAAAGAGCCAAATCGCTACAAACACACACTTGTAAGGTCTTAAACGTGTTTGCATGCTCTGATACCAATTAAAAAAGTGGGGGTCTAACAACACCACCCAATATTTCGCTTAGCAATCTGTATGGACTAACTCGAATATACTTTTAAGAGAATCAACAAGACTCAATCAATTAAAACTATATCAATGAGTTTATATCTCTCTCTTGATTTGATTTACACTAGCAAGAACTGCGAGTTCTAATCAAATACAAGGAATAACTCGGATGGTACCAAAGACCAATATCCGAGGATCAATCAATGACAATCAACAACCAAAGGTTGGATTACTCTAATTGATGATCTAACGCACAACCTGTATTATTTCAATTATAAAGATAAAACAATATAATGTGAAAACTGAAATAACACAGACACCAGAAATTTTGTTAACGAGGAAACCGTAAATGCAGCAAAACCCCGGGACCTAGTCCAGATTGAGCACACACTGTATTAAGCCGCTATAGACATTAGCCTACTCCAAGCTAACTTCGGACTGGACTGTACTTGAACCCCAATCAGTCTCCCAATAATCTAAGGTACATTTGTACTCCCTACGCCTCTGATCCCAGCAGGATACTGCGCACTTGATTCCCTTAGCTGATCTCACCCACAACTAAGATTTGCTACGACCCAAAGTCAAAGACTTGATGATAAACAAATCTGTCTCACACAACCAAGTCTATCGAAGGATTAATCTGTCTCCCACAGATAAACCCTAAAAGGTTTTGTTCCGTATTTTGATAGTAATCAAGGTGAACAGGAACCAATTAATAATCCGGACTTATATTACCGAAGAATAGCCTAGATTTATCAATCACCTCACAACAATCTTAATCGTCTGGTAGCGAAACAAGACCTTGTGGAATCACAAACGATGAGACGAAGATGTTTGTGATTACTTTTTATATCTTGCATATCGGAGATATCAATCTCAAGCCAATCAATATGATTGTACTCGTACGATAGAA
Organism: Papaver somniferum; assembly: GCF_003573695.1. NCBI lineage: Eukaryota > Viridiplantae > Streptophyta > Magnoliopsida > Ranunculales > Papaveraceae > Papaver > Papaver somniferum. Next base: position 229,355,012 of record NC_039364.1, on the reverse strand, counting down.
GATGCAAGATCAGATCACACAACTGCGATAAAGTAGTATCGGTCTGGCTTCACAATCCTAATGAAGTCTTTAAGTCGTTAACCTGGTTTTAGAAAAAGAAAACCAAAGGTTAAAGGAGAAACGACTCGAGCACGCAAACTAGTATCACACGTAAGGTCTGGGGATTAGTTTTGCATTGATGCTAGATGTCCCCTTATATAGTCTTTCAAATCAGGGTTTGCCATTAAGTTACCTTGGTAACAAAGCAATCAATATCCACCGTTAGATAAAAACCTGATTTAGATTCAAGCTAATATTTCTCAACCGTTAGATTGAAAACTTAGCTTGTTACACACAATTGAAATGCACACTTCTAGGTTTGTTAACCGTACCCAAAAGTATGCACTTGTTGGTTCAACAATAGTTAACCAAAAGGTTAGCCATATGAGCATTTCATATCAACCATGTTCTTCTTCACCATAACTAGTTCACATGACTCAAATGAACCAGTTAGAGAGTTTTTCAATTGCAAAGAATTCTTCTGTAACTACACAAGATACAATTGAAACAAAGATGATTTGATTCACTCGAATTGGTTCATGAACTTTTATAGCCACTGTTTGCAAACTGCATTCCTTAGTCTTTTAAAGTTTAAGTTCAGAAATTATCTTCAGATATATAACCTTCTTAAGTTCGCAGACTTGGTTCGCGGACTTAAGTTATCGGGCAGAGTTTACAAACTCCAGCAGAAATTCTCGGGATGAGTACTTCGCTGGTTCGTGGACTGGGTTCGTGGACTGAGTTCGCGGACTGGGTTCGTGGACTGAGTTCGCGGACTTAGCTTCACGCACTAGTTTGTCAACTCCAGCAGAAATTCTCGGGTTTGAGAACTTCGACAGTTCGCGGACTGAGTTCGCGGACTTGGCTCACGTCATTCTTCCGGTTCTCTTGATCAACAAAGTTCGCAAACTTTGGTTCAAGAAATAGGACTTATACATAAATGTGTTTCCAAAACAATGCTTATGTCCATCATTGGTTATGTAATCTAAACTCTCATTCCAATCACTGAAACATTCTTCGTCAAAGCAATTTTCAAAGTGATTGAAACATATCATGACTTTCGTCACTAGGTAAAGATAAACTTGGTCGAAGCGAAAAGCTTACCAACATAAATTTCGAGATATAGATAGGCGAGGTATACTCGGCTCGAAAACCAACTGTGTATAATCAAAGTCTATATATGGCATACGACTTTTTGTCTCAAGAAGTAGAAGATAGAATATATAGACTTTTGAGTGACAGATAAGTTCAAGTCTTCACATACATTTTTGTCGAGAAGTTCCACCGGCCTTGAGTAGTTCTTCTTCTTGTATAATGAATCTCCATGAAGTCCTTGAACTTAACTACACTTTATATCCTAGTCCGAGACCTAGCTATAGTAGACTAGAAATCAAGACCTATAGTTTGATCACTAACATTGACAAACATGCTTGAGATAGCAACGCATGCGAGTTTGACCGAGCAATGCTCTAACAGTAACAATGCCTTAAGAGATGTTGGTCTCCTATTTGGCGTTGATTGTTTCCTCTAGTCATATGGTAAGCTTTGTAGCACTGTGTATGGTTTTTGTTAAGCCAGAGATTTCGATTGCAGCTGAAACCTCTAATCCTGTCTATGCCTGTGAACCAATTTGTCTCGCGGATTGTGATTGCATAAATTTGGTTGTGATCCAAAGCATAATGGTCGTAGTTTGAAGAAAGTGGTGTATAATTGAGATAACTGTGGAAATACACGGTCTTTCTGTGTAGATACAGATCTTTATCAGGGTAATGGACCGAATTCTAAGTATTTTGTGTCATACCCGATACCCGACCCAAAATAACTTGTCTCTTACCAGAGACCCGACCCGAAATAGTGAAAAGATTGCAAATGCCAAATGTTAATTGCCACTCCGCATGAGCCAATGAGATGTTTTTATAGGTACAGAACCAATTCAAGTAGGCTGTAGTCTTGCCAATACGCAATTGCAACTGACCCAAATCTCTAGGAAGGATTTTCTTAGAGATCAAAAGAGTGAATGAAACAGTTAAGGGCTGCGATGTGGAGTCTATTTCTCTTCCCAACCATATTATAAACAAGAGAAAGAGAAAGCCTTTCAGTTTCTTATTCAGTTTATTTCGATCAGAGCCACAAAGAGTAGTTTTTAAAATCAAAGAAGAACTCAGAAGATGCCGCGAGTGTTGTATTGCGAGGGAGATATAGTGGAGGAGACCCCAGAAATATTGATGGAGCATACACTGGACTGGTATAATCCTCATATACCCATTTCGAGTCTGCCATACAGAATTACTTTCCCTAACGGAATAGAGGCTGTGAACTACACCCGCAACTTCAACTGGCACTGGAATAATTTGCTCTATAATCGAAGAGTAAAATTGGAACATATGTATGATCAAATTCCTTCTGGTCATGGCCAAATTGTGAAAAGGCCTATATTTTAATCTTCCTTCTTGTCAGGTATTTTTTTGGGACATGCAAGTTCAGTATAACTTTTAATCTCTTCTCATAGTAAGGATTGCTAAAAATGTTTGGTTCTAGTATGATTTGAGGTATGATAATGAGTTTTGTTTTCTACCAATTTTTAGGATGTTGCTGGGCGTGAAGAGGGGTCTACTCCAGGGGGGAGACATATGTTTCTTAATAGTGTTAATGAAGTTGGTGGTGGTAGTGGTAGTGGTGTTGTAGATGACAATGGCGGTGGTAACAATGGTGAAAGTGGGGAAGGTGAAGCATCATCTACTGGAGGAAATCAAGATCAGCAGGGTGTTCCTCCTCTGCCAGTTGGTGATCGAACTTGGGGGGTAAGAGATGGATGGGTGGTTTTTTCCACTCATCTCGTCGAGGGAGATTTGTGATCAATGAGGGGTTGGTACTTGTGGGAGATCGGTTTATAGTTTATGGTGGGGTGCGCCAGGTTTTCTATGCAGCTACCATGTCAGAGACTGTCAGAGTTGCAATTCGAGAAAATGCCTCCATTCCCATACCTATTGATGTTGTGATTTTCCATAATTTGGATATGCTGACCCCTGTAATTAGCAGGATGGATACAGATATGCTGTCATTGCTAATGCAGGGAATGGTGAAGTGAATCCTCCTCAGAATGTGCCAGAACCAGAACCTGAGCCACAACCTACCCATCCCAGAACCAATGCTGGTGAAAACCATCCTGCTGCTCCAGTTCCTGCAAGTGAAGCTACAGAAGCATCTGCGGGTGCTAGTACTAACTAAACGGGTAAAGTTCATATCAATTTTCAGAGGGATGTGAGGTGTTTTCAAGTAACATGATAAGATAATCACTTTTTGGTTCTTTTTGGTTGACATCACGAATTTTTTTTTTTTTTTTGGGTTTAGAGTTTTAAAGTTTGAATTTAATGTTGTGGAAGTTGGGTATTTTTTGTTCAATTATTATGAGAATTGTATTATGATTTGGCCAGTAGATTTCTTTAATAGTGATGTGCAGTCTAGGCTTAGCTTGAAAGCTTATGCAGTAGGTGCTTAAGATAAATATTGCTTTTTGAGTAGAAATATTAGGATTGTTGTGCAGACATTGGATAAGGAGGAACAAAACATAGAAATAATTAGGGATAACAGAAGGACATACCAGCTCAAAACTATTAAGGATCTTCCTTATGTAGAGAACTAGGGTTGGCACGGGCATGTTCAGTCTGTTGGTGGCAAGCGATCGATGCCCCTTGTCCATTTCATGCTTGTAATGAAAAAATCACCATGAATATGTCTGACACGTATCTAAAAGTCGTTAAAAATAACAGAAGTTACTTCAAATTTTGAATTCGCCTTTTCGCCAAAATAAAAAATCATGATGGAGTTTAGCTCACTGCACTCATGTGGGCGCAATTAGTCTAATCAAAATTCGCATCCTTACAGTCGTCCAAAGCTTGAACCCACTCATGGACAACCAACATTCATTAAAAGTTTAGAACTAAACCAACTCCCATTTAATGTTTTCTACAGCAAGTAATCTAATTCTGTTGCAATTCAATAAAAAGCAGCATAAGCCATCAAAGTCGACCGCAATCATTTCCATCTACTGCAACCCAGCGATCCATTAGTCATCCGGACGCATAAATCATCCGAAAATGCTTCTTAGACACATTCGACTCTATATCCTACTACAGCCCAGAACCCAGGCACATTCGTCCTACACACGTATACTTATTTAGTACCAAAATCCAAGTAAATAAGAACGTCAACTGAGCCAAATGAAAATAAGTTTTATCAAGCTTGAATGCATTTGCTAATAAACACTGCGGATAATAGAACTGGCAGGGCAACGCAGATTTTTTGTTTTTCATCCGGTCGAATGAAATACTCTGTAGAATTCCTAATACACCTACCCACACACTGTATTTTATCTCAATTACAAATATCACAATTACATAATCATCCAAAAAAACTATTTCAAACAACAAAATTCAAAGGAAATAAAGGCAAAAGTCGAGTTGATGAGACTTTCCTTACATTCGGTTGTTACATTTTGCAGCAACATACTATTCAGTTTATACTGAAGCCTTTACCACCGATCATAAAAAAACTTGGATGGGAACTCTTACTGTGTTTTTGAAATGGATTCAAAACTCATGAGAAGAACCTACAATATACGGAGCATTATAAGAAGCCAAATATCTTTCATACCATGGAAAAACAAATTAGAAAAGAGCCACTACCTTCAAGTGAGATATGTTCCTGCAGCGAAGTAAGAATGGAAGTCCGACGTTGTCCATGTTTCATCCTAATGCAGTAGTAGTTATACATTTCACAAAATTGCAATAATAATTTTTCGGCAATTTTAAAGTAGTATTTTTTTTCGGTAAATGGGTCAGTTGTCCAAATATTTTTAAAACATGGTTCAAATGGACGAGTAAAAATTTGTATGGGTGAAATGGACACCAGAAAAATAGCAAGGATAAAACTGGATTCATACTGACTTAAATTTAAAAAAATAACAAGGATGAAACTGGATGCATCTGATGTAAATTAAAAATAAGAAAAAGTATTTGAAAATGGGTAGGATGAAACTGTTTACATCCTGGCTATTTTTAAATCTTTGCCCATTTAAACAGTATCAAAATCTAAATGTCCTTTTTACCCATGAATTGTTAATTTTGGTCTTTTTAACCAATTTTGTGTTTTTTTTTCATGTCAAAAAGTTAAATTTCAATGATAACAAATGAAATTACTGGTTTTTCTTTGCAGCCAACTCATCTGTAACATTTTTCCACCTTATGTTGGCATACTAAGATTCGATACATTGCGTGTGCTCATTAATATAATCTATAGAGGAAACTTTTTTATACCTGTGCTAAAACGAACTAAACAAAATGGTTTGCCTATATAATTGGACAACCATTCAGATACTTTAGCTCCATCATCCAAGGCAGAACCATTCCATTCTCATGCCATGACGTCAAAATTCTGGAAAGAGAGACCTCAAATTCTTCGGGTCCTTAATACTGCATCAGTTATACTCAAAGTTAAGAATAGGAGTGCATCAACTTGAGTTGGGGTAAATGACGCATATGAAGTTCACAGTGATGGATACATTTATAAAACTTGAGACTAACGAAACCAACCAGGTGAAAGAAGGACAGAACTAAAAATCAAGTACGGTAAAATGAGTACCTCAATATAGAGAATTGGTTGGTTCCCATCTTACTTAGAATGCACCCGATTCGTAGATCGATGTGCCTCAAGTAAAGAAAGCTTAATTTGATTTCAACCTTTGTCCATTCCCTCCCTTTGGAAAAATGATTATAGTTCATTAAAAAAAGAAAATATTACATAATGAAAAGCGAGAAGAAAGAAAGAAAAGCAATCATTACAAAATACAAACTGAGAATCCATTCATAAATCATGAGAAGTGAATTAATATTTGCAGATAACAGAAGGAGAGGTAATTGTTGAGCGGTTCTAAAAGACTTATGATTGATTACCAATAGAAGAGATTCATTTAGATGATTTGAGTAGGTAAATAAATACCAATATGTAATCCAGCCTACAAAAATGAAGTTCGAAGTAGGATGCAAGGAAATCTAACAAAATATTAGAAGCATTTAGGTTTTTGATCAAAACCATCGAAGATGATCGTTAAAAACACAAATACAACAGAAAGAAACCTCCTTTATCTCTCAATCTTTCTGTCTTCTTTTATTCTTCACCAACAACAAAGAGGCGTTTCTTCTAAGTTCTCCAACCCAAGCGTCGCATGGCCTAGCTATCTTATTGTGTGTGGGATGGTGTTTCGAGAAAACAACCACACAGCCGTAGATTTATCTTTGATGAGGACAAAGCTACATAAATTTGGCAGGCACAGAGCATGCAATAGATATTTTTTTGGCTATAGGGGTTCCCTGGGTTGTTTGTCAGCAAACAAAACGCTCTGAATACAGGACTTTTGTTGGGGAAAATGTTTGAAATGATTCTTTTTATGTCTTGTCATTCAAGATCGTAAACCCAACTGACTCTTGAAAATATCTTATTAGGTGAACTATAGTAAAGTCAATCTGTGAAATCGTTGCATCATTGTCCTAAGTTATAGGCTTTTACGTACCTGATTCATGCTGCAATTCAGATTGTTATCGTCCTAAATTCATGAAAACGCCAAAAAATCAAAACTGTATATGCAACTATGAGTAAATAAAACCAATTCATCATGAACTGTGAATAAAACCCAATTTTAAGTTGTAACGTAAGAGAGATTCAGTTTCTTGAATGCTGAAATTTGATTGAAAGATTGGAAGGAATCAATAAATCAGGAACGCAAAACTAAAATTTGTTTTGCTTAGTAAAGTGCCAGAATCTGGATTGTGAATGCAAACCTTATATGAGAGTTCATCAGAATAATCAAATCACAGTTTAAAAGCTACGTTTTAACCCATGTTTCGCCCGGATAAATTTCAAGATTATCATCTAAGAGATAATTAGACGCGGTTCTACGGGATATGGAGGATCAGATTTGAGAGAAGTTGCAGAATAAAGAGAAGAATAGAGAGAGATGGAGGAAACCTAACAGGGGTTAGTCCTCGAGTGATTTTGGGGGAGTTGAGTGTATTTTAAATCTCAGGGATTTTGAAAGAGTTTGAGAGAGTGTAGGGAGTTTGAGAGAGTTTTGTGTTTTTGAGTTTCAGGGAGTTTGGGGAGTGTAGGGAGTTTGAGAGAGTTTATTAGAGGAAGTTTGGGGGAGTTTGGGGGAGTTCACTCCTAACTCATTCTCTTTTAAGAAACAATAAACCCTTATTTGCAAATAACATTGATCTTTAATCAAAAGAAAAAAATAAATGAAAATGATCATATCTCTGTATCAATAGTATGTTATTTTGTGCAACGAGATAATTTTTTTTCCCTTCAATTTAACGGTCTCCATACAATTCTAACTCCCTTTGTTCACGAACATTTTCCCACTTATCATCCGCTATACTCTTTCTCCATGCATTAGCTTCTTGACGTTGTTGTTCTTGAGTTTGTTGTGTCACAATTTCATCGTCATTTACAAGCATTGATGGATGGCTATCTTCCTCTTCCTCTTCCTCGACCGGAAACTCATCTGAAAGGCATTCTTTTCGTAAGAAGTTGTATAGGCCTGCACAAGCTGTCATTATCTCCGCTTGCACCTGATACGGAAATGGAGGTTGAGACTTAAAGATCAAGAAACGAGACTTCACAACACCGAACAATCTTTCAACTACATTCCTCAAAGAAGCATGACGCATGTTAAATAATTCTTCAGCCTTTTTCGCATGATTACCCGTACCAGAAAATTATTTCAAATGATAACGTTGGCCACGAAATGGTGTTACACAAAATCGTCGGTTTGCAAACCCACCATCCCCCAAGTAATATTTACCTGAATAAAACACAAAAAGAAAACTTCGTCAAGTAGAACCCGAATATAACTTAACCAAAAAACTCAAAACTTCACATTAGATAAAACTAAAATTACCTTGCGGTATTTTCAGTCCATTTCTTTTTGTCATTGCGTCGTTAAGTATTTTCGAATCATGAACAGACCCTTCCCATCCACTGAGCACGTATATGAACTCCAAGTCGAAGTTGCAAACCGCTAACACATTTTGAGATGTAATTCCATGTCGATTCTGATAAACGGCTGCATTTCTTTTCTCTACCATTGTTGGGATATGTGTACTGTCCATAAATCCAATGCAATCCTTAAAGTAAGGATAAAATCGTGTACTCTCACGAATTTTAAATGGAGTTGCACTTGTTGGCTTAGCCATCATCCTCGGAGCTATAGAATTTAAAGCTCGCAACATCCTGTTGAAGTTTTTACTAACTGTCCACCGAGAGCGACCAAATGTGTCACGTATTGTGCATATCGTGAACTTTGGCCAACAACGAGTAAAAATGTACCAAGCATTTCTTCAATAAAAACACATCTTGTATCACATAATGATGTAGTTTCTCTAATGATACAACATAGTTTTAGAAAAATATCAGGGTACATCCTATAACTTCTTCGAAAGTCTTCTGGGTCTTGACGCAAAACTCTCCTTATATAGTTATATCCAAACAAAGTAACTGGGCGTCTCATTGGTCTTTCAATACGCTGACTTTGTATGTATTGAAATTGCTTGATTATATCCATCAACCATGAATGCACCGCTGAAAGTATATTCAAAAATATGGATAGTTCAAATTCATTATTGCTGCTTAGCTCTTCATCATCACTGCTTTCTTCTTCTGTATCAAAGGCTTCATCTTCACTATCAGTAGATAAATCCAAATTAGACATGTTCACCTAAAAAGATGATAAAAGTACTTTTTTTATTAGAATCATCATTATTTCAAAAGCATAAAAGTATATGTATATAGAAAATAAGCATATAGAATATAAAGTTCATAAATTCAATCATAATAACCATAAAGATGTCAACCCATAAAAATTAGTAGCAATCAATCCATAACAATAAGTTCTCAACTAGGAGAAAAGAAAAATTAAATACTAATAGTTATGAAGAAAAACGATCAAATGTTGTAACTCTAAAAGCCCATTAAACCTAATAGAAACATGCAAAGATGACAGGTTTATGCTTTTAACTTTGAACCAATCCACAACTTTCTCTCTTCAGGAGTAAAACGTATGAATAAGTTCTTCTTGTGATTGTTGTCCAGCATTTCAATTACTTTCAGCTTATCTTCCAAAGAAATTTCATTCATGCCATAAACAAGATCCCATACTTGGTTATCTTTCTTATCCTTATCAATTCTGCGCATTTCTTTTTCAATTTTGCGGTCTTCTTTCTCTTTCGCAATAAGAGCATGCATTGAATCAATAGAAGAAGCAATCGATGAACTGTTGGCAATCAATTTCTCTAGATAATCAGACTGCCCAGTAGGATTAGTTGATGTAGAAGAGTCACCAATGTCACACCTTGGTTTTTCTTTGGTGCCGTTTTTCTGACAGGAATTTTCTTTGTGTTCATATCTTGAGTTTCATCTTTATCTTGTTCATCACTTTCCTCTAAGCCATATCCCACGTATGATACGTTAAAAGCATTATCAATTGCTCTCGTTGAGTATAATCAACATCGAAGTAATCATCTTGTTCATCTTCCTTATCACAGGTTCTAGCACTTGTACCCTCATGGGTAAGATCAACTGTAACTTTTCCAGAAGCACATTTATTCCCAAAAACAATAAGCAAGTCACCATAGTCTTTACCATTATCTTCCCTTAAGTTAGTTTGGTTTGGATGGCTCTGTTAACATACAAAAAATAAATAAAGGATAAAGCATGAATTAGAACTCTGCACAAAATAGAAGAAAAAATATCAAATTTAGTTTTCAGTAAGTAACACACACATACCTCAAAGTAATTGTTCCACATCTCGTCGGATCCAGTAATCATCTTGTTAGCATCATCCCAACCGAATCCAGAAGTACAAGATTTAAACAAATCCTGGTATTGACCAAATCTAGTCTTCAGCCATCTATGTTTCCCTTTATAGTTCTCAAAAGATTTGTCACAACCACATGCTTGGTTAAGTTTTGGAAGTATCTCCTCTTCCACTATTCTCTTAGTAAAACATCCACTAGTGTCTTTCTTCTTCTCAAGTGTAGCTTCTACCAACAGTTCCAATAATTTCTCAGTCTCTCGATTTGTCAATTGTTTGTAATTCGTAGTCACTTCTGTTTCCGGTTCCGTATTCTTATTCTTCCTAACATTCTTTTTCTTCTTGTTGTTTTCAGCAGGTTAGCTGGATTTTTCCATTCTAAGGTGTGACATGTTAGCTACATTAGTACTTATACTAATACTAGAACTTAACAAAGCAAGGATAGTAATAACACCAAACAGTCTAATGTAAACATGATAAAAAATGTGATACTAGATTACACAGTACTAACACACAGAGCTACTTATCCAAATTGTTAATCAAAGAAAATCCCTTAGCAACTCCTTGCAACAAAAGCACCGTATGAATTGGCTAAAACACGCCAATACGGAATGAAGTACGCCATTGTATTGAACTTTGGCATATAGAATAGAAGAGAAGTATGTGTCTAAATAAGAGGACTTAACAAGTGATAGTGATTCTCAATGACACCCATGCAAAGTATCAAGACAATTAATTCATGATGACATAACAAATTATGAAGATAGCTATAAAGGAATTCTGTTTCACCAAAACACAGTTTCAGATTGTCCAATCTTTGCAGTACTAATACTTACCTGATCCTCTTGAAATCTTTACGGTACACTTAAAACTCAATATTCCACAACACATTCAAAAATCATAGCATTCCAACGGTTCATTAAAAATATACATTACTCAGAACCCGACTACTTTCAATACGTGCATACAGAATTCAGTTCCAGATTTCTTACACTTTGGTGTACCTAAAGTGATCAGAACTTCATGAAATTTCTACAGTAGGAAACGTTCATATATACAAACATCATACAAAAATTTCAGCTTTGTCCGATAAGCGGAGAATGAGATAAATAGGAATCAGTCCCCTATTCGGGATTTAAACTCAGCAGACCATCGTCATATATTGTGCAAGCTTTGCAGTAGCAAACGTGACCTGATCCGCGTGAAAACTTTACTGTACTTCTATAACAAGGTAAACTACGACATACTCAAATTTCATCATATTCCAACGGTTGAATTTAAAGATATCATTATAATCAAATCATGCAATTTCTTACCAAGATCTTTTGAACCACAAATTAGGGTTTTGACAGAGAGAGAGTACCCACAAAAAAAACTATACACACAATCAAAATAAACAATCATGGAGATCAAAGATATGAAAAACAATCAAAATAGTATACAAATCAAACTATTGTAAACAATCATGGATATCAAAGAAGAAAAAAAACATACCTGGAAAAAAATGTTTCCTCTTCTTTCTACTATGGTTTTCTACGCACCAAACTCCTTCCCAAATCTCTACTCTTTTGAGAGATTTGTTGTGAGACCAAAATACACTAAAAACTCCTTCGAACTCCCCAAAGCAACCAACTCCCTAGTATTGTAGGGTTTTATGACTAACAGGGAGTTCAAGAGATTTTTTTAAACTCCCCAGCGACTAACAGGTGTTTTCTAGAGAGTTTAGGAGACTCCTCTAAACTCCCTCACGACTAACGGAGATTTGGAGAGACTCCCTCAAACTCCCTCAGGACAAACAATAGAAAACTTAAATACATTAAAATCTCTCGAACTCTCCCACGACTAACCCCCTGTAAATTTTTTCACCAAAGCAGAGACGATAGATAATGGCTGACATCACCATACGATTGAAAATCTGTAACAGAGAAAAAAAAACCTCATCAACACCAAGTTGGTTATATTCTCTATGACAAACAACAAACAAAAATCCAACAAATCAAACCAAATTTGGATATTCAAACCTCTTCAGTTTTTATCATCAAAACGAAAATCATAAAAAAAAATGAAAGATGAAAAATGGCTTCTTTCTATTTGGAAGAAAACGAAGAGAACTCACAAAAGAAAGAAAACCTCGGACCTGACTTTTGATGGCCTTAACAGTTTCAGCGGGTAAAAATACAAAAATTAAATACATAGATCAACCACTTCCATAGATTTATATTTACCAAGGATAATTTATCCAATAATATTAAGATCACAACAAAACATTTGCTCGAACTAAACGAAATATACGACACTTAGAGTTTGTTTTACCTGAATGTTTCTTCTCCTTATTGGTAGCCAAGTTTAGCTTAGTTAATCTGATACATCCACATATCGACAGAATCTAAATCAAATTTCAGAGTTTTCAAGAAAAAGAAAAAGTAAAATGAATTGGGATAATCTGAACATGCTAATTCAGTAATCCTAGGTCTTGAGTTTTCAATTGCTATCAGACATAAAAACAAAGAACGAAGTATATCTCAAAAGAGAAGGTGTTTGTATAATCCATAGGGTGATCTCCCAATTGTACGCAAATGGAAGAAGGAGAAGAGGTGTTTTAGAGAGCATTTTATTTTGCAATTGAAGAAAACCAAGTCGTCAGAGAGGCGTTTCATGGGATCACATTTACTCGGTAAAATTAATGTGATGGTGTTTCAGGAAATCAAGCACAACCATTGATTTATCTATTGGGAGGACAAATCCTAACCACTCTTTACATAGGCCAAGTTATCCAAACTGTGTCATGTATTTGAGATTTGATAGGAAGATATGTAGTAATCCATCTCCCTGGGGTTGTGTAGGAAGCTATGGTGTTATTCACAGAGAACAACCAAGTGCGCTTATAGTACTTGAGATTGCTTCTTAGAACTTTCTCCCATAATAGGTGTAAGAATTGTTTGCAATCTTCGGGGAATGCATTGTAAGTTTTGCAAAGATGAATATAAAATTGCAGGGATATTGTTTCCTTGTAATTCTGATGTTGTAAGTTTTTCATGGAAGGGGAATTTACAGCTTCCATAATTGTTGCATCTGTGATTTGAGTTCTGTTTGCGACTTTAGTGATTGTAGTGATTGGGTTTATGCTTGAGACTTTCATATTACAGTTGAGATGATAGCTTCCACAGTGATTTGGATTTGAGATATTCATAAAAATTGGGATTTTTGTTGATAGCATCATTGAGAAATCAGAGAAGAAACCGAGAAAAGGAAAAGAAAGTTATGATTCAGTTACAGAAGAACAATGAAATAACTGATAACTTGGATTTGACATGAAATTTGGGGGTTGACATTAATTCCGGTCGAACATTCCTGCAGAAAAGAGCCGTTGGACACTAGTCGACAGCCCAATGGCTAGAGAGAAAAAGCTTCTGGGAAGAAAATATGGACACTCAGGCAGGACTAAGAGAAAGAGAGAGAGTCGTACGAAGAGAGACAGTCGTGAGAGTATAAAGGAACAAACAGAGGCAGGAAAATTTGGCCACTTGCTCCCTGCTGCAATATTGTGGTCATTGTAGATGGAGAGGAACGACATGACCATGGCTAAGAGGAGACACAAGGACAAAGAGGAGATCATCAATGAAGTCGAGAGACTAACTTACAAATGGGGCTCCTACCAAATTGGTTTGTAATGTCTCATTTGGAGATTGTATCATTAACTAGAAACCTATTTTGAGGCATACTCATTTTTTTTAAGCATACTCATCCATTATATTATCTAGGGTGGGTTTATAAGGGGTGTCTAAAGGTAGTGTAATTACCTATATATCCCTAAATAATTTCAATTTGTCATAGTTCCCTTATCCTCAAAAACCTAAAATTAAAAATCAAAATAAACTTTAAACTTAAACATCTAAGACTCCAATTCAATAAAGAAATTAATCAAACAAAGGAAACACGAATCGAAGTGAGCGATGTTGGAATGCGAAATCCAAATCTCAATTGCTCTTAGATGTATTTTAGAATGTATGCGTAACAAACCCATCTTGTTTTTGATTGATTTTATTTTGTTTGATCGGTAGAATATGATTTCAAAGATGAAATTAGGGTTTTCAGAAGATCAGTTCGGCTGATCTTGCAGTATCAATTTTGAGCCGAACTTAGTGTATGATTTAGAGAAACACTATGTTCGGCTAATGCGACTTTACAATATTTTCAGCCGAACCTCAATTTTCCAGCCGAACCTCAATTTTCCAGCCGAACCTCAATTTTTCCAGCCGAACCTAATGGATGATTCAGTTTCTGAGTGAAGTTCGGCTAATAACTTTTGAGCGAACTGTTCATCTGGTCAGCAGATCTCGGTTTTAAAAATTCAATTTTTTGGCAGATTCAACTTATAAAAGGAAATTAGACCTCGATAGAAATTTACCTCTGATTTGAATCACACATTTTGGTCACTTCTAATCACTAAAATCTCAAAAGTCAAAACCCAAGCTTTTTTTCTTCACTTCTTCTTCTTCCTCTCAAAAATCCCAACTCTCTCACATAAATTTGATTTTTCTACTAATTCACCACTAATAATTTAATGTTTAATCAATCCTTAAAATTCATAATTAATCAATTCTAATCATAATCATCTACACTAATTATATAAGGATAGTTATGCCATTATCAAAAATGATGGATGAGGGGTGATGTTGTTTTTTATTTAGTGACCCTATTTTGATATTATCTATTATGCCTCAAAAAAATCTAATATGCCTTAAAATAGGTTTCATTAACTAGGCTGCACTACTAGAGTGTAGCTGGTTGGACAGCCCATTATGGGAAGCATTTGGAAATTGTTTCTTTAACTGTGCTGCAATACTAAAGTGTAACTGGTTGGACACACATAATGGGCAGTGGCTTCAAGCCTCTTTTTTCTATCCATACTTTCTTTTTCATTTTAATAAGTAAAATAAAAATGGGTCTTTATGTCCATCTACAGGAGGGGCTTGATTTCTAAAGGATGATACCATAATTAGCGGGGCAGGTACATAAGAGATAAAATAATCCTTACTGTTGGATTCTGGATTAATACCCTCCTTTAGCAATTATGGTATCATCCTTTAGCAATTATGAGAAGGGTATCATTATTTGTGATTATCGATTTATTTTTATGAGTTGTTCCTCGTTTGGTCAATCATTTTTGTTTAAAATAACCCCTCTCGTATAGTTTTTAAACGGTTTTTCTTTAGCGCAAACTCCTTGGACTGGACCAAGGTAGTCAATTTCGAATTTCGGATTGTCTCGGTCGACACCGAGATACTGGTACAACTTTGTCTCGGGGAAATTCCGTTTTAAAATCTCGGTAAAATCTCGGTTTCATATTTTATATCCTCGTATCGATAATCACTTAAAAGAAACATAGTATTAGTAAATCTGGTTGTTCACCTTCCTCATCATCAACACCAAATAATAATTTTATCTCAAGAAATTCAAACACATCAACAAGCAATAATACTAGTGAGTGAATTAATCTTTTTAATTTTTGTACGTGAGATTAGTCCACTCAATTTAAAAAGAAAAAAAAATCCGTCCAAGACAAATCAATTCCGACCGAAAAACGCGTTTCCGGCCGAAATTTTCGCAAAGATTTCGTCCGACCGAAATTAACAAAATCGTGTCTTCTTGGATCGAAATCCGGAATTTCGTTGAAATTTCGGCCGAAATGACCGAAATCGACTACATACGACTGGACCAGATAACCTAGTTGGTCCCACATTCATTGGGCCCGCATTCAGCAGTAAGTCCCCGGTCCACGACTCCATACATCGTCTCTCATCCTCAGTCCTCGCCCTAGTTAGTAAGTTCGCGAATTTTTCCGTATCACGAATTTTACTGTCTTATTCGCGTACGTTTGCAACTCCGAACCCAAGTCGCGTATTATGTGGCATTCTCGGATTATTCGCGAATCGTTCACGAATTTTACATATCCCGAATGATACGTCCGCTTAATTCGCCATAAATTCTTTAGCTTTTACTTTTCAAAGACTCCACTTTTTGGGCTTTACTGCCTCCCGAGCATACACGACCG
This sequence comes from Papaver somniferum, assembly GCF_003573695.1. Classification (NCBI taxonomy): domain Eukaryota; kingdom Viridiplantae; phylum Streptophyta; class Magnoliopsida; order Ranunculales; family Papaveraceae; genus Papaver; species Papaver somniferum. The sequence goes on along the minus strand of NC_039364.1, from coordinate 229,339,050 downwards.
AATATTAGACGTGTTGTAATTTTTATGAAACAAAAATGACTGAAGAGATTTGAAGGTGAAGGTGAGAGAGATCTCAAACTCACTAACCAAGCATCTAAACCACCATACGACGTCCTCTTGGATAATGTTGTATATATTATTAATATCATCATATTAAGTTTATTTTTTCTGTAAATAACTCACACATATGCATAAAAATTGGTCTACGACCTTATAAATACAAATTATTTGTTATATATAGATACCGAATTTTCAGAGCCGAACTCACATTTATAAATCAAATTATACACGTATGTATGCCGTTCCGAATTACTGACGAATCACGTCCCGTTGACCGAATTTTGGACCGAATCTGGATTTTACAAAACCGTATAATACTCGTACGTTTGCCGTTCTGTGCGTTTGCCGAATCCCGAATTGTTAACTAGGGTCCTCGCACCCTTTCTATCCAACGAGCTTCGGATTCTCTGCTCCTGGCTTTCCCCATCTCCTCGTGTCCTACCAATTATAATAAACCACGTGTCGGGCCTATAATCACGTAGTCAACGCCGTTACTTTTGGAAAGCAATGGCGTTATTGTTTTATAGTCCTCTGTCCTCACACCCTTTCTATCAAACGAGCTCGGGATCCCCTGTTCCCGATTAACCTATCCCGTCATGTCCCATCAATCATAATAAAACACGTCTCAGGCATGTAATCACATAGTCAACGCCGTTACCTTTGGAAAACAGTGGTATTATTGATTTTGTGGGGCTTTTATACACATTTATTTATTGAACCTCATAAATCCTAAATAGGTACGAAGTTCTTTTTCTTTTATTTGATTATCATAAAGACTCCTAATGTTTTTTTTTTTTTTTTTTTGATTCAAAGAAAATTTTCATTTAGCTAAGTAATGTCATACATAATAGAGTTTACTAGGACAGAAGGAGGTTCCCCTTCCCAACTATTACACACATTCTCTTTTCGAGCGTGTTTAGCTAGATGATCTGCACATTTATTTGCTAACCTATTTATGTGCTTACAAATGAAAGAATCAAAGAACTTTAAAACTAAAATAATGTCTTCAACAATCCCCCTCAGTTCCCAAGAGATGTCTGATGCAGCTCCTTGAATGGCTTGAATGAGACTTTGATAATATGTTTCAATAATAAACTTCTTTAAACCAAGCTGCAAAATGCCCACTGCAATCCTTCCAGCACATCCAAACTCTCCAAATGATCTGCACCCTATGCTCCCTTGAAACTGATGCATCTTGAAGCTACATGCGTACCTGCACAATCCCTAAAAATTAGTCTATATCCACCATTTTAGTTATTTTACAGTAAGAAGCATCAGAATTCAATTTTGGATAATCATAATCAGGTGGATTACATTTAGGAATCGTAGTATTTTCCTTTCTTTTAGTGCCAGCGTGTTTGACAGTGACTGCACTAAGAAGGAATCTTTCAATAGCATGCACATTCTGTTGCGGCGTGAGAAATTTATTGTCGAAGACCCAACAACATCTCTCTTTCCATAAGAACCAGCAAATGGTGGCCATTCTAGCTATTATAGAACTGTCATTTTTGAGAACCATGATTCAATCCACTCTTTAGGTGAAGACCTCATCAATTAGATAAAGTTCAGCCTTTAATCAGACTGCACACATCGATTAGGACTCTGCACATTTATGTATAATAACTACTGCTGGATACCAGATCCTAAATAGAGTCTTCAAAGTTAAACGATCATTGATCATATCATAAAGGAAGTGAAACAAGCATTATTAGTATAACAGACTTGGTTAAGGATTGTAATACTGATAATAAGAACATTGTTCGCTAGATTAATATGCAGTAATAATTTTATATAACTATTTATAAATGACATTAATTACGAAGAAATGACAAGACAATTCAAGTACAAAGTGTTGAAAGGCAGGGAGAAAGAAATAGTCATGGGGGGCACTATTCTTCAAATTCAAAGTGTTGAAAGGCAGAGAGAAAAAAAATGGTCATGGAGGAACCACTATTCTAGTGTCATTAATATTATCATACCTTTAAACATAAGCTTTGGATAACTTTTCATATCTTTTTCCTCTGTTGTTAAAAAAAATCAATGACAAGATTATGCGAAAATAAAACAAAATCAGAATACTTTACCTGATCATAGATAACTATTCTATTTTGTAAGACAATAGAAAAGTTAATTTAGTTGTTATTTTTCACACACGTGACGTTTTATGATTGGTGTGATATGAGGGGATAAGAAAGCTGGGGACAAGGGATCCGGAGCCAGAAAAGAGGATATCTTTCCATCTTTAGTGGGTCATGGGAAAAGGTATTCGTTACTTAAGACCGAGCGCCTTACACATTATACGCCTTGGACGCATTAGGTGTGTTGGGCGACAAAACTGTATGAAAGGTCCTGAACCCTGGAATTTTCTTGACTGGGTTAAAGTAGGAAAAATATTTCAAATTTGAAAGCAGTCATCTTATGATCAGCACTAAATAACACTCTGACAAATTGAGTGGGGTCAGCAGACCCCACTTGATCACGCCACTAGGAAATTAAGGTAGGTTAGTTTTCCTAATAGTTTCTCCAATGGGATGTGTGTGAGGATAAATAAATGTTTAAGTCCATGCAGGATTCACATCCATTTTCTCTAAAATATTTCTCTAATCTTGATGTCTTAGACCAATGTATAGATGACTTCGTGTAGATATTGACAAGGTGAATGTCTACCCATCTACGAATTCGTTATTCTTTGGGTTTTATAAGTAAAACTAGAAATAACTCGTGTCGTAACGATACTGGTTAAGACCGAATCAATATACTGTAATACAATTCTGATAAAATTTTTATAGCTTTATTAATAAAATAGTATAAATATCATTGAAAACTATCGTATCCATGTTTCTTCGAGGATTTGTCAGAAGACAATTAGGAAAACTATGAATATTTCGTCCTTGTTTTTACAGGTTCTTTGAATGTAATCAGCGCGTGAATACATTTTGTTAATGCTGGAGATTTTTTTATGCCTGCTCAGGCTACTTATTTATGTTAGTGGAATAGAGAATGCAATGTATTAAAAGTTAAATGTACTGGAATACAAAAGTTTGTAAGAGGTAATAACACAACGTAAAATCAACAACAACGTAATTAATTAACATGCTTAGGATCACCATATATACAGCTTGATGTAACCGGCCATGTAATGGGCAATTATTTTCCTTTAAGCTATGTATCGCATGTTTTGAATACTCATGTCATATTTCGATATTCCATGCGCACGTCCTGAAATGAATTGTAATGCGCATGAGTACTCATACCACGACCATTTTTCTTCTATTAAAATTGACAACTCCTACATGTTCAAAGCTTTGATAAGTATATTCTTAAAAATAAAATAAAATTTGCTAAGCTAATATTTTTTAAAAGATTTTAAAAAAGTTAACTTACTTTTGAAATTTTAAATATTTTTTATTTTACACTTAAAGAATTTTACCTAAATATATAGAGTTAAAAAAATAAACCCACATTTAAAAAATAAAAATAAATGGAGTACTCAAATAAATGTTAATATAGTTATTAATTTTGGACTTGTATATGTTGAAAACCAAGCTATTTGAGTTATGGGGTGTTGTCAACGTACTGAAAAATCCATCACAAGTTCGTCAATATTAATAAATTTATTTAAACATTTATATATTTGTGGATGGAAAACACAGTGTAAAAACCAAATAATGGGATAATTAAAGCTAATGACCTTTATTTGTATTTTTTTTCCCGTATTCAGTTTTATTTTTCCATAACTAAATTTGGGTGCTATATATCTTTTTCTTTTAATTATGATCTAATTACAAGGGAACCTAATCAATGCAAAATCATTATGAAAAAAAGTTACAACCTTACATCTGTCAGATGTTTTTGGTTAGGATAAGACTGAGATGGTTGGATGCAACGTTTGTCTCTCAAAATGTTATCCAACCGTCTAAGTATAATTTTTTTTTTAATTTAATTGTTATTTTTTCACACACGTGTCGTTTAATGATTGGTGGGATATGAGGGGATAAGGAAGCTGGGGACAAAGGATCCGGAGCCAGAAAACCGGAATCTTTCCATCTTTAGTGGGTCTTGTTGTATACCCTCAGTCTGGCCCATGGGAAAAGGTATTTATTACTTAACACCGAGCCCTTACACATTATGCGCCTTGGACGCATTTGGTGTCTTCGGCGACAAAATTGTATGAAAGGTCAGGACCCAGGAATTTGCTTGACTGGGTTAAAGTTGGAAAAATATTTCAAATTTGAAAGGATTCATCTTATGATTTAGCAATAAATAGCACTCTGACAAATTGAGTGGGGTCAGCAGGACTCACTTGATCCCGCCACTAGGAAATTAAGGTAGGTTAATTTTCCTAAGAGCTTCTCCAATGGGATGTGTGTGAGGATAAATAAATGTCTAAGTCCATGTAGGATTTACATCCATTTTTCTACAACCTTGATGTCTTATACAATTGTATAAATGACTTTGGATAGACACTTTCATGGTGAATCTCTACCCATCTACGAATTCGTTATTCTTTGGGTTTTATAAGAAAACCTAGAAATAACTCGTGTTGTAACGGTACTGGTTAAGAGCGAATCAATATACGTGTAACACAATTTTGATAAATTTGTTGTAGCTTATTAATAAAATAGTATAAAAATCATGGGAAACTATCGTATCCATGTTACTTCGAGGATTTGTCAGAAGACAATTAGGAAAACTATGAATATTTCATCCTCGTGTTTGCAGTTTCTTTGAATGTAGTCAACGGGTAAATATATTTTGGTAATGCTGGGGACTTTTATGACGGCTCTGGTTATTTAATTATGTTGGTGGAATAGAGAATTCAATGTATTAAAAGTAAAATGTACTGTAATACAAAAGTTTGTAAGAGGTAATAACACTGGAAAAGCGGCGAGTCTAACAACCTCACCCAATATTTCGTTTATCAATCTGCATGGACTAACTCCAATATAATTCCGAGATCACCAACTGAAAAAGATGGGGTCTAACAACCACACCCAGTATTTCGCTTAGCAATCTGTATGAACTAACTCTAATATACTTTTAAGAGAATCAACTAGACAGTCAGACTCAATCTTAAGAAAAGTATGTCAAAGAGTTATATCTCAGTTTCTTGACGTAATCAGCAAATCAAACAGATACAAATACGTAAGCCTTTTTAATATAAGAAACAACTTGGACGGTATCAAAAACCAATATTCAAGTATCAATCAATTTAATCAACAACCAAAGGTTGGATCCACATTTTATTGAACTTACGCATAACCTGTGATATTTCAATTATATAAACAAATATAATGCGGAAAAGAAATAACACAGACACCAGAAGTTTTGTTAACGAGGAAACCGCAAATGCAGAAAAACCCCGGGACCTAGTCCATATTTGAACACTACACTTTATTAAGCCGCTACCGACACTATCCTACTCCGAGTTAACTTCGGACTAGAATGTAGTTGAGCCCTAACCAATCTCATACTGATTAAGGTACAGTTGCGCTCCTTACGTCTCTGAATCCCAGCAGGACTCTATGCACTTAGCTAATCTCACCCACAACTAAGAGTTGCTACGACCCAAAGTCGAAGACTTCATAAACCAATTTGTCTCACTCATAATAGTCTATTGAATAGATAAATCTGTCTCCCACATATAAACCTACGAATTTTGTTCTGTCTTTTGATAAATCAAGGCGAACATGAACCAATTTATATACGGACTTATATTCTCAAAGAACAACCTAGAAATATCAATCACCTCATAATAATCTTAATGGTATGGTAGCGAAACAAGATATTGTGGAATCACAAACGATGAGACGAAGATGTTTGTGACTACTTTTTATCTTGCCTATCAGAGATTAAATCTCGAGCAAATCTTAGAGAAGATAGCACTCAATCACGATAAAAAATAGGAAGATAAAAACACGCAACTACAGAGAAAATAGTTGGGTCTGGTTTCACAATCCCAATGAAGTCTTCAAGTCGTTAACCTATAGGGTTTTGGAAAAACCTAATGCTAAAAGAGAATCGACTCTAGTCGCAACTAGTATCACACATGAGGTGTGGGGATTGGGTTCCCCAGTTGCTAGAGTTCTCCTTTATATAGTATTCAAATCATGGTTTGAAATCAATGTTATCTTGGTAAAAAAGCATTCAATATTCACCGTTAAATGAAAACATGATTAGACTAAATCTAATATCTTTCAACCGTTAGATCGAACTTAGATTTTTACACACAAATGATAAGTGACTTCATTTACATATGAGTAATCGTACCTCAACGTGTACACCTTTGTTGGCTCAACAATAGTTAATCGAAGTTAGCCATATGAACACTTTCATATCAACCATATTCATCTTAACCATAACTAATTCAAATGACTCAAATGAAACTAGTTCTAGAGTTGTTCAATTGTTTATATTCTCATAAAAGTATACAAGATACAATTGAAGCAAAATAAATTTTGATTCACTCGAATCAAGTCATGAACATTATAGTTACGGTTTGCAAAAGATTGCATTCCTTAATATATAGATGTATTAGTCCACGAACAAATCGATTTTAGAACATAACCCACTCAAGTATGCAAACGGGTATGCATACCTTAGTGGCCGAACTAAGTTTGGGTTCGCCAGTACGCGAACTGGTACGCATACCACAAACTCAATAAAGTCCCATAACTTGAACCTCACGCCAGTACACGTACTAAGCCAAACAGTACGCATACGGGTATGCATACCATGGTTCCCGGACCTGGATTACACATATGCAAGTACGCATACTGTGCTTATATCCAGTTATTCTAAACTCTCATTTCAACCATTGAAACATTCTCGGAAGACAACAATAGCTGTCTCACACAAACTATTAGCTTCAAAGAAATTTCCAAGTGATCGAATGATTAATACGAAACATTCTGCGTCTAGATCAAATGACTGTCTCACACAAATCATGTAAGATGTTACCAGGAGATTTTCACATGATCATCTTTTGACTTTCGGCAAGAATATAAGATGAAACTGGTTAAAGCGGAAGCTTACCAACACATATTTCAATAAATATGTAAACAAGTTAAACTGAGCTCGAAATATCAAATGTGTATAATCGAAGTCTATATAGCTATACGACTTTTGTCTCAAATTGGAGATAAAGTAGATAAACTTTTGAGTGATAGATGAGTTTAAGTCTCCATATACATTTTGTTGTTGAAGTTCCACAAGCTCCCCTCAGTAGTTCTTCGTCTTCAATCGATGAACGTCGTGAAGTCTAATGCTCAACTACACTTTCTATCATAATCTGAGACTTAGCTGTAAGAAAACTAGAAATCAAGACTTATAGTTTTGGCAACTAAACTTGACAATAAGCTTGAGATAGCAACGCTTGAGAGTTCGGCCGAGCAGCGCTCTAACAATCTCCCCCTTTGTCAATTTTAGTGAAAAAACTACAATATATATGGATTACAAAATAAATAAACTTTATAGCTTCTCATCCAAATGCTTATTTTCCATGGTTCTTCAACATTACTCGAAATCTTTGTCACTTTCAAGTACTCCAGTGATTCTGAATGTGTTCAACTCAGTATCAGTGTTGTTGAAGATCCGTAGCCATAACAATGAGAAAACAGTAGCTCTCAATCATTTTTATACAGTGTCATAATATTATCACACAACATCAAAGTCCAATTGTATCACAACTTTGACAACAATACTATGGTGATATGTATCATCCCCCCCTTAGTCAATACTTCATCTCACAATGAAAACACCCCCTTTACATAATGATCCGTAAACCATATGTATTTGTAGTGTGAACTACACATTAATTCTCCACCTTTTTGTCAATATAAATTGGCAAAGGTACGAAAACTAGTGTGATCATAATGAAATTCCCATAGAAATACTTCGTGACTAAAAGAGAACACATCAACTTTGTTTCGATGATTTCACATAGTCGAAACTTACTGTATTCATCAAGGAGTTTATAAAGATACAAGCAAACTCCTATAATATTCCACAGCTGCACTCCCCACAAATATTTGGCAATTAAGAACAAGTTCAATTAAGAACTCCCCCCTCCCCCCCCCCCCCCCCCCATAAAATGTCATTCCCGATAGAACAACAAGAGCGACCTTACTTTTACAATAAAAGAAGGATTTCTTTGGACATTAACAAATTACATGAAACATGAATTTGTATCCAGAAAACTCAATTGAATTAACTACAAGAGAACCCATGATTAATTTAATCGGAAATGCTCATCATAAGAGAACTTACGGAGCCGCACAATACTTACACATAGAAGTGGATCATGGAAATATCAATACTGCGGAATATTCAAAGATTCATTCTATTTTCATCAATATTTGCATAATGATACCATAGACTTAATCTTTGTTATCAAAAGTCCATTCAATTTTCCATCAATAGTTGTATAATGACATATAATAGAATTAACTTTTGACATATATGGGATAATCATAGTTCACGGACGCAAACACACATATCCCATAACATTATTTGCAATATATAAAACCAATAAAGATTAATACTGCAAAATCATCTTCCAAATCAACTTTAGAATTTAAATAAATAAATCTAAAAACATTGCAAGATGAAAATCGTCGGCAATAGCAATGTGTACTCACAATAATTGCTATTCTAAACCCTAGTTATCCTTCTTAAAACACAAGAATAAATTCTCATAAGAAGTTTCATATACATTATCTAATAAAGTAACACAAATCATTTCACTTAATTTGAAGACTCTTCTCATATTCCCTATGGTTTTCCCTATTTCCAATCCCCTTCAAAAATTTTGAAACAAATTTACTCTGTAATTCTAATTTTTCCTATGTACCACTTAAAAAAGTCAAATTGATTTTGACTATGACAATTACCATTTTCATTTGTCTTCTTCTTCGTTAAATAAAGTCAAGAACTATCAACTTAATAACTTATTAAATTACAGGTTAGTTCATCACGGCACTCAAAAATCAGTCATCATTGAAGAACAGTAGACCCCGAAACCTCAACCCAAATATTTACTTTATCAACAAAATTATTAGTAAATATAGAGCCATTATGCGCGGCGGAGATGATCATGATTGATCACACACATAGTTACCCATGGATTCAGTGGGACATGATTATGATGGACGATTTTAATCCTTTAAGGGATTGAGAGCAACTGAAAATTTCCATTCATTTATGAAATTTATTGTTTACACAAAAACTGCATATTAGGTTATGATTGAACAATTATGTTAAGATTTTATCTTTTATTTGGCTTTGATTTTGCTTGAACAATCACTTATTTTCTTGGAAGCATCTTTGGATGATAATCAACAATAAAGTAAGAGAAGAAAGACTCAAGGTGGTGTCGATTGGAGAAGGACGGAAAAAGAGGTAGGAGACGGTGGTGGTGGGATAAAAAGAAAGGTTATACTTGTGTTCACAGTGGGGTGGATAAAAATATGCAGGTTAAAAAAGTGGATTGGATAAAAATATGCATGTTAAAAAAAAGTCAAAATAAATCGAGGTAGTGTTTAGGATTTTTTTAATATCTACTTAGGTGGTACATAGGAAAATTGAGGATGGGAATTACTGTGGGTGGGAAACAGGAAAAGTAGGGATAGGAAATAGGTAAAACCTTCCCTATAATCATCAAGCTCGTCTTCAATTAGATCAATCCTGGATTCGAGATTATCCATCTTGTCCTCAAGTCTTTTGGTTGAAGATTCGAGTTCACTCTTCAAAGCATGTACTTGTTCTAAGACAATACTCATAGTTAAAGAGATTTTTTCAAAATGAGAGACAGAGGGATTCTCATTAGAAGAGGAATCACGTTTGTCTTGAAAAATCTCAAAATCAGAGGAACCAAAATGAACTTTCGTAGAGGGAAAAAGAACAGTCCAGACATCATCTTATTTACCATAAAGACTTGAGGATGACATGATGGAGAAAATGAAATGCTTGCTTAGAAAAAGAAATCTTCTACTTATATTAAGAAGAATATGTAAGGCAAATTCCTAAAAAGTCCTTTGATAATACATAAATCTATTCACACCCTTCTTGAAGATTATAGTCCTTGTCCGAGGGAAAACAAAAAAAATCTCAGAATCCATTACAAAATATAATTTCTCCCATCCAATAATGGATCGGGTGGATTCTTACGAGAAGATGACGATTTAGTTATTCCTTGTTCCTGATATCTTTTTTTATAGGGGGACGAACACAATTGGGAGTCTTCCTTTCTTGCAGTGTACAGAAAGCCCTATTTACCGATTTTCGTAAGCTATGAATGGTTCTGACAATCTCTTTCGAAAAAGATGTAGATTTCGTAAGAGATTTTATTCTCCTTCTGATAACATGAATTATTGGAAGGAGATTTAAGAAGGGAAAATAATCGTTTGGTCCTTTTTTAGGTGGTCCCAAATCAGTTTAGTCCTTTGGAAAAATTCCTTTACTGTTTGGTCCGTAATTATTTAAAAATAGAAAACAGACAAAAATACCCTTCCACGTTAATTTTTACTTATTTTCTTGTAGTAGTTCATCGTCAAAATGAACTCCTGTTAATTTCTACTTATTTTTCAGAAATCACCTTTTATCAGGAGTTCATTCATCAAAATGAACTCCTGATAAAAACCTATATAAACCAGAGTGAATTCCAGAAATGAACTCCTGATAAAAACCTATATAAACCAGAGTTCCTTCCAGAAATGAACTCCTGATAAAAAAACCTATATAAACCAGTGTTCATTTCATAAATGAACTCCTGATAAAAACCTATATAAACCATAATTCATTCCAGAAATGAACTCCTGATAAAGACATATAAACCCGAGTTCATTCGTCAAATGAAATCCTAATAAAAAACTATATAAATCAGAGTTCATTCCAGAAATGAACTCCTGATAAAAACCTATATAAACCAGAGTTCATTCAAAAAATGAACTCCTGATAAAACCCTATATAAACCAGAGTTCATTCCAGAAATGAACTCCTAATAAGAACCTAAAAAAAACAGAGTTCATTTGTAAAAATGAACAACATCATCATCATTATCTTCATCTTCTTCGACGTCTTCAACATCAGCAGCAACATCCTCGCCTTCAAACACCAACAACAACATCATCTTCCATCTTCTTCAAACACCAGCAACAACATCATCTTCCATTATCGTCGTCTTCAAAACCGAGTTAGTTTTCATCATCGTTATCGTGTTCATCATCTTAACCACCATCAACAACAACAATAATAGATCTTGAAAGTATTCATCATCATCATCATCTTCATCATACAGCAGCAGCAAGAAAAAAAAAACATCACGAGTTTATCTTCAATAACAAAACAACACGAACTCTGTTTCTTGTTTACATCATCTTCAGATGTTTATTGTTTCACATCTCTGTAACTTAAAAACCCTAGAAAAATACATATCTTCATTGATTCTATGCAGCATCAGGAAAGAAAAAAAAAAGAAAGAAAAAAGTAGATCTGGAAAGAAAAAAAAGAGGTGAGAGAAAGTAAATCTGAAAATGATTTCTTTTCTCTTGACTTTTCCTATATATATGGTCCTAATCTAAAAGGGTATTTCTGCCACTACAAGATGACAATTACATCATCCATGACATCACCCTAGGACCAAACCATAATTTCTACGACCAAACAATAATATATATTTTTTAAAAAGACCAAACAGACAGTTGACTCAGTGAACTGGACCAAACTCATCCTAATATATTATTTCTAGGACCTATTAGTATTTCCTACATTTAAGAACCTTTCTGTGCACCAACACTTGGTGATCCTGGTTTTTACACAAGGGACACAGTTGATTTGTTGTGCCCTTATATTTAATGTCTTTCTCATTACAAGAAAGTTTTGAGTCAGACATGATTTCATGAGTAATATGATGATTTTGTTTAAGAGAGTTTATCGAAGTTGATCGATTTTTCTTCTTGAAATCACGATTGTGAGATGTCGCTTTCTCTTGTCTTAATTTTTTCAGTTGATTTTCCATATTTTCAATCCTTTTAATCCATGCTTACTTTTCCAGTTTAAACATACTATTCATTGAGTACAAGTCTTTGTTAAAAGATCAATATTGTTTTTTGGAGAAGGTAGATTGTTTATCATGGAACAATCAGAGTTGTTTGAGGGACAAGTGTGACAATCAGAAAAGTGAGAGAACATTCACGAGATTCTTCCTCAGGACAGTAGTAAAGAGTTGTCATCCATGCTTTGGTCAACTCACTAACCTCCTTATTAGAATAACCAGAGCACATGGAACAAGTTCCATTATCATAGTTTTTGTGAACTTTTCTATCCGTTTATTGATTGGAGACAAATTCTTTTGAGACTTTCTTTTTCTCTTCCTTAGAGTTTTCTTTAACTGTTGTACAAACATCAAAAGGGTTGAATTAAAGCAATTATCATCCTTTGTATAAATCAGTTCAGGACAACGAGCTTTTACTTCAGATGTAGTAACGGGATTACAAGACATGTGAAGTTTTTCTCTTCTCATTAGTTCAAGATAAAAAATCTTTATCTTTCCAACAACAGAATTTATGGGAAGAGTGTTAAGGTTATTTCCTTCAACGATGGCATGTTTCTTAGAATCGTATTTGGCTGGTAACGATCTGAGAATTTTCATCATAATATTTTCCTTTTCGGGAATAGTCTTACCCAATGCAAAAGATGCATTAACAATTTCAGACAATTTGTGATTAAACTCATCAAATGAATCGTCATCCGCCATACGAAATTTTTCCCAATCAGAATTTAGGTTTTGAAGCCTAGATGCCTTTCCAGACGTATTCCCTTCGAATACATTTTCTAAGATATCCCACGCATCTTTAGACCGAGTGCACGTAGCCACATGGTGCTGAAGCTCTGGGGTAATGCTAGAGCTTCCAAAGCTCCCTTACTTTTAAACCTTTCCATGAAAAAGAAAAACACGACGGAAAAATTAGGGATATGCCCCAAAATCCACTGTCATCTTGGGGATATGCCCTAAGATTCCAGTTTTCGGGAATATGTCCCAGGTTCAGGACCGTTAAGTAGTAAACAATCGCACACACTTTGGATTACATATGCGAACTAAAATACAAATATATTATATACTAACACCTTTACAAGATTCAGGAACATATTCGGACTGAAAATACCTCGAACAAATTAGAGAGAAAGTTCAAACATATTTCCGATAAATTGGTTATTTAACCTTCCTCGACAGAAACCGTCACTTTGGGGCATATTCCCGGAAACTGGAATCTTGGGATATATTCCCAAGATAACAGATGATTTTAGGACATATAACCCATTAGCTGGGAACTGATAATATAAGGTACCTTTAAGAGTACAAGCAGTTATCTTAATATTCCATCCAAATAAGCTATTAATTGCTAAATTATTTGGGATGCAATTCTCGCTGAAGTTCAGGTCCATATTGATACGTATATGCTAAATTTATGGTGTGGTGAGGAACTTGAAATGAATGTAAGATGTAGGGTTAATGGTTATCTCATGAGCATCAAGTTCCTCACCACACCATAAATTTAGCGTTAATTTTCATTAGAGAACTTTCTTGTTTAGTCCAGTAAACCCGACCCAGATTAATGGCTAGTCCAGAGGGAAAACATATTTACTCGCTAGTCCAAAAAAGTTTTGAAAAGTGTAAAATTACTCTACTAACCCTAACATATAATATTATGTATATTAATACATATGTTACTACATATATAGTATGTAGTAATAACATATGTAGTATGTAGTATACTAGTAGTAATATGTAGTAACTAGTATACTAGTAGCAACTAGTAACTAGTACTAGTATACTAGTAGTAATATGTAGTAACTAGTATACTAGTAGCAACTAGTAACTAGTACTAGTATACTAGTAGTAATATGTAGTATACTAGTAGTAATATGTAGTAACTAGTATACTAGTAGTAATATGTAGTATACTAGTAGTAACTAGTACTAGTAGTAATATGTTATATATTGATACTACATATTAATATGCAGTATGTTATATATTGGGGGAAGGATCCGATGACATGGTTAGGATGACATTATCATATGACATAGTGACATATTTTTTTTTAAATCAAATCGACAATGAATTTGGAGCTAAGGTTTTGGTGACATGTTCCTCATATAAAACTCTACGTTCCTATAAAAAATAATTGTATTCTGAAACACGAAACTTCACCGTCCACAAAATTTAATTTCAACCGTTAATTTTCAACGATTCATATTCAAAATGGTAGATGGTGGTCTTATATATTTCGGAATGTTCTCATTTTTGGTAGGAATGTAGAGACTTATAAGAAGAACATGTGACCAAAAATTTAGCTCCAAATTCATTGTCGATTTGATTTTAAAAAAAAATATGTCACCATGTCATATGATAATGTCATCCTAACCATGTCATCGGATCCTTCACCTATATATTGATACTACATATCAATATGTAGTATCAATATGTTATGTTCAATACTGTTATGTTATGTATTGATACTACATATCGATATGTAGTATGTTATATATTGATACTACATATCGATATGTAGTATGTTTGATATGTAGTATGTTATATATTGATACTACATATTGATATGTAGCATGTTATATATTGATATGTAGTATGTTATGTATTGATACTACATATCAAAAAATTGTTATGTATTGATACTACATGTTACTACTAGTACTAGTTACTAGTATAGTAAAGTAGTTACCTAATTTACTAGTAACAAATTAGTAAGATATTTTTGTTACTACTAGTATAGTACATATTAATATGTAGTATCAAAGTATTGATATTACTATTATGTAGTAACATACTACTAGTAACATTTACATGTGTTGATACTAATTAAACTTGAAAGGGTGTTTTAGGCATTTAGAAAATACACTTTATAATCTCCACGAAATTTTTGGACTAGAGAGTAAATAATCTAGTCCAAAAACAGGAGCAAATGTTTTTCACGGATGAACTAGCCATTAACTGGGTCATGAAAAATTGGACTAAATAGTAATTCCTACTTCCCATTATCCTGTGAGATTTATAATTAATTACCAAAAGACAATTCCGAGCCAAATTGAGGATTTGGATTTTCAGAACCACTAGTTGGAAATCAATTTGTCATCACTTTATTTCGATATATGTTGTTTTCAAATTCCAAAACAAACTATGTAAATTTGCAGAATTTGCTGAGATCAAATATAATACTAGTTACATGCTTTAAAAAAATAAAAAAAGTTACAAACTAAGACAAATTTCAAAATTTTCATCTAAAGAAACAAAATGAAACACACGCTAAAAATGACAGATTTAAAAAAAAAAAAAAAAAAAAAAAAAACATGTTGCTTATTGCCTAATTATGTAAATCAAACGCATAAGACTTGTCTTCTTAGTTATTATAGCTGCAGCTAGCTAATAACTGGACGGAGACTAGTTTTATTGAAGTATTATTCACTGTTGTTCTGCGAGTAGAAATGAACCTATAGCAGATAATAGTGTCTTCCCTACACCCAGTTTTTCTCAATGAGGATCCAGTTCCAAGACATTTGCTTCTACAATAAGATGTACAACCGGTGCAATCAGTGGTAGACATGCTGGTCTGTGTAAAAGCATCCCCAGGTGCGCAAATATTTATTGCAGCAGATGGCGGAGGTGGGGGTAATGGAGATGGAGGAGGAGGTGATCGTGGTGGTGGTGGGGACGGAGGAGGGGGCGAGGGTGGTGGTGGTGGTGGGGACGGAGGAGGGGGCGAGGGTGGTGGTGAGGGGACGGGCTTTTCACAACAACATTGCTCATACCACTTAGTAAGTGGACTGACCATATTACCGGATGCTACGCACTCGAACCTTGCTTTTGAAGGCCTACTTGGTTGCAAGTTTTCTCACATAAAGGTTTATGAATGCAATCTTTCCCATTAGGGTGTTTAAGTGTTTCATATGTTTGGTTACTCACACGTATGTTAAAAGTCCATGGGTGACTACCCTTAAATTCGGATGCAGAAGGAGGAAGCGGTGGTTTTGGTGGAGAGAAGGGTGTTTCACAGCAACACTTGCACCGGACAATATTTTGGGGTTTTTTTAAGCACTTATCTGTACCTTTGACCAGTGAAAGTTCCAATATTGAACACTGTGATTTACACCAATTCGTACAAGCGTTGCACGACCGCTGGCCACCAGTGTATGAATCAATGTATATATCTCCGGGAACACATATATTCTTCCATGCCGATACAATCTCTACACAAGAAAGAAAAAAAGAAAAAGAAAAAAAACGTCACACATAACATAAATTAAATGAAAAAACTAGGAATCACATTATATCTAGTCTATCATGATCTGGCGCTTGTAGAAAAGATGATACACTTACCTGCATATGCAAAGATGCATACAACTATCGCAAGGACAGTACTATAGCTAGGAAAGAAACCGGGCAATCTGAAACATTCCATTATGGTTTGAAGAAACTCAGACCCGTTTAATGACCTCTGCCAATAAAATTATTAAGGAAGCTAATAGTAGTATTTGGATATTTGGGACAACATATCTAAGCCCGTGCAAAGCACGGGCGCAACAACTAGTAGTTATGGGTTCCATATATAGAGAATCTTAATTATGGGTTTTGGAAACAGAAAAATAAACAAATGGGCTGCATATATTTACGTATGTTGGAACTCATGGTCGTTATTTGGGTCAGATATTGAACAGTATACTAGATTATAAAGAATAAGTAATGCACGAAAATCAATTTATAAGACTTGATGAGATCAATTTCTTCCATTTTTGGAGAATACCGTTCCTACTTGGAGATGTTTGTTTTGAAAGTCGGTCCAGTAAATTTGTAAGAAACTTCACATTGTTGTTGATGTTGTTATTTAGTATTACAGTTGCAATCGCAGAGTCTTCTTGCCTCTTGGAATGGTTCATTTAGAAATTTATATACAGTTGAAAACAACTTCTGAAACTGAAAGAAATTTGTGCTTATTTTCAATAAATCATTTCTTTTATCAGAAAAAAAAATAAAAATTCTAAGTTTACTTGTAAACTACACCATGCCTACGACAACTCCCGCGTTGGGAAATCTGAAAAATCCCAGAATTTATAAGTATAAGTAGAAACCACAAAGCTAAGAAATGAATCATTCATGAATGTGGGCAATCTGAAACATTCCATTATGGTTTGAAGAAACTTAGACCCGTTTAATGACCTCTGCCAATAAGATTATTATGGAAGCTAATAGTAGTATTTGGATAATTGGGACAACATCTCTAATCCCGTGCAAAGCACTGGCGCAACAACTAGTAGTTATGGGTTCCATATATAGAGAATCTTAATTATGAGCTTTGGAAACAGAAAAATAAACAAATGGGCTGCATATATTTACATATGTTGGAACTCATGGTCAGTATTTGGGTCAGATATTGAACAGTATACTAGATTATAAAGAATAAGTAATGCACGAATATCAATTTATAAGACTTGATGAGATCAATTTCTTCCATTTTTGGAGAATACCGTTTCTACTTGGAGATGTTTGTTTTGAAAGTCGGTCCAGTAAATTTGTAAGAAACTTCACATTGTTGTTGATGTTGTTATTTAGTATTACAGTTGCAATCGCAGAGTCTTCTTGCCTCTTGGAATGGTTCATTTAGAAATTTATATGCAGTTGCAAACAACTTCTGAAACTGAAAGAAATTTGTGCTTATTTTCAATAAATGATTTCTTTTATCAGAAAAAAAAAATAAAAATTCTAAGTTTACTTGTAAACTACACCATGCCTACGACAACTCCCGCGTTGGGAAATCTGAAAAATCCCAGAATTTAGAAGTATAAGTAGAAACCACAAAGCTAAGAAATGAATCATTCATGAATGTGGGCAATCTGAAACATTCCATTATGGTTTGAAGAAACTTAGACCCGTTTAATGACCTCTGCCAATAAGATTATTATGGAAGCTAATAGTAGTATTGGATATTTGGGACAACATATCTAATCCCGTGCAAAGCACTGGCGCAACAAACTAGTAGTTATGGGTTCCATATATAGAGAATCTTAATTATGGGCTTTGGAAACAGAAAAATAAACAAATGGGCTGCATATATTTACGTATGTTGGAACTCATGGTCAGTATTTGGGTCAGATATGAACAGTATACTAGATTATAAAGAATAAGTAATGCACGAAAATCAATTTATAAGACTTGATGAGATCAATTTTTCCATTTTTGGAGAATACCGTTCTACTTGGAGATGTTTGTTTTGAAAGTCGGTCCAGTAAATTTGTAAGAAACTTCACATTGTTGTTGATGTTGTTATTTAGTATTACAGTTGCAATCGCAGAGTCTTCTTGCCTCTTGGAATGGTTCATTTAGAAATTTATACAGTTGAAAACAACTTCTGAAACTGAAAGAAATTTGTGCTTATTTTCAATAAATCATTTCTTTTATCAGAAAAAAAAATAAAAATTCTAAGTTTACTTGTAAACTACACCATGCCTACGACAACTCCGCGTTGGGAAATCTGAAAAAATCCCAGAATTTATAAGTATAAGTAGAAACCACAAAGCTAAGAAATGAATCATTCATGAATGTGGGCAATCTGAAACATTCCATTATGGTTTGAAGAAACTTAGACCCGTTTAATGACCTCTGCCAATAAGATTATTATGGAAGCTAATAGTAGTATTTGGATAATTGGGACAACATCTCTAATCCCGTGCAAAGCACTGGCGCAACAACTAGTAGTTATGGGTTCCTATATAGAGAATCTTAATTATGAGCTTTGGAAACAGAAAAATAAACAAATGGGCTGCATAATTTACATATGTTGGAACTCATGGTCAGTATTTGGGTCAGATATTGAACAGTATACTAGATTATAAAGAATAAGTAATGCACGAATATCAATTTATAAGACTTGATGAGATCAATTTCTCCATTTTGGAGAATACCGTTCTACTTGGAGATGTTTGTTTTGAAAGTCGGTCCAGTAAATTTGTAAGAAACTTCACATTGTTGTTGATGTTGTTATTTAGTATTACAGTTGCAATCGCAGAGTCTTCTTGCCTCTTGGAATGGTTCATTTAGAAATTTATGTGCAGTTGCAAACAACTTCTGAAACTGAAAGAAATTTGTGCTTATTTTCAATAAATGATTTCTTTTATCAAAAAAAAAAATAAAAATTCTAAGTTTACTTGTAAACTACACCATGCCTACGACAACTCCCGCGTTGGGAAATCTGAAAAATCCCAGAATTTAGAAGTATAAGTAGAAACCACAAGCTAAGAAATGAATCATTCATGAATGTGGGCAATCTGAAACATTCCATTATGGTTTGAAGAAACTTAGACCCGTTAAATGACCTCTGCCAATAGATTATTATGGAAGCTAATAGTAGTATTTGGATATTTGGGACAACATATCTAAGCCCGTGCAAAGCACGGGCGCAACAACTAGTAGTTATGGGTTCCATATATAGAGAATCTTAATTATGGGTTTTGGAAACAGAAAAATAAACAAATGGGATGCATATATTTACTATGTTGGAACTCATGGTCAGTATTTGGGTCAGATATTGAACAGTATACTAGATTATAAAGAATAAGTAATGCACGAAAATCAATTTATAAGACTTGATGAGATCAATTTCTCCCATTTTTGGAGAATACCGTTTCTACTTGGAGATGTTTGTTTTGAAAGTCGGTCCAGTAAATTTGTAAGAAACTTCACATTGTTGTTGATGTTGTTATTTAGTATTACAGTTGCAATCGCAGAGTCTTCTTGCCTCTTGGAATGGTTCATTTAGAAATTTATGTGCAGTTGCAAACAACTTCTGAAACTGAAAGAAATTTGTGCTTATCTTCAATAAATCATTTCTTTTATCAGAAAAAAAAATAAAAATTCTAAGTTACTTGTAAACTACACCATGCCTACGACAACTCCCGCGTTGGGAAATCTGAAAAATCCCAGAATTTAGAAGTATAAGTAGAAACCACAAAGCTAAGAAATGAATCATCATGAATGTGGGCAATCTGAAACATTCCATTATGGTTTGAAGAAACTAGACCCGTTTAATGACCTCTGCCAATAAGATTATTATGGAAGCTAATAGTAGTATTTGGATATTTGGGACAACATATCTAACCCGTGCAAAGCACGGGCGCAACAACTAGTAGTTATGGGTTCCATATATAGAGAATCTTAATTATGGGTTTTGGAAACAGAAAAAAACAAATGGGCTGCATATATTTACGTATGTTGGAACTCATGGTCGTATTTGGGTCAGATATTGAACAGTATACTAGATTATAAAGAATAAGTAATGCACGAAAATCAATTTATAAGACTTGATGAGATCAATTTCTTCCATTTTTGGAGAATACCGTTCTACTTGGAGATGTTTGTTTTGAAAGTCGGTCCAGTAAATTTGTAAGAAACTTCACATTGTTGTTGATGTTGTTATTTAGTATTACAGTTGCAATCGCAGAGTCTTCTTGCCTCTTGGAATGGTTCATTTAGAAATTTATGTGCAGTTGCAAACAACTTCTGAAACTGAAAGAAATTTGTGCTTATTTTCAATAAATCATTTCTTTTATCAGAAAAAAATAAAAATTCTAAGTTTACTTGTAAACTACACCATGCCTACGACAACTCCCGCGTTGGGAAATCTGAAAAATCCCAGAATTTAGAAGTATAAGTAGAAACCACAAAGCTAAGAAATGAATCATTCATGAATGTGGGCAATCTGAAACATTCCATTATGGTTTGAAGAAACTCACGTTTAATGACCTCTGCCAATAAGATTATTATGGAAGCTAATAGTAGTATTTGGATATTTGGGACAACATATCTAAGCCCGTGCAAAGCACGGGCACAACAACTAGTAGTTATGGGTTCCATATATAGAGAATCTTAATTATGGGTTTTGGAAACAGAAAAATAAACAAATGGGATGCATATATTTACGTATGTTGGAACTCATGGTCAGTATTTGGGTCAGATATTGACAGTATACTAGATTATAAAGAATAAGTAATGCACGAAAATCAATTTATAAGACTTGATGAGATCAATTTCTCCCATTTTTGGAGAATACCGTTTCTACTTGGAGATGTTTGTTTTGAAAGTCGGTCCAGTAAATTTGTAAGAAACTTCACATTGTTGTTGATGTTGTTATTTAGTATTACAGTTGCAATCGCAGAGTCTTCTTGCCTCTTGGAATGGTTCATTTAGAAATTTATGTGCAGTTGCAAACAACTTCTGAAACTGAAAGAAATTTGTGCTTATCTTCAATAAATCATTTCTTTTATCAGAAAAAAAAATAAAAATTTAAGTTTACTTGTAAACTACACCATGCCTACGACAACTCCCGCGTTGGGAAATCTGAAAAATCCCAGAATTTAGAAGTATAAGTAGAAACCACAAAGCTAAGAAATGAATCATCATGAATGTGGGCAATCTGAAACATTCCATTATGGTTTGAAGAAACTTAGACCCGTTTAATGACCTGCCAATAAGATTATTATGGAAGCTAATAGTAGTATTTGGATATTTGGGACAACATATCTAATCCCGTGCAAAGCACCGGCGCAACAACTAGTAGTTATGGGTTCCATATATAGAGAATCTTAATTATGGGTTTTGGAAACAGAAAAATAAACAAATGGGCTGCATATATTTACGTATGTTGGAACTCATGGTCAGTATTTGGGTCATATTGAACAGTATACTAGATTATAAAGAATAAGTAATGCACGAAAATCAATTTATAAGACTTGATGAGATCAATTTTCCATTTTTGGAGAATACCGTTTCTACTTGGAGATGTTTGTTTTGAAAGTCGGTCCAGTAAATTTGTAAGAAACTTCACTTGTTGTTGATGTTGTTATTTAGTATTACAGTTGCAATCGCAGAGTCTTCTTGCCTCTTGGAATGGTTCATTTAGAAATTTATATGTGCAGTTGAAACAACTTCTGAAACTGAAAGAAATTTGTGCTTATTTCAATAAATCATTTCTTTTATCAGAAAAAAAAATAAAAATTCTAAGTTTACTTGTAAACTACACCATGCCTACGACAACTCCCGCGTTGGGAAATCTGAAAAATCCCAGAATTTAAGTATAAGTAGAAACCACAAAGCTAAGAAATGAATCATTCATGAATGTGGGCAATCTGAAACATTCCATTATGGTTTGAAGAAACTTAGACCCGTTTAATGACCTCTGCCAATAAGATTATGGAAGCTAATAGTAGTATTTGGATATTGGGACAACATCTCTAATCCCGTGCAAAGCACGGGCGCAACAACTAGTAGTTATGGGTTCCATATATAGAGAATCTTAATTATGGGTTTTGGAAACAGAAAAATAAACAAATGGGCTGCATATATTTACATATGTTGGAACTCATGGTCAGTATTTGGGTCAGATATTGAACAGTATTATGATTATAAAGAATAAGTAATGCACGAAATCAATTTATAAGAGATGAGATCAATTTCTCCATTTTTGGAGAATACCGTTCTACTTGGAGATGTTTGTTTTGAAAGTCGGTCCAGTAAATTTGTAAGAAACTTCACATTGTTGTTGATGTTGTTATTTAGTATTACAGTTGCAATCGCAGAGTCTTCTTGCCTCTTGGAATGGTTCATTTAGAAATTTATGCAGTTGCAAACAACTTCTGAAACTGAAAGAAATTTGTGCTTATTTCAATAAATCATTTCTTTTATCAGAAAAAAAAATAAAAATTCTAAGTTTACTTGTAAACTACACCATGCCTACGACAACTCCCGCGTTGGGAAATCTGAAAAATCCCAGAATTTAGAAGTATAAGTAGAAACCACAAAGCTAAGAAATGAATCATTCATGAATGTGGGCAATCTGAAACATTCCATTATGGTTTGAAGAAACTTAGACCCGTTTAATGACCTCTGCCAATAAGATTATTATGGAAGCTAATAGTAGTATTTGGATATTGGGACAACATATCTAAGCCCGTGCAAAGCACGGGCGCAACAACTAGTAGTTATGGGTTCCATATATAGAGAATCTTAATTATGGGTTTTGGAAACAGAAAAATAAACAAATGGGCTGCATATATTTACGTATGTTGGAACTCATGGTCAGTATTTGGGTCAGATATTGAACAGTATACTAGATTATAAAGAATAAGTAATGCACGAAAATCAATTTATAAGACTTGATGAGATCAATTTCTCCATTTTTGGAGAATACCGTTTCTACTTGGAGATGTTTGTTTTGAAAGTCGGTCCAGTAAATTTGTAAGAAACTTCACATTGTTGTTGATGTTGTTATTTAGTATTACAGTTGCAATCGCAGAGTCTTCTTGCCTCTTGGAATGGTTCATTTAGAAATTTATGTGCAGTTGCAAACAACTTCTGAAACTGAAAGAAATTTGTGCTTATTTCAATAAATCATTTCTTTTATCAGAAAAAAAAAATAAAAATTCTAAGTTTACTTGTAAACTACACCATGCCTACGACAACTCCCGCGTTGGGAAATCTGAAAAATCCCAGAATTTAGAAGTATAAGTAGAAACCACAAAGCTAAGAAATGAATCATTCATGAATGTGGGCAATCTGAAACATTCCATTATGGTTTGAAGAAACTTAGACCCGTTTAATGACCTCTGCCAATAAGATTATTATGGAAGCTAATAGTAGTATTTGGATTATGGGACAACATATCTAATCCCGTGCAAAGCACTGGCGCAACAACTAGTAGTTATGGGTTCCATATATAGAGAATCTTAATTATGGGTTTTGGAAACAGAAAAATAAACAAATGGGATGCATATATTTACGTATGTTGGAACTCATGGTCAGTATTTGGGTCAGATATTGAACAGTATACTAGATTATAAAGAATAAGTAATGCACGAAAATCAATTTATAAGACTTGATGAGATCAATTTTTCCATTTTTGGAGAATACCGTTTCTACTTGGAGATGTTTGTTTTGAAAGTCGGTCCAGTAAATTTGTAAGAAACTTCACATTGTTGTTGATGTTGTTATTTAGTATTACAGTTGCAATCGCAGAGTCTTCTTGCCTCTTGGAATGGTTCATTTAGAAATTTATGTGCAGTTGCAAACAACTTCTGAAACTGAAAGAAATTTGTGCTTATTTTCAATAAATCATTTCTTTTATCAGAAAAAAAAATAAAAATTCTAAGTTTACTTGTAAACTACACCATGCCTACGACAACTCCCGCGTTGGGAAATCTGAAAAATCCCAGAATTTAGAAGTATAAGTAGAAACCACAAAGCTAAGAAATGAATCATCATGAATGTGGGCAATCTGAAACATTCCATTATGGTTTGAAGAAACTTAGACCCGTTTAATGACCTCTGCCAATAAGATTATTATGGAAGCTAATAGTAGTATTTGGATATTTGGGACAACATATCTAAGCCCGTGCAAAGCACGGGCGCAACAACTAGTAGTTATGGGTTCCATATATAGAGAATCTTAATTATGGGTTTTGGAAACAGAAAAATAAACAAATGGGCTGCATATATTTACTATGTTGGAACTCATGGTCAGTATTTGGGTCAGATATTGAACAGTATACTAGATTATAAAGAATAAGTAATGCACGAAAATCAATTTATAAGACTTGATGAGATCAATTTCCCATTTTTGGAGAATACCGTTTCTACTTGGAGATGTTTGTTTTGAAAGTCGGTCCAGTAAATTTGTAAGAAACTTCACATTGTTGTTGATGTTGTTATTTAGTATTACAGTTGCAATCGCAGAGTCTTCTTGCCTCTTGGAATGGTTCATTTAGAAATTTATGTGCAGTTGCAAACAACTTCTGAAACTGAAAGAAATTTGTGCTTATCTTCAATAAATCATTTCTTTTATAAAAAAAAAAAAATAAAAATTCTAAGTTTACTTGTAAACTACACCATGCCTACGACAACTCCCGCGTTGGGAAATCTGAAAATCCCAGAATTTAGAAGTATAAGTAGAAACCACAAAGCTAAGAAATGAATCATTCATGAATGTGGGCAATCTGAAACATTCCATTATGGTTTGAAGAAACTTAGACCCGTTTAATGACCTCTGCCAATAAGATTATTATGGAAGCTAATAGTAGTATTTGGATATTTGGGACAACATATCTAATCCCGTGCAAAGCACTGGCGCAACAACTAGTAGTTATGGGTTCCATATATAGAGAATCTTAATTATGGGTTTTGGAAACAGAAAAATAAACAAATGGGATGCATATATTTACGTATGTTGGAACTCATGGTCAGTATTTGGGTCAGATATTGAACAGTATACTAGATTATAAAGAATAAGTAATGCACGAAATCAATTTATAAGACTTGATGAGATCAATTTCTTCCATTTTTGGAGAATACCGTTTCTACTTGGAGATGTTTGTTTTGAAAGTCGGTCCAGTAAATTTGTAAGAAACTTCACATTGTTGTTGATGTTGTTATTTAGTATTACAGTTGCAATCGCAGAGTCTTCTTGCCTCTTGGAATGGTTCATTTAGAAATTTATGTGCAGTTGCAAACAACTTCTGAAACTGAAAGAAATTTGTGCTTATCTTCAATAAATCATTTCTTTTATCAGAAAAAAAAAATAAAAATTCTAAGTTTACTTGTAAACTACACCATGCCTACGACAACTCCCGCGTTGGGAAATCTGAAAAATCCCAGAATTTAGAAGTATAAGTAGAAACCACAAAGCAAAGAAATGAATCATTCATGAATGTGGGCAATCTGAAACATTCCATTATGGTTTGAAGAAACTTAGACCCGTTTAATGACCTCTGCCAATAAGATTATTATGGAAGCTAATAGTAGTATTTGGATAATTGGGACAACATATCTAATCCCGTGCAAAGCACTGGCGCAACAACTAGTAGTTATGGGTTCCATATATAGAGAATCTTAATTATGGGTTTTGGAAACAGAAAAATAAACAAATGGGCTGCATATATTTACGTATGTTGGAACTCATGGTCAGTATTTGGGTCAGATATTGAACAGTATACTAGATTATAAAGAATAAGTAATGCACGAAAATCAATTTATAAGACTTGATGAGATCAATTTCTTCCATTTTTGGAGAATACCGTTTCTACTTGGAGATGTTTGTTTTGAAAGTCGGTCCAGTAAATTTGTAAGAAACTTCACATTGTTGTTGATGTTGTTATTTAGTATTACAGTTGCAATCGCAGAGTCTTCTTGCCTCTTGGAATGGTTCATTTAGAAATTTATGTGCAGTTGCAAACAACTTCTGAAACTGAAAGAAATTTGTGCTTATCTTCAATAAATCATTTCTTTTATCAGAAAAAAAAATAAAAATTCTAAGTTTACTTGTAAACTACACCATGCCTACGACAACTCCCGCGTTGGGAAATCTGAAAAATCCCAGAATTTAGAAGTATAAGTAGAAACCACAAAGCTAATAAATGAATCATTCATGAATGTGGGCAATCTGAAACATTCCATTATGGTTTGAAGAAACTTAGACCCGTTTAATGACCTCTGCCAATAAGATTATTATGGAAGCTAATAGTAGTATTTGGATATTTGGGACAACATATCTAAGCCCGTGCAAAGCACGGGCGCAACAACTAGTAGTTATGGGTTCCATATATAGAGAATCTTAATTATGGGTTTTGGAAACAGAAAAATAAACAAATGGGCTGCATATATTTACGTATGTTGGAACTCATGGTCAGTATTTGGGTCAGATATTGAACAGTATACTAGATTATAAAGAATAAGTAATGCACGAAAATCAATTTATAAGACTTGATGAGATCAATTTCTTCCATTTTTGGAGAATACCGTTTCTACTTGGAGATGTTTGTTTTGAAAGTCGGTCCAGTAAATTTGTAAGAAACTTCACATTGTTGTTGATGTTGTTATTTAGTATTACAGTTGCAATCGCAGAGTCTTCTTGCCTCTTGGAATGGTTCATTTAGAAATTTATGTGCAGTTGCAAACAACTTCTGAAACTGAAAGAAATTTGTGCTTATTTTCAATAAATCATTTCTTTTATCAGAAAAAAAAAATAAAAATTCTAAGTTTACTTGTAAACTACACCATGCCTACGACAACTCCCGCGTTGGGAAATCTGAAAAATCCCAGAATTTAGAAGTATAAGTAGAAACCACAAAGCTAAGAAATGAATCATCCATGAATGTGGGCAATCTGAAACATTCCATTATGGTTTGAAGAAACTCAGACCCGTTTAATGACCTCTGCCAATAAGATTATTATGGAAGCTAATAGTAGTATTTGGATATTTGGGACAACATATCTAAGCCCGTGCAAAGCACGGGCGCAACAACTAGTAGTTATGGGTTCCATATATAGAGAATCTTAATTATGGGTTTTGGAAACAGAAAAATAAACAAATGGGCTGCATATATTTACGTATGTTGGAACTCATGGTCAGTATTTGGGTCAGATATTGAACAGTATACTAGATTATAAAGAATAAGTAATGCACGAAAATCAATTTATAAGACTTGATGAGATCAATTTCTCCCATTTTTGGAGAATACCGTTTGTACTTGGAGATGTTTGTTTTGAAAGTCGGTCCAGTAAATTTGTAAGAAACTTCACATTGTTGTTGATGTTGTTATTTAGTATTACAGTTGCAATCGCAGAGTCTTCTTGCCTCTTGGAATGGTTCATTTAGAAATTTATATACAGTTGAAAACAACTTCTGAAACTGAAAGAAATTTGTGCTTATTTTCAATAAATCATTTCTTTTATCAGAAAAAAAAATAAAAATTCTAAGTTTACTTGTAAACTACACCATGCCTACGACAACTCCCGCGTTGGGAAATCTGAAAAATCCCAGAATTTATAAGTATAAGTAGAAACCACAAAGCTAAGAAATGAATCATTCATGAATGTGGGCAATCTGAAACATTCCATTATGGTTTGAAGAAACTTAGACCCGTTTAATGACCTCTGCCAATAAGATTATTATGGAAGCTAATAGTAGTATTTGGATAATTGGGACAACATCTCTAATCCCGTGCAAAGCACTGGCGCAACAACTAGTAGTTATGGGTTCCATATATAGAGAATCTTAATTATGAGCTTTGGAAACAGAAAAATAAACAAATGGGCTGCATATATTTACATATGTTGGAACTCATGGTCAGTATTTGGGTCAGATATTGAACAGTATACTAGATTATAAAGAATAAGTAATGCACGAATATCAATTTATAAGACTTGATGAGATCAATTTCTTCCATTTTTGGAGAATACCGTTTCTACTTGGAGATGTTTGTTTTGAAAGTCGGTCCAGTAAATTTGTAAGAAACTTCACATTGTTGTTGATGTTGTTATTTAGTATTACAGTTGCAATCGCAGAGTCTTCTTGCCTCTTGGAATGGTTCATTTAGAAATTTATATGCAGTTGCAAACAACTTCTGAAACTGAAAGAAATTTGTGCTTATTTTCAATAAATGATTTCTTTTATCAGAAAAAAAAAATAAAAATTCTAAGTTTACTTGTAAACTACACCATGCCTACGACAACTCCCGCGTTGGGAAATCTGAAAAATCCCAGAATTTAGAAGTATAAGTAGAAACCACAAAGCTAAGAAATGAATCATTCATGAATGTGGGCAATCTGAAACATTCCATTATGGTTTGAAGAAACTTAGACCCGTTAAATGACCTCTGCCAATAAGATTATTATGGAAGCTAATAGTAGTATTTGGATATTTGGGACAACATATCTAAGCCCGTGCAAAGCACGGGCGCAACAACTAGTAGTTATGGGTTCCATATATAGAGAATCTTAATTATGGGTTTTGGAAACAGAAAAATAAACAAATGGGATGCATATATTTACATATGTTGGAACTCATGGTCAGTATTTGGGTCAGATATTGAACAGTATACTAGATTATAAAGAATAAGTAATGCACGAAAATCAATTTATAAGACTTGATGAGATCAATTTCTCCCATTTTTGGAGAATACCGTTTCTACTTGGAGATGTTTGTTTTGAAAGTCGGTCCAGTAAATTTGTAAGAAACTTCACATTGTTGTTGATGTTGTTATTTAGTATTACAGTTGCAATCGCAGAGTCTTCTTGCCTCTTGGAATGGTTCATTTAGAAATTTATGTGCAGTTGCAAACAACTTCTGAAACTGAAAGAAATTTGTGCTTATCTTCAATAAATCATTTCTTTTATCAGAAAAAAAAAATAAAAATTCTAAGTTTACTTGTAAACTACACCATGCCTACGACAACTCCCGCGTTGGGAAATCTGAAAAATCCCAGAATTTAGAAGTATAAGTAGAAACCACAAAGCTAAGAAATGAATCATTCATGAATGTGGGCAATCTGAAACATTCTATTATGGTTTGAAGAAACTTAGACCCGTTTAATGACCTCTGCCAATAAGATTATTATGGAAGCTAATAGTAGTATTTGGATAATTGGGACAACATATCTAATCCCGTGCAAAGCACTGGCGCAACAACTAGTAGTTATGGGTTCCATATATAGAGAATCTTAATTATGGGTTTTGGAAACAGAAAAATAAACAAATGGGCTGCATATATTTACGTATGTTGGAACTCATGGTCAGTATTTGGGTCAGATATTGAACAGTATACTAGATTATAAAGAATAAGTAATGCACGAAAATCAATTTATAAGACTTGATGAGATCAATTTCTTCCATTTTTGGAGAATACCGTTTCTACTTGGAGATGTTTGTTTTGAAAGTCGGTCCAGTAAATTTGTAAGAAACTTCACATTGTTGTTGATGTTGTTATTTAGTATTACAGTTGCAATCGCAGAGTCTTCTTGCCTCTTGGAATGGTTCATTTAGAAATTTATGTGCAGTTGCAAACAACTTCTGAAACTGAAAGAAATTTGTGCTTATTTTCAATAAATCATTTCTTTTATCAGAAAAAAAAAAATAAAAATTCTAAGTTTACTTGTAAACTACACCATGCCTACGACAACTCCCGCGTTGGGAAATCTGAAAAATCCCAGAATTTAGAAGTATAAGTAGAAACCACAAAGCTAAGAAATGAATCATCCATGAATGTGGGCAATCTGAAACATTCCATTATGGTTTGAAGAAACTCAGACCCGTTTAATGACCTCTGCCAATAAGATTATTATGGAAGATAATAGTAGTATTTGGATATTTGGGACAACATATCTAAGCCCGTGCAAAGCACGGGCGCAACAACTAGTAGTTATGGGTTCCATATATAGAGAATCTTAATTATGGGTTTTGGAAACAGAAAAATAAACAAATGGGCTGCATATATTTACGTATGTTGGAACTCATGGTCAGTATTTGGGTCAGATATTGAACAGTATACTAGATTATAAAGAATAAGTAATGCACGAAAATCAATTTATAAGACTTGATGAGATCAATTTCTCCCATTTTTGGAGAATACCGTTTGTACTTGGAGATGTTTGTTTTGAAAGTCGGTCCAGTAAATTTGTAAGAAACTTCACATTGTTGTTGATGTTGTTATTTAGTATTACAGTTGCAATCGCAGAGTCTTCTTGCCTCTTGGAATGGTTCATTTAGAAATTTATGTGCAGTTGCAAACAACTTCTGAAACTGAAAGAAATTTGTGCTTATTTTCAATAAATCATTTCTTTTATCAGAAAAAAAAAATAAAAATTCTAAGTTTACTTGTAAACTACACCATGCCTACGACAACTCCCGCGTTGGGAAATCTGAAAAATCCCAGAATTTAGAAGTATAAGTAGAAACCACAAAGCTAAGAAATGAATCATCCATGAATGTGGGCAATCTGAAACATTCCATTATGGTTTGAAGAAACTCAGACCCGTTTAATGACCTCTGCCAATAAGATTATTATGGAAGCTAATAGTAGTATTTGGATATTTGGGACAACATATCTAAGCCCGTGCAAAGCACGGGCGCAACAACTAGTAGTTATGGGTTCCATATATAGAGAATCTTAATTATGGGTTTTGGAAACAGAAAAATAAACAAATGGGCTGCATATATTTACGTATGTTGGAACTCATGGTCAGTATTTGGGTCAGATATTGAACAGTATACTAGATTATAAAGAATAAGTAATGCACGAAAATCAATTTATAAGACTTGATGAGATCAATTTCTCCCATTTTTGGAGAATACCGTTTGTACTTGGAGATGTTTGTTTTGAAAGTCGGTCCAGTAAATTTGTAAGAAACTTCACATTGTTGTTGATGTTGTTATTTAGTATTACAGTTGCAATCGCAGAGTCTTCTTGCCTCTTGGAATGGTTCATTTAGAAATTTATGTGCAGTTGCAAACAACTTCTGAAACTGAAAGAAATTTGTGCTTATCTTCAATAAATCATTTCTTTTATCAGAAAAAAAAATAAAAATTCTAAGTTTACTTGTAAACTACACCATGCCTACGACAACTCCCGCGTTGGGAAATCTGAAAAATCCCAGAATTTAGAAGTATAAGTAGAAACCACAAAGCTAATAAATGAATCATTCATGAATGTGGGCAATCTGAAACATTCCATTATGGTTTGAAGAAACTTAGACCCGTTTAATGACCTCTGCCAATAAGATTATTATGGAAGCTAATAATAGTATTTGGATATTTGGGACAACATATCTAATCCCGTGCAAAGCACTGGCGCAACAACTAGTAGTTATGGGTTCCATATATAAAGAATCTTAATTATGGGTTTTGGAAACAGAAAAATAAACAAATGGGATGCATATATTTACGTATGTTGGAACTCATGGTCAGTATTTGGGTCAGATATTGAACAGTATACTAGATTATAAAGAATAAGTAATGCACGAATATCAATTTATAAGACTTGATGAGATCAATTTCTTCCATTTTTGGAGAATACCGTTTCTACTTGGAGATGTTTGTTTTGAAAGTCGGTCCAGTAAATTTGTAAGAAACTTCACATTGTTGTTGATGTTGTTATTTAGTATTACAGTTGCAATCGCAGAGTCTTCTTGCCTCTTGGAATGGTTCATTTAGAAATTTATATGCAGTTGCAAACAACTTCTGAAACTGAAAGAAATTTGTGCTTATTTTCAATAAATGATTTCTTTTATCAGAAAAAAAAAATAAAAATTCTAAGTTTACTTGTAAACTACACCATGCCTACGACAACTCCCGCGTTGGGAAATCTGAAAAATCCCAGAATTTAGAAGTATAAGTAGAAACCACAAAGCTAAGAAATGAATCATTCATGAATGTGGGCAATCTGAAACATTCCATTATGGTTTGAAGAAACTTAGACCCGTTAAATGACCTCTGCCAATAAGATTATTATGGAAGCTAATAGTAGTATTTGGATATTTGGGACAACATATCTAAGCCCGTGCAAAGCACGGGCGCAACAACTAGTAGTTATGGGTTCCATATATAGAGAATCTTAATTATGGGTTTTGGAAACAGAAAAATAAACAAATGGGATGCATATATTTACATATGTTGGAACTCATGGTCAGTATTTGGGTCAGATATTGAACAGTATACTAGATTATAAAGAATAAGTAATGCACGAAAATCAATTTATAAGACTTGATGAGATCAATTTCTCCCATTTTTGGAGAATACCGTTTCTACTTGGAGATGTTTGTTTTGAAAGTCGGTCCAGTAAATTTGTAAGAAACTTCACATTGTTGTTGATGTTGTTATTTAGTATTACAGTTGCAATCGCAGAGTCTTCTTGCCTCTTGGAATGGTTCATTTAGAAATTTATGTGCAGTTGCAAACAACTTCTGAAACTGAAAGAAATTTGTGCTTATCTTCAATAAATCATTTCTTTTATCAGAAAAAAAAAATAAAAATTCTAAGTTTACTTGTAAACTACACCATGCCTACGACAACTCCCGCGTTGGGAAATCTGAAAAATCCCAGAATTTAGAAGTATAAGTAGAAACCACAAAGCTAAGAAATGAATCATTCATGAATGTGGGCAATCTGAAACATTCCATTATGGTTTGAAGAAACTTAGACCCGTTTAATGACCTCTGCCAATAAGATTATTATGGAAGCTAATAGTAGTATTTGGATAATTGGGACAACATATCTAATCCCGTGCAAAGCACTGGCGCAACAACTAGTAGTTATGGGTTCCATATATAGAGAATCTTAATTATGGGTTTTGGAAACAGAAAAATAAACAAATGGGCTGCATATATTTACGTATGTTGGAACTCATGGTCAGTATTTGGGTCAGATATTGAACAGTATACTAGATTATAAAGAATAAGTAATGCACGAAAATCAATTTATAAGACTTGATGAGATCAATTTCTTCCATTTTTGGAGAATACCGTTTCTACTTGGAGATGTTTGTTTTGAAAGTCGGTCCAGTAAATTTGTAAGAAACTTCACATTGTTGTTGATGTTGTTATTTAGTATTACAGTTGCAATCGCAGAGTCTTCTTGCCTCTTGGAATGGTTCATTTAGAAATTTATGTGCAGTTGCAAACAACTTCTGAAACTGAAAGAAATTTGTGCTTATTTTCAATAAATCATTTCTTTTATCAGAAAAAAAAAATAAAAATTCTAAGTTTACTTGTAAACTACACCATGCCTACGACAACTCCCGCGTTGGGAAATCTGAAAAATCCCAGAATTTAGAAGTATAAGTAGAAACCACAAAGCTAAGAAATGAATCATCCATGAATGTGGGCAATCTGAAACATTCCATTATGGTTTGAAGAAACTTAGACCCGTTTAATGACCTCTGCCAATAAGATTATTATGGAAGCTAATAATAGTATTTGGATATTTGGGACAACATATCTAATCCCGTGCAAAGCACTGGCGCAACAACTAGTAGTTATGGGTTCCATATATAGAGAATCTTAATTATGGGTTTTGGAAACAGAAAAATAAACAAATGGGATGCATATATTTACGTATGTTGGAACTCATGGTCAGTATTTGGGTCAGATATTGAACAGTATACTAGATTATAAAGAATAAGTAATGCACGAAAATCAATTTATAAGACTTGATGAGATCAATTTCTCCCATTTTTGGAGAATACCGTTTCTACATGGAGATGTTTGTTTTGAAAGTCGGTCCAGTAAATTTCTAAGAAACTTCACATTGTTGTTGATGTTGTTATTTAGTATTACAGTTGCAATCGCAGAGTCTTCTTGCCTCTTGGAATGGTTCATTTAGAAATTTATGTGCAGTTGCAAACAACTTCTGAAACTGAAAGAAATTTGTGCTTATCTTCAATAAATCATTTCTTTTATCAGAAAAAAAAATAAAAATTTTAAGTTTACTTGTAAACTACACCATGCCTACGACAACTCCCGCGTTGGGAAATCTGAAAAATCCCAGAATTTAGAAGTATAAGTAGAAACCACAAAGCTAAGAAATGAATCATTCATGAATGTGGGCAATCTGAAACATTCCATTATGGTTTGAAGAAACTTAGACCCGTTTAATGACCTCTGCCAATAAGATTATTATGGAAGCTAATAGTAGTATTTGGATATTTGGGACAACATATCTAATCCCGTGCAAAGCACTGGCGCAACAACTAGTAGTTATGGGTTCCATATATAGAGAATCTTAATTATGGGCTTTGGAAACAGAAAAATAAACAAATGGGCTGCATATATTTACGTATGTTGGAACTCATGGTCAGTATTTGGGTCAGATATTGAACAGTATACTAGATTATAAAGAATAAGTAATGCACGAAAATCAATTTATAAGACTTGATGAGATCAATTTCTTCCATTTTTGGAGAATACCGTTTCTACTTGGAGATGTTTGTTTTGAAAGTCGGTCCAGTAAATTTGTAAGAAACTTCACATTGTTGTTGATGTTGTTATTTAGTATTACAGTTGCAATCGCAGAGTCTTCTTGCCTCTTGGAATGGTTCATTTAGAAATTTATATACAGTTGAAAACAACTTCTGAAACTGAAAGAAATTTGTGCTTATTTTCAATAAATCATTTCTTTTATCAGAAAAAAAAATAAAAATTCTAAGTTTACTTGTAAACTACACCATGCCTACGACAACTCCCGCGTTGGGAAATCTGAAAAATCCCAGAATTTATAAGTATAAGTAGAAACCACAAAGCTAAGAAATGAATCATTCATGAATGTGGGCAATCTGAAACATTCCATTATGGTTTGAAGAAACTTAGACCCGTTTAATGACCTCTGCCAATAAGATTATTATGGAAGCTAATAGTAGTATTTGGATAATTGGGACAACATCTCTAATCCCGTGCAAAGCACTGGCGCAACAACTAGTAGTTATGGGTTCCATATATAGAGAATCTTAATTATGAGCTTTGGAAACAGAAAAATAAACAAATGGGCTGCATATATTTACATATGTTGGAACTCATGGTCAGTATTTGGGTCAGATATTGAACAGTATACTAGATTATAAAGAATAAGTAATGCACGAATATCAATTTATAAGACTTGATGAGATCAATTTCTTCCATTTTTGGAGAATACCGTTCCTACTTGGAGATGTTTGTTTTGAAAGTCGGTCCAGTAAATTTGTAAGAAACTTCACATTGTTGTTGATGTTGTTATTTAGTATTACAGTTGCAATCGCAGAGTCTTCTTGCCTCTTGGAATGGTTCATTTAGAAATTTATATGCAGTTGCAAACAACTTCTGAAACTGAAAGAAATTTGTGCTTATTTTCAATAAATGATTTCTTTTATCAGAAAAAAAAAATAAAAATTCTAAGTTTACTTGTAAACTACACCATGCCTACGACAACTCCCGCGTTGGGAAATCTGAAAAATCCCAGAATTTAGAAGTATAAGTAGAAACCACAAAGCTAAGAAATGAATCATTCATGAATGTGGGCAATCTGAAACATTCCATTATGGTTTGAAGAAACTTAGACCCGTTAAATGACCTCTGCCAATAAGATTATTATGGAAGCTAATAGTAGTATTTGGATATTTGGGACAACATATCTAAGCCCGTGCAAAGCACGGGCGCAACAACTAGTAGTTATGGGTTCCATATATAGAGAATCTTAATTATGGGTTTTGGAAACAGAAAAATAAACAAATGGGATGCATATATTTACATATGTTGGAACTCATGGTCAGTATTTGGGTCAGATATTGAACAGTATACTAGATTATAAAGAATAAGTAATGCACGAAAATCAATTTATAAGACTTGATGAGATCAATTTCTCCCATTTTTGGAGAATACCGTTTCTACTTGGAGATGTTTGTTTTGAAAGTCGGTCCAGTAAATTTGTAAGAAACTTCACATTGTTGTTGATGTTGTTATTTAGTATTACAGTTGCAATCGCAGAGTCTTCTTGCCTCTTGGAATGGTTCATTTAGAAATTTATGTGCAGTTGCAAACAACTTCTGAAACTGAAAGAAATTTGTGCTTATCTTCAATAAATCATTTCTTTTATCAGAAAAAAAAAATAAAAATTCTAAGTTTACTTGTAAACTACACCATGCCTACGACAACTCCCGCGTTGGGAAATCTGAAAAATCCCAGAATTTAGAAGTATAAGTAGAAACCACAAAGCTAAGAAATGAATCATCCATGAATGTGGGCAATCTGAAACATTCCATTATGGTTTGAAGAAACTTAGACCCGTTTAATGACCTCTGCCAATAAGATTATTATGGAAGCTAATAGTAGTATTTGGATATTGGGACAACATATCTAATCCCGTGCAAAGCACTGGCGCAACAACTAGTAGTTATGGGTTCCATATATAGAGAATCTTAATTATGGGTTTTGGAAACAGAAAAATAAACAAATGGGCTGCATATATTTACGTATGTTGGAACTCATGGTCAGTATTTGGGTCAGATATTGAACAGTATACTAGATTATAAAGAATAAGTAATGCACGAAAATCAATTTATAAGACTTGATGAGATCAATTTCTTCCATTTTTGGAGAATACCGTTTCTACTTGGAGATGTTTGTTTTGAAAGTCGGTCCAGTAAATTTGTAAGAAACTTCACATTGTTGTTGATGTTGTTATTTAGTATTACAGTTGCAATCGCAGAGTCTTCTTGCCTCTTGGAATGGTTCATTTAGAAATTTATGTGCAGTTGCAAACAACTTCTGAAACTGAAAGAAATTTGTGCTTATTTCAATAAATCATTTCTTTTATCAGAAAAAAAAAATAAAAATTCTAAGTTTACTTGTAAACTACACCATGCCTACGACAACTCCCGCGTTGGGAAATCTGAAAAATCCCAGAATTTAGAAGTATAAGTAGAAACCACAAAGCTAAGAAATGAATCATCATGAATGTGGGCAATCTGAAACATTCCATTATGGTTTGAAGAAACTTAGACCCGTTTAATGACCTCTGCCAATAAGATTATTATGGAAGCTAATATAGTATTTGGATATTTGGGACAACATATCTAATCCCGTGCAAAGCACTGGCGCAACAACTAGTAGTTATGGGTTCCATATATAGAGAATCTTAATTATGGGTTTTGGAAACAGAAAAATAAACAAATGGGATGCATATATTTACGTATGTTGGAACTCATGGTCAGTATTTGGGTCAGATATTGAACAGTATACTAGATTATAAAGAATAAGTAATGCACGAAATCAATTTATAAGACTTGATGAGATCAATTTCTCCCATTTTTGGAGAATACCGTTTCTACTTGGAGATGTTTGTTTTGAAAGTCGGTCCAGTAAATTTGTAAGAAACTTCACATTGTTGTTGATGTTGTTATTTAGTATTACAGTTGCAATCGCAGAGTCTTCTTGCCTCTTGGAATGGTTCATTTAGAAATTTATGTGCAGTTGCAAACAACTTCTGAAACTGAAAGAAATTTGTGCTTTTTCAATAAATCATTTCTTTTATCAAAAAAAAAATAAAAATTCTAAGTTTACTTGTAAACTACACCATGCCTACGACAACTCCCGCGTTGGGAAATCTGAAAAATCCCAGAATTTAGAAGTATAAGTAGAAACCACAAAGCTAAGAAATGAATCATTCATGAATGTGGGCAATCTGAAACATTCCATTATGGTTTGAAGAAACTTAGACCCGTTTAATGACCTCTGCCAATAAGATTATTATGGAAGCTAATAGTAGTATTTGGATATTGGGACAACATATCTAATCCCGTGCAAAGCACTGGCGCAACAACTAGTAGTTATGGGTTCCATATATAGAGAATCTTAATTATGGGTTTTGGAAACAGAAAAATAAACAAATGGGCTGCATATATTTACGTATGTTGGAACTCATGGTCAGTATTTGGGTCAGATATTGAACAGTATACTAGATTATAAAGAATAAGTAATGCACGAAAATCAATTTATAAGACTTGATGAGATCAATTTCTTCCATTTTTGGAGAATACCGTTTCTACTTGGAGATGTTGTTTTGAAAGTCGGTCCAGTAAATTTGTAAGAAACTTCACATTGTTGTTGATGTTGTTATTTAGTATTACAGTTGCAATCGCAGAGTCTTCTTGCCTCTTGGAATGGTTCAT
Organism: Papaver somniferum; assembly: GCF_003573695.1. Classification (NCBI taxonomy): domain Eukaryota; kingdom Viridiplantae; phylum Streptophyta; class Magnoliopsida; order Ranunculales; family Papaveraceae; genus Papaver; species Papaver somniferum. The sequence continues at coordinate 229,300,471 of NC_039364.1, read as the reverse complement.
TTAGAAATTTATGTGCAGTTGCAAACAACTTCTGAAACTGAAAGAAATTTGTGCTTATTTTCAATAAATCATTTCTTTTATCAGAAAAAAAAAATAAAAATTCTAAGTTTACTTGTAAACTACACCATGCCTACGACAACTCCCGCGTTGGGAATCTGAAAAAATCCCAGAATTTAGAAGTATAAGTAGAAACCACAAAGCTAAGAAATGAATCATCCATGAATGTGGGCAATCTGAAACATTCCATTATGGTTTGAAGAAACTCAGACCCGTTTAATGACCTCTGCCAATAAGATTATTATGGAAGCTAATAGTAGTATTTGGATATTTGGGACAACATATCTAAGCCCGTGCAAAGCACGGGCGCAACAACTAGTAGTTATGGGTTCCATATATAGAGAATCTTAATTATGGGTTTTGGAAACAGAAAAATAAACAAATGGGCTGCATATATTTACGTATGTTGGAACTCATGGTCAGTATTTGGGTCAGATATTGAACAGTATACTAGATTATAAAGAATAAGTAATGCACGAAAATCAATTTATAAGACTTGATGAGATCAATTTCTCCCATTTTTGGAGAATACCGTTGTACTTGGAGATGTTTGTTTTGAAAGTCGGTCCAGTAAATTTGTAAGAAACTTCACATTGTTGTTGATGTTGTTATTTAGTATTACAGTTGCAATCGCAGAGTCTTCTTGCCTCTTGGAATGGTTCATTTAGAAATTTATGTGCAGTTGCAAACAACTTCTGAAACTGAAAGAAATTTGTGCTTATTTTCAATAAATCATTTCTTTTATCAGAAAAAAAAAAAAAATTCTAAGTTTACTTGTAAACTACACCATGCCTACGACAACTCCCGCGTTGGGAAATCTGAAAAATCCCAGAATTTAGAAGTATAAGTAGAAACCACAAAGCTAAGAAATGAATCATCCATGAATGTGGGCAATCTGAAACATTCCATTATGGTTTGAAGAAACTCAGACCCGTTTAATGACCTCTGCCAATAAGATTATTATGGAAGCTAATAGTAGTATTTGGATATTGGGACAACATATCTAAGCCCGTGCAAAGCACGGCGCAACAACTAGTAGTTATGGGTTCCATATATAGAGAATCTTAATTATGGGTTTTGGAAACAGAAAAATAAACAAATGGGCTGCATATATTTACGTATGTTGGAACTCATGGTCAGTATTTGGGTCAGATATTGAACAGTATACTAGATTATAAAGAATAAGTAATGCACGAAAATCAATTTATAAGACTTGATGAGATCAATTTCTCCCATTTTTGGAGAATACCGTTTGTACTTGGAGATGTTTGTTTTGAAAGTCGGTCCAGTAAATTTGTAAGAAACTTCACATTGTTGTTGATGTTGTTATTTAGTATTACAGTTGCAATCGCAGAGTCTTCTTGCCTCTTGGAATGGTTCATTTAGAAATTTATGTGCAGTTGCAAACAACTTCTGAAACTGAAAGAAATTTGTGCTTATCTTCAATAAATCATTTCTTTTATCAGAAAAAAAATAAAAATTCTAAGTTTACTTGTAAACTACACCATGCCTACGACAACTCCCGCGTTGGGAAATCTGAAAAATCCCAGAATTTAGAAGTATAAGTAGAAACCACAAAGCTAATAAATGAATCATTCATGAATGTGGGCAATCTGAAACATTCCATTATGGTTTGAAGAAACTTAGACCCGTTTAATGACCTCTGCCAATAAGATTATTATGGAAGCTAATAGTAGTATTTGGATATTTGGGACAACATATCTAAGCCCGTGCAAAGCACGGGCGCAACAACTAGTAGTTATGGGTTCCATATATAGAGAATCTTAATTATGGGTTTTGGAAACAGAAAAATAAACAAATGGGCTGCATATATTTACGTATGTTGGAACTCATGGTCAGTATTTGGGTCAGATATTGAACAGTATACTAGATTATAAAGAATAAGTAATGCACGAAAATCAATTTATAAGACTTGATGAGATCAATTTCTTCCATTTTTGGAGAATACCGTTTCTACTTGGAGATGTTTGTTTTGAAAGTCGGTCCAGTAAATTTGTAAGAAACTTCACATTGTTGTTGATGTTGTTATTTAGTATTACAGTTGCAATCGCAGAGTCTTCTTGCCTCTTGGAATGGTTCATTTAGAAATTTATGTCCAGTTGCAAACAACTTCTGAAACTGAAAGAAATTTGTGCTTATTTTCAATAAATCATTTCTTTTATCAGAAAAAAAAATAAAAATTCTAAGTTTACTTGTAAACTACACCATGCCTACGACAACTCCCGCGTTGGGAAATCTGAAAAATCCCAGAATTTAGAAGTATAAGTAGAAACCACAAAGCTAAGAAATGAATCATCCATGAATGTGGGCAATCTGAAACATTCCATTATGGTTTGAAGAAACTCAGACCCGTTTAATGACCTCTGCCAATAAGATTATTATGGAAGCTAATAGTAGTATTTGGATATTTGGGACAACATATCTAAGCCCGTGCAAAGCACGGGCGCAATAACTAGTAGTTATGGGTTCCATATATAGAGAATCTTAATTATGGGTTTTGGAAACAGAAAAATAAACAAATGGGCTGCATATATTTACGTATGTTGGAACTCATGGTCAGTATTTGGGTCAGATATTGAACAGTATACTAGATTATAAAGAATAAGTAATGCACGAAAATCAATTTATAAGACTTGATGAGATCAATTTCTTCCATTTTTGGAGAATACCGTTTCTACTTGGAGATGTTTGTTTTGAAAGTCGGTCCAGTAAATTTGTAAGAAACTTCACATTGTTGTTGATGTTGTTATTTAGTATTACAGTTGCAATCGCAGAGTCTTCTTGCCTCTTGGAATGGTTCATTTAGAAATTTATGTGCAGTTGCAAACAACTTCTGAAACTGAAAGAAATTTGTGCTTATCTTCAATAAATCATTTCTTTTATCAGAAAAAAAATAAAAATTCTAAGTTTACTTGTAAACTACACCATGCCTACGACAACTCCCGCGTTGGGAAATCTGAAAAATCCCAGAATTTAGAAGTATCAGTAGAAACCACAAAGCTAAGAAATGAATCATTCATGAATGTGGGCAATCTGAAACGTTCCATTATGGTTTGAAGAAACTCAGACCCGTTTAATGACCTCTGCCAATAAGATTATTATGGAAGCTAATAGTAGTATTTGGATATTTGGGACAACATATCTAAGCCCGTGCAAAGCACGGGCGCAACAAATAGTAGTTATGGGTTCCATATATAGAGAATCTTAATTATGGGTTTTGGAAACAGAAAAATAAACAAATGGGCTGCATGTATTTACGTATGTTGGAACTCATGGTCAGTATTTGGGTCAGATATTGAACAGTATACTATATTATAAAGAATAAGTAATGCACGAAAATCAATTTATAAGACTTGATGAGATCAATTTCTTCCATTTTTGGAGAATACCGTTTCTACTTGGAGATCTTTGTTTTGAAAGTCGGTCCAGTAAATTTGTAAGAAACTTCACATTGTTGTTGATGTTGTTATTTAGTATTACAGTTGCAATCGCAGAGTCTTCTTGCCTCTTGGAATGGTTCATTTAGAAATTTATGTGCATTTGCAAACAACTTCTGAAATTGAAAGAAATTTTTGCTTATCTTCAATAAATCATTTCTTTTATCAGAAAAAAAATAAAAATTCTAAGTTTACTTGTAAACTACACCATGCCTACGACAACTCCCGCATTGGGAAATCTGAAAAATCCCAGAATTTAGAAGTATAAATAGAAACCACAAAGCTAAGAAATGAATCATTCATGAATGTGGGCAATCCGAAACATTCCATTATGATTTAAGCTTTAATTTGAGTTTCCAGTTTCTAGCTTTATAGACTACGCATCTGTTGTACCAAATGATCAAGAAATGAATCCAGTTATTGTTTAATTTGGCTCACTAGTGAATTCAAATTCATTAACACGCAAAAACCAAGTTTCATTTAAGAACACACAAACCAAGTTTCAATCAAAATTTGTAAGAACTCATTATCAACAGATTACATTATTTCGAGAAATTCATCAGCGCACTAGCATTCCTTGCTTTCTTGTTGGTCTTCAGAAGTAAGAAGAGATGAGAACCATTTTTTCCAAGGTGCATTCTGTTGTTGTTCAATCCATGACATGAATGCACTGTCTAACAAGCAAAACATGTTTACATAAAGAAGTTGATATATTACCGGAACGAACCGAAAATTCACAAACTGGAGGATTGGTCCAAATGCAACTCCTACAGCCAATGCGGGTATAAGATCCCTCTTAACATCTTCTTCAACTTGAGCTACACTCTTGCCAGTAGAAAATCCTATGTAAGTGAAGAATGTGACCCCATATAGTGGTCCGAAAATCAAACCATCAAGTGCCAGTTTCCCGGCAACAAATCGTAACGATGTTGGTTGGTATTTTAGTCGTGATCTCATCAGTCTATCTAGACCTTCATACCAGAAATGGCCAATTGGACCAACAAATCCGAAGCCAAACCCGCTAGTGATAGCTGCTCTTTTCCAATTCATCTTGAATTTTTCATCATCATCGTCATCCTGTTACAAAGGAAAAGTGGACAAAAATGAATACCCAGTTTTCATTTGAAGTCAATAGATACCAAATCCTAAATTGAACAACAGATCAGTGAAATACTTACATGGGTTACATTTGGTTTTATCCTTCTAGAGTGAGTTATGGTCTGCGCAGCAGTATCTCCAAGTCCCCATAGAATACCAGAACTCATGATTTGGGTCTTAACTGGATGAACAGCCAAACATGTCTGATACCATTTCCAGACCTTCAACATGACGAAATATTAAGAAAATCAATTGATGAGTTCGTTCAAAGATAGCTTGAGGACTGAGGATTTTAATGGAGTGATGATGATTGAGTTGGTCCAATGGGAAAGGGTTACTTAGCATTGATATAAAAATTGAACATCCGAGAGCTTTTGCCGACAGCAAACGTGATACACGTGAAAAAGACCAACAGCGTGTTTACTTTGTGCACTGACCAAAAAAGAAGTGTTGATGAACTGGGAATCGTTGTTGTAGTAATTCTTGAATTTCTTATTGACCCGTGATGATTCCATACAAATTGCTTTTGGCCGGTTGTCAGTACCACAGTCGTGAAATCGATTGGTGATAATTTCTACGATTTGAGTTCGAAATTCATTAACACCAAATTTTTCACCAATCAAAAAATTATATTAACTAATTCATGCTAGAGAGGACCGTGTGAAAACTGAAAACACCATCAGAGCAAGAGTTGACGCATTTTTCGACTTCATCTCCACCTGCATGTATATGGTCACCAATTTAGTTAGACCGGGAAATTCAAAAAAATAAAAAAAATTGTACATCATCATATAGAGAAGTAAAAAGCATAGAAAAGTAGAGAGATAAATATTGACGCAGTTTTGAGATTGCAGTAGTAACTTAATCGATCTTGACTACGATCATTTGAATGTGTGATGCACCATGTTACACATTGCATAGGACATAATGCTCCATGTACAATACATATATACAGCGGAGTAGTACATACGTCCATACACCTGGTCCAACACGTCTTAAATTCCTTGAATATGGATCCTGAAGTTTGCCGCAAATACATCCCCAACATCAACAATATCATCAACATCGCAAAAATATTTGATGACTTCTCATGTTTCCCAGTAATAGTATTTCTCATATTTTAGTATTCCCCTTTAACTCTAACTTCAAAGAACAACACAAATTCAACGATATATACGGGGTAATTTGCGTTACCTCCCCTGGCGAAGATCATATTTTGAGTTACCTCCCCTACAGAACAAATATTAGTAAAATCTCCTCTCGTCACTTTTTCCATCCAAACCCGGTTAGCTGAGTCAGCTGCTTCGTACAGGTGGACAAAAACAAACACGTGGTACTCAGCTTCCGAAAATACCCTCATCTTCAATAACACCATTTTTCAGGTCATTTTTCTTCTTCCCTGTAACAATTCTAACATACATCGAAGGTTTATCCAGTCCATCACAACAGCAATACATCAGATAACAACAATTCAGCCAAATTGAATAACAGCAACAACAGAGAATAACAAATCAGCCCATAAGGGAGATTTAGACAGAGTTTCCTCTATTTCAGGCCATTTCCAGGCCAAATTCAGGCATATTTTCAACTCCATACGTACATAAATCCTCCATCCTAACATACATCTATTAATCTTCTGTATTCAACTTGTTGTAGACTCAATTCAGTGACCTTAATCTCCACCAGAAACCCATCTTGCCTGAATTTCATCATCAAGCTCAAATTTGCAACCACCATCAGCTCCACTACAAGCCCTAACTGATTTCTATGCATTCAATTTCTTATCGATTCAGACTCGAACCCATCAATTCTTCACGGTTGAACTCAAATACACCTCATACCATGAAAATCATCAGCAACAATATCTTCAATTGTAGTTCCAGATCGAAACCCTAATTTGATTTACCTATTCAATCACCACCATCACAACTCAGAAAACTTGATTCAAAGTGAACCCATGTCTTGATTCACTCTCTGCAGCGTCCCTATGTCAATTTCATATCTGAATCTGTCAATTGCCTTTGATTATCACCAAAGCAATAACCATTCTTCAATTCCTTCCATATGCACTCTTATTGAAACCTACATCAAACCCAATCTTCTAATCCACTGTATTTCCTCTCATCAGTACCAGATTCATCATCGAACTTCAACAGAAAGAACGAGATTTGTTTCTTTCTTCGTCTGTTCAGGTAACGCAAATAATTTTTAGGGAAAAGAAAAAACATGTGTTACAATGAAATTTGGATTTTGATTTCTTCCTCTAATTATTCAGATTCATCATCGCCCATCGATGGATGCTACTGATGGTTAGGTTGATGGTTTGGGGAAGAAAACGATACAGTACTAAAAAATTTTTTTCTGTTCACAAAGAAGAGGACGGAGATATAGAAGACGAGGGTATTTTTAGTAGATAAAGGCCACGTGTTTGTTTTTGTCCACCTGTACGAAGCAGCTGACTCAGCTAACCGGGTTTGGATGGAAAAAGTGACGAGATGAGGTTTTACTAATATTTGTTATGTAGGGGAGGTAACTCAAATTATGATCTTCGCCAGGGGAGGTAACGCAAATTACCCCAATATTTAAAGAGAAAAAACTGATAGTTTCATCTTTAAAATTAATGCCAAGGCTACTCTCTCCTCCTTATTTATTCTTTTTATTTTTTTTGTAAATTTCATTAGATGGTCGTTTATGACACTAGTCAAATACTCCCGACATAGTCCATCCTAAAACCAGTGTTTTAAAATCCGTATCAGACCGGCCGATTAAAGCGGTGAGCCAGTAGAAAAAAAGGGTTGGATCACCCTTGACCCATTAATCTGCTGTAAATCCAGTGAACCGAGTGATCTGTTCGGTCCAATCGGTAAACCAAATGATCCAGTTGGGTTTTTTGGCCGGTCCGCCCAGTAGGTTAAAAAAAACTAAAACATTTTAAAATTTTCCTTTGTCTCTGGAACAGATCTAAGTGCCATTGATGTATTTCATTCATTTACAATATCACTCAAAGAGAAGAAATCTTCACAAGGAACTATAGAGAAGTTAAACGAAAATCACAAAAAAATGCACAAAACTCATGATGCTTTAAAAATCTAGGTTACAGACTAATAAAAGAGAAAAAATATCTCCCAAGTTCCAACAAAAACGATTCTCCCTTCTTCTGATTTTTATCTTTGTTATTTTGCAACAATAGATCTTTGATTTCATTTATTAACGATGATTGATTTCGTTTAAAGAAGATTGAGATGGCAATGGGTGTGATAGAGGCGTAGAATTCGAGAGAGAGATGAAGTGGGTTAGGAAGGAGACCGTGTTGTAAAGGCTGGAGAAAGAAAATGTAAATCGTTAACATATGAGTGGCAAATGTGAAATTAGAATGATCTCACATACGAATTATTTCCTAACTAGCCTAAATATTTATGACCCAGTAAACCCCGGTTAGACCACTGGTTAAACCAGTTGATCCTGACCCAGTGATAAGTGTATAATTCATATGATTTTAATTTGTGTCATTCCATACTTATTTTAGGTGTTATTCTTGCATATTTTCGTATTATTATTCTTGTTTCTCTTATTTGTCTCTATTAGGTGAATCATCCAAAAAGGAGCTACCAAGTGCTTAAAAGAGTTAAGAAGAGAAGCATTCCAAGTATCCAAGTGCCCGAGTCCAAGAGAAGTGGAAGAAGTGCGACGAAAAGGAGCAAAATGCTCAAAATAAAGAGAAGGGACAAATGCCAAGATTAACTCATCCAAATTAAGGGTTTCTCATCACCATCTTTAAGAAAATCCAATTATAAAAACAATGCAAAAATAATGAGGTCATTCCGAGTTCGGACGAAGAAGTTACGGCCAAAACGAGTTTTTATCAAATACCGAAGATAGGAAAAGTTTGCAAACAGATTTTCAGTATGCAAACGGGTATGCATACTATATTTCCCTTGATTTAACTGAAATTTAAGTATACGAACGGGTATGCATACTCTTGAAGGCCAAAAGTCCTGAACTTTGTTTAGGGTCGGGTTCCTTAACCGACTAGGATACTTGGTGGCCAAGCATTGTAAACCTATATCAATAGGTATTAGGCCTTCCAAAGAAGATCATCAATCGATCTCATATCACAAGCTAGGGTTTATTCAACACCAAAAACCTAGAGTTTACCCTTTTAGGGGGGAAACCACCATTATTCATCTTCTTTGTAATATGAGTAGCAAAATCTTTTGTTGATTAAGGATGAATTCAATGTTCTAAGCATGATATATCAATCCCTTGAAGATCTGTCTCCAAGATAAGTGTGAGGGAAACTTCAATAAAGTGATGGTTTCAATATTTATATCTTTTGCTAATGTTTTTGTGAAGATATTATTTGAATTGCATATTGTTATTTGGAAGGATGACCAAATTTTCAGATTACTGGTGTACGGGCGATAACAATAACGTCGCGCTGACGATGTTAAGCCAAGCGCTACATGGAGGCAACCCATAGGTTTTCTATCTATATCCCTTTTATTTTTAGTTTTCTTAGTTTTTCATATCATATCTTGCATTACCATCTTAATTTACAAAGTCATATATCTATAATGAAAAGTTTGACGAACAATATTCTCGTCAGAAATTTATGATTGCGCAGTTGTTACGAAAACAGCTCTTGAGACTTCATACAGAGTCTGATTTGAGTGGTTGACCCAAACTTTTAAAGAGGAAAGACTTAACTTTCCTTTCCAAAAATAAAATCTGAATTCGGAGTCTGTTAGCGATTGGCCTGGAAATTTGAGTTTCGGTATTTTCCAGGTTGCATGTCTGTCAGTCCGAAGGCCATAACTTTTAGAAAGTTTATATTAACACAGTGCAATTTTGACACGTTATAGAAAATACGTAGACAAAAAAACTTTCATTTAGAATGTTTTTCCTAGTTCCCTATCCATTTGTACAGTTTTCGAGTTTTTCCAGGTTGTTACGTCAAAAATCAGAATTTTCGGTTTTGAACATTGAGGACAATGTTGAGTTTAAGTGTGGGGGAGTAGTTAAGCATGTTTGGCTAGTATATTATATTTTAGTATTCAATTTCTTAAGCCACTTTTAGTGTGCATATAAAAAAAAATTATACTCTTTGATTTCTTGCATTCTTGAGACTTCATCTTTTGGAGTTAATTATGAGCTATTTAGGATGACACACTAACCCTTTTTTAGGTTGAAACAGTTCTTACAGCTATAGATTTAGTTCAGCTATTTCGTTCTACAATCCTTATATATACGTTCATAATTGAATGCGAAAGTCAGTTGCTAGCAATAGCATGGTAGTCGTTTGAAAGATTCATCCTCGCAATTAATCATTACTGAATCACTTTCTTTTTATTTTTGCAGTTATATGTTTTTCTAAAGTAATTTGGTTGGATCCTGATACTTCCATGGATGTTGTAGCAAGGTAATCATTGGTTAAGTATATAAAGGCCCCATAGACAATTGTCTTACACTCATAAAGAGTGAGCCGGAAAAAAAAAAGAGAAAAAAAAAAAAAAAACATATATTTTTTTTTTGAAGCATAAAAGAAACATATATATAAGGCTCCTCTTCATTTATCGACATTAATAATTCTATGATAGGTCCAGCATTGCGGACTACTCATGTAGTTGATGAAAAAAACCTATCATCATTATATAGCAAGTCAAAAATACTATTGATGAGGTTCTCGACACTTTGATAACAGTATGTGTGAAACGTTTCCCCTGTCTCCGTCGCCTAAACAAGCGTGGAATGCATGATCCAAGGCATCTATCACATACTTGCTGAAAGAAAACATGCGCTTAAAGTATCTAATCATGTGGCCGAGTTAAATGGGTGTTTCTCTCAACTATTGCGCTATAAATAAAAATCCTTTGACGATATTCGTACAAGTATTGTGGGTAACATCTTTCGCTTTAGTAAACATTTGCACACTTCACTTTTCTATTTTCATTCTCTTATCTATTCATGTGATTTCAGTATGCAAGTGTTGTGGCAAACGTTGCAACAAGTACGATGACTATGTTAGTAGAGTTTTGCAATCAGGTTGAATGTCGCAAGTAAGTAATTGCTTATGTGTGATGATTGGAATGCATGTGGGATGTTTGCAGCTAAAGAACTTATGCAAGCTAATTATTTAGCTACTAATTTGTGCCTATCCTTAGTGGTTCTTCCAACGCGAGAAATTGGAGTGGGTTTTGTGCGTATACCTCTTGTAAACCCTCACGAGACTATAACTCGTCCACTAGGGACACCTAGGGGTTTAAAGGCTTGTTGCATTGGCTAAGTTTAACTGTATTCCTCAACGAAAGGGAGTTGTTGTATTTTAGTATTAGTTTGATTTAGTTTGCTCGAGGACTATAAAAATCTAAGTGTGGGGGAATATGATAAGTGCATAATTGATTTTAATGTCCATTCCATACTTATTTTAGTTATTATTCTTGCATATTTTCGTATTATTACTCTTGTTTTCTCTTATTTGTCTCTATTAGATGAATCATCCAAAAATAAGCCACCAAATGCTTAAAATAGCTAAGAAGAGAAGTATTCCAAGTATCCAAGTGCCCAAGTCCAAGAGAAGTGGAAGAAGTGCGACAAAAAGGAGCAAAACGCTCAAAATCAAGAGACGGGCCAAATACCGAGATTAACTCATTCAAATTAAGGATTTCCCATCATCATACTGAAGAGAATTCAATTACAAAAAGAATGCAAAAAGAATAAGGTCATTCCGAGTTCGGACGATAAGTTACGGCCAAAACGAGTTTTTATCGAATACCGAAGACAGGAAAAGTATGCGAACGAATTTTCAGTATGCAAACGGGTATGCATACTATATTTCCTTGTATTTAACTGAAATTTAAGTATGCGGACGGGTATGCATACTCTTGAAGGCCAAAAGTCCCGAACTTTTTTTAGGGTCTTTAATTACTACTTTTTAATTTCAGGTTCCTCAACCGACTTGGATACTTGGAGGCCAAGCATTGTAAACCTATATAAATAGGTATTAGGTCTTCCAAAGAATATCATCAATCGATATCATATCACAAGATAGGGTTTATTCAACACCGATAACCTAGGGTTTACCCATTTAGGGAGAAACCACCAATATTCATCTTCTTTGTAATATGAGTAGCTAAATTCTATGTTGATTAAGGATAAATTCAATATTCTAAGCGTGAAGCTTTATTAGTAATATAAATCTATTTGAAGTTTTAATCATCATCGTTTGTTTTCATTATATCTAGGGTTTATGATTGATTCTTAGATTGGTTTGGGTGCACAACCAGATTAGTTTATTGATCAGTCTATTGCTAGTAAAGAGTTGAGAGATCCATAATTGTCGTGCATCTCCTACACAAGTAGAAAACATGAGACCTTACAGAGGGATTTTGTAAAGCAATCTTGTGTGGAACTACACCAGTAAGTGAACCGAGCATACTGAGTTTAACTGCTGGAATCAAACCTACATTCACAAACCTTAAAGCGTTCGATCGAGTTACACCTTGTAAGCGTACCTCAAGGATGCTCAGTTGGATAGAATCTGGTGACTAAGCGTACCTGTTATCCGGTGATACAAGGAGTTTTGGGATAGCTAAGCGTACCTGTTATCCTACTGTTGGTGATGAATGGTTCTTACGAACGATAGATAAGTATTATAATCCTGTTAACGTTTGGTAACAACGAATGATTCCTTAATAATCCCTTTCTTCTTAATGTCTTTTTATTTATCTTAAAACCAAACCCCCCTTTGTCTTTGAGTTTGTTTTGTTGATTAAAATAACATATCAATTACACATCTCTCTGTGGGAACGATCTCATACTACCGCTATATTACTAGTTAATTAGTGGGAAATATGTTTATTAACTTGTTGAGCCTACGCATCCCATACACTCAGTAGCTTTGCCGGTTTGTCGTCCAGTCCGGGTCTCATAACATTGCCTAAAAATAACAATCAGCTGTGTAAAATAAGTTCAGTTTTCGGACTTAAAACCAAAAAGGTAAACAACACTTAATCCATTTGGCTTCTTTTTCTTTTTCGAATAGCTGCATAACTTAATCCCAATTAGGATTTTTGCACTAACCATCGATTAATACACTGCAACTGATATTAAAGTCCTAATATTCATCATTGATTGTGTTCTCAAATGTAGTCTTTTGTTTCTCCTATTGTATGAATCTTTTTATTTGGATGACAAGATAATAGAGTCATGAAGCAGTAATGTAAACAACCGTTATCATACTTTATTTTTATAATGGCTAAAATGCACTCAATTTATTTATGTTAATTAATGACTTTAATTAGCTAAACTAATTAAGTGTTACTGACTAGATTAATTTTGTAATTAGTATTGAAAATCAAATAAAGAAATTTTTGTTTATCGATTCCCAACTGTAATTTGTTATTTACGGCTAGGATTGGGAGTTCATCAGTTCCAACCGTAGGTAGCTCCTAAAGATGAAACTTGGAATTGTATTTCAAACGATCTAACATATTGAAGGAAGTAAAAGCAAGGAAAGATGGTGGGTTTTTCGGTTCTTGCCGTATGGTGGGTTTATCGTCTGGATATAAAAACATGAGGGAGAGGGAAAATTAGAAATGGACGAAGAAATGAAAGGAAGATAAAAAAATTTAAGTTTTCTTTTCTTTTGTTTTTGATTAGTTATAGATTTAGATTGATTTAATCGAAGGGGCATCTTTGGTTTTTGCTATGTATTACATCTTGTTACCCCATTTACGACATTTGAATCATATGCAACACTCGAATCTAAAATAATACATCGCCAATAATATGGTTCTATAGTATTCTCCATGCTTTACTCTGAACTGTTTCTCCAGCCAACTTGTCAAACACGGACAGTCAATGAGATTACAATTTGGTATTTTAACCTTCTTCTTTTTTTCTAATAAGAGGTTGAGCCTCAAACTTTAACATTCATAACAATCCGATTTGAAATCGGGCGAGTTACATGACTGATCTAGGCATTTTCATCAGAAGTAACAAGTTCCACCAGACAACATACATTTTCAGACCTCCTATCAATATAGATACATATCATAATTTCTAACCATTTCATGTCGATTCCTAAGTAACATGACAAGTTTAAATGGCCTGGTTTGGAATAAGATTAAATCATCCAAACCTCTCAACAATCTACATACTGCAGATATGCTAGGATCCACAGATCCAACCATTTCTTAGGGTTTTTTCATAATCATGGTAATATATATCACTCTAGTATAATGGAATCCATAGATTCCACCAATAGTCATGGTTTTCATTAAAGGTAAGTTTATACAAGAAACACATATAACCAAAATCGGTTCTCTTGAGGCTGAATCGTTATGATACTTCTTCTGAATCGGTCTTGTGTATCCATTTGTTGTTGGTGTCTTCTATGTCGCTAGTGTCTTTGATATCTTTGTTGTTGTTGTTGCTGGTATTGGAGTTCCATTGATGTTATTGAAGATGATAAAAACAAAAACCCAGCTGAAAATCCCTAAATCAGAAAGTCCCCAAAATCACAACCAAAATAGAAAGACAATACTAGTATCTAGATTAGGCTTGATCAAAGAAAATAGCAACTTCTAATAAGGTTTGATCTAAAATCAAACAGATCCAAACCCTAACAAAAATCTTGGTACTTAAAACAATGAAAATAAAAGAAAGGATTGAAAAGCAGATTGAAGATTGAGACGATTGAGAAGAAACGGTCATACTCAGATCTGATCCTAAGGAGCAAATATGAAAAAGAGGAGATCAGCCGGTGGTAGTTTCTTTGATGGCTAGGTTTTCTTATGAGAGAGTTTTTTCTCTGGATAATTAATTCAACACAAAAACTAATAATTGTGAGTAACTTGGGATTCTAACCTTCATAGAAAGGTATTGAAAGTGTGAAGCACAGCGCGAATCGTTTTTCATTTTTAGGAAGCGATGCGTTTGTCGAAGCGTGAAGCGTCGCTTCATGGTTGATGTTTGAAGCGAATATTTTTTTATAAATAAATTAGTCGTAACTAGTAATTATAAATTTATTAGGAAGATCATATCCATATAAATTTTATATAAGTCTAATTTTTATAAAAAAAACAAAGCATGTTTACACCAGTTTAACCTACTCCAGACGAGTGGGAGGTGGGGTGTTCAATTCCCCCTTAAAACATTCATATTTTTCTTTTGAAAGCTTTAAAAATTAGGCGAAATTTTTAAAGCTTCACATAACCGTTTCGGAGCGAAATGCTGAAATTTGAAGCGAAGCGTACGCTCCGAAGCGTGAAGCGTATGCTTCATAAAAGATGCGCTTCACATGACCGCTTTGGAGCGAAATGCTGAAATTTGAAGCGAAGCGTACGCTTTTAAAAACCATGCTTCAGAGCAACAAAGAGAAGACAAAACAACCAAAATATCGATCACTTTGATACATAGAGCATAACTCCAACTGACATAACGCAGTGCAGAGTACGTTATTGCACTCACTTAAAACAATGTCGAATTTTGAGCAAAACTTGGCGTCCCCCCACCTAAAATAATCAAGAAATCCAGACAAGACAATGACTAGGGATGAACAAAACAACTATACCCGTGGATTTCACTTTGTCTAATCGAAACTTACCGGGTGGACACCTAGTCTGACTTTTGGTGGATTAGACGTGGGTGAATTTCTAAACCAGAATACTTTTGGTGGATTAGACGTGGGTGAATTTCTAAACCAGACTATTTTGACGGTTGAGCGCGGATATCACCTATCCATTGGACACCCTTTCTGAAAAGGTACACAGAGGATTTGATCAAGAATCAGCTATAGAGGTTACGTATGGAAATAAGTTAAATTAGGGTATTTTATTAATGATAAAGGAATGATCTATAGAATTTTTTTCAAAAATTAGGTTACTTTGATCGTTGAACAGCGGAAAAAAAATATTGAGTTTTTAACGCTTGGTTATGTGTGTTGGAGTTAGTTACATTAGAGTATACTTATTGTGAATGTGATTGCCAAGATTTACAAGAACGTCACTTCGTGTGAAAAACCTCAATCAATGAGTAAAGTTAAAAATCCAGTAGTGAAACAGTTCATTAAGAAACGTTTAGGGAAGCAAAGAAATAGACCTACTGCTTCGGAGTTACTTAAAGATCTTTTTTTTTTTTTATAGAATCAACCAGTGACGATGATAATGAAAACAACAACGATATACAACTGTGAACACTTTAAATCCCTAAAGATATGAACCGATAATAAAGTTATCAGAAGAATATTGTTGTTTGCTCTAATTTTAGCAGTGATTTACTTTGTAAATACAAAACGTTGGTTTAATTCAATGATGTAGATGTACACAATTTGATCAGGGGTGGTAAGGTCATGATGAGCGCTCATCTATTGTCTTACTGATGGCTTAATGATACTTCCCCATCGGTATTTTTTTTACATCAACATATAATTCAAAACTATTCTTGGCTTTGAAATATGCCTATCCATCGGTATCCACTAAGTCTATCTGCTTAGTCACGAATATCACACCCACCGAATAATGGGATTGAATGTGGGTGTAATTCTAACACCCGTCGCCTAGATTAATAAAACGCGAATAATACCAAATCAGCAATCACCCATCCGTTGATCAGCCCTATCGGCAACGACAAGCTATCAAATTCTATGGTCTGTTTCAGACCTGGAAATATATAGGAGCCCAAGGCCACCGGGTATTCCCTACCTACTTATGAAACATTACCACATCCGATAACCGCTTAATTTTAAAAAATGTAAATTTTTTAATATTTCCTTCTTTTTTTTTTGATGGAAAGAGGGACTTTAGAAAACTCCTAAATTTATTTATTTGATTACCTCATTCAAATTGAGGTTTGGATTGTTACATAAAAAAAGTGGTATACAGACATACCCTCTTGTTTCATCATTATACACTGCAGAAGTGCATATTGATACAAACAATTTACAATGTGAATATTTTGATCTACATGAAACCCAATAACATGGAGAAGACTAATCAGAATAATAGTATATTGATTGATCTTCAACCATTTAGAGATTTCTTCCTCTTTAAGATAAAATACTTTGCAGAAGAAGTAGTTTATGCTAATCTTCGCAATTACGATCCGTTCCAATAGACATTGATTTTCTTTGTACGAATATTGATCATCGTTACGTCGGAATTCATCGTCTTCAAAGATATGCTTCAATCTCTCATCGGATTTCAACATAAAATATTTCCTATTTTGTTTTTATTTTACTTTGATATACTGTAAATGGGAACATTAGGCGCAAACCCAAAAAAATAATATTCTCATTGTCAGGTTCACAATTAATTTTAGGTACCGTGACATCCATAATTATTTCCGTGACACTCATAATTATATGGAATTATTAAAAATGTCATTATGCATCAGCATGACGGGTTACGCATGAGGGGTATAGTTGGCAACGCAACTTCGATATAACATATCTAAAAATCCGCGCCTTGGAATTTTACAAATTTTATATCGTTGGAAATCTTTTTAAGAGAGCTACGTAACGAATACAAACAAGAATATCATTTTTTTGTTTTTCACGAAAAAATCGAAGGTGATCATCATTTTAGGCAAAATTTCGAAAACTGACTACAAAACTATTATGCAACCACCAAAAAAGATGCATAACACATTCTGCAGGCGCAAAACGAATTATGCAACCATTTTCTCGACTGCATAACAAATTATGCATCTGCATAACAAAGTTATGCATTTATAACAAGTTATGTAGCCATTGTTTTGGTTGATTTTAGTGCGTACATAAAAATTGATGCATAAAGCATTATGCAGCCATATTTACGGATGCATAACAATCTTGATGCAAAAAAGATTGTGCAGCAATTTTCTGGATGCATAATGCATTATGCAGCCATATTTTCGGATGCATAACAGGTTATGCATCCATTTTCACGACTGCATAACATGTTATGCATATATTATTATTGGTGCATGACAAGTTATGCAGTCTTTGTTTTTGTTGGTTTCGATAGTGACAAAAAAAGTTGCTGCATAACATGCTATGCAACCGTTTTCTGGACTGCATAACAAGTTTTGTATATGCATAATAGGTTATGCATACATTTGCACGACTACATAACAAATTATTTAACCATTATGACCAACACCAATACATCCGTAGATTCTCAACCAATAACACCAACTCCTAAAACTCATCTTATCCAATTATCATTATCCTCCATCCCTAGCTTCCCTATCATAAGAAAAAGAAGAAATTCTAGAAAAGAAGTTGTGGAGGTGTTGTCTCTTTTTCTTATCGTCACTCGGACATCCAAAACAAACACCTTTCTTTTCCTTTTTATTTTGTACTCTAATTCCACTTTCATTCTTAGCTTCTAAAATACTTTCTGACCCATCGAACATATCCCCACAGCGTACATGGCAAAGCTGGTGTAGTTGAAGTTAGCAAGAGTTGTGTGGTTCAGGCATTTCTGCGAACAGCTGCAATGCGTCTGGAAAACTGATGAACGTTATGTATCGGCTGTACATTGGAGGTTGCACAAACTCCTTCCCTGCAAAATGATGTTCAAACACATTCAATTACACACATTTATAACTCCTAATCATTTCACAACACAATATTGTTGTGAAAATTTTGAGTCTAGCCAAGAAGAAACTAATAAATTGTTCTTTAACTTGACTATTAATTGATTGGTTTCTAATTCTATGCAAGCATAGATGACAAACACCTGTAGACATATATAAAGCACAACACTAAATGCATTTCGAAAGTAAGCCAATACATACTTTTTTTTCCTCATGAGCAATTTTTCTCTTTCTCTGTTTACTTTCTTCTTTCATTTTTCAATGGCGGCTGGAGAATCTTTTAGTGTTTGTTTTCTTTTGAAGAAGCTCATTCTCAAAAAAAAATTCCGTTTGTTCCTAAATCATCATGGACATAAGCTCAATTTCATTCTCAAAATTCACTCTTCTTATCTCTTTACTCATTCTCTTCTCTATCCCATCAAATGCTCAGCTGATTTACGTTGATAACAAACAAAATGATTGTTACAACAACGACACATTACATTCACAAATGGGTTTGAATGCAACAATCCAAACAAATCTACTTGCACTTCATACCTTGTGTTCCGATCGCAACCTCCATACGATTTTACAACAACAATCGGCTACTTACTGGGTTCACAACCATCACAAATCGCTAGAATCAACCTAATCCACCTTCTTCAGACACACATTTTCTTGACGAATCACTGGGACTAAGAGAAACAGACACAACAGCTTGTTCACGAACTTAAATGATGATTGGAATCAAGTAAATCAATCAAATACTCATATCTCCTTTATCAACCAAAATCGAAGATTTTTCATCTTCGTTTAAAATCTGTAACAACGAATCTAAAGCTTTCTTCTTAAATTCAATCCCACCGATCCGAAGTTTTGTAAAAAGATCTTTGGTAAGAAATCCCAATTCTTCTTTAGTTGAACCTGGATCGGTGTTCTCCTAGACCATGAAGAAAGACAATTTTATAAAACTATGGGTTTGGGAGAAATTTTCTCATAGAAATTGTGATTTAGATTTATGATGTTTTTAAAGAGAAACAGATGAAGAATTTGTATCCGAAAAGTATCGAAGTTCTTCTCGCCTTTCTTTCTCGGAGATCAAGAGTTTGTAGATCTGGAAATATTTCAGGAAATATCGAAGCTTAACTAATTTTACAATTTCAGAAAATATGGGTTTTAGAATAATTTATTCCGTGAAAACGGGTGTGAGTGTGAACTTTTCTAGGCGTGGGTTTCACAATGTCCAAAATCTGGAAAATGGGTGTGGCTATAGTTTTCACATTGTAAATCGCAAGTAGAGTTAGTTAACCAAACTAGACATGGGCTCGGGCTCAAAAAATTCAAAATGGGCTTTGACATGATTGGAAGAGAATCAAGCGATGATTACATCCTGCACAGGAGTCACAGGACCAAACGTAATCACACCACTGTACCGGCTGCTCAAAGGTCAAGGTTCCTGCAGTTAGAGTTAAACAAGCATACAACACAAACTCGTGATAAACTGATCAATTTATTTGCAACATCTGAATCATTTTGCAAGGAATAGTATCATTTATTTTGCTAGCTTTTTAAATCCAATCACATCATGGTTTCCGAAGTTACATAAAACAGCTATATCTAAATTAAAATTGCTTGGCGCATTCATCAGAGCAAGAGTTCACGCATTGTTCGACTTCCTCTCCACCTGCATGTATATGATCACAGATTAGACTCGAAACTAGACTCGAAACTAAAGTAATATACACACCATAGAGAGAAAGGAAAAAAAAACACCGAAAATTAGAGAAAGATAGAGAGTGCAAATACACATACGAGGTTCCTGCGGAGTGCTAATATTGACGCAGTTTTGAGATGCACATCCGAGTTTGCAGTAATAACTCAATCGAACTCCACTATGATCATCTGAAGAATTGATATCGTCGAGACAACGTTTCGCACATTTCACAGGACATATTGCTCCAGCTACAACACCTGGATACATCGCACTACAAACGCTCATACACTCATTCCAACACCTCTTAAAGTCCGTATAGTGCGTTGCTGAAGTTTGCCCCATACAGATCCCCAACAGCAACAATATCATCAACATCGCAACCATATCTGATGACTTCTCATGTTTCCCAGTGTTTCCCATATTTTAGATAATTCCTAAAAAAACATTGCACTACTCCACGGTATCTAAAGTTAATTTGTCCATTTATTTCTGAGACCTATAGTTATTTATAGTAGGGTCCTAGGCCCATATAGTTATTTATAGTAGGGTCCAATCGTATCCGCAGGTCCAAAATTAATTAAAACATGGAAATGTCTATAATACCCATTACTAACAAACGTGTGTGTCTACACTGTTGGATTAACTTCAACATAGAAGTCACTAACAAGCTGGTTAGGACAAGATTAAGAAATTGATTTAATCCGAAGGGAATTAGAAGTCATCTAGTTCTAAGAAAAGGAAAGACATGTAATAAGGTAATAGGACTAGGAAAAGGAATTCATAGTTCTATGTATATATGATCACCAAAGTTGTGGTTGATCATATGAGCAAGATTAGAGATTGTGTTTAGTTTTGAGAGATTTTCTAAACATCAATAAAGAGAGTTGTCTTTATATAAGCTAAGTTTCATCTTGCAGTTGCCATTAATTGGTATCAGAGCTTGTCTACACCGAGCCATGGGAGACGAGAGCACCATCATACGTACAAGATTTTTCACAAGCACAGTTGAAGCTTAAGGGGGAGAATGTTGGATTAACTTCAACATAGAAATCACTAACAAGCTGGTTAGGACAAGATTAGGAAATTGATGTAATCCTAAGGGAATTAGAAGTCATCTAGTTCTAAGAAAAGGAAAGACATGTAATAAGGTAATAGGATTAGGAAAAGGAATTCATAGTTATATATATATATATGATCACCAAAGTTGTGGTTGATCATATGAGCAAGATTAGAGCTTGTGTTTAGTTTTGAGAGATTTTCTAAACATCAATAAAGAGAGTTGTCTTTATATAAGCTAAGTTTCATCTTGCAGTTGCCATTATACACTGCTTACAAATTTGAGTACATATCTGGTACACTGCTTACAAATCTGAGTACATATCTGCTACACTACGTACAAATCTAAGTATGTATCTGCCTCACTGCTTACATATAGAGTATGTATCCGTTGGACATATTGAACCTGTAAATGTGACCACCATATAACAATATTAAAACACAGCAACAAAACTAGCATCCATTTCAGTATTTCGCATACGTACTCATGGATCAAACCAAAATAAAGTGGCAAAACTATGAATAAAACAGAATTAAAAGAAGTTTTTATCAGTACAACATATACGTACCGCGGATTCATAAACTAAAAACTCAATTGCATGTCAAGAAGTGATGAATCCATGAATATAACCGAATCAAAGCACATACTTCAGTATTTCACATACGAACTCATGGATCAAACCAAAAAAAGTGGCAAAACTCTGAATAAAACAGAATTAGAAGAAGTTTCAACCAGTACAACATATATGTACTCCTGGATCAAACCAAAAAAATAAGAGAAAACCTATAGATTCATAGTAAACAAAAAAAGAAAACAATTCGTCAGATATGTATTGATGGTTAATACACAAAAGAAAATTGAAAATTAAACCAAAAACCATAAAAATATCACATCTACTAATGAAATAAACATAAAACATGATTTTTTATTTAGACCTGAACTTGTTTCATTAAAATCCACCAATATATCATATACGTACCGATGATTAATACACAAAAGCAACTCAAAAGCATATAAAAAAAACAAAATGGAACTAAAATCAGCTGCATGTGAAAACCAAGTAATGAATCTATAAAAAACTGAATCGAAACACTGTTTTTTCCAGTATTCCATATATATACTTCTAGATCGAAGAAGAAGAATATCCAAAACTACAAAAATAACAAAATTAAAGCATAATTTTTCAGTACACCATATATGTACTGCTGATTCATAATCTAAAATTTAGCTGCATGTGAAAAACAAGTAGCGAATCTATGAAAAAATAGAATCGAAACACTTTAATTTGAGTATTCCGTATATGTACTTCTGGATCAAACAAGAAAAATCTCCAAAACTATAAAAAAAAAAAAAAATTAGAGCAGTATATTTCAGTACACCAAATATGTAATGTTGATTCATAGTCTAAAAATCAGCAGCACGTGAAAAACTAGAGAACATCATGAAATCGAACTACCAAAACTGGAAAAAGAAAGTGAAAACATCATGAAATCAATCAGATCTTCATGATTCAGTTGAGAATTAATCAAAAACAAAGAAGAACTGGAGAAAAGATTACATAACATACCTGTAAAACCACGAAACATCTTCACAAACCCTAGGTCTAAACTTCATAAGCGGCTGCAGCAGAGAAGAGGAGAGCGAGCGAGAGAGAGAAAACGGATCTGAGAAGAAAATTGAGAAAATTTGGCTTTTATTTCTGTTATATTTATAGTGAAGGCCATTTTGGGAATTACTAAAATGCACGTAATAGGTTACACACGTGTGTAGAACCTGGGCTTAAAAAATTTGGTTCATTTTTATGTTTTGTTTTAATTATGGGCCTCCGGTTACTGGACTTTAATGGGTGGACCTGCCACTAGCTAAGAACACTGTAATTGTACCTATTGGTAATTCCTACTTTCATTAAATGGGGTCATAATAGCTAGTATCCCCCAGATCGCAAATCAATTTCTTCCCGTGCCTAGAAGTTAAAGCTAGGTTACCCCTGCGTGGGTGTTGTTATCGGCTGCCCCTAATAAAACTCTAGCTAGTTTCTAAAATCACGCTCCTTCCTTTTCCAAGTTATAACCCCTTTCAAGTTTGCTGAAGTTCGGAAACACCAACGCGCTTTCTTAAAATTGCCAAACTTAGAACATTGTTGAGCCTTAAATATAAGCAATTGAATAAGATTACAGGCATCTGAGTACCTAGAGCACCATGAATTCCAAGCTCTTGCAAACAGAGAAAGATATGCGTTCTTTCTCACCATTGTGGAATCCATATAGAGATACTCCTTCGACTGATATGATAAATCTTCTGACGCAGCGAGTGGAAGATGCGAAACAGGCTGCGTTAAAAATTTTAGGTAAATCACCGTATGGAAGTAAAAGAATGAGACTAACTGAAGAGACAGAGAGATTTAAAGAGGATAACGTCAAGAGACCGAGAACTGATTTTGAAGAAGGGATAGAAGCCAGCAGTACTACTGAGGAACTGAAATTACAAGTTCAGGCATATAGAGATAAGATAGAAGAATTGAGTAAGAAGTTGGAAGAGAAGGAAGGAGAAACGGAAAGTCTTCAAGATCTTAATCATACTCTCATTGTGAAAGAACGCAAAAGCAACGATGAGTTGCAGGAAGCTCGCAAAGAACTGATCAACCAATTGAAGGGAACAGGTAATAGTCATGCTAGCGTCCGCTATAAAAGAATGGGGGAACTTGATTCTAAGCCTTTCCAGGAAGCATGCAAGAAGAAATATAGCGGCCGTGAAGAAAGAGATGTGAAAGCCTTGGAGCTCTGCAGCTTATGGGAAGGTCACATTAAAGACTCGAATTGGTTTCCATTCGTAAATGTCGAGATTGGGAATAATAACTATAAGGAGATAATTGATGACAAGGATGACAAGCTGAATAAACTGCGGAACGACTTGGGTGATGACGTATTTAAAGCTGTAACAACTGCCTTAACAGAGATGAACGAATATAATGCAAGTGGGAGGTACATAGTCGCAGAACTGTGGAACTTCAAAGAGGAAAGAAGGGCAACATTAAAAGAGGGAATTCAAAGATTAAGCAAATATAAGCGAATGAAGAAGTGAGCTAAAATATTTGAAGAGTTTGTCAGTTTCAAAGTCCCTTTTCTTTCCACGAGTAGTTTGAACCCGATTGATATTTATATTTATTTCATAGCGTACTTGATTGTATAATGCATTAGCAATGTTGTTATAATAAATAATATGTATAATACATTTGCATAAGATTGTCCAAGTATCATCCCTCCTTACATTGTTGCAGAACTAAGGCTCATCATGCGTAATAGAGTTGGCGAATATTCATTGGATACATGTCCATAGAATCACCATCGAGAAACCTTTTTGCAATAACGACGTTAGTAGCTTCAGTCGGATGAGCCTCATCCCAGAATACATACTTGGATCGGTTCCTACATACTATTGATGTTGGACTGCATGGTAACAAACCTTGAAGCAGCGGGCCAGGAAGTATTTGGCAACATGATGTTGTATAGTTCTCAAAACCTAGTGCAAAATTACAGAAACATTACTTCCATCATCTTTTCCTATGAACTAAACTCGAATTAACGTTATTAATATACGTACCGTAAGATTGATAGTTGTCAACAAGATGAGAAAAGATGTTGTAGACATCTGCATAAACAAATTTGGATGCAACAAGATTTGAATTCAACTCCATGACAAGGCTTTTCAATTTCGTGTTGAACAATATTGTTGCATTGTTCATGGATTCCTTGCAAGAACCACTTGTTGTAACTTGGTGATTTGTAGCTCTTTCAAATGGAATGCAACCAACTGGTCCAACATTCGCAACAACAATCTTTCTTGCATCCATTCCATACAATCTCTACACACATTGACATCCATTACTTGTTACTACGTAAATAAATTAGATCAGTTTGCGAAAAAATAAATGAAGGACAGAAATTCATCTTACGGTTAATTGAAGTCTGAGTCTCGATATCATTGAATCAACAAACACTTCTGGAGTAACCTTTCGCAGAGGTATTAAGGGAATCGGAGTGAAGTAGTTGGCAATGAAATCATTAGAACCAATTACAACAAAGAAAAGAGCTTCCCCAAGTAATGTTTTGGATGAAGCGTTGACAGTTGAGATAATGTATTTCCTTGTATTCGCGAAGTTATCGATTTGTGCATCCAAGTTGATTCGACCACCCTATATCTCAAAATTAAGACAACGTACATCAATGAGACCAACAGTTTATTCATTTTTTTTTATCGATCAATGAGAGCAGTAACTGAAGCTTAAATACGTACGAAGATAGCTCCCGTCTCATTAAGAATTCCAGAACCACCAGATGCATAATTGACTCCACGAAGGACGACATCTCCAACTGTTGTAGGAGCCAAGTAAGGAGGAATATAAGCACTCAAACCCAACTCTTCCCCTGCTCGATCAGTCCATGAACGTAAATCAAATAGTGCTCAAACAAAAATCCGAAATTTCACAAAACATTCTTAATTAGTTACACATATTCATGAGAACTCGAGCAAAATAAACTCAAACGGAGCTTAGCTAATATAAAGAATCTAACTTCTAAACAGACGTTGAAATAATAATACTAATTACCTACCTACGATATCGACTACGGTTCTTCCGTTGGAAAAACGTCCAGTACATTTAGCGCCACCAGGAAAATCAATCCCATTGGGAGCGTAATTTGCTTTGGCAATAGTTGCAATGTGGTTGTTGTTACCAGCATCAACCAAAGAATCTCCAAAAATAAAAGTAGCTGGAAATGTCTCCAAGGCGAAACAAGACCTTCGCCATAATGAGGCAAAAATTGCAATATGAAGTAGAACATGGAAATATGTACATAAACCCATTATTCAATTCAATAACTGGGAACAGTTCTCTCTTTTTTGGTTTATAACAAAGACTACGAGCTTGGGTATTTATAGAAAATTATTACGATTCATTGCTCACATTATGGTGCTTATTATTGGGATGATATATTATTTTATACGGCATCATGGCAAGAGTTATTAAGGGTTTTTTCCTTGCTAACAAACCTTTACGTCATTTTGGCTGCATATTCAAAACAACCCAAACGACTTTCAATTTATTTATATTTCCGCTTCCCCATGGTCATGGAGAAGAAAGAGTGCAGAGATGAAACTTGGATCACTCACAATCCCGTTTTTATGATTGTTTTTCCAATAAGAGTAGGTTTTACGCATATATATGCATGCACGGAGTTAGCACTTTTGAAGCACAAACAAATACTAACATTTAGATTGCCCCGACTAAGAAACGGCTCAAACACTTATAATATGCCGTGGTGCGCATAAACGACAGAGAGCTGAAGAGGGAAAATAGAGTATTATGGCGAAGATGAAAATGAAAAGCAGCTAATTTGAAGGTAAATGTATAACTAGTTAACTACTTTGAAGTTACGTACTCTGACGATTACCTTAATAATCCAGAAAACCCTCAAAAACAACTCACATAAAATCGAACTATCTAAAATGATAGGAACGGACGGAAGATTTGAACCACCAACCTTTCAAGACAAGAAGAATTTTTTGATAGGAAAAAAAGAGGGTTACAAAGGTTCGTACCACCAAAAGAGATAATTTTACAGTATGGTTTTTGTTGAACGAAAGCTCATGCGTGGTAGAGTTGGCGAAGATTCATTGGATACATATCTTTAGAATCGCCGTCGAGCAACTTCTTTGCGAAAATGACATTAACAGCATCAGTTGGATGAGCCTCATCCCAAAAAACATACTTGGATCGGTTACTACATACTTCTGATATCGGATTGCATGGTAACAAACCTCGGAACTGGCCTGGAAGTGTTTTGCAACATGAAGTTGTGTAGTTCTCAAAACCTAGAAAAATAGAGATCAGGCATATCCCTATAAATTGACTTCTAAATTAATGTACTAAATATATGTAACATACGCACCATAAGATTGATAGTTATCGAGAAAATGAGAAAACATGTTGTAGACATCTGCATATACAAACTTCGACTGAACAAGATTTGAGTTCAACTCCATGATTAGGCTCTTCAATTTCTTGTTGAATAACAGTGCTGCATTATTCATGGAATCCCTGCAAGAACCACCGTTTAAAGCTCTTTCAAATGGAATGCAACCAACTGGCCCAACATTCGCAACAACAATCTTTCTTGCATCCATTTCATACAATCTCTACATATATGGAATCATCAGATGTTAGCTGCTACCATTCAATAATTCAAAGATACGTTTATAGGGCAAAAATAGCCAAGAAATGGACAATTCATCTTACAGTTAGTTGAGACCTGAATCTTGAGACCATTAAATCAACAAACATTTCCGGGGAAATCGTCATCCTAGGTATGGAGGGAACCGGAGAGAAGTAGTTGACAATGAAATCATTAGAACCCATTAGAATAAAGAAAACAGCTTTCCCGAGTAAGTTTTTCGAAGAAGCCATTGATGAATCATTCATATTGACAGTTGAGATTATGTAGTCCCTTGTACTCGCGAAGTTATCGAGTTGTACATCCATGGTTATTGGACCCTATAAGTATTTTTAAATTTTGGTTAGTGTGCATCAAACAAAGCACTACTTGAAGCTTAGTTACATACGTATATCTGAAATCATTAGAACCCATTAGAATAAAGAAACAGCTTTCCCGAGTAAGTTTTTCGAAGAAGCCATTGATGAATCATTCATATTGACAGTTGAGATTATGTAGTCCCTTGTACTCGCAAAGTTATCGAGTTGTGCATCCATGGTTATTGGACCGTATAAGTATTTTTAAATTTTGGTTAGTGTGCATCAAACAAAGCACTACTTGAAGCTTAGTTACATACGTATATCGCGCCAGTGTCATTAAGAATTCCGGCACCCCCAGATGCATAATTGACTCCACGAAGAACAACATCTCCAACTGTTGTTGGAGCCAAGTAAGGAGGAATATAATCTTTCAGACCCATCTCTTCTCCTGCTCGATTAGCAATAAGCATAAATAAGATTTCTATTGTTTAAATCAAAATCCAAAAATTAATGAATATACTGGAAATGCTAGTAGTCAATTACCTATAATGTCGACTATCGTCCTTCCATTATAAAAGCGGCCAGTAGATCCAACCCCGCCAGGAAAATCAATCCCATAAGGCCTGAAATTAGCTTTTGCAATAGTTCTAATGTAGTTATTGTTACCAGCATCAACCAAAGAATCCCCAAAAACAAAAGTAGCTGGAACTGTTTCCAGTTCCAGTGCAAGACAAGACGTTAGCAACAATGATGCAAAACTGGCAACATGAAGTAGAACATGGAAATTTGTATATGCAGCCATTGTTTTTTAACGATGGCTGCTGCAATGTAGTCATCGTCTATACATAATAAAATTTATAGAGAGGATTTTGTACAATATTGGGAAAAAAATATACTGCAATTACTAGCTATTATCTTTCTGAAAATAAACTAGAGGAGATTTTCTAGGACTTGTTTGTCTTCAGCGGCTAAAAGAGTTGTGTGCCATGGGCCGCGCACAAACAATAGAAAGACAAAAGCAAAAATGAATGAGTATATTGGCAAACAAAAAGTGTCTCATAAATAAATATTCACTCCGTCCTAAAATTTTAGTCCGCTTTGACTAAGTCAATATATTAAGGAGACCGAAGGAATGTATAAAATTACCCCTATTAAATGTTACGTTATTACTAAAATTAAAAATAAATATATGAAGCATGTAAGAAAAATACGTGTTTGGAAAGAGTGTTATTTTTAGAAATGTTATAAAAGAAGATAAAAATAAAAAATTTGTATGCATTGATTATAAGACGAATTGTTAAAAAAAATTCCCTCCAATTGATTTTAGTTTCACTTCGTGACACTTGAGAGAACAAAACTACTAGCGAGTTTAGAGGGAAAACAAAAAAAATCATATGAGAGGGAAAACAGATTGAAAAGTGAATATCTAGTTTATTTCCTTTTCGTATATAAGCTTACCATGAAATTTTAGATTTGTCATAACAAAATTTGATCCTCTCTCTTATGTATATATATCCCTGTTAACCATCCCTAATCCATCAAAACCTTCTACGCCTACAAATGTCTTTATTTATCTTTCTCCCAGCAGGCAACGAAATTGCAGGTATACATTTTTATCTCTGTTTTAATCTCTCTATTGATTGTCTTTGATGATATCGTCTTAATGATTTTCCTGGTTAGTGTGGAGTATAAATGTATATTGTACATTGACCAACATCATTACCGCCATACCGATAGTGTTATTGAGTACTCCATAAATGTTTGTTTATTTGCCTGACCCAGACTTTGGTTTCGAACTGTGACAATTGCCAATGGTAGTAAATCAACCTTACCCGAACTTAAGCTACAAGATGCTTAGATTGTCAAGGCCAAATAAATGTTCCAGGCCAAAAATCAACCTTACCTACTTCCATTCTGTGTGTTGGATATTATCGTGCTATTCTATCCAATGGAGTAGTATGTGGTTTAGAAAATTATGTTTACTGATACACCCACTTTTTTTTTTTGTTGTTGTTGTACACAGATCAGGAAAACATAATCTATCAAGAAAAAAAGTTAAACAATCAGACAACGCGCCATGCCACGATATTCAAATGCATTGAAGCCGGTGTTAACCAATGAAAATAAAAACGCAAGGCTTCGTTTTTCCCTATCAATGCTCGAAAGTTATCGTGTCCCTAGAACTCCTTTCAAAAGTATGTACAATTATGTGCATATTGATGAAAGATGGTTCTATATACCAAAGGAGTCACACAGTATTCCACCGCCAAGGTAATGTTTTTATCTGTAGTTTCCCGTCCAAGGATCGATGAGGGGTTTTCTGGAAAAATTGGAATTTTTCCTTTCATTTTTGAAGAGCCGAAAAAATGCAAGACTAAAGCAATTTTACATGTAACCAAAGATGTCATCCGGTCATGCATGATAAATAAGGTTTTGCCAGCAATCCGAAGCGAATGGCCGCATAGTTGCTGCAAGGAGCCAATATTTTTTCTACAAGACAACGCGAGGCCACACATCGACCCAAATGACCAAGATTTTCTTGAAGCTGCTTCCAAAGATGGATTCGATATTCGATTGTGTTTCCAACCACCAAACAGTCCAGATTTTCATACTTAGAAAATTTTATTGATAGAACATAGAGTCGTAAGATACTCTTAATCAAAGAATTTAGGCATATATATCTTCAGCATATGACCAATAACTAATTGGTGCTCATTATCTTTGGGTGGTGAGTTCGTTTCGGCCACCGGTATCTTCTTTTTGGCTGCATCCCTCCTAGCTTGCAAAATTGACTCAGCTATAGAAGTTAGGTAAGCTAGCCTTTCATAGTCCATGGTGTTTGAAGAAAAAAGAGATGAAAAAATACCGATCAAGAGAAAAAGAGATGCAAAGGTTGTAGAGATGAACAGATGGTTATGGAGTATTTTAAAGAGGAAATAAAATATCTTCCAAATTTTGGTTTCTTAAATTTTCATCTCGCACCGAATAATTGGAGGCAAAATTGATTCTTGTTTCCCGCCTGAAACAGTAGTTATAGAATAACCTTCCCGCTCACAACATTACAGTAAAGTTACCGAATCAAAATCAAAACGAGTAAAATTTTGGAACTGAAGTTTTGGAGGGAACTCTAAAATTTTGGAATTGAAATTCACTTCAAAATTGCATTCATAGATTATTTCCTCTTTTGTGTATATGCTCACCATGGAAACTTAAAATTTTCTTTTGAATTCCTTTGATCTCTCCATTGTTTATATACATGTGTCGGTCACCACAAATCAGTCAAACCCTTCCTACCTACAAATCTCTCTCAATCTCCTTATAATCTTCATACCTTCAATATCAGATTCAGCTAAGGACTGGATAATGGAATCCTTAAAGAAGAAAAATCTTTCCAACACTCAATGACAAGCCATTTATGAGACGCTTCTCAAACAAAGTGCCAATGGAAAAATCAAGCACGGTTCAGGAGTTGAGATTGCTGCTAAGTTTTCTGTAAGCACAAGAACTATCGGTAGAATCTGGCAACAAGCAAAATCTGGAAGGAAAATTTCTTGTTTGGTCCTAGGCCCATATAGTTATTTATAGTAGGGTCCAACCGGATTTTTTTTTATCCGGAGGTCCAAAATTAATTAAAACATGGAAATGTCCATAATACCCATTACTACCAAACGTGTGTGTCTACACTGCTTACAAATTTGAGTACATATCTGGTGCACTGCTTACAAATCTGAGTACATATCTGCTACACTACGTACAAATCTAAGTATGTATTTGCCTCACTGCTTACATATAGAGTATGTATCCGTTGGACATATTGAACCTGTAAATGTGACCAGAATATAACAATATTAAAACACAACAACAAAACTAGCATTTATTTCAGTATTTCGCATATGTACTCATGGATCAAACCAAAATAAAGTGGCAAAACTATGAATAAAACAGAATTAAAAGAAGTTTTTATCAGTACAACATATACGTACCGCGGATTCATAAACTAAAAACCCAATTACATGTCAAGAAGTGATGAATCCATGAATATAACCGAATCAAAGCACATACTTCAGTATTTCACATACGAACTCATGGATCAAACCAAAAAAAGTGGCAAAACTCTGAATAAAACAGAATCAGAAGAAGTTTCAACCAGTACAACATATATGTACTCCTGGATCAAACCAAAAAAATAAGAGAAAACCTATAGATTCATAGTAAACAAAAAAAGAAAACAGTACGTATATGTTACCCGAGGACTATGGCATCACTCAATCTGTTGGCCCCGCTAAACTACATTTTTCACAAACGGAAAAAGGATATTAAGATCACATCTTCTTAGGTAAGGAAAGATGGTCCAGATGTAATTTAATGGTTGATCACATTGGTGGGTGTAACT
Source organism: Papaver somniferum (assembly GCF_003573695.1). Lineage (NCBI taxonomy): Eukaryota > Viridiplantae > Streptophyta > Magnoliopsida > Ranunculales > Papaveraceae > Papaver > Papaver somniferum. Next base: position 229,268,608 of record NC_039364.1, on the reverse strand, counting down.
GATCTCGAACCAGTCTTTTTCCAGAAATAGACGAGATTACAAATATTCAAAACTGTAAATGCATGATTCTGTTACAAATTACAAATTTAAATTAAGACAGACAAACTAGATTTACCTTTTGCGGAGTATTATTCTTTCCAAAAGCCATATCCTGTAGTATGCGGGCAGTCACCTGAATTATCAACAAGGCCACTATCACCTATAACAACTAAAAAATTTAGGTAAATACTAAATATCATTCAGATGAGAATACATTGGTGACAACTTGGAGTCCGAGATACATCAACTGGAAAACGATGATGGAGCAAATTGCAAGTTAATTTCTAAACACGAATTTTATCAAAAGGCTGTATGAACAGAGACAAATTGACTCTTAACAAGTTCCATAAGTGAAGAACTGCAAATGCACAAAGGTGTCGTGTATTTCTTAAATAGTTTATCCAGAATAACAAGGATTACCTTGCCACCATCAACCCCTCCTTCATAGCAGGGTTTCAAACTAATTGCACGCTGAAGGTAAGGTGCCCAGCGTCCTGTGAGCAAATCCCTCCTAATCATTTCAACGCCGTTTTGGTAATACTATTTTGAAAAAGAAAAAAGAAAAAAAAAGATCAGGTCAACCACACAAACTCACATATCCCAACTATTATAGTGATAAATGGGTAAAGAGCTAAAGTATCAGCTAGTGACTTGTATACCTCAAGCATATTTCTAACGAACGGTTCTTCATTAGAGAAGTCTCTCCGTACAAATACGAAAGGCAACTTGTATGACAGAGCCTCACTTACTGTTCCATACCCAATCTTTCCTGAAACAGAATATAACTAAGTATCTGATTTTATTATCAGACTAACAGAAACGAAAAACTTAAATTTTCAACGAAACTTAATCCAATACCGATCATATAGTCACATGCTTCCATCACATCTGGTGTGTGTACATCTCTTTTGATCTTTATAAAATTTGGAGGAAGTTCTTGATTTTCAGATGCACCACATACCTGATTTAAAATAGATTATTGTTCTGCTATAATTCAAGTCCGGAAAAATATTTGCCTGCCTAAAACAGATCAAGGGGATAGTTCTGCAAACAAAAGTACCAGACAGAGCCAACCAGGCGGTAAATACTCTTCCTTTATCGTCCAAAAAACAGAATCAGAAGAAGTTTCAACCAGTACAACATATATGTACTCCTGGATCAAACTAAAAAAAATAAGAGAAAACCTATATATTCATAGTAAACAAAAAAAGAAAACAGTACGTCAGATATGTATTGATGGTTAATACACAAAAGAAAACTGAAAATCAAACCAAAAACCATAAAAATATCAGATCTACTAATGAAATAAACATAAAACATGATTTTTTATTTGGATCTGAACTTGTTTCATTAAAATCCACCAATATATCATATACGTACCGATGATTAATACACAAAAGCAACTCAAAAGCTTATAAAAAAACTAAATGGAACTAAAATCAGCTGCATGTGAAAACCAAGTAATGAATCTATAAAAAACTGAATCGAAACACTTTTTTTTCCAGTATTCCATATATATACTTCTAGATCGAAGAAGAAGAATATCCAAAACTACAAAAATAACAAAATTAAAGCATAATTTTTTAGTACACCATATATGTACTGCTGATTCATGATCTAAAATTTAGCTGCATGTGAAAAACAAGTAGCGAATCTACGAAAAAATAGACTCGAAACACTTTAATTTGAGTATTCCGTATATGTACTTCTGGATCAAACAAGAAAAATCTCCAAAACTATAAAAAAAAAAAAAAATTAGAGCAGTATATTTCAGTACACCAAATATGTACTGTTGATTCATAGTCTAAAAATCAGCAGCACGTGAAAAACTAGAGAACATGAAATCGAACTACCAAAACTGGAAAAAGAAAGTGAAAACATCATGAAATCAATCAGATCTTCATGATTCAGTTGAGAATTAATCAAAAACAAAGAAGAACTGGAGAAAAGATTACATAACATACCTGTAAAACCACGAAACATCTTCACAAACCCTAGGTCTAAACTTCATAAGCGGCTGCAGCAGAGAAGAGGAGAGCGAGCGAGAGAGAGAAAACGGATCTGAGAAGAAAATTGAGAAAATGTGGCTTTTATTTCTGTTATATTTATAGTGAAGGCCATTTTGGGAATTATTAAAATGCACGTAATAGGTTACACACGTGTGTAGGACCTGGGCTTAAAAAATTTGGTCCATTTTTATGTTTTCTTTTAATTATGGACCTCCGGTTACTGGGCTTTAATGAGTGGACCTTCCACTAACTAAGAACATTATAATAGTACCTATTGGTAATTCCTACAATCTGGAATGACCAATGGCTCTTTGGTTGATGTATCTCATAGCCTAACTGGACGAGCTGGCCGTAAACGAATTGAAATTGATCCAACCGTGATATCTTCAATACCTTTACGACTGCGCACAAACATTCGAGTAATGGCAAGTGCGGCGAATATTTCTAAGTCAACGATTCATAAAAGAATCAAAGAAGGTTCCATACGACCACACTCAAACGCCTTGAAGCCAGTGTTAACCGATGACAATAAAAAGGCAAGGCTTCTATTTTCTCTATCAATGCTCGAAGATTATTGTTTTGGTAATAAACCTATTTTCAAAAGCATGTATAATTATGTTTATATTGACGAAAAGTGGTTCTATATGACTAAGGAGTCGCTAAAGTATTATCTTCTCCCAGAAGAAGATGAACCTTTGCGCAGTTGTAAGAGTAAACGTTTTATTACAAAGGTCATGTTTTTAGCAGTGGTTGCTCGTCATAGGTATGATTTTGCTAACAATGAAGAATTTTCTGGAAAGATAGGAATTTTTCCTTTCACTTTCCAAGAGCCTGCACAACGCAATAGTAAGAATCGTACTGCTGGTACTATGGACACAAAAGCAATTTTTTCTGTTACCTAAGATGTCATTCGTTCGTGTCTGATCAACAAGGTTTTTCCAGCAATCCGAAGCAAATGGCCACGCAGTAGCAACATGGAGCCTATATTTATTCAACAGGACAATGCCAGACCACACATAAACCCAAACGATCAAGAGTTTCTTGAAGCTGCTTCCAAAGATGGATTCGATATCCGCTTGTCTTTCCAACCACCAAACAGTCCAGATTTTAATGTTTTAGATCTTGGTTATTTGCGGGCAATTCAATCACTACAATATCGGTATGTGCCCAGCACAATTGATGAATTAGTTCAAGCTGTGCAAGAGTCTTTTGAAAATTTATCTTCTGAAAACCTTAATTACGTTTTCCTGACGTTTCAAGGTTGCATGATAGAAAGTATGAAATAGTTGGGAGGAAATAATTATAAGGTGCCGCATATGGCGAAAGACAGATTGGCGAGAAATGGTAATCTACCCATTCAACTTGAGTGTGATGTCGCATTAATAGATAGTGTTCGAAACTACCTCAATCACCTCAATCAGTAAACTCGGTCTGCAGTAGTAGGTAATTAGTGTTTAGTTTTCTTTTGTCATGCTTTAATTTTCGTTTGGTTCCTAGGGTACTTTGATCACGTTTCAGCTTTTGTTTGGTTCATTAGCAGTTAGTCTATCTATGCTTGTGCATGAACTGATTGTTTCAATAAAGTTTCTTATCTAGTACTCCCTGCTTGTAACTCAATGCTTGTATCTTTTCTTAATTTCTTGTTTGATTTTATTGCTAGAAGCAACTATGAAAGTCGCAGTCATTACAACTACGGCTAATACCCTATGAGTATTTTATTTTGTGTACTGTACTTTACTTGGTGCACTGAAGCAGAACGATTATGTATGCCATGGGTCCAATGCAGATTTGTTCACATGGAATGTCTGAGTAATCTGTAGTTATCTCTTAACCCAAATTCAGCTGCATTTACTAAGAATCCATCACAGTTCAACAACAATTTGATAGTACTAAATTTTGTAGTACTACTAGAGAATCAAACTCTTGTCATTACCAGGAGTGCAAATTTTGGAGGTGACAAGGAAGAAAATCTGAGCATGCCAAATGCTTCTACAGCCAACAGTGACATCCGTGTCGGTTCTCTGTACATGCTCCAGTTTGCACCACTTGGAGACTATTCCATTCTGATGGAATAATCTAACGCTTTTTCTTCGAATCAATTTTATTTTATTTTTGAACGGAACGGGCATGCGTATGCCTAGTCTTAAATTTACATCCAAAAATAGTTTTTGGTTAAAAATAGAACGAAGATAAATAGGATTGATATTAAACAGGTTTGTTTCCTATTATAAAGATTTCATTTAAGATTTTCTTAAACTGGTTATTTTAAAAATAATTTTGTAATTATAAAAATTAAGGGTATATTTGAGAGTTTGACTAAAAAATATGACTATAAACAGAAGCTGGATAGAATTTTAGGACAGACGGAAATAAAATAGAGAACAGAAATTTTAGGACAGAAACTAAAATATAGTCATTTTCGCAACTCTATTAGTCACGAGCTTTATTCTGTTCATCAATTATCACGAGCTTATGCCATTATCTCAAAACATATACTTGCATGCATGAGCATAACGACCAACATCACAAAGCTAGATTCAGACATTCAACGATGCATAATTATCTTGTAAATCTCAGGAGCTTCCTAGTGAATGTACAGAATTGACCAGGTTAGAGCATCCACAGTGGGCGATCAAACCCATTTATTTGGTCGAGGAACGAGACACAGTGGTACGGACTAAAGACTAAAATCTGGACCAAAACCCAAATTTCAGACTATATTTGGTCTGGGACCAAGACCAAAACCAAATTTGGTCGAGCGGAGATTAAAAGTTCGTCGGGAGTGGGGCGTAAGTATAAAATGCGCCTGACGAAAATTTTTGAATTAAAAAAAGAAAAAAAAATGAGGCGGACATTATATGTCCGCTCTTTGAATTTTTTTTTTTTTATTAAAATAGAGAAAATGGGGCGGACATACTAGAGTCCGCCCCTTGAAAAGTTGTTTTCAAAATTTTTTTAAAAAAAATGAGGCGGACATACTTAGTTCGTCCCATGAAAAAAAAATTTATAAAAAAAAGAGGGACGAACATATAGTGTTCGCCTGATGAAAGTTATGTGGGACGGATATTTGAGTTACGCTCGATCAAATTTTAGTCGGGTACCGTTGCTTGTTGCCACGGACTAAACCTAAAATTTGATCTTTTTTTTGGTATTTGGTCTTTGGTTTTGATCGCACCATTGCAGTTGCCCTTAGAGCAACCACAGTCATGAAACGGGCCAAATACCAAAAGCCAGACTAAAAGCCAAAAAAATTTGGTATTCTGTGTGTTCAAGCACAATGGGAGTAGACCAAAATTTGGTGAAGCGTAACTTATACCCACGCTTGATGCGGGGCGGAACTTATATCCACGTTTCTTGATGAAGCGTGTTTATAATATGCGTCTGAATGAAACGGAGGTATAATGCGTGCTTGATTGAGACGTAGGTATAATTTACGCCGGACAAGGGACGGAGATGGAAAGTGCGTTTGGTGGGACGGAGATAGAAATTGCGTCTGGATGGGACGGAGATATAAAGTGCGTCTGGGTGGGACGGAGATACAAAATGCACCTGGTGAGATGTGTTTAATTAGTGGGTTTGATTAGTAATTGCTAAAATGTTATTAGATATAATCATGTAATGCCCCACAGTTCATTGACTAAAGTGTTTAGAACAATTTGTTAAAGTGTTTAGAACAAATTGCTAAAGTGTTTAGAACAGACGCACATTAAAACAGCGTCCCAACTAGGCGCACATTAAAACAGCGCCCCAACCAGGCGCACATTAAAACAGCGCCCCATTGGGACGCATAATACAATTACGCTCGGTCTGGGGCGTATGTATTACATCCGTTTGGTCCGGCGGTGTTTATAAATACGCCTCATTCATACGCTCTTTATACATCCGTCCCAATATCATGCGTTCTTTATACATACGCCCGGTGTGAAGCGCTCACTATACTCCCGTCTGGATTCATACGCTCATAATAACCCCGTCCCACTATAACTGATTTTAGTCTGGGTCGGCGACCAGATTTGGTCCCAAACCCTAATTATCTCGACTAAATATAGTTTTAGTCCGTTCCATTACGGCTGGTTTTGAGACCAAATTTGGGTATAGTCCCCAAATTTGGTCGTGACTGTGGATGCTCTTAGAACTGGTATCTGTGTATTTGAGTCACCGAGTGAATGAGTGGTCACGATCGATTTAAAACGAATCCGCATGCATGGGTGGGTGACGCAAGTCAGTCATGCACCATCTCTCTCTCCACGGGGCCAGGTTCTCCTGTAACAATTTAATAATTCCACCACTATAAACAAAACTTTTCACTCTCCACTGTCTTTGTTTTCTTTAATCTCATTCAGCTTCATCAGAGCTGAAATCTTATCTCTCACTTGAAAAATCTCATGAAACCCTAAAAACTCAATCAAACACCATGGCAACAACATCGCAAATCCATTACTTTCATAGACTCCAAGAGTCGTCGATATTTACAACCAGAAAAACTCCATCATATTCACTGAAATCTAACAGATCCTCCTCCATCATCATCTGCAACTCCTCCACAAACAACCGACACATCTCAGGAGGTCGAAAGCTACGCGCAGCCGTAATCGGTGGTGGTCCAGCTGGTTCGTCAGCAGCAGAAGCTCTATCTAGAGGCGGAATCGAAACATACCTCATCGAAAGAAGTCCGTCCGGTGCTAAACCATGCGGCGGCGCAATTCCATTATGTATGCTTGATGAATTCTCAATCCCTCTTGATTTAATCGATCGTAGAGTCACTCAAAATCATATCTCCATCAAATCTCACTGTTGATTTCGGTAAAACCTTAAAACCTCATGAATACATCGCCATGATTCGCAGAGAAGTTCTTGATTCGTTCCTTCGTTCTCGTGCTGAATCGGTTGGTACTAATATCATCAATGCTCTTTTTACACATCTCGAGTTGCCTGGTTCGCCTAATTCTCCATACACCGTGCATTACAATAGCAATGGATCTAAGGAATCCATTTCCGTTGATGTTGTCATCGGAGCCGATGGTGCTAACAGTAGGGTTGCGAAATCCATTGATGCTGGGAATTACAGTTACGCCATTGCTTTTCAAGAGCGAATTCGTCTACCAGACGAGAAAATGAAATATTACGAGAATCTCGCTGAGATGTACGTCGGTGACGATATCTCCCCCGATTTTTACGGATGGGTTTTTCCGAAATGTGATCACGTGGCAGTGGGAACTGGGACGGTGTGTTCGAAGCAGGATATTAAGGTGTATCAGAATGGTGTTAGGGAGAGGGTGAAAGAGAAGATCTACGGTGGGAAAGTTATTAAAGTGGAGGCACATCCGATTCCGGAACATCCAAGACCTCGCCGGGTTAGAGGACGAGTTGCTCTGGTTGGTGACTCGGCTGGTTATGTTACAAAATGCTCAGGTGAAGGTATATATTTTGCAGCGAAGTCGGGGAGAATGTGTGGAGAAGGAATTGTAAGGGCATCGATGAATGGGGTTAGAACGATTGATGAGAAAGATTTGAGAAAGGAGCATCTGAAAAAATGGGATTCCCAGTATATCAACACATTCAGGTTTTTGGATATATTACAGAAGGTGTTTTATGGTAACAATGCTGCTAGGGAGTGTTTAGTGGAGATTTGTGGTTGTGATTATGTACAACGTATGACATTTGGGAGCTATTTGTATAAGAAGTTAGCTAGAGGGAATCCATGGGAAGATGTTAAAATGGTGGTCAATACAGTTGGTAGTTTGATTAGGTCTAACATTATCAAACAAGAGATGGAAAGGCTTGAAGTGTAATAGATCAGATTGTACTTAAAGTTCAGTAGATTTTATTTGTTGTCATCTGTGTTGTTGTATTGCTGTGTGCATTTTGGGTGATTAATAATCCAAGTGGTTGTATCTGTTAAAAAAGAACATATTCACGCAGTTGAAAGAAGCACTATCAAGTAGTTCCCCTGAACTAAGCTGCTAAGCTGGAAAACATTCCTAGGAAAATAAAATTGTGCAGGTTAATCTCCAACAGTTGGGTTCAATAGTTCTCTATACTTTTATACTTTTACTCAGAAGATCAAATTAATCAACAATGAGAATTCAAATGAATGGATCAACTCTTTGTTTTTTCGTCATAATCATAACAAATTAACAATACAAACTCCACTTCTGTGACTGCAGCAAAAAAGAGGAACCCAACACTGAAAGGAAACCAATCGTACTACCGAGAGTTTACAAAGTCCTGATAAAATGACAACATGAGATGGACTAATACAACGGATACAAACAGCAAAATGGCATAGAAATTACAAAGAAACAAAAAACATATACAGTGAACATGATCATGGGGAGCATAACTCAAACTCTACAACGACAGTTTCAGTATAACTTATATATATATATATGTAGTTTTTCTTTCCCCATGAATCCCCTATCTGACTGACTCTCTTGTATTAACTTCAATCCCCACACTAATTTTACACAGCCGTCTTAAATTTCAAACCTCACCTTGGCCAAATCCGAGTATCCAAAATATTTCCCTTCACTATTCGGCTGGACTAATGTCACCCTGATCTTAAAACCAGAAACAATCCAAACCGATAGCCACCAGATCAATACGGATATGACTTTCAAATGGAATCAGAAAGCTATTCCCTTAAAAATTATCCAAATGGGTTTCCTCCATGAGAAGTAAAGGATGTCTGAGCGGGAGGTTGAGAGTATCTACTATCCAACTGCTGATCCATATTTGATGCACCAAAAAAGGATCCCTCGCCACCAAAACCTCCAATTCCTTGATGCCTGTGGTTTTACTCAGAAGAACGTGGAATAGAATTAAGCAATTATACTGGAAACATCATTTAAATTTGCACATCGTTTCATTTTTCAATCAGCCTTGTGTTTTCTATCGTCTTAAAAAGAGTTCGATTAACGTTATCTGGTTGTGCATCGCTTGAATATTTATATCAATTTGAGATGGGATTTCATGGCGCAATGTAAACTTAGAAATCGGATTTTTCAGGCAGTGTAGTTGTTCACAATAATATCATGTGAATTGCTCGGCATCAAAATGCAGGTAAGATTTAAGATGCTCCATTCAGAACAATTTATGAGACTGGTAGTTGCATGATTCTTAAATTTTAAGTTAGGGAAAGTAAAGAGCGAAGAAAGATCACACTCCAACAAGGGCAGGAAAAAATTACCCGGCTGCATGAGCGTTACTGGGAGGTAACTGTTGACCCATGAATGCACCTGAAATTAAAGACCACACTTATTAAGCTTTATGAGTACATAAAAGGAAATATAGGAGGAAAGGGAAAAAGAGCAGATGCTTACCTTGGGGGACTCCCCCTGCATAGGGTGACGGTGTTTGCATCGCTGATGCATAAGGTTGCGCTTGCTGAGGCATCCATGAACCAACACTAGAAGCACGTGGCAAGCCAGGAGAAGCTGCTACATTAGGCAACGCTCCTTGCAAAGATGCCATGTTCGGAAACTACATCATAAAGACATTACAGAGGGTTACACAAACTAATCTTGAGGTGCAAATTCTTTAGTGAGAAGAAATTAACAATCTGCGATGAAGAGAGGGTAGCTGCAATGATATTAACAAAATAACTGAAAAGATGCGGTTCAAATGAGCTTGCACCCCGGTCATAAACTCTACTGTCACTTTTTTGCCAGTTCAGGTTTCTTATTCAATTAGCAAGCTGATGGAGTAAATTGCAAAACTATTAGATACTTGTATACGAATGGAAATGAGTCTTTGATCGGATCAAGACAGTTGGGCCGACATCTACCCTCCAGAAAACTCCTCAGCATCAAAAGATAAAGAGAGTAACTGAAGCAAAATAAATCAACTTGGATAGGAAGGTACCGATGCAGCATGAACAATAGTTGGCTGTTCATGGTTGATATCAAATGGGTTTGACGCTCTTGCAGTTTGAGGATATGCTGGCATTTGCTGTAACCCTGCTGCAGGATACTGCATTCCAAAGCCCATGCCCTGAGATGGACCAGCATGCCAACCCGTATTTTGTACAGGATACGATGAATAAGTAGAAGCAAAAAGGTCCTGTGAGAAAAAAGAATACTTTAGCTAGATAAACACAAAATGCGCAAAGATAACAGAATAAAATGGGTGGACAGGGCTACCTCCGGAAGTGCTTCTCTTCCACTACGTTTTGCTTCCAAAGAGTTGGGCTGGGATGCAATTCCACTGCTTACTTCTTGAGTCGGTATGGAAGATGGTTGACCTGAGGTAGGCAATGGTCCTTGTGAAACTTGTGACACTGAATTCCACATCTATATCAAGTCCAAAGCAAGATAACATGTCATAACCTAGTATAAAAGCTAAAATCTAAAACGATATGGCACGCAATAAGCTAAGTTCTATTACCTGATTGTCTGGAGTCCCGCCAACAGAAGGAGTGAAGTGCTGCTGCATGTTGTTTGGCCACTGACCTCCAGGTGCAACTGCTGAAGCACCACTACTACTACCGGTGGATAACATAAATGCGTTGTCTACTGGTGAAGCTGTTGGGGCACTACCAGTAGTTGGAAAAGCAGACACGTTGCTTAGAGGTGCTGTTGCAGGGAATGACAATCCTGACAGAACAGAATCTAGATTATTCACATTTGATGGAGATGGACCAGGAGCCAGGACCGAAGTTTGTCCAGCAAAATCAAACGAGGCCCAGTTACCAGCATCTGTGGATGGATTTGTTGCAGGTGGTGTAATAGATTGAGCGGAAGGTGTTATTGTTGGTTGTGATGAAGGGGCAGTAGAAGGTTCAGGATCAGCATCAAAATCAATCAAGCTTCCTAAATTGGCATCAATCGATCCCAGGCTACTGGAAGAAGCAGTCCTCTGCAATCAAAACCCTTTCAAGGATAAGTACTTCAAACTTCAAAAGCTTCGGTAAAGAACGAAAGAAAGCACAAAAAGTACAGACGATTCAGATGCAACAAGTAATCAACTGTTATAAATTCGGTGCAAGGACAGCTGCTCATTCAAGGAACATGATATGACTAACATCAGCAACTCAAATCAGCAAAGATATCATATAACAATTTTACTTGGGAATCGAGGTCTTCATAGGGAAAAAGCTTGGATTATAAATTAAAAGAATATACACCTGCGTATGTGGAGGAACATCAGCCACCTTGCTACCATTTGCTTTAGGGGGTTCAGCTATACGAAGTGGTAGAGGAACATCAGCTACCTTGCTACCATTTGCTTTAGGGGGTTCACCTATACGAAGTGGTGGAGCATCCTCCCCCAAAATGTCTCTAACAGGACGCACCACAGGAGGACTGGAGATACCAAAGTCCGTCTGATTGTTTGGAGATCTTCCTTCCGATTTTGATTCCCCGTCAGAAGATCTGCGGTCTTCAGATTTCCTACCATTTCCAAATCTATCCTCTCGACGCCAATCATCTACCACCTCAACACGGCCAGGACTTCTCTTGTTATCACCATACCGAGTATCTTGACCATATCCAGGACTTCTTCTTTCCTCATAACCATATCTGGAATTTCTGTCATCATTTTGTCCAGCATGACCAGATCTTTCACCATGGTGATCATATGAGTTCTCAGAGGGAGGACTCCTTGAACCACTCCTATATGTATCAACCCTCCTGTTTTCGTAAGAATCCTCCTTATCACCCTGGAAGACAAACAAAAGCAACTACCTTCACGAAACTGACAAGGTGCAAACATATTGTGTAGAGATAAATTTCCGACTGCATATACTTGTATGCCTCAATTTCCACCTAAAAAAGTTAACATACCGATTTTGCCCTTGGAGGCTTGTCAATACTCCTCTCACCAGTGTATCTTTTATCTACGTAAACATGCTTGATGAAGTCCCTAACTTTTAAAGGATTACTGAAAGAAACCATCCGAATTAGATTAGTTTCCATTTTGATGACATTCAACAAAAACATGGCATAAAGTAAAGTAAGACTGTGACCTGCTATCCGGCAGGGGCTGACGCGCTGAGTCCCATTCTTTCAAATAAATTTCTTTGGCGCGCTGCAAAGATGAATTTCGTTAAAAAAATGAGAAATTGAAGTGTTAATTGAAAACGTGAAAAACCAATGGCGACAAAAACATAACACTACACATATAACGCATTACTACCTCATTTCCTCCTGCTTGTAGTGCACTAACTTCTTGTGAAGAAAATTTAGCCATGGACACTGATTTGACACGATGAGTGAACTCCCGACTGAACAAAATAAAAGTTACCGCAATAAGTATATACTGAAGCCACCAGGAGTTACATATAGAACCCTACACCATGATATGAACAACCAAAAGAAAATCGCTACCAGGAGAGACGAACGATTAGAGTGAGCTACTAAGAACACTTACTGTAAGCCGCTACAGTTTGTGCATATAAAGGTCCAGAAATTGGTGCAAACATACTGTGGTCCCTGGTTGAGCAAAAAAGATATTTATCAGCACCAATTATATGAACATTTTTCCTCATCCTCAGAGGAACGTTAATGTAAAATTTTGACTAAAAGATGAGAACAATCAAGAAGTTTCATAGAATGTCATCCCGCTTTATAAAAGTACAGTATACTAGTTATTGGAACCTTCTATACATATTATACATATCTCGTTACTGTATTTGAAAACTACTTTCGCAACTTAATACGAAATAGAATTATATTTTTGCTGCATTTCCCGAGTTACCAACAGATGGCAAGTCATCAAGAAACTGGCATAACAAAACCTAATGTAGCAAACTAGATTAACAGCATAGACTATCCAAGTGCAGAAGGATGCAGTCAGTCCAACCAAGTAATCAACAACTTGTGCGCCCAATCAAAATGATATCACTAACAATCTCAATTTCATAAAGTTCATCTTTTCTCAGCATCAATATGTATAACTTAACACTGCGCCACTAAAGTATGAATTTCCTACTACCCATATTTGATTCACTGACGCAAGGTCACTCAGTCCTGTATGCCCATACAAGTATTCTCATTTCACAATAGGGATCGTTCTAACATGTTCAGCATATGGTTCAATTGTTTACTCCCACAAATGTGCCCAACACTCCTCAATACCCTATCCATTACTTACTTCTCGTTTACCATGACCTACTTCCACAAACGATACAACACATAATAATTACAAAAAAACCCAAAAATGTGAGACCACGACGTAATTCAGCAGAGAGATTCAGAAATGCTTACCAAACTATTACAATTAATACACCTTCGATTCGGTGTAAGTTTCAACAGACCTCGAATTATCCTCTCATTTTTCTCTTCCTCTTTCATTCGATTCGCCATTTTCTCACCTCAAACTCTCACAACTACATCACATCAGATCAACAGTAAGATCACCCACAAATTCAACACCAATTCCCAAAAATTGTAATCCATAATCACAAGATCCAGTTACATTAAACTAATCAAAACCATAAAGTAAGATTCAAAAATATCAAAATAATTACGAAAAGACAACTGACCTGACCTGACCTGGACCTGGACCTGGAAGTGAAGACAATTCAACTGAAAAACAACGAACCCTAATTGATAGGGGGAAGAAATCTAGCAGAACAAAAATTAAAGATTTGTGTCTAATGGGATCAAATCAGCAGAGATTTCAGGCCTTTTTTTAGGGTTTGGTAACGAAAGAAGATCTTTTACAACTAAAATCTCCGCTTTTTCTGAAATGAAAAAAGAGAAAAAAGACGAGTAAAGAAGAAAGAATAATGAATTTTTCTTGTTATGGATAAAACCGTCAAAATAATACTGAAAATTGGTCGGTTTTGCCTGGCATGAACCGGATTTGCTTTGCTGGTCCGAATACAGAATTAATTTATAATTTACAATGACCAAAATAGAGTTGTGGTTATGCTACCCCTAGTGGGGGGACCCTTGGTCACTAAATGTGGTTCCTTCATTGCTCTAACATTACATAATTGGCCCATTAATTGGAATTCTAGTGGAACCCAAACTCTACTCGGGCAGTCATACGGGCACAGCTATGTATAGTCAACTAGTCAAGTAGCTTGATAATTTTTCTTCCCATCTTTAGGGGCGACATGAGCGAGTTAGGGGCGATATAATAAGACAAAATAGGTTGAAAATATTTATATGTCCCTTCATAATCGGTAGTTTAGTTCTTTTTTTATCTACCGATTGTGACTATGTTCTTCTCGTCTTTGAGAAATCCAAAATTCCATTGGTTTTGAAAAATTTGAACTTGGGGCTACTACCACAATCGGTAGATAATAAATATCATGAAACTACCGATTGTGTAAATGGAGAAATTCAAAATTCCATTGATTTTTAAAAATTTTGAATTTGGGACAACTGTCACAATCGGTATATAAATGAACATCACCAGACTACCGATTGTACAATCGGTAGATAATAAACATCACGAAACTGCCGATTGTGCAAATAGAGAAATTCAAAATTCCATTGGTTTTTGAAAAAATTTGAATTTGGGGCTACTACCATAATCGTAGAAAATTAACATCATGAAATTACCATTTTAAGTACCAATTATAATTTTCGTAACACAAACCAACATACATCAATATAAACTACCGATTGTAGTATTGTCTACCGATTATGAAGGGCATTTTAGACATTTCAAAAAATTGAGATACGGGGTGGCTTTATTTTAGTTTTAGGTGAACCTATTTTGTCTTATTAGTCGCTCCTAATTCTTTCCAGGTCGCCCCTAAAGATGCCAGGTAATTTTTGCCTTTCTTCGACCTCTGTTTTATTTTGAACGCATAATTGGGGATATATAAAATAATTGGAGGATATATGAAAAAGACAAAAACGGAATTTAAATAGTAAATCAAAATCATCTTCTTTCCATATATTTTAACTAATTCCCAGTTTACCCTTCACTAATCATGTTTAGTGGTTAATTATTATTATCTAAGTTGATAGATTAGTTTGATAATGATTAGTATAAATCGTAATCACTTTACTTGGGTGAGAGTAGAAGGAAATTTTTTGAGGTAATAGGAATGTGGTTAATTATTATTATCTAAGTTAATAGATTGGTTTGATAATTGATTAGTATAAATCATAATCGTTTTACTTGGATGAGAGTAGAAGGAAATTTTTTGAGGTAATAGGAATTTGGTTAAAATGAGTATTCCCAACGTACAAAATGCCGACAAAATTAATACCGACACATGTTACAAAAAGTACAGAAAATGGGTACTCCCAACTTACAGTGTCGGCATTGTAAGTTATTTAACGAGCACGCCGACACCATTTTTCGGCATGGTCTACATCACTTTCGGCATGGTATTCATCATTTCCGGCATGGTTTTCATCACTAATACAATGTCGGTGGTGTAAAAACACAATTCACTTCCAGCATGGTCTTCATTCGATGTAAAAAAAATCATCTTCGAAGTGAGGAGCCGGCAGAAAAGGAAAGAGAATTTGAAAGGGAGTGAAGAATGTTTAGGTTTGATTAAGATTTTATTTGTTTTGAAGGGTATTTTAGTGTTTTCACCCATCAAAAACACCCCTTAGCAGAAACTATTGGTTGGGGATATTAATTTATATCCTCGATCACTTTTAATATCCCCCAATTGCGCGTTCTTTATTTTCACGAAATTGATTTATTCATTTTTTCATAAAAGAGGCGAACCTCAACTAATACATTCATAATGCCGATTTTGGAAGTTGGAAACCTTACATAAGTTTTTCAAGTTCATCATACATTCTTTCAATCTAATGTATCTTCCCAAGTTCTTGACTAACAATTCGAATCCTACAAACATAAAGACTATTTCAGAACATGTTTTCTCTCCCTCTTTCAAAAGAAAGAGACAGAACCAAACATCATCGGAAGGCCAAAGTGATTTTGAAGAAAAATTAACATGTATCACTGCACATAGCAGTGACCGAATCAAATCCAACCCAGTGTTTGAAAGAACATGTAAATAACATGAACTTAGGTTTTCAAAATAAAATTGCCTAATGCAATTTAGGTAACAGTGTCTCAAGTAACAGTAGCAGTAACATTGTCTCTGGTAACGGTAGTAGTAGTGTCTCAAGTAGCATTGGTTATCTGACTCGGTCTTTAAAGGTCTGAATCGGAACGAATCATTCTGAATCGGCATGGAAGATTTGTTGATAGTTGCAGAAATATAAGAACTTGATAATAATGTTGATCTAGTTGTTGATGTATTTGTTTCGCGACAAAGGGTTGTTGCTGTCTCTGTTTAAGAAGACAGTAAAGTTGAAACTCGTCGGAGCTTCTTTACCTCCTAAAAATTCTCTTGGGCAAACTCTTAAGTAGTAGCCGGCGGTGTCGAAACAACTCGTCGGAGCTTAACTTCCTGCCATAAAATTTCTTCATCAAGGATGGGGTAACAAACCACTCGAAGTGGAGAATCACCAGACTTGCAACACACATCAAACAGCTCAATCACAACAACCCAGAAAGTCAAAGCAAGAGAAAGTATTACAAGATCTAAATATGAAACATTCAAATCATGCATTAAAACCTTAAAACTAGAAAAAATTACAGAGATAACTAAAAATAGTACAAATAGAGATTCTGCTAAAGGACAATCACGTCCAGATTCATAGAAAATTGCAGATCTACGATGATAAGGTGAAGATGAATTTGATGTTAAAACTGTTGATGTTGTTTCATTTGATCATGGATTAGGACTGAAGATGCTGATGATATGTATTGGTTTCTTGTTTGAGAAAGAACGCAACACATA
This sequence comes from Papaver somniferum, assembly GCF_003573695.1. Lineage (NCBI taxonomy): Eukaryota > Viridiplantae > Streptophyta > Magnoliopsida > Ranunculales > Papaveraceae > Papaver > Papaver somniferum. The sequence continues at coordinate 229,251,829 of NC_039364.1, read as the reverse complement.
CCTGCACAATCAATCACCAATCCAAGATGAAACAACCTAAACAGAGAAGAAAATAAGATCCAAACGGTGATTAAATCTAATAACTACAGTAGATGATTAAAACTAAGAGAAAGGTGTTTTAATGGTGATTGATATGCTCAGATCAACTCCAAAGGAGCCAATCTGAGCAGGGAGGCACTCAAGCAGATGGGGTTTTTGTTTTTGTTCCTTTCATAGAGAGGGAAAAAGAAAATTGTGTCTGGTTGAAATGAAATTATTAGAACCATATACATTGGGAGATACTGCTCATGACTCTATCCATTATCTCTATGCCTGAGCTCTTTTCCATTTAATCTATTTCTTTACCATTGAGAGCTTTTTTGTCTTTCAGCGGTTTGTTTTGACCGGAGTTTAGCCAGAAATCCTATGAAGCTTTTCGTTCAACAATGAATTGTGATGGACATCACACCAGCAACCACTCTCAACTAGTCTATAAAATCACTTAGAAGTTTGTTACGGTCACAAAGATCACTAGAACTGACACAATTCCAATCACAAAGGAAAAATCCATCACCGAAAAATCCCAATTCATTTTACCCTTTCAAAATTAAATCCAGAAAGTCAACTACAACACAAATCAAATCATGTCGAATTACCCTAGCCATATAAGCATTATAGATACCTATTTTAAAATCACCAATTTCAGAGAAGATAACAACTTCTTCACCAAAATAACAACTACCATGATAGAAATACTTCACTACCAAACTCATTCTCAAAACCAGAAAAACACACAAAATCAAAACCATTACCACCTCAATCATGAGTCATCCATAAATCCCTCCTCACCATTGAGGATTCTACAAACTCCCCTAATAGATTTAAGTTGTTTTATTATAAACAAATCATCCCAATGGATTCTCCCCCAAGATAACAACAAAATATTCCCCATGTCATATTTATTCTTTATGGGTATATTTATTTTATTTTTTCACGCGTAAACCCTTTCCTAAGTTATCCAGACTATGTTATTTATTATTCATGTCACTGGGTTTGTTTCAAAGATAATATATTCTCTTTATCCTTTCGTGAATTTCCCTGTTGGATAAAGGAATCCCGTAAGTCTTTTTATGGTGGGTTTGGATGTAGGATTTTAATGTTGGATTTATAGGTCCAGGGATTTGGTTACGTTACGTTTGTGTTTGTGGGTGAAAACTGTTTCAGCTGTTTTTGGTAATTTGGGGTGTGTTGATGAGAAACGAATCTAAACCCTAAACAAATGCACTGCACGGGAGTGCTTTTGATTTGAGAGATCCATCTATACAATTCTAGCCTAAACCAAGAAATCGCCATTCCATACTTGCTTCGGTCACAAAGTGAAGGATATGGGGTTGATCTTAGGGAGGGACGCAAAGAAGGTGTTGAGATTGTGAAGGTGTTGGCTGTTTATGACTTGTATCTGAACGTCGAACTCGCTTGCACAATGTAAGCTATCAGTTCTGGGTGTTTTATGGATACTGTGACAACACTTGGTTTTTCTGTGTCTGTCTCGTTTAGAAATAGGTGAAGGACCTATCTATACAAGTCATTGAGCGCAAACCCTCATCTCGTAGGAAGTGGAGGAAGTTGAGTGATGGAGTAGTGGGGTCGTGTAGGTGATTACATGATCACGTCTTGGCCCACTTCCCTCATCACCTTAACCGTCCATGCCTCCTGACACGTTCTTGTAAATGGGCGTATTGCACGCCGCACGCTGTAAACCGCCAGACTAATACCCCAGTAAGTATCCCCCAGTTTGTGACATGCTTGATGTCTCGAATGAGCGGATCGTGGGACCCACAGGAAATAGCATACGGTGCTAAGTTAAATAACTAAGTTATTTAAGAAATTGATATTCATGAAATATCGTGTATGCTTGATGCATGTAATGCATTGAAAACAATCAATATGTATGAAGCATCGATGTTTTAAAGCTTAATGGAGTAAGTCGCGGATTAAGCGTCTTAAAATAGCAGCATGTTCAAACATCTTCAAGGGAACGTTCGAAGGCCGCATGGGCGGGCCATCCCTTGGTCGATCACTCCCTATGGTAGAGTGTCGTATGGTGATCACCAAGGTGCCTCATTGGTTGTTTAACTCTTAGCTTAGGTTGTCTGACAAAGCTGGCAAAGTTGGACGGACGAGCTGATCTACGACATATATTTGCGACCGTTGATGGATTTTTAGGGTTTTAAAGAGGTGCGCAAACATCACTCTTTAGCTTGACCGAATCAAGCATGGACAACGTTTTTGGTGGGACCGACCGGGCATGCGTGTAGACGGCCTGCCGGTGTGCATGTCCTTACCACTTTGTCTCATGAAGGTGCGATCTAGGCCACTCAAGTCGACTGGCAAAGATGAGTGGTCGTGATAGATTTGTGATAGAAACCCTTTGCCGCAAAGGATTTGGGAACCGCGTGATATGCCTCCTTTGGGCGTGCGTTCCGAGGCGCTCGGCCATGGTTGGACTAGGCCGATTGGTCACACGCATAGGTGGTCCCGCGGTGATCGTGTTGATACTCTTAGTACGTCTTAAGTCTATATCTACACCCTCCTTTTAGGCTGGCGAAGATGGATGGACGCGATCGAACTGCGGCAGTTATGCAGCGCCGCAAACCCTAATTAAGGTTTTAAAACGGTCGCGTACGCGTGACTTTGGCTAAGCGGTTTGGAAGGCTATGCTCCTCCTTTGGGGAGACCGACCGTGTGGGGCCCACGTTGGGCCGACGGTGAACACATGTGTACCTGTCAGATGGTCCTAGGAGCGATCTAAGCCATCCAAATATGCTGTCTAAGTTGGATGGTTGAGATCAATTTAAGACGCTAGTGTGATGACCCTCGAAAAGCCTCACGCCCATCGTGTTTTGGGCAAACATTCATGGATCTATGGCCATGTCGTGAGCAAGACGATCAGGTAGGGACAGAGTGGGCCCGCCAATGTGTGCATTGGCGCTTCAATGATCATTCGCGGGATGATCTAAGCCGTCCAACCAGGCTGGTGAAGTGGGACGGTCGTGATGATTTTAAGACTGCCTTGAACAGTCTAAGCTCATCGAGCTTCTTCCAAAGCAGCGCAACCACCCTATTTTAGGGCTGGCGTTTGACGTGCTGGAAGGAGTTCGTGTGATGTTCGACCGGCTAGGGCATAAACGGGACCGCCAGTGGTCATCACGATGATCGCCTACTGTTGCCAGGGTTTGGCTAGGCTTGTTAACTTGTGTGGTTGTGATCGTTTCCGAGACTGATATGGACAGTCCAGATTTTCCTTAAGGAAATTAAATGCGTTCGATCGAGCTGAAAGTGCATCGACTCGAAATTCTCTTTGTCAAAGAGTAGCCTGTACGGGTATTTTGTGCATGTCTCAAAATTGGCACTTGGAGATTCATGTTACTCTGCTGAGAGTAAACACTCAGTCGTCATGTCATGCTAATAATGAGAGATTTTAAAGTAACAGCACAGGAAACACTAGGCTAACCATGCATTAATTAATAATGCTAAAACTCACAAAATATTTGGGATTGTTGTTACATGCACCATTCTTGGTGAATTTTGTGTATTCATCGAATTGCTTTGAATAAATAAGGTGAAGAGGTACTCCTCACTTGTTAAACGGATGTACCCTTTGCAGGATGTCAGCATATTAAATACTGGTTTTATAATTTTAGCCCTGAACTAAAATCCACCATCAACAGTTTGGTTACCCAAATCCTTGGAATCGCTTTTCTCACGGGAATCATTTTTCTAGCAAATCCTCTTTATGGAGTCCGATCCCTCCCCCCTAAGATTTGTTGGGAAACTTATCAAAGGATTTATAGACTCACTTTTTTTTTTAATTTTAAATCTTATATATACAATTTTAAGATTATGAGGGTAATGCCAAACAATAGACGTACTTTAAAACAAGATACTTTTATGAATCCTATGAATTTTAAATGAGTTACCAAACACACGAGGGAATCCCAGAATTTGTAATCCCATGGGATTATAAATCCTCGAAATCAAGAATTATGCAAACAAACCCACCATTATTTTTTCGTAACCAACTATGAGAAGATAACCGAGTTTGCAATGAGTTTCTTCGATTCCCAAATAGGTAGCGTCCCTGTTTTATAGCAACAAACAATTACCAATTCAAATCCAGTTAAAACTCCTACAAAATCTCCACCAACTCTTGCCAAAATTCACATAGGTTTAACTTCCATTTTCCCGCCAAAAACATTCTTCAAAAGAGAAGGAAGAGGGGTTCCCCGTAGCAATTTGGTGGGTGCCCATAGCAGTGGGGTGCAAATAAGCAAAACTTGAGTGCCTTTATCAATTTATGGGGTGCCTATATCGCATTTGGGTGCCCTTATCATTTCTTCGGATGCCTTTAACAACTGATTTTTTCCAAAATGTTTATTGCCCAAAAACACCTACAAGCACATAAACTAACACAATAAATACCAAATCGAGCACTAACAATTATAGAGGATTGCGAAAAATCAGACACAAAAATGTGTCTATCAAGATACTGAAGAAATTGAGTAACGAAGGAGTGTTTACTTGGTCTCAACTGTATGAAGTTGCGGTAGTCAATTTGTAAAGAGGCTTAATTCTGAGAGGATATATTATAAACTGGATTAGGTTTCGGGGTTTTCTGCAATGCAGTTTTTCTCGTCAACAAAACCTTATGTATCTATGCGATTTAATTTACTTCTGCATTATATGTTTTTATCTTTATTATCAAAGTAAATACGCATCTACGTCAATCCACTTGGTAACGGTCTCATAGTAAATTCGAAATAGAACCAAACTATGGGATCAAACCCTTTAAAGTACCTGCACAAAAAACTTGAATCCTCTTGTGATCAATCACGCACAGAACGGAGTCTGTTAACAATGAATGATCACAAGATGTCTTTAGATCTAGAAACAGTTCTAAAGATTCTGTCGATACTTTGATCTAGTTTGAGTGACCCCTATGTCAGAAGAGAATGCTCTCAAGAATAACCAAATTAGGTGCAATCAAAGTTTCAACAAACGTTAGTCAATCAAATCAATAATCGAAAGCTAAAATAACAATGCAATTATCTAGTTTCCCACCAACTGTACTCGTAGAGCTTCTTGATCCCACATATGTATTTAAATGAGCGGTCGTAAAATATTTCGCTTAGTTAGGGTACTTCCCTCTCCGGATAGACGGCTCCACCAGAAACAACACGAATGAAGTTTGCCTGGCTCTTAAGATAGTTTGGAAGAAATGCAAGCTCAACTATTTATAGACCAGGGTTGTTTGGATAATAAGGAAACTTCAAAACCGAAATTCTCAAGATATGCAATAAGTACCTAATTTCGGTTTTCCTCTTTCCAATTAATGTCTAACAATATTTCGGTTTTCCTATTTCCAATTAATGTCAAACAATATTTCCGAAATCTCTCTTAGAAAACTTCCAATATTATTTTAGCACATTACTATATTCCTTAATCTAGAGATATGTTTTGATTGTTGGTAAATTAAAACATATAAAATCGAAAAACTTAATTAAAAGATTCTCAATATTTCGGTTTGGGATCACCTTCAGTATAAGAACAATTATGAATAAGAATTGTGCACATGTTCAAATTATGTCGACATCCATAACTCTCCTATCTTAGTAAACCTTAATTCCAAACTCACTCAAAACTGTGAAGTAATATGTGAACTTGAGATTCAGTTTTTCCTTTGGGACCAGTTCTACCATGACACCTAACATAGGTTAAGTTTTGGTTCTACCAAGTCTCCAACATAGGTAGGGATCGGTTCCACCATGGTTCCTAACATAAGTTAAGAAATTATTCATACCAAGTTCCCGAAATGGGTAGGTATCAGTTCCACCATGGTTCCCAACCTTTAATAATTTGGCATACCAACTTCTCAATATAGGTAAAGACCGGTTCTACCTAGACTCTCAACATAAGTTTAAGAATCGTTTACATCAGCTTCCCAAGATAGGTAAGGATCAGCTCTACCTAGACTCCCAATATAATTTTAGGAATAGATTATACCACATATCCTACCATAGGCATGATTCGGTCATAAAAGAAATTCATGAAAAACCGGACCAACATACCTATTAATTTCCTTTCGATTACGAAACAATTTCGTATATATACTTCCTTTAAACAAATGTTATAAAACATTGTTTCCTATGATGAAATCACACCAATATCCCATACACGCAATCAAGTAACAAGTTACATAGGTTATGTTGATGTCGTACTTACGAAGTTCAAAAGATAAGCATTTTACTTCGTAATTCAATATACTTCCTTGACATTTTGTTCGTAATAATATGACCAAGTCTAATACTAGAGTTTCATAAATACATACTTCGCATGTTATGTTTTCAATCAAAAGTGACTTGAAAGATACGTTAGGAATGGAAACAAGTTTAAGTCAATATTACTAACCTCAAGTGGAAGGATGATATCTTCGTTGTAGTCGTTACTTCTTCACGTTCTTCAGGTGTTCAGAGTAATACTTGTAAGTCTCAACATTCCTAGACTTTCTAGTCTAACCTAAACGAAGTTGACTCTAGTAATTAATCAAGCGACTCTAGATGAGTTTTTTATACTAAAATATGACAACCAACCTTGACATACCAACGGTTGGTGGGTTCAACCAAGCTATGCTCTAACAGTTAGTTAACTAGTTTTTCTTATCAAGGAATCGACTAGACTTGAATAATTGATTCTTATATTTGACAAGCCTGAACTAAGAACATATTTAACTTAGTTACTCTTATCAAGAATCAAATAGAATAAAATAAATGATCCCCATTTTGTTAAGCGAAAACAATTGATACCAACAATAAAGAAGATACCAATTCAAAAAGTCAAAAACAGAATTGACATAGTTTTTCTTAACCGGAACAATGGAAACACAATAATCAATCCATACAATCATAATGAAAATAATCAAGTACATCATATTTCGTTAAGAAAAGCAAAATATAGGGAATTAAATAAAGCTTTTCTTAACAAGATAAACGATTAACTAACACAAAAATCGTACCTTACGCTTCGACATTGCAAACTAAGATCAGAATTAACTTAGTTTTCATACCAGGAAAGATTAAAATCATAATACTTCCCTTGGTTTCCACATCAACTCTCCCCACGAAGTTGTTATCATTAAGTACCAGTTCAATAAGAACTCTCCCCTTGTTAGTTGTTATTCCCCGCAAATACAAAAGAACAACAACAAAAACAACCTTTACCAGAGAAAGGTTGAATCCGGTTTTATCTATTACGTGCCAATAGTAAAAGCCTAAACTAAAACTTATATATTATGATAAATACACAACTTGTGTAAACATAAATCGTTAATACCTTCAATGTGACTTTCACACATGAGTTTATCAGTATCTCTTCATGATCCTTTGATAAAGTCTACCTAAAAAGGCTAGAACTTAATTCTGCTAAATCAAAAAGTCACACAAATCATAAGAGATTACCAGAATATGAGATCGTAAATTAGGGTTAGTGAAAACCAAAATAATATCTCATCACGGAAGGCACTCATATGTATATAAAATATTTAATTTATAGAACATAAACAAACATTAGTATATGTGACTTACATATGAGCTATATAATCACAACTTTCTTATGATCTTGGTATAGCAATCACAAGGATATGATCTGAAGATCGGCTATTCCCGAAAATCGCTAATCATAAGAGAGTGAGCCAATATATGGAACTGCAACACTACGGTTTATCCATGACTCAATTGAAATACACCATAAATATTCAACAGAAAATCAAGTGTTGCATTTTACCTCAATCTTGTAGGAAATTAAATTACAAAACCAACCCAAAAATAATGAGGTCATTTTGAGTTTGGACGAAGAAGTTATGGGCAAAACAGTTTTACACTCCTTCGTATGGACTAGAACCGATCTTACCATGATCCATAAACCAGGTTGGGACCGATCCATGGACTAGGTTGGGACAAATCCTAACATGATGGGATGGATCCTAACATGAATCCACACACAAAACTGTTATAGTCATAACTTTTGCATACAATGTTCGAATTCAGTGATTTTTGGCTCGTTTTAACCACATAAACAAGAGATACACATATATGACTTGTAGATATAAATATCACAAACTAAAAATCACCATTTCTATCAAATTCTCAATTATGGATAGAAAATGTGTGAGTAAAGAAGAGAAAAATCTTCCTGAAGATGTACTCAGTTTCATGTGCTTCCTCACCTTTCATAAGATTGATCACAAGGTGAGCATGCACATTCCAATACAACTAGGTTTTTTAAGATAAGCCTTGTCTTGTTCGTCAAAGGTGACTAATACATAATCATCATTCTTGAACCTCTTGATTGGTTTGCTTTCTCTTGTATTTCTTCTTTGACTTGTGATTAAGAGTGTCATTATCACAACATTCATTCGTAGAAGAGTTTTTAGACAACAAGATGTATTTCATTAATCTTTCAGGAAGACTCTCAAAAATATTTTTACCAACATTTTTCAATCGAGTATCATTCTTGTGTATGGAGGACTTCTTATAAATGGATTTCGCAAAAGCGGATTTCTCATTTATACCATTTGGACCATTTTGTCATATTACTAGGGTTCCTTGAGTCATTTCGTGGGTGTAGTCAACTTAGTAGGGCAGAAATTATTAGCAGAAGAATTAATTATCTATAATAATGATTAGTAGCTTGAATTAGTAGGGATTAGTCGTTAATTAATTATTAGGGTTTCTTCTAATCCAACGGTTAATCAGTAGGGATATGTTCATCTACGGCCCCAGTCTGTTAGGGTTAGTTGGTTAGATGAGTATTTATACTCGCTTGTAAGGAACTTCGAGGGAGTGAAAAAAAATAAAAAAAATAGTGGGTTGTTCTCTGTATTCGGAGGCAGATAATTTATTTGTTATTGTTAGGGTTCTTAGTATCCTTGTTCTTTATAGAACAATTGGTATTAGAGTAGGCTAGATCCATCATGACTGGTCCATCAATCAAATAGTTAGATAAACACTTTGAAAATCACTCTAAGGAGATGAAATCTCTGTTTTCAAAACTATCAGAAGATTTAACAAAGATAGCAGAAGGTGGAGCTGCACAAAGAAAGGATGCTTCTGATAAAACAGAGAGGTTATTATCATCAATAGAGAGGTTTCTAATATAGTCACATGACTATCAGAAGAGTATTGAAGCAGCCATAAATGAGTTTAGTCAAGGAACAAGAATAAAGAGGCAGAGGACGAATCATGAGCAAATGGGTACTCTGAAACACCACCAGAGGAGGGTACACATGCTTTTATCAACACCAATTGTCACTCTCACAGAACTCCCAAGCTGGATTTTCCTAGGTTTGATGGAGACAACCCAAGGGGGTGTATCCGTAAATGCGAAAGATTTTTCTCTATAAACAAAAATATTGAAGAAAAGGATTATGTTGGTACGACGTCTTTATACATGGAGGGTAAAGAAGATGCTTGGTTCTTTGACTACCATATTGGTAAGGTCTTTATATCTTGGAATCATTTTTCACTTGCAGTCTATACTCGTTTTGAGGATATAGCCAATGATAATTATGTTGGTACGTTTAATAAAATTATACAAATATCTACGTTGGAAGAGTATTTTGAGAGGTTTGAGACACTCAAAGCTATCATGTTGAGCAAAAAAACCCATATGACAGAAGCCTATTTTGTGCTTAGTGTTAGAGCATTGCTCGGTCGAACTCGCATGTGTTGCTATCTCAAGCATGTTTGTCAATGTTAGTGATCAAAATTATAAGTCTTGATTTCTAGTCTACTATAGCTAAGGTCTCGGACTAGGATAGAAAGTGTAGTTGAGCTCAAGAACTTCATGGAAATCATCATACAAGACAAAGGACTACTCAAGGAACCGGTGGATCTTCATCGACTAAAAGGTATGTGGAGACTTGAACTTATCTATCACTCAAAAGTCTATTTATCTCCTATCTTGAGACAAAAGTCGTTTTTCTATATAGACTTAGATTATACACATTTGCTATTTCGAGCCGAGTTTATCTCGCCTATCTATTTCTCGAAATATGTGTTGGTAAGCTTTCGCTTTAACCAAGTTCATCTTTACCTAGTGACGAAATTCATGATAAGTTTCAATCACTTTGGAAATTGCTTACTTTGACGAAAAATAGTTTGTGAATAACAACTATAGAATATCAACGTCCTCTAAGAATGTTTCAATGATTGAAATGAGAGTTTAGATTATATAACCATTGGAGGATATAAGCATTGTTGTGGAAACACATATATGTATAAGTCCTTATTCCTTGAACCGAAGTTCGCGAACTTTGTTGATCAAAAGAACCGGCATGGTGGCGTGATCCAAGTCCGCGAACTCAGTCCGCGAACTGGCGGAAGTTCTTGTCCCGAGAATTTCTGCTGGAGTTTGTGAACTCCGTCCGGGAACTTAAGTCCACGAACCCAGTCCGCGAACTTGAGTAGGTTATATCTAAAAACGATGTTTGTGAACTTATTCTTATATAAACTAAGGAATTCAAATGCAAACCGTGGCTATATAGTTCATGAACCGATTCGAGTGAATCAAATCGTTGTTGCTTCGATTTTGTCTTGTGTAGTTACATAAGATTCCTTGCAATTGAACAACTCTCTAACTAGTTCATTTGAGTCACTTGAACTAGTTATGGTGAAGAAGAATATGGTTGATATGAAAGTGATCATATGGCTAACCATTTGGTTGACTATTGTTGAACCAACAATGTACAAGTTTGGGTACGGTTACACAAGCCTAGAAACGTGCATTTCATTGTGTGTAACAATCAAGTTTGGGTACGGTTACACAACTCCAAAGGAGCCAATCTGAGCAGGGAGGCACTCAAGCAGATGGGGTTTTTTGTTTTGTTCCTTTCATAGAGAGGGAAAAAGAAAATTGTGTCTGGTTGAAATGAAATTATTAGAACCATATACATTGGGAGATACTGCTCATGACTCTCTCCATTATCTCTATGCCTGAGCTCTTTTCCATTTAATCTATTTCTTTACCATTGAGAGCTTTTTTGTCTTTCAGCGGTTTGTTTTGACCGGAGTTTAGCCAGAAATCCTATGAAGCTTTTCGTTCAACAATGAATTGTGATGGACATCACACCAGCAACCACTCTCAACTAGTCTATAAAATCACTTAGAAGTTTGTTACGGTCACAAAGATCACTAGAACTGACACAATTCCAATCACAAAGGAAAAATCCATCACCGAAAAATCCCAATTCATTTTACCCTTTCAAAATTAAATCCAGAAAGTCAACTACAACACAAATCAAATCATGTCGAATTACCCTAGCCATATAAGCATTATAGATACCTATTTTAAAATCACCAATTTCAGAGAAGATAACAACTTCTTCACCAAAATAACAACTACCATGATAGAAATACTTCACTACCAAACTCATTCTCAAAACCAGAAAAACACACAAAATCAAAACCATTACCACCTCAATCATGAGTCATCCATAAATCCCTCCTCACCATTGAGGATTCTACAAACTCCCCTAATAGATTTAAGTTGTTTTATTATAAACAAATCATCCCAATGGATTCTCCCCCAAGATAACAACAAAATATTCCCCATGTCATATTTATTCTTTATGGGTATATTTATTTTATTTTTCACGCGTAAACCCTTTCCTAAGTTATCCAGACTATGTTATTTATTATTCATGTCACTGGGTTTGTTTCAAAGATAATATATTCTCTTTATCCTTTCGTGAATTTCCCTGTTGGATAAAGGAATCCCGTAAGTCTTTTTATGGTGGGTTTGGATGTAGGATTTTAATGTTGGATTTATAGGTCCAGGGATTTGGTTACGTTACGTTTGTGTTTGTGGGTGAAAACTGTTTCAGCTGTTTTTGGTAATTTGGGGTGTGTTGATGAGAAACGAATCTAAACCCTAAACAAATGCACTGCACGGGAGTGCTTTTGATTTGAGAGATCCATCTATACAATTCTAGCCTAAACCAAAATCGCCATTCCATACTTGCTTCGGTCACAAAGTGAAGGATATGGGGTTGATCTTAGGGAGGGACGCAAAGAAGGTGTTGAGATTGTGAAGGTGTTGGCTGTTTATGACTTGTATCTGAACGTCGAACTCGCTTGCACAATGTAAGCTATCAGTTCTGGGTGTTTTATGGATACTGTGACAACACTTGGTTTTTCTGTGTCTGTCTCGTTTAGAAATAGGTGAAGGACCTATCTATACAAGTCATTGAGCGCAAACCCTCATCTCGTAGGAAGTGGAGGAAGTTGAGTGATGGAGTAGTGGGGTCGTGTAGGTGATTACATGATCACGTCTTGGCCCACTTCCCTCATCACCTTAACCGTCCATGCCTCCTGACACGTTCTTGTAAATGGGCGTATTGCACGCCGCACGCTGTAAACCGCCAGACTAATACCCCAGTAAGTATCCCCCAGTTTGTGACATGCTTGATGTCTCGAATGAGCGGATCGTGGGACCCACAGGAAATAGCATACGGTGCTAAGTTAAATAACTAAGTTATTTAAGAAATTGATATTCATGAAATATCGTGTATGCTTGATGCATGTAATGCATTGAAAACAATCAATATGTATGAAGCATCGATGTTTTAAAGCTTAATGGAGTAAGTCGCGGATTAAGCGTCTTAAAATAGCAGCATGTTCAAACATCTTCAAGGGAACGTTCGAAGGCCGCATGGGCGGGCCATCCCTTGGTCGATCACTCCCTATGGTAGAGTGTCGTATGGTGATCACCAAGGTGCCTCATTGGTTGTTTAACTCTTAGCTTAGGTTGTCTGACAAAGCTGGCAAAGTTGGACGGACGAGCTGATCTACGACATATATTTGCGACCGTTGATGGATTTTTAGGGTTTTAAAGAGGTGCGCAAACATCACTCTTTAGCTTGACCGAATCAAGCATGGACAACGTTTTTGGTGGGACCGACCGGGCATGCGTGTAGACGGCCTGCCGGTGTGCATGTCCTTACCACTTTGTCTCATGAAGGTGCGATCTAGGCCACTCAAGTCGACTGGCAAAGATGAGTGGTCGTGATAGATTTGTGATAGAAACCCTTTGCCGCAAAGGATTTGGGAACCGCGTGATATGCCTCCTTTGGGCGTGCGTTCCGAGGCGCTCGGCCATGGTTGGACTAGGCCGATTGGTCACACGCATAGGTGGTCCCGCGGTGATCGTGTTGATACTCTTAGTACGTCTTAAGTCTATATCTACACCCTCCTTTTAGGCTGGCGAAGATGGATGGACGCGATCGAACTGCGGCAGTTATGCAGCGCCGCAAACCCTAATTAAGGTTTTAAAACGGTCGCGTACGCGTGACTTTGGCTAAGCGGTTTGGAAGGCTATGCTCCTCCTTTGGGGAGACCGACCGTGTGGGGCCCACGTTGGGCCGACGGTGAACACATGTGTACCTGTCAGATGGTCCTAGGAGCGATCTAAGCCATCCAAATATGCTGTCTAAGTTGGATGGTTGAGATCAATTTAAGACGCTAGTGTGATGACCCTCGAAAAGCCTCACGCCCATCGTGTTTTGGGCAAACATTCATGGATCTATGGCCATGTCGTGAGCAAGACGATCAGGTAGGGACAGAGTGGGCCCGCCAATGTGTGCATTGGCGCTTCAATGATCATTCGCGGGATGATCTAAGCCGTCCAACCAGGCTGGTGAAGTGGGACGGTCGTGATGATTTTAAGACTGCCTTGAACAGTCTAAGCTCATCGAGCTTCTTCCAAAGCAGCGCAACCACCCTATTTTAGGGCTGGCGTTTGACGTGCTGGAAGGAGTTCGTGTGATGTTCGACCGGCTAGGGCATAAACGGGACCGCCAGTGGTCATCACGATGATCGCCTACTGTTGCCAGGGTTTGGCTAGGCTTGTTAACTTGTGTGGTTGTGATCGTTTCCGAGACTGATATGGACAGTCCAGATTTTCCTTAAGGAAATTAAATGCGTTCGATCGAGCTGAAAGTGCATCGACTCGAAATTCTCTTTGTCAAAGAGTAGCCTGTACGGGTATTTTGTGCATGTCTCAAAATTGGCACTTGGAGATTCATGTTACTCTGCTGAGAGTAAACACTCAGTCGTCATGTCATGCTAATGAGAGATTTTAAAGTAACAGCACAGGAAACACTAGGCTAACCATGCATTAATTAATAATGCTAAAACTCACAAAATATTTGGGATTGTTGTTACATGCACCATTCTTGGTGAATTTTGTGTATTCATCGAATTGCTTTGAATAAATAAGGTGAAGAGGTACTCCTCACTTGTTAAACGGATGTACCCTTTGCAGGATGTCAGCATATTAAATACTGGTTTTATAATTTTAGCCCTGAACTAAAATCCACCATCAACAGTTTGGTTACCCAAATCCTTGGAATCGCTTTTCTCACGGGAATCATTTTTCTAGCAAATCCTCTTTATGGAGTCCGATCCCTCCCCCCTAAGATTTGTTGGGAAACTTATCAAAGGATTTATAGACTCACTTTTTTTTTAATTTTAAATCTTATATATACAATTTTAAGATTATGAGGGTAATGCCAAACAATAGACGTACTTTAAAACAAGATACTTTTATGAATCCTATGAATTTTAAATGAGTTACCAAACACACGAGGGAATCCCAGAATTTGTAATCCCATGGGATTATAAATCCTCGAAATCAAGAATTATGCAAACAAACCCACCATTATTTTTTCGTAACCAACTATGAGAAGATAACCGAGTTTGCAATGAGTTTCTTCGATTCCCAAATAGGTAGCGTCCCTGTTTTATAGCAACAAACAATTACCAATTCAAATCCAGTTAAAACTCCTACAAAATCTCCACCAACTCTTGCCAAAATTCACATAGGTTTAACTTCCATTTTCCCGCCAAAAACATTCTTCAAAAGAGAAGGAAGAGGGGTTCCCCGTAGCAATTTGGTGGGTGCCCATAGCAGTGGGGTGCAAATAAGCAAAACTTGAGTGCCTTTATCAATTTATGGGGTGCCTATATCGCATTTGGGTGCCCTTATCATTTCTTCGGATGCCTTTAACAACTGATTTTTTCCAAAATGTTTATTGCCCAAAAACACCTACAAGCACATAAACTAACACAATAAATACCAAATCGAGCACTAACAATTATAGAGGATTGCGAAAAATCAGACACAAAAATGTGTCTATCAAGATACTGAAGAAATTGAGTAACGAAGGAGTGTTTACTTGGTCTCAACTGTATGAAGTTGCGGTAGTCAATTTGTAAAGAGGCTTAATTCTGAGAGGATATATTATAAACTGGATTAGGTTTCGGGGTTTTCTGCAATGCAGTTTTTCTCGTCAACAAAACCTTATGTATCTATGCGATTTAATTTACTTCTGCATTATATGTTTTTCTTTATTATCAAAGTAAATACGCATCTACGTCAATCCACTTGGTAACGGTCTCATAGTAAATTCGAAATAGAACCAAACTATGGGATCAAACCCTTTAAAGTACCTGCACACAAAAACTTGAATCCTCTTGTGATCAATCACGCACAGAACGGAGTCTGTTAACAATGAATGATCACAAGATGTCTTTAGATCTAGAAACAGTTCTAAAGATTCTGTCGATACTTTGATCTAGAGTGACCCCTATGTCAGAAGAGAATGCTCTCAAGAATAACCAAATTAGGTGCAATCAAAGTTTCAACAAACGTTAGTCAATCAAATCAATAATCGAAAGCTAAAATAACAATGCAATTATTAGTTTCCCACCAACTGTACTCGTAGAGCTTCTTGATCCCACATATGTATTTAAATGAGCGGTCGTAAAATATTTCGCTTAGTTAGGGTACTTCCCTCTCCGGATAGACGGCTCCACCAGAAACAACACGAATGAAGTTTGCCTGGCTCTTAAGATAGTTTGGAAGAAATGCAAGCTCAACTATTTATAGACCAGGGTTGTTTGGATAATAAGGAAACTTCAAAACCGAAATTCTCAAGATATGCAATAAGTACCTAATTTCGGTTTTCCTCTTTCCAATTAATGTCTAACAATATTTCGGTTTTCCTATTTCCAATTAATGTCAAACAATATTTCCGAAATCTCTCTTAGAAAACTTCCAATATTATTTTAGCACATTACTAATATTCCTTAATCTAGAGATATGTTTTGATTGTTGGTAAATTAAAACATATAAAATCGAAAAACTTAATTAAAAGATTCTCAATATTTCGGTTTGGGATCACCTTCAGTATAAGAACAATTATGAATAAGAATTGTGCACATGTTCAAATTATGTCGACATCCATAACTCTCCTATCTTAGTAAACCTTAATTCCAAACTCACTCAAAACTGTGAAGTAATATGTGAACTTGAGATTCAGTTTTTCCTTTGGGACCAGTTCTACCATGACACCTAACATAGGTTAAGTTTTGGTTCTACCAAGTCTCCAACATAGGTAGGGATCGGTTCCACCATGGTTCCTAACATAAGTTAAGAAATTATTCATACCAAGTTCCCGAAATGGGTAGGTATCAGTTCCACCATGGTTCCCAACCTTTAATAATTTGGCATACCAACTTCTCAATATAGGTAAAGACCGGTTCTACCTAGACTCTCAACATAAGTTTAAGAATCGTTTACATCAGCTTCCCAAGATAGGTAAGGATCAGCTCTACCTAGACTCCCCATATACTTTTTAGGAATAGATTATACCACATATCCTACCATAGGCATGATTCGGTCATAAAAGAATTCATGAAAAACCGGACCAACATACCTATTAATTTCCTTTCGATTACGAAACAATTTCGTATATATACTTCCTTTAAACAAATGTTATAAAACATTGTTTCCTATGATGAAATCACACCAATATCCCATACACGCAATCAAGTAACAAGTTACATAGGTTATGTTGATGTCGTACTTACGAAGTTCAAAAGATAAGCATTTTACTTCGTAATTCAATATACTTCCTTGACATTTTGTTCGTAATAATATGACCAAGTCTAATACTAGAGTTTCATAAATACACTACTTCGCATGTTATGTTTTCAATCAAAAGTGACTTGAAAGATACGTTAGGAATGGAAACAAGTTTAAGTCAATATTACTAACCTCAAGTGGAAGGATGAATCTTCGTTGTAGTCGTTACTTCTTCACGTTCTTCAGGTGTTCAGAGTAATACTTGTAAGTCTCAACATTCCTAGACTTTCTAGTCTAACCTAAACGAAGTTGACTCTAGTAATTAATCAAGCGACTCTAGATGAGTTTTTATACTAAAATATGACAACCAACCTTGACATACCAACGGTTGGTGGGTTCAACCAAGCTATGCTCTAACAGTTAGTTAACTAGTTTTTCTTATCAAGGAATCGACTAGACTTGAATAATTGATTCTTATTTGACAAGCCTGAACTAAGAACATATTTAACTTAGTTACTCTTATCAAGAATCAAATAGAATAAAATAAATGATCCCCATTTTGTTAAGCGAAAACAATTGATACCAAACAATAAAGAAGATACCAATTCAAAAAGTCAAAAACAGAATTGACATAGTTTTTCTTAACCGGAACAATGGAAACACAATAATCAATCCATACAATCATAATAAGAATAATCAAGTACATCATATTTCGTTAAGAAAAGCAAAATATAGGGAATTAAATAAAGCTTTTCTTAACAAGATAAACGATTAACTAACACAAAAATCGTACCTTACGCTTCGACATTGCAAACTAAGATCAGAATTAACTTAGTTTTCATACCAGGAAAGATTAAAATCATAATACTTCCCTTGGTTTCCACATCAACTCTCCCCCACGAAGTTGTTATCATTAAGTACCAGTTCAATAAGAACTCTCCCCTTGTTAGTTGTTATTCCCCTGCAAATACAAAAGAACAACAACAAAAACAACCTTTACCAGAGAAAGGTTGAATCCGGTTTTATCTATTACGTGCCAATAGTAAAAGCCTAAACTAAAACTTATATATTATGATAAATACACAACTTGTGTAAACATAAATCGTTAATACCTTCAATGTGACTTTCACACATGAGTTTATCAGTATCTCTTCATGATCCTTTGATAAAGTCTACCTAAAAAGGCTAGAACTTAATTCTGCTAAATCAAAAAGTCACACAAATCATAAGAGATTACCAGAATATGAGATCGTAAATTAGGGTTAGTGAAAACCAAAATAATATCTCATCACGGAAGGCACTCATATGTATATAAAATATTTAATTTATAGAACATAAACAAACATTAGTATATGTGACTTACATATGAGCTATATAATCACAACTTTCTTATGATCTTGGTATAGCAATCACAAGGATATGATCTGAAGATCGGCTATTCCCGAAAATCGCTAATCATAAGAGAGTGAGCCAATATATGGAACTGCAACACTACGGTTTATCCATGACTCAATTGAAATACACCATAAATATTCAACAGAAAATCAAGTGTTGCATTTTACCTCAATCTTGTAGGAAATTAAATTACAAAACCCCCAAAATAATGAGGTCATTTTGAGTTTGGACGAAGAAGTTATGGGCAAACAGTTTTACACTCCTTCGTATGGACTAGAACCGATCTTACCATGATCCATAAACCAGGTTGGGACCGATCCATGGACTAGGTTGGGACAAATCCTAACATGATGGGATGGATCCTAACATGAATCCACACACAAAACTGTTATAGTCATAACTTTTGCATACAATGTTCGAATTCAGTGATTTTTGGCTCGTTTTAAACCACATAAACAAGAGATACACATATATGACTTGTAGATATAAATATCACAAACTAAAAATCACCATTTCTATCAAATTCTCAATTATGGATAGAAAATGTGTGAGTAAAGAAGAAAAATCTTCCTGAAGATGTACTCAGTTTCATGTGCTTCCTCACCTTTCATAAGATTGATCACAAGGTGAGCATGCACATTCCAATACAACTAGGTTTTATTAAGATAAGCCTTGTCTTGTTCGTCAAAGGTGACTAATACATAATCATCATTCTTGAACCTCTTGATTGGTTTGCTTTCTCTTGTATTTCTTCTTTGACTTGTGATTAAGAGTGTCATTATCACAACATTCATTCGTAGAAGAGTTTTTAGACAACAAGATGTATTTCATTAATCTTTCAGGAAGACTCTCAAAAATATTTTTACCAACATTTTTCAATCGAGTATCATTCTTGTGTATGGAGGACTTCTTATAAATGGATTTCGCAAAAGCGGATTTCTCATTTATACCATTTGGACCATTTTGTCATATTACTAGGGTTCCTTGAGTCATTTCGTGGGTGTAGTCAACTTAGTAGGGCAGAAATTATTAGCAGAAGAATTAATTATCTATAATAATGATTAGTAGCTTGAATTAGTAGGGATTAGTCGTTAATTAATTATTAGGGTTTCTTCTAATCCAACGGTTAATCAGTAGGGATATGTTCATCTACGGCCCCAGTCTGTTAGGGTTAGTTGGTTAGATGAGTATTTATACTCGCTTGTAAGGAACTTCGAGGGAGTGAAAAAAATAAAAAAAAATAGTGGGTTGTTCTCTGTATTCGGAGGCAGATAATTTATTTGTTATTGTTAGGGTTCTTAGTATCCTTGTTCTTTATAGAACAATTGGTATTAGAGTAGGCTAGATCCATCATGACTGGTCCATCAATCAAATAGTTAGATAAACACTTTGAAAATCACTCTAAGGAGATGAAATCTCTGTTTTCAAAACTATCAGAAGATTTAACAAAGATAGCAGAAGGTGGAGCTGCACAAAGAAAGGATGCTTCTGATAAAACAGAGAGGTTATTATCATCAATAGAGAGGTTTCTAATATAGTCACATGACTATCAGAAGAGTATTGAAGCAGCCATAAATGAGTTTAGTCAAGGAACAAGAATAAAGAGGCAGAGGACGAATCATGAGCAAATGGGTACTCTGAAACACCACCAGAGGAGGGTACACATGCTTTTATCAACACCAATTGTCACTCTCACAGAACTCCCAAGCTGGATTTTCCTAGGTTTGATGGAGACAACCCAAGGGGGTGTATCCGTAAATGCGAAAGATTTTTCTCTATAAACAAAAATATTGAAGAAAAGGATTATGTTGGTACGACGTCTTTATACATGGAGGGTAAAGAAGATGCTTGGTTCTTTGACTACCATATTGGTAAGGTCTTTATATCTTGGAATCATTTTTCACTTGCAGTCTATACTCGTTTTGAGGATATAGCCAATGATAATTATGTTGGTACGTTTAATAAAATTATACAAATATCTACGTTGGAAGAGTATTTTGAGAGGTTTGAGACACTCAAAGCTATCATGTTGAGCAAAAAAACCCATATGACAGAAGCCTATTTTGTGCTTAGTGTTAGAGCATTGCTCGGTCGAACTCGCATGTGTTGCTATCTCAAGCATGTTTGTCAATGTTAGTGATCAAAATTATAAGTCTTGATTTCTAGTCTACTATAGCTAAGGTCTCGGACTAGGATAGAAAGTGTAGTTGAGCTCAAGAACTTCATGGAAATCATCATACAAGACAAAGGACTACTCAAGGAACCGGTGGATCTTCATCGACTAAAAGGTATGTGGAGACTTGAACTTATCTATCACTCAAAAGTCTATTTATCTCCTATCTTGAGACAAAAGTCGTTTTTCTATATAGACTTAGATTATACACATTTGCTATTTCGAGCCGAGTTTATCTCGCCTATCTATTTCTCGAAATATGTGTTGGTAAGCTTTCGCTTTAACCAAGTTCATCTTTACCTAGTGACGAAATTCATGATAAGTTTCAATCACTTTGGAAATTGCTTACTTTGACGAAAAATAGTTTGTGAATAACAACTATAGAATATCAACGTCCTCTAAGAATGTTTCAATGATTGAAATGAGAGTTTAGATTATATAACCATTGGAGGATATAAGCATTGTTGTGGAAACACATATATGTATAAGTCCTTATTCCTTGAACCGAAGTTCGCGAACTTTGTTGATCAAAAGAACCGGCATGGTGGCGTGATCCAAGTCCGCGAACTCAGTCCGCGAACTGGCGGAAGTTCTTGTCCCGAGAATTTCTGCTGGAGTTTGTGAACTCCGTCCGGGAACTTAAGTCCACGAACCCAGTCCGCGAACTTGAGTAGGTTATATCTAAAAACGATGTTTGTGAACTTATTCTTATATAAACTAAGGAATTCAAATGCAAACCGTGGCTATATAGTTCATGAACCGATTCGAGTGAATCAAATCGTTGTTGCTTCGATTTTGTCTTGTGTAGTTACATAAGATTTCCTTGCAATTGAACAACTCTCTAACTAGTTCATTTGAGTCACTTGAACTAGTTATGGTGAAGAAGAATATGGTTGATATGAAAGTGATCATATGGCTAACCATTTGGTTGACTATTGTTGAACCAACAATGTACAAGTTTGGGTACGGTTACACAAGCCTAGAAACGTGCATTTCATTTGTGTGTAACAATCAAGTTTGGGTACGGTTACACAACTCCAAAGGAGCCAATCTGAGCAGGGAGGCACTCAAGCAGATGGGGTTTTTGTTTTTGTTCCTTTCATAGAGAGGGAAAAAGAAAATTGTGTCTGGTTGAAATGAAATTATTAGAACCATATACATTGGGAGATACTGCTCATGACTCTCTCCATTATCTCTATGCCTGAGCTCTTTTCCATTTAATCTATTTCTTTACCATTGAGAGCTTTTTTGTCTTTCAGCGGTTTGTTTTGACCGGAGTTTAGCCAGAAATCCTATGAAGCTTTTCGTTCAACAATGAATTGTGATGGACATCACACCAGCAACCACTCTCAACTAGTCTATAAAATCACTTAGAAGTTTGTTACGGTCACAAAGATCACTAGAACTGACACAATTCCAATCACAAAGGAAAAATCCATCACCGAAAAATCCCAATTCATTTTACCCTTTTCAAAATTAAATCCAGAAAGTCAACTACAACACAAATCAAATCATGTCGAATTACCCTAGCCATATAAGCATTATAGATACCTATTTTAAAATCACCAATTTCAGAGAAGATAACAACTTCTTCACCAAAATAACAACTACCATGATAGAAATACTTCACTACCAAACTCATTCTCAAAACCAGAAAAACACACAAAATCAAAACCATTACCACCTCAATCATGAGTCATCCATAAATCCCTCCTCACCATTGAGGATTCTACAAACTCCCCTAATAGATTTAAGTTGTTTTATTATAAACAAATCATCCCAATGGATTCTCCCCCAAGATAACAACAAAATATTCCCCATGTCATATTTATTCTTTATGGGTATATTTATTTTATTTTTCACGCGTAAACCCTTTCCTAAGTTATCCAGACTATGTTATTTATTATTCATGTCACTGGGTTTGTTTCAAAGATAATATATTCTCTTTATCCTTTCGTGAATTTCCCTGTTGGATAAAGGAATCCCGTAAGTCTTTTTATGGTGGGTTTGGATGTAGGATTTTAATGTTGGATTTATAGGTCCAGGGATTTGGTTACGTTACGTTTGTGTTTGTGGGTGAAAACTGTTTCAGCTGTTTTTGGTAATTTGGGGTGTGTTGATGAGAAACGAATCTAAACCCTAAACAAATGCACTGCACGGGAGTGCTTTTGATTTGAGAGATCCATCTATACAATTCTAGCCTAAACCAAGAAATCGCCATTCCATACTTGCTTCGGTCACAAAGTGAAGGATATGGGGTTGATCTTAGGGAGGGACGCAAAGAAGGTGTTGAGATTGTGAAGGTGTTGGCTGTTTATGACTTGTATCTGAACGTCGAACTCGCTTGCACAATGTAAGCTATCAGTTCTGGGTGTTTTATGGATACTGTGACAACACTTGGTTTTTCTGTGTCTGTCTCGTTTAGAAATAGGTGAAGGACCTATCTATACAAGTCATTGAGCGCAAACCCTCATCTCGTAGGAAGTGGAGGAAGTTGAGTGATGGAGTAGTGGGGTCGTGTAGGTGATTACATGATCACGTCTTGGCCCACTTCCCTCATCACCTTAACCGTCCATGCCTCCTGACACGTTCTTGTAAATGGGCGTATTGCACGCCGCACGCTGTAAACCGCCAGACTAATACCCCAGTAAGTATCCCCCAGTTTGTGACATGCTTGATGTCTCGAATGAGCGGATCGTGGGACCCACAGGAAATAGCATACGGTGCTAAGTTAAATAACTAAGTTATTTAAGAAATTGATATTCATGAAATATCGTGTATGCTTGATGCATGTAATGCATTGAAAACAATCAATATGTATGAAGCATCGATGTTTTAAAGCTTAATGGAGTAAGTCGCGGATTAAGCGTCTTAAAATAGCAGCATGTTCAAACATCTTCAAGGGAACGTTCGAAGGCCGCATGGGCGGGCCATCCCTTGGTCGATCACTCCCTATGGTAGAGTGTCGTATGGTGATCACCAAGGTGCCTCATTGGTTGTTTAACTCTTAGCTTAGGTTGTCTGACAAAGCTGGCAAAGTTGGACGGACGAGCTGATCTACGACATATATTTGCGACCGTTGATGGATTTTTAGGGTTTTAAAGAGGTGCGCAAACATCACTCTTTAGCTTGACCGAATCAAGCATGGACAACGTTTTTGGTGGGACCGACCGGGCATGCGTGTAGACGGCCTGCCGGTGTGCATGTCCTTACCACTTTGTCTCATGAAGGTGCGATCTAGGCCACTCAAGTCGACTGGCAAAGATGAGTGGTCGTGATAGATTTGTGATAGAAACCCTTTGCCGCAAAGGATTTGGGAACCGCGTGATATGCCTCCTTTGGGCGTGCGTTCCGAGGCGCTCGGCCATGGTTGGACTAGGCCGATTGGTCACACGCATAGGTGGTCCCGCGGTGATCGTGTTGATACTCTTAGTACGTCTTAAGTCTATATCTACACCCTCCTTTTAGGCTGGCGAAGATGGATGGACGCGATCGAACTGCGGCAGTTATGCAGCGCCGCAAACCCTAATTAAGGTTTTAAAACGGTCGCGTACGCGTGACTTTGGCTAAGCGGTTTGGAAGGCTATGCTCCTCCTTTGGGGAGACCGACCGTGTGGGGCCCACGTTGGGCCGACGGTGAACACATGTGTACCTGTCAGATGGTCCTAGGAGCGATCTAAGCCATCCAAATATGCTGTCTAAGTTGGATGGTTGAGATCAATTTAAGACGCTAGTGTGATGACCCTCGAAAAGCCTCACGCCCATCGTGTTTTGGGCAAACATTCATGGATCTATGGCCATGTCGTGAGCAAGACGATCAGGTAGGGACAGAGTGGGCCCGCCAATGTGTGCATTGGCGCTTCAATGATCATTCGCGGGATGATCTAAGCCGTCCAACCAGGCTGGTGAAGTGGGACGGTCGTGATGATTTTAAGACTGCCTTGAACAGTCTAAGCTCATCGAGCTTCTTCCAAAGCAGCGCAACCACCCTATTTTAGGGCTGGCGTTTGACGTGCTGGAAGGAGTTCGTGTGATGTTCGACCGGCTAGGGCATAAACGGGACCGCCAGTGGTCATCACGATGATCGCCTACTGTTGCCAGGGTTTGGCTAGGCTTGTTAACTTGTGTGGTTGTGATCGTTTCCGAGACTGATATGGACAGTCCAGATTTTCCTTAAGGAAATTAAATGCGTTCGATCGAGCTGAAAGTGCATCGACTCGAAATTCTCTTTGTCAAAGAGTAGCCTGTACGGGTATTTTGTGCATGTCTCAAAATTGGCACTTGGAGATTCATGTTACTCTGCTGAGAGTAAACACTCAGTCGTCATGTCATGCTAATAATGAGAGATTTTAAAGTAACAGCACAGGAAACACTAGGCTAACCATGCATTAATTAATAATGCTAAAACTCACAAAATATTTGGGATTGTTGTTACATGCACCATTCTTGGTGAATTTTGTGTATTCATCGAATTGCTTTGAATAAATAAGGTGAAGAGGTACTCCTCACTTGTTAAACGGATGTACCCTTTGCAGGATGTCAGCATATTAAATACTGGTTTTATAATTTTAGCCCTGAACTAAAATCCACCATCAACAGTTTGGTTACCCAAATCCTTGGAATCGCTTTTCTCACGGGAATCATTTTTCTAGCAAATCCTCTTTATGGAGTCCGATCCCTCCCCCCTAAGATTTGTTGGGAAACTTATCAAAGGATTATAGACTCACTTTTTTTTTAATTTTAAATCTTATATATACAATTTTAAGATTATGAGGGTAATGCCAAACAATAGACGTACTTTAAAACAAGATACTTTTATGAATCCTATGAATTTTAAATGAGTTACCAAACACACGAGGGAATCCCAGAATTTGTAATCCCATGGGATTATAAATCCTCGAAATCAAGAATTATGCAAACAAACCCACCATTATTTTTTCGTAACCAACTATGAGAAGATAACCGAGTTTGCAATGAGTTTCTTCGATTCCCAAATAGGTAGCGTCCCTGTTTTATAGCAACAAACAATTACCAATTCAAATCCAGTTAAAACTCCTACAAAATCTCCACCAACTCTTGCCAAAATTCACATAGGTTTAACTTCCATTTTCCCGCCAAAAACATTCTTCAAAAGAGAAGGAAGAGGGGTTCCCCGTAGCAATTTGGTGGGTGCCCATAGCAGTGGGGTGCAAATAAGCAAAACTTGAGTGCCTTTATCAATTTATGGGGTGCCTATATCGCATTTGGGTGCCCTTATCATTTCTTCGGATGCCTTTAACAACTGATTTTTTCCAAAATGTTTATTGCCCAAAAACACCTACAAGCACATAAACTAACACAATAAATACCAAATCGAGCACTAACAATTATAGAGGATTGCGAAAAATCAGACACAAAAATGTGTCTATCAAGATACTGAAGAAATTGAGTAACGAAGGAGTGTTTACTTGGTCTCAACTGTATGAAGTTGCGGTAGTCAATTTGTAAAGAGGCTTAATTCTGAGAGGATATATTATAAACTGGATTAGGTTTCGGGGTTTTCTGCAATGCAGTTTTTCTCGTCAACAAAACCTTATGTATCTATGCGATTTAATTTACTTCTGCATTATATGTTTTTATCTTTATTATCAAAGTAAATACGCATCTACGTCAATCCACTTGGTAACGGTCTCATAGTAAATTCGAAATAGAACCAAACTATGGGATCAAACCCTTTAAAGTACCTGCACACAAAAACTTGAATCCTCTTGTGATCAATCACGCACAGAACGGAGTCTGTTAACAATGAATGATCACAAGATGTCTTTAGATCTAGAAACAGTTCTAAAGATTCTGTCGATACTTTGATCTAGTTTGAGTGACCCCTATGTCAGAAGAGAATGCTCTCAAGAATAACCAAATTAGGTGCAATCAAAGTTTCAACAAACGTTAGTCAATCAAATCAATAATCGAAAGCTAAAATAACAATGCAATTATCTAGTTTCCCACCAACTGTACTCGTAGAGCTTCTTGATCCCACATATGTATTTAAATGAGCGGTCGTAAAATATTTCGCTTAGTTAGGGTACTTCCCTCTCCGGATAGACGGCTCCACCAGAAACAACACGAATGAAGTTTGCCTGGCTCTTAAGATAGTTTGGAAGAAATGCAAGCTCAACTATTTATAGACCAGGGTTGTTTGGATAATAAGGAAACTTCAAAACCGAAATTCTCAAGATATGCAATAAGTACCTAATTTCGGTTTTCCTCTTTCCAATTAATGTCTAACAATATTTCGGTTTTCCTATTTCCAATTAATGTCAAACAATATTTCCGAAATCTCTCTTAGAAAACTTCCAATATTATTTTAGCACATTACTAATATTCCTTAATCTAGAGATATGTTTTGATTGTTGGTAAATTAAAACATATAAAATCGAAAAACTTAATTAAAAGATTCTCAATATTTCGGTTTGGGATCACCTTCAGTATAAGAACAATTATGAATAAGAATTGTGCACATGTTCAAATTATGTCGACATCCATAACTCTCCTATCTTAGTAAACCTTAATTCCAAACTCACTCAAAACTGTGAAGTAATATGTGAACTTGAGATTCAGTTTTTCCTTTGGGACCAGTTCTACCATGACACCTAACATAGGTTAAGTTTTGGTTCTACCAAGTCTCCAACATAGGTAGGGATCGGTTCCACCATGGTTCCTAACATAAGTTAAGAAATTATTCATACCAAGTTCCCGAAATGGGTAGGTATCAGTTCCACCATGGTTCCCAACCTTTAATAATTTGGCATACCAACTTCTCAATATAGGTAAAGACCGGTTCTACCTAGACTCTCAACATAAGTTTAAGAATCGTTTACATCAGCTTCCCAAGATAGGTAAGGATCAGCTCTACCTAGACTCCCAATATAATTTTAGGAATAGATTATACCACATATCCTACCATAGGCATGATTCGGTCATAAAAGAAATTCATGAAAAACCGGACCAACATACCTATTAATTTCCTTTCGATTACGAAACAATTTCGTATATATACTTCCTTTAAACAAATGTTATAAAACATTGTTTCCTATGATGAAATCACACCAATATCCCATACACGCAATCAAGTAACAAGTTACATAGGTTATGTTGATGTCGTACTTACGAAGTTCAAAAGATAAGCATTTTACTTCGTAATTCAATATACTTCCTTGACATTTTGTTCGTAATAATATGACCAAGTCTAATACTAGAGTTTCATAAATACATACTTCGCATGTTATGTTTTCAATCAAAAGTGACTTGAAAGATACGTTAGGAATGGAAACAAGTTTAAGTCAATATTACTAACCTCAAGTGGAAGGATGATATCTTCGTTGTAGTCGTTACTTCTTCACGTTCTTCAGGTGTTCAGAGTAATACTTGTAAGTCTCAACATTCCTAGACTTTCTAGTCTAACCTAAACGAAGTTGACTCTAGTAATTAATCAAGCGACTCTAGATGAGTTTTTATACTAAAATATGACAACCAACCTTGACATACCAACGGTTGGTGGGTTCAACCAAGCTATGCTCTAACAGTTAGTTAACTAGTTTTTCTTATCAAGGAATCGACTAGACTTGAATAATTGATTCTTATATTTGACAAGCCTGAACTAAGAACATATTTAACTTAGTTACTCTTATCAAGAATCAAATAGAATAAAATAAATGATCCCCATTTTGTTAAGCGAAAACAATTGATACCAAACAATAAAGAAGATACCAATTCAAAAAGTCAAAAACAGAATTGACATAGTTTTTCTTAACCGGAACAATGGAAACACAATAATCAATCCATACAATCATAATGAAAATAATCAAGTACATCATATTTCGTTAAGAAAAGCAAAATATAGGGAATTAAATAAAGCTTTTCTTAACAAGATAAACGATTAACTAACACAAAAATCGTACCTTACGCTTCGACATTGCAAACTAAGATCAGAATTAACTTAGTTTTCATACCAGGAAAGATTAAAATCATAATACTTCCCTTGGTTTCCACATCAACTCTCCCCACGAAGTTGTTATCATTAAGTACCAGTTCAATAAGAACTCTCCCCTTGTTAGTTGTTATTCCCCTGCAAATACAAAAGAACAACAACAAAAACAACCTTTACCAGAGAAAGGTTGAATCCGGTTTTATCTATTACGTGCCAATAGTAAAAGCCTAAACTAAAACTTATATTATGATAAATACACAACTTGTGTAAACATAAATCGTTAATACCTTCAATGTGACTTTCACACATGAGTTTATCAGTATCTCTTCATGATCCTTTGATAAAGTCTACCTAAAAAGGCTAGAACTTAATTCTGCTAAATCAAAAAGTCACACAAATCATAAGAGATTACCAGAATATGAGATCGTAAATTAGGGTTAGTGAAAACCAAAATAATATCTCATCACGGAAGGCACTCATATGTATATAAAATATTTAATTTATAGAACATAAACAAACATTAGTATATGTGACTTACATATGAGCTATATAATCACAACTTTCTTATGATCTTGGTATAGCAATCACAAGGATATGATCTGAAGATCGGCTATTCCCGAAAATCGCTAATCATAAGAGAGTGAGCCAATATATGGAACTGCAACACTACGGTTTATCCATGACTCAATTGAAATACACCATAAATATTCAACAGAAAATCAAGTGTTGCATTTTACCTCAATCTTGTAGGAAATTAAATTACAAAACCAACCCAAAAATAATGAGGTCATTTTGAGTTTGGACGAAGAAGTTATGGGCAAAACAGTTTTACACTCCTTCGTATGGACTAGAACCGATCTTACCATGATCCATAAACCAGGTTGGGACCGATCCATGGACTAGGTTGGGACAAATCCTAACATGATGGGATGGATCCTAACATGAATCCACACACAAAACTGTTATAGTCATAACTTTTGCATACAATGTTCGAATTCAGTGATTTTTGGCTCGTTTTAACCACATAAACAAGAGATACACATATATGACTTGTAGATATAAATATCACAAACTAAAAATCACCATTTCTATCAAATTCTCAATTATGGATAGAAAATGTGTGAGTAAAGAAGAGAAAAATCTTCCTGAAGATGTACTCAGTTTCATGTGCTTCCTCACCTTTCATAAGATTGATCACAAGGTGAGCATGCACATTCCAATACAACTAGGTTTTATTAAGATAAGCCTTGTCTTGTTCGTCAAAGGTGACTAATACATAATCATCATTCTTGAACCTCTTGATTGGTTTGCTTTCTCTTGTATTTCTTCTTTGACTTGTGATTAAGAGTGTCATTATCACAACATTCATTCGTAGAAGAGTTTTTAGACAACAAGATGTATTTCATTAATCTTTCAGGAAGACTCTCAAAAATATTTTTACCAACATTTTTCAATCGAGTATCATTCTTGTGTATGGAGGACTTCTTATAAATGGATTTCGCAAAAGCGGATTTCTCATTTATACCATTTGGACCATTTTGTCATATTACTAGGGTTCCTTGAGTCATTTCGTGGGTGTAGTCAACTTAGTAGGGCAGAAATTATTAGCAGAAGAATTAATTATCTATATAATGATTAGTAGCTTGAATTAGTAGGGATTAGTCGTTAATTAATTATTAGGGTTTCTTCTAATCCAACGGTTAATCAGTAGGGATATGTTCATCTACGGCCCCAGTCTGTTAGGGTTAGTTGGTTAGATGAGTATTTATACTCGCTTGTAAGGAACTTCGAGGGAGTGAAAAAAAATAAAAAAAATAGTGGGTTGTTCTCTGTATTCGGAGGCAGATAATTTATTTGTTATTGTTAGGGTTCTTAGTATCCTTGTTCTTTATAGAACAATTGGTATTAGAGTAGGCTAGATCCATCATGACTGGTCCATCAATCAAATAGTTAGATAAACACTTTGAAAATCACTCTAAGGAGATGAAATCTCTGTTTTCAAAACTATCAGAAGATTTAACAAAGATAGCAGAAGGTGGAGCTGCACAAAGAAAGGATGCTTCTGATAAAACAGAGAGGTTATTATCATCAATAGAGAGGTTTCTAATATAGTCACATGACTATCAGAAGAGTATTGAAGCAGCCATAAATGAGTTTAGTCAAGGAACAAGAATAAAGAGGCAGAGGACGAATCATGAGCAAATGGGTACTCTGAAACACCACCAGAGGAGGGTACACATGCTTTTATCAACACCAATTGTCACTCTCACAGAACTCCCAAGCTGGATTTTCCTAGGTTTGATGGAGACAACCCAAGGGGGTGTATCCGTAAATGCGAAAGATTTTTCTCTATAAACAAAAATATTGAAGAAAAGGATTATGTTGGTACGACGTCTTTATACATGGAGGGTAAAGAAGATGCTTGGTTCTTTGACTACCATATTGGTAAGGTCTTTATATCTTGGAATCATTTTTCACTTGCAGTCTATACTCGTTTTGAGGATATAGCCAATGATAATTATGTTGGTACGTTTAATAAAATTATACAAATATCTACGTTGGAAGAGTATTTTGAGAGGTTTGAGACACTCAAAGCTATCATGTTGAGCAAAAAAACCCATATGACAGAAGCCTATTTTGTGCTTAGTGTTAGAGCATTGCTCGGTCGAACTCGCATGTGTTGCTATCTCAAGCATGTTTGTCAATGTTAGTGATCAAAATTATAAGTCTTGATTTCTAGTCTACTATAGCTAAGGTCTCGGACTAGGATAGAAAGTGTAGTTGAGCTCAAGAACTTCATGGAAATCATCATACAAGACAAAGGACTACTCAAGGAACCGGTGGATCTTCATCGACTAAAAGGTATGTGGAGACTTGAACTTATCTATCACTCAAAAGTCTATTTATCTCCTATCTTGAGACAAAAGTCGTTTTTCTATATAGACTTAGATTATACACATTTGCTATTTCGAGCCGAGTTTATCTCGCCTATCTATTTCTCGAAATATGTGTTGGTAAGCTTTCGCTTTAACCAAGTTCATCTTTACCTAGTGACGAAATTCATGATAAGTTTCAATCACTTTGGAAATTGCTTACTTTGACGAAAAATAGTTTGTGAATAACAACTATAGAATATCAACGTCCTCTAAGAATGTTTCAATGATTGAAATGAGAGTTTAGATTATATAACCATTGGAGGATATAAGCATTGTTGTGGAAACACATATATGTATAAGTCCTTATTCCTTGAACCGAAGTTCGCGAACTTTGTTGATCAAAAGAACCGGCATGGTGGCGTGATCCAAGTCCGCGAACTCAGTCCGCGAACTGGCGGAAGTTCTTGTCCCGAGAATTTCTGCTGGAGTTTGTGAACTCCGTCCGGGAACTTAAGTCCACGAACCCAGTCCGCGAACTTGAGTAGGTTATATCTAAAAACGATGTTTGTGAACTTATTCTTATATAAACTAAGGAATTCAAATGCAAACCGTGGCTATATAGTTCATGAACCGATTCGAGTGAATCAAATCGTTGTTGCTTCGATTTTGTCTTGTGTAGTTACATAAGATTTCCTTGCAATTGAACAACTCTCTAACTAGTTCATTTGAGTCACTTGAACTAGTTATGGTGAAGAAGAATATGGTTGATATGAAAGTGATCATATGGCTAACCATTTGGTTGACTATTGTTGAACCAACAATGTACAAGTTTGGGTACGGTTACACAAGCCTAGAAACGTGCATTTCATTTGTGTGTAACAATCTAGTATTCGATCTAACGGTTGAAAGATATTAGCTTGAATCTAAATCAGGTTTTCATCTGACGGTGAATATTGAATGCTTTATTACCAAGCTAACATTGATTGCAAACCCTGATTTGAAAGACTATATAAGGGAGAACTCTAGCAATTGGGAAACCTAATCCCCACACCTTCTGTGTGATACTAGTTGTGCTAATCTAGAGTCGATTCTCCTTTAACCTTTGGTTTCTTCTTCTAAACTAGGTTAACGACTTGAAGACTTCATTGGGATTGTGAAGCCAGACCGATACTACTTTCTCTTAGTTGTGTGATCTGATCTTGTTGTTTCTATCGTACGAATACAATTGTAATAATTGGCTTGAGATTTATATCTCCGATAGGCAAGATATAAAAGAAATCACAAACACTTCGTCTCATCGTTTGTGATTCCACAATATCTTTTTTCGCTGCATCGATTAGGATTATTGTGAGGTAATTGACAATACTAGGTTGTTCTTCGGGAATATAAGTACGGTTTATCAATTGGTTCATGTTCACCTTGATTTATCAAAAGACGGAACAAAACTCGTAGGTATATTCGTAGGAGAAGGATTTATCTATTACCGTAGACTTTTCTGTGTGATACAAATTTGTTTATTAAAGTCTTCGACTTTGGGTCGTAGAAACTCTTAGTTGTGGGTGAGATCAGCTAAGGGAATCAAGTACGTAGCATCCTGCTGGGTCAGAGACGTAGGAGCATAACTGTACCTTGGATCAGTGTGAGATTGATTGGGGTTCAACTACAATCCAGACCAAAGTTAATTTGGAGTAGGCTAGTGTCTGTAGCGGCTTAATACAGTGTGTTTTCAATCTGGACTAGGTCCCGGGGTTTTTCTGCATTTGCGGTTTCCTCGTTAACAAAATTATGGTGTTTGTGTTATTTCTTTTCCGCATTATATTTTGTTATATAATTGAAATATCACAGGTTGTGCGTTGTTCAATCAATTAGAATATCTGACCTTTTGGTTGTTGATTTAAATTGATTGACACTTGGATATTGGTCTTTGGTACCATCCAAGTTATCTCTCTAGTATTTGATAAAGACTCGCAGATTTCTATTTGCTTGAGTATATATCAAATCGAGAGATTGAGATATAAACTCTTTGATATACTTTTTATCTAGATTGAGTCTGACTGTCTAGTTGATTCTCTAGAAAGTATATTGGAGTTTGTCCATACAGATTGCTAAGAGAAATATTGGGTGTGGTTGTTGTACCCCCACTTTTTCACTTAGCTTCATGAGTGGTCTGAAAGAAGAGATAAAAACGACTATACATATGTTCAAACCCACCACCTTATCTGAAGTGTTTCAATTATCTAGATTACAAGAACTTTCTTGGATGGTCAGCAAAAGAAATTCAAATCATCATTTAGGCCACAATCCACAACCACCATTTCCCCTCATCTTCTAATTCTAATCCCAAATTCACTCAAACCACTACTTCATGCAAAAACCCTGTCAATATCAATTAAGGGCCAAATAAAAATTTCAACAATAAACCAAACTTCAGATACCCACCCAGCAAAAGACTTTCTTATGAAGAGATGAATGAGAGGAAGGTTAAGGGACTTTGCTTTAACTGTGATTCTCCATTCAAAGCTGGTCACAGGTGTAAACAACAACAAATTTACATGCTAGCTCTAGAAGAGGATGAAGAAGAAGGAGAGCAGGAGGGTACTTTCAATAATGTTGAAGAGGAAGGTGAGACACCCATTGAATCAGACATGGAGATCTCTCTTCGTGCCTTAACTGGCAGCTCAAGTAGTGAAACTATTAAAATCCTTGGCTTCATTAAAAGAAATTTATTTCTATATTGATTGACATTAGAAGTACACACAACTTCATAGATACTGATTTAGCTCAGCAACTACAATGTGAAGTGGAACTAACAACTCATCTCCTAGTCACAGTTGCTAGTGGAGATAAGACAATAAGCTCAGGGTTGTGCAAATAATTACCATGGTCTATGCAAGGTAGTAAGTTCTCTGGTGATTTGAGGTTGTTACCTCTTGGAGGTTGTGACATGGTTCTTGGAGCTGATTGGTTAAGAACTTTAGGTGATGTGGTGTTTAATTTTGAGAAGCTTTGGATCACTTCTTACACCATGGGAAGAAGATTACTCTAGATGGTACAAGGGATAATCCTACATTGAAGATGACGAGTGCTAGTGCACTCAAGAGATTAATTAAGAAGAGCATTCATGGATAGTTGGACAACTATTTTCAATCTCCACCACCTTATCTCAACAAACCATTCCCTCACCCATCAAGAATTTGATTCAAGAATTTTCTGATGTTTTTAAGGAGCCTAAAACTCTTCCACCCCAAAAAAACTTGGATCACTCCATTCCTCTCAAGCCCAAATAAACACCCCCAATCAAAGACCCTATAGGTGTCCTTACATTCAAAAGTCTGTAGTGGAAGCATTGGTGAAGGAGATGTTACAATCAGGTATCATCTAGACCAGCCATACTTCCTTTGCATCACCCGTTCTCTTGGTGAAAAAGAAGGGAAACTCTTAGAGGTTTTGTGTGGATTATAGGAAGTTAAATGAGGTTACAATCAAGGACAAGTTCCCCATTCCAGTAATTGATGAACTATTAAATGAGTTACATGGCTCCATGGTATTTACCAAATTAGATCTCAGGTATGGGTATTATCAGATAAAGATGTTTGGGCCAGATATTCACAAGACTGCCTTTAGAACTCATGAGGGCCATTATGAATTTAGGGTGATGCCCTTTGTTTTAACCAATGCTCCAGCCACCTTTCAATCACTCATGAATGAGGTATTCAACCTCTTTCTCAAAAAAATTGTATTGGTCTTCTTTGATAATATTTTAATCTACAGTTCATCTCATGAAGAGCATGAGAAACATCTCAGGCAAGTATTAGAGGTGTTAAGGAAACACAATTTATTTGCTAATAAATCCAAATGATGCTTTGCTCAAGAAGAGTTAGAGCACTTGGGTCACATCATAACAGCTAATGGTGTAGCTGCAGATCCTTCAAAGGTGGCTAGCATGGTATCTTGGCCCACTCCTTCCTCCTTAAAGGAATTAAAAGGATTCCTTGGGCTTAATGGCTACTGTAGAAAGTTTGTGAAGGGATATGGAGGTGTTTTCAAACCATTAACTGGCCTCCTAAAGAAAAATGCCTTCTTATGGAATGATGAAGCCGATGCTACATTTCAAGAGATCAAGCAAATAATATGTAAGACTCCAGTGTTGGCTCTTCCAGACTTTACCAAACCATTCATTTTAGAAGTTGATGCTTGTGTTAAGGGAGTTTGGGATGTTCTAATACAAGAGGGAAGACCCATAGCATTTTTTAGCAAGCCATTGGGGCCTAAATCTCAAGGAATATCCATTTATGATAAAGAGATCTTGGCTATAATGATGGTTGTATCAAAATGGAGAAATTATTTAGGAAACCATTTTATAATCCACACAGACCAACAAAGCATCAAATATTTTGTGGAGCAGAGGATGACTAATGTACTTAAATAAAAATGGCTTATGAAACTTCTTGGGTTTGATTATGAGATCAAATATAAAAAGAGGCTAGGGAACAAAGCTGCAGATGCCTTATCCAGGTTTCCTGTTACTTCTTGCCACTCCATTTTTTCCTTACAACCTACATGGGCCACATATATCATCAAGAATTATGAAGATGATAGTACTGCAAGTGATGTCATACCTAAACTTATTATTTCTCCTTCATCAGTCAACAACTATACTTATAATAGTGGCATACTAAGTTACAAGGACAGACTTTATGTGGGAGTTGGACATGGAGTAAGAAATGTTATTATCAACTCCTTACATTCCTCATCTGTAGGGGGAAACTCTGGTATACAGGGCACTTACATGAGAGCTAAGTCTTACTTCTACTGGCCAGGTATGAGAGTTGCTATCATCGAATTTGTATCTGCTTGTGATACTTGTCAGAGGAACAAGGGGGGCCATACCTATCCAGCTAGTCTTCTACAACCATTGCCCATTCCTGTGCATGCTTGGCAACATGTCTCCATGGATTTCATTGAAGGACTTCCAAAATCTGGTGGTAAGGATGTGATTTTGGTTGTAGTTGATAGAGTCACCAAGTATGGGCATTTTATGTCTCTTAGCCATCCCTTTACAGCCTCTATTGTAGCTCAACACTTCCTCAACAATGTGTTTAAGTTGCATGGGTTACCAGCTTCCATCACATCAGACAGGGACAAAGCCTTCATTAGAAACTTCTGGCAAGACCTATTTCAAGCCATTGGTACCAGTCTATATCTCAGCACAACCTACCATCCACAAACTGACGGTCAAACTGAGAGAGTCAATGGTTGTCTAGAAAACTATTTAAGATGCATGACTAGGCATCAACCTAAAGCATGAAGCAGGTGGTTACCACTAGCAGAGTGGTGGTAAAATTCTAACTACCATACCAGCCTACACATGACCCCCTTCAAGGCATTATACGGATATCAACCTCCCTACCTGGATTTTCCTCTTGCTGTCACTACTTCTGTTGCTGATGTTGAGAAATATATCAAGGAGACGGATCAGATGTTGAGTATACTTAAGGAGTCCTTACACAAGTCTCAGGAAAGGATGAAGTTCTTCGCTGACTCAGAGAGGACTGACAGATCATTTGAAGTGGGAGATCAGGTCTACCTCAAACTGCAACCTTATAGACAAACCATTGTTGCTTTGAGGAGAAACATGAAGTTATCTTCTAGATATTATGGGCCTTTTACAGTAGAGGAGAAAATTGAATCTGTTGCTTAAAAGTTACAGCTGCCGGCTGACTCCAAGATACATTCAATTTTTCACGTCAAGAATAAGGTTGGAGAAGCAGTTGTTCCTATTCCCTAGCTACGTCTGGTGGATCAACAAGGTTTGATCAAGGTAGAGCCACTTTCCCTGCTGGGAGAAAGAGAAATAGATCGACATGGTCACTTGGTTCATCAGTTACTCATCCAATGGACCAACTCGACTCCTGAAGATGCTACTTGGGTGGATGCTACTAATATTCAGGCTCACTACCTTAAGTTCCATCCTTGATGACAAGGATGTCGACCAGGAGAGGGTATTGTTATATCACTAGGGTGCTTTGAGTCATTTCGTGCGTGTAGTCAACTTAGTAGGGAAGAAATTATTAGCAGAAGAATTAATTATGTGTAGTAATGATTAGTATCTTTAAATAATAGGGATTAGCCATTGATTAATTATTAGGGTTTCTTGTAATCCAACGGTTAATCAGTAGGGATATGTTCATCTGATGGCCCTAGTCTGTTTGGGTTAGTTGGTTAGCTGAGTATTTATACTCGCTTGTAAGGAACTTCCAGGGCCTGAAAAGAAATAAGAAAAGAGTGGGTTATTCTCTGTATTCTGAGGCAGATAATTCATTTGTTATTGTTAGGGTTCTTAGTATCCTTGTTCTTTATAGAACACATTTCCCTTTCGGATACTTTGCGAAACATCCTTTCTCCAATTTGGAACATCAGATCTTGTCTTCTCATTTATAATATCATCTCTCTTTAAGTAATCGGGTCTTTTATGAGATGACCTTGTCGAGCGATAGGCAAAACTTGAACTATCATTATAATAATTATTTTCATTAAACTTTGCACAATAACGATCTGAGTTCTTTTGGGGAGAAAACTTAGACAATTCGTTTGATACAAAAGAAAGTGTATCATGCATCTTACGAACTTTACATCCCCATTGCCAGTGTTCTTTATTACTACAAAAATAACAATATTTACTAACATAAAGAGTGTGAGTTTTAATGTTACCTTTTTGTGGATCCACTTGCATTGGATCTCGACGAGTTTTTTTCTTTTTCTTATCTTTATTCAACGTTGTTGCTTTCTTGACATTAGAAGAAGTGCTTTCTTTGATGGTTGCATTTGAAAAGTCTGGTTGAACATGATTCTTAATTAGGCTTGACAAGCTTTACTTCTTTACAAGAAATAGAAGCATCTTTGACATCAGTGGAATTCTCAGGTTGAGAAGAACTTATAGCTTTGATAAATTTTACCTCTTTGTTAATATTTGAAGCATATATTCCCTTTATAGCCCAATCCTCATGTATCACGATGATTTTGGCTTGCTTCTAACATTGAGATTAAATTGTTTGATCTATTATTGGACTTTTTCAAGTACAAATTTTCTTCTTCTAACATTTTTATTTTATCAAAAACACCAGTTAGATCAGCCTCGAGGTGTTTTTCTCGAGAGAGATAGCTTCAAAACTTAGTTGTTGTTGTTACTTAATTTTGCTTCAGATTCATCAAATTTATTTTCCAAAAATAGACCTTTTCAAGAGCAGCATCACGATCTTTCTATAAATGTTCCGCACAAGAAAGACTTGCACTTACTTTGTTTTCAAGACTCTGAATTTGTTGAGAATCATTCCTCAACATTTCGATATCTTTTCGAAGCCTTTGAAACTTAGTAATTTTGATTGCAAATCATCCTCAAGTGTCTTTATACTATTACGAGACATACTTAGGAGAATTTTATTAAAAATCAACTGTTTACAGTCCTGTTTCATCTTAGAGTTTGTAACCTCTGATTCTGAGAGTAGTTTAACAACCTCTTGCGATACGTTAACCGAATCTTTCATTGATTTTCTCTTTCGCTTAATCTTATTTTGACTCATGTCTTATAGGTTGGATCGCACCAAACACAGATTATTAGATTTTTTTGTGTTTGTCTGCTCTGATACCAATTGAAATTACGAGGGTACCC
This sequence comes from Papaver somniferum, assembly GCF_003573695.1. NCBI lineage: Eukaryota > Viridiplantae > Streptophyta > Magnoliopsida > Ranunculales > Papaveraceae > Papaver > Papaver somniferum. Next base: position 229,212,788 of record NC_039364.1, on the reverse strand, counting down.
AAATATACCATGCTTTTTCGTTTCAACCTATAAGTCCGATACCAAGTGTAACGTCTATGTGAAAAGTCATGTAAATACCAAAAATCTATTGTGCCACATGGCACAATATTAAAGGTGGAGCAACTTATTAGGTTACAACAACACACACTATATCGCTTCTTAGATTGCTTAATTATGAAGCTATCTCCATCAACATGTGGTGCATTAATAAAGGTGGGAGTAGAAAGTACACTACAATTGGTACACCAAAACACTACCAAGATTGCTTAATTGTTAAGCAATAGGATATAGTATAGGCACACGGGTGTGTCTGTTTGTCAAAGGTAGCTGGGCAGTCTGCTCAGCATTTAATGCGAAGGCGTAGTCTTCAACCACGTGGGTTCAGAGTAAGTGGCATCCTCTGATTGGGGAAGGTACAGATTGTATGGAGGATTAATATCTCACGAGCGTACATGGGTGAAGCTGAGGTGGCATAGTCTGACTGGAGATGGTGAACGTTTAACGAAGGTACCAGTTTGACCAAGTGTTAGAGCACTGCTCAGTCGAACTCGAAAGCGTTGATATCTCAAGTTGTTTGTCAATGTTAGTGATCAAAACTATAAGTCTTGATTTCTAGTCTACTTATAGTGATGTCTCAGACTAGGATAGATTGTATAGTTGATTATTAGACTTCACATCGTTCATCAATTGAAGACGAAAACTACTAAGGAGAGCTTGTGGAACTTCATCAACAAAAGTGTTAATGGTGGTTTTTGAACAAGGGGTAAAACCGTAAAACCTCACGTATAACATGACGTCACCGGTGACACTAACACATTTATTAGAGCATTTAACGCGCTTATGTCAAAATTACCAGGGTACCCTTTTTCAAATACTAAATTAGGGTTTCGATGCGCGAAAACCTAAGTTCACAGATACCGCACAACCATTACGCAAAAAGCATGGCAAACATGCCAAATGCACGCACCGTGCAATCATCGCGCAGAACATAGCAATTGCACATACCGTGCAATCACTGCGCAAAAGCATCGCAATCATGCCACTCACACATGTCACACAACATGCCAAATGCACGTACCGTGCAAACATCGCGCAAAACATAGAAATTGCATGTACCGTGCAATCATTGCGCAAAAGCATGGCAAACATGCCAAATGCACGCACCGTGCACTCATCACACAAAACATAGAAATTGCATGTACCATGCAATCATTGTGCAAAATATGGCAACAATGCCAAAACTACAAATAACGCGCAACCATTGCGCTAAATATGGCAACCACGCCAAACCGCAAAGCAACGCGCAATCATCACGTTAACGATGCCAAAAATCCAAAACGTATCACCATTGGAACATGTCGTGCAACCATTGCAACCTGGCATGCCAAGTCGTGCAACCTAGGGCCAAAGCCGCCACACGCGCCATTGGCACATGCCGTGCAACCCTTGCAACCTGCCATGCCAAGCTGTGCAACCTAGGGCCAAAGCCGCCACACGCGCCATTGACACATGCCGTGCAACCCTTGCAACCTGGCATGCCAAGCCGTGCAACCTAGGGCCAAAGCCGCCACACACACCATTGGCACATGCCATGCAACCCTTGCAACTTGGCACGCCAAACCTAGGGCCAAAGCCTCCACACGCGCCATTGGCACATGCCATGCAACCCTTGCAACTTGGCATGCCTAGGGCCAAAGTCGCCACACACGCTATTGGCACATGCCATGCAACCCTTGCAACTTGGCATGCCAAGCCGTGCAACCTAGGGCCAACGCATACCACACATGTCATTGGCACATGTCGAGCAACACTTGCACTTTGGCACTTCCACTTGCACCCGACGTGCTACCCAGGACCAGGGCATACCACACATGCCATTGGCACATGCCGTGCAACCCTTGCACTTTGGCATGCCGCGCCTACATCAAAGGCCACGATTCCTCTTATACAAAATCTCGACCGTCGAAGGTCGCCACTGAGCCTGCAAGTCTCTCAAGCTCAACTTATCAAACACCAGCGACATGCTACATGTTTTCCATGAAAACACTCGAGACATCAAAACATATGTCACAAACTGGTGGATGCTCATTAGGGTTTTGGTTTGGCGGTCTACAGCGTGCGGCATACATGCCCGTTTCAAGAAAGTTTAATAAGAATAAAACGGGTAGTAAATGCAGGAAGTAATGGTGAAACTCTCTTTCATTATGGAACATCAATTCCATCAAATTCCATCAATACCAGGCGTTACCACCTCTTCCCATTTAACTCATTCGTTTCTTTTCTTACGGGGCTAGAGTACGTTTCACCTGGACTTGTATAAATAGGTTTTACCTATTTCCACCAAGACACAAGTTTTTGGTCAGGGAGAAATACAACACTCAGAAAAGAAACTCTTTCTAGCTTTCTCAAAGCTTTCATCTTTTGATACAAGTCAAGTACTACTCTTCCAGAACTTCTCTGGTCTCAACACTTTCTTCGCTTTCCTCCCTAAACCATCCCTTCTCCTCCTCTTTGTGACCGAAGCAAATCCGGAACTGCCATTTCTTGGTTTAGGCTAGATTTGTATAGATTGATCTCTCGAATCTAAAGTACTCCCGTGCAATACATTTGTTTAGGGTTTATATTTGTTTCTCACCCACTCACCGAAATTACCAAAATCAGCAGAAACGATTTTCACCCATAAACAATTGGCGACCACAGTGGGAGATTGATCTTTCGGTTACAATATCAGCTTTCAAGAATCGATCTCATACTTCGATCCAGACATCAGGATGGCAGAAACAAGCAATTCATTCAGGGATCTACAACTCGACTGCCAGACAACGTGATTACCAGTCGTAAGACACAAGAGATGGCTGGGGACTTCACAATAACTGAAAGTAAACGATTCGGTCACCAGGAAACTCCAAAAGCGACTGGGGACTTTCTGCAGTCACGAAAACACTGCATACAAAATCGGTTTTACACGGGAAGGATCTTGTTTTCATCAGAATACCCAGGAAAACTGAGTAAGTCCAGACTAGACGAAATATACGATTTATTCTTTTAGGTTCTCGATAAGACTGTCATGCTATTTGATCTTATGCCAACTACCGACACACACTTTCATGAAAGCAATATCCTATTCGCAAGTCACAACCAGAGCAATACTATTAAAACCATTCATTTCAAAATAACCCAATATCCTCATAAAATACCAACCATCTATCAAAATCAATCAAACGTTAAAATAGGCACTTTGTTTGCCTTTCAAAAAAAAAGAGAGAGAACCTAAGCGAAAATTTGGAAAAGACAGAGGAACATTCAAGGAAAGTTATCCAACATGGGTCTGCTCTTCTTGGAGAAAGCCTCCCTTGCATCCTCGAAAGCCGCTCTCTTCAGAGTCAACGTCTTGTACAATTCTTCACTTCTGCCTCCTGCTATGCGATTTCATCTGCATAAATACTCTCGGCTACTACGGTTTTCAATTTCTGGATCTCAGCAAAGCCCTTGACGAACCACGAAGCGCTGAACTCATTTTCTATGCATATATCACGATGATACTTCCAACTGACGATGACATCCTCAGAAACGGTATGGACGGTCACTTCACAGATATCCTCGATGGAAGACAGAGCTTCATCCACACGTTTGACCAGCGCAAATCGACTGGTGATCTTCCTGGTTGTGGCGATATGTCCATACCTTTCCCGTATTTTGGTGTACAACACCTTGTACTTAGCCAGCACGCTGCAGCCAAAGACCAGCACATGACCTGGATAAGGAACCAAGTACGGGGGATCGAAAGTGGCGCATGCAACCAGACCCACAGCCGGCAAGGGGTTCTCTTTCACGCTTTCGTTGACAGTCGTCAGAGCATTCTCCATTGTTCAAGCCGCATCCATGCCTTTCGTCTTCCGAAGCACCAATATCAGTCGCTGCAGCTAAAGGCAAATCTTCACAAGCCTCTATCTCATAATCGTCTCCAGAATTAGATCCTTCCTGTAATCTTGAGTTAGACGTTTTCGAAAAAGAAGAAAGAAAGGAAAAGAAAAAAAAATGTCCAAGACTCACCGATCCGCTTCCCGAAGAAGATCCAGTGCTGCTGCCAGAAGAGATACCTTCGTCTTATGAACTCTTCTCTTTCTCTGACTCTTTCCTAGAGGGCTCAACACTGTCGGCCTTTATCAGAATAGGTGTTATTTCCTGACGACGAGCAAGCGCAGTAAAGGCGTCCACACTACCGAAACCCTGGTAGGAACAAGATGCAAAAGTTCATAAACAAAATGAAGATTTACACGTTTTAGTTGAGCCAGGGGAGACACCTACCTGAATATTGGCAGAATTGAAAGACACGGGGGTCGCCGAGTCTGTCGAAGCCGACCGAAATCCACCAGCGCGATTCTTCGACCTTCGTTCCTTCACCTGGGGACTGTCCACGTTACCAGGCGACTTTTGCTTAGTTGCAGAAGGATCCCTCAACATTGGATGCTTTGTCAAAACCTCAGGGGAGAGTCTACAATGGGCGTTCGCCACCATGTGATTCACAAATCCGCAGATAGTAAGAAACTCATCTTGCCAGAACTCATTATACTTGAAGGTCGTCGAAAAAACTCTTTCCAAGGGCAAAAAGGGTAGACGCGTACCCGGTACAAGAACGCTGGCATTGAAGACGACCGACAACGGATTCTTTGAAGCAACTGGATGACGAGAAAAGGGGATCCCTTGGTCGAAACCCATGTGACGGGAAACACGATCAATATTATAAGAAGCCACTTGGAAAGACCCCCTAAAGAAAGACGGCATACAACCAGACGTGCAACTCCGCATAAACAAGTTTTCACCAACACTCAGGTTACCTTCGGAAAGCAAAATCATATTTGGAGCAGAAGCAAAGGTGTTAACCTGAACTACATATGCATGCACCGGGGCCCACGGGCGAAAATTGACTTCGTGCGACTTGTCAAGGAACCTAATCAAGTTCGATCCAACTCTTGGACGCCTGTTCACCCATCGTAGAATTCTGGAGCCACCCCAACTCGCTGGAAGTGAAAGCAACGGCTTCAGATCATATTTCTCAAAAATGCTCCCACAACCACGCTTGAAGGAAGGCAACATGGACATAGGAGTCCACTTTCATATAACCATTTGAAACACGCATGTCCGCAGCCAGGTGATCCAGATGTGTATACAGAGAACCAAGGAACAAGCTACCAATGGGGAGAACTACGCCTTTCGCTAACTTTATGGCAATCATCAGAAGCTCTTGTCTTATCTCTTTCTTGCTGGAACCGTCATCGAAAACATCCCTGGACAACCAGAGAGCCATGAATGTCGCAACATGAAGTGTACTATTCTTTTGGATCGGGTCCAGCTCATCCGGGAACCATTGGGACATACACCATCCATAGAAGCACTTTTCATTCTCTCTATCCTTCGACTTCGCAACAAGAGTGGATCACATCTTTTCTTCATCTTCTGTCAGTTGGATATTTAGGTTTCATGTTACGGGAAGATTCAACAGAAGAGCCACGCTTTATAAGGAGGTCATTTCACCCCACCTACATACGACTGTATGAGTGTCCGGACACCATCTGGAGATAAAGGCAACTAAACCAGGAATATCCTTCCTAATTTGAAGATTTGCAGATGCCCTAACAGCATCAATGATCTGCGCTCGGGTCAAGTTAGCACTTACGTGTTCTTGGCTCACCATAAACTCAATCCATCTGTCGAAGGAGCGCAACGGGCTTTGACACATTCTAAAGTCAATATGGGAAGCAGAATACTCTCATCTATGAAGACAAAACCTTATTACACTCTCTTGTCAGACTGAACGGGTCCTCCTTTCATCTTCTGAACCGGTCAAGAGGATCGGCACGAAATTGGGATGATTTTTTCGGGCTGCGACAAGGGGCTTTGTGAAGAAGTCATCATCCGTGTTTGGCTTAGAACTACTAACGTCTTTTGGTAAAGCAAGACTTTTCCCGGGTGACATCTTGCCAGAGTTTCTTGTGTTGTTTTGCTAACAAGGTATCTACATCAAAAAGGCAAGACAATAAGAAATTATCACCCACACACGGCTACACCAAAATAAGGGAAAACCCTAAGCTACTAGGTTTTCACAAACACATTACCGCTGCATTCATGACGAAAGTCTACAGGTTCACAAGAATCACATTTATGACTAAGTTCTACGAAGATATGGAAGAACAATATTTTCTACGGATTCATGCGAAGCATATATACAGTTAGAGTTTTGCATGACAAAAGAAAAACAAGGAAGAATTAATTTGAGAAAGAGCGCCGGAAGACATACCTGGAATGTTAACTCGCCCTACTACTTTGTTGCTAACGCAAAGATATGGAGAAACAAAGGTACAAAATAAAAGGTGGATAACCTCTTTAATAGGCGTGATAGTTGGGGACTTCGAATAAGGGAAGGATTCCCTTTTCAAAGACGTGCATGAAGAAAGGCAGCCGGGCCCGCAATAGCAAGCAAAGCAGGGGACTTAATGTTGATGGTGGTTTTTGAACAAGGGGTAAAACCGTAAAACCTCACATATAGCATGACGTCACCGGTGACACTAGCACATTTATTAGAGCATTTAACGCGCTTATGTCAAAATTACCAGGGTACCCTTTTTCAAATACTAAATTAGGGTTTCGATGCGCGAAACCCTAAGTTCACACATATCGCACAACCATTACGCAAAAAGCATGGCAAACATGCCAAATGCACGTACCGTGCAATCATCGCGCAGAACATAGGAATTGCACGTACCGTACAATCACTGCGAAAAAGCATGTCAATCATGCCACTCACACATGTCACGCAACATGCCAAATGCACATACCGTGCAAACATCACGCAAAACATAGCAATTGCACGTACAGTGCAATCATTACGCAAAATCATGGCAAACATGCCAAATGCACGCACCGTGCACTCATCACACAAAACATATCAATTGCATGTACCATGCAATCATTGTGCAAAATATGGCAACCATGCCAAAGCTACAAATAACGCGCAACCGTTGCGCTAAATATGGCAACCACGCCAAACCGCAAAGCAACGCGCAATCATCACGTTAACCATGCCAAAAATCCAAAACGCACCGCCATTGGAACATGTCCTGCAACCCTTGCAACCTGGCATGCCAAGCCGTGCAACCTAGGGCCAAAGCCGCCACACGCGCCATTGGCACATGCCGTGCAACCCTTGTAACCTGGCATGCCAAGCCGTGCAACCTAGGGCCAAAGCCGCCACACGCGCCATTGGCACATGTCGTTCAACCCTTGCAACCTGGCATGCCAAGCCGTGCAACCTAGGGCCGAAGCCGCCACACGCACCATTGGCACATGCCGTGCAACCCTTGCAACCTGGCATGCCAAGCCGCGCAACCTAGGGCCACATCCGCCACACGCACCATTGGCACATGCCATGCAACCCTTGAAACTTGGCACGCCAAACCTAGGGCCAAAGCCGCCACACACGCCATTGCACATGCCATGCAACCTTGCAACTTGGCATGCCTAGGGCCAAAGCCGCCACACACGCCATTGGTACATGCCATGCAACCCTTGCAACTTGGCATGCCAAGCCGTGCAACCTAAGGCCAAGGCATACCACACATGCCATTGGCACATGCCGAGCAACACTTGCACTTTGACACTTCCACTTGCACCCGACGTACTACCCAAGACCAAGGCATACCACACATGCCATTGGCACATGCCATGCAACCCTTGCACTTTGGGATGCCGCGCCTACAACAAAGGCCACGATTCCTCTTATACAAAATCTCGATCGTCGAAGGTCGCCACTGAGCCGACAAGTCTCTAAAGCTCAACTTATCAAACACCAGCGACATGCTACATGTTTTCCACGAAAACACTCGAGACATCAAAATGTATGTCACAAACTGGGGGATGCTCATTAGGGTTTTGGTTTGGCGGTCTACAACGTGCGGCATACATGCCCGTTTCAAGAAAGTGTAATAAGCATAAAACGGTTAGTAAATGCAGGAAGTAATGGTGAAAGGCTCTTTCATTATGGAACATCAATTCCATCAAATTCCATCAATACCAGGCGTTACCACCTCTTCCCATTTAACTCATCCGTTTCTTTTCTTACGGGGCCAGAGTACGTTTCACTTGGACTTGTATAAATAGGTTTTACCTATTTCCACCAAGACACAAGTTTTTGGTCAGGAAGAAATACAACACTCAGAAAAGCAACTCTTGCTAGATTTCTCAAAGCTTTCATCTTCTGATAAAGTCAAGTACTACTCTTCCAAAACTGCTCTGTTCTCAACACTCTCTTCGCTTCCCTCCCTAAACCAGCCCCTCTCCTCCTCTTTGTGACCGAAGCAAATCCGGAACGACCATTTCTTGGTTTAGGCCAGATTTGTATAGATTGATCTCTCGAATCTAAAGTACTCCCCTGCAGTACATTTGTTTAGGGTTTAGATTTGTTTCTCACCCACTCGCCGAAATTACCAAAATCAGCAAAACGATTTTCACCCATAAACAAAAAGGTATGTGGAGACTGAAACTCATCTATCACTTGGAAAGTCTATTTCTACTTTATCTCCTATATTGAGACATACGTTGTATTACTATAGTTTTCGATTATGCACATTTGAGATTTCGAGCTGAGTTTAACTCGCTTACATATTTCTCGAAATATGTGTTGGTAATACAGTCATTTGGTGTAGACTTGAAATGTTTCGTTATGATTATTTCAATAACTTGAAAATTGCTTTGATGGTAATAGAGTGTGAAAACGGCTATTGTCATACTCTAAGAAAGTTTTAATGATTGAAATGGAGTTTAGAACACTTAACCAACATTGGATTATAAACATGTTATGCACTCTTGCGTATATGTGATCCATGTCCGGGAACCATAGTATGCATACCCGTATGCGTACCTGTTGGTTTAGGAAGTCCGGGAACCTAAGTATGCGTACCCGTACGCATACTGGCGTAAGGTTCGAAAAATTCTGCTGGGTTTGGAGGTATGTGTACCCGTTCGCATACTGGCGAAAACCAAACTAGGTCCGGCTATTCAAGTATGCGTATCCGTTTGCATACTTGAGTGGTTAAAGTTCTAAAATTGGTTGTGACATGAACAAATACATTTATATGATAATGAATGCATTCTTTGCAAACCGTGGCTATAATGTTCATGAATTGATTCGAGTGAATGGAACCGATTTTGCTTCAATTGTGTTCTTATATACTTCTATGAGAATATAACAATTGATCAACTCTTTAACTAGTTTCATTTGAGTCATTTGAACTAGTTATGGTTAAGATGGATAAGGTTGATATGAGAGTGTTCATATAGCTAACCTCGGTTAACTACTGTTGAGCCGACATGGTGTACATGTTTAGGTACGGTTACATAAACCTAAATGAGGGTACATTTCATTTGTGTATAACAAGCTAAGTTCGATCTAACGGTTGAAAGATATTCGCTTGAATTTAATCAAGTTTTCATCTATCGGTGAATATTGAGTGCTTTGTTACCAAGGTAACATTGATTGCAAACCCTGATTTGAAAACTATGTAAAGGAGAACTTTAGCAACTGGGAAGTCTAATCCCCACACCTCGTGTATGATACTAGTTGCGACTAGAGTCGATTCTCCTTTAACCTTAGGTTTTTCACGAAACCCTGTAGGTTAACGACTTCAAGACTTCATTGGGATTGTGAAGCCAGACCCAACTATTTTCTTTGTAGTTGCGTGTTCTGATCTTATTTTTACTATCGTGATTGAGTATTATCTTTGCTAAGATTTGATTGAGATTTATCTCCGATAGGTAAGATTAAAAGGAGTCACAAACATCTTCGTCTCATCGTTTGTGATTCTACAATATCTTGTTTCGCTTCCATACGATTAAGATTATTATGAGGTGATTGATAATACTAGGTTGTTCTTCGGTAATATAAGTCTTGCTTATCAATTGGTTCCTGTGCACCTTGATTTATCAAAAGATGAAACAAAACTCGTAGGTATTTTCGTGGGAGATGGATTTATCTATTCCAATAGACTTTTCTGTGTGAGACAGATTTGTTTATCAAGTCTTTGACTTTGAGTCGTAGGAACTCTTGGTTGTGGGTGAGATCAGCTAAGGTAATCAAGTGCGTCGAATCCTGTTGGGGTTCAGAGACGTAAGGATCGCAACTGTACCTTGATCAATGTGAGATTGATTAGGGCTCAACTACATTCCAGTCCTAAGTTCATTGGTAGTAGGCTTTCGTCTGTAGCGGGTTAATACAGTATGGTGTTCAAAGCTGGACTAGGTCCCGGGATTTTCTGCATTTGCGGATTCCTCGTTAACAAAATTCTGGTGTCTGTGTTATTTCTTTTCCGCATTATATTTTGTTATATAATTGAAATATCACAGGTTGTGCGTTGAATCGATCAATTAGTAAATCCAACCTTTGGTTGTTGATTGAAATTGATTGATCCTTGAACATTGGTCTTTGGTACCTTACAAGTTATTTCTCTTATATTCAATCGGTCTAGCAAATTCATATTTGCTGATTGCGGATTGAATTGAGAAATGGAGATATAAACTCTTTGATATACTTTTCTCTAGATTGAGTCTGACTGTCTTGTTGATTCTCTTGAAAGTATATTGGAGTTTGTCTATTCAGATTGCCAAACGAAATATTGGGTTTGGTTGTTAGACCCCGCTTTTTCAATTGGTATCAGAGCAGGCAAACACGTTAAGACCTCATAAGTCTGTGTTTGCAGCGATCTGAATATGGACAGAAGTGCTATCTCTATAAACGTACCACCAGTCTTCGATGGCTCAAATTACTTATGGTGGAAAATTGTTATGCGTGCCTTTCTTCAAGCGCGTGATTTTCAACCACGGGGTTATGTGGTTAATGGCTATGATCCTCCGGAAGTTACAGAAGGCGATGTAACAGTTCCAAAGGATATTGGTAAATATGATGCTGCCGAGATTCTTGCTGCAAAGCAAAATTCTGACGGATTAAATGCTATCATCCATGCCATTACCCCGGAGCTCCAACATCATGGGACTACTTGCACAAAGTCTAAAGATGCTTGGGATATCTTAGAAACCGTATTTGAAGGGAATACCTGTGAAAAGGAAGCTAGGATTCAAAAATTAAATTCTGATTGGGAAAACCTTCGTATGGCAGATGAAGATTCGTTTGATGAGTTTAATCACAAAGTGTCTGAAATTTTTAATGCATCTTTTGCATTGGGTAAGACTATTCCTGAAAAGGACATTGTGATAAAAATTCTCAGATCGCTGCCATCTAGATACGACTCTAAGAAGCATGCCATCGTTGAGGGAAATAACCTTGCAACTCTTTCCAGAAATACTCTGGTTGGAAAGTTGTTGATGGTGGTTTTTAGTATAGGGCTAAAACTGTAAAAGTCTATCTACCTGACCCGGCATCAGATGTAGTATACATTAATATGTCTATATTCCGGAGGAAATTTGGACAATATATCAAAATTTGATGAGTGCCTATGTCTCTCTTCATATTATATTGAAACTCAATCTCCTAGATGAATTGTTCACTAGTATAGAGCTTAATGAGTGTATAAGATCCTAGATGCATTACTCACTAATGACGGAGCCTGCCGAGTATTTTTCCTATGCTATGTTCCCCGGCTGAACCCTTAATATTGATATGGCATGACAATTTGTGTTCACTCGAAGCAGATTAGCACGAATTTACAAGTATCAATGTTAAGGTCCTTGCATAAAAGTACTCAATCGGAAAGCATACTGCTCTATGGCAATAAACTTAAAGAACTCTGTGTCAACACATAGAATTCAATCAATTTTGTGATAATCCACAAGATTCAGATATTACCCTGACTAATTTGCAAAAATTAGGTTTTTGCCCCCTGCGCAGTATAATAGACCTTGTCTGTCGAAATTAAGCCTAGGCGAACTAGGCAATTAATCCGCCATGGATTAGTAGATGAAAAATCCTACCCACAATCAGAAAACAAGGAATAAAATAAGCCGCGGAATAGGAGCAGCAACAAAGGGAGGTGTGTCCATGCCATAGGCCAGCCGACACCACTTGCAAGTGGCCACACCCCATGATGCTCGACCGACCGTTATTTCCCGTCGACCAATCAGGTCGTCTTAAACCCGCCACACGCACATGAGTTGTGGCTGGGCACATACTTGCCGGCCATATTTCCCATCGACAAAAATCAGGTCGCCTTAAACCCACCACACACACACATGAGTTGTGGCTGGGCCCATACTTTACGGCCTTATTTCCCATCGACCAATCAAGTCGCTTTAAACCCGCCACACGCACATGAATTGTGGCTGGGCCCATACTTGCCGACCCTATTTCCCATCGACCAATCAGGTCGCTTTAAATCCGCCACACACACACTAGAAATGTGGCCACGCCCATGCTTGGTCGGCCCCTCTTTTTAATCGACCAATCAGGTCGCTCTAAATCTTCCACAGTAATAAAAGAGGCAAAATTGCGCCAGATGGTCACAATGTCGAATTGGCTTTTCAAAAGCCGCGCCAACATGCTAATCGGCATGCCAAACATGCCAAACGTGTCATTCCGCTCCGGCATGCTAGTGACATGCCAAACATGCCATGTCTCGTCAATGCACTAAACGTGCATGCCAAACGTGCCACTTTCCGACAACAATATGTTGAACGTGCCAACGTGCCATAAATAGCGCGCCTACGTGCTAACCTACTTTTTGTTTGTGGCCAACGCCATAACAGAGTTTGGTCAAGGTTTCCTAACTAGAACACGATTTCCTTTAGTAGCATTAGTTGAAGCCCTAACTTTGGTCGTGGCCCAAATTACGCCGCTTTGGGCCCCACAACATGCCACGATCCATGTGGGACCCGAAAACCCTAAAAATGGCGTCATGCTATGGCCTCTCATAGTCGCCCTTGCTCCTGTAACCATCCCCACGTTTTGGATTCACCATAATTCCTCTGGCGTGGCCATGCCGCCGTTTGCACAAAAAACATCACTGTGTCGCGGTCACATGCCACACGCGCAAACTAGGGTTTTGGCCAAACCCGAACTTAGATAAGGTTTCCACGCCAAGTAATGCTCCCTAGGGCATTAAGTTTGATATGGCAACTGGAGCCAATGTTGTCGAAGCCATATTTGGGTCTAACACCAATATGCGCCAAATTCTAGCTTGGCCATGCCGCCAATCCCTAATTTTGGCCACGACGCCAAATTATAGCTTGGCCATGCCGCCAATCCCTAATTTTGGCCACGACGCCAAATTATAGCTTGGCCATGCCTCCAAGCCCTAATTTTGGCCACGACGCCAAATTCTAGCTTGGTCATGCCGCCAAGCCCTAATTTTGGCCGCAGCGCCATGGCCACGCGTCACAAACTGGGGGATGCTCATCAGGGTATTGGTCTGGCGGTTTACAGTGTGCGTCGTGCAACACGCCCATTACAAGAAAGTGTCAGAAAGCAGGGAAGTTAGTGGCGGCAAGAAGTAGTGGGTGTAAACTAACTCGTCTCCTTCATAGTGGGAACGTGGTCTCTGGCATTTACACATTACCCCACTTCTCCATCACTCAATCATTCCCACTTTATACGAGATCAAGGTGCGTTCAATATGTCAAGGTGCGTTAAATATGACTTGTATAAATAGTTTCTACCTATTTCAACCAAAAAAAAGTTTTGGTTAACAACAACACAATATCCAGAAAACACCAAATAACTGATAGCTTACATTCCGCAAGCCAGTTCCAAATTCTGATACAAGTCATAAAATAGCCGCACCTTCAGAATTAACCATTCTGGTATCAACACCTTCTTCGCTTCCCTCCCTAAGAACAACCCTTCTCCTTCACTTTGTAACCGAAGCAAGACTGGAACGACCATTTTTTGGTTTAGGCCAGGATTGTACAGATTGATCTCTCGAATCTAAAGTACTCCCGTGCAGTGCATTTGTTTAAGGTTTAGGCTCGTTTCTCATCCACACATCCAAATTTACCAAAACCAGCAGAAACAGTTTTTACCCATAAAAAATTGGCGACCACGGTGGGAGATTAAATCTCTCGGTTGCAAATTCAATTCTCAATTTCATTTCCATCCCAATTGGTCTTAGGCCCAATTCAATCGTTAATTGAAAGCCACTTCAGTCAAAGATTATTTCCATATGTATTCGGGGTCATTCGAACCTTGTTAAAGCATGCGCCTCTACCAATGAGGATGCTGACGGAGCACGTACCCACATCATGAAGGAGCAGCAGAAGAGCGGCCAATTGGATTCTGCCAACAAAGAGAGCCAAGACAATTTCACAAGACCGGGGGAGGAGACTTGCCAGGTGCGCTACAACATCTGCATGACAAAGGTAAAGAGCCTGCCTATGAAGCCTTGATGGAAAATATTTATCTCCAAACCCTCGCAGAAGTTCAAAGAGTTGTCCAACAGTCCGAAACCACGTCTTCTTTGCTGAAAAGAGAAGCACCTGAAGAGGGGGGAATCTACCAAGACGCTTATGGAAACGAAGACTGCACCAATGAACAATATCCATCTCAGCCACCACGTGTCTCCGTCGCTGACGCAGGACCCTCAAGAGAAATTACCTTTCAGCAATACGGTAGAATTAAATGGTCCGCTCATGAATCAATGATCGCTCAAGCGTCAGTTCCGCCCTCAAAGAGAGCTTCATGCCAAAGCCTACAAGAATTCCGCCACAGCAACTACTGATGCGGGAGAAGCCAAACTCAAAATATCCACGCTTCTCGTTGCCTATCAGAAGAGTTATAGAGTTACTGGAAATTGGGTACGAGAGGGAGTAGTCCAACTACCCCCGGTAGGGCGTCCACCAACTGATCAGGAGATGCTAGATTCAACATATTGCCACTATCACAGGTTTATTCATCATCCTACCAACGAATGCAACGCTCTGAAGCGCATTGTCCAGGAAAAGATTGATTCAGGGGAATTACGCCTGGGGACTGGAGGTTCTACGCCTTGCCACAAATCGACATAGAGATGTTATAGGGACAATAAAGGATGACTGGGGACTTCTCGCGGCCAGGATTGCGTCACACAATAAACTCTGATTTGCAACCTGAAATTTCAGTTTTGTGGAGAGACCCCTAAGCGAATAGAGTATGTGTCCGTATCGGGCGAGAGCAAAAAAGGAATGGCCAACACCAATATACCATCTGCAAGCGCAGTCAACACGTCCCATGGTGTTACATCCTCTACCACCAACACTAGCAACACCAGAAGCATCCCCTCTGACGTGATGCCTCTTATTACAAGAGCCAGAGCCGCCGCTACTCCTAATATTTCTTCGAGCATGACGCCTCCAATCATCACCAGGGATGCCACCACTTCTTCATCAGGACGAGAGACTGGAGGAGCCATAGGAAACCAACCTTCCCATTACCATTGTCGATTTAATGGAGAGACAGGAAGTTCTTGCCAAAACTCAGACGGACATGGCCACAACTCAGAAGGAGCCTCTTCAACGTTTCGCTCCAGAAGCCGCTCCGCTTCAACGTTTCGATCCAGGGGACCTTCAACGTTTCGCTCCAAGAGCCGCTCCGCTTCAATGTTTCTCTCCAGCCGCTACAACGTTCTCTCCAGAAGTCTCCATTCCTCCCTGCCAAGGATCGTGTCGTAGCCGCCATACTCCTTCCCACCAAGGATCGTATCGCAGCCGCCACACTCCTCCCTGTCAAGGATCGTGATCACAGCCAGCTAAGTTTCGTAGTTGTGGACACTTTTTGATCCATCTCGCCAAAGCTCGTGGTCGTGGATAGTTTACTCTCCTACGCATCCAGCCAATCCCTTTGCATCGATGGACGCCCATGCAATTCCAGCCAACCTATTTTGGTTCCCACGACAATGTAGTCTCTTACGCTGCCAAGAACTGTTGATGTTCGTTTTTTGATACCAGCCAGAGCTTTACCATAGAAACAACCGCTACAAAGGTAATCCATACTTCTCCATATTTTAGTTTCACATGGAAGAAGTAATGGAGTCACCAGTACGGATGCAAGATGATATCTTTATCATGGTCAACTCACCGACCATACAAGATAGAAACATGTAAACCAAACTTGGGGACTGAGGCTCTGCACGGAATCCCTTCACTGTCAAAGCTCAGGAGACACAGTTAACCCAAAAGTCATAGCCACGACAAGGTCATATACTCTTCAAAGGTGTAACGTAAGGATATCATCACCTCTCCATCTAGAAGGCGACTGCAACACTTTACGAGGACCACGACAGATCCCAAGCCTACCCAGAGAAAACAACTTCAGTGACCGAAGAGAGGTGCGACTAGGGACTGCTCATCGTAGTCCATCCCCGACAACAATCAAGCATTCATGAGATAACTCCAGAGACACGGCTGAAACATTTTTCTTGAAAAGACAGAGGGATCCACGATTAACGACATAACTCTCTCACTTTTACCTTTTCGTTATCCAGAATGTTTCGTCCATGTGATATTCCAAGTATCCCAGCATCACATCCAGGAGAGTACAATAAGCTTGTATCAAATCCCATAGGCGTGGATTCAAGGCGATGCAATTAAAGTAGGCTACACTTGGGGACTGAAGCCTCCTTCAGGTTTAGAATTTTAAACGCAATCACCACCTTACCAGTGAATGCAGTAGAAGCACATCTTCCGCGAGAAAACAGGCTCAGGATAATTACACATGGGGACTACCAACATGGGATGCCTTCACTTCCCTCAGCCAGGTTATTTCTGATTTCAACATCATCACTGTCGAAGTTTTACGAGCCGTAGGAATTTCTCAACATGAAGCCGTACACGTGCATCAAAGACTCCAAAAGCATGCCATAGAGATACATTCACATATCCGGCCACGCCATCGGATCTAACAAAATTATAACTGGGGACTGCTGCACATCGCATCCCATTTCATACAATAGTCCAAGATTCAGAAGATGGTTCAAAGGATGTCGCTTGGAATGAAGTCCTTGAAGACTTGATAGCAGCACAATGTCTCCGGAAGATTTCGACCATACAAGCATCCGCAGCAGATCATCATCGCAATCAGAAAGTCCAGGCACCAAATAACCTAAAGTCAATGATGGACCAACAACGTAACCACAATCTTCAAGATTAGCCCTGACATGATCATTGCCGAGCATATATTTCATCCATCCATCCCAAGAGTGCAATGGAGTTTGGTAAATTTTGAAATCCACTGGAGAGGTTAGATACTCATTCTTCTGGAGTCAGAACCTTATTACACATTTTGGAGAAGATTGATGGTACTGTTGGGTGGCTACATGCGTAAAATAGGAGAGAGCACCTACCTTGAGTTCTCCTGGCTCGCCTTGCTGCTGATTATTACTATTGGAGATTGCTTTGTTGCCGTTAATGATCGCTCTACCACCGCTAACAAATGACGAAGAGGAGCCAGACACTGCAGACGAAAGCACGGAGCTGGATGAGCAACAAAAACAGAATCGATACCCCTTTTCATACGAACGGAGTTTCTAGAGTTTGAACAGAAGAAGGATTCCTTCTTGCTCCATGAACGGGAATAGATGACTAGGCGCACCACACTCATAATCCGTAGCCGAACAAGCAGCGTGCCAAGATCACCACTCCATAGCCGAACAAGCAGTGCACAAAGATCGCTGCTCCACGACCTAACTAGCAGCGTGCGAAGATCACCATCCACTCATACTTGTAACGCTCCACTGCACCAGCATCCTTTGGCCAAACTAAAAGTACGCCAACGCTCCATAGAATCAATACCCTGTGGCCAAGCCAGAAGTACTCCCATCGCCAGTGTCGTAGCAAACCCAGAGGTACACCAAGCGCCAACACTCTATAACACCAGTACTCCGTGGCCAAGCCAGAGGAGCGTTGACATAAAGATCACGGACTGTTCATGCCTCTTGCCAAAGGTCAGTCAGATTTTTTTCCTGGTAACCTCTTCATGTCCCTCCATTTCGATTTGTTATCCTTGACTATCACCATCTCATGCTTACCCTGCAACAATTCCACTGTTACGTGATAAGCAGGGTACTTAATGTTGATGGTGGTTTTTAGTATAGGGCTAAAACTGTAAAAGTCTATCTACCTGACCCGGCGTCAGATGTAGTATACATTCATATGTCTATATTCCGCAGGGAATTTGGAGAATAAATCAAAATCTGATAAGTGCATATGTATCTCTTCATATTATATTGAAACTCAAGCTCCTAGATGAATTGTTCACTAGTATAGAGCCTAATGAGTGTATAAGCTCCTAGCTGCATTACTCACTAATGTCGGAGCCTGCCGAGTATTTTTCCTATGCTATGTTCTCCGGATGAACCCTTAATATTGATATGGCATGACAATTTTTGTTCACTCGCAGCAGAGTAGCACGAATTTCCAAGTATCAAGGTTAAGGTCCTTGCATAAAAGTACTCAATCGGAAAGCATACTGCTCTCTGGCAATGAACTTAAAGAACTCTGTGTCAACACATAAAATTCAATCAATTTTGTGATAATCCACAAGATTCGGATATTACCCTGATTAATTTGCAAAAATTAGGGTTTTTCGCCCTGCGCAGTATAATAGACCTTGCCTATCGAAATTAAGCCTAGGCGAACTAGGCAATTAATCCGCCATGGATTAGTAGGTGCAAAATCCTACCCACAATCAGAAAACAAGGAATAAAAGGATCCGCGGAATAAGAGCATCAACAAAGGGAGGTGTGGCCATGCCATAGGCCAGTCGGTGCCATTTGCAAGTGACCACACCCCATGATGCTCGACCGACCCTTATTTCCCGTCGACCAATCAGGTCGTCTTAAACCCGCCACACGCACATGAGTTGTGGCTGGGCCCATACTTTCCGACCCTATTTCCCATCGACCAATCAGGTCGCCTTAAACCCGCCACACACACATGAGTTGTGGTTGGGCCCATACTTTCCGGCCCTATTTCCCATCGACCAATCAGGTCGCTTTAAACCCGCCACCTACACATGAGTTGTGGCTGGGCCCATACTTGCCGGCCCTATTTCTCATCGACCAATCAGGTCGCTTTAAATCCGCCACACAGACGCTAGAAGTGTGTCCACACCCATGCTTGGCCGGCCCCTCTTTTTAATCGACCAATCAGGTCGCTCTAAACCCGCCACAGTATTAAAAGAGGCAAAATTGCGCCAGATGGTCACAATGCCGGATTGGATTTCCAAAAGTCGTGCCAACATGCTAATTGGCATAACAAACGTGCCATTCCGCTCCGGCATGCTAGTGACATGCCAAACATGCCATGCCGCGTCAATGCACTAAACGTGCATGCCAAACATGCCACTTTTCCACAGCAGCATGCCGAACATGCCAACGTGCCATAAATAGCGCGCCTACGTGCTAACCTACTTTCTGTTCGTGGCCAATGCCATAATAGAGTTTGGTCAAGGTTTCCCAACTAGAACACGATTTCCTTTAGTGGCATTAGTTAAAACCCTACTTTGGTCGTGTCCCAAATTACGCCACTTTGGGCCCCACAACATGCCCCGAGCCATGTGGGACCGGGAAACCCTAAAAATGGCGCCATGCTATGGCCACTCATAGCCGCCCTTGTTCCTGTGACCATCCCCACATTTTGGCTTCACCATAATTCCTCCGGCGTGGCCATGGCGCCGTTTTCACAAAAAACGTCACCGTGTCGCGGTCACATGCCACACGCAAAAATTAGGGTTTCGGCCAAACCCTAACTTAGCTATGGTTGCCACACCAACTAATCCAAGTAACGCTCCCTAGGACATTAAGTTTGATATGGCAACTGGATCCAATGTTGTCGAAGCCATATTTGGGTCTAACACCAATATGCGCCAAATTCTAGCTTGGCCATGCCGCCAAGCCCTAATTTTGGCCACGACGCCAAATTCTAGCTTGGCCATGCCTCCAAGCCCTAATTTTGGCCACGGTGCCAAATCCTAGCTTGGCCATGCCGCCAAGCCCTAATTTTGGCCACGAAGCCAAATCCTAGCTTTGGCCATGTCACTGGCATGTGCCAATGGCTCCATTATGCTATTAAAAGATGCCAACAGAATGTGGCCATAATCAATGGCCACCCTTTCTCATGAGTTAAAATCTCAGCCGTCCAAATTCGCCACTGAATTGACAGGTCTGTGGAAAGTCTTAGGAGACCAGCCAAGGCAAGCCTAAATAGCATCACGTGCTATCTTCCTGCGGCAAGTCTTCTGACTTTGACTTGCCACACATAGCAAACTGCTACACGTTTTCCACGAAAACACTCGACACATCAAACATGTCACAAACTGGGGGATGCTCATCAGGGTATTGGTCTGGCGGTTTACAGCGTGCGGCGTGTAACACGCCCATTACAAGAAAGTGTCACAAAGCAGGGCAGTTAGTGGCGGCAAGAAGTAGTGGGTGTAAACTAACCCGTCTCCTTCATAGTGGGAACGTGGTCTCTGGAATTTACACATTACCCCACTTCTCTATCACTCAATCATTCCCACTTTCTACGAGATTAGGGGTGCGTTCAATATGACTTGTATAAATAGGTTCTACCTATTTCAACCAAAAATAGAGTTTTGGTTAATAACAACACAGTATCCAGAAAATACCAAAGAACTGATAGATTATATTTCGCAAGCCAGTTCCAAATTCTGATACAATTCATAAAATAGCCACACCTTCAGAATTAACCATTCTGGTCTCAACACCTTCTTCGCTTCCCTCCCTAAGACCAACCCTTCTCATTCACTTTGTGACCGAAGCGATACTGGAACGACCATTTTTTGGTTTAGGCCAGGATTGTACAGATTGATCTCTCGGATCTAAAGTACTCCCGTTCAGTGCATTTGTTTAAGGTTTAAGCTCGTTCCTCATCCACACATCCAAATTTACCAAAACCAGCAGAAATAGTTTTTACCCATAAACAGAAGTTAAAGATATTTGATCATGAGCATACATCCAAATTCGGAAAGGATGTTGCTTCCAAAGCACAAAAGAACACTAAATTACTTGACAAAAGTAAAGGTGTTTGCATCTCTGAAGATGATCTTTCTGAGGCTGATTCATCAGATGAAGATCTTGAAAAGTCAGTCTCCTTGATCACAAGACAGTTTAAGGATCTTCTTTTGAAGAGAAGTAAACGGTTCTCCAGAGATAAACCTAGGTCATCAGTTAAACCTCATAATCGTGTTCCTCCTAAAAACAGGGATATTGATGAAACTCATAACGAGGATATTCCACAGTGCTTTAAGTGTAAAGGTTTTGATCATTTTGCAAATGAGTGTCCAAATCGTAAAAAAAACAAACTGGAAACAAAGGTCTAGCTGCAACTCTTGATGAAAAGTCTGACAATTATGATTCTAATGAAGACGAAAAGTCAAGTGTTACACTTATTTGTGAAAATATTGATTTTGATAATTGTAGGAATACATACATCAATCTTGATATTCTTTCAGAAAAAAATCCAACCAGTCTGGAAGAAAAAATGGATCTATCTGTTTCTATTGGAAACTCTTTTTCTGATTTTTCAGGTTCCACTATGTGTCTAGCAGCTTACACATCTCGGGCATCTGAATCATCCTCTATGTTGACATGCTCTTATTGTTCTCTCAAAGGTCATGAACTTTCAAAGTGTTTCAAGTACAAACACAAAATAAGATATGTCAACAAACTTCAACGAAGAGCGAATCGCTTAGCAAACAAGCTCAAACTTGTTCAAAAATCATCAGAGGTATGTAAACTCATGTCTTCTTCAAAGAAGTTAGTTTCCAAAGAAAATACTAGATCACTAGAAGAAAAATTGTGGGCTAAACATTCTGTGAAACAGGGTTCTATGAATTCCTTTCAAAAGGGTTATGGTGGGCAGATTATTCTTCACCCCAGCACAACTTGATTGTGTTGGTTGGTGCATCTTGTCTCATGTGCCTGATAAAAAGAGACAAGACTTTGCACACCTCAGGCTTTAGGAAAAGAGAATTGTTTTAGATTATTTTGTCTTTCTCTTTTTAGTTTTGCTGTGCTTTGCAAGTTTGGAATTCTTCCAGCTTTCATATATAAATTGATATTGGAAGGGACTTCCTTGTTTAGTCAATAAAAGAGGGTTATTCTCGACAATTCTGCCCTCTTTAGGGTTGAGAGTTGTGCGTACGTGAACTTATGTGTTTAAAGGTTCCGTAACCCTACATTCCTTTTTCCTCCCCTTGAAACTCTTTTTATCATATGAATGCTTGTTGAGTTTATCTTGTGATTTCCTCTCACAATTCCATTCATATGGATACTCCAAGCATTATGTATTTTGATGGAAAAGATGTTAATATGATTGTTAAGCCATCAATCATGAAGGAAAAAGATAAATCTCCGTTACATCCAACTTTGAAAAGAAAAAGAAGGAATGTGAGGAAGCCAAGAGTTGTTCCTTCAAATTCTCAGAAGTTTTCTGGTGTTCTTGAAGAGTTGAAGGAAACAAGGAAGGAGATTCAACAAATAAAGGCTATTGTTTCGAGAACTCTTGAAATTCAGAAGGCCCTGGTTCATCATCAATTCAAAAGGTTTGTTGGAATTGACTCCTTTCTTCATTAACCTTATGTTCCCATGGCTGTTGACGTCAAGGAGTTCGGGGACGATAAACAATTTTTCAGAGGTCTCAATGTCTAGGAAACTTTTTATGAGAATTTATTCTTGTGTTTTTAAGAAGGATACCTAGGGTTTGGAATAGCCATTATTGTGAGTACACATAGCTATTGCCAACGTTTTGATCTTCCAATGTTTTTGGATTTATTTATTTAAATTATAAAGTTTATTTGGAAGATGATTTTTTTTGCAGTATTAATCTTTATGGTTTTATATATTGCAAATTGTTATGGGATATGTTGTTTATGTCCGTGAACCTTGAATATCCCATATTTGTTCAAAAGTTAACTCTATTATATATCGATACGAAAGTATTGATAAAAGATAGAATGAACTTTTGACTACAAAAGTTAAGCCTTTTCTATCATTATGCAAATATTGATGGAAGAAAGGATGAGCTTTTATTTACAAAGATTAAGTCTATTATATGTCATTGTGAAAATAGTGATGAAAAATAGAATGAATATTTGATTATTCCGCAGTATTGGTCTTTCCCTGATCCACATCTTTGTGTATGTACTTTGTTGCTCTGTAAGTTCTCTCATGTTGAGCATGACCAATTGAATTGATCATTTTCCTTGTGGTTAATTCAATTGAGATTTTTGGATACAAATTCATGTTTCATGTGATTTGTTAATGTCCAAAGAAATACTTCTTTTCTTGTGAAAGTAAGGTCGCTCTTGTTGTTCTTTCGGTAATGAAATTTTATGGGGGAGAGTTCTTTAATTTCCAAATCTTTGTGGGGAGTGCGGCTGTGGAATATTGTAGGGGTTATCTTGTATCTTTATAAACTCCTTGATGAATGCATTCAGTTTCGACTAGATGATGGCATCTAAACAAGTTGATATATTATTCTCTTTTGGTCATTAAGTATCTCTATGAAAATTTCATGAGGATCCCACTAGTTTTCGTACCTTTGCCAATTTATATTGACAAAAAAGGGGAGAATTAATGTGTAATTCACACTAGAAATACATATGGTTTACGGATCATTAGGTAAGGGGGAGTGGTTTTCATTGTGAGATGAAGTATTGACTAAGGGGGAATGGTACATATCACCATAGTATTGTTGTCAAAGTTGTGATACAATTGGACTTTGATGTTGTGTAATGATACTATGACACTGTATAACAATGATTTAGAACAATTATTTTCTCATTGTTATAGCTACGGATCTTCAACAACTATGATGCTGAGTTGAACACGTTCAGAATCACTGGAGTACTTGGAAATGAAGAATATTTCGAGTAATGTTGAAGAATCAAGGAAATCAAGCATTTGGATGAGCAGCTACAAAGTTTATTTATTTTGTAATCTATATGTATTGATAGTTTTGTCACTAAAATTGACAAAGGGGGAGATTGTTAGAGCACTGCTCGGTCGAACTCGCAAGCGCTATCTCAAGATTGTTTGTCAATGTTAGTGATCAAAACTATAAGTCTTGATTTCTAGTTTACTTATAGTGATGTCTCGGACTAGGATAGATTGTGTAGTTGAGCATTAGACTTCACGACGTTCATCAATTGAAGACGAAGAACTACTAAGGAGAGCTTGCGGAACTTTATAAACAAAAGGTACGTGGACACTAAAACTCATCTATCACTTGGAAAGTCTATTTCTTCTCTATCTCCTATATTGACACATAAGTCGTATTACTATATAGTATTCGATTATACACATTTAAGATTTCGAGCTGAGTTTAACTCGCTTACATATTTCTCGAAATATGTGTTGGTAAGCTTTCGCTTCAACCAAGTTCATCTTATATTCTTGACGAAAGTCAAAATATGATCATGCGAAAATCGCCGAGTAACATCTTAAATGGTTTGTGTGATACAATCATCTGGTGTAGACTTGGAATGTTTCGTTATGATTATTTCAATAACTTGAAAATTGCTTTGATGCCAATACTGTGTGAAAACGGCTATTATCATACTCTAAGAAAATTTTAATGATTGAAATGGAGTTTAGAACACTTAACCAACATTGGATTATAAACATGTTATGCACTCTTGCGTATATGTGATCCATGTCCGGGAACCATAGTATGCATACTTGTATGCGTACCTGTTGGTTTGAGAAGTCCGGGAACCTAAGTACGCGTACCCGTACGCATACTGGCGTAAGGTTCATGTCCGGAAAATTCTGCTGGGTTTGGAGGTATGCGTACCCGTTCACATACTGGCGAAAACCAAACTTGGCCCGGCTATTCAAGTATGCGTACCCGTTTGCATACTTGAGTGGTTAAAGTTCCAAAATCGGTTATGACATGAACAAATACATTTATATAATAAGGAATGCATTCTTTGCAAACCGTGGCTATAATGTTAATGAATTGGTTCGAGTGAATCAAACCGGTTTTGCTTTAATTGTGTTCTTATATACTTCTATGAGAATATAGCAATTGAACAACTCTTTAACTAGTTTCGTTTGAGTCATTTGAACTAGTTATGGTTAAGATGAATAAGGTTGATATGAGAGTGTTCATATAGATAACCTCGGTTAACTACTGTTGAGCCAACATGGTGTACACGTTTAGGTACGGTTACATAAACCTAAATGAGGGTACATTTCATTCGTGTATAACAAGCTAAGTTCGATCTAACGGTTGAAAGATATTAGATTGGATCTAATCAGGTTTTCATCTAACGGTCAATATTGAATGCTTTGTTACCAAGGAAACATTGATTGCAAACCCTGATTTGAAAACTATGTAAAGGAGAACTCTAGCAACTGGGAAACCTGATCCACACACCTCCTGTGTGATACTAGTTGCAACTAGAGTCAATTCTCCTTTAACCTTAGGTTTTTCACGAAACCATGTAGGTTAACGACTTCAAGACTTCATTGGGATTGTGAAGCCAGACCCAACTATTTTCTTTGTAGTTGCATGTTCTGATCTTACTTTTACTATTGTGATTGAGTATTATCTTTGCTAAGATTTGCTTGTGATTTATCTCCGATAGGTAAGATTAAAAGTAGTCACAAACATCTTCGTCTCATCGTTTGTGATTCCACAATATCTTGTTTCGCTACCATATGATTAAGATTATTGTGAGGTGATTGATAATACTATGTTGTTCTTCGGGAACATAAGTCTGGTTTATCAATTGGTTCATGTGCACCTTGATTTATCAAAATACGGAAAAAAACTCGTAGGTATTTCTGTGGGAGACGAATTTATCTATTTCAATAGACTTTTCAGTGTGAGACAGATTTGTTTATCAAGTCTTCGACTTGGGGTCGATACAACTCTTGGTTGTGGGTGAGATCAGCTAAGGGAATCAAGTGCGTAGAATCCTGCTGGGGTTCAGAGACGTAAGGAGCGCAACTGTACCTTGATCAATGTGAGATTCATTAGGGCTCAACTATATTCCAGTCCGAAGTTCATTGGTAGTAGGCTAGTGTCTGTAGCGGCTTAATACAATATGGTGTTCAAGGATGGACTAGGTCCCGGGTTTTTCTGCATTTGCAGTTTTCCTCGTTAACAATTCTGGTATCTGTGTTATTTCTTTTCCGCATTATATTTTGTTATATAATTGAAATATCACAGGTTGTGCGTTGAATCGATCAATTGGTAAATCCAACCTTTGGTTGTTGATTGAAATTGATTGATCCTTGAACATTGGTCTTTGGTACCGTTCAAGTTATTTCTCTTTTATTCAATCGGGCTCGCAAATTCCTAATTACTGATTGCAGATTAAAATGAGAAATAGAGATATAAACTCTTTGATATACTTTTCTCTACATTGAGACTGTATAGTTGATTCTCTTGAAAGTATATTGGAGTTTGTCTATTCATATAGCCAAACGAAAATTGGGTGTGGTTGTCAGACCCCCGCTTTTTCACCAAGGACCATCATATGTCGATGGAACTAAAAACAACAAAGATATCCTGGACACAAAGGGTTCTGTAAATACTCATCATTATCTTCTCTTGAGGGAGGACTTTTGAGTGAGCTAGGATTAGAGAAAAGACTCATATCACTGCTTTCTTTCTCTCTCTGCTTTCTCTCTTATTTACTAGAGCTTCATACTTTCTTTAATAGAGATCTTCCACCCAAATGTAATAAGATCAATAATAAACTTACCATCTTTACCCGTGGACGTAGGTTAGAATCAATCGAACCACGTAATCTCTTATGTAATTTGATAACTTGTTGCACTTTGATGCGTGTCGTGAGTGCAACCAAATTAAATCACTTATTTACACATAATTAACTGGTAATATAATGGAAGCAAGGATCGTTCCCACGAAGAGCAGGGAGTTTAGTTGTCAAAAAGGTCACAAATGGGGGGTTTTGGTTTTTAGATTTCAAAGTAAATAAACAAAGAAATTGAAAGATTAAGTTGTAAGCAATGGAGAGAGAGTTGATCGAGGTATCCTTCTTCGTTACTAAACCTTCATCAAGTTATTATATCAATCAATTTATCCTTAGTACAGATTATCACCAACCGTAGAAAAGCAGCTAGATCAGTGTTGTCCCCTAAATCCCTTAAGTCACTGGATAAGGAAGCTCTCGACTACCAGATTCTATTCAAATGAGTCACCAAGTAGTAGATCACTCAAGGTATAACCCAATCAAATGATTAAAGCTCTATGAATTTATAGGTTGATCCTACTAGTTAGACTCTTAGATCAAGGTCCACTTTTTAGTGTTGTTTATACACACAATTGCTCCACAAAATCCCTCTGCAAGGTCTCGTGTTTTCTACTTGTGTACGAATTATTCGACGATTACTTATCTCCTAACTCAATACTAGCATTGGATTAAATCAACTAATCAATTCATTTGGCCACCTAAACGATCAATCAATCAATCATAAACATTCTTTTGGTATGAAAAAACGATAATCATATGAGAAGAACTTCAAAATAGATTAATATAATAACTCAAATCTTGTCTAGAACTCAGAATTCATCCTCAATCAAATAAGTAAATTAGCTAGACATAATGGAGTTTATAGAAAGCAAACTGTAGTTGTGGAAGAACTCTAGCTACTGCTGCTTCTGTTGCAGGACTCAAACCCTAAAATTGTCTTGAATCCT
Organism: Papaver somniferum; assembly: GCF_003573695.1. Classification (NCBI taxonomy): domain Eukaryota; kingdom Viridiplantae; phylum Streptophyta; class Magnoliopsida; order Ranunculales; family Papaveraceae; genus Papaver; species Papaver somniferum. The sequence continues at coordinate 229,185,119 of NC_039364.1, read as the reverse complement.
CACCGTTCATCTTGAAATTCAACGGCAAAATCATCACTCGGTGGCTGTTTTCAAGCTTTTGAAACTTATCGAAACTTCTCTTCCTTAGCTGCCAAGTCGAATTGGATAACAACCCAATCTTCCTAACCGCCACAACCTAATATCACGTTCGTCCATCATCAAACCATGCACGGCTGCACATTCGTTTTGAGCTGATTTCTCTCTCAAGTCGCCGAGCATCTGCACCTCCATAAACTCCCTGTTTTATCGTTTGAAGATCTATCCGGCTAACCAGCTGTTCTAATCAAACTAGGACTGTAAGGCTTACAATCCTAGTCATTTTCTAACCACAAAAACCGATGGCAGAAGCCATCTTGCTTCACCTAATATCGAGCCCAATACCGGCTCAATCTAAACTCGAACTCGGCACGTCTTCCTCGTCACTCCAGCATCATTACGATCAGTTAACAAACATCATCAATCAGTCATTGTCAATGATAATCGCAACCATCATTTCATCCACCAATCATCTCCGAGCCATTCACTGTTGTATGGCAGGAACCAACTCGACTAACAACTCCCAAAAGCTTCCATCGATTCAAAAACAACCAATCAAGTCCTTCTCCGTTCATCACTAACTTTAGCTTCATCACTCTACCGCAATCACCATCATCTCAACCTTCTTCTCCATCATCTCACTAGCTCCCATTGACTGCTGCTATCATCATTACCGACTGCTTTTGAGCTTCATCACTAAGCTCAAGTGCTTCTGTCTATCCCCTGTTTAACTCAAATAAACCTAGCTACAACTCCGATGGCAGCAAACCCATCTTCTCCATACCGTCCCTGACTTCTTCTCTTCCTCATTAAATCTTCCCAGTCACCATCTCGTTCGTACTGTCATGCCAGCTTCCTTCTATTATAGACGCGAACTCCATCATACTGCCATCAACAATAACAGTTCATCATCGTCACCACTAATGGCACCAAACCCATCTCTTTCAGCTGTTAATCATAGCCTCTCGAGCAACGCTGCAACAGATATCCATGCAGAAGAAACTGCACGCGAGATTTTCTGTTTTGAATAAGATTACCCCTTGTAAAATACGTGACTGTGTTTAGCAGTTCCTTTGAGAGCTGACTGCCCCTTAACACTTGATGAGGTGTCAATAGTAGTTGACCAGAAATTGACCATTTTGCCCTTTTTCTTCTGAGTTCTTGTTTTGCTCATAACTTCTTCATGCGAACTCGGAATTACTTCATCCTTTCGCCGTTGGCTTAATATTTTCGTCCTCTTCAAGATGTAAAGTAGAAATCTTGTACTTGAAAAAGTTCCATTGGGTCTTTGTCCATTCTACACTTGTAGCTAGCCTCTTTTAGTGCACAATTAAGTGCCAATTCACTTCTTTTAGATGATTCACCTAATAAAACATAAATAAGAGAAAACAAGCGTAATATACAATAATTTTCAAGAATATAAGCAATTAATAGCATGGAATTGACACTAAATATATGTAAAATATGCACTTATCAAATTCCCCCACACTTAGCTTTTGCTAGTCCTCGATCAAACTACCTAACTTAAAACAAAATACAACAACTTCATTTCGCCAAGGATACGGTTGCACTTAGCATGTGCAACAAGCCTTTAAACCCCTAGGTGTCCCTAGTGGAAGAGTTGTAGTCGCGTGAGGGCTTACGAGAGATATACCCACAAAACCTACTCCAACTTCAAAGCGTTCCAGCTTCCCAAGCATCCAAAGAGCTATGAGGACATAGAGTTTCTACACGCTAGTAATAAGAAGTTAGAAATACCAAAGAACATATTCTCATTCGTAAATGTTGAGTGAGAAATAACCACACCATAATGAGAGAACGCGTGTTTGAGAACGATCAATAACCATTTCGCCTCGACTTCTGCCTCACTTAAAATGATTTTATGATAATTGCACTCAATAAGACGGCTTTTTTATGGGTCTCACATGTGTGAAGGTAGGAATGAAGAGAGAATCCTACACACATTGAATGGTGGGAAGGAAACCTTCCGAATTATTTCTGGAGACTCCACAAAATCGTGGGAAATAAAAGATATTTTCTGATGATCTCTAAGAAAGGAAATCAACCATTAACAAGGATGGGAGTACTTACCACCTTCACATCCGACCGGCAGTGACGAAAGCACCACTCTCACAGCATCCAATAGAAACATAGTCTTCAGCTCGTCTTCTTCATCTTCTCGGTCTTCGTCTTCGGTCTTCAATTGTTGATGATAAACTCTTGATCTTGAACTCTGTAGATCCTTGACAATTTGTAACTCTTTTCCTCAATTTCCTTGTTGCTTGAAACTTCTTTATATATTTTTCTTCCCCATGGCCTTATTGAACAAATAACAACCTAAATGCAAATCTTTTTTTGTATTTTTTTTTTCTTTTTTGTATTTTTTTTTTGTATTTTTTAAAAGATTGCAACTACAAAACTGAAACCAAAATTAACATGGCCATGAAAAAGTAGTTTACCACTTTGATCTTCACAACTTGTATTGTCTTTGTATCATAAACTTTAATAACTCTCATCTTTTAATTTTCTTCGCTCTTGTAAATAATCTTCATACTTAGATATAGAATTACGCTCCTTATGTGTAAGTCTTCAACATGTATATAAAAATCTTCTCATTGTTTGTTGCTTACGTGGATATGAAATTTTCTCTTCCTTGAATTGTTGCTTGTAAACCTTAAACGTCCTCAACTTTCCTTGTAGATTTTGATGTCGCTCCATTTGTTGATGATGATGTGTTTCTATGGATTTGTTATTGACGAGAGAGAGAATGGTGCTAACTGCAAATCAAACTACAAGAAGGTGGTTTTCATCTATAGACGTCACCCTCATGATTGACAAAATCAGCACTCAAGAGATCAAAAAGTAGTGCTTCTGTTGGTGGGAGGTTGAGTAGCTCACCATTCTACCCGGAATTAACGTTCGGTGACACACACTCAAAAGAAAGCTCTTTAGTCAGCTACAAAGAAAATCTGGTTTGGTGACTCAGTTGATATGAAAATAGGTAGTCTCCACTAATGATTGATCAGCAACTCTAATAATGCACTTCTTCCTACTCTTAATTTGCATCACCGACATGATTAAATCCATTATTTAACACTCCAATTCGTAAGAAATACGAACGTAGTTCCCTAACACTTCCAAGTTCAGTTATGTTGGTCAGAATTCTCTATGTAAACATACCTAGAAGTATGCTAGTGACTCTAAAATCTCTAAAAGTTGAAGGTTTTCATGCAAAATTTTAAAAACTCTATATGAAAAATACTCCCCCACACTTAGACTTTACATTGTCCTCAATGTAATTGACTCATCCTAAGTAAACTCAAGGTGGGAAATAAAAATATGACATGAAAAGCTAATAAAAATAAAGTACAAAAGATAGAGATGCAAAACCGATGGGTTGCCTCCCATTTAGCGCTTAGTTTTACGTCCTCGGCCCGACTTAGCATTTTCCTTACTACTCCTCCAGAGGGAGCAAATCACGAAATTCTAGCACATCCATATCAACATACGCAATGCTTTCGTAGTATGGTTTCAATCTATGGCCGTTGACCTTTGAAGTTGTCCCATCTCGGAGACTAGTTATATCAAATGCACCATGAGGATAAACATTAGTAACAACATATGGTCCAATCCATCTGGACCTTAGCTTACCAGGAAATAGTTTAAGACGAGAATAAAATAAAAGAACTTTTTGCCCCACAACAAAATTCTTCCGAGAAATCATCTTGTCATGGAAAAACTTAGTCTTTTCCTTGTAAATCGGGGAACTTTCGTAAGCATCATTACGCATCTCCTCTAGCTCATTAAGTTGTAACTTTCTCTTCTTCCCCGCATTATCATAATCCATGTTGCACATCTTTATCGCCCAATAAGCCTTGTGCTCAAGTTCAACCGGAAGATGACAAGCTTTTCCATAAACCAACCGATATGGAGACATACCAATCGGTGTTTTGTATGCGGTTCTGTACGCCCAAAGTGCATCGTTGAGTCTATAACTCCAATCTTTCCGTGTAGTGTTAACGGTTTTCTCCAAGATGGACTTTATCTCACGATTTAAAAATTTCAGCTTGCCCACTAGTTTGTGGGTGATACGGCGTACCGACCTTGTGATTTATGTTGTACTTCTTGAGAAGAGCATGGAAGGATTTCTTAAAGTGCGAACCTCCGTCACTGATAACCACTCTTGGTATACCATGTCTAGAGAAAATATATTCCTTCACAAACTCACAAACAACTTGGGAATCATTAGTAGGGGTGGCTTTAGCTTCCACCCATTTTGAAACATAATCCACAACAAGAAGTATATAAAATTTTCCATTTGAATTGACAAAAGGGCCCATAAAATCAATTCCCCACACATCGAATATTTCTACAGCAAGAATCGGTGTGAGTGGCATTTGATTTCGATCACCTAGATTTCCGGTTCATTGACATCTATCACAAGACTTACAAAACATATATGCATCCTCAAATAAGGTGGGCCAATAAAATCCACTCTCAAGGACTTTGAGAGCGGTACGTTTAGAACCAAAATGACCACCACATGCATAAGTATGCAAAAAGTAAGGATGGATTGAAATTCAGAGTTAGGTACGCACCTGCAGATAATTTGATCGGAACCATATTTCCACAAGTAGGGCTCATCCCATACATACTGCTTGGCTATCTTCTTAAGCTTAAGATTTTTGAAAATTAGACATTGTACTAGGTACTTGCTTTGTAACCAAGTAGTTCACTATATCCGCGTACCAAGGTGTTGAATCTTCAATTGAGAAAAGTTGTTCGTCTGGAAAACGATCTTGTAAAGGAAGTTCTTCTTCGGAAACAACAAGTCTACTGAGATGATCCACAAAAGTATTCTCAACACCTCTCTTATCCTTAATTTCATAATCAAATTCTTGCAATAACAAAATCCACCGTATAAGTCTCGGCTTAGCTTCTTTCTTCTTAAGTAGGTATCTAAGTGCTTCATGATCGGAATATACAACCACTTTTGCACCCACCAAATATGATATAAATTTTTCTAGTGCAAACACTATTGCCAAAAAATCTTTCTCTGTGGTAGAATAGTTAATTTGAGCATCGTTTACGGTTCTAGATGCATAATAAATCATATGGGACAGCTTGTCCACTCTTTGACCCAAAACAGCTCCAACCACGTAGTCACTTGCATCACACATCAATTCAAATGGCAAATTCCAATCCGGTGACTTGATAATTGGCGCAGTTGTCAACAATTATTTCAATTTGTTAAAGGCATCCTTGCACTCCTGGTTGAAGTTAAAGGCAACCTCCTTTTGCAATAATTTGCACATCGACATTGAGATTTTGGAGAAATCTTTGATAAACCTCCTGTAAAAACCTGCATGACCAAGAAACGAGCGAATCTCCCTCACCGAAGTGGGATATTATAAGTTCCTTATTAAGTCTATCTTTGCTTTGTCAACTTCGAGCCCTCGAGAGGACACTATGTGACCTAGCACTATACCATGGTTTACCATAAAATGGCATTTCTCTCAATTTAAACAAGATTAGTGTCTATGCATCTTTTTAGCACAAGTTCAAGATTTTGTAAACAAATATCAAATGAATTGCCATAAACACTAAAATCGTCCATAAATACCTCAATGATGCATTCCACGTAGTCAGAAAATATACTAACCATACATCTGTGGCAGGCGCATTGCAAAGACCAAACGACATCCGTCTATAGGCAAACGTACCAAAAGGACAAGTAAAAGTAGTCTTCTCTTGATCCTCGGTGCAATAACGATCTGATTATACCCCGAATAACCGTCCAAAAATCAATAATGTGAATGTCCCGCTAACCTCTCTAGCATTTGATTAATGAAGGGCAAAGGAAAGTGATCCTTTCTAGTTGCGGCATTAAGCTTTCTGTAATCTATGCATACTCTCCATCCTGTTTGAACTCTTGTAGGAACAAGTTCGTCATCTTGATTTCTAACAACAGTGATACCTGATTTCTTAGGTACCACTTGTACCAGACTAACCCATTTGTTGTCAGAAATTGGGTAAATCACCCCCACACTTAGCAATTTGAGGATCTATTTCTTCACGACCTGCATCATTGGGGGGTTAAGCCTACGCTGAGCATCACGTACCGACTTGCTATCGTCTTCCATAAAGATTCTATGCATGCACATTGATGGACTAATGCCTTTGATGTCAGCAATAGTCCAACCAATGGCCGTTTTGTGCTCTTTCAGAACCCGAAGTAGACGTTCTTCTTGTATGGCAGTGAGGTTCTTTGCAATAATCACTGGAAGATCCTCTTTATCACCTACTATAAGTGATCGGGAAGAGGCTTCAATTCTACTTTAGGTGCCTGCACAATAGAAGGTAAAGGAACCTCATTAGTTACGGGTAAAGAAATATAAGAGATTTTCCCCGTTTTAGGTTCTTGTAATGCTGTTAAAGCACCACACATCTCCACTATCTCTTTGAATAAATCGACGTCCAAATTCGGCTGCCCATGAACGTCCAAATTAATGCTATTTCGCAACCCAACTCCAAGTTCATCTTCATTACTCAAATCAAATATTTGTTGTGCAAACGAATTAATAACATCAATAGAGAAAGCGGAGTGTACATCACTAGGATAACGCATGGCCTCAAATATGTTGAAGCGAATGGTATCCTTATCAAATTCCATAGTGAGTGTACCATTGTCCACATCAATCTTCGTCTTTGCTGTTTTCATAAATGGTCTCCCAAGAAGTAACAAAGTAGATGAACAATTATCTCCATTTTGCATATCCACAATGTAGAAATCAACCGGAAAGATTAACTGATTCACTTCAACTAACACGTCCTCCACGACTCCCTTAGGATATATATTGGACTTGTTTGCCCATTGAATAGTAATTTTTGCTTCTTTCAAAGGTCCAAGATTTAAAGAATCATAAACATCGACTGACATAACACTTATGGATGCTCCCAAATCAAGCAAAGCACGCTCAAATCTTCATTTACCAATAGTAATTGGCATTGTGAAGCCACCCGGATCTTCACACTTTGCATGCATATTCTTTAGTAACATAGCTGTAGCACTTTCGCCCACCTGTGTAATTTGATTAGCAATCAACCTATCCTTCCTTGTGCACAAATCCTTCAAAACCTTGGCATACCTAGGTACCGTATTGATGGCCTCAATAAATGGGATGTTGATTTGTATCTTTCTAAAAATATCCATGATCTCCTTGTCTTGAGCTTGCTTCTTTGACTTGGAAAAACGACTAGGGAAAGGAGGTGGTATGGTAAAAGTGGGAACCGTGTCTTTAGGTTGGATGGTTGAGGTTGGCTTTTCATTTGAGACGGTTTCCTCCTCTACTTCCTTTTCGATGTCGCTACTACCCTTTTCTTGCTGCTTTGTCTCTTCTGTTTGATTCCCACTTCTTAGAGTTACTGCATTAGCGTTCTCTATTGGGTTCACAAAAGGTTGTGATGGCAATTTTTTTGATTTTTGTGCTTTTAGTAAATTCACATCCGTATCCAATTGTCCCATCTGCATCCTTAAGTCCTTAATGGCATTTCATGTTGCTGGTGATTTTTTTGAATCGTTTCCTTTAGACTTTGGGTTGTAGATGCGACACCCTGCATGCTTTGCATTAGCAAGTTGAACTTATCATCAATAGAAGTCCCTTGCTATTTAACTTTTTGTGGTTGTTAAAAGTGTTGTTGAAAACCACCTTGTCTTGCATAAGGATTAGGAGCTGCAGCTTGCTTGTTTGCATAACTGAAATTAGGATGATCTTTCCAACCAGGGTTGTAAGTATTTGAGTATGGATCATACCTTGGCCTCTGATTAGGGAATAAATCATTTACCTCGGCCTCCTCTTCGTATGGTGGAGCAACTAACGAAGCTACACGATGAATTGCCTTTTCAATGGTGTTTAACCGATGCTCTGTATTTGGAGATTCTCCCACCTCGCTAACTCTTCTAACATTTGAGTCATGCCTTGTATGAAATTGTTGTGCATTTGAGGCCATACTCTCAATCAGACTAGTTGCTTGCGAGATTTTCTTCTCAGTGAGTGAACCACCGGCTGCAGCATCAATCAAATTCCTCTATTCTGGAAGTAGTCCTTCGTAGAGGTATTAAATGACAAGTGTTGAGGATATATTGTGGTGAGGGAAACTCGCCATCAACCTCTTGTATCTCTCCCAGTATTCATAAAGAGACTCTCCAGTGATCTGTAGAATACCACTAATCTCTTTACGAGCAACAGCTGCCTTAGAAGCAGGAAAGTACTTCTCCAGAAATAGATTTTTCATCTCAGTCCATGTTGTAACACTCCCTGAAGGAAGATAATACAACCATTCTTCTACTAAGTCTTGTAAGGAGAATGAAAAGGCTTGTAACAAATCCATATCCCTATCTTCGTCGGTACTTTGCTTAAGACTCGTCATCTTGTGTTGAAATACTTGAAGATGACGGTTCGGATCTTCACCAGGATGTCCCTTGAACTTCGGTAGATGATGAAGTAGATTCGACTTCAGTTCCACTGGGTTAGTGATTGTAATGCACAGTGGTTGCGAATCTAAGCATGGAGATGTCATCTCTCCTAACTTCCTCTCCGGAGGTGGAGGTGGTGGATTATTTGTACCGCCTACCATTGTTGATGTAGAAGGTTCTTCTTGCAACTTTGGACGTGCTTGCAGTACCGTTCCCTGGCGAGTTTGAATTCCGCACCTCTGGTAATTCCAATCCTTTGATGCCAGAGATTAAGTACCTAAGACAAAAATCTAAAAAACAAAGTGAAAAACTAAAAAAAAAATCTAAAAAAAAAAACAAAACTAAAAAGGAACAACTAAAGCTACCGACTGCTCCCCGGCAGCGGCGCCAAAATTTGATGCGTGTCGTGAGTACAACCAAATTAAATAACTTATTTCCACACAATTAACTGGTAATATAATGGAAGCAAGGATCGTTCCCACGAAGAGCAGGGAGTTTAGTTGTCAAAAAGGTCACAAATGGGGGTTTGGGTTTTTAGATTTCAAAGTAAATAAACAAAGCAATTGAAAGATTAAGTTATAAGAAATGGAGAAAGAGTTGATCTAGGAATCCTTCTTCGTTACTAAACCTTCATCAAGTTATTATACCAATCAATTTATCCTTAATACAGATTATCACCAACCGTAGAAAAGCAGCTAGATCAGTGCTATCCCCTAAATCCCTTAAGTCACTGGATACGGAAGTTCTCGACTACCAGATTCTATTCAACTGAGTCACCAAGTAGTAGATCACTCAAGGTGTAACCCAATCAAATGATTAAAGCTCTATGAATTTATAGGTTGATCCTACTAGTTAGACTCTTAGATCAAGGTCCACTTTTTAGTGTTGTTTATACACACAATTTCTCCACAAAATCCCTCTGCAAGGTATCGTGTTTTCTACTTGTGTACGAATTATTCGACGATTACTTATCTCCTAACTCAATACTAGCATTGGATTAAATCAACTAATCAATTCATTTGGCCACCTAAACGATCAATCAATCAATCATAAACATTCTTTTGGTATGAACAAACGATAATCATATGAGAAGAACTTCAAAATAGATTAATATAATAACTCAAATCTTGTCTAGAACTCAGAATTCATCCTCAATCAAATAAGTAAATTAGCTAGACATAATGGAGTTTATAGAAAGCAAACTGTAGTTGTGGAAGAACTCTAGATACTGCTGCTTCTGTTGCAGGAGATCAACCACTGTCGCCTTGTTGCAAGAAAACTTTAGCTACTACTGCATATATGAACTCTTAATGCTTCTGTTCTCTCTTTGGGTACTTCTGTCGAACAGTTTCTGGACGTGAAAGTGAGGGTGAGGAGATGACTTTCTGTGGTGATTCGAGCCTCTATTTATAGGCTTTTATTCCTCAAATTTCGAATATAATAATCACAAACATTCCTTAGCCGACTCAAACCCTAAAATTGTCTTGAATCCTCACCGTTCATCTTGAAATTCAACGGCAAAATCATCACTCGGTGGCTGTTTTCAAGCTTTTGAAACTTACCGAAACTTCTCTTCCTTAGCTTCCAAGTCGAATTGGATAACAACCCAATCTTCCTAACCGCCACAACCTAATATCTCGTTCGTCCATCATCAAACCATGCACGGCTGCACATTCGTTTTGAGCTGATTTCTCTCTCAAGTCGCCGAGCATCTGCACCTCCATAAACTCCCTGTTTTATCGTTTGAAGATCTATCCGGCTAACCAGCTGTTCTAATCAAACTAGGACTGTAAGGCTTACAATCCTAGTCATTTTCTAACCACCAAAACCGATGGCAGAAGCCATCTTGCTTCACCTGATATCGAGCCCAATACCGGCTCAATCTAAACTCGAACTCTGCACGTCTTCCTCGTCACTCCAGCATCATCACGATCAGTTAACAAACATCATCAATCAGTCATTGTCACTGATAATGGCAACCATTATTTCATCCACCAATCATCTCCGATTCATTCACTGTTGTATGGCAGGAACCAACTCGACTAACAACTCCCAAAAGCTTCCATCGATTCAACAACAACCAATCAAGTCCTTCTCCGTTCATCACTAACTTTAGCTTCATCACTCTACCGCAATCACCATCATCTCAACCTTCTTCCCCGTCATCTCACTAGCTCCCATTGACTGTCGCTATCATCATTACCGACTGCTTTTGAGCTTCATCACTTAGCTCGAGTGCTTCTGTCTATCCCCTGTTTAACTCAAACAAACCTAGCTACAGCTTCGATGGCAGCAAATCCATCTGCTCCATACCGTCCCTGACTTCTTCTCTTCCTCATTAAATCTTCCCACTCACCATCTCGTTCGTACTGTCATGCCAGCTTCCTTCTATTACAGACGCGAACTCCATCATACTTCCATAAACAACAACAGTTCATCATCGTCACCACTAATGGCACCTAACCCATCTCTTTCAGCTGTTAATCATAGCTGCTCGAGCAACGCTGCAACAGATATCCATGCAGAAGAAACTGCACGCGAGATTTTCAGTTTTGAATAAGATTACCCCTTGTACAATACGTGACTATGTTTAGCAGTTCCTTTGAGAGGTGACTGCCCCTTAACACTTGATGAGGTGTCAATAGTAGTTGACCATAAATTGACCGTTTTTCCCTTTTGTCTTCTGAGTTCTTGTTTTGCTCATAACTTCTTCATGCAAACTCGGAATTACTTCATCCTTTCGCCGTTGGCTTCATATTTTCGTCCTCTTCAAGATATAAAGTAGAAATCTTGTACTTGAAAAAGTTCCATTGGGTCTTTGGCCCTTCTACACTTGTAGCTAGCCTCTTTTAGTGCACAATTAAGTGCCAATTCACTTCTTTTGGATGATTCACCTAATAAAACATAAATAAGAGAAAACAAGCGTAATATACACTAATTTGCAAGAATATAAGAAATTACTAGCATGGAATTGACACTAAATATATGTAAAATATGCACTTATCACACTTACATTATCTTCTCACTTAACTATTTACTTACTGAGTTATCTATGTTTTTTGAGTTATTTGTTCATCTGACGTATCTCTTTATTTAGCTTATTTGCTTACTTAAATCTATTTTACAGACATACTTTTTATTCCTTATAGCATCTACTTTATCGAAGTAAACGTACCTTTTATCACTCTGCAATATCAGTTCAACTGAGGTATCAATACTACTTAGTATATGATCCTTTGAGTTGTACTTATTACCTAGTAGTCTCAGTTTGGTGCTAGAAACGATCTGGACCAAAAAGCTCTCGATTTTCGTTATTTTCGCTTTCTCGTCATCTTTTTTTTAGATCTTCGTTAGAAGATCATATCTAAGAATAAGAGAGTTGGATCTTACTTTCTACTAAAGATTTATCATTCTTTGACAAGTTTTTCGAGTATTAAACCTCGATAAAAGCTTGAAATCTTACGGATCTACAAAAAGTGGTTATGAAACACCATTAAAAACACTTTTCAAAGCTTAAAAAGCTATTATTTTATTGTTATTTGCTTGCTCATGAGCAAACCTTATCTGGATTTGAATATCTTTGTCTTCGAGGGAATCTCAGTAAAAGTTTTGGAGTAAAATCCCTAAGGTTATTTTTGAACTGAGGGTCGTTTTCTTTAACAGACGCCTTCTTTTACTCAACTTGCAGTATGCTCTGTTGTTTTTGAATATATGAGGAACCTTATTTACCTCAACTTGTAGTACTCTTTGTCGTTTTCGAATCTGAGGTTCATTTAGGAACTATGTCCCAAACATTGGACAGTTCTATCAAACAAGAGATCAACAAATGTATCTATGTTAAGTTCTATACTTTTTCCTAACAAGGATACCAAGAACGTACCCTACCCTTTTTCTCTTTACTCTCAAGAAGCGACAATATGAAGGTCAAAATTACGAAGCCTTGGAGGCATATTAAAGCTTATCTTTGGCTCCAATGTATTCATATACATTCTCAACAGCCAAAGACAAAAAAGAAGATTGTCCTTGGTTCGTACGTATCTAAGTACGAACTGCTAGGGGCAAAGACAAAGGTTATGTTTGGCTCGAACATCTCCATATATGTTCTCAACATCCAAAGAAAAATGCGAAGGCTATCCTTGACTCGAATGTATCCGTATACTTTCTCAACAGTCAAGGACAAAGATAAAGATGAAGGTTATCTTTGGCTCGAACGTGTCCATATATGTTCTCAGCAGCCAAAGAAAAATGTGAAGGTTGTCGTTGACTCGAACATATCCATATAATTTCTCAACAGTTAAGGACAAAGATAAAGACGAAGATTATCTTTGGCTCAAACGTGTCTATATACGTTCTCAACAGCCAAAGAAAAATGTGAAGGCTGTCCTTAACTCGAACATATCCATATACTTTCTCAACGGTCAAGGACAAAGATAAAGAAAAAGGTTATCTTTGTCTCGAGTGTATTCATATACATTCTCAACGGCCAAAGACGATTACGAAGACTGCCCTTGGATCGTATGTATCTAAGTACGATCATCCAGGGGCAACAATGGAGATTATCTTTGGCTCGAGTGTATTCATATACATTCTCAACATCCAAAGACATTTACGAAGACTGTCCTTGGATCGTACGTATCTTAGTACGAGCATCCAGGGGCAAAGATGGAGCTTATCTTTGGCTCGAGTGTATTCATATACATTTTCAACAACCAAAGACTATTACAAAGATTGTCCGTGGTTAGTACATATAAATGTACGAGCAGCCGAGGATGAAAACGAAGATTATCTTTGGCTCGAGTGTATTCACATACATTCTCAACAACCAAAGACCAAAACGAAGACTATCCTTGGTTCGTACGTATCTATGTATGAACATCCAGGGACGAAGGCAAAGGTTATCTTTGGATCGAATGTTTTCCTATACGTTCTCAGCGTCCAAAGACAAATGCGAAGGTTTTCTTAGATCGAACGTATCTATATATGAACAGCTAAGGATGGAAGCGAAGGTTATCTTAGGCTCAAGCGTATTCATATACGTTCTCGACAGCTAAAGACGAAAACGAAGGTTTCCTCGGCTCGAACGTATCTATATATGAATAATTGAGGATGGACGCAAAGGTTATCTTTAGCTCGAACGTATCCATATACGTTCTCAACATCGTTATCTTTGGCTTAAACGCATCCATATACGTTCTCAACAACCAAAGAAAAATGCAAAGGTTACCTTTGGCTCGAGTGTATTCATATACATTCTCAAATTCCAAAGATAAAAAAGAAGACTTTCCTTGAACCGAACGTATTTATATGCGAACAGTCAAGGACAAAGATAAATATAAGGACGCAACTCAGTGCGGGGGATTAACCCTTCGTAGTGCAGGCTAAGATTCCTTCGTGCATACATTCTATCGAAGAAAATGAGGAGAAGATCATCGCAAAAGTATACCCTTCGTATCAAAGAATCCGTTATTACTATTTTTTATGCAGGAATGTAGCAGATAAAGGGCAAACCTACTACAAACAGGTTTTTGCAAACCAAAGAGAGTCGAGGTGAAAAAGGTTCAAAATACAACTCACATGGAAGGAAAAAGCTTTGTTCCTCTAAATTCTTAAGCTTATAGCTTTGCGAATTCCCGGGGGCAAGATAATTTCATCAGAAGACAGTACATGCTCAAAGTATATAGCTTTGTATATACTCTGTAAGGCAGAGTTCATCGAGCAACGACTGTGAATTATTATAGGTAAGTAGAAGCAGCATCAACGAAGGTCAATCCTCCCAACCAGATATATAGACGAAGGTGGAGGTCACGATAATCCAAAGACATCAGCAATGGTTGTATTTTACAACTTAAGTCTGAATCTGAAGGTATGCATGGGAGTGAAGCCTGTTAAAGGCAGACTCATCACCGTCAGGCATATATGTGAGCGAAGCCTGTTAAAGGAAGACTCACCATTGCAAAGAATGGGTTATTCAATCCAAAGCTACAAAGTTACAAGTCAACAAAGCCCGTGTACGTAGGTGTATGCATACTCAACGAGGCTACAACTCATACTCAACTACGAGGAGTCATACGACGACGCATAAGCAGATGTAACCTCTCAACCACCACTATTGCGATGCTCCCAGCCTAGAAATTCATGAAGCCTGTATACATTTGTATATCCACAAGTGCACAACTCAAACACAACGAAGAACGAAGTCTGTCTACATATGTATACCCCAAGCCTCGGCAATACCCGAACTCTCCAACCTGAGGAACATACGAAGTGCCAAATACTAATGCAAGGGGCAGTTCGTCAAAAGAATAAACTCTTCAAGGCTAAGAAGAAGCAACAATTCAATCCTAGTGGGTACCCTTCGAATACACACAGTGCCAAACGAATTTATATTTCTATTTTATGCAGAAACGAAACCTGCAAGAGCAAATCACGGCAACCATAACGAAGCCTACAAGGGCATCTCACTATACGCAAAGTACCCTGTGACACCCATTAATTAACATGAGGCTCCCAGGACGAACATGTAGCTGACACCGATGAGTAGGCAACCTCAAATTATGCGGACGAAGGCTTCATAAATACAAACACTTTTCCTTTCAAAAGCTGCAAGAACCAGCTTTCAAAAGCAAAAAGGGACAAACATACATCAATCATGGCGCCTTTACAACATCAATTAAATACAAAAAATACATTTTGAAGGTAATACAATTTTAAGGTATGTTATCTTTATAGGATATAATTATATACATAACTGTGATATATCCCTAGAAAGAGGTATTATATAAGCCTCAACAATCAATATAAAGCTTGGATTTCGAATATAGCTTTTAATGCGTGTGAAATGAAACAAACATGAAAAAACAAAGGGTTATAACTGACACCCACCGTCAGAATTGACGACAAAAACGAAGGGTTAGAAGTGACACCCACCGTCAGAATTGACGATGAGGCAGGGCACGACATAAATGCGCATATGTCAAATCTCGGATCCTCGTGGAAAATGAATCCCACTAAGAGGCAAATAATAAGAAATATATCCCACAAATAGAGATACCCTGTCGAAGTAAAGCGGCCTTTGAGCTGAACGCGGAGGGTTACGAGAAAAAAAATTCCCACGTAGGGACCCTCGCCGCCACGATACCTTATGGCCAAAGGATACTCTGGTAGGACGTTGAATGTTCCACCAAGGTTAATCATACCTTATGTTAGAGCATAGCTCGGTTGAATCCACCAAGCGCTGGTATGTCAAGTTTGGTTGTCATATTTTAGTGAATCAAAACTCATTTAAAGAGTCGCTTGATTATGTACTAGAATCAACTTCGTACAGGTTAGCTTGAAAGTATTAAGATATGAGACATTACAAGTATTGCGAAGACTTGAATAAGTGAAGAAGTAAGAAGCTACAACGACAACATCATCCTTCCACTTGAGGTTAGTGATATTTGCCTTGAACCGTTTCATCCCTAAC
The DNA here is from genome assembly GCF_003573695.1 of Papaver somniferum. Classification (NCBI taxonomy): domain Eukaryota; kingdom Viridiplantae; phylum Streptophyta; class Magnoliopsida; order Ranunculales; family Papaveraceae; genus Papaver; species Papaver somniferum. The sequence continues at coordinate 229,169,142 of NC_039364.1, read as the reverse complement.
GTATCTTTCAATTCGTGGATATTGAAAACAAAACTGCGAAGCATGTTTGAACTCTAGATAAACATAGTATTAAGTAATACAATACGAAGTTTATTGCTTAACCATTAAACTTTGTAGATAAGACATCGACATAATCGTTTAAATTCTATTGTGATTATGTATGGGTATGAGGTGAGGATTTCGTCCTAGGAAACAATGTTCTACATGTGTTTTAAGGAAGTAAGTTCATAAACTTGTTTATGAATCGAAAAGGAAATCGCCAGGCGTTATTGGTATTGTTATTCATTGCATATCTTGTGAACAACCAATATGTGTGATTTAGTATAACCGTTCATGACTTGTTTGTGTTCTTGATAAAACTATTCACAAAGGCCTGAATTATGTATTGGTATGACTTTTATTAGTGAAACCGATCTTAAGCAATCACCTGAGATGGTATGATCGAGTTTGTGATTTTGTGTATGACCAACTCTGGGTAAAGGGAAACCGACCTAGTAAGAGGTGCAACACATCACAAAGGGGAATCGATCCTTGTATGAGGTGCAACAAGTTTGTAGCAGAAAGGGGAACCGATCCTATGGACATGTGCAATACGTTTTTAGGCAAAGGGGAACCGATCCTATGGACATGTGCAACACATATAAGTTAGATACCATATATATGTGAGGAACCGATCCTAGTACCTAGTCAACCGAATTTTGGAAAGCTAGTGTGACTACGCACAATACTCACATGGAGGTAAAACCGAAACTTGTTTTGGTAGAAACGTTAAACCCATGATTTGTAATTGAGTGTTCTTGATCAATCACATAGTTCTTGAAAGTTAGATGAACCAATTCTAAACTTGTTTGGAAGTGTGGCAAATCGGTATCAAGGTTGTAAGTATGAAAGAGGACTTACAAAGTAAGGATGTCGACATACTTTGAACATGTACAGTAACACTTATCTTTAATTGTTCAAAGTTATTCCTTAATAGCTAAAGGAAGAAAATCCCAGGATCGAAACATAAATAAGTTAAGAATCTTTTAATTAAGCTCTTAATTTTATTTTAGGAAAATGAGAATTGGTAATGTGCATATACTAGTTAAAGATTTTCCAAAGAGATTTTCGGTCATTATTTTGGACAGAGCATTTCCAGGATTTATGGAAACCGAATTTGGAATATATTGCATATCTTGAGAATATTTTCGGTATTGTAAATTCCTTGGTATCCAAACTTCCTTGTCTATAAATACTTGAAGTTTGCATTTCTAGCAAACTAATCCTTTGTGACAGCAAACTTCCTCGGTTGTGTTGTTACTGGTGAAACCGCCTATTCGATGAGGAGAGTAACCTAATTAGGTGAAATCTCTTACGACCGCTCAGTTTAAAGTATTCTTTGGGATTGAGAAGCTCTATTAGTACCGTTGGTGGGAAACTAGATAATTACGGTTTATCTTGTGTTTTCGATTGATTTGATTGACTAACGGTGGTTGAACTTTGATTGCACCTAGTTTGTTTATGCTTGAGAATCTTCTCTTCTGATATAAGATTCACTCAAACTAGATCGAAGTTTCGACATGGATCTTTAGACTGTTTGTAGTTCTAAAGACGATCTTGTGATAATCCATTGTTAACAGACTCCGTTCTGTGCGTGATTGATCACAAAAGATTCAAGTTGTTGTGTGCAGGTGTTTATTGAAGATCTAAGAAGATTTGAAGACAAAGAAGATACTGAAATTTCTGATTTGGGGTTCATAATCTTTGGTGTGCACAATACTTGTTTCGGTATAAGAGGATCCAACTATAATCAGTTTATCCTTGTGGTAGATTGGATTGATTAGTTGTGTAGATCGACATCAATAAAATTCTTTGTGATTAAAAGTATTGATTGCAAAATCTTAACAATTACCTTTGGTAGTTGAGAATAAGATAGATCTAAGAACTTGACGAAGGAGTTTATTGAGATAAACAGAAGAGCCTTTGTCGAACTCACATCACTTGGTTGAAGAGAGTTGCTACCAAACAGATTTGTTGTTCCTTTACTGTCTGGAATACAAACCAAAGGAATTGCTCCAAGTACGTGACTTATTCATAAGTTGGAGGCGTGGGAATATATACGGAACTAGGTGAACTATAGGTTTAGCTGCTTGGTCTCAAATATACGAAGTTGGTTTAATTTTGTGTAGCGGCTTAATCCTGAGAGTATTCAATTCTGGACAAGGTCACGAGGTTTTTCTGCATTTGCGGTTTCCTCGTTAACAAAATCTTGCCGTGTCATTTACTTTTAGTTTCCGCATTATAATTGTTTTATTATAATTAAAGTAAATTACACAAACGTTAATTCCTATTTACTTGGTAAGTAATCCTATTGTGTTTGGTTAAGTCTGAACCCTTTTATCAAGTAAACATACTTCGTTGTTGTATTGTCTCGATCTCGTATCCATAGACAATCACACGAAGTGTGAACCGATTAGTTGTATTGTCTCGACTCAGTCCATAGAAAATCACTTTCGGAGAAAGGACTTATAGGTAGGAAAAGTTTTAGCTTGAGGTATATTTGGGTACCCTCGCCTTTTCACCTTAGCACCGAGCGATGGCTTGATTGTGCGGCAAACTGGACACACTATGTCATAAATATTGTGTAACAAAGCAAGCAAAATGCCATACACACATTACCAAAAATTGAAAATTACCGAATGGTTTATGTATGTATTTTATTTACACAGGTACAGAAATACGGCGAAAAGCTTAACCCAAAGATAAAGGTTCTAAAAGGTATACTTCCATTGCAAAGGAGTGAAGTTATAACAACAAAGGTACACCAGGAGACAACTCCATACTAGGCAAGTAAATAGACATCTTAGAGTCACCTTAGCCAAAAAAGAAAAACAAACTAAAAGGTAAATAATATACGCCTGAGAAATAAATTCAAATTCAGCTACATGCTATGAGGGGGTACCCTCTGGCCTCGTTATATCTTGCTCCGGTGATGACTGGTTCAAAAAGGTAGCAAAAATACATAAGCAGCGAGTGGAGGCTCCACTTTAAAAAAGGGTGAAAACTACCATACCAGTCTAAGTTATCATTTACGAAGGCGTGGCCCTCGTAAGAAAATGTATGCATGCATGCATGCATGCATGCATACATACATAGATATATACATGCATACATACATACGCAATGCATCCATACATATATACAAACATATGCATATTTGTGTGATAATATTAACATCAGTATCTTGTACTTTGATACCTATATATGTACTTCATTAAACTGCTTCAATACTTCGAGCGTACCTCAATAAATTACTTCGATACTTCTATACTTCGAGGGTACCTCAGCAAATTACTTCGATACTTCTATACTTCGAGGGTACCTCAACAAATCACTTCGATACTTCTATACTTCGAGGGTACCTCAGCAAATCACTTCGATAACTTCTATACTTCGAGGGTACCTCAGTAAATTACTTCGATACTTCTATACTTCGAGGGTACCTCAGTAAGCTAATTCGATATTTCTGTACGTTGGTAAACTACTTCATTACATCGAGGGTACCTCAATAAACTACATCCATACTTCGAGGTTACCTCGATAAACTACTTCGATACTTCTATAATTCGAGGGTACCTCAAAAATTTACTTCCATACTTTTTTACTTGAATGGTACCTCAGCGAATTTACATCAATGGTACCTCAACGAATTTACTTCATTCAATAGTACCCCAGGGATTTTACTTCGATGGTACCTCAACGAATAACTTTGATACTTCAAGGATACCTCAACAAGTTATTTCGAAGGTATCTCAGCAAACCTATTTGATACTTCGATGATATCTCAGTGAAATAAATGAAAGTGGATCGGGATTTTTCTTAAGGATCGTTCTTTGAACAACCCTCAAGAAAAGGGGCAAACTGTAAATACCAAAAATCTACTGTGCCATGTGGCACAATATTAAAGGTGGAGCAACTTATTAGGTTACAACAACACACACTACATCGCTTCTTAGATTGCTTAATTATGAAGTTATCTCCATTAACATGTGGTGCATTATTAAAGGTGGGAGTAGCAAAGTACGCTACAATGCAATACACCAAAACACTACCAAGATTGCTTAATTGTTAAGCAATAGGATATAGTATAGGCACATGGGTGTGTGTGTTTGTCAGAGGTAGATGAGCAGTCTGCTCAGAATTTAATGCGAAGGCGTGGTCTTCAACCACGTGGATCAGAATATGTGGCATCCTCTGATTGGGGAAGGTACGCGGACAACGAAGGTACAAATTGTATGGAGGATTAACAGCTCACGAGGGAACGTGGGTGAAGTTGAGGTGGCATAGTCTGACTGGAGATGGTGAATGGTTAACGAAGGTATCAGTTTGACCAAGGACCATCATATCTCGATGGAACTAAAGACAACAAAGATATCCTGGACACAAAGGGATCTCTAAATACTCATCATTGTCTTCTCTTTATGGAGGACTTTTGGGTGAGCTAGGATTAGAGAAAAGACTCATATCACTACTTTCCTTCTCTCTCTATTTTCTCTCTTATTTACTAGAGCTTCATACTTTCTTTAATGGATATCTTCCACCCAAATGTAACAAGATCAACAATAAACTTACCATCTTTACCCGTGGACGTAGGTTAGAATTAACTGAACCAAGTAATCTCTTGTGTGATCTGATAACTTAGTTGCACTTACATTATCTTCTCACTTAACTATTTACTTACTGAGTTGTCTGTTCATCTGAGATATCTCTTTATTTAACTTATTTGCTTACTTAAATCTATTTTACAGACATACCTTTTATACCTTATAGCATCTACTCTATTGAAGTATCTTTACTTACTTAGTATACGATCTTATGAGAAAATCTCATTTCAAACCTGCCTTTTATCACTCTGCAATATCAGTTCAACTGAGGTATCAATACTACTTAGTATATGATCCTCTGAGCTGTTCATAATACGTAGACTATGGGAAAAATAGTAGTCACAAGTCGAGACTAAAACAACTTGATATTTGATTGACAATAGCTACGGTACAATACCAATTGACTATATGATCAATGTCAAGTGATTAGGATTAAGTCGCTACACAAAGTACAAAGCCAACTTCGTATAGTTGATACAAGATAATCTACCCCTAGTTACTTAGTTCCTTCAGTATCCATGCGTCTACGACCTTCTGGTCATGCACGTGAACCCCAAGACAGAAAATCACTATCTTGAGTTTCTTTACCGATGTAAAGTCTTAAGCATTCAACTCCTTTTAATCGTCTTCCAAACAGTAAAGGTACAAAGCTGTTTGGTAACTACTCCAATAATCTTTCATAAAAAGATTTGTTGATTTTTAGAAAGGCTATTCCGTTTAAACTAGTAAACTCCTTTGTCGGGTAAGATCAATCCAAATTAATAAATTAGATTCGGCACAACTATGAGATTATGATATTGAAGAATACCACCAAATGATAGTTGTCGATCTAAACGAATTTATGATCAAATCTATCAAAAGATAAACCGGATCTAAGTCGGATCCCAGCCGATCAAGATGCGTGCACAAATCGCGAGATACGAAAACCAATAAAAAAAATCTTCTTGTCTTCAAATCTTCAATTGCCTTCTTATGTACCCGCACACCACAAATTTGAATCCATTTATGATCGATCAGACGCATAACGAAGTCTGTTAACAATGGATGATCACAAGTTTTCTTTAGATATAAATATAATTCTAAAGATCCAGTCAATACTTTGAGTGACCCTTATGTCAGAAGAGAAGGCTCTCAAGAATAATCAAACTAGGTGCAATCAAAGTTTCAACAACCGTTAGTCAATCAAATCAATAATCGAAAACTAAAATGACAATGCAATTATCTAGTTTCCCACCAACGGTATTCGTAAAGCTTCTTGATCCCACAAAAGTCTTTAACCGAGCGGTCATAAAAGATTTCACCTAATTAGGGCACTTTCCTCTCCGGATAGATGGCTCCACCAGAAACAACACGAATGAAGTTTTCCTGGCTCTTGGGATAGTTTGTAAGAAATGAAAACTCAACTATTTATGGACCAAGGTTGTTTGGACAACAAGGAAATTCCAAAACCGAAAATATTCTCAAGATATGCAATAAGTACTTGATTTAGGTTTTCCTATTTCCAACTAATATCCAACCTTGTAATTCTGAAATCTCTCATTAGAAAATATATAAAATTAGTTTACTACTTAACTAATATAACTTTTTAGAGATATGTTTTGATTTGCTGGAAAATCAGAAACATATAATCGAAAAATCTTAATTAAAAAATTCTCAATATTTCAGATCGGGATCACCTTGAGTATCAATCTTTGGACAATGAAGGATTAGAATTGTATTCATGTCCAAAATATGTCGACATCCAGAACTTTCATATTTAGCAAACCCTAATTCCAAACTCACACAAAACCGTAAAGTAATAGGTGAATATGAAGGATCGGTTTTGCTCTTAAGACCGGTTCTACCATGAGTCCTAACATAGGCTAAGATCGGTTCTACCAAGTCTCCAAATATTGGTACGGATCGGTTCTACCATGACTCCCAACAACAGTTAGGATTGTTTGCATGCGAGTGATGCGTGTAACCAACTTGTAATCGCTTTCATAAGACAATATGGCGCCACCTTGCATCATAATCGTCTTGGCCACGCCTTTTACTCATTTGGAGGTTAACACTTAAGTAAAGTCACGCCACTGATCACATCTACTGATGCTTGGTTGTGTTGCATCTTCTATATGCATCACTTGCATTCTTTTGGCCGAGTAACTAACTACACTGGCGCGTTTGACAACACCACTGCTGCAGTTGCATTGGTCAAGCCTTAGGCCAATGCATAAGCCATCTCTATCTTGCATCCTTGATCCATTCCTTGAGCTGACTAACTCTGGATTACGGATATACACACTATCACATAATAATGCATGTGTCAAATAACTTTGTTTGTCTTAGCTTCATGTCGCTTCGTCTGCTAGGCCGCTGTAATGTTGCACCATCATGGCGCGTCACTGACCAGGGAACTTTTGATTTTTGATAAGTCCCGTATTACATTTTACCTTAAGGCCTGAATAAAAACCGTTTGTTTTTCTCGCGAGTCACATAAAACTAATCCAAGGGTCAAGATCTGTGAATGATATGGGTGCAGAAATTCTCAACCGCCCCCAAAATTTAGGGATAAAACTCCTTCCCAAAGGAGCCAGTGACCAACATCGACTCCAAGTCGATTCTGAAACTCGTCTCTCTCTCTCTCTCTCTCTCTCTCTCTCTCTCTCTCTCCGTCTTTCTGACTCCCTCTTGTTTGAAAAACTAGGGTTTTGAACTCAAAATCGAGAAGAGATCGAGAGATTAAAATTTAATCTATTTAGGTTTTTGATTTCATTGGTAGTGTTATTCGATTTGGATTTTGAGAATTTAGGGTTTTCATTAGAAGAAGAAGAGATGGTGGAAAAGGGAGATGAAGAAGAACAAGAGTATGAAAGTGATCCAGAAGAAGCACCGTTACCATTAACGATGAGAAGAAGAGAAGCAAGTGATGATGAAGAAGGAGAAGAAGAAGATTCGAGAATGGATCGAAGAAGAGGAGGAGGAGGAGGAGGAGGAGGAGGAGGAGTTGTTGGTGTTTCAGATGGTGAATCAGATGGTCAAGGAGGTGTTGATTATGAGTCTGAGGAAGAGGAATCGGAAATTGAGGAGGAGGAGGAGGAGGAGGAGGAAGATGAAGAAGAAGAGTATGTAGGTGAGAGAGATAGAGTTATCAGTGGTAATGATGGGAATGAGGTTTCTGGTGGTGTTTTGGAATCTGGTGGTGGTGGTGATAATGGTGATGGGGAGGGTGAAGAATCAGTGGATAAAGTTGAAGGAGAAGGTGAGAAGAAAGAGAATGAACCATTTGCTGTTCCTACTGCTGGTGCTTTTTATATGCATGATGATCGTTTTCGAGAAAGTAGCGGCGGTGGAGAAAGTAGCGGCGGTGGTGGTCGTCACAGGTAATTAGCTGATTTCAGTGTATTTTACTGTCAATTTGAATATTTGCATATGTATATACTTGAGAAAATGTGAATTTGCTGATTGTATATGTTCTTAATTAAGTATGTTTTGGTTCTCTGGAGTGGAGAACTGGATTTTCATGCCGTAGTGGCTTAATAGGCATGTCACATTTCATGAATCTAAAGTTTTAAACTTATTCTTATCGTTGTGTTTGTGAAACAAATGATTTTTTGTCAAAGACATGGGAAGCACTAGGAGGTAAGCCTGATAACAGGTGGTTCGCATTATAATCACCCTGTTTGCTAGTTGCCCCTCAAAACATGAAAAACCTAGCACATTCGGAATCTCAACAGTGCCTTTGTAGAAACAAATTGTCTAACTGATCTCACTGTAGTTTGTGTGTAAGAATTTTGAAACTTGTGATCTGTAACTTTAAACAATACCAACAACACTACTATTATAGTTTTCTTCATTGTATTAATTAAGGAATAAATAGGATTATGAATAGAGATGCTTATAATACTTAGTTGTTGCAAGCTTTGACAGTTAACTCTTTGCCTGGCTGAGAAATATCATGCCATTCTCTTTTTGCTAACACCACATCATTTATTTACCAAATATTATATATCCTTCAGTCACATGTGTTGCATTTAAGAAACCGTGTCTCTTAAATGACTCTGAAAGGTATACAATACAGACAGTTGCTATTCTTCATCTGGATGAGCCTTTATCTGGGCATTGACAAGTAAATAAGTGGTGTAGGAGTGGTAAAGTGTAGGCCTAGCTCCTGGATTTTAGTTGCTTGTTTATCTTCTGAAACTCCCGGTGATGCCACCTGTTCAGTCTCTCAGCGTTTCAGTCTTAATGCTGTCGCCATCATCCTTGCATTGTCCCCTGTGATACTTCAGATTTCACAGCCTTTTGTTTTGTAATACGTACTACTACTTTGCAGTAACTGTTTGAGTTTCATTCAGGCGTACTCTTGGTGGGAGGAAATTGTGGGAATCCAAAGATAACAGGAAATGGGGGCATGATAAATTTGAAGAACTGAGTTTGCAAGAACCAAAAAATGACAAGGTAAAACTCAATTGATGCTTGTATATTTAATTGTTAAATTTGCTCGTTCGCATCTGTTTGCCAATCAGTGACAGTGTCCACAGAATCATTCTTACATTTATCTGTGTATCTATCAGGAAAGGAAAAGAGGTGGTTATAGGGGTCGTGGAAAGAAACGAGGTACTGATCATGGGTATGTTAGAACAAACAGGACCAGAAACTATGATGACAATAATGATCAAAATAGTGTCCCGAAGAGTGTGAAAGGAAGAGGTCCCGGAAAATATGAACCTTCTGTGAGGAATAATGGTGATGCTCCGCCAAATCAGAACAAACAGTGAGTAGATATTTTGAGTTTATGGATAGTTTCCTTTCTTGCTTTTTTAATGTGCCCGTTTGACAAAATTGCATTCTTCCATCCAGTTCTGGAAGGACTTATGAGACAACAATGAGTAATAGTAATTCAGGGAGGACATCCAACCACACACACCAAAATGCTCAGTCTAATCCTGCTGCTCCGCGTAAACATGTTTTTGCGTCTAGCTTAAGCTCTGCTTCTCCTCCATTTTATCCTTCTGGTTCTTCCAATCAAGATGTGATAGTAGCACAGAAAAGAGATGTGCAAGCTGGACCTTCTGAGAAGTTCTCAGTGCCTCATGCCAATTCATTGGCCAGAGGAAAAACTGTTGTGGATCCTATTGTGAAGGGCAGGCAGTATATCAATGAGCCTGTTCGACCACTTGTTGGGAAATTTTCCAATATGCAGTTACAGTCATCTGGATCTTCGAGAGTGAGTTCAAATCAAACTCCGCAATATAGGCCTAAGGTAAAGAGTCCAGAGGTTGTGGCACAACATAACTATCAATCAACCTCTTCTCCCAACCATGGCAACATAGGTTCTATGCAGTATGCTGTTGTTCAACAGAAGCCTGTAAACCCAGTTCAGCCTGTAAGAATCTCCACTCAGCAGATGGCTCAACATCCCGGTTCTGGTTCTCAAGCATCCTCTCCACCTAAAGGGTCGTCGACGAACTCATCTGAACCTGGAGAAACAGAATCTCCAACAGGATCCAGTAAATCCAAGACTGCGCTTGTTAGTAAAGGAAAAGGTAGTGCTCAAGGAAGTGAGAGGGGTACTTTTCTCTACAATGGAGCGCAGGTTGTTGGAGCAGCTGGGAACATGGGTGTTGTACATAGTGATCAAAAATATCCTGGCACTCCAGCGCTTTTTCCAGGTAAAGTTATTAGAAACCATGTCATGATTTTCGGCTTACCAAACGAGACATGCTTCTGAGAATTTTTCACCTTAGAAGTTAAAAGTGAACTTCTTGGACTTCTTTTTTTCTTTCAATTGTGCTGTTATTCTTTTCCTGGTCAATGGGTAACCATAAAGTTCGGTTTTTGCATGTTTTGTTTTGCTAAGAAGGAATTTCTTCTGTTGCATTTTCTCTTAGAGCTGGTTCTCTATTGATTGCATCTACATTAGGGTTTAGAATATAAAACTCTTTTAGACTCATATGTATCAATTGATCTACAGTTATGCAATTTGCGGGACAGCACAATGGTGGCCTTGGAGTCCCTGCTGTTGGTATGGCACTTCCTGGATATGTTGCCCAACCACAACTTGGATTTGGGAATTCTGAGATGACTTGGTAATTTTCTCTTCCTTACTGGCTGCTCATCAGTGAAAATAATAAGATATGCAGAACCCTGTTTTGTTTGCTGCCAAAATATCGATTTGGAAATCTTGGCAGCTTATGAATGGTGATTGTTGACAGATTAGTTGATTTCACTTTATAATATTAGTTTAAGTTGATGGTCTTAAACTGCTTATGCATTGTATGTATACTAGTACGACTTTATTTTTTCTTTTTGTTGTATATTCTATTTTTAATTAATTACAAGTTTATCTGCAGGGTACCAGTCCTGGCAAATGCTGCTGGTGCTTTAGGGGCACCGTACTGTTCGCCCTATTTACCTGTTGATGGTACTTATTATGCTCAGCCATCAGGACAAACATCTTCATCTGCCTCAAGGTTAGTAACCATCCTCTTTATGTTGAGTAGTTGTAGTGTTTACTGTCTTAGTTTCATTTACACTCACTGCTGCCTGGGTAATCATCTCTCAATGGCAAGAAGAATATATATGCTTTTCTTGCTGGACTCTTTATATGTTCCGCACCTCCCTGAATATATATATATATATATATATATATATATATATATATATATATATATATATATATATATATATATATAATGCTTATCCTGAAGGACTATTTCTGGGTTTCTCTTGATGCCAAGAAACCGAATAAGTGAATACATTTTGTGTGTTTTCTACTGTAGAGATGTGAGTACGAATAAACAAAATATAGACTGGAAGCCTCCAGCAGAAAGACCTGGTAATAATCTCAACTTTGTTTGCTAATCATAGATTACCTATTTTCAAAGCCTAATATCAAACAATTCCCATATTTGGTATTTATTTCACAATAGTTGACGAAATTCATTCTTCCACAGAGCTCGCGAACGATGAATTTGGGCAGCGACAGAACAAGTCTCGCAGGCAAGTCTTTAACTCTTTACATTGATTTCACTGGAGCTGATTTGTGGAACTTTTGTTCGAGGAAGACATTCTTAATTACTTTTTATTTTTTACTTGTTATTTACAGATATTCGGAGATGAGCTTTGGCCAGTGAAATACATAGTGGTTTGAGTGTATTTCTAATAAGCAGCTAAAAGGTTAGTGTCCTAGTATGCTGCCAATAGTTATTTCTAGCTATGAGAGCAAATTTTTGGTGTGGCACTGTTGCTGCTATTTTTTCTTAAGAACTGTGTTGTTTGTTGCTGCTGCAGGCCTTTCTCATGGCCCTTCGTGACTCCAGGTTTTGTTCTGAAGCACTTTGGGCAGCTTAAATCCCAAATTATGTTAGGTAAATATCCTTTCTTCATCTATTATAATTTCTTGTAGTTTTAGCTAAGCTCATTCGTCTCACTTTCGCCTTAGAACCTAAGTACTCGTTGTTGGCCCTTTTGGAGACATTTCCCTACGTATCTTCAAGAATTAAAGGTTCTCCTTGAAAAATAAGGGAGAATGGCTCTCGTATGATTGATGTTGGTACGCTTTTGATGCGTGACCTCTAACGTGTTGGTCTTATGGTTGCTCAACCTTCTTTTCTTGTAGCTGGAATTTAACCATATTATCATCTTGCAGCTATATATAAGAAACGCCTGGTCATGCTGCAGTTGACGTGAGAAGTTTGTTGCAGTTTGATGGGTAGCAGTTCCTTGTTGAGGTGTACGGTAAGATAGCAAAGAACTCATTAATAGTATGTAATTCCAATGTTCAACAGGGTTTTCAGCATATCTTTATGTTCACTTTCCTTTCCAGGGTTTTCTTTGGCTTGTTGTTCTTTTCTGAAGCTTATGAGAAATGGAAGTAGGCTTCTTCATAAACAAAGAAAAAAAAAAATTTTGAAAACAGAAAAAAGGGGCAGTGAATCAGTTAGTGAAGTTCTGAAGTGTTTCCTCCATCGGTTTTAGATGAAAAGATGACGGTGTCTCTATGTCCGTCATTTGATCATTATGTTTGTGATATTTGGGTTTCTTTTCGATACATCAGTAATATCTGTTTGGTTCTTTTTAAGGGAATTTGCTAGAATCCCTGGGACAACTATTTATTTAATATATGTGATTATGTTTCTTATGGGTTCTTATGGTTTTTTCTTGTCTCTGAACTCTTATGTTTGACATGCCAAACTGACCAACAGCTTAGATTCCTTCACTACTCACTCTCATGGCTACATTTTTCTTTATTTTTTTGTTGGCTTGATCTCATCATGTGCATTTTGTTTTTATTGTATTGGGAAATTCTGTTTCTTCATATTTAAGCCTTATTAAGCTGCTACTTAGAGAAACGAATCTCTATGCTTCATTATATGCTGGTTTACTTACTGCCGTTCATGTTCATTGTCGTATGCAACCGAATTACTTCATAAAAAATGTTATGAAAGGTACTGAGCCGTCTGTAATGTGAAATGCACCATAAATTCGTTTCTGATCGATGATTTGTTTATCTGCTAGATCTTGGATATTATATATATAAAGAAAAGCTTTGATAAGGAAGAATCACCTTCTTTTACTAATACATACACTAGATATAGGATGACCATAAGTCCATAAGTCAACCAATGAGTCCAAAACATAGACACATGAAGTTCACAAATTAACCGCAAATCATGGTGTTGCTGTTTTTTCTTCTCTTCAAGCTTACTTGGCAGGTGTTAATAGCGGCTACACGAGCAGTGAACATTAGATGTGTATAAAGTTCTTCTGACCTTTTAGTTCAACACTTCAACAACTTGGGGATGGAGTGAATATTTCCCACCACTTGCGGATGGAGGGATTTTCCAAACAAAACTGTTTTAAGTGAAAGAAGTTATATTTTCTCAAACGTTGATAAAACGTGTAGGTTTGCTTAAGCATTGTCCATAGGAGCTGCAATCATCTTTTCTGGTTGATCTAATGTCTTGTCCTCCAGTGCAAACTCCGATTCTAAGCAATTCTAACGTACACATATCAGCTGTATCTTGAGAAATTACCTGCTGAAGTTGCCACTCGAAAGCGACATCAAAAGTTTTAAACAACCTTTGAGCAAGAAACATGTGATTGACACATCACATGGTATCAACATTTTAGAAAATTGACCCCTCCGCCCCCTTCCACAAAAATCCAAAACAAAATGAGGTGTTTTTTCTAATAATTTTCACAATTAGTGCTCTTCTTCTGTCCAGCTCACTTGAATAGTAGAGTTTCATTATCTTCTCAAACAGTATCAATCATTTTCAACAAGAATACAGTTTCGGCCGATCATAAAAATTAAAGGGCGTTAACATACTAACATTAACACCTTTTGATTTTTGGAAATTTGAATGTGGTGCACTTGCATTTGGATTTGGCTAAAAAAATATCACTCAAATACTATTGATACTTTTCAAATTTTCGACCTCTTGCAATTTTTTTGTTTCTTTGTTACAGACCATAGTCAACTTCAAGTCCCAAAGTTAAGCTTTATCTAAAAGGGAAGAGAATTTCTTAAATAACGTCTATCCTACTACAATTTTATCACAGTGGCACATAAAAGGAGAGCATAAATTACATTAGACCAGAATGGACAAATAGGAAGCAACTGTGGTTGGACTGTCATTTGACTAGCAGAAAGAAATGTTTAGTGGCAAACCTGGATTATGGTTATTATTAAAAATAATCTTACAAGAGTCCATAGAAATGCCAATAATTGATGACCAATTTGTCAATAATATTTTGAGTATTTGTAAGAAAAATGAATACACAGGACAAAGTACAAAGACAAGGTGTTGCCATCCAAGTGCCCCTCATTATTAGTCTTTTCTATTTTGATTGATCTGTCTATCTATAACTATTATTCTCTCTTTTGAACTTGTTTGCAATACAAAATAAATATACCCCGATCCAGTCTCTATTCTATCAACAGTGCATTCTCAAACTGAGAATTGAAAGAAAATATTGAAGTCATGGCACATGGGGGCATAAGTTTGGCTATGCATTTCTCGTATTTTACATTTTCCCAGAGTATTTTAACATGGTCTTATCTATCGAAATGATAATATAATTTTAATAAAAATATAGTTGGTAATGAAAAATATATCAAAAAATAGTTTGTAATTAATTTTGCAATTAAGCACCTTAGACCATTAATTAAATATGTTCATATCGCCCGAAAAACCAAAGGGTCATTGGTCAGGTTTTACTACAATTACTTGAAATGCGTTTGGATAAAAGTGTTTTCTGTTTTTAATTGGCTATTTCGTTAAGGCACATAAAGAAAGGGGATTACCAATAAAACGACCAAAACCATGCACTTACCATTATATATAATACTCTCTCTCAGGCATCATCACACTTGATAGCTTGTCCTTGTTAATGAGAAATACACAAAGCCATTTCTGATTAATAGGAAATACACATAGCCATTTCTAACTTTCTTCATCTTATATATGTCTAGAAGTTACTACATGTTCACATGGGAGACATGCCAATCTGTGATGAAGTGATAAAAGTTTATCTCCATCTAAACCCACTGTCTACCATTTCAGGTTCTATGGTTGTTGTTCCTTGCTACTTACTTTTCTTACTACCTGTTCATGAACTCCATGAGTTGTAGAGTTGTACTGGTCACTCTCTCTTGCTAATACCTTACCTTTTTTGTTTTGTCTCTTTTATAGTACTACTGCTTCTATTCCCCTTTTCATTCATTGATCTCCCAGAATATATGGGTCTCTGACTACTTTTTTTTCTTCTTACTATAACTCTCACAGTGTCACAGTCTCACAGTGTTTACAAGTAGCTAGTAGTTGAAGTAGTCCTCTCTTGTAAGTTTCATTTCTTTCTTGCCTTAGCTTTAAATCCTTCCCATTTCTTTCTTTTTATAGAGTTTGGTGTTAGAAATTCTTGTCCTTGAAATTTTCTTTTTTTAGATTTGGGTCTCTATAAAATATTTCATGAGAGGATTGTGGAGTCTAGTGAGAAAGTAGGTTTTGAGGTTTTCATTTCTTTTTTCTCTCTACAAGTTTGTGAATTTAGGTGCAATGGGGAAGCTAACATTTGGCAAAGTGTTGGATTGTTTTTGTGTGTCACCTAAAGGTTCAAGCTCTTGTTTTTGTATAAACTCTTTAGAAGCACTGGAAGATGATGATTTTGATAGAAAACCATTGATTGGAAAAGAAAGAAGTCATCAGTTGATGAAATTGGGAGATCTTGTTAATGGAACACAAACTTTAGCTTCTCAGTTGAAACCAAAGGTGAGAATAGTTAATATTCCAACTTCAATTTTTTTTTTCAGTTTGTACTTGAATATGTTTCCTGAATGTCTGTTGATCATTTTGTAGATGGTGGAGCTAAGGGTTTCAATGCATTGCAATGGTTGTGCAAAAAAAGTTGAAAAACATATCTCAAAGATGGATGGTGAGAATTTTTTATGCTACACGTATTTTGACTTCAATGTGCACTTGTGTCAGTAATGCTTGAATTGTGGGGTGTTTTTATTGTTTTTCAAATCTCACTCTCTTTCTCTATGAATGACAGGAGTGATATCTTATCAAGTGGACTTGGAAAACAAGAAGGTGGTGGTGATAGGGCATGTTTTGCCATATGAAGTGTTGGAGAGCGTATCCAAGGTGAAGAATGCAGAGATATGGACATCTCCTTATGTTAATTGATTAAGAATTCGGAAAAACTCGGACGAAAAATAAGATGAAGCAAGACTACAAATACTAGGATGGTCATACTATGTGTAAGATGTATGTTTGTTTTCAGTTAAGTTGAATCAGATATGTGTGCATTAAGATCTCTGTAACGCGTGGAGAAAGAAGCAAATTATAAGTCGTCTTTTTGGATGTAATCTCTGTACATAGTGCATCTTCATAGTATTCTGTTATCTATCCATTCTTTTTTCCCATAATAGTATTATCGAAAATAACATGTATACCTGCATTTGATGGAAGCACAACCTTCTATATGTTCAACATAACGGAAGCAATTTGGACACCGTACCAATCTCTTGCGCTTAACCATCTCCATGAACAAAACATCATTAATTACGATATCAATTAAAGAGGATTGCGTTAATCTGGTCGAAGTTGCAAAGAATCATTACTATTAAGGTTGTTGCATGATTTACATAACACTGATTGGATGATCGGTCTTTACTGGAAGAAGATTATTATGCGAATGTAAGTCCAATATTGAATATGGTAAGAGTAACGATTTGTGCCATAGAAGTGTAAATGTAAGCTGTATCATTTCTAGTGTAATTACAAGTGTTTATTTGCCTATTGGTTGTCAGACACTGGATCAGCACATTTCCTAAATTATAATGACAGAGATCATTTGTAGATTATGAAATAGAGTAACAAGATGACGAGTAGTATCTGAAAAATATCAAACAGCCACCCGCACCAGTCGCACTTGCATACACATCTCGTCCTTCCACAGTTGTAGCAAAATCTGGTTTGACACCTGAAATAAAAAATTACACAAGTTAATTAATTACGCCTTCTCTAAATCATTGACGGCTCCGACAAGCTTAAACAAATCATGGAGCAGCAACAAAAATATGTATACCTGCATTTGATGAGAGCACAACCTCCTTTATGTTCAACATAACGGAAGCAATTTGGACATCGTACCAATCCCCTGCGCATAACCATCTCCATGAACAAAACATCGGTACTATCAATATCAATTACCGTTTCATGTCTTCTACATCTATGATTTTCCGTCCATGGAACCATACAATGAAAACAAAATAGCTGTTTGCAATTTGGACAGTTTGATATTGTAATCTTGTTGGAGGCTGAAATTCTAACGCACTCGTTTAAAATCAACTCAGCACAATCGCGAAAAGGACAATAAGATCTTCCGTACGCCACCCCGCCATTCGATGAATCCAAGAGTACTAGTGATTCACAAAGAACACGGCACCACTTTTCAAAGACTCCGTTAGGGAGTGCAGATTGGCACAAGGAAGCGTCCAGCATGACATTGCAGTCGGGATTAGCGCACTTTATCTCAGACATGTTGTGTTGGATCACCTTTTCTTGAATATATTTGGCGACACAATCAGTACAATAAGGATGCAAGCATCCACTCATCTCCATGCTCTTGAATTGCTTATCCACCGGAACTATTTGCAAACAGATTTCCCAAGTGAAAAAATTGGTACCATTACCGGAAGTAGTAGAGATTTCGAGTTCTTGCAGTTCAGTTTCCTCCATTTTATCTTGAAAGACGATTTCTCTGTGTGGAAAATAAATTTAATTAATTAATCACATTAAACCAAATAGAAAGAGGAAATCAAACCAAAATCGTTAATGCAATATTTGACTTACATTTGCACAGTAATTCTCTTCCTCTAACACCGATCATCCAATCATGGCGACATAAGCTTATCAGTAGTAGTATTTTTTTTTTCTTCTGTAACTTTTGCCTACAGCTCTAAAACCATGAAGGTGTATGTTAGTTTCAAGTAAACTTGATAATACAGAGAGATAAAATTTGATTGATAATGGTTTGGTGAACATTAATTGTGAGTTAGGTAGCGTACATCAATTGTTAACATTAGTGGAATATCAAGTCATCTTTACTATATGCTTCTGCTTCATCGAGTGTCCAACCTCTATTTATGGGAACAAGGAAAGTTGTAGGAAGTTTCGAGTTTCAACTCTCTTTTAAAACAACTTTGTGGGTTATGAGAGTAGGAGTTGGCATCACCTACTCAAAAGAGAAGTGTTTCAAGTTCAGTTGGTTACTTTATTTGGAGCCTATAAATGTTATTGGCTTTTGGAAAATGGTGCCGTGGTTTTATGAATCAGTAGGCGGCGGGTTAGCATGCGGAAAATCTTATTGTCCTGAATTAGAACAAATTACTTAATGCGCTTGTTCTTTTTTTTCTTTCTAATCCTATTTTGTTAAAACCATTTCGGATGTTAACCTCCTTCTCCTAATGTCCAGTCGGTGCATTCTCTCCTTCTTGGTAACTCCTTTTTGGATCGTTACATGAAATGAGTAGGGAATGTGACTAGTAATTTCACTTTAAGATATAATGCACCAAGTGTTGCCTTATTTACCTAGCATTTTTAGGGGCCACTCAAAAAAAATTAGGGGCCAACAATTTATACCCAACCCAGGGCACTAGTTAAGGGATATCCTATAGGACATTGAAGTTACCTAAATGCCCTTCCAGTAATAAAACCTAAAAACTTAAAACCCTTTCATTTTCATTTCAAAATCAGTTTCACTTCTTCTTCTTCTCCTCTTCACTCCCGAATGTGGAGGATTTTTTTTTCCTCGTTCTTCAATTCAACTCATCGTCGTTGTGAATCGTAAAATCAAAACATCATCGATTCATTTTTTCAACGATATCTACAAAAGATAAACGCAAAGGAGGAGCTCGAAAGAAAAACGTAGTTCGCGGTGTGGATCCACATATTGGAATTCTAACAAGAAATAAAGAAATTGTTGTTGAAAATGAAGAAGAACGCGAAGAACACGAAGCTGCGGATGTAGTTGGTGGCGGCGAATCTGATAGTCAAACACTCCGACAACTTCAAATGGCCCCAATTAGGTAAGCTTTCATCAATTTCTGGGTTTATGTCGCTTTAATTCGACAAATCGCTAAAAAAATATTCTAGGGTTTTCTGAATTTACCAGATTCGGAAGATATGTATGTCTCTTAAACTTCCGAATATAGTCGTGTTCTTCATTTCTGAAGAACATCGACAGTATTCGGGAGATAGTTGTATAGGTTTACTCCCGGATACATTAGGTCATTTCTTCCTGTAACTTTAGATAGACATATTCAAAGGTTAAGATTCATTTTTACTTCTGAATATGTTGATGTAGGAACATAGTATTCGGATATTCATCTACTACTGAATATATATATATATATATATAAATGAAGAAAAATTCTCAAAATTGTGATTTAGGACAAATCCCATTTTGGGGTCAGCATATATTCGGAAGACAATATAATGTTTTACACACCCGATTATATAAGATGAATAATTTAGAGTTTCTGAACTCCAATTGATGTATTTTCGGTAGCACATATATTTAATTATCTTCCGATTTTTTTTGTATTCGGGAACAAAATGTGTCCTCTTACTTCCGAATGTATATATTCGGGTTTTATTTGTGTACTTTGTCTTCTGATTGTATAGTTTGTAAACGTTGTTCATTTTTTTTATAGAGATAAACAATATAATGTGTAAAAAGGAAAACATAAGACACCATAAAAAAAATTTAACAAGGAAACCAGAATAGCAGAAAAACCCTAGAACCTCATACAGATTGAACATCACACTGTATTAAGTCGGTACAGATACTAGCCTACTACCAGATTTCGTACTGGAATGTAATTGAGACTGAATACACCCTCCAAGCGATTCAGTTACAGTCACGATCCTTACGTCTCTTGAACCTCGCAAGGTTCTACGTACTTGATTCCCTTAGCTGATGTCCTTTATATCTTAAGAGTTGCTTCAGCCGAAGTGAAGAGTTTGGATACCAATCCGCCTCTAATAAACAAGCCTATTTGATTTCCCTTAGATCAAAGATCAAGGTATGGAAATCTGTTTGCAAAGCAAAGCTAGCAAATCTCACAAATCAAGAACTTATGACTCCCGAAGAGCATCCTAGATTCTTAACCATCTTTCATGAAAAATTGTTGAAAGATCAACTAAGATCAGTCTTTAGATATCTATATTGAGGAATCAAAAAGTCTGAGACGAAGAGAATTTTCTGATTACTATCTATCTTGGCTGAAAGAGATTACGAAAACCTCAATAACTGAAAGCAAGATCAGGATACATGAACTATCAAGGTAAAGAAAGTCGGACCTGGCTTCACGAATCCCCAAGTGAAGTTTTTTTAGTCGTAGACCTAAAAGGTCAATAGAGGAGACTCTAGAATCAAATAGGACACAAAGTATCAGGGATTAATTTACCTAGTTGACAGAGATGCTCTATTAATAGTTTTCAAAGATCAGGGTTAGCTTAGAATTCAAGCTAAGATAACTTGATAATCAAGCAAGCAAAATAGGTCTTCAAACCACAATAGAAGACTATACACATAGGTTCGGTTACCGAACCGTGTATAATGACTGTTTGGTTTGGCAAGTTGCCCAAAGAACTAAAAGCTACTTGAGAAATTAATTATGATTCGAACACATAAGTGTTTAATAAATCAATGAAGGCTTATAAGTGTTTAAGAGAGTTCTAGCAATGTTAAACATATTAAAATAATAAGTCTTTAAGCATCTGCTAAACATTGTTGGAACAATTGGTACAATGGTTTACTAACCGCAAGGCTTGTTCACAAGTCAGGGTGCTACGGTTCGTGAACCAGGTTCGCCAACCCTACTAGACTACCGAACTTAGTTGACCTCAGTTCGTAAACTGGGTTCGCCAACCCTATTAGACTACCGAACTCAGTTGACCTCGGTTCATGAACCAGGTTTGCCAACTGCTAGCCAATAAATCCAACATATAAAATGC
This sequence comes from Papaver somniferum, assembly GCF_003573695.1. NCBI lineage: Eukaryota > Viridiplantae > Streptophyta > Magnoliopsida > Ranunculales > Papaveraceae > Papaver > Papaver somniferum. The sequence continues at coordinate 229,147,985 of NC_039364.1, read as the reverse complement.
AGTTCACAACGATTCGCCAACCGGGGTCGTGAACTGTTCCCAACTGAACTAGTGGTACCTTCCTATATTTTTGAATCCCAGATATATATGGTTTTCAAACCGAGTTCGCCAACCTACGCTGAGTAAAAATTCAGTAAGTTCATATTTCTCTTTCTTAATGTTTGAAACATTCCCAAGTGATATAACATCCAATCTCTAAATCATATTTCGAGATTTTTCTCTTTATTAATCTACTACAAGTCATACGACATAGTCTCAATAGATATAATGATGCTATGATGAGTAAAATAGAATGGTTTAGTCTTCACATATTCGTCGAGCTTCAGTCTTCAAGGGCGATCTCTGATGCTGAACTACAATTCTAACCTATCTGAAACTTGACTTAGTAAACTACAAATCAAGATATATTTTTGATCACCTAACATAGTCAACTAGCCTGAGATAGCCAAACTTGTGGGTTCAACCGAGCAATGCTCTAACAAAGCCCGTTGAAGTCGATCGAATATGCGCCAAAAGTGATTCTGAGTCATTTTTTTAATGGTGCAAACCAATTTCCACTAATTGCGGTTGTTAATTTATTTTTATGTCTTTAAACCATTTATATATTCTTTAAATCAAAGTTGGAATTTAATCAAAACCATTTTTTGATCATGATTGTATCCTCTAAATTCATATACAAAAACATAATTTTTAAAAAAAATATAAGATAATTCTTGGTTTTGGTATGTCTTAATTCGATATATCTTATCTTTCCATTCTAATACTAAATTAAATAAGAGCAAAACAAGAAAAAATGTTTATCATGTAGGTTTGATTAGTCCAACCAGTATGATTCTTTTTATTTTGTGCACATGTACACAAAGCTGGACTAGATTACATGCACATCTCCATATATAACCATAAAACCACATTATCTCTCATTTCCCTCTCTGCTTTAAGTAATTTTCTTCTTCTTTTCCGATCAGATTCAGGCAAAGTTCGGTGAACTCAAATTTTGTCCTCAGAGTAGATCTAAGCTACTGCTTTTTTTTAGAGCACTTCTCGGTCAAACTCACATGTGTTGCTATCTCAAGCATGTTTGTCAATGTTAGTGATCAAACTATAAGTCTTGATTTCTAGTCTCTTATAGATAAGTCTCGGACTAGGATAGTAAGTGTAGTTGAGCTCAAGGACTTCATGGCGATTCATCATACAAGTAGAAGATCTACTAAAGGAACATATGGAACTTCTCGACAAAAAGGTATGTGGAGACTTCAACTTATCTGTCACTCAAAAGTCTATCTATTCTATCTCCTACTCTTTGAGACAAAAGTTGTATGCTATATATATAGACTAGATCATACTCATTTGGTATTTCGAGCCGAGTATACCTCGCCTATCTATATCTCGTAATATGTGTTGGTAAGCTTTTCGCTTCGACCAAGTTTATCTTTACCTAGTGACGAAAGTCATCAATGTTTCAATCACTTTGAAAATTGCTTTGACTAGAAATAGTGTAACAACTATATAACGTCCTCTAAGAATGTTTCAATGATTGGAATGAGAGTTTAGATTACATAACCAATGGATTCCTTGAACCGAAGTTTTCGAACTTTGTTCATCAAGAGAAACGGAAGTATGGAAAGTGCCAAGTCCTCGAACTTCTGAAGTTCTCAAACCCGAGAATTTCTGCTGGAGTTGAATAAAAACTTGTGTGAGCCAAGTCCGCGAACCCAGTCCGCAAACCGGCGTAGTTCTCGAACCCGAGAATTTCTGTTGGAGTTTGTAAACTCTATCCGGTGTCTTAAGTTCGCGAGCCTAGTCTGCGAACTTGAGAAGGTTATATATCTAAAGATGATTTCTGAACTTAATCTTAAAAGACTAAGGAATGCATTTGCAAATGGTGGGTATTAAAGTTCATGAACCGATTCGAGTGAATCAAATCATCTTTGCTTCAATTGTGTCTTGTGTAGTTACATAAGATTTCCTTGCAATTGAACAACTCTCTTAACTTGTTCATTTGAGTCAATTGAACTAGTTATGGTGAAGAAGAACATGGTTGGTATGAAACGCTCATATGGTTAACCTCTTTGGGTAGACTATTGTTGAACCAAAAATGTACACGTTTGGGTACGGTTAACAAACCTAGAAGCGTACAGTCATTTGTGTATGACAAGCTAAGTTTTCGATCTAACGGTTGAGAAATATTAGCTTGAATCTAAATCAGGTTTTCATCTAACGGTGAATATTGATTGCTTTGTAACTAAGGAAAAACCCTGATTTGAAAGGCTATATAAAGGAGACATCTAGTATTGTGCAAAACTAATCCCCACACCTTACTTGTGATACTAGTTTGCGTGCTAGAGTCATTTCTCCTTTAACCTTGGGTTTTCTTCTTCTAAAACCAGGTTAACGACTTAAAGACTTCATTGGGATTGTGAAGCCAGACCGATACTACTTTTATCGTAGTTGTGTGATCTGATCTTGCATCTTCTATCGTACGAGTACAATCGATTGATTGGCTTGAGATCGTGAGAGTTCTCCGATAGGAAAGATATAAAAGTAACCACAAACACCTTCGTCTCATCGTTTGTGATTCCACGACATCTTGTTTCGCTACCATACGATTAAGATTGTTGTGAGGTGATTGATTAATCTAGGATGTTCTTCGGGAATATAAGACCGGATTATCAATTGGTTCCTGTTCACCTTGATTATTATCAAAAGACTGAACAAAAACTTTTAGTTTTTTTTTTGTGGAAGAGAGATTGATCCTTTGATAGACTTGTCTGTATGAGACAGATTTGTTTATTGTTAAAGCCTGCGATTTTGGGTCCTAGCAACTCTTAGTTGTGGGTGAGATCAGATAAGGGAATCAAGTGCGCAGTATCCTGCTGGGATCAGAGGCGTAGGGAGTACAACTGTACCTTGGATCAGTGGAAGACTGATTGGGGTTCAACTATAGTCCAGTACGATGTTAGCTTGGAGTAGGCTAGTGTTTGTAGCGTCTTAATACAGTGTGTATTCAATCTGGACTAGGTCCCGAGGTTTTTCTGCATTTGCGGTTTCCTCGTTAACAAAAGTTTGGTGTCTGTGTTATTTCTATTTCTGCATTATATTTATTTATATAATTGAAATAATACAGGTTGTGTGTTTGAATCAATCAATTGGAAATACGACCTTTGGTTGTTGATTGATATTTATTGATCCTTTGACACTGGTATTTTTTGTCGTCCAAGTTATTCCTTGTGTTTGATTATAAACTCGTTGATTTCTATTAGCTTGAGTGAATCAAAACAAGAGAGAGATATTAACTCCTTTAGATACTTTTATCTAGATTGAGTCTGACTGTCTAGTTGATTCTCTAGTAAGTGTTTTCGGAGTTAGATTGCTAATCGAAATATTGGGTGGTGTTATTAGACCCCCGCTTTTTCAATTGGTATCAGAGCAGGCAAACACGTTCAAGACCTTACAAGTCTGTGTTTGTAGCGATCTGACTCTATGGACAGTAGTGGTATCTCAATAAATGCACCACCATATCTAGGGATTTCAGGATTCTCTTTCATGACCGATTTGATAAAATATGTAGAAGAAATTCTACCTAAACCTCCACCAGGTTTAAAATCCCCTTAAGTGTTTTAAGGGCTTGAAAGAAGCTTGAGAGATTATCGCTTGATGTTGAGTTATACCTCTAGAAAGAGCAAGAATCTCTTGACATGCTAAATCAAGTTATGATGAATAATATTCATGTTGAGGTTGATATTGATTTACTAATCAGTGAGAGCAATGCTCCTCCTCTGCGTAATCTGATGTTTTTTCAAAAGTTGTTGTAGATAGTGGTGAAAACTGGGTTCTTTTCGAACTTGTGAAGGTAACTTTTTTCTAGATTTAAATAAATAAAATTATATACACAATATTAACAAAATATGGGAGAAAATTTTTACTGGGGGTCAGGATTCCACCATCCACCAAAATTTATGTGATTCAATAACAATTCTTATCATGCAATTCTAGACAATATAACTCCAATCAAAGGGAATTGTGATTCTAATCATTGCCTAAATTAGATTTTGAAAACATCCATTGTTAATCGCGAGCATGAAGTATCAAAAGCAATTTACTAAGCATACTCCATCAAGAGAAAACACAATTGATTAATAAAAATCATTTACTCCATATTTATTCGGTGCAATTAATCATAAAAGAGTTGCATAAATAAATTTAAATAAATTTTACCACATAACTTTTGGAAGAACGGCTTCCTCCGTCACCCCTGGGATTGGATTTATCTACTCATGATGAAAAACCTCTCAAAATGATTCATTGATACTCAAAAGTTGTTTACAATCAAGAGAAAATGGAGAAAAAATGGTTTACAACACTGTTTGCAACGCATAAAAACGTTACAAACAGCTGTTAGAACAGCGACAAAAGGGAAGTGTCGTTTCCTGGTTGAATACGTCCCTCACTTGAGCGTCGCAGACGCTTGGGTTAAACGACTGCTTCTACGCGTCTGTTCTTCGCGTTCTTCAGTTTACACCAGCAGAAAACTCTTCACTGCGTGTTCTTTTTTTTGATTTTTTTCGACTCCTAAACTATCCCCCAGACTCTCTAACTCTTCTCAACTCTTTAGCCTTGTATTTATAGTGTTTTAAAACAAAAATATCCGACCATAACACCGTATAATCTCCCGTTAATCCCGTCATTGCTCGCTCCCCATATTTAACAATAATTTCCATTTTTGGCTTCTACACACGTAAACTTTGATCCTGCACGCTCTAGTTAACCTTCCCCACGCCTCCAAAGTCATCGAACTCCTCCAAAACACTCCATGCATGGAAAACACACAATCAAACTCGTGTTACAGGACACGTTGCTATGTTTTGAGCTCGTGACTCAAACCAGGATTTCCATCCAATTCCGATCAAATCCGATGCCCACAATGTGTTCCTTAAGATATATCACATCTTCCTACCAAGTTTGAGCCATTGAATCGCAAACAACACCTTCATTTTGTCGATTTAAAATCTTCCAGTTGATGAACCAATTTTCCCGCCAAAAAGTTTATTTGAATTTGAGAAGAAGGTGCCCCTTATCCAGAGTGCTGGGGTGCGAATAGTAATTTGGGTGGAAATAGTAATTTTTCTGGGATCCTCCGGTACATTTCTTGGGACGTTTCCGGTGCATTTCTGGGGTGCCTTTCAGTGCATTTATCCGGGGTGTAAAACATTACTTATTGAGCAACTCTTTCTACACAAGGGGTATTTCTCCAAAAACACCTAAACAAACATAAAAACACCACAATAAGCAAAAATGGGTACTAACAAAATACACAAAAGAGATGAAAATAGACACATAAATGCGTCTATCAAATACCCCCAAACTTATTATTTGCTAGTCCTCGAGCAAAATTTATTCTTGAAAAGTGACCGAGTTAATCTCGGGTGGGTTTATCAGAGGTGTACCCACAAAAAACAATACTCCAGACCCTAGCTATTTACGCAGAACCTTGGAAGGCACTAAAGAACCTCCTTGGTTGGCATACTTATTTACTATAGGAGGAAATACCCTGATGCGAAATTTCAATTGTTGTACACGAGTTTGCACTCAAGCATACTAAAATTCATATAAAGTGACAGAGCTCTACTCAGATAGTTGCACTATGGGCATCATATTCGGAGTCAAACTAATCATATGGATAGAAAAAGGAGATGGAAATAGAAAAGTGTAGATGGTTTTGATGTTAACCAAATGATCGATGTTTCACATATCTGTCTGAAGGCCACTGCCAGAATGAACCTATCCTAATGGACTGAGATACCGATCTGACTAATATCAACGCAACTGGCATATACAAGGGAACCAGTGGTCAATAACTTAAATCTAGATCAACAAACTGGCAAATACAAGGGAACCAGCAGTTGACTACACAGAACAATAACCATTTTTTTTTTAACTTAAAGGCATGAATAGATCTTTTTGATCCAAGCGCATGCTTCTTGTCAGCAGATTACACGATAGTTCCCACGGGTCCTGCATTCCACGCTTGCTTAGGCGACGGAAACAGGGAGAACACACGCATATTGTTATCCAAGTGTTGATACTTATTCCGATTGGTCTAACTGGTCCGGTCTTTTTTTTTTTTTTTCGGAAAAGGTAACTCAGTCACTCTATTTCACCCTAGCAAAGGTAACAACTTGAATCGTGTGCCCCACCAAATCACTTGAAACAAAAGAAAACTAAAAATAGAAAGTGAAAAGGACTCGACAAGATATGGCGAAACTATCATGTTATTTCTAACACCTGAGCTTTGTGCTTTTATGAATAGACTCTATAGATGTTTCCATCTAGTCAGATTGGTTCCTCAACTCCTAAAACAAAAATGTTTCCATCCACTTAGATTGGTTAGTGCTATCCTAAATGCGCATAAATTTCTAGGCTCTGGAGTTTATTTATTGCAACTAAAAAGTTTCTCCCATACCCCCAAACTTAAATCTAACATTGTCCTCAATGTTCTAAAGATGAAATTAAAAGCATGAACAAGGAGAGACAGTTACTATTTGAAGCAAAAGAGTGAAGGAAGGATATTACCGGGTTGCATGAGATTGGGTTACCTCCCAAGAAGTGCTAAGTTTAAAGTCTTCAGCCAGACTTAGGAAAGGATTAGTCAACTCGAACCATAAAGTAACAGTTGAAATAACTGTGGGTCTTCAAAACGAAAAAGAGCTGACCAAAGGAAACTACAATAACCCAAGAAAGTGAACAAGAATAACATGCCCTTATCTAGTTTCCTGATTAAGATATTTATATCTAATTGTGGTTTGATGAGTGCTAAAAAGTGCATATTTCTATATATTTTTCTTGGAATTTAACTCATCTTTTGTGCATTAATTCTACATTTTAATCCATATTCTGTATTTTCATGGTTTTCAAGAATAAATATTTTTATTAATTAATTTTGTATTTTTAGGTACCAAATAAAGTTTGGATGAATTGCGGAGCGAAAAGAGCAGAAAAGTAGTGAAAAGTCGGGAGGAATCACACAAGGAAGCCGCGAAGAATGTTGTGTGCAAGACCAAAAGGCTAGAACTGGGCTTGAAGAGGAAGAATTGTTCTTAAAGAAGATATGGGCTTGGCATACCCAAGGCCCAAAACCCTCACCCAAATCCATTTCCTATATCCATACCCGTTTCCCTTTCTAGCCGTCAGATTGGATCATCTCAGCATCGTACGGTCGCTTCATCATAGTGCATCAAATTCTGAAGCTCCTGTCAAACATCATAGCACCTAACTCTCATCTGGAACGTCAGAATTGTTGCATCTAGAATCCAACGGTCGCTCAAGATCTGCCTCCGTCTCGCCTTTAGATCGATCCATCATCTTCGCATCCAACGTCTCATCCTTGCTGCGCATCAACATTTGCTACACCCGCTCAACACCCGAGTACCCAATACCTATACCCTAACCCAAAAACACCCTAACCCTAAAACTATCGGCTTCTCCTTCTTCTCCCCCTTTCTTCTCCTCTGCAACTCCACGACCACCACCTGCTCCGCCACCAACTCCTTCTCAACCACCACAACCACCACCATCTCTTCTCAAATCATCATACACACTCGACCCATCACCTATATCACGTTCTAATCTCTCTCAAACAACTAATTTCGCCTATTCTCTCACCTCTGAACCCTAGGAGTGAGTTGGTGAAATTAGTTGATGATATAGATCAATTGGAGGCGTGGGAAGCATCAGAAGACCGTAAGGAAGCATGGGTGAGAGATATCAAGAGTTTGCAGTGATTAGGTAAACCTAATTTCTATTTCTTATAAACCCTAATTTCATAATTTGGGGATAATTGGGGGAACATGATTGTACGTCTAATTGAAGCATGGGTTGGTTGATTGGGTTGTTATCAGTAGGTTAGGTGAACCAATTTTGGGTTTAATTGTATTTTTTTACAAACCCTAATTTTGCTGTTAATTGGGGATTTTTTGGGATTTCCATTGTATGTATAAATAGGGGTCTTTAGGTGTTGTAATGGATTATGCCTGGACTAGCCAGTGCTTCACCCAAGAGGACTGGAATAGCCAGTTCCTCAAGGGTTAGTTTTTATTTTAAATGATGTTGTAAACTTCAATTGTTTTTATCCTATCCATGCTTTGATCTTGTTGTGCTTGAATTGTCTAGGATTGAACATCCTTATAGGTTGTTAAAACACTAAGCAAGCTTCTCTGCGGGTAGTTGCAGTGTGAGAGCCCCAACTATCACAAGGTTTAGAATTCATCTTAGTGCCTTTAGCCTCCTTTCTAGACCAACCCTTAGATGAACAGCCGGCTTTGAACCGCAACTGTCATCTAGTTATTCAGAAAGCCTAGAAGCTGACTGATAACTAACAAGGGACAAGAACATAGCTGGAGGACCTGCCTTTGTAATCTTTGCTCATTTCCCTTGGCTCACTGCCTTGGTTTGTTTGTCATTGTTTCACTGTTTCTTTGTTTCTTTATCACTGCCTTTATTTCTTTATCACTGCCTGTGTTACTGGCTCTTTTTGTTGTTGTTGCTCTTACTTTTACAGTCTTGCATTTTACTTCACCACTTGTTACTGCCTTGCCTTTGGCTACTGCCTTTGTTCTCTGTTAATTTAGATAACTAGCTTAAAAACTTCAACCATACACCCTAGTCTCTGTGGATTCGACCCGTATTTGCATTGTTCTACACCTCTACACCGTGCACTTGCGGTATTAGTTTGTGACTCTTTTAGAGAGCCACCAAGTTTTTGGCGCCGTTGCCGGGGACTTGGCTGCTGTGTAGGGAAGTTGTTCCTTTTACTGTGCTGTTTTGCTGTTTTAGTGTAACTTAATGTAGATTAGCTGTAACTTAGTGTAACTTAATGTATCTTAGTTTGCTGTCACTTGCATCATCTTTTCTTGCATAACCTGCTGTGTAGTTCTGATAAGCATCTTAGTGTAAGCATCTGCATCATTAGCATATTGCATCTTTAGTTTGCATCATCTTCTGCATCTGCATCTCTGCATTTGCATCTTGCATATTGCATCTTTGTTTCTGCTCTGAATACCTGCAAAGCATCACTGCATCTGTAGCTTTGTTCTGTGGATTTACTCATCAACTGTAGCTTTGCCCTGCCTTGTATTCTGCAATCCATTTGCATAACCCTTTGCTGATAGCATCCTGTGTTGAATTCAGTCTCATCTGTTTACTCATCTGTCTGTTGATCAAAGCACTGACATAATGAAAAATGCTTTCTTTCCCTTGACTATGTCCACTTCTGAGAACTGAGCTTCTCCTTGAATCACCGGGTACATGAGGTGTTGCTGATCAAGCTTGTGGTGCTGTTGCCACTTACTGCTGCTGGTGTTGAGCCTCTGGTGCTCTTGTTGTTGTTGTTGCAGCTGTGCTGCTACTTTCTTCTTCTCCCTGCTTCTGCTGCTACTTCTTCCTGCTGCTGCTGGTGCTTGGGCCATTGCTACAGCCAGCCTCTGGTGCTGCTGCTGTTTTCCTTCTGCTGTTGTTCAGTTGCTGGTCTGAGCATGTTGCTGAGAACCAAGCCCAACTGGGCTGTGCAACTAAGGAGCCCAACTGGGCTCCCCTCTTCAGAGTGTAAGCCTAAACCCAATTATCTGTGGGCCTGTGTTAAAAGCTGAAATCTGGGCTTGTAATAAGTTTGTGTCTTTGAATTATGGGCTTAACCCAGCTGAACTTGCTGACTAATTGTGGGTTTGTAAAACTACTTCTCAGAACTCTTAAAACCCATTTATTGAACTAGAATTGAACCGTGGGCTTATTTTGTTTCTGAGCTTCTGGGCCTGTTTCTACTGTGGGCTTGACCCAAAACAAAGTTTTTGTGACTCTGTTAGGGAAAAATATATATAAATATGCACTTTTTAGCACTCATAAAATACCCCCAAACCTGGATGTTTCAACAGATAAAATTTTGGATACAAAATCTCGCAGTTTTGGGGGTTCATCATGCACAAGGTCTAGCTCGAAATGAACTTTGCTAGGGACGGGCAAACATGCTAATTCCAACTGTGTCTCCTCAAAGATATTATAATTAGATGAAAAATAGTCCAAAAGGAATTGGGAAGCACACAGTTCCAAACCTAGGTTGGGCATTCTCAGAAAAATTGGTTTGACAATATCGGTACAAACCAAATCTAGGTTGGGTGGAAGGCCATCAGATTGTGACTTATGTAGGACGATATGCACATCATTATTAATCACATCAACATCTCCTAAGTCTTCTACAAGTGTCACAACATGCTCACCATGCTCACACAAATCAGAATCATCAACATCATCAGAAGAATTATTCTCATGCATCGGCAAATCAGTGGAAACATCACTAAGTGACCCAGGTAGAGAATCAGACACAACAATTATATTTTCATGCATATTAGTGTCAACAGAAGATTCTATATTACCTAAGTCATCTTCATAGGACAGATGCACATGCTCAAAATCAGTATCAACATCACATGTATATGGAGTACTAGAAGAAACATCATTCATGAAGGTCGAGGCAGAGAAGCCTAATGTATTTGAACCCAAAGGTTCCATAACATTTTCAGTATAGACATGTTCTTCTAACATAACATCATAATCATCATCATCATCATGATAGGGATTTTGCAATCTAGGATAATTTTCAATCCTAAGGTCGGATCTATCACAAGAATAAGACTCTAACTCATGGGGGTGACTCATACCATGTGGCGTTGTCCCTGTTTCCCTAACAGATTCCCATTGATGGGTTTTCTCTGCAATTTCAGCTAAAATTTTCCATGCATCATCCACAGATTTATCAATAAATTTACCATTACACATAGACTCAACCATGGTTCGAGATTTAAAGTCTAGTCCCTCATAGAGGATGACGACAAGTCTCCACTTCTCAAATCCATGGTGCGGACATTCGCTCAACAAATCATTAAAACGTTCAAAATAGTGAAAAACAGTTTCCTCATCCAATTGGACAAAACAATTGATACTTTGACGAATAGCGATGGTCCTATGATGTGGAAAGAATTTTTTGAAAAATAGATCTGTGAGTTGGTCCCAAGTGTTGATTGATTGTGGTCTCAAACCGTAAAACCATGTTTTGGCCCTTTCCTTTAGAGAAAATGTAAACAAACGCAATTTCAGAGAGTCTTCGGACATATGATCAGGTTGCATAGTCCGACAAATTTGTTCAAACTCTCTTACATGAGTATAGGGATTCTCAGAATCGAACCCTCGAAATATAGGAAGTATTTGTATCATGCTTGCATTTATTTTAAAAGGGTTATTGGTTTGAGGTAAGACAATACATGATAATGGAATTTTTATTGCGGGATACATGTATTCATGGAGAGCACGAGGTTGGCCCATATTGAAAAGACACAAAGCCCACTATTTGGTTTTTTATGGGAAAATTTTGGTTTTAAAGAGGTAGAAAAATTTGGTTTTTAATTGGGAGCAAAAATTTTGGTTTTAGTATTGGGAGCAAGCCCACATTGGTGGGAGAAATTGCTTTGCCAAGGGAAGGTGAACTAAGCCCACAATGTGTATGCAAACTGAAGCCCAATGTAGCTTTTGAAATAGCCCAACTGTTGCTTGTTTGGTCTGAGGCCCAGTTGGGCTTTCAAAAGTTCAGTTTTTCTAATTTAAAACTACAGGCCCAAATCAATCTAACACCACAAGCCCACAAGAAATTAAACAAACAATCCCACAAGAAATTAATTACAAACCCAACAGAAAAATGGAAAAAATTATTACAAGCCCACAAATTAAAAATGGAAGCTCACAGGTTGGGTTCTCTTAATGGGTTTAGGCTTACTTGCTTAAGCACAGCCCAGCTGCTCAGTTTGGTTGTAAAAGCCCAGTTGGGCTTTGGATCATCCTAAGATTTTGTCTTTGTTCAGGCCCAGTTGGGCTTGGCTCAACTTGTTAAGCTTGGCAGCAACTTCAGCAGGCCCAGTTGGGCTTGTGATTTTCTCCTCAGCAGCACAGTAGCACCAGCAACAGCATGGCTACACAGCACTCAGCAGCAGCAACATGCAGCAGCACAGCAGCAACATCACAGTAGCAGTCTTGGCAGCAGCAGAGGCTGGCAGCAGCAACAGGAACAGGGAACAACAACAGGAGCACAGCAGCAATAGCAGCAGCAACACAGGTACCCGGTGACTCAAAGAAGAGAATGAGTTCTCAAAATTTTGGAATTGAGACAGTTTCAAACAATATTGATACCAGTAAGCAACTAAAAGTAATTTACTGCATGGCAATGAGTTATTTGGACTGACAAAGGGGTTGACACAATATGCAGTTATGGATAAAGTGCAAAAGAGAAGTGACCTAGAAAAACAAGACACACAACAAAATACTTACAACTACTAGAACAGAAAAAGGGAAATGATGGATATGAACTTCAGTTACACTACAATAAAAAAAACAGGACAAGATGTATGAATTGATGCAGCTTAAAAAGTATGTCTAAGATGCAGCTACTATAAGATACAACTACAAGATGGCAGTCAAGACAGTAAGAGAACAATGGCTTCACAACTTTTAACACTACTAAGAAAACAATGTGTTACAGGACATTGGCTTCACTAAAATCTACAGCATGAGATGCAAGATGAAAGAAAACACAAGAAAAATTAACAGATATGCTAAAGATACTCACAGGACTTATGATGTAGGTGACTTAAACTAAATGTGAGATAAAACAATGATGCAATTGACTGAAGAGCTAAAACTACAACTAAAAGTACAGCTAACACATATATACAAGTAGTATGCAAATGATGCAGAACTACACAGTTGCAGTAGTATGCTACAAAATAAATTAAACTATGAAAACTATGTGATATGGCAGGTGATACTAATATGCAAATGGCAGAAGTTACACTAAGTCACAAAGTGCAGAAACTAAAAATCAAAAATTACAGCTAAAGATACAAAAGTAAGTTACACTAAGTTACACTAGCAATGACTGAAAAGAAAAAACTAAACAAAATATGTACATGGTAGAGTAAAGAAAAACAAAACAACAATGGCACCGCTACCGAGTCCCCGGCAGCGGCGCCAAAAACTTGGTAGGTTTTTAAGAAATCCTACAACTACACCTGCAAGTATACATGGTCGAATGTAGCTAGTGATGGGAAGAAAGGGAAAGTCCCCAGGGACTTGGAGGGTGCAAATGTTGTTTCTACTTTTCTAGTGACAGTGGGAATGAATTTTGTGTTGTGTTGAAACACAACTGAGCTGTTTTGGTATGTGACTGAAATAGTGACGGAAAGTAAAGGTAACAGTGGCAGGGTACTAAGGATTCAAATCCACCATTTTACCTATGCTAAGGAAATCTCAGTTCAATACTGCTCTTGTCCCTTGTTAGTTATCAGTCAGCTTCTAGGCTTTCTGACTAACTAGATGGCAGTGGAGGTTCTATGCCTGCTGCTCATCAAAGGGTTGGGTTAGAAAGGATGCTAAAGGCACTAAGATAATTCTAAACCTTGTGATAGTTGGGGCTCTCACACTGCAACTACCCGCAGAGAAGCCACTTAGGTGTTTTAACAACCTAAAGGATGTTCTTTGATTAAGATTATCCTAAACATTTCAGCACAACAAGCACAATATCTAGCTTGGATTGAATTAGCAGAAGCATCATGATTTCATCTCCCCCTTAGCAATTAAACTAGAACATGATGAATTGAACAACTGAAATTTAAAATGAACTGATATTGAAAACAAAATTAACAGTTGAGGTCCTGGCTATTCCAGGCCTCTTGGTGGTGCTCTGGCTAGTCCAGGCATACCTTCTACAACACCCACACATCCCTATTTATATCCAATTAATCGATTTAGGGTTTACAAACAAAATCCCCAAATTCCCAAAAAAACAGTAAAATTAGGGTTTACCAAATCTTACCTAATTCGATGAAATAACTGCTCCATCACGTCGACCCATCCTTCTATTTCTCTTCCCGCTCCATGTCCTGCTCCAATTACTTCTAGCTCATCAACCTATTTCACCAACTTCACACCTAGGGTTCAGTGGCGTGAAAATAGATGAAATTAGTTGTTGAGGAAGATGTAGGACGTGGTAGTGATGATGGGTTGTGGTTGTTAGAAGCCATGATGGCTTTTGGTGGTTGAGGCAGTGGAGTTGGCGGAGTTGGTGGTGAAGGTGAGGCTGTTGCAGACGGAGTGGAGAAGATGGAGGTGGAGTCGATGGAATTAGGGATAGGGGTGTGTTTGGTTCTGCGGGTATAGGTGTTAGGTGTTTGGGTGTTGAGCGGTTTTCATCAAGTCTCGATGATTCGCGAAGCTGAGCCGTGGGATGCGGAAATGATAGATTGATCTAACGGCTACAAGTGAAGAGGCTGGTATCGACCGTCGGATGCCTGATACAACGAAACTGACGGCTCAAGATGGAGTTAGGTGCTGTAGTGTTAGACAAGAGCTTCAGACTTTGATGTACTGGCGATGCTGCGACCATTGGATTCAGATGTGATCCAATCTGACGGCTAGAAAGGGAAATGGGTATGGATATAGGAAATGGGTTTGGGTAAGGGTTTTGGACCTTGGGTATGCCAAGCCCATATCTTTTTTAAGAACAATTCTTCCTTGTTAAGCCCATTTCTAGCCTTTTGGTCTTGTGCACAACATTCCTCGCGGCTTCCTTGCGTAATTCCTCTCGGTTTTCACCACTTTTCTGCTCTTTTCGCTCCGTAATTCCATCCAAACTTTATTTAGAACCTAAAAATACAAAATTAATTAAGAAAAGTATTTATTCTTGAAAAAAATGAAAATACAGAATATGGGATAAAATGGAGAATTAAAGCACAAAAGATGAGTTAATTGCCAAGAAAAAGATATAGAAATATGCACTTTTTAGCACTCATCATAGTTCAGGTTCAGGTTCTATGAAATGGTCTAAATAGAATATTTTCATTGGCTGCGTTTCTTCATAGATGGGATCCGAATCACTAGGTCTTAGAGTCTGTAAAAACTCAAATACGAACTTAGAATCACGAAGTAATAACCTAAATAATTGCGGATCCTCTAAGTCAGTCAGATATGACTTACAAAGTTGACCACAGTGAGAATTGTGGTCATTCTTAAGCAAATGTGTCGATTCTAATTTTCTAAGGCATTTAGGTTTAGTCTCACAACTTAATAAGTGACACATTTGAAATCTATACGTTCCCACAATTGGAAGAAAACTATTTGGTGGGAAAACAAAATCAATCTTGGTATTATTGCCTGGGTTAACCACATCAACCAGAGGATGGGTTTCTAACATTTGAGACTCTTGTTGGATATCATTAGGTTCTGGAAAACGATTATGAAGATAATCTTGTAAGATGGTTGAGGCATTGATGTCAAGTCCCAAGTGAGGGACCTTACTAAGAGTTAAAGCACATGGAGAATGATACTCACCCCCAAACTTAGAGTTTTCGGCGTCTCTAGATAGACTGGTCATAACCTCCCTAATTTCTAGGTCGGCAATTGATTTTTCTAAGTCAGGTTCATCCTCGCTAATCTCTACGAGTTCATCTAAGACTATTGTTTCTAAATCGTTTGACTCGATCTCAAGATAAACTGGTTCCTCTAAACCATCATCGGTTTCGTAAACAGGATATACTACATCGTCTGAAACGGGGGTATTGGTGTGAAAATGGGGTTGCACACAAAACTTGCAAGTATACAAGGCCAAGTTTTATAGTATAGGGATGAGTAGGGGTTTTTCCACAGGGAGTGGGAGCATACAAGAAGTTTTCCTAAGCTAGCAATGGAGACAAGGCACTATGGCAGTGACCAGTGATGGATGAAGGCAGTGAATAGCACTAAAACAGTTAGCAAAGCAAAGCAATTAACACAAGAAGGCAGCACAACAAAGATTAAATGGCATAGGATGTGAAATAACAAAAGCAGGGAACCAAGGCTGTAAGCCAAGGGCAGGGGGAGTTTGTGCACTGATTTCAGTGCACAACAACTTCAAAATGCAAGAAAAACAGGCAAAACAGGCAAGGAGATAAACTGAACAAGGAGCAAAATAGAACTGAATTTAAGTGACTGCAAAGGATTTGTGGCTAAGCTAAGGCTTAGGATCCACCTTGTGTCCTAATCAAACAACATATTTCTAGGTTGAGTTGAAAATCCTATGCATACATCTAGAATGGGAGGAAAACTAATTTGCTCCCTAGTTTACCCCTAGCATTGACTGTCTTTTGACAGAACAATCAATCACAGGCACTATGAGCATTAATCTCTTCCCAATGCTCAAGCAAAACAGGGCAAGGAGTTAACTATCCTAGCAACTTATCATTTGACAGTGCACAAGGCTTCACTGAGCCTCAGCCTAATGCAGTTTAGCTCATGCTAAACATGTTACACACACAAGCATTCATCATACAAAATAATTCAACCACAACACACAACATTCAAAAATAAACAACTGTGATAAAGGAACTGAATTTGAAATTGTAAAGAGAATTTCTTCAAAATGTCTACTGGCTAGTCCAGAGATGATTTCTACAACACCCATAACATCAATTTATAGTTTACAGAACCCTAAATTTCTACAAACCCTAAATTGAAAATCCCCAAATCAGCAGGATTAGGGTTTCGATAAAATTAACTCACCCTCTGATGCAAATAGACTCGACCCATGCTTGTACTTCTCCTCCTCTGCTAATCCTCTACTCGAACGCTGCTCCAATTTCCTTCTTCTCTCCACTGTGAAACCCTAGCTATGTTTGTCTTCTTGGTAGCATCAAAAATTAATGCTAAGAACAAGACAGACACGACTAGGGAAGAGGTAGGTGATGGTGGTGGTGTCCTTGTGGTCGTGGTGGAGATGGAGACGGCGGAGCAGACATGGCAGTGTCTGCCATGGTCGGGGGAAGAGGAGAAATTTGGGGGAAGTGAGTTTTGGGGAAGAAGAAGGTGGGTGTTTGTTTTGGGTCGATGGGTTTGATGGCTAAGGTGTTGAGCGGAATCATCTGAAGTTGATGCGCAGCGAGGAGATCCGTCGGATGTGAAGATGGTAGGTGGATCCAACGGCGATACGGAGGTAAGCGTGGAGCGACCGTCGGATGAAGGGATGTAGCAAAACGGACGACCCAAGATGGAGATGGGCGTTGCGATGTAAAGCGGGGGCTTCGGAGTTTGATGTGCGATGATGGAGCGACCGTAGGATGCTGAGATGCTTCGATCTGACGGCTGAAATCCGAGACGGGCTTGGATAGTGGAATGTGTTTGAGTAAGGGTTTTGGGCCTTGGGTATGCCAAGCCCATATCTTCTTTAAGGACAATTCTTCTTCTTCAAGACCTTCTAGCCTCTTGGTTTTGTGCACAACGTTCTTCGCGGTTGCGTAATTTTTCCGGCTTTTCACCACTCTTCAGCTCTTTTCCGCTCCGAATCATCCAGACTTTATTTATTACCTAAAAATGCAAAATTAAGTAAGAAAAATATTTATTCTTGAAAACAATGAAAATACAGAATATGGGATAAAATGTAGAATTAATGCACAAAAGATGAGTTAAATGCCAAGAAAAATATATAGAAATATGCACTTTTTAGCACTCATCAAATACCCCAAACCTGAATTTTACTTGTCCTCAAGTAAAACAAAACTAAGGAAATCCTACCTATACCACTGTCGCTGGTCTCTCGAATGCATTTAGCGTATGCACTAAGCCTTTTAAACCACTAAGTGTCCCTAGTGGACGAGTTGAAGTCTCGTGAAGGTTTGCTTAGAACGTACCTACAAAGTTCTAGGTCAAAATATAAGCTCAGATTCCATCAAATGTGACATGTGCAAGTCAGTTAAGCTCACAGCAAAATGGAGATGTCAATCTAGCTATCGAAGGCACAATCCTAGCACTGATAACAAATAAAGACATGTGATAAGAGTGTAAAGTGTATCTACACATGTGTAAAGAAAGATCGGATGTTATGACTACTAATCACCAAGAGATAGTTTCTCAGGCTAAGAACCAAGGTCGAAATCTAGCTAGCTGTCCGGACTTTACGAGAATTGTGAATGAGTTGGAGGTATTTCACAATTACTCGCGTTGTACATCAATGGCATACACCCTCCTTGCTTATTACAATGAAACAACAAAATGACTCTTTACATGACTCTTATTTACATTGACTACTCTCTTTTATTTTTGGAACAAGAGAGATGGAATTGATAAATACTTGATTTTTTGTTTTGATTTTTTTTTTTTTTTTTTTTGAATATATACATCGTTTTTTTTTTTTTTTTTTTTTTTTTTGACAAGAACTTGAAATTGATTTTTACATATGGTAGCTCTTTTGATACATAACAAAAAGAAACAAAAAATTACATGACACTTTGCAAGAGGTAGCCCTTTTTGATGCACCCAGTTAAATTCGATGGTTGTCTTTCTTAATGTAACCTCCACCTTCTATCCCAACCAACCAAAGAACAAGCTAGTCAAGTTTCGTTCAGTATTCTAAAGTGATTGGCAATCGTGACTTCCTATCAAACACCTTGAAGATCGAGGCCATACATGTATTGGTAGATCGTGCGCGTGCAAATTTCTTATCACTATGTGAATTGTGCTAGAATCAGGGTGCCTAAATATCTAGACTAAGACTCCTAAAAATTACATATTTGCACAAGAGTCAACATTTCAAGGTAAATGAGCTCCATTTTTATGATTTTTTAATTTTTTAATTTTTTATTTTGATTTTTCAATTTTTTTGGAATTTTTCAATTTTTTCAAAAAGATGGAGTTTTGTTTTCAATTATGGCATATTATCGTGGTATCTACTCTATACCCCCAAACCTAAACTAAACATTGTCCTCAATGTTTCAAAATATGGAAAGAATTATAAAAATATATGAAGAGGAACATGCTGAGTAGAGTAAAAGGAGAGAGAATACCCGATTGTACGGCGAAAGCTCGATTAAAACTCCGTTATTCAAGGCAAAAATCCATCATATTAGGAGTCACAATGGATGAGCACAAAATATATACAAAAGGAAATTTAACTAACACATTATCTACAAGAAAATTTGGTTTTTAATGGGATTGGACTTTTTGGGAAAAATTTGGTTTTGTCGGGAGACATTTGGTTTTGATGGGAAAAAGAAAAATTTTGGTTTTTAGGGAAACATTTGGAAAACTTTGGTTTTTATGGGAGAAAAACATTTGGTTTTGATGGGAAAAAGAAAAATTTTGGTTTTTAGGGAAACATTTGGAAAACTTTTTGGTTATTTAGGGAAAGAGTGGACCAGTTTAGTCCACATAGACCGGGTCCTCCAGGTTGGTTGTTTCAATGTCGGGTGGGAATGGTTCAAGGAATGGCTTCAATCTCTGCCCGTTGACTTTGAAAATGTTCTTGTTGGAGACATCTTCTAGCTCCACAGCTCCATGAGGGAAAACTGTGCGTACTAGGAACGGACCCTTCCATCTGGAACGCAGTTTTCCCGGAAAAAGATGTAACCGGGAGTCATACAGCAAACTTTCTGACCAGGAGTGAAGGATTTGCGCAGAATACGCTTATCATGAAACATCTTCATCTTCTGCTTATATAACTTGGCACTATCATAAGCCTCATTTCTCAATTCTTCCAACTCGTTGAGTTGAAGTTTCCTTTGAATTCCAGCTTCGTCCAGAGAGAAGTTCAGCTCTTTGATTGCCCAGTAGGCACGATGTTCTAATTCCACAGGTAGATGGCACGGCTTTCCATACACTAGACGATAGGGGGACATGCCAATTGGTGTCTTATAAGCTGTTCTATAGGCCCACAAAGCATCATTCAATCTTAATGACCAATCTTTCCTAGACGGGTTAACTGTCTTCTCGAGAATGTGCTTAATTTCCCTATTAGAAACTTCTACTTGTCCACTCGTCTGAGGGTGGTACGGAGTAGCAACCTTGTGAGTTATGCCATACTTGCGTACTAAAGACTCAAAGTACTTGTTACGAAAATGTGAACCGCCGTCACTGATGATAGCTCTAGGGGTACCAAAACGTGCAAATATGTTTTCCTTTAGAAATGAAAGTACCACCTTGTGGTCATTTGTTCTGGTTGCTATGGCTTCTACCCACTTAGAAACGTAATCAACTGCGACTAGGATGTACAATCTACCGTCAGAAATAGGGAATGGACCCATGAAGTCGATCCCCCAAACATCAAAAATCTCCACAATCAAAATGGGGTTCAATGGCATCATGTTTCTCCTCGAAATGCTTCCTAGCTTTTGACAGCGTTCACAAGCAACACAATAATCATGGCAATCCTTGAACAATGATGGCCAATAGAATCCACACTGCAAGATCTTTGCAGCGGTTTTCTTGGCACTGAAATGGCCTCCACATGCTTGGTCATGACAGAAAGATATCACATCTTTCTGTTCAGTGTTGGGGACACATCTCCTAATGATTTGGTCCGGGCAGTACTTAAACAAATATGGGTCATCCCAAAGGAAATGTTTAACTTCAGCCAAGAACTTATAGCGGTCTTGTCTCGACCAATGTGAGGGCATCCTACCTGTAGCAAGGTAGTTAACGATGTCGGCAAACCAAGGAGGTCTGATACAGACATCAATTGCTCATCAGGAAATGATTCTCTGATTAGCATGGACTCATCAATAGACTCAATGGTTAATCTAGACAAATGATCAGCAACCACATTCTCACAACCTTTCTTATCACGGATTTCGAGATCGAATTCCTGTAATAAGAGTATCCATCGAATAAGGCGAGCTTTAGCATCCTTCTTGGAAAGAAGATACTTCAAAGCCGCATGGTCAGTGTATATGATGATCTTAGATCCTATGAGATAAGATCTAAACTTGTCTAATGCGAAAACGACAGCAAGCAATTCCTTCTCGGTAGTTGTGTAATTGAGTTGAGTATCATTAAGGGTTTTGCTAGCGTAGTATATCACGTATGGTAGTCTATCAACACGCTGTCCTAAAACAGCACCAACAGCATAATCAGAGGCATCACACATGAGTTCAAACGGTAGTTCCCAGTTGGGTGGTCGGACTATAGGAGCGGCGGTGAGAAGAGTTTTTAATTCCTCCCAAGCTTTCACACAAGCATCATCGAAATTGAAGGTAACATCTTTGGCGAGTAGACTACACAGAGGTCTTGAGATTTTGCTAAAGTCTTTGATGAATCGCCGGTAAAAACCAGCATGACCTAAAAATGATCGAATTTCCCTCACAGAGCGGGGTTTTGGTAAATGTCGGATGAGGTCTACTTTAGCTTTATCTACTTCAATGCCTTTTTCCGAGATGATGTGTCCTAGAACTATTCCTGAATTCACCATAAAATGGCACTTTTCCCAATTTAGAACAAGGTTCCTTTTCTTACATCTGGACAGCACAAGGGTAAGATGTCTTAAACATTTATCAAACGAAGAACCGAACACGGAGAAATCATCCATGAAGATCTCGAGAAAACTATCTATCATGTCAAAAAATGCTCATCATGCATCGCTGAAAAGTAGCAGGTGCATTACACAACCCAAAGGGCATGCGTCTATAAGCAAATGTCCCAAAGGGACACGTGAACGTAGTTTTTTCCTGATCTTCTGGTGCAATGTGAATTTGGTTATAACCGGAAAAGCCATCTAGAAAACAGTAGTGACTGTGTCCAGACACACGTTCTAGCATTTGGTCTATGAAAGGGAGCGGGAAGTGATCCTTCCTAGTTACTGTGTTCAACTTTCTGTAGTCGATACATACTCGCCATCCTGTGGTTGTACGTGGGGACTAACTCATTCTTGTCGTTCTGAACTACAGTAATGCCTGACTTCTTAGGCACAACTTGAATGGGACTAACCCATTTACTATCTGGTATTGGGTATATGATACCCGCATCAAGTAGTTTCAGGATTTCTCCTTTGACTACATCTCTCATGTTAGGATTAAGTCTCCTTTGCATTTCCCTAGATGGTTTGGCATTCTCTTCGAGATTAATGTGGTGCATGCAAATGGTGGGGCTTATTCCTTTGAGGTCTGAGATGGTCCATCCTAAGGCCTCTTTGTGTTCCTTAAGTACTTCTAAAAGCTTACTTTCCTGTTCCGTGTCTAAACATGATGAAATAATGACAGGTAAGTATCAGAAGAACCTAGGAATGCGTACTTCAACGTACTAGGCAATGTTTTCAATTCAAGCTTGGGTGGCTCAACAATGGATGGAATGAGCTTGGAATCAGAGAGTAAGGGTGGTTCCACTTCATATTTCCTTTTCAGTGACGTCCATTTGAGGTACAGATTCGAGCAGAGATAGGACGTCACTACAGTATGCATCATCATAGGAATCTGAGTTAAAGTTCTCCATACATGCTTGAAAGGGGTCGACGGATAGAATGTTAGTCAACGAATCTTGTATTAATCCTTCAATCATATTAACTTCATGCACATCATCATCATCAAGATTCACAGGTTGTTGACTAATATCGAACACATTCAATTCTACCGTCATGTTGCCAAAAGACAGTTTCAACACTCCATTACGACAATTAATGATGCGTTGGACGTAGCCAAGAAAGGACGTCCTAAGATGACAGGAATGTGACAGTCTGGGTTTTGTACAGGTTGAGTGTCTAAGACAATGAAGTCTACGGGAAAATAGAATTTGTCAACCTTGATCAAAACGTCTTCGACCACTCCACGAGGAATCTTGACAGATCGGTCTGCCAGTTGTAGAGTGATAGATGTTGGCTTCAACTCCCCAAGACCTAACTGCTCATAAACAGAATATGGCAGAAGGTTAACACTTGCACCTAGGTCTAATAACGCTTTATTGACCGTGTGTTCTCCTATAGTGCAAGAAATTGTTGGACATCCTGGATCCCTAAACTTGGGTGGAGTTTTGTTCAGAATGATGGAACTCACCTGTTCAGCTAAGAAAGCACGTTTGTGCACATTAAGCTTGCGCTTTTGAGTACACAAGTCTTTGAGGAATTTAGCATATGCGGGATTTGCCTAATTGCTTCAAGAAAAGGAATGTTGATGTTGACTCTCTTGAACAGATCTAACATCTCATTATAATGGGTACTTTTCTGTTGATAGATCAATCTTTGAGGAAATGGGGCAACAGGAGAATGAGTTGGCAAAGGGACATTCACAGCAGTAGAATTGTCAGGCTTTCCAACTTGCTCAGATTCTTTGGTTTTCTGGGGTTGTGGAGACAGCGTGGAATTTGTATCAGATTCATTAGGTTCGCCCACGTTGTTCTCGATGATTTACCACTTCGGAGGGTGGTAATGGCATGGACTTGATCGGGTGAGGTTTCAGTGCAGGATGTTGTGCCTGTTTGAAATATCCTCTTTGGATTTTGTTGGGGTTGGCTAGGAAGTTACCCTTTTCTCTCTCACTATGGAATCACAGATTTGACCATCTTTTGATCAATTTTTCTGACCTTGCACAGACTCTGGACATCTCCTCTAGGTGGATAATCTCTTGTCGGTATTGTGTTGAGGATATGATTGTTGTTGAGAGTTTGATTGTTGTTGAGGGTTCCTAGGATATTGATAACCTTGATTGTTCTGAGATCCCTGATTGTTTTGATAGCTCTGATTGGGTTGAGATGGTCCTCCCTGAGTGGGTCCTTTGGACCATGAAAAGTTAGGGTGGTTTCTCCATCCTGGATTGTAGGTCTGTGAATAGGGGTTATGCTCTTGTTTTTGAAACATGGCATGTGCCTGTTCAAGCCTAGATTCCTGGACTGCAAGCAAATCGGGGCAATTTTGGAATTGATGGTTGGGATCGTTACAA
Organism: Papaver somniferum; assembly: GCF_003573695.1. NCBI lineage: Eukaryota > Viridiplantae > Streptophyta > Magnoliopsida > Ranunculales > Papaveraceae > Papaver > Papaver somniferum. The sequence continues at coordinate 229,124,229 of NC_039364.1, read as the reverse complement.
GCGGCACATACAGACGAAGCGACATGTTCTCGGAGAGTAGTGGTGGAAGGTTTTGAATTTTTATGTAGTTCTAACTCTTCTAATCTCCTAACTATTGATGCCATGTTTGCTCTTCCCTCGAAATCTGCTTCAATCCTAAAAGCCTTAGCTTCGGATGTAGTCTTTCTGGGTTCACGGATGGCTTTCCCAGCTACTTCAATCAAGAAGTCCCAAGACGCATCAGCAGTTTTGTCTACGAATAGACCATTACACATCGACTCAACCGTTGTTCGGGTGGACACATCTAGACCTTCATACAAAATTTGCACAAGTCTCCATTTTTCAAAACCATGATGGGGACATTGGAGCAATAATTCATTGAATCTCTCCAGGTATCTAGCTAAGGTCTCACCCTCTAATTGCACAAAGCTATTCAGACTTTGACGAATTGTCGCAGTCTTGTGATTCGGGAAAAACTTTTTGAAAAACTCCTTTATGAGGTCATCCCATGTCATGATGGATTGAGGCTGTAAAGCATAAAGCCAGGCCTTTGCCTTATCTTTCAGGGAGAAAGGAAAGAGCCTTAACTTTAGGGTTTCGTCGGACATTTGAGTGAAACGCAGAGTTCCACAAATTTCCTCGAATTCTCTCACGTGGTGGTACGGGTTTTCATTCTCAACACCTCTAAAAATAGGAAGCATCTGTATTGTGCTTGATTTCAGCTCATAATGGCCATTAGCCTCGGGTAGCACAATACAAGAAGGTTGACTGGCTCTAGTTGGGTACATATAATCCTTGAGGGTACGGGGTTCTCCCATTGTTTCTGGTTGATCTGGACTGTCTCCCTCAGAACTTAGAATTTCGATAGGTTCGTCTTGATTAATTCTAACAAGTCTGTTTGTTTGGTCTCTATAGGTCACAATCATGTCCTTGTAGGTACCTCAACTAACATGTTGGTCAGACAGAGCAATCGGAAACAATTTGGCCCACAAGGGTTACGAAGATTTGGTTTTGAATGGGTGTTGGACTAACAAGGGATTTTGGTTTTTTTTGGTTTAAAATTGGGCTTTGGAAAAGTTTTTGAACTAAACCTAGCATAAATTAGCACAACCCATAAAAGAAAATAAAAACAATAATAATAATTAAGACAAGCCCATAAAAGAAAATGAAAGAAAAAAAAAAAAATAAAAGAAAAATAAAGACAAAAAATAATTACAGTCCCAAAGAAAAAAAAAAGAAAATAAAGGAAAAATAAAAATTATTACAATCCCAACTAAATAATTAAATTAATTATTACAAGCCCGAATTTGAATTTAAATGAGGCCCAAGTGGGTTAACTCATGGGTTAGGCTTACTTGATTTTTGGAGGGAAGCCCAAAAATAGGCTTTTGGTCCCCTTTTAGTTGCACAGCCCAGTTGGGCTTTAGGATCGTCCTAAGCAGCTCACGCTCAAGCCCAGCAACAACAGGTGGAACAGAGCCCAGCAGCAGCAGCAACGAAGCCCAGCTCACAGAAGACCACGAGCCCAGCAACAAAAGAAGGCAGAGCCCAGCAGCACTTGGCAAGCCCAGTTCAAGTTGGTGAAGCCCAGTTCGAGAAGTACAAGCCCACAGCATAAGGCAGAGCCGCAGCTTCAGTTGGCAGCCCAGTTGCTTTGGCTTGGCAGCAGCAGGCTTGGTTCACCAGCAGCAGCAACAGCAGCAGCAACAGCAACAGCAGCAGCAACTCAGTGGCACCTGCAAGTGAACAAGAGTGCAATGATATCAGACAACTCTGCAATGATCTTGTGCAATGATTGCAGGGCAGGAATGAATGGCATGCAATGATCTTGACAGAGATGCAATGGTAGATGAAAGACAGCAAAGGAAATCAGCAGATGTCAGCACCACTCCCCGGCAGCGGCGCCAAAAACTTGGTGTGAAAATGGGGTTGCACACAAAACTTGCAAGTATACAAGGCCAAGTTTTATAGTATAGGGATGAGTAGGGGTTTTTCCACAGGGAGTGGGAGCATACAAGAAGTTTTCCTAAGCTAGCAATGGAGACAAGGCACTATGGCAGTGACCAGTGATGGATGAAGGCAGTGAATAGCACTAAAACAGTTAGCAAAGCAAAGCAATTAACACAAGAAGGCAGCATAGCAAAGATTAAATGGCATAGGATGTGAAATAACAAAAGCAGGGAACCAAGGCTGTAAGCCAAGGGCAGGGGGAGTTTGTGCACTGATTTCAGTGCACAACAACTTCAAAATGCAAGAAAAACAGGCAAAACAGGCAAGGAGATAAACTGAACAAGGAGCAAAATAGAACTGAATTTAAGTGACTGCAAAGGATTTGTGGCTAAGCTAAGGCTTAGGATCCACCTTGTGTCATAATCAAACAGCATATTTCTAGGTTGAGTTGAAAATCCTATGCATACATCTAGAATGGGAGGAAAACTAATTTGCTCCCTAATTTGCCCCTAGCATTGACTGTCTTTTGACAGAACAATCAATCACAGGCACTATGAGCATTAATCTCTTCCCAATGCTCAAGAAAAACAGGGCAAGGAGTTAACTATCCTAGCAACTTATCATTTGACAGTGCACAAGGCTTCACTGAGCCTCAGCCTAATGCAGTTTAGCTCATGCTAAACATGTTACACACACAAGCATTCATCATACAAAATAATTCAACCACAACACACAACATTCAAAAAGAAACAACTGTGATAAAGGAACTGAATTTGAAATTGTAAAGAGAATTTCTTCAAAATGTCTACTGGCTAGTCCAGAGATGATTTCTACAACACCCATAACATCAATTTATAGTTTACAGAACCCTAAATTTCTACAAACCCTAAATTGAAAATCCCCAAATCAGCAGGATTAGGGTTTCGATAAAATTAACTCACCCTCTGATGCAAATAGACTCGACCCATGCTTGTACTTCTCCTCCTCTGCTAATCCTCTACTCGAACGTTGCTCCAATTTCCTTCTTCTCTCCACTGTGAAACCCTAGCTATGTTTGTCTTCTTGGTAGCATCAAAAATTAATTCTAAGAACAAGACAGACACGACTAGGGAAGAGGTAGGTGATGGTGGTGGTGTCCTTGTGGTCGTGGTGGAGATGGAGACGGCGGAGCAGACATGGCAGTGTTTTCCATGGTCGGGGGAAGAGGAGAAATTTGGGGGAAGTGAGTTTTGGGGAAGAAGAAGGTGGGTGTTTGTTTTGGGTCGATGGGTTTGATGGCTAAGGTGTTGAGCGGAATCATCTGAAGTTGATGCGCAGCGAGGAGATCCGTCGGATGTGAAGATGGTAGGTGGATCCAACGGCGATACGGAGGTAAGCGTGGAGCGACCGTCGGATGAAGGGATGTAGCAAAACGGACGACCCAAGATGGAGATGGGCGTTGCGATGTAAAGCGGGGGATTCGGAGTTTTATGTGCGATGATGGAGCGACCGTAGGATGCTGAGATGCTTCGATCTGACGGCTGAAATCCGAGACGGGCTTGGATAGTGGAGATGTGTTTGAGTAAGGGTTTTGGGCCTTGGGTATGCCAATCCCATATCTTCTTTAAGGACAATTCTTCTTCTTCAAGACCATTCCTAGCCTCTTGGTTTTGTGCACAACGTTCTTCGCGGTTTCCTTGCGTAATTTCTTCCGGCTTTTCACCACTCTTCAGCTCTTTTCCGCTCCGCAAGTCATCCAGACTTTATTTATTTCCTAAAAATGCAAAATTAAGTAAGAAAAATATTTATTCTTGAAAACAATGAAAATACAGAATATGGGATAAAATGTAGAATTAATGCACAAAAGATGAGTTAAATGCCAAGAAAAATATATAGAAATATGCACTTTTTAGCACTCATCAGGTATCTCTAGTCAAATCCTCGTCCTTTTGAATAGGTGAATAATTTTTAAAATTATTAGGATCTGAACCAGAAATAATATAATCATTATAAGGCTCAACTGGGGTAACAAATTCCTGATCACTATTCCCACATATTTCAGATTCTTCATCATCACTATCCTCATCATCATGATACAATTTTTGAAATTCAAGAATTCTCAATCTTTGTTCCAAACTACATGGTTTATGTTTATAATATTTCTCATAGATCGTTAGAGGTGATTCCTCAATAAAAGTTGGAGTATCCATATATCGCTGCCCACGCATATATTCACCAAGAGTCATTTCCGAAGAGTCTCTTGATAACGAGAATTTCTAGACATATATTCTCGCAACGTCATCGCAGGTGGCGTCTCCTCAAAAGGATTCATCACCGAAGAAATATAAACTACAGAGGGATTCTATACAATCACAAACAAGGCCGACTCGACTCCACCAAAGCAAACCTAAAGATTTCTAGCAAACAAAAAGCATGATGGCTCCACTTAGATTGTTTCTAGACCTTCTATCTTTCGAAAGGGAATTCGTTGCAATTTGAGCAAACCCCTTGGAATCAATCCGAGTCAAAGTAAGTTGAATTGAGGCGAGGGAAGCTCAGTGGAGCTTTGATACCCAAGGCCTCACCGCTATCACAAGGCGGCGCAGTCACGCATTCAACTCACAGAAACCATCATGAACTTTGGAGTGTGCTTAAAGAGCAACCAATATTTTTCGAACGAGTTTCCTATTAAGCTCGTTACCCTATCGGTCTCGTTCTATTCCAAATTTTAAGCTTGGGTTCGCGTTAGGTTTTGTTTTCCTAAGGCGGGCAAGAAGGGAACGGTGATGAAATCCGAACCCTTATCTTGTTTAGGCCAGGCCTTGCCCTTTACTAGGAAAATAAAGACAGTCTGGTTCGTCCTCAAACAATTATCACCTTAAGGAGACAGTAACCCGCTTGCAGGAGATTCGCGGGTGTTTCGATTGGACTTACCTCCCGTACCAGACGGGCGATGAACCGTTGTCGTCGACTCGGGCCACGACTCCTATGCCGTGTGCGAACCCGAGGGGCCGAGACGATATAGTAATCGTCGTCCTTCCCTGCACACAGTTTATATAATAATTTTTTTTTTTTTAATAATAATACCCTTCCGTAGGGTTAAAAAAAATAAAGTCCAATTGTTTAAAGTCCAAAGTCCAAATAAAGTAAAGTGCAAAAGAAAAAAAAAAATAACCTAAAAAAAAATATATAAAATCTCTCTTTTTTTTCCTCTCTTTTCTATATATAAAACAAAAAAAAAAATTCCTCTTTCGCTCCTTTCGCTTTAAGCTTTTCCTTCCATGGTCCTTAGTACTCCACTTCGAACCTGCAAATCAAAGACAAAAAGAAACGTAAAAAGGAAAAAAAATAATAATAAACCTAAAAAAATTCTACCTAAGCACAGGTCCGCGTCGGCGGCGCCAAAAATTATGTTTTTCAAATGTTGTTGTAGATAGTGGTGAAAACTGGGTTCTTTTCGAACTTGTGAAGGTAACTTTTTTCTAGATTTAAATAAATAAAATTATATGCACAATATTAACAAAATATGGGAGAGAATTTTTACTGGGGGTCAGGATTCCACCATCCACCAAAATTTATGTGATTCAATAACAATTCTTATCATGCAATTCTAGACAATATAACTCCAATCAAAGGGAATTGTGATTCTAATCATTGCCTAAATTAGATTTTGAAAACATCCATTGTTAATCGCGAGCATGAAGTATCAAAAGCAATTTACTAAGCATACTCCATCAAGAGAAAACACAATTGATTAATAAAAATCATTTACTCCATATTTATTCGGTGCAATTAATCATAAAAGAGTTGCATAAATAAATTTAAATAAATTTTACCACATAACTTTTGGAAGAACGGCTTCCTCCGTCACCCCTGGGATTGGATTTAGCTACTCATGATGAAAAACCTCTCAAAATGATTCATTGATACTCAAAAGTTGTTTACAATCAAGAGAAAATGGAGAAAAAATGGTTTACAACACTGTTTGCAACGCATAAAAACGTTACAAACAGCTGTTAGAACAGCGACAAAAGGGAAGTGTCATTTCCTGGTTGAATACGTCCCTCACTTGAGCGTCGCAGATGCTTGGGTAAAACGACTGCTTCTACGCGTTTGTTCTTCGCGTTCTTCAGTTTACACCAGCAGAAAACTCTTCACTGCGTGTTCTTTTTTTTGATTTTTTTCGACTCCTAAACTATCCCCCAGACTCTCTAACTCTTCTCAACTCTTTAGCCTTGTATTTATAGTGTTTTAGAACAAAAATATCCGACCATAACACCGTATAATCTCCCATTAATCCCGTCATTGCTCGCTCCCCATATTTAACAATAATTTCCATTTTTGGCTTCTACACACGTAAACTTTGATCCTGCACGCTCTAGTTAACCTTCCCCACGCCTCCAAAGTCATCGAACTCCTCCAAAACACTCCATGCATGGAAAACACACAATCAAACTCGTGTTACAGGACACGTTGCTCTGTTTTGAGCTCGTGACTCAAACCAGGATTTCCAGCCAATTCCGATCAAATCCGATGCCCACAATGTGTTCCTTAAGCTATATCACATCTTCCTACCAAGTTTGAGCCATTGAATCGCAACACAACACCTTCATTTTGTCGATTTAAAATCTGCCAGTTGATGAACCAATTTTCCCGCCAAAAAGTTTATTTGAATTTGAGAAGAAGGTGCCCCTTATCCAGAGTGCTGGGGTGCGAATAGTAATTTGGGTGGAAATAGTAATTTTTCTGGGATCCTCCGGTACATTTCTTGGGACGTTTCCGGTGCATTTCTGGGGTGCCTTTCAGTGCATTTCTCCGGGGTGTAAAACATTACTTATTGAGCAACTCTTTCTACACAAGGGGTATTTCTCCAAAAACACCTAAACAAACATAAAAACACCACAATAAGCAAAAATGGGTACTAACAAAATACACAAAAGAGATGAAAATAGACACATAAATGCGTCTATCATAATCCAATTAGTTGTGATAAACTAAACGAATTACGAGAGGAGTTTAAATCTCAGTCATCTGAGTGTATCACCTCAAAACATGAATTGATTCGTTGCTCAATTCCTGATACTTCCTATCAAGATAATAGTATTGTCTTCTTTTATAAAGAATCTAGGACGTCTCTTTTCATCAAAAGAGTTTCCCTTCGCATTACTCAAAACTATCTGCACAAACTGTTTTTTATAAGTTGAAACAAGAAATCAGAAACACAAATCTTTTTGGGTTCTCTTGAAGTTCTTTGATAGACTTATAAAAACAGTTCCTTGGGTGTTTCTCAATACTACAAGATTTAAGAGTTGTTGGAAAAAAACTCTTTCTTGGTGTCATGGTGAGCAAGACATTGTTCACCTCAACACAACTTATTTATGTTGAAAGTGCATCCTCACCAAGAAATGCCCTGCTATGTATACGGTGAGGGAAGCATAACAACTAGGGCGCATAGATTATATTCAGTAAGGCTGTAGAATTCAATTGGACTTTTCTATAAAGGTATGTCTATAAACTTGAGCAAGTTTTATGTTTTTATTACTTGTTTGAGTACTTATAATGATCTGTGTACCTTGATTATCGTTCATTTGTACCTAACTTGATCTGTGTTTAAGGTTCTTAAATGTTTAGGTTTGAAAACATTAGTTCGGGATGTTTGGACTTCATGGTACAAATACCAAGTATGCACAACATCTTTTAAAACCAAAATCCAGGGGCTTAAGTTCGCAAACCCCGTCTGCAAACTGCTCCAGGATACGAAAATTCGTTTCCAAACCCGTATGCATACTTGACGTCGATATTCTGTAAAGTTGTTTTGGTCGTAACTTCTTCATCCGAACTCAGATTGACCTCATTCTTTTTGCAATATCTTCATCTTTGAATTCTCTTAAAAATGGAGATGAGAAACCTTGAATTTGGATGAGTTAATATTGTTATTTGTCCTGACTCTTGTTTTTGGGTATTTTGCTCTGTTTCGTTGCACTTGTTCCACTTCTCTTGAACTTGGGCACTTGGATTCTTGGAGTACTACTCTTTTAAGCTAATTGTAGCTCTTACAATAATTTTTTTGGTGAATTACAAAGAAGGAAGTTCAAGAATGGAAAGTAGTACGCAGTGCTATGGAATTCTTGAATGTTCACAATCATCCTTTGTGAACTATGGTGCATGGTCGTGATTGACTTTGTATGTTCTTCTTTGTTAATAAAATATTTTTATACGCCTTTGGTAGCTATTCTTGGTATAAATCCGGGCGAAAAATATTGATTCTACCCGCTAAGGACAAATCATCTTGTATGTGCATTACGAGTTTGTCTTGATACCTAAGAAACTTCTTATGAGAATTTATTCTTATTTTTGAGAAGAATAACTAGAGTTTGGAATAGCCATAATTGTGATTACACATAACTATGTCCAATGTTTTCATCTTCATGTTTTTAGATTTGTTGGTTTGAATTCTAAAACTATTTGGAGGATGATGTTTTGCAATATTTTTGATTTTGTTATATTGCAACTTGTTATGGGATATTTTTGTTTACGTCCGTGAACTTTGTTGTCCCATATTTTTGTCAAAAGTAAAGTCGTTCACGATCGGTATTCGTTTATTGGTTTAAGAATGAATAGACTTTTGACATATACAAAAGTTAAGCCTATATTGTCAACCCTTGACGGAAGATAGGTTAAAATCTTTTGTATCCAAGGATTATTGCTATTGTATATGCTTGTGCAAAAGAATGAATCCTTGTGTATTCCACGGTATTGATCTTCATTGATCCATCTTTTTGTATTACCGTAAGGCTCTGTGATGTGTCTTATGTTGAGCACGATACAACTAAGTTGATTATTTTGATTAGCCTGGTTGGTTGTTCCGTAAGGTACATTATGTTGAGCATATAGAACTAAATTAATCATCTTCTTGGTTATTTAGTTATTACTCCACAAGTTCTCTTGTGTTGGGTACATGAACGATTAAGCCAATCACTCTCTTGTATGGTTATCTTAGTCGTTGCTCCATAAGTTTACTTATGTTGAGCACAATGAATTAAATTGATCACTTTTGTGGTTAATTTGATTATGTATTCCGGTTAAATTAATCATGGGTTTTCTTGTGGTTAATTTAATTAAGTTTTTGGATATAAAAATCATTCTCATGGTTTTGGTGTCCAATAAAATCCTTCGTTTCTCTTGAAATTAAGGTCGCTCGTTGTTGTTCCCTTGGGAATGACATAGAATGGGGGAGATTTCTTTTGAACTTGTGATTAATGGTCATATCTTGAGGGGTGTGCGGCTTTGTAATTTTAGAGGGGTTATCTTGTATCTTTAAACTCCTTGATGAATGTTGTTAGCTTCGGCTATATGATTGCATCTAAATAAGATGATGTGTGTTTCTTTCTCTCAGTCATGAAATGTCTCTTACGGAAATTTTATTATTGTCCCGTTCTTGTACCTTTCCCATTTTTATTGACAAAAGGGGGGAGAATTAATATGTAGTTCACACTACAAATACATATGGTTTTCGGATCATTGTATAAGGGGGAGTGGTTTTCATATGAGATGGAGTATTGACTAAGGGGGAGTGATACATATCACCATAGTATTATTGTTGCAGTTGTGATACAATTGGACTTTGACACTATGTAATAATACTATGACACTGTATAACAATGATCGAGATCGATGCTTTCTCATTGTATAGCTACGGATCTTCAACAACGATGATGCTAAACTTACAACCTTTGGGATCATTGGAGTACTTGGAAGTAACGAAGATTTCGAGGAATGTTGAAGATTAGACATGTGGAATAGGATCTACTAAAGTTTCATTATCTTTTTTATATTCCATATGTATTGATAATTTTGTCACTAAAATTGACAAAGGGGGAGATTGTTAGAGCACTGCTCGGTCAAACTCGCATGCGTTGCTATCTCAAGCATATTTGTCAATGTTAGTGATCAAAACTGTAAGTCTTGATTTATAGTCTCTTATAGCTAAGTCTCGGACTAGGATAGTAAGTGTAGTTGAGCTCAAGGACTTCATGGCGATTCATCATACTAGTAGAAGATCTACTCAAGGAACCGGTGTTCTCGACAAAAAGGTATATGGAGACTTGAACTTATCTGTCACTCAAAAGTCTATCTATTCTATGTCCTACTCTTTGAGACAAAAGTCGTATGCTATATATATAGACTAGATCATACACATTTGGTATTTCGATACGAGTATACCTCTCCTATCTATATCTTGAAATATGTGTTGGTAATCTTTTCGCTTTGACGAGAAATAGTGTAACAACTATATAACGTCCTCTAAGAATGTTTCAATGATTGGAATGAGAGTTTAGATTAAAAAACCAATGGATTCCTTGAACCGAAGTTTTCGAACTTTGTTGATCAAGAGAACCAGAAGTATGGCAAGTGCCAAGTCCGTGAACTCAGTCCGCGAACTGCCGAAGTTCTAAAACCCGAGAGTTTCTGCTGGAGTTGACAAACTACCTGCGTGAGCCAAGTCCACGAACCGGCGTAGTTCTCGAACCCGAGAATTTCTGTTGGAGTTTGTAAACTCTATCCGGTGTCTTAAGTCCGCAAACCTAGTCTGCGAACTTGAGAAGGTTATATATCTAAAGATGATTTCTGAAATTAATCTTAAAAGACTAAGGAATGCATTTGCAAACCGTGGGTATTAAAGTTCATGAACGATTCGAGTGAATCAAATCATCTTTGCTTCAATTGTGTCTTGTATAGTTACATAAGATTTCCTTGCAATTGAACAACTCTCTTAACTAGTTCATTTGAGTCAATTGAACTAGTTATGGTGAAGAAGATCATGGTTGGTATGAAACGCTCATATGGTTAACCTCTTTGGGTAGACTATTGTTGAACCAACAATGTACACGTTTGGGTGCGATTAACAAACCTAGAAGCGTACAATCATTTGTCTATGACAAGTTAAGTTTTCGGTCTAACGTTTGAGAAATATAAGCTTTAATCTGAATCAGGTTTTCATCTAACGGTGAATATTGATTGCTTTGTAACTAAGGCAAAACCCTGATTTGAAAGGCTATATAAAGGAGACATCTAGTATTGTGCAAAACTAATCCCCACACCTTACGTATGATACTAGTTTGCGTGCTAGAGTCGTTTCTCCTTTAACCTTGGGTTTTCTTCTTCTAAAACCAGGTTAACGACATAAAGACTTCATTGGGATTGTGAAGCCAGACCGATACTTATTTTATCGTAGTTGTGTGATCTAATCTTGCATCTTCTATCGTAATAGTACGATCGTATTGATTGGCTAGAGATCGTGAGAGTTCTCCGATAGGCAAGATATAAAAGTAACCACAAACACCTTCGTCTCATCGTTTGTGATTCCACGACATCTTGTTTCGCTACCATACGATTAAGATTGTTGTGAGGTGATTGATTAATCTAGGTTGTTCTTCGGGAATACAAGACCGGATTATCAATTGGTTCCTGTTCACCTTGATTATTATCAAAAGACGGAATAAAAACTTTTAGGGTTTTTCGGTGGGAGACAGATTGATCCTTTGATAGACTTGTCTGTATGAGACGGATTTGTTTATTGTTAAAGCCTGCGATTTTGGGTCGTAGCAACTCTTAGTTGTGGGTGAGATCAGCTAAGGGAATCAAGTGCGTAGTATCCTGCTGAAATCAGATGCGTAGGGAGTACAACTGTACCTTGGATCAGTGGGAGACTGATTGGGGTTCAACTATAGTCCAGTCTGAAGTTAGCTTGGAGTAGGCTAGTGTCTGTAGGGGCTTAATACAATATGTATTCAATCTGGACTAGGTCCCAGGGTTTTTTTTGCATTTGCGGTTTCCTCGTTAACAAGATTCTGGTGTCTGTGTTATTTCTATCTCCGCATTATATTTGTTTATATAATTGAAATAATACAGGTTGTGCGTTTGAATCAACCAATTGGAATTCCGACCTTTGGTTGTTGATTGATATTGATTGATCCTTGGACATTGGTCGTTGGTGCCGTCCAAGTTATTCCTTGTGTTTGATTATAAACTCGCTGATTTCTATTAGCTTGAGTGAATCAAAATTAGAGAGAGATATTAACTCCTTGAGATACTTTTATCTAGATTGAGTCTGACTGTCTAGTTGATTCTCTAGTAAGTGTTTTCGGAGTTAGTCCATACAGATTGTTAATCGAAATATTGAGTGGTGTTGTTAGACCCCCGCTTTTTTTCACTTTCAGTAGCCCAACATTCCGCCTCACAATATCGCCGATCTGATTATCGTCCTATAAAACTTGCCTTTGAGCTTTTGCGAGACTTTTAATTTTGTCACACAAAATTCCAGTTTTTTGCTGCTATTTCGCCCACCCGCTCGAATCATATGGCTAACATCCTCATCAATTTCACCATCGCGTTGAAGCATTGATCCAAAATGTCAAAATGAGTTTAGCCTAGGCATTAATTTCCCGGCTTAATAGATATCCCCATCGTCAGACGCTCAGACCTAACATTGTTGAATTCGCATTTCAAATACATAGTTTTACTCATACTGAGTCTAACTCCCTACAATTCGAGAGTCCTTTCATTTCTTGGAGATATGGTTGAGTTTTACATTGGCTTGCTGAGCCTATCACTACCTTTTCCTTTTTCCTGTCTAAGGACATGTTGTAAAGTAAGAAGGTACACATGAGAGTTAATCTTTGACACTTTTCGCGCCCTGGGTTCGTTTCTTTTTCGTCATGACGAAGGGGCATTAGCCAACTTCCTGGATGAGCAACCAGACAAAAGAGACATCTTCCCATTCATCTTGTGAGCTTGGATTCACTTGTTGGCAGGTTGGAGCCATCTCGATAAGTAAGTAACACAAGGTCTTGCACAAAGAAAAATAAGGGACGAGACTAAAAAGGAGCACTAGGCTTGTAGATCGCCACGTAGAGCTAAAAACCAACCAACACACATGAATCAAACATCACTCATACACCAACACATGTTGTCTATCACGCAACAATCATCTTTGATAAAATAAGCAACACAAGCCAATTAAGGCAACCCTCACCTTAGGATAATAAAAGGGAAAATTATCATTTGGTCCTTTTTTAGGTGGTTCCAAGACTGTTTAGTCTAGCAGGATAAGGCGTTTCATGTTCCGTAGTTATTTCAAAAACATAAAATGGACAAAAATACCCTTTTTTATTATTTTAGCATTATTTTTCGTAACTTATCTATTTCCATAATTACTTGAGTTCATTTTCTCGGATGAACTCTAAAGTTCCTACTTATTTTCTAGTAGGAGTTCATACTGTTTGATGAACTATCGGGTGTTTGGTAGTGCTTTTTGTAGATTCGAGTTCATTCTTAAAGATGAACACAACAAACAAGTCATTATTATGAACAAAAAACCGAGTTCATTCTTTCGAATGAACACTAAATCAAATTTGAAATCAGAGTTCATTCTTTCAAATGAACAACCAATCAAATTTCATTACTACGAACAAAAATCAAAGTTCATTCGTCAAAATAAACACCTATAAAAAACAAACTAATTCAAACCTAGAACAGAGTTCATTCTTTCGAATGAACACCTAATAATTCAGGATCTAAAACAGGGTTCATTCTTTAACATGAATACAAAACAAAAATCCATAAAAATCAAAAGTTCATCTGAGATCGAAGAACAAAATATCAAATAAACTTAAATCTTCATCATCTTCAACAACAACAGCACCAAAAAAGAAAAAACAGAAAATCTTCATCATTTTCAACTACAACAACAACGATAAAAAAACATGTAAAAATCCTCACCATCTTCATCGTCTTGGTAAACTTCAACAACCCAATCCCAGGGTCCATGGAGCAATGATTTTTTCAGCTCGCAAGAGGTTGGGGAACCTCGGAAGACCCGGTTTTAGGGGGCAATGGTTTTAATTTTCCGAAATTTGTTAGGAAAGTTATTATCGGCCAACTGAGAGGGTTAAGATTCAAGATTAACTAGATATTTCGGTCCCCACCAAGCACCCAAAGTCGTCTACGTGGGCAACTACCACGCTTCTCAATAAATTTGCTAACCGTATATAGTCAAGAATCAGGATAAAATTCGGTCAACAGAAAGGAAGAAAAAAAAATCCCAAACAGAAAACAACAATGGCGAAATTTCTTCTTCACAACACCTTCTTCCTCTTCTCCATCTGTTTCCTTATACTTTTCATCGATCATTCATCAGCAAGATCTATTCAAAACCCAGTTTTCATTCCATCATCAGCACACAAAGAACTACAAACCAATGGTTTTCCAATCGGTTTACTACCAAAAAATGTCTTAAATTATTCTCTGAACAAAACATCTGGAGATTTCTCTGTAAATCTTGGTTACACATGTAAACTTACACTTCCTCCTGATAATTATGAAGCTACTTATTCAAAGAAAATTACTGGGAAACTTGTTGAAGGTAAAATTGGTGAATTGAAAGGGATTAGAGTTTGGGCTTTTTTCCAGTGGTGGTCTATTACTGGGATTAAATCTAGTGGTGAGAATTTGGTTTTTGAAGTTGGTATGGTTTCTGCTAAATATCCAGCTAAGAATTTTGATGAAAGTCCTGAGTGCCAGGGAAAGCATTCTTCTTCCTAAGACAAGCAACAACTTCTAGGGTTTGATTCCTTTCACTCTTGTACTCAAATTTGATTTTGATTAATTTTTTTACAGTAAAGATTGAATTTTTATTAGGGTTTGTTAATTTTATTTGTGTGATTTGGGAATTTAGATTTTTTATTAAGTTTTTACACTCTGTTTACACCCACCTTTTTTGCAATATGGAGTTGACCCATGGTTTAAATTTCTTGAGTAGATCATTCTAATAGAAATTCCCATGATTATGCAGACCGATCCTTATATAAGCAATTACATTTATGGTTAATTCAATGCTTCAAAAAGAAAAAAAAAGGTTAATTCATGCCGTAATTTCATCCAATCAAAAGTTAAAGAATGGTTGGTTTGAATGACGAATATTCAGTAGATTACCCACACAAGTCTTAGTCATGGATCAGTTGATCAACTTTAACTCATACAAACAGTGTAAGGTGAGTTTAATAATAATAGTTTGTTAGAATTTTCTCGGGTTTTTATTGATGGGTATGTTTAATTTGTAGTAGTTCTAGACTTTTAGTTAACTGTAACCATCAGTTAAGGGTCAAAGCATATGAATGGTAACTACTGAATGTTCAAGTTAGGAACAAGTTATAGATTAACTTTAACTGAATTTTTATAATTGTTGATTTTCTAAGTTAAGAAATTGATCAAACTACTGTATAAGATGTCGTATGATGCAATATGTTAAATCCTTTCTCTGGACAGTAGTGATTTTCTTATTAATCTTATATCTAAACACTGGATCATAATTGAAATATTTAGCTCTTAGTGTTGTGAAGTTGGTTTTTGTTTGCTTGATTTGACGTGTGTGAATTCTGTGTAAACATATTTTATTAAATTTGCATCCATTGGTTTGTTTGAATCATGACATAGATACTTTATCCTTACCCTTTTTAAAGATTTCCCTTATTTTCTTTTGTTGGATGTGTTGTGTTGTTTGTTTCACTCTTAATCTTGACTAAGAATCCACTAAATTTTTCCATGTCATTGTCCTTAAGTTGATTAAGCTTTCCAATCCTTTGTCGAAAGAATATGCTAATAACAACAATTAAGGAGGAGGTGCCGTTAGAGTATTTTGATCGATTGTTAGTTTCAAATTTGTGCCCCTTATCTATCGTTATGGATTCCACTTAACTTGCCACTTCATTCCCCACCAGGCACCCAGAGTCGTCTACGTGGGTAACTACCACACTTCTCAATAAATTTGATAATCATATATAGTCAACAAGAATCCACCAAATTTTTTTCTCATAATCGTTCTTAAGTTGATAAAGCTTTTTGATCTTTTGTTGAAAGAATATGCTAACGGTACCAGCAAAAAGAAAAGCGCGCACGTTAGAGTTTGATGTTAGCAATTTAGTCTTTACATTAACTCTTCATACGGTCTTCAATATCTTTCAAGAAACTCGGTTTTTGTCCTGTAAACATATAGGTGCATACATTGTTTACCACAGCATCCATTAATAAGCTTGATGTTCGAACTTTGAACCATTGGTGGTAATAGCTAGGATAGGGCATCACCTTATGTGAAAGAATTCATGGTGACGCTATATTGAACGACTACTTGTTTCTTCCCCGGGTAACCATAGCTCTCGTCTAAATTTTATTTCGTCTCTTGCAGGTCATCTTGGGATTCCTGCTGAATTCCATCATTATAATTATGAAATGGAAGTGAAAGTGAAAGCTGCCAACTATCGTGTGAATGAATCATTGTATTATTAGTTTCCCACGACTTAATCCATAACAGTTGAATTTATCACCAGCTTATATCTGTTATTGTACTCGAAGAATATTTAGGGATTCCTTGCTTTCTGCTTGTATATATATGAACCTAGTTTTTAGTTCTATGAAGTACGAATCGAATATTGTTAGTGTTTTGTTTAAACACTCCCATGATATAATAATGTGCAGAGCTGTGACAATATTGAGTTCTGAATTATCGAAATAGGTATATACTCATTTTGTATGGAAATCATTAAAGCTCTGGTCTCTGTTCGAGTGGTCACATTCAGATTGGTGGAGAATATGAAGATCATAGTCTACTTCACTGGTGATGATATTTATATTTTTTTTGAAGAATCGCTGGGTGATGATTGTTAAACTGTCTCACTGTCTTCTATCTTACAACTTCTTGTCCTGTAATTCTTTTAAAAACATTCCACAGTTACACAGAGGACAATAGAGCTTTCGCTCAAACCTACACAAGACCAGTGCAATTGGTAGTTTCAGATTTGCAAACAGAAAATTGTTCAGCGTAATTCAATGAGTTACATCTAGGTCTTACGGTATGCATCCACAAGATTCATAAGCAATGCTGCAAAAATCAAAAAAAAAAAAAAGGAAAAAAAAGTATGCCACCTAATTTTCCAACAGAAAAAAACCATTACACACACATTTGTTTGGATTCGCAAGTTGTATTTCCTCGTTTTGAGGAACCAACTTGTGAAGAGGGACGCTTTTGGTTCTTGTGAACCTTCTTTTGAAGGCCACAAGGCCTAGTCTAAGACTTAAGTTAGGTGTGGGTGGGTGGGAAGATTGATACAGACCCAGGGATGGGAGTAGTTCACCACATAACGAAACAAGAATCCCTTTCCCCTTTCCTATTCATTGGTGCAGTGACAGAGAAGTTTGAAAATGATAGCGGGAGTCCGGGACAGGGATTCTGGATGATACTTATTCACTACACTACAAGTGTGCACTGCACACAACATAATGCAGAGGGTGTAACAGAGATGTTTAAGCATTTAATAGTTAGGCCGCGTACATGCACCTTCAGCCAGACTGTTTTCATCCATAAATTTACTTGTACTGTAGAAGTAGGTCGTCTAAAGGTCCCAGATCCAGAAGCCAGTGTGTCCTGTTTGCCGGTAAATGTCTGTTGGTAGTTGCATGCCTAGAACCCAAAGGTATTTACTGGAGCAACAAACAAAACGATGTCTAGTGTCACTGCTCTATGGTAGTAAAGTCACTGGGTGATGATACCAGTGACTTGAGTACTACTACCTTCGTGTATATCAACATATACACAGAATCTGTATGTGCGCTGTTTGAAAGATCTTTTTTTCGGGTCTTTCTTGTTCAGGTCTCCTTTGTCTCCATATTTAGGGCAGTCGTAGTGAAAATCTTTTTCTTTTTAACACTGTCAGTTAATAAATCAATAAAGCTAAAAAGTTACAGTAATCGTACTCTGTGAAAATCCATGACAATCTAACCATTGAGTCTATCACTCCAGTCTTTTTAGCTCTTTATTATCAGTGCACTGCTGCCGTTATCAAAAAAATAAAATTCTTTCACTGTACAATCAATCTCACCGTACTCTCAATACTCCACCAATCCTCCGTCGTAACCTCTCTCTCCAACAATAATAATTATTATTTTGGTTTGAAATTCTTAACGATTCAATACAAACAACAACCTCCATTAATAAAAAAAACCCTAGTATTTTTATTTTCTGAGGGTTTTTTTTCCCTCTGCTCGTAGAAAACTCTTCCCCTCAGATTGCTGATTCGTCCTCTGTTACATTCTCTACTACTGATAAGGTATTTGGTACTACTGAAACTTCGTCTTCCTCTTTGTAGATCTGTTTAATTTAAAGGTTTTAGCTTCTTTTTTTTTTTGAATTAGTTGACCTTGACTTTTGATGATGATAATTGATTCATGATATTGTTCATTTGATTATGTTTTTAGGTCTTATGATTGATTGACTATTAACTGTGTAGTAAATCAATTGAAACACTTCAACATTGTATTAGAAACATAGAAATGCAGTTCTTTTTGAAATAATCTGGACTTGTTTTAGCATGTGGCGGTAATATATTGTCCTTATTAAGTGTGGTAATTATCTTTTTCTCTGTGATGATGAAATTGCAATTTACTTTCATTTTTCGAGAAAGCCGAAAACAATTAAGGTCTAGTTATGACATTTTCGCTATTGTATAATCTGGTGGTGGTTGCTCTGATTGATTTCTATAATGTATCATATACTCATGTATAGTTGAAATGTGCTTTTGGTTTTGTTAGTATTGAAACATCTGTTGTGTACAACAATGGAAGATGAAACATTTACTTGTATATGATACATTAACAAACTATCATTTGCTTTTCAAAACGCTACCAGTTGGTTAACTGTTTTATGATATTGGTAAAGTTATTCTGCTAAGAATATTTACATGCCAATCCAGAATTGTTGAGTTTTGTCTTATCTTCAAAAGTATGATCCTGATGTGTTATTATGGTGGATGATTTTTTCACAGGGGAAGATGACTTAAACACTCATTGTGGCTCAGAAAAATGGGTTCTGAAGATATAGTGATTACTAAAGGTATTTGTCCAAGTTATACTTGAGTATATTGTGCAGCTTATGTGATTTTATTTAAAATTCACAAATCCTGGATAGTTTTTGTTACTTATTCAAATAACTGGAATTAATAACATTATTCATTTTATGTGTTTGTGATTCTATATGCTCAATTCTACTAGTTGTTACCTTTTGGTGATAAGGCAATTATTGATATCTGGCTTAAATTTACTCCCTTTGATGTTTTTGAACCAAGAAATTTAGATTCATTCTATAATGTTGTATGAAGAAATTTGAAAATGGCACTATATGGTCGAGCAGTTATCATGTACTGAACTCTTGATATTTGACAAGCATTTTCGTTCGGAAGTGGGGTCTTCAGTGTAGCCTGAAATAAAAAGCTTAAGGTTATGGTTACCCTTCAGATTTATCAAGAGATAAAGATTTGCTTAAGGATAAGGTTCTTAATGGAGATGTGTGTCTGAATTTAATAAAGAAGTGTATAGGATAGTAACGTTGAAAAGGTTGGCACATGAAGGATCCCTTAATGCGCACAAACAGTATGCATTGAGAAGAGAGTAAAATTTTCTCATATAAATTATCATTGCACACGTATGCCAAAGAAGTTTTTACTTTTTAGGCAGTTGGGATATAGAGTTATCACATTTTGATACTAACTTTGACTTACAATATTGAACATACTGAATCATTTGTATGTTTGGAAGAGGATTAAAGAGTGAAAGAAGTTACAGTTGGTGCAGTTGAACTAGACTGATGGAATTGGTCAGGAATTTTGTCGTTTTTTTTTTTGTTTCTTACAGTATTTGGTGGTTTATGTTTGATTGATATATCTCATTGGCTAGTGTATCCTGTTTTATGTTTTACTTGGTGGTTTTCCTTCTGTACATGCTTCTCTTGAATCTGTAGTTTCGTTATTATAGCTTTCTTCTTCAAATTATTTTTATGCCATTTGCTTCAGCTTGTTTTTCATCTATAACTAGTTTTTTTTTCTTTGTTCTATTTAATCTTAATCGTGTGCATAGTCTGCCTGAAGTATCATTTTTAGTTCAACTTATAACTGACCAGCTTCCATCTTTTCATTGGTTAGCTTTTGGTGTCCAGACTCCTTCTTCAAGTACTCAAAGCACTCCAGAAAAAAAAGGACACCAAAACGATGCTTCAAGAGGTGAAGACTTCCTAGAGTATCTCAAAAATGGTGCTAAGGGAGAACTTCTTCATACTTTCTTTGATAAGGAAAAGAAGCACTCAGCCTCGTCCAAATACAAAATTACGGACAAACCCCCCAAAACCAGTAACAAGGGATGTAAGAATCAGGATTCAAAAAAAATTTCTTTAAGTCAGTCATTGTCAGCCCACAATCAGGCTTCTAAGAAACTACAGCGGAAGGGGGAAAATCCTGTTCGACTGCAGACACATAGTGATCTATCTCCAAATGCTGGGTGTTCAAACACTTGGATATGTAAAAATGCTGCATGTAGAGCCACCTTATCACTGGACGACACATTTTGCAAGAGGTGCTCTTGTTGCATCTGTCACTTGTTTGATGATAACAAAGATCCTAGTCTTTGGTTGGTCTGTACATCTGAATTGGATGATCGGGATTCATGTGGGTTATCTTGCCACATTGAATGTGCACTTCGACGCCAAAAGGTTGGGGTTGTAGATCTAGGGCAGTTGATGCAGCTAGATGGTAGTTACTGTTGTGCTTCTTGTGGAAAAGTCTCAGGGATACTCGGGTTAGTTGTTTCTCCATAAAAAGTTTTTCTTGAAACTTGTGGATTCATTATCGCCTAGCCTTATATCTTTAATGCAGATGTTGGAAGAAACAGTTGGTGATAGCTAAGGATGCTCGACGCGTGGATATCCTCTGCTATAGAATAGCTTTGAGTTATAGGCTCTTGGATGGAACTTCCAAGTATAAAGAATTGTTTGAAATTGTTGGAGACGCTAAGGCTAAACTTGAAACAGAGGTTGGTTCAATTGATGGAGTATCCGCCAGAATGGCTCGTGGCATTGTCAGCAGATTATCGATCTCTGCTGATTTGCAGAGGCTCTGCTCCCTTGCAATTGAGAAGGCAGATTCATGGCTAAGCTCCATATCAAATGCCCCACATCACAGAGGTGATCTAGCATTTGGCAATTTTCTTTTCTAGTTTTTAATTTATTTCATTTTCTTCGTTTCTAGCACATTTTTTCACCTCTAGCTTTTATTAGCATTCCTTCTCCTAACAAATCTGATTGTCTGTTTCTATTGCAGAGGATTCACTTCCTGCTGCTTGCAGATTCCAATTTGAAGAAGTATCATCTTCATCTCTCATAATTGTCTTGAAAGAGATCTGTTCTTCCCCATCCGATAACATCACGGGTTTCAAGCTATGGTATTGCAAAAGCAGAGATGAAGCACAATCAAAGGAACCCGTTTGCACCTTTCCTAGAACTCAAAGAAGGGTTCTAATATCAAACCTACAACCGTGCACCGAATATACCTTCCGTATTATATCATATTCAGATTCTGGAGACTTGGGTCACTCGGAGGCCAAGTGTTTCACCAAGAGTGTCGAAATACTTCACAAAATATTTGATTCCCCATCAAGTATGGACCGTAAGAATGATGCAGAAGGAAGTTCTAGTGGTAAGGGAGAGACCAAAGAAGCTGTTGAGTCTTCTGGATTCAAGGTCCGTGACCTAGGAAAGATTCTGCGTCTTGCTTGGGCACAAGAAGAAGGTTGCTTTGATGGGTTTTGCAGTAATGATGTAGAAGAATGCTGTGGTGGGAACAGTCCCATGAAATCCGACACAGCCGATGAAGGCAAGCATCCATTTGTTGCACGTGAACTCGATTTAAATGTTGCGTCAGTACCCGATCTTAATGCGGAAGTAACTCCAATAGAAGATTCAAGAGACGAAGACATCGAATGTAGCTCAGAACAAGCAGCTGAAGATGATGTAATTTCTCATGGGACTGAGAAAAATGGTTTAGTAAGATCTAATGGGAGTGGAGACTCACAGACATGGTTAGTTAGACCGATCAGAGAGGTCCCAGCTGTAGAATCGCGATCAGGATTGTGTGGGAAACGTGCACGAAGCGCCAAGGAAGACAGTGATAGCACCCTAATTAATGGTTCACCTTTTCGATTCTCAGGTGGGTCTGCTAAGTTGGACAGAAGTTATGAATATTGTGTGAAGATTATCAGGTGGCTTGAATGTGGAGGCCATATCGAGAAGGAATTTCGAATGAAGTTTCTGACATGGTTTAGTTTAAGGTCCACAGATCAGGAACGTAGAGTTGTGAACACATTTATCAAAACTTTGATTGACGACCCTAGTAGTTTGGCAGGACAACTGATTGATTCTTTTTCAGAAATTATTTCCAGCAAGAGACCTCGTAATGGTTTCTGCAGCAAGCTGTGGCATTGATTTTAGCTAGACTAATTGATTGAAGATGCAATTATCGCATCAGATTTATGTTGAGCGATAAAAGGTCTCCTTGATTTGACCTCCTATTTATTATCGTGACAAATGTTGAGTTTGATTCTTCATCCTTGTATTATCTGTTTGTACAGGCATCCTGATCATTGTTTTATGCTCATTCAAAGATCTTACAGGGTGAGTTGTTAGATGTGTGTATCTGTAACAGTATTAGATTTTTCCGTTCAGAGGCGGAGGGAGTGATTTTGAGAGAGTGTCTTCCTTGTTCATCTTTCACCTGGACCATTGATGGTAGAATATGAGATGTGAAGATAAAATGTACAGTGTTCATGTCACAATGTCTGTACACTTTTACTATATTACTGTAACTTGAGCCTCTTTTCTTTTTGGCTAGTTTTGAAATGCTTTGTAAAAATTAAAGTTTATTGATAGGTGAGGGGAGATTTGTAAATAAAGTTATAGCCGAGGGGTATCTTAAAAATTTGTGGAGAGGATTGGATTTTGGATGACTTGTTTCAAATTCTGTTGGTCATACTTATTTCTGAGGTTCAGAAACTCTTCCCACTGAATTTCCTTCCATCTTGGAGAGACTCTTCCAATCTTTCTAAAAATGAAAATTCTTCAAGCTCAGTCTTCTCCAAAGCTGCCATTTCTCATCTCAAAAGCACCAAAAAATGGAGGTAAATTTTCCAGCTGCTTTTTCTTCTCTAGATTTCTGCTCAGAGTTGGTTACTGTGTTTCACTCCCTCGCTCATTTTTTTCGTTTTTTTTTTCTATTTGCTGTCATTCAATTAGGGTTGCTGTTACCAAGGAAATCATCTCTTTTGTTAAACTCTAATCCTTGTGTTGCATCTCAAAGACATGAAAGATTTAATTGGCTACTTCTTAATAGCTCAATCTCAAGCTCCATTTCGACAAGAGCAGCTTCTGTTGAAGGTAATTGTAATTCCAGACCCTATTAAACACTCAGTTTGGGGAATTATCATAGAAATTTGAAAAAGGTAGTGAAATTTAGCATTTCTCCCGTTAAATGTTTAGTTTCTGAGTTTATAGTCTAATGGATAATATAAAATGAAAGAATTACAAAATTAAGTTCATTTGAAACTGCGCCAATTGTATATATTAATCTGGCAGTCGGAGAGATTAGGAGTAGAATTGTGATATGCAAACTCTGGTTTTGGCCCTTTTGGGGTTAAGCCGAACAGTCTATTTACTTGCTTCATTCCTCGGTCTTATTTGGAGTCCCGAAATCTATTGTGCATAACAATTCCATTTACTTGCTTCATCTCGTCTTTTATAGCAAACACATCAAAGATAACAGCAGGCACCGGAGAAAAAGATGTATTGAAAGCCCTGTCCCAGATTATTGATCCAGATTTTGGAACTGATATCGTCTCATGTGGGTTTGTGAAAGACCTCGATATTAATGAAGAAGCTGGAGAGGTAATTAAGAAAATCAAGGGACATTTTCCCGCCTTTTTCTTATGAGAAACTGTTTGCTTCTTAATGATGCATACCTAGTTTGCTTGTGGTAGGTGTCATTTCGGCTGGAACTCACTACGCCTGCATGTCCAGTCAAGGATATGGTAAGTAAATATTAAACATGCACCCATCTCCCACTTGGTAGAAAAAATTATTGCTCAAAATGATATTGATCTCTTGGTACAAAATGTTGACAATGTTTTGCGCCTTTTTAGTTTGAGAAGCAGGCAAACGAGCTTGTTGCAGCTGTTCCTTGGGTCAGGAAAGTTAGCGTCACGATGTCAGCACAACCTGCCAAACCTGTCTATGCTGGGGAACTTCCTATGGGATTACAAGCTATTTCAAATATTATAGCTGTTTCAAGTTGCAAGGTAGACTTTTTATATACTCCTGTTATATCCAAAACACGGATTAAGAAATCTTTCTTTTATCAAGCTCTCGCTGTTAGTCCAACTTTGTATATTTTGATGCCTACACCCTTTTGTTCATAAACCTTACTTCATTTATCTTAATTATTGCCTTTGCTTGTACTTTAAGCTTTTCAGGGAGGCGTCGGGAAATCAACTGTTGCTGTGAATCTTGCATATACATTAGCAGATATGGGTGCTAGGGTTGGTATCTTTGATGCAGATGTCTACGGTCCAAGCTTACCGACAATGGTTTCTCCTGAAAACCGGCTATTAGAAATGGTAATCTTGTATGTGCTTAAATTTTATATCGAATTGCAGTAGATAGAAGTTTCATTAGTGATCCTGAAGAAGCTTCTTATAGAATCCAGAGAAGAAAACCATTATTCCAACTGAATATTTGGGAGTCAAATTGGTATCTTTTGGATTTGCTGGCCAAGGTCGTGCTATCATGCGAGGTCCAATGGTTTCTGGGGTCATCAATCAACTGCTGACTACTACTGAATGGTAATGCTCTTCACCAATACAAACAGATGAGTTTGTAATTTTTGAGTTAGTATATAGTATATGTCTAAGATCCCTTTCATGCAGTGTTAGGAATCCTAATCATTGTAACTGAACAGGGGAGAGTTGGACTACCTTGTTATTGATATGCCTCCTGGAACAGGAGACATTCAACTTACTTTGTGTCAGGTGCATCTTCTCATATACTAGCATTCTATTACCCAAGCTGAACAATCGATTAATCAGTATTCTCATGCTTAGTTACTGCAAAATCAGTTTTCTTTCCAAATTTGCATAATCGATCTGACTTGACCCGTATAAAACCGAAATCCAGGTAGTTCCATTAACTGCTGCCGTCATTGTTACCACTCCTCAGAAGCTAGCATTCATTGATGTTGCAAAAGGTGTTCGTATGTTTTCGAAGCTTAAGGTGCGGTCCTACCTAATTTAACTAATAAAATATATTCTTGTACCAAACGAAACATTCTTTTCGCAGGCTTGTTTTTAATAGTTGCTATTATAAATTTGAGTTTTGACCTTTTTCTTCCAGGTGCCATGTGTAGCTGTAGTTGAAAACATGTGCCATTTTGATGCAGATGGAAAACGCTACTATCCATTTGGTAGAGGTTCAGGTTCTCAGGCATGAAACTATCTTGCAAAAAAAATTTTATATCAGCACAGCTATAATCATATATTCTTTTCTTTATGTAGTTGGATATGTGTGTACATGCTTCATGAAATATTTCTAGTTGTTGATACATTTCAGTATTCTATCCTAACAACAGATTTTGCTTGTATATTCAGGTTGTCCAACAGTTTGGAATTCCGCATCTGTTTGATCTACCTATAAGACCAACTGTATGTACCATGATAAATTTTATTGCGGTTATGTTTCGTTATTGCTTAGCATGATTACACGGAGAAAGAAAAGAGTCTCAAATGTGCAGTATAATAAAAATTGAATGCGGCTCAGCTAGTGATCTATATTTGATCCGATGCACTTAGACTAAGCTGAAACTTTCATTTGACAGCTATCTGCTTCTGGAGATAGTGGAGTTCCTGAAGTTGCGGCTGATCCTCAAGGTGATGTTTCCAAGATATTTCAAGAGCTTGGTGTTTGTGTTGTTCAACAGTGCGCCAAAATTCGGCAACAAGGTATTTGCAACTTCTGGTGGTGTTTCTCAACTCTACTGAGATTCTAATGTTCTCATAAGGAATTATGACAAGAATTTCAAAAGATTCTACAGCTTTGTTGATGTATTGTAATTGGAGTTTTTTTTATGGTTTTTCAGTATCAACAGCAGTATCATATGATAAATCCATTAAAGCAATTAGGGTGAAGGTGCCAGACTCGGATGAAGAATTTCTTCTGCATCCTGCAACAGTTAGACGGAATGATCGGTCTGCTAAAAGTGTTGTAAGTAGATGTTATTACTAAAAATTGTTATCTGTTTGATAATTTGGTTTGCTAATTTATTTAGAAAAACTCATGAACCACTAGTTAGCCTCTTATAATAATCTTATGCAGTATTGTCCCTCCCTCCATCCCATAAGCTAATTCCCATTTTGTAAGTGGCTATGGCACCTTGGGTTTTCTGCATATGCCTCACTCTATTCTGCATCTATGCTGTTTAAGATGTATATATTCATGTTTGGTATCTTCCTCATGCCTTCCTTGTCGTGAATTGTTCCCGAAAACAGGATGAATGGACTGGAGAACAAACATTGCAATACACTGATGTCCTGGAAGATATTGAACCGGAAGATATTCGACCAATGGGGAACTATGCTGTTTCCATAACATGGCCCGATGGATTTAGTCAGGTGCATACTGACCCTCTTATCTAAATTTGTACTAATAGGGATAATACTCCCGATGGTTACATAATGCCTACATGTCAACTGAACTTGACTGTTCTGGTTTAGCATGACTTGACTAGATGATGTTCACCTTGGTTGCTGCAATTAATGTAGACAAGCTTCCAATGCATGTGGTCAACTAACGTTGTTCATATAGTGTCACCCTTCTTCCTAATTTGTGATTCTTCAGTACATTGCTGCCTACATACTCACAAAAGTACGCATGACTGACTTAGTGCATTGGTGCATTTTCACAATACCCTGGACAAGTATGACCTGAAGCTAATCAAACAGCCCCTTGATGAAACACAATCCACTTATGACTTCACAGATATATATTTGGTGTTGAGATTTAAAGACGCTTTCATGTGGTCTATATGTTGTTAGAATCATCAAAGAAGAAAATTTCATGGACATTGTAATGTGTAGTGGCCTAACTCATATCTTCTATGTTATTTTGAAGATTGCTCCGTATGATCAGTTGCAAACTCTGGAGCGGCTAATCGATGTTCCTCAACCAACTCCAGTATAGGTGAATCAAAGATCCTTCTGCTGGTACTTAATACAACTCAATTTAAAGCCTAAGGGTAATACAACCTTTTGGTTGTTATCACATCAATTGAAGCCCCTTGGAGGGATTTACAACCTATATCCCACCAGTTCTGCAACGAAATCATTGCACTGCAAGCTATAGCTGCTACGAGTTTGGAGTTGAGTTTGGTATTACTGTGATTTTCGAAAGAAAACACTTATTCTCGTATCGTGTTGTATAGTGGAAAAGAACAGTTGTATCTGACAAACTACATTTAAAAAAGTTCAGTAAATTTAGACTGTAAAAAATTGCATTTCATGAATCTCATCGGAGATCTGACTTATGTGAGTTTTATAGAAAAAAAAATGTAATTACTGTTCTGTTTTGGGTGAGTAAACAGAATGCCAATAGATTAACAACATATAGGAGCAACATCACAGCAGTTTTGTTTCGAAAGGGACGTAGTCACGTAGACTTTGGCTGAGGCTAGTACATCCTATCAAGCTTCAGTCATTCCTCAACCGAAGATAAAACTTTACAACCTTTTGCCCTATTTTATGATTGCAATTCAACTCCGGACTTGTTATCTTTCACCGTCATGACATGTTTTCTACACCACCTTGTTTATTTGTTTCAGCCTGCTGCCGTGAAAAAAGGAAAATATTCCCCCACCTTGATCTTACTGGGGTTTGAATCCCAAATCTCTAGGGACAACTCAGGGCACAACTCAGGTGCCAAGCCTGGACTGTTGCCTCTCTCAATGGCGCCCTGGTCCGTGCCTTCTCAAAGAATCTGCCTGGGAGTTGGACTTTGGGGGTTAGGTAGCATTTTAATGTCCTAAATGTGGATATGAGGACCTAATCTGAAGCAAAAAGTCAAATATACTCCTTCCTTACTGATCTATATATCTAACTCAAAAGAAAAACCTAACGTATTTTTATCTAAAACAAGGTATATACTTTGTGGTTGCTATCGTCTTTAGCAGTTTCTGTCTATAGTAGATCACGAAAAGTATATGACTTTTAGGTTGATATCGAAAAGATAGTACCCTCGTTATTTTATATGAAGAGATATTGCCATGTTAGATTCCACTGGTGATTCTACATCTTCTTCATAAATCACTTCCTCTATCTCCTTGGCGACTAATCGTCCTTGGAGAACGGTTTTGACTACACTGGTAGGTTGTCGACCTTAGATTGGCTAAAATTTTAGATAACTTTATTTAAGTTCTTAGCATCATTCACGGGACTTAAACTTCTTGCGTCTTTTATGGTCTCTTAGAAAGAAAAAAATTTTACCTACAACTCCTTAGTTCTTGAAACCTATCTTTCTCTGAGTGCTTTCTTTCTTCTCAAATTCATTATGGGTGATCATTTCAATCTCTACAGGCACCTTAGTAGTTTATCTCTATCTCAACATTTTGGCAACCAAGTAATTCAGGATTATTACCTACACCACCAGAGTTTATTAGAGACTTTGGTATAAAGCAACATAGTACTCTAGCAAGACTGTTCTCTACCTAGATTCTAAAGACATGAGAAGTAAGGGGAGCTCTTAGTAAATTCTAGGGAACAAATCTAGGTTTTTAGATAAGGGAGGTAGATCATAATATCTTAATTATATCTTTTCGTTCTAAAGAAGATTTATCTTGGATTTCTCTAAACGACCCATGGTATCCTTTTGGTAATGTGCTTGCTGCGACAACAAAGTATCAAGGAATGAGCATTTTTGCCGATAAGGTGAAGGAAATTCTTTTAGGGGCTTCCATTTCAAATACTAAACATGAATACAGAGGTCGCAAAATGCTTGATATGATAGTCAGTAAGATTGGTCAGGTAGCAAGGGTGTGCACTGGGTGAACATCGAGAAACCTCTTATAGACATGCTTCTAGTTAAAGTGGGAAACTATGTTGTAACGGAAATCTTCTTCGATTATCTAAACTTACCCTCTAAAGTTTGTAGTCACTGCATGAGATTTAGTCCTAAGGTCAGCAGATGTGCTATCTTACAAGGTAGACCCCTAAAAGACATTTATGATATATCAGTTGATTCTCCATACCAAGGTGATGCCATTTTTTGGTTGAACTATATGAAAGTGCAAATATGGAACCTTAAGGATAACTTTGATCATCATGGAGAGACAATACCTGTAGAATCCTACCTTAGCCAACCTGGTGTGCGTGAAACTTTCAATGATATTTTTAGGTCTTATGTTGAAGAAGAAATCTCATCTCATTTTCTTTCCCAATCGTATGAAGTTTTAGGGCCGGTGATTTTTGATGCAGAAATGTCTCAGGAAACGTCTTCAGTTTTAGGAAAAAGAAATTTTCCCTTCAATTCTCTTGAAAATTTTATTCCTTTGGCTGAGTCTGATTCTGAATCGTTCCGATCAGTTAATTCAGAAACTCACCGAGTCATTGAATCAGTATGAGTTGCAGAATCGATGCTGAGAAATGGTTCAGGTTTAATCAATGATATTCCAAATCTGGTACAAACAGGGCCAATTGTTCCCTCTCCTGTAATTGGTAGGAGGCTTTCATGCTCGTCTTATGAGAATGCTATGGATTCATTTGAATCCTCATTTTCTATCTTATCATCTTCGCTGATAATTTCTCCTGTTGTATCTCAAGCATTATTTGTTAATCCCAATTTCATTGCATCATCTTTTCAAACTCCTATTACTCAGCCAAAATCATCTTTTAAAATCTCAATTTCAGATTTCCTATCATCTTCGGCGGATGGGAATTTTTTAGAAATCGACAAGTATGTTTCAAGAACCAGTAATCACATAATATACCTATCTCCCAATCAATTCTCATTACTCACCCCTTCAAAGCAACAAGAGGAGACACATGTACTTTCCCAAATTTGATTTTCTTTTTTAATTTTCTGTCAACATTTTTATCTTTTTCAATTTTTCCAATTCCAAACTCTAGTATAATATCCTATTTTTGAAGTAGAATATAGAATTAACATAATCCTTATTCCCTAGACATCTCTCAGTAGATAGGAAATTATTGACACAATCCATAATAATCATCATAACAATCACCTTGCACTGTCTCTTGCAGTAAACCTACAACTAATTTCGCTCATCATTATATATTTGTTGTCTTTATTAGTTTGATGTGTTTAGTATACATTAAGTTAACTAGTTATTATTGGTGTAGACTCAAATCACAGTTTCCTCTGGTTATTTAAAACATTTTAGACATCCTGCTTTCAATTTATTATGAAAATCATGTCTTGGAATGTTCATGGATGTAGAAATCCTTTAACTCAGAATTTTAAAAAATATGATCAATAAAGAATAAATAGAAGTCCTTTTCCTTTCTGAAATAAAAAATCAGAGAAATCTAGTAAAATCCTTAGTATCTTCCTTAGACACTATAGGTAAAGAAGTTGGTATGGTTGTAGTTTGGATTGATGGATTTTACTTTGAAATAGTACAATGGATTCTAATATGATCAATATAGTAGCAAATACCTCTTTTGACACAAAACAATAGCTTCTAACCTGCTTTTATGGTAGCCCATATCCAATAGATGGAAACATAGCCTGGGACTTCTTAGAAGAGATAAGCACACAAATTAATCTTAGAAACATGCCATGGATGGTGATAGGGGATTTCATCATTATATTTAACCAGTCAGAAAAGCTATGAGGCCTACCTTTAAACTTATCTAATGATGAATATTATTATCAAATTCTTTAAAGGGCTGGTTTACATGATTTAGGATTTTCTGGATATGATTAATTACACCCGGGATAATCATAGAGAGGGTAGTCACAATATTCATGAGAGACTTTATAGAGATGCAATTAATGCTGATCGGCACACGCAATTTTCCAATGCTTTACTGAATTACCTAGTAGTTGTTGGCTCAGATCACTGCCCTATTTTGCTTATTTTAGATAATATTGTTCCTACACTAGATTGAGTGTTTAAATTTTGTGATACATGGTTAAAAGAAATCTCATGTATTCAAACAATAAAAGAAACATGAAAAAATTCAAATAAGGAAGATTCTTCTCGAAGTTTAGTTCTGAATATGAAATCTTTAGGCATCAACATACTAGACTAGAAAATGAATATCTTTGGTATTCCCTATAAGAAAAAAGACAGGCTTCTAAAAAGAAATTGAACATATAAAAGAAAGTAGGCATACAGAGTATCAACAAAAAAGATCGTGGGAGAAACTAGTGGAACTAGAACATCTCTATGACACTCGAGAAGCAATAACAAAACAACAATCTTGAGATAACATAATAGAATTAGGGGAGAGAATCACAAAATATTTTTATACAATCACCTTACAAATACGTAAATGGAACAACATAGGAAGTATGTTAAATAAACAGAATATAGTTACTAAGAATAGAATGAAGATTAGCAAAATTCTACTAACTATTTTTAAACTCTCTTCACTGAAAGCTTGACTGAACAGACTACAAATGACCCGATCTTCAAACACATTCTTCAGTCTTAACTCTTCTAAAAAATTCCAGTATCTTGACAACTCCATCAAGAGAAGAAATTTTCTTAGTTCTAAAAAATATGAAACCTAACAAGTCTCATGACCCCGATGGTTTCCCAGTTAGTTTATTTTTACACAATTGGGAAATTGTTTGTTCTCAAGTTACTTCTACCGTTCAAAATTTCTTCTTAAACAAGAAAATACACCCTAAAATAAATAGAACCCACATTTTCCTAATATCTAAAATAAAACAACCAAAAAAACACAATCAATTCAGGCCAATGGGTCTTTGTAACATTGTTTATAAAATGATATCAAAATTTCTAGCTAATAGAATAAAATCTTTCTTAGAAAGAATAACCCCACCTTTTGAAATTGCTTTATTTTCCTCTAGTCAAATTTTTGATAATATAATAGTGGTCCATAAAATTGCTCACTCTTTTTGTTAGAGCACTGCTTGGTCGAACTCGCAAGTGTTGCTATCTCAAGCTTGTTTGTCAAGTTTAGTTGATCAAAACTATATATTTGATTTGTAGTTTACTTATAGCTATGTCTTGGATTAGGATAGAATAATGTGTAGTTGAGCTTTAGACTTCACGGTGTCATCAATTGAAGAAGAAGATCTACTGAGGAGCTTGGATGAACTTCATCAACAAAAGGTATGTGGATACTAAAACTTATCTATCACTCGGAAGTATATTATATTTTATCTTCTAATGAGACTAAGTCGTATAGCTATTTAGACTTTTACATTACACACATCTGATATTTCTAGTGGAGTTTATCTCGCTTATCTATTTCTCGAAATATATGTTGGAAGCCTTTCGCTTTAGCTATGTTCATCGTATTCTTGACGAGTTTAGTTGGAAACAATCTATTTGTTGGAAACTAAATATTAAGTCAAAAGATGATCATGTGAAAATTACCTTGGACATCTTATATGATTTGTGTGAGACAGTCATTTGATGTTAGCATTGGAAGTTTCGTATTGATTAACCAATCACTTGAAAATTAATTGAAGCTAATGGTATGTATGAGATTACCAATGTCATCTTCCAGGGATGTTTCAATGATTGAAATGAGAGTTTAGAACAATTACCCATGTATGGATACAACACGGGAGCTGTATTGTTATGATTTAGGTCTGGAACTCTTATTTACGTACCTAGTATGCGAACGGGTTTACCTGAGTTGGGTCCGAACAGATGTTCGCGAACCGGGTTTGCGAACGGCTTGACTAGGCCAAGGTCCGGAGCTGCTGTTCGTGTACCAAGTTTGTGAACACAGTGTTGAAGTTATATAATCGGTTATGTATGATTCTCATACTCATGAACTAAAACATTTATGATTTAAGGAATGCAATCTTTGCAAACCGTGGCTTAATGTTCATGAATTGATTCTTGTATAAGTACTTCGTACGATTACGAATCAAACCGATTTCGATTCAATTTTTCATATATATTTCTATGAGATAATGAACAGTTGAACAACCATATTTGAAACACAATTAAATTTATTTGATTATTTATCATGATTTATTGATCTTCATACTTGATCTAGAAGTGTTGGATGAATACGGATAAGATAAAAGTGTTCATATGGCTAACTTCGGTTAACTGTTATTGAGCCAACTCAATATACACGTTTAGGAACGGTAACCCATATCTAAATATAAGTATATTTCATTTGCGTGTAGCAAGCTAAGATCATCTAATGATGGAGATTGATTGCTTAATTTCTAAGCAGACTTAGCTTGAATCTTGAATCAGGAGTTCATCTAACGGTAAATATTGAATACTTTTTTACTAAGCTATCTTAGCTTTGATTATAGGCAACCCTGATTTGAAAGACTATATAAGGGAGAACTTTAGCAACTGGAAAACCTAATCTCGACACTTTCTTGTGTCCTAGTTACAAACTTGAATCGATTTTCCTTTAACCTAGGTTTTTCCAAAACCATTATTAGGTTAACGACTTGAAGACTTCATTTGGGATTCGTGAAGCCAGATCCAACTATTTTCTCTTTAGTTGCGTATTCTGATCTTACTTGTTCTATCCTATTGAGTTTTATCTTATCTAAGATTTAATCGAGATTTATCTCTAATATGTAAGATATAAAAAGTAATCACAACAGTTCTTCGTCTCAGACTCTTGTGATTCCGCAATAACTTTTCATGTTAATCAGTTGGGTTATTGTGAGGTGACTGATATTTCTAGGCTGCTCTTCGGGAGTATAAGACCTGATTATTAGTTGGTTCCTGTTCACCTTGATCTTTGTAAAAAAACACGGAATAAAAACAGAATAAAGGATATCCATATCTATGGGAGACAGATTTGTTTATAATCTTCGACTTTGGGTCGTAGAAAGTCTTAGTTGTGGGTGACATCAGCTAAGGGAATCAAGTGCGCAGAATCTGGCGCGGTTCTAGAGGCGTAAGGAACACAACTGTACCTTGATCGGTGTGAGACTTGGTTAAGGCTCAACTACATTCCAGTCCGAAGTTAACTTGTAGTAGGATAGAGTCTGTAGCGGCTTAACACAGTGTGGTGTTCAATCTGTACTAGGTACCGGGGTTTTTCTGCGTCTGCGGTTTTCTCATTAACAAAATTTCTGGTATCTGTGTTATTTATTTTCCGCATTATACTTTTATATAATTGAAATACCACAGGTTGCGTAGTTCAATCATTTGATAAATTCTACCTTGTTTGTTGGACAGAACTTGATTGAAACTTGGGCATTGGTCTTTGGTACGGTCCAAGTTATGTCTCGTATCAATCAGGCTCGCAGATTTCTATATGTTTGATTTGCTGATTGTATTGAGAAAGAGATAAAAACTCTTTGTTATAATTCTTGATTGAGTCTCGCTTTTAAGTTGGTGCTCTCGGAATTAAATTGGAGTTTAGTCCATATAGATTTCCGAACGAATTATTAGGGGTGGTTGTTATACCCTCGTTTTTTCAATTGGAATCAGAGCAGGCAAACACGATAATCTAATAAGTTTATGTTTGTTTGATCCTAAAGTTTGTTCTAATGGGAAATAACTTTGGGAAACTTGTTATGTGCATCTGTGACGGACGCTAAAAATCCTTAAAGGTTGTTCAGAGTTTATTCTCCTCAAGACCTCTGGTCTCTCAAGATAATCTCGATCCAACTAAGAAAAAAATCTTAGCTGATGAAACAACCCAAAGGAAAAGGAAAAGGCTCTGCTAAGAAAAGTCGTTGCAAGAAATGTGTGAACAAAAGCTCAATGTTATAGAATCTCATTATATTATTACTCAGTCTATTCGAGGAATACTATCATGATGGATCTACCGACAAAGATCTATTTACCGCTTTTGAAGATATGTTTAAGTTCTTCGAGCAACTCAATTCAATTAAGGAAAAAGGTTGTCCTGTTATTAGTTGTGATTCTGTCAAGTCATGTATTTATGAAGTGCAGTCTAACCGTTTGAACAACTCATGTAAAATCAATAAAAAGATTTCTATTGAGTTTGTTGCAAGTCCCAAATATCGGAAAATTTCACCCCTTAATCATAAGAAAGAGGAGTCAAGAAAGACAATTAACCATGTGTATCATCATTACTATGATTATACCTCTGATACATATTACAAGATCAACCTGAGATGGTGCGTCAGCAGTTTCCTGCCCATCTAGCCTCTTGGTAACAAGATTGGCTCTACCGCATCTGTATATAGCTTGAGATGGGGGCAAGTAACGGTTTTATTGGCTTTGTGATTTTGTATTATTTTGGGTTAGTTTTTTTTTCAGTATACTTTTTTTGTTGTTTACAAGAAAATCTTCTTTGCGGAATGATTACGGCATTTTAATGTATTCAATGTTGAAAAGGCGAGGGTACCCAAATATACCTCAAGTTAAAACTTTTCCTACATATAATTCCTTTCTCCAAAAGTGATTTTCTATGGACTGAGTCGAGACAATGCAACTAATCGGTTCACACTTCATGTGATCGTCTATGGATACGAGATCGAGACAATACAACAACGAAGTATTTTTACTTGATAAAAAGGTTCGGACTTAACCAAACACAATAGGATTGCTTATCAAGTAAATAGGAATTAACGTTTGTGTGATTTACTTTAATCATAATAAAACAATTATAGTGCGGAAATATAAATTAAATGACACAACAAGATTTTGTTAACGAGGAAACCGCAAACGCAGAAAAACCCCGGGACCTTGTCCAGAGTTGAATACTCTCAGGATTAAGCCTCTACACAAAATTAAACCAACTTCGTAAGTTGAGACCAAGCAACTAAACCTATAGTTCACCTAGTTCCGTCTGTATTCTCATGCCTCCAACTTATGAATAAGTCACGTACTTTGAACAATTCCTTTGGTTCGTATTCCAAACAGTAAAGGAACAACAAATCTGTTTGGTATCAACTCTCTTCAACCAAGTGATATGAGTCGGACAAAGGCTCTTCTGTTTATCTTAACATCAACTCCTTCGTCAGGTCCTTAGATCTATCTTATGTTCAACTACCGAAGTAATTGTTAAGATTTTGCAATCAATACTTTTAATCACAAAGAATTGTATTGATGCCGATCTATACAACTAATCAATCCAATCTACCACAAGGATAAACCGATTATAGTTGGATCCTCTTATACCGAAACAAGTATTGTGCACACCAAAGATTATGAACCCCAAATCAGAAATCTTCAATATCTTCTTTGTATTCAAATCTTCTTAGATCTTCAATAAACACCTGCACACAACAACTTGAATCTCTTTTGATCAATCACGCACAGAACGGAGTCTGTTAACAATGGTTATCACAAGATCGTCTTTAGCACTAACAACAGTCTAAAGATCCCTGTCGAAACTTCGATCTAGTTTGAGTGAATCTTATATCAGAAGAGAAGATTCTCAAGCATAAACAAACAAGGTGCAATCAAAGTTCAACCACCGTTAGTCAATCAAATCAATCGAAAACACAAGATAAACCGCAATCATCTAGTTTCCCACCAACGGTACTCGTAAAGCTTTTCAATCACAAAGAAGACTTTAAACTGAGCGGCCGTAAGAGATTTCGCCTAATTAGGTTACTCTCCTCTCCGAATAGGCGGCTACACCAGTAACAACACAACCGAAGAAGTTTGCTGTCACGAAGGATTAGTTTGCTAGAAATGCAAACTTCAAGTATTTATAGACAAGGAAGTTTGGACACCAAGGAATTTCCAAAACCGAAAATATTCTCAAAGATATTCAATGTATTCCACATTCGGTTTCCAAAATTCCTGGAAATGCTCTGTCCGAAATAATGACCGAAAATCTCTTTGGAAAATCTCAACTGGTAAATGCACATTACTAATTCTCATTTTCCTAAAATAAAATTAACAACCTTAATTAAAATATTTTTAACTTATTTATATTTCGGTCCTGGGATTTTCTTCCTGTAGCTATTAAGGAATAACTTTGAACAATAAAAGATAAACATTACTGTACGTGTTCAAAGTATATCGACATCCTTACTTTGTAAGTCATTTTTCATACTTACAACCTTGAAACCGATTTTCCACACTTCCAAACAAGTTTAGAATTGGTTCATATGACTTTCAAGAACTATGTGATTGATCAAGAGCACTCAATCACAAATCATGGGTTTAACAGTTCTACCAAAACAAGTTTCGGTTCTACCTCCATGTGAGTATTGTGCATAGTCACACTAGTTTTCCAAAATTCGGTTGACTAGGTACTAGGATCGGTTCCCCACATATATATGGTATCTAACTTATATGTGTTTCACATGTTCATAGGATCGGTTCCCCTTTGCCTAAAAACGTGTTGCACATGTCCATAGGATCGGTTCCCCTTTCTGCTAAAAACTTACTGCACCTCATACAATGATTGATTCCCTTTTGTGATGGGTTGTACCTCTTACTAGGATCGGTTCCCCTTTACCCAGATTCGGTCATACACAAAATCACACAATCTATCATACCATCTCAGGTGATTACTTAAGATCGAATTCACTAATAAAAGTCATACCAATACAAAAGTAAGGCCTTTGTTTCCTAGGATGAAATGCTCACCTCATACTAAGGCTGCACAAGAACCGGTCACCTGTACCGGTCTGGAATCGGTTGTACCGAAACGAAACCGGTTTAGGCGGTACAGGGACCGGGACAGAATTTGAGAATCGGGATAGGACCAGGTACATGGATCGGTTCTAGGGGAGGACCGGCCTGTACCGGACCACAAGAACCGGTTGATAAGAGTCGTTGAGATCTTGATTTGTTTTTAATCTCGGTCGTCCATTCTAGGTAAAGACTATCATGAACCAGTCGTCATTTTACTTCTTCTTTTTTTCTTTGGAGAGCAGCGACACTCTTTTTTTCTCTTCTATGTTCTCTTTTGATCACCATCTCCATATCTATTCTGAGTTCGATCACTTCTTCCATTCTAGGTAAAGACCATCGGTAATTAATAATTATTCTTCTCCTTCTTGATAGATTTAGGTTTTGATTGTAGATTAATTTAGGGTTTTCATGGTTAGGGTTTTAAATTTAATAATCTTAATAGATTGATTTAGGGGTTTCATTGATTTCTGCTATAAAGTTTAGTCCAGAAATGGGTATATGTTCTTTGATTTATGTGTTTATTTTAAAATGGGTTTTGGTTTTTGATAAATTTTGATGTTTTGCTAAATCTTAGTTTTGTGTTTGTTTGACAGAAATCAACCATTGGGTGGGTTTTGGAAGCAGAAGCTCATGATCTGGTCTTCTAACTAGTACTCAATAAAGGTATATCTGAAAAGATGAACTTATAAGTTAATCTGAACTCATTGATTTAGATTGGTTCTTTCATTGTTGTGAGTTTGTTTTATATTTTGTTAATCTGTTACTGTTAAAATGTTTCATTGTTAATCTGAACTTATTAGCATGTTCCATTGTTGTGAGTTTATTTAGATTGGTTCTTTCATTGTTGTATGTGTCATGCTATTAAGAGATTATTCTATGGAATGGGTGTGAATCCAACTGTTTATGAACTAGATGAAGATCCAAGAACATGTAAAGATATTGAGTTTACTAGGCACTTCTTCTGCTGTTCCTGTTGTTTTTATTGGTGGTAAACTTATTGGTGCTATGGATAGAGTTATGGCTTCTCATATTAATGGTACTCTTGTTCCTAAACTTAAAGAAGTTGGTGCTCTTTGGCTCTAGTCTAGAGGTTTTATTTACAGTCATGCCGAGAAAAAACAAAGTAAGTTATTAGTAGATAGCTAGTGCATCAGAGATTAACAAAAATGAAAGTGGGATTGGTTTTTCATTCTCCACCATTTTGGATACTTTATTATTTAGCTTAGTGTTGGTTCTTCTTTAAAGTTCTAATTGTTTTAGGGGTTCTGAGTCTGCTAGGGTTGTGGGATGTTTTTATCTTTTGATATTTGCAACAGAGATATGTAATTTTCTATCTATCCCTATACTCTGTATACAAAAATTAACGAAAAACAAATCATCATCTTTGTTTCTTGTTATTTTCTTCTTTACAATATGTATCTGTCTCATTATAATGGTTTCACAGTGTCGTTTCTTTAGTGTTGTGGTTCTTGTTTCTCAGAGTGACGCTGCTTGTTTTGTCTTTACTTTGTGAGCATTGTGCAGTGAATGAATGGTGCAGGCTTTGCCTGCTTTATCTTTTGGTAATTTGATTGTCTCTACCATTGTTTTAGGTCTGATTAGATGTTCTTAAAGTTCATGATAACATAGTAATTTACACATTAGTTTGTTTTCTTTCACTCACATTGTTTCAAGTCTTGCTACTTGGAATTTCTCTACTTGGTTTTAGTTCCTATGTTAAACAAGAAGAATTTATGGTTTTCTATGAATCATGTAGGAATCTTCATTTGTGTGCTTTGTTTGAAATTAATCATTGTGTTTATGTTTAATGTTATCTCAGTCTAACATTGTGTTTCTGTTTAATGTTTGTTAGATGACCACATCAAATGCAACTCCAACTACAAGTACAACTCAACAAACATAAGTTGTATCTTCCTCTCAAGATGCATCTCACACCAATTGAAGATGAAACTGCAACTCCAACAAGTACACCTGAAGCGGCTGAAGTTGGTGATGGCAAAGCGAAGCAGGGCAAAGTGAGATCTAGTGTTTGGTTGGAAATGACAAGGATTAGTAAAACTAATGCTCGATGTCATCACTGCAAGGGAACATATGCTGCTCACAATAACGTAAATGGCACTTCTGGATTAAGGAAGCATTTGAATAGATGTGCAAGTAATCCCAACAAGAAGAAAGATAAGGGACAACAATCTCTATTGATGCCACCTCCAAAACTAGGTCAGAATTGTAAACTTATTGCTCTGTACACAAAGCTTTTTACAAAAACCCATTGCTCTTGATCTTCTATGTGATTATGTACCTGATGATGATGGTGAAGATACGGAAGGTACTTTACTTAAGTTTTTGTTCTTTTTGTTTTTTTAATAGTACTTACTTTTCTTGTATTGGTACTTACTTTCTTACTTTGTTGTTTATCTTCTTTTTTGCTTGTTGCAGTCATAATTGAAGCTCTCCTAAAAGCTTGAAGTTCATTCCTTGATAAGAAATGGAAGGTTGGTAACTTTCTTTATCTTTTCCATGGATACACGTTTGTGCAAACTTGGAACTGTTTTGTGGTTGCTTGCTATTTGTTGAAAAAATCTGACTTGGCCCATTGTTTGAGAAGATAGGAAAATCTGCAGATTTGTGGTTGCTTTTATTTATTTGAAAAAATCTGATTTGGCCCAATGTATACATTCAGAAAAATTCTTATGTATTTGCTTGCTATTTGTGGTTGTAATACACACAGGTTGAGGTTGTGCTATCACTAGCCTTATTGGAGATGAATATGCATATTTGTGGCCTAGGATTGCAAGTGCAGGCTGTGCATCCAATACCATTGTTTGAGAAGTCCCCCATCATTTTTTGTTGCCTTTCATTTCTTGTTGCAGACTTACGGAAGTGTTGTTTTTACTATTTTGTAATGTTGAACTTTGAACTGAAGTATGTAATGTTGTTTTAAACATTTGTTTATTTTGAACTTAAGTTGTAATGTTGAACTTTGAACAGTCAATTTTTGTATTTTGAGTTTGTTGTTAGCCTTTTTTTGTGTCTGAAAATTCAGGTAAAAAACCGGTACCAGTCTGGAACCGGACCGTTCTTATAGGTACAAGTACAGGTCCTCAAAATGAGGTACCGGTCAACACCAGGTACAAGGACCGGTTCCATAAGAGTACTGGACCATACCGTACCTTGTGAAGCCTTACCTCATACCCATACATAATCACAATAGCATTTAAACGATTATGTCAATGTCTTATCTACAAAGTTTAATGGTTAAGCAATAAACTTCATATTGTATTCCTTAATACTATGTCTATCTAGAGTGTTCATGCTTCGCAGTTTCATTTTCAATGTGCACGACTTGAAAGATACGTTAGGGAATGAAACATTTCAAGTCAAATATCACTAACCTCAAGTGGAAGGATGATGTTGTCTTTGTAGCTTCTTACTTCTTCACTTCTTCAAGTCTTCGCAATACTTGTAATGTCTCATATCCTAATACTTTCAGGCTAACCTATACAAAGTTGACTCTAGTACATAATCAAGTGACTCTTAAATGAGTTTTGATTTGCTAAAATATGACAACCAAACTTGACATACCAACGCTTGGTGGGTTCAACCGAGCTATGCTCTAACAATCTCCCACTTTGTCAATTTTAGTGACAAAACTCTTACAATCATATGGATAAACAAATTACAAGAATTCATTACACATACGCTTGATTCCCGAATTCAACAGCACAATAACCTGCATTCATTCAATCCTTAAATGTCGTTGTTGACATTATAATAACAAAGATAATACTCCCCCTAAAGGTGAGATAGGTAGATTTCATCAATCCGCACGTCTTTGTTATACGAATTAAATTATATGCTACTCCCCCTTAGTCTATGCTTTCACTCTTTCGTTAGATAAACGTTTAAGCACAATTGTTGTTTTCCTTAGTGATACCAATCAATATAAAACCAATACCAGTATCACTTGTTTAATCCATATATTTCTCCCCCTATTTGTCACAAAATGACAAAGAAACGAAAAAATAAAGGACAACACGGAAAGAATCTTACAAATCTCAAAATAGACTTGCAAGTTAAGCACGAGGGTTCCATACACCATTTTTGATAACCAATATCAAAACCGAAACTAAAAAGTAATTTGTTTTTTATATGTTATCAAGGAAATAATTTCCCGAAGCAATTTTCCCAATTTAGGTTAGCAAACCAAAAATAAACTAAGCGCCTTAGTCCCTTTTTGCTAAACCGATTGTACAAATAGAACCGCTTCATTCGATAAGACCAAA
Source organism: Papaver somniferum (assembly GCF_003573695.1). Lineage (NCBI taxonomy): Eukaryota > Viridiplantae > Streptophyta > Magnoliopsida > Ranunculales > Papaveraceae > Papaver > Papaver somniferum. The sequence goes on along the minus strand of NC_039364.1, from coordinate 229,082,300 downwards.
ATGAAGATAACTCTATTTTTCTCATCAGGTTCTAATTATCCATATAACTTAGACCTTTAAAATTTTACAAAAGACAAGTACTAGGTTAGTTAACTAGCATTTCTTGTTAAGGCATTTGATTAGACTTGAATAACTGAAACCTCCATTTTGATAAATTTAACTAAGATAAACTTAGCTTCTCTTATCCGGAATCGAATTGGAATAAACAATCCATCACGTTAACCTTTTCTTTCGTTAAGCCATAAATAATTCGTACAAACCAAAATAAATCAACTTGCATAATTATTCACCTCAACCGGAAGCAATTGAATCAACATAAGCATTAAAACACCGCAATTGCACCGAAATTTTGTAAGCCTAAACAATTGATACCACACAATAAAGCAAGATAACAATAGTTTTTCTTAACCAGAACCAATTGAATCACACACACATCCATACACATATCATGGAATAAAACATCAATTGTACCGAAATTTTGTTAAGCAAGAGCGAAATATATATGAAATAAAAATCAGGGTTTTCTTAAACAAGAAAACAATTAACTAACAACATTGTTACCTCAAATTTCACATCCACTTCTCCAATATGTTTGCATCTTCTTCCAGGGAGAATTGATATCGAAATATCATTATGTTGTCATCCTTATGCAAAACAAAAGAATAACAACAACCAACCTTTACCAGAGAAGGGTTAAAAACCGGTTTTAACAATTGCAAGCAAAAGTTGAAAACCGTCGAAACACATATGCTTTTATGCTAAACCAAACCGATTCAACATATTGTGACTTTTCACATATTGTTTCTTCCAGAACCCCTCATGATCCTTTGATAATGCCTACCAACATGGGCTAGAACCTAATCCTGCGAAATCAAAAGGTCACTCAAACCATAAGGGTTCACAACATTATGAGATCGAATATCAAGGTAATAAAACCGAAATCAAACATCCCATAAACATCCATAGCAATAATAAAGCATTCAAGCACAGGCTATGTAAATCAAAAACCATCACAAAAAAAAATTATAAATCAAATAATTTTATTCATAATAGTTTTATTCATAATAGACTTAATACAATCATTGAAAATAAAAAAATTGATGTGTATTTTCCTTGAACAAGAGTTTAAACTTATTCATCCTTATTATCCTCAGTTTCCATGATTTCATCAAGGTTTTCTTCAAACATTTCAAGATTGGTAGAGTGAAAATTAATCATTTGAAGATCACGAAAGTCTCTATAAGATGCCCAACAAACATCATGAAAAATAATTTCCTTTCGGGCAACAGAAGATAATTCCTTCAGAAGTTCCTTTCTTCCTATCAGTTCAAGAACTCCTTCACATAAACTTGTAGCCGTTACTTCAGTAAGAGATGGCATGATCTAATAAAAACACAAACCAGAACAGATCTCAAATCTTCCTTTATTAGAGGAATCCAAAACACTTTCCACTTTCCTGGATACAATATTCTCCCACAAATTCACTGTATGATCTCTCGTTCTCAGTGAAGAGAATTATATGAATTTCTCTAGTCAATAGATCATGAACTCTACATGAGTATATCAAATTAGATATATCATTCTTTAGGTCTTTCATTATTGGAAATCAAGAAAAATTCAAATAAGAATTCGGATCTTACAAGATTTTAACCACTTATAAAAAGAAACCTTTTATATAAAGATTTTCGATAATCCTTTTCAAAAGGAAATAACTAGAATTACCCATTTTAAACAAATTTCTACAAACACCGAAGTGTATGGGTACAGAGAAATTCGTTCATAAGAAACAGTGCATTATTTTTGACTGTTCTTTCTCTTCCACACCTTGAGAAATGATATGTCATCATAATCAAAAAATGATCCAGAGTTTATTCCTTTAAAAGGATGAGAGGCAGAGCTTGCTCGTTTGAAATCATTTTTCTTATGCCCCTTTCTGTATGATTCGGTATATACTGAGTAGACCAGGAATCAGTATAATAGTCCTTTACTTTGTTGGTTAACAATCTAGGAATACTGTTTATTTTTCCCAACTCTCTTGAAACAAAACGAAGAGCATTTTGCATTTTACGAATCTTGCACATCTTCTGAACATGTTTTTTACTACCACAAGAATAATAACATTTTGTATTATAAGAGTTACATTATTGGTTGTTACCTGTTTGTGCATGCAAGATTGTTGAGAACTCCTTTGTTTTTCTCTACTCTTCGTGGATTAGATTTCTTCCTTTCTTCATGAGCTTTCTTCTTCTGGTTTGAAAGAACATCAATTGATTCTTTGTCCCTACTAGTTTCTCCACTGCTATGTTCAGTATTTCCTTTTAGAGAATCCTCTATTTGAGTACACACAGATTTGACAAACTTTATTTCACAGTTGGGAATAGCAGTTCTACTACCTTCATATCCTAAACCACGTGTGTCACCATGACTTCTGCCTATTTCCAACAAGGAAGATAAGTTGGTTGAGCTTTCATTAAGTTTTCTCAGCATAGAGATTTCCTCTTTTAATCAAGTATTTTCATCAAGAGTAGAGTTAAGAGTTTCCTCTAAACATTTTATGTTTGAAAGAAGACCTTTTTATTTTTCCTTGAAACACTCTTGTTGATAGTTCATGTTTACTTTAGAGTCATCAAGCTCTTTTTCCAGAAGACAAATTTTTTCTCGAGATTTTTCCAGACCTTTTTCACAAGTCTCTACATGATGACGTTCAATATTCATCCTTTTTTCGTAGTCACAAACTTGTTGTGTGAATTCTATTCTTAGCAATTTATGCTCTTCATAGAGATTTTCAAACCTTAAAGTTAAATCTCATTGTATTTCAAGTGTTGAAAGAAGTTCATTAGAGCAGAAAAGAAATTGTTTACTTAATTCCTTCAGTTCAGAAGTTTTCACACTTGATCTTTCATTAGAAATCTCAAGAATAGAACTCAAAAATGTCTCATTATAAATCTCATCAATTGAGCAATCCGATATTGAAGAACAATCTCCTTTTGAGCACACATCTTGTGATACGTTAATTGAGCCTTTCTTTAGTTTTCTCTCTCGCTTAACTTTGCTTTGGCCCATATCTTATAGGTTGGATCGCACCAAACACAGATTGTTAGATATTTTCGTGTTTGCCTGCTCTGATAACAATTGAAAAGGAGAGTTTACTTAACTTGGAAATTGATCTTTGGAATCACCCAAGTTTACTTACGGAAATCAGGTTCACGGACTCCTTGTGTATACGCATACTGATTGTAAGTTAAAACCCTAATCTACAAGTTTGTTTTGGTATTCATTTTACCTAGTATTTTTTTTTATCAAAATAAACACAAGATTTCCAAAACCTTGATTCACATATAAAGAGAAATCAAACTGGTGTTTTGTGCAAACAAAATATCAAATCGTATCGATCGTTATGGTGTATCTTCTAAAGAGAACTTTGGGTTCTGCTAGAAGATTTGTGTGAAGATTTACTAAAGAGAATCGGTATTCTGCTAGGAGTTCTACAAGTGTTGAAGAAGGTATTACATCTAGTCTGAATAGGTAGTAGGAATCTGGTGTAACAGCTTATTATGAGTGTGTGCTTATTCTGGACTAGGTCCCGGGGTTTTTCTACATTTGCGGTTTCCTCGTTTCCAAAATTCTGGTATATGTGTTATTTATTTTCCGCATTATATTTTATTTATATAATAGTAATATCACAGTTTGTACGTTAAGATCAATCAGTTCTTGTATCCGGCCTTAGGGTTGTTGAGTGAATTGATTGACACTTGAACATTGGTCTTTGGTACCATTCAAGTTAATCCTCTTATATTCAATCGGGCTCGCAAATCCCTATTTGCTGATTGAGGATTGAATCAAGAGATAGAGATATAAAACTCTTTGATATACTTTTGATAGATTGAGTCTAACTGTTTAGTTGATTTTCCTGAAAGTATATTGGAGTTTGTCTATTTAGATTTCCAAACGAAATATTGGGTGGTGTTGTTAGACCCCCGCTTTTTCAATTGGTATCAAAGCAGGCAAACACGCTAAGACCTCATAAGTCTGTGTTTGTAGCAATCTGATTCTATGGACAGAGGTGTTATCTCTATGAACGTACCACCATCCTTCGATGACACTAATTACTTATGATGGAAAATTGCTATGCGAGCTTTTCTTCAAGCACGTGATTTTCAATCATGGGTATATATAGTTAATCGCTATGATGTTCCCGTTGTGGAAGTTGGAGATGTAAATGTTCCCAAGAACATTGGTGAATACAGTCCTGCCGAGATACTTGCTGCAAAGCAAAACTCCGACGGTTTGAATGCTATCATCCATGCCATTACCCCAGATCTTCAGCACAACGTGACTACGTGCAATAAGTCTAAATATACTTTGGATATCTTAGAAACCGTATTAGAAGGGAATGCCTCAGAGAAAGAAGCAAGTCTTCAAAATCCAGCTTCTGACTGGGAAAACCTTCGCATGTCTGATGATGAAACCTTTGATGAGTTTAACCAAAGACTTTCTCAAATAGTTAAATCCTCTTTTTCATTAGGAAAAACTATTCCGCAGAAAGATATTGTGTGAAAAATTCTCAGGTCTCTACCATCAAGATACGAGTCTAAGAAACATGCCATGAAGAAGGAAACGATCTTTCTACACTCTCCAGAAGTACTCTTGGTGGAAAGTTAAAGATCTTTGATAATGAACACGCAAGAAAAGAGATGATTTCTCTTAAAGCTGCAAACAATTCTGAATCCTCTAAGGATAAATCTGGTTCGCCAGATACTAAGGACGTTACTCCGCGACAATTTAGAAAATTCTTGAGAGACAGGAAAAGAGTTTTTCTAAAAGTGTAACATCTCTTAAGGATGATGTACAATGCTATAACTGTCGTGGTTTCGGTCACTTGTCTGCAGTATGTCCTAGCTGGAGTCGTAGAAAATCGGCATATGCAGCAGACTTACATACTCTTGATGATGGACCTGAATATTATAATCCTCAAGAGCTCATAGGCGAGGTTGCATTAGCTTCTGGAAAAATTCTTTCTGATACTGATTCTGATTCTGACGAAGAGTGTTCCATGATGATCCAGTAGCTAATAATCTTCTTAAATAAAGTCATCGGAAACTCTCGGAGGCTGAAAGCACCATTTTCGGTGAGAAAGTTAAATATGACAGACTTCGTAGTCGGAATAAATACTTGCAAGACCAACTTGATTCTATTGGTGCAAGAGATTATCTCAACGAAATACGAAAGCTTAAAGAAGAAATTGCCGAAGGTCGAGATTGGGAAGTTACTCTTCAAGCAAAGCTAGATGACTTGGAGAATATTGAGATGAACTTGTTATTTGATTCGAAACGAGAAGATCTCAAAGTTCAATGTGAATCATCCAAGAATGATCTAGTTATTGCACTTGAGAAGGTCAAAAGTTTGGAAGAAGAAAACTTGAGCTTAAAAGAGAGTTTGTCTAGAAATAGCAACTTAGATAAATTAACCTCGATATTGGGAGCATGTAGAATTCATCGTGATACAGAGGATTGGGCTATGAAGGAATACACGCTCCTAGTATTTGCAAAGAGGTAAATTTTTTCAAAGCTAAATATTCTTCTCAACCAAAACCTTCCACGGTTGACAAAAATAAAGTATCTCTACCAACTACGGATGGCGAAAAGAAGAAATCCTACAAAGCTCCAAAGCAAGCACATACACATTCAGGTAATACTAAACATAACTTTTTCCATTATACTAAACATTGTTTTTATTGTGGAAAACCAGGTCACTTGCAAAGGATTTGCAGATTTCTTAAGCGAGATAAAACCAGATATGATTATGTTAGGATGACAAGATCTGATGTTCCAAACTGGAGAAAAACTGAGTCTCATAATATCAGTTCTTTCAGTATTCCCCCAAAGAAGTTTCACAATTATATTGGGGAGAAAAAGAAATGCGTTGCTCCAAAAGCTACTCAGAAATGGGTACCAAAGAAGACCAATAAAGCAACGAGTTATATTAAAAAGGATCTCCCAGACAAGAGTTTGACAAGGGATAACATCTTAAAAAGGTATGGAACATTTATTGAAAGTTTCAAGGAAGTTTTTAAATTCCTAGAGTCCATGCATGATTTTGTTTCGAATACCTGTAGTGAGCAAGATTTTTCTCACCTCAACACAACCTGATTGTGTTGAAAGTGCATCCTCTCCAAGAAGCCCTAATAAATGCGGTGAGGATTGCAAAAGAATTGGGGCGCACATATTAAGTTGGGAAATTTCTGAATATGTGGAACAATTTATTGTTTCGAGCTGAGTTTAACTCGCTTATATATTCCTCGAAACATGTGTTGGTAAGCTTTCGCTTCAATCAAGTTTATCTTCACCTAGTGACGAAAGTCATGAAAAGTTTCAATTACTTTGAGAACTGTTCTGACGTGAAACGGTATGTGAATAATGGTTATATAACGTCCTCTGAGAATGTCTCAATGATTGGAATGAGGGTTTAGATTACATAACCATGTATTCCTTGAACCTAAGTTTTCGAACTTTGTTGATCAAGAGAAACCGAGGAATTGGCTTTGCCAAGTCCGTGAACCCAGACCGAGAACTGTCGGAAGTTCTCTTACCGAGAATTTCTGCTGGGTTTTCCAAAAACTCATTTGCGCGTTTAGTCCGCGAACTGGCGGAAGTCTCCTTGCCGAGATTTTCTGCTGAGTTTGGAAAACTCTGTCGGTTATCTTAAGTCCGCGAACTTGTTTTTGAGCTTAAGTGGTTATGATCTAAAGATGTGCTCTGGACATGAAACTTAAATTACTAAGGAATGCTTTATGCAAACCGTAGCTATAAAGTTCATGAATCGATCCATCGAATCGAATCATCTTTGTTTCAATTGTGTCTTGTGTAGTTACATAAGATCTCATAGCAATTGAACAACTCTCTAACTAGTTCATTTGAGTCAATTGAACTAGTTATGGTGAAGAAGAACATGGTTTATATGGAAGTGATCATATGGCTAGATACCACATGTATGAGTCTTAATTACCTAACTTGATTTGTGATTGAAATTCTTAAATTTAAAAGATTAGAAGCAATTATCAAAGCCATGGATGTTGGTTTTTATTGTCAAAGAAATTTTTTCATACTCTTATGGTAACCATTCTTGGTGTAAATCCTTGTGGAAAAGTTTATTCTTTCTTCTAAGCATATCAAGTCTTGTTTATACAAGTTTGTATCTTAGAAAAGATGATCACAATACTTGATCTTCATGATCACATATTGTGTATTGTTACCATGAGATAGTTTTAAACTTTTTTAGTAACATGATCTCATGAGAGACTTTTAATGATTGGTTCTTAAATCATATCTCCTTGTGGGTTTTCTAAAATCCAATTTATAAATCCTTATCTCTGGAGTAAGGTCGCTCTTGTTGTTATTTCGGGAATGACATCAAATGTGGGAGAGTTCTTTTGAACTTGTGCTTAATGGTAATATCTTGCGGGGTGTGCGGCTGTGGAATTTTATAGGGGTTATCTTGTATCTTAAAACTCCTTGATGAATGAATTTAGCTTCGGCTTCATGATTGCATCTAAATTAAGTTGGTATGTATTTTTTTCTTCTAAGTCTATGAAACGTCTCTTCTCAGAAATTTCATGAGGATCCCGTTCTTGTACCTTTGCCAATTTTATTGACAAAAATGGGGAGAATTAATGTGTAGTTCTACGAATCCCAATGAAGTTTTTAATTAAGTTGTTAACCTATAATGGTTTTAGGAAAAACCTAGGCTAAAGGAGAAACGACTCTAGTACGCAACTACGAACACACAAAAGTGTGGGGATTAGGTTTTCCATTGCTAGAGTTCTTCCTTATATAGTCTTTCAAATCAGGGTTTGATTTTAGTCAAAGCTAAGAATGGTTAGTAACAAAGCATTCAATATTCACCATTAGATGAAAACCTGATTTAAGATTCAAGCTAATTCTGCTTTAAAATAAATCAATCAATCTCCATCGCTAGATGGTCTTAGCTTGTTACACACAAATGAAATATACCTTCATTTAGATATAAGTAACCGTACCTAAACGTGTATATTGAGTTGGCTCAATAATAGTTAACCGAAGTTAGCCATCTGAACGCTTTTGTCTTAACCACATTCATCTAACACTTCTAGATCAAATATGATGATCAATCAATCATGAAAGATAATCAAATGAATATAATTGTGTTTCAAATAGAGTTCTTCAATTTTTCACTATATCATAGAAATATATATGAACAAATTGAAACAAAATCGAAGTGATTCGTAATTGTACAAAGTACTTATACAAGAATCAATTCATGAACATTAAGCCACATGGTTTGCAAATATTGCATTCCTTAATTCATAAATGTTTTAGTTTATGAGTAAGCGAATCTTACTTAACCGATTTTATAATTTAACCACTGTGTTCGCAAACCATGTATGCAAACAATAGTTTCATACTTTGGCCTTGTCTATCCGTTCGCAAACCAGGTACGCGAACAGCCGTTCCGGACCCAACTCAGGTGAAACCGTTCTCATATTAGGTACGCAAACAAGGTTCCGGACCTGAATTATCACAATACGGTTCGCATACTAGGTCTGCAAACCGTGTTGTATCTAGACATAGTTAGTTGTTCTAAACTCTGATTTCAATTATTGAAACATCCTTAGAAGACGACAATGGTTGTCTCACACATACCATTAGCTTCAACTAATTTTCAAGTGATCGAATGATCAATACGAAACTTTCCAAGTCGACATCAAATGATTGTCTCACACAAATCATGTAAGATGTTTCAAGGAAATTTACACATGATCATCTTTTGACTTAATATCTAGTTTCCAACAAATAAATTGTCTCCAACTAAACTCGTCAAGAATAATGATGAACATAGTTAAAGCGAAAAGCTTTCACCACATATTTCGATAAATAGATAAGCGATATAAACTCAGCTCGAAATATCAAATATGCATAATGTAAAAGTTTATATAGTTATAAGACTTAGTCTCATTAGAAGATAGAATAGAATAGACTTCTAAGTGATAGATAAGTTTTAGTCTCCACATACCTTTTGTTGATGAAGTTCCTCCAAGCTTTGCTCAGTAGATCTTCGTCTTCAATCGATGAACGCCATGAAGTCTAAAGCTCAACTACACTTTCTATCCTAATCCGAGACATATCTATAAGTAGAGTAGAAATCAAGTATATAGTTTTGATCAACTAAACTTGACAAAAAAGCTTGAGATAGCAACGCTTGCGAGTTCGACCGAGCAATGCTTTAACAATCTCCCCCCTTTGTCAATTTTAGTGACAAAACTATCAATACATATGGATTACAAAATAAATAAATTTTGTAGCTTCTCATCCATCATGCTTGATTTCCTTGGCTCTTCAACATTCCTTGAATTCTTCGCTACTCAGAGTACTCCAGGGATTCTGAACGTGTTCAACTTAGGATCATTGTTATTGAAGATCCATAGCCGTAACAATAATAAAATAGATGTTCTCAATCATTGTTATACAATATCACAGTATTATTACACAAAATCAAAGTCCAATTGTATCACAACTTTGACAATAATACTATAGTGATATGTATAACTCCCCCTTAGTTAATACTTCATCTCACAATGAAAACCACCCCCCTTACATAATGATATGTAAACCATATGTATTTATATTGTGAACTACACATTAATTCTCCCCCTTTTTGTAAATATAAATTGGCAAAGGTACGAAAACTACGGGCTAATAATGAAATTCTCAAAGAGATAATTCATGACTAGAAGAGAACATATCAACTTTGTTTCGATGATTTCACATAATCGAAACTTAGTGTATTCATCAAGGAGTTTATAAAGATACAAGATAACTCCTACAATATTCAACAACCTCACTCCCCATAAAGATATGGCAATTAAGCACAAGTTCAATTAAGAACTCTCCCCCATTATATGTCAATCCCGAAAGAACAACATGAGCGACCTTACTTTCACAAGAAAAGAAGGATTTCTTTGGACATTAACAAACCACATGGATTTGTATCTATTAAACTCGAATAAATTAACCAGAAGAATATCTTATTGATTAATTTAATCGGAAACACTCAATATAAGAAAACTCACGGAGCCATACAGTACTTTCACATAAAAGTGGATCAGGGAAAGATCAATACTGCGGAATTTTCAATAGTTCATTCTATCTTTCATTAATATTTGCATAATGACACAATATACTTAACTTTTGACCATTTATGAGATAATCATAGTTCACGGACGAAACACAACATATCCCATTTAATAGTTTAGCAATATATAAAATCAATAAAGGTTAATACTTCAAAAATCATCTTCCAAATAACTTTAGAATTTAGATAAATAAATCTAAAAACATTGCAAGATGATAATCATTGAAACAACTATGTGTAATCACAATATTTGTTATTCCAAACCCTAGTTATCCTTCTTAAAACATAAGAATAAATTCACATAAGAAGTTTCCTTAGAAAAATAAGAAGTTCAGACTTCTTTGATAACTTCAAATTGTTAGAGCACTGCTCGGTCAAACTCGCAAGCGTTGTTATCTCAAGCTTGTTGTCAAGTTTAGTTGCCAAAACTATAAGTCTTGATTTCTAGTCTACTTATGACTATGTCTCGGATTAGGATATAATGTGTAGTTAAGCATTAGACTTCACGGCGTTCATCGATTAAAGACGAAGAACTACTAAGGCGAGATTGTGAAAATTCATCAACAAAAGGTATGTGGAGACTTGAAATCATCTATCACTCAGAAGTTTATTTCTATTCTATCTCTTATTGAGAGTCATATAGCAATATAGATTTTATATTATACACATTTTCTATTTCAAGCTGAGTTTAACTCGCTTATATATTTCTCGAAATATGTGTTAGTAAGCTTTCTCTTTAACCAAGTTCATCTTTATTCTTGACGAAAGTCAAAAGATGATCATGTAAAAATTGTCTGGTAACATCTTACATGATATGTGTGAGACAATCATTTGATGTAGATTCAGAATGTTTCGTATTGATCTATTGATCACTTGAAAATTGCTTTGAAGCTAATAGTTTGTATGAGATAGTTATTCTCGTCTTCCAAGAATGTTTCAATGATTAAAATGGAGTTTAGGACGATTAAACATTGATTGGATATAACACAGTAGGCGTACTTGTATGCTAATTGCTGCAATTTATTCAAAGTCCGGGAACCATAGTATGCGTACTGGTTTGATAAGTTGAAGTCCGGGAACTTAGTATGCATACCCGTATGCGTACCGACTGAGTTTGGTCACCTACTACATTATGCGTACTTGTTCGCATACTGGCGAACCCAGACCAAGTCCAAAACTCTAAGTATGCGTACCCGTTTGCATATTTGAGTGGGTTAAGTTCTAAAATCGGTTTTTTCGTGCACAAATATACTTATATATTAAGGAATGCAATCTTTTGCAAACCGTGGATATAATGCTCATGAAATGATTCAAGTGAACCAAAATCGATTTTGCTTAAATTGTGTCTTGTATACTTCTATGAGTCATTTGAACTAGTTGTGATTAAGATGAACAAGTTTGATATGAAAGTGTTCGTATGGCTAACTTCGGTTAACTATTGTTGAGCCAACTATGTGTACACGTTTGGGTACGATTACTCATACCTAAATGAAGTCACATTTTATTTGTGTATAACAATCTAAGTTCGATCTAACGGTTGAAAGATATTAGCTTGACTCTAATCAGGTTTTCATCTAACGGTGAATATTGAGTACTTTTTTACCAAGGTAGCGTTGATTGCAAACCCTGATTTGAAGACTATATAAGGGAGAACTCTAGCAACTGGAAAACCGAATCCCCACACCTCCTGTGTGATACTAGTTGCGGCTAGGGTCGATTCTCCTTTAACCTAGGTTTTTCTTAAAACCATTATAGGTTAACGACTTGAAGACTTCATTGGGATTCTGAAGCCAGACCCAACTATTTTCTCTGCAGTTGCGTGTTTTGATCATACTTTGTTCTATCATGTTAAGTACTATCTTCTCTAAGATTTGCTCGAGATTTAATCTCCGATAGGCAAGATAAAAAGTAGTTACAAACATTTTCGTCCCATCGTTTGTGAATCCACAATATCTTATTTCACTTCCATACAATTAAGATTATTTTGAGGTGATTGACATTACTAGGCTGTTCTTCGGGAATACAAGTTCGGTGTATCAATTGGTTCATGTTCACCTTGACTTATCAAAAGATGGAACAAAAACGCATAGATATTTCTGTGTGGCACAGATTTATCTATTCAATAGACTTTTCTGTGTGAGACATATTTTTTTATCAAGTCTTCGACTTTGGGTTGTAGCTACTCTTAGTTGTGGGTGAGATCATCTAAGGGAACCAAGTACGCAAAATCCGGCGTGGTTCAAGTGGCGCAAGGAACGCGACTGTACCTTAATCAGTGTGAGATTGGTTAGGCCTCAACTACATTCCAGTCCGAAGTTAATTGGTAGTAGGCTAGAGTCTGTAGCGGCTTAATACAGTGTGGTGTTCAAATCTGGGCAAGGTCCCGTGGTTTTTCTGCATTTACGGTTTCCTCATTAACAAAATTTATGGTATGTGTGTTATTTCTTTTCCGCATTATATTTTTATATAATTGAAATATCACCGGTTGTGCGTAGTTCAATCAATTAGATAATTCAACCTTTGGTTGTTGATATAAATTGATTGACACTTGGATATTGGTCTTTGGTACCATCCAAGTTATTTCTCATATTAATCCGGCTCACAGATTTTTATCCGTTCGATTGCAGATTGATTTAAGAAATTGAGATATGACTCTTGGATGTATTATCCTTGATTGAGTCTGACTGTCTAGTTGATGCTCTTGGAAATATATTAGTCCATACAGATTGCCTAAACGAAATATTGGGTGTGGTTGTTAGACCCTCGTTTTCTCAATTGGTATCAGAGTAGGCAAACAGGGTTAAGACCTCATAAGTCCGTATTTGTAGCAATCTGGTTTCTGTGGATAGATTGTCTCATTCTCACGCACATAAGAATGTCGTCCAAAGTTTTTGATTACGCCAAGTGTATTGGCTTACCTCAAAGGATAACTCCTTAGTTGATTCTTCTGAATCATGAGGTAGAAAGTATTTGATATCAGATTCTGGTAACATTCGCCATGATGAGACAATTGACACTATGTCAAAAGCTGAAATGGAACTAGCCAGAATTTTAAAAAAAATCTGCTGAGATTATTGATTTCCAAGATTCTAAAATAAAGTCTCTTGAATAAAAACATGCTCAGCTCATTAATGAACTCGATAAGTCTCTTAGTCGAGAACGCGAACTATACAGTATTGTTGAGTCCTTCTCTAACAATATCGAAAACCTTGTTCAAGAAACTACCCTACAGCGTGAAAAAATTAGTGCTCTTGAAAATATTGTTAGAGAAGATTCAATTAGAGAAAAACGTTTGATCGAGACTCATTCATCAGATCTGAACAACATTCGTGCTGAAAAATAGAAACAGGTCGCATCTCTTCTCCTAGCCCAGGAACAGTGCAATACCTTGAAAAAGGAAAACTCTATCTTAATGAGCAAATCCTCTTCTATGTCCTTCTCTACTTCTCACAAGGGATTACAGTATATTAAGAAATTTACTCCAAAGGAAGCATCTGCTAAGAAATGTATACATAACTTGCAGTCTTCCAATCTGGTAGACCTAAGCCTATATAAGGGTGCACACGCTACGGTTCGGCTCGGTTCTTGCCGAGCCCGAGTACTTGTACCTCCCTAGTCCTAGTTCTTAGTTTTTGGACCGGTACATGTACCTTGTTCCTAGGTTCTGGTACCATTCGGGACAAGTACGGTACCAAGGACGGTTCTGGTACCAGTCGGTACTTTACGAATTATCATCATGAGTGCAGAACTGACGCTTATGTCAATTAACAATCAATGTCACTACTGCAAACATGTTTTGTAATTAGCAGGATTGAAAAATAAAACTATTTTTATGCTTTTGAACCTCAATATGTTTTTCAAATCAGCATTCAAAACCATTTACCTCGGTGAAAGGATCCTTTATATCATCTCGCTCAACGCTACTAACCTGAAAGAATCAGACATTTGAAAGCTGTTACTATTTAGTTGGTAAACTGACCAAGATCAGTCAACAAGTAGCATTGGCTGGGAGACTCTCTGGCCATGCTAACTCATAGAAGGTATTTCCGTTATCACGACGATCACGAGCTGATAAACAGAGTATCCTTCCTTTAGATGACTCTGACGGGAAGTAAAGGTACTCTACTTCACAATCCTCTATTGTATATTCGATTGTGCTCATGAACTATGTGTTTCCTTCCCTGGGTTTAAATCTCCAGTCCTTGAGAGGAAAATTTATACATTTTTAATAGTCGGTATTATTCGGTACAAACGGGATGGTATGGTACGAGACATGAATAGGGTCGTGTACCTGTACTCCCTAGAGGCTGGTTCTCAGTTTTTGGACCGATACATGTATCCCCTTCCTCGGTTCGGTACAAAACCAGGTACCGCTCCACCGGTTCCATCACGGTCCGGTATTTCGGCTCGGTTCTTGTGCACCCTTAAGTCTAGAAGATGGAATTTTCAAAATTCTGATCCTTTGGAACCAATCTCTAGAGGTCCTAGATTTAATCCTCAGAAAAATCCATTTGATGGATATTCAAAAAGGCTTATGTCTAATTTCTCTGGAATAAAAAATAACCAAAGAAAGGTAAGGAATATAAGGATCAAGCATTTAGATGGTACTTACAATTCATCTCTCAATGGTCATAGTGGGATTACTTCTTACTTTTCTACCTAGCTCTAGGTAATTTTTTCCTTGTATCTAACTTGAGGGTTGCATGGATAACATTTGCGAGATGCTCAAGTTTGTTGTAGATTACCATTTGTCTTGTGTTTGATTTAGTTGTTTTTTTGTGAAGGTTAAGTTATTTCTTGACTCCTTGTATCATTGTATCTTATCTTTATGATCTGATTAAATCTTTTAATTATTGAGCTATGAAGGTAGGAGATATCTGAAAACAGGGAGTATTTCCTCTTTTTTTTGGATCTTTTTCGATCCATTAACCTTTCTTAACAGGTCCACAAATGCCCGTGTCTTTCTTGGGTGTTTTAGGGTTTCCATAACAAGAGCGTCCTTCTCTTGTTCATATATATATATATATATTGTTTTTCCTTCCCTAATAAAAAAAATGGAGAACTTCTCAAGACCTCAGGAAGTGGTGAATCTTGATATGGAAGAAGACATTAAAGGATGTGATTCAGTTCAAGAACTTGTCTTGAAAAAATGATTGAAAGAAAAGAGTACAACTCCTGGATTGGAGAATCTGTCAAGGATTTAATTCTTTTTCAGAATGACTCTAGGGTCGAATTTGCAAATCTTCAACTGCAAATGAATCAGCTTATTGATGGTCAGACCAAAATTCTTGAAAATCAAAAGATATCGATCAGGAATCATAAGAAACTCATCGTGGACTGTGTCAAGGCTAGGCAGCTTGCCCGCATTGTTGATAGAAAAGTTAATGTTATAACCCATGAACATGGAGTTTATACGGTCAAAAGAATAAAGGATATCAGTGATACCTTTTATGATGGAGCTTTCCAAAGGTATGAGAATTTATTCTTGTGCTTTAAGAAGGATAACTAAGGTTTGGAATAACATATATTGTGATTACACATTTCTATTGCCAACGTTTTTCATCTTACAATGTTTTTAGATTTATTTATTTAAATTCTAAAGTTTATTTGGAAGATGATTTTGCGGTATTAATCTTTATTGGTTTTATATATTTTAAAAATTGTTATGGGATATGTGTGTTTACGTCCGTGAACTATGATTGTCCCATATATGTCAAAAGTTAAGCCTATTATGTCATTATGCAAATATAGATGAAAGATATGATGAACTTTTGATTGCAAAAATTAAGTTTATTATCATTATGCAAATATTGATGAAATATAAAATGAATCTTTGAATATTCCGCAGTATTGATCTTTCCCTGATCCACTTCTATGTGAAAGTACTGTATGGCTCCGTAAGTTCTCTTATGTTGAGCATTTCCTATTAAATTAATCATGTTTCACGTGATTTGTTAATGTCCAAAGAAAACCATCTTTTCTTGCAAAAGTAAGGTTGCTCTTGTTGTTCTTTCGGGAATGACATTTTACGGGGGAGAGTTCTTAATTGAACTTGTGCTTAATTGCAAAATCTTTGTGGGGAGTGCGGATGTGGAATATAATAGGAGTTTTCATGTATCTTTATAAACTCCTTGAAGAATACACTAATTTTCGACTATGTGAAATCATCGAAACAAAGTTGATATATTCTCTTTTAGTCATGAAGTATCTCTATGAGAATTTCATTATGATCCCACTAGTTTTCGTACCTTTGCCAATTTATATTGACAAAAAGGGGGAGAATTAATGTGTAGTTCACACTACAAATACATGTGGTTTACGAATCATCATGTAAGGGGGAGTGGTTTTCATTGTGAGATGAAGTATTGACTAAGGGGGAGTGATACATATCACCGTAGTATTATTGTCAAAGTTGTGATACAATTGGACTTTGATTTTGTGTAATAATACTATGACATTGTATAACAATAATTGAGAACAACTGTTTTCTTATTGTTACGGCTTCAGATCTTCAACAACTATGATGTTGAGTTGAACACGTTCAGAATCACTGGAGTACTTGGAAGTGACGAAGATTTCAAGTAATGTTGAAGAACCAAGGAAATCAAGCATTTGGATGAGAAGCTTCAAAGTTTATTTATTTTGTAATTTATATGTATTGATAGTTTAGTCACTAAAATTGACAAAGGGGGGAAATTGTTATAGCACTGCTCGGTCGAACCCACAAACGTTGCTATCTCAAGTTTGTTGTCAAGTTTAGTTGCCGAAATTATAAGTCTTGATTTCTAGTATACTTATAGCTATGTCTCGGATTAGTATAGAATGTGTAGTTGAGCATTAGACTTCACAACGTTCATCGATTGGAGACGAAGAACTACTAAGGGGATCTTGAACTTCATCAACAAAATGTATGTGGAGAGTTGAACTCAACTATCACTCGGAAGTCTATTTCTATTATATCTCATATTGATACAAAAGTCGTATAGCTATATAGACTTTATATTATACACATTTGATATTTCGAGCTGAGTTTAACTCACTTACATATTTCTCGAAATATGTTTTGGTAAGCTTTCGCTTTAACCAAGTTCATATTTATTCTTGACGAAAGTCAAAAGATGATCATGTGAAGATCGCCTGGTAACATCTTACATTACTTTTGTGAGACAGTCAGTTGATGTAGACTCAGAATATTTCGTATTGATCACTTGAAAATTGCTTTGAAGCTAATAGTTTGTGTGAGACAGCTATTCTCGTCTTCCAAGAATGTTTCAATGATTAAAATGGAGTTTAGGACAAATAACCATTGATTGGATATAAAACAATATGTGTAATTGTATGCTTATTGTTGCAAGTTATTTAAAGTCTGGGAACCATAGTATGCATACCTGTATGCGTACTGGTTTGATAAGTTGAAATTCGGGAACTTAGTATGCATACACGTATGCGTACCAGATGAGAAGTTCAATTTCGGGAGTTTGGTCACGTATGACAGTATGCGTACCTATTCGCATACTGGCGAACCCAGACCAAGTCCAAAACTCTAAGTATGCGTACCCGTTTGCATACTTGAGTGGTTTAAGTTCTAAAATCGGTTTGTTCATGCACAAATATACTTATATATTAAGGAATGCAATATTTTGCAAACCGTGGCTATAATGTTCATGAATTGATCCAAGTGAACCAAAATCGATTTTGCTTCAATTGTGTCTTGTATACTTCTATGAGTCATTTGAACTAGTTGTGATTAAGATGAAAAAGTTTGATATGAAGGTGTTCATATGGATAGCTTCGGTTAACTATTGTTGAGCCAACTATGTGTACACGTTTGGGTACGATTACTCATACCTAAATGAAGTCACATTTCATTTGTGTATAACAAGCTAAGTTCGATCTAACGGTTGAAAGATATTATCTTGACTCTAATCAGGTTTTCATCTAACGGTGAATATTGAGTACTTTGTTACCAAGGTAGCGTTTATTGCAAACCCTGATTTAAAGACTATATAAGGGAGAACTCTAGCAACTGGGAAACCTAATCCCCATACCTCCTGTGTGATACTAGTTGCGGCTAGAGTCTATTCTCCTTTAACCTAGGTTTTTCCTAAAACCATTATAGGTTAACGACTTGAAGACTTCATTGGGATTCTGTATCCAGACCCAACTATTTTCTCTGCAGTTGCGTGTTCTGATCATACTTTGTTCTATCATATTAAGTACTATCTTCTCTAAGATTTGCTCTAGATTTAATCTCCGATAGGTAAGATAAAAAGTAGTCACAAACATTTTCGTCTCATCGTTTGTGAATCCACAAAATCTTGTTTCGCTTCCATACGATTAAGATTATTGTGAGGTGATTGATATTACTAGGTTGTTCTTCGGGAATATAAGTTCGGTGTATCAATTGGTTCATGTTCACCTTGACTTATCAAAAGATGGAACAAAAACGCGTAATTATTTCTGTGGGGAATAGATCTATCTATTCAATAAAATTTGATGTGTGAGACAGATTTGTTTATCAAGTCTTCGACTTTGGGTCGTAGCTACTCTTAGTTGTGGGTGAGATCAGCTAAAGGAACCAAGTGCGCAAAATCCGTCATGGTTCAAGTGGCACAAGGAACGCGACTGTACCTTAATCAGTGTGAGATTGGTTAAGCCTCAACTACATTCCAGTCCGAAGTTAATTGGTAGTAGGCTAGAGTTTGTAGCGGCTTAATACAGTGTGGTGTTCAAATCTGGACAAGGTCCCGTGGTTTTTCTCCATTTGCGGTTTCCTCATTAACAAAATTTATGGTGTGTGTGTTATTTCTTTTCCGCATTATATTTTTATATAATTGAAATATCACCGGTTTTGCGTAGTTCAATCAATTAGATAATCAACCGTTGGTTGTTAATATAAATTGATTGTCACTTGGATATTGGTCTTTGATACCATCCAAGTTATTTCTCATATTAATCCGGCTCACATATTTCTATTCGTTCGATTGCAGATTGATTTGAGAAATTGAGATATAACTCTTGGATGTATTATCCTTGGTTGAGTCTGAATGTCTAGTTGATGCTCTTGGAAATAAATTAGTCCATACAGATTGCCTAAAAGAAATATTGGGTGTGGTTTTTAGACCCTCGTTTTCTCAATTGTTATCAGAGCAGGCAAACACGGTTAAGACCTCATAAGTCCGTGTTTGTAGCAATCTGGTTTCTGTTGATAGATTGTCTCATTCTCACGCACATAAGAATGTCGTCCAAAGTCTTTGATTACGCCAAATGTCTTGGGATTACCTCAAAGGATAACACCTTAGTTGATTCTTCTGAATCCTGAGGTAGAAAGTGTTTGCTATCAGATTCTGGTTACATTCTCCATGATGAGGCAATTGACACTATGTCAAAAGCTGAAATGGAACTCGCCAGAATTTTAAAAAAATCTACAAAGATTATTGATTTCCAAGATTCTAAAATAAAGTCTCTTGAAGAAAACATGCTCAGCTCATTGATGAACTCGATAAGTCTCTTAATCGAGAACGGGAACTCTACAGTATTGTTGAGTCCTTCTCTAACAATATCGAAAACCTTGTTCAAGAAACTACCCTACAGCGTGAAAAAATTAGTGTTCTTGAAAATATTTTTAAAGAAGATTCAATTAGAGAAAAACGTTTGATCGAGACTTATTCATCAGATCTGAACAACATTCGTGCTGAAAAATAGAAACAGGTCGTATCTCTTCTCCTAGCCCAGGAACAGCGCAATTCCTTGAAAAAGGAAAACTCTATCTTAATGAGAAAATCCTCTTCTATGCCCTTATCTACTTCTCACAAGGGATTACAGTACATTAAGAAATTTACTCCAAAGGAAGCATCTGCTAAGAAATGTATACATAACTTGCATTCTTCCAATCTGGTAGACCTAAGTCTAGATAAGGGTGCACACGGTACGGTTCGGCTCGGTTCTTGCCGAGGCCGAGTACCTGTACCTCCCTAGTCTCGATTCTTGGTTTTTTGACCGGTACATGTACCTTGTTCCTAGGTTCTGGTACCATTCGGGATAAGTACGGTACCAGTGACGGTTCCGGTACCAGTCGGTACTTTGCGAATTATCATCATGAGTGCAGCACTGAAGCGTATGTCAATTAACAATCAATGTCACTACTGCAAACATGTTTTGTAATTAGCAGGATTGGAAAATAAAACCATTGTTATGCTTTTGAACCTCAATATGTTTTTCAAATCAGCATTCAAAACCATTTACCTCGGTGAAAGGATCCTTTATATCATCTCGTTCAATGCTACTATCCTGAAAGAATTAGACATTAGAATGTTGTTACTACTTAGTTGGTAAACTAACCAAGATCAGTCAACAAGTAGCATTGGCTGGGAGACTCTCTGGCCATGCTAACCCATAGAACGTATTTCCGTTATCACGACGATCACGAGCTGAAAAACAGAGTATCCTTCCTTTAGATGACTCTGACGGGAAGTAAAGGTACTCTACTTCATCATCCTCTATTGTATCTTCGATTGTGCTCGTGAACTATGTGTTTCCTTCCCTGGGTTTAAATCTGCAATCCTTGAGAGGAAAATTTATATATTGCTAATGGTCGGTATTATTCGGTACAAACAGGACGGTAAAGTACGAGACATGAATAGAGCCGTGTACCTGTACTCCCTAGAGGCCAGTTCTCAGTTTTTAGACCGGTACCTGTACCCCCTTCCTCGATTCGGTGAAAAACTAGGTACGGCTCCACCGGTTCCGTCACGGTCCGGTATTTCGACTCGGTTCTTGTGCACCCTTAAGTCTAGAAGATGGAATTTTCAAAATTCTGATCCTCTGGAACCAATCTCTAGAGGTCCTAGATTTAATCCTCAGAAAAATCCATTTGATGGATATTCAAAAAGGCTTATGTCTAATTTCTCTGGAATAAAAAATAACCAAAGAAAGGTAAGGAATACAAGGATCAAGCATTTAAATGGTACTTACAATTCATCTCTCAATGGTCATAGTGGGATTACTTCTCACTTTTCTAACTAGCTCTAGGTAATTTCGTCCTTGTATCTAACTTGAGGGTTGCAAGAATATATCTAACTGGGTGCATCAAAAAGGGCTACCTCTTGCAAAGTGTCATGTAATCTTTTGTTTCCTTTTGTATATGTATCAAAAGTGTTTGCTTGTTCAAAAAAAAAAAAAGTATTTATCAATTCCATTCTCTCTTGTTCCAAAAATAAAAGAGAGTAGTCAATGTAAATAAGAGTCATGTAAAGAGTCATCTTTTGTGTTTTATTGTAATAAGCAAGGAAGGGTGTATGCCATTGATGTACAACGCGAGTAATTGTGAAATACCTCCAACTCATTCACAATTCTCGTAAAGTCCGGACAGCTAGCTAGATTTCGACCTTGGTTCTTAGCCTGAGAAACTATCTCTTGGTGATTAGTAGTCATAACATCCGATCTTTCTTTACACATGTGTAGATACACTTTACACTCTTATCACATGTCTTTATTTGTTATCAGTGCTAGGATTTTGCCTTTGATAGCTAGATTGACATCTCCATTTTGCTGTGAGCTTAAACTGACTTGCACATGTCACATTTGATGGAATCTGAGCTTATATTTTGACCTAGAACTTTGTAGGTACGTTCTAAGCAAACCTTCACGAGACTTCAACTCGTCCACTAGGGACACTTAGTGGTTTAAAAGGCTTAGTGCATACGCTAAATGCATTCGAGAGACCAGCGACAGTGGTATAGGTAGGATTTCCTTAGTTTTGTTTTACTTGAGGACAAGTAAAATTCAGGTTTGGGGGTATTTGATGAGTGCTAAAAAGTGCATATTTCTATATATTTTTCTTGGCATTTAACTCATCTTTTGTGCATTAATTCTACGTTTTATCCCATATTCTGTATTTTCATTGTTTTCAAGAATAAATATTTTTCTTAATTAATTTTGCATTTTTAGGTAATAAATAAAGTTTGGATGAACAGCGGAGCGGAAAAGAGCAGAAAAGCGGTGAAAAGCCGGGAGGAATTACACAAGGAAGCCGCGAAGAATGTTGTGCACAAGACCAAAAGGCTAGAAGTGGGCTTGAAGAGGAAGAATTGTTCTTAAAGAAGATATGGGCTTGGCATACCCAAGGCCCAAAACCCTCACCCAAATCCATTTCATATATCCATACCCTTTTCCCTTTCTAGCCGTCAGATTGGATCATCTCAGCATCTTACGGTCGCAGCATCGCCAGTCATCAAAGTCTGAAGCTCCTGTCTAACACTATAGCAACTAACTCCATCTTGAGCCGTCAGCTTCGTTGTACTTCAGCATCCAACGGTCGCTCCTTGCTCCCTTCCATCTCGCCGTTAGATTGATCTATCATTTCCGCATCACACGGCTCAGCTTCGCGAAACATCAAGATTTGATGAGCCTGCTCAACACCCAAACAACCAAATACCTATACCCGCAAAACAAACAGCCCCTTCCTCAAACCCCATCTTCTCCCTCACCCTCTCAAACACCACCATGCTCTGCCTCTGCCACCACCAACTCCGTCTGCACCTTCCATACCGCCACCACTATAAACCATCATTACCAACACGTTCACCATCCTTCTATCAACTTTTTTCATCATTTCCAAACCCTATTTTTCTCTGAAACCCTAGGATTAGGGGATGATGAAATAAGTTAGGTTAGAAAATCAATTGGGAGTAGCAGGAGACGCAGGAGAAGAAATTGAAGAGTGGGTGAAGATAATTGATTGGATTCAGAGATTAGGTGAGACCTAATTTCACTTTTCATGAAACCCTAGTTTTCTGATTTTGGGTATTTTTTGGGGGAAACTTGCATGTATAAATTGGGGGACTTGGGTGTTGATTTTGGGTATGCCTGGACTAGCCAGTGCGTCTGTAGGATAGTTTTAGGTTTTTACTTCTTTCCAATTTTAATTTTATCCAACAGTGTATGTTTATCCATTGATGTTCATCATGTTCTAATCCATCATGCTAGGGATTTGATAAAGCCTTGGTCTACTGTGTGTATTACATTGATCATATTGCTCTTGAAGGATAAACAAGTTTAGGAAAGAATTGAACTTAGTATGTCATCATCTTACTTTCACATTGTATGCCATGTATGCATTGTAGTTAGATGTATAAGATGTTGATAAACTGCAACTCCATGCTGAATTCATATGCCTTTGACTAGTTGTACCTTAGAAAGACAACTAGTACTTTGGAAAAGATCATAGTTGTGTTTAACATCTTAATAGAAGACTGCATAGCTAAGCAAAGGTGAATTCAAACCCCTAGTTCTCACCTATTCCATCCATAACATCTTCACTCATCCACCTTCACTGTCCACTTTTATTTTTCTGTTTTCCTTCAATTTTTTCTCTTGTTCCATTGATGTCTCTACAGCCCATCAATTGTCCACTGTGGTGTTAATAACACCACACAACCTCACTGTTCACTGCCCTTAAGAACAAGTTAGCAAAATAAGCAAGAAACCAAAAATAGCAAATATATGCCCACCTTGTCCCTGTGGACAAACCCTGCTTGCACACTCACTGCAACTGACCCTGTGCACTTGCAGGTATCATTTCTGTGACTCTTTTAGAGAGCCACCAAGTTTTTGGCGCCGCTGCCGGGGACTCGGTAGCGGCGAAATTGCTTTTTCTTTCTTTGCTTTTGCTCTTGCTTGCTGATTCTTCTCTTCTGAAACCAACAGGTGCATTGCCTTGCTGCTTGCTGAAACTCCTGTTGGGCTGTTACTGTTAGGCATTGTTGCTGCACTGAACTGGTGTTGTTTCTCTTGCTTGCAGGTGCTGTTGGAGCTGGTGCTAGGAGAAGCTGCCTGACCCTGGTGCAGCTGCTGTTGCTGAAGTTGTTCCTGTTGCTCTGCTGCTGAACTGAACTGCTGCTAGTGCTGCTTCTGTTGCTGGAGCTGTGCTGTGTTTTTGTTGTTGCTGTTACTGTGCTGTGGTGCTGCTCCTGCTGGTGCCAGGCCAAGTCTGCTGCAACCCCTGCTGCCTGGTGTTAAATTGAGCCATCAAAGCCCAACTGGGCTGAATCCAAGCAGCTGAAAAAAAAACAAAGCCCAACTGGGCTTTGCAACTGAAATACCCAACTGGGCCTCAGAAAAGCCAAAGCTTAGGATGATCCAAAGCCCAACTGGGCTTTTGCAACCTAACTGACCAGCTGGGCTGTGCTTAAGCAAGTAAGCCTAAACCCATTAAGAGAACCCAACCTGTGGGCTTCCATTTTTAATTGTGGGCTTGTAATATTAAAGCCAATTTTTGGGCTTTTTATTTTCTGTTGGGTTTGTAATTAATTTTTATGGGCTTGTTTGTTTAATTTGTGGGCTTGTATTTAATTTTTGTGAGCTTGTTTAATTTGGACTTGTATTTTGTATTCTGGGTTTTTAAACCCAGCTGAGCTTGTAACCGATCACGCTAGGTTAACTCGTTAGTGGGCCG
Source organism: Papaver somniferum (assembly GCF_003573695.1). Taxonomy (NCBI): domain Eukaryota; kingdom Viridiplantae; phylum Streptophyta; class Magnoliopsida; order Ranunculales; family Papaveraceae; genus Papaver; species Papaver somniferum. Next base: position 229,057,678 of record NC_039364.1, on the reverse strand, counting down.
AGTACCCAAATTCTAGGCCGAGATTTTGGACACAGTTTCACCAAACGTTTTCAAACCAGCTGAGCCAAAGAAAACACAAAACCAACAGTGGGCTTGCTCCCATTCAAAAACCAAAATTTTTACTTGCTCCCAGATTTTAAAACCAAATTTTATTTTGCTCCCAATTAAAAAAAAAATGTCTCCCACCAAAACCAAATTTTTCCCAAAAATCCAAACCCTTTAACAAACCAAATTTTGAGCTTTGTACATTCTTTACTTAGCTTTTGAGCCAATCATGAATAGATCTTTTTCTACAGTTGGGGAGTACAACAAATCCCTTAGAGAACTTGCATATGGACAAACTTCACGTTATGAACCTCCCATAGACCATGATGTCAATAGTTATAGGAATTATTATGGACATTTACAAAGTCCCGAGCCTCAATACATGAACCCTAATAACTATTCACACATGCATCATTCATCACAACGTGAAAATGAACATTTTGCTAGTGCCTCACTCACACAATCATCACTGATCGATCAATTAGAAGCTCGAATCACAGCTTTAGAAATGCAATCACATGAGGAATCTGTCACATCTAATTTTCTTAGGCAACCTGAAATCTATGCATGTCCCGCATGTGGTAGTTTAGACCACCCTGTTGAGAATTGTCATAGTTTGCATGATTTTAGGCAATCTAGAGAAAATCCAAGGTATGAAATGCCCATAAATTGTGAGAATGGTAGTCATTGGGACCATAATCAATCCTTTGAGGGTTGCGATCAATCTTTTATAAACCCTAATGACCATGCACACATGTACCAATCACCACAATTTGAACATGAAGAATTTTGTACTCCCATGAATTTAGACTCCACCACAGAAGCTTTCAGACTCAGTGAGCAAAACTTCGATAGATCTACATCACGAATTCAGGCATATTTAGATCAGATTTTTCTTCACCTACAAAAGGAGGAAATTCATGAGAAAATGTATGTTGTCCCTAATGAAGTGTCTAGTCCCATTCATGTACCCTGTCAAGAGACTTCTCAAGTTCATCAGTGAGCTGAGCATACTTTTCTTCAAGTGAACTAATTTTAGAAGCTTGAGCATCAATAATTTCAGCTGATTTTTTTAAGGTTCTGGTGAGATCCATCTCAGATTGTGACATAGTGTCAACTGTCACTTTAGAGGGAATGTTATCAAAATCTGATAGCAAAAGTTTCTTGCATTGGGATTTGGAAGAATCTGCTAAGGATTTATCGTTTCAGGTAAACCCAAGACATTTGGCATAATCAAAAACTTTGGGAGACATTTCTATGCGCATTAGAATGAGATAAATTTCTATCCACATAAATCAGATTGCTACAAACACGGACTTATGAGGTCTTAGCGTGTTTGCATGCTCTGATACCAATTAAAAAAAGCAGGGGTATAACAACCATACCCAATAATTCGTTCGACAATCTGTATGGACTAAACTCTAAATAATTCCAAGAGCACCAACTTAAAAGCGAGCTAAATCAAGAGATATATCAAAGAGTTTTATCTCTCTTTCTTAATATAATCTGCAATCGAACATATAGGAATCCGTGAGCCTGATTGATATGAGAAATAACTTGAACGGTACCAAATACCAATGCCCAAGTGTCAATCAAGTTCTATCCAACAAACAAGGTCGGATTTATCAACTTATTGAACAACGCACAACCTGTGATATTTCAATTATATAAAAATATAATGCGGAAAAGAAATAACATAGACACTAGAAGTTTTGTTAACGAGGAAACCGCAAATGCTGGAAAACCCCGGGACCTAGTCCAGCTTTGAACACCACACTGTATTAAGACGCTACAGACACTAGCCTACTACAAGTTAACTTCGGACTGGAATATAGTTGAGCCCTTACCAACTCTCACACCGATTAAGGTACAGTCGCGTTCCTTATGAACCACGCAGGATTCTACGCACTTGATTCCCTTAGCTGATCTCACCCACAACTAAGAGTTGTTATGACCCAAAGTCGAAGACTTATAAACAAATCTGTCTCCTACATATATGTCTATTCTTAATTCGGTTTTTTTTTCTGTCTTTTGATAAGTCAAGGTGAACATGAACCAATTAATAATTTGGTCTTATACTCTCGAAGAGCAGCCTAGAAATATCACTCACCTCACAATAACCCAACTGATTAACATAAAAAGTTATTGCGGAATCACAAGAGTCTGAGACGAAGAACTATTATGATTACTTTATATATCTTACCTATCGAAGATAAGTCTCGAGAAATTGTTAGAGAAGATAGTACTCAACACGATAGAATAAGTAAGATCATAAAAACTAAGGTCGCTCATGTTGTTCTCTTGGGAATGAAATCAAATGGGGGAGAGTTCTTAATTGAACTTATGCTTAATTGCCATATCTTTGTGGGGAGTGCGACAATGGAATATTGTAGGAGTTAACTTGTATCTTTATAAATTCCTTGATGAAATACTAAGTTTCGACCATGTGAAATCGAAACAAAATTGATATATTCTCCTTTAGTCGTGAAGTATCTTTTTATTTAAAAATTTCATTATGATCTCGTAGTTTTCGTATCTTTGCCAATTTATATTGACAAAAATGGGGAGAATTATTTGGTAGTTCACGCTACATACATATGGTTTACGGATCATTATGTAAGGGGGAATGGTTTTCATTTTATTTCAAAGTTGTGATACAATTGGACTTTGATTATCTATAATAATACTATGACACTATATAACAATGATTGAGAACATCTGTTTTCTTATTTTTATGGCTACGGATATTCAATAAAAATGATACTGAGTTGAACACATTCAGAATCACTGAAGTACTTGGAGTAACGAAGAATTCCGGGAATGTTGAAGAGCCAAAGAAATCAAGCATGATGGATGAGAAGCTACAAAGTTTATTTACTTTGTAATCAATATGTATTGATAGTTTTTTCATTAAAATTGACAAAGGGGGATATTTTTAGAGCACCGTTGCTATCTGAAGCTTGTTTGTCAAGTTTAGTTGGTCAAAACTATATACTTGATTTCTAGTCTACTTATAGCTACGTCTCGGACTAGATAGAATGTATAGTTGAGATTTAGACTTTACGACGTTCACCAATTGAAGAAGAAGATCTATTGAGGAGCTTGGAGGAACTTCGTCAACAAAAGGTATGTGGAGACTAATACTTATCTATCACTCAGAAGTTTATTTTATTTTATCGCCTAATGAGGCTAAGTCGTGTAGCTATATATACTTTTACATTATACACATTTGATATTTCGAGCCAAGTTTATCTCGCCTATCTATTTCTTGAAATATGTGTTGGAAGCTTTTTGCTTTAACTATGTTCATCGTATTCTTGACGAGTTTAGTTGGAAACAATCTATTTAATGAAAACTAAATATTAAGTCAAAAGATGATCATGTGAAAATTACCTTGAACATCTTGTTAGATTTGTGTGAGACAATCATTTGATGTTAGCTTGGGAAGTTTCGTATTGATCACTTGATCACTTGAAAATTACTTGAGGCTAATAGTATGTGTGAGATTACCATTATCGTCTTCCAAGGATGTTTCAATGATTAAAATGAGAGTTTAGAACAATTACCCATGTCTGGATACAACACGGTATGCATACCTAGTATGCGAATTGTATTGTGATGATTTAGGTATGAAACTCTTGTTTGGTACCTAGTATGCGAATGGGTTTACTTGAGTTGGGTCCGGAACAGTTGTCCGCGAACCGGGATTTTGAACGACTTGACTAGGCCAAGGTATGGAGCTATTGTTCGCGTATCAAGTCTGCGAACACAGTATTGAAGTTCTAGAATCGGTTATGTATGATTCTCATACTCATGAACTTAAACATTTATGGTTTAAGGAATGCAATCTTTGCAAACCGTGGCTTAATGTTTATGAATTTATTCTTGTATAAGTACTTTGTACGATTACGAATCAAACCGATTTGGATTCAATTTGTTCATATATATTTCTATGAGACGGTGGACAATAGAACAATTATATTTGAAACACAATTAGATTCATTTGATTATCTATCATGATTGATTGATCTTCATATTTGATGTAGAAGTGTTGGATGAATACAGCTAAGATAAAAGTGTTCATATGGCTAACTTCGGTTAATTATTATTGATCCAACTCAATATACATGTTTAGGTACTATAACCTAAATCTAAATAAAAGTATATTTCATTTGTGTGTAACAAGCTAAGACCATCTAACGGTGGAGATTGATTACTTAATTTCTAAGCAGACTCAGGTTGAATCTTAAATTAGGAGTTCATCTAACGGTGAACATTGATTGCTTTGTTACTAAGTTATCTTAGCTTTGATTGTAGGCAACCCTGATTTGAAGGACTATATAAGGAATAACTCTAGCAACTGGAAAACCGAATCCCGACACTTTCCTGTGTCCTAGTTGCAAACTAGAGTCGATTCTCCTTTAACCTAGGTTTTTCCAAACCCATTATTAGGTTAACGACTTGAAGACTTCATTTGGGATTCGTGAAGCCAGATCCAACTATTTTCTCCGTGGTTGCGTATTCTGATCTTACTTGTTTTATCGTATTGAGGTTTATCTTCTGTAAGATTTACTCGAGATTTATCTCTGAGTAAGATATAAAAAGTAATCACAACAGTTCTTCGTCTCAGATTTTTGTGATTCCGCAATAACTTTTCTTGTTAATCAGTTGGGTTGTTGTTAGGTGACTAATATTTCTAGGCTGCTCTTCGAGAGTATAAGACCGGATTATTAGTTGGTTACTGTTCACCTTGATCTTTCTATCAAAAGACGGAACAAAAATAAAATAAAGGGTAGACATAGCTGTGGGAGACAAATTTGTTTATTTGACTTTGGGTCGTAGCAAGTCTTATTTGTGGGTGAGGTCATCTAAGGGAATCAAGTGCGCAGAATCCGACGTGGTTCTAGAGGCGTAAGAAACGCGACTGTACCTTAATCGGTATAAGACTTGGTTAGGGCTCAAATACATTCCAGTCTAAAGTTAACTTGTAGTAGGTCCCGGGTTTTTCTGCATTTGCGGTTCCTCGTTAATAAAATTTCTGGTGTCTGTGTTATTTCTTTTCCGCATTATATTTTTATATAATTGAAATATCACAGGTTGTGCGTAGTTCAATCATCTGATAAATCCGACCTTGTTTGTTGGATAAAACTTGATTTGACACTTGGGCATTGGTCTTTGGTACCGTCCAAGTTATTTCTCATATCAATCAGGCTCGCAGATTTCTATATATTTGATTTGTTGATTGTATTGAGAAAGCGATAAGAACTCTTTGATATAATTCTTGATCGAGTCTCTTTTTTTAGTCGGTGCTCTCAGAATTAAATTGGAGTTTAGCTCATATAGATTGTCGAACGAATTATTGGGTGTGGTTGTTATATCCCCGCCTTTTTCACTTTTAAAAAGAAAAAATCAAGAACTGGAGGACTAGAAATGAAAATAGACATGTCTAAAACTTCTGATAGGGTAAATTTAAACTTCCTCTTCTCTTCCTTGAAATCTTTTGGCTTTAACAAGGATGTTTTTTTGCGCATAGAGTAGTGTATTTCAACTACTACCATTTCAGTACTTCTTAATGGTTCTCCTACAAAATCTTTTAAACCCTCGAGAGGTTTACGACAAGGAGATCCCCTCTCCCCATACCTATTTATAATATGTATAGAAGTTTTTCTCAAGACTGCTTCTTACTCAGGAAAATAAAAAAAATTTACATGTGGTCAAGATAACTCCTAGGAGTGATCCTGTCTCCCATCTTTTTCCTGCAGATGATTGTCAGTTTTTTATAAAAAAATATGATCTAATAGAATGTGGGAGGTTACTTGATACCATAGCAACCTTTAGCAAGGCATCTGGCCAACTTATTAATTTTGAAAATTCAGGAGTGTTTCTTAGTAAAAAAAGTGGACCCAAAACATCATAGAATAATGTCTAAATTTCTAAAAATAAAATATATAAACCTTAGAGATCCATACTTAGGAGCTCATCTCTTTATGCAAAAATCTAAGATAAAAATCTTTACTCCAATTCTGGAAAGGATGGAATCTAAATCTAAATGTCGGAAAGGTTTAGTCCTTGCTCAACCCAATAGATCTGTTTTGAACTAAGTTTTTCTATCTAACATCCCATCTTATCAAATGAGATGCTCCATTATTCCTAAAAAAATTAATAACAAAATTATTGTTATTCAAAGACATTTCTGATGGGGAAAAGATTCTGGAGGTAAAGGTTTTTATCCAAAATCTTGGGAAAGCCTTCGTAAACCAGTACATAAAGGGGGTCTAAGTTTCAAAGATGCTCGTAAATTTAACCTGGCAATGGTAGCAAAAGTAGCATGGTCTAGGTAAAGAACCATATACTTTATGGGCAAAAACAATGGTAAATACTTTAGATCTGAATCTCATCTTAGAGAAAAAGCTAAAACCAATGGCTCATGGACCTGGAATTGTATCAGTCAAGGACTTGAACTTATACAGTATATGGAAAGTATGTAATGGGCAAGATATAAACATATGGCATGATAAGTGGATACCGGGGCTACAAGACACTTTAAAAACCTTATGTAATCCAAATAACAACCACTTAACCTTAGTCTCAGATTTAGTAAACCATGAAGACTGTTCTTGGGATCTCACGCTAATTAACTTTATTTTTCCCTCCACCATCGCTTTTAAAATCATTAATATCTATGTTTTCAAGGATACAAACTTTTCTCTTAAGAATAATCAACTCAGGTGGACTTTAACTAAATCAGGGGAGTGTACAGTTAAATTCTTGTATGATAAATTAAATGAAAATGATGTTGAAATTGTTAGTTTATCTCTACATGATTCTTTCTGGAAATCTATGCGGAAGTTAGGTATTTCTCAAAGGATTAAGTTGTTCTTATGGAAATGCTTACAGAATGCTTTACCTACAAATTCTAAGTTTGGAAAAGTAAAGGATGTTGTCCCTTATTGTACTATATACTAGTATATGACCTGTGCCGTAACGGCCGGGAAATATCGATGTATTTAAAATATATCAATGGGATGACATGACTGCTACAATTTACTCAGATGGAATTTAAACTAATAAACGTGCTAGAACTTAAATTTCGAAGACAGTTACAGAAAAAGACCGATAGTATATGCAAATGTTTATTGATCGACTCTAATTCCATGTAGCTCTTGTTAACAAATTTGTTTATATTTATTTTTTAACAAATTTGAAGAACTTTTGTCACATCTCTTTTTGAAAACTTGTTAAAACTGGATATCCTCAATAAACAACTTTAGTCCGTGTTTGGCATCTTTGACAACATAAAACTTAACTGAGTTAGAGTTTTCTCCTACTTAATTAGGATTATCATAAAACAATTTAGCAAAGATGTTGTTTGTTTTTCTATCAAATCTCTTGTGGGTGTATGTTATATTTTGTTTGTCAAATAATTAATTTTACTATAAACCGGTTGATTTACCTATTATTAATTTTATTATAAAATAAGTTTGTAAAGAGAAAATATAGAAAAATTAAAAAATAAATGTGAAAACGGGTCAAGTTAAAAAAATTAGGACAATTACCTATTTTAAAGGAAAAATAACTGACTATTCCAAGTTAGGATTTTGGTATCCTAGATATTTGAGGGAATAGTGAAACCTTGCTTTTTTAGCCTATTAAAACTAAGAAAGGTTGTGTTATCCCTATCCAAACTTAGAATAAAAAGAAGACAAACATGTTTTGACGGTTATTTTTGACGGTTATTTTTGTTTAGACTTCGATTTGTCCCATGGTTCTATTAGAGACTGGGCCCCGCATCTCTACAAAAATTATCTGAGGTCCACCATATTAGAGGCAAGGGATAGATCGAAGTATAAACTTGGGCAAATGTATCAATTTTGCTTCATAAAAGCTCGTTATGGCATGATTCAATCCCTAATACAATAAAATAAATAGAAAACCATCAAGTGGTATGATGTTCTCATGCTCTCTCCCAATGTTGAAGTCGAGGTTTGAACTCTTGTAATCGCCAAAAAATCCTAAATAAATGGATTTAGGAATAGTCCAGGGAACACTGTGCAATGCTATTAAAAGAAATCCTTAATAAAAGTCCATAAACCTTTCAATTTGTATGTTCCTACTTTTTTTTATGGGATAGCACACCCGGTGTAATTTGGCACACCCTCCTAGCAATCTCATTTCATATTGCCAAAATTTACCAAACCGGGTGGGTTTGGTTGCAGAATTCACAATTTCGAGGACTTTATAATCTCATGAGCTTTCTTGTTTTGCAGAATTCACAATTCCATGTATTGTTTGGCATTATCCCAAGAATCTTAAAATTGTATATGTATAGAATCTAGGATTAAAAGCGAACTAATAATCCTATAAGTTTCCTAGAAAATTTGCTGGAAAAGTGATTCCTATATAAAACTGATAAACATACTGTACACGTAAACTTATCAAGTTTTCATTTCACAAAATCCTATAATAAGTTTCTTTTCAAAAAAAAATAAAAATAATAAGTTTTCACTCAGAGTATGGAAAGGTAATTCCCCGGAATCCCCTAACCATAAATCCTGCCTTTCCAAATTCCATGTTTTTGTCTTTAAATCAAAATTTATTAAAATTAAAATTAAAAATTTAAAAGCTGGCACTCATGTTGCTTGCACACCCATTATTCAATTCATAAGCATTTGAGATTTAAGAAGAGGTAATAAGGGAAGTGAGGGTTAAGTTGAAATGCACTGTTGTGATTGAAAAACAAACAACTAAAGGTGATGCGACATCAGAACATTCATATCAATAAGAGACTTCCAGTTTATACATGGCTAGTACAGGTTCCGTCCTGATAGGAGCCACAGACAATTACTTTCTTTAAATTCTAAACTCAAGTTGCAAAGTTCCAATTTTGTACAGTATTGCCATCACAGACCCTTCTCTCATTAAATATGACCAAATGAAGATTCGCTCCTCAGGTGCAGCCAACGAAATCCTGCATCATCTATAATGGACGCAATTCCTACTGTTGAATTCATTTTCCCTGCTATCTTCCATGCACATAAACCAATAGCAAGATCAAGATACTGAGCATCTCTATCTTGTTCACGACCGTTAGGATGTTCAATTTGTTCACCACTCTAATGACTTCCAAAACCTGGATTCGCTGGACATTATGCCATAAATAACCCAAAAACAACAAAATCATCAAAATTAATGGCATAATAAGAGAACCCCAAGGGTGAACTTCCAGAACAACTCGAATATGTGTAGTGAGCTTGATGTTTGCGCTATATTTCTATGTGATTAATAATGAGATTACCGATTCAGACAACCTTTGAAGTTTGAACCAATGAATTTTACCACAACTAATCATGCCCACTTTATGTTGTAATGAAATTTGTATATAGACGTCCTAGCATACTGTTGTAATGATAAGACTGGTATTTAGCTATTGTATAAGCACAAATGATATAGTTAACAACTAACACCGAAGTACTGTGAAATAATCTTACATGTCCAGAGGAAGAGCCAACTCTATGTATTTGTTTGTAACAATACAATATCGAGACAAACACTAGATTGGAATCCAACAACAACCCGTACAATTATTGACCGCATTAACATATCAGAACTACTTTATAGAAATGAATACACATTTAAAAAACTTAATATTATCATTTCTTTGAAGAGAATTGTTTTCTCAAGTACCAAAGCATGGTATGCTTCCTTCAATTTTGCTAGTGAACTGCTCATTGTATTGTCTTGTATCCGACCGAACCGACTACCCAGCTCCAAAGCCAGGGGGGCCAAACTGGAAGGAAATGACTCTAGATATATGAAACAATACCGGAACTTAGTGTATATAGTATGTTCGTCAACAAATTGAAAATTAACAAAAACCAACAAACAAATACTCATAAGGTGCAGTTGGACGTTCTCATACCTAGTGCAAATGCATTTCCATATTCTGATCCAAGATAGTATAAACTATTGTTATACACTGAATATGACCCGTGCATTTGCTGAGATGTGCACCGTGGATAGAGCCTAACCTCTTTCAAGATTCTGCGAAGTACGAATCAAATACAGAGATTAAATTTTGTTAATAAGAAGCCTGCAAACGAAAATGTTTTAGAAGAATGCTTCACTCACTAACCATCTCCTAAAAGAGATTAAAGGCCTGAACGATTAAAACTCTGTTGCAATGACCATTTATGGTTGCAGTGAACAACTGACTGGCTAGTCAGTACCATTAACCATCTTCTTCGAAAAATAAGTTTCAATTGGTAATCTTTCTCGGTGAAGAATCTCTTTCCAGCATTTTCTCAAACACTTCAATGGCATAATCATGAGTCCAAACTCATACCTTCCTCCAAGGTTATCATTAATCATTTACGATTGCAAGATACTAAAAATTGAAAGATATGTCTTGTGCGAACATTGACATTATGTAGTGTAAATTGTTGTGCATAACACAAATAAATTATTACAGAAACCACAAATGAGTACATCAAAGTTCGAACTATAGACCCATTCAAATTTTGTTTCTCTTAATTCAGTCAAATCCCCTGTCACTACAACCTCATGCACCCGATTATGTGCATATTTTGTAATAACATTTCCCCTCTTTGATATTAAGTCAATGTATATTCCCAAAACACAACAAACATTAAAATGGAATTCCCACGTAATTCACCAGAAACAAAGAAATGAAGAATAATGGACATCAACTCAAGTTACCATGAGTTAATATTTGTGCTTTGAACATATCTCCCGTTTCTCTTCCCTGCTGAATTGCAGATGACAGTTGTAATCACCCTGCAAATTCAACAAATAATTTAGGTATTCAATTTAGTATTTTAGAGTTATGGGTACATATTTGATAATCACTCATTTACAGATTTCATAATCTAGACAGGAATGAACAAAGTCCAGAAACCCAAAAAAAAATCAATTGAATGAACAAAGTAATCAATTAACTTGAATGATATGAAATCAAAAAATAGATGGGGTAAAGTTATGGTTACAGATTTTATAATCACCCATTTACAGATTTCATGAGCAAAGTCCATAAACATTGGGTCTCTTCATGAACAATCAAAAAAAAAATCAATTGATTCTAACAATCAAAATTTTAAAAACACCATTGAATTACCTAAGATGTTTGGAACTCTGATGATTTTCTGAATCCAACAATCAAAACCTACATCAGAACGATAATAATCTTATTAAAACTCAAAGCAAATCAATAATCTTATTAAAACTCAAAGCAAATCAAACTATCACCGAAAGAATAAAATAAAAGATAACCAACCATTACCTAGTAATGCTGAAATAAAATGCGACTGAAACTGAGAAAGATGATCACCTCGTCTAGGGTTTATGTAGTGGAACATTTTTGAAAGGATCCTGTTGCATGTAAGTTTGAAGTTATTACCGGTTCTTTAAAGCAAATCTTTTTTGTATTCGTAACTGAAGAGGATCATAGGAGGGAGAGAATATTATTGAAAACAACTCAATTATCAGGCAGATTGATGCCCTAAATTGGTGCTGGTATTAATGGTTTTGATAACGCACGGAGAGATAATAATGGATGAGTGATTCTGGACGGTTGGACGAGGCGTTAAACATGGGTTGATTCTTAGCCGTGATTTGTTTCTCAATTTTCTGAATTTTGAGAGCAAATGGTGGTCGTTGATCGCACTAAGAAACTCATCCACAACCATGGGATTTTACAAAAACCATTTGTTTTTGTAAGATAGATGGAATAGAAATTGAAACTACTGAACACCTTTTATTTCACTATCAATATGCTAAGGAAGTATGGAATTCAGCTCCTAACTCTATTTCTTTGAATATAATAACTCAAATAAGATTCCAGACATGTGCAAGGACTGGTTTAAAATTCCTAGAAAGGAAATCTCTTTAGAAAAATTCCTAGAAAGGTTTATTTGGAAATAAAGATGCAGTAGAGTCTTTGAGGAAAAATCTAAAACAACAACCAGTTTGACCTTAGAAATTCAGGGGCATATCTCCTTCTGATCTAAGAGAACTAGTAAACCCGACAAGCCTAAGAAAATTCACAAGACGATTAGTAACCAGACCTGACATCACCACGAATGGACACTCTAAAAATTAATATAGATGCGGCATGGATATCAGAAAATTTACCTTCTAGTTATGCCTTAATTATGAGGAATGATGCAGGAATCTCAAAAGGAGGTAGAGCAGAACAATCATGTAGTACAGACCTTCAAGAAGCGGAAGCTATATGAGTGATGCAGGCATCAATTTGGGTAAGGGACAAGGGAATTAAGAATTTTAGCATTGAAGGATGTTGTGAAAGTCTTTTCAACTACTTTCGTGGGAAGAATTCAGACTTTTTTTGGCGTGCTAAAGCTTGTCTTGAGGAGGCAGAATGGATAGCAAAATCTTGCAGCAGTTTTTTGTGTTTGCATTTTCTTCATAGACCAGGAAATATGATAATAGATACTTTAGCTAAAAACTCCTATGTAAGAAACATAAATTCTACTTTGAACTGGGCTCTCCCACAATGTATTCAACACCACCTATCAGTAGATAAATCTAAGATTAAGAGATCTCTGCATGGATCGATATTAGATGGATCTATTTCTTTTGGAATGCACGCTTAGCCTAAGTTTTAGTCTTTAATGAAAAACCTTTATCACAAAAAAAAAGAAAAAAAAAAGGGGGGACTTGAAACTTGTTTGTTTGCAGCTGACTCGGCGTCTGGGTCTGAGTCAACCCCTGACTCGCGCCGAGTCAGCTGTCAGACTGTTTGGTTTGTAAATTTTGCAACCTCTGACTCGGCATCTGAGTCAGGTCCAACCCCTGACTCGGGCCCTATAGAGTCAGGAAAGTTAATGCCCCTGAGTCGCTGGCTATAACCTCTGAGTCGTTGAAATTGGCAAAAATGTCCCGACGCTGTATATCAAAAAATTACATTTTCTTTCTCGTTTTCTTTGTTTCTTACGTGGAGAGCAGAGATGGGAGATAAGGAACCAAACTCTAGATTTATTCTCAACTATATCTCCTTCATATTTCTCAACAAATCCACTAATTGTTATCTCCGTCATCACTCTCATCTATCTTTCCATCTCTTTCAAATCATTTAAAAGCTTATTTTAGGATAATCATCATCTTCAGGTATAATTCTTCATCCATATTCAATTTTATATGGGTTTTATGTGATTTGGAACATGGATTTTTATCATACTTTCTGGTCGAACATGGGTTCTTTCATTTGATTTAGAACATGTTTTTTTTTGGATGTTCTGGTTGAATATTTGATGGTGTTTGTGAAAATGCCAAGGAGAAAATTGTTGTTGTATTTGCTAATTATGATAGAACATGGGTTTTTCCTTTTTATAGTTAGGATTTTAGACAGTACAACCAGGAGATTTCATTTTGTTTTTCCTTTTTTTATACTTGCTTATGAGCTATTTGTGTAATTTGTGATGATTGGAGGTGGTGGTGGGTGGTATACCGTGTTTGGCTATTGTTGTTAGTGTCAATCTATTATGCATGTTGTCTTTGTTAATTTATTTATAACTCTTACCGAGGAAATGAGCTTTAACTTGTCAGTCCTCGGATATTTTTGCATTGTTTAGAAATAGCTCTAAATCTGCAAGGCCTTAACCAAGTGATCCTGTCCGGAAATATCAGAAAAGAACAAGGATGTTAATGTATGTTAAACAGGTTCAATGTATTGTGCAAGTGATACCCAAAAGAAGAAAATAGTATTTTCAAAACAAATTAAGCTTGAATTAGATATAGATGGCCTGATTAGTATCTAACGTGGAGTCGTGGACTTGTGGCCTCTACCTCTGTTAGTTACACATATCAACTTGAGTACAAAAATTTCGTCTTAACTAAAATGTTATTCAATGAGACGCCACTGGCCCTTTCCTCTTACAAAAATGCTTAATTTGTTTAGTGTGGAAAAACCACCAAGTTTCCTTTTGGGGAAACTTTTAATATGGACCATTGAGACCCACTATAAACCTTAATTAAGGTGGTTCGATGGATAATTAAGATCCTGCCCAATTATCCACTTTCTCTGAGATGTACTTGAGGAGAGATTTGGGTGGCTTTACTTTGTGCATGTTTCCTTGAGGGGGAAGGAGACATAAATGTAGTCATGCACAGAAAGCAGCAATGGCATTTACTATTCAAATTTTTTGGCTATAATCTTTGCCTAACTCAAAAAGCCTTATTTCAAGTTTCAACTTGTTTAGAATCTAGATATAGGCCTGGTTGTCTGCTCATTTCCTTAGTAAGAACTGACCCAACACTTATATCTTCCGAGGAATACACAAAATGGAATATTTTGCAGGTTGTCATGGCTAGTTAAATGGTTTGTACCACCAAATACTCCCAACTTAGCAATTCTGATATTAGGACAGTAGTGAGGACCGATAGGCCGTAACGATTTGGTGCCAACCATTGCTTTTACTTTTCGCTATCAAAGACTCTTTTCTTAGTTCCTGCTGTATATGGATTAGTGATCATTACTTTTGTATGGTGCAGGTAGTAACATTAGCTCATTATGCAGTCAGTTATTGCTATCACTGGATTCTAAAGCAGGTACTACTCTTTCAGTTCGGTTTCGGTAACATAGACGTAAAATTTTTCTACAATTCTACTGGCATGTTACAAATAATTATTTAAACTTCTCATTTGTGCCACCTTTACGTTTTACTGTGAACTTTGTTTGTTTGAGATTGATTTGCCATTTTAAGCTTTCATCCATAATGAGGACAAGAGTGCTAATTAAAAAAAAAGATAATATGTTTACTTTGTTTGCTAGCACTCTCTTATATGTCGTTTGCCTTTATCTTCATTTTAAACCCGTATATACTGAACGCATAAAGATCATGCTTAGTGGTAATTTTACTGTCTGGTACTTCGCAGTAGTTAGCACACTTTTGTTTCAAATTACCCCTGCCTTTTTTTTTTTTACTTTATGCTAGTTCTCTATGGATAAGAAAGAAGACGAGAAAGCGAATAAGATAACTTTTAGGAGCGTCCCGGAATTTAGAGGGCTATTTGTTGACCAATGTTTGGCACAAGCTACTGAGTATGGGTTTTCTGGAACTTCCTTGAAACAAACTTCGTAGGGAAATTTGTGCAAGTTCTTTTCTGAGAAGTATGAGTGCACTATCTCACACAAAAGAAATTGAGAAACCACTGGGATTACTTGCGCAACCAATATGTTATGTCACTTGGTCCCGTCTCTTAGCAAGAAACAGAAGAAAATGCACTATCAAAATGATATGAATGAGACACAGGTGGAAGTGAAGAAAATGCACTATCAAAATGATATGAATGAGACACAGGTGGAAGTGGAAGGGGAAACATAAGAAAATGCAGCTCGTCTGTTTGGTCGATAAGAGCAAATATATATGAACAATTTACGCGATGAGATAGCTAGTCTCCTTTAGATTTTATTGTTTCTTTTATGTTTTTAGGACTTTAATCTTTAGATTTTGTTGTTTTATGATGTCTAATATGTTTAATTCCATCAAAAAGGAAGTTGTTTAGACTGCAATGGAACAATTTGTGATGTTTCAGTAGTGATAAATGTTATGGTTTAGAATGTACACAAGGACATTTTCTGTCCAAAAAAATCCAGTCAGCTGAGTTAGGTCTGACTCACAAAACAAACATATTTTCTGACTCAAACCTTAGTAAGTCATATCCAGATGAGTCAGGTGATTTCACTCAGATCCAGACGACTCAGATCCAGACGACTTAGATGAGTCAGCTGCAAACAAACAAGGTGTTGGTAAAAATAAATTACGGGGCGTTGTAAATTCATCCGAATTGGATCGACAGGCCCAGGCCCAATTCGGTAAAACCTAGGAAGATAAGAAAGATGGCTCTACGAAGGGGGCACCAACCATACTCTAACTTACACCTACAGGCGACCAAGCGCTACCACCACCACCAGCAGCACTGATTTATCTCTCTTTCTTTTTTTCCCCCTTCTCATTACACCGTAAAAAGTTCAATCTAACTCTCCGGTATAAAAGTATTTTGTAGGTTGTTCTACGGAAAATATGGCTAGATAGCTTCCGTTCAATACAATTAAGCTTTTCCTTTTGAGGTGGTTGAATCTTCAATATCTACCGTTAGTACTAGGATCTTGTGTTCACTGTCATCTTCTTCTTTCTTGATCATAATTTTGAAATCAACATTGTTAGATTGGCGCAAGAAACAATCATGGCAAGCGGTCAGGTAGTTATGCGTGCTAGGTATAAGAACAATGGTGTCAGGGATCCTGGCGTTCAAGGAGTTCTTATTATGGTACTAACCCTAAATTATCATTTATTGATTTTATGAAATTGATATTCATGACTCGTTTTTTCGCAGATTGATTTACTGTTTGTTATGCCCTAAAGTAGTATATTAAGTAGTATCTATTTTGCACGAACTTCGTATACTTGGGAGATTAATTTCATAACCTTGAGCAATGTTTATCTAATGCTTTGAAAGATTTATGCGATTTACACATTGGAGTATATTGAGTAGTTATGTCATTGTGAAAGGAACTGAGATTTCAATGGGAAATATTGGAAGACAAAATGTAATTATCTTTTGGTGTTTGATACAACTCACAAGTGTCAATGGAAAAATCTTTGCAATTTTTAGTATCATGAATTAGTAATTTTGTATAATTTGTCCTGGACCAAATTCGTTTAGTTGGTTTCTATGTATTTTGATACTTGAGCTTTAGATATGGTGATAGCTCGGTCATGAGCACATTTACTCGTCAACTTTTTTAGCCATTGCGTGTATGTCTCTTAAACAATCAATTAAGCATTCTTTGTAAATTGTCCTTGTTGCAGACAGAGGACAAACTTGATTTCTCACCCGATGATCCTATGCCATCTGCAAAACTCAATGTTGGGTTTAGATCCATTAAAGGTAATCCTTACCGGAAATGTGTTTCTATTCACAGATTTTAGATAGTTGTTGTGTAATGGGGGAATTAGTGTCATTAAACTCAAGAACAACTTTTGATGTCATGGTTCTTAATAGCCAAAGTATGTCTTTTCTTCTTCTCTATTGGTACTATTATGAACTTGATTTTTATTTCTCAAAGTGATAATCTAGGGATAATGATGAGTGAACTCAAAGCCTCCCTTATATTTGAATAATGAATTCTCTCTTTTCTGTTGCTAGCATTAAGGGTGGATTTTCTTTTGGTGTAGTGGATCTTCTTATTGTCATTCTGTTTGTCCACATAATTATTCAGGTCACAAATTTAGCAGGGAGGGAAGCCAAAGACAAGCGCTACTAATGCTTACAGGGGTAAAGGATTTAATGCTGTTCTGTTGTTGTGTGAATTATTAGTTCTTATAATTCTATAATGTTTTTACCTTTATGCATGTTTTATTGTTCTATTTGAGCAGATTGCTCTATTGCTTTCTTTTTTATCTAGTACTCATCTCAAACTGCATCTTGGGCAGCTCTTTTGACACCATTTTGGACAGCTGGTCTCACTGGGGCTACATGTGCCTGGAAAAACTCTGATCTTTGTTGACAATAATCTTTATAAACTGGTCTTGTTTTTACCCCGATTTTTCCGGTCAAGCGTTGCTTCCCCTAAGTTTTAGATTTTTTTTTTGTATATAGAATTTAGTATTGTTGGAAGGATTCTAATCTGTTGGATGATATTCTGAAAGTTGGCTGTAGAAATTGGGTCCTAAGAGCTGTCCAAATAGGAAGGTTCTTCTGGTGACCAGCTTATTTTTGTAACTTATCTGTTTTGGATCTTCATTATTGAAAACAAAACTGTTTTCCTTTGTGTTGTTTCAGAGCGATAAGAATTACACATTTGAGTTTGATAGATTTACTGAACGTGATATATGCCGAGATTTTGTTGGTAAGTTTCTCTCCTGCCATGATTATGGATTTTAACAGTCACTTATACTATTGACTTAAAACCTATTTATGTATTTGTCGAGGTTATTAGCTAAATAATAAGATGGTTACTTACATATCACTTCCCGTCATCTTCTATAAAACCTTTTATAGTTGTAGTGTTCTACCTGATGTCTTCCAAATGATGCTTTTTGCCTGAAATATGATACCAATGTTATAATGTCTCATATGTTACCAATGTTGTAATGTCTCACGAACAGGAAAGGTCCTTGGAAAGATCCAAGCTAAGGAATCATCTGCATCGGATGCCAAAGTGGATCCCGAGAAGTCTGCAACTACACTGCATGATGAGCAGCTCCGTCCAGAAGAAATGAAGCTTCGGATGAAACTGCTAGCTGAAAATAGGTAACAATGCTATATGTAAGCACATCTACAATTTCTTGGTTGAGTTCAAGATTATGGAAGATTCTTGAACTTGCCATTTTACTGTTTGTCGATGGTGTTAATTAATTTTTTTTGAGCAGTGAGTTGCAGAAGCTGCATAAGCAATTTGTAATTGGTGGTGTTTTGACTGAAGCTGAATTCTGGGCCACAAGAAAGGTTATGCATATATGATACTAGATTAATAATGTTTTTACATGCTTCAAGTATTAACATTCTTTTGTTGATGTCGTTTGTTTACAGAAATTGCTTGCTGTTGATGCCAGCAGGATGTCTAAACAGCGATTGGGGTTCAAAAGTGCGATGCTTGCAGATGTCAGGCCACTGACAGATGGCCGGGTACACCATGAATTTCTATTAATGTTTAGATTTCTTTCTTGAATACATCCCTCATAAACCCTTCAATTTAAATATATACATAATTACATACATACAAACATAATAAATTTTGCTCTAGAAGTCTGTAATTTTATCTTATTTTTGTCCTTTCCAGACAAACAAAGTCACTTTCAGCCTGACTCCAGAAATTATTCAGCAGGTATGTTATAGTAGGACTTCATTTTCTGGAATTGTTTGCCTGGTGGGTGCTTGTTTCAAAATTTTGTGCTTGTATTTCCTCGAGTGTTCTATGTACAGATGCATAGTCTGTACTGAGGGTTTGGCAGCGCTGACGTTCTTTTTCCCCACCTTATATGGTTGTAGTGTATACGTAGTTGAATGCAAACAGAATATAAATCGGAAAAATATCCTTTGATCCTCTTTTTAGTGAGAGTACAAGTACTACATTAGGGAATGTAATATTACCCCATATATAGATCTGTATCTTTTCAGTTGCCTTCACATTTTAGCTGACAGGTTTCTTTGATCATAAGTCCTTCTGCTCTATCAATTTGTGTGGCTCTGATATCTAATTTTTGGGCAAAGAGGTTCAGTTGCAATCATGCAAATGCAAGAGAACGTATGAACATTCTTCTCGTAAAAAGCCGAGGAAAGTAATAGTTTAAGTTTGCTGATGTGACCAGATTTTAAATTAGGGTCACAATCTCAGGTACATAGTTTTTAAATTAGAGTCACAGTCTCAGGTACATAGTTTTTTAATTAGGGTCACAGTCTCAGGTACATAGTTTTGACATTGAAAGCAGTGTTACCTTTTCTGTTCATGGCTGTTACAAAGACAATATTCACCATTGAATGGATTCGGTTTGAGAATGTTATAGTTGTTCTCTACTAAATGGCCTTGCCATTTAAAGCTTCTCTTACTTTCTTAGTCAGGACATAATTCCACGTGTTAGTAATTGAATCTATCTATTACTCTTATTTCAGTTTTTTACTTCTTGAACTACTGTAGCAAATTAATGGTAACCAATCAATCTTATTTACATTAGCTAATAATTTTGGGCACTTTCCTTTTAGGCTTTAGTTGATGGATTTGATTCTTTGCAGATTTTCACTGAAAAACCAGCTGTTCATCAGGCATTTCTGAAATTTGTCCCAAGCAAGGTAAGCGGATATGTCCTCTTTTGTCTGTTATGTGCCAAGAATTTAACTCATGAACTAATATACGGGTTCCTTCTCTCTTTAGCTATATACCTATCATCATGTGATTCTCATGTTCTCTGCTTTGTGATTTTGTAGATGACTGAAAAGGATTTCTGGACGAAGTATTGTAGAGCAGAGTTTCTTCATAGAACAAAAAATGCTGTTGCAGCTGCGGCTGAAGCTGCTGAAGATGAGGAGCTCGCTGTCTTCCTGAAGCAGGATGCCATATTGGCCGGTGAAGCTCGCCAGAAGGTTCTTTTTTTTTCTTTTGTTTTTTGTGTTTTTTGGTATAATATGATAGAAAATGTTACCGTAATGATATACTTTCTTTTTTCGTTTCTTTTTTCCTTTTAGATGTGCATTATAATTTCCAATTCGGGTGCAAATGATTTTTTCCATGCTGCTACTTTTCTCGATTATACACTTCTCATATATTATTTATACTTGTTGTTGACACATTCTGGACTTGCAGATCAGGCGTGTTGATCCAACATTAGATATGGAAGCTGATGAAGGGGATGATTACATACATCTTCCGGTACAACACCTATACCCTCTAAATATTATTTCTGGGCTATTCTCATTATGGACTGAATGACTCTCTCTTTATAACATCTAATCCAAATGCTATGCAAAATATAGAAAAGATGAAAACTGGACAGTTAGGTTTTTTTTTTCTTCTTGTTCAGAAGTCTGAAATTTTTTTCACATTTTTTTTTTAATTGCACCATTTGTACTGCAAAACAACCCCAAGAGGTGCTCTAAAAATACCCTCCCTAGTATTCAGTAGGTGTCCACTATTGCTGTGAGTTGGGATAGTATAACTGTTAAAGCTTGCTTTCTCGAATCTTACGTAATTTAAGTTACCTTAAATGAAAGAGGAGAAGGGATAGTAGTATAACTGTTAAACCTTTCTTTCTTGAATCTCACGTGATTTAAGTTAACCTTAAATGAAAGAGGAAAAGGGACAGTATAACTGTTAAAGCTTGCTTTCTTTGAATCTTACGTGATTTAAGTTAACCTTAAATGAAAGAGAAGACAAATTCTCTCTCCTGGACATAATTTGAATGGATGCCCACCAGTTGTTTCTAGAATCACATCATATGTTTTTGTCAGCTTGAAAGACAACTTTCTGTTTCCAATATCCGTGATTTAAAAACACCCACCCAATGTGTAATTTGGTGCACCAACATGCCGGGCAGGTACCCTTACTGAAACAGCCCTGTTTTTTTTTTCTTTTGCCAATTTTAGCAGAATTGACAATTGGCAAACAAATTCGTTCTTCTTTCTGGTACATCTTCTATTGTGTCTTCGTGTGTTCATTTTCTCCATTTTAACTTCTGCTTACATTTTTGTTGTATGTAGGATCATGGAATTTTTCGCGATGGGTCCAAGGAGTTTACTGATTCCGAATATGAACAATATAAGAGGACTCTCGCACAAGATCTTAACCGACATGCAGCAGTGGTCTTGGAAGGACGGACTTTGGGTCAGTGGTCCTCATTATCTTCTGCTGCGGTTTTATTTTTATTTGATATGGCTTAACTTTTGGGGTCATTTTGACCAAGGTAGTATCAATACATTATTTCTGATTCTTAGATATCTGCATACTTCTTAATTCCAGCTTTTTCTTTCTTTCTTTCTAGACAATTAAGCAGATTCTGGCATTTCTCATACCCTTTCTTTGTTCTTCTTCATGAATGTGCATGCAGATATGGAACTAGGGGACACACGAACTGTAGCAGAAGCGCTTGCCAAGTCCAAAAAGGGTTAGCAATGATAATTTGGATATGTTGTTTTACGTTCTTCATTTTGTTTTCCAGCAAAGTAGTAGTAGTGTGAAAAATTGAAACGTTTGTTGCTTTGCAGCCGACTTAGCTACTCAAATGTCTGATGAGAAGGCAAATCATAGTCGTTCGGAAAGGGCTTCTCGAATGGCTGAAATTGAAGATCTTCAAACACCTAATAACCTTCCATTGGCACCTCTGAATATTAAGGATCCACGGGAGTACTTTGATTCTCAACAAGCTAATGCACTCAAAGCCCTAGGAGATACGGCAGTTGGAACAAAAACAATCAATTGTAATGTGAGCACGGCACAAGCATATGGGTTTTTGAGGAAGTCAATCTCTGAGATGAAAGTAACAGGATTGAGTGATCCTGTAATTGAGTCGGAAGTTGCTCGTAAGGTTCTTATTGGTTTGTCTCAGCAGTTATCGAGTACCAAATATAATCTTGGGAAGAATCCACAGGAAAGTATCCTGGATAGACTTCCGAAGAAAACTAAAGAAGAGCTACTGCACTTCTGGATATCCATTCAAGAATTATTGAAGCATTTCTGGTCATCATATCCTATTACAACAACATACCTTAATGCCAAGGTAAGCAGACTGAAGGATGCCATGGCAGATATTTATCCCAAGCTGCAGGGAATTAAGGAATCCGCACAATCAGATTTTAGGCATCAAGTTTCTCTCCTAGTTCAACCAATGGTGCAGGCTCTGGATGCTGCATTTACTCATTATGATGCAGATTTGCAGAAGAGATCAATGAGGAGCTGAGTAAGATAAAATGGTTTTGTTTCTTGCACCTTCATCTTGTTCCAGATTGTTGATAGCCTACCCTACTATACACGGACAAACATTTAAGCTTTGCAGATAATCCAAGTAAAAAGGAAGATTTCACTCCAAGAAGAAAAAAAGTTGAGATTAATTTTTCAGTTTGTTACAGAGTAAACAACTTGTAAAGTTGATGTGATGAATATGAGAAGTGGAATGCAACTGAAGAGGGGAAGAGGATTGTAGATATCATTGAAAGTTTTAAGAAACAGGATGACAAGAAAAGAGACTACGAAAGCCCATGGAAGAAGAAGTTGAGCTGATAAGGTTAAAGATGATAAAAATCAAGAGCGAGAACAAGTTGAAGATGAAGCTGGAGGACATAAGGATGCCAATCACTACTTGGAAAATATAGAATGCCTGCTGATCAATCATCTTGCATATTAGTGATGCATGTATTTCACCTTTAAAGGCTTTGTGTATTTCACTTTTGAACTCTCGTAGCTCAAGATTAACAGGTAGTGTAGTATGGTTCCTAATGAAAGTTTTGAGTAATATTACCGAGTTATTTCATAGTCTTTCTTTTCTCAAATTCTATGTTGCTCTCTCAATTATTAAGTTCTAACTTTACAAAATGCTTTTGTTAGCGCGGGGTTGAAATCCTCAGTATTACAAATATAAAGTTCTTCCATAGTCTTTCTTTGGCGTTGTTGAGGACCGTCCACTCTGCCAGTGCTAGAATGATGTTATTTCTTCCCTTCAGAACTTCATCCCATTTTGCTGACTAGGGATGCGGGCCGGCAACACTTGTTTGACACAAGAAAGGTGTCACGTTATAATCAAGTAGAGATGATTCTTCATCTGAATCTCCACTTACGCGTCCACTCATGCAATTAACACAATAGACACGTAGTCAATACCTAATCGCCACCTCAATATCCAAGCCACAGTATAAAATCACATGCATTTTGAGAATTTCATTCCACAGCAAATGTTTTCTCGTGTAAGAATCTCTTCATCAAGAATCTTATTTTCTATTCCTACTTCTGCTAAATTAGGCGATCGGAATTTTCTTTTAGATTGTCCTCGGAAATCTGACTTTCCGGTCTTACACACTGAAGTTCCGGCAAAAACAGAAGGAATACTGTTCAGGAGAATGGCTTCAGGAGGACAACAATTTCCACCTCAAAAACAAGAACAACAACCAGGGAAAGAACATGCTATGGATCCTACTCCACAGTCCACTGCTCAGGATTACAAACCCGCTAACAAACTACGAGTACTCTTAAACTCTTTTGGTTTTCACTAATGTAGTTCATCTTTTTACTTTACAGAAAACTAAAAGTATTAAGGGTCTGGATCTTTTTTGCAGGGGAAGGTTGCATTGGTAACAGGTGGAGATTCAGGAATAGGAAGAGCTGTTTGCAACTGCTTTGCACTTGAAGGTGCAACAGTTGCATTCACTTATGTCAAATCTCAGGAAGAGAAAGATGCTAAAGATACACTTCAGATGATAAAACAAGCAAAAACAAGTGATGCTAAAGACCCAATTTGTATACCAACTGATTTAGGTTATGATGAGAACTGCAAACGAGTTATCGATGAAGTTGTTAATGCCTTTGGGAAGATTGATATTCTTGTTAACAATGCTGCTGAACAACACAAAGCAGGTTCTATTGAAGATATTGATGAAGAGAGGCTTGAAAGGGTTTTTAGGACTAACATCTTTTCTTATTTCTTCCTGACTAGGTAGACTAACATTTACTCATCCATTATTGTTCTGTAGTTAGCTTGTTGTTCCTGCGAGATTTCTGTGCAGTACTCTAAAGTGTCAGATATGTGTGTATAGGCATGCACTGAAGCATATGAGAGAAGGAAGTTCAATTATAAACACAACATCAGTGACTGCATATAAAGGGAACCCAAAGCTACTTGATTACACCTCAACAAAAGGAGCCATTGTTGCCTTCACCAGAGGTTTAGCACTACAGCTAGTAAGCAAGGGAATTCGCGTTAATGGTGTTGCTCCTGGACCAGTTTGGACACCGTTGATACCGGCTTCATTTAGTGAAGAGGAGTCTGCCAGTTTTGGTAGTCAGGTGCCTATGGGGAGAGCAGGGCAGCCCCATGAAATTGCACCGTCTTACGTGTTCTTAGCTTCAGAAATCGACTCCTCTTACATTTCTGGACAAGTTCTTCATCCTAATGGTGAATTCATGATTCATGCCAACTAGGTTTTTCTGACTACTAATGCAATCAGCAGTTGGTGATTATAAATGTTGTTGTTTTGCAGGTGGTACTATTGTGAACGGTTAATCCTCCATCAATTCCAAAGTTAATCAGTAGAATTTCTGTTCTCCCCCTATGTTGGTGTCATGTGTTTCTAGTGAGTTGCTATATGGATTACTGTCAACTACGTTCTTGTAAGCTAATATCTAGTGTTTCTGAGTTTTTAGTAAATGAACTGAGATCAATAAATAAGCTGTTGCTGTTTACCCGGCTCTCCAGTCTTGCAAAACGAATTCGTTTTCAGATTCTTCAGAAAACCATTTTGGAGGAGGATGGCTTCTGAATAACATACCGGAGACCCAAGTGCATACACCACATTCTACCATTAAAGACTAATATCATTGCTCAAAGTCTTAAGACTACTAAACCCTAAGAAACGCCTGCAACAATTAGTGGATAGCAATAGCAGTGAGTAATGGACTTCTAAGGTAAGCAACAATGTAACACTGTTAAAATCAGATAAACTCCAACTTGCAGTTGGTTCATTCAACTTGCTTTAATGGACTTGGAAGACTCTCAAAACGGATAATTTTTTAGATCAGCCCTTGATCACCCGCATCCATATTTCTAACACTTCCTCTGATTATTATTCTGACACCCCTCTGATCCTAGATCTAGACCTAGGTAGGAAGTGTAGTTGTCAAATTTATGTACTTGTGCATTATAGCTATGTTAAAGAACAATTGGCCGAATCAGAAAGAAAGAAACTTGCAAGAGTGATGCTGAAGACCCAAGTTTGTAGACTATGGAAATTCCGATTAATCAACTCAAGTTTGTAGCCTAGGGAAATTGCAATCAAGTAATGCTCGTGTGTACCTTGATATGCTATATTTTTCTATGTCCATGTGAATGGTAAGCTACACTATAAAGTGTCTTTTCCAAGTCAAGTTAAACGAATGCCGTTTTTCATTGTAGTTATTGGTTTTAAACTTATCCCAAGTTTCAGAGAGTTTCTTCTGAATTTTACTGGTAAGTACAAAATTTTCAGTCAAGCAACAGGCTTAAAAATAAGAAACAGAAAAACTACATAGACTGACTAAATTTTGATTGAAACAGCAAATGACTGACTAGATTCTGATTGAAATAACAAATGAATGCATAAAAACATAGCAATAGCAACACTGCAACTAATATACAAACAAACAACAAAAGGGAATCAGAAACAGAATGGCCATTTTTTTTTTCAGCTTTCAAGTCTGGAATTCTTACTTTTTCCTTTTTCATCAAATGTGGTGGCTAAATGATCAAGGTGAATTATCGAAGCAGATCTCAACACCACTTCCCCCGATTACAGCTATCTGGCAATGAAACCCACATGACTCCAGCTCTGCTATGACTTTGTCAATAACATTTACAGATAGCACTGAAATTATTTGGTCAAGGAGATGCACCATTAATGAAGTAATTCACATGCTATCAGAATGTTACTAAAAGAAAAGGAATAGTGCTACAATCATGGCACGACGTTGTGTAGTTGAACTGTTCCACGGATGGATCACATACAAAGGTATCTAGTTTGCTTATAAAATAGACTTATTGTGATGGAGAATATATCAGCAGGCAACGCAAGTCGTTCATGGCATCCACTAAACTATAACGGACAGCACTCTAAGGTAGGGCATTCATGGGGTATAATTAGAAATGATTAGGGAAAGTTAGATTCTTTAAACCATGCATATCAAAGAAAAAGAAGGATACATGTAGGTAACAACGTCAGAACACAGCCTCCTCCGCCTGCCCCAGTCAGCTTGGAAGATAGCTTGTACTTCAGAGTCGTTCGCAGAACTGTTTCTATAGAAGCATGACTAACCCCCATACACTGAAGCAGCCCTTGGTTCATCTCCATCAATTCTTCCAGCTTCTCTTCCTTCTCAGTTAGCGAGAGGGGATCAGCAGCAGGTGATTGGATAATGGAGGATAACTCCTTACTGATATAGTCAACTGCTATAAATACAGCATTCATAGCTTCTGGATGTCTCAATGTTCTCTCTGATACACCAGCAACTAATGCCTTTGTGTTCCTACCGACCTTTGTATTAGTGATGAGCATCCTTAGTGGCATACTGGACTTCATACGAGTCAATTTACCAGACTTGAACATAATCATATTGCCTGTTAGGAAAACAATGGTTCAAGTAAATTTCATGATTATTATATACATGGTTCTGCAATGTACACATTAATCCCTTAATATTATCAGCCTAAAGGAAGACTACCCCATACAAGTGTTAAGGGGCACGATGAGGATGGAGGAAAAGTAGTGCTAAAAAGGCGAATAAAAAATGACGATTTTCATATGAGATGAATTAAGAACGTACCGAATGTGCTTACTGTGTTGTCGATTCCTGATGGTTTCCCGTGAATTATTTTTTCTCCTTCGTACGCCCATTTGTTCACCAATTCCAGATTGTCCTCCCTGAAACTCAACCAACCTTTGTGTCCCAAATCTAAACTTACAGCACTTGTTAAAGCAAGCAATGCAGCTGAGACTGACACGCAGAATGATGCAGAAGAACCCAAACCGGAACCAAGTGGAAGAGTAGAAGTAACAATTGCTGTAGCAGGTTTGTAACTGATATAGGGAGGTAAACAAATCGAGGAGAAAAATGTAAGACACAAAGACAGAAAACAAGTAAACAACTAACAAATGTAGTAGGAACCCCAAAACTCAAAATGTATACCCATGAATTGAGGTGTACATCCAGAGAAATGCATAAAGACCAGAAGCAAGTTCGATTTTAGCCTCTGGGATATTTTGTTCTTCGACTAGACTAGCAATTGATTTCAATGACTCATGGGAACATGATTGTGGTTGAGAAGAAAGAGGATTCCCCAAATCAGGAAGCGCGTCTTTTATTTTTTCTACTGGCCATGAGAACTCTAACCCCATATCCTCGAGCTTAATTTTTAGTAATCCATCGCTGGCATCTACAAGAAATAAGGACACAATATTCAAAACCCACTGATTAATATAAAACATAAATAAAACCCAGTGCATAATGAAAACAGACAATTTTTCTTTTTGATGTTGGTAATTACCCAAGTGAACTAATAAAATCTTAAAACAAACACCAATCAGAAAAACCAAACAGGATATCGGAGTACTGAGTTCTGTAATTGTTTCCCATCATTCAGTTACTACTCCCATAAAATATAACTATTTTCAGAAAAATGCCAGGATTGCCTGGTACAGGGTGAAGAATCCCCAAGCTCTTTGGGTCCAAATTTCAAATCAAAGTACTTCAGAACCATGATGCCCTTCACTGCAATACTAAGCAATCAGGGTCACGGATTCGGTGTACGATTTAACAAGGCTTGTCAACATGAAGAATACTAGCTGATAGACTTGTCTCATCTTCTTTAAAGGTCAACTGATCACCATCTTTAAGATTACACTTTTGTTTCTCATCTTATTGATGAATCAATCCTAGTTATCTCTTTCCAGAACATGCCAAAAAGATTAAGAACTTTTAAGGTCCATACTCAGGGAGAGGCATGCTAATACACCCTACAACAAACTCAATGGGTTTCAAGGTGGAATCTACCTATAACGTGTTGATAAATCAATCTTTAAATATGATTCATATGAGCAGAAACAATAGCTGCATTCATGGTAAATCCCTGGTAATCATACAGAGCAGATAATCTTATGGAAAACTGTTCATGAAATCCTTCCTATCTGAAGTTATTTGCGCTCTTTTCTTTCTCGGCTTATAGCATGAAAGCACTCAGCATCTCTTTTTCAGATGCCCTTTTGCTCCTGCAATCTGGTTTGCTGAGCAGCTATCTCATGATAGACGGCTAGTTCACTTCATACAACAGTAAAGCCGCAGATAAACCACCATTTGAATCTTCTTTCCCAATTCCTTAGTATTCATAATAATCTTGTTTTTTTTGCTGCGCATCATGTGAACCCCACTAATCCCAATCCTCAACCTATATTCTCAACTCGCCTAATAATGCTGAATGAAACTATTAAACAGCCAGAATTAATTCTAACCAATTCAATTAACTGAAAATATTAGCAAGTCTGCTCTTGGAGGATAACAACTTTATATTCAACGTCATGCAGCAGCATTTGCTTCATTCTCATTGTCATCACCACCGCCAAATTTTCAAAGCTCGGCTTGAACAGCTTGTGAGTTCAAAAAACCCTATGTGAATGCTGATTTCAGTATCGAAAGTCAAAAGATAGAAACAAGTTATCATCAGAGACTTCCAACTTGATTGAATTAACCCCAGGACCCTAAAGACATGGTACTAATGAAACCATACAGCTCTAGCACACTATTTCAAGACAGTGAAAGGACTAAGAGGATAAGATTGGTTTCTCAGGGTCGACGAATCTCAAAAGGCTCAACTGACAGTTAAAGAGTGCTAAATTTGTACACATACAGATAATACTAGCTTTAAACAACATGACAGTTGCACGAAGAAGAGCAACACCAGCCAAAGGGTTTTTCAAGGCCATGAAATCCCACATGAAGCTAATAAGCTTATTCACAAGTCAAGTTACATACTACAGTCACAACCATAACAAAAGCTTGCCAATTTGTGTAAGTATGTTCCATTAGAAAAACAGACATGGCCCTCAGATCCTCTAGACGTAACATATATCATCAATCCAAACTATCCACTACAAACAAGTCTATCTTGAAATTTAGATAGATCACATATATACAAAGATCTATAATGTAATTAGGTTCCAGAACACGAAACCAAAAACCAAATACGCCAAGTAATTTCAGGAATAATACTAAAACCATATCAACCCTTAGTAACTAATAATACAACTACACAACACTAGATGACCGTGCGCGGTGGGGGCCGACGAAGAAACAAACGCAGAGATACCTGCTCTTGCATCCTTCCTATCTTTCACCACCAAACCCACCATTAATTACTTCAGTATCAGATTTTATCTCTTGGCAGCACACACAAATCAACTATTTCACCAAATGAGCAATATGAAAATCAAAAGAGTTTCCAGTAACTCTAAATTAACAAAATAACAAACATATTAAGAATTCCTGAGAGAAAGCAAACATACCAAGTCACTTATGTTCTGATGAACAAAGTTATATCATGAAAGACAAAGTTATCCCAAAAATAATAGTTTTGGACTGGTGATTACATACTCTTACCTAATGAAATCAAAAGACAAGCGAAAAATTGAAAACCATATATACTCTTACTAGACTACTGAACTGAAAAGAACATAAGGGTCTTGTGGGCATGACTATGTATAGTTCAACTAGCACCTTACCTAGTTAGACAAAAAAGAGAAATCCATTTCCTGTGCATTACATACAGCTCAAGAATGTGGTGTCGAAGATCTCCTTACCTTATAAACTTTATCAATTTCTTTCCACTGATTTCTCGTCTTCAAGTTCTAATTCCTCACAACCCCATGTTTCCTAATCCCAATCTCTAAAATAGTTGTCAATCAGCCCGCAAAGTACATGGCAAATCTGGTCGTATTAAACTGGTGGTTCAGGCATTTTATCAAGCACTGAATGTGCGTCTAGCAACTGATGAGGTTAGGTAATGGCTGCAGTGCTGCACTTTGGACACTACCCAAATGAAGTCCTTCTTGCAGAACACATATTCGATACAAACCCAATTTCTAATCGTAATCAACTTCTAAAAACACATCATCGCACCCATTCAACCATAGATTCAATCCACTTCTTCGAAAACATGTTCCGACAGCAACCATAAACAACTTCCTATCATCTCTGTTCACTCCTTACATCAAAGACAACAACCTAATGTTGACCCCTGTTTGTTCTTTTTTAACTGACCCCAGAGTTCGAGACTTCATCTTCTTAACCCGGCAGTTGAAGAACAGTTTCAGAAAACAGAATTTGCTTAAGAGTCCGAATCATTCAATCGATTTAGTGATTTAGTGAAAGCATAAAAAGGACTAATGCTAGGAAGAATTGATGAAAATCTAATAAACCTAAAATTGAACATAATCATGCATAGCTAACCCAAACCTAGTAATCCCAAATGCCTACTACTCAAATTGTAATTTCACCCAGATCACACAAAGAGATCAAAATTTCAGGAAAAAAAAGGGAAGGGTTTTCAAATCAAATTCATACCAGAATCACTTGGAATTTGGAGAGTAATTGTGGTATATAGATCAATTGAAGCAGCAACAGCAGTAGATCCATGAACGACAGCATGTTCACCAGTAAGAATGATTTTTCCGGGTGCTCGAGCTGTTACTTCCATTATTTTTTCCTTCTCTTGATGAAATTTATTCAAGATTAGAGTTTAGTATATAAAGATATCAATTTCGTTGAATCATCGTTCGCAAATTTGGCTCAAAATTTTCAAAAGAGGTTGATTGAGATATGTTTGATTGTTCGTTTGAAGTTAGGGTTGTTGGTGAAAAGTGTCGGGAGTTTTTTAATACAAACAGTCAGAGATCACAGCAGGTTATTCCTGGTCCAAGTGGGTTTGGCCAAACCCAAACGCGCACAGCTTTCGATGCTTCACTTTAAGTGGAGACATAAGCCAGCCCCCCGGTTAGACATGGCTGCTAGCAGTGGAGGCAACAAGCTGCTAGTTTCGGTGGCTCCGGTATACAACTGGATAGGTCTGTCAATGGAAGAATATCCATCGGATATTTAGAATTCTGATATTCGACAGGTTAAGCACTATCGGATATTCGATATCCGATAATATCCTATAGGATTCAAAATCAGATATCGATTCCGATAGGTTAAGCTATCGGATATTTATCCGATAATATCCGATTCTGACAAGAAAAACAACTATTGTCTGTAAAACATATGCAGAGCAGCAAAGGTGATATTTAAGTTAAATTTCTCATACATACCATCCAAATTGTCTTCAAAAAGTCTTAAAACATTACTCTTAAGTAGTTATGTCTCTAAGTAAGTCTCTTACACACACATACATGAAAAGAAACACAAGCAAATGCTATAGAAAGTAAGATAAGTATCTGTCACTCTCCTCTCCAGGCTCCAGCCTCTGACCCTCTTGAGTCTTGACTTCATTCGTCGTTGATTTTCAAATTTTCCATATCTGCATCCAGACAAACACACATAGATTAGATCCAAATTGAAGTGCTAACAAGTAACAATAAATAGAGATTAGTAGTATTTCAGAAAAAACATCTAAGTAGATAGTTTGTTTTGTACTGCTCATTGCTCTCTAAATCAAAACATACTGGTCAAAACCATCATCCGGTATGCTTTTCTCTTATGTAGTCATAACATATTTCAATATGAACTAAGAAGAATAACAGATTACAGATGTATCCATGCACTGATTTTAAGGAAAAAAAAAAAGAAAAAAAAATATGTTACCTTCACAAATGAAATCTGGCAACCAATCGCTTAAGCACAACAATGCTTCAACAAGCTCTGGATCTAATGAAGCTCTGTGTGTTGTAAGCACTCTACCACCTGCACTGAACATTGATTCGGATGCCACACTGGTGACTGGGATAGCCAAGACATCTCTTGCCATCTTTGCAAGAGTTGGGGTACTTAGGTGCATTTAGCTTCCACCAACTTAAGATTTCAAACAAATACTCATCTTTTGGTGAGCCTTTGCTAAGCATTGGTTCTTCTAAATACTTGTCCAACTCAGACTTCTCCACCTCAAATTCAATGTTCTCCATCATAAACTCAGCATATTCAGGATCACGTGCTTCATCTGGATTGTCTTAATCCATCATACTTGAGCTAGAGACAGAGCTGCGGGCGCCAAAATAGTGTTCATCTGCATTTGAGTTTTGTGAATCATACTTATAAAAAAGAGCTGTCAATTTTGTTTTGAATTTGTTATACTCCACTGCATAGCCAGTTCCATACAACTTCTTATAACGAAACTCTACCCATCTGGCTTTGTATCTAGGATCTAACACAACTCCGATGCCCATAACCAAATTACTTTCAAACCAATACACATCGAACTTCTCTCTCATCTTCAACCCCATTTCTCTGATATACACATACTCACTGTCTTCCCATTGTTTGATGCACTTGTTAACTTCATAGACCCCATTGTAGTACAGATTTGTAGTTGGATACTTCATCCCTGCAAACCTGGTTGAAACATCATTAAACACCTCTAAACACTTGCAAATAACTACCCCTTGTTGTCACTCGTCTTCACTTGGTATACAATCGAATTCAGGATCAAGGACAGCAAATCTTTGAAACCCTTTTTTAAACTCAATTGCATTTTTAAGCATAAGAAAAACTGAGTTCCATCGAGTGTCCACGTCAAGACTAACTGCCTTTCCAGACAACCTACATTGTGACAGTGCCGTTTCAAACCTCTCTTTCCTAGCTTGTGAAGCTTTAACATACTTAACACAATCTCTAATTGATTGCACAAACTTAACAGCAACTTTCATACCATCTAAGACAACCAAATGAAGAATGTGGTTGGCACACCTCATGTGAAGCAATTCCCCATCAAGAACTAGACAATCCTTATTATTTAGCCACTTAATCAAATTTCTTATCATCACATCATTAGCAACAGCATTATCAGCAGTTAAAGAAAGGAATTTCCTATTTATGTTCCATTCCATAGTGCAAGTTTTGATACATTCTGTGAGAACATCTCCTGTGTGTGGTGCTGGCACTAAAATATAAGTTAATGTTTTCTTAACCAAATTCCATTCATCAACTATGTAGTGGCATGTTACACAACAATACCCATCTTTAGTATGCTTAGCAGTTCACATATCAGTTGTAAGACAACATCTAGAGGTCAGATTATCCAATTCTACTTGCAATTCTAGTTTCTATTCATGAAAAAACTTCATCACATCACTTCTGGTTGTGTTTCTACTCATGATCTTAACAGAAGGGTTCAAAGACTTGCAAAACATTCTAAAGTAAAAATGTTGAGCCATTTTGAGAGGGTAATCATGCTTAGAAATCATTTTAACCATGTATTCCCTAGAAACTGCAGGATCATACTGCCAATTAGCTAATTTTAAAGCTTTGTTACCTGCTGTTTTCAGTGAAGTAGAAATCTGTTGTTGTCCATCCTTGTTATGTGGTCTCTTTTGGAAAATCTTTAGATGATTACGCAATCTTGTAGTACCACTGACACTATCAGCATCAACTACCTTCTTGCAATGATGGCATGTACCTAGTACAACAGCTTCCCTCACGTGTGTTTTCTTGTTGTGTCTTACTTTACAATCCCTTTCAAATTCATCCCACACTGGTGACCTTATTGCTCTAAGCTTTTTCTTCAGAGCAGTTATCAGTGGATCCTCACCAGCTTCTCCATCTTCATCATCTGTATGAGAGCCTGGCATGTTATCATCAGCTAGGTTCTTTTTTGGTTCTGGTAATCTCCCAGTGTCACTAGTACTCGGTGTTGAGCCAATTGCTGAAGCTTGAACACTTTGTGATTGTGAACCACCCCTAGAAACGACAACATTTGATTGAGATTGAGATTGAGGCAAAGGGGTTGACTTTGAGGTTGCAACTGTCTTGCCCTTGGCTGGTTTTTTTAACATTTTCGCAAGTGCTTGCTGTGTAGCCTGTGTATTCCAGTTCAACCAATTTTCATATCAAACCCAAATTTACTGTATCATGAAGTAACACAACATGCCAAATTCAAACCCTAGCAAAGAAATTGTAAAAAAAAAAAAGCTTCAGAACAGAAGAACCCTATGTAGTCCAAGCATAAATTGACGAGAATAGGTAGTTATAGTCATAGAGGCAGTTGAATTACCAAATACAAAACCCGTTGGTCGAAAAATCATTGAATACAAAACCATCTCAAAAATAGATCAATCCAATCAAACCCTAAAACTATATAAATATTTAAGTTAAACCCATCTCAAATCTTTCTCTAATTTCATCCATACATGTAAGTCATATCAAACCTTAATTTTTGATTGCAAGACAGAAATCCTATTTTCATGTGAATCGATGAATCGAACACAAAAATCGAACATAGAAAATAGAAGAGAATCAGTACCTGATTGAGCGGGTGAGTGATTGATAAACAACTGAGTGATTGATTGATCTAGAGAGGCGGAGACAGAGTGGAGACTCGAGAGCGACGAGAGTGGAGAGCAGGAGAGGCGACTGTCGACTGAGAAACTAAGAAGAGAAGAAAAAATGAAAAAAAAAATGACTTCGAGTGTCTAGTGGAGTGAAATAACTAGGGTAGGAGAAAATTACAAGTACGTCCTTACTCCTTAGCATATCGGATATCTAAACAAACGGATATAGGCTAATCCGATTCCGATATGGTAAGAAAGAAATATTCGATATCCGATAAAACGGATAAAATCCTATAGGATCTCGAATAATCGGAAACAGATTCCGGATATCGGACAAATATTGACAGGCCTACAACTGGAGAATTCTTCGTCCTCGATGTTGTGGGACACAAGATAGGTTGGTCGGGTATGAGTTGGCTTATTGGTGTTACCTCTGCTAGAACGACGTGGAAAGTCTAATTCACATTATTTGGGAATGTCCGATTGCTCGGAATTGCTGGAAATGGTTGGCTAAGGTTTTAAATCCTCATTCGGTCGAGGCAATGACAAACAAAAATGCAATGGCTAAGAGCAAGGGCTATGGGATACGGTAAACCCTCATTCGAAATGAAAGAGTCTAGCCGAAAAAGACCTAATTTGGTAAACCCCTAAACTCAAGACACTCAAGTGAAGGAGTGTACGGTAGTCTCCATAGTAGGCTAATTAATTGCCATGTAAAGAAAAAAAGAAAAATTGTTAAAACAAAATACTAATTAGACCGACCGAAAGACGCGAGGGAGGACTCTATATGTGGTGACTTTGTGTCAAATGGGACATAACTTTTTTTTTTCCAATTTCACAAAAATTATTGGATTTGGTTCAACGGTTAAAAAACCTCACTGCCCCTCCTTGATTTTTTCCCTTCTTTAAGACGTAAAATGATTAATAATATTGAGGACATTTCTGTAAAACGAAAAAAATAAAAAACACGGAATACAATTAGGGGTCCTGGGGTCGAGTACCGGCCACCTCCAATTTTTTTTATTTTTCCTCCCTTTTTCTTTTTCTTCTTCTTCCTATCTCTATCTATTCTTTCTCGAACAGCAACAGTTTCATCGAAATCTCTCTCGAATCCTTTCTTCTTCGTCGAAATCGAAATCCAGTTTCATCTTCATCAATTTCACACCCTAAATCTCCATTAATCTTTACTTTAGAGTACAGAGTTTGGATTTGGTTGATTGAATATTCAATCATCTCTAACCTGTAACCCTAAATTTGAAATTGGGTGAGTAGATTGAACCACATCCACCATCACCAACTTCGTCCTCTGCATTCTACACCACTACCATAAAATTACCATTAGCGGTATGGGTTTCATGAACTGTAAATCTCTGCTTTGAGTTCGATTCTTCATTTTTATAACTTAGAGTTAAATTCTGAATATGGGTTGAAGAGTTAATTATGGGTAAGTGTTAATGAAACCCTTAATCTGTTTCATCAACCCTTAATTTAGAGTAATGTTACTGGTTTCAAGTTTATGTTTCTGCATGTTCAGGTTAACTCTTTTGAATCGGTTCTATAATTTGATAATGGACGAATAATTTGGGTTTTAGTTTAATTTTTCCAAAATAATAGTACAACGATTGAAGTAATGGTGAATTTACCAACATGTGGAACAGATAAATGTTGTGTATGGAATTGATAATTTGATTCTAGGGAAAACAATGTAAGTGATGATGTTTTCCTATATGTTTCCGTTGAGTTGTTAAGAGAAAGTTGGATTGGTTTCAAGAAAAATAATGATAACGGAATTGACGCACATCTGTTTGGTGACCTATTGATGTCATTTGGGAATTCAAATTAAAGTTCTTGTTGCACGGAAAAAAAAAATCCTTTTGGTTGTTAGTTTCGAGTTACAATTATTGATGATCATGTGCATTTATTTGGAGATGGAAAACGGGTGCAGGCGATTAGTTGTTCTACTTGATTTTACAAGTGTCCAAATGTAAAGCAGTGTCCCAGTCTTGGTAAAAAATAAAATCAATGCAAAAACTCTACAAATTCGTCACTGCGTTCTCAAGTTTTTGTTGTAAAAAGATTGCAATATGGCTTTTGATATTTTGGACAACTTCCAGTCACTTTGTTATTGCTGCGTATATGGAAAATAATGCTTCTTACTTGAGCCATCCCATTATTATAAACAGGATATGGCCATCTGTATCAATTAGCTTGTCCAATATTCGATTTCCTGGAAGTTTCGTCCCCAGTCTTTTTTTCTCATATATGTTGATATCATCACAGCTTCTATTGTGTTATGATTGTCTCGTTTCTGCTATCTTCCGAGTTTCTTAACCATAGTATTCGGGAGAAGCTACCCTATGGCTATATGTATCGGCACATATACATGCATTATAGAAAATATTCATGCCTTTTATGATTCTAATTTTCTATATTCCTGTCTATTAGGAATCTTTCGCAACACAAACTGAGTGGATCTATATCACCTGAGATCGGAAAGCTAAATCACTTGAAAGTTTTGTATGTAATTCCCGTGAATGTTCTTTAAGAATGGTTTTTCTAATTGTGTATTAAGTGTAATTGTTTGTGCCATTTCTATATTGTCACATGTTTCAGAGCGCTTCATAACAACGACTTATTTGGAACAATCCCTTCGGAGTTGGCCAATTGCTCAGAATTGCGAGCAATGTGAGTTCACTAGAACCACAACTACTTTTTATTGAAACTGGTATGTCTTGTTCAGTGCATTTTTCAAACGTTAGAATAATGAAAGGTGTGAGTGTAGAAGAAGGCAATAGAAATCCTGATCCTATGACAAGCTTTAACTGTAAATGTGTGTCTATCTAGAGAATACAGAACCGTATTGGCTAAGTCGATTGTGATCCCTGTTTTATTAACCACTTACAGGAGTTGCCTCGAGTTTTGACAGTATTAAATGTTATCTATCGTGTGCTGTATGCTGTAAGTGCTTAATAACATTTAATAAGTACTGTTCTGAGTTCCGAAAGCTATGTTCTTTGTTGCACCTGAAGCCAGGAAAGAAGCATTTTTGTTCCAAGGACCAATGCTGAAATCTTCTAATTCCCTGCAAAATATAATCAAGTGATTGGGATCTGAATTGATCCTTAATTTTGAGTGAATAATGAGTTCACCGTATCTTAGTACTTCTTGCTTGAGACTAAAATGTTACCGGAGTTATGATGAGGGTGCTCATTTTCTCTTAAGCTATTATTTTGATCTTTATGTAACGTCACCCAAGAAAAGAGAGGTGTAAAATGCTTTATTTTTTAGTTACAAAATGCATTTAGTGGACCTGATTAAGATTTTGAGCATGTTTTAAACCCTTTCCTTTTCTTCACTGTAATGTCTTGCAATTTGTAAACCTGCGGTGGCAGAACCAGTTATGAGCAAGTCGCTGCATTGTGAAGTTTGTCATATGTAAATCTTCCTCTACTTGCGGATTGACTCCCAAAATTTGTTTACTTGGCCTGACTTAATGTAACTTTGCGTCAATTTTTTCGGTCGGCCTTCCCACCGTGGCACCGGTCATCTAGATAATACTAATATAAATATATTTTAGGCATAATATTTACAGTAGGCTAATTAATTGGCATGTAAAGAAAAAAAAGAAAAGTTGTTAAAACATAATACTAATATAAATATATTTTAGGCATAATATTTAGATATATAAGAATCTAATAAAATCTGATTAAACACCCCATGTTACTTTTCTGGTCACTCTGTCTCCTTTCCTTCTTTTCTCGTCGTGATTATGCTTTAATTGGTAACATAACCCTGCAAATCCTCCTTTTTTTGCTAGAAGACTCAAGTTACAAAGACCTTTTAAGAAGACTCCGAGATACCAAGACACCAAATATCCAGAGCTCCAAGACACAAAGACGCCGTATCAAAACTTTATCTCCTTATCTTGTGACCGTTTTGTTGATTTCAAGCTGCATTCTTGCCTTGTGTCTCTTCTCAGTTCTGTCCGAATCTGAAAAAGAAAAGAAAAATTGGAAGAAATTTTTATCAAGATCCCTAAGATTCTGTTCTTTACATGTCCTCTGTACTCTAGTTTTGCTAGTAGTAGTAAAGAATAATCGAGACCGGAATTTCAACCTGTGTTTTTCTCAATGAGTATTCTGTGTTTTTCTCAATGAGTATTCTCAGCTGGAATTGCCAAGGCTTTGGCAAACCAGAAGCTATTCGTGAACTCCGGGAACTCGTGAAACTATCCCCGGATATTATTTTCATTTGTGAAACTATGTACAAAAGATAAGTTACTGAAAGAAAATTTAGATCAATTGGATACCTAAACTACTTTGTTTTACCATCTATTGGTAAGAAAGGTGGACTTGGTCTTGCCTGGAAAGATGGCTTTGATCTATCAATTCTACACTCTAGCCAAAGAGGTTTCAACTGCACTACTCAGTCCTTTAAAGCTAATACTAGATGCTCTTTATACTTTACATGCGGAGAACCAAATCGCAACTTAAGATCAGACAGTTGGGGTCCGTTCATTGGGGAACCACATGATATATCCTCTCCCTATATTATTGTGGGTGACCTAAATTGTATACTTCTTACTGAAGATAAATGGTGAGGAAGAACTGTTAGTGATAATGATTTAAAAGATCTCCAAACCCTTATGTCCTCTTGGGACATGAGAGAAATGCATTTCTCTGGTCTTGATTATACTTGGACAAACAGTCAAGAAGGTGAAAATCTTATAATGTAAAGAATTGATAGAGCAATAATCAATGAGGTTTGGGATTCTTGTTTCCCTGATACTCATACCTTACATTTGTCGAGAATCTCTTCAGACCATTGTCCTATTCTGGTATCTCTTAGTGCTGGAATTGATAATATCCAAAGACCTTTCCATTTTATGTCAAATTGGTATCATGATAGTACCTGCAAAACTGTCATATAACAAGCATGGTCAATCTGTGTCAGAGGTTCAAAATCCTACCAGCTAAAACAAAAGTTGAACATAACAAAGAAGAAACTCAAGCTGTGGAATAAGGTTTCTTTTGGAAACATAACTCACTCAATAAGGGATACAAAGGAGGATATAAATCATGCTCAAGTACAATATTGCATTAGTAGTTGATTTGAAAGAGAAAATGATCTATCTTTATTCGCTCGAGGAGATTTTATGGAAAGATAAATCAAGAGAATTATGGCTTAGTGAGGGAGATGACAACACGTCTTTCTTCCATAAATATACTATGTTTCGTAGGAAAAGAAATGACGTTTATTGGATCAAATCATCAAATGGAAATTGGGTAACAACGACAGAGGCTATTGGAGCAGAGTTTATATCTTATTTTCAAGATCTTTATAAGACTTCTAATCCAGAGGGACAAGATAAATTTTTAGAGGCTATGGTATCAAAAGTAACTGATGACGACAATAAAGTACTTTCGACACCTTTCTCTGATGAGGAGATCAAAATAGCGGCATCTCAAATGGG
Organism: Papaver somniferum; assembly: GCF_003573695.1. Lineage (NCBI taxonomy): Eukaryota > Viridiplantae > Streptophyta > Magnoliopsida > Ranunculales > Papaveraceae > Papaver > Papaver somniferum. Next base: position 229,017,426 of record NC_039364.1, on the reverse strand, counting down.
AGCAAAGAAAGCTCCAGGTCCGGATGGTTTTACAGGACATTTCCATCAAGATTATTGGGATGTAGTTGGTAACTATGTGTGTGAAATGGTAAAATATTTTTTCCATACAGGTAATCTACTTACAAAATTTAATCACACGAATATTTGCCTCATCCATAAAAATTCTATGGACGATTTTGTTGATCAATTCCGTCCAATAGCCTTTGCAACTTTGCATACAAAGTGGTCTCCAAAACGATAGCTAACATAATGAAACCTCTCATGGAAAAAATCATATCTCCCCATCAGAGTGCCTTTTTCCCGAATAGACAAATAGCTGATAATATCTTAATGGTCCATGAGGTGATTCATGCTATAAAGAAAAGAAAAAGGGTAAAGCTGGGTTGGCGGCCATAAAGCTCAAAGCTTACGACAAGCTTGAGTGGTCTTTTTTGTCCAAGGCTATGATTAAGATGGGTTTTTATCAAAATTGGGTCAATCTAATCATGAATTGCCTAAACAAAGCCTCATATGCAGTGTTTCTAAATGGAATTCCAATGGGTCTTTTAAAACCTGAGAGAGAGTTGCGACAAGGGGACCCAATATCCCTTTACCTATACATTATTTGCACTGAAGGTTTATTTTCTTACATATCAAAACTTGAGAGAACAAACCTGATTCATGGAGTCAAAATTGTCATGGCAGCTCCACCCATCAGCCATTTTTTGTTTGCCGAAGATAGCTTCATCTTCACTAAGGCGACGATACCGGAGTTCTATACAACTAAGGAGTATCTTCATAAATACTGCAAAGGCAAGTGGACAGGAGATTAATTTTCACAAGTCTGGATTGTTGTTTAGCAAAAATATGCATCCAAGACATGAAATTTATTGGCCAGAATTTTAGGTATCTCAAACCTCCACCTTGGTGAAAAATACCCAGGAGCACCAATTAACATTCTGAAATCCAAAACTCAAACTCACTTGTCCATGCTCATTGCTATAAAGAAAAGAGCGAGTAGTTGGCTCATACATTTTCCATCCCATGTAGGAAAAACAACTATGGTAAAGCATGTGGGACAAGCTATGTTAAATTATCAGATGACTAATTTCCTAATTCCTAAAAAATTATGTCAAATAATTGACACTCACCTCAATAGATATTCGTGGGGAGAGGATCCACAGTCTAAAAAGATAAAGATACATCTTGTAGCCTTAGAAAATATCTTCAAAACAAAGAAAGAAGGGGGGTTAAGTTTCCGAATCAGTGAAATTAATAACTTAGCAATGATGGCAAAAAGTGTCTGGAGACTTGTGGAGAATCCTAACTCTCTATGGGAAACTGCCTTAAAAGCAAAGTATTTTCCTAAAACTGATGTTTTACATGCTAATTGTCTAACTATAACCTCTTGGGCATGGAAATGCATTTACAAAATAATGGAGAAAATAAAACCATTCATCTTATGGGTGGTGGGAGAAGGAAATTTCATAGACCCTTGATGTGACAATTGGATTTCAAATAAAGGAATGGCCACACCAAAGGCCAACACAATTCCTGATCAAAATCTTAAAGTGGCTGACCTAACTGACCACCATACTAGAAATTGGAACTCAACCAAGTTAAATTTTATATTTGATCAATCTTCTGTTGAGAAGACTGAAGATATTCCCCTAACTCTACTTCCTACTAGAGACAAAAGGATATGGTAGAATGCAAAAGATGGTAGATTTTCTACAAAAATTGCATATCATTGTCTCTCCACAAGGGGGGACACTACAAATTCTGATTTATGGACCAAATTATGGGCACAAAAATTACTTGCAAGGATTAAGTTCTTTGTATGGAAGGCCTTGAAAGGAGCTTTCCCTATGAGAGTAATCCTACACCGAAGAATGCATATATCAGAATTCATCTGTCCTAAATATAATTTAAAAAAAGAAACTACTATGAATTCTTTAGTCTCATGTTCCCATCTGAACAATACTTGGTCAAAAATAAATATATCAGATCTTCAATTCCAAAATCTTACGTTTGATGAATGGGTGAGATATTGGCTGCAATTGAATCCCTATAAGGATGACTCCAATAGAATTGAATTGTTCACCATGGGAAAATTGAAGAGCCGAGTTTAATTTTGGAAAGAGCAGAAACAATGCTGCCGGTGTGGAGAAACCAACCATATTTCTTGAAAATCTCTACCATAACTGTTGCATCAAACCAATCTTTATGGAATCCTCCTCATAGTGATTGGATAAAGATAAACTGTGATGGGGCTTGGAATTGGATTTATCTTAAGAAATTTTGGGCACTAGTTTTTAATAGAAGAAACAATTTACATTCCTTGTTTTTCTTCAGAAGAGTTAGAAATTCGATCTATAAGAGAAACTTTGCGGACGGCATGGGCTTGAAAGGAACAACAGATTGAGATTGAAAGTGATGCAGAAGGCATAATCAAGAAGATAAACGAGATTTTTTTTTATGGAAACCAGAGAATTCACTCTCTGTTTGTCGACATTGAAAACCTAATCTCTAGATTTAGGAAAGTTGTTTTTTCTTATGTTAATCGAACAGGAAATGGGGCTTCTCATGATATAGCCCAATGGTCAAAGAAAAACAAAACTAGTATGGCTTGGGCTAACCCCCCGGTATGGCTCCTGCCAACCTTGAGTGGTGACCACCACCAAGACGTGTAATTTTCTTCTTATATTTTTCTTTAAGAAAAAGAGTGTCCTCCACAACATTTTTCTTCCAAACATCTAATTAATGATAGACGCATTTATGTGTCTAATATAGCCCAATTGTATATTGTGTTAGTACCCATTTTTTGTACTTATTATGGCTTTTTATGTCCCTGTAGGTATTTCCGGAGAAATAAGCTTTTGCGGCGAAATTGGCTAAAAAAGTGGTTTATCAACAGTGACATCGACTGTCACCTGTGGGTCGTAGTTCTTCGACGACAACAACACTTCAGCTTTGTCGTTGATTCTGGACGCCTTTTGTGGGTCGCAAAATTCTGTTTTACATCATTTTCTTGTCTTTCTCTTCATTGTAAAACACTTTTGAGCATCAATGAAATATTTTGAGAGGTTTTCCAACATGATGAGCAGCTAAATTCTTGGTGATTGAGGCAATGGAGGATCTATTCACTCATGTTTGATTGGTAAATTCTTTTTATAATTTCTTAATTATTTATTTTATTTAATTCACTTGGATCAATAAAAAGAGATAAAAATGGTTTTCTTAATTAGCTGTGAATCAGTTTGATGTTTTATGCTTAGAATTAATTCTTCGATAAATCATGCTTAAGGATTACAATTTAATATTTGGACACCTTATAGATTAAGAAGTGATTTAAAGGAAAAAGAGCTAGATAATAAGTATGAAATATTTTTGTAACCAATCAACTTGAAGTAATAGTGAATCCGGAGCCTTAGTTCATTTTAAATCTTGACATCACTCTTTGAAAATTAATTTGCTTTATTTTTATTAAATCTAAAAAAAAAAGTTACCTTCACAAGTCCTAAAGAACGTTTTTACCACTACAACTACAACAACTTTTGAAATCAATCAATTAACAGCCGTACAATCTCTCCATCTCTACTTCTCTTAATGAGAAACTCACTCTGTCACATAGTCTCTTACTCACTTTGAAAGGGATAGAGTATAAATTAACTCTATCCCATATCCCTTGTTCTAAGGACTTGTGGTTATTAAGTTATCCAAGTCACTAAATCAGAGCTAAGGAAAACACGTAATGTTGCTTGTTTTGAAGGTGAAAAGGTTAGTTATGATGCGATGAAAACTAAGGTTTTACTCATAACTGCGAGTTACTCTCGTAGAATTAGAACTATATGAATAATTGTCTTGAGGATATGACCTTTATCAGATTTTTCAATGTAAAGTATCGCAAGGTAAGATCTAGATGTCTGGTGGAGTGCGAATGGATTCACATGAGGAGGACAAGTTGATGCTTTGTTGCGATGGAGCTGCGAAGATGAACCCTGTCCCTGCCGGTGCTATTTGCATTCATCTGGATGCACAAAGTGCTTGTGTTGTTGGTTTCGAAGTCGGGTAATGCAACAAGTTATGACACTAAAATTGAGGCTATGTAACTAGGTTGGTGTGGGATCTAGATTGGGTAGTTTTATCGTTAATAGTCAAAGTTGTGGTGGCGTCGGACTCCAAAAGTGTTGTTAGTGGTTTTATCAGCACAAAGCTACCTTGGAGCGGTGGGTCGATGACGTAGAGTGAAAGCCAAGTACGCTAATATCTTTTAAAAGTCATAAAGTTAACTTTCAGCGGATACTCTGTAGAAAATGCGGCCAAATTGAATCAAGGAACTTTTAATTATTTTCATGGAAGATCAGACTTCTTAACAAGCATTGAGAGGTCTGGTATGAGATACTATAAACTTTTTAAAGAGGTTTGCATGTCAAGCATTGAGGGGTCTGATATCAGATATTACTGATTTAAATGGTTGTTTAAAGAGGCTTGCCTATCCTAATTATATAGTCTTGCCTATCCTAATTATCTTTCTAGCTTTTAAGGGCTATATTATCCATTTTATCTTCTGATGTAACCTATTTAGCTACCAATATAGGCTAATGCTACCCCTCAGAATATTGCAGGGCATAGATATAAGCTAGCATGTTTGTTACCGTCAAGTTATCAAAATTCGTATCTCTAAAGCAAAGATAAGTGTGGTACTAAAATTAATTATTAGTAGGTTCCCCAAATTTATCATATCAATCCTTTATTTTTATTTTATTTTTAATTTTTTTTTGAAATGAATCCTTTTATCTTTATGCTAAATTGAATCATGTTAATTCATGGAAACCAAAAACTCAAAATTCTTCGGGTACCTAAAAAAAAAATATCACTAATTCTTGAGAGGTGGTTAAGATCCTAGGATGCTCTTCGAGAGTCATAAGTTCCAAATTTGTGAGGTTTGCCAGCTTTGTCTATTGCAAACAAATTTTCTCACCTTGATCTTTGATTTAAACGGAAATCAAATATGCTTATTTGTTACTGGTAGATTGGTATCAAAAGTCTTCACTTCAGCTGAAGCAACTCTTAGGATGTAAGGGACCTTGGCTAATATGGAAATCAAATGCGTAGAGCCTTACAAGATTTAAGAGTCGTAAGGAGCGCAACTGCAACTGAATCGCTTGGAGGGTGGATTCGTCTCAACTACATTATAGTCTGAAGTCCGATAGTATCTTTGCTTCTTTAGCGGCTTAATACAGTTTGGAATTAAAATCTGGATGAGTTCCCGAGGTTTTTTTGCAGTTGCAGTTTCCTCATCAACAAAAGTTCTGGTGTCTTTTGTTTTTCCTTTTCCGTATATTGTGATCGATTACGAGACTCTTTTCTTGTAGAATTCGCATCTTGAAAGATAGATAACAAGTTTTATTACTTGGAAAAATTATGATTGGATTATTTAGATACAACTAGATTGATCTTGGATATTATTTATTGAGATTGTCTAAGTACTCTTCTTAACAATCAGGTTCACGTATTTCTTGTATATATACTGATTGAGAAGAAGCAGATATATAAACTCTATATACATATTTTCAAGGATCATCTAGTTGGTCTACTTGCAATTGTATTAGGTTTTGTCCATACATGTTGTTGAACGAAAAAGTTGGTGTGTACTTGGTACCCTCTCCTTTTCAATTGGTACCGGAGCAAGCAAACATTGTTAGACCTAATAAGTGTTTGTTTGAAGTGATTTGTATTATGGACAAGAGTTCAGTCTCGATTAACATACCACCAGCCTTCGGTGACAGAAATTACTTATCATGAAAAATTACCATGTGATCTTTATTACAAGCTTGTGACTTTAAGACATGAGTTCTTGTTGTAAGAGGATACAATACTCCGGTGGTTGGAGAAGGAGCGTCTGATGTTCCTCAAGACATAAAAACATATAACGAGACTGAAATGTTAAAGACAAGTCTTATGGACTAAATGTTATTATTATCCACGTCATAAGCCAATATCTTCAACATAATATGTCTAGATGCAATGGATAGAATGATGATTGGGAAATATTTGATATTTTATTTGAAGGGAATTTCACAGAAAAAGAATCATGGCTTCAAAACCTAACTTCTGAATGGGAAAACCTTTGTATGGTGATGAAGATTCGTTTGAGGAATTTAATCACAAGTTTTCGGAAATAATGAATGCTTATTACTCACTAGGAAATACCAATCCTGAAAGGGATATTGTGATAAAGATTGTGAGATTTTTACCAACTTGATACGAGTCTAAGAAACATGTCATCACCGAAGAAAATGTTTTTACTACACTTTCCAGAAGCACCCTTGTTGGAAAGTTAAATATTTTTTTTATCATGGACATCAATCTAAAGCTTGTAAAAATGATGCATTCAAAACACTTAGAAAAATTATTCTACTTGACAAAGTTGATAGTGTTGGAAACTCTGAGAAAGGTCTTGTTAACGAATTATCATATGAATATCTTGAAAATTCGGTTTCTCTCATTACAAGACATTTTAGAGATTTTTTCAAGAGAAATAAACGGTTCTCAAGAGAATGTCCGCCATCATCATCCAAACCACATGATCATATACCCCTAAAAAGGTGGATGTCGATAGTGATAATAAGGATATGCCTTAATGTTTTTCAAGTGTATAGGACTGGGTCACTTTGCTAATGTGTGTCCAAATCGAAGGAAATACACTGGCAACAATGGTCTTGATGAAAATACTGATCATTATGATTCAAAAGAAAAATATTGTTCAAGCATAGCACTTCTGGCCGAAATAGTTAATTCTGATGATAGTAGTGATACTTACATCATTCTTGACAAGCTGTTCGAAGATCCCTTATCCATAACATTTGAGAATATAATGCATTTTCCTTTTTATAATGAAAATCCCATTACTAATGTTTCGGGAATGCCTCTAGTATGTCTTTCCGCTGAAATCGAGAGTGCTCCTGAATCTCTTCAAACCCGTACATGCCCTTACTGTACTACTAAAGGTCACAAACTCGAACAAAGCTTCAAGTATAAGCAAAAAGTAAGGTATGTCAACAAACTGCAACGGAAGGCTAGTCGATTGACATATGTGCTCAAACTCTTCCAAAAGCCAAACCCGTCTAAAGTATGTAACTTTCTTTCTCATTCTTCTCCTAAAATTGTGATTGTATCTAAGGAAAAGGATAAACTTAAAGGAGCCAGACTTGGAATTTCTGATATATCTATTATCTTAGGGTTTCCGCAGACATCGAGATGTATATGTGTTAGATTGTAAAGTTCATTGAATTTCAGCATAGTAATCTGAACATGTGCTAAACTCTAATATCTTAATGTTCAAGTATTTTTCTTTGATATTCAAGGAAGATCCCGAACCAATTTTTTAATATCTTTTAGATATCGAAAAGCTTACCATATCAGAAGCTTACATATATCTAGCTATTATATTCAATACATGGAAATGTGCTAGCTAATATAGTTGTCAACTATGAGTGATTTCGGTTTATTGGTTGGAACACAGTTGGTATTTGTTAAATTCGAAAACAAACATTCATTGGATATCTTTGTTAGAGCACTGCTCGGTCGAACTCGCAAGCGTTGCTATCTCAAGCTTGTTTTTCAAGTTTAGTTGCCAAAACTATAGTCTTGATTTCTAATATACTTATAGCTATGTCTCGGATTAGGATAAAATGTTTAATTGAGCTTTAGACTTCGCGGCGTTCATCGATTAAAGACGAAGAACTACTAAGGGGATCTTGTGGAACTTCATCAACTAAAGGTATGTGGAGACTTGTCTATCACTCAGAAGTCTATTCTTTTCTATCTCCTATTGAGACAAAAGTCGTATAGCTATATATATAGAATACACATTTAATATTTCGAGCTGAGTTTAACCCGCTTATATCTTTCTCGAAATATGTGTTGGAAAGCTTTTTGCTTTAACTACGTTCATCATTATTCTTGACGAAAGTCAAAACATGATCATGTGAAAATCACTTGGTAACATCTTACATGATCTGTGTGAGACAATCATTTGATGTAGACTCGGAATGTTTCGTATTGATCATTCAAACACTTGAAAATTGCTTATAAGCTAATAGTTTGTGTATTGTCGTTGTTATAGCATTGCTCGGTCGAATTCGCAAGCGTTGCTATCTCAAGCTTGTTTGTCAAGTTTAGTTTCCAAAACTATAAGTCTTGATTTCCAGTCTACTTACAGCTAAGTCTCGGATTAGGATAGTAAGTGTAGTTGAGCTTTAGAGTCCACGATGTTCATCAAATGAAGACGAAGAACTACTCGAGGGAACTTGTGGAACTTCATCGGCAAAAGGTATGTGGAGACTTGAACTTATCCATCACTCAAAAGTCTATCTACTTTATCTCATATTTTGAGACAAAAGTCGTACTGCTATACATACTTCGATTATACACATTTGCTATTTCGAGCCGAGTTTATCTCGTTTATCTATTTCTCAAAATATGTGTTGGTAAGCTTTTGCTTTGGCCAAGTTCATCTTTACTCGTGACGAAAGTCATGTTGATTATTTCAATAACTTGAAAATCGCTTTGATGAAAATAGTTTATGGATAACGACTATTTTAACATCCTTTAAGAAAGTTTCAATGATTGAAATGAGAGTTTAGAACAAGCAACCATGTTTTGATATAAACATAGTGTGTTCTCACATTTGTGTAAAAGTCCAATACCGGGAACCTAAAGTGTGTGTATTCGTACGCGTACTGGCGGTTGTTGGAAATTCGGGCAAGTATATGTACCGGTACGCATACTGGCGGAAGTTTCACGTCCGTGAATTTTTGCTGGAGTTTGGAAGAGTAAATAGGTATGCGCACCCATACACTTAAGTAGGTTTCTTCCTAAAATCGGTTTGTTCATGAACTAAAACATTTATATAATAAGGAATGCAATTTTTACAAACCGTGGATATAATGTTCATCAATTGATTCGAGTGAATCAAAATCGATTTTGCTTCGATTGTGTCTTGTATACTTCTATGAGATCTAAGCAATTGAACAACTCTCAAACTAGTTCAAACTAGTTATAGTGAAGATGAATAAGGTTGATATGAAAGTGCTCATATGGCTAAACATTGGTTAACTATTATTGAACCGACTAAGTGTACATGTTTAGGTACGGTTACTCAAACCTAAATGAAGGTGCATTTCATTTGTGTATAACAAGTTAAGTTCGATCTAATGGTTGAAAGATATTATATTGAATCTAATCAGGTTTTCATCTAACGTTGAATATTGAATGCTTTATGTTGACACCCCAATTTCGCACCCTCCTGTTTATGGGTGAAAACTATTTCTGCAGGTTTTGGTAATTTGGGGTATGTGGATGAGAAATGAATCTAAACCCTAAACAAATGCACTGCACGGGAGTGCTTTAGATTCGAGAAATCAATCTGTACAATTCTATCCTAAACCAAGAAATGGCCGTTCCAGACTTGCTTCAGTCACAAAGTGAAGGATATGGGGTTGATCTTAGAGAGGAAAGCGAAGAAGGTGTTGAGATTGTGAAGGTGTTGGCTGTGTATGACTTGTATCAGAAAGCTGAACTGGCTTGCAGAATGTAAGCTATCAGTTCTGGTGTTGGGATACGTTGTATCAACACTTGACTTCTGTCTTGTCTCTGTTTTTGGAAATATGGAGGAGAACCTATTTATACAAGTAATTGAGCCTAACCCACGTCTCTCATGGGAAGTGGAGGAAGTGGAGTGATGGAGTAATGGAGTTGTGTGTTAGTGTCACACGACCAGTCTTGCCCACTTATCCCATCATCACTAACCGTCCATGTCTTCCTGACACGTTCTTGTGATGGCGTGTTGCACGCTCCACGTTGTAAACCGCCAGACCAATACCCCAGTATGTATCCCCCAGTTTGTGACATGCTTGATGTCTCGATTGTGTGGATCGTGGGACTCATAGAAGGTAGCATACGATGCTAAGTTAAATAACTAAGTTATTTGGGAAATCGATATTTATGAAATATCGTGTGTATTCTATGCATATAATGCATCGAATATATTCAGCATGTATGAAGCATCGCTATTTTAAGGCTTAACGGAGTAAGTCACGAATTAAGCGTCTTAAAATAGCATCACGTCCATCCATCTTCGAGTGATCGTTTGGAGGCTATACAGGCAAGCCCTGTTTTGGTCGATCACCCCACGTGGAAGAGTGGCGGACGGCGATCATGGTGATGCTTCATTGGCCATTTAACTCCTGACCAGGGATGCCAAACCAAGCTGGTAGAGTTGGACGGACGAGATGATATATGACGCTCATCTGCGACCGCTTGATGAAGTTTTAGGGTTTTGAAGAGGTCCGCAAGCATCACTCTTCAGCTTGGTCGAATCCAAGCATGGGAGACGTTTTTGGCAAGATCGATCGGGCATACGTGTAGACGGCTTGACGATGTACACGTCCGTACCTCACTGTCCCATGAAAGTGTGATCTAAACCACTCAATTTATCCGGCAAAGAGGAGCGGCTGAGATTGATTTGCGACTGAAATCCATGTCGGACGTCATGCCTACTTCGGGCGCGCGTTTCGAGACGTCCAGCCATGGTTGGCCTTGGTCGATCAGTCAGGCGTGTAGATGGGCCCACGGTGATCGTGTTGACATGCTCGGGACCCTTTGAATCTACATCTACAGCCTCCATCTCTGCTTGCGAAGATGTACGCTCGTGATCGATTAGCGACACATGTAATATGCCGCAAACCCTAATTAGGGTTTTTGGCCGGTCGCGTGCATGCATTTTCGGCCGTCCGAAACTATGAGCTACAATCCTCATCCGGGGAGGTCGACTGTGTGGGACCCTTGTTGGGCCGGCGGTGAGTGTGGTGGTATATGTCCGACCAACCCAGGCTTGATCTAAGCCATCCAACTATGCCGGTGAAGTTGGATGGTCGTGATCGATTTAAGTCTCTAGTGGACTTTTCCTACGACCCTTTATTCATCACGCTGACCCAACTTCGGACAAGCATACGTTGCAATGTGGCTAGGTCAGGGAAAATTCGGCTATACAGGAGTGAAGAGGGGCCCGCCGGTGTGTACCACGGCAGATGTCTGACCGGCTTTGGAATAATCATCTCCATCCAACCGCGCCGGCGAAGTTGGACGACCGTGACATGTTTAAGTTTTCCTTGGCCGGTTTTTTTCGCATGACTTCTTTTTTAGCTGCTCCACACCAGCTTGGTCATCCAACTCTGGGCTGGTGTTTGGTGGCTATCTGAAGGGCGTGATGTGCACCTGACCGACCAGGGAATAAACGGGCCCGCTGGTGGTCATTGCGGTGGTAGCCTGCTCCTGCTGAGGATCGTCTAGGTTGGTTAAATCATGCGGCCAACTTGCGTGGTCGTGATTGTTTTTGATATTGATATGGATAGTCCAGATTCAAATATGCTCAATCGGGCTAGTATAACACACCAAGAGATGTATGCTCAATCGAGATAGTATAACACACCGAGAGATGTAGCCTGTACGGGTATTTCGTGCATGCCTCACTATCAACACTTGGAGATTCGTGTTACTCTGCTGAGAGCAGCACTCAGTCGTCATGCCGCACTAATAATGAGAGTTCTGCGGGAACAACACAGGAAATACAAGGCTAGTCATGCATTAATTAATAATGCTATAAATTCACAGGGTATATGGGATTGTTGCCACATGCTCCATTCTAGGTGAATTAGTAAAGTGAAGAAGTATTCATCACTTATCAGTGGCTTTATCCTTTACAGGATGTCAGCGCATGAGTTTGGTTTTACAATTTAAGCCCTGAACTAAAATCCACCATCAACATTAAGTCCCCTGCCTAGCACATAATGGTTACACTATTGTGGGGTAGGCATTAAATGGTGACATATACATATAAAACTTATGAGACAAAGTTAGATGTTACCAGGAGAGACGGGTCGTCCTGTCCTTGGAGCATGTCACATTCAAGAGGCGTCCAGGCGAGCGTTCCTCTAGCATGATGTCGGTCTTGCCTGCTTCGATCGACCTTGCTATGCCTGCTTCGTACTGTCTTGCCTGCTTCGATCAACCTTGCTATGCCTGCTTCGGTCGAGAGCCTGCTTCATGATTGCACCGCTCGAATGAGGGGTTGTTGTGCCTGCTTCGCTCGATCGTGGGGCTCATCATGCGCCTGCTTGATCGAACGTGGGCTTGCTGTGCCTGCTTTGACCGTACGGTTGATTTGCTTTCTCGAGTGTCATCCTTGTAACTTCGACTAAACACCGACCCAGCTAGCTTGACCAAACACCGACCTTGCTGCCTGCTCGAACGTGGGATCCACCGCGTTCTTGCTTTGCTCAAAAATGAACTTTGTGTGCTCAAATGTGAATGTGGGTCCTGCAGAGAGCGTTGAAGCATCTTCTGGAGCGAGAAGGTCCTGAAGAGCGTTGAAGCAGCTTTTGGAGCGAGAAGGTCTTGGAGAGCGTTGAAGCAGCTTCTGCAGCGAGAAGGTCCCGGAGAGCGTTGAAGCAGCTTCTGAAGCGAACGTGGAGGTGGATCCTGGAGAGAGCATTGAAGCAGGATTCTGAAGCGAACATGGAGGTGGCTCCTGAATAGACAATTGAAGCAGCTTCTGCTGGAGGGAGCGTTGAAGTGGCTTCCTCTTCAGTTTGATTTACCCTTGCGAATTCCATGCTTCTTGATTGACCATCTCTCTCGTGTTGAAGAAGTCCTTGACTGACGGTGAAGGAACTTCATACTGAGCCTCAGTCCCCAAGCGTGGTTTACATGGTTTGTATGGTCGGTGGGTTTATCATAATAAAGATATCGCCATCTCGCCTCTGTGGCTCTATTACTTCTACATGGGAAAATAAAATATGCAGAAGTTCAGATTACCTATGTTCGTAGTGGTTGTTGATGTGGTGAAGCTCGGGCACTGGTCTCAACAAACAAACAACGGTTCTTAGATGCAGCTGTGATCAGAAGAGACTGGCAGGAAGAGGCGTGACAGCTACGAGCACGAACTTGGCGGTCTCTCGTTATTAGAGGGAGAAGCATGATGAAACCAATAACTTCTTGATATTTCCTCATGGAATGAAAAAGAGGGAGACAGTCCCCTGCCCACGAGTATCCACTGAGCCTTCGACTTGATAGATGTTGTCACGCTGGGTTCATGAGGCCGTCTTTACTACGTTGCGTTTCATATACATCCAGGAATATCGCTGATCTTTGACAATACATCTGCTCTCTTGAGTATATACTCGTCTTTGGACATCTGGGAATCATAATGATAGCGTGCTTGCATCATATTTGAAATGGACAACGCGCTAAGTAGTCCCCAGTCACACTCCTTTGGTAACGCAACTACTTCTTCTACGGGAGACGAAATTCTGAAAGCGTCTCTTAATGTTTCTGCCGTCGATACAGATATGGAATATCTTGGACGATGTTTCATCATTGTGGCAGTCGTGTATGCGGTACTGGAGTTGGAGTTGACGCGCAGGATGTTGTATCTCGGTGGTTTTCCTCTTGCTGCTTTAGTGAAACTGCTTACAGAAGGCTGAAGGTTGTATTGCATGTTGATGAGATGTATGCTTACACGAACATCATGAGGCTCTTCATTACTGGCAGTCTTGTTCTTTCTAGTAGGGCAGATGTTGTTGTAGATGAGCGTTCAACAACTCCAGAGGATGACCATAAACGCAGATTCTCCAACATAGCACGATAGACATGCACTATCGTCTGCTAGAGTGACTCGCCCGGATCTTGCTCGACATGACGCGCGGACATCGTTATCTTCTTGAGGCTGCTCCCTTGAGGTATCGGCTCCAGTGGAAGATTGCCTTCATAGAGCGTTGATACGTTGCACCGGCATTCTTTAAACCAAATGGCAGTACAATATAATAAAAATTTCCGAGAGGAGTTCGAAAAGCTATCTTACTTGCGTCATGCTCGTACATCCTTTATCTGATTGTACCCGCTATATCCATCAGTGAAGAAGAACATGTCGTGTCCGCTGATGGAGTCTACTAACATGTCAATATTAGGTAGAGGAAAATCGTCTTTGGAGCAGCATTTGTTCAAGTATCTGAAATCCATGCAGCACCTGATCTGTCCGTTTTTATTTTCACCGGGACCACATTAGCCAATCAGGTTGGATGATGGATGAGCTTAATGAAGCCAGCAACAAGCAACTTCTGGATCTCAGTCTTGATTTGCTCTTCTGCCTCGTGCCTGAATTTCGTCGGAGATTTCATGATCATCTTGGATCCAGGTATGACATGTAGATGGTGGGTGACCAATTTTTTATTTGGACCGGGCATTTGTTCACACGTCCGAGCGAATATGTCCTGGTATTCTTTGAGAGGTTATACAAGATTCGTGCGTTCATCCGTACACTAGGTTGAGCTGGTGGAGATGGGCCTAGGAGATTCCTCATTCCCGATGTGAACGATTTCGAGCTCATCAGTTTTGGAGTTTTTGCCGCCTTGCAGCTGTCGTGGAGCATCCAACACCTCTTCATGTGGATCGTTATTGTTGTAGCATTCCGTTGGGCGGAGAGACTGGGTAATAGTCTCCCCTGCTGATTGCTAACAGAGGCGTCGGTATACAGTTTTCCCTTTCTGGACACGACTTGCCACGAAAGTTCGTTCTCTCTTGGTGTGAACATGGGTTGTGGCTTCACCGGATGAAGAGGAATGCCTTGTCAGCAAAGGTGCGTCGTGGGGCTTAGACCTCAATGATGCAAGTCGGTCCTCCTCCTGGATTGACGCCCATGTGGGGAGTGGGATGCAATGGACTTTGTCTGATCCTTACCGCGGAGCTTCCCTCAGTTCGAACAGTTCCACTCCGCATATTGGTACGTAAGGAGACAATGATGCAGGAATACGAACGACTTCTTTATTCAGCATAGTCTTCAGGCATTGGTGATACGTTGAAGGGACGATCCTATTTTCATGAAGCCATGGTCTCCCTAGTATCATATGATAGTCCATCTCCTTCTCGACGACTTCGAATTTCACTTTCGACTGAACGGGCCCTACTGATAAATTCAGATTGACATACCCGTATGTGCTAGTCTGGTTTCCTTCAAAGTATTTCATTGTGGTAGGCTACCGTGCGATCTTGCATGGGCGAACCTTAGATGTCCTGAGAGTCTTGAGAGTAATCACATTCGAAGACGCTCCCGTGTCAATGAGGGCCCTCTTGAACTCTGAATCCTTGATGCGTGCAGTAACATGTAGGGCCCGGTTGTGACCTTCCTCCGCCATCATGTCGTCCTCTGTGAATGTAACATTATTCACAGATGTTCCTGATGCGTTCGAGACTTCTGGGCGTGAAGGAGCCAGGTGCACGTCCAGGGATATCTGGTTAATTGCAGCAAACGTCTCCGCTTGCTGATTCTTCGAGAGGTGTAAAAGTTTGCATAAACTTTCCACTAGAGAAGCCTCTTCCTGATCCACCGACCTCTGGTTCATAGTGAAACTATTGACTTGAGGAGGATCGCTGCAAGGATCAGTCCCCAGTGTAGAAATCTCTGTGACAGGAGAACTGCTCGTATCTGATGTCATCTCGATAAGGAGATCGAGTATGTCGTTTATCGCTTCTTTGATCAGGTCCACATTTCTTGCCAGAATTTCTTGCCTCCGTGCTAGCTCAGCCAGAGTTGGGATTTCTCCATAGGTTGAAGCGACAGAGATAATGGGGGTATTGAAATATGAAAATTCGTTTTAAACAGAATTGTTCAAAGGAGGGTGAGAGACATTACCATTTGAAGGAATCTGGCTGAGATCCGTCGCGGTAGAATCATCCCTGAGGCCAACCATCTTTTAAAAATATTGAGACCGCAACCGAGATATTAATCTCCCACTGTGGTCGCCAATTGTTTATGGGTGAAAACTATTTCTGCCGGTTTTGGTAATTTGGGGTATGTGGATGAGAAATGAATCTAATCCCTAAACAAATGCACTGCACGGGAGTGCTTTTGATTCGAGAAATCAATCTGTATAATTCTGGCCTAAACCAAGAAATGCCCGTTCCAGACTTGCTTCGGTCACAAAGTGAAGGAGATGGGGTTGATCTTAGGGAGGGAAGCGAAGAAGGTGTTGGTTGTGTATGACTTGTATCAGAAAACTGAACTGACTTGCAGAATGTAAGCTATCAGTTCTGGTGTTGGGATACGTTGTATCAACACTTGACTTCTGTCTTGTCTCTGTTTTTGGAAATAGGGAGGAGAACCTATTTATAAAAGTCATTGATCCTAACCCACGTCTCTCATGGGAAGTGGAGGAAGTGGAGTGATGGAGTAATGGAGTTGTGCGTTAGTGTCACACGACCAGTCTTGCCCACTTCTCCCATCATCACTAACCGTCCATGTCTTCCTGACACGTTCTTGTGATGGCGTGTTGCACGCTGCACGCTGTAAACCGCCAGACTAATAACCCAGGATGTATCCCCCAGTTTGTGACATGCTTGATGTCTCGATTGTGTGGATCGTGGGACCCACAGAAGGTAGCATACGGTGCCAAGTTAAATAACTAAGTTATTTGGGAAATCGATATTTATGAAATATCGTGTGTATTATATGCATGTAATGCATCGAATATATTCAGCATGTATGAAGCATCGCTATTTTAAGGCTTAACAGAGTAAGTCACGAATTAAGCCTCTTAAAATAGCATCGCGTCCAGCCATCTTCGAGTGATCGTTTGGAGGCTATACAGGCAAGCCCGGCTTTGTTCGATCACCCCACGTGGAAGAGTGGCGGACAGTGATCATGGTGATGCTTCATTGGCCATTTAAATCCTGACCAGGGCTGCCCAACCAAGCTGGTAGAGTTGGAAGGAAGAGATGATATATGACGCTCATATGCGACCGCTTGATGAAGTTTTAGGGTTTTGAAGAGGTGCGCAAGCATCACTCTTCAACTTGGTCGAATCCAAGCATGGGAGACGTTTTTGGCAAGATCGACCGGGCATGCGTGTAGACGGCTTGCCGGTGTACACGTCCGTACCTCACTTTCCCATGAAAGTGTGATCTAAACCACTCAATTTTTCCGGCAAAGAGGAGCGGCTGAGATTGATTTGCGACAGAAATCCATGCCGCACGTCATGCCTACTTCGGGCGCGCATTTTGAGCCGTCCAACCATGGTTGGCCTTGGTCGATCAATCAGGCGTGTAGATGGCCCACGGTGATCGTGTTGACATGCTCGGGACCCTTAAAATCTACATCTACACCCTCCATATATGATTGCGAAGATGGACGCTCATGATCGATTAGCGACGCATGTAATATGCCGCAAACCCTAATTAGGGTTTTTGGCCGGTCGCGTGCATGCATGTTCGGCAGTCCGAAACTATGAGCTACACTCCTCATCCGGGGAGGTCAACCGTGTGGACCCTTGTTGGGACGGCGGAGAGTGTGGTGGTATATGTCCGACCAACCCAGGCTTGATCTAAGCCATCCAACTATACCGGTGAAGTTGGATGGTCGTGATCGATTTAAGTCTCTAGTGGACTTTTCCTACGACCCTTGATTCTTCATGCTGACCCAACTTCGGACAAGAATACGTTGCAATGTGGCTAGGTCAGGGAAAAGTCGGCTATACATGAGTGAAGGGGCCCCGCCGGTGTTTACCATGGCAGATGTCCGACCGGCTTTGGAATAATCCTCGCCGTCCAACCGCACCAGCGAACTTGGACGATCGTGACATGTTTAAGTCTGACTTGGCCGGTTTTTGTCCCATGACTTCTTTTTTAGCTACTCCACACCATCTTGGTCATCCAACTCTGGGCTGGTGTTTGGTGGCTATCTGAAGGGCGTGATGTGCACCTGACCGGCCAGGGCATAAACAGTCCCGCTGGTGGTCATTGCGGTGGTACCCTGCTCTTGCTGAGGATCGTCTAGGCTGGTTAAATCATGCGGCCAATTTGCGTGGTCGTGATTGTTTCTGAGACTGATATGGATAGTCTAGATTCAAATATGCTCAATCGGGCTAATATAACACACCGAGAGATGTATGCTTAATCGGGATAGTATAACACACCGAGAGATGTAGCCTGTACGGGTATTTCGTGCATGCCTCACTATCAACACTTGGAGATTCGTGTTACTCTGCTGAGAGAAACGCTCAGTCGTCATGCCGCACTGATAATCAGAGTTCTGCGGGAACATCACAGGAAATACAAGGCTAGTCATGCATTAATTAATAATGCTATAAATTCACAAGGTATATGAGATTGTTGCCACATGCTCCAACCTGGATGAATTTTGTGTATTTAATTCACAGAATACTGGGATTGTTGCCACATGCTCCATTCTAGGTGAATTAGTAAAGTGAAGAAGTATTCATCACTTTTCAGTGGCTTTATCCTTTGCAGGATGTCAGCGCATGAGTTTGGTTTTACAATTTTAGCCCTGAACTAAAATACACCATCAACATTAAGTCCCCTGCCTAGCACATAATGGTTACACTATTGTGGGGTAGGCATTAGATGGTGACATATACATATAAAACTTATGAGACAAAGTTAGATGTTACCAGGAGAGACGGGTCGTCCTGTCCTTGGAGCATGTCACGTTCAAGAGGCGTCCAGGCGAGTGATCCCCTAGCATGATGTCGGTCTTGCCTGCTTCGATCGACCTTTCTATGTCTGCTTCGGTCGAGAGCCAGCTTCGTACTGTCTTGCCTGCTTCGATCAACCTTGCTATGCCTGCTTCGGTTGAGAGCCTGCTTCGTGATTGCACCGCAGGTACAATTGAATCCCTACCAATCTTCCACTGATACAAGGTACAATTGTACTCCTATGCCTCTGATCCCAGCAGGACATTGCGTACTTGATTCCCTTTGCAGATCTTCCCCACAACAAAGAGTTGATGCAACCCAAAATCACAGACTTGATAATAATCGAATCTGTCTCACATAGAAAAGTCTATCAAAAGGATAAATCTGTCTCCCACAGATAAACCCTAGGTTTTGTTCCGTCTTTAGATATAAAATCAAGGTAACAGGAACCAATTGATAATCCAGTCTTATATTCCCGAAGAACAGCCTAGATTAATCAATCACCTCTCTACAATCCTTCCTGACTACACAAGCGGATTGTCGAGGAATCACAAACAGTGAGACGAAGATGTTTGTGACTTCTTTATCTTGCCTATCGGAGAACTCTCACGATCTCAAGACAATCAATCGATTGTACTCGTACGATAGAAGATTCAAGATCATATTACACAACTACGATAAAAGTAGTATCGGTCTGGCTTCACAATCCCAATGAAGTATTTAAGTCGTTAACTCGAGTTTAGAGAAGAAACTCAAGAGTTAATGGAGATCGACTCTAGCGAGAGCACTAGTAGCACACAGACGTGTGGGTATTAGGTTTGGTCAATGCTAGAAGTCTCCTTTATATAGCCTTCAAATCAGGGTTTTGCCTTAGGTACAAAGCAAACTCTATTCGCCGTTAGATGAAAACCTGATTTAGATTCAAGCCAATATCTCTCAACTGTTAGACCGAAAGACATAGCTTGTCACACACACTTGGGTACACGTTTACTGGGTTTGAGAAAAACCATGCCCAAACGAGTACACGTATGTTGGTTCAACATGATAACCCAAAAGGTCAACCATATGAGCATCTCATATTAATCATGTTCTTCTTCACCATAACTAGTTCAATCGACTCAAATGAACTAGTTAAGAGTTGTTCAATTGCTACGAGATCTTATTTAACTACACAAGACACAATTGAAACAAAGATGATTCGATTCGATTAGAATCGGCTCATGAATATTATATCCACATTTTTCATAAAGCATTCTTTAATAATTAATATTTCATGTTCAGAGCACATCTTTAGATCATAATCTCTTAAGCTCACAAACAAGTTCGCGGACTTAAGTTAATCGGTTGAGTTTTCCAAACTCAACAGAAATTCTCGGGTCGAGAACTTCCGCCAGTTCGCGGACTGAGTTCTCGGATTTAGCACACAAACGAGTTTTGGTAATCCCAGCAGTAATTCTCGGTCGAGAACTTCCGTCAGTTCGCGAACTGGGTTCGCGGACTTGGCAAGCCAATTCCACAATCCTACCGATTTCTCTTGATCAACAAAGTTCGAAAACTTCGGTTCAAGGAATACATTGTTATATGATCTAAACTCTCATTTCAATCATTGAAACATTCCCAGAGGGAGATATTCAGTCGTGAAGAACAACAACCCTTTCTCGTCAGAGCAATTTCCAAAGTGATTGAAACTTTCATGACTTTCGTCACTAGGTGAAGATAAACCTGATCAAAGCGAAACGCTTTACCAACACAAGATTTCGAGTAAAAGATAAGCAATGAATACTCAGCTCGAAATATCAAGTGTATATGATCTAGTCTATATAGCATACGAATTTTGTCTCATAAGAAGTAGGATAATAATAGATAGACTTTCGAGTGATAGATAAGTTCAAGTCTTCACATACCTTTTTGTTGATGAAGTTTCACGGTTCCTTGGTGTAGATCTTCGTCATTGTCGTGAATCACCATAAGTCCTTGAGATCAACTACACTTTTCCCATCCTAGTCCGAGACTTAGCTAATAGGCTAGAAATCAAGACTTTATAGTTTTGATCACTAACATTGACAAACATGCTTGATATAGCAACGCTTGCGAGGTTGACCGAGTTATGCTCTAACAATCTCCTCCTTTGTCAATTTTAGTGACAAAACTATTAATACATACGGAATACAAAAAAGATAAACTTTAGTGGCTCCTATTCCATAGTCCAATCTTCAACGTTCCTTGAAATCTTCGTCCTTCCAAGTACTCCAATGATCCCAAAGGTTGTAAGTTTAGTATCACCGTTGTTGAAGATCCATAGCTATAACAATGAGAGAAATCGAGATTCTCGATCATTATTATATAGTGTCATAGTATTATTATGAACATCAAAGTCCAATTGCATCACGACTTTAACAATAATACTATTGTGATATGTATCACTCCCCCTTAGTCAATACTCCATCTCGATCATGGAAACCACTCCCCCCTACACAATGATCCTAAAACCATATGTATTTGTAATGTGACCTACAATATTTCTCCCCCTTTTTGTCAATAAAATTGGCAAAGGTACAAGAACTGGTTCATAATGAAATTTTCACAAGAGACATTTCATGACCAAAAGAAAGACAACATATCGTCTTAATTTAGATGCAATCTTATAGCCGAAGCTAACATCATTCATCAAGGAGTTTTAAGACGCAAGATAACCCCTATAAAATTCCACAGCCGCACTCCCCGCAAGATATTACCATTAAGCACAAGTTCAAAAGAACTCTCCCCCATTTGATGTCATTCCCAAAGGAACAACAAGAGCGACCTTAATTTCGAAAGAAAAGAAGGATTTTTATTTGGACACCAAAAACCATGTGAATGATTTTTTATATCCAAAACTCAACCAAAATACTCACAAGTAAACCCATGAATATTCTAATTGGAATACGCAATTAAATCAAAACCACAAAAGTGATCAATTTAATTGAAAGTGCTCAACATAAGTAAACTCACGGAGCAACATGCTATGACTAAGTTAATCTTGACTAACTTAACCGTTCAAGTAGTCAACATAAGGAAAACCTTACGGAATACGTGACTACATTAACCAATAAAACATGATAGTGTATCCGTTCATATACTCAACACAAGAACTTGAGGAATATATGAAAACTCAATTAGATTAATTACAAGAGAACCTATAATTAATCTAATCGGAATACAAACAAATAACCAAACTAATCACCGAGGTAATCAATTTAATTATTTTGGGCTCAATATAAGAGATTATGGAACCCCGACTAAGATTATCATGAAACATGACCATCTTAACCGCACATGTACTCAACATAAGAAGGAAAACTT
This sequence comes from Papaver somniferum, assembly GCF_003573695.1. Lineage (NCBI taxonomy): Eukaryota > Viridiplantae > Streptophyta > Magnoliopsida > Ranunculales > Papaveraceae > Papaver > Papaver somniferum. Next base: position 228,995,554 of record NC_039364.1, on the reverse strand, counting down.
ATGGAGTACAAAACTAAATAACCAAGGATGATTAATTTAGTTCATAACGCTCAACATATAGCATCTTACGGAACAACCAACAAAGCCAAGGAAAATCGACTTAGTTGTAAGGTGCTCAACATAAGACACATAATGGAGCCTTCACAGTAAAACATAATAAAATGGATCAATGAAGATCAATACTGTGGATACACACAAGGATCTATTCTATCTTTGCATCATTATATGCATAACAACATAATAGACTTTATCCTTGTCACACAAAAGATTTAATCCTATTTTCCATCAATTACATGATTGCATAGGCATAACTTTTGTATATTTCAAAAGTCCATTCGTCCTTTCATCAATACGAATACCAATTCATGGATGACTTTACTTTTGACCGCAATATGGGACCTTCAAGTTCACGCACGCAAACAATACATATCCCATAAAAATATTGCAATATAACAAACCCAGAAAATACTGCAATAATCATCATCCTCCGAATATTTTTAGAATTTAAAACCAATAAACCTAAAAAATAACATAAGAAGATGAAAACAAAAATAGCTATGTGTACTCACAATCATCGCTATTCAAAGCACTAGTTATTCTTCCAACTAATTCCAAAAAGAAGACATCCTAGGCGACAATGCCTTTGAGAAATTCAACATCATTCCCAAACTCCTTGTTGTCAACAACCATTGGAACGTACTGTTCACGAAGATAGGAGTTTATATCAACGAATTGTCTTGGATGACTATGTCGTACCACGGCTCTCTGAATTTCTAAGGACTTTGACACAAAAGCCTTTATTTCACGAATCTCCTTTCTTACTTCCTTCAACTCATCAAGAACATCATAAAACTTCTGAGAAATAGAAGACACTGCCTTTTGCTTTCTTGTATTCCTCCTTTTTCTTTTTCGGGATGGAGTTATAGGAGATTTTTCTTTTTCCTTGATTGATGGCTTAACAATCATGTTGACATCACTTATCTCCATAGACATGCTTTGAGAACAGTTATAACCAACTGATTTTTGTGGATGGAACTCACAATCTCATCAGGTCTAGAGATAAAAAGTATATCAAGAAGGAAAAAGGAATGTAGGGTTCGAAACCTAAAAACAGGTTCGTGGTCGTCCAACTCTAAACCCTATAAAGAGTAGAATTGTCGAAAATAAACCTTTCTTTTATTTGATAGACAAAAAACAACAACCCTAAAGAAGCACTTTTCCACAAGCCTGCACGTTTGCGGTCTTGTCTCTTTTGATCAGGCACATGAGACAAGATTTGCATAACAACAATTTGTCCACCACTTTCCTCAAGAGAGGAATCTTCAGGCTTCTGTCTATCAAAACAATTTGACCATACTTTCTTTTCAAATGGTCTAATTCTATCCTTGGAAACCAACTTCTTTGAAGAAGATAAGATGCTACATACCTTGGCGGTCTTCTGAGCAAGTTCCAATTTTCTTGCTAATCGATCTGCTCTTCGTTGAAGTTTGTTGGCGTGCCTCATTTGATGCTTGTACTTGTAACATCTTGATAGTTCGTGACCCTTCATCGAACTACACGAGCACATCAATCTTGGATAATATTCAGGTATCCGTGGTGCGACGGCGGCTAAACACATAGTAGATCCTGAAACATCACGATCAGAGTTTCCATAGGATAAATCAATCGAATCTTCCAGCTTGATTGGGTTTCCTTCTTCCCTGAACCCATTGAGGTTGATATATGTATTTCTACAAGTATCAAAATCGATGTTTTCACCAAGAAGCCCTACGCTTGATTTCCTATCTTCATCGGAATCATAGGTTTCAGACATTTCAACAAGTGTTACAGCTAGACCTTTGTTCCCAGTGTATTTTCTGCGATTAGGGTATTCGTTTGCAAAATGGCCAAACCCCTTACACTTAAATCACTGAGGCATGTCCTCGTCATCATCCCTGTTTTTAGGAGGTACGCGACCGTGAGGTTTGTCTGATGACCTAGGTTTATCTCTTGAAAACCGTTTACTTCTCTTCAACAAAAGATCCCTAAACTGTCTTGTCATCAAGGAGACCGACTTGTCAAGGTCTTCATCTGAAAAATCATTCTCAGACTGATCATTTTCCGAGACATGAACACTTTTATCTTTGGCAAGTAATTTAGTGCCATTCTGTGCTTTAAAGGCAACATCCTTACCGACTTTGGATGTATGCTCATGATCAAAGATCTTTAGCTTCCCAACCAAGGTGTTTCTGGAGAGATTATTAAGGTTATTCCCCTCAACGATGGCATGCTTCTTAGACTCGTATCTGGATGGCAGCGATCTGAGAATTTTCATCACAATGTCCTTTCCAGGAATAGTCTTACCCAATGCAAAAGATGCATTATATGAAATATATATAAGGTTTTCCTGAGCACCTCATGCGCTGTGATTGAAGATAGTTTTATGCGTGGGCTAACTATGAGAATGAATTTAGTGGATTAATATCAATTCATATTTTATTTTATTTTGATGCATAGTGGGTAAATCTACTGTTTCAGTGTTCTGGTCTTCTTTGATGGTATGGATTTGAGTGGATTTTTTTAAATGTGTAAACCTTGATTTTTCTACCACAATTAGCAGTATTTGGTTGTTTTCTGGTTTAAAGTCTTACTTATAATAGGCTCAACCTTAAGTAGATGATACCAAAACTAGTAGAGCTGTGAATGCACTCTAGCTTTTACTTGAATTCGTATGTAGCAGTGGTATATATATACTAATATATAGTTGGGAATGTGGACGTGCAAATTCCACTTACTTAATAGCATGAGTTCTTGTTATCGTTCTCTCTTTTAATCTATTTGTGTTTTCAATGACTATGTGAACATGGATTGTGTACCAGATAACTAATTGTGTGTTAATGTTAAACAATCGTGCACATTTCCTATGTATTTTTTGTGTACTCAAGTGTAGCGGGTATCTTTGGATTACTAAGAGTAGTGCTCTACTCGCAATTCATTATGCACCCTGGAATTGAAATCAGTTTACTTGATAGCTAATAAGAGACGGTTTCTATTGCGGGTAGTTCATACTATCTAACTAAAAATGACGAACTACCGTCGTGCGTGATCCCTTCGAACAACGGAGAGGGTACGTAGGCAGCCGCTATGTGGTTCAACACACCCATGCAAGGTTGTTCATATCATCTGAAAGTGTTGGTTGCTGCTTGAAAGTTCATACCATCTATTTGGAGATGATTGCAACCCTAGCAGTTTATAAAATGTTTTGGTAAGAGATAGTTGCAGTACTGGCTGTTCATACTACCTAATAATGAGATGATTGTTGCGTCTTCGAGATAATTCATACCATTTGATAACCATACATACTGTGAGACAAGAGATGATTATTACCATTCAAGGTAATTCATATCATCTGCCTCGGCTAGTGAGTTAGGCAATGGTTATTATCTTGCGAGGTAACTTATATCATCTGAAAAGGAATGGTTACTGCAAGGCAGTTCATACCATCTACTGGGCCATAATTGGCACCCCCCACTATATCTAGATGAACCGTCTGGGACGGTGAGATTGTCAGGCCCACTGGGTCACCCCACCTATGGGTGGCTACCCGGAAGATCGTTGTGGCAACGATGGCTGGTAACCAGAACTACTATGACATTGGCACTGGCCATTCCTCACCCGTCTGATGCGGTGTGTGTTGTCAGGCCCACTGGGGCACCACACCACCTCGGTGGCTACCCGGAAGACCATTGGCACTGGCCGATGGTGGCTGGTATCCAGAACTACTCTGACAATTCTGACATTTACTTGACCCTTAATCGAATTGGTACGAAATTTTGAAAGTCTAGTTTCTTGAGTGGCATATCAGAGAGTCGGATTTGGCCAAGCGGGTCGTAACCCGACCCGTTGGAAGAAAAAAATTCTATGTTCTGCTACAGTTGGTATCAAAGCAGTTCCGGTTCAAACGGGACTTTGTGTATTGGAAATCATCAGCATTCTACTCGTGTGGTGACTATCAGTAAGCCTCTCCACTTCTTGTTTTAGTTTAGACTTCGAGACGAAGTCCTTTTTGAGGAGTTAATGGTGCGACACTCCAAATCTTTTCTCGGATTTAACTAAATCCAATATGGGCACTGAATAAGTTATCCCTTAGTAGTATCAGTGGCATGTTGAGTAGGTACTTTGAAAACAATATATAATTCTTAGCATGCTCGACACATGTCTAAGAGAAAGGGCATCTGGGTCGGTGGGGAATTTTATTTGAGACTTAAATCTAAAACCAGAGAATCAAAAAAGGGAGATCTCAGATTTCTTCTTCCTCTTTTCTCTCTTCCTTTCTCCCTGCGACCGAAACTTGTGGAACAAAACTGAAATTTCTCTTGCATGGTTGAGCTTTGTGGTCTTAGAGTTTGGCTAAGTTGTAGATGATGTTGATTTGTGCGGGCTAACTTCATAGAGGAGATGGAGAAATTCTTTTTCCCATTCCAATTAGAAGCTATTTGAAGTAGTTACTCTCTTCACTCGACTGAATAAGTAATCCTCACAAATCAATAGGTATGTGTTATCACACTCAATGAATAATAGATGTTATACTAGCTAAAATTGATGCACTGAATCGAAATTATTGTACACAGAAATTAGGGTTCTACATGTTACAGTAAGGAATTCCCCCAATTTTCTCTTAATGAAAAATTCATGATTTATACTTGAATGGATTTGTTGTACTTGAAAACTAGAGATTTAACCCATGATTCATCATACATACACAATTGAAGGAATAAAATTCGTGGTGAGTTTTGAGTTAAGATAGGGTTGGAGAATATAGCAAAATATAGAGAGGAAAGTGACCAACTGCTGGTGGTTAATTAGATTATGGATGTGGCTAGGAAGCTTGGTTCTTTTTAAATTTGGGTTGAAATCAAGAGATTAGTGTTATGGAATTCCGGTGTAGATTTTGATTTTGCGTCAAGGGTATTTGATAAAAGGACTGTAGGAGAGGAAAAAGGGGTAAGAACTCTTGTTTCATTCTTCATGTATTTCATAGTGGTATGAGTGATATGGCTTGATGTGTATGATTAAGCTATTATCTAGTTATGATTAAATTTTAGTTTGGAATTGATCGGACATCAATTTAATTAAGAAAAGCAAGATTCACATGTAGCCATATTGTGGCTTCAATTTTTACAACAGTGACCACATTACTTGCATATATGGGCTGTTCATTTCCCTTCTCGTCAATAACCCTTTCCATGTTTCTATTTATTTATTTTTAAGTTCATAATGTCTGTGAAATGAGAAAGTGGTCATTTGAGTTATCCATTGCCTTACAAATAAAGGCGGAGTCAATTAATTTGGGTACTGTACATCTACCTCTATAGGCTCTAAGCTTAACTTTGAATTAAATACGTAATTAGTCGTTTTAGGAAAACTGCACACACAGCCATTTTTAGGCCTAACTCTGTGTAAATTGGTGATGTTTTAGACAATGATTTCTTCACGATAATGTTTATCTCAGTGTCCTCTGTACCCCTGCAAAAGGGCCTGATAGTTGGACTTGTCGTTTGGAAGTTACCGCATCGAACGGACAGTCAGTCGCAACTGAAATTTCTGAAGGACAGCAGATAGTACGGTTTTGTCATGTCATTTTAGAGTATTTAGAGTCTGAACTAGCTCCGGGTGTCTCCTAAAAAGTTGTAGAGGGTTGTCAGAGATTTCTAGAATGGTATTACACCCCTGATTTGCTTTTATGCTTTAGAAATTACAGCGATGCAAACATGACACCTCCGTGCTGAAATTTCTGGGAGCTGGGATGCTGTCATGGTTTTCTTTTGATTTCGCAAGCGACTTTTTGGTTTCCTTATTTTTATTTAAATTTTTATGTGATAGATGGCTTCATACTATATTAAGAATTACTAGTGGTACTAGTAAGAATATTAGCCTAATATTGTTACCACAAAAATAGTGTGTTCTTCTTGTGCCGGTAAGTGTACTAGTTTAAGTGGTACAAGGCAAATCTACTGGTGGTACACTAATACGAGATTTCTATATATGAATGCTTAATGTTTATATTTTATAGTTAAAATATGATAACTGGTGTTCATTTCCACATTTATTTTGGAAATCCAACACATATCTCCATCTTGCCTTCCTTTCTGCATATAGTGTTAACTTGAACTGACATTTGTATTTAGCCTACGTGTTGGGTTCTACTGTAATGTAGTGCATAAAACTATTAAGGTTTGCTATGTTTTTTTTTGTCTAGTAAAACCATCTACTGTATTTGGGAATGAAGCCTTAGAACGATAAGGCTTGGCAGTGTTATTCATTTCTAAGCATTGTGTCCAATTCCTGAGTCGGCAGGTACCGGAATGCGAGTATATAATTTTGTTGGGACTGGGTATGAAATATATATAAGGTTTTCCTGAGCACCTTATGCGCTGTGATTGAAGATAGTTTTATGCGTGGGCTAACTATGAGAATGAATTTAGTGGATTAATATCAATTCATATTTTATTTTATTTTGATGCATAGTGGGTAAATCTACTGTTTCAGTGTTCTGGTCTTCTTTGATGGTATGGATGTGAGTGGATTTTGTTAAATGTGTAAACCTTGATTTTTCTACCACAATTAGCAGTCTGGTTGTTTTCTGGTTTAAAGTCTTACTTATAATAGGCTCAACCTTGAGATGATACCAAAACTAGCAGAGCTGTGAATGCACTCTAGCTTTTACTTGAATTCGTATGCAGCAGTGGTATATATATATACTAATATATAGTTGGGAATGTGGACGTGCAAATTCCACTTAATAGCATGAGTTCTTGTTATCATTCTCTCTTTTAATCTATTTATGTATTCAATGACTATGTGAACATGGATTGTGTACCAGATAACTAATTGTGTGTTAATGTTAAACAATCGTGCACATTTCCTATGTATTTTTTGTGTACTCAAGTGTAGCGGGTATCTTTGGATTACTAAGAGTAGTGCTCTACTCGCAATTCATTATGCACACTACAATGAAATCAGTTTACTTGATAGCTAATAAGAGATGGTTGCTATTGTGGGTAGTTCATACTGTCTAACTAAAAATGACGAACTACGGTCGTGCTTGATCCCTTCGAGCAACAGAGAGGGTACGTAGGCAGCCGCTATGTGGTTCAGCACAACCATGCAAGGTTGTTCATATCATCTGAAAGTGTTGGTTGCTGCTTCACAGTTCATACCATCTATTCGGAGATGATTGCAACCTATCAGTTTATAAAATGTTTTGGTAAGAGGTAGTTGCAGTACTGGCTGTCCATACTACCTAATAATGAGATGATTGTTGCTTCTTCGAGATAATTCATACCATTTGATAACCATATAGTCTGTGAGACAAGAGATGACTATTACCATTCAAGGTAATTCATATCATCTGCCTCGGCTAGTGAGTTAGGCAATGGTTATTATCGTGCGAGGTAACTTATATCATCTGAAAAGGAATGGTTACTGCAAGGCAGTTTATACCATCTATTGGGCCATAATTGGCACCCCCACTATATCTGGATGAACCGTCCGGGACGGTGAGATTGTCAGGCCCACTGGGGCACCCCACCTATGGGTGGCTCCCCGGAAGATCGTTGCGGCAATGATGGCTGGTAACCAGAACTACCCTGACATTGGCACTTGCCATTCCTCACCCGTCTGATGCGGTGTGTGTTGTCAGGCCCATTGGGGCACCCCACCACCTCGGTGGCTACCCGGAAGACCATTGGCACTGGCCGATGGTGGCTGGGATCCAGAACTACTCTGACAATTCTGACATTTACTTGACCTTAATCGAATTGGTCCGAAATTTTGAAAGTTTAGTTTCTTAAGTGGCATATTAGAGAGTCGGAGCTGGCCAAGCGGGTCGTAACCCGACCTGTTGGAAGAAAAAATTCTCTGGTCTGCTACACATTAACAATTTCAGACACTTTGTGATTGAACTCATCAAATGACTCTTCATCTGCCATACAAAGGTTAGACCCCGCTTTTAAACGTGTTTGCCAGCTCTGATACCAATTGAAAAAGCGAGGGTCTAACAGCACCACTCAATAATTCGCTTAGCAATCTGCATGGACTAACTCTGAAATACTTTGCTAGAGAATCAACTAGACAGTCAGACTCAATCTAGATAAAAAGTATCTCAAAGAGTTATTATCTCAATCTCTCGATTTGATTTCTACTCAAGCTAAAATCAATAGCGAGTCTTTATCAAAGAGAGATAACTTGGACGGTACCAAAGACCAATGTCCAAGGATCAATCAACTACAATCAACAACCAAAAGTTGGATTAGAGAAGTTGATGATCACGAATGCATGACCTGTATTATTTCTATTATATAAAATATAATGCGGAAAAGAAATAACACAGACACCAGAAGTTTTGTTAACGAGGAAACCGCAAATGCAGAAAACCTCCGGGACCTAGTCCGGATTGAATACACATTGTATTAAGCCGCTACAGACACTAGCCTACTCCAAGCTAACTTCGGATTGATCTATAGTTGAACCCCTACCAATCTCCCACTGATACAAGGTACAGTTGTACTCCTACGCCTCTGATCCCAGCAGGACACTGCGTACTTGATTCCCTTTGCTGATCTCACCCACAACAAAGAGTTGCTGCAACCCAAAATCACATACTTGATAATAAACGAATCTGTCTCACACAGAAAAGTCTATCGAAAGGATAAATCTGTCTCCCACAGATAAACCCTAGGTTTTGTTCCGTCTTTAGATATAAAATCAAGGTAACAGGAACCAATTGATAATCCGGACTTATATTCCCGAAGAACAGCCTAGATTAATCAATCACCTCTCTACAATCCTTCCTGACTACACAAGCGGATTGTCGAGGAATCACAAATAGTGACACGAAGATGTTTGTGACTTCTTTATCTTGCCTATCGGAGAACTCTCACGATCTCAAGTCAATCAATCGATTGTACTCGTACGATAGAAGATGCAAGATCAGATCACACAACTATGATAAAAGTAGTATCGGTCTGGAACACAAACGAGTTTTGGAAATCCCAGCATAAATTCTCGGTCGAGAACTTCCGTCAGTTCGCGGACCGAGTCTGCAGACTGGGTTCGCGGACTTCGCAAGCCAATTCCACAATCCTACCGATTTCTCTTGATCAACAAAGTTCGAAAACGTCGGTTCAAGGAATACATGGTTATATAATCTAAACTCTCATTTCAATCATTGAAACATTCTCAGAGGGCGATATTCAGTCGTGAAGAACAACAAACCTTTTTCGTCAGAGCAATTTCCAAAGTGATTGAAACTTTCATGACTTTCGTCACTAGGTGAAAATAAACCTGATCAAAGCGAAACGCTTTACCAACACAAGATTTCGAGTAAAAGATAAGCAATATATACTCAACTCGAAATATCAAGTGTATATGATCTAGTCTATATACATACGACTTTTGTCTCATAAGAAGTAGGAGAAGAATAGATAGACTTTCGAGTGATAGATAAGTTCAAGTCTTCACATACCTTTTTGTTAATGAAGTTCCACGGTTCCTTGGTGTAGATCTTCGTCGTTGTCGTTGAATCACCATGAAGTCCTTGATCTCAACTACACTTTTCCTATCCTAGTCCGAGACTTAGCTAATACGCTAGACATCAAGATTTTATAGTTTTAATCACTAACATTGACAAACATGCTTGATATAGCAACGCATGCGAGGTTGACCGAGCTATACTCTAACAAAATGGTTCTGGACACGAAGACGATCCTCCACCGCGTAAAGAGAAAAACAAAATTGGGGAATCCGGAAATCGAGGCGACGGTAACGAAAACCCAACACCAAGCAAAGAGAACTTGGAATTTGAATATTTCAAGGAGCACGTAATGAAGAGACTGTCAATAATTGAAGATAGCACTGACGTGGAGGGAGAAGTATGGTACACTCAGCCGAAATGAGACCTACCTGAAGGTTTCAAGTTTCCAAATATGGAAAAATATAATGGTCGGGGACCTCCGGGATCTCACATCAAGTTGTATCTCAAATACCTAAAGCCCGAAGGGCTAACCGACGACTGGTTGTTAAATTTGTTCCACCAAAGCTTGACTGGGCTAGCCCTTGACTGGTACCAACATGTAGAGAAATAAAAAATATCCACATGGCCAGTTATGATTAATTCGTTCTCGAACATTTTGCTAAAAGTACAGATCATACTATGGTCTTACGCCAGCTTGAGTCCCTCCGACAAGGGGTACATAAAGGGTTTGTCGACTGGATGAGTCGATGGGACAAGAAAGTGTTCGAAATATTCGAACGACCATCGGAGGAGGCGCAATTAAAAATGTTAATGAAAAATCTCTTAACATCTTACAGGGTATTCGTCAGTATGTCTGCACCAAAAAATATTTCTGATTTTCGAAGGAAAGGAGCCAACATCGAGGACGCAATGAGGGACGGTGTATACTCTGGATTCCTCATGGGGCAAACCTCGATAAATAAGAAAGAGGTTAATTATGTTAACCCATTCCCCACCAGACCTAGATACATTAAAGCAGCGGGTAAAGCACCTGCAACTGAAGCGCATCTGTAAGAAAGAGCACGGCGCGAACCATATGAAAGAAGATGGGGAAAAATCACGTATTCTCTGACCTTGATGGGGAAATCAGTACATTCCTGCCCATGTTAGTCAAAGAAAAGTTGATCCAGCTCCGAAACCATAAGCCTGTACCTAATCCCATACCTCCGGGATTTGACGAAATGAAAACATGTGATTTACATCAAGGAATCGGCCATGATACAAATTCATGTTGGGTACTAAGACACATTATCCAAGACCGATTGTATGAAGGAAACATTATCATCGAGGTAGCAACAAAACAACCCAACATCCACCAGAATCCTCTTCCATTACATCCAGGGGTCAACTTCATTGGAGCCAACGACGACGAAGAAGATCGACCTCTCCCAATGACGGACATCGCAACGAAATGGCCGGTACAAACAAATAAGGACGGTAGATTCATCGCAGAGAACAATAAGGAAGCGACAAAAGGAACTCCGGAGGTCAACATCCGAAGGGTAAATAGAAAACCACTATTCACGATTGCAGGAAGCGGGAGAGTCGTCTACTCGGAGCAGCTGTCTGAGAAATGCGAGGAAATTCAACACCAGACTAGAGGAGGAAGGAACTTTAAACCTCCAAATTTGCGGGCTGAAAACCCAGGTGTCTTGGCTAGGGGCAACCCTGTTTGGATCAGACCGAACAATCAATAAGAGGTGGTAAAAGAAGATAAATTTCTCATTGATCAGTTACGAAGAACAAAGGCAGATATCTCTATTTGGGGATTGTTGGAGGCATCGAAAATTCATCGTCAGGCTCTACAAGAAGCACTAATCCTGATGCATGTTTATACTTTTCTGTGTGAGACAGATTTGTTTATTATGAAGTCTGCGATTTTGGATTGCAGCAACTCTTAGTTGTGGGTGAGATCAGCTAAGGGAATCAAGTGCGCAGTATCCTGCTGGGATCAGAGGCGTAGGGAGTACAACTGTACCTTGAATTAGTGGGAGACTGATTGGGGTTCAACTATAGTCCAGTCTGAAGTTAGCTTGGAGTAGGCTAGTGTCTGTAGCGGCTTAATACAGTGTGTATTCAATCTGGACTAGGTTCTGGAGTTTTTCTGCATTTGCGGTTTCCTCGTTAACAAAATTTCTGGTGTCTGTGTTATTTCTTTTCCGCATTATATTTTTTATATAATTGAAATAGTACGGGTTGTGCGTTAAAGATCATCAATCGTAAATCCGACCTTTGGTTGTTGATTGATATTGATTGATCCTTGGACATTGGTATTTGGTACCGTCCACGTTATCTCTCGTTGATAAAGACTCGCAGATTTCCATTTGCTTGAGTAAAGATCAAATCAAGAGATTGAGATATAAACTCTTTGATATATCTTTTTATTGATTGAGTTTAACTGTCTATTTGATTCTCATAAAAAGTATATTGGAGTTTGTCCATACATATTGCTAAGAGAAATATTGGGTGGTGTTGTTAGACCCCCGCCTTTTCAATTGGTATCAGAGCATGCAAACACACTAAGACATCATCAGTCTGTGTTTGTAGCAATCTGACTCTATGGACAGAGGTGTTATCTCTACTAATGTACCACCAATCTTCAATGGCTCTAATTACTTATGGTGGAAAATTGCTATGCGAGCCTTCATCCAGTCGCGAGATTTTTAATCATGGGTATATGTTTTCAATGACTATGATGCGCCTGTTGTTGCAGCTGGAGACGTAAATGTTCCCAAGAATATTGGTGAATATAATGTTGCCGAGATTCTTGCTGCAAAGCAGAATTCAGAAGGGTTAAATGCTATCATACATGTCATTGCCCCAAGTCTTCAACACCATGTGTTTAATTGCACTAGGTCTAAAGATGCTTGGGATATCTTAGAAAGCATATTTGAAGATAACTCCAGTGAAAGGAAGCTAGGATTCAAAACCTTAATTCCGATTGGGAAAACCTTCGTATGGCAGATGAAGAGTCATTTGATGAGTTTAATCACAAAGTGTCTGAAATTGTTAATGCATCTTTTGCATTGGGTAAACTATTCCTGAAAAGGACATTGTGATGAAAATTCTCAGATCGTTGCCATCTAGATACGAGTCTAAGAAGCATGCCATCGTTGAAGGGAATAACCTCGATAATCTTTCCAGAAACACCTTGGTTGTAAGCTAAAGATCTTTGACCATGAGCATACATCCAAAGTAGGTAAGGATGTTTCCTTTAAAGCACAAAAGAACACTAAATTACTTGTCAAAGGTAAAAGTGTTCATGTCTCTGAGGATGATCAGTTTGAGGATGATTTTTCGGATGAAGATCTTGACAAATCAGTCTCCTTGATCACAAGACCGTTTAGGGATCCTCTGATGAAGAGAAGTAAACGGTTTTCAAGAGACAAACCTAAGTCATCAGACAAACCTCATGGTCGCGTACCTCTTAAAAACAGGGATGCTGACGAGGATATTCTTCAGTGCTTTAAGTGTAAGGGTTTTGGCCATTTTTCTAACGAATGCCCAAATCGTAGAAAATACACTGGGAACAAAGGTCTAGCTGTAACACTTGATGAAATGTCTGAAATCTATGATTCTGATGAAGATAGAAAATCAAGTGTAGGGCTTCTTTGTGAAAACATCGATTTTGATACTTGTAGCAATACATATATCAACCTCAATGGGTTCGGAGAAGAAGGAAACCCAATCAAGCTGGAAGATTCACTGAATACGGTAACTGTAAACCCTATCAGTGATGTTTCAGAATCAATTGTTTGTCTAGCTGCTTGCACATCTCAGATGCCTGAATACTGTCCAAGATTGACGTGCTCGTTTTGTTCGATGAAGGGATATGAACTATCAAGGTGTTACAAATACAAGCACCAAATAATGCACGCAAGCAAACTTCAACGAAGAACAGATCGATTAGCAAGAAAGCTGAAACTTGCTCAGAAGACCGCCGAGGTATGTAGGATCTTATCTTCGTCTAAGAAGTTGGTTTCCAGGGATAGAATAAGACCATTTGAGAAGAAATTATGGTCAAATCGGTTTGATAGACAGAGATCAGAGGATTCCTCCCATGAGGAAAAAGATGGAAAAATTATTGTTCATCGCAACACAACTTGATTGTGTTGTTAGGAAAATCTTGTCTCATGTGCCTGATCGAAAAGAGACAAGATTGAGTGCTTATACAGGATTCAGAAAAGTTTTTCCTTCTTTTCTTAGATTTGTTATTTTTTGTCTATCAAATAAAACAAAGGGTTATTATCGACAATTCTACTCTTTGTAGGGTTTTAGAGTTGGGCGTATGCGAACCTGTCAATAGGTTTCGAACCCTACCTTCCTTTTTCCTTTTGACATCCTTTATAAGACTGCTTGTTGAGTTAAGTGATTCCATCATACAAATCCAGTTGTTCATAACTGTTCTCAAAGCACTATGTCATCAGATGGAAAGGATGTTAACATGATTGTTAAGCCATCAATCAAGGAAAAAGAAAAATCTCTTGTTTCTAAGTCCCTGAAAAGAAAAAGAAGGAATACAAGAAAACCCAGGGCTGTTCCTTCTAACTCTCAGAAGTTTTCCAATGTTCTTGATGAGTTAAAGGAAATAAGAAGGGAGATTTGTGAAATAAAGACTTTAGTGTCTAAATCTTTGGAAATTCAGAGGACCCTAATTCGACCTCTTCAGCCAAGACAGTTCGTGGGTATTGACACTTATCTCTGTGAACCTTATGTCCCGATGGCTATCGATAACAAGGAGTTCAGGAATGATAAAGAATTTCTCAAAGGGATTGTTCGCCTAGTATGTCTTATTTTTGGTTTAGTTGGAAGAATAACTAGCGCTTTGAATAGCGAAGATTGTGACTACACATAGTTATTTTTGTATTCATCTTCTTATGTTATTTTTTAGGTTTATTGGTTTTTAAATTCTAAAAATATTTGGAGGATGATGTTATTGCAGTATTAATCTGTTTGATTTTGAAGTATTGCAATATTTTTATGGGATATGTATTGTTTGCGTACGTGAAATTGAAGGTCCCATATGTTGTCAAAAGTAAAGTCGTTCATAAATTGGTATTCCTATTGATGAAAGGACGAATGGACTTTTGATAAATACAAAAGTTATACCTATGCAGTCATTTATTTGATGGAAAATAGGGTAAAATCTTTTGTGTGACAAGGATAAAGTCTATTATGTCGTTATGCAAATAGTGATGGAAAAATAGAATAGATTCGTGTATGTATTCCACAGTAATGATCATCACTGATCCATATCTTATGAATTATTGTGAGGCTCTGTAATATGTCTTATGTCGAGCACGATTCAACTAAGTTGATCATTTTGTGATTAACTTTGTTGGTTGTTCCGTAAGGTACTTTATGTCGAGCATCTTTTAACTAAATTAATCATCTTGGTTGGTTATTTAGTTATTTGCTCCGAAAGTCTTCTTTTGTCGAGCAAAACAATTGACAATTAAATTGATTACTTCTGTGATTAGTTTGTTTGTGTTTTCCAATTAGATTAATTATAGGTTCTCTTGTAATTAGTCTAGTTGAGTTTTCATATATTCCACAACTCCTTGTGTTGAGTATATGAACGGCTATACTAATCATGTTCTATTGGTTAATGTAGTCATATATTCCGTCAGGTTTTCCTTATGTTGACCATGAGAACGATTAAGTTAGTCATCTCCATATGATTACCTTAGTCGTAGCTCCGTAAGTTCACTTATGTTGAGCACAATCAATTAAATCGATCACTTTTGTGGTTTGATTTAGTTGCGTATTCCAATTAAATTAATCATGGGTTTACTTGTGATTAATTTGATTGAGTTTTGTATATAGAAAATCATTCCTATGGTTTTTGGTGTCCAATTAAAAATCCTTCCTTTCTTTCGAAATTAAGGTCTCTCTTGTTGTTCTTTCGGGAATGACATCAAATGGGGGAGAGTTCTTTTGAACTTGTGCTTAATGGTAATATCTTGCGGGGTGTGCGGCTGTGGAATTTTGTAGGGGTTATCTTGTATCTTAAAACTCCTTGATGAATGTATTTAACTTCGGCTTTATGATTGCATCTAAATTAAGTTGGTATGTATTTTTTCTTTTAGTCTATGAAACGTCTCTTTTCGGAAATTTCATTAGGATCCCGTTCTTGTACCTTTGCCAATTTTATTGACAAGAAGGGGGAGAATTAATGTGTGGTTCTTATACATATACATATGGTTTTTGTATCATTGTGTAAGGGGGAGTGGTTTCCATGTGAGATGGAGTATTGACTAAGGGGGAGTGATACATATCACCGTAGTATTATTGTTAAAGTCATGATGCAATTGGACTTTGATGTTACATAATAATACTACGTCACTGTATAATGATGATCAAGAATCCCGATTTCTCTCATTGTTATAGCTACGAATCTTCAACAACGGTGATGCTCAACTTACAACCTTTGGGATCATTTTAGTACTTGGAAGGACGAAGATTTCAGGGAACGTTGAAGATTAGACTATGGAATAGGAGCCACTAAAGTTTATCTTTTTTGTATTCCATATGTATTAATAGTTTTGTCACTGAAATTGACAAAGGGGGAGATTGTTAGAGAAGTCGCATGCGTTGCTATATCAAGCATGTTTGTCAATGTTAGTGATCAAAACTATGAGTCTTGATTTCTAATCTACATAGATAAGTCTCGGACTATGATAGAAAAGTGTAGTTGAGTTCAAGGACTTCATGGCGATTCATCATATAACGATGAAGATCTACTCAAGGAAACGTGGAACTTCATCAACAAAAAGGTATGTGGAGACTTGAACTTATATATCACTCAAAAGTCTATCTATTCTATCTCCTACTTCTTATGAGACAAAAGTCGTATGCAATATAGACTGGAGCATACACATTTGATATTTCGCGCCGAGTATATCTCGCCTATCTATATCTCGAAATCATGTGTTGGTAAAGCGTTTCGCTTTGATCAGGTTTATCTTCACCTAGTGACGAAAGTCATAATGTTTCAATCACTTTGAAAATCGCTTTGACGAGAAATAGTGTAACAACTATATAACATCCTCTAAGAATGTTTCAATGGTTGGAATGAGAGTTTAGGTCAATATAACCAATGATGGATATAAGCGTTGTGTGGTAACACATATGTGCATAAGTCCTATTCCTTAATCCGAAGTTTGTGAACTTTGTTGATTGAGAGAAACCGAAGGAATTGGCTTTGCCAAGTCCGCGAACTGACGGAAGTTCTCTTACCGAGAATTTCTGCTGGGATTTCCAAAAACTAGTTTGCGTGTTTAGTCCGCGAACTGGCGGAAGTCTCTTTGCCGAGATTTTCTGATGAGTTTAGAAAACTCTGCCGGTTGCCTTAAGTCCGCGAACTTGTTTGCGAACTTGAGTGGGTTATGATCTAAAGATGTGCTCTGAACATGAAACTTAAATTACTAAGGAAGGCAGTATGCAAACCGTGGCTATAAAGTTCATGAGACGATTCAATCGAATCGAATCATCTTTGTTTCAATTGTGTCTTGTGTAGTTACATAAGATCTCATAGCAATTGAACAACTCTCTAACTAGTTCATTTGAGCCAATTGAACTAGTTATCGTGAAGAAGAACAAGGTTAATATGAAATGCTCATATGGTTATACTTTTGGGTTACTATGTTGAACCAACATACACGTACACGTTTGGGCACGGTTTTCACAAACCCAGTAAACGTATATCTCAAGTGTGTGTGAGAAGATAAGTTTTCGATCTAACGGTTGAGAAATATTAGCTTGAATCTAAATCAGTTTTTTATCTAACGGTGAATATTGATTGCTTTGTACCTAAGGCAAAACCCTGATTTGTAGCATTGGGAAAAACTAATCCCCACACGTCTGAGTGTTACTAGTGCGCTCACTAGAGTCGATTATCCTCTAACCTTTGGTTTTCTTCTCTAAAACCAGGTTAGCGAATTAAAGACTTCATTGGGATTGTGAAGCCATACCGATACTACTTTTATCGTAGTTGTGTGATCTGATATTGCATCTTCTATCGTACGAGTACAATCTTATTGATTGGCTTGAGATCGTGAGAGTTCTCCGATTGGCAAGATAAAGAAGTCACAAACATCTTCGTCTCACTGTTTGTGATTCCTCGACAAACCGCATGTGTAGTTAGGAAGCATTGTAGAGAGGTGATTGATTAATCTAGGCTGTTCTTCGGGAATATAAGACCGGATTATCCTATTTTCCATCATAACGACATAATAGACTTTATCCTTGTCAAACAAAAGATTTTATCCTATTTTCCATCAAATACATGACTGCATAGGCATAACTTTTGTATTTGTCAATGTAGGATCAGAATCTCTCAACAACGACATACTTGCGAAATTACTAGCAATACATCACGAAGACATCACATAACAACTTCAGAAACGACATAATAAGCGACATCATCCAAATCATGAGAATAGTGTGACGATCCTGCGAAAATAAGGAAGTTTGCGAGATTGATATTTATAAGGTTGCGAGAATGTCGCAAGTCATATCCGAAAATAAAGGACAGATTAGCTGTCATCCACTATGTAATTCCCTATAAATAACCGCTCAGTTGTAAAGGAAAGGAGAGAGATCTTTTTTGAGTGAGAAGCAAGTAAATAGGAGAGAGAAAATCTAGAGCAGTGGTTATTCTTGATTCCTTTATCTTTTCTTGTAAGATTGTTCAAAGATTCATCAATAAAATTAAGATTGTTAATCCAAAAATGAGTTGAATGTTAATGAAATCTTGTGAGGGGTGTAGTGTAGGATTTCCTGCAACTATATAATGGCGCTAGAAACAGGGACGAAGATTGAAGATCACCCTAGAAATTGTTGAAGATTAATATTCTGATTTGTGGGAAATTAGAATAACTGGTGAAGAATTTTACGGAATCTCTTATAATTCATTAGTGTTGAAGAAATGGCTAGAAGGAGGAATATATCCGAACAACTGCTAGAAGAAGAAGTAAAAGACTTGCTGGAAGGGAAAGAAGTGAAATGGGAGAATCTACTAGAAGGAGAAATGATGGAGAAAATCAAATTCAACAACCAGTTCAACAAACACCGGTACAAAATAGAACTATGGATTATGATAGAGTGAGCATACACACTTGGCGATCAAATTCAGCAGAAGAAGTAGAAGAAGAGCAACAAACCAGGAACCATAGACAGGTAGAGAGAAATCAAGAAGCAGATGAAGGGATAATTCATGGAGATGAGGAAATTGGAGCGTTAGAAACGCTGAGACGAAGAATACATGAAGAAAGAAGAGCTGAAGCAGAAGAATGTGCAAATCTAACAAGGCAAAATCACGAATTGAGGATGGAAAATATGAGACTACAGAGTAGAAGATATAGAAGTACTACAAGATCATATTCAAGATCGACTAGAAGAGAGATGAGCCGAAACTCACCCACAGTTAATGCTGGAAATACCAAATCCTAATGAAGAACATCGCGAAGATAGAGAAAGGACTGATGATCGTTACGTTTCACAGAATGAAACTTTTGATGATAGGAAAAATGATAGAAATCAAGAGAATGAACAACGTCAGGGAAGAAATAATCAAGATGGCGAAGGGAATCGAGAGGAAGGAAGGAGAATTTTACATGATAGAGAAGCTCAAAGAAATCAACAAACGATAGAAGAAGATATTGAAAGACACTATGCTGAACAAGCATGTTTAACTCGCGAACGTGAAAGATTGAGAATGGAAATGGAAGAAAAAGAGTTGCAGGAGGCGATTCGCCAGAATAACCAAGACAATCGGGAAAGAAGGCATACACAAAACCGGAATAACGGTAATCTCAATGAAGAGTATGATAGAGTACAGAGGAGGGCTGAAAGACAACGAATGGAATTGATAAGAAATGAACAAAATCATGGAGGGGAAAATGAGAGACATCATCATATGCGAATTCAAGATAGAGATAAAGAAGAGATTCGCAGGACAAGACGAGATGAGGATGATGAAGAAGAAATGCAAAATTTCGCGAGAGAAGAAGGACATGAACGCAGAAGAAGGGAGGCGAAATTAAAAAGACCAATGGATCAAAATTCAGGCGTAAATAAACAAATCTTAAAATAATTGGAAGAAATGAGAGGGATGCTAAATAATAGAGGAGAAGTAGGCAGAAGACAATTAGATGAAGCTATAGAAGAAGCTGCGAAAACTCCATTTACAACAGAAGTACAACTAGGAGGAATACCTACGAAATGCAATTTGCCTGCATTAACCAACATCTTTGATGGAACAACTTGTGCAATTCAACACATCAAATCCTATGTGAGATGCATGTTACAATGGGAAAATCATGATGCCGTATTGTGCAAGTATTTTGCATCTAGTCTAACAGGAGAGGCGTTAAAATGGTTCGAAGGTTTACCAAAAAATATAATAACATCTTTCAATCATTTGCAAACCACATTCTTGGGGGCATATATAAGTAAAATTTCTTAGCGACCTGGTATTGAAGATGTGTTTGGATTAAAACAAAGGATTGGCGAAAGTCTGAAGCATCTGACCAAAAGGTGGAGGACTATGTGTAGTGAGATGGCTGGCCGTGTGGATGAGAGATATCTTATCTTGTCATTTATCAATTCTATGTTCGCAACCAATCTATTATATGTCCAAATTTTCAGAGTCAAGAACACCATCACAATGACCGAACTACGAGAACTTCAGGAAGAATATATTGCTCTAGAGGAAAGGCAAAATGAGATGGAATCATACCCAGTTGTGAATACCAATTCACAAGCAGCAAATGCAAGCTTATTACCCAAACTAATAAACACAGTGGCGAACACTTCGCAAGGACAACAAGAAAAGGTGACGGTCAACAATCAACAGAAACTGGTGGCTATGGGAAGCCGAGATCAAGAGGAGTATGAAAGAGAAAGAAATTTCTACAATCATGGTGGAAATAATAAGATTCAAAGATTTGATCATCCGCAAGAAACCTATGGAGGTCAAAGACAAAATTATAATAGAGGACAAGGAGGTCACAAGGTAGTATGGGAAGAAATCAAGATGCCACCTCTGAATGCAAGTGTGGAGAAAATATGGGAAGCTATAATTTTGATGGAGAATATACCAACACCACGGAACATGGGAACGGAACCACCTACAAGCCGCAGAAGTCATGAGTTCTGTTCTTACCATCATTTTCATGGACATACTACAAATGATTGCAGAAATATAAAGAGAATTATTCTGAGAATGATAGATTAAGGAAAACTAAACCACTTTCTGGTAGGGCACCCACAATCTCAACCATTACTACCACCACCACCAGAGCATCACAGAGTAAACACGGTGAAAAAGAAGGAAACGTTCTTCGTAAAAGCTGGAGCAAAAGCAAAAAATATATTCTGTCACTCTATCGTACATTCATACAAGACAATTGAAGATTTTCATGACAATATTTTTAGTAGAGTGTTCGCAAGAGACAGTGATGAAAAAGAAATTATGAACATTGCGAAAATCTCGCCACTAGAGGAGTGCCAGAAGCAGACTATTTCTTTTACCGCAGAAGAAGTCCCCGAAGGTGGAGAAGTACATGACAATCCATTGGTGGTAAAATTAGAAATTAATCAAAAACCGAAAGAAGATGAAGCTGAAGACTCATGGGCAATTAATAGGATTCTAATTGATACCGGAAGCTCTGTGAACATCTTATTTTATCATACTTATAAAACCATGGGAGGGAGAGATGATGATCTTATACCATCAACATATAAGATATATGGTTTTAATGGTACTTCCAACAAGTCTAAAGGGGAGGTTACTATGCGAATTTCATTGAAGGGAATATCTTCTGAAATCATGTTCTGTGTTGTTGACGTAGAGTCACCCTACAATGCATTAATTGGTCGACCTTGGCTACATGGGATTCTAGGTGCAGCTTCAATTTTCCACCAGTGCATCAAATTCCCTCACCCCAGCGGTATAGGAATCATAAAAGGAGATTGGGTTGAAGGAAAGAAATGTTACGAAACTGAGGTAGAATCCTGCGAAGGAAGAGCAAACAAGAAGGAAAGTTGGCGACACAAAATCGAAGAGACACAAAGAAGTGAGATATTGATGGTGGATACAATCGAACGAAAAGAAGAAGAAATGTTGGGAAACTAATGCTAGCTCAGAATAAGAAATGGTGAACATACCACTACCAAGGAAGCAGTAGCAGAAAATAACAAAGAAGCAGAGAATGGCAAAGGTAATAAAAATAAGAAGTGTATGAATGATTGATTTGTTGCGACACTCTCGCAACAAATAAAATTCTGAAAAATACATTTTACTGAATGAAGAAAATGAGATTGAGAAGTGCAAATACGATATAATGATGTGCGAGAATCTCCCAGAGATAATGAATTCAACAAAATACAATCAGAGAACAATGACAAAAGAGAAAGGGGCGAACCTTTATGACGTACACCCTAGTTCGCGAATACAATTTCGCAAGAGGAAAATGTAAGACCTAAAGTACATCATATAAGGGGGTACCTGTTACATGGCTCAGGGAAAGGCTACACCGCCCCCGGAACCCGAGTCGTGGAGATTTGGGGTCAATAAAGCCCATCCGGAAGAGGCACCTTGGATTCTCACCTTAAGCATATGACTTAGGTTGGGCGACTAAGGTAATAAGGACTCTCCCAAGGAGTGCAGAATCTGACCAAGGCGCCGAAGTACACGGTGGAGTCAAGAGTGCCAGGGGCGTCTGGAGCGTACCTTGACATTCTTGACAAGTCTTGGCTTATACTGCACTCGTCCCGAAGAAAACCCCACTTAGAGTGCAGTCACGTAACCATAAACCTATAGGTAAAAGGGATAAGAGGCTGCGAAAACAACTGGTTGTTGTTAAGACCGGATGGGAGGAGCCAAACTTGTATGGTAGAGGTACGCCTCCTTGAAGGGGCAACCAAGGGGGAGATAAGGGCGGCACCCTCCATTAGGGAGCTGATAAGTGTCTTAAGACGCAAATGTCATGAGGCTTTTTACTCGCAAGGGTATTAAGGCTTGTCATATTTGTGCGACAATCCTGAAGAGGCAATAATACTAAAGAGAAGATAAGACGAGATCAATGGGTTTTCGCATGAAAGTGCGAAGACGTCCTGCGATTTCGTCGCAAGACGGCAATGTCATGGGGCTTTATTTTCGCAAGAAATTTAGGCCTGTCATATTGTCGCAACATCCTGAGAGGCAATAATACAAAGAAAAAGTTAAGGCAAGATCAATGGGTTTTTGCATGAAAGTGCAAGGACGTCCTGCGATTTTGTCGCAATGACAAGAGGTGGCATAATAAGACCTTTAACTAGGAAGGCAAAATAAGACCACACAGGAATGAGATTTTGAAAAGAATCAAAATTCACTTCGCATATGATTGCGAAATTATACATAAACAACTGCGAAGTTGAGGCACAAAATAAGAAATCTGCAAAATCTCTCATTTGGATACAAATAACAGAGGCAAGTATGGGAATGAATGAAATTAGAAAATGTTATTTGTCTCCACATGATAGATTTACGCAAAAATTAAAAATTAATGATTATGTTGATTAACCGTATTGCAAGGAAGAATTGTTTTAATGAATGCAGGTCGAAATGAAAGAAACTCATATATTAAGGAATATGGGGAACCAAAAGAATTCGCAAATATACAAAAAGAAGGAATAAATGTACAAGTATTACAGAAGATCAAAGAAAGAAACAAAGACTACTTCTTAGTTGATCCTTCATCATCTTCATCAGACTTGTTCTCTTCTTCGTCTGCATCAGAACCTTTATCTCCATCAGAACCTTCATCACCATCAGATTCTTCATCATCAGCTTCGCTATCAGAGATGGTCAGACTAGGAATGTTCTTTGGGATCTCCTCCAAGAGACAAGGATAATCAGAGTGAGGAATACTATGGAGTCATCACAAACCATTTGAATAGTTTGATTGCGAAAATGCAGAGCGTCGTTCTTAAAGTTCGCAACAGTGATCTTGATTTGATTCTTTAATCTAGAATATTTGTCGTTGCGAGAAGAAAGATTCTTTGCGAGTTCCTCTTTTTCAGCTTCAAGTTCCTCAACTCTTTGGCGATATCTACTTTCAGATCCTGCGAAGCATATAACAATTAATCAGTAACTTGATAAAAACTGTGAAAAACCAAAGATTAATAAAGGAAAACAGTTAATGACCTTCTCTCTCAGAAATCATATCTCTAATCAAGGCTGTATGCTCAACTTGGAGACTAACATTTACACCTAAATCTTTTCTGGCGTTATCCAAGATTGTCGCGGCCCAAGCGAACTCATCATCACTATTTATGAGAAGACGAGAACGAACTTGGTTTTCTCTCTCGCTAAGCAACATTTTGACGATTGGCTTCATCTCGTTCAAGTTGAACCTCAAGAAGAGTCTCTTGGAATTTCGCCAAAGCCTTAACACCTTGATCAGAGATACGATCTTTATCTATAAGTTTGCTAATCTTGGTTCTTAATTCATTGATCTTCTCTTTAGAATTGAGAAAAACGTTTAAATTGGTTGGCTAAACCTAAACTAGATCTATGATCAATCTCTAAGAGGCGAAATTTGGATTTAAGTTCATTCAAAGGCAGAGATGAAATTTTATCATTAGAGAAACTATTCAAAGATTTATTAAGATGTTCAAGAAGAGTGTCATTATCTAGGGCATCGGGAAATGAACGAAGAAGAATGGCTTCATCAGAAAGACCATAAATGTCTGCAAAAAGGATTAATCAAATAAGATAAGACAATAGGATGAATGAACGAAAGGAAATGAGAAAAATTGCATATCATAGAGCTGATCATTAGCTTTTTGAAGAGTAGAAATTTTGTTCCTTTGCGAAGAAGTGTCGGCTTCTAGTTGTTTGTTCTTCTCGCGAAAACCTTTAACTTCAGCTTTTAATTGTTCGTTCTTCTCACGAAGACCTTTAGCTTTAGCTTCAGTTTCCAGTTCTTCATTCTTCGTACGAAATTGAAGATTCTTTTTTTCAAGAATTTCGCGTCTCCTCTCCAAATCTGAGGCAACGACGAAAGAAGTTTTTCCAGCCTGCGAAGAAAATACAAAAAATAATTAAAATAAAAAGAAATTTTGAGTCACAATAATGAAGAAGTAAAAAGACGAAAGCATACCAAACTATTGAGGGAATTTAGGAAGCTAGGAGTCACTGATCTGGAGACTCCACAAAGAGAACTATCACCATCCAACAAAGGAGTATCCCAAATAGTTGCGAGAGCTTTGCATATACTGGCGAGGCAATTATCTCCCATCTCTTGCCAAGAATCAGAGAAGATACCAGATAACTGTGCCATAAAGGATTCAGGTGGAGAATCTTTATTCGTAGCAGAGTCGTCATTATCATCTTTGTTGTCTTCATCATCTTTAGAACCATCAGGGAAATGAACATTTGAAGTAGGAGGATAATTCCCTCTCTTTCTTTTCTTTGAAGAGGATGCAGATGATTTTCCTTTGCGAAGAATATCTTTACCCTTATCACCAGCCGTCGCAGCTTTGATGGGTTCTTCTACTTCAGTAATAACCTTCACACACAAATGAAGATAAGAAATAGAGGCAACAATATATTGTTTAAAATCATGAAAGAATATTTGTTACCTCATATGTGTATGAGCGAAGATCTAGTAAGGTATTGGCTTTCCCAGTCATGCGGTAGCTATCTTTCAGTTTCTGGATCTGTAGAATGTCGCAAGAATCAGCGAACACAAGAGTAAAGATAAATAGAGAAACATAAAGTGGGAAAAATTGGAAGAAATATACCTCTTTCACTTTATCAGGCCAAGAGAATACCCAGGGTCGATAAGCGGTGAGATTCGCAGGAATGACATTAGAACCAGCAATATAGGGTCCTTTCAGCATCAAGGGGAAGACGCACCATTTATCATATTTGGATTGGCGAGGGGTTTTATTTATTCCAGAGTTCCAATCAATGTCATGCATGAGCATTTTATCTTCAGCAATGAAATCCTTCCTTTTCAAGCGAACACCCCAGCGAGTATTCTCCTTCTTCATAGATATTAGTTCATAATTTTCGAAGAAATTCGCTACTGTGTACTCTCAGCGACTATCTCCAAGTCTGTGAATTTAGGATCTCTAAGCTCTTTAGGATAAAGAGATCCTTTACCAGCACCGCGATTAGCAAACTCCAATATCAGACGGATGCAATCCCCACTCAATTGGAAGATAGCTCGCGAAAATCCCGAGTGAGCGAGAATTTCATAGAACAAAGGGATATCTGGGTCATAAAGAGGAATGGGGAGACCTGCGAGAATTTGACCCAGCGAAATTATGATTGATTGATCATCACAATGTTGATCAGAGAAAAGTTTGATAGAAAGAATTGACTTGGCACTTTCACCAGGAATGGTAGAAAGTGTGAAACCTTTCTCGGCAAGATCTTTTTGAACATCCTTTAAGGTTTTCTCATGTTTTTGACTACTTGGAGGCATATATAAATATAGAGTATGGGAATGGACAAAGGATTAAGAAGATTGAAGAAGGAAGATAGAAGAAAAATTACAACAGAGGAATTTACGGAGAAAGTGATGAAGTTGCAGAGAAGATGAAAAAGAGAGTAAAAAAGAAGAAAAGGGAGAGTAAGAAGAGTATATATAGAGGAGATTTTCGAGAAGATAAACACAATTAATGCGAAAATACATGAGCGGTTGAAAAGCAGCGGTTACAGAAGACGTGTCAAGAAACAGATGGGAGAAAGGATACGTGTGATAAATGCAGAATTTGAAGTGATGGATAGCTGCGGCATTTCTCACATCGCTATCTACTTCGCAGAGAAGATATGAGAAGAGGCAAGATGTAGGATCAGAATCTCGCAACAACGACATACTTGCGAAATTACTAGCAATACATCACGAAGACATCGCAGAACAACTTCAGAAATGACATAATAAGTGACATCAGCCAAATCATGAGAAAAGTGTGACGATCCTGCGAAAATAAGGAATTTTGCGAGATTGATATTTGTAAGGTTGCGAGAATGCCGTAAGTCATATCCGAAAATAAAGGACAGATTAGCTGTCATCCACTATGTAATTCCCTATAAATAGTCGTTCATTTTTAAAGGAAAGGAGAGAGATCTTTTTTGAGTGAGAAGCAAGTAAATAGGAGAGAGAAAATCTAGAGCAGTGGTTATTCTTGATTCCTTTATCTTTTCTTGTAAGATTGTTCAAAGATTCATCAATAAAATTAAGATTGTTAATCCAAAAATGAGTTGAATGTTAATGAAATCTTGTGAGAGGTGTAGTGTTGGATTTCCTGCAACTACAGTCAAAATTCCATTCATCCTTTCATCAATACGAATACTAATTCATGAACGACTTTACTTTTGACCGCAATATGGGACCTTCAAGTTCAAGGACGCAAACAATACATATCCCATACAAATATTGCAATACATCAAACCAATAAAATACTGCAATTATCATCATCCTCCAGATATTTTTAGAATTTACAACCAATAAACCTAAAAAAAATAACATAAGAAGATGAAAACAAAAATAGCTATGTGTAGTCACAATCATCGCTATTCAAAGCACTAGTTATTCTTCCAACTAATCCAAAAAGAAGACTTACTAGGTATTGTAAATCTTTCTCAGGGAATCTACAGAAAACTCCTTCTTGTTATTGAAAAAACCATTGATTTTGGGATCGTTTAATTCCTCTAAATCTTCAGAAATATTAGTTAACTCAATAAGTTCCATTTTTAGATCATGCAAGATATTCTTGGTTAAAGACAACCTTTGTTCATAGTGAGTTATTTCTTCCACAGAGGAAATGATTCGAGATTTTAAATCATTTCCCTTGTTGATGAAGTCTTTCACCATTTCTCTAAAATGATCATCAACACGACAACCAGAAAGGAGACAGTTAGAGGAAGAAATTTTTCTATTGATTGTAGACTTCTTCTTTATCATCCTTGAGGAAGTAATTCCTTTGCATAGATATACATTGACTTCTTCTACTACATTACTTTTATAAGTGCCTCTAGTTACAGGAGCCATGAAAACGTATGAGAAGAAGGAATAAGATAAGAAGATTTAAAAGTGTCAAACCCTAATCCTTGACACAGTCTTCCATAGTTTAAGGATCCACAAAAAAATATTGTTAGCAAGATATTTAATAAATAAAGATACATACTTGAGCCACAAGATGCAGAGCCTCAATCTTCTCAAGCTAAGAATGAGGATGCAGGCGTCTCCGAGCTCAACCAAAGACAAAGTGAGCCAGATGCACCCCTTGCTTGTCAAGGCTTGTTGCAAAAACAGGTTTCCTCCTTCTTCTGATTCTGGAGGCATTGGTTTTACACGACCTTTGATTATCCATATTCAACATTTGCATGTTCTCTTGTAGTTTAGAAATTCTTTTGTTCTTCTGCTTGAATCTCCAACACGTGTTTTGAACATGATTTACATTTCCATAAAACGAACAACCCGACGAACCTTTGTCTTGTTGAAGTTCCTTCTGTTTATTACAACTTCCAGCCTTTGTTTTCCCATGACACTTAGGAACATAGTTGACGATACCTGCAGTCTTGCTCTTAAATCCTAAACCATTGGTGTTTCCAAAGGATTTCTGACCAAATAACATTAGTGAGATTTTATCAGAACTTCCAGATAATCGTTGAAGATCATCTTTGAGAGTGTTAATATCTTTTTCCTTTAGAACAATGGTCCTGGTGAGTTGATCATTAAGACAATCTATCTCAAGATTTTTCACTTGGATTAAAGATTCTAGTTTCTTCAATAAAGCTTTTAGTTGAAGATTTTCTTGAAGGACCTCTTTATTCAAGAAATCGAAAATCTCTGTGTCAGACTCAATTTCTGAATCAGATTTTAAGTGTATGAAGGTTTCTGCTGCGAGAGCTGTGACTTCACATTCAACAGACGTATTCAAGTCGTCGACACACGGAGATTTATCTTCTATAGAATCTTTATAAGCAATAGCTGACAGTGGATGTTTATCACATCTAACGCTCCTTTTTATGAACTCCTTGATCCTTTCTGTTAACAATGGTTTATTGAACCGATAACCATATGAACAACACTCATCAGCCCAAGATAAGTTAGAGGATTTACTTGTCTCGGAAACAGCGTTGAAAGCAAAGGTTTGAACAGAATTTGGATCACGAATTGTCACCTGTCCACAACAGGTATTCATGGAAGGAGTGTTGAGTTTGTTTCCTCCATTGATGGATTGTTTCTTAGAAATGTATCTCTTGTCTTCAAATACAGTTTCTAAGATATCCCATGCTTCTTTAGACTTAGTGCAAGTAGCAACATAGTACCGAAGATCTGGGGTAACAGCCTGTCTGATAGCATTTAATCCAAAGGATTTTTGCATTGCAACAAGAGATTCTTCGGGACTATAACTACCAACATCCTTTGGTATAGATACATCGTCTTTTGTTTTAATCGGAGGATTATAGCCGTTAACAATACATGCCCAGGTTTGAAAATCACATGCTTGAAAATAAGCACACATTGCAACTTTCCATGTTGAGTAGTTTGAGCCATCAAAGACTGATGGTACATTAATAGAGATATCATCTCTGTCCATCGAATCAGATCGGTACAAACACAGACTTGTTAGGTCTTAAACGTGTTTGCCTGCTCTGATACCAACTGAAAAAGCGGGGGTCTAACAACACCACTCAATATTTCGCTTAGCAATCTGTATGGACTAACCCCGAAATACTTTGCTATAGAATCAACTAGATAACCAGACTCAATCTAGATAAAAGTATCTCAAGGAGTTAATATCTCTCTCTTGATTTGATTTTTACTCAAGCTAAAAACAATCGAGTCTTTATCGAATACAAGGAATACTTGGACGGTACCAAAAACCAATGTCCAAGGATCAATCAATATAAATAAACAACCAAAGGTTGGATTTCCAATTGATGATCACGAACGCACAACCTGTATTATTTCAATTATATAAAATATAATGCGGAAAAGAAATAACACAGACACCAGAAATTTTGTTAACGAGGAAACCGCAAATGCAGAAAAACCCCGGGACCTAGTCCAGATTGAATACACACTGTATTAAGCCGCTAGAGACACTAGCCTACTCCAAGATAACTTCGGATTGGACTATATTTGAACCCCAATCAGTCTCCCACCGATCCAAGGTACATTTATACTCCTACGCCTCTAATCCCAGCAGGATACTGCGCACTTGATTCCCTTAGCTGATCTCACCCACAACCAAGAGTTATTGTAACCCAAAATCACAGACTTGATAATAAACAGATCTGTCTCACACAGAAAAGTCTATCAAAGGATAAATTTGTTTCTCACAGATAAACCTTTGGTTTTGTTCCGTCTTAAGATATAAAATCAAGGTGAACATGAACCAATTGATAATCCGGTCTTATATTCTCGAAGAACAACCTAGATTAATCAATCACCTCTCTACAATCCTTCCTGACTACACAGGCGGTTTGTCGAGGAATCACAAACAGTGAGACGAAGATGTTTGTGACTTCTTTATCTTGCCTATCGGAGAACTCTCACGATCTCAAGCCAATCAATCGATTGTACCCGTACGATAGAAAAAGCAAGATCAGATCACACAACTACGATAAAGTAGTATCGGTCTGGCTTCACAATCCAAATGAAGTCTTTAAGTCGTTAACCTGGTTTTAGAGAAGAAAACCAAAGGTCAAAGGAGAATCGAGTCTAGTGAGCGCACTAGTATCACACAGACGTGTGGGGATTAGTTTTTCTCAAAGATAGATGTCTCCTTTATATAGCCTTCAAATCAAGGTTTTTCCTTAGTTACAAAGCAATCCTTATTCACCGTTAGATGAAAACCTGATTTAGATTCAAGCTAATATTTCCCAACCGTTAGATCGAAAACTTAGCTTGTCACACACACTTGGGTAGACGTTTACTGGGTTCGTGAATACCATCCCCAAACGTGTACGTATATGTTGGTTCAACATAGTAACCCAAAAAGTAAACCATATGAGCATTTCATATTAACCTTGTTCTTCTTCACCATAACTAGTTCAATTGACTCAAATGAACTAGTTAAAGAGTTGTTCAATTGCTATGAGATCTTATGTAACTACACAAGACACAATTGAAACAAAGATGATTCGATTCGATTGAATCGGCTCATGAACTTTATATCCACGGTTTGCATAAAGAATTCCTTAGTAATTTAAGTTTCATGTTCAGAGCACATTTGTAGATCATAACCTCTTAAGTTCACAAATAAGTTCGCGGACTTAAGTTAATCGGTTGAGTTTTCCAAACTCAGCAGAAATTCTCGGAAAGAGAACTTCCGCCAGTTCGCAGACTGGGTTCGCGGACTAAGCACACAAACGAGTTTTGCAAAATTCAGCAGAAATTCTCGGTCGAGAACTTCCGACAGTTCGCGGACTGAGTCTGCGGACTGGGTTCGCGGACTTGGCAAGACAATTCCACAATCCTCCCGATTTCTCTTGATCAACAAAGTTCGAAAACTTCGGTTCAAGGAATACATGGTTATGTAATCTAAACTCTCATTCCAATCATTGAGATATTCTCAGAGGACGCTATGTAGCCGTTATTCACAGACCGATTCACGTCAGAGCAATTCTCAAAGTGATTGAAACTTTTCATGACTTTCGTCACTAGGTGAAGATAAACTTGATCAAAGCGAAACGCTCTACCAACACATGATTTCGATAAAAAGATAAGCAATGAATGCTCAGCTCGAAATATTAAATGTATATGATCTAGTCTATATAGCATACGACCTTTGTCTCATAAGAAGTAGGAGATATAATAGATAGAATTTTGAGTGATAGATAAGTTCAATTCTCCACATACCTTTTTGTTGATGAAGTTCCACGGTTTCATGTATAGATCTTCGTCGTTGTATGATGAATCGCCATGAATTCCTTGAGCTCAACTACACTTTTTTATCCTAGTCTGAGACTTAGCTATGTAGGCTAGAAATCAAGACTCATAGTTTTGATCACTAACATTGACAAACATGCTTGAGATAGCAATGCATGCGAGGTTGACCGAGCTATGCTCTAACATTTAGATATAAAAACAGTTCTAAAGATCCCCGTCGACACGTCGATCTAGTTTGAGTGAATCTTATATCAGAAGAAAAGACTATCAAGCATAAACAAACTAGGTGCAATCAAAGTTCAACAACCGTTAGTCAATTAAATCAATCGAAACTAATAATAAACTGCAATTATCTAGTTTCCCACCAACGGTACTCGTAGAGCTTCCCAATCCCAAAGAAGTCTTTAAAACGAGCGGTCGTAAGAGATTTCACCTAATTAGGGTATTTTCCTCTCCGAATAGACGGCTCCACTAGTAACAACACAACTAGGTAGTTTTGCTGGCTCTGAGGATTAGTTTGCTTGAAATGAAAACTTCAATATTTATAGATAGGGACGTTTGGACACCAAGGAATTTCCAAAACCGAATATTCTCAAAGATATGCAATAAGGGCAAAACGGTTTTCATAACTCCTGGAAATGCTTTGTCCAAATATTGACCGAAATCTCAGTATAAAATCTCCAACTAGTAAATGCACATTACTAATTTTTATTTTCTAAAGATATGCATTTTAATTGCTGGAAAATTAAAAGCATATAAAACTAAAAAACTTAATTAAAAGATTCTCAATTTATTTCGATCCGGGATTCTCCTTTAGCTACTAAGGAATATCTTTGAACAATAAAAGATAAGAGTTACTGCACATGTTCAAAGTATGTCGACATCTTTACTTTGTAAATCCTTTTTCATATTTACAATCTTGGAACCGATTTGCCACACTTCCAAACAAGTTTAGAATTGGTTCATCTGGCTTCCAAGAACTATGCGAGTGATTATCCTATCAAATCACCATCAATGGGTTTCACGGTTCTACCTCAACATAAAGTTTCGGTTCTACCTCCAAGTGGGTACTAGGATCGGTTACACTAGTTACCATAAAATGGATTTTTTTTTTTGCTAAATCATGTAATTTTATTACTAAAAAATCATTTACAAATTACAAAAGCCCACATTATGGACAAACACAAAGAAAAACAAAAAATGAGCTATGAGCCCCTTATGTCAAGCCCAGCAGTTTTACAATGAATTAACCAATTTAAAGCTAACCACAGTTCAGTTCTGAAATCTAAGGTAAGTATCATCTTCATTCTCCAGCCTGCCCAAAAACTGAGGTTTTCTGCAAAGTAATGTACTTCACCCCTACTCAGCAATACACCCCTCTTAGCCATTTTGTCAGCAGAAAAATTGATCACTCTATATGAGTGCCTAAATGTGATTTTAGGAATAACTTTTCTTATTCTAATCCATCTGTTCTTCACCATCCAAGGAATTTTTCCATTCAAGAAAGCCATTATCACCACCTTGGAATCTAAGTTAAAACAAACATCAACCATATTTTTTGTTACATCCCACTCACCTGCAATTATCAGTGCCATAACCTCTGCTAAATAGTTTGTAGCAATCCCAAGACCACCTGAAGTTGCTCCCAAATAGTCATCAACATGATCTCTTGCAATGAAACCAATACCTTCCATTCCTGGATTACCCTTAGAAGCACCATCACACAAAATTAATGTTTGATTCCACTCAGGGTATATAAAGAAACATTGCTTCACTCTGACATTCTTTGTCTTCAAACCTGAAATTCCAAAATAAAGCATTATATGCAGATCAAACAAGGTACCCCAGAGCTTCCTCCTCATTCTGAATCTCCCTTCTTTAGCACATCTAGTGATTCTCATTTGCATTCTGTCCACTGATGGAGATGCATCATCATAAATCACAACATTTCTTGTAAACCACAGTTCAACCATCACAATAAAAGCACATATGAGCCACACTTAATAGTTGGACTTTTTCCTTTTGCAAGCTGTAGAACCTCATCAAAGCTTTAAGGACAAGGACATTGAAAGATCCCACACAATTAATGCCATACATTTTCACTAAAATCACAATGCCAAAGGATATGCTCCATATTGTCTTGATCCTTGCCACATAAGTAACATTTAGAAACAGTTGAGAAGCCTTTTCTTCTTACTGACTCTTCTGTTGCACAGGCACCTCTCAATATCTTCCAAACATTTGCAGAAGTATAAGGATGAATACAAGGTTGCCACACCTGTTTAGCCCAAGATTTTACAGGATACTTTCTTCTTATCATCTAAGCTGCATTTGCCACTGTAAAGTTACCTTCTTTGTCACTAGCCCAATTTTTTTTTATCATTTCCACCTACCAAAATTGGCAATTCACTAGCATCAAAGTAATGTAACAGCTTCCTGGGACACACCATTCACCATTATGAATGAGATCTTTAACTCTCATTGTACGATGTTGTATTATATATTCATCTTCAGGGTGTCTTTCTATCAAAGCATATTCTTTTACCCATTTATCTTTCCACACTGAAATGTTTTCACCATCACCAACTATCCATCTACTCCCTTCTTGCACCTCAGAGATTACCCATTTAAGACCATGCCAAATAGTAGACTGTTTATGGTATTTAATCCATTCCTCATTTTTGTCTTTATATTTAGCTCTCATAAACACAGTCCATTCCACATCTTCAATCTCAATTTTCCAGAGTAATTTCATCAGTAGAGATTTGTTTATAATTTCAAGTCTTCTCAAACCTAAACCTCCTTCTTCCAGTGGAGAATTTACTTCATCCCAATTCACAGTAACTAATTTTTTCACTGAAGGGTCACCTGACCATAAGAAGTTTCTAATAATTCTTTCACAAGCTTGAATCACACTCTTAGGCCATCTATACACTGACATGTTGTAAATATGCATGCTGCATAGAACAAATTTCACCAATGGTAGTCTGGCAGAAAAGGCAAGTAACTTTCCCATCCAACCTGCAAGCATTTTTTGCATCATTTCAACAACCCCCCATACTTGATGAGCTTTAACTCTGCCCTGACTAAGGATAACCCCTAAATATTTATCAAGTAATGATGCTAGTTTCATTTGCATTTGTTCTGCAATATTACTTTGTCTTGAGCTTGGTACTCCTCCCACAAAGCACTTGCTTTTAGCCTTGTTCACTTCTTGACCTGAAGAACTTTGATACTTGCACAATAAATCATTTAATCATTCTAAAGTTTTTTTTTGTGACCATTAAAGAAGATAAATATATCATCTGCAAACATCAAGTGAGTTGGCTGGCATCCACCTCTATTCACCATTGGCTGAATTTTACGCAAATGCACTAATTTTGTTATGTATCTACTTAGAACTTCCTCTACTAATACAAACATAATTGGTGATAGTGGATCACCTTGTCTCAGTCCCCTCCCAACACCAAAGAATCCACAAGGTCCACCGTTGATAAGCACAAAAATTCTTGCAGACTCAAAATTCTTTTGGAGCCATTGAATACCAATTTCTGAAAAACCAAATCTTCTTAGAACTTCAAACAGAAACCTCCAACTCAAAGAATCATAAGCTTGTGTAATGTCAATTTTAAGCCCTACATTTCCACCCCTTCTTTTGACATGTAACTCATTCACAAGTTCAGATGCCAACACAATTTTTTTCATGAATATTCCTCCCCTTGATAAATGCACCTTGTTGTATAGAGATCATT
Organism: Papaver somniferum; assembly: GCF_003573695.1. Lineage (NCBI taxonomy): Eukaryota > Viridiplantae > Streptophyta > Magnoliopsida > Ranunculales > Papaveraceae > Papaver > Papaver somniferum. The sequence continues at coordinate 228,960,347 of NC_039364.1, read as the reverse complement.
CTGCCAATCACAGTACTAATTCTTGTGGTAATGATTCTTGTAATAATCTTAAAATTGAAGTTAGCTAAGCCAATTGGTCTGAAATTTTCAGCTTTTTTTGCACCTTGAACCTTTGGCAAGAGGAATAAGAAATTTGAGTTAAAACCTTTGGGTATAAATCTGTTTCTCCAGCAAAATTGTATAGCATCCACTAACTCAGTCCCTATCACTGTCCAAGTAAATCTGTAAAAACTGCTAGGAAATCCATCTGGACCTGGTGCACTGTTTTCATCCATTCCAAAGACTGCCTCCTTAATTTCCATTTGACTAGGAATTTCATCCAGATACCCATTATGCTCATCACTTAAATTTTTTGGGATAGCCTCAAATAACTCATCCACAAATTAAACTTGCTTTTCTTCAAATTTGTTCTTATAATAGTTAACCAGTATCTCAGCAATTTGGTCTTGATTAGTAATTACATTACCATCATCATTCTCCAACTCATCTATCTGAGATTTTCTAATTCTTAAATTTGCATGGAAAAATCCAGTGTTTGCACCTCCTTCCTTAACCCATTTCACTCTTGATTTACTCCTCATTAACTCATTATATTGCTGAGCTGCTAGTTCATGCATTCCTCTTGCTGTTACTAGTTTATCTAATAAAGTACTATTCTCAGGATCAGCATCAAATTCCAATGAAGCAGCAATAACAACTTCCTCAGTAGTTTTAACTTTGAGTTTAAGATCACCAAACACCTCCCAATTTCATTTCTTAAGAATAACCTTTAATCTTTTCAGTTTATTGGTTAAACAAAAAGCTGGATTTCCTTCACAATCCTCCTCCCATGATTCCTGTATAACACTGAGAAAATTAGGATGAGAGGTCCAAACAGATTGGTATCTAAAAGGTACGTTGTTTGGTTTGGCACTTGGAGTAATCACTCCCAATAAAGCTCCATGGTCAGAGGTTCCTCTAACACCCACTTTATAATTCCAAGTATCAAATTTTTCCAGCCATTTTAAATTATAGAAAGATTTATCCAAGTCAAACAATATTCTCTTCTTTCCCACTCTGTTATTGCACCATAAAAATTTAATTCCAGACCTAGGTGCTTGAATAAGATTGCATGACTCCAAGCTGTCTCTGAAATCTTGCATTGCAACTCTAAGAGGAGGCCTTCCACCCTTTTTTCTTCACAAGATAAAACCACATTAAAATCACCTAAAACCAGCCAAGGTTGATTTATTATACTGAAAGTTGCAAGCTCTTCCCATAATACTCTTCTATCAATTGTAAGGCAAGCAGCATGAATGCATGTAACTAAAACATCACCAACTTGCACTGTGATGTCCTGTCTTGTAGAAGAAACAACTGCAGGAACAAATAAAGAAGAATGTCAAAATAACCAAATATTCCCTAACATTGAATCACTTGAATTATGAATTATCATCTGAGACATTCCAGGTAACTTCAATTGCTTTAATATACTTTTTCTCATCTTTACTTTTGGTTCTGCTACCCAGAAAAGAGAAGGACTAAATTGTTGTACTAAAATCCTAAGTTTGTCCTGGGCTTGAAGTCTTCTCAAACCCCTGACATTCCAGTATGCTACTCTCATAAAGAAAGTGTAGTTGGAGGAGTATCAGAGCTCCCCACACCACTATTATGATTAACTGAATTATGAGCTTGCTTTCTGGTCACAACATTTGGAGCAACTTTCTGCAACTTACCTTTCAAAGGCTTACTGACAATTTTAGAAAAAGCTTGTTCCTGTTTACCAACAACTTCAATTAAAGCATTAAATTTACTTGGTGAAGCAAAATTTTTACTCCCTGCTACCTCAACTATATGGTTATTTATTTTCCTAGCTTTAGATGTTTTACCAGCTACATCCTTCCATTCACCATTATTTGTTTCTTCATTAATATTTGATAGAACCTGAGCAGCAACTTCCTCAATTGTTTCTTCAACTATTATTGGAGTGACATTATTTATAGATGGGATACAATTACCTACTTCCAACAATTTCTCAACAGATAATTCCGGAACTCTTGAGTGGAATCCAGAATACTAGTAAAACTAGCTGTATCTTCAATAAGTTGCTCATTGTGTCCCTTGAAAAGAATTATAACACCATACCCATTTGCAACTTGTACATGTTTTATATTGTTCTTCTCTGGAGGTGGAGCAATATCAAATCCCACAGAAGATTGTTGATTTTTATTTGGAGTATATCTCTATTGTTGATGAAAATTCTTTGGTTTCTCCTTCTGAACTTGTTCTTTTCTCTTACTTCTACACTCTGATACATAGTGCCCAATCATTTTATAATGATTACAAAACTTTGGAACTTTTGGTTCTCTAATCTCCTGCTCAAATTTTCCATATTTGGTTTCAATCCAAACCTTATTAGGAATTGTCTTTGTTAAATCAATTTCCACCAAAATGCTAGCATAATATCCAACTTCTTTTTCCAGAGTTGTATCATCAAGCCTTATTGGTCTTCCAATCGCACTCCCCATTGTCATCAGAATGTTCTCCTTTCAATACTCAATACATAACCCAGGAAATACAACCCATACAAAAGCATATGAAGATTTTTGTAATTCTGGTTTAAAGTCACGTTCCCAAAATTTGAGCCTTAACACTTGAGAGTCCACCTCCCAGAATACCCCATAAATGTGTTTCATATCATCTCCATTTGCTAATTTGATAATAAAGAAACCCCTGCCTATCAGAATGATTTGACATTTACCCTTAAGTTTCCATTGATTTCTTAACTTTACTTCAGCATCAGCTAAATTTAATTTAATGTTACCAAATCCAATCTACCGATTAAACTAAATTTCCACTCCTATATGCTTTCATCAATCACCACATCAGAAATATAAACAGTAGCAGAATTATTTGTTGAGACAAAAGTATTTTCAGATCTGAGATTTTTCGCAATCTCAAATTCCGACTGAAATTCTGAATTTTCCGACATATTTGTTCCATATTTCCATACTAAATGCAATCATTATAGAGTAAAAGAATCACCTGAAGAATTAATGAGTACCAATAATCAGAGTTTCACATGAACTAATGTGATTGACTTACTGTAGATCGAAGAACGAGAAAAAAAAATTCACCTGATTCCGTCGCTGAGTTGCAGAGCATAACTCGGTCGAGTTACCATAAAATGGCTAACTAAGTATTAGGATCGGTTACCACTTCTTATGGTAAAACTTGTGATCGGTTGACCAAGTTATATGTTCGGTTACACCAACTTACTAAAACTTGTTAAACCTCTTATAAGGATCGATTACACTCTCTCTTGTGATCGGTCATACCTCTTACTAGGATCGATTGCCCAATGGCTAGTATTTAGTCATACCAATTTCAAGATATCGATCTTACCATCTCAGGTGATTACTTAAGATCGGTTTCACTAATAAAAGTCATACCAATACAAAAGTCAGGCCTTGTGAATAGTTTTACCAAGATACATAAACAAGTTATGAGCGATTATACTAAACATACATATTGGTAATTCAAAAGATTTACAATGAATAACTATACCAATAAGCCTAGCGATTTCCCTTTCGATTCACAAAACAAGTTTATGAATTTACTTCCTTTAAAAAAATGTAAAACATTGTTCCCTAGGACGAAATATTCACCCATACCCATACATAATCACAATAACATTCATACGATTATGTCGATGTCTTATATATGAAGTTCAAAAGATAGACGTTATACTTCGTATTGTAATTCCTTAATACTATGTCTAACTAGAGTATAATATTCACAGCTTAGCAGTTATGTTTTCAATATGCACGACTTGAAAGATACTTTAGGAATGAAACAATTCAAGTCAAATATTACTAACCTCAAGAGGAAGGATGATGTCGTCGATGTAACTCTTTACTTCTTCACATTCTTCAAGTCTTCACGTAATACTTGTAAGTCTCATATTCTAGTAACTTTCTAGCTAACCTATACGAAGTTGACTCTAGCATATAATCAAGCGACTCTTTAAATGATTTTTGGTTAACTAAAATAAGACAACCAAACTTGACATACCAACGCTTGGTGGGTTCAACCGAGCTATGCTATAACAGTTATATTTATAATTAAGTAATTGCAATTGTATGTTAATCCACTTGGTACGACCCCATAGTTAGTTCAGTCTCGAACTTTGACTACATACCAAGTTACATTTTGTTAAAGTAATTCTGTAACCATTATTATTTTTCTAGAATTATACAAGGTTTGTCTGCATAGGATGATATCGAAAAGATTATGGTGTACTCGGTACCCTCGTCATTTCATAGCTGGATAGAATTAAGACGAAGAGTAACTAAAATTAGTATCTTAGTGGAGTAAAAAAAAAATCTCATCAAAGAAGAAATTTGAGACGTAGTTTTGTTTTAATGTTATTGTGAGTATTTGTTTGTTGGTTCTGGTTCGGCTAAGATAACCAATTCCGGTATGAATCGATTGAAGGCTAGGGCCTTGAATCCGTTCGGACCCGGATAAGGTGTGACGCTGGGTCAGGGCAGAAGTTTTGAAAATCCAAGAGAAGTTCACGAAGAGACGAGCCGTTTATCATTACGCTAGGTGTTAAGTGGAAGTGCATAGATGTATGCAGATGAAGATTTGTGTCAGGCCAGCTTGGATTTGGTTTAGCTTATTTTTTTCCTAGTTCAATGACTTTTTGTTTCATTTCTCATAAAATTATAACCATTTTATCCAAAAAGGAAGAAGAAGAAGCTATTGACAACCCTAATTAGGAATTGAGCATGCGATCAAAAGTCAGAACGACAAGAAGTCGTGTAACAATCGATTTGACATAGTATAAATTTGGCTAATTATGCGGTCTTGATTCAATAAGAATTTGCAAAGCCAATAACTGACATATAATTTTATTTTGACAGAAACCAAATACACCCCAAATTTAGATTAAATATAAACAATATTTTTCTTATTTTCTCATTTTAATTTTTAAAATAACTAAATACCATTGTTACAACATAGATCAGTTGAACCTACCAAGCATTAGTATGTCAAGTTTGGTTTTTTAGTATCAAAACACATCTAGAGTCGCTTGATTAAATACCAAATCGTGTTTATCTTTAATAGACTTGATTGTATGGTTGTGTAAGATCGTCCTCGCTTTATAGTTACTATTTCAGTTCTATATTGATTGATTGCAAATCTAGAAATTGGTTATTTCGATAATCAAGTTTTACATTGATCTAACCAGACAAAAGAGTTTCTTAGCTTAAACGGAAGAGCCTTTGTCAACAACTCAACATACTCCCTCTGTCTTAGGAAAAGAGATACTTTCACTTCATCAATTTGGCCTATTTATGGAGGGAGTATCTTTTACCAAAGATGATTAGAGTGGTTACCAAAAAAATTCATTCCTTTGTTGTTTGGAATACGATCCAAAAGAGTAACTATTCATGTGCGTGACTCTAGTAGTCGAAGGTGCGGGGATACTGAGGAAGGTAAGTAGCTAGGGGTAGTCTACTTGGTCTGAACTATACGAAGATGATATTAGATTTTGTATAGCGGCTTAATTCTGAGAGTATTCAAAACTGGACTAGGTCTCGAGGTATTTTCTGCATTTGCGGTTTCCTCGTTAACAAAATATTGTTGTGTCATTTACTTTATCATTCGGCAATTATAATTTTTCTATTATAATTACACTTTTACGTTAATCTGAATTACTTGACATTGTTCCTAATAGTCACTCGGTTTTTACCGTAACTATTATCAAGTAAATATCTTGTTGTTGTATTGTCTCGACCTCGTCCATAGACAATCACACAAGGTATATGACCTAAATTGTATTGTCTCGACTCTTTCCATAGACGATCACTTAAGATACCAGACTTATAGGTTGATGTTTAAAATATTTTGGTGTATTTTGGTACCCTCGTCTTTTCAACCACAAAAAAACAAGTCAAGTATATATGTGTGGTTATGCGTAGTATAGACAATGAATTAACGAAAGAGGTCGAAAAATGGTGTCAGTCATTTTTTATATATTACCGTTATTCACTTTTTCTGACTTTATGCAACCAAGCGAGAAATCGAATTACCTCATAATCTTGCTCAATTTTTCCTTGCAAAAATAGAAGCATTCCAAAAATGAGAAAGGATCTGTTGACATGGTTATTCTCACATTATCTCATAATTTAAACACCAATTTATTTTATAAAACCAGAACAAAAATGAGTAAGAGCCACGAGTGATGGTTTAACACAATCCATAATTCAAGTCTCAAACTCAATCCATTGAAACCTTGTATGGACATCCATCACTCTGTTTACTCATATGTGGTCACATGCTACATTTGATAATTACGTACCCGCATCAGAGACAGGTCGATCATGAGCGAAGTTATTAAGGAAACACTAGAAACATCTCAACTCATAATGAAAAAAAATCATGTAACAAGATATATATTTCTCCAATACAATGTTGATTATTACTATATGAACTTAAGTTCCTTAAGAAGGGACTGGAAAAAGATTAATATTAAAATGTGGAGTTTATTACTATTAATAGCTGGCCAACGTTGAGATTAGATTTTTTATTAATATATATATATAAAAAGGTTATTATTAATATATGGAGTATCAATATATTGAGTTTAGACTGTGTTTAGTCTGAAATTGATATTCTTTGTTGCGTAGAAATTATATTTTATTCTCTCTATTCTTCTTCTCAAATTTTGTAGGCAGAAACTCGGTAATTTTTTATCACATTGTAGTGTAGATCACTACAAATACATATTATCTAAAAGTACGTGGATAAAAACACAAGTAACTCAAGAAAGAAAAAAATCAGTTATGTTATACATTTTTAAAAGAAAAAACGAAAACGATGTTGAGTTATTTTATAACAAAACGAGTCGGATTCAGATATGGATATTGAGTCGGATATAACCAAATGAGTCGTTTCTCGCTCTCTTTTCTCTTGGCGTCACTGGCTTAACATATTACTTACATGTATCAAATCCCACGAATGATTCTCTTTTTTATTTCCCATTACTTTTTTGATCAAATTTCAGATTTCTCTTCTGGTTCTGCTTTCGATCCTCCAATGTGTTATAAACTCTTGACCGCAAAATCCATGATTTATAAAGGTGGATACCAAACCCCGCGGCTATGATGTGATCGGGCCGCATAATTTTCCTCTTAGTTTTCGGACACATCATGCAAATAAATTTTAAATTAAAAGAATTCTTACTTTTTCTTACAAGGAAAATACTAGAAGTTAGTTCGTCCTAAAAAACGTAAAAATAAAAAAAAAGTAACAAATTTTCAAAAACATGTCAAAAATAATTAAGCGGAAATACAACAATCAGGATTATTTTGTTTCATACCGTATATATGTCATACCCCCTTTGTCTTTCTCTCGGTAAAATTTGGCTTACTGACTGATAGAAACAAAAAGGATATATTTGGTCATCTAAAACTACATCTAAGGCTACTCTTGGTGAGACATATTTTATTCTGTTTTTTTCTTATGAGATTTTGCTCATAAAATCATTTGGATTTTTCTTTACAGGGAATGAAATATAAAATAAAAAGTTTCATTCAGATACTAAATTAAAGGATCAAAATTTACAGAAAAATAAAAAATACTATTATGTGAATATAGAGACACCCAAACCGAGCTGTCCAGTGATCGAAGAGGAAATTCAAAGGTGTTTGGATCCTGCTCAATTTTAGTTACTAGGGGAAATCAAAAATAACTTTAGATTAATAGTATAGGTTTTGGTATATCTCAATCTCACGTTGTGACGGCGATGCTATGGGCGGTGGTGGTGAGAGTGCCGTTGAACATGCTGGTGGTGGTTTCTGCAGAAGTGATAAGTAGATCTTACTGAAGAAGATATGATGAATTTGATTTTTTGAAACGGGTTTCAGATCTGATCGAAACGGTGGCGACGAAGGTTTTTTTGGCAAAATGACTCGGTTAGGGGGTGAAGTGCAATGTTTTACATTTCGAGGGGGAAATTGCAAGTGGGGCATTTGAATGGGGCGCAGTTTAAAAAAAACATATTTCAGTACTTCCATCCTTTTCCACGTCATATCTCTGTTATGTCCCGTCGTTAATCCGGTCACGCTGCATCCCAGGTACACACTCTACCATGTCATCCTCCAATCACACACGTTACTATACCACGTCACCCATCATAACCGTTTTAAAGCTCGTCTTCTAGTTGGAGCGCATTTTTTCTTTCTGTTTTCTTTGTCACAAATCTCTTCCATCTGTTTCTTTATAAAAACACCAACTGATAACTCCAGGGTTTAATAACTAGCCAAGGAGAAGAAAAATTTTGCTCAGATTATTCTCTCAAACATCAATTTTTTATTAGTACTAAAGAATTCAAGAAACTTGACTTCATTGGAGAAAACATAATCATTTGATTTTAGTATTAGAGAATCCAGGAAACTTGATTTCAGTCGAGAAAACTCACTCAAACCAGTTCAGGATCTTGAGTTTCTTGTTGGATTGAAAGTGAACGTGAACAACTTCAGGAGCTGCCGCCAACTAGTATTTGAAGATCAGTTTAGCTGATAATATCAGTGAGTAAGTCATTTCTTGAATTTTTATTTGAGTTTTTTTTTCATGAAAACTGTAGTTTGATATGATCTTCCAAAGTATGATAATTAAATAAAGCATGTTTGATTTGTTCTTAATTCTTTCACTTGAATGCATGCTTGATTATTAGATAAAAACATCAAACTTTAATATTAATTCCAGTAGTTTGATCTTGTTTTATTGAATGTTGATATTTAGCATGTTTCGAGATTTTTTTTCAATTCTTGTTTTTTTTTGTTATTAAGGAAGTAATTTATTATGTTGGATATATTGTCAGATCTGAACTGTGCAGAAAATATGTCACTCTGTAAAGCATCCATGTTGATTCCAAGCTAAGGGTTGTACAAATTTCATGGGGTTTACAAGGTGTTTTTTTTTTTTTTTCTGTTAGCACAATGTGATTGGGTAGGATCACTTATAAACATTAAAAAACAGAATGAGGATTTTGGGTGTTTATATGTTTTCATCTCTCATTTTCCTTTCTACATGGGTGCCACTCTCCAACATCTGATTACTCATGGCGTGGAACACTCCAAATTAAATGTGTAGTGTAGAATGTATGAAGCACAATATCCATAGGTAGGGATGGAAGTCATGACTCAAGTGAAAGAGATGACTGATATGGGTGCTTACGTATCTCTGGTGGAGTATAATAATATGGAAGGGTTGATATTGTTTGATGAGCTTCCCAGACCATGTGTTCAAAGTGTTAAGAAGTTGTTAAAAGCTGGAAGGCCACAACCACTCATGGTACCTAACGCCGACGAAGATAAAGGTTACGCGGATCTAAGCAAAACAGAAGCTGTTAAAAATACTTGTTCGTTTTCCGTCATTGTTATTATTGGTAGAAATCGAAAGTTGGACGAAAGATTGTAGCACGGAGGAGGAGGAGAAGAAGTAATTTGATTTTTATTCTTTTATGAAATTCAAACATTAAAAGATAAAAAAATTTTAAAAGAAAGACGTATGATAAGTTATCATTACCATAAACATGTGTTTGTCGTTTATAAGTGATGAAAGTTGTATATTTATTCTTTTATGAGTAAAATCGTAAAATACTTAGTAAATATATATTAATCATCAAAAGTAAGTTAATATACATATATCAAATGATTTTCCCACAAATTAACAAGATGAGTGTTTTCACAGTGTTCTCGATTTTATTTGGAATGACATGCACGGCTAAGATATTGACCAATTCAAAAGATGAATTTTAATGGTATATGGGATTACTTGTTAATGTTGGTGGTGGGCAAGGGGTAATGATGGCTGAGACCATTTAGGCTAATCCACATATCAATTTTGATTTACCTCATGTGATGACTACAACACGTGAACATCCATGAATCACTCATACTGGTCGGTTTTACCACATGGAATCAATAATAATATTTTTCTTACACTACATTTTACGATAGACAAGCAGCTTGGATCACTTACCTAGTTGAGGGTCTGTGTTTAGTTTTAATGTTCCTATTTTCTGTACATGCTTCGATTTTGGATGATTTTCTTCCTACTGTGAAATAACTTTGGATTTTAGAATGTAAGAATAGTGTTTGATAAAATTATTCATTCTATTAATACATTTTTATAACCTGGGGTTATTTTTTTAATAAAGAAGAAAAAATAGACGTGGTTGCTCACGAAATATATCTTCTTTAAACTCATTTATTTATTTAGTTTTAATATTGAGTTAAGTGCTATAAAATTATATTATCAAAGAAAAAAGAAAAAGAACATAAACCCTTACCCTAGAAAATATAGAAAAGAAAGAAAGAAAATTTTGCATTTATCAGAAGATATGAATAACTTGAATATAAAAAATTTATATTTCAAGATAAAATCTTTCTCGCGATGAGAAATTATATTAGACTAAGATTTCAAAGTCGCAAAATATGAGCATCATGTATATTTTTAGTGATGTTCTTGGTCTCAAAGGTTAGAGCGAGGTTTACCTCTTTGTTCATACCTTAGTCCATTCATTATAGTATATATAGATATATGCCACATTATTAATTGATTGTTTATGAACATAAGTGTCACACATTTGAATAGTTGCATAGATAGGGTTGCCATAAAAATATATACGTGATAATATTATAGGAAATTTGACGTGAAGGTGATATAAATGTTTAACACGTAAAAGTATAATCCCATGAGGCAGATACGCTCATCTGAAAAGTTCATGCAATTCGTATTTATCTTTATAGCATTAATTATCATCTTCTTGTATAAAAATATGTATGTTTTATAAAGATAACATGGTTCTTACATTATTGTTCTACAACTATCGCTAGGAGTAGGAAGAAAACAAGGAAGAGAAAACGTTGATTTGTGAAGTGACAACTATCTATCGCATGTCTTAAGACCAATTATCCAAGAGATTCATATAAGCATGAATCGTATTCTCCCCTCCGGACTTACTTTAGATATACTTTCTCCCTTACCTACTTATTCAGCCGTATCATGTTGAGAAATGTGTACAATGTGGAGAGACCTAATTCCCGGTCCTTTCTTTTCTCATGCGCACCTGCAACGATTACCATAAATTAAGGGTAATAATTTCCCAAGTATTTCTTCTCATATTGCTGCTAATGTTACCAGGTATTTTTTTAAAAAGTTTACTTGCTTATTGTGTGATTATCATGATGTTCGCGATGCTATGTTACATGAGTATAAAATTAAAACTTATACATAGATGCCATTTTAGTAAGGATAACATCAATATCTCCCAGAAAAATATGCAAGAGACCTAGTTAATAGGTTCGGTCTTGAGAAATTCTCTACAATGAATCTTTCATGTCCATAACTGGAAAAGCGCACTCGGATCCTAAAGAAAACAAAGTGGACTGAAACTATGCAAGTCAATGATTGGAGCCTAATTTATTTAACAACAAATTAATTTCAGCACCGGTTGTTGTGCAAGGTTCCAAATAAACCCTAACGAAACACATTTAACTGATGTTAAAAGAACCAAACAATATGTGCAAGCTACAAACGGGTTTGGCCTTTCCTAGTATTTTGGCACAAATACAGTAGATTACTCGGATGCAGGCTAGCAAAGATTTGTGGAAGATAAAAACAACACATTTCAGGAGGATATATTTTATGTGGGAATCTCGTGGCGTAGGACAACAAGAAACAAAAGTCATATATCTATCAACATGTGAATCAGATTACATCGCAAATAGGTTCGTGTAGACGTGTTCTACACAACTTTGGAAAGATGAAACAAATGCTTTTTGACTGTGAAGTTTATCTTGGAACAATGAAAACATATCATGACAATACAAGTGCAATTGAATAACTGAAAATCCAGTTATGCACTCTCAAACCAAGCACACTAATATTTGATACCACTATATTAGGGAACGATTTAAAGATGATATATCACACTAGATGGTGTCTTCTGAATGACAGTTTGCTGATATTTTCACCGAACCACTAGATACCCTAACGTTTCACAATCTTAGGAAATCTATTGGTGTTGCTCTAATTCTTTAAAATCTAGTTATGTATATCGCCCATTCTCGTATTTATACCTCTTTTGGGCAATACAATGGTGTTCCAGTTCTTTTGCTAAAAGATTTATTATTTTCTTGGTTATAATAATTTCTCACATTTCCATCTTTATTGTGTTTACTTATTAAATTGGTGCGAACCCAAATACCGTTATGATAATTTTGTTTTAAATAATTTGTCCTAAACTATTTCATTCCCTAGTTTCTTAAGAGGATGATAATCTTTATCTATTTTTTTCGAGACAATTGCTCCATAAAGATGAGTCGATTTCAAAAAGATTCAAAGAGAAAATACGGCCACAACTGGCATACACACTAAACGGTTTCGATAATGCTGAAGCCGCACTTGTTTTGAGTGCTGAAACCGCACTTGTTTTAATACATCGAGCATAAAACTAGGATGATAATAATAGTAATTAGAGGACCATAATTGCATTTTTTTTGAGTGCCAATGCAAGAGCTATCTAATTTTTCCTTTTTGTGACATACTTAGAATTAAAGTTTTGGTAGGTAAAGTCTTCCCATAATGATTTTTCTTATTAATCCTAGACAGAATGTTCGCATAATTAATGATATTGCTGCAAATGGACTCGATGATGAATACATTGTTTCCGGACTAGTCAACCCACTTTACTACTTCAATTGCTGCAAGCATTCCATGCCATCCGCATTCTGATCCTTGCTAACTATGACTCTGACTTCACTGCAAACACCAGAACAATTTCTTAGAATAATATCAATAAGTTCTTGTTGCATTTCCTTGATTCATTTTGTTGTTATATTGATCTTTAAGCATTCGGGAGATGGATCAGAGTAGTTTATTTAAGTTGTTCAAGCTCAATTGTTTTTCTTCTAGTTTGACTGGATGTTCTAGTTTTTGTTATGCACAACTGTCAATAAGACTTTGCTGCACTAGAGGTGTTTCCTGGTAGTTGTTGAAGACCTTTAAAGAATTTTCCGCACCTTGCCTTCCATATGTGACAAATGATTGAAGCACGAAGAGTATTTCAGTTCCCATTCTATTCTGCTTAGACCAACATATGGCTGCACGACTGATATTCCAATATAGGATCTGTTGTATGTATAATATTTCCTTTTGCACCTATAAAATGGATAAGCATATCAATATTGAAAAATACGACTCAAGGTGCTACCACATCGCTAAAGCGAGTCCAAAATATTAATAACTTGATGTGAGTATCAATTATTCTTGTGTCATGCATAATGTTCCCCCTGCCTCTGCTCCTAAGGAAAGAGTCAAGCACAAGTAACAATATAACAAGCAAACAAATTATTTAAAATTCACCAACATGGGACTCGAAAAGCAGAGAAAGTGTTTTCAAATATGATGGATTGGAGATTCTTTGAAACCTTGTCATAAACTTGACATATTTAGACAATTAAATGCTTTTGTGTGGAAAAGAAAGATGCCCCTTTTCTATGGTTTAACTAGGAATATGTTGATTTAACATCGATATTAAGAGACAACAAAAATTTCATATCCTTTTACATCACCTTGTATTTGTTTCTAAGAGGTTGTATCCAAATTAAAATCCAAGAATTTATTTAACTATCATATCCCCAATAGAAGAAAAATGATTACCTTCTCATGTCTACTAGTTATGGTTATAAATTTCATGTGCGGATTTAATCGGTTCACTATATACATGATATAAATATAATTTTTAATAACAAGCTACCATTATCATACCCATCCATATTTCTGGAACCTTACTTTTTATGAACAAAACTTTTGTTGAAAAAAGTCAAAGAAAACAGAATAAAGGGGGCTAAAGCCTCAAAAGAAAAAAAGAGAGAACAAAACAAATGGAAAATAAAAACATGATAATTATCTAAATTGATAAGAAGACAGACATGATTTGTCATTTTCCTGAGATATACAGATAAAATATGGTGGCTTATTCCACCGTTAAGACCGTTAGAATCCCCCCCCCCCCCCCCTTCATCTTATAGACAATAAATCAGCTACAACATTTCCTTCCCTATAAATGTGAAAATATATGAACTATATTAGAGATAAAAAATGTTAGACAATTTTACCAATGCATAACTAATATCCACTAAATCAAAGTATGACCTGAAAGAGCTCTAACAACATGCATTGAGTCGCACTTAAATCAGTAGGAGTCACCCCCTTAGACAACCAATCATAATAGCGAAAATAACTTCTGAAAACTCAGCAAAGATCGAATTATCTACACGAATAGATTGCACCAAACAACAAACAACCAAACTATTGCTAAAGCGATAAACAACTCCATAGCCAGCTAGACCCGGGTTCGGATAAACTATTGCTCGAAACCCTTGTAATTATGTTTTGGATAATAAAGCTTGTGATTATGAGTATTTTCATGTTCTTGTTTCTCCACAGAATATGATTTTTTCTTGGAAGGGTCTTTGAAAGAAAATATGAGAATTTTTTTTACTTTATTTTAAATTCACAACTTTGAAATTTGTTGAACTGTTAAAATTTGACGGTTAAGTTAAACCATAACATAGATACACAAGCGCATCTGATCAATGATTTAATATGTGATTAATGAAATATTTGTACAAATATGTCACGAGGAATACCACTAAAAGTAATAGGTTTAACCTTATTCCTCATGTTCTTTGTTCTATGTACTTATTAATTAATTTTAAAGGCATGAAAACACACAATACAACACACGAAAAAAAATGAAAAACTCTTGAAATGCAAGTAAAATGTAATATGACATAATGGGTTAATTAGCACTTTGTGAGATTATAGATGTTCAAAGACTACGAGATGTTCATGGGTTATGAACCTAAGTTGGTCATGAATTAGGAAATATTCTTAAGAGCATCTTCGAATAACAAAATCAAAGCTCACTTGGTTTTCGTATACATAACAGTAGTAATGTGTTTATGGTATACCTCACCTCGGTGACCTTTAGATCTCTAATTTTCTTCAGTGATATGTTTGTAACTATCCTAATGCCCTCAGTCAAGTGCCTTGATTTCCTTTTCCTATTATTATTCCTAAGATTAATAGGAAATTTCAGTTGATTTCCTTTTCCTATTCCTAAGAGTAATTCTATGGGGGAGTAGAAGTTGTGTAGCAAATTTCGTCAAATTAGCTTCCACTACGGAAGCAAAGAAGACACTAATTCCCCCAAACTCGTCCGTTTAACTGAAGTAGTGTATAAAAGTCTTTACTAAGCGATAAAAAATATGTTGTTCCGATATAATAGTTGAATTTTTATTGCTTATAGCGCATTCGGATTCCAAATGCATAAATCAAACCCAGAAATCAGAAGCAAAATATTTTTTTTTCACAAAAACTAACCTTTGTGCTTCTAATTGGGTGTTTAGATGTATACTCAGAAATTGCTTTTTGATTTCCGGAAGTCGAAAAGTCAGAGTCAGTTTGGCGATAATTTTTCGGAACGACTTTTAGAAGCAAAAAGTCAGCTTTTTATATTTGCTTCTGACTTCTGGAGAAGCAGATTTGTGTCCAAACACGCTATAAAAATCATTTTGAAATAATATCACCGATTCAACTTCTTGTTTTTTGCAACACCCTCCTAGAGTTTTATAAAACCCAAATGGAATACCAGTCGTTCATTCGGGACTAAAAAAAACACATATACGTGGGCGGTTGATTTTTTCCTCGTACTCACGCCTATTCCTATGCATATGGAAAACCTCAGATTTTACCATATATGCACCCATTATGGGTATGCCAAACTGCCGAACTCATATGCCTATATGTCAGGAATAACATATAGGCATACACGATGGAGTTTCCAACGAGCGATAGAGAGTCCATCGATCGATGGTCATAAAAATGCCCGCTGGTCTTTAAAGCGCCAGCGCTAGTCAAGCTATCGCCCGCGGGTCTGATCATCGCTTATCATATCTTCATCCAATGACTACCAATTTTCCCCTATAAGTGCCTAATTTCAACTCATTCCATCCCAACCTCAAATTCATGTCAACATGCCTAGTGCTTGCATAACCGAAGTGGATTTTACTCCAGAAGAATATGTTTCTCTAATTCGATTTTGGGTTTCAGTTGCAAGGGATAGAGATTTAAATTTAGAGACTTTTAACTTATGGGACACTGTGTTTCAAAGGTTTACGACGTTAAGTCACGTAAATCCAAGAAGAACAAATAAGTGTCTTCAAAATCGTTATTGTTTCATCAATAACAATGTTAGAAAGTATCAAAAAATTATGTGGTTGATAAAAGGGGATAATCCTGGATTGTCAAATGAAGAACTAAAAATTAGAGCTCGTACCAAATTCGTCGAAGACGGAATATTGTTTAGTCACGACGAATGTTATGAACTCTACAATGTTCATGTGCATGGATTCAAATTTTAAGTATTGTGTTATGCAATCAAGGTTAATTTTTAATGAAATATAAAACTAGTTTCTATTTGAATATTAATCTAAAAGATGTTTCCATTAATTTAAAAAAAAAATACATTTCAACTAAATTGCTTACATTTCAACTAAATGATTACATTTAAACTACTCATTACCTTGTCCATTTCCTCCCTCACCAAAGATCCAATTACCCGTGTTTTCTGGATCAAGAGTGTTGTTCAACATATCAGTTAACGAGTCGGTTTGAGACTCACTTGGTGCTTGAGTCTCATCAGAATCACCATAACCTTGATAAGCAATGGGTTCAGGGCGCATGGGAACACGATACAAATCTTGAAATACATGTTGTTGATATTCTTGAGGAGTTTGTTGCAATGGTTGTTGGAATGGTTGAAATGCTGATGAGCTTGAGGCAACTGGGGGGGGGGGGGGGGGGGGGGGGGGGGGGGGAGGCAATTGGGGTATACAGAGTCGATTGCCTAATTACTTTCATGTTCACACCACCACCTGGAGTCATTATGTCAGTTGGCAAATGACTAAACATACGTGCAGGAGTTGTATCCAAGCCAATGTTTTCATCACCACCACGTACTACTTGAGTATCTAACACTTGGTTTGGAGTAGAACTTTCTGATACCTCCTGCATAGGACGATGTTTCAAACTTCTTTCACTTCCACGACTTTGCTGATTTCCATCGGGACTCATTCCTTCACCACTGGGACTCAAATGAGTCATTCCTCAACCATTGTGACTCAAATGAGTCATTCCTCTACCAGCTCTACCACTGGGACTCATTCCTCTACCAATGGGACTCATTTCTCTACCAATGAACAAAGTGCGGTATTTATAGGCGTTAGAAAGTCAAACTTTAGCGATTTTAATTATAACGCCAGCGCCGGAGTTAATATCGAGCATTATTGGCAATATCGACAGCAATAAAGTCTTTATCGCTGGCGATATTGTTACTAACGCTCGCTAGAAACTCGGTCACTCCTTGATTTTCCCATAGTGGCACAATTGATTTGCCATGCCAGCCGATATGCCAAACAACTTCTCTTTGGCATGTGCATACAAACAGGCCTCATAATTGCATTTTACCCTAATTCACCTCCTCTCTCCTTTACATTGAAATGCATTTTCTTTTACCCATATGAAAGACTTGTGACGTAGAGAAAAACATCCAATTACGTTTTTTTCCCCAAACATTAAAAAGAAAAAGCCAGGGTTTCAGTCTTCCGCATCTCAGTCATGGCGTCGAACACTCCAAATCTGGAGTGTAGAATGTACGAAGCTCGGTATCCAGAGGTAGATATGGCAGTAATGATTCAAGTGAAGAACATAGCAGATATGGGTGCCTATGTCTCCCTCCTCGAATATAATAACATCGAAGGTATGATTTTATTCAGTGAGCTTTCACGAAGACGTATTCGAAGTGTTAGTAGTTTGATCAAAGTTGGAAGACAAGAACCAGTTATGGTACTTAGGGTTGATAAAGAGAAAGGTTATATTGATTTGAGTAAAAGAAGAGTTGCTGAAGAAGATATTGCTACTTGTGAAGAAAGATATAATAAGAGTAAACTTGTTCATTCTATCATGAGGCATGTTGCTGAGACTATGCAACTCGATTTGGAGGTATAATTATCATCATTTCCCTTTTTTTTATCGATTTATTTGGATTTCGATGTTTGTTTATAATGCAATTAAGATTAGGGTTTAGATGAGGAATTGTTACCTAAATGGGTAATTCTAGGGTTGAGTATGCTTTAATCTTAATTCTGATGCTCCATGTAGTGTACAAAAGACTAATTGAAGTGTTGTAATGTTAAATGTGAAATTGATTCTTAAATGTTGTGGTGTTTGTGGGTGTTGGTCCTTTTATTTTGTTTCTGTTAACCGGTATTGTTGCAAAAATGGATGATTAGCTTAGTGATTACATGCTTTATAAGTTAAGACAACATTTGGATTTAGTCCCACTTTCTGGCATGTTAACTTCTATCTTGAAGTAGCTATTAGTCGTATGTTCTGTAATGTCATTTCTACATCTGTTTGGTGTCGAGTATGTTTGTTTAGACGGTCGTGAGTTTACAAATGTTTTTAAGAGAAGTTTGGATGCTTTTGATGCTAGAGATTTAGCAAGTCATCGAATTAAGACAGATGAATTTTCTTGTGTTTAAATTATATTTGCCTCTAACCTGGTTAACAGTAAGATTACTACTCTGGAATCAGTCAATATGACATATTTTGTTTTAGTGGACGAGAAGAGGCTGTTACTGTAATAGGGTGTTGGTTATGCCTATGAAATGAAGCAATTTTCACTCGTCAATCTTGATAATATTGTAAAATAACGAAGGGGGAGGAAGGAGGTAAAATGATAGGGGTGAATCGGGTGATCTTGTGACCCATAATCTTTGGGCATAGGATTCCATCACATATATGTACTTTCACTGAAAAAGAAGTTAACATGAGATGGTTCACTTACTGTCATGGTGAGTTCTATGTTAAAGTAGCTAAATGTTGTATGTTCTGTAACACCATATGTGCATCTGTTTGGTTTTGAGTATGTTTGTTTAGATGGTCGTGGGTTACAAATGTTTTCAAGAGAAGCATGAAGCTTTTGATGTTAGAAACTTAGCAAGTCATCGAATTAAGACAGATGAATTTTCTTGTGTTTAAATTACATTTACCTCTAGCCTGGTTAACAGTAAGATTACTACTCTGGAACCAGTCAATATGACACATTTTGTTTTAGTGGATGAGAAGAGGCTGTTACTGTGATAGGGTGTTGGTTATGCCTATGAAATGGAGCAATTTTTAGTCTTCAATCTTGATAATATTGTAAAATAACGAAGGTGGAGGAAGGAGGTAAAAGGGTAGGGGTGATCTTGTGACCCATAATCTTTGGGCATAGGATTCCATCACATATATGTACTTTCACTGAAAAAGAAGTTAACCTGAGATGGTTCACATACTGTCATGGTGAGTTCTATCTTGAAGTAGCTAAAAGTTGTATGTTCTGTAACGTCATTTCTACATCTGTTTGGTTTTGAGTAGGTTTGTTTAGACGGTAATGAGTTTAAGAACGTTTGTAAGGGAAGTATGAATGATTTTGATGCTAGAAACTTAGCAAGTCATCGAATTAAGACAGATGAACTTTCTTGTGTTCAAATTAAATTTGCCTCTAACCTGGTTAACAGTAAGATTACTACTCTAAAATCAGTCAATATGACACAGTTTGTTGTAGTGGATGAGAAGAGACTGTTACTGTGATAGGGTGTTGGTTATGCCTATGAAATGAAGCAATATTTGGTCTTCAATCTTGATAATATTGTAAAATAAGAGGTAGACTGATAGGGGTGATCTTGTGACCCATAATCTTTGGGCATAGGATTCCATCACATATATGTACTTTCACTGAAATAGAAGTTAACGTGAGATGGTTTAGTCTACTTCTTATTGATTTGGCTATTTCGCCATTGTATAGGTAACATATTTGTTACCATAATTCTAATGTCTGATGATAATTTCCATTGACAGGATCTGTATATCCATGTTGGCTGGCCTCTATATCGAAAATATGGGCACGCGTTTGAGGTAATACGCTGCGAATAGTCTCTTACATAGGATCTTTACTTTTTACTCTTAATCTGTGTTCTAGTTTGATCTGACATTTTATTGTTTACTAGGCCTTCAAGTTAATCGTTGCTGATCCTGATACCATTCTCGATTCCCTCACACGTGAAGTTAAAGAAGCTGGCCCTGATGGAAAAGAGGTAAAGCTGGTTAGATTGTAATTTGCTTAATTTCATTATTGTTGGTTTTGAAGCTGATGGGAACTTGTCAATCTTTTCACTATAGGTGACTAAAGTGGTACGTGCTCTGACAGAGGAGGTTAAAGATGCTTTGATTAAGAACATCAAAAGGCGTATGACTCCTCAGCCAATGAAAATTCGTGCAGATATTGAAATGAAATGCTTTCAGTTTGATGGGGTTCTCCATATCAAGGTGATGGTGGCATCCTTTTAACTTTGTTATTTATTTCTCTGTGATATTGTCAACTGATGTGGTGATTAGTGTGCATAGTTCTTGAACACGGTATAAATGAAGAATATTTAAGATTCAAATCTATATCATTATTTTATTTGCAGGAAGCAATGAGGAAAGCTGAAGCTACTGGTAATGACGACTGTCCAGTTAAAATTAAACTGGTGGCACCTCCTCTCTATGTTCTGACGACTCAGACTCTTGACAAGGTTAGTTGGTATATGCCATAAATTTTAGACCAATTCAACTATTAATGTTTTACATATGGTGGAGGCTGGAAATGTTGTCCGAGTGAAATCTTCATCCAGGCTTATAGATGTTTCTTGTTTTATTTGCAAGTAAAAGTTTCATTTTAGCTAGGTTTGAGGCATGTGATGCCTTGGTCATTTGTAGGGTACTGGTGCAGTACAAGTTTATGTTTTTAACAGGTGATATTCGTGTTCAACCATCTGTCCGTAAGCCTGCTCATGCATGTCTTGGCATGGCTTGGTCACCGCCTGGGAGTTTCACAAGTGGAAACCTTAGAGGACAAGATACCACAGTATACTTTCATTCAAATTATTTGATGATTTTGACTCAAAGCAGTGTACATATAGTGAGAATCCTAATAGCTTGTTTTACAGTGTGGTATTGTTTGGAATTAAGCCAAATTTATTTTCAAAAAATTCAACGTGCATTGGTTTGGATGTTTCTATTTTGCATCCTTGCTGTACCTTCTATAATTTACGTTGTGCTTGTTTTGGTTGACACAGGAGCAAGGGATACAGGTTCTTACTAGTGCAATCCAAGCTTGCACTGAAGTAATAGATGGTCACAAGGGGAAACTGGTAGTGAAGGAGGCACCAAGAGCGGTAAGTATCAAGTTTCTGCAATTGATTTCAGATCCTTGTGCTACTATACCTTATTGTTTAGATCATTTTATCCATTATTAGTTATTATCAATTATGAAATTGATGTTGACTGCATGGAACTGGGGGAATGCAGGTGAGCGAGCGTGATGATAACCTACTTGCCCAACATATGAAACAACTTAATGAATCAAACGCAGATGTGGATGGTGATGACGATAGTGAAGAGGAAGATACAGGGATGGGAGATATTGATATTGATGGACCTGCAGGTGTCCATGAGTAGTAAAGCCAGTGCTAAACAAAACCACCCATTTAAAACCCTTCTCTTAGTTTTTAAAGACTTTTAGATAACAAGAGCAGCTGTATAAAATCAGCTAACTACATCATGTAAATTGTTCTTCATTACTTCTTTTTCGTTGTCTGATAATATTTTTGAATCGACAGTTGGAAATGATTTGTTTGTCTCTAGGTATTGTGTACTTGGATGTGCTTATCTCAACTGCCTGAACATGAGCACCCCAACAGACCCTTCTTCGTATGCTTGCTCCTTCAATCCCTTTTCTTTCTTTCTTTCTGTGTTGAGAGTTGAGACTATTGTGACCTTCCACCCATATGCTCTGGCATATCTCAAGTTTGTAGTACTTTGTCATACTAATTGAACGTCGTGTGAACTCTTCCGATAAGATGTGCACCTTCAGGAAAACTATTTAAGCTTCAGGTCACATAGCTTCGAATTTGTTTTATCCTGGAATAATTTAGATATCGGAGCTGATGTTAACACATATACACTAGATAACCACTTTACTAAGAAGCCTAGAAACATTTTTCAGTTGCATTTGCTGATTTTCGTTTCTATTTGCGCTGGAAGTAAAAACATACAGATTTCACATTCACCTTGAGATCAAGGTAACTGACAAACAAAATCTTAAGATTTAAGTTTCGTGGGTTCAGCTTTGTAAGTAGATAGAGTCTCGGGGCCATTTCCGAAAGATACTAATAAAGAATGGATCATACATACACAGTGAAAGTAGGGACATGACAGTGTTTGGTTTGCATTGAATGGTGAATGGAGAAAGACATGGTCAGAGAAAGTGGTTTGGTGTCTGTAGTGTACCAATAAATGTCAAAAGTTGCCTTTTTAAATTTTGTATGTTGGTGAGACATGTGAACTATCCTTTGGGGAAGCTCGCTGCACTTGGCTACATCAGAGATCTAATCTTCAGTAGTCTGCGTCTGAGGACAATTATCTCTGCTAGAGTGTGCACAAAATATCTTCATCTCTCCGTGTGAAGAGTTACCTAAAGAGGGTCGAGACTTTTAACACCTTTACAGGGCCGGGGCTATTTTGCGTTCCCTCCCCTTACAAGATTGCTAATTAGTGTTTCCTCGCCAAAAAGATTGAAATTAGTGAATCCTTCCGTCATTAGTTTTTCCATCCACTGTTCGGTTAGCTGAGTCAGCATGGATTTGAAAAATTTTACACATGTCAGACAAAGTTACCAAAATACCCTCATATGTTTCGGCAAATTAAGCCAAAGCCACCATCCCGTTCACAAACAAAATTGATTTTACTTCTCCAGCTCGTCAACAGGTTCTCAATCCGCCATTAAAAGAGCCCCCAAGTTCAAATCAGAAAATTTCAATCAAAAAAAGAAAAGAAAAAATCAGAAGGATACCAAACCCACATTTCTGAATCAAAACCCCACACAAATTCATCCATTTAGCATATTCCACCGTCGACTGCAACCAATTTCAGCCATCAAAATCCCCAAATTGAACTGTCCATCTAGCATGCAGACCTTGTCTTCTCGTTGCTGCTTCATTTCTCAATCGAGACTTGAATTCTCGACACAAATTCACCACTCTTCATTGGGAAATTTCAGTAAAACCCAATCTCACATCATAGCACCAACAATTTGAAACAAAGCTTGCTTCCATCTTTATTCACATCCCACAAACTTGAATTCAACAGCACAATTCAAACCAGCCGTATGCAGTCCATCTTATCATTGCTCTTCTCGCTAATTTCTTCACCCAAATCCAATCCATAGTCCATACTCTTCCATCTTCAAATCTCACTGACCCATACCATGAATCAACACCCAGGGAGAAAACCCATTACTGCCAACACTTATTAAACCCATCTTGAAGAACTGACGTTGTTGAATTGGATGAAGGTAGATTAATTCAGGGGAAAATATGGCAGAGATTGAGTTCGAGTCAGTTGTAAAGGATTTCGAATTCAAGTCTTGAATAAGATGTTGCTGCTATCAATTATTGATTATAACGGAGATGAGAAGATTTGAAGATTCAGAGATGGATGTATATATTCTGCTGAATGATGGGTTAAACTCGATTTGAGTTTGGGTTGTTGCCGTTATGAACAAAGAAGATATGGGTTTGGTTCAGATTTAAGAATGGATCTGGAATTGAAGGGATGGTGAAATTAGGGTTTTAAGATGGAGTACGATTTGATGGGTTTGAGGTTGTTTCTGAGATGCAGATAGAAATGGTATTGATGTATTGTGCTGATTGTTGAAGGTCTTGAGAAGTTAGGGTTTGAAGTTGAGAAATGTCAATAAACACAGAGATTGAACCCAAATTTATTAATGTGAAATCTTGGGTTTGATCGATCCAAAGAAGACTTTGAACAATATGAAGGAAGATTAGATTTCGGGTTTACCTGGATTTCACCGATTTGGTTCAATCAGATAGTATCCATTACAATTAGTGATGACGTACTTGTGCTGGAGAAGAAGAACATGTAGTATTCTTAAACACGTGTTTAAAGTTTGTATTCAGCGAAAGGGTATTTTGGAAAGGTTATGAAACACTGTAAAGTTTCTGCCACGCATGCACATGTGGTGACTCAGCTAACCAATCAGTGGATGGAAAAATTAACGATGGGAGGATTCACTAATTTCAATCTTATTAGGAGGAAACACTAATTAACGATCTTGGAAGGAGAGGAAACGCAAAATATCCCCCGTTCCAGAATAACTATCCGGTACTTAGCCGATTAAGTGAGAATGCTAAATTTATATTTTTGAAAGGAATATGTACATAAAAATTCGTAAACAATGGGTCAGATTCTTTCAGAAAAAATAGACATACTTGCAAGATAATTTAATAATCTAAATAAAAAAGTAATAGTTTTAATTGAAACTATGATCTCATAAGAAAAAGAAGGCATTACATTTACAGATATGAAAATGCCAATTAACAGCTTGCTTAAACCTGGTTTGAATAACGTAGACATGGTCCATGATCTTTTTTAAGAGTTTAAATAGATTTGGATTGTCAAGAATCAAGATTATTTGATCACTTTTGAAGAAAACAATTTGTTAATGCTTTAGTGTGACATAGGCGCCAAAAGGTCGACTTCTTTACAAATTTGACGTATACAACAAGGAAACTCATCAAGAGCAACAAGGGACCATAATTTAGAGCAGACGTCATGGGTACTCAATCCTCAAATACCGACCAATTAAATAACGTTATTTGATTTTTGGTTGGATAAGAGTCTTTAAGAGAGATAGCCATAAGTCGGAGTATATCTTTTGCAAGTCCTCCTTGTCAGTGGCGCAACAAAAATTGAAGTTAGGGCAAAAATCAACACAAAAACAAAAAGGTGAGTTTTGTATAATTTTTTTTTTATTTTAATTTCTTTTTAATAAAACAAAAAGAGTCCCACTATATGGGGTAAACAGGATGTCGTTGTGAAGGTTTGCATGAATAAGTTTTGCAAGTCAGTTGGAAAATCTCACTCAAGGGATCATTTGCATAAGGCATGTAAATACAAATGAAGACAGTCCCCATCCGCATTTATTCGTCCTACAAATACAAATCTACATGTCGAACATGCGATATTGGCCATAAACTTCAAAACATACATCGAACCTGGATAAGAACCTTTTGAAGATATTTTGAGCTCTCAAGTCTTAAATTAATTAATAAAGCCGATATTGTCTTCATGTTGTTGGAACAATACTCTTCTTACCAACTGTATTTTCGTTCTCTAGGGTTCATTGTTTTGTCATATCATGCGTCCTACAGTCTCCTATGGCACTTGTTTATGCTCAAAAACACACTGAAGATACCTTGTTTTTGACACCTCCAAAAAGTATTCTGTTGTTGTCTTCTTCCAATAATTCAATAACTAGTATGAGATTCTTTGGAATTTATATTCATCTATTTTGCATCTCTGCTCTTCTGGTCCAAATCCTCTGGTAAAATCACGGTTGAGACCACGTTAGAGGCCAAGGTGAAACCAGTGTTCTGCCGATATCTTGAAATTATTATTTTTATGAAATTTTCCCGTTTTTTATTTTCTTCAAGAGTTTTAAAAAGGAGTTATGAAACACGCAAGTATGCATGGGCAGGCAGATAAACACCTATCCGAACTAAAATGGTCCCAAGATCTTTATTACGAAAGCAACTACTTAACGTCATATCATCACCAGTCGTTTATCATTACGCTGTGATGGCTTGTATGTGAGTTGAGTTCAATTCACACTATGCACGTCTTCTTAATTTATTTTCTTAATTTAACATCTTTAACTAAAATATTGCTGAAATGATTTTTCTTGTAATATTCTGGTTTTTGTTTGTGCAAATACATTTTCGTTTCTGAAACTAAATTTTTCATTTTGCATCGATATTACTATTTTTGGTGTCTGAAACTATTAAATATTTTCCTAATTAAAAAAAACAAGAAAATGATAATTTTAAGAATGTGAAAATAAAGTATCATACTCTCTGAAGAATTTACATAAAATAAACATATATATGCATGTTCCAATATAATATCTGAAATTGTGAGTTAATGTATATCCTCGACAGACTCTTGTCACTACAATAACAGCTCAATAATCTGCAACAATCAAATGCTTCCATCAAAATAACAGATGGTGCAAGATGTGGAAAAATAGATAAGTAACCGACATCAAAGAGAGGAGAAACTTTATAGGCAAAAATCAAAAGATAGTATTTTCATTGAAGTGAAACAATTCCATATGCACACCAATAAGAGAAGATCAAGAAACATAATATAATAGAATCTATTAAAGGAAAAGATGGGAATTGGTGTAATAGTAAAAGCAATCTTAAATCTCTATTGAACACGCAGTTGAGCGAGATATGCGGTACCTCAAATCCTGCTCCAAATGAAGTTGTGCCCGATGTGATCCTAATGTGTATAAGTGATGAAGATAATAGATTGTAACTCTGAAATGCATGCAACCATATAAGGCATCAGGGCCAAATGTCTTCCCACCTGGATTATTTCAAACTCAATGGGAGACGGTGAAACATGATGTAATCAGCATGGTTCAATGCTCTTTTAGCTTTAGAGAATATGCAGAAGAAGATGGATAAGACTAACTTATGTCTCATCCCCAAAAACAATCTTCCACATTCTACAAGTGATTACATGCCCATAGATTTATGTAATTTTATATACAAGCTTATCTCAAGGATTCTAGCCTCCAGATTAAAGCCTCATTTGGAAACAATTATATTCCAATACATGTAGTATCTTCACAGTTAGACAAATCGAAGACATCATTACTTTAGCTCATGAATTAATCCATTCTATGAAGAGCAAAAAGACAAATAAATATTTTATGGCTCTGAAACTCGATATGTCAAAGGTATTCAATCTCATGGAGTGGTCTTTGTTAGATAATATTATGAAGAGATTTGGCTTCGACAAAAAATGGTGTAACCTTATTCAGGAATGTGTAAGCATTACAAAAATTCAAATCTTGCTAAGTGGATCACTTCGCAAGCCTCTTAAACCAACAAGAGGCATTAGGCAAGGTGATCCAGTCTAACCTTACTTGTTTCTTCTCATTATGGAGTTAACAGAGCTCTTACTCAAGCCGAACAATTAGGGATAATTCAAGGAAAGGTGATCCAGTCTAACCTTACCTATTTCTTCTCATTATATATTGAGTTGCTTGTTTCTTTTGTTGTGATGCTTCTTTTAGGAAAATAACTATTCGCGAGTTTGAAGTCTACTCTTTAGAAACTGTGCAGGATCAAGCTAGATACATCTATGCAAATAGATTCCAAAAGGAAGAACGGGTGGAATGTGAAGGTTTGTTGCAAGTTTTGATGTGGGCAGAAGAGCGTGGTCTTCAACATGTTTGTCTTAAATAAGATGTGAGATTAGTAGCTAAGGCAGTTTTTGGAGATTACAAAAAACTATCCCCGAAAAATCAGTCTATTATATTAAAAATTGAGACTAAATTGGCCAGTTGATCGGATTTTTATAGTGGTAAGAAAAAGGATTCATTGCTCAGACTTGTAAACATTTGATTTTTAAACAAACTCAATTGAAAGTTGATTTCAAGATTTTAAAAAAAACCAAGACACTGGATTCCACTACTACACATGATTACGTGATGTTATAAATATTTCAAAACCCTAGTTACCCTTTCAGTATTTTTATTTCTAAATTCACTAATATTCAGGCATATTTTCAAATATTAATTGTGTTAGAGCATTGCTCGGTCGAACTCGCAAGTGTTGCTATCTCAAGCTTGTTTGTCAAGTTTAGTTGTCAAAACTATAAGTCTTGATTTCTAGTCTACTTAAGCTCTAGACTTCACGACGTTCATCGATTGAAGACGAAGAACTATTAAGGGGAGATTGTGGAACTTCATAAACAAAAGGTATGTGGAGACTTAAACTCATATATCACTCAGAAGTCTATTCAATACCTTTACCAACCTCCTTTTTATCCATAACTCTGACTAGAGGTAAGGGATTGATTCCCATCAAGGAGCGAGGGATTTTCCAATTTCTCCAAACTTTTTATGAATGAGGCTAAGGTTAGACTTGTTGTTGTGATTTGTCTGTTAAACATAATGAAGGATGTAGCTATCTTAGCTTCCTCTTAAACTTTAGGTAGTATACACTATTCTTGTCTTGAGAAGAATTAACATAAAATAACCACAAGGTACCCTATTATATCTCAAAGATAATCACCAAAATATATGGTACAGTTAGTACCTCCAAGATTCCAGTTCTTCACATGGAATACTATTCAGAATGCAATCACAACTTCAGATAACCTCACAAGAAGGGGAGAAACAGGGGGATGAAAATATGGCCGGTTCTATTTTTTGCGATTATCTGGGTGTCATGGAGAAAAAGGAACATGAGAGTTATGGCAAAAACAAATCACCAAAATCGGAGAAGTTGATCATCAATGAAGTAAAGAGTTGTATTTTCCTTTGGTGTTTATAAAACAAATGGTTCATAACAACACCATTTCGAGACCTTATCATACACTGAAAAGTGATTATAGATATCTAATTTCTGGTCATGTATAATTTTATAACAGTATATTTTGAGCTGTAATAATTTGGTTCAAGGAGACTTTTTATTCTCTCTTACTAATAATTTTAACATTTCTACTCAAAAAGAAAAATAAATCTCAAAATTAAGGAAGGAAATTACCATGAAAAGGTCCCACCTAAGGATTTTTTTTGCAGAAAGACGACATAACCACTAAAAGTTCCCATTGAGACAAAATTTGAGAGATGGAATAACCTTCACAAATTTAATCAAAGAACACCACAGAATTTCGATCGATTCACAAGAATGATAAGCTACTAAGCTCTTCAGCAGACAATATAGTGTTTATTAGGAGATACATACAACATTAAAACTTGAGACAGGAGATGAGGCACCCGTATATACCTATAATTGAGGCAACAACGATAGTTCTTATTTTAGGTGGTTTAGTTGGATACATTTAATTCGGATTTTTTCATTTTGCCTGTTTTCTTTGTTATCTGTTAGCTGATATATCAACATCATTTTTCGATATCACCATCAATTTTTATCTTATGATTTTATAAAAGTTAAAATGAAAACTATATCCCTTTAATTTTTGTTGAACGGACAACGTGGTGAAACCCACGGAGTTCATTATAATTAAGGAGAAAAGGTAGATCCTGGACTTTATCTCCAAATCCAACTGCATAAGATAGCAATGTCAGGACACTATTCCACCTCTCAGTGGTCAGGGATGTATGACCACAATAATAAGACAAAACCTTACTTTTTAGGTTTTATCCTGTAATTAATTAACCTAAAGAATTAATTAAAATAATTTTATCTAATTTTTATTATTTATATTACGGACAGCATTTTGCCTTTTTACCAACCAAATGTTGTCTCTTCCATGGACAGTCTTTCCATCTCTGGAGGGAATTGTTTGTCAGCACATCTCTGTAGTCTGGCCTTTGGTTCTGTAGTTGTTAGTTGTTGCATTTTTATTTTGGCCGATATCCATCGAGTTGTTACATTGTTTGGTCTTTTCTCCGTCTGTCATTTCCACAGAAAGAAATTTATTGTGTGAAGATAATTTGTTGAGTGCGAATTATACAACGACGTATGATGTCTGCAACAATAGGAGTAGTCATGCATGTATTTGGATTTATATACTCTTATCGGCTTTAGGACGTTCATGTAAATTAATGGCCGTTTCCTTGTCTACTAGCAAATCTTAATACCCATCCCGAGTTCCTTCTTTATCAAATAATGTAAGTGAGCACATGCATCAGAATTTCGCAGGTCTCCTCTATTGACACGGTAGTAGATAGAGGAACCACTTGTCACAAGTGCCGTTCTTGTCGGGCTTGTTTATGGTTCGTTGATAAAGCTAATTTCGGATATTAATAACGTAAATATTTATGATGGGAGGTGTATTTTGGAGGCCAACTGCATCTCCGTCCAAGGACTTTATAATTAAATTTCTTGCGATTAATGGACGAGCAGAGAAACTGTCTTTCGGCTGCCGCTATTGAGAACATACGGCTTAGGATATGCACAATGAATCTCATATCCAAAAATATACATTGAAAACATGCCTACATTAACATTCAAAGAATCCAAACAAGTCAAAACTGAAAGGCCTAACCAGTGAAGGTGATTGCCATGAAAACCCTCAAGCAATAATCAATGGAGAAATACGTAGTTCACACCTAATCCAACACCGAAAGTGGCTACTAGATAGCTAGCTATTGCTAGAATATATTAATTTTTTATACTTTCTTAAATGTTTATATGCGTCAAATAGCTTTTTAAACTTCGAACTCAAGCTAGCGAACTCGGTCAACTTTCTGGCAACAACGCAAGCTTTGAACTTCCGGTGAAAAAAATAACACCATCTACATAAGTGAATTTTGTTGCAGTATGTGTAGATGGTCATGGTACAACATAGCTTATCTTACTAAACAAAGGTGTAGTAGTAAAAAAAAATTAGTCCCCGTATCCTTCCATATATACCCTTGTTAAAGAATATGATACTAGCAAACTTCTCTGCATACGGTTATTTACGTCTTTACGAGTGAAATACGACTGAAATGCCTAATGTAGGGGATTCTGTACGTAAAGACGCAAATAACCCTTGGACAAGTGGAAGCAATTATACTCGATATAAAGATGATTTAAAATAAGAACGTCATGGTCATGGACAGTAGACTTCCCCATTTTCCCGTCAGTTATTGAGATCAATCATAAGATTTTCCACGGTATCTCTCTCCCTGTGGCTGTGAGTGAAGAATTATCGTGAAACTTTTACTTTCCAGATAAATATCACTATTAAGTCTTAATTAAGTATATCCTATCTTAATCAAAACTCTCCTTTCTCATCTTTAAATAGACATCCCATTAACCATCACAACTAACAAAAACCACCACTACTATTACCCCCTTCTCCCCTCCTCTCTCTTCACTTATTTCTTAAAGTTCTCTTCAACCATGGTAGCAGTCTTGCAACCAACTCATTCAGCAGCCATGAACGCAAGAATCATAGGTTCTGGCGAAGACACCATAATTTTTGCTCATGGTTTTGGAACTGATCAATCCATTTGGGACAAGACTATACCGTTTTTCACTAAACGCTATACAGTTTTACTCTTCGACTGGTGTTTCTCGGGCTCGATACAAGAACCAAATCATTTATTTGATCCGGTGAAGCATTCGTCGTTCCACGGTTTCGCTAATGATCTTATTGATCTTTTGGATGAAATTGGCTTGAAATCATCAGTGTTTGTTGGACACTCTATGTCGGGTATGATCGGATGTTTGGCCTCGATTCGAAGACCTGATTTGTTCAAGAGGCTTATACTTCTTGGCGCTTCTCCTAGGTATATTACTAATCTTGCCATACTTCTTGTTTTTACTCGTAATTTTTTGTTTCAAAATTGCACTTATTCTTTAACTCTAGTTGCCGTATCTTCTTGTTAATTTATATTTCCGGAGAACGGTGAATCCTGTTGTTCATCAATCTAATAACAAGTTGGATTTATTTTTTTTTGCCACTTTGGAAAAATAAGTTTACAACGTAATTGAAATCTTGGTTTTTCTCCCGCGGAACCTCTTTAAGGACACAGCTTTAAATTATTTGTGTAAGCCGTAGGCTAGTAAGAGACTAATAAGACCAAGCAGACAATGGCTAGATTTCAACAAATTGAGTATAGTCATGCACAAATCGATTAATCTTGATTAGATTTACGTAATATATTGGCCTTAAGTTGATTCAATTATAGGGAGAGTTAGGATTACGCAAATTGTCCCGACCGGTTCCTCAACAATCTGCAGATAACTATCTATTCCTTGCTAGGCTGTTTGCAGTTGGGGATACATCTAATACTTTTTTATCCAAAGAAATTTAGTACTGATTCATGATTCGTACCAGTAGCAGTGTCAAAATGATTAACGTTTTTAACAAAAATAAATAAATATATATAGATGCCGTATTTCTCTTAGAAAAAGAAAGTGCTAGAAAATCACAGCTCCCAGCATCTCCTGTATGGGAGCGTCATTAGAGCTAGCGGTGTTCATCGTCGACACACATAAACTAGTGGTCTTTACATATGGTAGAGGGCCTAGCGGCAATAATTAAATTGTCTGTTGTTTATTTGTTTTTACTCCCAAGAGAATCATGATAAGTCCCCATCGTTTTGCTCTAGAATTTTTAGGGCCATGCAAAAACAAAAAACATATAACAACGTTTTCTTCCCCAAAAAAATATTTTTGTCCCTTTAACTCAATAGTCAAAGGTGAACCATTGACTTGATTGTAAAAGAGCTTCCAAGCTTCCTTTAAGCAAAAATCACCATTAAGTGTGTTTCAAGGTCTGATAATGTTCAAAGCAAATGTCAACTTGTTGAAAGGTAACTTGGTAAAATAGCATCCTCATTAGCTTTTCGATCAGTCCAAAAGAATCATACATAGAGTCATAGACGACTTATTTGCTTGTTCATTAACTTCATTTTATGTTTTAGGTACATTAACTGTGAAGATTATGAAGGAGGGTTCGAGGAAACACAAATCGAAGACATCTTCATAAACATTGAGTCGAATTTTCATGGATGGGCTTCATATTTCGCAACAGTGGTGGTAGATGCAAATGATCCAGTTGCAGTAGACAAGTTTGAGAAATGTCTAGTGAGTAGCAAGCCTGAAATTATACTTTCACTTGCCAAAACAGTTTTCTTAAGTGATCATAGAGATATACTTGAGAAAGTTGATCAAGTTCCATGCACAATAATTCAGATGACAAACGATATCGTTGTACCGATGTCAGTCGCCTACCATATGCAAAAGCAAATCAAAGCGGAATCCACAGTTGAAGTTATTGAAGCTGACGGACATTTCCCTCAACTTACTCATACTAATGCGTTTGTTGATACTCTTGATAGAGTCTTGGAACCTAATGATGAATCATCGGATAGTGACGAGATAATTAGTTTGGATAGTGAAATGGTTAACGTTGTTGCTTAATTAGGTTCATTAAGTTACATGTACGTACAACCTAGTGTGTCTGATATTATAGGGCAGCCGGTATATGTAGGTCGGAATATACTGCAGTTTGTGTTTGGTTTGTTTTAAGGTGTCTTAAAGGTTTGCTTTGGTTTGTGTTGTAACTACTACTAGTACTTCTTCAAACTATCATGTCTTTGTCAATATTAAACCGAATAATGTATGAAATGATGATTCCCCGTTGCGACGACTGATAGGATCGAATGATTCGAATAATTATGAAAATTCATATATGCATCATTTCTTTGTCTTAGGGAGCCGCGAGAAATTGAGAATAAGCTATTTGTTCTTTCAATTTTCGCAGGGCTTCTGTTCGGAGGCTTCCCAACAAAACTCATGTTTCATAAGGTTTCTTACTGTGAGCCTACGTTCTATTAGGCGTACTAGAAAAAGGAAATCAACCTATACAAAGAAATAAACCAAGCAACTAAAAAGGAAATCCAATATTAAATAGCGTAGATGATGGGGATGATACAACAAGTGAAGACAAGTGACGAAGATGCGGACACGACAAGTGACGAAGAAACAACAAGTGATGGCGAAGACATGCCAAGTGACGGAGAAATAATACGTACGGGATGAACAAATAAATAAGTGATGATGGCCGTCTTAGGAAGTATAGGCGGATGCGTAGAGCCCCAAATTACTGGGGGCCCAATGCTTTATTTTGATTATTATGGTCAAACTGTTACACTTATAAAAGCGTTTTGCGACAGTTATTCACTTCACATAAAATTGTTACAGTTATAAATGCATCTAAATACCATGTAACACCTATAAGTGCCACTAATCTCTTAATTTTGTGAAATCAATAACCCATTTTTGAGGTATTTTATGACAAGTTACATGCTTATACCCCGAAACTTAACCAAAAAATCTGAAAAAAAATGGGCGGCCTTCGGCCACATAGATGGATTCTCAATTATTGATTTATTATCTCTCCTAAACTAAAATTCTTCCTGAATTGGTGACCCACAAAAAAAGTCCCATATTTTCAAGCCATTTAGGACACCCTAACCGTAAAGTTGGTAATTGCGTACGAAATCAAAAAGTTGATGCTCGTGGAGTTGTCGCTAAATGCATATGAAAATCCAAAAGTTGGTGCATCAAGGTCAGCAATCAATGGATTAAAACGAAACAGTTATTCTTATGAGAGCGGCGGTGATGATCATACAAAGAGCAATGATGATATTGTTGATACTAATACTTGTGTTACTACCCAAATAAGGCTAGTAAGAGCATCCACAGTGGGCGAGTATAACCAAAAATTTGGGATGAGATCGTAACACAGTGGGACGGAGTAAAGATCAAATCCCAATCAAAGATCAAATTCCAGACCAAATCCCAAATTCTAATATAGTCGGGCGTAAATTTAAAGTACGCTTGTTGCTGGGCGTAAATTTAAAGTACGCTTGTTAACGGGCGGAGATTTAAATTATGCCCGATGAAATTTTAATTAAATAAAAAAAAAAAGAATGAGGCGGAATTTTAAAGTCCGCCTGACGAAATTTTAATCATGTACCGTTGCGTCACAACACGGACTAAACCCAAATTTTGGTCTTTTTTTTTTATCTTTGATCTTTGGTTTTGATCGCACCACTGCCGTTGCTCTAAGAGACTAGTAAGACCAAACAAACAATTGATAAATTTCAACATATTGATTGTAGTCATGCAAAAATTATTTAATTTTGATTAGATTTACGCAAGTTGGCTTCAAGTTTATTCAATTTTGGGAGAGTAAGGATTATGCAAATAATCCTGGATGTTTCCTCAACAATTTGCAAATGACTATCTATTTCCTGCTATGGTGGGATAACATTAGTCCCCTTTTAATCGTCTACTCCCTCCATACCATATATATAGGCGGAGGGACCAAATATCTTAGATTAAGAAAATTACCTTGAATTCATCATTTTTTCATGTTTTTTCTTGTTTTACCCTTTGTCTTATTTACTAACACAAGTTTCCATGTACAATAAATAAGGGTATTTGTGAGAAAATTCATTTTGAAAATAGGGCTCTGCCTATCTAGTGGTACATAGAAAATTCAAAATTCCGCCTATATAATAGGTACGGAGGGAGTAATACTTCTCTATCCAAATAAATTTACCCCAATTCATGTTTTTATAATCAGTAATGTCAATTAACGTTTTCAACAAAAACTATATATTTTTACTCCCAAGAGAATCAAGATGATTCCCCATCGTTTTTCTCTATAATATTTAGGACCACGCAAAAACAAAAATCATATAATAACATTTTCTTCCCAAAAAAAGCAAAAAAAAAAATATTGTCCCTCGTACTCAATAGCCAAAGGTGAACCATTGACTTGATTGTAAAAAGATCTTCCTTCAAGCAAAAATTATCATTAATTGTGTTTAAAGGTCTGATAATGTACAAAGCAAATGTGAACTTGTTGAAAGGTAATTTGATAAAATAACATCCTTCTTCGCTTTTAGATCAGTCAAAAAAAATTAAAATATTGAAGATTACATGCCAGATCATGCGTAGATATTAACATTCAACGACTTGTTATCATGTTAGACATACATCAAAAGACTAATATTTTTTATTTGTTCATGTAGAAAATCTGATATCAAAGACTTAAAATAAAAATAAGTCGAATAAGAATTCTATTACTAAAATGTGAGTTCTCTCTGTTGTAGAGAGACTTGATTAACAAGTAAAACAACTTCCTAATAAAACTCAAACTCCTAACATAAATTTCTTCTAGAATATTCGACAAACTCTAACAAAGCAACCTAAACAGAAAACTCTAAACAAATAACAAGATTCTACATATAACTCAAATTACCAAACTCAGAGTTTTGGTTTGTTTTATCTTCCAACATACTCCATCAAACTAAGACTCTATTGGCTTATCTTTCCTAATTTTCCACGCATATTAATGAAATTGTTAGACTTCGATGGCTTTGTCAAGATATCATCTATTTGTTTTTTACTCTCACAATACTCCACAACTATCTCCTTTTTGTTGACAAGCTGTCGAATATAATGATATTTAATATCAATGTTGTTAGAGCATTGCTCGGTCGAACTCACAAGTGTTGCTATCTCAAGCTTGTTGTCAAATTTAGTTGTCAAAACTATATCTGATTTCTAGTCTA
Source organism: Papaver somniferum (assembly GCF_003573695.1). Lineage (NCBI taxonomy): Eukaryota > Viridiplantae > Streptophyta > Magnoliopsida > Ranunculales > Papaveraceae > Papaver > Papaver somniferum. The sequence goes on along the minus strand of NC_039364.1, from coordinate 228,923,989 downwards.
CAATTAGTTAAGTCTCGGACTAAGATAGATATGTAGTTGATATATAGTGGATCATGGCAGTCATCATTACATTCTACCGTTTGAAGGAGAAGATCAACCGAAGCCTTTGGAGAACTCCATCAACAAAAGGTAAGTGAAAATTGAACCACATATATCTCAAGTTACATTCAGTCTTCTATCATTTGAGAATATGTCACATAACCAATTAGACTATTATGCATAGACAAGAATTTGGAGTCAAGTTTATCTTGATAATTAGTTCTCGAAATATAATGACTAAGCTTAATGAACATTTGTTCATACTTGATGAATTTCGGTTAAGGAGAATTTATTGTCCGGAATCAAAATCATGATTCAAGTTTTATCGTTTGAAAATAGCCCGGAACAGTGGTATGTGTCATTAATGTTATTCGGGAATATTTCGAATCGATTTAGAGAGAAATATAGAACTATTATAGATTCAGATACAAGATAGTGTTATCAGACTTACACGTAAGGAGTATCTATATATCGACTTACAGATTTGTGGTACGCATATTTTTATGCACATCATGTGAAAATCTGTTAAACTCGTGAACCATATCGGTATGCATACTCGTATGCCAACCATTTTGGAATTGTGGTTATGGAACCGGGATGAGTATCCAAACCGATACACAAACAAAAACAGTTACGTGTTCCCGAACTCAGTTTAGTACCCAAATCGGTGCGCAAACTATAAAAGTTCTGTGAACTTCGGAAAAGGTAACAGTCTTAAAGTTTCCAAACCGATATGCAAACTAAATAGTTATGTTAACTCCAGAACTTGGTTTGGTTAAATGTTTACAAATCGGTACACGTAATGTGACTGAACCGATTCACGAACTACAATGGTATTTGTACCTTGTAAACCTACTAACCATGTCGATTATATTTTCAAGTGCGATTAAATTATTTCTAGGAGATAATTTACATTTGATTAATTCTCTAAAAATACTACTTATTTGATCACATGATTCTGACTCCGAGATAATGTCTTATGTATTCATGAAAATGAATATTAAGCTTTTAAGTTCAAACCGGCTATTTTCGGCTAACTATGTTGAACCTAGTCTTTGTACATGGTTCGGTTACGCTTTCACCTAACTAGAGTGTATATCTTGTTTATGTGAATCAGATTCAAAGATTCATCTAACGGTGGATATTGTTTACTTGGTTCCAAAGCTATCTTAGCTTAAACCTAAAGCAACCTATGTTTTGAATGTCTATAAAAGGGGAACTTCAAGCAACTGGGATTTTTGAATCCCGACACTACTTTTTGGTGTGTCCTAGTTGTATCTAGAGTAGTCGTATTCCTAACCCTTTTAGGGTTTAGCGACTGCAAAGTCTTCATAGGGATTCGTGAATCCAAGTCCATTTATCCTTCCTTCACAACTAATGTATCCTGATTTTGATCGATTGTTGAGCTACTCACTTGATCAAGATAGATAGAAATCATCAAAATTATATTCGTCTCGAACTTTGTTGATTCCATGGGTTTTATACTTATGAGTTGAATAATAATCTAAGTTGCACTCCGGGTTGCATAAGTCCGGATTTTGAGGTTAGCTAGACTTTTTCTATTGCTACGATTTTGAAACCTTTGATCAAACTATTTGATTGTAAAAGGAAATCATATATAGGCTTAATATGTAGGATGAAGATTTGGTTTAAAGCCTTCAATTGAGTTGAAACAACTCTTAGTTGGTGTGACATCAACTAAGGGAATCAATTGCGCGGAGTCCTGCTCGGATTTAAGAGGCGTAAGGAGCGCGACTGTACCTTAATCGGTGGGATACCTTTTATGGATCAGTTACATTCCAGTCCGAGGTTAATTGGTAGTAGGCTAGTGTCTGTAGCGGCTTAATACAATTTGATGTTCAATCTGGACTAGGTCCTGGGGTTTTCCTGCATTTGCGGTTTCCTCGTTAACAAAAATTCTGGTGTCTGTATTATTTCTTTTTCCGCATTATATTTTTATCTTTATAATTGAAAAAAAAAACTGGTTGTGCGTTGATCAATCATAGTAGATACATCCGACCTAGTTTGTTGGATACGACTTGATTGATTCTTGGACATTGGTCTTTGGTACCGTCCAATTTATCTCTTTGTGATTAGGTTCACGGATTTGTTTCTGTAGACGTCATAAATGCAAGAGAGAGATATATAACTTTATATATTATTCCTTGATTGAGTTTAACAATCAAGGAAAAAAGTGGTGGTGTATTTTGGCACCCCCGCGTTTTCAATTGGCATCAGAGCAGGCAAACACGTTAAGACCTAATAAGTCTGTGTTTGAAGCAGTCTGACTATATGGATAAGAGTGCAATCTCGATAAACGTATCACCAGCATTTGATGGATGAAATTACTTATGGTGGAAAATTGTTATGCGTTCATTTTTACAAGACCGTGACTTTGAGACATGGAAACATGCAGTTATTGGATACGATGCGGCAACAATTATTAGACACGAAAACACTTTGTTGTGAAGCTATTAGGTCAATACAGTGAATCTGAGATAAGTGCTGCAAAGCATAATTCTGACGGGTTAAATGATATTATCCATTCCATAAGCCCAGATCTTCAGCATCATGTGACATCGTGCACTACGTCTAAAGATGCTTGGGATATCTTAGAAACTGTATTTGAAGGAGATGCCTCGGAGAAAGAAGCTAGGCTTCAAAACCTAAATTCTGACTGGGAAAATCTTCGTATGTTTGATGAAGATTGTTTGATGAATTTAATCAAAAAGTGTCCGGAATTGTTAACGCATCTTATGCGTTAGGGAAGATCATTCCCTAAAAGGAAATTATGATGAAAATTCTCCGATCTTTACCTGCAAGATACGAATCTAAGAAACATGTCATCATGGAAGGGAATATGCTTGAAACTTTTTCCAGAAACAGTCTCGTTAGAAAGTTAAAGATCTTCGATCACAGGCATAGTGTGGCTAAAGATAGATTTTCTGCACTAAAGATACTCGGTAAACTTACTAACTTTTTATTTTATTTCTAGCATCCTAAGGGTAGGTTGTGTGACTGGGTTCCTATCCCTATAATTCATGCTGTGAGTCAATGTGGTGTGCACCGTGTTGATGATTTTATCACTGAGGAAGGTTGGACTTTTCCTAATTACTGTGGTTTTGAAGAGAATATTTGTTATTAGATTCCCTTAGTAGAAGTCAATTTTTATGAAGAAGATTTATTAATCTGGAAAGCTAGTATTGTTAGAGCATTGCTCGGTCGAACTCACAAGTGTTGTTGTCTCAAGCTTGTTGTCAAATTTTAGTTGTCAAAACTATATCTTGATTTCTAGTCTATATTTAGTCAGTCTCGGATTAGGATATAAGTGTGTAGTTGAGAATCGGATATCACTGTGTTCTACCTTTGAAGGAGAAGATCAACAGGAGCTTTGGAGAACTTCCATCAAAAGTTAAGTGAAGATTGAACCACCTATTTTTCAAAGTTTTCACCTTTCTATCTATGAGACATTGTTGCATAACTAAATTAAACAGTACATGCATAACAGAAATTTCGAGTCAACTTTATCGTAAATATTATTCTCGAAATATGAGTGCTTATACTTAAGAACATTTGTTCATACTTGATGAATTTTTTAAGAGCAATTTATTGTTCATGAATTGAATTATAGTTCAAGATTTAATTATTTGAAAATAGACAGGAAAAGTGATATGTGGTATTGATGTTATTCGGGAATGTTTCAAATCGATTATTAGAGAGATATAGAACTACTGTTAATCTGGATACAGGACACTATGCACACCAGTTCACATACTGGGAGAACTGTTATAAGTTCGGAGCCGACTTTGTGGTACACATACCCGGTATCCATACCACAAAAAGTATGTGACTCGTGAACTAGGAACGGTATGCATACCCAATATGCAAACCGGAAAATATTTGTTGGTTTTGATACCGAAAATGGTACGCATACCGAGTATGCAAACCATAAAAGATATGTGAGTTCCTGAACTTGTTTGTTGTCTTAAGGGTATTCATACCCGGTACACGTACCATGACAAAGACATTCACAAACAGGTACAATACATGTACCAGGTACACTTACTTACCCTGTCGAATATTTTCAGATGCATCAAAATTATTTCTACGAGATAATCGTCATTTGATCAACTCTCTAAAAACATTATCTAGACATTTTTTTTTATCATATGTATGATTCATGAAAAGTCTTAAAGTGTTATATGAAAATGGTTAAGTATATAGTTTAATTGGATAGTTTCGGCTAACTTACATGAACAGGTCATTATACATGGTTCAGTTAAGGTCCATCTTAACCAGAGTGCATATTCGGCTATGTTAATCTCAATTCAAGTGTTTCATCTAACGATGATCATTGATTTCTTGGTTCCAAAGCTATCTTAGCTTAAACCTAAAGAAACCTTGATCTTGAAAGTTTGTAAAAGGAGAACCTCTAACAATTGGGATCTTTGAATCTCTGACACTATTCTTGTGTGTTCTATTTGTAAACTTGAGTTGTCCGCTCCTATAAACCCTTCTAGGTTTAGTGACTAAAGAGACAACATCTGGAGTTATCACAAAAGATCTTCATTATCCCAGTATCAATTCCATAATCAGCAAGCATCTGTTTCATCCATAGGAGTTGAGTACAACATGATCCCAGCTGCAATATATTCTGCTTCACATGTAGACAGGGATTGAGAATTTTGCTTCTTGCTATGACATACTACAAGATTGAGACCTACATAGTAGAAGCCCCCGGATGTACTTTTATGTCTTCTACACAACATGCCCAATAAGCATCAGAATAAGCAGAAAGATCATTATTAGTATCAAAAGTGTACGAGAGACCATACCCAGCAGGATGATGTATATATCGTATGATTCTCCTCGCAGCTGCAAGATGAGATTCTCTTGGATTCGCCTGAAACCAAGCACAACAACCAAAACTGAAAGAAATATCAGGTCTAGTGGCCGTAAGATACAAAAGGCTACCTATAATGGATCGATATTATTTTTGATCCACTTTTGCTCATTTCTCGTCCCTGTGCAATTTACCAGTAGTCGACATAGGATTCATCTTAGGAGACGACTTATCCAGACCAAATCTTGACACAAGATTACATGCGTACTTCTCTTGGGATAAGTAAATACCCTCTTATGATGTTGAATCTGTAACCCTAAGAAAATTTTTAACTCACCAACATTGCTCATTTCGAATTCTTTAGCAAGAGAGACTTGAAAGTCTTTTGCAAATTTTTCAGAGGTTGATCCATAGATGATATCATCTACATAGATTTGAGCAATGACAACATCTTTCTCACTCCATTTGGTGAACAATGTTTTATCAGCTCCTCCTCTTGAGAATCCCTTTCTAATAAGAGAGGTAGTGAGTTTCTCAAACCAGGCTCTTGGTGCTTGTTTCAATACATATAATGCCCTTTTGAGATTCATCACATGATCAGGGAAGTCAGGGTTTTCGAATCCTTTAGGTTGAGCAACATAGACTTCCTCTTTTAAAATTCCATTCAGAAATGCTGATTTTATGTCCATCTGAAACAACTTAATCTTGAGAAAGTAGGTATGGGCGAATAAAAGTCGAATGGACTCAAGACGTGCCACATGAGCAAAGGTTTCGTCAAAATCGATTCCTTCAATCTGTGAATATCCTTGAGCGACAAGTTTAGCTTTATTTCTGACAATTGTGCCATACTCATCAGACTTATTCTTGAATATCCATTTGGTACCAACAATATTGACATTAGCTGGACAAAGTACACATTCCCAGACATCTTGTCTTTCAAATTGATTTAACTCTTCATGCATTGCATTTACCCCAAAAGGATCTTTCAGAGCTAAATCAATATTCCTTGGTTCCACCTGCGAAAGATAACACCCAAAGTTACATATATTTTGAAGTTGACCTCTTGTTTTGGCTGTAGAATCCCTTCCCCCAATAATGTTGTTGGGGTCATTATCCCTTTGAAACCAAAGATTTCGTGGAGGAACACGCATACGTTCATCAGGAATGGATTGATCAATGCTCTTATTCTCGTCACTAGAAATGTTAGGATCAGTAACAGTTGGGATAACTTCAACTGATTCTGGAATTTCTTTGACTTTCTCAATTGTCTCTGTTGGAGGAAATTCACCAGGAGGACTATCTTGATGAAAGTTACTAATGTCGTCGATGATAACATTAGCAGATTCCATCATGACTTGAGTTCTGAGATTAAAAACTCGAAAACCAAGACTATCAGACGCGTAGCCAAGAAAGATACCTTCGTCACTTTTGGTGTCGAATTTCCCTTTATGTTCTCAATCCTTCAGAATATAACACTTACTTCCAAAAACCTTGAGATAGTGTAGGTTGGGTTTCCTTCCATACCATAACTCATAAGGAGTGTTAAGGGTTTTAGACCGCAAATACACACGTTTGATCAAGTAGCATGCTGTGAAGACAGCTTCTCCCCAAAATCTTAAAGGTAAGTTTTTGTTGTGGAGCATTACCCTGGCCATTTCCTGAATGTTCCTATTCTTTCTTTCAGCAAATCCATTAGCTTGAGGAGTAATTGGTGGTGAATATTGTTGAATGATCCCCAGTTCGTCAAAGAGTTCAAATACCTTGGTGTCTTTGAATTTGGTGCCACGATCGCTCCTAATTTTCTTTAGTTTGCGACGTTGTTCGTTCTGGATCCTTTTAACAATAATCTTGAATTCACTCAGGGTTTCATTCTTATGAGATAGGAATGCAACCCAAGTGAATCTGGTGTAATCATCTACCATAACTAAAGCATACTTCTTACCGGCAACAGTTGGTTGTTGAATTGGTCCGAAGAGGTCCATATGAATTAAATCAAGTGGAGCTTTAGTGAGAATATCTCGTGGTGATTTGTGGTGAACTTTCGTTTGCTTCCCCTTTTGACAGGCACCACATACACCTTCAGTCTTTGCATTGATTTTGGAAATGCCTCTAACAAGTTTTTTGTTAATGATCTTAGTTAGAAGGCGATAATTGATGTGACCAAAACGCTCATGCCAAAGATGTGTAGATTCCACCATAGCCAAATTGCAGCGGTTGCTAAACTGAGTATCAAGAAGATAACAGTTGTTTTTACCACGAGTTCCTTAAAAGATTACCTTCCCAGATTTGTCAACAATGTCACATCCATTTGCATTGAAGACAACTCGATGGCCCTTGTCGCAAATTTGACTAATTGAACGAAGATTAGCAGTCATATCTTTAACGTATACCACATCATGGATTTATGGAACACCGGGTAGCTTGATCGTTCCCTTTTTGCTAATGTAGCAACAACTTCCATCTCCGAACGTTACAGGACCTCCTTCATAGTCAACCGATGATACAAACCAAGTGAGATCTCCTGTCATATGTCGACTACATCCACTATCAAGAAACCATTGAAAAGGAGATGTAGATTTTAAAGCAAAGGCACCCATACTACTAGTACTTCTCGATTTAGAGTTTCCTGGTAGGGTTGTATGAACTTTTAGAGAGTCATACAGTTGTTTAGCTTTATTACAAAGATTGCTTGCAACATAAAGTCTCTTTTGAAAGGACATACAAACTTTTTGCAAATGATCGAATGGATTGCAACATGAGCCAATGCTTTGAAGATTGTTTGATTGGTTCCTTGTCATCTCTGTTTTCTCAACATCCTGCCGTTGATTACTATCTGACTTCTGACTTTTCAAGAGAGAGGAACAACTGAGATTTTTCAACCTCTTAAGGGAAGCATTTCCGGATATCAAATCCTTAAGAATTGCAATTTCAGCAACAAGACCATAGTTAATCCGAATTTGTTCATCCAACCCTTTTTAAAGAGATATCAGTTTGTCAGACCTTTTCTTGCGGTTGTTTTTCAAACCTGGTGAAGCGTTAATTGAGACTTTAAAATCCATAGAGTCAGATGCTACAAACACAGACTGATGAGGTCTTAGCATGTTTTCCTACTCTGATACCAATTGAAAAAGCGGGGGTCAAACAACACCACCCAATATTTCGCTTAGAAGTCTGTATGGACTAACTCCGAAATACTTTGCTAGAGAATCAACTAGACAGTCAGACTCAATCTAGATAAAAAGTATCCCAAGGAGTTATTATCTCAATCTCTCGATTTAATCTTTACTCAAGCAAATAGAAATCTGCGAGTCTTTATCAAAGAGAGATAACTTGGACGGTACCAAAGACCAATGTCCAAGGATCAATCAATATCAATCAACAACCAAAGGTTGGATTTCCAATTTATAATCACGAACGCACAACCTGTATTATTTCAATTATATAAAATATAATGCAGAAAAGAAATATCACGGACACCAGAAGTTTTGTTAACGAGGAAACCGCAAATGCAGAAAAACCCCGGGACCTAGTCCAGATTGAATACACACTGTATTAAGCCGCTACAGACACTAGCTTACTGCAAACTAACTTCAGACTGATCTATAGTTCAACATCTACCAATGTCCCACTGATACAAGATACAGTTGTACTCCTACGCCTCTGATCCCAGCAGGACATTGCGTACTTGATTCCCTTAGCTGATCTCACCCACAACTAAGAGTTGTTGCAACCCAAAATCACAGGCTTGATAATAATCGAATCTGTCTCACACAGAAAAGTCTATCAAAAGGATATATCTGTCTCCCACAGATAAACCCTAGGTTTTGTTCCGTCTTTAGATATAAAATCAAGGTAACATGAACCAATTGATAATCCGGTCTTATATTCCCGAAGAACATCCTAGATTAATCAATCACCTCTCTACAATCCTTCTTGACTACACAAGAGGATTGTCGAGGAATCACAAACAGTGAGACGAAGATCTTTGTGACTTCTTTATATTGCCTATCAGAGAACTCTCACGATCTCAAGCCAATCAATCGATTGTACTCGTACGATAGAAGATGCAAGATCAGATCACACAACTACGATAAAAGTAGTATCGGTCTGGCTTCACAATCACAATGAAGTCTTTAAGTCGTTAACCCGATTTTAGAGAAGAAAATCAAGGGTTAATGGAGATCGACTCTAGCGAGCGCACTAGTATCACACAGACGTGTGGAGATTAAGTTTTGCTCTAGCTAGATGTCTCCTATATATAGCCTTTGAAATCAGGGTTTTGCCTTAGGTACAAAGCAAACTCTATCCGCCGTTATATGAAAACCTGATTTATATTCTTGCCAATATCTCTCAACCGTTAGATTGAAAGACATAGCTTGTCACACCCACTTGCCTACACGTTTACTGGGTTTGAGAAGACCATGCCCAAACGAGTATACGTATGTTGGTTCAACATGATAACCCAAAAGGTCAACCATATGAGCATCTCTTATTAATCATGTTCTTCTTCACCATAACTAGTTCAATTGACTCAAATGAACTAGTTAAGAGTTGTTCAATTGATATGAGATCTTATGTAACTACACAAGACACAATTGAAACAAAGATGATTCGATTCGATTAGAATCGGCTCATGAAAATTATATCCACGGTTTGCATAAAGCATTCCTTATAATTAATGTTTCATGTTCAGAGCACATCTTTAGATCATAACCTCTTAAGTTCACAAACAAGTTCGCGGACTTAAGTTAATCGGTTGAGTTTTCCAAACTCAGCAGAAATTCTCGGTCGAGAACTTCCGCCAGTTCGCGGACTTAGCACACAAACGAGTTTTGGAAAATCCCAGCAGAAATTCTCGGTCGAGAACTTCCGTCAGTTGCGGACTGGTTCGCGGACTTGGCAAGCCAATTCCACAATCCTCCGATTTCTCTTGATCAACAAAGTTCGAAAACTTCGGTTCAAGGAATACATGGTTATGTAATCTAAACTCTCATTTCAATCATTGACATTCTCAGGGGATATTAGTCGTACACAGACCTTTCACGTCAGAGCAATTCTCAAAGTGATTGAAACTTTCATGACTTTCGTCACTAGGTGAAGATAAACTGATCAAAGCGAAACGCTTTACCAACACATTTCGAGTAAAAGATAAGCAATGAATACTCAGCTCGAAATATCAAGTGTGTATGATCTAGTCTATATAGCATACGACTTTTGTCTCATAAGAAGTAGGAGAAGAATAGATAGACTTTGAGTGATAGATAAGTTCAAGTCTCCACATACCTTTTTGTTGATGAAGTTCCACGGTTCCTTGTGTAGATCTTCGTCGTTGTGTTGATCACCATGAAGTCCTTGAGCTCAACTACATTTTCTATCCTAGTCCGAGACTTAGCTATAGGCTAGAAATCAAGACTTATAGTTTTGATCACTAACATTGACAAACATGCTTGATAGCAACGCATGCGAGGTTGACCGAGCTATGCTCTAACAATCTCCCCCTTTGTCAATTTTAGTGACAAAACTATTAATACATATGGAATACAAAAAAGATAAACTTTAGTGGCTCCTATTCCATAGTCTAATCTTCAACGTTCCTTGAAATCTTCGTCCTTCCAAGTACTCCAATGATCCCAAAGGTTGTAAGTTTAGTATCACCATTGTTGAAGATTCGTAGCTATAACAATGAGAGAAATCGAGATTCTCGATCATTATTATACAGTGTCATAGTACTATTATGAACATCAAAGTCCAATTGCATCACGACTTTAAAAATAATACTATGGTGATATGTAAGACTCCCCCTTAGTAAATACTCCATCTCAATCATGGAAACCACTCCCCCTTACACAATGATCCGAAAACCATATGTATTTGTAGTGTGACCTACAATATTTTCCCCCATTTTTGTCAATAAAATTGGCAAAGGTACAAGAATGGGTTCATAATGAAATTTCCACAAGAGACATTTCATGACCAAAAGAAAGACAATATATCATCTTAATTTAGATGCAATCTTATAGCCGAAGCTAACATCATTCATCAAGGATTTTTAAGACGCAAGATAACCCCTTCAAAATTCCACAGCCGCACTCCCCGCAAGATATTACCAATAAGCACAAGTTCAAAAGAACTCTCCCCCATTTGATGTCATTCCCAAAGGAACAACAAGAGATACCTTAATTTCGAAAGAAAAGAAGGATTTTGAAACACTAAAGAGATACTAAAAAGATAACAACGACAATCCTACAGAAACTGAACTGGAAAGTTCCTACTGGGGTTTCAGACTCAATTTCCCAAAAGATAAGGACAAGAGAAGGGGCAAGAATCAATGAAACGTTTTAATGAACCAAAACAACACCAATAGACTATCGCAAGTGTTGAAAAGTCGCAGTGTCTAAGGGTTTGGTGAGAATATCAGCCAATTGTTGTTCGGAAGGCACAAATTCCATACCGATGATACCATTTTCATAAAGATCACGAATAAAATGGTACCTTATGTCGATGTGCTTTGTTCTTGAGTGCTCAACAGGATTCTCAGTAATTCGAATCGCACTGGAGTTATCACAAAAGATCTTCATTATCCCAGTATCAATTCCATAATCAGCAAGCATCTGTTTCATCCATAGGAGTTGAGTACAACATGATCCAGCTGCAATATATTCTGCTTCACATGTAGACAGGGATTGAGAATTTTGCTTCTTGCTATGCCATGCTACAAAATTGATACCTACATAGTAGAAGCCCCCTGATGTACTTTTTCTGTCTTCTACAAAACCTTCCCAATAAGCATCAGAATAAGCAGAAAGATCAGCATTAGTATAAAAAATGTACGAGAGACCATACCCAGCAGTATGATTTATATATCGTATGACTCTCTTCGCAGCTGCAAGATGAGATTCTCTAGGATCCACCTGAAACCTGGCACAACAACCAACACTGAAAGAAATATCAGGTCTAGTGGTTGTAAGATACAAAAGGCTACCTATAATGGATCGATATAATTTTTGATCCACTTTTGCTCATTTCTCATCCTTGTATAATTTACCAGTAGTCGGCATAGGAGTCAGCTTAGGAGATGACTTATCCAGACCAAATATTGACATAAAATTACGTGCATACTTCTCTTGGGATAAGTAAATACCCTCCTTATGTTGTTGAATCTGTAACCCTAATTTTTTTTTTTAACTCACCAACATTGCTCATTTCGAATTCTTTAGCAAGCGAGACTTGAAAGTATTTTGCAAATTTTTCAGAGGTTGATCCATAGATGATATCATCTACATAGATTTTAGCAATGACAACATCTTTCTCACACCATTTGGTAAACAATGTTTTATCAGCTCCTCCTCTTGAGAATCCTTTTCTAATAAGAGAGGTAGTGGGTTTCTCAAACCAGGCTCTTGGTGCTTGTTTCAATCCATATAACCCCTTTTTGAGCTTCATCACATGATCAGGGAAGTCATGGTTTTCGAATCCTTTAGGTTGAGCAACATAGACTTCCTCTTTTAAAATTACATTCAAAAACGCTAATTTTATGTCCATCTGAAGCAACTTAATCTTGAGAAAGCAGGCATTGGCGAATAAAAGTCGAATGGACTCAAGACGTGCCACAGGAGCAAAGGTTTCCTCAAAATCGATTCCTTCAATCTGTGAATATCCTTGAGCGACAAGTCTAGCTTTATTTCTGACAATTGTACCATACTCATCAGACTTGTTCTTGAATATCCATTTGGTACCAACAATATTGACATTAGCAGGATAAGGTACACGTTCCCATACATCTTGTCTTTCAAATTGATTTAACTCTTCATGCATTGCATTTACCCAAAAAGGATCTTTCAGAGCTTCATCAATATTCCTTGGTTCCACCTGCGAAAGATAACACCCAAAATTGCATATATTTTGAAGTTGACCTCTTGTTTTGGTTGTAGAATCCCTTCCCCCAATAATGTTATTGGGGTCATGATCCCTTTGAACCCAAAGATGCCGTGGAGGAACACGTACACGTTCATCAGGAATGGCTTGATCAATTCTCTTCTCCTCGTCACTAGAAATGTCAGGATCAATAACAGTTAGGATAACTTCAACTGATTCTGGAATTTCTTTGACTTTCTCAATTGTCTCTGTTGGAAGCAATTCAGCAGGAGGACTATCTTTACGAAAGTTACTAATGTCATCGATGATAACATTAGCATATTCAATCATGACTTGAGTTCTGATATTAAAAACTCGAAAACCACGACTATCAAACGCGTAGCGAAGAAAGATACCTTCGTCACTTTTGGTGTCGAATTTCCCTTTATGTTCTCAATCCTTCAGAATATAACACTTACTTCCAAAAACCTTGAGATAGTGTAGGTTGGGTTTCCTTCCATACCATAAATCATAAGGAGTGTTAAGGGTTTTAGACCGCAAATACACACAATTGATCAAGTAGCATGCTGTGAAGACAGCTTCTACCCAAAATCTTAAAGGTAAGTTTTTGTTGTGGAGCATTACCCTGGCCATTTTCTGAATGTTCCTATTCTTTATTTCATCAAATCCATTAGCTTGAGAAGTAATTAGTGGTGAGTATTGTTGAATGATCCCCAATTCATCACAGAATTCAAATACCTTGGTGTCTTTGAATTCAATGCCACGATCGCTCCTAATTTTCTTTAGTTTGCGACCTTGTTCGTTCTGGATCCTTTTAACAATAATCTTGAATTCACTCAGGGTTTTATTCTTATGAGATAGGAATGCAACCCAAGTGAATCTGGTGTAATCATCTACTATAACTAAAGCATACTTCTTACCGGCAACAGTGGGTTATTGAATTTGTCCGAAGAGGTCCATATGAATTAAATCAAGTGGAGCTTTAGTGAGAATATCTCGTGGTGATTTGTGGTGAACTTTCGTTTGCTTCCCTTTTGACAGGCACCACATACACCTTCAGTCTTTGCATTGATTTTGGAAATGCCTCTAACAAGTTTTTTGTTAATGATCTTAGTTAGAAGGCGATAATTGATGTGACCAAAACGCTCATGCCAAAGATGTGTAGATTCCACCATAGCCAAATTGCAGCGGTTGCTAAACTGAGTATCAAGAAGATAATAATTGTTTTTACCAAGAGTTCCTTGAAAGATTACTTTCCCGGATTTGTCAACAATGTCACATCCATTTGCATTGAAGACAATTCAATGCCCCTTGTCACAAATTTGACTAATAGAAAGAAGATTAGCAGTCATATCTTTAACGTATACCACATCATGGATTTATGGAACACCGAGTAGCTTGATCGTTCCCTTTTTTCTAATGTAGCAACAACTTCCATCTCCGAACGTTACAAGACCTCCTTCATAGTCAACCGACAATACATACCAAGTGAGATCTCCTGTCATATGTCGACTACATCTACTATCAAGAAACCATTTAAAAGGATATGTAGATCTTAAAGCAAAGGCACCCATACTACTAGTACTTCTCGATTTACAGTTTCCTGGTAGGGTTGTATGAACTTTTAGAGAGTCATACAGTTGTTTACCTTTCTTACAAAGATTGCTTGCAACATTAAGGCTCTTTTGAAAGGACATACAAACTTGCTGCAAATAATCGGATGGGTTGCAACATGAGCCGATGCTTTGAAGATTGTCTGACTTGTTCCTTGTCATATCAGTTTTCTCAACATCCTGTCGTTGATTACTATCTAACTTATGACTTTTCAAGAGAGAGGAACAACTGAGATTTTTCAACCTATTAATTGAAGCATTTCCGGATATCAAATCCTTAAGAATTGCAATTTCAGCAACAAGACCATAGTTGATCCGAATTTTTTCATCCAAACCTTTCTGAAGAGATATCAGTTTGTCAGACCTTTTCTTGCGGTTGTTTTGCAAACCTGGTGAAGCGTTAATTGAGACTTTAAAATCCATAGAGTCAGATCGCTAAGAACACAGACTGATGAGGTCCTACCTTCTTTGATACCAATTGAAAAAGCGGGGGTCTAACAATACCATCCAATATTTCGCTTAACAATCTGTATGGACTAACTCCGAAATAATTTGCTAGAGAATCAACTAGACAGTCAGACTCAATCTAGATAAAAAGTGTCTCAAGGAGTTATTATCTCAATCTCTCGATTTGATCTTTACTTAAGCAAATAGAAATCTGCGAGTCTTTATCAAAGAGAGATAACTTGGATGGTACCAAAGACCAATGTCCAAGGATCAATCAATATCAATCAACAACCAAAGGTTGGATTTCCAATTTATGATCACAAACACACAACCTGTATTATTTCAATTATATAAAATATAATGCGGAAAAGAAATAACACATACACCAGAAGTTTTGTTAACGAGGAAACCGCAAATGCAGAAAAACCCCGGGACCTAGTCCAGATTGAATACACACTGTATTAAGCCGCTACAGACACTAGCCTACTGCAAATTAACTTCGAACTGATCTATAGTTGAACCCCTACCAATCTCCCACTGATACAAGGTGCAGTTTTACTCCTACGCCTCTGATCCCAGCAGGACACTGCGTACTTGATTCCCTTAGCTGATTTCACCCACAACTAAGAGTTGCTGCAACCCAAAGTCACAGACTTGATAATAAACGAATTTGTCTCACACAGAAAAGTCTATCAAAAGGATAAATCTGTCTCCCACAGATAAACCCTAGGTTTTGTTCCGTCTTTAGATATAAAATCAAGGTAACATGAACCAATTGATAACCTGGTCTTATATTCCCGAAGAACACCCTAGATTAATCAATCACCTCTCTACAATCCTTCTTGACTACACAAGCGGATTACCGAGGAATCACAAACAGTGAGACGAAGATGTTTGTGACTTCTTCATCTTGCCTATCGGAGAAATCTGACGATCTCAAGACAATCAATCGATTGTACTCGTACGATAGAAGATGCAAGATCATATCAAAGTAGTATCGGTCTGGCTTCACAATCCCAATGAAGTCTTTAAGTCGTTAACCCGAATTTAGAGAAGAAAATCAAGGGTTAATGGAGATCGACTCTAGCGAGCGCACTAGTATCACACAGACGTGTGGGGATTAAGTTTTCCTCTAGCTAGATGTCTCCTATATATAGCCTTTCAAATCAGGGTTTTCCCTTAGGTAAAAAGAAAACTCTATCCACCGTTAGATGAAAACCTGATTTAGATTCAAGCCAATATATCGCAACCGTTAGATCGAAAGACATAGCTTGTCACACACACTTGGGTACACGTTTACTGGGTTTGAGAAAACCATGCCCAAACGAGTACACGTATGTTGGTTCAATAAGATAACCCAAAAGTTCAACCATATGAGCATTTCATATTAATCATGTTCTTCTTCACCATAACTAGTTAAATTGACTTAAATGAACTAGTTAAGAGTTGTTCAATTGCTATGAGATCTTATGTAACCACACAAGACACAATTGAAATAAAGATGATTCGATTCAATTAGAATCGGCTCATTAACATTATAGCCACGGTTTGCATAAAGCATTCCTTAATAATTAATATTTCATGTTCAGAGCACATCTTTAGATCCTAACCTCTTAAGCTCACAAACAAGTTCGCGGACTTAAGTTAATCGGTTGAGTTTTCCAAACTCAGCAGAAATTATCGGGTCGAGAACTTCCACCAGTTCGCGGACTTAGCACACAAACGAGTTTTGGAAATCCCAGGAAAAATTCTCGGTCGTGAACTTCCGTCAGTTGCGGACTGGGTTCGCGGATTCCACAATGCTACCGATTTCTCTTGATCAAAAAAGTTCGAAAACTTCGGTTCAAGGAATACATGGTTATATAATCTAGACTCTCATTTCAATCATTGAAACATTCTCAGAGGGATATATTCAGTCATGAAGAACAACAGACCTTTATCGTCAGAGCAATTTCCAAAGTGAGTGAAACTTTCACGACTTTCGTCACTAGATGAAGATAAACCTGATCAAAGCGAAACGCTTTACCAACACATGATTTAGAGTAAAAGATAAGAAATGAATACTCATCTCGAAATATCAAGTGTATATGATCTAGTCTATATAGCATAAGACTTTTGTCTCATAAGAAGTAGGAGAAGAATATATAGACTTTCGAGTGATAGATACGTTCAAGTCTTCACATACCTTTTTGTTTATGAAGTTCCACGGTTCCTTGATGTAGATCTTCGTCGTTGTCGTTGAATCACCATGAAGTCCTTGAGCTCAACTACACTTTTCCTATCCTAGCCCGAGACTTAGCTAATAGGCTAGAAATCAAGACTTTATAGTTTTGATCACTAACATTGACATACATGCTTGATATAGCAATGCATGCGAGGTTGGCCGAGCTATGCTCTAACAAAGTCGTTAACCTACAAGGTCTCGGTATAAACCTAAGGTTAAAGAAGAATCGACTCTAGCTTATACAAGTAGTATAACACAGGAGGTGTGGGGATTAGGTTTCCCAGTTGTTAGAGTTCTCCTTTATATATTCTTCCAAATCAGGTTTTGCAATCTAAGTTACCTTGGTAACAAAGCATTCAATATTCACCGTTAGATGAAAACCTGATTAGATTCAAGCTAATATCTTTAAACCGTTAGATCGAACTTAGCTTGTTATACACAAATGAAATGCACGTTCATTTAGGTTCGTGTAACCATACCTAAACGTGTACACCTAGTTGGTTCAACAATAGTTAACGAACTATGCATTCCTTAGTTTATATAAGTTGAAGTTCACGAATAAACCGTTTTTAGAAAATAACCTACTCAGGTATGCATACCAGTACGCATACTTAAGTACCCGGATTAAGTTTGTTTTCAGTTCACAAATCTAGCATAAATTCACGGGACATGAACTTCCGACAGTACGCGTACATACACGCGGATTTTAGTTCCGGCTATCCTGAGCAGCAAAGTACGCATACTCTGGTTCAAGGATTTTGGACTTACACACGTATGAGTTCACATACAATGTTATATCCATTCAAGGTTATATATTCTAAACTCTCATTTAAATCATTAAAACATTCTTAGAGGATGTTAAATAGAGGTCACACACTATTCTTCATCAAAGTGATTTTCAAGATATTGAAATAATCAACATGACTTTCGTCACTTGTAAAGATGAACGTGGCCAAAGCGAAAGATTACCAACACATATTTCGAGAAATAGATAAGAGAGATAAACTCGTCTCGAAATAGCAACTTTGTATAATCGAAGTCTATATAGCAATACGATTTTGTTTCAAGATAGGAGATAGAGTAGATAAACTTTTGAGTGATAGATAAGTTCAAGTCTCCACATACCTTTTAGTCGATGAAGTTCCACCAGTTCCTTGAGTAGTTCTTCGTCTTTGTATGATGATCGTCGTGGAGTCTAGAGCTCAACTACACTTTCTATCCTAGTCTGAGACTTAGCTACCAGTAGACTAGAAATCAAGACTTATAGTTTTGGCAACTAAACTTGACAAACAAGCTTGAGATAACAACGCTTGCGAGTTCGACCGGTCTGAGTTTGGGTTCGCCAGTATGCAAACGGGTAAGCATACCTTAGTATACTTCCAAAACCCAGCAGAAATTCCCGAACTTATACCTTAAGCAAGTATGCGTACCAGTATGTGTACTTGGTACGCGAAATTCCTTAACTACAAGTACGCATACGGGTATGCATACTATAGTTCCGGTCATGGATCACATACATGCAAGAATGCATACAATGTTCATAATCCAATAGTTCTAAACTCTATTTCAATCATTGAAACTTTCTTAGAGGATGACAATAGCCGTTTTCACACACTATTAACATCAAAGAAATTTTCAAGTTATTGAAATAATCATAACGAAACATTTCCAAGTCTACACCAAATGATTGTATCACACAAACCATGTAAGATGTTACTCGGAAATATTCAAATGATCATCTTTTGATTTTCGTCATGAATATAAGATGAACTTGGTTAAAGGAAAGCTTACCAACACATATTTCGAGAAATATGTAAGCGAGTTAAACTCAACTCGAATATAATCGAATACTGTATAGTAATACGACTCATGTCTCAATATAGGAGATATGGTAGAAATAGACTTTCCAAGTGATAGGTGTTTTTTAGTCTCCACATAACTTTTGTTGATGAAGTTCCACAAGCTCTCCTTAGTAGTTCTTCGTCTTCAATTGATGAATGTCGTGAAGTCTAATGCTCAACTACACAATCTATCCTAGTCCGAGATATCACTATAAGTAGACTAGAAATCAAGACTTATAGTTTTGATCACGAACATTGACAAAAAATCTTGAGATAGCAACGCTTGCGAGTTCGACCGAGCAGTACTCTAACAATCTCCTCCTTTGTCAATTTAAGTGACAAAACTATCAATACATATGGAATACAAAATAAATAAACTTTGCAGCTTCTCTTCCACATGAATGATCTCCTTGGTTCTTCAACATTAATCGAAATCTTCGTCACTTTCAAGTACTCCAATGATTCCAAAGTTTGTAAATTTAGCATCATCGTTGTTGAAAATCCGTAGCCATAACAATGAGAAAACAAAAGCTCTAAATCATTGTAACACAGTGTCATAGTATTATTACACAACATCAAAGTTCAATTGTATCACAACTTCGACAACAATACTATGGTGATATGTATCACCCCCCCCCCCCCCCCCCCCCCCCCCCTTAGTCAATACTTCATTTCACATGAAAACCACTCTCCCTTACATATTGATCCGAAAACTATATGTATTTTTAGTGTGAACTATACATTAATTCTCCACCTTTTTGTCAATAAAATTGGCAAAGGTACGAAAACTAGTGGGATCCTAATGAAATTTCCATAGGGACACTTCATGACCACAAGAAATCACATATCAACTTTTTTAGATGCAATCATATAGTCGAAACTAAATGCATTCATCAAGGAGTTTATAAAGACACAAGTTAACCCCTATAATATTCCACAGCTGCACTCCCCACAAAGATTTTGCAATTAAGCACAAGTTCAATTAAGAACTCTCCCCCATAAAATGTCATTCCCGAAAGAACATCAAGAGCGACCTTACTTTCACAAGAAAAGAAGGATTTCCTTGGACAACACAAATCATATAAGAATATGAATTTGTATCCAAAATACTCAATTAAATTAACCACAAGAGAACCCATGATTATTTTAATCGGAAATGCTCAACATAAGAAAACTTACGGAGCCGCACAGTATATACATAAAAAAATGGTTCAGGGAAGATCAATACTGCGGAATAGACAAGGATTAATTCTATTTTCCATCACTATTTGCACAATCACATACAATAGACATAATCCTTGTAAACAAAAGTTTTATCCTTTCTTCCATCAAATAATGACATAAAAGACTTTAACTTTTGTAATGTCAAAAGTTCATTCTATCTTTTATCAATACTTTCATACCGACATAATAGAGATAACTTTTGACCATATATGGGACAACCATAGTTCACGGACGCAAGCACACATATCCCATAACATATTGTAATATATAAAACCATAAAGATTAATACTGCAAAATCATCTTCAAAACAAACTTTAGAATTTAAATAAATAAATCTAAAAACATTGAAGATGAAAATAGTTGGACATAGCTATGTGTAATCACAATAATGGCTATTCAAAACTCTAGTTATTCTTCTTAAAAACACAAGAATAAAATTCTCATAAGAAGTTTTCTAGACATTGAGACCTCTGAAAAATTATTTATCGTCCCCGAACTCCTTGTCGTCAACAGCAGTAGGAACATATGGTTCGTCAATAAAGAAGTCAATTCCAACAAACCTTCTAGGATGAATATGTCGAACAAGTGCCTTCTGAATTTCAAGAGTTCTCAAAACACAAGCTTTTATAACTCTTCAAGAGCATCAGAAAACTTCTGATGATTTGAAAGAACAACCCTTGGCTTCCTCACATTCCTTCTTTTTCTTTTCAAAGTTGGAGGTAACGGAGATCTTTCTTTTTCCTTCATGATTGATGACTTAAGAATTATATTAACATCTTTCGCATCATTAGACATGATTCTTGGAGTATCCATAAGCGTACGGATTTGTGAAAGAAAATCACAATTTAACTTCAACAAGCAATCTTAAGTTAAAAAGAGTTTCAGGGAAGGAAAAAGGAATGTAGGGTTACGGAACCTTTATACACTCAAAGGATTCACGTACGCACAACTCATACCCTATAAAAGGCAGAATTTTCAATTTTAACCCTCTTTTTATAGATTAACCAGGGAAGACCTTTCCAATATCAATTAGATATGAAAATCGACATGAATTCCAGACTTTACAATGCTCTTAGAGAAAAATCAAACAAAAGAAAATCAAAACAACTAATTTTTTTATTATTTTCCTTAAATCCCGGGGTGTGCAAAATCTTGTCTCTTTTAACAGGCACATGAGACAAGATGCACTAACCAACACGATATAAGTTGTGCTGGGATGAACAATAATCTGTCCATTTTATCCTTTTCGATTGGAATTCATAGAACCCTGTTTCTCATAGTGTTTAGACCAAAAATTTCTTTCTGATGGTCTTGGAAACTAACTTATTTGACGAAGATAAAATCTTATATACCTCAGCGGTCGTTTGAACAAGTTTAAGCTTGTTTGCTAATCGATTTGCTCTTCGTTGAAGTTTTTTGACATGTCTCAATTTGTGTTTGTACCTGTAACACTTTGAAAGTTCATGCCCCTTGAGCGAACAATATGAACATGTCAACCTGGAATATGATCTAGGAATCTGAGATGTGCAAGCGGCTAGACACAAGGTAGATCCTGAAAAACTAGACAGAGAATTTCCAATAGAAAAGTCAATTTCTTCTTTCAGATTGGTTGTTTTTTCTTCTGAAAGAATATCAAGATTGATGTATATGTTGCTACAATTATCAAGATCAATATTTTCACAAAGAAGTGCAACACTTGATTTTTCGTCTTCATTAGAATCATAGTTGTCAGACATTTTATCAAGAGTTGCAGCAAGACCTTTGTTCTAGTGTATTTCTTCCGATTTGGACACTCATTTGCAAAATGACCAAAACCTTTACACTTAAAGCACCGAGGCATATCCTCATCACCAGTTTCATCGTTATCCCTATTTTTTAGGAGGAACACGATTATAGGGTTCATCTGATGACATGGATTTATCTCTGGAGAACCGTTTACTTCTCTTCAAAAGAAGATCCCTAAACTGTCTTGTGATCAACGAGACTGACTTGTCAAGATCTTCATTTGATGAATCAGCCTCAGAAAGATCATCTTCAGAGATGCAAACACTTTTAATTTTATCAAGTAATTTAGTGTTCTTTTGTGCTTTGAATGCAACATCCTTTCTAGATTTGGATGTATGCTCATGATCAAAGATCTTTAATTTCTCAACCAGAGTATTCCTGGAAAGAGTGTCAAGGTTATTTCCCTCAACGATGGCATGCTTCTTAGAATCGTATCTGGATGGCAGTGATCTGAGAATTTTCATCACAATGTCCTTTTCAGGAATAATCTTACCCAATGCAAACGATGGATTAACAATTTCAGACACGTTGTGGTTAAACTCATAAAATGTTTCTTCATCTTCCATACGAAGGTTTTCCCAGTCAGAATTTAGGTTTTGAAGCCTAGCTTCTTTTTCACAGGTATTCCCTTCAAATACGGTTTCTAAGATATCCCAAGTATCTTTAGACTTTAAGCACATAGTCATATGATGTTGAAGATCTGGGGTAATGGCATGTATGATAGCATTTAAACCGTCAGAATTTTTCTTTGCATCAAGGATTTCTTCTGGAGTATATCTACCAATATCCTTAGGTCTAGACACATTGCCTTCTGTATCAACCGGAGGAGTATAGCCATTAACAACACGTACTCATGTTTGAAAATCACAAGCTTGAAGAGAAGCACGCATAGCTATTTTCCACCACAAATATTAAGAGCCATCGAAGACTGGCGGTAAATTTATGGAGATAGAATTTTTGTCCATAAAGTCAGATCGCTGCAAACACAAACTTATGAGGTCTTTAAACGTGTTTGCCTGTTCTGATACCAATTGAAAAAGTGGGGGTACAACAACCTCACCCAACAACTCTCTTAGCAATTTGTAAGGACTAACTCCAATATACTTTTAAGAGAATCAACTAGACAGTCAGACTCAATCTTAATAAAAAGTATATCAAAGAGTTATATCTTAATTTCTCGATTCAATACTTACTCAAAAAAATAGAAATCTGCGAGTCTAATAGAATACAAGAGAAAGTAACTTGAACGGTACCAAGTTCAAGGATCGATCAATTTCAGTCAATAACCAAAGGTCGGATTTCCCAATTGATTGATTCAACGCACAACCTGTGATATTTCAATTATATAACAAAATATAATGTGGAAAAGAAATAACACAGACATCAGAAGTTTTGTTAACGAGGAAACCGCAAATGAAGAAAAACCCTGGGACCTAGTACAGATTGAACACACACTGTATTAAGCCGCTACAGAGACTAGCCTACTACAAACTAAATTCGGTCTGGACTGTAGTTGAACCCCAATCAATCTCACACCGATCCAAGGTACAGTTGCGCTCTTTATGTCTCTGATCCCATAAGGATACTACGCACTTGATTCCCTTAGATGATCACACCCACAACTAAGAGTTGATACGACTCAAAGTTGAAGACTTTAATAAAAAAATTTGTATCACACAGAAAAGTCTACATGAATAGATAAATCTGTCTCCCATAGAAATTCCTACGAGTTTTTGATGAACACGCAAGTGTGACACATTTTCACCCATAATTACATGAGCTAGGAGTCATTTTATCACTAATAATATTGTTTTAAGTCTTTTCAAGGAAATAAGCTCTTATGGAAAAGTTTCTCAAAAAGTGGTTTTTGGACCCCAGAGGACACTTGTTATTCGAACTCACAATTTTTGATAAGGGGTAACCTATTACTATGGGGAACTCCATTGGCTAAGGGGCTACCTGATTTGTTATATACACCCACTGCTATGGGCACCCTTCAAATTGTTACGGGGCACCCTTCTTCATCACCAAGAACACAAGGTTTTGGCGGGGAAAATGAATCTGTTTCTGCGAATATATTTGGGATTGATTTGAGGAGATATTATGGGGATTTACTCTCGGATATGGATAGATACCATCCCGTTTCGAGTAAACTGGGGTGGTAATTTCATTTGAATCGAGAAAGGAAGGAAATTATCACCGGTTAGAAGAAATTGAGGATGAAGATATTTCATAGATTTTGTTGAGTTATTGTGGAAGATTTTGTTGCCGATTTTTGATAAGATTTTGTGTGATTTATTCGTGCAAATGGATTTTGGATGAATTTATAGCAGCATGACAGGATTGGTAAGGTGCATAATTCCGAAGAAGGAAAGATATATACACGATTTTTATAAAAGAAGGAAGAAATATCTTCGGGTTTATGGTTGGGTTTCTGGTGAGTTTAATACAGAAGTTAAGTGCAGTTAAGAGAGGATATTCTCCTAGGATCCATATATTTATCATATCAACAGAGTTTGGGAAGTTTTCAAGACAGTTAACACATGAAGAGAAAGAAATAATCTTCGTGTAATGGCAGTGAGAATAATGGATTAAAGAGAAAATATTCTGCATTAAACTGAGGATATTTGAATGTTGTGGAGTATAAAAAGGTAGTTGGTAAACAGAGAAAGGATATCGAGAGTCCGGGGATGAAAATAGAGAGTTGCATAGCAACTTCTCTGCTGCTGCAGAGAGAAGAAGAAGAGCTTTGACGCCTACGGACTGTCGCAAGAAACTGTCGTTTATTGACAGTACTTGTAACAGTCTGTCTGGCACGCTTAATTTGTATTTGCAACATCTATTGTAATAGTGTTTTATATAACGCCGACACAGCGTTGCACATTCATCGTATTATTAGTTTTCTTTAATAAAAACACCATTTGAGATATAAATTATATTTTTGAGTTTGTATTTATCATGAGAAGCCAAACCCCAACACTGGGTCGACGGAGGAAGACGAATTTTATACATGGGTAAAATTATTTAATTCTTTATAAGACTTTTGCATTAATTTTAATTGAAATATGATTTAAAAAAATTAGTTATCATTTTATTAGATGGGTCATGCTTGCTTAGATGTTTGATGTCCCATGCTTACGATTTATAACTAATGTTTGGAAAATCTACCTTGGAAAAAAATAAGAGTCAATATTGTTTATTTATTGAGCGATAATTGTTTGAGAATGAATAATTGAACCTCTTTATATGAGTTTGGCCGAATCCTAGACCCAGTAACTCTCTATTTTATTCTTTTAAAATTAATCTTAACAAGTCTTAGAGTTCGAATCTCTATTTACTACAATTACAACGAAAATCAAAAAAAATCTTAATCAGTTTTGTTCCGTCTTTTGATAAATCAAGGTGAACGTGAACCAATTGATAACCCAGACTTATATTACCGAAGAACAGCCTAGAATTATCAATCACCTCACAATAATCTTAATCGACTAGCGAAAAAAGATATTGTGGAATCAAAAACGATGAGACGAAGATGTTTGTGACTATTTTTCTATCTTTCCTATCGGAGAAATTAATCTCGAGCCAATTTTACAATTGTACTCAATACGATAGAAACACCAAGATTAGATCACGCAACTACAGAGAAAATAATTGGGTCTGGCTTTACAATCCCAATGAAGTCTTCAAGTTGTTAACCTACGGGGTCTCGGTAGAAACCTAAGGTTAAAGGAGAATCGACTCTATCTTATACAACTAGTATCACACAGGAGGTGTGGGGATTAGGTTTCCCAGTTGCTAGAGTCTCCTTTATATAGTCTTCCAAATCAGGGTTTGCAATCTAAGTTACCTTGGTAACAAAGCATTCAATATTCACCGTTAGATGAAAACTTGATTAGATTCAAGCCAATATCTTTCAACCGTTAGATCGAACTTAGGTTGTTATACACAAATGAAATGCACGTTCATTTAGGTTTGCGTAGCCGTACCTAAACGTGTACACCTGGTTGGTTCAACAGTAGTTAACCAAATGGTTAGCCATAATCATCTTCATCATAACTAGTTCAAATGACTCAAAAGAACTAGTTAGAGAGTTGTTCAATTTCTTAGATCTCATAGAAGTATACAAGACACAATCGAAGAAAAAATGATTTTGATTCACTCGAATCAATTTATTAACTTTATAGCCACGGTTTGCAAATATGCATTCCTTAGTTTATATAAGTTTAAGTTCACGAATAAACCGTTTTTAGAAAATAACCTACTCAAGTATGCATACCGGTACGCATACTTAAGTACCTGGATTAAGTTTGTTTTCAGTTCACAAACTCCAGCAGAAATTCACGGGACATGAACTTCCGACAGTACGCGTACAGGTACGCGGACTTTAGTTCCTGCTATCCTGAGCAGCAAAGTACGCATACTTTGGTTCAAGGATTTTGGACTTACACACGTATGAGTTCACATACAATGTTTATATCCATTCAAGGTTATATACTCTAAACTCTCATTTCAATCATCGAAACATTCTTAGAGGATGTTAAATAGAGGTTACTCACACATTATTCTTCATCAAAGCGATTTTCAATATACTGAAATAATCAACATGACTTTCGTCACTTGTAAAGATGAACGTGGCCAAAGCGAAAGCTTACCAACACATATTTCGAGAAATAGATAAGAGAGATAAACTCGTCTCGAAATAGCAACTTTGTATAATCGAAGTCTATATAGCAATACGATTTTGTCTCAAGATAGGAGATAGAGTAGATAGACTTTTGAGTGATAGATAAGTTCAAGTCTCCACATACCTTTTAGTCGATGAAGTTCCACCAGTTCCTTGAGTAGTTCTTCATCTTTGTATGATGATCGTCGTGGAGTCTAGAACTCAATTACACTTTCTATCCTAGTCTGAGACTTAGCTATAAGTAGACTAGAAATCAATACTTATAGTTTTGGCAACTAAACTTGACAAACAAGCTTGAGATAGCAACACTTGCGATTTCGACCGAGCAGTGCTCTAGCACTACCTCACCTTGATCTTTGATAGAGGTTTGCTAGACTTTGTGTATTGCAGAAAGGAAGTCACAAATAAGTTTATCTGTAGGAGGCAGATTGGTTTAAAGTTTTAAATTGAGTTGAAACAACTCTTAGGATATAAAGGACGTTAGCTAAGGGAATCATTTGCACGGAGTCTGTTGGGATTCAAGAGGCGTTAGGAGAGGGACTATAACTGAATTGTTGTGACAGTTTAATTCGGTTTCAACTAAATTCCAGTTCGAAGTTCTGATAGTAGGATAGTGTGTGTAGCTGTTAAATACAGTTTGGTGTTCAAGTCTGAACTAGGTTCCGAGGTTTTTCTGCATTTGTTATTTCCTCGTTAACAAAATTCTGGTATTCGTGTTATTTATTTTACGCATTATATTTTTTTATATTTATAATTAAAATAGGACGGGTTGTACGTTAATCAATCAAAGTAGATACATCCATCCATGTTTTTTGGATACGACTTGATTGGTTCTTGGATATTGATCTTTGGAATCGTCCAAGTACCCTCACACATAATCAGGTTAACAGATTTGGTTCTGTAAACTTTTTTATTGCGAGAGAAAGATATATAAGCTTTTCGTATAATTCCTTGATTGAGATTCATTAATTTGAACACTCAGAATTGTATTCGAGTTTAGTCCATACAGGTTGCCTAATAAAAAGTTGGCGGTGTATTTTGGTACCCCACACGTTTTCAAGTACTTCTGGAACCTTTTCCATGAAACACACCTATGATGCTATGTTTTGTAATGAACAAACTGAAACAATCAAATGACCGGAAATAGTAACCCTGGTTCGAAAATCAGCCTGAGAACTTAAGTTCTTGAATAACAATAATTATCTGGTTACAAAACAACCGCTTCTTATACATTAATAGGCTAAGCCCTAATAAGCAAGGAGTAATCCCAACTCGACACGTGTCTGGATCCTAGAGGCTAGAATAAAGATAAGGTAGTAATTATAAGGGAACCCAACATTAAGTTAAGTACACCCCTTTTACAAGGAAACCACATGACACTGTCTACCCCTTCAAATTGTCCTTGTCCTCAAATACAAAAGTAGGAAAGTGAGCTTGAATTTTAGCACTATCCTCCCATGTAGCTTCTGCAGCAGTAGCATTGGACCAGTGAATGAGAGCTTGTTGAAAAGTGTGATCTCCTCTTGTAATAGTTCTGTAGTCCAAAACTGAAATAGGAATGATGATGACTTGGCCTGCATGGTCCACTAGTGGCATTGTGGGAGATGGCACATGAGCAAAACCAATCTTCAGTTTGAGCTGGGAGACATGAAAAACAGGATGCACTCTAGCTTCTGGTGGGAGTTGCAGTTTATAAGCTAAGTTACCAACTTTGTCAAGAATGAGAAAGGGGCCATAGTACTTAGCTGATAGTTTGAAATTCTTCCTCAAGGAAACAAATGCTTGTCTGTAGGGCTGGAGCTTGAGGTAGACCATGTCACCCACTGTAAAGGATCTTTCAGTTCTTTTCTAATCTGCAAAGAACTTCATTCTATCTTGAGCACCAGACAGGGATTCCTTGAGTATGTCAAGCATAGCATTCCTGTGAGTAAGATACTCCTCAATAGTAGCTACAAAGTAGTGACATTAGTTGGGAAAGCTAAGTGTGGTGCATAATAACCATACAGTACCTTGAAAGGAGACATTTTAATGCTAGTATGATAATTAGTATTGTACCACCACTCAGCAAGTGCCATCCAGCTGAACCATTTCTTAGGTTGAAATCCAATCATGCACCTCAAATATTTTTCTAAGCATGCATTAACTCTCTCTGTCTGACCATCAGTCTGAGAATGATATGCAGTACTAAGTTTGAGGCTGGTCCCTAGGTGATGAAAAAGATATGTGCCAGAAATTACTTGTGAAGACCTTGTCCCTGTCAGAGATGATGGAGGAGGGTAAACCATGCAACTTGAAAATGTGATGTAAGAAAGCTTTAGCTACAGTAACTGCAGTATAAGGGTGTTGAAGTACAATGAAATGACTGTATTTTGTTAACCTATCAACCACCACTAAGATACCATCTTTGTGCTCACTCTTGGGAAGACCCTCAATGAAATCCATGGAGATATATTGCCAGGCTTGATCAGGGATAAGAAGTGGCTGTAGAAGACCAGCAGGGAAAGTGTTTTCATGCTTATTCCTCTGAAAACATCACAAGAGGTTACCTTAGAGATGATGTCTTGCTGCATCTTTGGCCAATAAAAGTGGAGTTTGGCCATGTTATAAGTTTCCTGAATACCAGAATGGCCACCAATGGCTGAGGAATGTAGTGAAGATAAGATGGAAGACCTTACATTGTTACCAGTGCCAATATATAGTCTGGATTTATAACTGAGAATCTCTTGTTGGTATGAAAATTTTGGTGTTGTAGAAGGAGAAACCAGCAGTTGAGAAATCAGTTATTGAGCCTTTGGATCATTTTCATAGCTATTGGCAATGTCTTGCATCCAAACAGGCTTGGAAAGAGTGATAGCTTGTAAGGCAGTAGTAGGGTGTGATCTCCTTGACAAGGCATCAAAAACTTTATTGTCAACCCCCTTTTTGTACTGGATGTCATAATTAAAGCCCAATAACTTCATCAGCCACTTTTGTTGCAACCCTGTAGTAATCTTTTGTTCTAAGAAGAACTTGATGCTTTCATGACCAGTATTGATTGTGATATGATGCCCTTGTAGGTAGTGCCTCTTTTGTGATAGATGATCCTACTGCCATTAATTCCTTCTCATAAGTGGATAATCCCATAGCTTTAGGGACCAATGGCTTGCTGTGGAAAGCAATGGTTCTACCCTCTTGCATTAAAGCAGCACCAATGCAAGTATCACAAGCATCTGTTTCTAAGATGAACGTTTTTTGAAAAATCTGGAAGTGCTAAGACATGAGTAGTAGTCATTTCCAGTTTGAGTTGATTGAAAGCATTAGTAGCAGCTGCAGACCATACAAAAGCATTTTTCTTCAACAATTCAGTTAAGGGCTTGCTGATAGTTCCATAGCATTTAACAAACTTTCAGTAGTAGCCACCGAGACCCAGAAATCCTCTCAGCTCCTTGATGGTTTTAGGAATTGTCCAAGAAGTCATACAATTTATCTTGGAAGGATCTGCTACAACCCCTTGAGCTGTGATGATGTGGCCCAAATACTCCAGTTCAGTTTGGGCAAAGTAGCACTTTGAGAGTTTGGCATGTAGATGATGTTGTTTCAACACAGAAAGAACTTGTTGAAGGTGTTCAAGGTGACATGTCAGGGATATAAACAAGAATGTCATCAAAGAACACTAAAACAAATTTTCTCAAAAAGGGTTTGAAGATATTATTCATTAGGGCTTGAAAGGTGGCAGGGGCATTGGTGAGGCCAAATGGCATGACCAGAAATTCATAATGGCCTAAATGAGATCTAAAAGTTGTTTTTGGTATATCAGATGGAAAAAGTCTGATTTGGTGGTACCCTGACCTGAGATCAATCTTTGTGAAGACTGCAACACCATGTAGCTCATCCAAAAGTTCATCAATTATAGGAATGGGGAACTTATCCTTAATGATGATATCATTTAATATTCTATAGTCAACACAAAATATCCAGTTGTTGTCCTTTTTCTTGACCAATAAAATGGGAGAGGCAAATGGATCGTGGCTTGGCTGAATGATGCCTTGATGTAACATGTCTTGGATCAAGTCCTCAATGACAGATTTTTGAACATAAGGGCACTTGTAAGGCCTTTGGTTAACTGGAGTGGAATTGGGTTTGAGAGGAATAGTGTGGTCAAGACTCCTATGAGGTGGAAGTGTTGAAGGTTCTTCAAAAACATCTTGAAAGTCTTGCAATAAAGCTGCAACTTTAGGTGGAGGTGGTGAGGGAGAGGGTGCATCAGAAATGGAGGATAACTGTGCACAAAGTCCATGTGGATTTTTTTTAAGAAGTGGAGAATTAGAAATACCAGTAAGAGAAATTTCAGTGTCCTGATATATGAAGGAAACTGTCAAAGTAGTAAAATTGAAGAGAACATTACCCATAAGTCTGAGCCAGTCAACACCCAGAACTATATCACAGCCACCCAAAGGTGGTAACCTCAAATCTGCAGAGAATGAATGACCCTGCATGAACCAGTTTAATGACTTGAAAATGCCTGAACTGACTGTTTTGTCACCATTAGCCACAGTGACAGCCATATGAGAAGTAGGTTGTACATTGTAGTTTAATTTCTGAGCCAAAGAAGAGTCAATAAAGCTGTGGGTACTACCAGTGTCTATGAGAATAGAAATAGAATGTTTGTTAAGCACACCAGGGATTCTAATTGTTTCACTAGAATGAGTACCAGTAAGGGCATGTAGAGAAATCTCAATATCACTGTCCACTGGAGAGGCAGACTCTTCTTCCTGTGAAATATCCTCTTATGTAGGTGATTCATCAACTCCTTCCTCTGCAACTATCCAAAAAAGTTGTTGTTTCTTACAGACATGACCCCGTCTATACACCTCATCACAATTATAGAAAAGTCCTTGAGCTTTTATGATTTTGAGTTGTTCAGGGGTAAGTCTTTTAATGGGAGGGTGGGTGGGGCTTGTCTTAGGAGTAAGAGGTGGAAGTGGTGGTTTGGGAATTGAAAGAGGGATGGATAAGGGCTTTGGTGGAAAACTAGACTGGTAATTCTTCTTACCCATGGAAAAAGAGTTGGAGAAAAAATTTGGTGTGGGTTTTGACTGTTTTTGTTGGTTAGGTAAGGAGTGTTCCTGCAGTCTTGCTAGAGCAAAATCTCTCATGAGGGTAGTGGGGTTGAACATTAGCACATTATATTTGATTTCCTCCTTAAGATCTCCAATGAAACTCATCACATAATACCTTTCAGGAAATTCAGGGTGTATGGTCATCATTAAAGATCTACCAACCTCAAACTCATCAAAAAACTCATATACTGTAGTTGTGTGAGCTAATTTATTAAACATACCCACGATGTTGTCATTAGATGTGTTTTCAAAACGAAAACAGGCTTGTTCTGCTAATTCAAACCAACACAAGATAAATCTATGAGTTTGTAAGTTAAAATTCCACCTCTCAGCTTTGCCATCCATGTGCACCGCTGCCATCTGCACTTTCTGAGTCTCCTCTCTGATATTGTGAAGGAGAAAAAATCTTTCACACTTTTGAATCCACCCTTTAGGATTGGTACCGTCGAATCTAGGAAAGTATAGATTAGGAAATTGATTGTAATTGTTGAAACTTCGATTCTCAGTGAGTTGATTAACAGCTGGTACAATACTTCCCTCCGCTGGTGCAACAAACGATTCCCCTTGATTACTATCTTTGTTATTTACATTCTGTAATTGCAAAAGAATTTGATTCAGCTGTTCCTTCATGTCCAACACATCTTGATTAGTTTTATCAATATGGGTTTGTTGTTTCTTCTGAGTATCCTGTAAATCCTTATTAGTTTGAGCTCCTTGTCCTCCCATGGTGACAGGATCGTACGGATCTGATGCTAATTGTTCTGTAATGAAAAAATTGAAACAATCAAATGACCGGAAATAGTAACTCTGATTCGAAAATCAGCCTAAGAACTTAAGTTCTTGAATAACAATAATTATCTGGTTACAAAACGACCACTTCTTACACATTAATAGGCTAAGCCCTAATAAGCAAGGAGTAATCCCAACTCGACACGTGTCTGGATCCTAGCGGCTAGAATAAAGATAAGGTAGTAACTATAAGGGAACCCAACATTAAGTTAAGTATACTCCTCTTACAAGGCAACCACATGACATGCTATTATTACTTATAGACCTGACATGGTGTCCTTTTTCCTCTATCATTTGGCAAGGATTATTTGCTAAGATGGGTTTTCACCGTGCTTGTTTGTTGACTTGGGATTCTGAACTCAAATGGTGCATTGATAATTTCATTGGGGAAGGAGCGGTTAATTCTATAAGGAAGATTGCCTTGAATAGTTTCATATATCACATTTGGAAATAAATGAACAAGCGATTTCATACTGATAAGGTTGAGACTATTGATTTTGTAAGTTTTCTCTTTGTGAATGATGTTCGATTAAAAGTAGAATCCGTAAGATTCTCTGATATTATCTTTTCTGCACCGGTAGGGAGTTTCTTACATTCTTAAACAGAAGAAACTTATTCCTTGCAGATGGTAATTTCCTTCTTCTGATGAAGTTACGTTCAATATAGATGGTTCTGAAGGAGAAAGTTCTGGTGGTTTTGTTGCTCTTATGAGAGATAGCAATGGCAATCCTCTTGCAGCTGCTATTGGTGGCTCTGGTTATTCCAGAGTGGTCTCCCTTGAACTACAAAGGGCTGAACTCGCTATGACATGTGTCATCTTGAAAAACCAAAGTAAAATTCGTATTAATACAGATTCTATGGCAGTTTGTAATCTCTTGAAGAGCAGAAACCCATGTCCTGGTTGGGAAGTGCTACATATTTGGAGAAGGATTTTCCAATTGCGCAGGTAGTTTCAGAGAATTAGAGTTGGTCACATTTACAGAGAAACTAACCGTGCAGCCGATGTCTTGGCAGCTATTCACCCTGGTCAGTCTTGTGTGGAGTTGGATACCGAGGAGTTTAGTCCCGATTTGAAGCTTTTCATTGAAGAAGATAGAAGTTTGAAGACTTCCTTTAGGAAGTAGTTTTTTTTTTTTCTTGTTCGGTTTGGGTCTCCATTAATCCCTTGCTTATCTTTTTCCTTCCCTTTTGTGATTAATATTTTCCTTGTCATGCTCTAACGCTGGTTTGCAAATTGCAAACTACAAGTTCCTCTATAAATATGTACAGAAATCTCATAACTGGATACATACAAAAATAAGATTATGTCATACAACTTCATCTCCCTTCTCCTCTCCTCCCTATCCTCTGGTATTCTAATTAACAATGGCGCCAACGAATGCTGTCATCATACAGTGTCTAGAGGTACAGAACCCACCTCCAGAACAAAGAATTGAACACAAAGCAGGGCTTATTCAAATCAACGTAACGAAGAATCTGAAGAAAATTATACGTTTTCCAGATGATTCAGAACTACCCATCAATGAACCAATCCCTCAATTCACTAATGGTCAAGACGCTGATAAAATCGAAAATTTGTGTTTGCGTGACCATACATTCGGCCTAGTATCTTGTATGCTTTCTGAGTTGCAAGTTCCTGCAGACAGAGGCGTGCAAGAGAGGATTACGCGGTTTGTTGTTGAGACTGCTGAAGGAGCTATTAGAGGTAGTGAACAACGTACGAAATCGTTTTTAGTTTACGTAGAGCTGGAAGTTAATATTGAATAAGTTATTAATAGTGAGGATAGTGATGTGGACTTAAGTGACTTTGACGATGGGGATGACATATTAAGTGACAACGAAGATGTGGACTTAAGTGACGGAAAAATAATAAGTGACGAAGAATTTACAAGTCACGATAATGAATTAATCAACATGATTTCGGACTTGTGGCTAGGTGCGCATGAAAATCAAAAAGTTGGTTGATGAGTGCCAAATATTGTATATATTTATCCCTTTTTGTTGGCATTTAACTCATCTTTTGTGCATTAATTCTACATTTTACCCCATATTCTGTATTTTCATTGTTTTCATGAATAAATATTTTTATTAATTAATTTTACATTTTTAGGTAATAAATAAAGTTTGGATGAATCATGGAGCGAAAAAGAGCAGAAAAGTAGTGAAAAGCCGGGAGGAATTACGCAAGGAAGCCACGAAGAATGGTGCGCACAAGACCAAAAACCTAGGAATGGGCTCAAGAAGGAAGAAATTGTTCTTAAAGAAGATATGGGCTTGGCATACCCAAGGCCCAAAACCCTTACCCAAACCCATTTTTTTTTATATCCAAACCCGCCTCCATCCTCAGCCGTCAGATTGGATTACATCTAAATCCTACGGTCGCTTCTTTACCAGATCATCAAACTCGATATTTCCGCTTAACACTACAACACCTAACTCCATCTGGCGTCGTTGATTTTGTTGTATTATATAATCCAGCGATCGCTACAAGCTTCACTCCATCTCGCCGTCAGATTGTTCTATCAACTCCACATCCCACGGCTCAGCGTCGCAGATCATCAAACTCGATACGCCCGCTTAACACCATAGTACCAGAAACATATAACCCAAACAAACTACCCCTTCTTCTTTCTTCCATCGAGCTCTCCTTCACCACCATACCCTGTTTGCAGAACCACCACCACCTACTCTGCCGTACCAGTTCCATCGCCACCTCCTTCTCCATCAACAACTCCCCACAACAACCACAATCCATCATATCCCTCAATACCCCCATCACCTATTAATCTATTTCAACAACTCCACCATCCTCATCACTGTTAGGGTTGGATTTGGTGAATTAGGTTGATAGATGAAGCAATTGGCGCGTGGGAATGGAGCAGGAAGAGATTACAAGGTATGGGTCGACATCAATTGGAAGAAATTGCATCAATTTAGGTGAGGTTCAACAACCCTAATTTCAACGGAATTTTGGGGATTTGGGGAAAATTGGGTGTATGAAGCCTAAACTGAAATTGGGTATAAATAGATGGTGTTAGTGTGTGTTAGAGGGGGATGCTGGATTAGCCAGCTTCACTCTTGTAGAGAACTGGACTAGCCAGTTTCTCATTTGTTTCATGCTTACACTGTTGGTTCATATGTTTATCATGTTTTTGTATTTGCTCATCATATGTGTGTTGTTTGAATTACCTTGTATGATATTTATTACTGTTAACATGTTTACAAGATTAGCATGAACTAAGTTGCATTGCTGAGGCTCAGATGATGCCTTAGTGCACAGTTAGGTAGTGGAATGCTAGGTTGTATGCTTAGTGATGAGTGCCAAATATTGTATATATTTATCCCTTTTTGTTGGCATTTTAACTCATCTTTTGTGCAGTAATTCTACATTTTATCCCATATTCTGTATTTTCATTGTTTTCAAGAATAAATATTTTTATTAATTAATTTTGCATTTTTAGGTAGTAAATAAAGTTCGGATGAGTCGCGGAGCGAAAAGAGCAGAAAAGTAGTGAAAAGCCGGGAGAAATTACGCAAGGAAGCCGCGAAGAATGGTGCGCACAACCTCATTTTCTACACACAAAAGCGCCTCCGTTCTCAGCCATCAGATCAGTTCTCAGAAGCATCCAACGGTCGCTCCTTCATAGAGCATCAAAATCTGATGTCTCTGCCGAGCACCACAGCGCTGAAATTCCAAGCCTTCAGATTAGATGGTAGTTGAATCCAACGGTCGCTCCCTTGCTGTGCATCGAAGTTTGATATACCCGCCTCACACTACAGTACCTAACTCCATCAAGTACCGTTCATTTTGTTGTATCATATAATCCAACGGTCGCTCATAGCTTGCCTCCGCATCACCGTCCGATCTACCTACCATCTTCGCATCTCGCAGCTCAGAGTCACAGAACATCAAAACTAGATACACCCGCCTCACACCCTATCACCCGAGACCATCCACCTAACCAAACACCCTTCTCTCCCAACCAGTCGAGCCACTTTCTTCTCCACCGTACCCCTCTGCAGAGCCACCTCCTGCAACTGCCGCACCACCATCATCACCACCAACTCCACTGCCACCACCACACCTCCACCATCATACACACTCGACCCATCACCTATACCACGTTCTAATCTCTATCAAACAACTAATTTCGCCCATTCTCTCACCACTGAACCCTAAGAGTGAGTTGGTGAAATTAGTTGATGATATAGATCAATTGGAGGTATGGGAAGCAAGAGAAGATGACAAGGAAGATTGGGTCGAAGCTATTGAGTGCTATCAGTGATTAGGTAAAACCTAATTTCAATTTTTGTAATTTGGGGAAGAACAAACCCTAATTTTGGGGGAATTAGGTAATTTAGGGAATTTGGGTCTGTGACTATAAATTGGGACTATGGGTTGTGTTAGAAAGGATGTTTTGGACTAGCCAACATCCAGGACTTTCATGTCCTGTTAAATTCAATTTCAGCTAATTTCTGTTAAATGTTCATGTTTCAGTTAAATGTGCTTGTGTTTGCTTTGTTCTGTTAATTGCTTGTCTTCTGTTATGTTAATTGTTAATGCCTGTTAAATGTATCCTGTAATGTGTTAGATGTTTGTTTGTGTTCATTGTTAGTTCAGATCATGTTAATTGTTATTGTAGTGCTTAAATGTCATAGGACTGATAATATCTACTTGAATGAATGCATCTGTGATCAGTTGTGCTGTAAGAAGACAACTGATTCTAGGGGTGAAAGAATGATGGTAGCTAAGAATTCAGTGTGATACATGTTCAGTTAGTTCTGTTAAATGGAGTAAACCTTGCTGCATAGTGTTAATTGAGTAGTGGGAAGAAACTAGTGCTCACTAGTGACAATGAGCAAGCTAGCTCTCTTCCCACTCTAAAAGAGTGCCTTAACTTAGCTCCATGTTAGCTTAACCTTCTTCCCCTGCCTTAGGCTAACTGCCTTTGTGTTATTTTCATTTTGCTCCTTTGTGTTTTGTTCACTGTAATTTTCATTTGCTTCTGTTCACTGTTTGGCTGCTATTTGCTTTGTGGTCACTTGCCTTGCAGCTGCTGCTGCTGCCTTCCTGCAGTTCCTGCTGCATCACTATCTGCCCTGAAGCTGCTGCTGATGTTGCTGATTCTGTCAAGCAAGCTACTACCTGTGCAGCTCTTGCTCCTGCTGCTGCCCTGCCACTCCTTCTCCTGCCAAGCCAAGTCTAACTCCTGCAGCCAACTGAACCCAAGTTCAAATTAGTGAAGCCCAAAGGCCCAGATTCTTGACTAAAACAAAAGCCCAAGGTCTAGTTCACTGAGGCCCATTTCACTAAGGCTCAAAGCCCAGTTTAGGTTAAGGTTAAGACCCAATCCAATTCAGGCTTAATCAAAAGCCTAAGTTTAAGGCCCAAAGCCCATTTGCACTTCAAAGACCAAACTGAGCCCAAGCTCAGTTCTTTTTATTGTGAACAAACCCATTAGCACTTTAAGCCCAACAGTCCCAAAAGGCTTCTAAACCCAAAGCAAATCTAGGAACCCAATTAGCTAAAACACTTCCGAAACACACCCGATCTCTGTGGATCGACCCGTACTTGCACGAGCTACAACCGACAACCGTGCACTTGCGGTATTACTGTAGGCCCGTTTTCATCGCATAATTTTACACACCTTTCCGGACCTGCCAAGTTTTTGGCGCCGCTGCCGGGGATTGGTGCTGTGTTTTATCTGTGTTTTTATCTATTTTGTATTTCATTTCTTAGCATTTGCATCTGCATCTGCTTCATTTCATTTGCTGTTGGACCTGCTATTCTGAACCTGTTTTTCCTCTGCTGGGACGCCACCAAGGAAAAGAACCAAAACCCAACTGGGTTTTTGCAACAATATCAGAGCAGCTGGGCTGTGCTAAAAAGGTAAGCCTAAACCCATTAATTGAGAGAACCCAACCTGTGGGCTTCCAAAATTATTTAATTGTGGGCTTGTAATAATTAACCCAATTTTTTGGGCTTTTTATTTTCCTATTTTGGGTTTGTAATAATTAATTTGTGGGCTTGTTGTTTAATTTGTGGGCTTGTGTTTATTTTGTGGGCTTGTTTAAATTCTTCCATTGGACTTGTATTTTGGACTCTGGGTTTAAACCCAGCTGAGCTTATAACTGATTATGGACTTGTAAGTGGACCTCGAAACCAAAAGTTTTAAAACAAACGTCGGGCCTTAACCAACTGGGCCAAATTAAACTTTCAAAATTAAAACTTGGATTTTCGTAGGCCGCAGCCTTCCTTCATTCCATTAGAGGCTTGCACAGTGGGCTTGCTCCCATTTCAAAAACCAAATTCAATTTTCTTAATTTCATTTAAAAAAAATAAAAATAAATAAATAAATAAATTTTCTTTTGCTCCCATTTTAAACCAAACTTTTCTTTTATAGCCCATCAAAACCAAAATTTTCCCATAAACCAAATTTTTAAAATTTTCCCATTTAAAACCAAATAGTGGGCTTTTTGTCATTTCAAAATGGACCAACCTCGTGCTCTCCATGAATACATGTATCCATCAATACAAATTCCATTATCATGTATTGTCTTACCTCAAACCAATAACCCTTTTAAAATAAATGCAAGCATGATACAAATACTTCCTATATTTCGAGGGTTCGATTCTGAGAACCCCTATACACATGTAAGAGAGTTTGAACAAATTTGTCGGACTATGCAACCTGATCATTTGTCCGAGGACTCTCTGAAATTGCGTTTGTTTACATTTTCTTTAAAAGAAAGGGCCAAAACATGGTTCTACGGTTTGAGACCACAATCAATCACCACTTGGGAACAACTCACTAATCAATTTTTCCAAAAAAATTTTCCACACCATAGGACCATCGCTATTCGTCAAAGTATCAATTGTTTTGTCCAATTGGATGAGGAAACTGTTTTTCACTATTTTGAACGTTTTAATGATTTGTTGAGTGAATGTCCGCACCATGGAATTGAGAAGTGGAGACTTGTCGTCATCCTCTATGAGGGACTAGACTTTCAATCTCGAACCATGGTTGAGTCTATGTGTAATGGTGAGTTTATTGATAAATCTGTGGATGATGCATGGAATTTTTTAGCCGAGATTGCAGAAAAAACCCATCAATGGGAATCCGTTAGGGAAACAGGAACAACACCACATGATATGAATCACCCTCATGAATTAGAGTTTTATTCTTGTAATAACTCCGACCTTAGGATTGAAAATTATCCTAGATTGCAAAATGCCTATCATGATGATGATGATGATTATGATGTTATTTTAGAAGAACATGTCTATACTGAAAATGTTGTGGAACCTTTGGGTTCAAATACATTAGGCTTCTCTGCCCCGACCTTAATGCATGATATTTCTTCTAGTATTCCATGTGATGTTTCCCCTGATGTGCCGATACATGAAAATAAATCTGTTGATGATGTTAATAATTCTGATTGTAATCTTGCCAATTTGATTGATGATTGTGAGCATGATGTGACATGTGTAGATGAGTTAGAAGATTTTGATTTGATTGATAATATGCCTATTCTTCTACCTAAGTCACAATTTGGTGGCCTTCCACCCAACCTAGATTTGGTTTGTACCAACATTGTAAAACCAATTTTTCTGAAAATGCCTAATCTAGGATTGGAACTGTGTGCTTCCCAAGTCCTCTTGGACTATTTTGCTTCAAAATATAACACTTTTAAAGAGCCACAGTTGGAAATTGCATGTTTACCCATCCCAAAAACAGTCCATTATGAGTTAGACCTTTTGAATCCTGAACCCCTAAAATTGTTAGATTTTATGCTTAAAAGTAAATCTGTTGAACAATTTAGGTTTAGGGGTAATTCATTCGGTTTTTCACTCTCATTCCCATTTAAGTCCAATTTTAGTGCTTTTAAACTTCCTTTATCTCTACACTTCGTCTTTTGGGTTGATCCTCAACTTTTTAGATTGTTAGTGTATGGTGAACTTTTTGTATATAATCCAGTAGATAAAATTTAAAAAACCCTTTTGTTCCTTTTGTATATATTTTTCTAATCCAATATGATCTCGGCTGAAATATGTTGGATTGTTTGCCTTGAATAACAGAGTTTTAATTCTGCTTTCGCCGAAATCGGGTATTCTCTCTCCTTTTACTCTACTCAGCATGTCCCTTTCCATATGTTGTTTTATAATTCTTTCCATATTTTGAAACATTGAGGACAATGTTTAGTTTAGGTTTGGGGGTATAGAGTAGATGCCACGATAATTTGCTATAATTAAAAACGAACTCCTTCTTTTCTTTTTGAAAAAATTGAAAAATTCCAAAAAAAAAAATTGAAAAGTCAAAATTCCAAAAAAATTAAAAAAAATGAAAAATCATAAAAAATGGAGCTCATTTACCTTGAAATGCTGACTCTTGTGCAAATATGTATTTTTATTAGGAGTCTTAGTCTAGATATTTAGGCACCCTGATTCTAGCACAATTCACATAGTGATAAGAAATTTGCACGCGCACGATCTACCAATACATGTATGGCCTCGATCTTCAAGGTGTTGGATAGGAAGTCACGATTGCCAATCACTTTAGAATACTGAACGAAACTTGACTAGCTTGTTCTTTGGTTGGTTGGGATAGAAGATGGAGGTTACATTAAGAAAGACAACCATCGAATTTAACTGGGTGCATCAAAAAGGGCTACCTCTTGCAAAGTGTCATGTAATTTTTTATTTCCTTTTGTATATTTATCAAAAGTGTTTCCTTATACAGTT